>NC_092708.1:87746082-90645125 GCF_047496885.1 Scyliorhinus torazame | reverse complement strand
GAAGCGGGACAAGGATCCCGTGCAGTGTGGGTCTTACAGACCGATTTTGTTGCTAAATGTAGATGCCAAAGTGCTGGCGAAGATCTTAGCCACGAGGATTGTGTGGGTACGAGTCTGGGGGCGCTGGCAACGGCACCGCTGCCGCTCCCTCCAAGGAGGTATACCACGAGCCCGGTGGTGGTGGCTGCCCTCAACATTTGGGGGCAGTGGAGGCGGCATAGGGGGTAAGTTGGGGCCTCGGCGTGGACCCCATTACGGGGGAACCACCGGTTCGCCCCAGGGAGAACAGGTGGAGTGTTTTCGGGGTGGCACAGGGCAGGGATACGAAAGTTGGGGGACCTGTTTGTGGATGGGAAGTTCGCGAGCCTGGGTGAGCTGGAGGAGAAGTACGGGCTCCCCCCGGGGAACACCTTCAGGTACTTACAGGTAAGGGCATTTGCCAGACGGCAGGTGGTGGAATTCCCGCGGCTACTGCCACACACAGTACAGGACAGGGTGCTCTCGGGGGGGGGGGGGGGGGGGGGGGGGGGGGGGGGAAGAGTAGGGGAGATCTCGGAAACTTACCAGGTGATGCAGGAGGAGGAGGAGGCCTCGGTGGTGGAGGTGAAAGGTAAGTGGGAGGAGGAGTTGGGAGAGGAGATTGAGGAAGGAACGTGGCAGATGCCCTAGGGATGGTGAACTCTTCCTGATCGTGCGCGAGGCTCAGCCTCATACAGTTTAAGGTGCTGCACAGGGCACACATGACCGGGACAAGGATGTGCCGGTTTTTTGGGGGTGAGGACAGGTGTGTTAGGTGCTCAGGGAGCCCAGAAAATCACACCCATATGCTCTGGGCATGCCCAGTGCTGGAGGAATTTTGGAAAGGCGTAGCGAGGACGGTGTCGAGGGTGATAGGATCCAGGGTCAAACCGGGCTGGGGGCTCGCAATATTTGGGGTGGCAGAGGAGCTGGGAGTGCAGGAGGCGAAAGAGGCCGGTATTCTGGCCTTTGCATCTCTGATAGCCCGGCGAAGGATTCTTCTTCAGTGGAAAGATACGAGGCCCCCAAGCGTGGAATCCTGGATCAGCGATATGGCGGGGTTCATTAAATTGGAGAGGGTGAAATTCGCCTTGAGAGGGTCGGTACAAGGGTTCTTTAGGCGGGTGGCAACCGTTCTTAGACTTTCTGGCAGAACGGTAGACATTGGTCAATGGCAGCAGCAACTCGCGGGGGGGGGGGGTTTACTTTATTTTTGTTTCTGTTATTTACACTGGAGAGTCCAGGGGGGTAGGGCGGTGTATATACCAGTTGTGTTAAGTCGGGGTGTTAATGTTAGTTTATTATTTATGTACAGGGGGGAGGGGGTAGGGAGGGTTGCTTTTCTAGACCTTGTTTTGTACTTAACCCTGTTGGGTTCCTTTTTCATTTTGTTATTGATATTTTATGAAAACCTTAATAAAATTTATTTATTTTTTCAAAAACAACTTCACCTTCATAAAACTGTTTTGACTCTGCTTAATCATATTGTAACTTTCCAAAAGCTCTGTCACCATGTCCTCAATAATAGATGCCAGTATTTCCCCTACTACTGATGTCAAACTTATTGTTTTCTCTTTTTCACAGCTGGGTTATATTTGCTACCTTCCAATGCACAGTAAATGTTGTCGAAGTGCATCCAGTCTGCAGACTTCTCTCTTAAAAGCCTAGGTTGTTTGCTATCAGACCCAGGGGGTTTAATAGCTTTTAGTCCTGTTACTTGCTCCAGCATTTTATTTCACTGATATTAATGACTTTCAGTTCCTCACTCGTATTGGACAGTTGGTTCCCCACAATTTCAAGTATGTTTTTTATGTTTTCTATTGTAAAAAGAGGCACAAAATATTTGGTTAATGACTCTGCCATTTACTGATTCCACCCCACCTCCAATTTCAATCTTTCCTGTATGATTGAAGGAAAAACAATTCTCCCATCGGGAGACTAAGTCCCAACGCCAGAGTGAAAACCGGAGTGTTTCACTCTGGCATCGGAGGCCGTTCCCAGCCCCCTATTCTCCCACCCCCCAGGGGGCCAGGTGCGGCGCCTCGTCATTTACGCCGCCGGGCCTTGGTGCCGCATAAAAGCGGCGCCGCGTAAATGACGCCACTGGCGCCGCGTAAATGACGTCACCCGCACATGCGCGGGCTGGCCGGCGCCAGGTTGCCGTCCTCCCCGCAGCCGCCCCACAAGAAGATGGCGGATCGATCTTGCAGGACAGCGGAGGACCTCCTTCAGAGAGGCCGGCCCACTGATCGGTGGGCACTAATCACAGGCCAGACCCCTTTTGAGCCCCACCCCGGTGCAGGAACCCCCCTCGCCCCCCCACAGGCAGCCCCCCCCCAGCGTTCCCGCGCTGTTCCCGCCGGCAGTGACCAGGTGTGGATGGCACCGGCGGGAACCAGTCGTGTTGGGCAGGCCGCTCGGCCCATCCGAGCCGGAGAATCGCCGCTCGCCCATTACCAACGGCAAGCGGCAATTCTCCCAGCGGCCAGCCGTGATTCACGCCGCGCCGGTTTCGGGGGGTGGGAGAATCGCGTGCGGGTGTCGGGACGGCGTGGCGGGACTCGCGCGGCGCCCGGGCGATTCTCCCACCCGTTGTGGGGGGGGGGGGGAGAATTCCGCCCAGGGTTCAGGAGAACACCAAATGCAGTCTGGGACATGTGACTGATATGTATTCAGCCAATTGGAAAGCACCAGGGAACTGCTGTTGACCTCTGTGTCTTTTAATAAAAAATCAAATCATGGCACCTGTGACTTCAGTGAGCACAGCACTCACACAAGTACCAATATTAAATATTAACAAATAATTCTTCCAGGCATTCCAGGCTATATTACTGATCTGGCAAGATTTAAACCGTAAAATTTTATCTTCAATACTGGACAGATTTTTTTCACCTCTTAGGAAGAGATGTTGCCGACCAACTGAATCTTCAAACCTGCATTTTACGTAACACTCCACACTACAATGTTGGCTAGATACAGTTGCCATGGTTACAAAAGATCACCATGATGAAGCTCCCTTTTCCACATATTAATTCCAGAGATTTTAACAGGGAGGTAAAATAATATGCCAGGAAGCAAAGATGATTTATTTAATACAGTACACTTAAAATGGAGAAAACATATTTTAAAACTTCATGTGTGTGCCATTTAATTTCTTTGGACACCACATTAGCTAATTTTTTTTGCAGTACTATTTTATTTATTTCAGTTTGCCTAAATGTCGTATGATTTTCAAAGAAACCAAAAAAATCTATTATGGAAAAACATTTATGCATTAGTTAGCTAAGCTGATGTCATCTAAAGCAAAACCACAGAAAACAAAGCTGAATGTATAACTGTCAGCTACTAGTCCTTCATAATTAATGCTATTCAGAAAATGCAAAGATTGAAAAGACTACTGAACCATTTCTGAAAAGTTACTGTAATTGTAAAGCTTTTAAGCATGAAAAGATTGACATTTTCCATCCTCCTACTCAATTGAGCCACTGACATATAACATTTTAAATTCTTAGTCATCTTTGCATGGCTTAAATTAGTGCCTCCTCCCTGAAGGTTTTGCTTCCTCAATTTTGCTGGGCCTATGAGTATTGTTGTAAACAATGTTTTCTCCCACATCCATTTTTAATTATTTTTCCTGCCCATAGGCTAGAAATGCAGCGCTGGTATTTTGCTAAACCACTCAAATTTATTTTATTTTGTTTCTGGGTTTACTTCCAATATAAACGCTTAGGTACCAGGCAAGTAGCTGCATGTCAGGATGTACAGTAAAACTAAAATAAAGTACATTCTGTTCATTTCCTTCCAATATAAATTATGTTTGATTTGTGGCAGCTCTGACAATGTATGCCTTTCATTTAACTATGAATGGCGCATACCTACCTGCTATCAATGATATCAGAGGTTGCTGCAACAAAAACCTACACTTTTATAACACTTGTAAGGTACAGGAAGCCCCCAAAGCACTTTACAGGCCGATAATAGGAGGGATGAATTACTGAAGCATGATGAAAAATGTAGAGGGAGTGACAGAAGGCGAGGGTGGAAAAATATTCTGACAAAGTCATTAGGAGACTTGTGTAAAATGGTGATGTGAAAGGTTTGGGGAGGCAGTTTCAAAGTACAGCGCCTCGTTGGCTGAAAACTCTGCCACTAATTTTCAGATGAAAGGACAGCCCAGACAGAATGTGGTGGGGAAGAATTGGGCCAAGTTAGAGCGAAATGGAGTTAACCAGTCTTGGTGATAGAGTGGATGTGGGTTTGATGATCAGGATAAGGTTATGAATAATGTGAACACTTTTCCATCTAAAATACACTTTCCATACCATTTTCTGCTGTGTAATCTGGTTAGCTTGACTGACATGAAAAAGCATTACCAGCTCCTCATGCTCACCAAGGGTGGAATGATTTTGACTTACTGCAATCAGTGGTGTGGGAACAAGAGAACACACTACCCAAGTACCTCACTGCCCTGTGTGCCCATAAGACCAGTGCATATTTGGTTAAGCTCCAGAGAGGAATTGAAACAGCTTTTTGCTGTACATGGGGTTTATAAATAATGCACTGTACAAGAGAGTGCAAGAATCAAACATCACTGGAGGTAAACAGGATGAGGAATGTCTAAAGTAGGTGCTAACCAACCCAACCAATTACTGCCCTATCATGTCTACACTCAATCATCAGTAAAGTTATTGAAGTGGTCATCAACAGTGCTATTACTTAGCAATAACCTGCTCACTGACGCTCAGTTTGGGTTCTGCCAGAGTCACTCAGCTCCTGACCTCATTATAGCCTTGGTTCAAACATGGACAAAAGAGCTGAACTCCAGAGGTGAGGTGAGAGTAACTGCCCTTGACATCAAGAGAGCATTTGTTCGTGTATGGCATCAAGGAGCCCTGATAATACTTGAGTCAATAGGAATCAGGGGGAAAACACTCCACTGATTGGAGTCATACCTAGCACAAAGGAAGATGGTTGTGATTACTGGAGGTCAGTCATCCTCAGTCCCGGGACATCACTGCAGGTGTTCCTCAGGATGATGTCCTAGGCCTAACCATCTTCAGCTGCTTCATCAATGACCTTCCTTCCAACAGAAGGTCAGATATGGCAATGATGATTGCACGATGTTCAGCACCATTTGGGACTCCTCAGACACTGAAGCAGTCCACTTGCAAATACAGCAAGACCTGGGCAGCATCCAGGCTTGGGCTGACAAGTGGCAAGTAACATTCGCGCCACACAAGTACCATCTCCAATAAGAGAGAATCAAACCATCGCCCCTTGACATTCAATGGCATTACCATCACTGAATGCCCACTATCAACATCCTAGGGGTTACCATTGACCAGAAACGGAACTGGACACGCCATATTAATACTAGCTACAAGAGCAGGTCAGAGGCTAGGAATCCTGTTGTGAGTAGCTCAACTCCTGATTCCCCGAAGCCTCTCCACCATCTGCAAGGCACAAGTCAGGAGTGTGATGGAATAGTCCCCACTTGCCTGAATGAGTGCAGCTCCAACAACACTCAAGAAACTCAACACCATCCAGGCAGCCCACATGATTTGCACCCCTTCCACAAACATTCACTCCCTCCACCACTGACGCATAGTAGCAGAAGTGTGTACCGTCTACAAGATGCACTGCAGGAATTCACCAAGGCTCCTCAGGCAGCATCTTCCAAACCCATGACCACTAAATCTAGAAGGAGAAGGGCAGCATTTCACAGAAACACCAGCACCTGGACCTTCCCCTCCAAGTCACTCATCATACTGACTTGGAAATATATTGCCATTCTTTCACTGTCGCTAGGTCAAAATCCCAGAACATCCTCTCTAACAGCACTGTGGGTGTACCTACACCACATGGACTGCAACGGTTCAGGAAGGCAGCTCACCACCACCTTCTCAAGAGCAATTAGCAATGGGCAACAAACACTGGCCTGGCCAGCGAAGTCCATATCCCGCAAAAGAATGAATTTAAAGAAAAGGTGAGGAGAGGCAGTTAGAATGACATGTAACCAACTATGATCATGCTGTGGAAAGATCCTATTGATTTAACTTATGAGAGAAGAAAGAAGTTTTAAGCTGAGCATGAAAGTCAAAATGACTACAAGTTATGATTCATGTTGCTCTTGACTAAACTTTCAGATATGGTGCCAGGAATATCAATACCTATTTTGGAGTCTATTACTATTAATATTCTTCCATATAAATTATGCTTTTCACGAGAGAACAATCTTTCATCACCTTTTGCTCCATCAGCTAATCCTTTGGCTCACATGACAAACCACCCGCAGCACATAATGCTCACATTAGTTAATGCCTCACCCGACAAGTCTTCTTTTTCACTGGCTACTTCCTCCTGTGAGGGTATCTCTGTGCCAGTGGTTGCACAAGTAATATGACATGGTGTAGTTGGTGAGGAAGTGGCAGCAGCTGTGGCTTCCTATATGGCAGTACATTTTCCAGTAGTAGAATCAAGATGTTTGACGTCATGGTCAGATTCTTCCAATAATGTGAAATACACAAGAGTTTATTCAGCTGTGCACATAATATTCCCTTGAAGGAAGAGTGGCTAAGTGTAAGAGCATTTCACTACTTCAAGAAAGCACAGAAGGCAGAGACGACAGGCAGCATTTTTCAGCTTTTACTAAGCTTCTGTTGCCACTGTGAGCAAACTCGCCATTCTCCATATGTTTTCCTGCCTGCCTGCATACAATTTTCAATGCCTCCTCTTCACGTGCAATCTGGGTTTTCATTGATGTTGCTCCTACCTTGCTTCTTTTTCTGTAGTTTAGATCGTAGGCCACCTATCGGTAGCATAGTGGCTAGCACTGTTGCTTCACAGTGCCAGGGACCCGGGTTTGATTCCCGGCTTGGGTCACTGTTGGTGCGGAGTCTGCGCATTCTCCCCGTGTCTGCGTGGGTTTCCTCCGGGTGCTCTGTTAGGTGAATTGGACATTCTAAATTCTCCCTCAGTGTACCCGAACAGGTGCCGGAATGTGGCGACTAGGGGATTTCACAGTAACTTCATTGCAGTGTTAATGTAAGCCTACTGTGACAATAACAAAGATTATTATTATTATTTTCTGGGAAAAAGAGAAGGCAATATTCATATAGACTCTATAAGGAGCATTAATCCCCTTATGACTCCATGCATCCCATGAAGATGAAATACGGAGGTGACTTCAACAATGAGCCTTTGAATGCAGGGAGTGGCCATGGTAGTAAGCTATATGAGTTGCAGAGTAGTTTTGAGGAAGGAAGATGCTCGACAGGTTGCAGAAGTTTCCCTTTGCCGAACTGAATTTCTCTGGTGCCCAGATAGGGAGGTGGTGGCATGAAGATAATACCACCGGACTAGTTCAATCTCTGCCACATTAGCTGGTGGAATTTAAACTCAATTACAAAAATCTGGAATTGAAATCTCGGATAGTATTTTCTGGTCCCGCCATTCCCGTCCTGACGACCGTAGGATTGGAAAATCCAACCCCATGTCTCCGTAATGGTGACTTGAAACCACCAATTGTTGTCAAAACCCATCTGGTTCAATAATGTATTTTAGGGAAGGAAATCTGCCAGCCTTACCTGGTCTGGCCTACATGTGACCCCAGATCCACAGCAATGTCAAAATCTGGTTTAGCACAGGGCTAAATAGCTGGCTTTTAAAGCAGACAAGGCAGGCCAGCAGCGCGAGTTCAATTCCTGTACCAGCCTCCCCGAACAGGTGCCGGAATGTGGCGACTAGGGGCTTTTCACAGTAACTTAATTTGAAGCCTACTTGTGACAATAAGCGATTTTCATTTTCATTTCACGTCATTGACTTTTAACTGTCATCTGATATGACCTAGCAAGCCACTCAGTTCAAGGGGAATTGGAGATGGACAAACATGTTGGCTTTGCTAGTCAAACCCATAGCCAATGAAAGGATAAGGAAAACAAGATGCTGAGAATAAAACTGTATACGTATGTGAGCGAAATCTGCATGTTTACTGGTGTTGGTGCCTTGGCTTACCTTGGCCAAACCTCTTCCAGTGTGGCAGCTCTCAGGGTGGTGCAGATTCATTGGTTGAAGAGGGGCAGAAGAAACAGATAGCCAGTATTGCCATCTTATGGGCCTTCCTATTTCCAGTGTCCAGCAACTTGTCTCTTCTGGCAGATATCTTAGCCAGCAACATCACCCGAGAAACACCTAAAAATCTGGTGGCTTTTGCAGCTGCAGCCCTTCCAACATCTCCCCCTTCCCCACTCTGGATATCCCTGCATATGCTTCAGATAATGCTGATGTTCCTCTTCCTGATGATCAGAAAGTGCCAATTGGTTGAAGCCTTTTAAAGGCTGCATAAGTACTCAACTTCCTTTTTTTGTAGAACTGGTAAACCTATCAAAAATGATTCCCAGTGAAAGATCTTGCTTGTGTACCAGCTGGAGGATCAGTCAGCATGCAACTTCCTTGTAAATTATTCTTGCTGTCATTCTTGCTTCTATTATATGTGGCATTGTTAAACCAACAATTCTGGGATCCCTCAGGAATTACACATGTGAATAGGAACACAGGAATAGAATTAAGCCATGAAGGCCCTCTGGCCTGTTCCCACATTCAGTGATCATGGCTGATCTGCAACCTAATTCCGTAAATCCACAATTACCCCAATTCTCTTTTATAGAAATGCTGCAGTGCAGAAGGAAGCCATTTGGCCCATCGGATCTGCACCAGCCCTCTGAAAGAACAGTCTACTTAGGCCCACTCCCCCACCCTATCAACGTAACCCCACCTAACCTGCACATCTTTTGACTGTGGGAGGAAACCTGAGCACCCATAGAAAATCCACGCAGACATGGGGAGAATGTGCAGATGCCACACCGTCACCCAAGGCCGGAATTAAACCCAGGTCCTGGCGCTGTGAAGCAGCAGTGCTAACCACTGTGCCACCGAGTCGTCCTTAAAATCTTAATTTCATTGCCAAAAATCTATCAATCTCCGATTTAAAATGAATAACTGATTTAGCATCAAAGGCCAAATGCGGAATTGAGTTCCAAACTTCGACCACACTTTGCCTCAAGAGGTTTTCTATTTTCATGCCTGAAATGTTGAGCTCTAATTTTTAGGCTATGCCCCCTAGTTCCAGGCTTACCAACAGGTAGATGTAGTTTCTTTGTATCTTTCGTCTTATTTTGGTTCAAAAAAGTATCTTGAAAGCTTTGATCAAATCATTCTCAATAATCTAAATTCCAGAGAGGACAACCCTAATTTGCATAATCTCTCCTCATAGTTTAACACTTGGCATCCACAGTACAGCTTTTGCGATTCTAGTTGCTGATTTCTTCCAAAGTTCATGCACTGGCATTTAAGTTTTTGTGAACAAAATAAATTGTACTCTTCAATTGATTGAGACCTGGAAGCTACGAATAGCATAGAAGCTAAGGTTTATTATTACTTTATATGCAACTGGAAGAGCAGGACTAACTTAAATCTGTGTCGGCAATTCCCTGTCCAGGAAGTGACATCATTCAATAGGCGTCCCCAGAAATATTTTGGGTTTTATGTGCGCTGTTGATGTTTTGGTGACAGCTAAGTGTTCCTTCTCCTATTCACATTCACTGGAAGTTTTGGGTGGTCTGAGCTTTCTGAATCCTGTGCTTTGTTCGCTTACCTCTTGCGGCGGGCAGCACAGAACATTACATTTTGGAACTGTAATGTTCACTACAGAATGGTTACTTTTCCTGGAAATACAAGGGTAAATTCAGCAATCCTCTGCTCCAAGTAGTAATTTGCCATTGAAAATGAAGTGGGTCAGAGATAACACTGCAGGGGGCGCAGTGGTTAGCACTGCTGCCTCATGGCACCGAGGATCTGGGTTCGACCCCGGCCACGGGTCACTGTCCATGTGGAGTTTGCACATTCTTCCCATATCTGCGTGGGTCTCACCCACACAACCAAAAAAGATGAGCAGGATAGGTGAATTGGCCACGCTAAATTGCCCCTTAAGTGGGGAAAAAAAGAATTGGGTACTCTAAATTTATTTTCTAAGAAAGAGATAACACTGCAGTGATGATTCTTTGGCTTCCTTACTTGAGTCTGTGATACTTATGGAACAATTGCCAATAGTGAGAAATTTATTACATCCAAAAGAAACCTTAATTGCATTATTAAGTTGTGGATATTAAAACAAAGGGAGAATATTGTGCTAACAATTGATGTTTTCACAAGGGAGGAAACCTTAAATAACACAAAAGCTGCCAGCTGATACAGCTAATACTTTTTCTCTGAGCTTTTCACCCCTTTGTATGACTAACTTCACAGGCACAAGCAGCGACAAACTGTTGTACCAATGCTTAATTTGCATTATGACCACACACATATATCAAAACCTTACTGTTTGACAAACCTACAATGTGACAGCATAATTTTATATATTTATCTCCAAGAACCATTAGTCTTTTAAAGTGACACTGTCTTCATGAAAATGCACGTGGAGAACCTTTTATTTAATGAACTACATAATGATTTAAATCACAACAAAATGAATGCAAAAGGTCTTTTATCTCTTTGCGTTTGCCAACTAAAGAATGCTTGCCAAACAGCACCTCTATAAATAAGCTTACTTACACACACCCAGAGTCAGTTAGACCTTTCTGCTAATGAAATAGGGTTCATGCAAACCCAGATAGCTTTTGCTATGATTAATGACTGCTCTGCAAATAGATTTGCTGAAATGACTAATGGAAGAAAATGGAATTGGAAGGCAACAGATTTTTCTTCAGTAATAAACTCACTGCTTTGTAGCGGTACAGAACCCAGTGTGATGAATGTAGGAATTGTTAATATAGATTGTATTATATATACCTGTTGCAGTAATGTAATTAAAAGCTTGGGCTAAGGTATATATAATCTGTTGCAGTAATATAAACAAATCCTGGTTTAACATATAGTCAAGCGGTGTGACTGCAGAAGGTGCAATTAAGATGTCATAAAAGTGCCAGCCTGGCAGTGCCACCCAGGTACCCTGGCACTGCAAGGGTGGCACTGTCTAGGTGCCCAGGTGGAAGTGCCAAGGTGCAAGGCTGTCAGTGCCATGGTGTCCAACCTATTGTCAATTTATTTTCAAACAACAAATATTGTCCCCTTGTAATACAATACTGCAAATTCAGAAGTATGACTGAAATATGGTCTCACTATAGAAACATAAAAAATAGGAGCAGGAGAAGGCCATTCCACCCTTCGAGCCTGCTCTGCCATTCATTATGATCATGGCTGATCATCCAACTCACTGGCCTAATCCCGGTTGCCCCCATATCATTTGATCCCCTTCGCCCCGAGTGCTATATCTAACTGATTCTTGAAAACATGAAATGTTTTGGACTCAACTACTTCCCATGGTAACAAATACCATAGGCCGACCACTCGATAGGTGAAGAAATTTCTCCTGATCTCTTTCCTAAATGGTCGACCTGTATCCGCAGAATGTGACCCCTGGTTCTGGACATACGCATCATCGGGAACATCCTTCCGGCATCTACCCTGTCTAGCCCTGTTAGAATTTTATAACGTTCTATGAGATCCCTCCTCATTCTTCTGAACTCCAGCAAATACAGTCCTAACCGATTCAATCTCTCCTCATACGTCAGTCCTGCCATCCCAGGAATCAATTTTATAAGTCTTCACTGCACTTCCTCTAGAGCAAGAACATCCTTCCTCAGATAAGGGCAGCATGGTAGCACATCGGTTAGCACAGTTGCTTCACAGCTCCAGGGTCCCAGGTTCGATTCCCGGCTTGGGTCACTGCCTGTGCGGAGTCAGCACGTTCTCCCCATGTCTGCATGGGTTTCCTCCGGGTGCTCCGGTTTCCTCCCACAGTCAAAAGATGTGCAGGAGTGGCCATGCTAAATTGCCCTTCGTGTCCAAAAAGGTTAGGCAGGGTTACTGGGTTACAGCGATAGGGTGGAGGTGTGGGCTTAGGTAGGGTGCTCTTTCCAAGGGCCGGTGCAGATTCGATGGGCCTCATGGCCTCATTCTGCACTGCAAATTCTACGATATAAAGAGTTAAAACTGCGCACAATATTCCAGGTGTGGTCTCATCAAGGCCCTGTATAATTGCAGCAAGACATCCCTGCTCCTATACTTGAATCCTCTCGCTATGAAGGCCAACATAAAATTTACCTTCTTTAGTGCCTCCTGTGCCTGCATGTCTACCCTCAGTGACTGGTGTACGAATACACCCACTCCTAATTTATAGCCTGCCTTCTTGTTTTTGCTACCTTGCATTTATCCAAATTGTACTTCATCTGCCATTCACTTTCCCATTCACTCAACTTGTCTGAATCACACTAAAGAATCTCTGCATTTTCCTCACAGCTCACCCTCCCATCCAATTTGGTGTCATCTGCAAAGTTGGAGATATTACATTTTGCTCGCTCATCTATATCATTAATATATATTGGTTTTTTAAAAATAATATTTTATTAAGGTATTTGAACTTTTTTATAACAGTAACAAAAACAATGACATCAACATGGTAAAATAAACATTTCCCCCCCCTCCCCAGCCCAATCTTCACATATCTCAACCATACAACAACAATCCACCCGCACCCCCCTCCCCCCTTGGAATACTGCATCTGCTGACATTTTTCATTTTCCCCGGGAAAGTTGACGAACGGCGAACCCTAACATTGACCCTCTTAAGGCAAACTTTATTTTCTCAAGACTGAGAAACCCAGCCATGTCACTAACCCAGGTCTCTACACTCGGGGGCTTCGAGTCCCTCCACATTAATAAGACCCGTCTCCGGGCTACCAGGGAGGCAAAGGTCAGGACATCGGCCTCTTTTGTCCCCTGAACTCCCGGATCTTCCGAACTCCAAAAATCGCTACCTCCGGACTCGGCACCACCCGTGCTTTTAGCACCGTGGACATTGCCTTTCCAAAACCCTGCCAAAACCCTTCAAGCTTCGGGCATGCCCAAAACATGTGGACATGATTTGCTGGGCTTCCCACGCACCTCGCACACCTATCCTCTACCCCGAAAAACCTGCTCATCCTAGCCACTGTCATGTGTGCCCGGTGGACTACCTTAAATTGTATCAGGCTAAGCCTGGCGCACGATGAGGAGGTATTAACCCTGCTTAGGGCATCCGCCCATTGACCCGCCTCTATTTCTCCTCCTAGCTCGTCCTCCCACTTGCCCTTAAGCTCCTCCACCGGAGTTTCCCTCGCCTCCGAAAGCTCCTGGTAAATATCCAATACCCTCCCCTCCCCCACCCAGGTACTGGAAACTACTCTATCCTGTATCCCCTGTGGCAGCAGCAGAAAGGCCGGCACCTGTTTTCTCAGGAAGTCGCGCACCTGCAAATACCTAAAACCATTCCCTGGTGGCAATTCAAATTTATCCTCCAAAGCTTTCAAGCTGGGGAAGCTCCCGTCTATAAATAGATTCCCCATCCTTCCAATTCCTGCCCTCTGCCATCTCCAGAACACGCCATCTAGCCTACTCGGTACAAACCTGTGGTTGTTATAAATCGGGGTCCAAATCGATGCTCCCTCCACTCTCTTATATCTCCTCCACTGCCCCCAGATCCTTAGAGCCGCCACTCCCACCGGACTTGTGGAGTATCGGGCCGGCACGAACGGCAGAGGTGCCGTTACCAATGCTCCCAGATTGGTGTCTGTACATGACGCCGCCTCCATCCGCTCCCATGTCGATTTCCCCCCCCCCCCCAACTACCCACATCCTGATCATGGCTATATTAGCCGCCCACCAGTAATTGCAGAAGTTCGGCAGCTCCCTCCCTCCCCCTGACTGTGCTTCAGCAACACTTCACTCGTGGGGTTTTACTCGCCCACACAAAGCCCAAAATAATCTTATTCAGCCGCTTGAAAAAGGCCTTGGGGATGAAGATGGGGAGGCACGGAAAGACAAACAGAAATCTGGAGATGACCGTCATTTTCACGGTCTGTGCCCTCCCCGCCAGTGATAGTGGGAGCATGTCCCATCTCTTAAAGTCCCCTTCCATTTGTTAGGTTTAACGTGTGCAGTCCCTCCCATTTCCGGGCCACCTGGATTCCCAGAGATCGAAAGCTCTTCCCTACCATTCTAAGCGGCAGCTCTCCCAGTCTCTTCTCCTGCCCTCTTGCCTGAGATCGCAAACATCTCGCTTTTCCCCATGTTCAATTTATACCCTGAAAAATTGCCAAATTCCCCCAAGACTCGCATTACTTCCCCCATCCCCTCCAACGGGTCCGAAATGTATAAGAGCAGGTCATCTGCGTAGAGCGAGACCCGGTACCCCCCCCCCCCCCCCCCCCAAACCAGCCCTTTCCAGTTACTAGAGGCTCTTAACGCCATGGCCAATGGCTCTATGGCCAGAGCAAACAGTAACGCGGAGAGGGGGCACCCTTGCCTCGTCCCTCGGTGTAGTTCAAAATACCCCGACCTCAGCCGGTTCGTACGCACACTCGCTACTGGTGCCTGATAGAGCAACCGCACCCAGTCAATAAAGCCCTCACCAAACCCAAACCTTCCCAGCGCCTCCCACAGGTAATTCCATTCCACCCGATCAAAAGCCTTCTCCGCATCCATCGCTACCACCACCTCCGCCTCCTCTCCTTCTGAGGGCATCATAATAACATTTAACAGCCTTCGAACATTGGCCTTGAGTTGCCTGCCCTTAACAAATCCCATCTGGTCTTCCCCTATCACCCCCGGGACACAGTCCTCTGTCCTTGTGGCCAGTATCTTAGCCAGCAGTTTGGCGTCCACATTCAGTTGAGAAATCGACCTGTATGACCCGCATTGCTCCGGATCCTTCTCCCGTTCCAAGATCAATGAAATCGAGGCCTGCGACATTGTTGGGGGGAGGATTCCCTTCTCTCTTGCTTTGTTAAATGTCCTCACCAGCAGTGGGCTCAATATCTCTGAAAAATTCTTATAGAATTCCACCGGGTAGCCGTCAGGTCCCGAGGCCTTGCCCGACTGCAAGCCCTCCAGTCCCTTAATTATTTCCTCAATCTCAATTGGAGCTCCCAGCCCCTCCACCAGGTCCACCTCCACCCTCGGGAACCTCAACTGATCCAGCAATTGCCTCATCCCCTCCACCCCAGCCGGGGGTTTCGACTCATAATTTACTAGAAAAGTCCTTAAACACCTCGTTCACCCCCGCTGGGTCCAGGACAGTATTACCATCTCTACTCTTTACTTTACCTATCTCCCTGGCCACCTCTCTTTTCCTGAGCTGGTGCGCCAACATTCTGCTTGCCTTTTCCCCGTACTCATAGATCACCCCCCTTGCCTTCCTCAACTGTTCCACTGCTTTCCCTGCGGTCAATAGACCAAACTCCACCTGTAACCTCCGCCGCTCCCTCAGTAGCCCCGCGTCCGGGGCCTCCGAGTATCTCCTATGTCCTCCACTAATCTATCCCTCTCAGCCCATTCCACCTTTTCTCTGTGGGCCTGTATCGAGATTAATTCCCCTCTGACCACTGCCTTCAAAGCTTCCCAGACCGTCGCTGCAGAGACCTCCCCAGTATCATTTGTTTCCAGGTAGTTCTGGATGGACTTGTTAACCTGCCCACAGACCGCCTCGTCCGCTAGCAACCCCACATCCAGTCTCCACAGCGGGTGTTGCCCTCTCTCCACACTAACCCGTAGATCCACCCAGTGCGGGGAATGATCCGGCACTGTGATTGCCGAGTACTCAGTATCCACCACCTTCGGTATTAGCGCCCTGCTCAGAACAAAAAGGTCGATACGAGAGTATACCTTGTGGACATATGAAAAAAAGGAAAACTCCTTCATCCTCGGCCGTGCAAACCTCCATGGGTCTACTCCCCCCATCTGTTCCATAAAACCCTTCAATTCCTTTGCCGCAGCCGGCCTCCTCCCTGTCGTGGATTTTGACCGGTCCAATTCCGGATCAATGACTGTGTTGAAGTACCCTCCCATGATCAGGTTATGTGACTCTAAGTCTGGGATCTTACCTAACACCCGCCTCAAAAATTCCACGTCGTCCCAATTTGGGGCATATATGTTCACAAGTATCACCCGCACCCCCTCCAGCTTCCTACTCACCATTATGTACCTACCCCCCTTGTCTGACACGATTCTCCCTGCCTCGAATGCCACTCATTTGCTGATCAAGATCGCTACCCCCCTGGTCTTTGAGTCCAGCCCTGAGTGGAACACTTGGCTTCCTCAATCTCGTCCGGTCTGTAACCTTTAGGTGTCTCTCTTATAGCATTGCCACGTCCGCCTTCAGTTCCCTCAAATGTGTGAACACGCAAGCCCTCTTGACCGGCCCATTCAGTCCTCTCACGTTCCATGTGATCAGCCTGGACGGGGGGCGTCCAACCCCCCCCCCCCTTGCCGGCTAGCCATCACCCTTTTTTGGCCAGCCTCGAGCTTGCGCCTTCCGCTTCCTTGAGTCCTCAATGGGGCTGTCGCCGTTCCCGACTTCCCATTTGTCCCCTAGTGCAGTTCCTCCCCTGTCAGCAAAGCAGCTCCCCCCCCCCTCCTTTCCCCCCGAGTAACAACACTAAAAACCCAATGCCCCAAGTCAAGCTCCAGCTTAAAACCTGTCCACCCCCCACTGCGCTTCCTAGAGTCAGCTGACCCATGCTGTCTTGATAGCTCCCGCCCCTGGCACCAAGCAGTCTGTCTCCCTATTGTTCTCTCCTCTCTCCCCCACAAATGAATAAACATTTTAAAAGCATAACATTCCCCAGTAAACAAACAACAGGAAAAATAAACAGTGAAGAAACAATCACTTTAGAAAAATAGTCACCCAAAAAGCAGAACTAAATTCAAAGCCCATGCCCCCCTCTAACCAGGTCCCTGCAAGACAGATCAACCTTTAACCATCCACACAGCCCATTATTTCACATAGAGCTACTTAAATTTTTACAATCCAGCACCACAAATCGCTGCCACAGTACTTCTCCAAGGCTTAAGTGTCTTTTAATTCGCCTCCAACTTCTTTCCTTTAATAAAGGTTCATACTTCATCTGGCGTTTGAAAGTAGAAGTCCCGTTCCTCATGTGTGACCCACAGACGGGCTGGGTACAGCATCCCGAACTTCACCCCCTTCTTAAAGAGGGTCGTTTTTGCCCGATTGAACCCAGCCTCTTGGCCAAATCCGCTCCCAGGTCCTGATCAATGCGCAACTCACAGTTCTCCCACTTGCTGCTCCGTTCTTTCTTGGCCCACCGCAAAACGTGTTCCTTGTCCATGAAACGGTGAAAACGTACCAGCATGGCCCTCAGCGGCTCATTCGCTCAGGGCTTCCTCGTGAGGGCTCTGTGCGCTCTGTCCAATTCCAGGGGCCGAGGGAACGCCCCAGCCCCCATCAACGTCTCCAACATGTCCGTCACATAAGCCCTCGCATCCGAGCCCTCACTGCCATTCAGGGAGGCCAACAATTCTGAGATTCTGCCTCCTGGTCCTATTCTCCAGGTCCTCCAGCTTCTCCTGCATTCTTTTCTGGCGGTCATTCATCATCCCCACCTTGCTTTCCAGCACGGTTATATACTCCTCGTGCTCGGAAAACTTTTGTTCGACCTCCTGGATTGCTCTCCCGTGGGTTTTCATATTCTGAACCACTTGATCAATCGAAGCCTTAATCGGGTCCGGCGTGTCCTTCTTCAGCTTGGCAAAGCAATCCTCGAAAAACTTCACCAGCTGCTCCGTCGACCATTGTGCCATCTCCCCGCGGCCCTTGCCCTCCGCCATGCTGTCCCGTGTTACCAGCTCTGCTTGCGTCTCCCTTATGGGACTTTGTCGTCTCACATGGCCACTTCTGGTCCAATTCTCCATACACCGGAGGGGGATTTCTCCTTACTGTCTCACTCTTCACTGCTTTATCCCATGAAATCCAGAAACAAAACGGGGGAAAAAGGTCCAAAAGCCCGTTACAGACGGGAGCTATCAAATTTGCGACCTACCCCACCATGGCCGCCACCGGAAGTCCCCATTAACATACATTGTGAATAGCTGGGGTCCGAGCACCAATTCCTATGGTACCCCACTAGTTACTGCCTGCCAATTTGAAAAAGGCCCCTTAATTCCTACTCTTTGTTTCCTGTCTGCCAACCAGTTGTCTACCCATCTCAATACACTACCCCAAATCCCATGGGCTTTCATTTTACACACTAATCTCTTATGCGGGACTTTGTCAAAAGCCTTCTGAAAGTCCAAATAAACCACATCCACTGGCTCCCCCTCATCAACACTACTAGTTACATCCTCAAAGAATTTTAGCAGATTCGTCAAGCATGATTTCCCCTTCATAAATCCATGCTGAGTCTGTCTGATCCTGCCAGAATTTTCTTATTGCTCTGCTATAAAATCTTTGATAATGGATTCTAGAATTTTCCTCACTACTGACATCAGACAGACTGGAGCTGGATTCTCCCAAAATGGAACTATGTCCCCACGCCAGCGTAAAAACTCTGGCGTTTCACTCTCAAGATTCCTTGGAAAAAGATGAGCTGATTCACTGACCTGCAGGGGGCTAGTGTTAAGTAATCATAGATTCATAGAATTTACAGTGCAGGAGGCCATTCGGCCCATCGAGTCTGCACCGGCTCTTGGAAAGAGCAACCTACCCAAGGTCCACACCTCCACCCTAACCCAGCAACCCCACCCAACACTATGGGCAATTTTGGACACTAAGGGCAATTTAGCATGGTCAATCCACCTAACCTGCACATCTTTGGACTGTGGGAGGAAGCCGGAGCACCAGGAGGAAACCCACGCAGACACGGGGAGGATGTGCAGACTCCGCACAGACAGTGACCCAAGCCGGAATCGAACCTGGGACCCTGGAGATGTGAAGCAATTGTGCTATCCACAATGCTACCGTGCTGCCCAATTAGTTGTCTCATTTTTGTTATGTATCCAGTAGTTGACACTGATATGTAAAGAGTCTTCAGGTGGCCTTTGTGTCAGGTGATGTGAAGATAGAGGTTTGTTCAGAGTCTGTTAAAGTGAAATAAAGGTGTTTGGAAAAAGGAGCAGTACCTTTGACTCTTTATACAACAGCAGCTAAACGTCTAACAGCTAGCAGGGACCCAGAGTAGTTCACGCAGCTTTAGCTGCGGATCCGGGCCCCGCGCCTCCGGTTTTGAGTCGGCGCATGCGCAGGGCGGCGGCCTCCAGCGGCCGCGCTGAGCGCCATGGCAGACTCGGACCGCGGAGGCAGATGAAGAATGTAGACCCCCCGATCAGACAGGTGCCCGAAGATCCGACCGCCCAATCTGTCCCCCAGCCGCCCATAAGGTCCCCCACCCCCCCAGTGTCCGATCACCCCGCCCCCCCCACCAGAGTGGCCGCGGACTGAATCCGCAGCCGCCATGCGAGCTTCCTGAATGGCGATAGGTGGTAGAACCACGGCGTCGGGAACTCGGCCGGTCGGCAGCGGAGGATCGCTCGGCGATCCTCTGGCAATGGTCGCCCAGCCGCGCGGAGTCCTTGCGAACACGCTGATTCTCGGGTCCCGGAGAATCGCTGGACCGGCGCCGGGCCCAATTTCGGCGTGAAATTGGGTTCTCCACCCCTGCGCCGAATTCTGCGGAGAATCCGCCCACTGGTCTATAATTCCCTGTTTTCTCTCTACCTCCCTTTTTAAATCAAGGAGTTACATTAGCTACCCTCCAATATGCAGGAACTGTTCCAGCGTCTATAGAATGCTGGAAGATGGCCACCAATGCATCCACTATTTCTAGAGCCACTTCCTTAAGTACTCTGGAATGGAGTATGGATGTATTAGCCTTCAATCCCATCAACTTCCCCAACACCAGTTCTCTACTGATTTTGATCTCCTTCTGTTCCTCCCTCTCACTAAACCCTGCATTCCCCAACATTTCTGCTATCTGATTGGTGTCCTCAGCTGTGAAGGCAGAACCAAAGTATGTGTTTAGTTGCTCAGCCATTTCTTTGTCCCGCATTATACATTGCCCTGTTTGTGATTGTAATGGACCTACCTATATTTGGCTTCACCAATCTTTTTCTCTTCCCGTACCTATACAAACTTTTACAATCAGTTTTTGTGTTCCCTGTATGCTTACTCTATTTTCCCCTTCTTAATCAATCCCTTGGTCCTTTTTTGCTGAATTCTAAATTGCTCCCAATCCTCAGACCTGTGTTTGTCTTCATCAATTTGTATGCTCCTTCATTGGATCTAATACTATCTCTAATTTCCCTTGTAAGCCATGAATTGGCCACCTTTCCCGTTTTGTGCCTGATAGGAATAAACAATTGTTGCAGTTCCCCCATGCGCTCCTTGAATGTTTTCCATTGCCTATTGTCATGTGAGAGTACCTTTAAGAAATGGGTGTTTATTACTGCAGTGATGTCAGAGAGTGGGTGGAGCTGGGCTGTCTGTCAGCTTTTTACTTTTGTTTTAGGCTGTTTGCTGCAGGGTGTGTTTAGTTTAGTTTTCAGAGCTGGATAGCCACAGCCAGAAGGTGTACGAATCTCTCTCTGTAATCTAAAGACTGTAAATCGATCCTGGTGATTTAAAACTAATAACAGTAGTGACTTTAACCTGATGCGCTTCTGGTAAAAGATCTTTTTTTTCCATAGATTGTCATAGAATTTACAGTGCAGAAGGAGGCCATTCGGCCCATCGAGTCTGCACCGGCTCTTAGAAAGAGCACCCTACCCAAGGTCAACACCTCCACCCTATGCCCATAACCCAGTAACCCCACCAAACACTAAGGGCAATTTTGGACACTAAGGGCAATTTCTCATGGCCAATCCACCTAACCTGCACATCTTCGGACTGTGGGAGGAAACCGGAGCACCCGGAGGAAACCCACGCAGACACAGGGAGGATGTGCCGACTCCGCACAGACAGTGACCCAAGCCGGAATCGAACCTGGGACCCTGGAGCTGTGAAGCAATTGTGCGATCCACAATGCTACCGTGCTATGGATGTTAAAAGGACAGCTTAATGATTACTTAGTGTTGTATTCTTTGGGGGTTGTATTTGAATTGATGTTTGCTAAGATGTTCACTGTATGTTTTAAAAAGGTTAACTTGAGTTCATAGAATAATCATTGTTTTGTTTAAAAAAATACTTTTCCACTTCTGCTGATCCACACCTGTAGAGTGGGCCGTGTGCTCCCCATACCACAATCTATTAAAAGTTGTGGGTCAGGTGAACTCCATGATACACTTTGGGGTTCTCTAAACCTTGGCCCATAACACTATCCAATGTCATCCCTTTAAGTAAATTTTCCCAATCTATCATAGCCAACTTGTGCCTCATATCATCATAATTTCCTTTAAGATTCAGGACCCGAGTCTCAGAATCAACTGTTTCACTTTCCATCTTTATATTATAGTCACTCATCCCCAAGGCTAATTTGATTTGCAAAATCTGTACACAGATTAAAATCGCTCATAATTACAGATGTTCCTTTATAATATGCGTCTTTAATTTACTGTTTAATGCTATTCCCAACATCACCACTGCAGTTTGGTTTTTTTTATATGATACCCCTTGGTGTTTCTCAGCTCCACCCATACAGATTCCCATTGTCAGAGCTAATATGCTTCCTCACTATTGTGTTAATTTCCTCTTTAACCAGCACTGCCACTCCGCAGCCTTTTCCTTTTTGTCGGTCCTTCCTAAATACTGAATACACCTGGTCAGTCAGTTCCGATCTCTGGTCACCATGCAGCTATGTATCCGTAATTCCAATTATATCTTACCCGTTTACGACTATTTGCACTATTAGTTCATCCGCTTTATTGCGAATGTTCCGCATGTTATGACACAAAGCCTTTAAGCTTGTCTTTTTAACATTACTTGTTCGTCTCCCAATAATTTTCACTGTGGGCCTATTTGAATCTGGCCCTTTTTTCTCTGCCTATCACTTTTCTTATTCCTCTTACTGTCTTTTGTTTTTGTCCTTTCTTCCTCCTCCTCTGCCTTCAAGCATAGGTTCCCATCCCCCTACCATTTTAGTTTAAACACTACCCAACCACTCTAGTACTTTTGATAACGAGATACGAATTTCCTGGTGACCTACTACAGAATCCCACAACAGAGGCCCAGATCTTTTGATCTGTTGATCATCTGAATTTGGACATACGATCCAAAATATGTGTTGGGACCCTGTGGAAATCCCAATGCACTAACCTCTTTGGGAATTGACTATGATGGTTGAACTTCGGATGGGCAATTCCCCTGCTCCCAGGGGCCCTCCATGGAAGTCTCTGACTTTGGGGACAGTTCCGACTTACGTGAATAGTTACCCAGGAAATGTTCGACAAAATCATCCTGGTCTAATACCTGGGTAATTACAGAACTAATCCCCTAATTAATCACACTTATTCTCTCATCTTTCCTTGCACCTGCACCCACCCAATCCACTGACTACCCTCCGACCCATCGACCACACCCCCTTCGACCACTCCCATGAATGAACTAAAAAACATATTTGTTCTTTTAGCCTGTATTGCAAGCAAGTTATAGAAAGAATTCACAATGTTTTCTAGACAAAAGTTTGGAATTTGAAAGCTTATGGTATTGTCATACTGAAGCTTGCTTGCCTGTTGATGCAAATAATATCACGTGAAACCAACAACCCTGTTCATGTGACATCTGGAAGATCTAAGTTGTTTTGAGTTTCCATCTGTTTTGAACTGTACCAGGATTCAAGAAAATTACTTTGACATTTTTCTTAACATTTAATTGGAAGAAATATCTGCACATCCATCACTGAACATCAGACAAGGGGTCTGATAATTTAGTAAGAGTGGAGGAGTGGACAGTGGTGGTGGTGACGTAGTGCTGGATGTCATCACTGTTTATGTAAAAGTTAATGCTATGTTTTGGTTGATGTTGCTGAGGGACAGTACATGGATGATAATTAGATCCTTGGAAGTAACAGTTTGGCAATGGAAAGGGAAGCCATTGCATGTGATTATTTTGTTACATTTAGATAGATAAGAATGTAACCAGGTGTGTACAATCCCATCCAATTCCAATTGATGACGGTGGAGAATTGTTGGAGAAGAGTAATATAAACATGTCAAATGTGCAGACAGGTCAAGAAAGATGAAGAGGGATATTTTACTGCTTCCACAGCCACATAAAATGTCATTTATGAATTTGAAAATAACTATTTTGCCACTGTGGCAGGAGCAGAAACTTGTTGGAGGGATTCAAACTTGGACTTCCGGGAGAGATTGGCACAGATTTGGGAGATGTTCAATGACGGAGTTGACATGTCTTCAGTAAGAGTAACTGAAGTCATATCTGCATGTTCATGAAAGGAAAAAAGTGCCATGGCATTATTCTCCCAGGGTTCTGATCCTTTAGCCAACACCACTGAGCGCAGATTCACTGGCGCTTCGCTTTACCAGTGTTTGTAGGACCTTGCTGTCCATAAATTATTTGACACATTTAGAAACATGAGAACAGATTGCACAGCAAAGGTTAATTATTGTCTGTGTAGTAGCTTGTGACATCATGAGCGATGTGTTGGGTGTTCTGGATCCGTGCAACACATACAGGCCACCAACACTTAAAATAGTGTTTTATTTTATTAAGTTAGAAACTGTTGAACATACTTTCACTGTGGGTTAACACAATGTTAGATCAAACTAAAGACCTATGCCTGTCCGAACCAGTCTATGCACTCAGCACATGGTGAGGATCTGTGCTGTAAGCTGTAAGCTCTGTCCTTGTCGGAGGCTACATCCTGAATGAGCGGGAATTCTGATGCCCCAGAGTCTTTATAGTGAGTGTGCTCTAACTGGTGATTGGCTGTGGTGTTGTGTGTGTTGATTGGTCTTGCTGTGAGTCCATCAGTGTGTGTGTGTCTGCACCATGATATACTGGTGTATATTATGACATCCCCCCTTTTATAAAAGAATGTATGTGTGTGGCAATAAATAATGTATGGTGAGAATGTTCCTAACTACGTGTGGGGTGTGAAGACATATTTACAGGACTATGTACATGAGAACTAAACTATTTACATGGGAATGTGCCAGGTGCTGAGAAGCAGTATGCAACAAGAATAACGAGATCAACACTATATACAAACCAAGGAAACGATCAAACAAAGCAACAAAACAATTCAGAGAGTCTATAAGTCCGCAAAGTTCATAAATCAAGTCTCTGAGATGGGCAACAAATTCTGGTTGACCGCCTCAAGGGTGGGTCGAGAGCCGGCGGTTCAGGAGCGGGCTGGACTGCGTCAGAGTCAGGGGGAGGCAGAGTGACAGGGAGCTCTGCATAGTCCGTGGCAGGGTCAGCGGGACAGTGAAGGATCACGTGGAGAGCGTGGAACGAGATGAAGGGCACGTCGATTGCGGCGCAGAATAGAGCCATCCGGTAGACGAACCAGGAACGAGAGGGGGGCCACCTGCCGAAGGACAACAGCGGATGCAGACCAGCCACCATCCGGAAGATGGATGCGGACGTTGTCATCTGGAGCCAGAGCAGGGAGATCAGCTGCATGGGAGTCATGAGCCGCCTTGTGCTGTGCACGAGACAGCTGCATCCGGCGAAGTACTGGAACGTGGTCGAGGTCTGGGACATGGATGGACGGCACCGTCGTCCTCAGGGTCCGACCCATGAGTAACTGGGCTGGCAACAGGCCAGTGGATAGCGGGGCGGAGCGATAGGCCAGCAAGGCAAGGTATAAATCAGACCCAGCATCGGCAGCCTTGCATAGGAGCCGTTTGACTATATGTACTCACTTCTCCGCTTTGCCGTTGGATTGGGAGTACAGGGAACTGGATGTCACATGGGCAAAATTGTACCACCTGGCAAAGTTGGACCATTCCTGGCTGGTGAAGCAGGGGCCATTGTCCGACATAACCGTGAGCGGGATGCCGTGTCGAGCAAATGTTTCTTTACATGCACGAATGACGGCAGACGAGGTGATGTCGTGCAACCGTTATCACCTCCAGGTAATTCGAAAAGTAGTCCACGATCAGGACATAGTCTCTACCCAGCACGTGGAACAGGTCGATGCCCACCTTGGTCCATGGTGACGTGACCAACTCATGGGGTTGCAGGGTCTCACGTGGTTGGGCCAGCTGGAAGCGCTGACAAGTGGGGCAGTTGAGTACTGTGTTGGCTATGTCCTCATTAATGCCAGGCCAGTACACTGCCACTCAGGCCAGTCGGCGGCACTTTTCCACACCAAGGTGGCCCTCGTGTAGTTGTTCCAGGACAAGTTGGCGCATGCTATGAGGGATGACAATGCGGTCCAGTTTTAGAAGAACCCCGTCTACTACCGCCAGATCATCTCTGACATTATAGAATTGAGGGCATTGGCCCTTGAGCCACCCGTCCGTTAGGTGGCGCATGACACGCTGTAGCAAGGGGTCAGCTGCCGTCTCGCGGCGAATTTGGACGAGGCGTTCATCCGAGGCAGGTAGATTGGAGGCCGCGAATGCCACATGGGCGTCAACCTGGCAGACAAATCCCGCTGGGTCACATGGAGTGTTGACTGCCCTGGAGAGAGCATCAGCAATGATAAGGTCCTTGCCTGGGGTGTATACCAGCTGGAAGTCGTATCGCCGGAGCTTGAGAAGAATACGCTGGAGGCGAGGCGTCATATCGTTCAAGTCTTTCTGTATTATATTGACCAGCGGGCGATCGTCGGTCTCGACGGTGAATTGAGGAAGTCCATAGACATGATCATGAAACTTAACCACACCGGTCAGAAGGCCCAGGCACTCCTTTTCTATCTGCGCGTAGCGCTGCTCCGTGGGGGTCACCGCATGTGACGCATATGCAACAGGGGCCCATGATGAGACCTCATCACATTGAAGGAGCACTGCCCCAATGCCAGATTGACTGGCATCGGTCGAAATTTTGGTCTCCTTTGCTGGATCAAAGAAAGCTAAGATCGGGGCCATGGTCATTTTTGCCTTGAGTTCTCTCCATTCGCGCTCGTGGGCAGGGACCCATTGGAAGTCTGTCGTCTTCCTGACCAGGTTCCTGAGAGCCGTGGTATGAGAGGCGAGGTTAGGGATAAATTTCCCTAAAAAATTGTCCATGCCCAGAAATCGGAGGACCGCCTTCTTGTCCTCTGGTGTTTTCATAGCTGTGATGGCAGCTACCTTGTCCGCATCCAGCTGCACACCCAATTGGGAGATGTGGTTGTGGTAGTATGCATTAGGGGTCATGTGGGACTGTGAAGCCGTGATGTCATTGGCTGACAGATCCCGGGTCCTGATTGGCCGTTGACCTCTAGCTCCGCCCTGAAGGCGGAGGAGAAGAACCAGGAGTCCTCCCCCGCAGGCCAGTCTACAACTGAACTGCGGGGGAACAGTCACGCTTAATAAAGCCTCATCGACTTCACTCTATTCGTCTCTCGGAGTCTTTGTGCGCTACAATTTATTAAGCGTGACTAAAGGACTATGGAGCTCAGGATCATCCCGGAATGCCTGAGGATCAGCCCCCACGCAGTGAACGCAGCAGCAGCTTTCAAGCACTGGCAGACTTGTTTCGAGGCCTACCTCAGAACGGCCCCCGGCCGGGTCACCGAAGACCAAAAACTACAGGTCCTGCACTCGAGGTTAAGCACGGAGATTTTCTCTCTCATCGAAGACGCAGAGGATTTCCAGACGGCGTTCGCAGCACTAAAAAGTCGCTATGTTTGCCCAGTAAACCAGATCTACGCTCGCTATCAACTCGCAACGAGACGGCAAAGTCCCGGAGAATCGATAGATGAATTCTACGCCGCGCTACTAATTTTGGGACGGGCCTGCAGCTGCCTGCCGGTGAACGCAAATGAACACACGGACATGTTAATGCGCGATGCTTTTGTGGCAGGTATGAACTCCTCCCAAATCCGCCAAAGACTTTTAGAAAAAGAGTCGCTAGGACTCTCAGAGGCACGGGCCCTAGCAGCCTCCCTGGACGTGGCCGCGCGAAACGCCCGCGCCTACGGCCCCGACCGCGCGGCAGCCCATTGGGCTCCGTACGCACCCGTCGTGACAAACCCACCCCCCCCCCGGACACCCCACAGGCTTGCGCGGTTCAAACGCCAAGTCGCACCGGGGGAGCCCGCTGCTATTTCTGCGGCCAGGCGAAACACCCCCGGCAGCGCTGCCCGGCCCGCGCAGCGATCTGTAAGAGCTGCGGGGAAAAGGGCCATTTCGCGGCTGTGTGCCGGTCCCGGGAGGTCGCCGCTGTCCCAGGAGAACAGGGAACCCTGCACGCCTTTTACGCTCCCCAACCCCACCAGTGCCCCATGTACGACCCGCAGGCGCAACCACTTTGGGTCCCGACCACCGCTCTCCCCGGAGAAGAGGGTGTTCTGCGCGTCTCTAAAGCTCCCCAAACCCCCCCCCCCCCCCCCCGCCCCCCATGTATGAACCGCCGGCGCTACCACTTTGGGTCCCGGACACCGCTGTCCCCAGAGAAGAGGGAGTCCTGCGTGTTCCTAACGCTCCCCAACCCACCCAGCGCCCCATGTGCGACCCGCAGGCGCCGCCATTTTGGGTCCCGGCCACCACGAGGGGAGGAGGGGCGCCGCCATCTTGGACCACCCCAGACCTGTGCGACGCATGGGGGCGGCCATTTTGTCCACCCCCGCCGCCATCTTGTGACCCCCCAGCCATGTGCGATGCATGGGGGCAGCCATCTTGTTCAACCCGACGCCATCTTGGACGGCAACAACGGACCCCAGTGTCGACGGCTCCACGGGGTTCGAAGAAGACGCTCAACCATTACGACCACGTCTGGCTTCAATGACGCTGGACCTAGCACGGCCCCGGACGCTCCAGACGACGACGACAACGGTGCTGATAAACAGGCACGAGACACCATGCCTGGTCGACTCTGGGAGCACGGAGAGCTTTATCCACCCCGACACGGTAAGACGCTGTTCTTTGACCATCCGTCCCAGCGCACAAAAGATTTCCCTAGCTGCAGGATCCCACTCCGTACAGATCAAAGGCTTCTGCATAGTTACCCTAACGGTGCAAGGGAGGGAGTTCAAAAACTACAGGCTCTACGTCCTTCCCCAACTCTGCGCCCCCACATTACTGGGATTAGACTTCCAGTGCAATCTACAGAGCCTAACCTTCAAATTCGGCGGCCCAATACCCCCACTCACTATCTGCGGCCTCGCAACCCTCAAGGTTCAACCCCCATCCTTGTTTGCAAACCTCACCCCGGATTGCAAACCCGTCGCCACTAGGAGCAGACGGTACAGCGCCCAGGACCGGACCTTCATTCGGTCCGAAGTCCAGCGGCTACTGAAGGAAGGCATAATCCAGGCCAGCAATAGTCCCTGGAGAGCACAGGTGGTAGTAGTAAAGACAGGGGAGAAGCAAAGGATGGTCATAGACTATAGCCAGACCATCAACAGGTACACACAACGAGACGCGTACCCTCTCCCCCGCATATCCGACATGGTCAATCGGATTGCCCAATATAAGGTCTTCTCCACCGTGGACCTCAAGTCCGCCTACCATCAGCTCCCCATCCGCCCAAGTGACCGCAAGTACACAGCCTTCGAGGCAGACGGGCGATTATACCACTTACTAAGGGTCCCATTTGGCGTCACAAACGGGGTCTCGGTCTTCCAACGAGAGATGGACCGAATGGTTGATCAACACGGGTTGCGGGCCACGTTCCCGTATCTCGACAATGTAACCATCTGCGGCCACGATCAGCAGGACCACGACGCCAACCTCCAAAAATTCCTCCAGACCGCTAAAGCCTTGAACCTCACGTACAACGAGGACAAGTGCGTTTTTAGCACCAACCGGCTAGCCATCCTGGGCTACGTAGTGCGCAATGGGATAATAGGCCCCGACCCCGAACGTATGAGCCCCCTCATGGAATTTCCCCTCCCGCACTGCTCAAAAGCCCTAAAACGCTGCCTGGGGTTCTTTTCATACTACGCCCAGTGGGTCCCCCAGTATGCAGACAAGGCCCGCCCCCTAATACAGACCACGACCTTCCCTCTGTCGACAGAGGCTTGCCAGGCCTTCAGCCGCATCAAAGCGGATATCGCAAAGGCCACGATGCGCGCCATCGACGAGTCCCTCCCCTTCCAGGTCGAGAGCGACGCCTCCGACGTAGCTCTAGCGGCCACCCTTAACCAAGCGGGCAGACCCGTGGCCTTTTTCTCCCGAACCCTCCACGCCTCAGAAATCCGCCACTCCTCAGTGGAAAAGGAAGCCCAAGCCATAGTGGAAGCGGTGCGACATTGGAGGCATTACCTGGCTGGCAGGAGATTCACTCTCCTCACGGACCAACGGTCGGTAGCCTTCATGTTCGATAATGCACAGCGGGGCAAAATCAAAAACGACAAGATCTTAAGGTGGAGGATCGAGCTCTTCACCTTCAACTACGAGATCTTGTATCGTCCCGGAAAGCTGAACGAGCCGTCCGATGCTCTATCCCGCGGCACATGTGCCAACGCACAAATTAATCGCCTCCAAACCCTCCACGAGGACCTCTGCCACCCGGGGGTCACTCGGTTCTACCACTTTATTAAGTCCCGCAACCTCCCATACTCTTTGGAGGAGGTCCGTACAGTCACAAGGAACTGCCACATCTGCGCAGAGTGCAAACCGCATTTTTTCAGGCCGGATGGTGCGCACCTGATTAAGGCTTCCCGCCCCTTTGAACGCCTTAGTCTGGATTTCAAAGGACCCCTCCCCTCCACCGACCGCAACACATACTTCCTTAATGTGGTGGACGAGTACTCCCGCTTCCCATTCGCCATCCCCTGCCCTGACATGACCGCGGCCACAGTCATTAAAGCCCTGAACACCATATTCACACTGTTCGGTTGCCCCGCATACGTCCACAGCGACAGGGGGTCCTCCTTCATGAGTGACGAGCTGCACCAGTTCCTGCTCAGCAACGGTATAGCCTCGAGCAGGACGACCAGCTACAACCCCCGGGGGAACGGGCAAGTAGAGAGGGAGAACGGCACGGTCTGGAAGACCGTCCTACTGGCCCTACGGCCCAGGGACCTCCCAGTTTCACGGTGGCAGGAGGTCCTCCCGGACGCCCTCCACTCCATCCGGTCACTACTGTGTACTAGCACTAACCAAACGCCTCATGAGCGCCTCCTTGTCTTCCCCAGGAAGTCCTCCTCTGGAACGTCGCTGCCGACCTGGCTGGCAGCCCCAGGACCCATCTTGCTCAGAAAACATGTGCGGGCGCACAAGTCGGACCCGTTGGTCGAAAGGGTTCACCTCCTTCACGCGAACCCGCAGTACGCTTACGTGGAGTACCCCGACGGCCGACAGGACACGGTCTCCCTGCGAGATCTGGCGCCCGCCGGCAACACACACACTCCCCCGACACCAATCACCCCCTCCCTGCCACCGCCGCACCCCGCGACCGCCCCCTTCCCAGGAGGATCGGTCCTCCTCCCAGGCCCGACCAGGAGTGAAGCCCAAGCTGAAACCGTAAGGCTCCCGGAGACGACAACACCGGAACAAGCACCACCACCACCACCGGGGCCGAGGCGATCGACACGGACGACCAGACCGCCCGACCGACTCGTGGCGTCGATCTAACACTACAATATGTGGACTTTTAACGAGAACATTTTGTCTTTTTCTCCTGACGATTACTGTAAATAGTTCGAAACAAAAAACCTTGTACATACTATAATAACATGCGAAAGTTTTCCTCCCAGGACCAGCCTTGTAAACCCTTACCACCATGCGAAGCATCACCCCGCCGGGTTCATTTTTAACAAGGGGTGAATGTGGTAGTATGCATTAGGGGTCATGTGGGACTGTGAAGCCGTGATGTCATTGGCTGACAGATCCTGGGTCCTGGTTGGCCGTTGACCTCTAGCTCCGCTCTGAAGGCGGAGTATAAGAACCAGGAGTCCTCCCCCGCAGGCCAGTCTACTACTGAACTGCGGGGGAACAGTCACGCTTAATAAAGCCTCATCGACTTCACTCTATTCGTCTCTCGGAGTCTTTGTGCGCTACAGTGGTCCCCGAGGAACTTGAGTTCCGTCTGACCAAAAGAGCATTTGGCCCTGTTGAGGCGGAGGCCATGCTCATGTATACATCTGAATACGCGCTGGAGACGACTAACATGCTCCTGCGGGGTGGTGGACCAAATGATTATGTCATCGACATAGACGCGAACACCTTCAATGCCTTCCATCATTTGTTCCATAATCCTATGGAACACTTCTGATGCAGATATGATCCCGAATGGCATTCTGTTGTAACAATATCTGCCAAAGGGGGTATTAAATATGCAAAGTTTCCTGCTGGATTTGTCGAGCTGGATTTCCCAGAATCCTTTTGAGGCATCAAGTTTGGTGAAGAGCTTGGCGCGAGCCATCTCACATGTGAGCTCTTCGCACTTGGGAATTGGATAATGCTCCCTCATGATATTGCGATTTAGATCCTTGGGATCAATGCAAATTCTCAATTTGCCAGAAGGCTTTTTTACACATACCATGGAACTGACCCAGTTGGCTGGTTCCGTGACTTTGGAAATCACTCCTTGATTCTGGAGGTCCTGCCGCTGCTGCTTGAGGCGGTCCTTAAGGGGTGCTGGGACCCTGTGAGGTGCGTGCACCACAGGTGTGGCATTCGGTTTTAATAAAATCTTGTAGGTGTACGGGAGGGTGCCCATGCCCTCGAAGACTTTGCGGTCCTGGTTGATAATGGTGTTGAGCTGCGCCCTGAAGTCGGTGTCCTGAAAGGCAGATGCGTCAGCAGGAGAGAGAGAGTGAACTCTCTGAACTAGGTTCAACAGCTTGCAAGCCTGCGAGCCAAGCAGGGAAGCTTTCGAGGAGCCCACGATTTCAAAGGGAAGGATGGCTTTGTGTGACTTGTGCGTCCCTTCGAGCTGACACGAGCCGCTAGCAGCAATGGCATTGCCATTATAACCTAGTAGCTGGCAGGCTGATGGGAGGATGGCTGGTTTGACACAAAGGCTTTGGAGGTCAGACCGCGCAATGAGATTGGCGGAGGCACCAGTGTCCAGGCGGAATCGTATTGGGGACCGGTTGACCGTAAGGGTGGCACACCACTCATCGTCTGGATCAATGCTGTATACCGATAGAGGCTGGATTCTTTGCTTTGGGGACACCCTGTTTTTTGTCACGATAACGATTCGAAAGGGCGCCTTCGGGTCCTCGGTGTCAATATCGGGTAGTAGGTCCGCATCGGACTCGGTGACCGTGGGTTGAATGGCCCAGACATCCCTGCGATGCTGGCCGGAGCGATACGAATTGGCAGGCCAGGCTGATCTGCATAATGCAGCATAGTGGCCAAGTTTGCCACATCTCAGGCATTGTCGGGATTTGGCAGGACATTGTCGCTTTAAGTAGGCGGAGCCACAGCTGCCGCACGTTGTAGCGTCAGTACGTTCGCTGCGCCACCGCGCATGTGCGGTGCGGCCGTACGTGGTGCACCCCTGCGCAGTACGTTCGTCGACGTCGCTGTCCCCTCGTTCGGTGCCCACAAGCACGGGATTCCGTGAAAAGCACGCGAAATGGCCACCCTCATCCAGGCTGAGGCCCTGGAGTTGCTCGATTGCTTGGACCCGTTCTGCCTCGTGGGGACCTTGCCGCGCAGTTTCAGCCGCTTGGATGTGGGAATACCGACTAGTGGCGTGTTCATGTAGTACACAGATCTCGATTCGCCATCGCTAGGGTGAGGTGCTTTACCTTGAGGAGCTGCTGGCGTAGGAGGTCCGACTGAACACCGCAAACGATCTGGTCGCATATCATGGAGTCGGAGGTGGGCCCGTAATTACAGGACTGCGCAAGGATACGGAGGTGGGTGAGAAAGGACTGGAAAGGTTCATTCTTACCCTGCAAACGCTGTTGGAATACAGAGCACTCGAAACTTTCATTCACCTCTGTGTTGCAGTGAGTGTCAAACTTGAGGAGGACCGTCTTGAATTTTGATTTATCTTCATCAGCAAAGGTGAGAGAATTGAAAATGTGGATGGCATGTCCCCTGGCCGTGGATAGGAAGAGACCGATCTTCTTGGTGTCCGAGGCAGCTTCCCGGTCTGTGGCTTCCAGGTAGAGCTGGAAGCGTTGTTTGAATATCTTCCAGTTGGCCTCCAGGTTACCGGTGATGCGGAGCGGCAGCGGCGGGCGGACGCTGTCCATTTTGCAGGATGACGGAATGCTGGTGGAAGGCAGATCACTTGCAGGTAGGTCTAAGAAGTTCTAATATCCCTCAACTCCTGGTATCATGATGTGTTGGGTGCTCTGGATCCGTGGAACACATACAGGCCACCAACACTTAAAATAGTGCAACACTATTTTATTAAGTTAGAAACTGTTGAACATACTTTCACTGTGGGTTAACACAAAGTTAAATTAAACTAAAGACCTATGCCTGTCCGAACCAGTCTATGCACTCAGCACATGGTGAGGATCTGTGCTGTAAGCTGTAAGCTCTGTCCTTGTAGGAGGCTGCATCCCGAATGAGCGGGAACTCTGATGCCCCCTGTCTTTATAGTGAGTGTGCTCTAACTGGTGATTGGCTGCGGTGTTGTGTGTGTTGATTGGTCTTGCTGTGAGTCCATCAGTGTGTGTGTATCTGTACCATGATATACTGGTATATATTATGACAATTAGGATATGAAAGGTAATGTAAATTTGTTGAATCAGATGATTAAATTACATTTAAATCACAAAGGAATAAATTCATGGAGCAGCCAAGTGCAAGAAATGAATTAGATCTTGATGAACGAGTTATCTGGGTGGTACCTCCTAAATAGCCCATGGAATTGAGACAGTAGAAATACATTTGAACACCACTTAAGCATTTGCACTCATTATGTTCATGTGCCCAATTCATTTGAGGACACCAGGGATTATTGCAGGAGACCATCACTGAGGATGGTGGTAGACAATTTAATTGGCCAATTTACAGATGTGGCGAGCTCATTGGTATTTCAAGACATTGGCTTCCTGCATAACTAAGAAAGAAACGAACAACGAACACACAAACACACAATCTGCGTCGGTAGGGAAGAACCAGTATGGCTGAGACACAATGGTGGGCAACAGTGTTTCCCTGAATGTAGTATCAATCCGGTTGAAGGGAGTTACTGCTCAGAGAAGTTAGTCTTAGTCCACTAACAGGGAATGTAACATGTTTGATAATCTTCAATGCTACAACAATCATTGTAAAATATGTTGTGATTCACTGTGAACCACTACTTTGTTCTTTCATTTACTGTTGATAAAATAAATCCACCTGTTGACTAACATTTGTGAAGTCGTCCACTTTCTGACTCATTGTACATTGGGAATTACAGTATCCAATTAAAACTTTGTTTCACACTATTTTTTAGAGGAATAGCATTGGGCAGTAAAACAGTAAACACCTGATCATAAGAGGGATGGCGTCCACTGACAGGAGAGGCTAATGATGTTGAATCAAATTCAATTTAGATAAGTCTAAAACTTTGCCCCTTGTGAATAAATACCATCGATAGAATCAGGACTTAATTCAAACACATTTAAACCTTGAACAACAACTGCAGTATTGTAGCTTTTATTTAGGATTGGCATGTTAAAGTGAGAATACTTACATGTGTGGTCCAAGGGTTGCAACTCTGATCACAACTATCACCAACATGGCAATGGTTAAAACAAGAGAGGTAAATGACACCTAGAAAGAAAACAAAGTACAGAGGAAGTGGGTTTCCATTTGTTCAAATCTTCCGTCAAACTATTAAACGATTAAACATTTCATTAGCCAATCACCCAGAGGGGTGAAACAGGTCTAAAGCCTGAAATTTGTGAGCATGGTGTGGAGAAAAATAATGGCCGGGATTCTCCGTGTCTCCGCGCCACAATCGCGCTTGGCGCGGGGGCAGAGAATGGGGCAAAACTGACAGCATTGGATTGGATTTGTTTATTGTCACGTGTACCAAGGTACAGTGAAAAGTATTTTTCTGCGAGCAGCTCAACAGGTCATTAAGTACATGAGAAGAAAAGGGAATAAAAGAAAATACATAATAGGGCAACACAACATATACAATGTAACTACATAAGCACTGGCATTGGATGAAGCATACAGGGTGTAGGGTTAATGAGGTCAGTGCATAGGAGGGTCATTTAGGAGTCTGGTGACAGTGGGGAAGAAGCTGTTTTTGAGTCTGTTCGTGCATGATCTCAGACTTCTGTATCTCCTGCCCGATGGAAGAAGTTGGAAGAGTGAGGAAGCCGGGTGGGAGGGATCTTTGATTATACTGCCCGCTTTCCCCAGGCAGCGGGAGGTGTAGATGGAGTCAATGGATGGGAGGCAGGTTCGTGTGATGGACTGGGCGGTGTTCACGACTCTCTGAAGTTTCTTGCGGTCCTGGGCCGAGCAGTTGCCATACCAGGCTGTGATGCAGCCCGATAGGATGCTTTCTATGGTGCATCTGTAAAAGTTGGTAAGGGTTAATGTAGACATGCCGAATTTCCTTAGTTTCCTGAGGAAGTATAGGTGCTGTTGTGCTTTCTTGGTGGTAGCGTCGACGTGGGTGGACCAGGACAGATTTTTGGAGATGTGCACTGTGTCTTACAATCTGTCTTTGGAGACTGATTCATTTCAGTACACTAAGGTCAGAATTTCATGTTGCTCAGACGGGCGAGCACCTGGAAGTGCTTGAAGTCACGTGCACATTTTGACTTCAATGTTTTGGTTGGGGGGGCATGCACAAGAGTTGGAAGCACTCCCATCGACAATCAAGCAGGCCAACTGATGCACGATCAATTGCACAAAGACTAACGTTGGGTACAACTGTGGCTTTATTACAGTCAGATGTGTGGCCTCCTGCTGCAGCTGGCGAAATGGCAGGGCAATGGAGGTCATGCATATTTATACAGTTCTCCGTGGGCGGAGCCAGCTGGCAGGAGCTACCTGCGAACCTGTAGTGCAGGTCCTACCTTACATCTCCTATTACAGTGGATCATCACATTCACCCCCTGTTAAAACTGAGTCCGGCGGGGGTGACGTGAAACTATATACAATTAGTGCAATTATGTACAGTGGTAGGGAAAGAAAAGTCCATGTTGACGGTCTGGAGTCCGTCAAAGGTTCAGCCGGTCCGGTGCTTTCGTTGGGAGCGGCGTAACGGTGGCGGTGAAGTCGGTGCTGGCGGTGGTGGAGGTGGCACCGATGGCGGTGGTGGCGGTGCTGATGCTGGCCAGTCATTGGGGAACTCCGGGAGCGTGCTGAAGTCCTCTTCGTCCTCTTGTGTGGAAAAGGGGAGGGGGGGGTGGTCCGGTGGGGTCAATATTGGCGGCGTGGTGGGAGGTGGGGGGGGGGGCATTGGTGGGGAGGTGTGTTGGGGTGGAACCTGACGGTGTCAGGTCCCTGAGTGAGACAGTATCTTGGCGGCCGTCGGGGAACTCAACGTAGGCATATTGAGGGTTGGCGTGGAGCAGGTGAACCCTGTCCACCAAGGGGTCCGCCTTGTGGAGTTGGATGTGCCTACGGAGAAGGGCCGGTCCTGGAGCAGCGAGCCAAGTCAGGAGCGACACCCCGGATGTGGACTTCCTAGGGAAGGTAAATACATGTTCATGGGGTGTGTTATTAGTGACGGTGCGCAATAGTGACCGGATGGAGTGCAGAGCGTCAGGGAGGACCTCCTGCCAGCGAGAGGCTGGGAGGTTCCTGGACCGTAGGGCCAGCAGGACGGCCCTCCAAACCGTCCCATTCTCCCGTTCTACTTGCCCGTTTCCCCAGGGGTTGTAGCTGGTCGTCCTGCTGGAGGCTATACTCCTGCTGAGCAGGAACTGACGCAGCTCATCGCTCATGAATGAGGATCCCCTGTCACTGTGGAGGTAGGCGGGGAAACCGAACAGAGCGAAGATGGTGCTGAGGGCCTTGATGATGGTGGCATACGTCATATTGGGGCATGGGATGGCGAAGGGGAATCTGGAGTACTCATCGACTACACAGAGAATGTACCTGTTACGGTCGGTGGAGGGGAGGGGCCCTTTGAAATCCACGCTGAGGCGTTCAAAGGGGTGGGAAGCCTTCACCAGGCGCGCACAGTCCGGCCGGTAGAAGTGCGGCTTGCACTCCGCACAGATCTGGCAGTCCCTGGTGACTGTCCTTACCTCCTCGACGGAGTAGGGCAGATTGCGAGCTTTGACCAGATGGTACAATCGAGTGACCCCCGGGTGACAAAGGCTGTCGTGTAGGGCCCGGAGTTGGTCCACTTGTGCGCTGGCACATGTACCTCGGGAGAGGGCGTCCGGGGGCTCGTTGAGTTTGCCGGGGCGATACAGGATCTCGTAATTATAGGTGGAGAGCTCGATTCTCCACCGCAGGATTTTATAATTTTTGATCTTGCCCCGCTGTGTGTTAGAGGCGGAAGTTACTAAATTCTACGCCTTGAACCATGAGGGTGACTGTACAAAAGCCTCGGATCGGGACAGAGTGGGATCCGGAGGCTAGGGAGATCCTTTGATTGGCAGGGTGGACCGCGAGGGAGCAGCGCCTTACCGTATCTGGGTGAACGAAGCTTTTGGTGCTCCCGGAGTCCAGCAGGCACGAGGTCGCGTGGCCGTTGATTTTAACCGTCGTCGACACGGTGGCCAGGTTGTGCGGGCGAGATTGATCCAGCGTCATCGAAGCGAGCTGCGGGTAGCCATCGGATGCTTCGGGTGGCGAGCGTGTGCGGTTCCGATGTCAGGAGACCCTGTGGGGGACAAGATGGCGGCACCCATGGTGCGTACATTGCGGGGTCGGGACAAGATGGCGGCACCCATGGTGCGCACATTGCGGGGTCAGGACAAGATGGCGGCGCCCATGAGGTGCACGTGGCTGAAGGGGAACAAGATGGCGGCACCCATTGGTCGCACATGGACCCGGGAGGAGAAGATGGCGGCTCCCATTGTGCATCTGGCATGGGGGAGGGGGCGATAGCAGGCGTGATCGCAGCGACTGCACGGGCCTGGCACACAGCCGCGAAGTGGCCCTTCTTACTGCAGGCTTTACAAACTGCAGTGTGGGCCAGGCAGTGTTGGCGGGGGTGCTTCTGCTGACCGCAGACGTAGCAACGGGGACCCCCGGAGTGCGCGGATCAGCGTGTGGCGCAGGCGTATTGCAAAGGCAGGGCCCCGGCTGAGGAGGTCGTCGGCAGGGTCCAGGAGGGGTAGGAAGGAGTAGAAGGGTGGGAAGCGCGGCGGGAGAGGTACGATTGTACGTTACGGGATGCGACCGTCATGGAGAGATCCAAGGTTTTCGTCTCCGCCAGTTCGAGCGTGGCCCCTTCCAGCAATCGTTCTCGGATGCGGTCCGCCGCAATCCCCGTCACGAAGGCATCGCGCATGAGGAGATTTGCGTGTTCGGCGGCCCTAACGGCCTGACAGTCACAGTCCCGGACGAGTGGAATTAGGGCCCGCCAGAAGTCTTCGATGGACTCACCTGGTAGTTGCGAGCGGGTGGCAAGTACATGCCTGGCGAAGAGCGTGTTCGTCTTCTGCGCGTAGTGTTCTTTGAGGAATTCCATTGCTTTTGTGTAATTCGTGGTGTCTTGGATCAACGTGAACACGCTGGAGCTCAGTCTGGAGTACAGGACATTTATCTTCTGAGCCTCCGTTGGCGCGGGGTCCGCCGCATTGATGTAGGCCTCAAAACATGCCAGCCAGTGAGTAAAGTCTTTCCTGGTGTCGGGCGAGTGTGGATCCAGCTGCTGGCGATCGGGCTTAATTTGGATATCCATTCTGTGGAAAATCTGACTGTAATAAATTGATGCACGATCAATTGCACAAAGACTAACGTTGGGTACAACTGTGGCTTTATTACAGTCAGATGTGTGGCCTCCTGCTGCAGCTGGCGAAATGGCAGGGCACTGGAGGTCATGCATATTTATACAGTTCTCCGTGGGCGAAGCCAGCCGGCAGGAGCTACCGGCGAACCTGTAGTGCAGGTCCTACCTTACATCTCCAATTACAGTGGTTCACCACACTAACGTAGCCCATTAAGGGGTCAATTGAATTGCAATTTTATCTGGCCCATCTGCTTTCATGGTTATCGGGTGGGCCAATTGGCCAGGCAGCCTTTATGTTTCAGCTTCAACCTCAATCCCGGCGGGAAATATCCGGGCTGAAATGAAATTTAAAACGGTTTCTGGGGATGGAGGTTTGTGTTTAAATGTGCTGCCTAGACACTATTTGCATAGTTTTTTTTCATCACAATGTATTTTTCACAGGTCTGCAGCTCCCTGAGACAGCTCCGCAGTGGCTGTCACCCTGAGGGAGCACGTTAGAAGCACCGACTCTCTTCCTGCCCTGCGGGCAGCACTGAGTGTTTCCCAACGCACGTTTCACACTGGTTTCCCGTTTAGTGACCAGACAGCGTGAAATCACGTCCTGGGCCCAACTGCGCTTCCAGGCCTGCTGAGAGCATGAGCCCAATGGATGGAAAATTCAGACACATTGGGGCTGGATTCTTTGGTCCGCCAGCCACATTTTCCTGGGCAGCGCGCCCTCACTGGCAGCGGGAATGTTTCGGGAAATCTGCAGGCGTGGGTGTGCTGCTGACGCAACGGAGAATCCCGCCAGCGGAGAATCCAGCCCATGGTTTTTTCTGTGAGTTAATTGCAAGGTGAATCTAATTCAGGATCCTTGACTTGCCTGAAATAAATTATTTTATTTGAATAGTGGGTGGAATCTTCCCCTCAGTGTGCAGAGTGCTGGTTGAGACATGAAAACTGGCGTGCAGCTCTCCAGCTACACAGCAGTAGTTTCTCTTCATAACATCAACAGTGATCAGGTGAAATAGTCATTACAAGATGGCTGCACCCACATGGGAACGGAGCTCTCAATTCATCAAAAGGTCATAACATATAATACTGCATTGGTATCAGAAATTGAGGCTCCGGGTTTTCTTTTGATTAAATTACAGATTACTGTGATGAACAGATTGTTTACATCAAAATCCTTTGAACTTTAGCATTCAATAATTAATTAAGATTAAAAATATAGGCTTCCGGTTGCGGCTATGCTGAGCTAAGTCGCACGTTCGGCAGCTCCTGCCAGAAACGGACTTTTGGGCTCTTTTTAGGGGCCCCAGCGGCATTTGTTCGACGGTTCCCAGTGTGGGAAGGTGACGGTACGATTTCCCCGGCACTGTATGGATTGGACCAGGAGTGGAGCGGTGAAGAAAGTAATTCTGGTGCAGCGAAAAGTGCGAGGGAGGAAAGTCAAGATGGCGGCGGGTGGAGGCCAGGCAGTGTGGGCGCAGTGGTCGCAAGAGCAGCAGGAGTTTCTCAAGCGCTGCTTCACGGAATTGAAAGCAGAGCTGCTGGAGCCGACGAAGGTGTCGATCGACAAGCTGGTCGAGACCCAGAAGGCCCAAGGGGCGGCGATCCGAGAGGTGTGGCAGAAGGCCTCGGAGAATGAGGGCGAGATATTGGGCCTGGCGGTGAAGGTGGAGGCGCACGAGGCGCTGCATAAGAAATGGCAGGAGAAGTTCGAGGACATGGAGAATCGGTCGAGGCGGAAGAACTGGCGGATTCTGGGTCTCTCGGAGGGAGTGGAGGGGTTGGATGCTGGAGCATATGTGGTCACGATGCTGAACACATTGATGGGCGCGGGGGCCTTCCCGAGGCCCCTGGAGCTGGATGGGATCCACCGAGTACTGGCGAGGAGGCCCAAGTCTAACGAGCCGCCGCAGGCGGTATTGGTGCGGTTCCACCGCTTGGTGGACAGGGAGTGTGTCCTAAGATGGGCAAAAAAGGAGTGGAGCAGCAGGTGGGAGAATGCAGAGGTCCGTATATACCAGGACTGGAGCGCGGAGGTGGCCAAGAAGAGGGCTCGGTACAATCGGGCTAAGGCGGTTCTGCATCAGAAGGGGGTGAAATTCGGGATGTTGCAGCCGGCGCAACTGTGGGTCACGTTTAAGGACCGGCATCATTACTTTGAGATGCCAGAGGAGGTGTAGACCTTTATTCAGGCCGAAAAGATGGACACGGACTGAGGGTCGGTTGTGAAGGGAGGTCGCGGGGGGCTACTGTGGTTACTGTGCTTTGGGGGATGTTCTGTTCTGTATTGTTTCCTTGGGTGCTGGGTGGGGTAGGGTGAAATGGTTCGAAGTGGGGGTTTTGTGAGAGGGTGGGCGTCGGTGGTTGGAAGGACGGGGCGGAGAGGGCGGGGCCGGTCTGATGGAAGGCGCGGGCTTTTTCCCGCGCTAGGGAAGGAAGGGGGCAGGGCCAGGGGGGGAAGGGCGGTGTTGGAGAGGAGTGCCCGCTGATGGACAGGAGGGGGGTGGGGGGAGACTACCACATTGGGGGGTCTTTGGAGTGGCGGGAGTGGCCGGGGTCAGCAGGAGTCAGCTGACTTACGGAAGTGCTATGGGGGGAGCAACGCAGCTCCCTAGCTGGGAGGGGGGGTGGGGAGGGGGGGGGGGGGGGGGGGGGGGCGTTGGTGCTGCATTGGCCAAAGGTGAGCTGGAGCTCGGAGAGAGAGTCGAGGCGGGGGTCTGCCGCTGGGGGGAATGGAGAGTGCGGGAGGCACGGACACGTGGCTGGCCTAGAAAAGGGGATGACTAATCGGCAGGGGTGGGGGGGGGAGGAGGCAGGAAGCCCCCTGATCCGGCTGATAACTTGGAATGTGAGAGGCCTGAAAGGGCCGGTCAAGAGGGCCCGTGTGTTGGCCTGAATGGACTGAAGGCAGATGTGGTTATGCCCCTGGAGATGCATTTGAGGGTGGCAGACCAGGTTAGGCTGAGAAAGGGGTGGGTAGGGCAGGTTTTCCACTCGGGGTTGGACGCAAAGAATCGAGGGGTGGCGATTTTGGTGGGGAAGCGGGTGTTGTTTGAGGCGCTGAACATCGTGGCAGACAATGGAGGCCGGTACGTGATGGTGAGTGGTAAGCTGCAGGGGGTGCGGGTGGTATTAGTGAATGTATATGCCCCGAATTGGGACGATGCCGGATTTATGTGGCGCATGTTGGGCCGGATTCCGGACCTGGCGGCAGGGAGCTTGATAATGGGGGGGCACATTATCACGGTACTGGATCCAGCATTGGACCGCTCCAGGTCCAGGACGGGTAAGAGGCCGGCGGCGGCCAAGGTGCTGAGGGGGTTTATGGACCAGATGGGAGGAGTGGACCCATGGAGGTTTGTCAGGCCGGGGGCCAGGGAATTTTCTTTTTTTCCCCACATCCATAAAGCCTACTCCCGGATAGACTTCTTAGTTATGAGCAGGGCACTAATCCCGAGGATGGAGGACACGGAGTATTCGGCCATAGCCATCTCAGACCATGCCCCGCATTGGGTGGAGCTGGAGCTAGGGGAGGAGAGGGACCAGCGCCCTCTGTGGCGCCTGGATGTGGGCTTGCTGGTGGATGAGGTGAGCGGGCAGATCCGGGGGTGCATTGAAAGCTATCTAGAGGCTAACGATAATGGGGAGGTGCAGGTGGGGGTGGTCTGGGAGGCGCTGAAGGCGGTGATTAGGGGTGAGCTAATCTGCACGAGGGCCCACAAGGAGAAGAAGGAGAGGAGAGAAAGGGAGAGATTGGTGGGGGAGATTTTAAGGGTGGATAGGATGTATGCCGAGGTCCCCGAGGAGGGACTACTCAAGGAGCAACGAAGCCTCCAGGACGAGTTCGACCTGTTGACCACCAAGAAGGCAGAGGTGCAGTGGAGGAAAGCGAAAGGGGCGGTGTATGAGTACGGGAAGAAGGCTAGCTGGATGTTGACACACCAGCTTCGGAAGCAGGAGGCAGCGAGGGAGATTGGGGGAGTTAGGGGTAAAGTGGGGAACACGGTGCGGAGTGCAGTGGGAATAAATGGGGTATTTAGAGACTTTTATGAGGGGCTGTATAGGTCTGAGGCCCCGATGGAGGAAGGGGGGGATGCGTCGATTTTTGGATCGACTGAGGTTCCTGAGGGTGGAGGAGGAGCAGGTGGCTGGGCTTGGGGCACCGGTAGGACTGGAGGAGCTGACTAAGGGGCTGGGGAGTATGCAGGCAGGGAAGGCACCGGGGCCAGATGGGTTCCCGGTGGAATTTTACAGGAAGTATATGGACCTGCTGGGCCCTCTATTAGTGAGGACTTTCATTGAGGCGAGGGAGGGGGGGAGGGGGGGGGGGGAGGGGGGCGAGGGGGGGAGGGGGAGGGGGGGGCTACTCCCGACGATGTCCGGGGCGCTGATCTCGCTGATCTTGAAGCGGGACAAGGACCCATTACATTGACGGTCATATAGGCCAATCTCTCTCCTCAACGTGGACGCGAAGCTGTTAGCGAAGGTGTTGGCTACCAGAATTGAGGACTGTGTCCCGGGGGTGATTCACGAGGACCAGACGGGTTTTGTGAAGGGAAGGCAGCTGAATACCAATGTGCGGAGGCTCCTTAACGTAATCATGATGCCTGCAGTGGAGGGGGAAGCGGAGATAGTGGCGGCGATGGACGTGGAAAAGGCCTTCGATAGGGTGGAGTGCGGGTACCTTTAGGAAGTGTTGAGGAGGTTTGGATTCGGGGAGGGGTTCATTACTTGGGTTAAGCTACTTTACGATGCCCCGGTGGCGAGTGTGGCCACATTCGGAGGAGGACGGAATACTTTTGGCTGTACCGGGGGACGAGGCAGGGGTGCCCCCTATCCCCCTTGCTATTTGCATTGGCAATTGAGCCTTTGGCTATGGCTCTAAGGGAGTTCAGGAACTGGAGGGGGCTGGTCCGGGGGGGGGGGGGGGGGGGGGGGGGAGAGGAACACCGGGTATCGTTGTATGCCGATGACTTGTTACTGTATGTGGCGGACCCAGTGGGGGGGATGCCGGAGGTGATGCGGATCCTCAGGGAGTTTGGGGACTTTTCCGGGTAGAAGCTCAACATGGGGAAGCGTGAGCTCTTCGTGGCACAACCAGGGGACCAGGGAAGGGGGATAGACGAGCTTCCATTGAAGTGGGCGGTTAGGAGTTTTCGGTACCTGGGGATCCAGGTGGCCAGGAGCTGGGGGGCCCTACACCAGCTCAACTTGACGAGGCTGGTGGAGCAGATGGAGGAGGAGTTTAAAAGGTGGGGTATGCTGCCACTCTCCTTGGCAGGTAGGGTACAGACGGTGAAGGTGACGGTGCTCCCGAGGTTCCTTTTTATATTCCAGTGCCTCCCCATCCTGATCCCTAAGGCCTTTTTTAAGCGGGTCAGTAGGAGCATCATGGGATTCGTGTGGGCGAAAAAGACCCCGAGGGTGAGAAGGGTGTTTCTGGAGCGGAGTAGGGACAGAGGAGGGTTAACGTTACCTAATCTGTGTGGGTATTACTGGGCTGCCAATGTGGCGATGATATGCAAGTGGGTAATGGAGGGGGAGGGGGCGGCGTGGAAGAGGCTGGAGATGGCGTCCTGTGTGGGCACGAGTCTGGGGGTGCTGGTGACAGCACCGCTGCCGCTCCCGCCGACTAGGTACACCACGAGTCCGGTGGTGGCGGCAACTTTGAAAATTTGGGGCAGTGGAGGCGCCACAGGGGTGAGGTAGAGGCTTCGGTTTGGTCCCCGATCCGGGAGAACCATCGGTTCGTCCCGGGGAGAATGGATGGAGGGTTCCTGAGCTGGTGCAGGGCAGGAATTAGAAGGAATGGGGACCTGTTTTTAGATGGGACGTTTGCGAGCCTTGGGGCGCTGGAGGAAAAATTTGGGCTTCCCCGGAAATGCCTTCAGGTACATGCAGGTAAGGGCGTTTGTAAGACGGCAGGTGAGGGAGTTCCCGCTGCTTCCAGCACTCAGGATCCAGGATAGGGTGCTCTCGGGGGGGGTGGGTTGGAGAGGGCAGGGTCTCGGCGATCTACCAGGAGATGCAGGAGGAGGAGGAGACCTCGGTGGAGGAGCTAAAGGGTAAATGGGAGGAGGAGCTTGGGGAGGAGATAGACAAGGGTTCATGGGCGGACGCCCTGGGTAGGGTTAATTCTTCCTCCTCTTACGACAGGCTTAGCCTGATACAATTTAAGGTTCTTCACAGAGCGCATATGACAGGGGCGAGGCTGAGCAGGTTCTTTGGGGTGGAAGACAGGTGTGGGAGGTGCTCGGGGAGCCCAGAAAATCACACCCACATGTTCTGGGCTTGCCCGGCGCTGGATGGGTTCTGGAGCAGTATTGCGAGAATGGTGTCTAAGGTGGTGAACACCCGGGTTAAGCCGAGCTGTGGGTTAGCACTATTTGGGGTATCGGACGAGCCGGGATTGCAGGAGGCGAAAGAGGCCGGTATTCTGGCCTTTGCGTTGCTGGTAGCCCAGCGGAGGATTCTGCTACAGTGGAAGAATGCGAGGCCCCTGAGCGTGGAAGCCTGGATCAGCGACATGGCAGGGTTCATTAAATTGGAGAGGGTAAAATTTGCCTTGAGAGGGTCTGTGCAAGGGTTCTTCAGGCGGTGGCAACCGTTCCTAGACTTTCTAGCGGAGCGTTAGGGGGTGGTCAGCAGCAGCAGCAACACAGAGGGGGAGGGAAGGGGGGGTGGGAGGAGGGGGGGTTGCACTTTGTGTTTTCTACTGTGTTTATTATTGCTTAATGGGGGGGGTTTGTGTATTGGGGGAATTCGTGATGTAGTTGTAAGATGTTTATTTATGTGCTCTTTGTTTTTCTTTTTTCTGTAAGGGGGGGGTTTGTTGAAAATATGTAAAAATTTGAATAAAAATATTTCTTTAAAAAAAAGATTAAAAATATAATCACCTTTCCGAAGTTAACAATGTTGCGGCACAGGGACAATGGAAGTACAAGTAGAAAGGTTGTTAGCATAATTACAAAATGCCTCTCGGCTAATATGCTTTCAGGACCGACTGAAAAAGAAAAGATGAAATGTTAGAATTAAATTTTACAAGGGAGGTTCCAATATTAAGAACCAAAATATTGCACTAATTTACATATCCACATCCAATTGCCTCAGGTTTTGAACTGTGTGGAATATTGGTTTGGGGCGGCACGGTGGCACAGTGGTTAGCACTGCTGCCTCACAGCTCCAGGGGACCCAGGTTCGATTCCGACCTCGGGTGACTGTCTGTGTGGAGTTTGCACATTCTCCCCATGTCTGCGTGGGTTTCTTCCGGGTACTCCAGTTTCCTCCCACAGTCCAAAGGTGTTCAGTGGATTGGCCATGCTAAAATTGCTTCCTAGTGTCTAAGAGGCAAGTTACGGGGGATTAGGCTTAGGGTGCTCTTTTGCAGTGTCGATACAGACTCGATGGGCCAAATGGCCTCCTTTTGCACTGTAGCGGTTCTATGCTTCTATGATTCTTTAAAAAAAAAAATTTAGTGTACCCAATTCATTTTTTCCAATAAAGGGGCAATTTAGCATGACCAATCCACCTATCCTACTCACCTTTGGGTTGTGGGGGCAAAACCCACGCAAACATGTGGAGAATGTGCAAACTCCACACGAACAGTGACCCAGAGCCGGGATCGAACCTGGGACCTCAAGGCCGTGAGGCAGCAATGCTAACCACTGTGCCACCGTGCTGCCCTGATTCTATGATTCTAACACCAACTAACTGTTCCAACACCTGACTAGCTCACATTCCCAATATCTCCCGACAACCCCCGACCAACCAAAAGCCCCCTCAACACTCCCATAACCCTCAACTCTCTGACTATCTCCCCACCCCTCGACTATCCTCTCAACTCCAAATTACCTACCGACCACCACCCCACCGCCTACCCTCACCTGTCTGACCAACTCTATCCCTTCACCCACCCACCTGCCACCTTACCCTCTCACCCACTTACCGTACATATTTACCTTCTTTCATAGCTTGTCAAAGTAGCCTGGGGACATTTAAATTTACTGGAATATGATGATTAATGCTGTAAAAAGGGGGGTTGGATTGGTTCCCCCCAACCTTCCTACATTATGAAGAAGGACTCTGCACTCCATTTTTCTGAGAGTGGCCAGTTCAGAAATCTGAGCGACAAATGTGGTACTCCAGTGCAAGGTTAGGTAAACAAAAGTGGAGAGGCAATCCGACATTGATTGCCACTCCCAGAAGATGTGGCCCAATATTGTGGAGAAACGCAACTTTAACATACCATTCTTCAATACATGGACAGGCACAATGATTAACCTTTCTCCTAACCTGGAATCTTCAACTGTTTTGTAATGTTAAAGTCAAAGTGGTTAAAGAAACAATTTTCTAATCACTGTGACTAGTAATGCCACTCCCTTTGTCATGTGCAATCCTCCGGTCGAATTATTTGGGCTGGCCTAAAATGTCTTCTTAACCCCACTGTAAAGGTTTGGCAATTCTACTAATTTTGTGAATATGTAACTTTTGTGGAATTTATTCCTTCACCATTTTTAAGAAGTTCTTTTTGAATTTCTGTTGAACAATTAAAAGTCAAAGTAATTGGTGAACAGGAGTCATTTGTGAAGAAGCAACATTATTTTATTGTTTTATGACAAAGTTCCTTGAGCTGAAACAGCTGTATGTGTCTTCACGGCCCACAATATTTTGCTTAAAATCAGTTTAAAGGAATGGCTAAAGCAGTCTGAACGAAGAATGATACCTGTGTTTAAACAAACCATGTATTGCATTAATTCATCTGTGCCAGAGGGGAACCTTTATTTTCTGATATCTGGAAGGCTTAGATTTAAATATGTTGACAAGAGAATGTTGCTCTATTTATGGTTTCTCTGTATCTGGAAGGACATGTATATTTGTTTGTAATGGAATGTAAACCTTTAAGGAAATAGGTAATAGAGCCACATCTCAGTTTACAACCCATGAAATGGGAAAAAGGATGACTTGCTATTAGTCTACATGGTCCTAGTTACAAAGTGAGGTGACCCAAATGATTTGTATCCTATAGCCAATAGGAGAGATGAATTTGGAGCTTCTCCAAAAAAGAAGGAAGAAAGAAAGACTGAGGGCCACAGTTGAAGAAATAGTGACTTTGTTGGCACAGTGATACCATGGTTTCTGGGGTATCATAGAATATACAGTGCAGAAGGAGGCCATGCGGCCCATCGAGTCTGCACCGGCCCTTGGAAAGTGCACCCTACCTAAGCCCACATCTCTACCCTACCCCGTAACCCCACCAAACATTTTCAGGACACTAAGGGCAATTTAGCATGGCCAATCCACCTAACCTGCACATCTTTGGACTGTGGGAGGAAACCCGAGCACCCAGAGGAAACCCAAGCAGAAACGGGGAGAACGTGCAGACTCTGCACAGACAGAGCACCAAGCCGGGAATCGAATCTGCGACCCTGGATCTGTGAAGTAACTGCGCTAACCACTGTGCTACCGTGCCGCCCTAATTATTTTTTGCAAGAAGACAGAACAAGACTCTTCTGGACACAATTCAACATCACTTCCAAGACGGGGACAAAGAAGAGGGACGTCACATGTGCTGACAACACCAAGGGTTCCTAGGGATCTTGAGAGATGAGAAAATTCTATTGTCTTCTCTGCTTCTTGTTGAGTATGTGTAAAACCTTGTTGAATAAATTATACTTGATTCATAACTACCAGCTAGTTGTACCGTGTAGGTCAAATACAATTTATAATAATTTATAATCTTTATTAGTGCCACTTTATTAGGCTCAACACTGTAATGATGTTACTGTGAAAATTGGTGACATTAGTGTGAGAAATTATGAATTCGGAACTTTTTTAATTTTAAGGGTTTTATACCTCAAAACCCTGAACCTTACACCATCCCTAAGCTGTATTACTCTTGCAGCGCTTTTTAAAAAATGTTCATGAACCTAACTGCAATGTTTATAAACATCTAACTATGATTGACAGCTCCTGACCACATGAAAACCAGGGGCGAAATTCTCCGGAAACGGCGCAATGTCCGCCGACTGGCGCCCAAAATGGCGCAAATCAGACGGGCATCGTGCCGCCCCAAAGGTGCGGAATGCTCCACATCTTTGGGGGCCGAGCCCCAACCTTGAGGGGCTAGGTTGGCGCCGGACGAATTTCCGCCCCGCCAGCTGGCGGAAAAGGTCTTTGGTGCCCCGCCAGCTGGCGCGGAAATGACATCTCCGGGCGGCGCATGCGCGGGAGCATTAGCGGCCGCTGATGGCATTCCCGCGCATGCGCAGTGGAGGGAGTCTCTTCTGCCTCCGCCATGGTGGAGACCGTGGCGGAGGCGGAAGGGAAAGAGTGCCCCCACGGCACAGGCCCGCCCGCGGATCGGTGGGCCCCGATCGCGGGCCAGGCCACTGTGGGGGCACCCCCCGGGGCCAGATCGCCCCGCGGCCCCCCCAGGACCCCGGAGCCCGCCCGCGCCGCCTTGTCCCGCCGGTAAGGTAGGTGGTTTAATTTACGCCGGCGGGACAGGCATTTTAGCGGCGGGACTTTGGCCCATCCGGGCCGGAGAATCGCGCGGGGGGGCCCACCAACCGGCACGGCGCGATTCCCGCCCCCGCCGAATCTCCGGTGCCGGAGACTTCGGCAACCGGCGGGGGCGGGATTCACGCCAGCCCCCGGCGATTCTCCGACCCGGCGGGGGGGGTCAGAGAATCTCGCCCCAGTTAAGTGCTTCCTACTCAGAAAAAGAGGAAGTTCAAGCACTTAACTCCTGGATGTTTATAAATATTGTGATTAAGTTCAAAGGAGGCTACTTGGGATGCATCCAAACATGAAGGGAAATGAAAATAAACATTCAGGCATCTGGCTGCCTGGAAACTGTCAATTACAGTCTACTAAAAGCTATTTCTCTTTGAAGTGCATTAAGAAGTCTTACAACAACAGGTTAAAGTCCAAATTCTTTGAAGTGAATAGAGGCTTTGCAGACTTTAAAGGCGTGTGATGTGGTTTTGTCTTTCCATGAAGTAACAGTTGCTGCTTTCAACACTTATGTCTGAGGTAACAGGTGTAAGGGGCAGGTAAGTGAAAAGGCAGTGATTTTTTCAGTTTCTGCCTGGACTGCTCTTTGGCTACCAGGAAGTGGGGAATGATATGGTGGGCAGTCCCTTTTTAAATGGGGTTCTCAGATAAGGAGGGGTCTCTGATGGGGTGTCTGATGGGGGTCTCTTTGAGGGACCTGGTGGGGGTCTCTGATTGGGCTCTCTGTTGGGTGGGTTTGGTAAGGGGGCCTGATGGGGCGGCTGGGGCTACAGTGGGCAGGCTTTGCATTGTGAATGGGAGAGCGCCCTCTGATGGACTTTGCAGGGACCTACCTTAAATACGTACCCCCTTAGCCCACAGCGAATTCCATCGCAACAGTGTTTAGCACTGTTGTTTCACAGTGCCAGGGTCCCAGGTTTGATCCCCGGCTTGGGCCACTGTGCGGAGTCTGCACGTTCTCCCTGTGTTTGCATGGGTTCCCTCTGGATGCTCCGGTTTCCTCACACAAGTCCCGAAAGACATGCTGTTAGGTAATTTGGACATTGTGAATTCTCCCTCAATGGATTCCGTACAGGCGCCGAAATGTGGTGACCAGGGGATTTTCACAGTAACTTCATTGCAGTGTTAATGTAAGCTTACTTGTGACAATAAAGATTATTATAATATTATTATTAAGGCTTGCATCAATGCAAACCCGTGTGAATCCCAGCCGAGGGACCCGGGATCAATTCCAGCTTTGGGTGACTGTGTGGCGAATCCGTTGCCCAGCCTGTTAATAAGATGCAAATGGATCATTTTGAACCACTTGCATCCTCTCACTGGTGCACGGCACGAACCTCAACGCCGCTGCCAGCGGGGGAGCGGCGCAGCGCAAAAGGATAGGCTCCCGTGTTTTTTCCCAAAACGGGACTTTCCACCACATCGGGAACTCCACTACCAGTGCCACCCCATAGACTCTATTTATTTACTGCGTGTCCGAGCAAAAGCCTCCTGATATGTGCTGAACCTAAAAACTGTGTGTAAGAAAGCGTCCTCCAGGTTGTGTTGCAATAATTCTAGATTAAAATCTTTGAAGAGGTGGGTAGTTTGCATCTTTCAATTATAAATTGTAGCTAGATTTAGTAAGCAATTTAAGAGCTTTAAAGTTGTGGAAAGGGCAGTGTTATATTACAGGGGTGTGATATATACGCTACTCATTTGTCTTGCCGAGTTATACTTAACCTGATGATAAACAGTCAAAGTCTTCCAGTTGATGACAAAGCATTTATTGAGTAACAAAATAATATACTTGTGAGTTCTTTACTTTAACATTTTGACAAGTAGTAGAATTAAGTAAGATTGAATTAGATTAACAATGAATATAATACACTACACTCTGACCTGGTCACACTTCTATCTTCTAGCTACAACATACACGAAGAGAAGGAGAGAAGTGGAGAGAGCGGTGTTATAACCTGCCTGATTACTACTGGCTGGGGACTAATGGCAACTCTACAGTATGAGCTTCCCCAATAAGGGGGGGTGCGGGGGGGGGGGGGCGGGGGGGGGGGTGCGGAGAAATCATTAGCAGAATCACCTGCATAAATAGAGCTGGCCAGTATGGAACCAGCCAGAGAGGAGTGAGCAGTAGTGGAGTACTGCTGCTGCTGTATATATGTAATTGTAAATAAAGTTATTTCTTTCTATTCTACAAACGCGTGCTGGATTCTTCATGGCCCTCACAAAACTGGCGACGAGGGTTAAAGTGGATAGCTGTCTATGCTGCTGAAGCCACCTTCCTGGATTTTTGTTGGATACAGGTTGGAAGTTTCTTTTCTGTTGCACCATGCCTCTCTATGGACGTTTGGATGTCTTTGAAGCTGCGCTGGAAAGTTGGATCCAGTACGCACAACGGATGCATTACTATTTCCGAGCGAATAACATCAATGAAAACGAGTGCCAGGTGGTCATTTTGCTCACCACCTGTGGCCCACATACGTTTGGGTGATTAGGAGCATTACGTAGCCATCTGCGCTGGACACCAAGACGTTTGATGAACTTGTGACCTTGGTGGGGCAACATTTAACCCAACCACGCCAATGGTAGTCCAGCATTACAGGTTTAATATTGCAGAGAGGACCCCAGGAGAATCCCTTGCTGAGTTTCTATCCAGGCTGCGATGATGTGGGGATGCCGGCGTTGGACTGGGGTGAGCACAGTAAGAAGTCTTACAACACCAGGTTAAAGTCCAACAGGTTTGTTTCAAATCACGAGCTTTCAGAGCGCTGCTCCTTCCTCAGGTGAATGAAGAGGTAGTTTCCAGAAACATATATACAGACAAAGTCAAAGATGCAAGACAATGCTTTGAATGCAAGCATTTGCAGGTAATTAAGTCTTTACAGATCCAGCGATAGGGGTAATCCCAGGTTGAAGAGGTGTGAATTGTCTCAAGCCAGGACAGTTGGTAGGATTTCGCAAGCCCAGGCCAGATGGTGGGGGATGAATGTAATGGGACATGAATCCAAGGTCCCAGTTGAAACCGTAGTCATGTGTGCGGAACTTGGCTAGAAGTTTCTGCTCAGCGATTTTGCGTTGTCGCACGTCCTGAAGGCCGCCTTGGAGAACGCTTACCTGGAGATCAGAGGCTGAATGCCCTTGACTGCTGAAGTGTTCCCCGACTGGAAGGGAACATTCCTGCCTGGCGATTGTCGTGCGATGTCCGTTCATCCGTTGTCGCAGCATCTGCATGGTCTCGCCAATGTACCACGCATTGGGACATCCTTTCCTGCAGCTTATGAGGTAGACAACGTTGGCCGAGTCGCATGAGTATGTACCGCGTACCTGGTGGGTGGTGTTTTCACGTGTAATGGTGGTACCCATGTCGATGGTCTGACACGACTTGCAGAGATTGCCATGGCAGGGTTGTGTGGTGTCATGGTCGCTGTTCTGAAGGCTGGGTAGTTTGCTGCAAACAATGGTTTGTTTGAGGTTGCGCGGTTGTTTGAAGGCAAGTAGTGGGGGTGTGGGGATGACCTTGGCAAGATGGTCATCTTCATCGATGACGTTGCAGGCTACGATGGATTGCGGAGTACTGTGACTATGGTGAGACTTTGTTAGAAATATTACGCGACCGTTTGGTTTGCGGTATTAACAATGCAGTCACCCAGAGAAAGTTGTTAGCTGAGCCGACATTGACTTTTCAACAGGCCATTCAGATAGTATTGTACCGAGAGAGCGCAGAACGGGGAGTGCAGGAGCTACAGGGAATGGAGGTGCACGCCTTGGGGCGCAACCCCTTCCGTCGAATAGTGTTTCCCCGCACCCCTGCCATACCTTGGGTGGGGCGGTGTCTGGATCAACACCAGTGGCTGCCGAAGGATGAGGAGCCATGTCAGTGTTGGACTTGTGGGCGCCAACCCAGTTGTGGACGCCAGTCCTAGGGGAGCCAGAGGTGCCGTCGTTCCGACAGAAACTGGGGCCAGCCCAGGGGCCATACCTTCCATTTGGATGAACCTGTGGTGACTACTCCCGAGCAGTAGTCGGAGGACGATTGCCTGCAGCTGAATTGTGTGGCAGCTCCCCGTGTGGCCCCCATTAAGGTGACAGCACGGGTCAATGGTCACTCGCATGAGGTGGAGTTGGACACTGGTGCAGCGGTCTCCATGATTGCCCAGAAGACATTTGGCCACAGCAAGCAGGGTATGCGGACCCTTACATTAACTGATACACAGGCCAGGTTGGCCACCTATACGGGGGAACCATTGGACATTGCTGGAACTACGATGACCCCTGTTGTTTATGGACACTAGGAGGGGCGTTTCCCGCTTATCGTGGTGCGCGGCCACAGGCCCAGCACGTTGGGTCGGGACTGGTTGCACCATTTGCGGCTGCAGTGGCAGCACATCCGTCAATCGGGTTCTGGAGGGTTGACGGAGGTACTAGGCCAGTACCTAGATGTATTCCAGCCCGGTTTGGGGAAGATAAAAGAGGCTATAACCCGTATCCAGGTTGAACCAGGAGCCAGGCAACGTTATTTCCGAGCGGGCCCGGTGCCTTACACCTTGCTCGAAAAGGTAGAAGCAGAGCTCACTCATTTAGAGGCCTTGGATATTATCAGGCCTGTCCAATTCGCTGACTGGGCAGCGCCAATTGTATCTGTAATGAAGCCAAATGCCACGGTTCGCTTGTGCAGCGATTATAAACTTACAGTGAATACGGCTTCCCGGTTCGCCCGAAATCCAATGCCCCGCATAGAAGATCTCTACGCGAAGCTTGCAGGCGGACTCCGGCCATATGTAACTATTAAGACACACCGGGGCCTGTATGAGTATACACGGTTGCCCTTTGGAGTATCTTCTGCCTGCGCTATCTTTCAACGCGTCATGGAGGGCATCTTGAGAGGTTTACCACATGTCGCTGTTTACTTAGATGTCGTTTTGATTATGGGGACGTATGAGCAGGAAGATTTGGAAAATTTGGAGGCTGTCCTTAGATGCTTCTCAGAGGCTGGAGTCCGTTTACGTCATACAAAGTGCATCTTTCAATCGAAGGAAGTGGTCTACCGGGGTTAGCGGGTGGACCGCGATGGTTTGCACCCCATCGCAGAGAAAGAGCACGCAAGTCAACAGGCCCCCGCCTCGACTTACACTTCGCATCTTCGTTCTTTTCTCGGCCTCGTAAACTATTACGGAAAGTTCCTTCCCAATCTGGCAACTTCGCTGGCCCCGTAGCACCTTCTGTTGAAGAAGAATCACAGCTGGATTTGGGGTCAGCCGTAAGAAACCGCTTTCCGGCGGGTGAAACAGCAATTGTTGTTGGCTGGGTTACTAATCCACGATGATCCTGAAAAGCCTTTGCACATCACCTGTGATGCATCCCCATTTGGTATTGGGGCCGAGCTGTCCCACAAGATGGAGAACGAAGCCGAGCGGCTGATAGCTTTCGCCTCCCGCACATTGACTGCAGCGGAAAAGAAGTACGCGCAGATTGAGAAGGAGGGCCTGGCAGTGGTCTTTGCGGTGAATCGCTTCCACCAGTATGTTTATGTCCGCCACTTCACTATCGTGACTGGTCATAAGCCTCTGCTTGGACTTTTCCGAGAGGATAAGCCTACGGGTATTCTCTACAGCATAAACCAGGGACCCAGATAGCGAATGCCGATGCACTAAGCCGATTGCTTTTGTCGACCGGCCCCATGTTGATCCCCACGACCGGTGAGGTGGTTGCAACCCTAAATATTATGGACTCAGACGGATTGGATTGGATTTGTTTATTGTCACGTGTACCGAGTGATGCACAATCAATGACCACTAAAGCGAGGTTGTAGTCCAACTGAAGGCTTTAATAAGCTAGATGTTTCCCCCAGCAGCTCAGGTACAGAATGAAGGCTGCTAGGGCGACACGGGTTCTTATACCCCACCTAGCAGGGCGGAGCTATCATACATTCTAACCAATAGAAAGCATGCTGTTTCCACCAATGGTGCTTTAGCCTATCAGGTACCGTAATACCTATAATACCACATTCACCCCCTGTTAAAAAAGAATCCGGCGGGGGTGGTGGCCTGAAACTACAAAACATGGCAACGTGGTATAATTTGTTATGGAGGTACCGGAATACCTCAGTACAGTGTTTTGTAACTATTTACAATTCTGATAGCTATGTACATTTGATGGTTTACATTTACAGTTTACAATTAAAATGAAGCAATCAGTCGATCAGGGGCCCTGGTCATCCTCTATGATCGTCGGAGCTTTTGGTGGTGACTCCGGTGGAGGCTCGGGCGTCTGTGACTCCGGGAGCGTGGCTTTGATCTCCATGGCAGCTTCGGCACCCTTAGACGGCGCTGGTGGGGAAAACGGTTGACCTGGGAAGGGAGCGCCTGCGGGGGGCATCGGTGGGTGGGGGTGCCAAAACGGGGCCGGCGAAAGGACCGATCCTCCTGTAAGGTGCTGCGGTGGAGGGTAGGGTGGGACTGGTGGCTGGGATATGCGTGGGGTTCCGGCGGGCACCAGGTCCCGTAGGGAGACTGTATCTTGTCGGCCGTTGGGGTACGCCACGTAGGCGTACTGGGGGTTAGCATGGAACAGATGGGCCTACTCGACCAACGGGTCCGACTTGTGCACCTGCACGTGTTTTCGGAGCAGGATGGGTCCGGGTGCTGCCAGCCAGGTCAGGAGAGAGGTCCCAGAGGAGGACTTCCTAGAGAAGACAAAGGAGACGTTCATGGGGTGACTGATTGGTGGTTGTACAAAGCAGTGACCGGATGGAGTGGAGGGCATCCGGGAGGAATCCTTGCCAGCAGGAGACTGGGAGGTTCCTAGACCGTAGGGCCAGTAGGACGGTCTTCCAGACCGTTCCGTTCTCCCTCTCTACCTGTCCGTTACCCCGGGGGTTGTAACTGGTCGTCCTGCTCAAGGCGATGCCCTTGCTGAGCAGGAATTGACGCAGTTCATCGCTCATAAAGGAGGACCCCCTATCACTGTGTATGTAAGCGGGGAACCCGAACAGTGCAAAGATGCTATGGAGGGCCTTGATGACGGTGGTTGCGGTCATGTCCGGGCAGGGGATGGCGAATGGGAACCGTGAGTACTCGTCAATCACGTTCAGGAAGTACGTGTTGCGGTCGGTGGAGGGGAGGGGGCCTTTGAAGTCCATGCTGAGGCGTTCAAAGGGACGGGAAGCCTTTATCAGGTGCTCTTTCTGTGGTCGGTAGAAGTTCGGTTTGCACTCCGCGCAGATTTGGCAGTCCCTGGTGACTGTCCTGACCTCCTCGATGGAGTAGGGCAGGTTGCGGGTCTTGACAAAATGGAAAAAACGAGAGACCCCCGGGGAGCAGAGGTCCTCATGGAAGGCTCGGAGGCGGTCCACTTGTGCGGTGGCACATGTGCTGCGGGACAGGGCGTCAGGAGGCTCGTTTAGCTTCCTGGGACGATACAAGATCTCGTAGTTGTAGGTGGAGAGTTCGATCCTCCACCGCAAGATCTTGTCATTTTTTATCTTGCCCCGCTGTGCATTATCAAACATGAAAGCAACCGACCGTTGGTCCGTGAGGAGAGCGAATCTCCTGCCGGCCAGGTAATGCCTCCAATGTCGCACAGCTTCTACTATGGCCTGGGTCTCCTTTTCGACTGAGGAATGGCGAATTTCGGAAGCATGGAGGGTACGAGAGAAGAAGGCCACGGGTCTGCCCGTTTGGTTGAGGGCGGCTGCCAGAGCTACGTCGGACGCAGCGTTCTCGACCTGGAAGGCGAGGGACTCATCGATGGCGTGCATAGTGGCCTTTGTAATGTCTGCTTTAATGCGGCTGAAGGCCTGGCGGGCCCCTATCGACAGGGGAAAAGCTGAGGATTGGATAGGGGACGGGCCTTGTCCGCATAGTTGGGGACCCACTGGGCTTAGTAGCTAAAAAACCCGAGGCAATGTTTCAGGGCCTTGGACCAGTAAGGGAGGGGGAATTCCATAAGGGGGCGCATGCGTTCAGGGTCGGGGCCTATAACTCCATTTCGCACTACGTAGCCGAGGGTGGCTCGGCGGTCGGTGCTAAACACGCATTTATCCTTGTTGTATGTAAGGTTAAGGATTTTAGCGGTCTGGAGAAATTTTCGGAGGTTGGTGTCGTGGTCCTGCTGGTCATGGCCGCAGATGGTGACATTATCGAGGTACGGGAATGTTGCCCGTAAACCGTACCGGTCAACCATTCGGTCCATCTCGTGCTGGAAGACCCAGACCCCGTTGGTGACACCGAAGGGAACCCTTAAGAAGTGATGGAGCCGCCCATCTGCCTCGAAGGCAGTGTATTTGCGGTCACTAGTACGGATGGGGAGCTGGTGGTAGGCGTACTTGAGATTCGCCGTGGAGAAGACCTTATAATGCGCGATCCTGTTTACCAGGTTGGATATGCGGGGGAGAGGGTACGCGTCCAGCTGCGTAAACCTGTTGATGGTCTGACTGTAGTCGATGACCATCCTATGCTTCTCCCCGGTCTTTACCACCACTACTTGAGCTCTCCAGGGGCTGTTACTGGCTTTAATGACCCCTTCCCTCAGTAGCCTTTGGACCTCTGACCTAATAAAGATCTGGTCCTGGGCACTGTAGCGTCTGCTCCTGGTGGCGATGGGTTTCAATCCGGGGTGAGGTTCACAAACAGGGAAGGCGGGTCGACCTTAAGGGTCGCAAGGCCGCAGACAGTAAGGGGGGGTATAGGGCCGCCGAATTTGAAGGTCAGACTTTGAAGGTTACACTGGAAGTCTAAACCCAGGAGTGTAGCCACGCAGAGGTGGGGAAGGACGTAGAGATGGAAATTTTTGAACTCCCTTCCCTGGACTGTGAGGTTTGATACACAAAACCCCTTTATCTCCACTGAGTGGGAACCGGAAGCCAGGGAGATTTTTTTGATTAATGGGGTGAGCTCTCTCTTTTCTTTTTCTTTTATCCGCAAGTTATAGCTTCAGATTTTCGGCGGGAGCAGTGGCCAGGGGTCTGTCGGGAAGGTAAGTAGCTAGGAGAAATTTAACTCTTCGTGGGTTGGTAAGTATTGTGATTGGTAAGTAAAATCCTTATTCCTTTCACTTATTCATTATTTGATATGATATTTGTAATCAGTTAAGGTAAAGTGTAAAAATGGCAGGAGATCCCAGACCCGTGTTATGCTGCTCGTGCTCAATGTGGGAGTTCAGGGACGCGGCCGATGCCCCTGATTCCTTCATGTGCGGGAAGTGTGTCCAGCTGCAGCACCTGTTAGACTGCATGATGGCTCTGGAGCTGCGGATGGACTCACTTTGGAGCATCCACAATGCTGAGGAGGTTGTGGATAGCATGTTCAGTGAGTTGGTCACACCGCAGATTAGGATTGGTGAGGGAGACAGGGAATGGGTGACCAAAGGCAGAGAAAGAGCAGGATGACAGTGCAGGTGTCCCCTGCGGTATCTCCCTCCAAAACAGGTATACCGTTTTGAATACTGTTGGGGGAGATGACTCATCAGGGGAAGGCAGTAGTAGCCAGGCTCATGGCACAGTGGCTGGCTCTGCTGAAAAGAAGGGCGGGAAAAAGACTGGCAGGGCTATAGTCATAGGGATTCAATCGTAAGGGGAGTAGACAGGCATTTCTGTGGTCGAAAGCAAGGCTCCCGAATGGTATGTTGCCTCCCGGGTGCACGGGTCAGGGATGTCTCAGATCGGCTGCAGGACATACTGAAGGGGGAGGGTGAACAGCCAGTTGTCGTGGTGCATATAGGCACCAACGATATAGGTAAAAAACGGGATGAGGTCCGACAATCAGAATTTAGGGAGTTAGGAGATAAGTTAAAAAGTATGACCTCAAAGGTAGTAATGAAATGAAATGAAATGAAATGAAAATCACTTATTGTCACAAGTAGGCTTCAAATGAAGTTGCTGTGAAAAGCCCCTAGTCGCCACATTCCAGCGCCTGTTCGGGGAGGCTGTTACGGGAATTGAACCGTGCTGCTGGCTTGCCTTGATCTGCTTTCAAAGCCAGCTATTTAGCCCTGTGCTAAACAGCCCCAATCTCAGGATTGTTACCAGTGCCACGAGACAGTCAGAGTAGAAATTCAAGAATATTCAGAATGAATACGTGGCTTGAGAGATGGTGCAGGAGGGAGGGGTTCAGAATTTTGGGACATTGGAACCGGTTCTGGGGGCAGTGGGACCATTACAAATCGGATGGTCTACACCTGGGTAGGACTGGAACAAATGTCCTAGGGGGTGCTTTTGCTAACCAGATTAGGAAGTTAGAGGTCAGTAAAGAGGCAGCAACTAAAGCCAGTAAGGTACTAGATAATAAACTCAATGTGACTAAGGGGAAGAGTAGACAGGGAAGAGATGATGAACGCAAAGGGACAGGTGGTCTGAGGTGCATTTGTTTCAATGCGGGAAATGCAGCAGGTAAGGGCTTGAATTAGTACCTGGGAATATGATGTTATTGGTATTACGGAGACTTGATTGAGGGGAGGGCAAGACTGGCAATTAAATATCCCAGGGTATAGATGCTTCAGGAGGGTAGAGAGGGAGGTAAAAGGGGTGGAGGAGTTGCATTACTGGTCAGAGATGATATCACAGCTGTGATGAAGGAGGGCACGATGGAGGATTCGAGCACTGAGGCAATATGAGTAGAGCTAAGAAACAGGAAGGGTGCAGTAACATTGTTGGGACTTTACTACAGGCCTCCCAAAAGTGAGCATGAAGTAGAGGTACAAATATGTAGACAGATTATAGAAAAATGTAGGAGCAATAGGGTGGTCGTGATGGGAGATTTTAACTTCCCCAACATTGAATGGGATTCATGTAGTGTTGGAGGCGTAGATGGAGCAGAATTTGTAAGGAGCATCCAGGAGAGTTTTTTAGAGCAGTATGTAAATAGTCCAACTCGGGAAGGGACCATACTGGACCTGGTATTGGGGAATGATCCCGGCCAGGTGGTTGAAGTTTCAGTTGGTGATTACTTTGGGAATAGCGATCACAATTCCATAAGTTTTAGAATACTCATGGACAAAGACGAGAGTGGTCCGAAAGGAAGAGTGCTAAATTGGGGAAAGGCCAACTGTAACAAAATTCGGCAGGAGCTAGGGAATGTGGATTGGGAGCAGCTCTTTAAGGGTAAATCCACATTTGAAATGTGGGAGTATTTTAAGGAAAGGTTGATTCGAGTGCAGGACAGACATGTCCCTGTGAAAATGAGGGATAGAAATGGCAAGATTAGGGAACCATGGATGACGGGTGGAATTTTGAGACTAGCTAAGGTGAAAAAGGAAGCACACATAAGATCTAGGCAACTTAAATCTGATGATGTTTTGGAGGAATATCTGGAAAGTGGGACAAATCTCAAATGCCCAATAAAGAGGGCTAAAAGGGGTCATGAAATATCTTTGGCTAACAGGGCTAAGGAAAATCCCAAAGCCTTTTATTCGTATATCAGGAGCAAGAGGGTAACTAGAGAAAGGGTTGGCCCATTCAAAGACAAAAGAGGGAATTTATGCGTAGAGTCAGAGGAAATGGGTGAGATTCTTAATGAGTACTTTGGGTAGCACGGTAGCATTGTGGATAGCACAATTGCTTCACAGCTCCAGTTTCCCAGGTTCGGTTCCGGCTTGGGTCACTGTCTGTGCGGAGTCTGCACATTCTCCCCGTGTGTGCATGTGTTTCCTCCGGGTGCTCCGGTTTCGTCCCACAGTCCAAAGATGTGCAGGTTAGGTGGATTGGCCATGATAAATTGCCCTTAGTGTCCAAAATTGCCCTTAGTGTTGGGTGGGGTTACTGGGTTATGGGGATAGGGTGGAGGTGTTGACCTTGGGTGGGGTGCTCTTTCCAAGAGCCGGTGCAGACTCGATGGGCTGAATGGCCTCCTTCTGCACTGTAGATTCTATGATAATCTATGACTTTGCATCGGTATTCACCAAGGAGAGGGACATGACGGATTTTGAGGCTAAGGATGGATGTTTAAATACTCTAGGTCAAGTCGGCATAAGGAAGGCGGAAGTTTGGGTATTCTAAAAGGCATTAAGGTGGACAAGTCCCCAGGTCCGGATGGGATCTATTCCAGGTTTCTGAGGTAAGCGAGGGACGAAATAGCTGGGGCCTTAACAGATATCTTTGCAGCATCCTTGAGCACGGGTGAGGTCCCAGAGTTCTGGAGAATTGCTAAAGTTGTCCCTTTGTTTAAGAAGGGTAGCAGGGATAATCCAGGGAATTATAGACTTGTGAGCTTGACGTCAGTGGTAGGCAAACTGTTGGAGAAGATACTGAGGGATAGGATCTATTCACATTTGGAAGAAAATAGACTTATCAGTGATAGGCAGCATGGTTTTGTACAGGGAAGGTCTTGTCTTGCAAGCCTAATAGAATTCTTTGAGGAAGTGACAAAGTTAATTGATGAGGGAAGGGCTGTAGATGTCATATACATGGACTTCAGTAAGGCGTTTGATAAAGTTTCCCATGGCAGGTTGATGGAAAAAGTGAAGTCTTATGGAGTTCAGGGTGTACTAGATAGATCGATAAAGAACTGGTTGGGCAACAGGAGACAGAGAGTAGTGGTGGAAGGGAGTGTCTCAAAATGGAGTAAGGTGACTAGTGGTGTTCCACAGGGATCCATGCTCGGACCACTGTTGTTTGTGATATACATAAATGATCTGGATGAAGGTATAGATCGTCTGATGAGCAAGTTTGCAGATGATACTAAGATTGGTGGAGTTGCAGATAGTGAGGAGGACTGTCAGAGAATACAGCAAAATATAGATAGATTGGAGAGTTGGGCAGAGAAATGGCAGATGGAGTTCAATCCAGGCAAATGCGAGGTGATGCATTTTGGAAGATCTAATTCAAGAGCGGACTATACGGTCAATAGAAGAGTCCTGAGGAAAATTGATGTACAGAGAGATCTGGGAGTTCAGGTCCATTGTACCCTGAAGGTGGCAACGCAGGTCGATAGAGTGGTCAAGAAGGTATACAGCATGCTTGCCTTCATCGGACTGGGTATTGATTACAAGAGTCGGCAGGTCATGTTACAGTTGTATAGGACTTTGGTTAGGCCACATTTGGAATACTGCGTGCAGTTCTGGTCGCCACATTACCAGAAGGATGTGGATGCTTTAGAGAGGGTGCAGAGGAGGTTCACCAGGATGTTGCCTGGTATGGAGGGTGCTAGCTATGAAGAAAGGTTGAGTAGATTAGGATTGTTTTCGTTGGAAAGACGGACGTTGAGGGGGGACCTGATTGAGGTCTATAAAATTATGAGAGGTATGGACAGGGTGGAGAGCAACAAGCTTTTTCCAAGAGTGGGGGTGTCAATTACAAGGGGTCACGATTTCAAGGTGAGAGGGGGAAAGTTTAGGGAGATGTGCGTGGAAAGTGTTTTACGCAGAGGGTGGTGGGTGCCTGGAAAGCTTTGCCAGCGGAGGTGGTAGAGGCACGCACAATAGCATCATTTAAGATGCATCTAGACAGATATATGAACGGGCGGGGAACAGAGGGAAGTAGATCCTTGGAAAATAGGTGACAGGTTTAGATAAAGGATCTGGATCGGCGCAGGCTGGGAGGGCCGAATGGCCCATTCCTGTGCACTTGTTCATGAAGTGTGCCTTGGAGTTACAAACAAAGTTACACTTCTCACAAGCAGCTCGTACAGTTGCATCTCTACTTTGCCAGCATGGAAGGTTTCACATGCAATGCCACTCCATCACTCACCGCAATCTCAGTTTTGTGCCTCATCATTTCTTTGGCACCCCTGTTTAGACAAGGCTGAAAATTGTATTTGTTGTATTTCTGTTCGCAACCTTTGGAAATATTGAAACAATTTTTGTTTCCAACCCCGACCATTCCTCTTTAAGTGGTTATATTGTTTAAATATTGACTGCAGCCCAATGTTGATCATTCTTAAAAATTCTCACCCTCTTTCCTGGAAAGTTATGAGATTCAATCTGGGGAATCTCGCAAGGTTCCAAAATTGCCTCATTATTTCGAACCTTATTCTGCAAACCAATTATCTGGGAAGTGCATCCTAGCTGTGGCCATTTTTAATGGGAATCTCTTCACAATGAAGTCAGCATGCAATTGTTGAAGTTGTGAAATGGCGCCCCCTACACGATGGAAAAGACAGCACTACCAATTTGTTACTTTCACATGGCTCAGAATACAAGGTACACATATTGCTTTTGGCTTGGGGAGAAAACTATTCCAAACAGTCAAAACAAATTGAACCTTAAATTATGTTGAGATTCCACTGATTTCCCACTGTAACTCTGGTGAAACATTTGCAGGGTCCCTTTGCAAATCATTGGCTGCTTATGCCATTTTCATACGGATTTTAATGCAAGTCTTAGCAGGGGTTTTTTAATACAAGTTCATGGCATTTGTATGCAATTTTGGCAATAAACATAAGCAGATCTTTACCAAGTGAAAATTTATGTCTGACTCAGTCTGCAATATGCAAATCTGATTCAAAACTATTTTCATATCCTAGATGTATTACTGTAAAGGGAGTAACAAGTCTAGTACTGACTGGGAAGGTTGGACCTATACTCAGTGGAATTCAAAAGAGTGAGAGGTGATCTTATTGAATAGAAGATTCTGAGAAAAATTGACAAGTTAGATGTTGAGAGGATATTTCCCATTGTGTGGGAATTGAGAACGAATTGGCACAGCTTCAAAATAAGGGGTTTTCCATTTGGGAAAATGATCAGGAGGAATCACTACTCTCCTCAAGGTTGTTCGTCCCTTACTGGAGGGAGCATTTGAGGCTGGTTCACTGAATTCAGTTAGATAGACAATTGATCGACAAGGGAGTCAAGTGTTTATGAGGGTGGGGGTTGTGGGGAGCCGTGATCTTACTGAACACTGCAGCAGACTCAAGAAGGCAAATAACCTACTTCTGCGCTCATTTTTTATGTTCTCATTGAGCTAACAAGTCCCACGTTTAATGTCCAGTACGGCTGAGCAGCAGAAATGCTACAATGAGTTAAGGAGGGTATAAGAAAAAAAAATGCCTGCTGAAAATTGTACAAGAAACAGGATTAGACTCAGTTGCAGTAAAAGTTGCAAACATTTACCATCTTGACTGTGAAACCATTCCCCACTATTTCAGTTGTCTTTGAAAATTATTTAGTTCAATACAGTCTGTCTTCACTTACTTAACCTCCTTGAAGTCAGCCTGAACATTTCCCACAACTGGCCCATTGTTGGGATAAAAAGGTTCTTTATATATATAATTTATGTTTTCACAGGAGCATAAGAAATAGGAGCAGGAATGGGTCATTCAGCGCCTTGAGCCAGCTCTGCCATTCAACTAAGACCATAAGATCACAAGGTATAGGAACAGTAGGTCATTCGGCCCCTCCAGCCTGCTCTGCCATTCAATAAGATCATGGCTGATCCAACATTCTTCACATCCACTTTTCCCATAACCCTTGATTCCCTTACTGAGCACGATGGACCTATCTCAGCCTTAAATATACACAAGAACTCTTCCCCTACAGCTCTCTATGGCAAGGAGATCCAAAGGCTTACAACCCTCTGATAGAAGAAATTCTTCCTCATCTCAGTCGTAAATTGGCACCCCTTTATTCTGAGACGATGCCCTCTGGTCCTAGGCTCTCCCGTGAGGGGAAACATCCTCTCAGCATTTACACTGACAAGCCCCTTAATAATCCTCCATCTTTCAGTGAGATCACCTCTCATTCTTTGAAATTCCAATGCGTAGAGTCCCAAGCTGTTTAACCTTTGCTCATAACACAATCCATACTGGGGATCTTCCCAGAGAACCTTCTCTGAATCGCCTCCAATGAAAGAATGGCCGGACTTCTTCGGCCGTTCGCTGGCAGCGGGGTTCTTTGGTCCCACCAGCAGCGTACCCACTGCCCATGGGTTTCCTAACGACATGGGGTAACTTCAATGGGAATTCCCATTGACAGCGGCGGGAACACAGGAATCTGCCGCCAGCGAACGGCACGTCGACTCCCGCAACCGAGGAACACAAGACTGGGAGGCCGGAGATTCCCACCCAATATCATTCCTTAAATAAGGGGGCCCAAACTGTTCAGAGTACTCCAGTTGTAGTCTCACCAGTATCTTGTACCGTTGCAGCAAGGCTTCCTTACTCTTATACTCCAATCCCCTTAAAATAATGGCCAGAATTCCATTAGCCTCCCGATTACCTGCTGCACCAGTGTACTAGCTTTCGGGATTTTGTTTAGATTTAAGGAGCTGGATTCTCCACCGGTGTTTTACCGGCAGCCCGGGGGTTTCCCGACGGCGTGGGGCTGCCCCACAATGGGATGCCCCAATGACCAGCCAGCGTAACGGAGCAGCCCGCCGGTGAGGTGAAACAGAAATGTGGTGCGGCGGGGCAGAGAGTCCAGCCCAAGACCTTTGTTTCAGATTTAACTATATCACTTTCAAACTAAATATAAAATTGCATCATATTATGATCACTCTTTCTCAGAGGTTCTACCATCGAATTTACAGTGCAAAAGGAGGCCATTCGGCCCATCGAGTCTGTACAGGCTCTTTGAAAGAGCACCATACCCAAGCTCACACCTCCACCCTATCCCCATAACCCAGTAACCCGACCCAACACGAAGGGCAATTTTGGACACTAAGGGCAATTTAGCATGACCAATCCACCTAACCTGCACATCTTTGGGCTGACATCTTTGGGCTGTGGGAGGAAACCGGAGCACCCAGAGGAAACCCACGCACACACAGGGAGAACGTGCAGACTCTGCACAGACAGTGAACCAAGCCGGGAATCGAACCTGGGATCCTGGAGCTGTGAAGCAATTGTGCTAACCACCATGGTACCATGCTGCCCTTCATGACATGATCATGAAGATTCCTTCATGACATGATCATGAAGATTCCTTCATGACATGATCATTAATTAGCCCATGATTATTAATTAGCTCATTGCACACTACTAGGTCTAAAATTCTCAAGTTGATTCCTAAATTTACTGTACTAAGACTCCGACTTGCATGCATTCCAGGAATTCATCTTCCACATAGAACATACAGTGCAGAAGGAGGCCATTCGGCCCATCGGGTCTCACCGACCCACTTAAGCCCTCACTTCCACCCTATCCCCGTAACCCAATAACCCCATCTAACCTTTTTCTGGTCACTAAGGGCAACTTATCATGGCCACTCCACTTAACCTGCACTTCTTTGGACTGTGGGAGGAAACCGGAGCACCCAGAGGAAACCCACGCAGACACGGGGAGAACGTGCAGACTCCGTACAGACAGTGACCCAGCGGGGAATCGAACCTGGGACCCTGGTGCTGTGAAGCCATGCTGCCCTATCGTGGTTATTTTTCAGGGTTACCGAACCTATATATATTGAAGTCCCCCATGATTATCCTTTATATATACACTTCTAATTCCCTTATTTATACTGTTCCCGACATTACCACTACTGTTTTATGCCCTAGAAACAACTCCTACCAATGTTTGCTGCCCCTTGCTGTTTCTTAGCTCCACCCAAACTGATTCTACATCTTGATTATGCAATCTGTGACAGTGTCTTTTACTGATCTCATCCTTTATTAACAGTGCCAAATCCTACTTGTTTTTTGCCTATCCTTCTTTAACGTCGAAAACCTTTGCATATTCAGTTCCAGCCCTGGTCATCCTGCAGCCACTTGTCTGTAATGGCAATTAGATCATGGATGTTTATTTCTATTTGTGCTATTGATTCATCTCCCTTTTCCCTCATTTTTTGCGCATTCAGATAGAATGCCTTTAATTCTGTCTTTTTATTATTTATGCCACCCTCACCATATATGCTGGTCCACTCTTAGATTTGTACCCTCTGTCCCTTCCAGCCACACTCAGATAATCAAGCTTCTTTAATTTAGCACATCTTCCCTCACTTGATCCCTCCCTCCTCCCTGCACCACTATCAAACCTTCTTTACACCAGGATTGCCAACTCAAGCTGGACAAGTTCTAGGACGTGTTGCTTGCATTACATCGTGGAAAGCTGGCAGTGTGGCACAAGTGGGTTCTAAGGAGGTGCGAGAGGTAAACCCACTGAAGCCTCTAGCAAACTTACCAGACAAATTCTCACCAACTCTCATAATAGTTTTATTTTTTTAAAACAATCAGCGAGACTAAATTCACCTCTACAATTCATTTTGTTTACTTCTTTGAGTAACTCGGTGGAAGTAGACTGCAGCACTCGCTTATTTAAGTGCAGACTGCAGTGAACGCTCCTTTTACCTTTTCAAGATTTAGAATCAGCAGAAAAACAGGCAACAACATTCATGAGCACAGGATGTGCACACAGCATTACGCCTTGCAAGTTACAGCACTTCAGGTGCAGATCCAGATATGCCCAATACAGTATTGTGACCACAGGTGTCTACTTCCTGCTCTCATCACTACTTCTTGTAGAGTTGCATCTTGTTTGGTAGTTTGCTTGATATGAGCAAGGCGTTTGTCTGTCAGATTCAATGTCCCGACTGGGTGGACGGCTTCCAGATCATGTCTAGCTGCTGCCTCATGTTGAATCTAGAAGATGTCGCATTCTGCTCTAATGTCCTCAACTTTCTTCACAGGAAGTGCTCCTTGTGACAACACATCTACAATGAACATCTGTTTCCCTTGCTTGTATAACCAGATAATATCTTTGTAACCAACGTACCATTCTTTACAACCACTTTGGAGAAGATAGTAGGGGTTCGCAAAAAATGTTTTGAAAGGGCTGGTGGTCGTAACCTTGTCCCTCCCAAGAAGGTACTGAAGAGAATGTTCACAGGCAAAACATTAGCCAGGCACACATTCACAATCTGTGTTTAGTGTTGTTCAATTTGCATTAATTCCCTGGATGTAAATACGACTGGTTGTCAGAGTTACTCCCAGATCCATCTCGCTGATATTACATGACAAGGTGACTTCATCATTGACAGCTTATGATTCAGCACTGGTATTGTCTTCACTTGTTGTTTGATTTTAGTGAACGCTGTTTCTTGTCTGTTCCCTAATACCACAGCACCTCCTTGGCAGTGAGCTTGCAGAATAGTTCACACTCTGCTGACAAATTAGTCAAAAACTTAGCTAAATAGTTAATAATTCATTGTACTGTTTTTCTGTCTGTTGGTTGCTACATCACTGCTACAACTCTCATTTCATCAGGATTTGGGTGAATGGTTCATCGACTTTTGATTTTTAACTTTTGGTGAATGATTTAATTGCCAAAATACTTTTTCTATTGAATCATTCCTGTGAATGCATGACCTATGTATTTGACATCAGACAACTTCAGCAGCATTTTTTTCTTGTTCAGCTTCAGGTTCATCTGGGGAGCCCCCTCCTGTAGGCAAATTAGATTCAGATCATGGTACGCTATGGTTTCTTCCATTGTATCTCCACATCCATAGATTAGTAGATCATCCACTATGGCTTCCACTCCAGGAAGATCACTGACTATCTCATGTTGTCTGTGTTGATACTCTTCTAATGTCAAAAGGCATGCATAACATCTGTATCTCCCGAATGGTGTCCAGAATGTTATTAGAAAACTATTGCTTTCATCCAGATTCACTTACCATCCTGCTCAACTAGGGTAGTGAATATCTTTGCCTTGCAAGTTGCAGCAAAATTCCTTCAATGGTTGGCATGGGGCAACGAGATCGCTTCAGCCCTTTATTTAGTTCCTTTGGGCCCAAGCATACTCTCAGATTTCTAGGTTGTCTGACTGTGATGATATTGCTGAGCCAGTCTGTGGGAGTTGTCACTTTTTTGATTGCTCCCCTTTTTTCCAGCTCCTCTATCTTGTCTTATAAACTTGACTTCAGGGCAGCTGGAACTCATCTCGACAGATGCTGATTTGGTCTTACATTCTCACCTATTTCAAGGTGATATTCTGCTGTCCGACATCCCAACACTGTGAACACACCTTTGTACTCCTCTCGAGTCTGCTTTGGCGTCAATGGGTTTGTGTGCTGTGCTACATTGTGAATCGCTATTGGCATGTTCAGTGTTACCAGTCCAAGCTTTAGACTTAATTCAACTTAAATTCATGGCCATTCCATGATCTGAAACTCCAAATATTCCTTATTGCCATTCCCCAGTATGCGTATCCTGTCATCATTTAACTTCAACCTTAATTTCAAGGACTTTATTTTCAGATCGCCATTTTGAGCTATTTTACACAGGCATGATGCACCAATGTCTGATATTTCTTATTCACTTGATGTGCTCCTTTTAGGTTTATCATTGTAGCAGTTACAAACTATTTTACTCCTGTAGACTGGGTGCAACTAACCTGTTGTGTTGTGTATTGTTATTCATCAGTCAGGTTTGCCGATATCTCTCTACTGGCCATCGATATCAGCATGTTTTGCTTCTTTCTCGTCAAATCCTTTTATCCTTGCAGTTAAAACACTGCTTTCCGCATTTTGGACAATTATTTTCCTGTGCGCGATGTCCTCTGCAGTGTTTGTATCCTGCTCTTTGACTGTGATTGCTCAGCTCTTTTGCCTGGGTATCTCTCAGTATACATGCTCGAGCTGATGTTTCACAACATATGCATTTCAACACGTCGATTGCCTTCTTTCCTTTCACTTCAGTTTCTCATCTTTCACTAGATTTGCTCACGCCAAGCGGTCTCACATGCCTAAAACCAATCTACCTTTAATCAGATCATCTTTTAGCTTTCCAAATTCACATGCTTCTGCTAGCTGCATTACTGCTATCACACATCATTCAATGCTTTAATTTTCACTCTGAATTCTAGTGTTGAGTACATAATGTGTATATGTAATATTCACTCAGGGATCAAAATGGCATTCAACGCTTTCAAAATCTCTGTTGTCTTTTTTTTTGCTCATCTGTTAAATTTAGTGACATACACATTGTAGTTGTCCTTCTTCAGCAGTGTTAACAGTGTGGCTACTCTCATTAGTTCAGGGTTTTTTTGTCAACTCTGTTGCAATCTCAGTTTTGTTAAGTGGAAAAACTGGCAGCTTTGCCACACATCACTTTTCAATTGAAGTGGAAATATGATAGAAACTTTTACTGTAGCCATTTTGACCCACTCAGTAATTTACTTACAAGCTTTGTCTGTGTTTTCGCTGCCCTTTTTTATGTAGCCAGCAATTTCCCAGCAGCATGGACAAAAGAACTGAGGTAAAGTGAAAGTGACTGCCCTTGACATCAAGGCAGTATTTGACCGAATATGGCATTGGATTGGATTGGATTGGTTGATTGAACCCTCGGAAGGTGACGGGCCCGGAAGGGATCCCTGGTCGTGCACTCAGAGCCTGCGCGGACCAGCTGGCAGAGGTATTCGCGGACATCTTTAACCTGTCCCTACTCTGCTCCGAAGTCCCCACCTGCTTCAAGAAGACCACCATCATTCCGGTACCAAAGAAGAAGAGGCAACGTGCCTCAATGACTACCGTCCAGTGGCCCTGACTTCAGTCGTAATGAAGTGCTTCGAGAGGTTGATCATGAAGCGTAGCACCTCCATACTCCCAGAACGCCTTGATCCACTGCAATTCGCACACCGCTGCAACCGGTCCACATCAGACGCCATTTCCCTGGCTCTACACTCAACCCTAGAGCATCTCGAAAACAAGGATTCCTACATCAGACTCCTATTTATTGACTACAACTCCGCCTTCAACACCATAATCCCAGCCAAGCTCATATCAAAGCTCTAAAACCTAGGACTTGGCTCCCCATTCTGCAACTGGATCCTCGATTTTCTGACCAACAGACCACAATCAGTAAGAATGAACAATATCACCTCCTCCACAATAGTCCTCAACACCGGGGCCCCGCAAGGCTGCGTACTTAGCCCCTACTCTACTCCCTGTACACACACGACTGTGTGGCAAAACTTGGTCCCAACTCCATCTACAAGTTTGCTGACGATACGACCATAGTGGGCCGGATCTCGAATAACGACGAGTCAGAATACAGGCGGGAGATAGAGAACCTAGTGAAGTGGTGTAGCGACAACAATCTCTCCCTCAATGCCAGCAAAACTAAGGAGCTGGTCATTGACTTCAGGAAGCAAAGTACTGTGCACACCCCTGTCAGCATCAACGGGGCCGAGGTGAGGATGGTTAGCAATTCCTAGGGGTGCACATCTCCAAAAATTTGTCCTGGTCCACCCACATCGACGCTACCACCAAGAAAGCACAACAGCGCCTATACTTCCTCAGGAAACTAAGGAAATTTGGCATGTCCACATTAACCCTTACCAACTTTTACAGATGCACCATAGCAAGCATCTTATCGGGCTGCATCACAGCCTGGTATGGCAACTGCTCGGCCCAGGACCGCAAGAAAATTCAGAGAGTTGTGACACGAACTTGCCTCCCATCCATTGACTCCATCTACACCTCCCGCTGCCTGGGAAAGCAGGCAGCATAATCAAAGATCCCTCCCACCCGGCTTACTCACTCTTCCAACTTCTTCCATCGGCAGGAGATACAGAAGTCTGAGAACACGCACGAACAGACTTAAAAACAGCTTCTTCCCCACTGTCACCAGACTCCTAAATGACCCTCTTATGGACTGACCTCATTAACACTACACCCTGTATGCTTCATCCGATGCCAGTGCTTTTGTAGTTACAGTGTATATGTTGTGTTGCCCTATTATGTATTTTCTTTTATTCCCTTTTCTTCCCATGTACTTAATGATCTGTTTGAGCTGCTCGCAGAAAAATACTTTTCACTGTACCTCGGTACACGTGACAATAAACAAATCCAATATTGTCACCTGTACCGAGGTAAAAGAAAAGTATTTTTCTGTGAGCAGCTCAACAGATCATTAAGTACATGAAACGAAAAGAAAATAAAAAGAAAATACATAATAGGGCAACACAAGATACACAATGTAATTACATAAACACCAGCATTGAAATGAAATGAAAATCGCTTATTGTCACAAGTAGGCTTCAAATGAAGTTACTGTGAAAAGCCCCTCGGGGAGGCTGGTACGGGAATCGAACCGTGCTGCTGGCCTGCTATAAAAGCCAGCGATTTAGCCCAGTGCTAAATCAGCCCCTGAAGCATACAGGGGTGCAGTGTCAATCAGGTCAGTCAATCAGAAGGTCGTTTAGGAATCTGTTAACAGCAGGGAAGAAGCTGTTTTTGAGTGTGTTCAAGGAGTCCTAGCTAAACCGCAATCAATGGGAATCAGGGGGGAAACTCTCCACTGTTTGGTGTCATACCTGGCACAAAGGAAGATGGTTGTGGTGGTTGGAGGTCAATCATCTCAGCTCCAGGACATCACTGCAGGAGTTCCTCAAGGTAGTGTCCTCGGCCCAACCATCTTCAGCTGCTTCATCAATGCCCTCCCTTCCACCATAAGGTCAGAAGGGAGGATGTTTGCGGATGACTGCACAATATTCAGCACCATTCACGTCTTCTCAGATAATGAAGCAGTCCATGTCCAAATGCAGCAAGACCTGGACAATATCCAGGCTTGGACTGGCAAGTTACATTCGCGCCACATAAGTGCCAGGCAATGACCATCTCCTGCAAGAGAGGATCTAACCATTGCCCTTTACATTTAAAGGCATTACCATCGCCGAATCCCCCACAATCAATATCCTGGGGGTTGCCATTGATCAAAAACTGAACTGGACTAGCCACATTCATACTGTGGCTACCAGGGCAGGTCAAAGGCAAGGAATCCTACGGCGATTAACTCACCTGTTGACACCCAAAGTTTGTCCACCATCTACAAAGCATAAATTAGGAATACTCTCCATTTGCCTGGATGAGAGCAGTTCCAACAACACTCAAGAAGCTCAACACCATCCAAGACAAAGCAGCCTGCTTGATTGCTCCCCTTTCCACAAATACTCAAACTCTCCACCACTGACGAACAGTGGCAGCCGTGTGCACCACCTACAAGATTCACTACAGTAACTCACCAAGGTTCCTTAGACAGCATCTTCCAAACACATGACCACTACCATCTAGAAGGACGAGAGCAGCAGATATCTGGAAACCCCACCACCTGGAGGTTCCCCTCCAAGGCACTCACCATCCTGACTTGGAAATATTTTGCCATTCCTTCACTGTCGCTGGGGCAAAATCCTGGAACTTGCTCCCTAACAGCACAGTGGGTGTACCTACACTTCAAGGACAGCAGTGGTTCAAGAAGGCAACTCACCACCACCTTCTGAAGGGCAACTAGGGATGGGTAATAATTGCTGGCCTAACCAGCAACACCCATATCCCGTAAATGAATAAAAATAAGCCTGTGATTGTTTTTATTTTGTCATTTTTTCAGCAGCTGTCTTTTTTCACAGATTCATACTTTCATGTGTGTTTTTCTGTGCTGTGTCTCACTTGCAACGTTTGCCTGTTTTGCTCTGTTCTTTTTGGCAGCTTTTTCACAGATTTGAACCACCTGTATTCTCAGTCGCTTTTCTGTTCCTTTTCCAGGATTCAAAAGTATTTTTTTCTTCACTCTCTGACAACATTGTTTCATGTATTAGGACAGCAATCTTCTTTAGTGTGTACTAAGTGGAACAGGTAATATTGAGGAAGCAGGAGGGCTGCAGAAGGACTTGCACCGGCTAGATGAGTGGGCAAAGAATTGGCAGATGGAAGACAATGTCGAAAAGTGTGAGGTTATGCACTTTGGAAGGAGGAATATAGGCATAGACTATTTTCTAAATGGGAAAAAGCTTAGGAAATCAGAAGCACAAAGTGACTTAGGAGTCCTAGTTCAAGATTCTCAAGATTAAGGTGCAGGTTCATTCGGCAGTAAGAAAAGCAAATGCAATGTTAGCATTCATGTCGAGAGAGTTTGTTAAAAAAATATTTTTATTCTCCTCCTTTTTCACATTTTCTCCCAAATTTACACCCACCAACAATAAACAATAATCAGCAATAAATATGTCAATCCCCATATCAATAACAACGATCCCATCCTCCCACCAAACCCCAAACATTAGCCCGCATGTTTACATAAACCAATGACAAAAAGGAATCAGGAATCACCCATAGTCACCCTTAATCCACACAGCACCCCTCCCCCCAACCCTCCCACCCATCTCCCCCCAACTAATGTTCGATGTTATCCAGTTCTTGAAAGTACATAATGATTAACGCCCATGAATTGTAGAACCCCTCCGTCCTTCCCCTCAGTTCAAACTTAACCTTCTCAAGAGTCAAGAATTCCAACAGGTCCCCCCGCCACGCTAGGGCACAGGGTGGAGAGGCTGCTCTCCATCCCAACAGCATCCGCCTTCGGGCGATCAACGAGGCGAAGGCTACAACATCTGCCTCCGCACCCCTTTCCAACCCTGGCTGGTCCGACACCCCGAATATGGCCTCCCGGGGACCCAGGTACAGTTTCACGTGCACCACCTTGGAAATTACCCTAAAAACCTCTTTCCAGTAATCCTCTAGCTTTGGACAGGACCAAAACATATGAACCTGATTAACGATCCCCCCCCCCCCCCGCAACGCTCACACACATCTTCTACTCCTTCAAAGAATTGGCTCATCCTCGCCGTCGTGAGGTGTGCTCTGTGTACCACCTTCAGCTGTATCAGCCCCAACCTCGCGCACGAGGTTGAGGCATTTACTCTCCAGAGCACCTCACACCAGAACCCCTCCTCTATATCCTCTCCCAACTCTTCCTCCCACTTTGCTTTGATCCCTTCCAGTGGTGCCTTCTCCTCTTCCAAAATAGCCCCGTAAACTGCTGACACTACCCCCTTCTCCAGTCCCCCTGTCGTCAGCACTTCCTCCAGCAATGTGGAGGCCGGCTCCACCGGGACTCTCTGTATTTCCTTTCTGGCAAATTCTCGAACCTGCATGATTCTAAACACTTCCCCCGCTCCAGCCCATACTTCGCTTCCAGCTCCTTCAGTCCTGCAAACCGACCCCTAAGAAACAAATCTTTTAGCGTCTTAATCCCCTTCTCCTCCCATTTCCAAAAGTTTCCATGCCACCTCCCTGGCTCAAATCTGTGGTTCCCCCGAATTGGCATTTCCCTTGACCCTGCCCCCAACCCGAAGTGTTGGCGAAACTGCCTCCAAATTCTCAATGAAGCTATTATTACCGGACCCTGAGTATTTCCCCGGGGCTATCGGGAGCGGTGCTGTTGCTAGTGCTTTCAGTCCCGACCTCCTGCACAAACTCTCCTCCATTCTGACCCACTGGGAATCAGCCCCTCTGACCCAGCTCCGCACCTTCTTCACATTCGCCGCCCAGTAGTAGTACATCAGGTTCCGAAGTCCCAAACCCCCTGCCTGCCTTCCCCTCTGTAGCAGCACCTTTCTCACTCTGGCCACCTTCCCTCCCCATATGAACAAGGTAATCCTTCCCTCAATCTCTCTGAAATAAGCCTTCGGCAGGAGAATTGTTAGGCATTGAAAAATAAACATAAATCGCAGCAACACATTCATTTTAACCGCCTGTACCCGACCCGCCAGTGACAGAGGAAGTCCATCCCACCTTGCCAGATCAGCTTTCACTCTCCTCACCAAACTAGAGATGTTGTACCTGCGAAGCCCCCCCCCCACTCCCGGGCAACCTGCACCCCCAGGTACCTAAAGTGAGTCCCTGCCCTACGGAATGGCAGCCCCCCCCCCCGGCCGAGACCCCACAAAATACTCACTCTTGTCTAGATTCAGCTTGTACCCTGAGAAAGACCCAAATACTCGAAGCATCTCCAATATTCCCCCTATCGACACACTCGGTTCCGACACGTATAACAGCAAGTCATCGGCATATAAGGACACCCTATGCTCTATCCCCCTCGCACTATTCCTTTCCATGCTCCCGGACTTCTTAATGCGATGGCCAACGGCTCAATCGCAAGCGCAAATAGCAGGGGGGGGACATAGGACATCCCTGCTTCGTCCCACGGTGGAGAGAAAAGTATATCGAGCTGATGTTGTTTGTGCGGACACTCGCCCTCGGCTCCTTATATAGTAGCTTTACCCAGTTCACAAATCTTGGTCCAATCCCAAACCGCTCCAGCAATCAATTAGCACAGGGCTAAATCGCTGGCTTTGAAAGCAGACCAAGGCAGGCCAGCAGCACGGTTCAATTCCCGTAACAGCCTCCCCGAACAGGCGCCGGAATGTGGCGACTAGGGACTTTTCACAGTAACTTCATTGAAGCCTACTTGTGACAATAAGCGATTTTCATTCATTCATTTCCTTTCCACTGCCATCAAGTACCCCCATTCTACCCGGTCAAACGCCTTCTCAGCGTCCAATGCTACAACCACCTCTGTTTCCTTCCCCTCTGCCGGTGCCATAACGACGTTCAATACCCGTCTAATTTTCAAAAAGAGCTGCCTCCCTCTCACGAACCCCGTCTGATCTTCACCTTTCACCTTCGGGAGGCACTCCTCCAGCCTACCCGCCAGCACCTTCGCCAATACCTTTGCGTCCACATTCGGAAGTGATATGGGCCTATCGGACCCACACTCCGTCGGATCCTTATCTTTTTTTAGCAACAGTGAAATCGATGCCTGCCCCAAGGTTTGTGGCAACACCCCCTTCCCTATCGCCTCCTCAAACATCCCCACCATCAGGGGCGCCAACCTATCCTTAAATTTTTTATAATATTCCACCGGAAACCCATCCGGCCCCGCCACCTTCCCCGACTGCATCCTCCCAATTCCGTTATCTCCTGTTCCGCTATTCCATGTTGAGAGAGTTAGAATACAAGAGCAGGGATGTACTTCTGAGGCTGTATAAGGCTCCGGTCAGACCCCATTTGGAAAATTTTGACCAGTTTTGGGCCCCGTATCTAAGGAAGGATGTGCTGGCCTTGGATAGGGTCCAGAGGAGGTTCACAAGAAAGATCCCTGGAATGAAGAGCTTGTCATATTAGGAACGGTTGAAGACTCTGGGTCTGCACTCATTGGAGTGTAGAAGGTTGAGAGGGGATCTTAGTGAAACTTGCAGGATACTGAGAGGCCTGGGGCGAAATTCTCCGCAATCGGCGCGATGTCCGCCGACCGGCGCCAAAAACGGCGCAAATCAGTCCGGCATCGCGCCGCCCCAAGGAAAAAGGCCTTTGGTGCCCCGCCAGCTGGCGCGGCAATGACATTGCCGGGCGGCGCATGCGCGGGAGCGTCAGCGGCCGCTCACGGCATCCCCGCACATGCGCAGTGGAGGGAGTCTCTTCTGCCTCCGCCATGGTGGAGACCGTGGCAAAGGCGGAAGGAAAAGAGTGCCCCCACGGCACAGGCTCGCCCACGGATCAGTGGGCCCTGATCGCGGGCCAGGCCACTGTGGGGGCACCCCACGGGGCCAGATCGCCCTGCGCCCCGGACCCCGGAGCCCGCCCACGTCGCCTTGTCCCGCCGGTAAGAGAGGTGGTGTAATCCATGCCGGCGGGACAGGCATTCCAACAGCGGGACTTCGGCCCATCCGGGCCGGAGAATCGCCGGGGGGGGGGGGGGGGGGGGGGGCGCCAACCCCGGCAGGGGGTCGGAGAATCCCGCCCCAAATTACTGAGTGTCTTTAAGACAGAGATAGATAGGTTCTTGATTACTAAGGGGATCAGGGGTTATAGGCGAAGGCAGGAGAATGGGGATGAGAAACGTTTCAGCCATGATTGAATGGCAGAGCAGACTCGATGGGCTGAATGGCCTAATTCTGCTCGTTTGCTGCTGGATTCTCCATTGGTGGGATCCGCCGCTTTGCCAGCAGTGGACTCAGGCCCGCTGATTTTCCGATGGCATGGGTGTGCCAACAATGGGAAACCCCATTGGCCGGTGTCGAGCCAAAGGATCCCGCTGCCACCGGGGGCGTGCCTTACCAGAAAACACGTGCAGCGATACGGAGAATCCTGCCCACCGTGTTATGGAACATTTATTAAACTGGTCTTCAGACATATGTTTCCAGAGGCAGCCTCATGGCATAGTCATGTGACTACAGAATGCCAGAAATGTCAATCAAACGTGTTACATTTCAAAACCCAAACATACATTGTTGCTCTTCCACTATCTGGGGGCCCAAGGTACAGAATTAATACTGTGGCGGTCCCTTTTTTATTTCTGATCTCAATCCATGTGGCCTCATTTGATGTTTCATTTGGTATGTTATCCCTCCTCACAGCTGTAATTGATTATTTAATATATCCCCTTCTAACCTGCCTGAAAACGCTATATCCGGGGATGTTGGACAGCCATTTTTCCCCTCTTTAGGCCAAATTTCTGTTATTGTGAAGCTATCAGGTTGCCACGTGTCAACCTCGGCACTCAGCTCATCGGCTTCATTTGCTATGCTCCTTGCATTTACAAATATACTTTTTAACATTGCCAAATTCATGTGCTGTACACCTGTTAACCTGTGCTGGTTCTGTCTTTCAGGGTCACTCATGAATCTTCCACCTCCTGTTCCCTGCTCTGAAACCTAAATCCTCCTTACGTTTCCACCTCCCTGTGCATCTAATACACCCCCCCACCCCACCCCCCCTCTCCCCGCAACTGCACTAACAAATCTCCCTGCAAAGGTGTGCATCCCAGTCCTGTTCAGAACATGGAATCATAAAATCCCTACAGTGCAGAAGGAGGCCATTTGGCTCATCGGGTCTGCAGCGATTTACTTTGCCCTATAGCCGTAACTCCATAACCTAACCTGCACATCTCTGGACATGAAGGTGAAATTTATCATGGCCAATCCACCTAACCGGCAGATCTTTGGGCTGTGGGAGGAAACCGGAGCACCCGGAGGAAATACATGCAGACACAGGGAGAATGTTCAAATGCCACGCAGTCACCCGAGGCTGGAATTGAACCTGGGCCCTGGTGCTGTGAGGCAGCAGGGCTAACCACTATGCCACTGTGCCGCCCTGATGCAGACTGCCTGGCTTATACATGCCCCACCTTCTCCAGAACCAGTCGCAATGCGTCCGAAATCTGATGTCCTCCCACCTATGCCATATTTTCCACCCATATGTTCGATCGTTCAATTTTCCTATTTCTAGGTTCACTAGCACATGGGATTCTTGACATGACTGCTGTACAGGCTCTGCTTTTCAATCTCCTTCCTACTCCCTGTTCAACCTGCCCCTGAAGAATGTCCTGCAGCTGCTTCATGACACTATTGATCCTGACACCACGTAAGCAACATACTATCCTGCTGTCATGTCTACGGCCACAGAAACGCCTTTCTGTTTGCTCTAATGAATCCCCTACCATGACTCTTCTTCCTTCCTTCTTTCTCCCCTCCTGGACAGCAGAGCTGTCTGTGGTGCCACAAACTGGGCTCTGACTGCACTCCTTCACGGAACCAACATCCTCACCAGCATCCAAAATGGAAAACCGATTGGGGAGTGGCACCCTAGGGGACTCCTGTGCTATCTATCTTGTTCTCTAGGTGATTATCCATTCACGTTCTGCCTCGAGGTTCCGTTTCTATTAGGTACTGCAGTCTGTCTCTGGGTCCTTCTCTCTCTCTCTCTTTTTGATGCTGTTGCCTCTCTCTGGGTCCCCCACTCTCCCGCTCTTTTAGATGTGATGTGGAGATGCCGGCGTTGGACTTGGGTGGGCACAGTAAGAAGTCTTACAACACCAGGTTAAAGCCCAACCGGTTTATTTGGAATCACTAGCTTTCGGAGCACTGCTCCTTCCTCAGGTGAGTGTCAGATGCTATTATTCATTATTTTTGAATTAAGCTTTGTGTTGCACACACTGACAAGATCAGCATTCAAGAATCATTTGCACACTTTCTGTTCATTTCTAAACAGTAAACAAATAGCTTTCAGAATTGAACTATGGCTGTCAGTAATATTTACACTTGTCTCACTCTAAAATGTATTGATGGCGAAGCACATTAAAATTTTTTTTTAGAGTACCCAATTCATTTTTTCCGATTAAGGGGCAATTTAGCGTGACCAATCCACCTCCCCTGCACATCTTTGGGCTGTGGGGGTGAAACCCACACAAACACAGGGAGAATGTGCAAACTCCACACGGACAGTGACCCAGGGCCGGGATTGAACCTGGGACCTCGGCGCTGTGAAGCAGCAGTGCTAACCCCTGTGCCACCGTGCTGCCCAACAAAGCACATTTTACTTATACATACACAAACACACATTCTGAGTGCATTTACTTAAAATACAGCCGCACATTTTAAAACAGAAAATTATTTTTGGGTTTACATTTAACATAATCTTGAATTTATGATGAAATTAATCATTTGTTACCGTCCCAAAAAAGGATGTGCCGTGGTGGTAGATGGGCAGGTAAAAGAAAAGGGGTCTAAGCAGAGACTACTTATTTACCTACAGGAAGTAAGCACCCTGCATGCTGTCATGTACCTACCAATAGCTGGTTTCTAAGCAACACTGGTAACAGAGCTCAGTTTAGATTGTCTGTCTCTGTTTTTCTGACAGTACACATGATGAGAATGAGAAAAACAAGGTGAAAAATATCCAATATATTTAACATTATTCAAAGTCTGTTTTGTTCATGAGAAAGCAGTTATGAACTTATTTCTTGTTTGGGAAGAATGAAGGTGCCACCATTTTCATCACAATGACTTCATCACAACACTTGAAGTGCAAGTGTTCAATTAAGTTCATCCCTTAAGACGTCACTTCAGAATGAATCTGGTTCTTATGCTCAACGTTACTGTACCCCATGAAGCAACCAAGAAACAATCACTTACCTCCAGGAATTCTTTGGAACACTTTTGTTAATGTATCTCCCGATATTATGTTGCAGCTTACCATGGCTGAAAATTAAATGTGGCATTTTACAAAATGAATTAGTATTCATACAAGAACCGCAGCCAAGAACAAGACCTGTGTTGGCACATTTGAAAACTTAATTAATAAAAACCAACTCCCTTTTGAATTCTCAGTTAAACATCTTTATACATTATCCATATTATCCACTACTTTTCTCTATTTTGTACCTGTACACAACGTCAAATGCTTGTTTAGGAGTGGGTCAAGTCCAAATGTAATGCCAAACTAAATTAAAGCTTCCCCAAAAATTGAGCTTGGAAGCAATTTGAGAGGCTGAGAGTAAAAGAGACTGATTCAACAGAGTTGGCTAAATTCCCCACCACCAATATCCTGGAGAGCACCATTAACCAGGAAGTAAACTAGTCCCATTACACAAATACTGTGACTGGGTGTTCTACAATGAGTGACTCATCTTGTGACCTTCCCAAGCCTTTTCACCACCTGCATGGCACAAGTCACAAGTGTGGTAGAATATTTTCCACTTGTATGGATGATTGAAGCTCTAACAATGCTCAAGAAGCTCAACATCATCCAAGTCAAACCAGTTTACTTGATCAGCACCCCATCTATTACCTTAAACATTCACTTCATCCACCACCAGCACATGGTGGCTGCAAGTGTGTACCATCTGCAAGATGGAGTGCAACAACTCACCAAGAATTCTTCAATGGCACCTTTACCACCGAGAGGAACAAGGGCAGCAGGGACACAGAAGCATTCACTATCCCAGAGTGCGATGGATACAGGGACAGTGAGTAAATTTAAGGAGGAGTTAGACAGATTTTTAATTGGATATGGGTTGAAGGGTTATGGAGAACAGGCAGGACAGTGCAGTTGAGGCGAGGATTGGATCAGCCATGATCACATTGAAGGTGTTTAGGCCCGGGAGGCTGAATTGCCTACTCCTGCTCCTAGGTCATGTGTTCTAGGGAGGAGTTGCTCTGGCTGACTTTGCCATCCAGCTCTTGGTCTGTAGCATTTTAGGTAACAGATGAGGAACATTTCAGCCATGACAGAAGGGCGGAGCAGACGCGATAAGCCAAATGGCCTAATTCTGCTCCTACATCTTAAGAACTTATCATCTCTTCCAAGTTCCCTTCCAAGTCACTAATCCCAAATTGATTTGGGACCATATAGTCATTCCTTTGACATCGTTGGAACTCCCTACTTAAGCACTGGGAGAATATCTTCAGTAGGTGGGCTGCAGTGGTTTCTGAAGACAGCACCACCACCTACTAAAGGACAATTAGGGATGGATACTAAATGCTGGCCTTGCCCACATAATAACAGAAATGATATTAATAAAGGTTTTGTAGGTGACAATCATAACCAGCATCTGTTTGATATTATATTGCTTCTGAAGTAGTCGGGTTGGGATGTAGAAGACAGAAGGTAAGAATAAAGTGAATGTTCTAAAGTCTTCAGGATGAGAAAAGTGGCCTTCCCCAGGGATTAATGTGGGGGCTTTGTTCTTTACATTAATGATTGAGATGAAGTAATGGAGAGGGGCATATTTAAGTTTGTTGATAAGACAAAGCTAAAAACCTCAGTACACCAGGTGCGATCCTCCGGCCACGCGGCGCCGGAAAAGCAGCTCGCCGCAGCGCAGCGCAGCGTGGAAAACAAGGATACTCTGCTCCAGGAACCCGGATCGCAACACCTTACGAGATTCAACGCAATCTCGCGAAACATTGCAAGGGAAATCCCGGCCACAATGGTCAGGATCAGTTTTTGGCAAATTTGCATATTAGAGTGAGGCAGTAATACTTACTCTACTGTGCAGATTCCCAAGGTACCTGAGGCTTTGGGATTCAATCCCTTTGCCTCGGGTTCCTCAGGCGATCGCCGCCTGCGGGGTTGGTTGCTGAACGACAGGGGTGTGACCCTTTGCAGTCGTGGGGGTGAGGGGGGTGCGGGTTGGGGGGGTGTAGGGGTTGATACAGGAGGGAGGGGGAGTGAGGGAGGTGTGTGGGGGGGGGGTGTCCACACATGTGTCATGGGAATCTGCAACTAAGCAGGGTCTCACATGCTCGTCCGCCGCTGACCATCACCTCGGTGACCTCACTTTCCTCTGGGCTGCCAACCACGTCCAGTGCCCTCGTGTAGCGCACAATGACTTACGAGAGAGACGAGTAGAGATGAAGTCGATGAGGCTTTATTGAGCGAGACTTGTCCCCAGCAGTTCAGCAACAGAATGGAGCGGCGGGGAGAAGCCCGGGTTCTTATACTCCGCCTTCAGGGCGGAGCCAGGAGTCAACAGCCAACCGGGACCCGGGATCTGTCAGCCAATAGCATCACGGCTTCACAATCCCACATGACCCCTAATACATACTACCACATTCACCCCTTGTTAAAAATGAACCCGGCAGGGTGGTGGTTCGCATGGTGGTAGGGGTTTACAAGGCTGGTCCTGGGAGGAAAGATTTTGGGCATGTCATTACAGTTTTCGCCCTACACTGGGCTATGTACAAGGTTTGTGAAACGATTTACAATATTAGTAAGAGAAAATGTTTTTGTTACAGTCCAACAACATTCTTGGTGTCACGCCAATGCCACGAGTCGAGCGGGCGGTCTGGTCTTCCTCGTCGATCGCCTCAGCCCCGGTGGTGGTGCAGGTGCTTGTTCCGGCGTTGTCGTCTCCGGGAGCGTTTCGGTGTTTGTTCCTGTTTCACTCCTGGGCGGACACGGGAGGAGGACCGATCCTCCCGGGAAGAGGTGGTCGCGGGGTGCGCCGGTGGCAGGGAGGGGATGATCGGTGTCGGGGGGGTGCGTGTGTTGCCGGCGGGCGCCAGGTCTCGCAGGGAGACCGTGTCCTGTCGGCCGTCGGGGTACACCACTTAGCGTACTGCGGGTTCGCGTGGAGGAGGTGAACCCTCTCGACCAACGGGTCCGACTTGTGCGCCCACACATGTTTCCGGAGCAAGATGGGTCCTGGGGCCGCCAGCCAGGTCGGCAGTGACGTTCCGGAGGAGGACTTCCTGGGGAAGACAAGGAGGCGCTCATGAGGCGTTTGGTTAGTGGTGGTACACAGCAGCGACCGGATGGAGTGGAGAGCGTCAGGGAGGACCTCCTGCCACCGGGAAACTGGGAGATCCCTGGACCGTAGGGCCAGTAGGACGGTCTTCCAGACCGTGCCGTTCTCCCTCTCTACTTGCCCGTTCCCCCGGGGGTTGTAGCTGGTCGTCCTGCTCGAGGCTATCCCCTTGCTGAGCAGGAACTGGCGCAGCTCGTCACTCATGAAGGAGGACCCCCTGTCGCTATGGATATATGCGGGGCAACCGAACAGTGTGAATATGGTGCCAAGGGCTTTAATGACTGTGGCCGCTGTCATGTCGGGGCAGGGGATGGCGAAGGGGAAACGGGAGTACTCGTCCACCACGTTCAGGAAGTATGTGTTGCGGTCGGTGGAGGTGAGGGGCCCTTTGAAATCCAGACTGAGGCGTTCAAAGGGGCGGGAAGCCTTGATCAGGTGCGCTCTATCCGGGCTGAAAAAGTGCGGTTTGCACTCCGCGCAGATGTGGCAGTTCCTGGTGACTGTACGGACCTCCTCCACAGAGTAGGGGAGGTTGCGGGACTTTATAAAATGGTAGAACCGAGTGACCCCCGGGTGGCAGAGGTCCTCGTGGAGGGTTTGGAGAAGGTCTATTTGTGCGTTGGCACATGTGCCGCGGGATAGGGCATCGGACGGCTCGTTCAGCTTTCCGGGACGGTACAAGATCTCGTAGTTGAAGGTGGAGAGCTCGATCCTCCACCTTAAGATCTTGTCATTTTTACTTTTGCCCCGCTGTGCATTATCGAACATGAAGGCTACCGACCGTTGGTCGGTGAGGAGAGTGAATCTCCTGCCGGCCAGGTAATGCCTCCAATGTCGCACAGCTTCCACTATGGCTTGGGCTTCCTTTTCCACTGAGGAGTGGCGGATTTCTGAGGCGTGGAGGGTTCGGGAGAAAAAGGCCACGGGTCTGCCCGCTTGGTTAAGGGTGGCCGCCAGAGCTACGTCGGATGCGTCACTCTCGACCTGGAAGGGGAGGGACTCGATGGCACGCATCGTGGCCTGTGCGATATCCGCTTTGATGCGGCTGAAGGCCTGGCGAGCCTCTGTCGACAGGGGGAAGGTAGTGGTCTGTATTAGCGGGCGGGCCTTGTCTGCATACTGGGGGACCCACTGGGCGTAATATGAAAAGAACCCCAGGCAACGTTTCAGGGCTTTGGAGCAGTGGGGGAGGAGAAATTCCATGAGGGGGCGCATGCGTTCGGGGTCGGGGCCTATTATCCCATTGCGCACTACGTATCCCAGGATGGCCAACCGGTTTGTGCTAAAGACGCACTTTTCCTCATTGTATGTGAGTTCAAGGTGTTAGCGGTCTGGAGGAATTTTTGCAGGTTGGCGTCGTGGTCCTGCTGATCGTGGCCGCAGATGGTTACAGTATCGAGATACGGGAACGTGGCCTGCAACCCGTGCTGGTCAACCATTCGGTCCATCTCCCGTTGGAAGACGGAGACCCCGTTCGTGACACCAAATGGGACCCTTAGGAAGTGGTCTAGACGCCCGTCTGCCTCGAAGGCTGTGTACTTGCGGTCACCTAGGCGGATGGGGAGCTGGTGGTAGATGGACTTGAGGTCCACGGTGGAGAAAACCTTATACTGGGCAATCCGATTTACCATGTCGGATATGCGGGGGAGAGGGTACGCATCTAGCTGTGTGTACCTGTTGATGGTCTGGCTATAGTCTATGACCATCCTTTGCTTCTCCCCGGTCTTTACTACTACCACCTGGGCTCTCCAGGGACTATTGCTGGCCTGGATTATGCCTTCCTTCAGCAGCCGCTGGACTTCAGACCGAATAAATATCCGGTCCTGGGCGCTGTACCGTCTGCTACTAGTGGCGACGGGTTTGCAATCCGGGGTGAGGTTTGCAAACAAGGACGGCGGTTCAACCTTGAGAGTTGCGAGGCCGCAGATAGTGAGTGGGGGTATTGGGCCGCCGAATTGAAATGTTAGGCTCTGCAGGTTACACTGGAAATCTAATCCCAGTAATGTGGGCGCGCAGAGTTGGGGAAGGACGTAGAGCCTGTAGTTTTTAAACTCCCTCCCTTGCACCGTTAGGTTTGCGATGCAGAACCCTTTGATCTCTACGGAGTGGGATCCTGCAGCTAGGGAAATCTTTTGCGTGCTTGGATGGATGGTCAGAAAACAGCATCTTACCGTGTCGGGGTGGATGAAACTTTCGGTGCTCCCGGAGTCGATCAGGCATGGTGTCTCGTGTCCGTTGATCAGCACCGTTGTTGTCGTTGTCTGGAGCGTCCGGGGCCGCGATTGATCCAGCGTCACCGAAGCCAGTCGTGGTCGTAGTGTCTCGGCATCTTCTTCGGACCCCGTGGAGCCGTCGATGCTGGGGTCCTTTGTTGTCATCCGAGATGGCGGCGTCCATGAATCGCACGCGGCCGGGGGTGGACAAAATGGCCACCCCCATGAATCGCACGTGGCTGGTGAGTCACAAGATGGCGGCGCCCATCCCGCCCTCGTGGTGGCCGGGACCCAAAATGGCGGCGCCCGCGGGTCGCACATGTGGCGCTGGGGGGGTTGGGGAGCTTGTGGGATGCGCAGGGCTCGTTCTTCTCCGGGGATTGCGGCGACCCCCCAGGACCGGCACACAGCCGCGTAATGGCCCTTCTTGCCGCAGCTTTTGCAAATAGCTGCGCGGGCCGGGCAGCGCTGCCGGGGGTGTTTCGCTTGCCCGCAGAAATAGCAGCGGGCCCCCCCGGGATGATCTGGCGCTTTAACCGCGCAAGCCTGTGAGGGAAGGGGGGGGGTTGTCGCGACGGGGGTCCACGGAGCCCAAGGGGCTGCCGCGCGGTTGGGCCCGTAGGCGCGGGCGTTTTGCGAGGCCACATCTAGGGAAGCTGCAATGGCCCGTGCCTCTGAGAGTCCTAGCGACTCTTTTTCTGAAAGTCTTTGGCGGATTTGGGGAGAGTTCATACCTGCCACAAACGCATCGCGAATTAGCATGTCCGTGTGTTCAATCGCGTTCACCGGCGGGCAGCTGCAGCCCCGTCCCAAAATTAGCAGCGCGGCGTAGAATTCCTCTAACGATTCTCCGGGACTTTGCCGTCTCGTTGCGAGTTGGTATCGTGCGTAGACCTGGTACACGGGGCGAACGTAAATGCTCTTCAGTGCTGCGAGCGCTGTCGGGAAATCCTCTGTGTCTTCTATGAGAGGGTAAATTTCCAGGCTTGCCCTCGAATGCAGGACCTGCATTTTCTGGTCTTCTGTGATCCGGCCGGGGGCCGTTCGGAGGTAGCCTTCGAAACAAGCTTGCCAGTGTTTAAAAACTGCTGCTGAGTTCGCTGCGTGGGGGCTGATCCGCAGGCATTCCGGGGCGATCCGGAGCTCCATAGTCCTTTAAGCTCGCTCAATAAATTGTAGCGCACAATGACTTACGAGAGAGATGAGTAGAGATGAAGTCGATGAGGCTTTATTGAGCGAGACTTGTCCCCAGCAGTTCAGCAACAGAATGGAGCGGCGGGGAGAAGCCCGGGTTCTTATACTCCGCCTTCAGGGCGGAGCCAGGAGTCAACAGCCAACCAGGACCCGGGATCTGTCAACCAATAGCATCACGGCTTCACAGTCCCACATGACCCCTAATACATACTACCACACCTCGGCTCGGGCACAGTGAGGGGCTGCAGGTCTGGTGGTCCCCCTTCCTTCTTCTCCCGCTCCCAGCGGTTGTGTGCGGCCTTTGCCTGGGGGGCGGGGGAGGGAGGGAATACAGACAACGACACTGTTAGACGATCCGACGCATGCAGCCCTTGGGGTTGGGTAGATGATGGCCTCAGTGGCCAGGGCACCCGCCCATGGTGACTGGCATGGGTGCTGGCATGTGGGGCAGGAAGGGGATTCAGCTATCCTTGGGGAGGGAGGTGCCGGGTTACGGGCAGCATGGTAGCACAATGGTTAGCACAGTTGCTTCACAGCTTCAGGCTCCCAGGTTCGATTCCCGTCTTGGATCACTGTCTGTGCGGAGTCTACACGTTCTCCCCATGTCTGCGTGGGTTTCCTCCGGGTGCTCCGGTTTCCTCCCACAGTCCAACGATGTGCAAGTTAGGTGGATTATCTATGCTAAATTGCCCCTAGTGTCCAATAAACGGTAGGTGGGGTTATGGGGATAGGGTGGAGGTGTGGGCTTGGGGAGGGTGTTCTTTCCAAGGGCCGGTGCAAACTCGACTGGCAGAATGGCCTCCTTCTGCACTGTAAATGCTATGATAAAAAAAGGTTCTATGATGTGGGGTGGGGTTAGTGCTCGGGGCACAGCGCTGCCTACTCATCCCGGCCACCCTGAGGAGGTCGTGGAGTTTGTTCCTGCACTGGACGCCAGTCCGGACGACATTACCCACGGCGCTGACTGGCTCTGCCACCTACGCCCCAGCATGGCGAACGGCGGTGCCTGGCGGCCTTCCCCCCGGGCTGGGGTACAGGGTCATCCGCCACTCCTCCACGGCGCCCAGGAGGGTGTCCAGCTCAGCGTCCCTGAAGTGTTGCACTGCTCTCCTTCCATCCATCTTGTTGTCAGGGACGGTGTGTATGGGGGGAGAGGACCGCTTAAGTGCGGCTGCGGCGGGTGAACCTCATGTGTGGCAATCACAGACCCGGCAAATCCGACACCGTTTTTTAAAACATGTATTTTAGAACAAACATGTATCAAAACAGGTTACAGTGAATAAACGCCCCAGGAAACATATTTCCCAGCAATCAACTACACAGTCTGTACAGATTTTGCCCCTTTTTCTTCCTCCCTCCTCCCCACCCCACGACGAACAACACCTCAAACAAGGTCAGAAACATCCCCCAACTTTCCTCAAACCCCCATGAAGAGCCCCTTAACTCATCATTTATCTTCTCTAACCGTAGGAAGTCATACAGGTCACCCAACCATACCACTACCCCGGTGGCAATGCCAACCGGCATTCCAGCACAATTCGCCGCCATGCAATCAGAGAGCCGAAGGCCACGACATCGGTCGTCCTCCTCTCCGTGAGCTCTGTCTTCTCTGAAACCCCAAATATCACCACCAAAGGATACGGGTCCATCTCCTCCTCCACTATCCTGGCTAAGACTGCGAACACTCACACCCAGAATCTTCCCAATCTTTCGCAACCCCAAAACATGTGCACGTGATTCGCTGGCCCCCCGACCACACCTCTTACACTCGTCTGCTACACTCCGAAAGAACCCACTCACTCTCGCCTGAGTCATAAGCACCCTGTGCACCATTTTAAACTGTATCAGGCTCATCCTTGCACAAGAGGACGTCCCATTTACCTACGCAGTGCCTCACTCCTTACTCCCCAATTGATCTCCTCTCCCAACTCCGCTTCCCATTTCTGCTTGATCTTCACCACCCGCTCGCCTTCCTGCTCCCCCAGCCACTTGTATATATCTCCCATTCTTCCCTCCCTTTCCACATCCGGAAGCAGCAGTCGCTCCAGCAGCGTATATCCCGGCAACCTAGGGAACTCCCTCCAGACCTTTTGCGCTAAGTCGCTAACCTGCAGATACCTGAACTCACTAGCCCTCGGCAGCTCTACCCTCTCCCTTAGCTCCTCCAGACTGGGGAACCCTTCCTCCAAATACAAATCCCTCACCTTGACCAGCCCCACTTCCCTCCACCTCCTGTATACACTATCCATCCCACCCAGCTCAAACCCATGATTCCCGCACAGCGGCGTTAGCACCGACATCCCTTCCACCCTAAAATGACTCCTCAGCTGATTCCATATCTTCACCGTGGACTGCACCACTGGGCTCCCTGAATACCTACTCGGAGCCATTGGCAATGCTGCCGTCACCATAGCCCTCAAACTAGACCCCTTACAAGATTCCTCCTCCATCCTAACCCACTCTACCCCTTCTCCTTCCCACCACTGCCGCACCTTGTCCATATTCGCCGCCCAATAATAATGAAGCAAGTTCGGCAACGCCAATTCCCCCCTGCTGCCTCTGCCTTTGTAGCAGGGTCCTCCCCACCCTTGGCACCTTCCCTGCCCATACAAAGTCAGAAATGATCGTGCCCACTGTCATGATATCCACATCAGCATATCATGGTGCAATCACACACACACACTGATGGACAGGTAGTTGGACCAACCAACACACACACAACATCGCAGCCAATCACCAGTGAGAGCACACGCACTATAAAACAGGGAACACCACAGTTCCCGCTCATTCTACCAGGAGATAGCTCAGAGCACAGAGCTCACAGCGTGCCACTCAGACATAGACCATGTGCTGAGTGCCTCACTAAGATAGTGATAGGGCTGGGTCCACAGGTTAGCTGGTGAAGCATGTATCCAAGCCAGCAGTTAGTAATTGTCGTTGTTAAGACAATAAAACAGAGTTGTACCATCTACAGCCGTGTTGGATCATTTGTGCATCGGAACACCCAACACGACACCCACTTTCTGAAAAAAGGCCTTTAGTATAAAGATCGGGAGAGCTTGAAAGATAAACAAGTACCTAGGCAGAATATTCATTTTCACCACTTGGACCCTCCCTGCCAACGTTAAGTGCACTGTATCACACCTCTTAAGATCCTCCCTGGCCTCCTCCACCAGCTTCGTTCAGTTCCACTTATGGAGCCCTGTCCATTCCCTCGCTACCTGAATCCCCAATTACCTTAACCTATCCCTTGTTACCGTAAATGGCATCGTCCCTAAATTAGGCCGCTGTCCCAGTTCATTTACCAGGAAATCCTTGCTTTTCCCTACATTCAGCTTGTACCCTGAGAACCCTCCAAAGCTCCCCAGAAGGCCCATAATCCTTCCCATACTCTCCAACGGATCCGAAACATACAGCAAGAGGTCATCGGCATAGAGCGACACCCTGTGCTCCCTCTGTCCCCTCATAATCGCCCGCCGCTCTACCGACTCCCTGAGAGCCATTGCCAATGGCTCTATGGCCAGCACAAACAGCAGCGGTGACAGTGGGCACCCCTGCCTCGTACCCCTATGTAAGTCAAAGCTTCATAAGCTCATATTATTCGTCCTTACCCTCACCCTTGGTGCCACATACAGCAACTGCACCCATGCCATAAATCTCGGCCCAAACCCAAACCTTCCCAAAACCTCAAACAAGTACCGCCACTCCACCCGATCAAATGCCTTCGCCGCATCCATAGACACCACCACCCCCGGTATCAGAGCCCCTGGTGGATTCATCACCACTTTCAACAGCCGTCTTATACTATTCGCGAGCTACCGGTGCCGTTTTACGTGGAACCGGTTGCGTTCCATGTGACGATGATGCTGGCCCATTTAGAGTTGCTGAATCAGTGCAGCTTTTGTGCCATTTTTCCTGTCGTTACACACCACTGTTCTCACACCGGCGTCAGCACTTAGTGTCAAAATCAGAGAATCCACACCCATACCTATGCTATATTTCTGAAAGAATCATCCACATAGTCCCTCTACTCCTAAACTTTTCAAATATATCTTTAATGTTGCCCTTTTTTGAATATTTATCCACTCCCCTTTTAAAAGGGTCTGGCACATTGGGCTAAGCCAGCTGGCGTGTAATGCAGAACAATGCCAGCAGCGCGGGTTCAATTCCAGTTCCAGCCTCCCCAAACAGGTGCCGGAATGTGGCGACTAGGGGCTTTTCACAGTAACTTCATTGACGCCTACCTGTGACAATAAGCGATTATTATTATTAAAAGCTTCCAGGATTGCTTCAGGTACAGCACTGCACAGTCTAAATTTTGTTACTAATCAAAGTATTTTTTCCTCAGTTACTTTCTCAAAAGCTCTCCGAATTTTGAACACCTCTGTTTCAACTCTTAACTTTCTTTGCTGTAATGACTCAATATTTTATAATTAATGCAATGCAATTAATACTTTGATTTTTCGCCATTTTTGTTGAGAAAATTATTTATTTAATATTCCACAATCGACAGTCTTAGGAAATATATACAATGATTATCTTTACTGCCTTTGAAAGGAATTTAGTGGTTAAATGGTGTAGAAATTAAATTCTTACCAATGAAAGGATACAGAAACTGCAGGAATGAAAGGATCATATAACCTGCCATACCAAAAGCTTTGTTCATCAGAGATTGATAAGTGTTTGTTCCAGACAGGTTCCCTCCTTTGATCAACAGTATAACAGAATAATCTATGAACAGAATGGAACATTCATCACCTATTTAAAATATTTGTCACATTCAACTTTAATAGTTATCATTTATACATGGAATTTTTTAAAATATTAATACAGTGGCTAAGAATATAATATGTAGATTACCTGTTATATACGCAACCAGAAAAAGGAGCAACATTCCTAAAGGGAAACCAGCTTGTCTCATTGAGTAAGGTAGTCCTGACAACATATGCAAAATGTAGTGAGTTAATTTTGCATCAGGAAATGAATGCGTGTAAAAACTGTTCTTGAAAATAAAAATTATGTTTTAGTCTACATTTAAAAATAGCAAATTAAGTACTGACCATAATTCGTCTCACTGTGAACAATCCTTTCTTCTATTCTAAAATCCATTTTCCCTTAGCTGCTAATCACCCACTGTAACTGGTCTAAACATGTAAAATCGCCTTTCTCAGGAGTGTCATGGAATCACTACAGTGTAGAAGGATGCCATTCGGCCCATCGAGTCTGCACCGACTCTCTGACCTAGGGTCAGGCCCCCAGCCTATCCCCTTAACCCAGTAAGCCCACCTAACCTCTAGCCTTTTGGACACTAAGGGTCAATTGATCATGGCCAATCCACATAACCTGCACATCTTTGGACTCATCAATCTGTATTACTCCTAATATAATTTACATTCATGTTATTCGATGGAAAAATATTATTGTACAAACCAGTGAGTAATTGAGAAAGTTTAAGGTTTTGACCCACGTTGTCTCCCATACCAAATACCCCAATCTTTGCTGAGTTGCTTCTCAACTGGATCAGAGGTTGGGACAATCATCCTCAGTACCCTCAGATAGGAACACCACTACCTGCGAGTTGGACGCACCATCCCAACTTGGAACTATATCACCTTTCCTTCACTGTCGCTAGGTCAAAATCCTGGAACTCCCATCCTAACAGCACTGTGAGTTTTCCTACACCACATGGACTGCAGCGGCTCAAGAAGTCAGCTCACCACCACCTTCTCAAGAGCAATTAGGGATGGGCAATAAATGCTGGCCTGGCCAACAACGCCTGGACCCCATGAACATATTTTTAAAATAAAGGTTAGAAAGGGTAGAATTGGTTCCTGATTTATATTTAGCATTACATGCTGGAAAGCTGAGGAGTGCAGTTTCACTTTCATGGTCTGATTTCAAGCTGAATGAAAATAAGGCGGATTTTGTTAAGTGTGTCTGATTCACCCTGCCAGATCACCAACCAAATGGTGAACATACAAATCTACCCCATGTATCTGGATGTCGAGAGAGAGAATATTGTGTGCAGTTTTCTTATCTGAGGAAAGATGTTCTTGCTATGGAGGGAGTGCAGCGAAGGATTACCAGACTGATCCCTCGGAGGGCAAGATTGGCGTATGAGGAGAGGTTGAGTCAAAGAACAAAGAAAAGTACAGCACAGGAACAGGGCTTTTGGCCCTCCAAGCCTGCGCCGACCATGCTGTCCATCTAACCTAAAACCTTCGACACTTCCGAGGTCCGTATCCCTCTAATCTCATCCTATTTGTGTATTTGGCAAGACGCCCCTTAAATATCACTAACATACCTGCTTCCATATCTCCTCCAGCAGCGAGTTCCAGCCACCCACTACCCTCTGTGTAAAAGGCTTCTCTCACACATCTCCTCGAAACTTTGCCCCTCGCACCTTAAACCTGTGCCCCCTAGTAATTGACCTCTCCACCCTTGGTAAAAGCTTCTGACTATCCATTCTGCCCGTGCCCCTCATAATTTTGTTGACATCTATCAGGTCGTCCTTCAACCTCTGTCGTTTCAGTGAGAACAGCCCAAGCTTGTCCAACCTCTCCTCATAGCTAATGCCCTCTATACCAGGCAAACTCCTGGTAAATATCTTCTAAGTACCCTCTCCACATCTGTCTGGCAACCAGAATTGAACACTATATTCCAAGTGCGGCCTAACTGAGGTTCCAGAAAGCTGCAGCATGACTTGCCAATTTTTATACTCAGTGCCCAGACGATGAAGGCAAGCATGCCGTATATCTTCTTGACTACCTTCTCCACCTGCGTTGCCTCTTTCAGTGACCTGTGGACCTGTAGGCCCAGATCCCTCTGCCTGTCAATACTCTTCAGGGTTCTGCTATTTACTGTATATTTCTCACCTATATTAGACCTTCAAAATGCATTCCCTCACGTTTGTCTGGATAAAACTACATCTGCCATCTCTCAGCCCGAGTCTCCAACCGATCTATACCCTGCTGTATCCTCTGACAGTCCTCATCCACATTAATTCCACCAACCTTTGTCGCCCACAAACTTACGAATCAGACCAGGGACGGGATTCTCCCCTACCCAGCGGGATGGAGTGGCGTGAACCACTCCGGCGTCGGGCCGCCCCAAAGGTGCGGATTTCTCCGCATCTTTAGGGGCCAAGCCCTCACCTTGAGGGGTTAGCCCCGCACCGGAGTGGTTTCCTCTCCACCGGCTGGCGAGGAAGGCCTTTGGCGCCACGCCAGCCGGGGCCGAAAGGACTTTGCCGGGCAGCGGAGGTCCGCGCTTGCGCGGGAGCATCAGCGGCCGCTGACGTCATCCCCGCGCATGCGCAGGGGGGGTGTCTCTTACGCATCGGCCATCGCGGAGGCTGTGGCCGAGGCAGAGGGAAAAGAGTGCCCCCACGGCACAGGCCCGCCCGCGGATCGGTGGGCCCCGATCGCGGGCCAGGCCACCATGGGGGCACCCCCCGGGGCCCGATTGCCCCGCGTCCCCCCCAGGACCCGGAGCCCACGAGCGCCGTCAGTCCCGCCAATAAGGTAGGTGGTTTGATTCACGCCGGCGGGACTGGCATGACAGCAGCGGGACTTCGGCCCATCGCGGGCCGGAGAATCGCCGGGGGGGGGCCCGCCGACTGGCGCGGCGCGATTCCTGCCCCCGCCGAATTTTCGGTGCTGGAGAACTCGGCGGCTGGCAGGGGCGGGATTCACGCCGGCGGGGGGTCGTAGAATCCCGCCCCAGTTATATTTTCCTCCCAAACTGGAGGGGGACCGCCAGACCCGCGTCCCTGCACCGTGGCAGAGCAGAGGGCCCTGGATGTGGTCGATGCCCAGCTGGGTGGAGGTCAGCTGCAGGAAAGGAAGTGAGATCCCACTGAGTTGCAGTTCCCTGTGACATGTGTGTCAACCCCCTTCAACACCACCCTCGCCCTCACACTCATCCCCACACTATCCTCTTCCCCCCCCCCCCCCCCACCATCCTCTCCACCCCCCTCCCCACAGCACTCTCATCCTCCCCCCACACCACCCTCACCAACCCCCCACACCGCCCTCACCACCCCCGTCTAATCATGCATCTTGTCTTGTGTCTTTCAGGACCTGCTAGAGATAGGGCGGCTCGATCTGGTGTCGCCCGTCCCAGCAAGTGCCACAGCCAGAGCTTTGCAATGATGAGGAGAGCAGCTCGGATGGAAGCCCTTGACCTGAGACTCAGTACGCCCCGGAGCTCAATCCGATGTGGACACAGATTACCCATCACAGCTATCTCCAACACCCTCCACCGTTCCAGAGACACACATCTCGCTTGGGCACTTTAGTGAAGAGGCCCCTGGGACACTCTTGGGTGCTCACCACACAGTTGGTCTAGTACATCAGGTGGAGATAGGAACTCCCAAGGGAGCGGATGGGCGGTGTGCGTTCAGACCCCAAGAACTAGCAGCCGTCCAGATGGGTTTTGGGCTTCTGGAAAGGACAGTCCCATCAATTGTGGAGATGCAGTTGCAGAGCCAGGGACTACATGAGGGCTTGTCGGCGAGCATCCAGTACCTGTAGGTGCAGTTGGAGGAGTCCAACCATGTGCAGGAGCAGGGGGTGGTGCTGGCCATGCGTGCCACCCAGGCCAACACTTCATGGGTGGCGTCCACAGTGGAGGCATTGGGGGCGAGCGTTTAGGCTATGGATCAGCATGTCCAAGGCCTGGGGTATTTTGTGCAGACGTTGGCCGAATCACAGGACAGAGTTGCCTCCTCACAGACAGCCATGTGGTAAAGCCACCTGGTAATTGCAGCGGCACTTCTGAACATCACCCAGTCACATAAGACCATGGCTGGGAACATCGGCCCAGTTGTTAGCCGACAGGGGGCAGACACAGAGGGAGGTGGCCAAGTCGCAGAGGGAGATGGCATCGTCACTGGCTGATGTGACACAGACCCAGATGGTGGTGACATAAAAGAATGCAGATATGCTTCAGAAATGCTTCACCTCTTCTTACAAATGTGGCTGATGGAAGGGCTTGCATAAGCACCAGGATAAAGAGATAATAAGCACACATGCATGCATACACACACTGTTTAGTATTAATATAGTTAACGGGCCTTAACATTGACAACTTCAGGGCTGTGGGAGGTTATTGTCTAAATAATCGTAAGTTGTTAATCAAAGGGCAAGGACGAACAAAGGAAAATATAGATAACTGGCTGGTCTATAAATTAGCTCTATGTCAATAGAAAAACTGTGAAAATGTAATAAAGGGTAACATTGTGAATCATATATTTGTGTGGGTAAATCAGCAATGATTTACAAAGGAAATGCAGAACAGGTCTTCCAAGTTTCTATGAAGGGATGGGAAGGTTAATATTTTGGCTGAGATCCTTCGATTCTAATATTTCCAACATCTTATTGTAATTTGAGATATTTAAAATTTTGTGAAAACACATAATGCTTGACTAATTTAGTGAAAGTAACTGAAGAATTTACCGAGAGATCCTTAAATTCCAGCGGTTTGGGAAAGACTTTCACTGGGATGAGGGAGGGGGAAGGGGGTTTCCAATCTGTGCAAGGAGCACCAAGAATTCTCGGGATGGGAGGACAAAGCCAGATTTCATAGAATTTACAGTGCAGAAGGAGGCCATTCGGCCCATCGAGTCTGCACCGGCTCTTGGAAAGAGCACCCTACCCAAGCCCATACCACCCTATTCCCATAACCCAGTAACCCCACTCAACCAACACTAAGGGCAATTTTGGACACTAAGGGCAATTTAGCATGGCCAATCCACCTAACCTGCACATCTTTGGACTGTGGGAGGAAACCAGAGCACCCGGAGGAAACCCATGCACACACAGGGAGAACGTGCAGACTCCGCACAGACAGTGACCCAGCCGGGAATCGAACCTGCGACCCTGGAGCAGTGAAGCAATCGTGCTAACCACTATGCTACCGTGCTGCCCCACACCGCCCTGTAAAAGTCTCCCCTCCTCTATGTCAAGGAGATGATAGATCTGAGGTAGTTTCCAAACTAACTGGGTAAATGATGATGTTCTTTGTTCACATCAACCCAATCAAAGAACCTTTGGAGTGGATGTCAAAAAAGAACAGTTAGGGAAAGTTAGATAAGTCAACCAGACACAAGAGAACAAGCGGAGACTCAAAAAGAAATCATCTGTTAAACGAAATACTACCAGGATCATCGAAGCGAGATGGAAGCATTGAAGACTCCCAGCCAACTGCTCACAACTGGTAATGTAGATGCGAACCGGCGTGCTTTCAAGCAACAGTTCACTTTTTCTGTGCATCTCTTGGTCTCCAAGAAGCTTCGAACGAGAGAAAAATAGTGCTCCTAATGACAGTAGCCGGTCCCCAAGCATTTGATCTGTATACTACTTTTCAGTTTGCTTCGGAGGAAGATAAGAAGAGCTACTCAAACATAATCGAGCAATTCGATGCCTACTACCATCCGAAAAAAACGAAACTTTCGAGTGCTAGATGTTCAGGATGCGACTGCAGAAATCGGGCGAAACCTTTGACTGTTTTGTCATGGATATACATCTCAAATGCAATCCTGCAATTTTGCAGACCTCCATGATTCATTCATAAAAGACCAAATTGTATATGGTCTGCAATGTGATAAATTACGTGAGCAATTGCTGAGGGAAAATGATTTAAAACTAGCAGAGTCCATAAACAGTTGCAAGGCCAGTGCGATAGCACAAAAGCAGATCACTGAGATCCAGACCCTAAAAAGTCGCAGCAAAATCAGAAACAAAAGCAGATCACTGAGATCCAGACCCTAAAAAGTCGCAGCAAAATGGGGTGGCCACCTTAAAAAAACTTTGGAGCACGCCATTTTGTGCCGGAGGTGCAGCGGAATGCATGGTCCAAATAAAGTCTGCATTCGGCAAAACCTGTGCCAGAGGTGCAAGAAAAAAACATTTTGCCCAGCAATGCCTGTCGTTTGCAAGAACGCAGCAACCTAAGAGTATTAATGAGATAAGCAAGGCTAAAAAAAATGAGTGATTCATCAATTATGCAAAGCGCAGCCCTGAACAGGCAAGCTGAGTTTAATGATGAACCAATTGGCCCTGAAGATTCTGTCTTTGTGAGCATAATTAATGAAATTGCTGGATGACAAAAGCACTAAAAATTCAGAGTGTGAAAACAGCGGATGAGTGGACCAGACCGCTCAAAATAAACGAAACCATTGTAAATGTTTAGCTAAACTGCGGGGCTCGCGCAAACATACTCATAATTCAATCATCACGAACATCATTATTGGCTGCAGATACCTGCAAGCAGTTGCAACTGGTGATGCGTGTCTACAACGTGGTGTAACAACCATACTGTGTCACCATTGAGCAAATAAGAGAGATTTCCCCAAGCATTCCAGGGAATTGGAATGTTGCCATTCCAATACTAAATCCAGCTCAAGGATGATGCACGCCCAGTAATTCACCCACCTAGAAGAGTGCCTGCGCGACTGCAAGAGCACCTCAAGATCGAGCTTGACAAGATGCAGAGCCTAGGCATCATAGAGAAAGCGGAAGAGCCAACCAACTGGGTTAGCTCGATGGTCTGCGTGAAGAAGCGGAACGGAGAGTTGTGCATTTGCATAGATCCAAAGGATCTAAACCAAAACATTAGACAGGAACACTACCAGATCCCCAAAAGAGAGGATATTATCTGTGGGATGAAAAATGCCACAATCTTCAGCAAACCTTATGCTTCCAGGGGATTCTGGCAGCTGAGATTGGACAAGACAACACACGTTTGTATACCTTTAATACACGGTTCGGGTGGTACTGTTTTTTCAGAATACATCAATGGCTTTGTGCTCAGAAAAAACAGAATAGTTATTCCACAATCACTGCGGCACATGATCCTCATGCAGATGCATGAAGGGCACGCGGGGATCAAGAAATGCAAGAGGCAGGCCAGAGAATCAGTTTATTGGTCAGGGATCAATCAGTACATTCAACAAACAGTGGAACACTGTGAAATATGCCTAAGATATCAGAACCATCAACGCACGCAACCCATGACTGAAAGTGAGATAGTCAACAAACCATGGATGAAGATCAGGGTTGATCTCTTTTACCTAGATGGCATTGAATACATGCTGCTAGTTGATTACCACTCCAACTACCCAGAGGCAATTAAAGTACGCTGGCAGTTCCAGCGTGATCCGAGCTGCAAAAGAAGTCTTTTGCACGTCATGGCATACCGCATTGTTCTGAGCGACAAAGGTCCCTGCTTTGGGAGGGACAGTTGGGAGTGGCAAGATTGCGCCAGGAAATATGGGGCAGGATTCTCCGCCGGCGGGATGCTCCATTCTGCCGGCGCCCGGGGTTTCCCGACGGCATGGGGCTTCCCCACAATGGGAAATCCCATAGACCGGCCGGCGTAACGGAGCATCCCGCCGGCGTGGTGAGGCAGAAATGTGGCGGGGCGGAGCATACCACCCCCCGATTTCAAGCACATTACCTCCAGTCCGCCCTACCCTCAATCCAATGAGCAAACAGAAAAAGGGGTCCACATCACAAGGACTCTGCTCTAGAAGGCCATTGCTTCACACAGATGATCCACCAGGATTCGAAGACAGCCTGATAGACTCAATTTATGAACATTAACTGATGAACAGTCACATTTAGATGCATCCAGTTTTACATGGCCAAAATCAATGTATATGTATATAGTTTGAATGTACATGCCTGCGATTCAAAATCATTTTGAAAGGAAGGAGGATGTGATGATAGGTAGACTATCATCTGTACATAATATGAATAGTTCATCATCACTGTAAATTCTATGATCTGCATGTGCATTATAAGTTATATGTTTTATTATTTTAGTTCTACCATCCGACCAGCAGGTGGGGCGAGTATGGAGTCCCAGGACCCAGGGGGCACCATGAGCTCCTTCAGAAGGTGTTTGTCAGGAGTTGTTTGCAGTCGCAGATAGAAGTAGCTCTGCTGTATCTTAGTGTAAGTTAGGTAAGTTAGTGTAAGTTAGTGATAGACGTTATTCCCAACTGTATTCATCTTAGACATTTTAGTTATTCGTTAATGTGGTGTTAGTAATAAATATCTTTGTTTATAAAACAAAGTCTAATGTTCATTGTTCACATCAGCCCAATCAAAGAACATTACTAGCCCGACTGAACTTATTTCTTCTTAGCTTAACTCTATTTTTTCTGACTTTGTCCAATCTCTTCTCAACTAAATTTATGATTCTTCTGACGCCTTACATCATTTCAACAATTTCCAGTTTCCTGGTCCTAATCACGTCCTTTTCACTATGGGGCGTCCATTCCTTTACATATCCATTACCCAGCAGGACAACAGATGAACGGACATCGTGTGACAATCGCCAGGCAGGAATGTTCCCTTCCAGTCGGGGAACAATTCAGCAGTCAAGGTCATTCAGCCTCTGATCTCCAGGTAAGCATTCTCCAAGGCGGCCTTCAGGACGCGCGACAGCGCAGAATCGCCGATCAGAAACCTATAGCCAAGTTCCGCACACATGAGTATGGCCTCAACCGGGACCTTGGATTCATGTCGCATTACATTCACCCCCCACCATCTGGCCTGGGCTTGCTAAACTCTATCAACTGTCCTGGCTTGAGACAATTCACACCTCTTTAACCTGGGGTTACCCCTATCTCTGGATCTGTAAAGACTTAATTGCCTGCAAATGCTCGCATTCAAAGCATTGTCTTGCATCTTTGACTTTGTCTATAGACATGTTTCTGGAACCTACCTCTTCATTCACCTGAGGAAGGAGCAGTGCTCCGAAAGCTAGTGATTTGAAACAAACCTGTTGGAATTTAACCTGGTGTTGTAAGACTTCTTACCCAGCAGGATAGGCTGAGGAATCTTCACTTCTTCCTTAAATGGAGGTGCGAACAGTTCCCATTCACCAGCACTCTGCTCTGCCTGGCTGAACTGGTTCTGTATTATACCTTTGAGTTTACCGCAAAGAGAAAAGTATGGAGGTGCCTACACTCTGGATTCTACCATTTTTCTTTGTAAAATCTTTCAGAATTGGTGGCTTGCTTCGCCTGACATGTGTGCGTGAGAGTCTAGTGCAGAGAATCTTCTTTGCTCTCGACGCCATCGCCACCGATTTAGTCGACAATTATTTTTTTGTTCAGCATTTCCATTTTCTTGCCTCAATCCTCATCGGCAGTTTTCTCTTTCGTTATATCTTTGAGTTGGCCACAAAGAGAATAGGTATGGAGATGCCCACACTCTGGATTCTTACAAACACCATGAGAGGTTTGATTAGAGATGTTGTTCATACCATCTAAGATGGAGAACTGAAACCTGCGCAACACTCACAGCTGACATCACTACAGATCACGTGACACTTCACCAGCGGGTGTGCATTCTCTGATGCATAGCAGGTTCTCTCATTGAATAATTTCTTCTATAACTTGTCTCACTTCCTTCAAACAAAAGGGGTGGCTGTGGGTACCTGCATAGGCCCAAGCTATGCTTTTGTGAAGTACATGGACCATTCCCCCTTCCACAACTCTTTTTACAGAACATCGACGACTGTATCAGTACCACTTTCTTGTTCCTACATTTTCTGTTATTTCTCTTCCAATAGTCCCTCGAAGTAATGGGGATTCTTGTCACGAGCCTGCGCCAAAGCCTGCATGTGGAGTCTTTTAACATGTGTAGGTTGTTGCATTGCAGCTACCACATGGTTGACCAGGAAACTCACCCGCTCTTACCACTGGCCACAGGCATATAGAAAGGATTTATAGGTTGATTCAGAGGGGCAGAAGCTCTCTCGTGGAAGAAGGTGCAGGGTTGGGCTGAGTGGGGGCAGGGGTGGAGGGGGAAGGGCCCTGGTGTTATTTTTGTAGCTTGCAACATTGTAGAGGGAGGAATGTTGGTGTCTTCTCTGAAGTACAACAACAAAGAACAAAGAAATGTACAGCACAGGAACAGGCCCTTCGGCCCTCCAAGCCCGTGCCGACCATGCTGCCCGACTAAACTACAATCTTCTACACTTCCTGGGTCCGTATCCTTCTATTCCCATCCTATTCATATATTTGTCAAGATGCCCCTTAAATGTCCCTATCGTCCCTGCTTCCACTACCTCCTCCGGTAGCGAGTTCCAGGCACCCACTACCCTCTGCGTAAAAAACTTGCCTCGTACATCTACTCTAAACCTTGTCCCTCTCACCTTAAACCTGTGCCCCCTAGTAATTGACCCCTCTACCCTGGGGAAAAGCCTCTGACTATCCACTCTGTCTATGCCCCTCATAATTTTGTATACCTCTATCAGGTCTCCCCTCAACCTCCTTCGTTCCAGTGAGAACAAACCGAGTTTATTCAACCGCTCCTCATAGCTAATGCCCTCCATACCAGGCAACATTCTGGTAAATCTCTTCTGCACCCTCTCTAAAGCCTCCACATCCTTCTGGTAGTGTGGCGACCAGAATTGAACACTATACTCCAAGTGTGGCCTAACTAAGGTTCTATACAGCTGCAACATGACTTGCCAATTCTTATACTCAATGCCCCGGCCAATGAAGGCAAGCATGCCGTATGCCTTCTTGACTACCTTCTCCACCTGTGTTGCCCCTTTCAATGACCTGTGGACCTGTACTCCTAGAACTCTTTGACTTTCAATACTCTTGAGGGTTCTACCATTCACTGTATATTCCCTACCTGCATTAGACCTTCCAAAATGCATTACCTCACATTTGTCCGGATTAAACTCCATCTGCCATCTCTCCGCCCAAGTCTCCAGACAATCTAAATCCTGCTGTATCCTCCGACAGTCCTCATCGCTATCCGCAATTCCACCAACCTTTGTGTCGTCTGCAAACTTACTAATCAGACCAGTTACATTTTCCTCCAAATCATTTATATATACTACAAAGAGCAAAGGTCCCAGCACTGATCCCTGTGGAACACCACTGGTCACAGCCCTCCAATTAGAAAAGCATCCCTCCATTGCTACTCTCTGCCTTCTATGGCCTAGCCAGTTCTGTATCCACCTTGCCAGCTCATCCTTGATCCCGTGTGACTTCACCTTTTGTAATAGTCTACCATGAGGGACCTTGTCAAAGGCCTTACTGAAGTCCATATAGACAACATCTACTGCCCTACCTGCATCAATCATCTTAGTGACCTCCTCGAAAAACTCTATCAAGTTAGTGAGACACGACCTCCCCTTCACAAAACCGTGCTGCCTCTCACTAATACGTCCATTTGCTTCCAAATGGGAGTAGATCCTGTCTCGAAGAATTCTCTCCAGTAATTTCCCTACCACTGAAGTAAGGCTCACCGGCCTATAGTTCCCGGGATTATCCTTGCTACCCTTCTTAAACAGAGGAACAACATTGGCTATTCTCCAGTCCTCCGGGACATCCCCTGAAGACAGCGAGGATCCAAAGATTTCTGTCAAGGCCTCAGCAATTTCCTCTCCAGCCTCCTTCAGTATTCTGGGGTAGATCCCATCAGGCCCTGGGGACTTATCTACCTTAATATTTTTTAAGACACCCAACACCTCGTCTTTTTGGCTCACAATGTGACCCAGGCTATCTACACCCCCTTCTCCAGACTCAACATCTACCAATTCCTTCTCTTTGGTGAATACTGAGGCAAAGTATTCATTTAGTACCTCGCCCATTTCCTCTGGCTCCACACATAGATTCCCTTGCCTATCCTTCAGTGGGCCAACCCTTTCCCTGGCTACCCTCTTGCTTTTTATGTACGTGTAAAAAGCCTTGGGATTTTCCTTAACCCTATTTGCCAATGACTTTTCGTGACCCCTTCTAGCCCTCCTGACTCCTTGCTTAAGTTCCTTCCTACTTTCCTTATATTCCACGCAGGCTTCGTCTGTTCCCAGCCTTTTAGCCCTGACAAATGCCTCCTTTTTCTTTTTGACGAGGCCTACAATATCACTCGTCATCCAAGGTTCCCGAAAATTGCCGTATTTATCTTTCTTCCTCACAGGAACATGCCGGTCCTGTATTCCTTTCAACTGCCACTTGAAAGCCTCCCACATGTCAGATGTTGATTTGCCCTCAAACATCCGCCCCCAATCTATGTTCTTCAGTTCCTGCCTAATATTGTTATAATTAGCCTTCCCCCAATTTAGCACATTCATCCTCGGACCACTCTTATCCTTGTCCACCAGTACTTTAAAACTTACTGAATTGTGGTCACTGTTACCGAAATGCTCCCCTACTGAAACATCTACCACCTGGCCGAGCTCATTCCCCAATACCAGGTCCAGTACCGCCCCTTCCCTAGTTGGACTGTCTACATATTGTTTTATGAAGCCCTCCTGGATGCTCCTTACAAACTCCGCCCCGTCTAAGCCCCTGGCACTAAGTGAGTCCCAGTCAATATTGGGGAAGTTGAAGTCTCCCATCACCACAACCCTGTTGTTTTTACTCTTTTCCAAAATCTGTCTACCTATCTGCTCCTCTATCTCCCGCTGGCTGTTGGGAGGCCTGTAGTATACCCCCAACATTGTGACTGCACCCTTCTTATTCCTGATCTCTACCCATATAGCCTCACTGCCCTCTGAGGTGTCCTCTCGCAGTACCGCTGTGATATTCTCCCGAACAAGTAGCGCAACTCCGCCTCCCCTTTTACATCCCCCTCTATCCCGCCTGAAACATCTAAATCCTGGAACGTTTAGCTGCCAATCCTGCCCTTCCCTCAACCAGGTCTCTGTAATGGCAACAACATCATAGTTCCAAGTACTAATCCAAGCTCTAAGTTCATCTGCCTTACCCGTAATGCTCCTTGCATTAAAACATATGCACTTCAGGCCACCAGACCCGCTGTGTTCAGCAACTTCTCCCTGTCTGCTCTGCCTCAGAGCCACACTGTCCCTATTCCCTAGTTCTCCCTCAATGCTCTCACCTTCTGACCTATTGCTCCCGTGCCCACCCCCCTGCCATACTAGTTTAAACCCTCCCGTATGACACTAGCAAACCTCGCGGCCAGGATATTTATGCCTCTCCGGTTTAGATGCAACCCGTCCTTCTTATACAGGTCACACCTGCCCCGGAAGAGCTCCCAGTGGTCCAGATAATGGAAACCCTCCCTCCTACACCAGCTGTTTAGCCACGTGTTTAGCTGCTCTATCTTCCTATTTCTAGCCTCACTGGCACGTGGCACAGGGAGTAATCCCGAGATTACAACCCTCGAGGTCCTGTCTTTTAACTTTCTGCCTAGCTCCCTGAACTCCTGCTGCAGGACCTCATGCCCCTTCCTGCCTATGTCGTTAGTACCAATATGTACAACGACCTCTGCCTGTTTGTCCTCCCCCTTCAGGATGCCCTCTACCCGTTCGGAGACATCCTGGACCCTGGCACCAGGGAGGCAACATACCATCCTGGAGTCTCTTTCACGTCCACAGAAGCGCCTATCTGTGCCCCTGACTATAGAGTCCCCTATTACTATTACTCTTCTGCGCTTTGACCCTCCCTTCTGAACATCAGAGCCAGCCGTGGTGCCACTGCTCTGGCTGCTGCTGTTTTCCCCTGATAGGCTATCCCCCCCGACAGTATCCAAAGGGGTATATCTGTTTGAGAGGGGGATAACCACAGGGGATTCCTGCACTGACTGCCTGCCCTTTCTGGTGGTCACCCATTTCTCTGCCTGCACCTTGGGTGTGACCACATTTACATAACTGCGATCTATGACGCTTTCCGCCACCTGCATGCTCCTAAGTGCATCCAATTGCTGCTCCAACCGAACCATGCGGTCTGTGAGGAGCTCCAGTTGGGTGCACTTTCTGCAGATGAAGCCATCCGGGACGCTGGAAGCCTCCCGGACCTGCCACATCTCACAGTCAGAGCACAGCACCCCTCTAACTGACATTGCGTCAATTAATTAAAATTAAAATTAAAATTTGTCTTTTTTTAAAAAAAATATTTTAAAAAAAATTTCAAAGTTACTGTCACTATCTGTTTCCTAGCACTAGATTTCTAATAGAAATGCGATAGCTAACTAACTAAGTAGGGGAGGGTGTGATCCTTTTTAATGGATTCCATGGCAAGGGTTTGCATCTGAGAAGCAACATTTTCTTAAGTAACTACATAGAAAGATGTAGTTGTTGCTAATCTTTATTTTTTCTCCAACAGGTCAACCGATGGCACCTATAGCCTCTAGCCCTGAGGGACTGGCACTGACCCTGTGGAATCTCAGAGGGTACAACATCCTTGCATAGCACAAAGATAGGGGCATCTTAGTGGGTTAGCATGCGTCTTCTGAGAGGGAAGCACAAACTGATGCAAACATTTCACAATCTCTCGACCAGCTCACAGAGACTGAGAGATTCCAGATTCCTAACAATCAGAGGAGTATTGGAGGGCAGCTAGATGACAGGCCCCTGGTGTCAACCGAGCTGGAGGGACTGCCAACCCTAGAAATTATGTCTATGTGTCCCAGTGACCCTCCTCAGTGTGACAAAGGCCCTGGTAGTGGTAATGACATAGCAGAGGTCGGTTAGATGATAATCATGTTGACAGCAGTCTTCCACATTCTCAGGTGAAGCATTGGGGAATGGGAGACTCCAGCTGGGGGTATTTTGAACCCCCAGTGCCTGTTGCCCGACAGCTTCTGCTACAGGCTGGTCTGGCTCCTCTGGATCATCCACAGAATACCCCCCTGACCCATCATCAGAGGATGTGGCTTGATCAAGTAAATGCTCCTGGGCCAGCCAAATGCTCCTCTCTGGCACGGCATATTACATAGGGAGCAGCATAGCACGGTAATTAGTGAGACCTGAGCTGGGAAATATTGTAGAGTTATACCTGCAAGGTCCAGGCACCAGGACTGATACTGAGTAGACCATTGAATTCAAACTTACAGATATTTCAAATTAAGAATAAAGAAAAGACTTGAATTTACACAGCGCTTTTCATGTACTGGACATTTCAACACACCAATGAGGTGGGAGGCAGTGGCACACTGGTATTTTCACCAGTAATCCAGTGACCCAGGGAAATGCTCTGGGGATCTGGGTTCAAATCCCACCATGGCAGATATTGAAATTGGAACTTGATAGAAATCTTGAATTACAAATCCAATGATGAACATGAAACAATTGGTTTTTTTAAAATCTATTCACTAATGTGCCCTTTAGGCACATTAATAAGAAAATCTGCCATCCTTACCTGATTGACATGTTACTCCAGATTTACAGCAATGTGGTTAGCTCTTAAAAATTGGCTTAGCAAGCCACTTAGTTCAATGGCAATCAGGCATGGGCAGCTCGTGATACCCACATCCAATGAATTTAAAAATGTGTTCTAAAATTTTTTTTAAATAGCCAATTCTTTTGTTCCCCAATTTAAATAAGGGGCAATTTTAGCGTGGCTAATCCACCTACCCTGCGCATCTTTGGGTTGTGGAGGTGAGACCCACGCAGACAAGGGGAGAATGTGCAAACTCCACAAACAGTGACCCGGGGATGAACCCGGGTCCTCGGCATGGTGAGGCAGCAGTGCCAACCATTGTGCCACCATGTCGCCCTTTTAAAAAACCTTTCACGTCTGCTGTAGTGCATGGAAGTGGCAGCTGACATATGTTCAGTAAACTCTGACAAGCAGCCATGATTTTTTTGTCACGCTGTGGGATAAAGTTTGGCCCGGATACCAGGGATTATTCCCTGTTCTTCAAATAGTGCCACAGGACCCTGAATACCCACCTTAGCAGGCAGATTCGGCTTTGGGTTAGCATCTCATCTGTAAAAAAAAGAGCACCTTCAATGGTGCAGTGCTCCCTCAGGAGCAGGAATGTCAGCCTGAGAGTGGAAGTCCAGAGCCTTATGGTAGAGGTGAGAGCGTAACTCACTAAGCTGTGGCTGACACACCCAGCAACTTCAAATTTAAAAAAATGGATCGATAAAATTCCTTTAATTTGACTTATGAATTGGATTGTGGACAGCAGTCAATTTAGGTAACCTACTTAACAAAATTGCCTGCATTGCAAATTGGGAGAGCATTTTTGCCTGGCAAAAGAATGCTGAAGTGGGCACAAAGGACTGCTTGCAAATAAAGACTGAGAAAGCCTTTGATTACGCCAGAGAATTATGGCTGCATGCCAAGATTCGTTGATTCAGTTATTGTAGCTTTCCATTTTAGAGAGGAAACATTAGAAGGACGTTGTTGTTTCTTCAGAACAAATGTTAAATACTGCAGGTGCTGGAAGTCTGGAATAAAACCAAAAAAAAGGTGCAATCACTCTGCAGGTCAGGCAACATCCATTGCCCTACAACAGAACTCAAAATATTATGGCCTGTAACTTCTTAGCTCCAGGCAAAGTAACTGGGGGTGCCCCAAAGATGCACGGGCCACCTCTCCTGCTGACTACCTGACCATAAATTTACAGTGCAGAAGGAGGTCATTCGGCCCATCGAGTCTGCACCGGCTCTTGGAAAGAGCACCCTACCCAAGGTAGAAAGACTTTGGAAAGACCACCCTCTCACAAACTGACACCCACACTGACCACTTCACCCCTCCCACTGAGCATCTAATGCTCCCATTGACAACCTGATTCCCCACTCACCACCCAACCACCCCAAAGATACATTGACCACCCCTCTCCACAGACCACACAACCCTCCCACACCACAGACCACCCGTAACCACCTGACACGTTTAGACAGGCATCATGGTCGGAGAGCTGAAGGCCTGTTCCTATGCTATACTGTTCTTTGACACCCCTCCACTGACCACTTGACACTCCACCGGTCACCCGACACCCCCACTGACCACCGTCCCTGACCACCCAACACCCCCACTGACCACCGTCCCTGACCACCTGACACCCCCACTGACCACCCACCCTGACAACCTGACACCCCTACTGATCACCCACACCGACAACCTGGCACCCCCACTGACCACTGTCCCTGACCACCTGACACCCCCACTGACCACTGTCCCTGACCACCTGACACCCCCACTGACCACCGTCCGTGACAACGTGGCACCTCCACTGACCACCCACCCCGACAACCTGGCTCCCCACTAACCACTGTCCCTGACCACCTGACACCCCCACTAACCACTGTCCCTGACCACCTGACACCCGCACTGACGACCCACCCTGACAACCTGACACCCCTACTGATCACCCACACTGACAACCTGGCACCCCCACTGACTACCCACCCCGACAACCTGGCACCCCCATTGACCACCCACCCTGACAACCTGGCACCCTCACTGACCACCGTCCGTGACAACGTGGCACCTCCACTGACCACCCACCCTGACAACCTGGCACCCCCACTGACCACCCACCCTGACAACCTGGCACCCCCACTGACCACCAACCCTGACAACCTGGCACCCCCATTGACCACTGTCCCTGACCACCTGACACCCCCACTGACCACCGTCCCTGACCACCTGGCACCCTCACTGACCACCGTCCGTGACAACATGGCACCTCCACTGACCACCCACACTGACAACCTGGCACCCCCACTGACCACCAGCCCTGACAACCTGGCACCCCCACTGACCACCCACCCTGACAACCTGGCACCCCCACTAACCACTGTCCCTGACCACCTGACACCCCCACTGACCACCCACCCTGACAACCTGGCAACCCCACTGACCACCCACCCTGATATCCTGGCACCTCCACTGACCATTGTTCCTGACAACGTGACACCCCCACTGACCACCAGCCCTGACAACCTGACACCCCCACTGACCACCCACCCTGACAACCTGGCAACCCCACTGACCACCAGCCCTGACAACCTGGCACCCCCACTGACCACCCACCCTGACAACCTGGCATACCCACTGACCACTCACCCTGACAACCTGGGACCCCCATTGACCACCGTCCCTGACCACCTGGCACCCCCACTGACCACACACCCTGACAACCTGGCATACCCACTGACCACTCACCCTGACAACGTGACACCCCCACTGACCACCAGCCCTGACAACCTGGCACCCCCACTGACCACCAGCCCTGACAACCTGGCACCCCCACTGACCACCCACCCTGACAACCTGGCACCCCCACTGACCACTGTCCCTTACCACCTGACACCCCCACTGACCACCGTCCCTGACCACCTGACACCCCCACTGACCACCCAGCACCCCCACTAACCACTGTCCCTGACCACCTGACACCCCCACTGACCACCCAGCACCCCCACTAACCACTGTCCCTGACCACCTGACACCCGCACTGACGACCCACCCTGACAACGTGACACCCCCACTGACCACCGTCCCTGACCACCTGACACCCCCACTGACCACCCAGCACCCCCACTAACCACTGTCCCTGACCACCTGACACCCCCACTGACCACCCAGCACCCCCACTAACCACCGTCCCTGACCACCTGACACCCCCACTGACCACCCAGCACCCCCACTAACCACTGTCCCTGACCACCTGACACCCGCACTGACGACCCACCCTGACAACGTGACACCCCCACTGACCACCCACCCTGACAGCCTGACACCCCCACTGACCACCCACCCTGACAACCTGGCACCCCCACTGACCACCCACCCTGACAACCTGGCACCCCCACTGACCACCCACCCTGACACCCCACTGACCACCCACCCTGACAACCTGGCACCCCCACTGACCACCCACCCTGACAACCTGGCACCCCCACTGACCACCCACCCTGACAACCTGGCACCCCCACTGACCACCCACCCTGACACCCCACTGACCACCCACCCTGACAACCTGGCACCCCCACTGACCACCCACCCTGACAACTGGCACCCCCACTGACCACCGTCCCTGACAACCTGGCACCCCCACTGACCACCCACCCTGACAACCTGACACCCCCACTGACCACCGTCCCTGACCACCTGACACCCGCACTGACCACCCACCCTGACAAGCTGGCACCCCCACTGACCACCATCCCTGACCACCTGACACCCCCACTGACCACCGTTCCTGACAATGTGACACCCCCACTGACCACTGTCCCTGACCACCTGACACCCCCACTATCCACCCACCCTGACATCCTGGCAACCCCACTGACCACCCACCCTGACAACCTGGCACCCCCACTGACCACCGTCCCTGACACCCGCACTGACGACCCACCCTTACAACCTGGCACACCCACCCACCACCCACCCTGACAACCTGGCACCCCCACTGACCACCCACCCTGACAACCTGACACCCCCACTGACCACCCACCCTGACAACCTGGCACCCCCACTGACCACCCACCCTGACAACCTGACACCCCCACTGACCACCCACCCTGACAACCTGGCACCCCCACTGACCACCCACCCTGACAACCTGACACCCCCACTGACCACCCACCCTGACAACCTGGCACCCCCACTGACCACCCACCCTGACAACCTGACACCCCCACTAACCACCATCCCTGACCACCTGACACCCCCACTGACCACCCACCCTGACAACCTGGCACCCCCACTGACCATTGTTCCTGACAACGTGACACCCCCACTGACCACCCACCCTGACAACCTGGCACCCCCACTGACCACCGTCCCTGATCACCTGGCACCCCCACTGACCACCGTCCCTGACCACCTGACACCCCCACTGACCACCCTCCCTTATTAGATGGATAGATTTCTCGAGGAATTAAGGGCTATGGAGAGAGAGCGGGTAAATGGAGTTGAAATCAGCCATGATTGAATGGTGGAGTGGACTCGATGGGCCGAATGGCCTTACTTCCACTCCTATGTCTTATGGTCTTATGGTCTTATAGACATTGTATAAAGAGTCAAAGGTTCTGCTCCTTTTCACAAACACCTTTGTTTTGCTTTAACAGACTCTGCACAAAACTCTATCTTCACATCACCTGACACAAAGGCCACCTGAAGCCCCTTTACATATCAGTGTCAGTGTCATTATTGGATACTTAACATAAGTGAGACAACTAATTGGAATGTCTTTTAACCCATTACTGAACATCCCTGACCACCTGACACCCCACTGACCACCCTACCTCCACTCCCTACTGACCTGACTCCTGATTACCTAACACCTGCACTGACCACCCAACCCTCCTACTGACCACCTGACATCCCCACTGGCCATATGACCACCCTTGCACTTTCTCCCTGTGTCTACGTGGGTTTCCTCCGGTGCTCCGCTTTCCTTCCACAGTCCAAAGATGTGCAGGTTAGGTGGATTGGCCATGTAAAAATTGCCCCCGAGTGTCTAAAAGGGTAGGTGGGGTTACGGGGATAGGATGGAGGCATGGGCTTAAGTAGGGTAGTCTTTCCAAGGGCTGATGCAGAATCGATTGGCCAAATGGCTTTGTTCTGCACTGTAAATTATTCTCACTGACCATCTGACCCCATTGACATAATCCTCATTAGCTGACCCTTTCCAATCCCCCCTTCCCGAGTCCCCCCATTGACCAACTGTCCCTTCTCTACTGACCACCAGCTCCACCACCCCCCACCCCAAACTGATCGGCCCCAGCCACCCACCTGTGAAGTGATGTATCACTATTTTATTGGCAGGATTCCATAACAAGAACAAAGAACAAAGAAATGTACAGCACAGGAACAGGCTCTTCAGCCCTCCAAGCCCGTGCCGACCATGCTGCCCGACTAAACTACAATCTTCTACACTTCCTGGGTCCGTATCCCTCTATTCCCATCCTATTCATGTATTTGTCAAGATGCCCCTTAAATGTCACTATTGTCCCTGCTTCCACCACCTCCTCCAGTAGCGAGTTCCAGGCACCCACTACCCTCTGCGTAAAAAACTTGCCTCGTACATCTACTCTAAACCTTACCCCTCTCACCTTAAACCTATGCCCCCTAGTAATTGACCCCTCTACCCCGGGGAAAAGCCTCTGACTATCCACTCTGTCTATGCCCCTCATAATTTTGTAGACCTCTATCAGGTCACCCCTCAACCTCCTTCGTTCCAGTGAGAACAAACCGAGTTTATTCAACCGCTCCTCATAGCTAATGCCCTCCATACCAGGCAACATTCTGGTAAATCTCTTCTGCACCCTCTCTAAAGCCTCCACATCCTTCTGGTAGTGTGGCGACCAGAATTGAACACTATATTCCAAGTGTGGCCTAACTAAGGTTCTATACAGCTGCAACATGACTTGCCAATTCTTATACTCAATGCCCCGGCCAATGAAGGCAAGCATGCCGTATGCCTTCTTGACTACCTTCTCCACATGTGTTGCCCCTTTCAGTGACCTGTGGACCTGTACTCCTAGATCTCTTTGACTTTCAATACTCTTGAGGGTTCTACCATTCACTGTATATTCCCTACCTGCATTAGACCTTCCAAAATGCATTACCTCACATTTGTCCGGATTAAACTCCATCTGCCATCTCTCCGCCCAAGTCTCCAAACAATCTAAATCCTGCTGTATCCTCTGACAGTCCTCATCGCTATTCGCAATTCCACCAACCTTTGTGTCAGCTGCAAACTTACTAATCAGACTTACAAAAACAATAAACAGATCACTTCATGACATCAATCACATACTTTGTTTTTATTCCAATAGAACTCCTTGGAATTGCATTCGCCCTTGCATCAACCTGTACCAGGTGTTTTGTGAATATTTCATTGTATAAATTAGCCATCCAAATTAACACATTTCTTTACCAGGATTCTTTCCCACGATTTTAATTGTGAAATGCTGGCTTCCACAGCATAGAGTAACTGGGTCTCAGTTCCAAAATGTTCAAATGAACAGAAGTTCAATTCAGAGACAATTTTAGAAATTATGCAACATAGCATACATCAGTGAATGCCATTTTAAGACAGGTGGCTACTGGTCCTTCAGCCAGCACTGATTGGGTGCCAGTAAAAATGCCTGTGCAGATCCTGAAATGTGTTACTCATCCTCTTTCAAGGTTCTCGATCCTGGAATGTGCCAATGTCTTGCATCAATAGCTCTTCGATAATCATGAGGCAATTATCTAGACATGATTGATTTGTGGTTGTACAATTTTTTGGTTGCCAAATAAAACAAGAGAATTATTTCTTTGCATAGTTTCAGCTCTACACCGCGGTGTACAAAGGAACATCCCATCCTTGTGTATTCTATATTATCCAATAACCATTCCACCCAAGCAACGGTATAAAGCTCTAGATAAAGTGGTTACTTCTTGAGGATTGAAGGCCTGCATGTCACCTTTGGTAGCACGGCCCCTTTAAGGGTCAAACCCTTGCGGTCCACATGACCAGCTTGGGCCTATCATGCAAGAGCGGCAAACCCCCACCAATCAAAAATGTTCAGGGTCCTGGAAGCTGGGCCCCGGGCAGAATGGGCTCTGGAGCCAGAGAGCGAAGACCTGTTAAGTGACTCTGTGCCTGTATTTAGTTTACTGTTACTTGTTACCAAGTTCAGAATTTGAGGGGAAGGATGAAGCCTTCAAAACAAACAGAAAAATCAAATACGTCAACAGTATTATAAAAGAGTGAGTGAAAAATGTCCTTAATTGGGAAGCTTGACCCATTCAACCGGGGGCCGAAGACTGGAGCCAGTATATTAAGCGGTTCTGTTACTTCTCTACAGCGAACAAAATAATGGGAAGAGGTTAAACAGAAGGTTATTCTATTAACGGTTTGTGGGCCCCAGACCTACAACCTAATAAGGAATTTGATGTTCCCGGAGGCTCCTGACACAAGATCATTTGATCAGTTAGTGACGCTGGTTAGAGAGCATTTCAACCCCAGACCCTCAATCATACTACAGCAATACAACTTTAATTTGCCTCTCAGGGATCCAAGAGAGACAGTCTCCACCTTCATTGCCAGACTCCGCCAAATGGCCGAGCATTGAGAGTCCGGCACGGCACTCGGCGACATGCTGTGCAATTGTTTAGTATATGCCATTCCCAACATAAGTATGCAAAATAAGCTTCTGGCTGAAACTAACATTACCCTAAACAGGGCAATCGAAATTGCTCAGGTAACAGGAGTTACCGGTTACCAATAAGCCCTTGTTCCATTTTACTGGAAGTCTCCCCAGTATTGCCTTGAGCCACCACATCACCTTTGCCAAAATGGTCAACCTTCTTAAGGGCTTCATGGGCACTCTCCTCTCCCTTCTTTGGGCTTAGTGTTGCACAACAGAATCTTCTAATTAATGGTGAGCTTGCAAACACACCGATTCAGAATTTTTACCCTGAATGCATGTGGTATTATCAGGTATTACAGTACCCGAGAGGCTGAAGACCATTGGTTAAACCTAGGAGTTTACCATTGGCTGTTTGGTATGTAGCTCCGCCCTGACAGGCGGGTTATAAGAACCGGTGCCGTACCAGCAGCCCGCATTCTGTACCGAAGCTGCTGGGGAACAGTTCTAGTCTATTAAAGCCTTCAGTTATGTTACTACCTCGTCTTTAATCGTAATTGATCGTGCATCAATTTAATAGACTACACTTAAGCTGAAAGGATGGATCTCCGAATCAAGCCGGAGTGTCTACAACTCAGCCCCCACGTGGAGAACCCGGCGGCAATATTTAAGCACTGGCTGGCGTGCTTTAAAGGCTACATCGAGACGGCCGGAGGCACCCCTTCAGGAGAACAGAAACTGCATCTCCTGCTCTCAAGGGTAAGCCCTGGGATCTACACCCTCATCGAGGAGGCGGAGGACTTCGATGCTGCGATCGAACTGTTAAAAGGACATTATATCCGCCCTGTAAATCAGGTCTACGCACGTCACCTGCTTGTAACTAGACGGTAAAGCCCTGGGGAATCATTGGAGGAGTTCTACCGTGCGCTACTAGGGCTGGGCAGAAACTGTGGCTGCCCACAAGTTTCGGGGAGCGAGCACACGGAACTCCTGATCTGGGATGCCTACGTAGCAGGTATGAGCTCCTCAGAGATCCGCCAAAAACTCTTAGAAAAAGACACCCTGGGACTTAGAGAGGCACGGGCCCTGGCAGGGTCCATGGATGTTGCCTCCAGAAACGTGCAGTCCTATGCGCCCGACCGTGCGGCGGCCCCCTGGGCTGCGTGGCATCCCGCAGCGGCAGCCCCACAGACATTCCCCGGGTCCCCGCAGGACTGCGCTGTAAGACGGCCCGCTAACTCCGTCGGGCCCCGCTGTTTCTTCTGCGGGCAGGCGAAGCACCCCGCCAGCGCTGCCCGGCCCGCACCTCCACCTGCAAAGGGTGCGGCAAGAAGGGTCATTTTGTTGGGGTCTACAAGGCTCGAGTCCTGGAGTCTCCAGCGACTCCGGATCGCCGCGGCAACCTTCCCTTCGGGTCCCAGGCGGCCAGCACTCACCGCCACCCCCCTACCCGAGGGCCACGCGCGAACGACGGGCGTGGCCATCTTGCCTCTCGGACACCACGCTGGACGGATGGGCGCCGCCATTTTGTCCATCCCCGTCGCCATTTTGTCCATCCCCGACCACCATGTGCGACCCATGGGAGATGCCATCTTGGATGGGACCTCAGGCCCCCAGTGCGGCCGACTACACGCTGCCCGATCAAGACCCGCAACTACTTCATCTGGCCTTGGTGACTCTGGACCAAAAACGACCTTGGACACTCGCAACAGCAACGACGACGGTCTTCATCAACAGCCACGAGACGTCCTGCCTGATCGACTGTGGGAGCACGGAAAGCTTTCTACACCCCGACACGGTAAGGCGCTGTTCACTTGTTACCCACCCTGTAAACCAAAGAATCTCCCTGTCCTCCGGGTCACACTCGGTGGAGATAAAGGGGTTCTGCCTAGCAGACCTCACTGTCCAAGGCAGGAAATTCAACAAGTTCCGCCTTTATGTCCTGCCGCACCTCTGCGCGGCTACACTCCTGGGGTTGGACTTCCAATTTAACTTGCAAAGCCAGACCTTCAAATTCGGCGGCCCTATACCCCCCCTTACTGTCTGCGGCCTCGCGACCCTTAAGGTCGACCCGCCTTCCATGTTTGCGAACCTCACCCCGGATTGCAAACCCGTCGCCACCAGGAGCAGACGGTACAGTGCCCAGGACCGGACCTTCATCAGGTCAGAGGTCCAAAGGCTACTGAGGGAAGGGGTCATTGAAGCTAGCAAAAGTCCCTGGAGAGCTCAAGTTGTGGTGGTAAAGACTGGGGAGAAACATAGGATGGTCATTGACTACAGTCAGACCATCAACAGGTTAACGCAGCTGGATGCGTAACCTCTCCCCCGCCTATCCGACCTGGTAAACAGGATCGCGCAATACAAGGTCTTCTCCACGGTGGATCTCAAGTCCGCCTACCATCAGCTACTCCTCCGTACTAGTGACCGCAAATACACTGCCTTCGAAGCAGATGGGTGGCTCTATCAATTTTTAAGGTTCTCTTTGGTGTCACTAACGGGGTCTCGGTCTTCCAACGCGAGATGGAACGAGATGACTGGTACGGTTTACGCACAACGTTCCCGTATCTTGATAACGTCACCATCTGCGGCCATGACCAGCAGGACCACGACACCAACCTCCGAAAATTCCTCCAGACTGCGAAAATCCTTAACGTATAATAAGGATAAATGCGTGTTTAGCACCGACCGCCTAGCCATCCTCGGCTACGTAGTGCGAAATGGAGTTATAGGCCCCGACCCTGAACACATGCGCCCCCTTATGGAGTTCCCCCTCCCTCACTACCCCAAGGCCCTGAAGCGCTGCCTTGGGTTTTTCAGTTATTACGCCCAGTGGGTCCCTTACTACACAGACAAAGCCCGACCCCTAACCCAGTCCACAACCTTCCCCCTGTCGACGGAGGCCCGCCAGGCCTTCAGCCGCATCAAAGCAGACATTGCAAAGGCCACGATGTGCGCCATCGACGAGTCCCTCCCCTTCCAGGTCGAGAGCGATGCGTCCGACGTAGCTCTGGCCGCCACCCTCAACCAAGCGGGCAGACCCATGGCCTTCTTCTCCCGTACCCTCCATGCTTCCGAAATTCGCCATCCTCGGTCGAAAAGAGGCACAAGCCATAGTAGAAGCTATGCGACATTGGACACATTACCTGGCCGGCAGGAGATTCACTCTCCTCACGGACCAACGGTCGGTGGAGTTCACGTTCGATAATGCACAGCGGGGCAAGATAAAAAACGACAAGATCTTGCGGTGGAGGATAGAACTCTCCACCTACAACTACGAGATCTTGTATCGTCCCGGGAAGCTAAACGAGCCTCCTGACGCCCTGTCCGGCGGCACATGTGCCTCCGCACAAGTGGACCGCCTCCGAGCCCTCCACGAGGACCTCTGCCACCCGGGGGTCACTCGTTTCTTCCACTTCATTAAGACCCGCAACCTGCCCTACTCCATCGAGGAGGTCAGGACAGTCACCAGGGACTGCCAAATCTGTGCGGAGTGCAAACCACACTTCTACCGGCCAGAGAGGGTGCACCTGATAAAGGCTTCCCATCCCTTTGAACGCCTCAGCATGGACTTCAAAGGCCCCCTCCTCTCCACCGACCGCAACACATACTTCCTGAACGTGATTGACGAGTACTCCCGGTTCCCATTCGCCATCCCCTGCCCAGACATGACCACGACCACCGTCATCAAGGCCCTCCAGGGTATCTTTACATTGTTCGGTTTCCCCGCGTACATACACAGTGATAGGGGGTACTCCTTTATGAGCGACGAACTGCGTCAATTCCTGCTCAACGGGGGCACTGCCTCAAGTAGGACGACCAGTTGCAACCCCCGGGGAAATGGGCAGATAGAGAGGGAGAACGGAACGGTCTGGAAGACCGTTCTACTGGCCCTACGATCCAGGAATCTCCCAGTCTCCCGCTGGCAAGTAGTCCTCCCGGACCGGGCCCTCCACGCCATCCGGTCTCTGCTCTGTACAACTACCAACCAGACACCTCATGAACGTATCTTTGTCTTCCCCAGGTAGTCCTCCTCCGGGACCTCGCTCCCAACCTGGCTAACAACACCCAGAGCCATCCTGCTTCGGAAGCACGTGCGGGCGCACAAGTCGGACCCGTTGGTCGAGAGGGTCCACCTGCTGCACGCTAACCCCCAGTATGCCTACGTGGCATTCCCTGACGGCAGGCAAGATACGGTCTCCCTTCGGGACCTGGCGCGCACCGGAACCCCACGCGCACCCGAACCATTACTACCCCCCCCCCCCCCCCTCCACAGCACCTCACAGGGTCAGTCCTCCCGCCGCTCCTGCCTAGACCCTCCCACCCACCGACGCCCCCTACAGGCGCCCCCCTCTCGTGTCAACCGTTTGCCACACCAGCGCCGTCTAGGGGTGACGAAGCTGCCATGGAGGCCGAAGCCACGCTCCCGGAGTTGTAGCGCCCGGACCCCCACCAGAATCACCACCGAAGCCCAGACGATCCAGCAGGACGACCAGGCCACCCGACCGACTGATTGCTTCACTGTAACTGTAACTGTAAATGAACACCAAATGTATTTATCTTCCAAGCTTGTAAATATTCTCGACAGCCCTGTAAGGGGGTATCACAGTACCTCCATATCTGATCACACCATGTTAGAGGCAATTGTAACTACTGGCCACCACCCACACCGGACTTTTTTTTAACAGGCGGTGAATGTGGTATTATCAGGTATTACAGTATCAGAGAGGCTGAAGACCATTGGTTAAACCTAGGAGTTTACCATTGGCTGTTTGGTATGTAGCTCCGCCCTGACAGATGGGGTATAAGAACCAGTGCCGTCCCAGCAGCCCTCATTCTGTACCGAAGCTGCTGGGGAACAGTTCTAGTCTATTAAAGCCTTCAGTTATGTTACTACCTCGTCTTTAATCGTAATTGATCGTGCATCAATGCATCGATGCATCACACTGCCTTGCCTCATCTGGAGAAACTGGTTTTTGCAACAGGAGGAAAGAGACCTGCAACAGCACCATTAGGTGACTTAAAGAAATATCTGACAGTGTCCCACTTAAACACGACAAACTGTAGGACAATAGCCACATGTACAATTCAGAGACCTTCCAGTATTATCTTTCAGTTAATAGTCTCAGGGACCTTGCAACAAAACTTGGCAGCCTATTGGAATGTACAATCTCACTCAGCACCATTATACTTTGGGGAGACCCAATATAAAATTGCTTGTTTGCTGGAGAGGAGCTCCACCATTCAGTTAACTGTTGGACAACTCCCAGCAGCAGGCAGTGCCTGATGTCTGGGGGGAAATGCCCAAGATAATGAAACATGTGACAAGCTCGTAAAAGCTTTAACTCCCTGAACACCTTGTTAACGGTCTTTGCCATTTCCTGTGCCCTTGGCATGTCATAACGTATTTCATTGCCTATCCTAGCTGCACGGTAGCACAGTGGTAGTGACCTGAGTTCGATTCCTGGCTTGGGTGACTGTCTGTGCGGAGTCTGCACATTCACCCAATGTCTGCGTGGGTTTCCTCCGGGTGCTCTGGTTTCCTCCCACAAGTCCTGAAAGACATACCATTAGGTGAATTGGACATTCTGAATTCTCCCTCAGTGTATCCGAACAGGCGCCGGAGTGTGGCAACTAGGAGATTTTCACAGTAACTTCAATGCAGTGTTAATGTAAGCCGACTTGTGACAATAACAAAGATTATTATTATTACTGAAACCTTCATCCCGAGTTGTTTTGTCTGGGGTCAATTCTGAATTTCTATTTTGTATGGTTGTTATTTTTCACGTTAAAATTTGCACGAACGTTTCCTCTGAATATCTTGTCTGAACTTGCAAATCTGCATAATCACATTTACTAATCTTGACTTCCTGCATCCACACAAATACACATTGGAAGGGGACCGCGTATTCCCTATTAATGACATCAGGTTTTTTTTAAATATATTTTTTATTCTCCTTTTTCATATTTTCTCCCAAATTTACACCCACCAACAATAAACAATAATCAGTAACAAATATGTCAATCCCCATATCAATAACAACGATCCCATCCTCCCACCAAACCCCAAACATTAGCCCGCATGTTCACATAAACAAATGACAAAAAGGAATCAGGAATCACCCATAGTCACCATTAACACACACCGCGCCCCCCCCCCCCCCACCCCCGCCACCAATGTTCGATGTTATCCAGTTCTTGAAAGTGCATAATGAATAATGCCCATGAATTGTAGAACCCCTCCATCCTTCCACTCAGTTCAAACTTAGCCTTCTCAAGAGTCAAGAATTCCAACAGGTCCCCCCGCCACACCAGGGCACAGGGTGGAGAGGCTGCCCTCCATCCCATCAGGATCCGCCTTTGGGCGTTAAACGAGGCAAAGGCTACAACATCTGCCTCCGCACCCGTTACCAACCCCGGCTGGTCCGACACCCCGAATATGGCCACCCGGGGGCTCGGGTCCAGTTTCATGTGCACCACTTTAGAAATTACCCTAAAAACCTCCTTCCAGTAATCCTCCAGCTTTGGACAGGACCAAAACATATGAACGTGATTAGCAGCCTCCCCCCCCCCCCCCCCGCCCCCCCCCGCAACGTTGTTATTGACATCAGTTGACGCTCACTTGAGCCTGCACCAGCAATAAATGTAATGACCACATCAGCAATACATGTAATTGCAGCAGCAATAAAGACCACTGGGTAAACTGGAAAAATAACTAATTCAGAACTCTACTCATAATATCACGAGTATTACGGGCATGAGAACGAGTATTGTCGGCAACACACCCAGTATTACTGGCACACCAGTTTGGGTTAGCACCGTGGGCTAAACAGCTGGCTTGTAAAGCAGAGCAATGCCAGCAGCGCGGGTTCAATTCCCGTACCGGCCTCCCCGAACTGGCGTCGGAATGTGGCAACTAAGGGCTTTTCACAGTGACTTCATTGAAGCCTACTTGTGACAATAAGTGATTATTATTGTTATTATTCAACTGTTTTCCATTTCCCCATACAGAACTGGATCTAACTGATGCCAGTATTACTGGAACGTCCTTCGCCAAAGTAATGGAAGAGGTTTTTAACAATCTTAATTAGCACCAACAAATAACGTAGTCCTTGGAGCTCAGCTTAGTTTCCACCAAGTTCATGCAGCACCAGGTTTCATTAAGGTTTTGGTTCAAATGTTAACACAAGAGCCAAAATCTAGAGGTGAGGTTTGAAGGGCTGCAATTAACATCAAGGCACAATTCAACTCATGGTGACATGAAAGACCCCTAGCTGCTATCAGACTCCTAAACGACCCTCTTATGGACTGACCTGATTAATATTACACGCCTGTATGCTTCACCCGATGCCGGTGTCTATGTATTTACATTGTGGACCTTATGTTGCCCTATTATGTATTCTGTTTTTTATTTTCATGTACTAAATGATCTGTTTGAGATGCTTGCATAAATATACTTTTCACTGTAGCTCGGTACACGTGACAATAAACAAATACAATCCAAAAGAAGGCATTCAGCATGCTTGGTTTCATTGGCCAGAACATTGAATACAGGAGTACAATATGATATATTAGATGATACAAAGATCGGTAGAGGGACAGGTAGTATTGAGGAAGCAAGGGGGCTGCAGAAGGATTTGGACAAGCTAGGAGAGTGGGCAATGAAGTGGCAAATTAAATACAATGTGGAAAGATGTGAGATTATGCACTTTGGAAGGAGGAAATTAGGCAGAGACTATTTTCTAAATGGGAAATGCTTAGGAAATCAGAAGCACAAAGGGATTTGGGAGTCCTTGTTCATTATTCTCTTAAGGTTAACATGCAGGCTCAGTCGGCAGTTAAGAAGGCAAAAGCAATGTTAGCATTCATGTCAAGAGGGCTAGAATACAAGACCAGGGAGGTACTTCTGAGGCTGTATAAGGCTCTGGTCAGACCCCATTTGGAGTATTGTGAGCTGTTTTGGGCCCCGTATCTAAGGAAAGATATGTTGGCCTTGGAAAGGGTCCAGAGTAGGTTCACAAGAATGATCCCTGGAATGACGAACTTGTCGTATGAGGAACGGTTGAGGACTCTGGGTCTGTACTCGTTGGAGTTTAGAATGATGAGGGGGGATCTTATTGAAACTTACAGGATACTGTGAGGCCTGGATAGAGTGGATGTGGAGAGGATGTTTCCACTTGTACGAAAAACTAGAACCAGAGAACACCATCTCAGACTAAAGGGACAATCGTTTAAAACTCAGATGAGGAGGAATTTCTTCAGTCAGAGGGTGGTGAATCTGTGGAACTCTTTGCCGCAGAAGGCTGTAGAGGCCAAATCACTGATATCTTAAGACAGAGATAGATAGGTTTGATTAATAAGGGGATCAGGGGTTATGGGGAGAAGGCAGGAGAATGGGGATGAGAAACATATCAGCCATGATTGAATGGCGGAGCAGACTCAATGGGCTGAGTGGCTTAAATCTGTTCCTATGTCTTATGGTCTTATGGCGTAACACCAGGTTAAAGTCCATCAGGTTTGTTTCGAATCACTAGCTTTCAGAGCACTGCTCCTGCCTCAGGTGAATCCATATTCTAGAAAGAACATTATTAGACTAGAAAGAGTGCAGAAAAGATTTACTAGGATGCTACCGGGGCTTGATGGTTTGAATTATAAGTAGAGGCTGGATAGACTGGGACTTTTTTCCTTAGGATGTAGGAGGCTTTGGGATGATCTTATAGACGTCTATAAAAGAATGAGGAGCATAGATAAGGTAGATAGTCAACATCTTTTCCCAAAGGTAGGGGAATCTAAAACTAGAGGGCATAGGTTTAAGGTGAGAGGGGAGAGATACAAAAGGATCCAGAGGGGCAATTGTTTCACACAGAGAGTGGTCAGTGTCTGGAAAGAGCTGCCAGATGCAGTAGTAGAGGCAGGTACAATTTTGTCTTTTAAAAAGCATCAGACAGTTATATGGGTAAGGTGGGTATAGAGGGATATAGGCCAAATGTGGGCAATTGGGACAGCTTACTAGTAAGAGCTGGGCGCTGTGGACAAATTGGGCCGAAGGGCCTGTTTCCATGCTGTAAACATCTATGACTCTATGAAAGCAGTTGAGGATCAAGGAAAAACTTTCCACTGACTGGGCTCATACCTGATGCAAACTAAAATGGATGTTGTTGCTGGATACCAAACATCTTACCCTAAGTCATCACTGCAGGATTTCCTAATGACAGAATGTGAAACCCAACAATCTTCCGCTTCTTCAATGGTCTCCACTCCCGCATAAAGACAGTGGTGAAGCTGTTCACTGATGATTTCCACTCATAATTCATCAGGCACTGAAGCAGTCCATGCCCATCTGCAGCAAGACCTGGTGATTATCCAGACTTGTGCTGAAAGGTGAGAAGTAACACACATGCCACAGAACTGCTCTCCGAAAAGAGAACGCCTAACTACCCTTTGACATTTAATGGTATTACCACTATTGAATCCTCACCATAAGCAGCCTGGGTGTCACCATTGATTAGAAAATCAACTGGAAATGCTTGAGTTCACTTGGAATGCCCTTAAATGATTAAAATACACATTTCACTCTTTGATGTGGTTGATGTTTGTAAACATTGGGATGTCATCACTATCCATGAAGGGAGGCGAATGAATCAACACTACAGATGGTTTGTGAAAGCTGTCAATCACAGCTCACAGCTCATCACTAGAAAGTAATGAATGGCTTGCAGCTAATGGATTTGAGGGGTCTAGATCCAGCTCACAGCTTTTCACCTTCCAGCAATGGACAGGCGTTTTTTTTTACCTGGCCCTGTCTGGACAGCTCAAAGCTTCCAGGCAGGGGTCTCTTTTCTTGGGGGGTGGGGGGCGGGGGGAGTCTGTGGAGGGGTACCCTTTAGTCAGGGGGTCCCTTTTGTCATAGAGTCCATGTGGGGGTCCCTTTAGTCAGGATGTCCCTGTGGGGGCTTCTGGGAAGAGCGGTCTCCCTATTACAGAGATCCTGAGGGGGTCCCCATATTACAGGGGTCCGGGGGGGGGGGTGCATGGGAGGGCGTCTGGTAGTGGAGGGGTGGGCACGTCGCGCATTGTGGGCGGGGAAGGTGACCCTTGGATGGACTTTGGGGCATCTCCATTATGGAGTTCCCCCTTGGACCACCGTGAGATCCACCACAACAGGCTCACGAACGCTGGGAGCATTTGTGATTCCCAGTCCTGGGAAACCGAGATTCACTGAGGGTGGGAGAATACGACGCCGGGCCCGCTAAATGGGTCATTAAGACCCTTTTTCTTATTCATTTACGGTATGTTAGGCCAGCATTTATTGCCCATCGCTATTTGCCCTTCAGAACGTGGTGGTGAGTTGCCTCTTGAACTGCTGCAGTCCCTGAGTGTAGGTACACCCGCGGTGCTGTTAGGGAAGGTGTTCCAGGATGTTGCTCCAGTGACAATGAAGGAACAGCGACAGCCAGGGACCCGGGTTTGATTTCTGGCTTGGGTCACTGTCTGTGCGGAGTCTGCACATTCTCCCCATGTTTCCTCCGGACGCTCCGGTGTCCTCCCACAAGTCCTGAAAGACATGCTTGTTCGGTGAATTGGACATTCTGAATTCTCCCACAGTGTACCCAAACAGGCACCGCAGTGTGGCGACCTGGGGATTTTCACAGTGACTTCATTGAAGTATTAATGTAAGTCTACTTTTGACACTAATGAAGATTATTATTATTATATTTCCAAGTCAGGGTGGTGAGTGACTTGGAGGGGAACCTCCAGGTGGTGAGGTTCCCGGGTATTTGCTGCTCTTGTTCTTCTAGATGGCAGTGGTCGTGTGTTTGGAAGGTGTTGTCTAAGGAACCTTGGTGAGTTATTGCAGTGCATCTTGTAGATATTCCAGATGGCTGCCACTGTTAAACAGTGGTGGATTGTTTGAATGTTTGTGAAAGGGGGAGCAATTAAGCAGGCTGTTTTGTCCTGGATGGTGTTGAACGTCTTGAGTGTTGATGGAGCTCCACGCATCCTGACAAGTGGAGAGTATTCCATTACACTCTTGACTTGTGCCTTGTAGATGGTGGACAGGCTTTGGGGGGGTCAGGAGGGGAGTTACTCGCTGTAGGATTCCTAGCCTTTGACCTGTCCTGGTAGCCATGGTATTAATATGGCTAGTCCAGTTCAGTTTCTGATCAATGGTAACCCCCTAGGATATCAATTGTGGGGGATTCAGTGATGGTAATCCCATTGAATGTCAAGGGGCAGTGGTTAGAGTCTCTCTTGTAGAGATGGTCATTGCCTGGCACTTGTGTGGTGCAAACGTAACTTGCCACTTGTCAGCCCAAACCCTAATATTGACCAGGTCTTGCTGCATTTGGACATGGATCACAATTTTGTGATTCTCCTTACCCCAGCTGCTATTGGCCGACGGAGAATCCAGCCCCAAAGTTCCGCAGTCCTGCCACATCCAGTCGTGAATGGTGGTGGACAATTAAACAACTCACTGGATGAGGAGGTTCCACAAATATCCCCATCCTCAATTATGAAGGAGCCTAGCACATAAGTGCCAAAGACAAGGCCAAATAATTTGTCACAACGTCCAGCCAGAAGTGCCAAGTAGATGATCCGTCTCGGTCTCCGCCAGAGGTCCCCAGCATCACAGATGTCAATTTTCAGTCAATACGATTCACTCCACGTGATAGCAAGAAACAGCTGATGGCACTGGATACTACAAAGGCTATGGGTCCTGACAATATCCTGGCAATAGTACTGAAGACTTGTGCTCTAGAACTTGCCACGCCCTTGACCAAGGTGTTCCAGTACAGCTGCAGCACTGGCATTTCCCCAGCAATGTGGAAAACCGCCCAGGTGAGTACTGCACACAAGAAACAGGACAATCCAACCCAGCAAATTCCCATCCATTCCATCTACTCTCGATCATCAGTAAAGTGATGGAAAGGGCCATAAACAGCCCAATCAAGTGGCACTAAATAAGCAGTAACCTGCTCACTGATGCTCAGTTTGAGTTCAGCCTGGGTCACTGAGCTCCTGACCACATTACAGCACTGATTCAAACATGGAAAAAACAGCTGAACTTAAGGCGTGAGGTGAGAGTGACTTCCCTTGACATCAAGGTAGCATTTAAACAAATGTGGTTTCAAGGAGCCTTTGCAAACCTGGAGTCAGTGGGAATAAAAGGCAAAACCGTCACTGGCTGGAGTAAAACCTAGCATAGAGAAAATGGCTTTTGTTGCTGGAGTCCTAGGACATTACTGCAGTAGCTACTCAGATTAGTGTCCTAGGCCCAACCATCTTCAGTTGCTTCATCAATGATCTTCCTTCCATCATAAGGTCAGAAATAGGGATGTTCGCTGATGATTGCATAATGTTCAACTCCTCAGATACTGAAGCAGTCTGTGCCTATAGAGAACAAGACCTGGACACATTCAGGCTTGACACTTCCGGTGACAGTCATTGAGTGAGTCGCACATTTGGTGGCTCCCGCTCGAAGTGGATTTTTTTGGTCCTTCCCCACCCGATTTGAGTGGTGTTTGATGTCAACAGTTGCATGAGTACTGAAGGAATGTAATACTCCTCTGGTGGGACTGGTTTATAGCTTATCGGACGAGGTGTGCAGCAAGCAAGAGGCAGCAGTTTGACCGAGAGATTAATAGAGGTGTGACACAGGAGAAGATGGCAGAGAGTAGAGGGGCGGTGCTGCCTGTCAGTGGTCTACAGAGCAGCTGGTGGAATTTCTCAACAGCAAGTTTCAGCAGCAGAAGAAGGAGGCCTCAGGGGACCTGACTAAGGTGGTGAAGCCGCTTAGGGTGGCGATAGAGTGCATGGAGCAGAAGTACGAGACCCAAGGCCTGGCAATCCAAACGGTGGGGAAGCACAGGGATCGGTTGACCTCGCTGGAGGCAGAAATGGCGATGGTGACGAGCAGCCAAAAAAAGCTGAGTATAAGTTGGAGGATCTTGAAAACCGCTTGAGGTTTCCAAAGTCTCCAGATCATGGGGATGCCTGAGGGTGTTGAAGGAGCGCAGGCCGGCAATATATGACAAACATGTTGGAGAAGCTGATGGGGGAGGAGGCCTTTGACTGTCCTCTCGAGGTGGACCGAGTACACAGGGCACTGAGGAGGAGGCCGCAAGTGGGGGAACCGCCGAGGGTGATGGTGGTGGGACTGCATCATTTTCTCAATAAAGAGAAGATTATGACGTGGGCGAGGCAGACAACGAAGTGCACCTGGGAAGAGAACGAGCTGTGTATTTATCAGCACCTGTGAGCGGAGCTGGCCAGGCGGAGGGCCGGTTACAATCCGACCAAGGCTGCCCTCTACGAGAAGGGGGTGAGATTTGGAGTTCTGTACCCCACTCGTCTGTGGGTTATGCACCAAGAGTTGTATTTTGACTCATCGTAGGAGGCGAAGGACTTTATGAGAGACAATGAACTGGGAGGAGTACGAGGACATTGAACTTTGGAGTGGAGTTATGAATAGAATGTGGTCACACAGGGTGGGTGGATTGGCAAAGGTTACGGCAAGGGCAGTGGAGAGGGTGAATGTGTCTTTGGGTTTTTCGCATATGTTTGGGGTTTGGAGGCATGGGGGTTGAAGGGCAGATTGGTGGTGGGGGAGGGGACGAGGGGTAGTCAGAGGCCCCATGCGGGGGCCATCATGCAAGCTGGTAGAGCTAGTTAACGAGGGTGAAATGAGGGGTTGTCAGGAGGAAGGTGTGGGGGAGGAGGGAATGGGTTGGTTCTTTGTTTGGTTATGGGAAGGGGGGGGGGTGGGATGCTGATGTGGGTGTGGTTGGTGTTGTGTTTGGTCTTTTATACTTCATGAAGGAACTCACCAAACACTTCAACTTGTCCAAACCATAATCTTTTATCCAGTCTCGTGTGGTAAGATAGCAATCTGATACAGAGCATGTTATCAGGGGCTGTTTAGCACAGGGCTAAACGCTGGCTTTGAAAGCAGACCAAGGCAGGCCAGCAGCACGGGTCGATTCCCGTAACAACCTCCCCGAACAGGCGCCGGAATGTGGCGACTAGGGGCTTGTGGTGGTATGTATTAGGGGTAATAAGGTACACCATGAATGCCGAGGAGCTATTGGAGGACAGATGCTGGGTCACGATTGGATCTGCCGCCTACTGGGCTCCACCCAGATAGACGGGGTATAAGAACCCAGTTTACTCCCCGCAGCTGCATTCTGTGACTGAGCTGCTGGGGAACAAGTCTGAACAAGTCTGCTCAATAAAGCCTCGATTGAAGTTCTTTACGTCTCGCCTCGTGTGTGATCGATGGTGCTACAATTGATTGAGCAGACTTAAAAAGGAATATGGAGCTCCGGATCGCCCCGGAGTGCCTGCGAATCGGCCCCAAGCAGCTAACGCAACATCGGCGTTTAAACACTGGCTGGCGTGCTTTGAGGGATACCTCCGAACGGCCCCCGGCAGACCAACGGAAGACCAGAAGATGCAGGTCCTGCATTCCAGGGTGAGTCCCAAAATCTACGCACTCATCGAGGACGCGGAAGAATTCCCAGCGTAGATCAACTTGCTGAAGGAGATCTACATTAGGCCCAACAACCAGGTCTACGCACGCTACCAGCTCACGACAAGATGACAAATCCCCGGGGAATCGCTGGATGAATTCTTCAATGCGCTGACGATCCTGGGAAGAAACTGCGACTGCCCAGCTGTAACGCCGAATGAACACACTGAGCTCCTGATCAGAGACGCTTACGTAGCAGGTTTGGCATCATTGCAAATTCGCCAGAGACGTTTAGAGAAAGACTCTCTCGGACTCACAGAGGCACGGGCCCTTGCAGCCTCCCTCGACGTGGCCTCCCAAAACGCCCGCGCCTATGCCCCCAACCGCATTACAGCCCCTTGGGCTCCGAGGACCCCTGCCGCGACCGACCCCCCGGCAGCCCCCACCCCTCCGCAAGCGTGCGCGGCCAGAATCCCAGACCACCCAGGGGGGCTCCGCTGCTACTTTTGCGGGCAGCCGAAACACCCCCGCCAGCGCTGACCGGCCCGCTCGGCCACCTGTAAAAGCTGCGGCAAAAAGGGGCACTACACAGCGGTGTGCCAGTCCCGTGGGGTCGCCGCTATCTCCGGGGAAGAAAAGGGACCACGGGCTCAACCCCCCCAGCGACCCACGGGCGGCCAACGGGTGCCACCATTTTGGACCCCGGACACCACGAGGGGGAGACGGGCGCCGCCATCTTCCTACCCACGGGCCACGTGCGATCCATGGGAGCGGCCATTTTGTCCACCCCCGGCTGTGTGCGACCCATGGGAGCGGCCATTTTGTCCACCCCCGGCAGCGTGCGATCCATGGACACCGCCATATTGGCTGACAGGCAAGGACCCCAGCGTGGACGGCTCCACACTGCCTGAAGACAACGATCTGATGCACCAACCACGTTTGGCATCGGTGACACTCGACCAGTCACGGCCCCGGACGCTCCAGACGACAACGACAAAGGTGCTGGTGAATGGGCACGAGACGCCGTGTTTGATCGATTCGGGGTGCACGGAGAGTTTTATTCATCCGGACACGGTAAGACGCTGTTCCCTTGTAATTCGGCCAAGCACCCAAAAACATTTTCCTGGTGGCGGGGTCCCACTCCGTTGCAATCAAAGCGTTCTGCATCGCAAACCTAACGGTGCAGGGGAGTGAGTTCAAAAATTACCGGCTGTACGTCCTTCCCCACCTCTGCGCTCCCACCCTCCTGGGGTTGGACTTCCAATGCAACCTCCAGAGCTTAACATTTAAATTTGGCAGCCCTATACCTCCACTGACTATCTGCGGCCTCGCGACACTCAAGGTCGAACCGCCCTCCTTGTTTGCGAACCTCATCCCGGATTGCAAACCCGTCGCCACTAGGTACAGCACCCAGGATCGGACGTTTATCAGGTCCGAAGTCCAGCGGCTGCTGAAGGAAGGCATAATCCAGGCCAGCAAAAGTCCCTGGAGAGCTCAGGTGGTAGTTGTGAAGACAGGGGAGAAGCAGAGGATGGTCGTAGACTACAGTCAGACCATCAACAGGTACACGCAGCTAGATGTGTACCCTCTTCCCCGCATATCCAACATGGTCAATCGGATTGCACAGTACAAGGTCTTCTCCACCATGGACCTTAAGTCCGCCTACCACCAGCTCCCCATTCGCCCCGGTGACCGCAAGTACACTGCCTTTGAGGCAGACGGGCGGCTATACCACTTCTTAAGGGTTCCATTCAGCGTCACGAACGGAGTCTCGGTCTTCCAACGGGAGATGGACCGAATGGTTGACCAGCACGGTTTACGGGCCACGTTCCCGTACCTCGACAACGTTACCATCTGCGGCCATGACCAGCAGGACCACGACGCCAACCTCCGCAAATTCCTCCAGACCGCTAACGCCCTCAACCTCACTTACAACGAGGAAAAATGCGTGTTTAGCACTGACCGTCTAGCCATCTTGGGCTACGTAATGCGTAATGGAGTGATAGGCCCCGACCCCGAACGCATGCGCCCCCTCATGGAGTTCCCTCTCCCCCACTGTGCCAAAGCCCTGAAACGCTGCATGGGCTTCTTTTCTTATTACGCCCAGCGGGTTCCCCAGTACGCAGACAAGGCCCGCCCACTAATCCAGTCCACTACTTTTCCCCTGTCGACAGAGGCCCGCCAGGCCTTCAGCCGCATCAAAGCGGATATCGCATAGGCCATGATGCGCACCATCGCCGAGTCCCTCCCCTTCCAAGTCGAGAGCGACGCATCCGACGTAGCTCTGGCGACCTCTCTCAACCAAGCGGGCAGCACGGTAGCCTTGTGGATAGCACAATTGCTTCACAGCTCCAGGGTCCCAGGTTCGATTCTGGCTTGGGTCATTGTCTGTGCGGAGTCTGCACATCCTCCCCGTGTGTGCGTGGGTTTCCTCCGGGTGCTCCGGTTTCCTCCCACAGTCCAAAGATGTGCGGGTTAAGTGGATTGGCCATGATAAATTGCCCTCAGTGTCCAAAATTGCCCTTAGTGTTGGGTGGGGTTACTGGGTTATGGGGATAGGGTGGCGGTGTTGACCTTGGGTAGGGTGCTCTTTCCAAGAGCCGGTGCAGACTCGATGGGCTGAATGGCCTCCTTCTGCACTGTAAATTCTATGATTCTGACCCGTGGCCTTTTTCTCCCGGACCCTCCACGCTTCAGAAATTCGCCACTCCTCAGTAGAAAAGGAGGCCCAAGCCATAGTGGAAGCTGTGCGACATTGGAGGCATTACCTGGCCAGTAGGAGATTCACTCTCCTCACTGACCAACGGTCAGTAGCCTTCATGTTCGATAATGCACAGCGGGGCAAGATAAAGAACGACAAGATCTTGCGGTGGAGGATCGAACTTTCCACCTTCAATTATGAGATCTTGTACCGTCCCGGAAAGCTGAACGAGCCGTCCGATGCCCTATCTCGAGGCACATGTGCCAACGCACAAGTGGACCTTCTCCAAGCCCTCCACGAGGACCTCTGCCACCCAGGGGTCACTCGCTTCTACCACTTCATAAAGGCCCGCAACCTCCCGTACTCCGTTGAGGACGTCCGAACAGTCACCAGGAACTGCCAAATCTGCGCAGAATGCAAACTGCATTTTTTCAGGCCAGATAGAGCGCACCTGATAAAGGCTTCCCGTCCCTTTGAACGCCTCAGTCTGGATTTCAAAGGCCCCCTCCCCTCCACCGATCGCAACACGTACTTTCTTAACGTCGTTGACGAATATTCCCGTTTCCCCTTCGCCATCCCCTGCCCCGACATGACCGTGGCCATGGTCATTCAAGCCCTCTGCACCATCTTTACCCTGTTCGGTTTCCCTGCCTACATCCATAGCGATAGGGGGTCCTCCTTCATGAGTGACGAGCTGCGTCAATTCCTGCTCAGCAAGGGCATAGCCTCGAGCAGGACGAGGGACAGCTACAACCCCCGGGGGAACGGGGGAGGGAGAACGGAACGGTCTGGAAGACCTTCCTACTGGCCCTACGGTCTAGGAGTCTCCCAACTTCCCACTGGCAGGAAATCCTCCCGGATGCCCTTCATTCTATCCGGTCCCAGCTGTGCACCACCACGAACCAAACGCCTCACAAGCGCCTCCTGGTCTTCCCTAGGAAGTCCGCTTCTGGAACGTCACTTCCGACCTGGCTGACAGCCCCGGGACCCATCCTGCTCCGGAAACATGTGCGGGCGCACAAATCAGACCCACTGGTGGAAAAGGTACATCTACTCCACGCCAACCCGCAGTACGCCCACGTGGCATTCCCAGACGGCCGACAGGACACGGTCTCTCTGCGGGACCTGGCGCCCGCCGGAGCTCCCCACACCCCCCCCAACACCAATCACCACCCCCTCACTCCCGCCGGTGCACCCCACAGCCACCCCCTTCCCGGGGGGATCGGTTCTCCTCCCAGGCCCGCCCAGGAGTAAGGAAACAGAGAGGGACAGCGCGATGCTCCCAGAGTCGACCGGACCCGAGCCAGCACCACCACCACCACCACCCGGGCTGAGACAATTGGAGAGGGCGACCAGAGCACCATCTCGACTCATCAAGTCGACTTAAGATGTATATAATTCAGTGGCCCAGTAAAGCGGCATTGTTGTAAATAGTTAACGCTGCTAATCGGGTAAAATGTGAATAATTCAGTGGCCCAGTAAAAGCGGCATGATTGTATATAGTTCAATGGTTAAGGTACCGACCCTGTAAACCCCGACCACCATACCACCCACCACCCCGCCGGGTTCTTTTTTAACAAGGGGAGAATGTGGTGGTATGTATTAGGGGTAATACGGTACACCATGAATGCCGAGGAGCTATTGGAGGACAAATGCTGGGTCCCGATTGGATCTGCCACCTACTGGGCTCCACCCAGATAGGCGGGGTATAAGAACCCGGTTTACTCCCCGCAGCTGCATTCTGTGACTGAGCTGCTGGGGAACAAGTCTGCTCAATAAAGCCTCGATTGAAGTTCTCTACGTCTCGCCTCGTGTGTGATCGATGGTGCTACAGGGCTTTTCACAGTAACTTCATTTGAAGCCTACTTGTGACAATAAGCAATTTTCATTTTCATTTCATTTCATGGAGTCTGCTAACTTCTCCTCGGGATCTTGCACCTGGCACTGACCACTCTCATGTAAGTCTTATTACCCTCTCAATCCTCTTCTGAAGATGGCTGGCCGATGTGTCTCCTTTTATATCCGAGTTACAGGTCACATAACTTGTTTTCGAGACCGCATGATGTGTCTGTACCGCCACCTGCTGGTTGGAGGTCGGACACCATCCAACTATGATATAGCCCAGAGACATATCACCACAGTTAGGGAGGGATCACGGCAGATATCTTGGGGTGAGCCCGAAAGAGTGCGAGATGCGGGCCAGGGGGGGCTGGCTAAAGAAGGGTTATGGCTGATCAGCAGGGAAGGGGGGCAATGTGCCCCCCACCCCCCCGACCCAGTTGATTACATGAAACATGCAGGGGTTGACTGGGCCGGCTAAACAGTTGTGTGTTTTCGCTCACTGGAGGAGTTTGAAGGCGGATGTTGTGTTTCACCAGGAGAAACACCTGAAGCTGGGGGATCAGATGAGGCTGAGGAAGAGATGGGTGGAGCAGGTGTTCCATGTTACATTACGTGATTGCAATGCATCGTTACTCTATGCTTACTTCCAGAATGGTTTGGTGGTTGTAGTTTAATGAAACTATTAGTCTTCAATGTAAAGCAAATAACATTTAATGAATAACAAATATAAATACTAATGAGTTAATTCACTCTTCACAATCAGAGATAATGATAAAGTAAATCAGAAGAAGTATTAATTAAATTTAACTACACTTGCCAACTAAGCTACATCTAACACTCTGCTGCCTAGTCACTCCTGGTTCGAAGAGTTTATATATATGGATCTAGTGCTGCCATCCAGTGGTTTTCTAACACTATGATAACAGTTGTTAACCCTTTACATACCAACAGATATACAAATCACTACATTCCACTCGGGATTGGACATGAAGATCGGGGGGGGAGCTGCCGGTGCTGGTCAACAACAAGGTGGCCTTCGAGGTTGTAGCGGACCTGGGGGCAGATATGTGATGGTTAGTGGGGAGCTGGAGGGGACGTTTGTTGGCCTGCTGAATGTTTATGCCCCAAATTGGGATGACGTGGGCTTTTTTGAGGCCAGTGTTAGGGAAGATTCCAGACCTGGACACACACTGGCTGATTTTAACACATCCGGGATCCGAGGCTGGACCGGACGTGTCCCAGGTCGCTGAAAGTTTCGGCTGTGGCGAGGGAGTTGAGAGGGCTCATGGACTGTATAGAGAGGCTATTTGGAAGGCCGAGGGTGAAGACGGTTTCTTATTTTTCGCATGTGCAACGGGTGTAATCCTGGATTGACTTTTTGTTGTGGATAAGGCGCTGTTAGCGAGTGTGGCCGATTCGGAGTATTTGGCGATCGTGGTCTCTGGCCACTCTCCACACTGGGTGGGTTTTCAGGTGGCACAGGGGAGGCCCAGCGGCCGCAGTGGAGGTTGGATGTGGGATTGTTGGCGGATGAGGGGTGAGGAATGAGAGAGGCAAGGTTGTGGCAGACCCAGAATGGGGTATTTGAGGCCTTTTACAAAAAGTTGTTTGAGTCAGAGCCTTTGCCTGGGAGGAGGGTATGAGGCGATCCTTGGATGGGCTAGAGTTCCCGAAAGTGGAGGAGGAGAAGCTGCAGGGGTTGGGTGCCCTAATTGGGCTTAAGGAGGTGATGGACTGTGTAGGTTTGATGCAGGCGGGGAAAGCCCGGGGCCTGATAGGCTCCCAGCCAAATTCTATGAGATGTTTGGTGTGGAGCTGGGGCGCCTGCTTGTGGGGATGTACAATGAGTGAAGGGCAAGGGAGGTGCTTCTCCCCCATATTGTAGCAGGCGTTCATTTAGTTGATTTTAAAGATGGATAAGGAGCTGGAGCAGTGTGGGTCGTACCACCCATCGTGCTGTTAAATATGGATGCGAAGTTGCTCGAGAAGGTGTTAGTATCGCAGATAGAGGACTGTGTGCTGGGGATGATAGGAGAGGACCAGACGAGGTTTGTGAAGGGACAGCAGCTGTCGACAAATGTGTGTAGGCTTCTCAATAGTATCATGATACCCTCGGAGGGGCAGGAGGTAGAAGTGGTGGTGGCAATGGATGCAGAGAAGGCTTTCGATTGGGTGAGTGGGCATATATGTTGGAGATGCCGGGCCATTTTTGGTTGGGTCAGGGTTTCATGGATTGGGTTCGGCTGCTGTATAGGGCGTTGATGGCTCATTCTGGACAAACAGGACGTACTTCAGGTTGAAGCAGGGGATGAGATGGGGTACCCTCTCTCCCCGCTGCTTTTTGCTCTGGTGATAGAGCTATTGGTCATGGCACCCAGGACATTGAGTGGTTGGAGAGGGGAGGGGTTGAGCACAGAGTTTTGTATGCAGATGAACTTCTGCTATGTATCTCGGACCCGGTGGGGAGCTTTGATAGGGTTATGGAGATCCTGAAGGAATTTGGCCGTTTCTCGGGGTATAAATTGAACATGGGGAAAAGAGAGGTGTTCCCACTTAATGCCAGAGGGCTGGAGAGGGGCGACAGGAGTTGCCGTTCTGGATGGTGGGCATAAGCTTTCAGTATCTCGGGATACAGGTGGCATGGAGCTGGGCCCATCTACATAAATTGAATTTGGCACGACTGTGGAGGGTATGAAATCAGACTTTAAGAGGTGGGATGTGGGGCCATTGTTGTTGGCTCGGCAGGTGCAGACGGTTAAAATGACGGTGCTGCCCACGTTCCTGTTCGTGTTCCAGAACCTCCCCACCTTTGTTCCCAAGTCCCTTTTTAGGAAGGTGAATGAGATAACTTTCAAGGTTCGTGTGGGCGGGGAAAACTCCGCCGGGTGAGGAGAGAGCCTTTGGAGTGTGTGTGTGTGTGTGTGTGTGTGTGTGGTGGTGGGGGGGGGGGGGGGGGGGGGGGGAGCTGGCACTGCCGCGTTTTGCTGAATTATTAGGCTGTGAACATCGCAATGGCCAGGAAATGGGCAGTGGAAGAGGGGTCGGTTTGGGAGCGGATGGAAACAGTGTTGTGTAGCAGGACGAGTCTGAGGGCACTGTTGTTGGCGCCCTTCCCATTCTCGCCGGCCCAGTATTCCGTGAACCCGGCGGTGGTCTCAGCGTTGTGAGTCTGCAACCAATGCAGGCAACATTTCGGGTTGGAAGGTATGTCTCCCAGGGCACCGATATGCGATAATCGTAGGTTTGTGCCAGCGGGGCTGGATGAGAGGTTCTGGAGGTGGTGGCAGGTAGGGATAGAGTGCTTCAGGGACTTGTTTGTAGGGGATACGTTTACAGGTTGGAAAAGCTGTAGGAAATGTATGAGTTGTCTAAGGGAAATGGGTTCAGCTACCTGCAGGTGAGAGACTTTTGAGGAGAGAGGTGCCGTCCAGTGTTACTAGATAGGTTGTTGAAAATGATATTGGGGAGGGGAGAGTGGCAGACATTAGTGGAGAGCTGATGGAGAGGGAGGGTGCGGTGGAGGCGATCAGATGCAAAAGGGGGGAGGCATTGGGTGGGGAGGTGAGGGCCGGACTGTGGAAGGAAGCCCTGCGGATGGTGAACACATCCTCGCCATGTGCAAGGTTAAGCCTCATCCAATTTAAGGTGCTGCACAGGGCCCACATGACAGTTGCGAGGATGAACCGGTTCTTTGCAGGGGTGGAGGATAGGTGTGGAGGGTAGGATAGGAAGAAACTTTTCTCCTTGGTGGAGGGATCAATGACCAGGGGCCATAGATTTAAGGTAAGGGACAGGAGGTTCAGAGGGAATGTGAGGAAAAACTTTTTCACCCAGAGGATGGTGGGAGTCTGGAACTCACTGCCTGAAAGAGTGGCGGAGGCAGAGACCCTCATAACATTTAATAAGTATTTAGGTGTGCACTTGTGATGCCAAGGCACACAAGGCTATGGGCCAAGTGCTGAAAAATGGGTGGTTGTTTTTGACTCGCGTAGATGCAATGGGCCAAAGGCCTTTTCTGTGCTGTAAATCTCTTTGACTCTGACTCTATCACAAGACTTGCCGTGTAAAAACTAAAGCTTCCTCCTCATGCCTTTGGTTAATTTTTCCTCAGCTGTGGTGTCCAAAATTAAACACACACTGCTCCAACTGAGGCCTAGCTAGTTAAAAGCAAATTACTGCGGATGCTGGAATCTGAAACCAAAGAGAAAATGCTGGAAAGTCTCAGCAGGCCTGACAGCATCTGTAGGGAGAGAAAAGAACTAACGTTTCGAGTCCAGATGACCCTTTGTTAAAGCTAGAGGCCTAGCTAGTGTTTTATATAGGTTTACCATAACCTTCTTGCTTTTTTAATCTCTGCCTCTGTTGAGAAAGCCAAAGATCCCATCTGTTTAGTAAACAGCATTCTCAACTTGATCATCTACCTTCAAAGATCTGTGTACATACACCACCGGTTTCTAAGCTCCCTTTTTAAATTGCATAATTTAGTTAATATATTCTTCATTATTCTATATATATTCCTCATTATTAAAGAACAAAGAACAATACAGCACAGGAACAGGCCCTTCGGCCCTCCAAGCCTGTATGGATCATGATACCAACCTTGGCCAAAACCCTCTATACCCATCCTATCCATGTGTTTGTCAAGATAACCTTTTGAACGCCATTAATGTATCTGCTACCACAACCTCCCCTGGTAATGCGTTCCAGGCACTCACCACTCTCTGCGTAAAACTTTGCCCCATGGACCTTAAACGTATGCCCTCTGGTGAATGACCCCTGGCGAATGCCTAGCATCCAAATCACACCTTGATGTCTGGATCCTGTCCTTGAAAACTGCGGGAGGCAACATCACACACGTAGCAGCCAACATCTGGACACCGAACGGATGGGACACAGCTCCGGGGATATGTCCATGGCCACAGGGTGAGTGAGTGCCACAGGGAGGGGGAGATGCCTGGAGAGATGGGCCAAGGCTTCGGAGCTGGCCCACATTGCAGAAGAAAGTGACAGAGGCATTATATTAGTTGTATACAAAAGGTGTTTATTGTGTGTAAACAATTCCCCACACTCCCGATGGTGCTGATCCCCCTCCCCCACCTCTCACCCTCTACCTACCCATTCCCCCAGTGTCCCCAGTGATCCTTGAAGTGCCTGGCCCTCCTAGCTCTACCACTATGTTTCGGTGTGTCCCCAGGATGCACATCAGAGGTGGAGGCAGTCAGCTGTTTACCACGTCCCGTGGCATTTGATGCCCCTGTCGGGTGTCCTCTGGGGCCGGATAGCTGTGCCGTCCTGTCCAGTGTGCTGACTTTCAGATGCGACCTCGTCAGTGGGGGGAACTCGGGAGAGTTGGTGACCACCCTCGCCACTCATGGGGCGGGTTTGGGTCGGCACCCAGCACCCCCTTTTCCCGCTCGGTGCCCATGGGGCAGCAGGTTCGAGCCCCAGTTGCCCCTGCATCATCTGACTCTTCCAGCCCTGGCGGTTCCCCATGATCTGCACCATCTTGTCGGTGCCCTCGGCGATGCTCCTCAGCGCCTCAGCAATGCCCACCTGCGACTGGGACAAGCTCCACAGTGCCTTGGCCATTCCTATCTGAGACCGGGACATGCCCCGCAGAACCTCATCAAGTTGGGTGACAACCGCCAGCGAGGCAGACATTCTGTAGAGATCCTCAGCCATGACCGTCACCAACTGCGTGACGCTTAGGACACCTTCACTAATGGTGCCAATGTGGTGCACCGGGCTCGCCACTACCGTCGCCACCCTACCAGTGTTGGCCTCGGTGCCATGCATTGGTGGTGACATCTCCTGCGCCAGTAGCCTCTGGGACTCCTCCAAACAGCTATGGACCCGCTAGAGTGTCACTGACACTTCCCTCTGAGTGTTCCAGCTGCTCTCTAACGTCTCCATCAGTTCCAGGATGACCTCTTCCTCAGGCTCAGCGTCAAGCTGGGACCTCGCTGGGGGATCCTGCCTCCACCTGATGTACATCAGCAGCAGTGTTGTGCTCCCAGATTGTGCCCCAGAAGCCTGTCCACTAACATTTCCCACCGAGGTGCGTGTATCTGCACTGGTGCAGGGTGAGAATGACAGCTGTGACGGGTCGATCGTGCCTACCTCGGAGATCTCCTCTCAGGTGTTCTTCTGGGAGGCTGGAGAGGGAGTCACCTGAGATGGGCTGGCGCTATCTTCTGGAGGACCTGCGGGAGAATGGACATGTGGTCAGTGGGAGGGATGGGTCAGTCAGTGAGGCAATAACAACTCACATTTGACAGGTCCTTTTGCTGGGTCACACTGGTTCCTCACCTCTGCAGCATCCCCAGCCTCCACGTTGGTGACCACTCTATCCTCGGTCACCTGAGCCACCTCCAGGGCACGCTCCTCGAAGGTGGTGAGGATTCTTATATCCAGCACACCTCCGCCAGTCTGGGTCCTCTCCTGGCGATTGTGGGAGAGCTTTTCCAGAGGAGACGCAGAGAGGGCATCATTAGCCACACACCTAGTTCACAGTCGTGGGAACGGGGGGGAGCGGTGTGAAGGAAGTGTTGGGGGGTGGGGTTGAAGGGAGAGGGGGTTGCAAGTCGCATGGAACGTTTGGGGGTGGATGCTCGCATGGGGGCAGAAAGGTCTTGGTGGGGAGGGAGGGAGGGAGGCAGGGGTGGGGGGCTTGATTTCCACTCACTCGTGCTGCCCGGTGTAGGTCATTGACCTTTATCTGGCACTAGATGCCAGTCCTCCTGCTCACACTCCCAGCACTCACAGCCGCCACCTGGTCCCAGGCAGCACTGGCTGCACTATGGCTGACCCTCCAGGAAACAGGACATCCTTCATGGCCTCCACTGTGTCTAGCAGCCTCCCCAGATCTGCACCCCCGAATCTTGGGGCCGGTCTCCTGGGCGCCATTGTTGCGAGCTGGCTGGAGTTGGCTGAGCAAATGCTGCTTAAGTGCTGCTCAACCTTGTTAGCGGGGGGTTGGCGAGCGCGGTGCCGGCGAATTAGCTGGCGAGCCTTCATTTGCAGTGAGAAGCCCGTGAGGCCTCATCAAGTGGACCAATTGACGTTGAATAGCATTGCCGGCCTCGATGGGCTGAGTGCCAGGAAGCTCACAGCAATTCCCGGTCGCTACTACAGATAGAAATCATACTGGAGAATCACGCCCTTAGACACATCTTTGGGCCATGGGAAGTTTCTCACCAGTTTAGCCCATACTTAGAGTTTTTTTCAGCACCTGGAACCTGAACTCAGAGATCGGCCCACTATTCTGAAAGGGTGCCCTGATCTCTAAGTGAGCTTATGGGTCCCCTCCACTCCCACCCATGGGCAATGTCAACCCCCCCGCACGTGGGCATTACCATCCCCCCCCCCCCCCCCCCCCCCCAGTGAGGACACCTGATATGGGGTGCCTGGGAATCCCCCTTTTCAGGCACCCCCATGCCCCCTTACAGGCCCCACCCCTCACACCACCAACCTCCAAGAGGCCCCTCCTTACCTGGCATGCACTCCCCACCTTTCAAACCCCCCCCTCCACCCTCCATTCATGGGCCTTGCCCCCCTCTGGCCTGACCTCTGGCAATGCCACCCAGGCACCCTTGTACTGCCACCCTGGCACCCAAAAAGTGCTCCTACTGGCTTTGCAGTGCCAGTGTGGCAGTGCCAAGGCGTCCGCATTCCAAAGGGAGGGCCAGGGAGGTATCCTGCACTATCCCTGACGACCCAGGGGCCTCAGATAGCCCGGAAGACTCCCGGGTGTTATTCCGCCTGATCCACGTTTGTGTGAACCAGTACTGAACGGTGGCTAGCTGCAGCCTCCCTGGGGGGGCCGGTAGATATTGCATAAATGCGCCAAAGTAGGTTTAAACCCTACTTAGGCGCATGCCGTTTGGTCACGTACCTTTGGGGCATGCTTCAGATTGCGATGCCTCGCGGGACTTGGGTAGATCCAGTGAGGCGTGAAGGCTGCCAGGAAACCCGCGAGAGGCCTCTCCCGGGATCGACCGGCCGTGTTGTGCTCTTGCTCGAGGGTAATGTGGCTACAATATCATACCTACAATGTTTTAGCCTCAACTACTTTGTATAACGAATTCCACAGGCCAACCACTCTGTGGGTGAAGAAATTTCTCCTCATCTTAGTCATAAATGGTTTGCCCCATATCCTTAGACTGTGACCCCCTGGTTCTGGACTTCCCCACCATCGGCAATATCCTTCCTGCATTTAGTCCCTGACTAGTCCCGTTAGATTTTTCTAGGTTTCTATGAGATGTCCCTCATTCTTCGAAACTCCGGCAAATATAATCCTAACTGACTCAAACTCTCCTCATATGTCATTGTGTCATCTGCAAATTTGGAACTATGTATTTAGTTCCCTCATTTAAATGATTAATATTTATTGTGAATAGTTGGGGTCCTAGCACCATACCTGTGCTACCCACTAATCACTGCCTGCCACTTGAAAAAATATTTGTTAATTCCTACTCTTTGTTTCCTGTCTGCCAACCAGTTTCTATCCATCACAATACACTACCTTGAATCTCATGTGCTTTAATTTACACACTAATGTCTTAGGGGCTGGTTTAGCACAGTGGGCTAAAAAGCTGGCTTGTAATGTAGAATAAGGCAGCAGAGCAGGTTCAATTCCCGTACCGGCCTTCCCGAACAGGCGCCGGAATGTGGCGACTAGGGGCTTTTCACAGTAACTTAATTGAAGCCTACTTGTGATAATAAGTGATTATTATTATGTGGGACTTTGTTGAAAGCCTTCTGAAAGTCCAAATATACCACATCCACTGGCTCTTCCTTGTCAACTCTGCTGGTTACATCCCAGTTATATACAGCAGATTTGACAAGCTTGAAAATAAAAATGAAAATCGCTATTTTTATACTCTATTTTCCCCTTCTTAATCAATCACTTTGTCCTCCTTTGCTGAATTCTAAACTGTTCCCAAAAATCAGGTCTGCTGTTTCCTATTGGCCAATTTGCATGTCTCTTCCTTGGATCTAATACTACCTCTAGTTTCCCATGTAAGCCAAGGTTTTGCTACTTTTCATGTTTTATTTTTGTGCCAGACAGGAATGACCAATTGCTGCAGTTCACCCATGCACTTTTTGAATGTTTGCCATTGCGTATTCACTGTCACCCCTCAAGTAATGTTCGCCAATCCAACATAGCCAACTAGTGCCACATACCATTGTAGTTTCCTTTATTTAGATCCAGGATCCTCATCTCAGAATCAACTATGATAAAAAATTTATATCATATTATGGTCACTCATCCCCAAGGGGCCTTGCACAGTAGATTGCCAATTATCCCCTTCTCATTACATAATGCACAGTCTAGGATGGCCTGTTCTGTACTTGGTTCCTCAATTGGTCCAGAAATCCATCCCGTATACACTGCAGGAATTCCTCCTCTATGATATTGTTACTAATTTTAATTGCCCAATCTATATGCAAATTAAAGTCATCCATAATTACAGATTTTTCTTTATTGCATGTGTCTTTAATTTCCTGTTTAATTCCATTCCCAACATCACCACTACAGTTTGGGGGTCTGTATACAACACCCATGAATGATTTTGCCCTTGGTGTTTCTCAGCTCTACCCATACAGATTAACATCTTCAGAGCTAATATCCTTCCTCACTAATGCATTAATTTTCTCTTTAACCAGTAATGCCACCCCACCACCTTTCCCTTTTTGTCTGTCCCCCCTAAATATTGAATACTCCTGGATGTTCAATCCCCATCCCTGGTCACCCCGCAACCATGTCTCCGTAATCCTAACTATATCATATCTATTTACAGGGTTCATTCATGCACTCTATTGTGAATGCACGATGTGTTAAGACACAAAGCTGTAAGACTTGTCTTTTTTCACATTTCTTCTCCTGTTCCTGTTAATTTTCAATGTTGCCCAGATTGATTCTGACCCTTGATTTCTCTGCCTTTCACTTTTCTTATTCCCCTTTTCTTTGTGTCCATGTTTCCTCCTCCCCTGACTCTTTACATATGTTCCCATCCCCTTGCCATTTTAGTTTAAACCCTTCCCAACCACTCGAGCAAATATATATCAAATGTAACAATGGTCTTAATACTAACCCCGGGGGAACATCACTGCATGTTTCTTCACAGATGACGACTGGAAGGTGCCTGTGTGTGATTGTTTTTAATATGGGATATGAGGCGGTCGTTGGGCACGCTGACTACCACAGCGTCTCCGCTTGGGGGGACCTTGGTCCAATGGCAAAGTGGTAAGCAAGACAATTGGATCGGTTTTGAGACCTTAGAATGGTTTGGTGCATGATGACACAGTGTATTCTTAGCACCTGTCTGAAAAGCAATCCTTCGGCACAACTTTCTCTTTTCTGTCCTTTCATCGATTTTGTACCCATTCTAGTCACTGCTCCCTTATTCCCATGGGTTTTAATTTTGCTAACGAGTCTCTGACAAGCCTCTGCTGTCTACTGTTATTTCCACGCCTGCCTTCATTAGGGAACTTCTGGCAAAATTGCTGTCTCACTGAATAATAATTTGTCCTCGGATTTTAGATCTCTTCAAAGAATCACATAGCTTATCATTCTGCATCATCGCACCAATCACCTGAAACCTTTTCAACACTCACTTCAAAGCAGTTGGATCCTTCATAAAAACAAGGTATACATTATTGATTCTGGAATTTCCGAGACATTGTTTGCTGAACATCAAACTCTTGGTGGTCAATGACTGACCGTTTGGATGAATGGCTTTTAATGAATGTAGGACTAAAATAAATAGCAAGCGTGTTTACCAATGATCCCCGAGCCTATGATAGAGTTTATGAAATTGCAGCTGGCTGATGAAAGATTGCCTTTCTGCCCTTCTGTCGCCTTCTCGTTGAAAACCAACGATTTTTTATCGTCCGCATCGACCACCTACAAAAAAAAACCGACGCGCAAAATTCAATAACAACAAAAAAACTCTATTTAGTTCAATTTCCGCACACACCTTCTCACGTGTAATCAAACAGGCACACCACCAGAATTAACACTTACCACAACACTGGCATTTCAGGCGCTGTTCAATGCACTTTATATCTTATCCATTGCTTCACATTTCACTTGTTTCTGATCTGTGGTTTTACAGTTGCGAAAACATTCAATTCCTCCCGCACAGATTAAGTTTTTCCCCGTAAACTTTTATTTCAATGCAACACCACCGGTCCATCTCGCAGTACAACTTGGTGTCGGTTTATATCAGATGCAAATGTTGGGACTGTGTTGAAAATGACAATTTCCCCCTTACCTCGCTGTAGTTTTCCCGCATCTCTTGGTTTTCATCTCCCATGCTGTGTCCCTTCCTGAAGCACGGAAAAGGAATATCTTGTGGCGTTTTTTGTTTAGTTTTTAAGTGCTGTGTAACTGAAGAGACCAGACTGATGATCTGTGTTCCAGGCGTTTCACAGCCACCGGGAGGAAAGCCTTTTAAGGAAATCTAGCTCCTCCCCTATCCGCCCCCTCGACACGGACCCTGCCATCCGGGCTCAAGTGAGGGATACAATGTAATGTTTGCAATTTCATTTCTCCAAGAGAGGGAGCAGCAGCATTTTCCTCCTTCACAAATTAGCAACCGAAAATGATACTGCGGTTAAAAAAAAGTTTCTTCTAAACACAGAAGTTAACTCCACTGCGACGGCGGAACATTGACAAATACGTTAATCCCAACTCCCCTTCCCCCGCTAGGGAATTCTGATGGGAACATTGCCAGATTTTTCTATCCAAATCTACTTTCCAGTTGGTAGTGCTTGATGTGTCTATTTTGTTTTGAGTTAGACAGTTCCCAGCATCGGGATCCGTGTCGAAATTGTCAGTGCAGAAACGGAGTTCTATTTCTGGTCACGCCGTTGTTATTTCTTGTCGATTTCGGTGAGACGTGCAATCGACCTGTGGATTACGATGTGCTGGACAGCATTCAGTAATTGCATGCACAGCTCCGCGATTTAAAAACAGCGAAATATCGGCGATCTGTCAGTGAAATCCCCTTTTCACCGAGAGATCAGTTAGATTGAGTGAGAATTAGCCAGCGCCAGGTCCCTGAACCAAAGTGAACTCCCAACAGCCAGCATTCACATTCGATAGCAGATGCAATTACTTCCACTGTCTTTGATTAGAAATGTGCGCCAAGTGCTTATTTACTATTATTGGTCACAAAATAACAGGCACCCAGGATAAGACTGTGATGAACAATATTTTGCATTAAGCCTAGGGCAAAATGGTGTGCTCATCACATCTTGGCAAATGTGACCGGTTGTGGCAATGTTGGAAAGATGTCCAGAATTAATATAAAATGAAAAACAAAATGCTGGGACAAACCAGCAGGTCTGAAAGCATCTGCGAAGCGAGAAAGTTAACGTTTCGCGCGTCTCATATGACTCTTCACCAGAATCATCTGGTGCACTTTGCTTTTTTGCATTGCTGTTCCTGATGCTAACCCTTCACCGCTGATTCATCGCCCCATCTGCGCGCTGAGGCCCTTTTTTCGTGTGAAGTCTGGATCATGCAACCAGATGACGGTGAATTTGGGGATTGCTGTATAGGATTGTTTCCCAATTGATTTATATCTGAGATGCTGCGTCAAAAGCTAAATGGCATCATCTTTCATTCATTATGGACAAGGGACAGCTTTTTTGGTGAGCGTTTGCTTCGTTTTTACTTATGGTGCATGCATAATTCACGCCCTGAAACTTGTTTCACTCTCCACAGATGCTGCCAGGCCTGCTATATATTTCCAGCATTTTCTGAGTGCATGCATGATTGCTGTGGCTCCACGGATTAGCATTGGTTCCCCTGATGTCATGCCCCTTTGTTCCCCCAGGTATGCTGCAGATAATCGCCTTAAAATGAAACCTACATTTGAACTTGCAAGGAAATCGGTACTGATTTGATTATCCTATTGCCAGGGTTGTGCCTATTGAGACATTGGATTGGATTGGATTTGTTTATTGTCACGTGTACCGAGGTACAGTGAAAAGTATTTTTCTGGGAGCAGCTCAACAGATCATTAAGTACATGAGAAGAAAAGAGAATAAAAGAAAATACATAATAGGGCAACACAACATATACACTGTAACTACAAAAGCACTGGCATCGGATGAAGCATACAGGGTGTAGTGTTAATGAAATCAGTCCATAAGAGGGCCATTTAGGAGTCTGGTGACAGTGGGGAAGAGGCTGTTTTTGAGTCTGTTCGTGTGTGTCCTCAGACGTCTGTATCTCCTGCCCGATGGAAGAAGTTGGAAGAGTGAGTAAGCCGGGTGGGAGGGATCTTTGATTATACTGCCCGCTTTCCCCAGGCAGCGGGAGGTGTAGATGGAGTCAATGGATGGGAGGCAGGTTTGTGTGATGGACTGGGCGGTGTTCACGACTCTCTGAAGTTTCTTGCGGTCCTGGGCCGAGCAAATGCCATACCAGGCTGTGATGCAGCCCGATAGGATGCTTTCTATGGTGCATCTGTAAAAGTTGGTAATGCCAAATTTCCTTAGTTTCCTGAGGAAGTATAGGCGCTGTTGTGCTTTCTTGGTGATAGCGTCGACGTGGGTGGACCAGGACAGATTTTTGGAGATGTGCACCCCTAGGAATTTGAAACTGCTAACTGCATTGAGATTGTTTTCAGCTTGGGATCGGGATGGTAATATGGGTGCAGTCAGTGATCACTACAGCATCGAGGGAAATCTGTGGTTTTGTAGAATGGTGCCTTATCACATTTCTCACGGTGGCGCAGTGGTTAGCACTGCTGCCTTTCAGCTTCCAGGGACCCAGGTTCAATTCCAGCCTTCTCTGTGTGGAATTTGTACATTCTCCCTGTTTCTGAGTAGGTTTCCTCCGGGTGCGCTGGTTTCCTTCCACAGTCCAAAGATGTGCAGGTTAGGTGGGTTGGCCATGCCAAATTTCCCCTTAGTGTCAAAAGATGTGCAGGTTAGGTAGGGTTACGAGGACAGGACGGAGTAGCGGGTCTAGGTTGGTGCTGTTTCAGAGGGTCGGTGCAGACTTGAAGGCTGAATGGCCTCCTTCTGCACTGTAGGGATTCTCTGGATTGGTCACTGGCTAAAGAGCTGAACTTAATATCCCAGAGGAAGAACGTTTCCTCAATGCCTCTTAACAGAAATCTGTCTGACAGTGCAAATATCCCCACTTCTGTCCGAGAAAAAGCAAAATATATATTTTTTAAATGAAGACTACATGGGCTTTGATGGTTCTCTAAAGTGCCATGTGGAGGCATCATTTAGATTTAGATTTAGATTTATTGTCATGTGTGCCGAGTTACTGTGAGAAGTATTGTTCCGCATACAGTCCAGGCAGATCGTTCCATACATGAAAACCATGGGTAATACAATAAATACACAATAATAATAATAATCACTTATTGTCACAAGTAGGCTTCAATGAAGCTACTGTGAAAAGCCCCTAGTCGCCACATTCCAGCACCTGTTCGGGGAGGCCAGTACGCGAATTGAACCCGCGCTGCTGGCCTTGTTCTGCATTACAAACCAGCTGTTTAGCCCACTGTGCATTCTTGTCACATGTATTAGTATACAGTGAAAAGTATTGTTTCTTGCATGCTACATAGAGAACGCATACCATACATAGGGAAGGAAAGAGAGACTGCAGAATGTAATGTCACAGTCATAACTAGAGTGTAGAGAAAAGATCAACTTAATATGAGGTAGGCCCATTCAAACGTTTGATGGCAGAAGGGAAGAAGCTGTTCTTGAGTTGGTTGGTACGTGACCTCAAATTTTTGTACCTTTTTCCTGACGGAAGAAGGTGGAAGAGAGTATGTCCGGGGTGCGTGGGGTCCTTAATTATGCTGGTTGCCTTGCCGAGGCAGCGGGAATTATAGATAGACTCAATGGATGGGAGGCTGGTTTGCATGATGGACTGGGCTACATTCACGACCTTTTGTAGTTTCCTGCGGTCTTGGGCAGAGTAGGATCCATACCAAGCTGTGATACAACCAGAAAGAATGCTTTCAATGCTGCATCTGTAAAATCTGAGAGTTGTAGCTGACATGCCAAATTTCCTGAGTCTTCTGAGAAAGTAGAGTCGTTGGTGGGCTTTCTTAACTATAGTGTCGGCAAGGGGAGACCAGGACAGGTTGTTGGTGATCTGGATACCTAAAGACTTGAAGCTCTCGACCCTTTCTACTTCGTTCCCATTGATGTGAACAGGGGCATGTTCTCCTACGCTTCCTGAAGTTGATGACAATCTCCTTTGTTTTGTTGACATTGAGGGAGAGATTATTGTCGTCGCACCAGTTCGCCAGATTCTCTATCTCATTCTTGTACTCTGTCTCATCATTGTTTGAAATCCGACCCACTACGGTGGTGTCATCAGCAAATCTGAAAATCGAGTTGGAGGGGAATTTAGCCACACAGTCATCGGTGTATAAGGAGTATAGTAGGGGGCTGAGGACACAGCCTTATGGGATGTATTTAATGTGCTTGTAGATGCTGCGAGGCTGTTTCCTCCCAGGTGGAACATCTAGAAATGCAAAACATAGTCACCCAATAAGCGTTAAGCCACTTAGGATTGTGGATTGTGAATCTTTGGAATTCTCTGATAGAATCCCTACAGTGCAGAAGGAGGCCATTTGGCCCATTAAGACTACACCAGCCCTTGGAAAGAGAAGCCTACTTAAGCATAAGCCAACACCTGCATCTTAGGCCCGTAACCCAGCAACTCCACCTAACCTTTTTGGACATTAAGGGGCAATTTATCATGGCCAATCCACTTAATCTGCACATCTTTGGACTGTGGGAGGACACCGGAGCGCCCAGAGGATCCTAAAACCCTCGCACAGGACAGTGCCATTCTGCAGCATGTCTCTTCAAGGAACATTTTCACTCCCCTTGAAGTTCCAATGGGCTCTGTGGTTTCACTGTTGCGGTATGCCTGCTTTTAACCCATTGTACTTGCTTGTTTGCATTCAATTTCATGCCCCATTGACTTTCATGAGCCTCTGCGGTTCAGCCAGACCTGCTTCATAGGACCTATAGAGATTGTTTGTTCATATTGAATTTCACACCCCATTAACTCTGAAGAGCTTCCTCAATTGCACACCTGGGGTCTGGCTGAACTCTTGTTTTTTTTCCCATCTTTTTTTTCTCTCTCCATTATGACAGAGCTCTGTGGCGTGCTTGAAAGCTTCCTCAAATGTACACCTCGTACCCGCTGGGGCAGGGGGGTGCTCGAAGGCCACAGTAACCCTCGAGTGGTTGGGTGCATGCAGGGCAGTTCTCGGGCACTGCCCTCTGGCACCCTGTTAGTGCCAACCTGACAGTTCCAAGCGGCAGTGCCTGAAGGGGGCAGGTCCTTAAGGGGGCAGGGCCAATGGTGGGGCCTATAAGGAGAGCCATAAGGAGGGCCGGGCCGAAGAATTCCCGCGACCGGGCCACGCCGCCCCGACGCCGGCGCGCAATTCTCCACAGAGTGGAGAATCGGCGCCATTGGCGCCGGCGTGGTTGGCGCGGCGCCGGTTGCGGGCCGCTCTACGCGGCCCCCCCCCTCCGATTCTCCAGCCAGATGGGCCGGCCGTAAGAAAAAAATCAAGTGCCGCTAGCGCCGTTCTAACCTGCTCTGAGCCGGCGGGACCTCGGCGTGTAAGGGTCGGGTGGCGGCCTGTGGGGGAGGGAGGATGCTCAGACCCTGGGGGAGGCATCCGATGTGGCCTGACCCGCGATCAGCGGGCCGGCCTCTCTGGCTGGGGGCCTCCTTTCCTACGCGCCGGCCCCTGTTGCCCTGCGCCATGTTGCATCGGGGCCGGCGCGTTGAAGGAGACCACTGCACTCCAGCGCCGTGCTGGCCCCCTGAAGGGGCCAGAATTACTCCTGGCAGTGGCCCGTTCACGGCGTCGTAAAACGCGACAGCGGGATGGGAGAATCCCGCCCCTGGTGCCTGCAATACTTGGGGGGAGGAGTGGGAAGTGAGTGATTTATGCCAGGGATCCTTGGGGAAGGGGTGGGGAATGGGGTTGATACCAGCAATCATTGATGTGGGTCCAGATATCCATGGTGGAGGAGAGGGGGTCTTTTACCTTATTTTGAGATCGCGGGGTGCTGCCCCTCAGGATGTCGGCGCTAAACACCCCCATTCAAAAAAATGGCAAAGTATGGGAAGGTCTTGTCAGGCAACCTGCCTGTTTCTCTGGGAGAAATACGTCCGTTTTATGACGGAGCCTGACAATTTGTTTTTCTTTGGGAGAAATCCACCCAATGTGTTAGTTTAGATATTTAATCAATTTTACTCTTTTTAAAGACCAGGATCTGAAGGAAGCTGGTAAGGAAGATATTCCCCATTGCAGATAGGAGAGAGATGTTGTGGGAAGGGAGGAGGGGTATGGTTTAACCAAACCGGGAGAGTGGTCCAGTAATGTGACAGCAATCGGAGGACATGAGGTTTGGGAAACAGGAGCAGTGAAGTAGGATTATGTAGCAATATTGGGGAGGATCTGTCTTGGTTTCCAAAGTCTTGGAGGTAGGTTGCAGACTTTGGGAACAACACATTGGGAGAGTGAAAGTTGTGGCGGGTACTTGGAGTGGGGCTGTACTGATTCTAAGACATCGATGCAAATGTTGCTTGTGGTGTGAGAGAGTATTGAAGAGTTCCTGGGCAACATTTGGAGGCAGGTTGTGTGTTCCTGTTAGCCCAACGAGGCATATTTCCATTATCATTACTAGGCGGCAATGCCCACTGTATTGTGCACCAGTGGAACTGAATGGTACGTCTTGCATACAACCAAAGCTATACTGTATGCTTCCCCAATACAAAAAACCTGGCATTTGAAAATAAAATAAAAAGTAGCCCATTTTAAATTAAATTTCTGACGTTCAGTCAGCTGACCCTACAGATGTATTGATGTATTAAATGAATGAAGTGTGAAACTCATTCCTACCTAATTTGTTAGTTTGCTGAAATTAATGGGCTGGTAAATGTCTCGAGTATGTTAGTAGTTGCACAAAAAACCCCTCAAGATAGCTTCTTTGTAATGGGTATACTTTACTGCGGACATTAGTGCCCATTTACAGAATATTTGTTATCAGTTTAACCTTAACAGTGACACAATTTCTGGGCTTCTGCACAATGTTTTAAAAGCACAGGTTATGAAGAAACTCCGGTTACATAAAACTTTAATTGCATAAGATTCCTACCTTGCAGCAATTGGTGTCTTCACAACTTTATTTTGTTTTACTTTACATGTTATGAGAAAGCATTATGGAAAATTTCGCCATACTTTGGGATTCAAATAATGAAATTTTGGCATGAATACCGAGCTTGCTTCACAATACTTTAAATCATTGGATTCGAAGAATACACAGATTACAGAAATCTTGAAATGTGTAACACTCTTGCTTCACTGCAATTAGCGTGAAGAAAATGTTTTGAACTTTATCTTGTTCACCAAGTCCTGTATGGCCTGATGGAGGACAGGGTTTTATGCTGTGTGATACACAAGACTGAGAATTAGATAGTCATGGAATATTTCCTTTACATTTCATATCACAATGTTGCGTGTGTGGTAGCATTACTTTGGAATTCAAATATTTCAATTATGCTCACGTTTTTGAACATAGTGGGATATTAATTTTTAAGGAGAAGGAATCAGTGCCGGAAGAGAAGGGACTATGTTCAAATGTCAACCAAAATGGGGGTTAAAGGAGGAATGTTGGATGACCATGACTTTAGTGGGACTAGGATTGAAGAGGAAGAAGTCAGTCTTGTGGCTAAGATTAACTTCACGGGGTCATGGAGGAGTTGAGGGAGCAAGTGGAGATGTGAAAAGCATTAGACTTCAATCATTTTGCAAGCAAAAATTACAATATGTGCAATATTTCTTTTTCTCTCAAAGTTTCTTCAAAAGTCGTTTCTCTTTGCGATTAGAACATCAGGTTTTACCGTGAAAAGAATGTGACTCATCAATTGGATTTGCACAACTTTGCATGGTGACGTTAATCAGTCAGGTATTAGGGAAGTGTCGCTTACATGTCATTTTCCAAAGTATAAATTTCTACAAATCAGGCTTGAAATCAACATCTGACATGTGGGAGGCTTTCAAGTGTCAGTTGAAAGGAATTCAGGACCGGCATGTTCCTGTGTGGAAGAAGGATAAATACGGCAAATTTCGGGAACCTTAGATAACGAGAGATATTGTAGGCCTCGTCAAAAAGAAAAAGGAGGCATTTGTCAGGGCTAGAAGGCTGGGAACAGACGAAGCCTGTGTGGAATATAAGGAAAGTAGGAAGGAACTTAAGCAAGGAGTCAGGAGGGCGAGAAGGGGTCACGAAAAGTCATTGGCAAATAGGGTTAAGGAAAAGCCCAAGGCTTTTTACACATATATAAAAAGCAAGAGGGGAGCCAGGGAAAGAGTTGGCCCACTGAAGGATAGGCAAGGGAATCTATGTGTGGAGCCAGAGGAAATGGGTGAGGTACTAAATGAATACTTTGCATCAGTATTCACCAAAGAGAAGGAATTGGTGGGTGTTGAATCTGGAGAAGGGTGTGTAGGTAGCCTGGGTCACATTGAGATCCAAAAAGACGAGGTGTTGGGCGTCTTGAAAAATATTAAGGTAGATAAGTCCCCAGGGCCTGATGGGATCTACCCCAGAATACTGAAGGAGGCTAGAGAGAAAATTGCTGAGGCCTTGACAGAAATCTTTGGATCCTCACTGTCTTCAGGTGATGTCCTGGAGGACTGGAGAATAGCCAACGTTGTTCCTTTGTTTAAGAAGGGTAGCAAGGATAATCCAGGGAGCTAAAGGCCAGTGAGCCTTACATCAGTGGTAGGGAAATTACTGGAGAGAATTCTTCGAGACAGGATCTACTCCCATTTGGAAGCAAATGGACGTATTAGTGAGAGGCAGCATGGTTTTGTGAAGGGGAGGTCGTGTCTCACTAATGTGATAGAGTTTTTCGAAGAGGTCACAAAGATGATTGATGCAGGTAGGGCAGTGGATGTTGTCTATATGGACTTCAGTAAGGCCTTTGACAAGGACCTTCATGGTAGACTGGTACAAAAGGTGAAGTCACATGGGATCAGGGGTGAGTTGGCAAGGTGGGTACAGAAATGGCTAGGTCATAGAAGGCAGAGAGTAGCAATGGAAGGCTGCTTTTCTAATTGGAGGGCTGTGACTAGTGGTGTTCCGCAGGGATCAGTGCTGGGACCTTTGCTGTTCGTAGTATATATAAATGATTTGGAGGAAAATGTAACTGGTCTGATTAGTAAGTTTGCAGACGACACAAAGATTGGTGGAATTGCGGATAGCAATGAGGACTGTCAGAGGATACAGCAGGATTTAGATCATTTGGAGACTTGGGCGGAGAGATGGCAGATGGAGTTTAATCCGGACAAATGTGAGGTAATGTGAGGTAGGGAATATACAGTGAATGGTAGAACCCTCAAGTGTATTGAAAGTCAGAGAGATCTAGGTGTACAGGTCCACAGGTCACTGAAAGGGGCAACACAGGTGGAGAAGGTAGTCAAGAAGGCATACGGCATGCTTGCCTTCATTGGCCGGGGCATTGAGTATAAGAATTGGCAAGTCATGTTGCAGCTGTATAGAATCTTAGTTAGGCCACACTTGGAGTATAGTGTTCAATTCTGGTCGCCACACCACCAGAAGGATGTGGAGGCTTTAGAGAGGGTGCAGAAGAGATTTACCAGGATGTTGCCTGGTATGGAGGGCATTAGCTATGAGGAGCGGTTGAATAAACTCGGTTTGTTCTCACTGGAACGATGGAGGTTGAGGGGCGACCTGATAGAGGTCTACAAAATTATGAGGGGCATAAACAGAGTGGATAGTCAGAGGCTTTTCCCCAGGGTAGAGGGGTCAATTACTTGGGGGCATAGGTTTAAGGTGCGAGGGGCAAGATTTAGAGGAGATGTACGAGGCAAGTTTTTTTACACAGAGGGTAGTGGGTGCCTGGAACTCGCTACTGGAGGAGGTGGTGGAAGCAGGGACGATAGTGACATTTAAGGGGCATCTTGACAAATACATGAATAGGATGGGAATAGAGGGATACGGACCCAGGAAGTGTAGAAGATTGTAGTTTAGTCGGGCAGCATGGTCGGCACGGGCTTGGAGGGCCCAAGGGCCTGTTCCTGTGTTGTACTTTTTAAATCTTTGTTCTTTGTATGAAACTAATTGCACTTTTGCATTTTATTCTAAATTAATATAAAAGCACAGATTAAATGGAACAATAGTGTTGAATTCTCCACATTGAGCTAGATAGTGTGGCCCTTTGCTGCAGCAATGAGGACATGGATTTGCATTGGTCAACTTCAGCACATTTGATGTTAACTTCCCTACACCATAGTAAAAATACCGTGTAAAGCTTTTGAGCCAGCACGGCATGTGCTAACTGGTCTCGTTAATTCCTCAATTAAATTAAATGAATGGAACCAAGTCCCACAACATAATCTCCATGGTCTCTTAGTTCACCAAGTGTCTTATTAAAATGGCTGCTGGGAAGATTTTGGAATAGTTGATCATAAACTGCGCCACTTAGAATAGTGTTTCAGGATTTCCAAACCGAACTTTGTGCTGTTGCTGTTCTGGCTATTAAAGTACAATTCAGCACCACACTCCACCAAGTTTATTCCCGATTTGCTCGTTCACCTTGCTGATGTTCTTTCATTCAATACTCCTTTCGCGATAGCTCCGAAACTTGCCAGTGTCACTTTAAATCCTCCAGAATTGTATTGGAGTTGAATGGAATTAACGATAAATATTGCAACCTGGGAAGGAAATGATTGGTGCATTAAATAATCATATTTATTTTTGCTATTGAATATAGAACCCTAAAACGCAGAAGGAGATCATTCAGCCTAGAGTCTGCACTGACCCTCTGAAAGAGCACCCTGCCTAGGCCCACTCCTCCGGAAACTCGTAACCCCACTAAGCTTTGAGCACTAAGGGACAATTTTACCATGGCCAATCCACCTAACCTGCACATCTTTGGACTGTGGGAGGAAACCGGAGCACCCGGAGGAAACCCACGCAGACACAGAGAGAAAGTGGAAACTCCACACAGAATGTTACCCAAGGCCGGAATTGAACCAGGGTACCTGGTGCTGTGAGGCAAGCAGTGCTAACCACTGTGCCACCATGCCACCCACTGAACACTTTAATGTATTGGTTGTAAAAAAGTATCAGAGAAGGGACAACAGGCCATTAAAAAAAGGGTGTGAAGTGGGAGTTCAGGGCCATGTGATAAAACATCAAGGAAAATATCAAATCTGAGTTGGCAAGCTGACATGCTTGGCCTACATGGGTACCCTACTCATGGGTAGCTCAGGAAATATGTAATTCAACCAAACATGATTATTGGTCATGTCTGAAGAGGCCTTTTGACACTTCAGCAGGGAAGTCTTTATGGTGCTGTGTCATACACTGCGAGAGACCGAGTGAAGTGTATGTGTGCGCGCGCGTGCGCGTGAGAAACTGAGCGAGTGTGTGGGGGTGAGTGTGAGGTCCCAGGTTCGATCCCGACTCTGGGACACTGTGGAGTTTGCAAACACATTCTCCCTGTGTTTGCGTGGGTTTCGCCCCTAGAACCCCAAAGATGTGCAGGGTAGATGGATTGGCCACGCTAAATTGCCCCTTAATTGGACAAAAATAATTGGGTACGCTAAATTTATTTTTAATAAAAAGTGGGCTATGTGAGGCTGTGAGTGAGGGTGAGAGATTGTGCGAGAAACTGAGTGAGTGAGGGGGTGTATGTGAGACTAAGCAAATGTGTGGGGTGAATGCGACAGACTGAGTGTGTGGGCATGTGAGTGCGAGAGACACTGAGTGAATGTGCGGGGGAGGGGGGCGAAGTGTGTGACACTGAGTGAGTGTGTGGGGATGAGTGTGTAGGGATGGGAGTGCGAGAGACTGAGTGAGTGTGTGGGGGTGAGTGTGTAATAAATTCACGAAGGCAGAAGTCCCTTCACCAGAATTCCTTTTATTTACAAAACCAACAGCTGAACAACCAGGTGCATTCAGCTTGCTGTCTACAGTGGGAGTGCAGAATCTGACACTCCGTTATATACAGAGAAAGGGATTCCCTGATTGGGTCATTAATCAGGGAACTCTTATTCCAATTGGCCAATCTCAAAGGCCAAGCCTAGGTCATTACACCCCTCCCCCACAAAGTCCAAGGAGCCCCCGTGGTCCTAGCGACTCCTGCTTCATTCTGCACCAGGTCCGGATCCCCCACTTCGGCCTCCGACGTGGGGGAGGGGGGCTTTAATGGCTCGGCGCCCATCTTTTCCAATGAGAGTGACCGAAGGGCAGTTCACCCCCTTCCTCCGGGTGCCCAGGGGGACAACCACGGCGTCATCCATGGTGTCCATATCAGAGTCTGATATCCTAATCAGTGGTGCTGGAGGGGCGTGAATAGTTTGCCGATCCGGATCCTCCACTTCGGCCTCAGACGTAGGGCGGTTATAACGGTTAGGCACCCGTATTTTTCGATGAGGACGACCGAAGGGCAGTTTGCCCCCTTCCTCCGGCGGCAGGGGCAGTGGTGCTGGAGGGACATGAACAGTTTGCCGGGGAAGACTCTCCATGGTCCTCGGTATGCTGGTCTGAGTCAGCTCCAGGGGAGGAAACAAATCTGAGGCCTGCACCTGGTCCAGGTGCTTACGACATGTTCTCCCACACATATCTGATATGACACAGGTCCTGTCCTGGCCTTGACTGTTCCTGCTACCCATGTGGGGCCATTCGCATAATTTCTGACCCATACATTTTCACCCATGTTGAACTGCCTTTCTCGGCGAGTGTTGTCGTGGCCCCTGCATTGGGCCTCTTGGTGTTTTTCTACTCTTCCACCTAAATTTGGGAATAATAGGCTCAGCTGGTTCGGAGCCATCTGCCCATGGGTAGCTCCGCCAGTGCTATTCCCGTTGTGGCGTTGTCCTATAGTCAAATAGCCAGCGCGACAGTTTAATGTCTACTGATGCTGCTGACTGATTTTCAACCCGACCTTTAGGGTCTGGAAGGCTCTCTAGGCCAATCCATTTGATGCCGGATGGTATGGAGCTGACATTGTGCCGAATACCATTTGACTTCATGAATTTTGTGAACTCCTGGCTGGTGAAAACCGATCCATTGTCTGAAAGTAAAACCGACCCATTGTCTGAAACTAACACCTCCAGGATATCATGTGTTGCAAACGAGGTTTGAAGTTTTTTGATGGTTGCGGTTGCCGTTGTATTTGCAGAGTTCATTTTGGAGACATCCAGCAATTTGGAATGGCCGTCTATCACAAAAAACATTATCCCATGAACTCATAAACGGGCCTGCAAAATCGACATGAAGTCGCGACCATGGTTTACCCGGCCACTGCCATGGCTATAGCAGGGCGGCAGGTGGCACCTTCTGTCTTTGTTGGCATTCTTGACACCAACCTACCAATGCCACTATATTTGTGTCCAGGCCTGGCCACCAGTCATAGATCCTGGCCAGCATCTTCATTTGAGAGACTCCAGAGAGCCCATGATGTAGTTCAGCCAGTTTGGCTCGACTTGACTTGGAACAATTACTCAAGCTCCCCAGAGCAGCCTCCCGCCTTCCAGCGATTTGCTCTCTTCTGCTCCAGTAAGGGTGGCATTCCAGCTGGACCGGTCTTTCCATCTCCCCGGTTAGCACCATGAGTTTTATTTTTTATTAAAACCAGGTCCCGTTGTGTCCACAAACAAATGTTTTGTGCGGCCACTGGAAGATGTCCAGGAAATGTAGTGTCATCACTGTTTCTTCTATTCTGGGTATCAAATGCGGGGCGTCCGGTAATGGCAGCCTGCTTAGTGCTTTGCCACCCGGGTTCCCGGCCGATGCTCCAGTTGATATTGGTACGCTGTCAGTAGGGCCCAGCGTTGGATCCGGGCGGCACCGTTTTCTTCTTTCAGCAAGCCCAGCAATGGCTTGTGGTCTGTGATTATCGTGAATTTCTGCCCACACAAGTACTGGTGAAATTTCTTAACCGCGATGATCACAGCCAGTCCTTCTTTTTCAATTTGGGCCTACTTGTTGATAATGTCCTGGAAGCAAATGCTATTGGCTGTTCCTGTCCGTTTATCCCTGTGGGCCAGAACTGCACCAACGCCTTGTGGAGACACATCGCAAGCCAGCACCAACTCTATCCTGGGGTTGTAGTGTGTCAAGACGTTTTCTGAGGAGAGCTGTTGTTTGATCTTCTTGGAAGCCCTGTCTTGACAAGCGGACCAGTCCCAGGCTTGCCCCTTTTTTAGTAATTGGTGCAGGGGGTCCAGGATGGAAGCGCTGTTTTGTATGAACTTTCCGTAGTACGTCACCAGTCCTAAAAAAGATCTAAACTCCTGGATTGTGGTGGGGGCCGGAGCATCTTTGAAATGAAATGAATGAAATGAAAATCGCTTATTGCCACAAGTAGGCTTCAAATGAAGTTACTGTGAAAAGCCCCTAGTCGTCACATTCCAGCGCCTGTTCGGGGAGGCTGGTACGGGAGTTCAACCGTGCTGCTGGCCTGCCTTGGTCTGCTTTCAAAGCCAGCGATGTAGCCCTGTGCTAAACATCCCCTATACTCATCTTCACCCGATCTTCCAAAGGGTGTAGCCCTGACTTGTTAATCTTGTACCCCAGATGAGTTACTTGAGATGCTAGAAAAACACGGGAGGGATTCTCCGCCCCCCCCCCCCCCCCCCCCCCGTGCCGGGTCGGAGATTCGGCGGGGGCGGGAATCGCGCTGCGCCGGTCGGCGGGCCCCTCCTGCCGATTCTCCGGCCTGCGAAGGGCCGAAGTCCCGCTGCTTCTATGCCAGTCCCACCAGCGTAAATTGAACCAGGTGCCTTACCGGCGGGACCTGGTGGTGCGGGCGGGCTCCGGGGTCCCCGGGGGGGGGCGCTGGGCGATCTGGCCCCGGGGGGTGCCCACACGGTGGCCTGGCCTGCAATCGGGGCCCACCGATCTGCGGGCGGGCCTGTGCTGTGGGGGCACTCTTTTCCTACGCGCAGACCATCAGCCTCCGCCATAGCCGACGCGTAGGTAAACCCCCCTCCCTGCGAATGCGCGGGGATGACGTCAGCAGCCGCTGACGCTCCCGCACATGCATGGACACGCGCCGGCTGGCGGTGTCCCTTCGGTCCTGGCTGGGGTGGCGCCAATGGCCTTCCACGCCAGCCAGCGGGCGGCAACCACTCCGGGGTGGGCCTAGCCCCTAACGGTGCGGAGGATTCCGCATCTTTGGGGCGGCACGACGCCGGAGTGGTTCACGCCACTCCATCCTGCTGCGACACCCCGCCCCGCCGGGTAGGGAAGAATCCCGCCCCACATTTCTCCCTCTTTAGGCTCACGCCTGCTGCCGAAAACCTCCTTATGGTTTCTCCAGGTTTTGCAGGTTTGGCCTTTGTATTTCCCATAATGAGGACGTTGTGCAGGTAAATGGCAACCTGTGGTAACCCTTGTAATATATTCTCCATTGTCCTCTGGAATATCACACAGGCCGACGATACCCTGAAGGGTAATCAATCAATCTTGTATACTGAAAAAAGCCCTTCGGGGTGTTTATCGTTGAGACTTTTTGGGACTCTTCGTCCAGCTTCAGCTGTCGATATGCGTGGCTCATATCCAGCTTTGAGAAGAGGAGTCCTCCAGCCAGCTTTACATCCAAATCCTCAATCCGGGGAATTGGGTATTTCTCCAGTTGTGAGTAGCGATTAATTGTTTTGTTTGAAATCTCCACAAAGGTGGACCGAGCTGTCCGGCTTAAGGATAGACACTATGGATGCCGCCCATTCTGCAGACTGGACCGGTTTTATTATTCCTTCATGCTCCCATCTTTTGATTTCCGTATCGACTTTCTACCTTCACGCAAAGGGTATCGGTCGGGCCTTGTGGAATTTTGGGACTGCCTCCGGATCTATATGCAATGTCGCCTTTGCTCCCTATATTGTTCGAGCCCTTCTCAGGAAACCTCTGGGTATCTGCACAGGAGTTCGCTCAGGCGACCATTTTCCAGCTTGAAAATGTTTACCCAATCCAGCTGGATCTCTTTCAGCCAGTTTTGTCCCAATAAGCTTGGTCCCACACCTTTCACTGCCATTAAAGATAGATTAACCAGTAACTTTCTGTGATGATTGATTACTGCACCTTTAATGTAATGATCTCTTTAAGACCGGGTTTGAAATCCTAGGGGACTCCGCCTCCGGCTCCACACCCCAGGGAGCCCTATATAAGGTAATGTTCAGTGGGCAGTGAGCACACTTCTCGGTAGCTGCCTGGTTCTCTGCTAATTAAAGCCTTTGTATTACCAATCACCTCTCTCGAGTTGTAATTGAGGGTATCTCAATTTAATCAGCAGATTACTTCAAGATGGACAGCGGTCTAAAGCCGGAGAAACTCAATGTGGACGCTCGGTCACCGGAGGCCGCTGAAATTTTTAAATACTGGCTTCGGTGTTTTGAGGCCTACCTGAACTCCCCAGACTCTCCAGTCGACGGACCTCAAGCTGAGCTTACTACATGCCCGGGTGGGCCACAGACTCTCCTCCGCGATCGAAAAGGCCACCACATACGAGGCAGCGGTTGAAATCCTGGAGAAGCGCTTTGTTAATACAATAAACGAGGTACACGCCCGGCATTTGATCTCGACCTGCCGGCAGCGTTCCGGGGAAATGCTGCACAAGCAAGTGGAAAGACTCATCGCGCTCGCTAGCAACTGCGACGTTCGGCAGCTCCTGCCAGAAACGGACTTTTGGGCTCTTTTGAGGGGCCCCAGCGGCATTTGTTCGACGGTTCCCAGTGTGGGAAGGTGACAGTACGATTTCCCTGGCACTGTATGGATTGGACCAGGAGTGGAGCGGTGAAAAAATAAATTCTGGTGCAGCGAAAAGTGCGAGGGAGGAAAGCCAAGATGGCGGCGGATGGAGACCAGGCAGCATGGGCGCAAGAGCAGCAGGAGTTTCTTTTTAAAAAAAAATATATTTTATTCAACTTTTTCGGCCACACAAAACAGTACAAAGGTTTTTCCCCTTTTTACAACAGCAAAACAATATAAATAACCGTGACCGTATTTTTAACAAATAAATAAATAATATATAAACTAAATGGCAACTGCCATAACAAAAATAATAGCTCTCCCAAATAATAAAATCAGCAATTCAATATACATAACCAAGTACCAATATCTTTACAAAAACACCCCTGAGGACCCACCTGAGCCATGTCGTTTATCCAGGTCTCCACGCCCGGAGGCTTGGCTTCCTTCCACATAAGCAGTATCCTTCGCCGGGCTACTACGGACGCAAAGGCCAAAACATCAGCCTCTCTCGCCTCCTGCACTCCCGGCTCTTCTGCAACCCCGAATATAGCCAGCCCCCCAGCCTGGCTCGACCCGGACCCCCACCACCTTTGAAAGCACCTTCGCCACCCCCACCCAGAATCCCTGCAGTGCCGGGCATGACCAAAACATGGTGTGGTTTGCTGGGCTTCTCGAGCATCTCCCACACCTATCCTCTACCCCGAAAAATTTACTGAGCCTTGCTCCGGTCATATGTGCCCTGTGCAAAACCTTAAATTGTATCAGGCTAAGCCTGGCGCACGAGGACGAAGAGTTTACCCTACATAGGGCATCTGCCCACAGCCCCTCTTCAATCTCTTCCCCCAGCTCTTCCTCCCATTTTCCCTTCAGCTCATCCACAATGTTCTCCCCCTCGTCTCTCATTTCCCTGTATATATCTGACACCCTACCATCCCCCACCCATGTCCCTGAGATCACTCTATCCTGAATCTCCTGCATCGGGAGCTGCGGGAATTCCCTCACCTGTTGCCTCGCAAAAGCCCTCAGTTGCATGTATCGAAATTCATTCCCTTGGGGCAACCCATATTTTTCCGTCAGCGCTCCCAGACTCGCAAACGTCCCGTCCAAGAACAGATCCCTCAGTTGCATAATCCCAGCTCTCTGCCATGCTCCAAATCCCCCATCTATTCTCCCCGGGACAAACCTATGATTGTTTCTTATTGGGGACCGCACAGAGGCTCTCGTCATTCCCCTATGCCGTCTCCACTGCCCCCAAATTTTCAGTGTTGCCACCACCACTGGACTTGTGGTGTATTTCTTCGGGGAGAACGGCAGCGGTGCCGTCACCAGTGCTTGTAGGCTGGTTCCTTTGCAGGACGCCATCTCCAATCTCTTCCACGCCACTCACTCCCCTTCTCCCATCCACTTACACACCATTGAAACATTGGCGGCCCAATAGTACTCACTTAAGCTCGGTAGTGCCAGTCCCCCCCTCTCCCTGCTGTGCTGCAAGAACCCCTCCTCACTCTCGGGGTCTTCCCAGCCTACACAAAACTCATAACGCTTTTCTCGATCTTCTTGAAAAAAGCCTTCGTGACCATCACCGGGAGGCACTGAAACACAAAAAGGAATCTCGGGAGGACTACCATTTTGACCGCCTGCACCCTCCCCACCAGTGACAGGGGCACCATGTCCCATCTCTTAAAATCCTCCTCCATCTGTTCCATCAATCGTGTTAAATTAAGCCTCTGTAAGGTTCCCCAACTCCTGGCTATCTGGATCCCCAAGTACCGCAACTTCCCCCTTTCCCTGGCCTCATTAAAGGTTCTCGTCAAAAGCGGGGCCAATAGGTCGATATATTTCCTATAAAATTCCACCGGGAACCCATCCGGTCCCGGGGCCTTCCCCGCCTGCATGCTCCCAATCCCCTTTACCACCTCCTCCACATCAATCTGTGCTCCCAGTCCCGCCCTCTCCTGCTCCTCCACCTTCAGGAATTCCAGCTGATCCAGGAAATGCATCATTCCCTCCTTCCCTTCCGGGGCTGAGCCTTATGCAACCGCTCATAGAATGTCTTAAACACCCCATTCACTCTCTCCGCTCCCCGTTCCATCTCTCCCTCCTCATCCCTCACCCCACCTATCTCCCTCTTCCTCAATTGTTGGGTCAGTAACCGACTCACCTTCTCTCCATACTCATACTGCACTCCCTGTGCCCTCCTCCACTGTGCCTCTGCCTTACCCGTGGTCAGCAGGTCAAATTCCACATGTAACCTTTGTCTTTCCCTGTACAGTCCCTCCTCCGGTGCCTCTGCATATTGCCTGTCCACCCTCAGAAGTTCTCTCAGCAATCGCTCCCTTTCTTTACTCTCTTGCTTCCCTTTATGTGCCCTTATGGATATCAGTTCCCCTCTGACCACCGCCTTCAACGCCTCCCAGACCACTCCCACCTGAACCTCTCCATTGTCATTAAACTCCAAGTACCTTTCGATACACCCCCTCACCCTGAGACATATCCCCTCATCCGCCAACAGGCCCATATCCATTCTCCAGAGTGGGTGCTGTTCCTTTTCCTCTCCTACCTCCAGATCTACCCAGTGTGGAGCGTGGTCCGAGATGGCTATGGCCGTGTACTCCGTCCCTGTCACCTTCGGAATCAGTGCCCTTCCCAGGACAAAAAAGTCTATCCGTGAATATACCTTGTGAACATGGGAGAAGAATGAGAACTCCTTACTCCTAGGTCTGATAAATCTCCAAGGGTCTACTCCTCCCATCTGCTCCATGAAGTCCTTAAGCACCTTGGCCGCTGCCGGCCTCCTCCCGGTCCTGGACTTCAACCGGTCCAGCCCTGGATCAAGCACTGTATTGAAATCTCCCCCCATTACGAACTTTCCCGCCTCCAGGTCCGGGATACGCCCCAACATACGCCTCATGAAGTTTGCATCATCCCAGTTCGGGGCGTACACGTTCACCAGAACCACCGCCTCTCCTTGCAGTCTGCCACTCACCATCACGTATCTACCCCCACTGTCCGCCACTATGGTCTTTGCCTCAAACAGTACCCGTTTTCCCAATAAAATAGCCAACCCCCTATTCTTCGCATCCAAACCCGAATGAAACACCTGTCCCACCCATCCTTTACGTAGTCTGACCTGATCTGTCAATTTCAGGTGCGTCTCCTGCAACATAACCACATCTGCCTTTAATTTCTTGAGGTGTGCGAGTTCCCTTTTAATCGGCCCATTCAGCCCTCTCACGTTCCACGTGATCAACCGGGTTGGGGGGCTCTTTACCCCGCCCCCCTTGTCGACTAGCCATCCCCTTTTTTACCCCAGCTCCTCACCCGGTTCCCACGTACCTGTATATCCCACCGACGGTGCCCTCCCGCCTCGACCACCCCGCCCCATAACAGCTCCCCCTTCCCCTTAGCAGCAGCAACCCAGTTATCTCCCTTCCCCCCACCCCCCCCCCCCCTCCGCTAGATCCCCCTCTAGTGTAATTACACTCCCCATGCTGCTCCCAGAAGTCAGCGAACTCTGGCTGACCTCGGCTTCCCCGTTTGCCCTCGGCCTCTCACTGTGCGAGGCCCCCACCTTCCTGCGTCCCTGTTCCCGCCATAATTACCATAGCGCGGGAACGAGGCCCGCGTTTCCCACTCAGTCCCGCTTTCCTACCCACCGGCGCCCACAGTCCTCATACTCCGCCCCTCCCCTCCCCCAAACAAGGGGAAGAGAGAAAATTTACAGGATTAAAGAGTTAACAATTGAAAAATCATCCCCCCCCCCTCTTCCTCGTCCCACATAGTCACCCCACCACTTTGTCCCAGAAGCTCTTTCTCTCGCCAGACTATTCCAGCTTCTCGTCCACTATGAATGTCCACGCCTCTTCTGCCGTCTCAAAGTAGTGGTGCTTCCCTTGGTGTGTGACCCACAGTCTCGCCGGTTGCAGCATTCCAAATTTCACCTTCTTTTTGTGAAGCACCGCCTTAGCCCGATTGAAACTTGCCCTCCTTCTCGCCACCTCCGCACTCCAATCCTGGTATACGCGGATCACCACGTTCTCCCACCTGCAGCTCCGAGTTTTCTTCGCCCATCTTAGGACCATCTCTCTGTCATTATAGCGGTGAAACCTCACCACTATAGCTCGAGGTATTTCTCCTGCCCTTGGTCTTCGCGCCATAACTCGATAAGCTCCCTCCACCTCCAAAGGGCCCGTCGGGGCCTCCGATCCCATTAGCGAGTGAAGCATCGTGCTCACATATGCCCTGACGTCCGCTCCCTCTGCGCCCTCGGGAAGACCTAAGACTCTTAGATTCTTCCTCCTCGAATTATTCTCCAGGGCTTCCAACCTCTCCACACACCTCTTGTGCTGCGCCTCGTGCGTCTCTGTCTTCACCACCAGGCCCTGAATTTCATCTTCATTTTCAGCAGCCTTTGCCTTCACGACCCGAAGCTCCAGCTCCTGGGTCCTCTGCACCTCCTTTAGCCCTTCAATCGCCTGTAGCATCGGGGCCAACACCTCCTTCTTCAGCTCTTCCACACAGCGCCGCAGGAACTCTTGTTGCTCCGGGCCCCATATCGAACGGCCACCTTCCGACGCCATCTTGCTTCGAGCTTCCCTTCCTTGCCGCTGCTCCGAAGGATCCACTGCAATCCTGCTGCTATCCTCTCCTTTTTCCATCAGTATCCGGGGGGATTCCCTTCTATTTCACTGCACAGTGATTTTGGCCGTTTAAAATTGCCGTTGGGGCTCTTATCAAGACCCCAAAAGTCTCTTCCAGCGGGAGCTGCCAAAACGTGCGACTTAGCTGGTCATCACCACACCCGGAAGTGCAGTAGGAGTTTCTTAAGCGCTGCTTCATGGAATTGAAAGCAGAGCTGCTGGAGCCGATGAAGGCTTCGATTGACAAGCTGGTCGAGACCCAGAAGGCCCAAGGGACGGCAATCTGGGAGGTGCGGCAGAAGGCCTCGGAGAATGAGGATCAGATATTGGGCCTGGCGGTGAAGGTGGAGGCGCACGAGGCCCTGCATAAGAAATGGCAGGACATTGGAGAATCGGTCGAGGAGGAAGAATCTGCGGATTCTGGGTCTCCCGGAGGGAGTGGAGGGGTCGGATGCTGGAGCATATGTGGTCACGATGCTGAACACGTTGATGGGCGCGGGTGCCTTCCCGAGGCCCCTGGAGCTGGATGGGGCCCACTGAGTCCTGGCGAGGAGGACCAAGTCTTAACGAGCACCCGCGGGTGGTATTGGTGCGGTTCCACCGCTTGATGGACAGGGAGTGTGTCCTAAGATGGGCAAAAATGGAGTGGAGCAGCAGGTGGGAGAATGCAGAGGTCCGTATATACCAGGACTGGAGCGAAGAGGTGGTCAAGAAGAGGGCCGGGTACAATCGGGCTAAGGCGGTTCTGTATCGGAAGGGGCCGAAATTTGGGATGCTGCAGCCGGCGCGACTGTGGGTCACGTTTAAGGACCGGCACCATTACTTTGAGATGCCGGAGGAGGAGTGGACCTTTATTCAGGCTGAAAAGGTGGACACGGACTGAGGGTCGGTTGTGAGGGGAGGTCGCGGGGGGCTACTGTGGTTACTGTGCTTTGGGGAATGTTCTATTCTGTTCTGTATTGCTTCCTTGGGTGCAGAGTGGGGTAGGGTGAAATGGTTCGAAGTGGGGGTTTTGTGAGAGTGTGGGCGTCGGTGGTTGGAAGGACGGGGCCCCATTGGGGGGAGGGGAGATGGGAGGCCCGAGGTGGGGGAGCTGGGATTAGGCCGCAAAAAGGAGCTGCGCCAGAGAAAGCGGGGCCGGCCTGATGGAAAGCGCGGGCTGTTTCAAGCGCGAGGGAAGGAAGGGGGCAGGGCCGGGGGGGAAGGGCGGTGTTGGAGAGGAGCGCCCGCTGATGGACGGGGGGGTGTGGGGGGGGGGGGGGAAGACTACCACACTGGGGGGGTCGCTGGAGTGGCGGGAGTGGCCGGGCTCAGCAGGAGTCAGCTGACTTACGGGAGTGCTATGGGGGGAGCAACGCAGCTAGGGGGGGACCTAGCCTGGGGGGGGGGGGAACTGGGTTGCTGCTGCATTGACCAAAGGTGAGCTGGAGCTCAGAGAGAGAGTCCGGGCGGGGGTCTCCCGCTGGGGGGAATTGAGAGTGCGGGAGGGGCGGGCATGTGGCTGGTCTAGAAAAGGGGATGTCTGATCGGCAGGGGGCGGGAGCGGGAAGCCCCCTGATCCGGCTGATAACTTGGAATGTGAGAGGCCTAAATGGGCCGGTCAAGAGGGCCCGTGTTCGCGCACCTGAAGGGACTGAAGGCAGATGTGGTTATGCTCCAGGAAACGCATTTGAGGGTGGCAGATCAGGTTAGGCTGAGAAAGGGGTGGGTAGGGCAGGTTTCCCACTAGGGATTGGACGCAAAGAATCGAGGGGTGGCGATTTTGGTGGGGAAGCGGGTGTCGTTTGAGGCGCTGAACATCGTGGCAGATAATGGTGGTAGGTATGTGATGGTGAGCGGTAAGCTGCAGGGGGTGCGGGTGGTATCAGTGAATGTATATGCCCCGAATTGGGACGATGCCGGATTTATGCGCCGCATGCTGGGCCGGATTCCGGACCTGGAGGCAGGGAGCTTGATAATGGGGCGGGGGGGGACGACGACATTAACACGGTACTGGATCCAGCATTGGACCGCTCCAGATCCAGGACGGGTAGGATGCCGGCAGCGGCCAAGGTGCTGAGGGGGTTTATGGACCAGATGGGAGGGGTGGACCCATGGAGGTTTGTCAGGCCGGGGAATTTTCTTTTTTTTCCCACGTCCATAAAGCCTCCTCCCGGATAGACTTCTTCGTTTTGAGCAGGGCGCTAATTCCGAGGGTGGAGGGCACGGAGTATTCGGCCATAGCCATCTCAGACCATGCCCCGCATTGGGTGGAGCTAGAGCTAGGGGAGGAGAGGGACCAGCGCCCGCTGTGGTGCCTGGATGTGGTCTTGCTGGCGGATGAGGAGGTGAGCGGGCGGATCCAGGGGTGCATTGAAAGCTATCTAGAGGCTAACGATAATGGGGAGGTGCAGGTGGGGGTGGCCTGGGAGGCGCTGAAGGCGGTGATTAAGGGAGAGCTCATCTCCACTAGGGCCCACAAGGAGAAGAAGGAGAGGAGAGAAAGGGAGAGATTGGTGGGGGAGATTTTAAGGGTGGATAGGAGGTATGCAGAGGTCCCCGAAGAGGGACTACTCAAGGAGCGACGAAGCCTCCAGGCCGAGTTCGACCTGTTGACAACCAAGAAGGCAGAGGTGCAGTGGTGGAAAGCGCAAGTGGCGGTGTATGAGTACGGGGAGAAGGCTAGCCGGATGTTGGCACACCAGCTTCGGAAGCGGGAGGCAGCGAGGGAGGTTGGGGGAGTTAGGGATAAAGGTGGGAACACGGTGCGGAGTGCGGTGGGAATACATGGGGTATTTAGAGACTTCTATGAGGGGCTGTGTAGGTCTGAGCCCCCGACGGAGAAGGGGGGGGTGCGTCGATTTTTGGATCGATTGAGATTCCCGAGGGTGGAGGAAGAGCAGGTGGCTGGGCTTGGGGCACTGGTAGGGCTGGAGGAGCTGACTAAGGAGCTGGGGAGTATGCAGGTGGGGAAGGCACCGGGGCCAGATGGGTTCCCGGTGGAATTTTACCGGAAGTACATGGACCTGCTGGGCCCTCTATTAGTGAGGCCTTTCAATGAGGCGAGGGAGGGGGTGCCCTACCCCCGACGATGTCCAGGGCACTGATCTTGAAGCGGGACAAGGATCCATTACAGTGTGGGTCATATAGGCCAATCTCTCTCCTCAATGTGGACGCGAAGCTGTTAGCGAAGGTGTTGGCTACCAGAATTGAGGACTGTGTCCCGGGGGTGATTCACGAGGACCAGACGGGTTTTGTTAAGGGAAGGCAGCTGAATACCAATGTGCGGAGGCTCCTTAACGTAATCATGATGCCTACAGTGGAGGGGGAGGCGGAGATAGTGGCGCCGATGGACGCGGAGAAGGCCTTCGATGGGGTGTAGTGGCGGTACCTCTGAGAAGTGTTGAGGAGGTTTGGGTTCGGGGAGGGGTTCATTAGTTGGGTTAGGCTACTTTATGAAGCCCCGGTGGCAAGTGCGGCCACGAATCGGAGGAGGTCGGAATACTTTCGGCTGTACCGGGGGACGAGGCAGGGGTGCCCCCTATCCTCCTTGCTATTTGCATTGGCAATTGAGCCTTTGGCTATGGCACTAAGGGAATCCAGGAACTGGAGGGGGCTGGTCCCGGGGGGGGGGGGGGGGATGCCGGAGGTGATGCGAATCCTCAGGGAGTTTGGGGACTTTTCCGGGTATGAGCTCAACGTGGGGAAGAGTGAGCTCTTCGTGGTACACCCAGGTGACCAGGGAAGGGGGATAGACGAGCTTCCACTGAAGAGGGCGGAAAGGAGTTTTTGGTACCTGGGGATCCAGGTGACCAGGAGCTGGCGGGCCCTACACAAGCTCAACTTGACGAGGCTGGTGGAGCAGATGGAGGAGGAGTTCAAAAGGTGGGATATGCTGCCACTCTCCTTGGCGGGTAGGGTACAGTCGGTGAAGATGGCGGTGCTCCCGAGGTTCCTTTTTATATTCCAGTGCCTCCCCATCCTGATCCCTAAGGCCTTTTTTAAACTGGTCAGTAGGAGCATCATGGGATTCGTGTGGGCGAAAAAGACCCCGAGGGTGAGAAGGGTGTTTCTGGAGCGGAGTAGGGACAGAGGAGGGTTAGCATTACCTAATCTGTGTGGGTATTACTGGGCTGCCAATGTGGCGATGATATGCAAGTGGGTAATGGAGGGGGAGGGGGCGGCGTGGAAGAGGCTGGAGATGGCGTCCTGTGTATGCATGAGTCTGGGAGCGCTGGTGACAGCACAGCTGCCGCCTATTAGGTACATCACGAGTCTGGTGGTGACGGCGACTTTGAAAATTTGGGGGCAGTGGAGGCGCCACAGGGGTGAGGTAGAGGCTTCGGTTTGGTCCCCGATCCGGGAGAACCATCGGTTCGTCCCGGGGAGAATGGATGGAGGGTTCCTGAGCTGGTGCAGGGCAGGAATTAGAAGGATGGGGGACCTGTTTTTAGATGGGACGTTAGCGAGCCTTGGGGCGCTGGAGGAAAAATTCGGGCTTCCCCGGAAATGCCTTCAGGTACATGCAGGTAAGGGCGTTTGTAAGACGGCAGATGAGGGAGTACCCACTGCTTCCAGCACTCAGGATCCAGGATAGGGTGCTCTCGGGGGTGTGGGTTGGAGAGGGCAGAGTCTCGGCGATCTACCAGGAGGAGGAGGAGACCTCGGTGGAGGAGCTAAAGGGTAAATGGGAGGAGGAGCTTGGGGAGGAGATAGACGAGGGTACATGGGCGGACGCCCTGGTTAGGGTTAATTCTTCCTCCTCTTACGACAGGCTTAGCCTGATACAATTTAAGGTTCTTCACAGAGCGCGTATGAGAGGGGCGAGGCTGAGCAGGTTCTTTGAGGTGGAAGACAGGTGTGGGAGGTGCCCCGATGCTATTTTTGCGGCCAACAAAGACACCCCCGCCAACGCTGCCGGCCCGTGCTGCCCTTTGTAAGGCCTGCAGGAAGAAGGGCCACTACGCAGCGATGTGCCAGGCCCGCTCAGCGGCAGTGGTGTCCCCCCCCCCCCCCCCTGGTCACGGACAATGGGCGCCGCTATCCTCCCCTCCTCCCCAGGCCATGTGTGTTTCATGGGCACCGCCATCTTGCTCCACGCCCGCAACATGCGTTCCATGGGCGCCGCCATTTTGTGACCCCCAGGACCTCCGGGCGCCGCCACCTTGTCCACCCCGCAGCACATGGAGACCAACGGCGTTTCAGGACCCCGACTCAGCGGCCGCCTCACTACCCGACGATCAACCATGACTCGCATCCATGGTAATCGACCAGTCCAGACCTCACACTCTGACCAACGCATCCACCAGGTGAAAGCCAACGGGCACGTGACCTCCTGCCTACTGGACTCCGGGAGCACCGAGAGCTTTGTACATCCAAATACGGTATGGTGCTGCTCCCTTAAGGTACACCCTACCAATCAAAGTATCTCCCTGGACTCCGGATCCCATTGCGTAGCGATCCGGGGGTACTGCACGGTCACGCTCACAGTCCAAGGCGTAGAGTTCCACAGTTTTCTCCTCTATGTCCTCCATAACCTCTGCGCTGCACTTATCCTTGGCCTGGATTTTCAGTGCAACCTTCAGAGCCTGGCCCTTAAATTCGGCAGACCCTTACCACCCCTCACTATGTGCGGCCTCGCGACCCTAAAGGTTGATCCTCCTTCCCTCTGCCAATCTAACTCCAGATTGCAAACCCGTCGCCACCAGGAGCAGACGGTACAGCACCCAGGATAAGGCCTTCATCAGGTCCGAGGTCCAGCGGTTGCTTCAGGAGGGAGTCATCGAGGCCAGCAACAGCTCCCGGAGAGCTCAAGTGGTAGTGGTTAAGTCTGGGGAGAAAAACCGAATGATCTTGGACTACAGCCAGACCATCAACAGGTACACGCAGCTCGACGCGTACCCCTTCCCACGCATATCTGACATGGTTAACCAGATTGCCCAGTACCGGGTCTTCTCAACGGTGGACCTGAAATCCGCTTACCACCAGCTCCCCATCCGTAAATCGGACCAGCCATACATCGCCTTCGAGGCAGACGGCCAGCTATATCACTTCCTTAGGGTCCCCTTTGGCGTCACCAATGGAGTTTCGGTCTTCCAAAGGGAGATGGACCGAATGGTCGACCGGTACGGCTTGCGGGCCACGTTTCCGTACCTAGATAATGTGACCATCTGCGGCCATGATCAGCAGTACCACGACACCAACCTCGCTAAATTTCTCCGTACCGCCTCTCTCCTCAGCCTCATGTACAACAAGGAGAAGTGTGTGTTCCGTACAAACCGCTTAGCCATCCTCGGCTACGTGGTCCAGAATGGAGTTCTGGGGCCCAATCCCGACCGCATGTGCCCCCTCATGGAGCTTCCCCTCCCCCCCTACCCCAAGGCCCTCAAACGCTGCCTGGGGTTCTTCTCGTATTACGTTCAGTTGGTCCCAAACTATGCGGACAAGGCCCGCCCACTCATACAGTCCACTCATTTCCCCCTGACGGCAGAGGCCCAACAGGCCTTCGCCCGGATCAGAGCTGATATTGCCAAGGCCACAATGCACGCTGTAGATGAAACACTTCCTTTCCAAGTAGAAAGCGACGCATCGGACGTAGCCCTCGCCGCCACCCTCAACCAGGCAGGCAGGCCCGTGGCATTCTTTTCCCGCACCCTCCATGCCTCCGAAATTCGGCACTCATCCGTCAAAAAGGAGGCCCAGGCTATCGTTGAGGCTGTGCGACATTGGAGGCATTACCTGGCCGGCAGGAGATTCACTCTCCTCACTGACCAATGGTCGGTAGCCTTCATGTTCAACAACACACAGCGGGGCAAGATCAAAAATGACAAAATCTTGCGGTGGAGAATCGAGCTCTCCACCTATAACTACGAGATTAAGTATCGCCCTGGCAAACTCAACGAGCCCCCAGACGCCCTACCCCGAGGTACATGTGCCAGCGCACAGGTAGACAGACTCCGGACCCTGCACGACAGCCTTTGTCACCCAGGGGTCACTCGGTTGTACCACTTCCTTAAGGCACAAAATTTGCCCTACTCCGTCGAGGAAGTAAGGACGATCACCAAGGACTGCCAGGTCCGTGCGGAGTGCAAACTGCAATTCTACCGGCCAGACTGCGCGCACCTGGTGAAGGCCTCCCGCCCCTTTGAACGCCTCAGCGTGGATTTCAAAGGCCCCCTCCCCTCCTCCGACCGACACACGTATTTCCTCAGTGTGATCGATGAATACTCCAGTTTTCCCTTCGCCATCCCATGCCCCGACATGACGTCTGCCACCGTCATTAAAGCCCTTAATTCTATTTTCACTCAGGTCGGCTTCCCCGCCTACATCCACAGTGACAGGGGATCCTCATTCATGAGTGATGAACTACGCCAGTTCCTGCTCAGCAGGGGTATCGCCTCCAGCAGAACGACGAGCTACAACCCCCGGGGAAACGGACAGGTAGAAAGGGAGAATGGGACAGTATGGGGGGCCGTCAAGCTGGCCCTACGGTCCAGAAATCTCCCGGCCTCCCGCTGGCAAGAGGTCCTCCCTGATGCACTACATTCCATTCGCTCATTACTTTGCACTGCTACTAACAGTACACCGCATGAACGCCTTTTTGCCTTTCCCAGGAAGTCCACATCCGGGGTATCACTCCCAACTTGGCTCACAGCTCCGGGAACCGTGCTTCTCCGTAAACATGTGCGGCTCCACAAGGCGGACCCATTGGTGGAAAGGGTGCACCTGCTCCACGCAAACCCGCAGTACGCCTACGTGGCGTTCCCTGACGACCGCCAGGATACCGTCTCCCTCAGGGACCTGGCACCAACAGGTTCCACCCGCACACCACCCTCCCCTCCCCCACCGCCCCCATCACCCCCCCAGGACCGTCCGTCCTCCCCCTGCCCACCCGCGTTGATGAAGAGGATTTTGGCACGCTCCCGGAGTCAACTTCGACCACGACAGCACCTACATCGCCGGCTCCACTTCGTTGCTCCCAGAGGACGATCAAGGCGCCCGACCGGCTGTATCTCTGACCGGCCCACGGGATGACCAGAGACATTTTTTTTTCTCTGTTCTGTAAATATTAAAGATTGCGAATTGTATATAGTTATCCACCACCCCCGCCAGACTCAATTTTAACAGGGGGTGAATGTGGTAAACCACTGTGTTCCTATATTAAGGGTTGTAAGGTAGAACCTGCACTACAAGATCACCTGGGCCCCTGCATGCTAGCTCCACCCAGGAGCCGGGTTATAAATATGCGTGGCCTTCATCTAGCAGCCATTTTGTCAGCTGCTGTAGGAGGCCACACTTCAAATACTAATAAAGCCTCAGTTTGAATTCAACTTCGTCTCCAGCCAAATTGATCGTGCCTCAGCGGCCATCTTCAAAATCCGACACGTGCAACCAACGGCGATGGCCATTTTGTGACTCTGGGTGGCCATTTTGTGAGTCCAACTCAACTGAGGACTCAGACTACCCGCAACTGGGAGCGATCACACTCGATCAATCACGACCAAAGCACCTACGGAACTCCATGATGCAGGTCCAAATCAACGGCCACGACGCCCCCTGCCTTTTTGACTCCGGGTGCACGGAGAGCTTTATTCACCCAGAAACGGTAAGGCGCTGCTCCTTGCACACCTATCCCGCCTCCTAAACTATCGCCCTCACGTCCGGGTCCCACTCGGTCCAAATCACAGGATTTGCCCCGAACCTCGCGATCCAGGGTGGCGAATACACCCGTTCCAAACTTTATACCCTCCCTCACCTCTGCACCCCCCTGCTGTTCGGTCTGGACTTTCAGTGTCGCCACCGAAGCCTGACACTGAAGTTCGGCAGACCCCTGCCCCCACTCACAGTATGCAGCCTGGCAACACTCAAAGTTGCACCACCCCCCCTCTTCGCAAACCTCACCTCCGACTGTAAGCCCGTCGCCACCAGGAGTCGGCGGTACAGTGCCCAAGACATGACTTTCATTAAGTCAGAGGTTCAGCGGTTACTGAAAGAAGGGGTCATAGAGGCTAGCAACAGCCCCTGGAGAGCACAAGTATTGGTAGTCCAGTCTGGGGAAAAGAAACGAATGGTGGTGGACCATAGTCAGACTATAAACTGTTTCACGCAACTCGATGCATACCCCCTTCCCCGCATAGCAGAAATGGTTAACCAGATCGTCCAGTACCGGGTATTCTCCACGGTTGACCTAAAATCCACCTATCATCTGCTCCCTATCCACTCGGAGGACCGCCCCTACACGGCCTTCGAAGCAGCCGACCGGCTTTTTCACTTTCTCAGGGTCCCTTTTGACATCACAAATGGGGTCTCCGTTTTTCAAAGGGCGATGGACCAAATGGTGGACCAGTACTAGTTATGGGCTACATACCTGTACTTGGACAATGTCACCATCTGCGGCCATGACCAGCAGGACCACGACGCAAACCTGAAAAAGTTCCTCCAGACCGCCCGGGCCCTCAATCTGACCTGCAACAAAGGGAAGTGCGTTTTCCACACAACCTGACTAGCCATCCTCGGCTACATCGTGGAAAGCGGGGTCCTAGGCCCAGATCCCGACCGCATGCGCCCTTCCCCTTCCCCGTAGCCTCAAGGCACTCAAACGGTGCTTGGGGCTCTTTTCCTATTACGCCCAGTGGGTCCCCAGATATGTGGACAAAGCCCGACCACTCATTAAGACTACGGTTTTTCCCCTTACGACTGAGGCCGATATCATCAAGGCCGCCATGCACGCGGTGGACGAAACCATCCCCTTTGTTATTGGAAATATGGAAAGATGTGTCATTTGAAACATGGAAGTCTGGCAATATCTGGTCTGAGAGAAACATGATAGGATACAGGGAAAGATCCCACAAAGGGTTAACAGCAGCTGTCAGGCAAGGATTGTAAAATGCAGATATCCTTGGTCAAGCAGGCTTAGCAAACAAGACAAACAGGATTTTGAATGAAGCCAAAAACAATGGCTCACACCTTCATTGAAAGTAACTAACTTAGTAAGGAGCTGGAAAAGAATGGGTGAATTCAGTTGAATTTTGTGATAATTCGAAGTGTGAAAATTTGCTAATACCAGGTAAATTAAAGAAAACTGGAGGCTCTCAGTCTACGAGAAACATAATTCAAAGTCAAAATCAAAGTCAAAATTGAGCTGAGGACACAATTGGAAAATAAAACTATAGAAATGACAGGAATTAAAAGTAACATCTATTGAAACCAAAGCATTTTGAACACCACAAAGGACACAATGTAATCAGATCTATGAGATGAAGTCATGTCAAAATGAATACTTCGTTGGATTAGACTGTTTTAGATCAAAGTTCCTTTTTACAATCAAAGAAAATAAGAGTTACTTTACAATAACATCAAAAAACTTAATTATTAGAAATCAAATATAAACCGAGACCAGAGCAGGAAAGATTCAGAACCAGAATGAGAACCTGAGCTCAGAGGGAGAGAGAGAGAGAAGCAGAGAAGGAACAAGCAGCTAGACTCAGATTACAATCAGCTCGGCCATGGGAAATGGACAGGGCAGAGCAGCCGAGCTAAAATAGCTGATACATCTAAAGAAGACCAGACTTTAAAGAAGATTGATTGTCAAGTTGGGCCTGAAGGTCCCTTCAATCAACCAGAAGGATCCAGAAGCAAGATCTTTTTACTTTTCTGTAAAGACAGAGATTGCATCTTTTAAAAAGAGAGAAAAAAATATATAACAATAAAATAACTCAAAAGTTTTAACCTGAAACAGTGGTTATTAGTCTACTTTACTTACTTAGCAATGCGGGACCCAGGATCGATGCTACTAAGTGGTAAGTAGATGAAATCTTCGGTGAAGGTATGGGTTATACCGGGGGATAACTTGAAAATATAGTTTGACCTGAATAGCACCCACTGAAGCTTGCATCGGAGTCGGGGAGTGAGAATCCCTGATCACCATTTAGAATGTCGGCCCTTTTTGGTATAGGGGGACTTCTCAGAATAGTGGTGAGTTTTCAAAAACACCTTCCAGGTAGAAAGCAATGCATCAGATGTCGCCCTGGCTGTTGCCCTCAACCAGGCAGGCAGGCCAGTAGCCTTTTTCTCTCGAACCCTCACCGCCTCAGAAATTCGGCACTCTGCAGTCGAGAAGGAGGCACAAGCCATTGTGGAGGCCGTGCGGCACTGGAGGCAGTACCTAGCCGGTAGGAGGTTCGCCCTCATCACCGACCAGCGGTCGGTAGCCTTTTTGTTCGATAACGCACAACGGGGCAAAATAAAAAATGATACGAGGCGGAGGATCGAACTCTCCACCTACACGCACGATATTACATATCGTCCGGGGAAGCTGAACGAGTCCCCAGATGCCCTGTCCCGCGGCACGTGCGCCAACGTGCAGAAAGACCGTCTGCGGGCCATCCACGATGACCTCTGTCACCCGGGGGTCACCCGGCTTGCTCATTTCATCAAGTCTCGCAACCTACCTTACTACACCGAGGAGGTCAAGGCCATGACCAAGGCTTGCCAGATCGGTGCGGAGTGCAAACCGCGCTTCTACCGACCAGACAAGACTCGCCTGGTGAAAGCCTCTGGGCCCTTTGAGCGACTAAGTGTGAACTTCAAAGGGCCCCTCCCATCCACCAACCTCAACATCTATTTCCTCACTGTCATCGACGAATTCTCCCGCTTCCCATTCGTTGTCCCCTGCCCCGATATGACCGCGGCCACTGTAATCAAGCACTGCACAGCACCTTCACCTTGTTCGGTTTCCCTGCCTATACCCACAGCGACCGGGGTACATTGTTCATGAGCAATGAGCTGCGTCAGTATCTGCTCAACAAGGGCATCGCCTCGAGCAGAACAACCAGCCATAACCCGTGGGGAAACGGGCAGGTGGAGAGGGAGAACGCAACAGTTTGGTAGGCTGTCCTTCTAGCCCTATGGTCAAGAAGTCTCCCAAGCACCCGCTGGCAGGAGGTCCTACCCAATGCGCTACATTCCATTAGCTCGTTCCTCTGCACGGCCACAATCGAGACTCCTCACAATCGCTTGTTTGTCTCCCCCAGGAAGTCCACCTCAGGGGTCTCGCTTCCACGTTGGCTGACGACTCCGGGACCAGTTCTACTCTGGAGGCACGCGGGGAGCCATAAGACGGACCCTCTAGTCGAGAGGGTCCAACTATTACACGCAAACCCTCAATACGCCTACGTCAAGCACCTCAACGGAAGGCAAAACACAGTTTCCCTGCGAGACCTGGCACCCGCTGGCTCTCCCACTGATGCCCCCCCTCTACCGACGCTCCCCTCCCCACACCGGTTGCCGACACCGACAGCGCCCCCCCCCCCCAGCACCCCTCCCCCCCGCCAGCACCGGCACCAATCACCCTAGTCACCCCGGATACCGCACCTGCTCCAACACGGGCAAAGGCTCAGACCACCTTGCTCCCGGATATACCCCCACTGAAGACGACCGTGTCCGCCGCACCACCGCCGGAGCTGAGGAGGTCAACACGGACAATCAGACCACCCAAAAGACTGGACATGTAATTCCACTTCACCCCCGACGGACTGTGTTTTCTTTTAAAACGGGGTGAATGTGATGATTGATTACTGCACCTTTAATGTAATGATCTCTTTAAGACCGGGTTTGAAATCCTAGGGGACTCCGCCTCCGGCTCCACCCCCCAGGGAGCCATATATAAGGTAATGTTCAGTGGGCAGTGTGCAGTGAGCACACCTCTTGGTAGCTATCTGGTTCTCTGCTAATTAAAGCCTTTGTATTACCAATCATCTCTCTTGAGTTGTAATTGAGGGTATCTCACTCTCCATAAGCCACAGAGTGTTGTGCCCAACACTCTCAGTGGTTCCCCTGTGTATGTCCTCAGTTTTGCCAAGATCCTGGTTAGAGATAAGGGTTGGAGTCCAGTGCGAATTTTATTGAATACTGTTTCCCCCATCACTGATACGGCTGCTCCAGTGTCGACCTTATTTTTAATTTAATGGGGTTTGATTTAACCATCGTTACACAGTTTAGTTGTTCCTCGTCAGAGGTAGGTGGGGCTTCTAGGATGTGCATTCTCCTGTACCCCAGCCTACGTGCCCTTCTCCAAGATGTTGGTTTTGGGCTTCTATTTCTCCTCTCAGGCTCCGAACATTGGCAACAACTACAATATTTTACTGGGCGAAAGGCTGCATGGGCTGTTGTATGTCTGGTCCTAATTTTCCCTTGCTTGGGAGCGATTCTGTGAGTGGGCCTGTGTTTCTTAGTATCCGAGTCATTCCAGAGGGAGGCTATGCAGTTGCCTATCCCCCAGCGGCAGTCCCTTAACACAGTTTCACTGGTATGGGCGTCTACCTCCATCGGAGTACCCTGTAACTCAATGTGCTCTGCTCACCGCTTTTTCCAGGGCAAAGCCAGCTGCAATGCTTGTTTGCAATCCAGCTCAGCCTCTGCTCGCAGATGTTTTGTATTGCTGAATTATTTATTCCAAACACCAACCAGTCTCAGAGCATCTCATTTAGCATCAGGCCAAATTCGCAAGCCTCTGCTAATCACCTTAATCTTGTGAAAAAGTTTTTTTTTTTTCTTGTGAAAAAGTTAGTGGCTGACTCCCCAGTGTTTCGGATTGCTGAGTAAAACGGTTATCTTCGCAGGATCAGAGGTGGTTTAGGGTTATAGTACTCTTTTACTAAGTCCAGAAATTCCCAGAAAATTTTCCGTGTTCAGTGCCTCTGGAAAAGTGAGACTGCGCATAATGGCAAAAGCTGCCAGCCCACATGCGGTCAGCAGAATGATCCGTTGCTTTTCATCCGGAACAATATCGTTTGCTCTAAAAAAGTACTTCATCCGCTCAACATATTGGGCCCAGTCTTCCACTGCAGTGTCAAAAGAATCCAACTTCCCAAATAAAGGCACGTTGCCTGTCAGTGGCTTACCCTTAATATATGGCGGCTACTAATGAGCAGGTTCCTTCAGGTCGTTCCATTTTCCTCGTCACCACTGTAATACATCCACAGAGGCTGTAGTCTCTTCATCAGAATTCTTTTTATTTACAAAACTAATAGCCAAACAACCACGTGCATTCAGTCTGCTGTCTACACTGGGAGTGCAGAGGATCAGACACTCCCTGTTATACACAGAGAAAGGGATTCCCTGATTGGGCCACTAATCAGGGAACTCGTATTCTAATTAGCCAATCTCAAAGGCCAGGCCTACGTTATTACACCGTGAGACACAGTGAGTGTGTGGAGTGAGTGTGAGACACTGAGTGAGTGTGGGGGGTGCATATGAGACACTGAGTGAGTGTGTGGGGGTGAGTAGAAGACACTGAGTGAGTGTGTGGGGGTGAGTATGAGACACTGAGTGAGTGTGTGGGGGTGAGTATGAGACATTGAGTGAGTGTGTGGGGGTGAGTATGAGACACTGAGTGAGTGTGTGGGGGTGAGTGAGACACAGTGAGTGTGTGGGGGTGAGTAGGAGACACTGAGTGAGTGTGTGGGGGTGTGTGAGACACTGAGTGATTGTGTGTGGGGGTGAGTATGAGACACTGAGTGAGTGTGGGGGGGTGTGAGACACTGCGTGAGTGTGTGGGGGTGAGTATGATTCACTGAGTGAGTGTGGGGGGGGTGAGACACTGAGTGATTGTGTGTGGTGTGTGAGACACTGCGTGAGTGTGGGGGTGAGTATGAGACACTGAGTGAGTGTGGGGGGGTGTGAGACACTGAGTGAGTGTGTGGGGGTGAGTATGATTCACTGAATGAGTGTGGGGGGGTGAGACACTGAGTGATTGTGTGTGGTGTGTGTGAGACACTGCGTGAGTGTGTGGGTGACAGTGAGTGAGTGTGGGGGGGGTGAGACACTGCGTGAGTGTGTGGGGGGGGCTGTGGGGGGTGAGACACTGCGTGAGTGTGTGGGTGGGGTGAGATACTGAGTGAGTGTGGGGGGGGTGAGACGCTGAGTCAGTGTGTGGGGGGTGTGTGAGACACGGAGTGAGTGTGGGGGTGAGTATGAGACACTGAGTGAGTGTGGGGGTGATTATGAGACACTGAGTGAGTGTGGGGGTGTGTGAGACACTGAGTGAGTGTGTGGGGGTGGGTAGGAGACATGGAGTGAGTGTGTGGAGTTAGTGTGAGACAGTGAGTGAGTGTGCGGGAGTGAGTATGAGACACTGAGTGAGTGTGTGGGTGACAGTGGGTGAGTGTGTGGGGGGGTGAGTGAGTGGGTGGGGGGTGCCACACTGAGTGAGTGTGTGGGGGTGATTAGGAGACATTGAGTGAGTGTGGGGGGATGAGACACTGAGTGATTGTGTGGGGGTGTGAGACACTGCGTGAGTGTGTGGGGGTGATTATGAGACACTGAGTGAGTGTGGGGGGGTGAGACACTCAGTGTGTGGGGGGGGGTGTGAGACACTGAGTGAGTGTGTGGGGGTGAGCATGACACACTGAGTGAATGTGTGAGGGGGTGGTGAGACACTGAGTGAGTGTGTGGGGGGGGTGAGACACTGAGTGAGTGTGCGCGGGAGTGAATGTGTGCGGGGGGGTGTGAGACACGGAGTGAGTGTGTGTGGGTGAGTATGTGACACCGGGTGTGTGTGTGTTGGGGGGGGTGAGACACTGAGTGAGTGTGTGGGGGTATGTGAGACACTGAGTCGGTGTGTGAGACACGGAGTGAGTGTGGGGGTGAGTAGGAGACACTGAGTGAGTGTGTGGGGGGTGTGTGAGACACTGCGTGAGTGTGTGGGGGTGATTATGAGACACTGAGTGAGTGTGGGGTGGGTGAGACACTGAGTGAGTGTGTGGGGGGGGGTGAGACACTGCATGAGTGTGTGGGGGGGTGGGTGAGACACTGAGTGAGTGTGTGTGGGGTGAGTATGAGGCACTGAGTGAGTGTGGGGGTGAGTGTGAGACACGGAGTGAGTGTGCGGGGGTGGGGGGTGAGACACTGAGTGAGTGTGTGTGGGGTGAGTATGAGGCACTGAGTGAGTGTGGGGGTGAGTGTGAGACACTGAGTGAGTGTGGGGTGGGTGAGACACTGAGTGAGTGTGTGGGGGGGGTGAGACACTGCGTGAGTGTGTGGGGGGTGGGTGAGACACTGAGTGAGTGTGTGTGGGTTGAGTATGAGGCACTGAGTGAGTGTGGGGGTGAGTGTGAGACACGGAGTGAGTGTGCGGGGGTGGGGGGTGAGACACTGAGTGAGTGTGTGTGGGGTGTGTGAGACACGTAGTGAGTGTGTGAGGGGTGTGAGACACGGAGTGAGTGTCCGGGGATGGGCGGTGAGACACTGAGTGAGTGTGTGTGGGGTGGGGGGTGAGACACTGAGTGAGTGTGGGAGTGAGTGTGAGACACGGAGTGAATGTCCGGGGATGGGCGGTGAGACACTGAGTGAGTGTGTGTGGGGGTTGAGGCACTGAGTGAGTGTGTGGGGTGAGTGTGAGACACGGAGTGAGTGTGCGGGGGTGAGTGTGAGACACGGAGTGAGTGTGCGGGGGTGGGCGGTGAGACACTGAGTGAGTGTGTGAGGGGTGTGAGACACTGAGTGAGTGTGCGCGGGAGTGAGTGTGTGTGGGGTGTATGAGACACGGAGTGAGTGTGCGCGGGTGAGAGAGTGTGTGGGGGTGAGACACTGAGTGAGTGTGGGGGTGAGTATGAGACACTGAGTGAGTGTGTGGGGGTGTGTGGGGGTGTGTGGGTCCCACGTTCGATTCCGGCTTGGGTCACTGTCTGTGTGGAGTCTGCACATCCTCCTCGTGTGTGCGTGGGTTTCCTCCGGGTGCCCCGGTTTCCTCCCACAGTCCAAAGATGTGCAGGTTAGGTGGATTGGTCATGCTAAAATGCCCTTAGTGTCCAAAATTGCCCTTAGTGTTGGGTGGGGTTACTGGGTTATGGGGATAGGGTGGAGGTGTTGACCTTGGGTAGGGTGCTCTTTCCAAGAGCCGGTGCAGACTCGATGGGCCGAATGGCCTCCTTCTGCACTGTAAATTCTATGATCTGTGATCTGTGATCTGTGATCTGAGTGAGTGTATGTGGGGGTGAGTAGGAGACACTGATTGAGTGTGCGGAGTGAGTGTGAGACACTGAGTGAGTGTGGGGGGGTGTGAGACACGGAATGAGTGTGTCGAGGTTTGTGTGAGATACTGAGTGAGTGTGTGGAGTGAGTGTGAGACAGCGAGTGAGTGTGTGGGGGTTGTGTGAGACACTGAGTGAGTGTGTCGGGGGGTGAGACACTGAGTGGGTGTGTCGGGGGGTGAGACACTGAGTGAGTGTGTTGGGGGGTGAGACACTGAGTGAGTGTGTCGGGGGGTGAGACACTGAGTGAGTGTGTCGGGGGGTGAGACACTGAGTGAGTGTGTCGGGGGGTGAGACACTGAGTGAGTGTGCCGTGGGCGTGAGACACTGTGAGTGTGTGGCGGGGGGGTGCGACACTGAGTGAGTGTGTCGGGGTATGTGTGAGACACTGAGTGAGTGTGTCGGGGTTTGTGTGAGACACTGAGTGAGTGTGTCGGGGTTTGTGTGAGACACTGAGTGAGTGTGTGGGAGGTGTGAGTGTGTGAGGGTGAGTAGGAGACACTGAGTGAGTGTGTCGGGGTTTGTGTGAGACACTGAGTGAGTGTGTCGGGGTTTGTGTGAGACACTGAGTGAGTGTGTGCGGGGGGGTGAGACACTGAGTGAGTGTGTGCGGGTGGAGTGAGACACTGAGTGAGTGTGTCGGGGTTTGTATGAGACACTGAGTGAGTGTGTCGGGGGTGAGACACTGAGTGAGTGTGTCGGGGTATGTGTGAGACACTGAGTGAGTGTGTGGGAGGTGTGAGTGTGTGAGGGTGAGTAGGAGACACTGAGTGAGTGCGGGGGTGTGTGAGGCACTGAGTGAGTGTGTCGGGGTTTGTGTGAGACACTGAGTGAGTGTGTCGGGGTTTGTGTGAGACACTGAGTGAGTGTGTGCGGGGGGTGAGGCACTGAGTGAGTGTGTCGGGGTTTGTTGTGACACACTGAGTGATTGAGTTGGGGTTTGTGTGAGACACTGAGTGAGTGTGTCGGGGTTTGTGTGAGACACTGAGTGAGTGTGTGCGGGGGGGTGAGGCACTGAGTGAGTGTGTGCGGGGGGGGTGAGACACTGAGTGAGTGTGTCGGGGTTTGTATGAGACACTGAGTGAGTGTGTGCGGGGGGGGGTGAGACACTGAGTGAGTGTGCGGGGGGGTGAGACACTGAGTGTGTGTGTGGGAGGTGTGAGTGTGTGAGGGCGAGTAGGAGACACTGAGTGAGTGTGTCGGGGTTTGTTGTGACACACTGAGTGAGTGTGTCGGGGTTTGTGTGAGACACTGAGTGAGTGTGTCGGGGGGGGTGTGAGTCACTGAGTGAGTGTCTGCGGGGGGGGGTGAGACACTGAATGAATGTGTAAGGGGGGTGTGCGGGACTGAGTGTGTGGGGATAAGGGCGTGAGACTGTGTGAGAAACTGTGTGAGAGTGAGTGTGAGAGACTGAGTGAGTGTGTCGGGGTTTGTTGTGACACACTGAGTGATTGAGTTGGGGTTTGTGTGAGACACTGAGTGAGTGTGTCGGGGTTTGTGTGAGACACTGAGTGAGTGTGTCGGGGTTTGTATGAGACACTGAGTGAGTGTGTGCGGGGGGGGTGAGACACTGAGTTAGTGTGCGGGGGGGTGAGACACTGAGTGTGTGTGTGGGAGGTGTGAGTGTGTGAGGGCGAGTAGGAGACACTGAGTGAGTGCGGGGGTGTGTGAGACACTGAGTGAGTGTGTCGGGGTTTGTTGTGACACACTGAGTGAGTGTGTCGGGGGGGGTGTGAGTCACTGAGTGAGTGTCTGCGGGGGGGGGTGAGACACTGAATGAATGTGTAAGGGGGGTGTGCGGGACTGAGTGTGTGGGGATAAGGGCGTGAGACTGTGTGAGAAACTGTGTGAGAGTGAGTGTGAGAGACTGAGTGAGTGTGTATGGGTGAGAATGAGACTACGTGATGGAGTGGGATAAATGTGAGCCACTGAGTGAGTGTGTGAGGGGTTGTGAGAGACTGAGGAATACTGGCTGCGATTTTCCGAACCCAACAGTGGTGGATGTGATGGCGAGCAGAGGGGTTCGGAAAGTGTCAGAGAAAAAGTGGGAGGAACGATGCGGGAGGAGCTGAAAAAACAGTTCCTTGCTGGCATGAAATCATCATAGATTATCATAGAATTTACAGTGCAGAAGGAGGCCATTCGGCCCATCGAGTCAGCACCGGCTCTTGGAAAGAGCACCCTACCCAAGGTCAACACCTCCACCCTATCCCCATAACCCAGCAACCCCACCTAACACTAAGGGCAATTTTGGACACTAAGGGCAATTTATCATGGCCAATCCACCTAACCTGCACATCTTTGGACTGTGGGAGGAAACCGGAGCACCCGGAGGAAACCCACGCACACACGGGGAGGATGTGCAGACTCCGCACAGACAGTGACCCAAGCCGGAATCGAACCTGGAACCCTGGAGCTGTGAAGCAATTGTGCTATCCACAATGCTACCATGCTGCCCGTGTGGGAACGTGTGCTCCCGCCTACTTTGTTGGGTTCCCATCCCCACCAAATGCCCTCGTGGAGCCATTTTACATCCTGCAGGTGCTCAGACTGGAATTGACTGGAATTATCCGTGCCTCCTCAAGGATATCATGCCTGTCTGGAACACATCTGCATCCAGTAACCTGTGGGCCACCATGTGCAGCAGTGAGTGGGCGAAGCAAATCCATGTGGATTTTCACGCTGCAGGAACGTCCAGGATGTGGAGCTTCATGCCGTGAAATGGGCAAACCCAACTAGTGAATGCCTCCTTTAAACAATCATGAAACCAACGATATGAGATTTTAATGTGCCACTGAAATTAGGATTAAACTTGAAAAACAAAATAAGATAATGATCATTCATGGATGCGTGGCATCTGAGGGAGAGAGAGGAGGTGGGACATGTATCAGATCTGCAATAACGGTCCACTAGGTGAATGTACAGTTGGTGTGTGATCATGAGCTGCACATCATGCACGTCAGCACCCAATATCCAGAGGCCACAGACCGATGCAGATACCCGCTACAACAATGCCCATGCAGCGACCAGGGGGGTGATCGCGTGATGCATCAGCAGCCTGAAAATGCAGTTCAGGTGCCTGGACTGCTCTGGAGGTGCCCTCCAGTATAGCACTAGGAGAGACTCTCAAATCGTGGTGGCCTGCTGCGTCCTTCACAACATCGTGCGGCAGAGGGATGATGTGCTGAAGGAGGGAGATGAACGCCAGGCCTCATCCACAAGGAGGATGCAGAGGATGGCCTGGATGGGCATGGCAAGCACAGGAGGCTGCACAATGTGTGCGCTGCGGCCAGCGGGCACAGGATGTCTTAATCGCCTCCAGGTTCACTGACTAGGGGGGCCTGGCCAATGGCACAAACATCCCGTCCCACCCCCACACCACCCCTCACTACCCCTGCAACCCCCTCCGTGATACTTACCTATGGGTGTGGCCTCTGGGTTGGTAGTAACAGCGGGTCTGGTTCATGGGATGGAGGATGATGCCGACCCGCTCAGCAATGGGTTCAGGTGCTCCGCATCATTTGCCAACGTCAGACTCCTGTCCAGCATTCCACCATCTGCCTGGGTGATCCCTGCATGTGAGCTGGCCATTCCATCACATGGTACCATCGAATCATTGGGGTGTGGAGGTGGGGACGGGGTTGGGGGGTTGGGGCGATTGAGTGGGGTGGGTTACCGGGGTGATGTGCGGGGTCCGACCTGGGGGCCGTGGCTCCTGACCACCTCCACTGATGGCCGTATCCACTCCACCCCCACCGAGCACCCATTCTGCAGCCAGCCCAGCGGTCATGGAGCACAGGCTCTGGGCCCCTCTGGGACTGTGCCACATCACTCAGTGACTGTACCACCTCCCTCCGGGACAGGCTCAGGTCAGCCAGCACCCGGGCAATGCCGACGACGCTCTCAGCCATAACCCGTTGTGACTGGGCCAAGCTCTGGAGCTCCGCTGCAATGTCCAGGTGTCCCTGGCACATTGCTGACTGTGACAGGGCAGCCCTGTCCTGAGCCTCAGCTACTGCCCACACAATGTGACCCAAGCCTTGAACATCTAGGCCCATGCCCCATCTGACACCAAGACCACCACCGTGGATGCCATCCGTGGGGTAAAGGCCTGGGTGGCTGTCGGCACCGCCTCCTGCCCGAGGCCGATTTGGACAGTAGATAGTCCATGGGTGCGGGCCGCCCTCCGACCATATGCCGACTTGGGGGTTGCTACCTCCACCTGATGTACCGCTGCATGTGTGTGGTGCGGACCTGATAGTGCCACAGGAGCCTCTTCACTGACATGCCCAACCGAGGTGAGAGTCTTTGGGATGGTGGAGGGTGTTGGTGACAGCTGTGATGGGAAGTCAGATTTGTCCACAGACTGATGCTCTGGGCTTTCTCGGATTGGCGTTTGGGGGCTTGCGATACTATCCATTGCCTCCGCATTGCTGAATTCTGCTAGGGGTTGTGGACAGGGGCGGGGGTCACCAGAAGGGCCAACCAAAAGGGGTTCCACTCGATGACCGTTCAGCTGATATATGACCTGGCTGGGGGGTTGACTCCTGGGCGACAGGGGCTACCCACTACAGTTGTGGCTGATGATGCCGATCCGGAGGCCACAGACCGACGCGGAGAACCGCTACAACAACGCCCATGCCGTGACCAGGGGTGTGATCAAGAGGTGCTTCGGTCCCCTGAAGATGCGATTCAGTTGCCTGGACAGCTTAGGAGTGGCCCTCCAGTATGATGCTGGGAGGGTCGCCCACATTCTGCCAACCGGCTGAGTCCTCTTGAACACCGCGCAGCAGAGGGGCAATGTGCTGGAGGAGGAGGGTGAATACCAAGCTTCGGCCGACGAGGATGATGCAGGGCAGGGCGAGGATGGGCAGGACATGGGGCACAGGTAACATGACGTGTGCGTCAGGGCCAATGTGCACGGGGCACTCTGATCGCCTCCCAGTTCACCGACTGGGGGGCTGGGGGGTGGAGGGAGGGCCAGGGGCATGGACATGGCATCCCAACCCCACCCCCACATCACCCCCCTCACTCCCAAGCCACCCCTTGCCTGCAACCCCTCTGTGATACATACCTGCCACACTATGGGGTGTGGGCCCTGGGTTGGCAGTAACACCTGGTCTGGTCCATGGGATGGAGGATGATGTCAACCCGCTCTGAGATGAGCTCTGCTGCTCTGCATCGTACACCAACGTCTGACACCTGCCCATGTTAGCACTTTCCACTGTCCGCCTGGGTGATCCCTGCATCCGAGCTGGCCATTCCACCACTGCAATGTCCAGGTGGCTCTGGCACATGGCTGCCTGTGAGAGGGCAGCCCTGCCCTGAGCCTCGGTCACCGCCTGCACAGAATGCCCCATGCTGGACACGCTGAGCACTAGCCAAAACCGTCACCCTCCAATGCCTCCACCGCAGACGCCACCCGTGCGGTTTCGGCCTGGGTGGCACGCATGACCGGCACCACCCCCTGCTCCTGCACACGGATGGACTCCTCCACCTGCGCTGCAGGTGCTGGAAGCCGGCCATCATCCCCTCTAGTCCCTGGGTCTCTGACTGCACCTGCACCTGTGGGTGGGACTGGATGTTCCAGGAGCCTGGGACCCGCCTGGATGGCAGCTGGTTCCAGGGGATGGCCTGCCCTCTGATCGGCTGGCACCTCGGCTGCTCCTACCTCCACCTGCTGTACCGGGCCGACTGTTTGGTGCGCACCAGATAGTGTACCAGGAGCCTCTTCACTAATGTGCCCAACCAAGGTGATCGTCTCTGGGATGGTTGAAGGTGTAGGAGACAGCAGTGACAGATAGTCAGTGTCACCCTCTAACCCGAGCTCCGGAGTGTCCTGAGTCACAGGAGAGGGGTGGTGTTCGGGCTGCTCTTCCCATCAGTGCTCGGCTGTTCGGGGGCCACCGGCTCTGCCACTGGCTTGGAGCGGGGGGCTCTGGATGGACTCGCCCACCTCTGCTGGTCCTGCAAGACACAAGATGACACGCATGATTAGACAGCAGGCTGGGGGTGTGTGGGGATGGGGATGTGGGTGTGAGGGGGGGTGAGGCGTGTGGGGGTGGGAACGGGTTGAAGGGGGTGAGGGGTGAGAAGGGGGGTGAGGGGTTAAGTGAGAAGGGAGCATGGGTTGAGGGGGTGAGGAGTAAGGATGTCCACACATGTGTCATGGGGATCCGCAACTAAGCAATGTCTCACTTCCTCGCCCGCCGCCAAACTCCATCTCGGTGACAAACAAAACAAAGAACAAAGAAATGACAGCACAGGAACAGGCCCTTCGGCCCTCCAAGCCCGTGCCGACCATGCTGCCCGACTAAACTACAATTTTCTACACTTCCTGGGTCCGTATCCCTCTATTCCCATCCTATTCATATATTTGTCAAGATGCCCCTTAAATGTCCCTATCGTCCCTGCTTCTCCCACCTCCTCCGGTAGCGAGTTCCAGGCACCCACTACCCTCTGCGTAAAAAACTTGCCTCCATGACCTCCATTTCCTCCGGGCTGCCAACCACGTACAGTGCCCTCTCCTCGGGAATGGTGAGGGGCCGCAGGTCAGGTGGTTCCCCTCCGGTCTTCTCCCGCTCCCGAAGGTTTTGTGCGACCTTCTCCTGGGGGGTGCGAAACACAAACAAGAAACCGTTAAACGGTCTGACGCATGCAGCCCAGGGGTTGGGTAGGTGGTGGCCTCAGTGGCCAGGGCACCCAGCCATGGTGGCTGGCATGGGTGCTGGCATGTGGGGCAGGATGGGGGGGGTGGGGTGGGGTTGGTGCCTGGGTCACGGAGCAGCCGACTCACCCTGGCCACCCTAAGGAGGTCGTTATGTTTCTTTCGCCACTGCATGCCAGTCGAGGCGATGTTGCCCACGACGCTGACTGCCTCTGCCACCTACGCCCAGGCACGATGAACGGTGGAGCCTGGCGGCCTTCCTCCCGGGCCGGGGTACAGGACCATCCTTCTCTCCTCCACAGTGTCCATGAGGGTATCCAGCTCAGCGTCTCTGAACCGTGGCGCTGCTCTCCTTCCAGACATCTTGTTGGCTGGGACGGTGTGAGTGGGGGTAAGGACTGCTTAAGTGCGGCTGTGGCATGTGACCCTCATGTGCGCCAATCACGGACCCGGCAAATCCGGCACCGTTTTCCATGGAATTGATTGTGTTCCACGTGGCGATGGTGCTATCCTATTCAAAGTAGCTGAATCGGTGCAGCTGTTGCGCCGTTTTTTGTGTCGTAAAACGCCATGGTAACCACGCCGGCGTCGGCACTTAGTCTCCAAACCAGAGAATCCAGCCCTTGGCCTCGGAAATGGAGAATCCCACCCGAGATGTTTCACAAGTGGATTGACAAAACCGAGCAGGTGGAAGAAAAGATCCTGCTCCATTTTTCTCCGGAGAGGCAGGGCTTCTGAATTGGGAGAGCGTCTGGGTGAATTTATCTGCAGGAGAACCAATACAGGCCGTGCAGACAAAGTTCAGAATCTGCTAACTCTTCCCAGAAAAGCTGGATCAAAAGAGACGGTGGGAGGGGTCGATCTGCCAGTCACCAGCATACATTGTTACGACAGCCTGAGCTAGGGCACAGTCAATTGCAGCCCCACTAATCCCAGAGTCACAAAACAAGTAAATTAACCAATAATTCTTCTAAAAATACCCTTCCCTGCCCAATAATTGTTAGTCACCAGGTTTGTACGTTTAAGCGCAATTACTGTTTATTTATAATGGGAACTATAATGTAATATGCAGTAAATACAGTTGGTTAAATATTAAAAAGTACCTAACTCTGACTTTAACTTGCTTCCCCACCCTTTACACACACGCAAGGCAGACATACAGGTTGGAGTAGAAAAGGGGGAAAAACAGAAGTGAAAGAGAAAAGAGTCCTTGCTTCAGATGATGGTTCCTTGTCTGCTTTATTCACAGAACGTTTGTAGATTACAGTCTTTGCTTTGCAGCCTGTACTCACAAATTTCCTGGAGAGGCAGAGTCCTTATTTCATCAAACTTTGCTTTCAGTTTGTGATTCTTCTTCGGGCCTCTGTAGTTTAGAAAATGCAACACTCAAAGCCAGCAGGCTTTCTGGAGAAAGATAGTCGATCCAGTTTTCTGAGGAGAGTTAACAGATTCTCAACCTGTACAGCCTGTATTGGTTCTCCTGCAGATCAACTCACCCAGGCTCTCTCCCAATTCAGAAGCACTGCCTTTCTGGAGAAAAATGGATCAGGATATTTTCCGGGGCCGCCAAGGGTCAAACTGAAACCAAACTGTAAACCTCGGGACGCTGAACCATCCCACGGGGATAAAATCCAATCGCCACCCATGACCGGGCAGAGCACAGCCTTTTGGGCCAATTCATTGGCCACCAGTCAAATCAATCAAACCGAGTCCCAACCAATCTCTGTCATTGGTGCCGGTCAGTCTACAAATCCAGTTAAGTCAGTACAACCTTCCGGATTATTCTGTTTAAATTAAAGGCACAGGCCACTGCTTCCTTCTGCTTGAATTAAAGAAACAGGCTGCCTTAAAGACATATGTCCATAAATCACCCATGGATAAAATATATAATGGCAAAAATAAAAGAAAGGGGTAAATAAAGAAATAAACGGAATAAACAAGAAGGACTGTTACAACATGTAAATAGCGACCTACTGTCCGCAGGTGCGGTCATGGATAAATAACAGGTAGATGTGGAAGCCACGGATAGTTCCTTGGTGACTCCCGTAATAAAGGTGAGGGTGTGTGAAGAAAGCTATTTTGGAGATCATTTTTAATGATTGAGTAAGTAAATGCAGAATCAAGTAAGGGTAAGCTCAGCTTTTTGGAGGACGATTAGTTTTGTCAAATTTTATACAACAATGGACACCAGAAGCTGACATGAACCTTCCCCCTGAAGTTCATGTTGCTTTCTCCCTCTTCCATTTTGTATGTGGGTCTCTCTCCCTCCCCCAGTTTATATTTCTCTCTTTCTCCCCCCATTGAGTTTGTGAGTGTCTCTCTCCTCAGTTTGTGTTTTACTTTCTCTCTCCGCCAGTTCATATTTTTCTTTCTCTCTATTATCTTATTTGTATGTTGTAGGATGACTGACACCATTGCTGTAAACTACCTCTGTTGATAACAAACTTTCAGAACATGAACACACAGTTGCAAAGCATCTAGAGCCTTACCCAACCTTCTTTAACACAAACTATCTGACCTTCAACCCCAGGTCAGGTAACCCCATGTAGTAGAAAGTGTATAGTTGTGTATCCACGACTGGAATCCACTATCATAATCACCTATAATCATGATATCCAATCCCAGTTTGTGTTTTGTTTTCTCTGCCTCCCCCCCATTGTGTTTTTCTTTCTCCGGTAGTTTCCAGGAGATTTCTGTTGGCCCCAATGACGTCCTACCCAGAAACAGTAACAAATCAATGCTTTAGCTCAGTTGGCTGGACAGCTGGTTCGTGATGCAGATTGAGGCCAACAGCACAGGTTCAATTGAAAAAATGAAAATGAAATGAAAATCGCTTATTGTCACAAGTAGGCTTCAAATGAAGTTGCTGTGAAAAGCCCCTAGTCGCCACATTCCGGCACCTGTTCGGGGAGGCTGGTACGGGAATTGAACCGTGCTGCTGGCCTGCCTTGGTCTGCTTTAAAAGCCAGCGATTTAGCCCTGTGCTAAAAAGCATTGGCCAGAAATTAACCTCTCTTCAAATTATGCATGAATTAAATACTTATCGACTTACCACAAGAATTGTTACAATGTCTGCAGAATAAGTAATTGTTTACATAAGCTTTTCAGACCAGTGGGTGGCACTATTGTGAAAGTAATTCAGAATTCTCTTGGCCCTCTTTAAATTTGCAATATTTAGCAGTAGAAGCATATGTAGGTAAATAAATTAATTGAGCCAAAATAAAACTGTTAACCATATTACATAATTGTATACATAGTGAAACAGAGGTTCAGGAAACTGATAGGAGCAGATCATTGTACTAGGTTATGGCCTGAATTTTAAGGATGTGCCCAAAGGCAAAGGATTGAAAATCCACTCCTGGCCAAGATTGCATTGTTCACACGATATTACGCTGGCTAGCCACTTAAGGCCCACCCAATGACTAGTGGGGACCTGGCGAGCAGTTTGAAAATACAGGAGGCAGCTCCCTGAAGACTGCCAGGAGTTCTGTGGGAGGCTGAGGGAACTGTCTGCGATCATGATGATAAATTTCCTGTTGCCCAGCAATGGCTTCAGTATGGAAAGTGGGAGTGAATGTCCTATTGAGTGGGCAGTCTGCTCCCCATTTCTCCAGAGAGTGCCTGGGAGTGCTGGTGGAGGAGGCCAGTGCCAGCAGGCAAATTCTCATGCCCAGAGACAGCAAGAGAAGGTTGCCCCACTTGACCAAAAAGGCCTGGACAGAGGTCACGGCTCAGGTCAGTTGGCACGACGTGGTGCACTGCACATGGCTTCAGTTGCCACTAAATGGTCAATAGTCCTTTGCAGTTGGCAAGGGTAAGTTCAGAGATGTCATGGACCTCTGCGGAGAAGTGTGCCTGTACTCCGAACACAAGGGGGTAAGAGTGTTATGTGTCAACTGGAACTGAAGCCTATCCTGCCAACGCTTGGTCCCAGCACAGTGCAGGGTGAAGTTTGCCACTGCGGCACAGCCCACTAACAGGCCAGGGGGCAAGATGGAATGTACCTTCTGGGAGATGGAGCACAAATGAGGCTTTCTATTTGTCCCTGTCAGGAGAAGAGGAGCCATTATGTTGTGGAGTGCTGAATGACAGGTGGTGGAGTTCCAAATCTCTACGTTCTCACCATATATAAAAGCAACCCACTGGAGCTGGAGTACTACCAGCCAGCTCACTCCTCAGGTCGTGGTGAGGTGGGGATCTCAGATGAAGGTAAGAGTGCAGTTCACAGATACATGTGCGGTGGGTATTGGAAACATTGCGGGCTCCTCTCATCAAAAATTAAACTGTCGCAGCCAGAGTGCCCATTGAAGCTCCAATGCAGATGGTACCATGTAGCAGGTCTCCTCAGCCCACGTAGCATGCATAGTAGTTATGATGTTTGAATTTACTGATATTGTCTTCCTCCCATAGATGCACCATCTGCAGGAGCTGCCAGAGACACTGACGACCCTCGGTTAAGCTCTGAGGAAGATATTGCACCTGCATCAGCATCACACCGTCCCTCAGAACAGGCATCTGCACAGATACTCATATGTTGGTGGGCATTAGGTCATCGGCTCTGTGGGTAATGCACAGTGGTGAGGGCACTTCAAACTCAGTGAGAAGCCAGGAGGGGCAGAGAAGTCCTGGGCGCCGACAGTGGGAGCACTGCTGGAGACCAGGACCATGCTGAGTCCAGGGCAGAGGATGAGCTTCTGGCGTTGTCCATCAGGTGGCAGATGCTGGATGTCCAGCAGGATGCACGGGATGATCTGGCAGAGACCCCTGAGGGTCTCCATGCCACCGTTTCCATCATTGAGGAGTCTATGCGGAGCACCAGCACTGAATTGGAGAGAGAGGTGACTCTCATGGAGAGGCAACCTCAGGATCAGAAACAGGGGTTCCCGGGGTGGAGTTTGGACCAGCTGTGACCTGTGGAGGTCATTGCCAGTGTGAAAGGTGAATGAGGCACTTAGTCCATCAATGATGAACAGGGAGGTACAAACGTGTCAAGGTGCAGTAACTGCAGACATCAGTTGAAGGATCCTTGAACACAACAGGGTGTGCCGAGAGTTCATTATTTCAAAATATGTGTTACAGATGACTGATGTGTTGGGTGCTCTGGATCCGTGGAACACATACAGGCCACCAACACTTAAAATAGTACAACACTATTTTATTAAGTTAGAAACTGCTGAACAGACTTTCACTGTGGGTTAACACAATGTTAGATTAATCTAAAGACCTCTGCCTATCCTAACCAGTCTATGCACTCAGCACATGGTGAAGATCTGTGCTGTAAGTTGTAAGCTCTGTCCTTCTGAGAGGCTGCATCCCGAATGAACGGGAACTCTGATGCCCTCTGTCTATACAGTGAGTGTGCTCTAACTGGTGATTGGCTGCGGTGTTGTGTGTGTTGATTGGTCTTGCTATGTGTCCATCAGTGTGTGTGTCTGCACCATGATATACTGGTGTATATTATGACATCCCCCCTTTTATAAAAAAATGTATGTGTAGCAATAAATAATGTGTGGTGAGAATGTTCCTAACTACGTGTGGGGTGCGAACATGAGAACTAAGCTATTTACATGGGAAGGTGCCTAGTGCAGAGAAGCAGTATGCAACAAGAGTAACGAGATCAACACTATATACAAACCAGGGAAACGATCAAACAAAGCAACAAAACAATTCAGAGAGTCCATCAATTCGAAAAGTTCATAAATTTAGTACCTGAGGTGGGCGCCAAATTCTGGTTGACCGCCTCAAGGGTGGGTCGAGAGCCGCCGGTTCAGAAGCGGGCTGGACTGCGTCAAAGTCAGGGGGAGGCAGAGTGACAGGGAGCTCTGCATAGTCCGTGGCAGGGTCAGCAGGAGGGCAAGGCGACACTGGAGGATCACGTGGCGCGCGTGGAACGAGACGAAGGGCGCGTCGATTGCGACGCAGAATAGAGCCAACCTGCCGAAGGACAACAACGGTTGCAGACCAGCCAGCATCCGGAAGATGGACGCGGACGTTGTCATCTGTTGCCAGAACACGGAGATCAGCTGCATGGGAGTCATGAGCCGCCTTGTGCTGTGCACGAGACAGCTGCATCCGGCGAAGGACCAGGACGTGGTCAAGGTCTGGGACATGGATGGACGGCACCGTCGTCCTCAGGGTGCAACTCATGAGTAACTGGGCTGGCAACAGGCCAGTGGATAGCGGGGCGGAGTGATAGGCCAGCAAGGCAAGGTAGAAATCAGATCCAGCATCGGCAGCCTTGCATAGGAGCCGTTTGACGATATGTATTCCCTTCTCTGATTTGCCGTTGGGTTGGGGGTACAGGGGACTGGACGTCACATGGGCAAAATTGTACTGCCTGGCAAAGTTGGACCATTCTTGGCTGGCGAAGCAGGGGCCATTGTCCGACATAACCGTGAGCGGGATGCCGTGTTGAGCAAAGGTTTCTTTACATGCACAAATGATTGCAGGCGAGGTGAGGTCGTGCAACCGTATCACCTCCAGGTAATTCAAAAAGTAGTCCACGATCAGGACATAGTCTCTACCCAGCGCGTGGAAGAGGTCGATGCCCACCTTGGTCCATGGTGATGTGACCAACTCATGGGGCTGCAGGGTCTCACGTGGTTGGGTCGCCTGGAAGCGCTGAAAAGTGGGGCAGTTGAGTACTGTGTTGGCTATGTCGTCATTAATGCCGGGCCAGTACACTGCCTCTTGGGCCCGTCGGCAGCACCTTTCCACGCCACGGTGGCCCTCGTGTAGTTGTTCCAGGACAAGCTGGCGCATCCTATGCGGGATGACAATGCGGTCCAGTTTTAGAAGAACCCCGTCTACTACCGCCAGATTATCTCTGACATTATAGAACTGAGGGCATTGGCCCTTGAGCCACCCGTCCGTTAGGTGGCTCATGACACGCTGTAGCAAGGGGTCAGCTGCCATCTCGCGGCGAATTTGGACGAGGCGTTCATCTGAGGCAGGTAGATTGGAGGCCGCGAATGCCACATGGGCGTCAACCTGGCAGACAAATCCCGCTGGGTCACATGGAGTGTTGACTGCCCTGGAGAGAGCATCAGCAATGATGAGGTCCTTGCCTGGGGTGTATACCAGCTGGAAGTCGTATCGCCGGAGCTTGAGAAGAATACGCTGGAGGCGAGGCGTCACGTCGTTCAAGCCTTTCTGTATTATATTGACCAGCGGGCGATGGTCGGTCTCGACGGTGAATTGAGGAAGTCCGTAGACATAATCGTGGAACTTTACAACACTGGTCAGAAGGCCCAGGCACTCCTTTTCTATCTGCGCGTAGCACTGCTCCGTGGGGGTCATCGCACATGACGCATATGCAACAGGGGCCCATGATGAGGCCTCATCACGTTGAAGGAGCACTGCCCCAATGCCGGATTGACTGGACTTGGTCGAAATTTTGGTCTCCTTTGCTGGATCAAAGAAGGCTAAGACCGGGGCCGTGGTCAGTTTTGCCTTGAGTTCTTTCCATTCGCGCTCGTGGGCAGGGAGCCATTGGAAGTCTGTCGTCTTCCTGACCAGGTTCCTGAGACCCGTGGCATGAGAGGCGAGGTTAGGGATGAATTTCCCTAAAAAAATTACCATGCCCAGAAATCGGAGGACCGCCTTCTTGTCCTCTGGTGTTTTCATAGCTGTGATGGCAGCTACCTTGTCTGCATCCGGCTGCACACCCAATTGGGAGATGTGGTCCCCGAGGAACTTCTGTCTGACCAAAAGAGCATTTGGCCCTGTTGAGGCGGAGGCCATGCTCATGTATACGTCTGAATACGCGCTGGAGGCGACTAACATGCTCCTGCGGGGTGGTGGACCAAATGATTATGTCATCGACATAGACGCAAACACCTTCAATACCTTCCGTCTTTGTTCCATAATCCTATGGAACACTTCAGATGCAGAGGTGATCCCAAAAGGCATCCTGTTGTAACAATAGCTTCCAAAGGGGGTGTTAAATGTGCAGAGTTTCCTGCTGGATTTATCGAGCTGGATTTGCCAGAATCAAAGAACAAACAAAGAACAAAGAAAGGTACAGCACAGGAACAGGCCCTTCGGCCCTCCAAGCCCATGCCGACCATGCTGCCCGACTAAACTACAATCTTCTACAATTTCTGGGTCTGTATCCCTCTATTCCCATCCTATTCATGTATTTGTCAAGATGCCCCTTAAATTTCACTATCGTCCCTGCTTCCACCACCTCCTCCGGTAGCGAGTTCCAGGCACCCACTGCCCTCTGTGTAAAAAAACTTGCCTCGTACATCAACTCTAAACCTTGCCCCTCTCACCTTAAACCTATGCCCCCTAGTAATTGACCCCTCTATCCCGGGGAAAAGCCTCTGACTATCCCACTCTGTCTATGCCCCTCATAATTTTGTAGACCTTTTGAGGCATCGAGTTTGGTGAAGAGCTTGGCCCGAGCCATCTCACATGTGAGCTCTTCGCGCTTGGGAATTGGATAATACTCCCTCATGATATTGCGATTTAGATCATTGGGATCAATGCAAATTCTCAATTCGCCAGAAGGCTTTTTTACACATACCATGGAACTGACCCAGTCGGTCGGTTCCGTGACTTTGGAAATCACTCCTTGGTTCTGGAGGTCCTGCAGCTGCTGCTTGAGGCGGTCCTTAAGGGGTGCTGGGACGCTGTGAGGTGCGTGCACCCCAGGCATGGCATTCGGTTTTAATAAAATCTTGTAGGTGTACGGGAGCGTGCCCATGCCCTCGAAGACGTCGGGGTATTGGTTGATAATGGCGTCAAGCTGCGCCCTGAAGTCAGTGTCCTGAAAGGCAGATGCGTCAGCAGGCGAGAGAGAGTGAACTCTCTGAACTAGGTTCAACAGCTTGCATGCCTGCGCGCCAAGCAGGGAGGCTTTCGAGGAGCCCGTGATTTCAAAGGGAAGGATGGCTTTGCGTGACCTGTGCGTCACTTCAAGTTGGCATGAGCCACTGGCAGCAATGGCATTGCCATTATAATCTAATAGCTGGCAGGCTGATGGCAGGATGGCTGATTTGACACGAAGGCTTTGGAGGTCAGACCATGCAATGAGATTGGCGGAGGCACCAGTGTCCAGGCGAAATCGTATTTGGGACTGGTTGACCGTAAGGGTGGCACACCACTCATCGTCCGGATCGATGCTGTATACTGATAGAGGCTGGATTCTTTGCTTCGGGGACACCCTGTTTTTTGTAATGATACCGACTCGAAAGGGCGCCTTCGGGTCCTCGGTGTCAATATCGGGAAGTAGGTCCGAAACGGGCTCGGTGACCGTGGGTTGAATGGCCCGGACATTCCTGGGAGGCTGGCTGGAGCGACGAGAGTTGGCAGGCTGAGCTGATCTGCATAAAGCAGCATATTGGCCAAGTTTGCCACATTGCAGGCATCGCCGAGATTTGGCAGGACATTGCCGCTTTAAGTGGGAGGAGCCACAGTTGCCGCACGTTGTAGCGTCAGTACGTTCGCTGTGCCACCGCGCATGCACGGTGCGTTCGTCAACGTCGCCGTCCCCTCGTTCGGTGCGCACAAGGGCGGGAGTCCTCGGAAAGCGCAAGAAATGGCCTCCCTCATCCAGGCTGAGGCCCTGGAGTTGCTCGACTGCTTGGACCCGTTCTGCCTCGTGGGGACCTTGCCGCGCCGTTTCAGCCGCTTGGATGTGGGAATACAGACTAGTGGCATGTTCATGTAGCACGCAGGTCTCGATGGCAATCGCTAGGGTGAGTTGCTTTACCTTGAGGAGCTGCTGGCGTAGGGGGTCCGACTGAACACCGACAACGATCTGGTCGCATATCATGGAGTCGGAGGTGGGCCCGTAATTACAGGACTGCACAAGGATGTGGAGGTGGGTGAGAAAGGACTTGAAAGGTTTATCCTTACCCTGCAAACGCTGTTGGAATACACAGCGCTCTAACTGGTGATTGGCTGCGGTGTTGTGTGTGTTGATTGGTCTTGCTGTGTGTCCATCAGTGTGTGCATCTGCACCATGATGTACTGGTGTATATTATGACAATGACGACTTTGTATTTTCTTTTTCTGTTCATGTATACTAACATAACCATTTTCTTTACTCAAAGGCTGAGTTGGCTGGATGTTTTGAATAGGCGCCAGATGCTGCATAGGCTTGTAACTGTATGATGTTGTGCAGTGCTGGCATTTTGAGTTAGGTTATCACTTAATGATTGTTTGTAAAGGAGACATTGGCTTGAGGAAGCATTGAGGCCTTGGAAGTCTCACACATCAAAGCATCCCTAGTGGTTCTCACCCTCTGCGTCCATTGGCTCTGCGTCTGAACCATCACTGGATTTATTCTCTCTGACCTGTGGAGCTGCCTGCTTTCTTCAGCCTCCACTGGGTCCCTCAGGCAAATCCTGGTTGTGGAGGGTGTAGCATGGCATGACTATTAGGGAGACATGCTCTGGAGGGCAGTGCAATCCTCCTCCTAATCAGTCCAGGCATCTGAAATGCATCTTGAGCAGCCCAACGACTGTTGTGAAGGCATGACTGCTGTTGTCTATCTCCTCCGCCTCAGTTCTTGGGTGATGGAATGGGAACATTTCAAAGGATAGCCCTTGTCACCCAGGAGTCACCATCCATTACTGCAGGAGCCACAAATAGCCTTGGTATCTGTGAGTGCCACAAGATGTAAGCATTGTGTGAGTGCCTAGGGAAGGGGGCACAAACTTGGAGAATCTGTGTCCTGTGGTCACAGACGATCTGAACATTCATTAAGTGGAAATTCTTTCGGTTCACAAAAGCTCTTGGCTCACCTGCTGGCGACTTGATGGCCACGTGGGTGCAATCTATTACAGCCTGGATGCAGGGGAACCTAGTCATCGTTGCAAAGACTTGGGCTCTCTCCGCCAGGCTGTCCTTGTCTGTCCAATAGTGGATAAATCTGTGGTCATGTGTAAAGAGAGCATCAGTCAGTCTGGTTTGTTTAAAGGATAGGCTTGCTGACCAAAACGGCACAACAAATAAGAGCTTTATTGGAAAGGTGTTTACTCAACCAACTATTCGGATAGACTGCCCATTTGCCCGCGTATCAATACGTCACGTGATTGGACTCTTAAGCTAAATCACTGGCTTTGAAAGCAGACCAAGGCAGGCCAGCATCACGGTTCAATTCCCGTACCAGCCTCCCCGAACAGGCGCCGGAATGTGGCGACTAGGGGCTTTTCACAGTAACTTCATTTGAAGCCTACTTGTGACAATAAGCGATTTTCATTTCATTCATTTCCAACAAGGAAATAACATGAATATACAACTGTGGTAGCTCGAGACAATACACTGGCGACTTCCAGTAACAATAAGAGGGGTTTATTAACAGGAGGCAACAGCAACTATATACAGGCACAGAGCAATGTTGAATAGTTCTTAACTCTCAAAACTCTGGGGTCCACACTGTCTGGGCTCCTGCTTCCACGGCCCCACACTTTCTTTCTAATGATCGGGATTTGAGTGCTCCTGCACAATTGGTCCCAAGACGTTCACGTGGACCACAAAGCCCACCCCTTAAAGGAGCTGTGCTACCACATCCCTTAAGACCCTCTTTTTATTTTACAAAGCGAGTTATATATAAGCACTATATACAAGGTAAAGAGACATAAAAGTTCATCACAGAGTCAGTCTCTCCAGGGACCTTCAAGTCCTTGCAGACCTCCTTAGTCCCCCAATGGCTCCACCATTTTCAAGGTAGTCTTGTTGTCTGCAAAAGAAGGTTTAGTTGACTCCACCTCTCTGCGGGGTTGCTCACCTCGCCAGTTCCCCACCTGCACTGCTGACAGGATTGACCCTGAAATTCGTAGCTCCCTCCACTCTGGAACAGCCACAGGACTGTCGGCAGCACTAGTTGGACCCATTTGAACTGAAATGGGGGTTCCTGCCACCCAGCTTCTCACATGATTGATATGCTTCTGCACAGCCCTGCCATTGACATTGATCACATAGATTATCATAGAATTTACAGTGCAGAAGGAGGCCATTCGGCCCATCGAGTCTGCACTGGCTCTTAGAAAGAGCACCCTACCCAAGGTCAACACCTCCACCCTATCCCCATAACCCAGCAACCCCACCCAACACTAAGGGCAATTTTGGACACTAAGGGCAATTTATCATGGCCAATCCACCTAACCTGCACATCTTTGGACTGTGGGAGGAAACCGGAGCACCCGGAAGAAACCCACGCACACACGGGAAGGATGTGCAGACTCCGCACAGACAGTGACCCAAGCTGGAATCGAACATGGGACCCTGGAGCTGTGAAGCAATTGTGCTATCCACAATGCTACCGTGCTGCCCACATCTGATACAGGTCCTGATTGGAACACGATTTGACCAGTTAACCCGACTGGGCCTGAGGCGAAATTCACTATTGGAACCAGGTCACCCACCTGGAATGATCTGACACCCTGTTGTGAATGGTGATTTTTCTGGGAGGCCTGTTGTGCCTCCACCCTCCCCAAGTCCAAACAAGTTCTGAGGCTATGGCCCATAAGCAATTCAGCAGTGAACCCGGTGGTGGCATGGGGTGGGCTGGGGGGGTCATGTTGTAGGACAGGAATTTGGCCAGCCGATGACGCAACAGCTGGACCGATTGTTTCCTCACAGCACTTTTAAAAGTCTGTATGGCCCTGAACACCAGCTTGTTGGATGCAGGGTGATCTGGGGTATTTCTAGTATGCTGGATTCCATTTGTCTGAACGAAGTGTTGGAAATCGTCCCGAGTGAAAGGGGTGCCATTATCGGACACAAGGCTTCTGGTAGACCAGGTATGGCGAATATTTGGCGTAAAGTGTCCTTAGCTCACATCTCATGTAGGATATCCATTTGGAATGAGCATCTACCAATTCAAAATCTGAATTGTTGAAGACTAACGAATGAACAGTTTACCTTGTCGCCAATGTGGTGGCTGTTTGGCACAGGGCTAAATCGCTGGCTTTGAAAGCAGACCAAGGCAGGCCAGCAGCACGGTTCATTTCCCATACCAGCCTCTCCAAACAGGCACCGGAATGTGTCGACTAGGGGCTTTTCACAGCAACTTCATTTGAAACCTACTTGTGACAATAAGCGATTTTCATTTTCATTTCGTTCAAGATAATATACTGGAGACTTCCAGTAACCACTAAAAGGGGTTTATTAACAGTAGACATAGACAACCATATTCAGCACAGAGCAATGCTGAATAGGTCTTAACTCTCCAACTCCGGAGTCCACACTGCCCAGAGCCCAAACTTTCCCTTTATTGGTCAGTGTTCACCACTCCCCCCCCCCCCCCCCCCCCCACGCAATTGGTCTCAAGCCGGTCACCTGGACCACAAAGCATGCCCCCTTAAAGGGGTCTTCCTACTGCAACAATGGTTTGACACAATGAAGTGTGGCTGATTGCGAGACGTAGCACAGATCCCTCACCGGGTCCTGGAAAAGAATTCGTGAAGTATAAGTTGAGCGCCATGTGACTGTCAAAGCTACTGGCATGGGGCATCTGTCCATGCAGTTGGGAGCAATCTCCAGGCCAATCATGTGACAGATTTAGTCGCTGTTTCCCTGGTGAGGCAGAGCCTCCTGCGATACTGGGCCTCAGGCATATGGGGTCCCTGGGGCCCACCTCTGAGGTCCTCCAATGGCCTGGAAGACTCCCCAGTATTGAACGATGCCCGACTGCGGCCTCCCTGGGGAGGCCGGTAGATATGGGTAAGTAGGCTTTACATTTAAGGCCTACTTACGTGGATGTGACTTGGTCCTGCCCTTTGTGGGTGGGTTCCTGATCCCAACATCTCACGGGACTTGGGTAGTTCCTGCGAGGCATCATGGCTGTCAGGAAGCCCGCGGGAGGCTTCACCCGGGATCTACCGGCCATGTCGCACTCCCATTGGTGCACGACGTGGCCGGTAGATCGCGCCCAGGATTTTAAAAACAGCATGAGACTGTTATCCCATTTTTGAACCAGAAACCATTTCTTCTTTAAATGCTCCATTTATCACCACGATAAAACCTTGAGTTTCATTCAGAGAGTTTTCTCCAGAGATATATTAGACTCAGAAACGTAAGACAGCCTTTTGCCTAGGGCAGCCATGTCAATTGGAATTGATGAGTTTGCGAGCCTGAAGACTTTCAGTTGTGATATCAGCAACTGGGAATGATTCACTGTGAAGATTATTTGGCCCATTAGCCAACTTTGTCCCAACATGATCATGCCATTCATCATGACTTGATGAATAAGTTAGCACCAAATAAATGCTCTTTCCTGTATGACTCTAATCTCCATGAATAATAAAGCACATCATAAGTGCACATTCTATTTTATTACAACAATGTACAAAGGAACACAAGTCAAACTATTCTTACACTTTGTATCCACTGGATAGTTACATCTGTCCTTCTTTTGTTTATTGTTTTTCTTCTCCTTGGGGCCAGCATACATGGTTGGCTGCTCATGCTTGTTAACAGGGTCATTGGGACTGAGGGAGCCCGCCAATCATCCAATCATGATAGCTAGCTCCTGTCAGCCAGAGGACCACTGCTTACTACGCTTCTGGAGCATGTTTATTGGATAGCCTGCTGTTACCTCCAAGATTATAGTGCATGCTGCCCCAGGGGGAAAGGCTGGAACCTTGCCATGTGTTGCTACCCTGAATGATAGCAGTAAAGATCGTCTCTTTCTCCGAACGGCCAAGTTCCCAACGGCATGGGACTCTCATGGTCTCACCCATTGTGAACTTAGCATGGCTGCTGCGGACAGTCTGGCGCCGCCACAGTCGTTGGAGGGCCGATCCACGGGCGGGGGGGGGGGCTTCATTCAGGGCTGGAGGTACTTTGGGGGTGCGCGTGAGCAGCCAAAGGGGGGTACCATTTTTGTGGTCCAGGTCCACGGGCTGAGTCCGCCATGAATGATAGCAGTAGGTGGAAACCAGCCATCACCATTCTACTGAGCCCTTTGAACAGTGGGATGTCTGGTCTCATCGTAGCTGGTTCTGGAGGAGGTGAGACCAGTACAAGTGGATGGTCTGCACCTGGGCAGGACCGGAACCAATGTCCTAGGGGAGTGTTGACTAATGCAGTTTGGGAGGGTTTAAACTAATATGGCAGGGGAATGAGAACCGCTGCAGGAAGTCAGAGGGAAGTAAGGTGGGGACAGAACCAAAAGGCAGTAAAGGGAAAAGTGGAAGGCAGAGAAACCAAAGACAAAAATCCAAAGAGGCCACATTACATCATAATTGTGAAAAAAAAACAAGCCTGAAGGCTCTGTCTCGATGCGAGGAGCATTTGTAATAAGGTTGATGAATTAACTGCGCTGACAATCATTAACAGATATGATGTAATTGGGATCACTGAGTCCTGGGGCTGGATTCTCCGATCCCCGACGCCGAAATCGCGTTCGGTGAGGTGGCGAAGAATCCCTGATGACGTCAAAATCAGGGGCGGTGCCCCTTTCTCGATGAGCCGCCCCCTGAAAAGCGGCGTACTCTAGTACGCCTGAGGCCTGCCCCACAATGCTCTTTCCCCGAACGGCCGAGTTTCCGACGGCGTGGCACTCTCATGGTCTCACCCGTTGTGAACTTAGCATGGCGGCTGCGGACAGTCTGGTGCCGCCACAGTCGGGGGAGGGCCGATCCACGGGCAGGGGGGTGGCTTCATTCAGGGCTGGAGGTACTTTGGGGGTGCGCGCGAGCGGCCAAAGGGGGGGTACCATTTTTGCGGTCCGGGTCCACGGGCTGAGTCCGCCATGAAGCATGGCACAGCCGCTGCAGACCACCGCCGTGCGCATGCGCGGCCACAGACTCGCAATGCTCTGGGCCGTAATGGCAGCTAGAGCTGGAAACTCTACGCTCCCTCCCTGCTAGCACTCCCCGGGGCAGGGAATCGGTGGTCATTTTGCGCCAGTTTTTCTGACGTAAAACACCATCGTTTTCAGGTCGGCATGGGGACTTAGTCTCTCAAACGGAAAATCCAGCCCATGGCTCCAGTGTGACCAAGGATGGGAACTCAACATCAATATTCAGGAAAGATAGAAGGAAACGAAGGGAGATGGGGTATAGCGTTGCTGGTTAAAGAGGAGATTAATGCAATAGTGAGGAAGGACATTAGCCAGGATGATGTGGGATCTGTATGGGTGGAGCTGTGGAACACCAAATTGCAAAAAACGTAAGTGGGAATTGTGTACAGACCACCAAACAGTAGTTGTGAGGTTGGCGATGGCATCAAACAGGAAGTTAGAGATGCGTGCAATAAGGGTACAGCAATTATTATGGGTGGCTTCAATCTGCATATTGATTGGGCTAATCAAATGGTAGCAATGCGATGGAGGAGGATTTCCTGGAATGTATAAGGGATGGTTTTCTCAACCAATACTTCGAGGAACCAACTAAAGAACAGGCCATCGTAGGCTGGGTATTGTATAATGAGAGAGGATTAATTAGCAACATTGTGGTGAGAGATCCTTTAGGGAAGAGTGACCATAATATGGCAGAATAATTCATTAAGATGGAGAGTGACAGTTAAGTCTGAGGCTCGTGTCCTGAACTTAAAGAAAGCTAACTTTGATGGTATGAGATGTGCATTGGCTAGGATAAGCTGGCAAAGGGTAAGTAAGGGATTGATGGTGGAAAGGAAATGGCAGCCATTTAAAGAGCACATGGATGAACTTCAACAATTGTACATCCTTGTCTGGCGTAAGAGTAATACGGGGAAGGTGGCTCAACCATGGCTAACAAGGGAAATCAGGGAAAGTATTAAAGCCAAAGAGGAAGCATATAAATTGGCCAGAAAAAGCAGCAAGCCTGAGGACTGGGAGAAATTTAAAATAGAAAATAGAACACGAGAGTAATCTTGTAGAAAATATAAAAACTGACTACAAAAGCTACTGGTGAAAAAGACTGGTAAAGCCAAATGTAGGTCCCTTACAGCTAGAATCAGGTAAATTCATAATGGGCAACAAAGAGATGGTAGACCAGTTGAACAAATACTTTGGATCTGTATTCACTAAGGCGGACACAAGTAAACTTCCGGAAATACTAGCGACAGAGTGTCTACCATGAAGGTGGAACTGAAGAAAATCCTAATTTGTCAGGAAATTGTATTGGGGAAATTGATGGGATTAAAACCCGATAAGTCCCCGGGGCCTGATGCTCTGCATCCCAGAGTACTGAAAGAAGTGGCTCGAGAAATAGTGGACGCATTGGTGATCATTTTCCAGCATTCTATAGACTCCGGAATAGTTCCAATTGTTTGGAGGATAGTTAATGTCACCCCACTTTTTAAAGAAGGAGAGAGAGAGAAAACGGGGAATTATAGACTGGTTAGCCTGATGTCGGTGGTGGGGAAAATGCTGGAGTAAATTATGAAGGAAGAAATAACTGAGCATTTGGAAAGCGAGGACAGAATCGGTCCAAGTCAGCATGGATTCACTAAAGGGGTTTCATGCTTGTCAAATCTTCTGGAATTTTTTGAAGATGTGACCTGTAGAATGGATAAGGGTGAACCAGCGGATGTTGTGTATCTGGACTTTCAAAAGGCTTTTGACAAGTCCCACACTTGAGATTAGTGCGCAAAATTAAAGCTCATGGTATTGGGGGTAATGTATTGATGTGGATAGAAAATTGGTTGGCAGACAGGAAGCAGAGAGTGGTAGGCAGTGACTAGTGGGGTACCACAGGGTTCAGTGCTGGGACCCCAGTTGTTCACAATATACATTAATGATTTGGACAAAGGAATTGCATGCAATATCTCAAAATTTGCAGACGGCACTAAGCTGGGTGGCAACGTGTGCTGTGAGAATGATGCAAAGAGGCTGCAGGGTGACTTGGGCAGGCTGGCTGAGTGAGCAAGTACTTGGCAAATGAAATATAATGTGGGTAAATATGAGGTTATCCACTTTGGTGGAAAAAACAGGATAGCAGATTATTATCTGAATAGTGGCAATTTAGGAAAAGGGGAAGTGCAGTGAGACCTGGATGTTATGGTGGAACAGTCACTGAAGGTTGGCATGTATGTACAGCAGGCAGTGAGGAAAGCTAATGGCATGCTGGTCTTCATAACAAGAGGATTTTCTTTTTCTTTTTTTGTTATAAATTTAGAGTACCCAATTATTTTTTTCCAATTAAGGGGCAATTTAGTGTTTCCAACCCACCTAACCTGCACATCTTTTGGTTGGGGCTGAAACCCACACAAACACGGGAAAAATGACAGTGACCCAGGGCCGGGATTCAAACCTGGGTCCTCAGCGCCGCAGTTCCAGTGCTACCCACTACGCTACGTGCTACCCTATAACGAGAGGATTTAAGTATAGGAGTAGGGATGTCTTGGTGAAGCCATACCTTGGGTATTTTGTGCAGTTTCGGTCTCCTAGTTTGAGGAAGGACATTCTTGCTATTGAGGGTGTCCAGCGAAGGTTCACCAGACTAATTTCCGTGATGGCAGGACTGATATATGAAGAAAGACTGGGTCGACTGGGTTTATACTCACAGGAGTTTCGAAGAATGAGAGGGTATCTCATTGAAACATATAAAATCCTGATGGGACTGGACAGGCTAGATGTGGTAAAAGTGTTCCCGATTTTGGGGAACTAGGGGTCACAGCCTAAGAATAAGGGATAAACCATTCAAGATTGAGATGAGGAAGAACTTCTTCTCTCAGAGAGTTGTGAACCTGTGGAATTCTCTACCACAGAAAGCTGTTGGGGCCAGTTCATTAGATATGTGTGATGGACTTCCGGGTGCGGCGATGACCAGCTGAGTCGCACGTTTCGGCAGCTCCCGGTGAAACGGACTTTTGGGCTCTTGATAGGAGCCCCAACGGCAATTTTGACGGCTAAAAACACTGTGCGGTAAACCAGAAGGGAATCCCCCCTGGATACGGATGAAAAAAGGAGGAGAAAGTGGCCGGATTGCAGTGGATCCTTTAGAACAGCGGCAAGGAAGGCAAGCAAAAACCAAGATGGCGTCGGAAGGTGGCAGTTTAACATGGGGCCCTGAACAACAAGAGTTCTTGAAATGCTGTGTGGAAGAGCTCAAAAAGGAAATGAAGAAAGAGCTGTTGGCCCCGATACTACAGGCGATCGAAGGGCTAAAGGAGGAACAAAAGACCCAGGAGCGGGAGCTTCGGGTCGTGAAGGCAAAGGCAGCCGAGAATGAGGACGACATACAGGGCCTGGTGGTGAAGACGGAGATGCATGAGGCACATCAGAAACGATGTGTGGAAAGGTTGGAGGCACTGGAGAACAATGCAAGGAGGAACAACCTGAGGATTCTTGGTCTTCCTGAAGGTGTGGAGGGAGCGGATGTCGGGGCATATGTGAGCACGATGCTGCACTCGTTAATGGGCAAAGAAAACTCGGAGCAGTAAATGGGAGAACGCGGTGATCCGCGTTTATCAAGACTGGAGTGCAGAGGTGGCGAGAAGGAGGGCGAGCTTTAATCGGGCCAAGGCGGTGCTTCACAAAAAGATAAAATTTGGAATGCTGCAACCGGCAAGACTGTGGGTCACATATCGAGGAAGGCACCACTACTTTGAGACGGCGGATGAAGCGTGGACTTTTATTGTGGAAGAAAAACTGGAATGAGCGGGTTATTAAAAAGAACGTTTGAACAAAGTGGTGGGGCGAATGTGGGGGGCGAAGAGGGGGGTTAAAAAGGGGGGAAAGAGGAGTTTTATGTACTAATCCTGCGATGTGGTAACTTTTCTCTCTTCCACAGGTGGTGATGGGGGGAGGAGGGGAGGTGGAGGACATGGGGTGTTGGCCATTGGGGGCGGGGCCAAGGGAGAAGCGCGGGCTTGGTTCCCGCGCGATGATAATCATGGCGGGAATAGAGAAGCAGGAAGGAGGGGGGCGTCGCACGGTGCGAGCCGAGGTCATGGGGGGAAGCCGAGGTCGGCCAGAGTTTGCTGACTTCTGGGAGCAACATGGGGGGAGTAATTACGCTAGCGGGGGGTCTAGCAGGGGGGGTGGGAGGGGGGAATTACTGGGTTGCTGCTGCTGGGGAGAGGGGGGAGCTGGTATGGGAGGGGATGGGCGGGGGGGCACCGCCTGGGGGAGATACAGCTGCGTGGGAACCGGGTGAGGAGCTGGAAAAAGGGGATGGCTAATCGACAAGGGGGGGGGGGGGGAGGAAGCCCCCCAACCCGGCTGATCACGTGGAACGTGAGAGGGCTGAACGGGCCAATAAAGAGGGCACGGGTACTCGCACACCTTAAGAAACTTAAGGCAGATGTGGTTATGTTACAGGAAACGCACCTGAAACTGATAGACCAGGTTAGGCTACGCAAAGGATGGGTGGGGCAGGTGTTCCATTCGGGGCTAGATGCGAAAAACAGGGGGGTGGCTATATTAGTGGGGAAGCGGGTAATGTTCGAGGCAAAGACTATAGTGGCGGATAACGGGGGCAGATACGTGATGGTGAGTGGCAAACTACAGGGGGAGACGGGTGGTTTTGGTAAACGTATATGCCCCGAACTGGGATGATGCCAATTTTATGAGGCGGATGCTAGGACGCATTCCGGACCGAGAGATGGGAAAGCTGATAATGGGGGGAGATTTTAATACGGTGTTGGAACCAGGGCTGGATAGGTCGAAGTCCAGGACTGGAAGGAGGCCGGCAGCAGCCAAGGTACTTAAAGATTTTATGGAGCAGATGGGAGGTGTAGACCCGTGGAGATTTAGCAGACCTAGGAGTAAGGAGTTCTCGTTTTTCTCCTATGTCCATAAAGTCTACTCGCGAATAGACATTTTTGTGCTGGGAAGGGCGTTGATCCCGAAGGTGAGGGGAACGGAGTATACGGCTATAGCCATTTCGGATCACGCTCCACACTGGGTAGACTTGGAGATAGGGGAGGAAACAGGAGGGCGCCCACCCTGGAGAATGGACATGGGACTAATGGCAGATGAGGGTGTGTGTCTAAGGGTGAGGGGGTGCATTGAAAAGTACTTGGAACTCAATGATAATGGGGAGGTCCAGGTGGGAGTGGTCTGGGAGGCGCTGAAGGCGGTGGTTAGAGGGGAGCTGATATCAATAAGGGTACATAAAGGGAAGCAGGAGAGTAAGGAACGGGAGCGGTTGCTGCAAGAACTTTTGAGGGTGGACAGACAATATGCGGAAGCACCGGAGGAGGGACTGTACAGGGAAAGGCAAAGGCTACATGTAGAATTTGACTGGCTGACTACGGGCACTGCAAAGGCACAATGGAGGAAGGCACAGGGTGTACAGTACGAATATGGGGAGAAGGCAAGCAGGTTGCTGGCACACCAATTAAGGAAAAGGGGAGCAGCGAGGGAAATAGGGGGAGTGAGGGATGAGGAAGGAGAGATGGAGCGGGGAGCGGAGAGAGTGAATGGAGTGTTCAAGACATTTTATAAAAAATTATATGAAGCTCAACCCCCGGATGGGAGGGAGAGAATGATGGGCTTTTTGGATCGGCTGGAATTTCCCAAGGTGGAAGAGCAGGAAAGGGTGGGACTGGGAGCACAGATCGAGGTAGAAGAAGTGGTGAAAGGAATTAGGAGCATGCAGGCGGGAAAGGCCCCAGGACCGGATGGATTCCCAGTCGAATTCTATAGAAAATATGTGGACTTGCTCGCCCCGGTATTGACGAGGACCTTTAATGAGGCAAAGGAAAGGGGACAAATGCCCCCGACTATGTCTGAAGCAACGATATCGCTTCTCTTAAAGAAGGAAAAGGACCCACTACAATGCGGGTCCTATAGACCTATTTCCCTCCTAAATGTAGATGCCAAGATCCTGGTCAAGGTAATGGCAATGAGAATAGAGGAATGTGTCCCGGGGGTGGTCCACGAGGACCAAACTGGGTTTGTGAAGGGGAGACAGCTGAACACGAATATACGGAGGCTGTTAGGGGTAATGATGATGCCCCCACCAGAGGGGGAAACGGAGATAGTAGTGGCGATGGATGCCGAGAAAGCATTTGATAGAGTGGAGTGGGATTATTTGTGGGAGGTGTTGAGGAGATTTGGTTTTGGAGACGGGTATGTTAGATGGGTGCAGCTGTTGTATAGGGCCCCGATGGCGAGCGTGGTCACGAATGGACGGGGATCTGCATATTTTCGGCTCCATAGAGGGACAAGGCAGGGATGCCCTCTGTCCCCATTATTGTTTGCACTGGCGATTGAGCCCCTGGCGATAGCGTTGAGGGGTTCCAAGAAGTGGAGGGGAGTACTTAGAGGAGGAGAAGAACACCGGGTATCTTTGTATGCGGACGATTTGTTACTATATGTGGCAGACCCGGCGGAGGGGATGCCAGAAATAATGCGGATACTTGGGGAGTTTGGGGATTTTTCAGGGTATAAATTGAACATGGGGAAAAGTGAGTTGTTTGTGGTGCATCCAGGGGAGCAGAGTAGGGAAATAGAGGACCTACCGTTGAGGAAGGTAACAAGGGACTTTCGTTACCTGGGGATCCAGATAGCCAAGAATTGGGGCACATTGCATAGGTTACATTTAACGCGGTTGGTGGAACAAATGGAGGAGGATTTCAAGAGATGGGATATGGTACCCCTGTCACTGGCAGGGAGGGTGCAGGCGGTTAAGATGGTGGTCCTCCCGAGATTCCTCTTTGTGTTTCAGTGCCTCCCGGTGGTGATCACGAAGGCTTTTTTTAAAAGGATCGAAAAGAGCATCATGGGTTTTGTGTGGGCCGGGAAGACCCCGAGAGTGAGGAAGGGATTCTTACAGCGTAGCAGGGATAGGCAGGGGCTGGCACTACCGAGCCTAAGTGAGTATTATTGGGCCGCTAATATTTCAATGGTGAGTAAGTGGATGGAAGAGGAGGAGGGAGCGGCGTGGAAGAGATTAGAGAGGGCGTCCTGTAGGGGGACTAGCCTACAGGCTATGGTGACAGCCCCATTGCCGTTCTCACCGAGGAACTACACCACAAGCCCGGTGGTGGTGGCTACACTGAAGATTTGGGGACAGTGGAGACGGCATAGGGGAAAGACTGGAGCCTTGGGGGGGGGTCCCCGATAAGAAACAACCATAGGTTTGCCCCGGGGGGAATGGATGGGTGATATGGAATGTGGCAAAGAGCAGGAATAATGCAACTGAAAGATCTGTTTGTGGATGGGAAGTTCGCGAGTCTGGGAGCGCTGACCGAGAAATATGGGTTGCCCCAAGGGAATGCATTCAGGTATATGCAACTGAGGGCTTTTGCGAGGCAACAGATGAGGGAATTCCCGCAGCTCCCGACACAAGAGGTGCAGGACAGAGTGATCTCAAAGACATGGGTGGGGGATGGTAAGGTGTCAGATATATATAGGGAAATGAGGGACGAAGGGGAGACTATGGTAGATGAACTAAAAGGGAAATGGGAAGAAGAGCTGGGGGAGGAGATCGAGGAGGGGCTGTAGGCAGATGCCCTAAGCAGGGTAAACTCGTCGTCCTCGTGTGCGAGGCTAAGCCTGATTCAGTTTAAGGTATTACACAGGGCGCATATGACTGGAGCACGGCTCAGTAAATTTTTTGGGGTGGAGGATAGGTGTGCGAGGTGCTCGAGAAGCCCAGCGAATCATACCCATATGTTTTGGTCATGCCCGGCACTACAGGGGTTTTGGATGGGGGTGACAAAGGTGCTTTCAAAAGTAGTAGGTCCGGGTCGAACCAAGCTGGGGGTTGGCTATATTTGGGGTTGCACAAGAGCCGGGAGTGCAGGAGGCGAGAGAGGCCGATGTTTTGGCCTTTGCGTCCCTAGTAGCCCGGCGTAGGATATTGCTAATGTGGAAAGAAGCCAAGCCCCCGGGGGTGGAGACCTGGATAAATGACATGGCAGGGTTTATAAAGCTAGAGCGGATTAAGTTCGTCCTAAGGGGGTCGGCTCAAGGGTTCACCAGGCGGTGGCAACCGTTCGTCGAATACCTCGCAGAAAGATAGATGGAATGGAAAAAAGAAGGCAGCAGCAGCAGCAGCCCAGGATCGGGGGTGGGGGGGGGGGGGTGGGGGGGGGGAGGGAGGGGGGGGGGGAGGGGGGGTGGGGGGGGGAGGGGGGTGGGGGAGGAGGAACCAGAAGGACTCTCAGGGTTGTTAATATATACTGTATAATATGTATTGGTCGTTGCTACAGATAATTATATATTGGACTGTTAAATTAGAGTGTTACTTGTGATAAGGCAGTTGCCAATTAGGGCTAGTTTTCATTTTTGTTATTTATTATTTATTCATTTTCTGTTTATAAAATAGGTCATTGTTATTTGTGTTGTTATAATATTGTGTAAAGGATGCACAATGTACTGTGTTGGTTGACCAAAAATTTTCAATAAAATATTTTTTTAAAAAAAGATATGTGTGATGAATGATATATGTACACATATGTAACTTTAATGCGTAGACCCTCTTAAGACCGGGTTTGGAACCCTGGGGGACTCCGCCTCTGGCTCCGCCCCCAGGAAGCTGTATATAAGGTTGCGTTCAGTGGGCAGCGTGCAGTGAGCACACTTCTCGGCAGCTGTCTGGTTCTCTGGTAATTAAAGCCTTTGTATTATCGAACTCCTCTCCTGAGTCGTAATTGAGGGTATCTCAATTTAATTACCAGATTACATCAAGATGGACAGCAGTCTAAAGCCGGAGAAGCTCAATTTGGACGCTCGGTCGCCGGAAGCCACTGAAATGTTTAAATACTGGCTCCGGTGCTTTGAGGCCTATTTGAATTCCTCAGAGACTGAAGTTTACGGACCTCGCAAGCTGAGCTTACTACATGCCCGGGTGGGCCACCGACTATCCTCCGTGATCGAGAAAGCTACGACGTACGAAACGGCGGTCAAAATCCTACAGAAGCGCTTCGTAAAGCCGATAAACGAGGTACATGCCAGGCATTTGCTCTCGACCTGCCGCCAGCGTTCTGGGGAAACTCTTGATGAATACTTAGACAGACTCACCGCGCTCGCCAGGAACTGCGACCATAAAGAGGTGACGGCAGAAGTCCACATGAACTTACATATTCACAATGCTTTTGTATCCGGTATCCGATCCACGTACATCCAGCAGCAGCTCCTAGAAGACGGAGCGAAGGACCTCCAAGGCATGGTAACGCTCACCTCTTCCCTGCAACCGGCCCACCATAATCTCCGCACGTACTCCACGGACCTTGCGAACCCCTCTTGATCCCCTCCAGACTCGGCCACGCTTCACGCCTGCGCCGCGTGGTGACCCGCTCACACCGGGGCCCCCCAATGCTATTTCTGTGGGCAATGCCAGCACTCACGCCAGCGTTGCCCGGCCCGCTCCACTATCGGCGCCGAATGCGGAAAGAAGGGGCAGTTCACGAAGGTCTGCCTGGCTGGGCCCAAAGGCCAGAAACAAAAGTTTCATCGGGCCCAGAAATCGAACTCCCGGGACCACAGGCCCTGCAATGCGGCCTCGCGGCGGCCGGACACGCTACATCCGACGCGTTATCAGCCTTGTGCAAATCAAGGGGGCGGCCATCTTGGCAGCGGCCATCTTCAAAACTCAAAACGTGCGACCGACGGCGGCGGCCATTTTGCGAGTCCGATTCAACCGAGAACTCTGACTGCCCGCAATTAGGGGCGATCACCCTCGATCAATCTCGGCCGAAGCACCTGCGAAACTCAATGATGCAGGTCCAAATCAACGGCCGCGACACCCCCTGCCTTTTTGACTCCGGGAGCACGGAGAGTTTTATCCATCCTGACACGGTAAGACGCTGCTCCCTGCGCACCTATCCCGCCTCCCAAACTATCGCCCTCACATCTGGGTCTCATTCGGTCCAAATCATGGGGTATTGTGTTGCGAACCTCGTTATCCAAGGCGCCAAATACGCCCGTTTTAAACTTTATGTCCTCCCTCACCTCTGCGCCCCCCTGCTGCTCGGTCTGGACTTTCAGTGCAGCCACCGAAGCCTGACCCTGAAGTTCGGTGGACCCGTGCCCCCGCTCACGGTATGTAGCCTGGCGACACTCAAAGTTGCACCACCCCCCTCTTCGCGAACCTCACCCCCGACTGTAAGCCCGTCGCCACCAGGAGTTGGTGGTACAGTGCTCAAGACATGACTTTCATCAAGTCAGAGGTTCAGCAGCAACTAAAAGAAGGGGTCATAGAGGCTAGCAACAGCCCTTGGAGGGCACAAGTACTGGTAGTCCGCTCCAGAGAAAAACAACGTATGGTGGTATTCTATAGCCAGACCATAAACCGCTTTACGCAACTCGATGCGTCCCTACTTCCCCGCATAGCAGAAATGGTAAACCAAATCGGCCAGTATCGAGTATTCTCCACGATCGACCTAAAATCGGCCTATCATCAACTCCCTATCCGCCCAGAGGACCGCCCCTATACAGCCTTCGAAGCAGCCGGTCGGCTCTTCCACTTCCTCAGGGTCCCTTTCGGTGTCACAAACGGATTCTCCGTTTTCCAAAGGGCAATGGATCAAATGGTGGACCAGTACGGCTTACGGGCTCCATACCCGTACTTGGGCAACGTCACCATCTGCGGCCATGACCAGCAGGACCATGACGCAAACCTGAGGCAGTTCCTCCAGACCACCCGGGCCCTCAATCTGACATATAATAAAGAGAAATGCGTGTTCCACACACCCCGGCTAGCCATCCTCGGCTACGTCTTGGAAAATGGGGTCCGAGGGCCAGACCCCGACCGCATGCGCCCCCTTAAGGAACTTCCCCTCCCCGTAGCCTCAAGGCACTCAAACGGTGCCTGGGGCTCTTTTCCTATTATGCCCAGTGGGTCCCCAGATATGCGGACCAAGCCCGTCCACTCATTAAGACCACGGTTTTTCCCCTTACGGCTGAGGCTCAGTCGGCCTTCAGTCGTATCAAGGCCAATATCATCAAGGCCGCCATGCACGCGGTGGACAAAACCATTCCCTTCCAGGTAGACATCAGACGTCACCCTGGCTGCTACCCTCAACCAGGCGGGCAGACCTGTAGCGTTCTTCTCCCGAACTCTCACCACCTTGGAAATTCGACACTCTGCAGTCGAGAAGGAGTTACAAGCCATAGTGGAGGTCGTGCGGCACTGGAGGCACTACCTAGCCGGTAGGAGGTTCGCCCTCGTCACCGAACCAACGGTCGGTCGCCTTTGTTCGATAACGCACAACGGGGCAAAATAAAGAATGATACAATTTTGAGGTGGAGGATCGAACTCTCCACCTACACGTACGATATTACATATCGTCCGGGAAAGCTCAACAAGTCCCCAATGCCCTGTCCCATGGCATGTGCGCCAACGCGCAGAAAGACCGTTTGCAGGCCATCCACGATGACCTCTGCCACCCGGGGGTCACCCGGCTTGCCCATTTCATCAAGTCCCGCAACCTACCTTACTACACCGAGGAGGTCAAGGCCATGACCAACGCTTGCCAGATCTGTGCGGAGTGCAAATCGCACTTCTATCGACCAGACAAGGCTCGCCTGGTAAAGGCCTCTGGGTCCTTTCAGCGACAAAGCGTGGACTTCAAAGGGCCCCTCCCGTTCACCAACCGCAACAGTTATTTCCTCACTGACATCGATGAATTCTCCCGCTTCCCCTTCGCTGTCCCCTGCCCCGATATGACCTCGGCCTCCGTAATCAAGGCACTGCACAGCATCTTCACGCTGTTTGGTTTCCCCGCTTATATCCACAGCGATCGGGGTACATCGTTCATGAGCGATGAGCTGCGTCGATATCTGCTCAACAAGGGCATCGTCTCGAGCAGAACGACCAGCTATAACCCACGGGAAACTGGCAGGTGGAGAGGGAGAACGCGACAGTTTGGAAGGCTGTTCTTCTAGCCCTACGGTCAAGAAGTCTCCCAATCGCCCGCTGGCAGGAGGTCCTACCCGATGCCCTACCCTCCATTAGGTCGCTACTCTGTACGGCCACGAATGAGACCCCTCACAACCGTTTGTTTGTCTTCCCCAGGAAGTCCACCTCTGGGGTCTCGCTTCCACGTTGGCTGACGACTCCGGGGCCAGTTCTACTCCAGAGGCACGTGATGAGCCATAAGACAGATCCACTGGTCGAGAGCGTCCCACTACTACACGCAAACCCTCAATACACCTACGTCGAGCACCCTGACGGCAGGCAGGACACCGTTTCCCTGCGAGACCTGGGAGCCGCTGGCTCGCCCACCGACGCCCCCCCCTTCCACCGATGCTCCCCTCCCCGCACCGGCTGTCGATTCCGTCAGCACCCCCCCATAGCGCCCCCCCTCCCCCCAGCCGGCGCCGGCACCAATCACCCTAGTCACCCCGATAAACCCCCTACTCCAACGCGGGCAAAGGCTCAGACAACTGTGCTCCCGGATATGCCACCACCGAGGACGACCGTATCCATCGCACCACCGCCGGAGCTGAGAAGGTCGACACGGGCAATCAGGCCACCCAAAAGCCTGAACTTGGAATTCCACGTCACCCCCGACGGACTATGCGTTTTTTTTTTTAAACAGGGGGTGAATGATATCTGTATACGCATGTACTTTTAATGCGTAGAACCCTTCAAGACCGGGTTTGGAACCCTGGGGGACTCCGCCTCCGGCTCCACACCCAGGAAGCTGTATATAAGGTTACGTTCAGTAGGCAGTGTGCAGTGAGCACACTTCTCGGCAGCTGTCTGGTTCTCTGGTAATTAAAGCCTTTGTATTGTCGAACTCCTCTCCTGAGTCGTAATTGAGGGTATCTCAATATGTTCAAGAGGGAGCTGGACGTGGCCCTTGCGGCTAAAGTGATCAAGAGTTATGGTGAGAAAGCAGGAGTGGGATACTGAATATGCATGATCAGCCATGAAATGAAATGAAAAATGAAATGAAAATCGCTTATTGTCACAAGTGGGCTTCAAATGAAGTTACTGTGAAAAACCCCTAGTTGCCACATTCCGGCGCCTGTTCGGGGAGGCTGGTACGGGATCATATTGAATGGCGGTGCAGGCTCAAAGGCCCGAATGACCTACTCCTGCACCTATTTTCTATGTTTGTTTCTATCAGATCCTTGAAAACAGAGACGTTGCAGCATGTGCTGCAACCATTGTGGTTTACAGGTTATTCTGCAGACTCTGGCAATTCTTTCCCTATTGCTACCAGAGTTAGAGTGCCTGTGTAATTGGAAACATTGGGCTTGGCTGCTTCTGAGGTGGGTGCTGTCATGAATGAAAACTGTAGACTCCAAATATAACAGTTATCAGTTGAATTACATACTCAGAGTTTAACCTCAGAGTCTGTATGTAGATACAGCATTTCCTGAATACGCTTCACTCCATTTCCCATGATTCCGAAGCCGTCAGCCCTGCTGGGAGATTGCCTAGCCTTAGATTCATGCTGCTGATTTTTTTTTCATTTTCTTACAATGATTCATCGTCAAGCAGCCTCTTTATTATCAGTAAGTGTGGGCGTCACAGGCAAGGCCAACACTAATTGCCCTTGAGAAGGTGCTGCTGAGATGTGACAACTGTGTGGCTTGTTGGGTCATTTCCGAGAACAGTTAATAGTTAACCACAATAGGCTGTGTCTGGAGTCATGTGTCGGACATAAGGACATCGGTGAAACAGAATTTACAAAAATATAAAGAGGGAGGCAGCGTTTTGATTATTTTCTGTATCTCTCAATAACATTTTAACGATCTGCGTTGAAGTCTCTGGATACTTGTTCTTTTCATCATTTAGAAACTATCTTGTCCAACCTTTTTAGGTCCAAAGTGGATGACCTCACATTTTCCTACATTGAAATATATTTGCCCCAGTCTTGCCTATTCACTTAATCTATTAATATCTCTTTCTGATATTACACTTCTAAACTATACTGCTTACAAAAAATACCACCTAGCTTTGTGCCTTGGACAAATTTGGATGTATAGCTTCTATCCCACCATCTAAGTCATAAATAAATATGATGACTAGCCGAGGCTCTAACATAGATCCTGGTGGAGCACCACTCGTCACATCCTGCCAATTCAAGTATATACACGTTGGGCTCAATTTTCCCAAAATTACAGAGTATTAGATCAGGCAGGAAAATCTGCATGAAACTCGTTGGCTTGACAGACATCTTTTCAGGCCTGATTTAACAGCAATCTGCGCAATTTCAAAGTGCGGGTGAAGATCAGCGAGACCTAAATACGCCCGGCACACCGCAATTCTGAGATAGGTGTACGCCGATCCCAAAGTTAAATTTAAGGCCTCCCCACAGAGATCGGAACCTCCAACGTAGAGCAGAGTACCCCATGGACATCAGAACCCCCCCAGCGGATAAGGGGAATTCCCCCCAATTCCACACGCAGAAGGGAAGCCACCCCAATGGAAGAAGGAAATCCTCCCTACTAGAGCCCCCTACCAGAAGCCCTTGCATGTTCCTCCTTCATGGACCCCATTGGCTCTTCCCCCCAATTGCCCTTTTGTGCCAGGGTGCCTGGGGAATACCTAGCCCTGTCCCTCAATCCAGGGACTTGCAGGCATATCATGCCCCCTGGTGTGCTCATCCCGACTGGTTTTCGCTTATGAAAGCCAGTAGGGATTACAGTCGGTATGATATCATGTGCTGGGACGAGGGGGTGGATGTGCCATGGTCGGACACCACAGCATCAAGCTCTTTAATAATATATCAAAATATGTTAATGTATTACTCTGCAGAACCTGGGGCCAAGGTGGATGGTCAGTGGGGTGCGCAGCAAGGTGGCTGCCTTGAAGGCCGCGGCAATGGCAGTCCATGCCTGGACACCTCCTCAGTCCTGTGATGGTTCACCCCGGCCACTCGGCCCTGGCAGTGCAACCCCCAGCCCAGCCAGTCTGGCCAGTGTCCGGTCCGGCAGCCCACAGTCGCGCCTCTCAGTGTACTATTTCCTCTCGCTCCCTCATCAGCCACAACGGCGGTTTCATAATTTTTAAAAGCACAAGTGAACCGCACCATCGGGAATTCGGCCCATCGGAGGCAGAGAATCACGGAGGCCCCAGAAAATACCAGGTCAGGCCTGCTAATGATATGCAAGTGGTATTTACTGAACGTGCATTCTAGAATGCTTTGACGGTGCTGTCCAGGCGATGGAGAATTGCGATTTGGTGTCAATTCGGCGCCTGCTGCGAGATCGGCATCAAAACCGATTCTGTGCCAATCGCGTTTCCCGATTTCGGGGTCGGCAGATGGAGAATCCCGCCCCTCATATTTAAATGTATTTAGTTTTTGTTTCATTTTTACATCAATTATACATAAAAATGATTGAACTGTATATTTGTGCACATGAAAGCTTAAAAATATTCCCTCACCACAATATCTTTTGATATGATGGAGATTGATTTTTTTATATTCTTCATGTTTATTAACAAAGTTCCATTTTTAAAAAATTTTAGAGTACCCAATTATTATTTTTTTTCCACTTAAGGGGCAATTTAGCATGGCCAATATACCTAACCTGCACATCTTTGGGTTGTGGGGGTGAAACCCACGCAGACACGGGGAGAATGTGTAAACTCCACATGGACAGTGACCCAGGGCCAGGTTTCAAACCCGCGTCCTCAGCGCCGTAGTCCCAGTGCTAACCACTGCGCCTCGTGCCAGCCTATTAACAAAGTTCTATAATTATGTTATCTGCTTGCCACTTTTCTCTCACAATAATCTTCATCGAAGCATCATTATTCTTCCCATTGTAACCTTTATCGAAACACCTTTTATAATTTTCTCATTGATTTGTTGCATAAATATTTGCTTGCAATACAGATATTTTAAACCATTTGCTTGATTAAGTCTTCAGAAATTAATGAAAATGGGAGGGTGTTTTCCAACAATGGGGCATGATTGATGATTATGAAATTTATTTTTTTATTTTTCTGCACAGAAATCAGTCTTTAATGAAAATCAAGTGTTACAATATTAATTGTTATTTATGTCCCACTTTCTGTATGCTTCAGCGGCATTGATTGTGCTATTGGCATTTGTCCAGATTTAATAGTGGCAGTAAAATATTGATGGTGAGTATACTCATTACCACTCGGTCAGAGTTTCTACTCAGTGTTAATCATCAGCACTAATGCTTGCCGACAGAGATATTATGAGTCGATTTAACTGATAATTAAGGAGAGAATGATAGGTAAAATGCCTGTTTGCAATTTTCAGAGATAAATTGTGGCATTAGAATCTGAAGCTGTTAGTCCAATTTGGAACTTTCCTTTCTGTTTGCTGTTGAAGAGATGCCTCATTGAATTCTCTCATTCAGCAGGGGGAAGAGGAAGTCCTATGTTTGTAGCCCGTGGGAATTAGCCTTCTCTTACTGGCAGTAAATGCCTCGCAGCATTCTGGTTCACTCAAAAAAATCTTGGAAGTAGCTGCTGAAATTTCAGTTAGTTGTTGTGTTTCTGTCATTCCTGTTAAGTTGCAAGAGGGGCAATGGGCATAATTCTCCCATTTTGAGACTGAGTGCCATAGCAGAGGAAGGAATTTTTTCCACTGCGGCAGCCAGCCGGAGAATATATCAAATCTTCCAGCCTTGACCTCATTAATTATGCACGGGGTGATGTACGCCGTATTCAGTGGTGGGGAGGCCTAGATAATGTGTAGTCCGCCGCCGTTTCTGGGTGCCATATTGAAAAGGCGGCCAACATCATTAATGCAATATTGAAGAAAGAAGGTGCGCCACCTGAAAATGAAGATAGATTTTTGGGAGCACTCTGAAGTTGGAAGATGGGCCTCCTGAGGACGAAGATAGATCTGTAAGAACATTCTGAGGCTAAAGGGTGGAATCCCATGGGGACACCTAATCAGCATGATCCACCTGAAGATACACCCCCGACCCACTGCTGTTCCATAATCCAGGGTTGCGTGCGGCCTCCATCCTGAACTCCGCAGTCAACCCCAGGCATTGTTCGGATGAATCCCGACATCTGCAAGCCACGTTCTTCCAAACTGATTTCCCGCCAGAGTGTTTTCCTGCTGGTATCATGGAGAATCTGATGTGGGGGGTGGTCAGGCCTTCACCTGCATCCCATTAAAGGCATGCTAAATAAGGTTCATGTCGGCCTCTGGTAGGTTTTCTGAGCTGCTATAGTGGGCACCAATAGAAGTGCCCACAATAAGTTCATACCAGTGCAAAACCAATTTCTGGGCAGCTTGCCATATTCTACCCCCATGTAGGCCATCAAACCCACCAGTGGGGGCTTGGGAGAATTCTTTTTTTAAAAATGTTTATTAAGAATTTTTCAACAACAAAAATTTTCAACCATTCAAACCCCCCCCCCCCGTAACAAAAAAGAAAAGAAAAGTCGCACAGCAAGACATAAACATATCAATTCAACATAATACAGAACTATGTACATTGGGTTCCTCCCGCACAGATAAACCTTCTCATATGTTTATGTATTTTCTTACTCAAGTGCCCCTTGGAAAAAAAACCTTCCCCGCCCACCCTTCTTTCCCCCCCCCGAAAGAGACGTCCCCCCCTCCCCTCCCCCCCTGGGCTGCTGCTGCTGACCACCTCCTAACGCTCCACGAGATAGTCTAGGAACGGTTGCCACCGCCTGAAGAACCCCTGCACAGACCCTCTCAAGGCAAACTTTATCCTCTCCAGCTTGATGAACCCTGCCATGTCATTTATCCAGACATCCACACTGGGGGGCTTTGCGTCTTTCCACAATTACAAGATCCTCCACCGGGCTACCAGGGACGCAAAGGCCAGGATACCGGCCTCTTTCGCCTCCTGCACTCCCGGCTCGTCCGCCACTCCAAATAGTGCTAGCCCCCAGCTTGGCTTGACCTGGACTTTCACCACCTTAGATATAGTTCTTGCAACACCCCTCCAGAATCCATCCAGTGCCGGGCACGACCAGAACATATGGGCGTGGTTCGCCGGGCTTCCTGAGCACCTCCCACATCTATCCTCCACCCCAAAGAACCTACTCAGCCTCGCCCCTGTCATGTGCGCTCTGTATATAACCTTAAACTGTATCAGGCTGAGCCTGGCACACGAGGAAGAGGAATTGACCCTACTCAGGACATCAGCCCACAGACCCTCTTCAATCTCCTCCCCCAGCTCCTCCTCCCATTTGCCCTTCAGCTCCTCTACCAGAGCCTCCTCCTCTTCTTTCATCTCCTGGTATATCGCCGACACCTTGCCCTCTCCGACCCATACACCCGAAATCACCCTGTCCTGAATCCCCTGTGCCGGGAGCAACGGGAATTCCCTCACCTGTCACCTTACAAACGCCCTCACTTGCATGTACCTAAAAGCGTTTCCCGGGGGTAACCCAAACTTCTCCTCCAGCGCCCCGAGGCTCGCAAATGTCTCATCAATGAACAGGTCCCCCATTCTTCTAATCCCTGCCCGATGCCAGCTCCGAAACCCCCCGTCCATCCTTCCTGGGACAAACTGATGGTTCTCTCTGATCGGGGACCACACCAAGGCTCCCATCGCACCCTTGTGTCGTCTCCACTGCCCCCAGATCTTTAGTGTTGCCGCCACCACCGGACTCGTGGTGTACCTTGTCGGCGAGAGCGGCAGTGGTGCCGTCACCAGCGTCCCCAGGCTCGTTCCTTTGCAGGACGCCATCTCCAACCTCTTCCGTGCCGCCCCCTCTCCCTCCATCACCCATTTACGGATCATCGCCACACTGGCTGCCCAGTAGTAGCCACCCAGGTTCGGCCCTCCTCTATCTCTACTACGCTCCAGAAACCCCCTCCTTACCCTCGGGGTCTTAATCGCCACACAAAACCCATAATGCTCCTGCCTACCCTCTTAAAAAAGGCCTTGGTGATCACAATTGGAAGGCACTGGAACACAAAAATAAACCTCGGGAGGACCATCATTTTAATCAACTGTACTCTGCCCGCTAGCGAGAGTGGCAACATGTCCCAACGTTTGAAGTCCTCCTCCATCTGCTCCACCAGCCGCGTTAAATTAAGTTTATGCAGGGCCCCCCAACTCCTAGCTATTTGGATCCCCATGTACCGAAAGCTCCTTTCCGCCCTCCTCAACGGTAGATCGTCTATCCCTCTTCCCTGGTCCCCTGGATGCACCACGAAGAGCTCACTTTTCCCTACATTCCCTCTTATAGCCCGAGAAGTCCCCAAACTCCCTTGGGATCTGCATGACCTCCACCATCCCCTCCACTGGATCCGCCACATACAGCAACAGTTCATCTGCATACAGCGACACTCAATGCTCCTCTCCCCCTCCATTTCCTGGACTCCCTTAATGCCATGGCCAAAGGTTCAATTGCTAATGCAAACAACAGGGGGGACAGGGGGCACCCCTGCCTCGTCCCTCGATACAGCCAAAAATACTCCGACCTCCGCCGATTCGTAACCACACTCGCCACCGGGGCTCTATATAGGAGCTTAACCCAACTGATAAACCCCTCCCCAAACCCAAACCTCCGCAATACTTCCCAGAGATACTCCCACTCTACTCGGTCAAAAGCCTTCTCCGCGTCCATAGCTGCCACTATCTCCGCCTCTCCCTCCACCGATGGCATCATTATCACGTTTAGGAGCCTCCGCACATTGGTGTTTAGCTGCCTGCCCTTTACAAATCCCGTCTGGTCCTCGTGAATCACCCCCGGGACACAGTCCTCAATCCTCGTAGCCAGCACCTTTGCCAGCATCTTAGCATCCACGTTAAGGAGCGAAATCTGCCTATACGACCTACATTGCAGTGGGTCCTTATCCCGCTTCAGGATCAAAGAGATCATCGCCTCAGACATTGTCGGGGGCAGGGTTCCCCCCTCCCTTGCCTCATTGAAAGTCCTCACCAGCAACGGGGCTAACAAGTCTACGTACTTCCTATAGAACTCAACCGGGAACCCATCCGGTCCCGGGGCCTTCCCCGCCTGCATGCTCCCCAGTCCTTTAATCAGCTCCTCCAACCCAATTGGCGCCCCCAAACCAGCCACCTCCTGCTCCTCCACCCTCGGGAACCTCAGTTGGTCCAAGAATCGTCGAATCCCCTCTTCCCCCGCTGGGGGCTGGGATCTGTACAGCTCCTCATAGAAGGCCTTAAATACCTCATTTAATTTCACCGCACTCCGCACCATAGTTCCCCTTCCATCCTTGACTCCACCTATCTCCCTCGCTGCCATCCTCTTACGGAGCTGATGTGCCAGCATCAGGCTCGCCTTCTCCCCATATTTATACATCGCCCCCTGTGCCTTCCTCCACTGTGCCTCTGCCTTCCCTGTGGTCAACAGGTCGAACTCCGTCTGGAGACTTCGCCTCTCCCTGAGTGGTCCCTCTTCAGGGGCTTCTGCATATCTCCTGTCTACTCTTAAAATCTCCCCCACTAACCTCTCCCTTTCCCTACCCTCTCTCTTCTCCCTGTGAGCCCTGATGGAGATTAGCTCTCCCCTGACCACCGCCTTCCGCGCCTCCCAGACTACCCCCACCTGCACCTCCCCATTGTCGTTGACCTCCAAATACCTTTCAATGCACCCCCGCACCCTCCCGCACACCTCCTCATCTGCCAGCAGCCCCACATCCAAACGCCACAGCGGGCGCTGGTCCCTCTCCTCTCCCAGCTCCAGTTTCACCCAGTGCGGGGCGTGGTCTGAGATGGCTATGGCCAAATACTCCGTTCCCTGCACTTTCGGGATCTGCGCCCTGCTCAGAACAAAAAAATCTATCCGGGAGTAGGCTTTGTGTACATGGGAGAAAAAAGAAAATTCTCTGGCCAGAGGCCTGACAAATCTCCAGGGACCCACTCCCCCCATCTGGTCCATAAACCTCCTAAGCACCTTGGCCACAGCCGGCCTCTTTCCGGTCCTAGATCTGGAATGATCTAGTGCTGGGTCCAACACCGTGTTAAAATCCCCCCCAATTATCAAGCTTCCTGCCTCCAGGCCCGGAATGCGCCCCAACATACGCTTCATAAATCCAGCATCATCCCAGTTCGGGGCGTATAGATTTACCAATACCACCCACGTCCCCTGCAACCTACCGCTCACCATCACATATCGACCTCCATTGTCCACTACTGTGCTCTTGGCCTCAAACGACACCCTCTTCCCCACCAGTATTGCCACCCCTCTATTCTTCGCATCCAGACCCGAATGGAATACCTGTCCTGCCCATCCCTTTCTTAACCTGACCTGGTCTGCCACCTTCAGATATGTCTCCTGAAGCATGACCACGTCTGCCTTCAGTCCCTTTAAGTGCGCCACCACTCGGGCCCTCTTAACCGGCCCATTCAGGCCCCTCACATTCCACGTTATCAGCCGCGGATAGGGGGGCTCCCCCCCCCCCCCCCCCCACTCCCCCCCCCCCGCCAACTATCCATCTCCTGTTTTAGGCCAGTCCCGTGCCCGCGCCTCCCGCACCTTCCAGTCCCCCAGACGGGGAACCCCCGCCCCGACCACCTCTTCCGTTTTCAGTGCCCCCCCTCGGCCAGTGCAGCAGCAACCCTATTTCCCCCCCACTCTCCCCACTCCCCCCGCTAGATCCAAATCTAGCTCTTTTGCTCCCCCCATAACACTTCCGTAAGTCAGCTGACACCTGCTGACCCCGGCTTCCTCCGCCTTCCCCTTGACCCCCCCCATGTGGAAATCCCCCCTCCTCCTTGTGCTCCTCCATCCCCCCCCCCCCTGCCCTTCCCTAACGCGGGAAAAAGCCCGCGCTTAACTGAGCCAGCCCCGCCCCCTGTGGCGCAGCTCCTGTTGCGGCCTTATCCCAATTCCCCCATCCCCGGGCCTCCCCTCCCTCCAGCACCGGCGCCCACATTCCTCACAGTCTCCCCATCAAATCTCTTCCCCCATCCCCATCCATCGCCCCATCCGTGGAACATTCCTTACACACATTTAAAACCCTGTATACAATCGACATCCCCCCCACAACCACAGCCCCTCAGTTTGAGTCCAACTTTTCGGTTTGTATAAAGGTCCGATCCTCTTCAGGCGTTTCAAAGTAGTGGTGTCGATCCTGAAATGTGACCCACAATCGCGCTGACTGCAGCATTCCGAATCTCACCCCCTTCCTATGCAGCACCGCCTTGGTCCGATTAAAACCAACTCTCCTCTTTGCTACCTCTGCGCTCCAGTCCTGGTAGACTCGAATCACCACATTCTCCCATCTACTGCTCCGCTCCTTCTTGACCCACCTCAGGACACACTCTCTGTCCATGAAACAATGAAAATTCACCACTATCGCCCTTGGCGGTTCGTTGGCCTTGGGTCTCCTCGCCAGGACCCGGTGAGCCCCATCTAGCTCCAGGGGACTCGGAGAGACCTCCGTACCCATCAGCGAATGGAGCATCGTGCTCACAAACGCCCCAGCATCGGCCCCCTCCACCCCTTCAGGGAGACCCAGAATCCGAAGATTCGTCCTCCTCGACCTGTTCTCCAGGTCCTCGAATCTTTCGGCCCACCTCTTGTACAGCGCCTCGTGCACCTCCATCTTCACCGCCAGGCCCAAACTCTCGTCCTCGTTCTCGATGTTTTTTTCACTCACCTCTCGGATCTCTACCTCTTAGGCCTTCTGGGTCTCCTTCAGCCCCTCAATTGCCGTCAGCAGTGGCGCCAGCACCTCTTTTTAAGCTCCTCCACGCAGCGCCTGAGAAACTCCTGCTGGATCTCCGCCCTCCGCCATCTTGTTTTTTCTCCCTCGTTTCAGTCGCTGCTCCAGAGCCGCTTTTTTCCCCGCTCCACTTCTGGTCCCCTCCATACACTATGGAAGGGGGACCTTGCTCTCACCTTCCCACATGGGAATTGGTCGAAAAATTTCCGATGGGGCTCCTCTGGAGAGCCCAAAAGTCCGTTCTAGCGGGAGCCGCCGAAATGTGCGGCTTAGCTCCGCATCGCCGCAACCGGAAGTCCGGCTTGGGAGAATTCTACCAAACCTTTTCTGAATGCTAACTTCCATCAAAAAGAATAAATTATAGTACAGAATACTTGCTTTTTGGTACTACTGAGCTTAGTTCTCCCATCCTAAAATATGTTCACAGAAATTAATTAATTGTTTCTTCGGGCCATGTTAACCAAGAAAAACAATGCATAATTTTCTGTCAGTGGGGGCAGCGATATGGAGATGGACTTTTACACATGTCCTCCCGATCACCCAATGCAGCGTCCACAGCAAACATGTTTGTGCAGTTTTTCCACAGTGTCAGGGGTTCTATAAATAAAAGTGGCTCTTGATGTTAACTAAATGAAGTGCAAAACTTTGAAACATAGCAGTACTGACAGGATGGAACAGCAGAGTTTTCAGTCCACAGTATATGTAGCTGCCGTTACTTTGTGTAATTTCTTGCAGAAAGTGCAGGAGATGAAATTTGTACAACAACAATTTATATAGAGTGCGAGTCTCCCAAATGATGACTAAGTGCTCTCACCAGTGGGAAAATTGGAGTGATTCCCGTTGACACTAGGAGCGAACCTGACGTGCCATGCAATGGCACTTCAATTATCTTTACTAGGATCAGGGTTTTCATGCAATTCCATGACACATAGTAAATTTTTAAAAGAGGATCAGGGTTTTTGCTGGACCTGAGAGGGGCGCCCAATGGCAGAATGCTGCTGCAATCCCCCCTCCGTATCGCTTTAAAGGCTCCCCCAGACCCCCCTTCAACCTCTCCCTCAGTCCCCCCATCAGCCTCAACCCCAGTCTCTCCCTTGTCAGTACCAACCTGGTACATGGCACTCCGAATGGTGGCAAGGTGGTGAATACCCTCCATACACTTGCCCCAGGGTGCCGAGGAGGGTCCTGCATGGAAGCTGGGGGTCAGGGGGCTTGTGCGGTGATGGAGGGGCTCAGGTTGGGGGTCTTTCCTGGAATGAGGGTCGTTCAGCTGGTCTTCCCTTCTGCAGCCTTTAAATCGTTCAAACTGTCAACACATCAAAATTAAAGGTCTCCCCGCACCTACACTTATTAGGAAGTTCTTCAGAACAAAGAGTGTCTTTAAAAAAACTGCGGTTAGAAAAGCAGCTGCTCCTCAGAGTTAATGGACCCCTTTAGAGCTATATAAATAAACAATGGTAAATCTTCCTTTGATACTGCCTGGACCTGTCAATCAAAAGGTTTTTATAAGGGACTTCCGGGTGAGGCTATGCAGAGCTGGGTCGCATATTCGGTAGCTCCCGCTTGGAACGGACTTTTGGGCTCTTTTGCAGGGCCCCCACGGCATTTGTTTGACATTTCCCGGTGTGGCAAGAGGACTGCAACACTCCCCTGATGGTGTCCCCCAGGAGTGTTGTGTCTTTTGGCTGCCAGGCCCGGCAGAAGCAGTGGAAGATTTGGCTGCAACAGGATAAACAGGGCCCCTTCCAGCATGCAAGCCGGGGAAGGGCAAGCTTAAAGCTGCACACTGACCTGAGGACCTTTATCAAAAGTGAATTCTAACAGCAGAGGGAACAACTGTGAAAAGATCTCACCAGGGCCACTGAAGAAGCGGGAACGAGGCTTCCGGTGGCGGCCACGGAGGAGTAGGTCACGCATTCGGCAGCTCCCGTCTGGAGCCGACTCTCAGACCTTTTTCAGGAGTTTCCACGGACATTTGGGGCAGATTGGTGAAGCGAACACTGCCAAAAGGATTCCCTCTTGAGACTTTTGGGCTCTTTTCAGGGCCCCCAAGGGCAGTTTTTCGACCTTTCCCGATGTGGGAAGGAGTTAATAATAGTTCCCCGTCAGTATATGGCTTTAACTAGGAGCGGGGTGACAAAAAAGGTGGTGGTGGACCAGAAGAAGGGAGGGAAGAAGGACAAAATGGCGGCGGGCGGAGACCAGGCAGCGTGGAGGCAGTGGGCGGAGGAGCAATAGGAGGGTATCCAGCGCTGCCTCAGAGAGATTAAAAAGGACCTGCTAGAGCCGGTGAAGGCTTCTATTGATAAGCTGCTGGAGACACAGACGGCCCAGGGGGTGGCGATCCGAGAGGCTCAACAAAAGATCTCTGACAATGAGGACGAGATCTCAGTCCTGGCGGTAAAGGTAGAGGCGCACGAGGCGCTCCACAAGAAATGGCAGGAGCGGTTCGAGGAGATGGAGAATCGGTCGAGGCGGAAGAATCTGTGGATTCTGGGCCTCCCGGAGGGGCTGGAGGGGCCGGATGTGGGGGCCTATGTGGTCACCATGTTAAACTCGCTGATGGGAGCGGGGTCCTTCCAGGGGCCCCTGGAGCTGGAAGGGGCCCATAGAGTGTTGGTGAGGAGGCCTAAGGCTAACGAGCCTCCGCGGGTGGTGCTGGTGCGGTTCCATCGGTTTGTCGATCGGGAGTGTGTGCTCAGGTGGGCCAAGAAGGAAAGGAGCAGGTGGGAGGTTCGGATATATCAGGACTGGAGTGTGGAGGTGGCGAAGAGGAGGGCTGGGTACAATCGAGCGAAGGCGGTGCTGCACAGGAAGGGGGGTGAAGTTTGGCATGTTGCAGCCGGCGCGATTGTGGGTTACCTACAAGGACCGGCACCATTATTTTGTGTCTCCGGAGGAGGCGTGGGCCTTTGTTCAGGCCGAGAAGCTGGACACAGACTGAGGGTCGGGATGGGCGATTGGGGACTGCGGTGGATATGTTATGCCTATTTTTGGTTCGGGGGGGGGCCTTTGCATTGTTTTGGGTTTCATTTTCTCTGTGTTTTTCTCTTTCGGGTTGGGGAGGGTGGATGGGGCGGGTTGGGCACTGTTTTGGTTGGTGGCGGGGCCTGGTAGGTGGAGAGCGCGGGATTTTTTCCCCGCACCGAAGACTGGGGGGGGGGGGGTGGGACCGGGGCGGGGAAGCAAGGATTGTTTCCCGCGCTTAGAACGGAGGGGGAGAGCCTGTGAATGGGGAGCGGGAGAGGAGGGTGTGCCACACAATGGGAGGAGTCGAAGGGGAGGCGGGAGTGGCCGGGGTCAGCAGGAGTCAGCTGACTTGCGGAAGTGCAATGGGGGGAGTAAGCCAGCTAGGATGGGTCCTAGCCGGGGTGGGGGGGGGGGGGGTCGAGTTGCTGCTGCTAAGATCAAGGAGGAGCTGGAGCGAGTGGAGTGGGTCAAGACGGGGGTATGCCACTGTGGGGAACGGGCCAGGTGTGGGGTGCGGGCGCGTGGCTGGCCGAGGAGGGGTCATGGCTAGTCGGCGGGGGAGGGGGGTGGGTAGCCCCCTAATCCGGCTGATAACCTGGAATGTAAGGGGACTGAATGGGCCAGTTAAGCAGGCCCGCGTGTTCGCGCACCTGAAGGGGCTCAAGGCGGATGTGGTTATGCTCCAGCAGACACACCTGAAGGTGGCAGACCAGGTAAGACTAAGGAAAGGGTGGGTAGGTCAGGTGTTTCACTCGGGGCTAGATGCCAAAAATCGAGGGGTGGCGATCTTGGTGGGAAAGAAGGTGTTATTCGAGGCGTCGAGCATTGTGGCAGATAATGGCGGTAGGTACATAATGGTAAGTGGTAAGTGGTAAGTGCAGGGAGAGAGGGTGGTACTGGTCAATGTGTATGCTCCGAACTGGGACGATGCGGGTTTTATGCGGCGTATGTTGAGTCGGATCCCAGACTTGGAAGTTGGGGGCCTGATAATGGGGGGAGACTTTAACACGGTGTTGGATCCGGCACTGGATCGCTCCAGGTCTAGGACGGGTAGGAGGCCGGCGGCGGCTAGAGTGTTGAGGGGATTTATGGACCAAATGGGAGGGGTGGACCCTTGGAGATTTGCAAGGCCGGGGGCTAGGGAATTTTCATTCTTCTCACATGTCCATAAGGCTTATTCTCGAATCAACTTTTTCATTTTGAGTAGAGGATAGCGAGAGTAGAGGATACCGAGTATTCGGCAATAGCCATTTCGGACCACGCCCCGCATTGGGTGGACTTGGAGATGGGGGAGGAGAGGGACCAGCGCCCGCTGTGGTGCTTGGAGGTGGGGCTGTTGGCGGACAAGGAGGTGAGCGAGCGGATCTGAGGAAGTATAGAGAGGTACTTGGAGACCAACGACAAGGGGGAGGTCCGAGTGGGGATGGTATGGGAGGCACTGAAGGCGGTGGTGAGGGGAGAGCTGATCTCCATCAGGGCCCACAAGGAGCGGAGGGAGCGGGGGGAGAGGGAGAGGCTGGTGGGAGAGATGGTGAGGGTAGACAGGAGGTATGTGGAAGAACCTGAGGAAGGATTGTTGAGGAAGAGGCGCAGCCTCCAGGCCGAATTCGACCTGGTGACCACCAGGAAGGCGGAGGTGCAGTGGAGGAAGGCCCAGGGGGCGGTCTACGAGTATGGGGAAAAGGCAAGCCGAATGCTGGCACATCAGCTTCGGAAGCGGGACGCAGCTAGGGAGATCGGGGGAGTTAAGGACAGGGGAGGGAGCGTGGTGCGGAGTGGGGTTGGCATCAATGGGGTCTTCAGGGACTTCTACGAGGAATTATACCGATCCGAGCCCCCACGGGAGGAGGGAGGGATGGGCCGTTTCCTGGACCAATTGAGGTTTCCAAAGGTGGAAGAGGGACTGGTGGGGGGCCCCGATTGGGCTGGAGGAGCTGATCAAAGGGATAGGAAGCATGCAGGCGGGGAAGACACCGGGGCCGGACGGTTTCCCGGTCGAGTTCTATAAAAAATATATGGACCTGTTGGGCCCGCTGTTAGTTAGGACCTTTAATGAGGCAAGGGAGGGGGGCTTTACCCCCGACGATGTCCCGGGCACTGATCTCCTTGATCCTGAAGCGGGACAAGGATCCCCTGCAATGTGGGTCTTACAGACCGATTTCCTTTCCAAGGTGCTGGCGAAGGTCTTAGCCACGAGGATTGAGGATTGTGTGCTGCAGATCATCCATGAAGACCAGACGGGGTTTGTGAAGGGGAGATAGTTGAACGCGAATGTGCGGAGGCTTTTGAACGTTATCATGATGCCGGCGAGGGAGGGGGAGGCAAAGATAGTGGTGGCGATGGACGCTGAGAAAGCCTTCGATAGGGTAGAGTGGGGGTACCTGTGGGAGGTGCTGAAGAGGTTTGGGTTTGGGGAGCGGTTTGTCAGGTGGGTTAGGCTGTTGTACGAGGCCCCGATGGCGAGTGTGGCCACAAATAGGAGGAGGTCCGAGTACTTTCGGTTGCACCGAGGGACGAGACAGGGGTGTCCCCTGTCCCCATGCTCTTCGCACTGGCGATTGAACCCCTGGCTATGGCACTGAGAGAGTCGAGGAACTGGAGGGGGTTGGTGCGGGGTGGGGAGGAGCATAGGGTGTCGCTTTATGCGGACGACCTGCTGCTGTATGTGGCGGACCCGGTGGGAGGAATGCCAGAGGTAATGAGGATGCTTAGGGAATTCGGGGACTTTTCAGGGTACAAGCTCAATATGGGGAAGAGCGAGCTGTTCGTAGTTCAGCTAGGGGACCAGGAGAGGGGGATTGGCGAGCTCTTACTAAAAAGGGAGGAGAGGAGTTTCAGATATTTGGGGGTCCAGGTGGCCAGGGGCTGGGGGGCCCTGCATAGGCTTAACTTTACAAGGCTGGTGGAGCAAATGGAGGAGGAGTTCAAGAGGTGGGACGCGTTGCCGCTGTCCCTGGCGGGTAGGGTGCAGTCAATCAAAATGACGGTGCTCCCAAGGTTTTAGTTCCTGTTCCAGTGCCTCCCCGTGTTTATCCCGAAGGCTTTTTTCAGGCGGGTTAACAGGAGTATAATGGGGTTTGTGTGGGCGCGAGGGACTCCGAGGGTGAGAAGGGTGTTCCTGGAGCAGAGTAGAGATATGGGGGGGGCTGGCGCTGCCCAACCTCTGTGGGTACTACTGGGCCGCCAATGCGACAATGGTGCGCAAGTGGGTGATGGAGGGGGAGGGGGCTGCATGGAAGAGGCTGGAGACGGCGTCCTGTGTGGGTACGAGTCTGGGGGAGCTGGCAACGGCACCGCTGCCGCTCCCTCGAAGGAGGTATACCACGAGCCCGGTGGTGGTGGCGGCCCTCAACATTTGGGGGCAGTGGAGGCGGCATAGGGGGGAAGTTAGGGCCTCGGCGTGGACCCCATTACGGGGGAACCACCGGTTCGTCCCAGGAAGAACAGGTGGAGGGTTTTCGGGGGGGCACAGGGCAGGCTTACGAAAGTTGGGGGACCTGTTTGTGGACGGGAAGTTCGCGAGCTTGGGTGAGCTGGAGAAGTACGGGCTCCCCCCGGGGAACACCTTCAGGTACTTACAGGTAAGGGCGTTTGCCAGACGGCAGGTGGTGGAATTCCCACGGCTACTGCCACACACAGTACAGGACAGGGTGCTCTCGGGGGGGGTGGGTGGGAGTGGGGAAGATCTCGGAAACTTACCAGGTGATGCAGGAGGAGGAGGCCTCGGTGGTGGAGTTGAAAGGTAAGTGGGAGGAGGAGTTGGGAGAGGAGATCGAAGAGGGGACGTGGGCAGATGCCCTAGGGAGGGTGAACTCTTCCTCTTCATGCGCGAGGCTCAGCCTCATACAGTTTAAGGTGCTGCACAGAGCACACATGACCGGGACAAGGATGAGCAGGTTCTTTGGGGGTGAGGACAGGTGTGTTAGGTGCTCAGGGAGCCCAGCAAATCACACCCATATGTTCTGGGCATGCCCAGCGCTGGAGGAATTTTGGAAGGGCGTAGCGAGGACGGTGTCGAGGGTGGTAGGATCCAGGGTCAAACCGGGCTGGGGGCTCGCAATATTTGGGGTGGCAGAGGAGCCGGGAGTGCAGGAGGCGAAAGAGGCCGGAATTCTGGCCTTTGCGTCCCTGGTAGCCCGGCGAAGGATTCTCCTTCAGTGGAAAGATACGAGGCCCCCAAGCATGGAATCCTGGGTCAGCGATATGGCGGGGTTTATTAAATTGGAGAGGGTGAAATTCGCCTTGAGAGGGTCGGTACAAGGGTTCTTTAGGCGGTGGCAACCGCTCTTAGACTTTCTGGCAGAACGATAGACATTGGTCAATGGCAGCAGCAGCTTGGGGGGTGGGGGGGGGGGGTTACTTTATTTTTGTTTATGTTATTCACACTGGAAGGGTCTGAGGGGGTGTATACACCTGTTGTCTTAAGTCGGGGTGTTAATGTTAATTTATTATTTAGGTACGGGGGGGGGTTTGGGGGGTTGCTTTTTTAGATTGTGTTTTGTACTTAACCCTGTTGGGTTCTTTTTTCTTTCTCATTTTGTTATTGATATTTTATGAAAACCTTTAATAAAAATTATTTTTTTTAAAAGAAAGGCTTTTATAAAGCAATGGTCCATGAGATTGAATGTAAACAATGCAGTTCAAAGATTTTAGGCTTCTAGGCATGCATTCAGGCTTGTACAAGATAAAGGGCAATGACATTGACAGTGAAAATAAACATTTCAAAGGTTACCACCACATTGGGCGGCACGGTAGCACAGTGGTGAGTATTGTTGCTTTGCAGCACCAGGGACCAGGGTTCGATTCCCGGCTTGGATCACTGAACAGAGTCTGCACATTTTCCCTGTCCTCCGGGTTCTCTGGTTTCTTCCCACAAGTTCCGAAAGACGTGCTTGTTAGGTGAATTGGACATTCTGAATTCTCCCTCAATGTATGTACCTGAACAGGCACTGGAGTGTGTTAACTAGGGGGTTTTCACAGTACCTTCATTGCAGTGTTAATGTTAGCCTACTTGTGACACTAATATGAAATGAAAATGAAATGAAAATCGCTTATTGTCACAAGTAGGCTTCAAATGAAGTTACTGTGAAAAGCCCCTAGTCGCCACATTCCGGTGCCTGTTCGGGGAGACTGGTACGGGAATTGAACCCGCGCTGCTGACCTGCCTTGGTCTGCTTTAAAAGCCAGCTATTTAGCCCTGTGCTAAACCAGCCCCTAATAAAGATTATTATTATTATTATTAAAGGGAATACGTCTTCCTTCATCTCACAGATATTTGAACTTGGCATGCTGACAGACAGTTTAAAGAGTTTAAATCTGCAGATGGGAAGACTTTCACCTTATGCTCAGGAAACATTAATTTTTATAATTAATGCAATATTCTTCATGGTGGGGATTGCGAGGGATTCCGTTGCGAATCCCGCTATCGGGTAGCCCATTTGAGCAGGTGGCCCGATAGTGTGGTCACGCAGCTAGGCACCCTCGCCCACGGGTTTTTCTAGGCCACCCGCCCCCATTGTACAACTCCCAACCTGAACCACTGACCCACCGAAGACCCAAACAGAGACCTCCCCCATAAGAGAGACCCCTGCCTGGAAGTCCCCCTCCCATTACAGAATCCCTGCCTGGAAACTAGAGAGCAGTCCAGACAGAGACAGTGAAACAAAAATCATTGCTTTAAAACTCACCTGGCTCAGGGAGAGAAAGCAGCACCTGTTAATTCCTCGAAAGGCAAAGCCACATCAGCTTGGTTTTAACCCACTCAGATCTTTGATCTGCAAGGCTTTCATTCACATCAATGTGAAACTGATTTTGCTGGGCTGTGATTGACAGCTTGCACACAACCAGCCGGATGCAATACCTGCTGATTCACCCAGAGCCTTAATCACTCCTTCTGGATTGGATAGTAATTTAGTTGTACTTGCTTCAACCAAGTTTACTGCATAGAAGCCATCATGCCCGTTACAGGTTTTGGTACAGCTATCCACTCCCATGTTCCTTTCTCAAAGCAACTTGGTGAGGTCACTGGAGCCCTTCCTGCACAGCGTGACAGTTCATAAGGAGGGAATGATACATTTTCTGCGTCTGTCATCTTCTTCTATAAAGTTTAAACTCACACTGTTATGGGTGTTTCTCCTCTCAGTTCCAAAAGACCTCTTAATGTATTTCTTTTACAAGGTTTTCCATTAAAGCATCAACAAATATGAGAGTCCTTTCTGTTGCTCACTCCTTTCTCCCCATGTACTGCTTTAGTGCTGATGTACTCAGTTAGCTGGATGGCTGGTTTGTGATGAGGAGAAATGCCACCAGCGCGGGTTCAATTCCTGGACCGGTTGAGGTTAGCCATGAAGGCCCCACCTTCTTAACCTTGCCCCTCGCCTGAGGTGTGGTGACCCTCAGGTTAAATCACCACCAGTCAGCTCTCGCACAATAAGGGGAGAGCAGGTTATGGTCCTTGGGGATTATGGCAATTTTCATTTTCATATTCACGAGTAGCTCAGTTAGTAACACTCTTCCCTCTGAATCATTAGGTTGTGGGTTTAAATCCCATTCCAGTGCAGTACTGAGTGGGTGCTGCATTATTGGAAATGCCAGCTTTTTGGATGAGTTGTTAAACCAAGGCCATTGCTCTTGGCTTATCTCTGCTGGAAGAGAAGAAAATTGAGTGACACTTCAGTTTATCAAATCTAAAAAAGAATGCATGACTATTGTACATTAGTCAAGCATTTCAGCCACACATAACTATTGTGCATTATCCAGATCAGCCACACATGACCATTGAGTATTACAATCGGCGCCCGCTCGGCGACTGGAAATTCCCGCCCGATGTCAATAAATCTTTACTTGGTCCATTCCGTACATGGCAATCCTATGGCGGGCGTGTCCGAAAAATCCAACCCTTAGTTACACATTTCAGCCACACGTAATCATTGTGTGTTAGTTATCCACTTTAGTCATTGTGCATTAGTTACGTATTCAAGAGAGCGGTTACAAATCCAAGATAACGGTGGAGTGTGGAACTATGTTTTAAAATGGTTCCCAATAATTAAAATAATTCCCAATTATTCGATCCTAACCCACAGATCAAGCTAAACTACTGTTTGTGAGCATAACTATTTTATAAATTGCCCTGTGCTCCATTCAAGCATTTGCCTTTATGGTTGGAATTGCTCAGTTCAGTGGAAATAATTTTGGGCAATAATTTGACATCAATTAGTTCTGACATGACATGCGATCTAAAGATAATTGAAGTACTCAGAGTGAAGAATTATGATTAAGTCAGCAATTTCTTGAGAAAATAGTGAATAGGATAGAACAAAAATGTTCCGATTCAATAGCAATATATTTGTTGTTAATCTCGCCAGCAGGAACGGCTGTTCGCAGATCGGCTGCCATATTGAGCGGCAGTCCCAATCTTTCCCCTTCCCCCTTTCAGGCACCCCTCACTTTCTGCCCCCCCTCATTACCCACCATTGTCGAGACCCCTGGGAACCTACTTCGCTCACCCCCCACCAATTGGCAAGGCACCACAGCTCCTACCCCTGGCAGTGTCAGATTAGCACCTGGGCACCCTGGCACTGCTACCCAGGCACTGGAAGGGTGATACTACCAAGGTGTTCAGGTGGCACTGCCAGGGTGACAAGCCAAGGTGGCCAGCTGCCAGGGGGAGTGCCAGAGTACCACCCTGCCCTGGCACCAATCACCCAGTGGTCTCTAAAGCCCTGCGTGACCCCCAAGGTGCCATCACACCTGGCCCATGTTTGTGTGGACCAGTACTAAATGGTACCCTGGCAAGGTCTCACAGACGAGGCCATTGAGTCCCGGGTGCTGGGTGAATTCGGCGTCCGGGTATTTAAATGAGCTATTAGGCTCATTTAAATATGTAGATCTGGATCTCGCCCAGCCTGGTGTGGAGCCCGTTTTGGGACCAGATCTGCACCGGGCGCAGCGAGGTCACTGAATCGCACCCAGGGTATGAAGACAGAGGAGGGAGATTCTTCACCATGTCAAAGCATCAGCGTCCTCAGAATTCAGGATTTTGGGTGGGATTCTCCGTGAACTGGCGCGATGGCCCGAACACAGCGGCAAAAACGGCGCAATTGACTCCGGCATCAGACCCTCCGGAACGTCGCGAATTCCCTGGCCGGGAATGGGCTACCAGCGGCGTGATGCCATTCGCGATGGCGTCACCCATCACGGACGCGTGCGGCGTCACTGACGCTGTGTGGCGTCGCATCACTAAAGACACCCACCCCCCGGAGGACCCGGCAAAATGGCTGCCCGCTGCGCAGCACCGCGGTTCCAGGAGCGGGATATCGAGGCGCTCCTGGACCCAGTGGAGCAGAGGAGGGAGGCCCTGTACCCCGGACACGGCCGCAGGGTCGCCCCACGCCTCAGCCGGCGTCTGTGGAGGGAGGTGGCAGAGGCCGTCACCGCTGTGGCCGTGACAGCCAGGACAGGCGACCAGTGTCACAAGAAGGTCAATGACCTGGCCAGGGCAGCCAGGGTGAGTACCCCCACCCCACCCCTGATGCGCGGACAGCCCAAGGTGAAACCGACATGGCTGCACCCACCCATGCAGGCTGCAGAGGCAGGATGGGTTGTGAACCTCTGCCAACATACACACAACCGCTGGTCCGCATGTATGTGTCTGCCGAATACTGTTGCCCTTTATCCCTGCCACCCTCCCGCCCCCACAGGAGAAGCGCGCTCACAACAACCGGGAGCGTGAAAGGACTGGAGGGGGTCCCCACGAACTACGACCACTCACCATTCATGAGGAGAGGGCCCTGGACCTTGCAGGCGGACCCGAGGACCGGGAGGTTGCGGATGCAGAGGTCGGGGTTGCACCCCCCCACTGCCTGCCCCCCTTTTCCCCTTCCCCCATGTCCCCCCTTCCCCCATATCCCCTTCCCCATATCCCTCCTTCCCCCATATCCCCCCTTCCCACCTATCCCCCATCCCCCTTTCCCCTATCCCCCCCGATCCTCCCTTCCCCCATATCCCCCGTACCCCAATATCCCCCCTTCCCCCATATCTCTCCTTCCCCATATCACCCCTTCCCCCATATCACCCCTCCCATATCTCCCCTTCCACCCTTCCCCTATCCCCATCTGCGTGTCTAACCATGCATGCTGTATTGTGTATTGCAGGACCAAACGTCGACCCACCCGTTCCCGCGGATGCCGACCGCCCCCAGGACAATCCCGGCCCATCAGGCATACAACTAGTGCGAGTGCGCCGACGCCGGCGGGCCACACCCAGAGACGAGGAGGGCAGCCACAGCAACAGGCCCCTGTCGCAGCCGACTCAGACACTGACGCATGGGACACAAGCACCCAGGAGACCCACATACAGGACACACCCACCCAGGACACACCCACCCAGGACACCGACACCCAGGACACCGACACCCAGGACACTGACGCCCAGGACACTGACGCCCAGGACACTGACGCCCAGGACACCGACACCCAGGACACCGACGCCCAGGACACTGACGCCCAGGACACTGATGCCCAGTACACCGACACCCAGGACACTGACGCCCAGGACACTGACGCCCAGGACACTGACGCCCAAGACACTGACGCCCAGGACACTGATGCCCAGGACACCGACACCCAGGACACTGACGCCCAGGACACTGACGCCCAGGACACTGACGCCCAGGACACTGATGCCCAGGACACTGATGCCCAGGACACTGACGCCCAGGACACCGACACCCAGGACACCGACGCCCAGGACACTGACGCCCAGGACACTGATGCCCAGGACACCGACACCCAGGACACTGACACCCAGGACACCGACGCCCAGGACACTGACGCCCAGGACACTGACGCCCAGGACACTGACGCCCAGGACACCGACAGCCAGGACACTGACGCCCAGGACACTGACGCCCAGGACACTGACACACAGGACACTGACACACAGGACCCTAACACACAGCACCCTAACACACAGGACACTGACACACAGGACACTGACACACAGGACCCGAACACACAGGACATCAACGCCCAGGACACTGACGCCCAGGACACTGACACACAGGACACTGACACACAGGACCCTAACACACAGGACATCGATGCCCAGGACACTGACGCCCAGGACACTGACGCACAGGACACTGACACACAGGACACTGACGCCCAGGTCACTGACACACAGGACACTGACACACAGGACCCTAACACACAGGACATTGACGACCAGGACATTGATGCACACGACACCCACACACAGGAGACGGACGGACAGGAATCACCACTCCAGGGGACCCCGGACTTCAGGTCGGATGAGGAGCACGACAGTACGCCACTGTTATCTCCTACACCCTCCACCATCGCAGAAATGCTCACCTCGGTTGGGCACTTTAGCGATGAGGCATCTGGGACACGAACTGGCGCGCACAACACAGACGTCCCGGTACAGCAGGTGGAGGCAGGAGCAGCCGAGGGGTCGGGCGGTCGGAGGGCCGCCCAGACGGGTACGAGTTCCTGGAGTTACCACACTCGCCCATAGACCCGATGCAGTCACGGACCAAGGGAGATCGAAGGAGCTGACAGCCGGCTTACGGCAGCTGCAGACGCAGGTGGAGGAATCCACCCACGTGCAGGAGCAGGAAGTGGTGCCGGTCATGCCTGCCACCCAGTCTGACACCGCACGGGTGGCGTCCGCGGTGGAGGCAATGGGTGCGACGGTGTCAGATATGGGTCACAGTATGCAAGGTGTGGGGCTTTCCGTGCAGGCGGCATCCGTGGCTCAGGACATGACTGCCCTCTCACAGGCAGCCATGAGCCAGAGCCAGCAGCAGATCGCAGAGGCGCTCAACGCCGTTGCCCAGTCTCAGCAGACAATGGCCCAGTCACTGAGGGCACGGCGCCATTGCCCAGGTGCTGGCCGGCGTCGCCCAGACACAGACAGTGATGGCCAACTCCCTGAGCTCCATGTCTGCAAACTTGCAGACCCTTATTGATACCAGCGCGGGCCTCCAGGACTGGCAGCGCCCGGTGTCGGGGGGGCATCGGGTGCTCGGTCCGTTCGCATCCCCGACCCATGTAGAGGCCCGGGGGCCATCGGGCACCCCGAGGGAGGAGGAGGTGCTGGGGCCTGGTTCTGTGTTCCCCTGTAGGGGAGGTCCCGGAACACTGCAGCACCTCGGACTCACCCCCCTTCCGTCCCAGGTGCATCTGATGGACAACGGGCAGGACAGGCTGGCAGCTCGCCATCCCAGTCGCCCGAGCCGCAGCCTGGCCCATCTAGGCCGGGAAACGGCTGCCAAAGGGGTTCCTAGTCACAGGGCAGGAATCACAGGAGCCCACCTCCATCACTGCTGCACTGTCCGGGGAACCACCTAGACGTAGTCATAGGGCCTGTAAGGCCAAAAAATTAGACACTGAGTAAGTTGGCACGGGTGCAGGGCACAGATTAGTTATAGGTGCCAGGCCACGTGTATGAACTGTTTGTTATTAAAATCACTTTCACACCTACAGAAGCTGCCTTTGTGCTCAGTCCAATGCGTGCGGGGGAACGGGGGGGACGGGGGGAGGGGGGGACGGACGTGAGCGCCAGTGGGTGTGTGAGGGGTGATAGAATGTCGGCCTCAGATGAGTCTGCCCCCTTTACCCTGGGCCGCCCTCGCCATCCCCCCGAGCAGACACAGGACTGTGCGCTGCAGTGTCACGGCCGCATGCAGGGATGGTCCGGGTGGAGGGTGGTACTGTGGCCATGGGTCAGAGATTGTCCAACGATGTATAGCCCAGAGCTCATCGCAGGGCGGGTTGTCATCATCCTCCATGACCTCCAATGGACACGCTTCCACTGGTGACCGTGTGAGCCTGGCCCATTGTACCGCAGGTGGATGTGCAATGGAGGGGTGGTGTACTTGCGGGTGGGGTGCGGGTGGTTGGTGTTGGGTGGGCAGGGTCAGGGTGGTTGGTGTTGGGTGGGTGGGGTGAGGGTGGTTGGTGTTGGGTGGGTGGGGTGAGGGTGGTAGGCTGGTGCCGTAGTGTGCAGTCAATTGATGCACGATCAATTGCACAAAGACTAAAGTTGGGTACAACTGTGGCTTTATTACAGTCAGATGTGTGGCCTCCTGCTGCAGCTGGCGAAATGCCAGGGCACTGGAGGTCATTCATCTTTCTACAGTTCTCCGTGGCCAGAGCCAGCCAGCAGGAGCTACCGGCGAACCTGTAGTGCAGGTCCTACCTTACATCTCCTATTACAGTGGTTCACCACATTCACCCCCTGTTAAAATGAGTCTGGCGGGGGTGACGTGAAACTATATACAATTAGTGCAATTATGTACAGTGGTAGGGAAAGAAAAGTCCATGTTGACGGTCTGGAGTCCGTCAAATGTTCAGCCGGTCTGCTGCTTTGGTGCTTCGTTGGGAGCGGAGTAACGGTGGCGGTGAAGTCGGTGCTGGCGGTGGTGGAGGTGGCACAGATGGAGGTGGTGGTGGTGCTGATGCTGGCCAGTCATCGGGGAACTCCGGGAGCGTGCCGAAGTCCTCTTCGTCCTTTTGTGCGGAAAAAGGGAGGGGGGTGTTCTGGTGGGGTCAATATTAGCGGCGTGGTGGGAGGTGGGGGGGGGGCCGCATTGGTGGGGGTGTGTGTTGGGGTGGAACCTGACGCTGCCAGGTCCCTGAGTGAGACAGTATCTTGGCGGCGTCGGGGAACTCAACGGAGGCATATTTAGGGTCTGGAAGTTGCACTGGAAGTCCAGGCCCAACAGGAGTGCAGCGCAGAGATTAGGAAGGACATAGAGGCGGAAGTTATAAATTCTACGCCCTGGACCGTGAGGGTGACTGTACAAAAGCCTCGGATCGGGACGGAATGGGATCCGGAGGCTAGGGAGATCCTTTGATTGGCAGGGTGGACCGCGAGGGAGCAGCGCCTTACCGTATCTGGGTGAATGAAGCTTTCGGTGCTCCCGGAGTCCAGCAGGCACGAGGTCGCGTGGCCGCTGATTTTAACCGTCATCGACGCGGTGGCCAGGTTGTGCGGGCGAGATTGGTCCAGCGTCATCGAAGCAAGCTGCCGGTAGCCATCGGATGCTTCGGGTGGCGAGCGTGTGCGGTTCCGATGTCGGGATGTCCGGAGACCCTGTGGGGGACAAGGTGGCGGCGCCCATGGTGCGCACATTGCGGGGTCGGGACAAGATGGCGGCGCCCATGGTGTGCACATTGCGGGGTCGGGACAAGATGGCGGCGCCCATGGGGTGCACGTGGCCGAAGGGGGACAAGATGGCGGCTCCCATTGTGCGTCTGGCATGGGGGAGGGGGCGATAGCGGGCGCGATCGCAGCAACTGCGCGGGCCTGGCACACAGCCGCGAAGTGGGCCTTTTTTTACTGCAGGCTTTACAAACTGCAGTGCGGGCCGGGCAGTGTTGGCGGGGATGCTTCTGCTGACCGCAGAAGTAGCAGCGGGGACCCCCGGGGTGCGTGGATCGGCGTGTGGCACAGGCGTATTGGGAAGGTAGGGCCCTGGCTGAGGAGGTCGCGGCGGTGTCCAGGAGGGGTAGGAAGGAGTAGAAGGGTGGGCAGCGCGGTGGGAGGGGTACGATTGTACGCTACGGGATGTGACCGTCATGGAGAGCGCCAAGGTTTTCGTCTCTGCCAGTTCGAGCGTGGCCCCTTCCAGCAATCGTTCTCGGATGCGGTCCGACGCAATCCCCGTCACAAAGGCATCGCGCATGAGGAGATTCGCGTGTTCGGCGGCCGTGACGGCCTGACAGTCACAGTCCCAGACGAGTGGAATTAAGGCTCGCCAGAAGTCTTCGATGGACTCACCAGGTAGTTGCGAGCGGGTGGCAAGTACATGCCTGGCAAAGAGCGTGTTCGCCTTCTGGGCGTAGTGTTCTTTGAGGAGTTCCATTGCTGTTGTGTAAGTCGTGGCGTCTTGGATCAACGTGAACACGCTGGAGCTCAGTCTGGAGTACAGGACGTTTATCTTCTGAGCCTGTGTTGGCGCGGGGTCCGCCGCGTTGATGTAGGCCTAAAAACATGCTAGCCAGTGGCGTTGGGCGAGTGTGGATCCAACTGCTGGCGATCGGGCTTAATTCTGATATCCATTCTGTGGAAAATCTGACTGTAATAAATTGATGTACGATCAATTGCACAAAGACCAAGGTTGGGTACAACTGTAGCTTTATTACAGTCAGATGTGTGGCCTCCTGCTGCAGCTGGCGAAATGGCAGGGCACTGGAGGTCATGCATATTTATACAGTTCTCCGTGGGCGGAGCCAGCCGGCAGGAGCTACCGGCAAACCTGTAGTGCAGGTCCTACCTTATATCTCATATTACAGTGGTTCACCACACTGTGCCCATACTCGGCGATTCCCACGCCGTCCTAGTCCGTGAACCGGGTGGCTATCAGCCTGTCCCGTGACCGCTGGCCCAGCCGGTAACGGTGGGCAGCCTCCCGTCCATGTCCAGCCCATCCGTCCTGACCATTGCCCCCATCCTCCTCACCTGGGGAGGTCTGCGCCTCGTCTTGCTGCTCCTCCCCTTCCCCCTCCTCTGCCTGCAGCACATCGCCCCTCTGCTGGGCTATGTTGTGCAGGGTGCAGCAGACCACAATGATGCGGCCAACCTTATCTGACGGGTACTGGAGGGCCCCTCCAGAGCGGTCCAGGGACCTGAAGCGCATCTTCAGCAGTCCAAAGCACCTCTCTATCACACCCCTGGTCACTGCATGGGCATCGTTGTAGCGGTTCTCTGCGTCAGTCTGTGGCCTCCGTATAGGCGCCATCAGCCACGACCGCCACAGGTAACCCCTGTTGCCCAGCAACCAGCCCCTCAGCCGGGGATGCGTCCCTCGGACATGATGAGGTTGAAAGATTGCACCAATACGAATGAGTCATGTACACTGCCCGGGTACCGGGCGCAGACGTGCAGGATCCTCATGCGGTGGTCACAGACCACCTGCATGTTCATGGAATAGGTCCCCTTCCTATTCGTGAACATGGCCCTGTTATCTGCAGGTGGCCGCACGGCGACGTGCATCCCATCGATCGCCCCCTGGACCATGGCCATCCTGGCCACGACAGCGAGGCCCGCTGCCCGGGCATCCTGGCTGGCCCGGTGCACAGGGAAGCGGATGTAGCGGTCCGCAATGGCATATAGGGCGTCTGTCACTGCCCGGATGCACCGGTGCACCAACACCTGCGAAATGCTGGACAGGTCCCCATTCGGCGCCTGGAATGACCCTGTGGCATAGAAGTTCAGGGCCACCGTAACCTTGACGGCCACGGGGAGCGGGTGTGCCATCAGGTGGCAGATGTGTGCCATGTTTTCCCGGCTCATCCGGAATCTCCTCCTGCATGCCCGGTCCGTGAGGTCCTGATACGACGAGCGGGGCCGATACACACGGGGCCACATTGGGTGTCTCCGTCGCTGTGGCACCACCACCACCTCCTCCTCCTCCTCATTATCGTCCCGTCGTGCTGGCGGCCCTCCAGCCTGGGCAACTGCCACCTGCCTCCCTGCGGCACGCTCCTCTGCGGCAGCCTCCGCCACCTCCCTGGCACGCTCCTGCTCCAGCTCCCCAGGGCAACATGTAGAAGTGCGGCTTCCGCCATGGTGGCCAACATCGCTGGGTGATGACCAAACATAACGGCCTGCAGGGGTTGGGGGGTGGGGGTGGGTAGGATAGGCGACATGTCACCATTGTCCATACTCCACCCCCCCCCCCCCCCCCCCCACCTCAGCCAGGTGCCACGGGCTGCATGGTCACGACTGTTGCAAGCTGGCACATAGCCAGGCGGCCAACCCCCCCCCTCCCCAGCACGCACCCTCCCCGTCCCATCCCCTCTCCTCCCTGGCACGCACCATCACCACCCCCCCCCCCCTCTGCTCCCCGGCACGCACCCTCTCCAACACCCGTCCTCCCCTCCCCCACCCCCCTCCTCCCCGGCACTCACCCTCCCCAAACCCCCCCCCTCCTCCCCGGCATGCACCCTCCCCAAACACCCCCCTCTCCTCCCCGGCATGCACCCTCTCAATCACCCGCCCTCCCCTCCCCCCCCCCCCACTCCTTTCCGGCACGCACCCTCCCCAACCACCCCCTCTCCTCCCCGGCACGCACCCTCCCCAACTTCCCCCCCCTCCTCCCCGGCATGCACCCTCCCCAACCACACACCTCACCTCCCCCAGCCCCTCGCTCCCAGCCCCTCCCCCACAGCCCCTCCTCCCCTGCCCCCCCCCCCCACCCCCCGGTTCGCACACTCCAAAGGCTCCTGCGCCCCCCCCCCCACCACCACCTGCGGCCGTGCCATCACTTCTCCAGCAGCCGCCCCACGCCGACACCTACCTCCGCGCTGGCCGGCGTCAACCAGTACGACTGGTTGACACCGTTAAATAGGTGGTGTGCTTTACACCGGCGTGAGCCATGGTCACGTCGGCGGGACTTCGGCCCTTAGCCTCGGAGAATTGGGGCGGCCCCGGGCCTGTTGCGTAGCGCCGCTCCTCGACATTCTCCGAGGCGCGCGGCGCGATTCACGGCAACTAGATTTTGGGGAGACCGGAGAATATCACGGGGCGGCCGGGCGGGATTTACCACCCTCCCCCCTGACGATTCTCCGAACCCCGCCCATTGTGTTAGGTGCTGGAACATTGGGCGAGAGGGGGGTCGGAGAATCGCCGGGAGCTGGCGTGAATCCCGCCCCCGCCGGTTGCCGAAGTCTCCGGCACCGGATATTCGGCGGGGGCGGGAATCGCGCCGCGCCGGTTGGCGGGCCCCCCCGCTCGATTCTCCGGCGCCGCTAAAATGCCTGTCCCGCCGGCGTAAATTAAACCACCTACCTTACCGGCGGGACAAGGCGGCGCGGGCGGGCTCCGGGGTCCTGGGGGGGGCGCGGGGTGATCTGGCCCCGGGGGGTGCCCCCACGGTGGCCTGGCCCGCGATCGGGGCCCACCGATCCGCGGGCGGACCTGTGCCGTGGGGGCACTCTTTCCCTTCAGCCTCCGCCACGGTCTCCACCATGGCGGAGGCAGAAGAGACTCCCTCCACTGCGCATGCGTGGGAAGCTGTCAGCGGCCGCTGACGCTCCCGCGCATGCGCCGCCCGGAGATGTCATTTCCGCGCCAGCTGGCGGGCACCAAAGACCTTTTCCGCCAGCTGGCGAGGCGGAAATTCCTCCGGCGCCGGCCTAGCCCCTCAATGTTGGGGCTCGGCCCCCAAAGATGCGGAGCATTCCGCACCTTTGGGGCGGCGCGATGCCCGACTGATTTGCGCCGTTTTGGGCGCCAGTCGGCGGACATCGTGCCGATACCAGAGAATTTCGCCCAAGATCTGCATGCAGCTGGACCTGGTGGCTTCCAAGCTCTGCCAAAGTCAGGTGCAGGATCTTCCATTCGGCGATGCACAAACGCAGACAGGTATTTGCCAGGACCAGCGAACATGTCACTTTTACCTGTAATTATGCCACTCAGAATGATTGGGTGCTCGGACTTGCAACTCCAGCTGACTTCCCACACATGCAGTGCATCGCCAACAGCACACTCATGGAAATTAAAGCACCAACAGATCACCTTGGAGTATTCATTAACTGCAAAGGTGTTCACTCCATCAATGTACGGCCAGTGTGCGACCACAGACACGTCTTTATGGTGATGTGTGCAATGTAGATGCCGTTATCATTTTGTCATGCTGTAGTCCACCCTTCCACCATCTTTGCATCTGGAAACAGATTTACTGGCTGGTTGTTCAGAGACGCAAGATACTCCATTAAAATGTAGCTGAATACACCACTAAGTAACATAAGAATGAGGTCCATGATCACTACAATGAAAGTAAACCTGAGGAGGGAGGTGGGGGGGGGGGGGGGGGGGAAGGAGTCATCGGTCAAGCAATCAGAATGCTGAGATGTACTTTAGGTACCTGGGCAGACCATCAGTAAGCACTATCTACGATCACCGGAATAGCTGTGGTGTGCTGCCTGCTCGACAACATTGAGATTTGGCCCTGCAGAGTGCAAAGTCTCTTCAGAGAGTGTCGAGGAGATGGAAGCTGATGGGGGCAATGCATCATGAACAGTGTCCATTGCTGCACAGGATGATGATTATTGCAAGGTTGCCTATCTTACAACCTCCTGCAAAACCCACGTCTCACCTCCTTACTGCACCCCCTCCCCCCTCCCCTCACCCCACTACTAATGTAAAACAATCCTGAAAATAACCAAGTAACCCTTTCATATGGTCACTGTCAATTCAGGGGCTAGATACTCTGCCGGTAGTGGAGTTCCCGAGATTCGGCAGAGAACACACATCAGGAGAAAACGGGATCAGCGCCTTTTTCGATGCTTTGGCCCCCCAGACACATTTGCACTGGGCGGCACAGTGGCACAGTGATTAGCACTGCTGCCTCATAGCGCCGAGGACCCACGTTCGATCCCAGCCCAGGTCACTGTCTGTGTCTGTGTGGGTATCACCCCCACAACCCAACGATGTGCAGGGTAGGTGGATTGGCCACGCTAAATTGCTCCTTAATTGAAAAATTTAAAAAGAAGTTTTAAAAAAGACCCATATGCATCCTATTACAGGGCCAGGCTAATATTCTCCGGGCACTCATGATTCTCCGGTTCTCTGGGCCTAGAATCATTTGGGCGATAATTGGTGCTGGTCCGGACAAGCATGTATGTGGTGCGGTGGACCTCGCAGTTGGGCAAGGGGTAACTCTTTAAGGGAGTTGCCATCAGAGGGCCACGCAGGGGCTGGTTCAGCACACTGGGCTAAATCGCTGGCTTATAAAGCAGACCAAGGCAGGCCAGCGGCACGGTTCATTTCCCGTACCAGCCTCCCCGAACAGGCGCCGGAATGTGGCGACTAGGGATTTTCACAGTAACTTCATTTGAAGCCTACTTGTGACAATAAGCGCTTTTCATTTCATTCATTTTCATTCATTCACCCTCCCCCCCGCAATGCAAGACCTGCTCACCCCACCTCCACCAGAACCCCTTCACCACCCCCTACCAGACCCCCCGATCCAGCCCCCAGAGACCCCCTAAATAAAGTGACCCTCTAAATAAAGAGATCCCCCCACATGGCAGCATGAACCATGAAAATAATTTCAGACAATTTTCCCAGTTTCTTAAATGGAAGATCTGACAAGAGTGACATTGTGCAGAGGCAGACACCACTTCCATCTCTGGTTTGAGTTGCTTCTTCTGTGAGCCTCTCCATTGAGAAGAGCACAGTGCAACTCAAGGCTTGTATTGCAACAGTCTGAATATCCATTCATGTCAGAGCCTAGCACCGGCTATAATGTCTCAACTGAGAAGGCCTGCACAGAAAATAGCCCCGAAACAGACAACCATTCCAAGGCTGTATCAGGTTGCTACACATGCAAAATGTAGACTCCTCCACTGCTGTTGCTGTGTTGCAACTACTGCTAGATACATCACCTGATAACTGTCACATTCTATCATGCTCAAAAAGCTTCTTCTTTTGATTGTGGGCCTACAAGTCTCTGAGCCCCCTGCCTATACTACTGGAGGAGGCACTCATCTCCAGCGAGGGATCTCTGCTTCCTGAACTCTGGTGCTCAGTGATATTCACCACAGTTCTCCCTCATACAGTATTATGCTCGGGACAACAAATGCTTATATATTTCAGTATTTGAATAACTAGCTTCATCTAGATAGAGAAGCACGATAGCACAGTGGTTAGCACAGTTGTTTCACAACTCCAGGGCCCGAGGTTCGATTCCTGGCTTGGGTCACTGACTGTGTGGAGTCTGTATGTTCTTCTCGTGTCTGCGTGGGTTTCATCTGGGTCCTCTGGTTTCCTCCCACAGTTCAAAGATGTGCAGGCTAGGTGGATTGGCCATGATAAATTGCCCTTAGTGTCCAAAAAGGTTAGGTAGGGTTACTGGGTTGCGGGGATAGGGGGGGGAGGCGTAGGCTAAAGTAGGGTGCTCTTTCCAAGAGTCGGTGCAGACTCGATGGGCCGAATGGCCTCCTTCTGCACTGTAAATTCTGTGATTCTATGATCAGAATTGGCATTTTCTGTAACACTGTGAGAAACACTGCTCACTTAATAAAAGATTTACACTTAGTCAAATTCTGATGAAGTATTTATTATCGATCTTGCAAGAGCAGGTGCCTCCAGTAAGCAATAGCAGACACAAAGAATTCACACAGCATCACTTTGTTATATACGATCCATGAAAATACAATCCGTGGGAAATCATCCCTGAGAAACACATCCCACACACTATAGACAGGGCAGTTCCCTTATCAGTGATCCCTTATTTGGTCTCTCCCTTGCATAGTGAGTTCTATCCGCTCCTGGTACATCCTTGGACCGGCAGTTAAAGATAAGAATGAGGCCCTTTGCTTGCACCTGCTATCTCCCCCTTGCTTAGCAAGCTCTGTTATTGTTCATTCCGTTCTTCCCCGAAGGTCATTCTGGTACATCGTTATAATAATTCGCTCACTATAGCTTACTCAGAACTTGACATGTTAATTTTCCCATCATGCTTCATTGTTGACATCTTAATTGTGAACCAGAGTATATACATGTAAAAACAGAATGTTCATTTCTCACAACACTCACTGGGACAGAGGTAGACGATAAATGCTCAGTTTACACTTTACCATCTCTTGCAACTTATACGGCTGCAGCTCTATTGCCCTTGCCTGAAATGGGGTAACTTTGTGTATTGTGGCAGTTCCTGTTCAAATAGCCCGTCATTCTGTTAAGGGCCCTCTGTTCTTACACAGAGAGCTGCGACTCTCATAACTGACTGCAATATCATTAACCCCAACAGCATTAGCAATCCCTTTGTAAGGACTTTAAAAGAGCCCAACGAGTTTATATTCAGACCCTTGCTTCAGGCGTCAATGAATCAGACAAAAGCAAAGTATTCTGATGAAACACAGGGCTGAATTTTCCTAGAAATTGGCAAACACCAATAGCAGGCAGGAAAAGGGGCATTGAAGCTTTCCCTGCCATATGATCCCACACTTAGGAAAAAAACAGCAAGAGACGGGTCCCACAACATATTGCTGGTGGGGTAGCCTCTGATTTGCATGCGCCGGATCAGGGCACAATTTTTAAAGGCCGCCCCAGCGCAAAGGAGTCACCCTAGAACCTCCCCTGTCTCCACCTGGCATTGCTCCTGACACTGCCCCCTGGTACTAACTGGGCACTGCCCCATGGCACTGCACAGGTAAAGCTCCCTGGCATTTCCATGACAGGGGCAGTGGCACGGCAGTACCCGGGCAGTACATGGGCATAAACCTCTCCCAGAATGATGCACTAGCCTGATCACCATGTTCACCCTTGAGAGACCAGCGTTTCAGCCCTCATGCTGATGTTGATGACTATTCTGACAATGGGGATGATTCAGGCATAGGGACCTGGGGCGAGATTCTCCGGAAACGGCGCGATGTCCGCCGACTGGCGCCCAAAACGGCGCCAATCAGACGGGCATCGCGCCGCCCCAAAGGTGCGGAATGCTCCGCATCATTGGGGGCCGAGCCCCAACATTGAGGGGCTAGGCCGACGCCGGAGGAATTTCTGCCCCGCCAGCTGGCGGAAACGGCCTTTGTTGCCCCGCCAGCTGGCGCGGAAATGACATCTCCGGGCAGCGCATGCGCGGGAGCGTCAGCGGCCGCTGACAGTTTCCCACGCATGCGCAGTGGAGAGAGTCTCTTCCACCTCCGCCATGGTGGAGACCATGGCAGAGGCGGAAGGGAAAGAGTGCCCCCACGGCACAGGCCTGCCCGTGGATCGGTGGGCCCCGATCGCGGGCCAGGCCACCGTGGGGGCACCCCCCCGGGGTCAGATCGCCCCGCGCCCCCCCAGGACCCCGGAGCCCGCCCGCGCCGCCTTGTCCCGCCGGTAAGGTAGGTGATTTAATTTACGCTGGCGGGACAGGCAATTTATCGGTGGGACTTCGGCCCATCCGGGCCGGAGAATCGAGCGGGGGCCCGCCAACCGGCGCGGCGCGATTCCCGCACCCGCCGAATATCCGGCTCCGGAGACTTCGGCAACCGGCGGGGGCGGGATTCACGCCAGCCCCCGGCGATTCTCCGTCCCAACGGGGGGTCGGAGAATGTCACCCCAGATAATGATATGCTAATTGATTCAAATTGTGTTTCCAACATTGAACGACTGGAAACGTGCCCTCTCACTGATGGCGGGGGTGGGGGGGGGGGGGGGGAGAAAATTGTGTCATCTGTTAACATCGACACGAGATGCGATTTGGCTGCTCTCGCAAGATTTTCTGCTCCCATTGCCAAACCCTTTTGATGAGATTGGGAGCAGAAATTCCTGGCTACAGTAACCCTTTTGTTGAACACTGAGTGAGTGAGCAATGGAGTAATGTTCTCACCCAACCCTTTTGAGTTTGCATTTGCATGGGAGTGGGCTCATGACGATTAGTTTCCCCGTGTCTCCCAATGGTTGACTAGATCAACCATTCCCAACTGCCGGCCATATCTGAATAGAACATAGAACATAGAACATACAGTGCAGAAGGAGGCCTTTCGGCCCATCGAGTCTGCACTGACCCACCCAAGCCCTTACTTCCACCCTATCCCCGCAACCCAACAACCCCCCCCCCAACCCGCCTGGTCACCAAGGGCAATTCATCATGGCCAATCCACCCAACCGGTGAGCCTTACTTCAGTGGTAGGGAAATTACTGGAGACAATTCTTCGAGACAGGATCTACTCCCATTTGGAAGCAAATGGACGTATTAGTGAGAGGCAGCATGGTTTTGTAAAGGGGAGGTCGTGTCTCACTAACTTGATAGAGTTTTTCGAGGAGGTCACTAAGATGATTGATGCAGGTAGGGCAGTGGATGTTGTCTATATGGACTTCAGTAAGGCCTTTGACAAGGTCCCTCTTGGTAGACTAGTACAAAAGGTGAAGTCACACGGGATCAGGGGTGAGCTGGCAAGGTGGATACAGAACTGGCTAGGTCATAGAAGGCAGAGAGTAGCAATGGAAGGATGCTTTTCTAATTGGAGGGCTGTGACCAGTGGTGTTCCACAGAGATCAGTGCTGGGACCTTTGCTCTTTGTAGTATATATAAATGATTTGGAGGAAAATGTAACTGGTCTGATTATTAAGTTTGCAGACGACACAAAGGTTGGTGGAATTGCGGATAGCGATGAGGACTGTCAGAGAATACAGCAGGATTTAGATTGTTTGGAGACTTGGGCGGAGAGATGGCAGATGGAGTTTAATCCGGACAAAGGTAAGGTAATGCATTTTGGAAGGGCTAATGCAGGTAGGGAATATACAGTGAATGGTAGAACCCTCAAGAGTATTGAAAGTCAAAGAGATCTAGGAGTACAGGTCCACAGGTCATTGAAAGGGGCAACACAGGTGGAGAAGGTAGTCAAGAAGGCATACGGCATGCTTGCCTTCATTGGCCGGGGCATTGAGTATAAGAATTGGCAAGTCATGTTGCAGCTGTATAGAACCTTAGTTAGGCCACACTTGGAGTATAGTGTTCAATTCTGGTCGCCACACTACCAGAAGGATGTGGAGGCTTTAGAGAGGGTGCAGAAGAGATTTACCAGAACGTTGCCTGGTATGGAGGGCATTAGCTATGAGGAGCGGTTGAATAAACTCGGTTTGTTCTCACTGGAACGAAGGAGGTTGAGGGGAGACCTGATAGAGGTCGACAAAATTATGAGGGGCAAAGACAGAGTGGATAGTCAGAGGCTTTTCCCCAGGGTAGAGGGGTCAATTACTAGGGGGCATAGGTTTAAGGTGAGAGGGGCAAGGTTTAGAGTAGATGTACGAGGCAAGTTTTTTACGCAGAGGGTAGTGGGTGCCTGGAACTCGCTACCGGAGGAGGTGGTGGAAGCAGGGACGATAGTGACATTTAAGGGGCATCTTGACAAATACATGAATAGGATGGGAATAGAGGGATACGGACCCAGGAAGTGTAGAAGATTGTAGTTTAGTCGGGCAGCACGGTCGGCACGGGCTTGGAGTGCCGAAGGGCCTGTTCCTGCGCTGTACATTTCTTTGTTCTTTGTTGTTGTTCAACCCGCACCCCTGGACTGTGGGTGGAAACCGGAGCACCCGGAGGAAACCCACGCAGGCACGGGGAGAACGTGCAGTCTCCGCACAGACAGCAACCCAGTGGGGAATCGAACCTGGGACCCTGGCACTACGAAACCACAGCCCTTTTACTCGTGCTACCGTGCTGCCCCATGTTTCTTAATAATTTCCCTTCTGAGTATTTCCAGTCATCAACACTGCTTATGGTGTAGCACAACCCCTCTGCTCCCTCTTATGGCAAAAATACAAAATTGCTGCAAGTCATTAATCTCAATGAACTTCAACCACTTGTTTCTATCTGAGTTTAAGCAGTATTGAATATATCAGCTAATCATAACAGAGGGGCATACTTAAATTCCATCTGACGTCAACCTCTAATACAAAGGTGTAGTAATGCTTTAAATCAATGGGAGTCGCTTCAGGTAGTAGGTTCTGTCACTGTAATTTCACATCTGTAAAGAAATATTGTCTGCATAAAAACATCAAAGGTTGTAGGTGTAAATCTTTCTAGAATTTAAATATAATTGATCATATATATTTTTTCAATTTGTAACAAAGGATCCAATATTTGATTTGCCAGGCATCAGTAAACAAAAGTTGGCTCAGAGCATGAAATTAATAGTCAGTGGATGATTCTGTGACTGGAAGGCTGTTTGTAATCGGGTTCTGCTGGGCTCAGTACCTGGTTCCTCATTTTTTGTGGTATATATCAATGATTTGAACTTGAAAGTAGGGGGCATCATTTGAAAGTTTGCAGACTAAAGATAATGAAGAAGAAATCTGTACACTACAGGAAGATACCAATGAGAAATGTGGGAAAAATATTCGCAGACGGAGTTCAATCTGGAGAAGTGTGTGGTAATACATTTAGGGAAGGTTAACAAGGTAAGACAATATCCAAGTATACTGAGAAATATAGAGGGACAAAGGTTCTTTGATTTGATTTGATCTGATTTATTGTCACATGTACCGAAGTACAGTGAAAAGTATTTTTCTGCGGCCGAGGGAACGTACACAGTACGTACATAGTAGACAAAAAAAGAATAATCGCCAGACTACATTGACAAATGGTACATCGACAAACAGTGATTGGTTACAGTGCGGAACAAGGGGCCAAACAAAGCAAATACATGAGCAAGAGCAGCATAGGGCGTCATGAATAGTATTCTTACGGGGAAAGATCAGTCCGAGGGAGAGTCGTTGAGGAGTCAAGTAGCTGTGTGGAAGAAGCTGTTTCTATGTCTGGATGTGATTATCATAGAATCTATAGGGACAAAGGGTTTTTTGATTTGATTTGATTTGATTTATTATCATGTGCGGGTCTTCAGACTTTTGTATCTTCTGCCTGATGGAAGGATCTGGAAGAAGGCAAAGCCTGGGTGGGAGGGGTCTCTGACAAAACTGCTGCCTTCCTGAGGCAGCGGGAGGTGTAGACAAAATCAATGTGAGGATTGCAAGCTTGTGTGATGTGTTGGGCTGAGTTCACCATACTCTGCAGTTTCTTGCGATCTTGGGCTGAACAGATGCCATACCAAGCTGTGATGCAGCCGGACAGGATGCTGTCTATCGCACATCTGTAGAAGTTTGTGAGAGTCGATGCAGACTTGCCGAATTTCTTTTGCTTCCATAGGGAGTAGAGGCGTTGTTGGGCTTTCTTGACTGTTGCATCAATGTGAGTGGACCAGTGCACGCTCACAGATTCCCGAAGGTAACTTCACAGGTAATTGAAATGGTGAAGAAGGCATATGGAATCCGTGTCTTTAACAGCTGAGGCATAGGATAAGGAAATACTGTAACTGTAGAAAACACTACTTCAGCCACAGCTTGAAGGGACTTAGAACCTAGAGAGAGAACAGCTCTCTCAGCCAGAAGCAGAATGATGGAGTAATGGACAAAAACGCGAGTCCCATAACTAAAGGACAATTAGTTCTAGAAACCAGGGAATTAAGAGAATCTCCAGGAAGTTTGAAGTCAAAGGAACAAAGAGAAGCTGGAATTGGAGCAGGGCACTGTTCATTGAAGTTAAAGCCAGAACTGAAAAGTGCAGATTTGATTTGATTTATTATTGTCACATGTATTAGTATACAGTGAAAAGTATTGTTTCTTGCATGCTGTACAAACAATGCATACCGTACATAGGGAAGGAAGGAGAGACTGCAGAATATAATGTTACAGTTATAGCAAGGTGAAGAGAAAAGATCAACTTAATACGAGGTAGGTCCATTCAAAAGTCTGATGACAGTAGGGAAGAAGCTGTTCTTGAGTCGGTTGGTACATGACCTCAAACTTTGGTGTCTTTTTCCTGACAGAAGAAGGTGGAAGAGAGTATGTCTGGGGTGCGTGGGGTCCTTAATTATGCTGGCTGCCTTTCCGAGGCAGCGGGAATTGTAGACAGAGTCAATGGATGGGAGGCTGGTTTGCGTGATGGACTGGGCTACATCACGACCTTTTGTAGTTTCCTGCGGTCTTGGGCAGAGCAGGACCCATACCAGGCTGTAATACAACCAGAAAGAATGCTTTCTATGGTGCATCTGTAGAAGTTGGTGAGAGTCGTAGCTGACATGCCAAATTTCCGTAGTCTACTGGGAAAGTAGTCTTTGGTGGGCTTTCTTAACTATAGTGTCAGCATGGGGGGACCAGGACAGGTTGTTGGTGATCTGGACACCTAAAAACTTGAAGCTCTCGACCCTTTCTACTTCATTCCCATTGACGTAGACAGGGGCATGTTCTCCACTACGCTTCCTTAAGTCGATGACAATCTCCTTCGTTTTGTTGACATTGAGGGAGAGATTATTGTTGTTGCACCAGTTTACCCGATTCTCTATCTCATTCCTGTACTCTGTCTTGTCATTGTTTGAAATCCAACCCACTACTGTGGTGTCATCTGCAAATTTGAAAATCGAGTTGGAGGGGAATTTGGGCACACAGTCATAGGTGTACAATGAATATAGTAGGGGGCTGAGGACACAGCCTTGTGGGGCACCGGTGTTGAAGATGATCGTGGAGAAGATGTTGTTGCCTATTGTGGAAGGGAAGTTAATGAGTTACCAATTTAGAAGCATGCTTGGAATATTAACTATATTTTAACACTGCTCTTGAGCGAAAATAAGGAGGTCAGGGCAGCACGGTAGCATAGCGGTTAGCGCAATTGCTTCACAGCTCCAGGGTCCCAGGTTCGATTCCCGGCTGGGTCACTGTCTGTGCGGAGTCTGTACGTTCTCCCCGTGTGTGCGTGGGTTTCCTCCGGGTGCTCCGGTTTCCTCCCACAGTCCAAAGATGTGCAGGTTAGGTGGATTGGCCATGCTAAATTGCCCTTAGTGTCCAAAATTGCCCTTAGTGTTGGTTGAATGGGGTTACTGGGTTATGGGGATAGGGTTATGGGGATAGGGTGGTGTGGGCTTGGGTAGGGTGCTCTTTCCAAGAGCCGGTGCAGACTCGATGGGCCGAATGGCCTCCTTCTGCACTGTAAATTCTATGAAATCTATGAAGTAATGTAAACCAAATACTGCTTAGTATGTGGTACTGGCCTTATTATGATAATAAGTTGTTCTTCCGAAGGACAACAAAATGCGTACTCGAATTGTTTTTAAACCAAAGGCAAAACATTCATATTTCCTCTTGCGTATGTTCCCAAGCTTTATCTCTTCAAAGTTGTTTATTTCAACCTATAAATATAATGGTTTTTGACTGCATAAATCAGAGTGCAGTGCCTTGGCTTTGCAGCTGAAACACTCGCTCTCCACAAGTATATTTGTGTAAATAAGTTTCCTTAAATCAAACCTCGAGGAATTTGTCTTTATTATGATTTCCATGACACCTATCCTTACTGATTGTGGCCTGTGGGTTAGAAAGTTCAGGATCCAGTCGCAGAGGGAGGAGCCGAGGCCAAGGCCACGGAGTTTGGAGGTGAGTTTCGTAGGAATGATGGTGTTGAAGGCTGAGCTGTAGTCGATAAATAGGAGTCTGACATAGGTGTCTTTGTTATCTAGGTGTTCCAGGGTTGAGTGCAAGACCAGGGAGATGGCATCTGCTGTGGACCTGTTGCAGCGGTAGGCGAACTGGAGTGGGTCAAGACAATGCAGGAGGCTGGAGTTGATTCGTGCCATGACTAACCTTTCGTAGCACTTCATGATGATGGATGCCAGAGCCACTGGACGATAGTCATTAAGGCACGCTGCTAGGTTTCTTTTTGGTACAGGGATGATGGTTGTCTATGATATCCTCTTCTTATATGGACCCTCCTGCCTTTTGCAGGCTTCTCATGAGGTCTGTTGTTTGGTGGGGCAATCCCTCTTTTCTCACTTGATTAGCTTATTTGATTCTCCTCTTGGCCAGTTCACGCTGAGCATTGATGTTCAGGCCCTCCAGATAACACTCTTCCTTTGTTCCGGTAGGTGCAGTTTGTTGGAACAGTTAGTTCTGAAATGCATGCACGTCTAGCAAAGCACTTCTTATCTTGGTCTCTGTTGCCCTCGTCTAAGGCCTAGAATTTGTGAATCTATGGAATTCCTTGCCCAGTGAAGCAGTAGAGGCTCCTTCATTAAATGTTTTTAAGATAAAGATAGATAGTTTTTTGAAGTATAAAGGGATTAAGGGTTATGGTGTTCGGGCCGGAAAGTGGAGCTGAGTCCACAAAAGATCAGCCATGATCTCATTGAATGGTGGAGCAGGCTCGAGGGGCCAGATGGCCTACTCCTGCTCCGAGTTCTTATGTTCTTATGTTCTTAATTGACCACTCCAGCTCAGGCTGCCCCATTAGGCTGGGTTCATGGTTATAATGTTACAAATAAATAAGACCAAGTTTCTGTGACCACATTAGTTCAATCACTTGTTAACATCAGAAAAATCTAATCAATTCAACATTCAATCCCTTCCGAATGGCCCATTAGCACTTGTAGAATTGCAGTCCTTCTAAAATCCAATCAATTCCCATTAGACTATTAACTTACGCCATGAACAAGCTTAAAATAGTAGCATTGTGAAGTATGAAAAGTGAATAGTATGGTAACAGTCTTGGCTCTAGCCTACATGTTATCTATTACATGTAAAAGGAATTGCAGTAATTTTAATGGTCGTGCTGCTTTACTATTTGTTCATGTAGTAGATATTTAAACCTTTCCTTGGCTGTCACCTTGCCACGATGGAGAGGCTTGAACATTCTGTTGATCCCAAGAGCAATGCCGTGGGAGTCTTAAGCTCCTGACAGGGTCACCCATGCTGGTTAGGTCAGTGGGGAGGAACCAGACAAAGCACAGTCCAAAACAAATCCTCAATGGTGGATTAGCCCAAAGATACTTGTATGGTAGCAAAGGCTGCGATGGCAGATGATGCCACAGCAGTAGGGAGATCCCCAGTCATCGAGGTTCCCTTGCCACTGGAACTGGACCTACTTTCTGCCAAGGACCATGTGTCAGTTGATGTGCAATGTGCAAAGGTGTCCCACACCAAGTGTCTACCTAGACGAAAAGCCACAGAACCCATGAACTGTAACACAGAGTTTCCTAGGTGGACAGTCATACTTGTTAGCGAGTGATCACCGAAGAAGAAGAGATATTTAAAGGTACTTGTGCAGAGTGCCTGTGGCTTGTGATCAAGGGGTGAATCATTTATGGACATAAGATTGTATCATGCTGACATTATGTAATCAGGTGTCAGCTTGATTCAATAGCAGCACTCTTGCTTCTGAATCAGAAAGTCATAAACTTAATTCTTGCTGCAAGACTTGATGGTATAATCTAGTCTAACGCTTCATTTCAGTAGTTGAGAATACTGTCTTTTCATAGGTGCCGTTTTTCAGACTCGTCGTTAAACCCATTTACTCTGCTCATGTGGATACAGAATATCTCATACCACCATTTCAAAATATCAGGGCAGACATTTATGCCTCAATCAAACAAACAAATACTTACATTTACATTGTGCCTTTCATGACCATCAAAAGGCACCAAAACAGGAATGTAATATAATGACCAGATTTACATTTTCACACAGACTGGGGGGCAAGCAGAATAGTTTGTATCCCAAAAGCAACAAATTTCTTGAGTGTATTCAGAATAATTTTCTGAAACTAATATGTTCTTGGCGGAGTGATGTTGATGCTGGATCAGTTGTCCAGAGACCTGGAGCCATGCTCTGGGGACCCAGGTTTGAATCCCGCCATGGCAGATGGTGAAATTTGAATTCAGTAAAATAAATCTGGAATTAGAAGTCTAGAGGAGGCCATGAAACCATTGCTGATTGTCGTAAAAAACAATCTGGTTCACTAATGTCCTTTAGGGAAGGAAATCTGTTGTCCTTATCCGGCCTGGCCTACATGTGGTTGACTCTTAAATGCTCTCAGGGTTGGGCAATGAATGCTGGCCCATCCAACGATGTTCACTTTCCATGAATGAATAAACAAAACAAGAAAATAAGCCTCTTAGAGGTAATAATGAGTAGCGTACCTGAAGTAGTCAGTAATGCAACTGTAAAGGAACATTTTCTGAGAGAGACCACAGTATGATACAATTCAATATTAGATTTGAGAGGAACCGGGTGAGTCATGAACCAAGGTTTTACATTTCTGTAAGGCCAGCTTTAAACATATGAGGCAGAAAGTGACCTCAATTAGTTGGGCAGAGCTATTAACTGATGAAATTATGAAATGAACAGAAGGAGGTGTGCAAAAAAAGTATTAGGAGAATATAAGACCTGCACATGTGTAATGAAACAACCTTGAAAAACAAGGAAAGTGAAAGGGCATATAAAACTAACTGATAGGATTTATGTGAAGACAAAGAATGGTAGAGATATAGCGGATTGGGAGAAATATAAAGAACAGCAAAGGGAGTGGTAAGTGCTGTCAAAACGGGATATGAGAAAAAGCTTGTGAGGGATATCAAGGACAACACTAAAGTTTTGTATGAATATATTAAGAGAAAGAGGGTGGCTAAATGTAATATGGACTCCTTAATGACAGACAGAAGCATTGCTATAATTGAAAATCAAGAAATGGCATATAAATTATAAATCTGGATGGCATGGTGGCACAGTGGTCAGCACTGCTGCCTCACAGCGCCGGGGTCTCAGGTTCAATTCCGGCCTTGGGTGACTGTCTGTGTGGAGTTTGCAGTTCCTCCCCTGTGTGGGTTTCCTCCGGGTGCTCCAGCTTCCTCCCACACTCCAAAGATGTGCAGATTAGGTGGATTGGCCATGCTAAAATTGCCCCTTAGTGTCCAAAAGATATGCAGGTTAGGTGGGGTTAGGGCAAAGGGTGGGGGATTGGGCCCAGGTAGGGTGCTCATTCAGAGAGTTGGTGCAGACTTGGTGGGCCGAATGGCCTCCTTTCGCAGTGTAGGGATTCTATGGATTTATATGAATTAATCATTAGTTACATTGTTTCTGTCTTCTCAGTAGAGGATGAAGATAAAATACGATAGGTAAAACGAAAACAGCAAAAGAAATTCAAGGGGCAGCACTGCCTACAAACATGTTGATGAAGAAAACAATATTATTAAAGATAGACTAAGTTCCAGGACTCTGTGGTTTAAACCCCAGCCGATAAAAATAATGGGTGAGGAAATTGTTGACGCATTAATCTCCTTTCCAAAAACCCCTCATTTCAGGAATTGTTCTCTTCGAATGGAAAATTGCCAATGTCACTGCACTAATCAAAAAATGTAAGGCAGATAAACTCGGAAATTATAGATTGATTAATCTGATGTCTGTAGTGAGGAAGTTACTGGAATTTGTTGCAGAGGTCATAGTAACTGAACATTTTGACAAATATGAGCTGATAAGAGAAAATAACATGGAATTCAAAGGGGAAGTGATATGCAATGAATCTAGTCGAATGTTTGGGGAAGGTAACTAGCATTAGGTCGATTAGGCAGTACCTATGGGACTCATTTATATAGACTTCTAAAAAGCATTCAGCAAGGTTCTGCAGAATTACTGTCAACAGAAACAAGAGAATATGTTGAAATCAACCTATTGGCTTAGATTGGGAGTTGGGTTGGAGGGAAGAGATTTTATAAAGGTGTACAAGAATATGAGAGGTTTAGATAAGGTAGACAAAGAAAAGCGGTTCTCATTCACTGATAATGCGAGTACATGGGGATGCACATTTAAGAATTTGGGCAAAGGATGCAGTTGGAATATAAGAACCTTTTTATGATAGTAATGGGCTGTGACTCGTTGCCTATGATGGTAGTGATGATGGCCGATGATTTCAGAAGGTTGGTGCGAGGAAATAGAGGTAGCTTTAAGTGATCTATCTTTGTATTGTTTGATATTAGAAATAGGGTATAGATTTAAATGAGTTTAATTTAGTGTCTATGGAAGAAACGTTATGGAACTAAAACTCTAGTTACATTCATGTTCAACAAAGGTGTTTACATATATGAAAATGAAATGAAATGAATTAAAATCACTTATTGTCACAAGTAGGCTTCAAATGAAGTTACTGTGAAAAGCCCTTAGTCGCCACATTCCGGCGCCTGTTCGGGGAGGCTGGTACGGGAATTATCATAGAATTTACAGTGCAGAAGGAGGCCATTCGGCCCATCAAGTCTGCACCAGCTCTTGGAAAGAGCACCCTACCCAAGGTCAACACCTCCACCCTATCTCCATAACCCAGTAACCCCACCCAACACTAAGGGCAATTTTGGACACGAAGGGCAATTTATCATGGCCAATCCACCTAACCTGCTCATCTTAGGACTGTGGGAGGAAACCGGAGCACCCGGAGGAAACCCACGCACACACAGGGAGGATGTGCAGACTCCGCACAGACAGTGACCCAAGCCGGAATCGAATCTGGGACCCTGGAGCTGTGAAGCAATTGTGCTATCCACAATGCTACCGTGCTGCCCCGAATTGAATTGAACCATGCTGCTGGCCCGCCTTGGTCTGCTTTAAAAGCCAGTTCTTTAGCCCTGTGCTAACCAGTAAGGAAGGTTTTGATATCATTTTAAGCTGTGTCTCTATTGTGCTTAGAGGATTTATGGCATGGACGGTAAACAAGAGCTTGGAGAAAGATTGAGTTGCTGCTTAGCACCAGGGACCACATTTAGGGAAGGAACCTTGGGGTGAATTCTCCACTGGGGGGATTCTCCATTCCGCCAGCAGCACATCCCCGCCCGAGGATTCCCCAGTGGTGTGGGATGGCCACAATGGCAAATCCCAATGGCCGGCAGCAGGAATGGAGAATCCCGCTGCCAGCGACTGTGCACTATTGAGGAGCACACAACTTGGTAGGTGGAGAATTCACCCTCTGGTGTTTTTAGTTCAACTGAGCCCAATAGCAGAAGGAGCTTAGTATCTAGAGAGATCAGCTCTCTCAGCTCTGCTTGAAGCAGAACAATGGAGTAAAGGGCAAGAAAGCAAATCCAAGAAACTAAAGGACAGTTAGTTCCAGAAACTAGAGAATGAAGAGATGTTTCTGATGTGTTGGCTGTTCTGGATCACAAACAGGTCACCAACACTGGAAGTGGTGCAACTCTATTTTATTCTCAGGTTAACTATATTAACATACTTGAGCTGTGGGTAAATGCAATACCAGCTTTAACTGTTGATCCTTGCCTAGTCCTAACCAGGTGATGCACTGAGCACATGGTGAATGTCTGTGTTGCAGGCTGAGAGCTCTGTGCTCTGAGCTGGCTGCTACTAGAATGAGCGGGAACACTCCTGTCCCCTGTCTTTATAGTGCGTGTGCTCTCACTGGTGATTGGCTGCGGTGTTGTGTATGCTGATTGGTCCCACTGCATGTCCATCAGTGTGTGTGTGTGTGTCTGCACCATGATATACTGGTGTGTATTATGACATCCCCCCTTTTATATAAAGAACATGTGCCTGCGTGACAATAAATATTGTGTAGTGAATGTACCTCACTATGTGTGTGCGTGTTATTTACATGGCTATGTACATGAGGCTAATCTATTTACATGGGAAGGTGCCTGGTGCAGAGAAATAGGGTGTCATACCAACAATAAAATGAACATTATATACAAACTACTGGAACGATGAAACAGGATAACAGAACAGATCAAAGAGTCCAAAATTGTAAAACTCATAAGTCAAGTCTCTGAGGTGGGCGACAAATTCTGGTTGACCGCCTCAAGGGTGGGTCAGGAGCCACCGGCTGAGGAACGGGCTGGGCCACGGCAGATTGAGGAGGAGGCAGAGTATTCGGAATCTCCACATAGTCCAGGTTGGGAACAACAGGAGGGTGTGGCACCGGTGGACCATAAGACATAGGAGCGGAAGTAAGGCCATTCGGCCCATCGAGTCCACTCCACCATTCAATCATGGCTGATTTCAACTCCATTTACCCGCTCTCTCTCCATAGCCCTTAATTCCTCGAGAAATCAAGAATTTATCAACTTCTGTCTTAAAGACACTCAACGTCCCCGCCTCCACCGCCCTCTGTGGCAATGAATTCCACAGACCCACCACTCTCTGGCTGAAGAAATTTCTCCTCATCTCTGTTCTAAAGTGACTCCCTTTTATTCTAAGGCTGTGCCCCCGGGTCCTAGTCTCCCCTGCTAATGGAAACAACTTCCCTACGTCCACCCTATCTAAGCCATTCATTATCTTGTAAGTTTCTATTAGATCTCCCCTCAACCTCCTAAACTCCAATGAATATAATCCCAGGATCCTCAGACGTTCATCGTATGTTAGGCCTACCATTCCTGGGATCATCTGTGTGAATCTCTGCTGGACCCGCTCCAGTGCCAGTATGTCCTTCCTGAGGTTTGGAGGATCGCTTGGCGAGCGTGGAACGAGACGAAGGGCATGCCAATTGCGGCGCCGAATGGAACCGTCTGGCAGACGAACCAGGAACGAGTGGGGAGACACCTGCCTAAGAACCACAGCAGTTGCAGACCAGCCACCCTCTGGAAGATGGATGCGGACGTTGTCATCCGGCGCCAGAGCATGGAGATCAGTCGCCCGAGCGTCATGCGCCGCCTTGTGCTGTGCACGAGACTGTTGCATCCGCTGAAGGATCGGAACGTGGTCGAGGTCTGGGACGTGAATGGATGGCACTGTGGTCCTGAGGGTGCGACCCATGAGCAGCTGGGCTGGCAACAGGCCCATGGACAGTGGGGCCGAACGATAGGCCAGCAAGGCAAGGTAGAAGTCGGATCCTGCATCGGCACCCTTGCAGAGGAGTCATTTGACGATGTGGACGCCCTTTTCCGCTTTGCCATTGGATTGGGGGTGCAGGGGACTGGATGTCACATGCACAAAGTTGTACCTGCTGGCAAAGTTGGACAATTCCTGGCTCACGAAGCAGGGGCCATTGTCTGACATCACAGTGAGTGGGATGCCGTGACAAGCAAAGGTCTCCTTGCAGGCACGGATGACCGCCGATGATGTGATGTCGTGCAGGCGTGCGACCTCCGGGTAGTCTACAATCAGAACATAGTCCCTGCCGAACGCATGGAACAGGTCAACACCTACCTCAGACCAAGGGGACGTGACCAACTCATGGGGCTATAGGGTCTCACGTGGTTGGGCCGGCTGGAACCTCTGACAGGTAGGGCAGTTGAGCACTGTGTTGGCGATGTCCTCATTGATGCCGGGCCAGTACACAGCCTCTCGGGCCCTCCATCGGCACTTCTCCACGCCAAGATGGCCCTCGTGTAGCTGTTCCAAAACGAGCTGGCGCATGCTATGCGGGATCACGATGCGGTCCAGCTTCAGGAGGACACCACGACTACTGCCAGATTGTCTCTGATATTGTAGAACTGCGGGCATTGGCCCTTGAGCCACCCGTCCGTCATGTGGCGCATGACACGCTGTAGTAGGGGGTCAGCCGCAGTCTCGCAGTGAATGCGGATAAGGCGTTCATCCGTGGCCGGCAGATTGGAGGCCGTGAAGGCCACATGGGCGTCAACCTGGCAGACAAACCCCTCTGGGTCACAAGGGGTGTTGACTGCCCTGTTCGGCAGGGACTATGTTCTGATTGTAGACTACCCGGAGGTCGCACGCCTGCACGACATCACATCATCGGCGGTCATCCGTGCCTGCAAGGAGACCTTTGCTCGTCACGGCATCCCACTCACTGTGATGTCAGACAACAGCCCCTGCTTCGCGAGCCAGGAATTGTCCAACTTTGCCAGCAGGTACAACTTTGTGCATGTGACATCCAGTCCCCTGCACCCCCAATCCAATGGCAAAGCGGCTATGATCAGGTCCTTGCCCGGGGTGTATAGGAGCTGGAAATCGTACCGCCGGAGTTTAAGCAGAATGCGCTGGAGGTGAGACATCACATCATTCAGATCTTTTTGTATAATGTTGACCGGCGGGCGATGGTCGGTCTCGACAGTGAATTGGGGGAGGCCATACACGTAATCATGAAATTTGTCGACCCCAGTCAACAGGCCCAGGCACTCCTTTTCGATCTGCGCGTAGCAGATGGGGGTCATGGCACGTGACGCATATGCAACGGGGGCCCATGATGAGGCCTCATCGCATTGCAGGAGCACCGCCCCAATGCCGGATTGGCTGTCATCCGTTGAAATTTTTGTTTCCTTCGTGGGATAAAAAAATGCCAATACCGGGGCCGTGGTAAGCTTGGTCTTAATCTCCTCCCATTCGCGCTCGTGGGCGGGAAGCCATTGGAAGTCTGTCGTCTTCCTGACCAGGTTCCGGAGAGCTGTGGTATGGGAGGCGAGGTTGGGGATGAACTTCCTCAGGAAGTTGACCATGCCCAAAAATCGGAGGACCGCCTTCTTATCCGCTGGCTTCTGTATGGCCGTGATGGCTGCCACCTTGTCCGCATCCGGCCGCACACCCAACCGGGAGATGTGGTCCCCGAGGAACTTGAGTTCCGTCTGGCCGAAGGAACATTTTGCTCTGTTGAGGCGAAGGCCTTGGTCCCGTATTCGTTTGAAAACGCGTTGGAGGCGACTGATATGCTCCTGCAGGGTGGTGGACCAAATGATGATGTTGTCAACATAGACGCGCACACCCTCAATGCCCTCCATCATTAGCTCCATGATCCGGTGGAATACTTCTGATGCCGATATAATCCCAAACGGCATCCTGTTGTAGCAGTATCTGCCAAACGGGGTATTAAAAATACACAGCTTTCTGCTGGACCTGTTTAGTTGAATTTGCCAGAATCCTTTCGAGGCGTCAAGTTTGGTGAAGATGTTGGCCCGAGCCATCTCGCACGTGATCTCTTCGCGCTTGGGGATAGGGTATTGCTCCCTCATTATGTTGCGATTCAGATCCTTTGGGTCAATGCAGATCCGGAGCTCGCCGGAAGGCTTCTTTACGCACACCATGGAACTGACCCAGTCGGTTGGTTCCGTCATTCTGGAGAGCACTCCTTGGTCCTGGAGGTCCTGCAGCTGCTGCTTGAGGCGGTCCTTGAGGGGTGCTGGGACTCTGCGAGGTGCATGAACCACAGGCATGGCGTCTTGTTTGAGCAGGATTTTGTAAGTGTATGGAAGCGTATCCATGCCTTCAAAAACGTCGCGCTGCTGGTCGATGTTGGCATTGAGTTGTGCCCTGAAGTCCACATCCTGGGAGGCAGACGTGTCCTCTGGAGAGAGAGAATGTACTCGTTGAACGAGGTTTAAGAGTTTGCACGGCTGTGCGCCTAGCAGAGTGTCCTTCGAGGAGCCCACAATCTCGAAGGGAAGGATGGCTTTTCGCGAGTTGTGCGTCACTTCGAGTTGGCATGAACTGGTAGCAGGAATGACGTTGCCATTGTAGTCCACTAGTTGGCAGGTCGACGGAAGAATGGTTGGTTTAACCCCAAGGGTCTGAAAGTCTGACCACGCTAGGAGATTAGCGGAAGCACCAGTGTCCAGGCGGAATCGTATCTGGGATCGGTTGACCATCAGGGTGGCACACCACTCGTCGTCTGGATCAATGCTGTGCACCGACAGCGGCTGATGGTTTTGATTCGGGGACAGCCTGGTCTTTGTTATAACAGCGACTTGAAAAGGCTCCCTCGGGTCCTCGGTGTCACTGATCTGCGGGAAGTCGGAATCGGACCCGGGGAACGTGGGTTGAATTGCCCGAACGTTCCTGCGAGGCTGGCTGAAGCTATGCGAATTGGCAGGCTGAGCTACTCGACAGCAGGCAGCATAGTGGCCAAGTCTGCAACATCGTAGGCATTGTGGCGATTTTGCAGGACATTGCCGCTTTAAATGGGTGGAGCCACAGTTGCTGCACGTCGTGACGTCAGTACGCTCGTTGCGCCACCGCGCATGCGCATCTCGTTCCTCCACGTCACCGTCCCCTCGTTTGGCACGTACAAGCATGGGAGGCCGCGAAAAGCACGTGAAATGGCCGCCTTCATCCAGGCTGCAGCCTTGGAGGTGTTCAATTGTTTGGCCCCGTTACGCCTCGTGGGGACCTTGCCGCGCCGTTTCAGCCGCCTGCATGTGGGAGTACCGGCTGGTGGCATTTTCATGCAGGACACAGGTCTCGATGACAGTCGCTAGGGTGAGTTGCTTAATTTTGAGGAGCTGCTGACACAGGGGGTCCGACAGAACACCATATACGATCTGGTCACGTATCATGGAGTTGGAGTTGGGCCCGTAGCCACAGGACTGCGCAAGGATGCGGAGGTGTGTTAAAAAGGATTGGAAAGGCTCGGCCTTACCATGCAAGCGCTGCTGGAACAGGTGCTGACCTCTATGCTGAAGTGGGTATCGAATTTGAGGAGAACCGTCTTGTACTTTGTCTTGTCCTCGTTGTCTGCGAATGTGAGGGAGTAGAAGATGTGGATGGCGGGTTGCCCGGCCGTGGAGAGGAGCAGAGCGATCTTCCTGGTGTCCGAGGCATTCTCCCTGTCCGTGGCTTTAAAAATCTTCCAATTGACCCCGAGATTGCCGGCGATGCGGAGCGGCGGCGGGTTGATGTTCTCCATACTTCAGGATGCCGGAATACTGATTAGTTGCAGGTGGGTCTCAGAATTGCTAATATGCAACCACTTCTTGTACCATGATGTGCTGGGTGTTCTGGATCACAAACAGGTCACCAACACTGGAAGTGGTGCAACTCTATTTTATTATAAGGTTAACTATATTAACATACTTGAACTGTGGGTAAATGCAATACCAGCTTTAACTGTTGGCTCTTGCCTAGTCCTAACCAGGTGATGCACTCAGCACATGGTGAATGTCTGTGTTGCAGGCTGTGAGCTCTGTGCTCTGAGCTGGCTGCTACTAGAATGAGCGGGAACTCTCCTGTCCCTTGTCTTTATAGTGCGTGTGCTCTCACTGGTGATTGGCTGCGGTGTTGTGTATGCTGATTGGTCCCACTGCATGTCCATCAGTGTGTGTGTGTGTGGCTGCACCGTAATATACTGATGTATATTATGACAGTTTCCAGGAAGATTGAAGGAAAAAGGAAGACAGGAGCTGGAATTTGAGCAAGGTGTTGTTTGCTGAAGTTAAAGACGGAACTGGAAGGGGCAGACTGGGTGAAATTGGCGAGAGATAAAACAGACATTGAATGCAATCATAAGGTTGGTGACCTAATTCCAGTCTTTGGAGCAATATCATTCAGTTGGGAACTGAGTACCTGAGAGATTATGTGTGGAAGCTTGAATGCACGTTGCAATTTAAGAAAAAGGGCTGAAAAGAGAGTTGGAAATCCTGAAGGTGGATCCTTGCTGAAAACAGCTGAGGGAAAGCATTGTTTGTAAGAAGATTCTAAAGCGTATCTTTGGGAATAGTAGAGTTTGGAAACCCTCGTACGACACTATCTGGGAGGAATTTGAGTAGAAATCCACAGAAGTCCAATTGGGTAACATCCACCATTTGGTTTAAGAGTGGGGTGTTATCTGATCACAGTTAGCCTGTTGGGTTACAAGGGGCGGGATTCTCCGAAAACCGGCGTGATGGCCGGGACCCGGAGCCAAAAACGGCGCGGATCACTCCGGCATCGGGCCCCCCCCAAGCAGCGCAGTCTCCGGGCCCAAATGGGCTAGGAGCGGCATGACGCCATTTGCGACGTTGTCACCCTCCGTGGACACGCGGCGTCACAGCACAAAAGACGCACCCCCACCCACCCCGGAAGACCCGCTAAGATGGCCGCCCGCCGCGCAGCCCCGAGGTTCCAGGAGCGTAACTTTGAGGCGCTCCTGGACGCAGTAGAAGAGACGACGGAGGCCCTGTACCCCGGACACGGCCGCAGGGTCGCCCCACGCCTCAGCCGGCGCCTGTGGAGGAAGGTGGAAGAGGCCGTCAGTGCTGTGGCCCTGACACCATGGACAGGCACCGTGTGCCACAAGAAGGTGAACAACCTCGTCAGGGCAGCCAGGGTGAGAACCCCCCCCCACCCCCCGATGTGCGGCACACCCCCAGGTGCAACCAACCCTAACGCTAACCCAACCCTAACCGTAATGTGCTCCGCACCTCTGCCAATATATGCGCAACCACTGGCGTGCATTCATATACCTAACACTGTTGCCCTTTACCCCTGCCACCCACCTGGAGGGGGCCCATCAGAGGAGAGACCACTCACCGTTCATGAGGAAAGGGCCCTGGAACTGACAGGCGGACCTGAGGACCGAGAGGTTGCCGATGCAGAGATCGGGGGCCCACCAGCAAGTGAGCCACCCACGGCCCGTCCCCATTCCCCCATATTCCCCCTCCCCATATCCCCCCTCCCCAATATCCTCCCTCCGCCATATCCCCCATATCCCCCCTCCCCCGTATCCCCCCTCCCCCATATTCCGCCCTCCCCCATATCCTCCCTCCCCATATCCCCCTCCCCATATGCCCCCTCCCCCATATTAATCATATACCCACTCCCCCATATCCCCCCTCCCCCATATCCCCCTCCCCCATATCCCCCTCCCCATATGCCCCCTCCCCCATATCCCCCTCCCCATATTAACCAAATACCCACTCCCCCATATCACCCCTCCCCCTCCCCCATATCCCCCTCCCCCATATCCACCCTCCCCCATATCCCCCCTCCCCCATATCCCCCCTCCCTCATATTCCCCCTCCCATATCCCCCCTCCCCTATATCTCCCGATCACCGCCCGCATGTCTAACCATGCATGCTGTATTGTGTATTGCAGGACCAAACGTTGAGGCACCCATCCCGCGGATGCCGCAGGGCAGCCACGAGAGAGGGAAAGACCCGGCCCCATTGGCATGCGACGCCCGCAGGACGCCCCAGGGCGGCCACGAAAGAGGGAGAGACCCGGCCCCTCTGGCATGCGACGCCTGCAGGACGCCCCAGGGCGGCCACGGGAGAGGGAGAGACCCGGCCCCTCTGGCATGCGACGCCTGCAGGACGCCCCAGGGCGGCCACGGGAGAGGGAGAGACCCGGCCCCTCTGGCATGCGACGCCTGCAGGACGCCCCAGGGCGGCCACGGGAGAGGGAGAGACCCGGCCCCTCTGGCATGCGACGCCTGCAGGACGCCCCAGGGCGGCCACGGGAGAGGGAGAGACCCGGCCCCTCTGGCATGCGACGCCCGCAGGACGCCCCAGGGCGGCCACGAGAGAGGGAGAGACCCGGAGCAACAGGGAGATGGCGCCCCCGTCTTGTGCGGGTGCAGCGACGCTGGTGTGTGACGCCCAGCAATGAGGGGGGCAGCCACAGGCCCCCGTTGCAGACGAGCCAGGACAGCCCTACCCAGGACACCACTACCCAGGACACCCCTACCCAGGACACCACTACCCAGGACACCGCTACCCAGGACACCACTACCCAGGACACCACTACCCAGGACACCACTACCCAGGACACCACTACCCAGGCCACCACTACCCAGGACACCGCTACCCAGGACACCACTACCCAGGACACCACTACCCAGGACACCACTACCCAGGACACCACTACCCAGGCCACCACTACCCAGGACACCACTACCCAGGACACCCCTACCCAGGACACCACTACCCAGGACACCACTACCCAGGACACCACTACCCAGGACACCACTACCCAGGACACCACTACCCAGGACACCACTACCCAGGCCACCACTACCCAGGACACCACTACCCAGGACACCCCTACCCAGGCCACCACTACCCAGGACACCCCTACCCAGGACACCCCTACCCAGGACACCCCTACCCAGGACACCACTACCCAAGACACCCCTACCCAGGACACCACTACCCAGGACACCCCTACCCAGGCCACCACTACCCAGGACACCCCTACCCAGGACACCACTACCCAGGACACCACTACCCAGGACACCCCTACCCAGGACACCACTACCCAGGACACCCCTACCCAGGCCACCACTACCCAGGACACCCCTACCCAGGACACCCCTACCCAGGACACCACTACCCAGGACACCCCTACCCAGGCCACCACTACCCAGGACACCCCTACCCAGGACACCACTACCCAGGACACCCCTACCCAGGACACCCCTACCCAGGCCACCACTACCCAGGACACCCCTACCCAGGACACCACTACTCAGGACACCCCTACCCAGGACACCCCTACCCAGGCCACCCCTACCCAGGACAGTCCTACCCAGGACAGTCCTACCCAGTACACCCTACCCGGGACACACTGACCCAGGACACCCCTACCCAGGACAGCCCTACCCAGGACACCACTACCCAGGACACACTGACCCAGGACACCCCTACCCAGGACAGCCCTACCCAGGTCACCGACACACATGACACCAAAATACAGGACACTGACACACAGTTGACGGGTGGAGGCGAACCGTCACCCCAGAGTACCATGGACTCTGAGTCGGACGATGCTCACGACACAACGCCACTGCTGTCTCCAACACCGTCCACCATCGCAGAGACACTCACCTCGGTTGGGCACTTTAGTGATGAGGCGTCTGGTACACTCACTGGTGCGCACAACACAGCTGTCCCGGTACAGCAGGTGGAGGTAGGAGTAGAAGAGGGGCCGGGAGGTCGGAGGGCATCCTGGCGCAAGCGAACATCTTCCGCCCAGACGGGTCCCGGGTTCCTAGAGTTACCGCACCCACCCATAGACCCGTTGCAGCCACCAAACCTGGGACGAAGGAAGTGGATGACGGCAGGCTTGCAGCAGCTGCAGACGCAGGTGGAGGAGTGCGCCCGCGTCCAGGAGCTGGGAGTGGTGCCGGTCATGCGTGCCACCCAGGCCAAAACCGCACAGGTGGTGTCCGCGGTGGAGGCAATGGGTGCGACGGTGTCAGACATGGGGAGCAATATGCGAGGCCTGGGGCGTTTCGTGCAGGCGGCGTCTGTGGCCCAGGACATGGCTGCCCTCTCACAGGAAGCCTTGAGCCAGACCCAGTGGCAGATGGCAGAGGCGCTCAACGCTGTGGCCCTGTCTCAGCAGGCCATGGCGCAGTCCCAGCAGGCAGTGGCCCAGTCTCTGCAGGCCATGGCCCAGTTTCAGCAGGCCATCGCTGAGGGCACCGACGCCATTGCCCATGTGCTAGCCGGCATCGCACGGTCACAGACAGTGATGGGCAACTCCTTGAGCTCCATGGCTGCAAACCCGCAGACCCTTGTTGATACCAGCACGGGCCTCCAGGACTGGCAGCGCCAGGTGTCGGGGGGGTGTCGGATGGCTGGTCCGTTCGCACCCCTGACGAGTTTTAGGGGCTAGGGCACGTTTATGGACTGTTTGTTATTAAAATCACTTTCACACCTACAGAATAGGCCTTTGTGCTCTGTCCGAAGTGTGCGAAAGTGTCATGTACGTTGAGTGCCAATGTGTGTGTGAGGGGTGGTCTTACGTTGGCCCCAGGTGAGTGTGCCCCACCTCCCCCTGGGCCGCCCTCGCCATCCCCCCGGGCTGAGGACGGGACCGTGCGCTGCAGTATCACGGCCACATGCAGGGATCGTCCGGGTGGATGGTGGTACTGTGGCCATGGGTCAGACATCATCCAACGATGTGGAGCCAGGAGCTCATCGCAGGACGGGTCATCTTCACCCTCCATGGCCTGCAATAGGCACGCTTCCACCGGTGACCGTGTGAGCCCAGCCCGTCGTGCCGCAGGTGGATCTGCAATGGAGGGGTGGTGTGCATGCGGGTTGGGTGGGTGTGGTTGGTGAGCGGGTGAGGGTGTTGGTGCTGGGTGGGTGAGGGGGTGAGGGTGGTCGGATGTTGCCATGGTGTGCAGTATGTGGCCATACTCGCCGATTCCCACGTCCCTTAGTCAATGAACCGGGTGGCTATCAGCCTGTCCCGTGCCCGCTGGCACAGCCGGTTACGGTGGGCAGCCACCCGCCCATGTCCAGCCCGTCTGCCCTGACCACTGCCCCCATCCCCCTCATCTGGGGAGGACTGCGCCTCTTCCTGCTGCTCCTCCACTCCCCCCTCCTCTGCCTGCGGCACATTGCCCCTCTGCTGGGCTATGTTGTGCAGGACGCAGCAGACCACAATGATACGGCCGACCCTATCTGACGGACACTGGAGGGCGCCCCCAGAGAGGTCCAGGCACCTGAAACGCATTTTGAGCACGCCAAAGCACCTCTCTATCACACCCCTTGTCGCTGCATGGGCATCATTGTAGCTGTTCTCCACGTCACTCTTTGGCCTCCGTACAGGCGTCATCAGCCACGACCGCAATGGGTAACCCCTGTCGCCCAGCAACCATCCCCTCAGTCGGGGGTGGCGTTCCTCGAACATGCCGGGGATGTAAGACCGCGACAACACGTATGAGTCACGAACACTTCCTGGGTACCGGGCACAGACGTGCAGGATAATCATGTGGTGGTCGCAGACCACTTGGATGTTCATGGAATAGGTCCCCTTCCTATTGGTGAACACAGCCCTGTTATCTGCTGGTGGCCGCATGGCGACGTGCATCCCATCGATCGCGCCCTGGACCATGGGAAAACCGGCCATGGCACAGAAGCCCACAGCCCGGGCATCCTGGCTGGCCCGGTACCGCCACAGGGAAGCAGATGTAGCGGTCCGCAATGGCATATAGGGCGTCTGTCACTGCCCGGATGCACCGATGCTTGCGAGATGCCGGACAGGCGCCTGGAATGACCTCGTGGCATAAAGGTTCAGGGCCAGCGTAACATTGACAGACATCGGGAGAGGGTGTCCTCTCCCAGTGCCACGCGGTGCCAGGTCTGCCAGCAGGTGGCAGATGTGTGCCACGGTTTCCGGCTCAACCGGAGTCTCCTCCTGCATTCTCGGTCCGCGAGGTCCTGGTATGACGAACGGGGCCGGTACACACGGGGCCTCCTCCGGCGTCTCCATCGCCATGGCGCCACGACGTCCTCCTCCGTCTCCTCATTTCATTTCATTTCATGCTCCTTCTCCTCCTTGTGCTCCCCCTGTTCCTCTTCCTCCTCCTCGTCCTGTCGGGCGGGTGGCCCTCCAGCCTGGGTGGCTGCCGCCTGCCGCTCTGCGGCATGCTCCGCTGCGGCAGCCTGCGCCGCTTCTCTGGCACGCTCCTCCTCCTCCTCCAGGGCAACATGTAGAATAGCGGCTGCCGCCACGGTGGCCAACATCGCTGGCTGATCAGAAAACATGACTGCCTGCGGGGATCGGGGGCGCGGAACGACAACATGTCCTCATTGCCCGTATCCCCTTCCCCCCTCGCAGCCAGGTGCATGGGCTGCATGGGCGCGACTGTTGGAGGATGGCACCTGGCCATGCGGACGAACTCCCTTGCTCTCGCCCCCCTCCCCTGCACTCATCCCACCTCCACGGCACTCGCACTCACCTCCCCCCTCCCTGGCACTCGCTCTCACCCCCCCTCCCCGGCACTCTCCCCCCTCTCCCCGGCACTCGCACCACCCCCCCCTCCCCGGCACTCACTCTCACCCTCCCTCGCCGGCACTCTCCCCCCCCTCCCCGGCACCCTCCCCCCCTCCCCGGCACCCTCCCCCCTCCCTGGCACTCACTCTCACCCCCCCTCCCCGGCACTCACTCACACCCCCCCTCACCGGCACTCTCCCCCCCTCCCCGGCACTCTCCCCTCTCCCCGGCACTCTCCCCCCCTCCCCGGCACTCTCCCCCCTCCCCGGCACTCTCACCCCCTCCCCGGCACTCACACACAACCCCCCTCACCGGCACTCTCCCCCCCTCCCCGGCACTCTCACCCCTCCCCGGCACTCTCACCCCTCCCCGGCACTCTCCCCCCTCCCCGGCACTCTCACGCCCTCCCCGGGACTCTCTCCCCCTCCCCGGCACTCTCTCCCCCCCCCCCCCCCGGCACTCTCCTTCCCTCCCCGGCACTTCCCCCCCCCCTCCCCAACACTCCCCCCCCCTCCCCGGCACTCGCACTCTCCCCCCTCCCCGGCACTCGCACTCTCCCCCCCCTACCCGGCACTCCGCCCCCCTCCCCGACACTCCCCCACCACCCCTCCCCGACACTCCCCCACCCCCCCTCCCCGGAACTCACTCTCACCCCCCTCCCCGGCACTCCCCCCCCCACCTCCCCGGCACTCACTCTCACCTCCCCTCCCCGGCACTCCCCCCCCACCTCCCCGGCACTCACTCTCCCCCCCCTCCCTGGCACTCTCCCCCCTGCCCGGCATTCCAACCCCCCCCCACCCCGGCACTCGCACGAGCCCCCCTCCCCGGCACTCACTCTCACACCCCCTCCCCGACACTCTCCCCCCCGGCGCTCTCCCCCCCTCCCCGGCACTCTCCCCCCCTCCCCGGCACTCTCTCCCCCTCCCCGGCACTCGCACTCACCCCCACACCCCGGCAGTCTCTCCCCCTCCCCGACACTCTCCCCCCCTACCCGGCTCTCGCACTCAACCCCCCTTCCCGGCACTATCTCCCCCTCCCCAGCACTCACTCTCACACCCCCTCCCCGACACTCTCCCCCCCGGCGCTCTCCCCCCCTCCCCGGCACTCTCCCCCCCTCCCCGGCACTCTCTCCCCCTCCCCGGCACTCGCACTCACCCCCACACCCCGGCAGTCTCTCCCCCTCCCCAGCACTCGCACTCACACCCCCTCCCCGGCACTCACACCCCCTCCCCGGCACTCTACCCCCCTCCCCGGCACTCTCCCCCCCTCCCCGGCACTCTCTCCCCCTCGCCGGCACTCTCCCCCCCCCCCTCCCCGGCACTCGCACTCACCCCCCCCTCCTCGGCACTCTCTCCCCCTCCCCGGCACTCGCACTCACCCCCACTCCCCGGCACTCTCACCCCCATTCCCCGGCACTCTCTCTCACCCCCCCTCCCTGGCACTCTCTCTCACCCCCTCTCCCTGGCACTCTCCCCCCCTCCACGGCATTCGTACTCACACCCCCTCCCCGGCAATCTCCCCCCCTCCCCGACACTCTCCCCCCCTACCCGGCTCTCGCACTCAACCCCCCTTCCCGGCACTATCTCCCCCTCCCCAGCACTCGCACTCACACCCCCTCCCCGGCAATCTCCCCCCCTCCCCGGCTCTCGCTCTCAACCCCCCTTCCCGGCACTCTCTCCCCCTCCCCGGCACTCTCCTCCCCCCCTCCCCGGCACTCGCACTCACCCCCCCTCCCCGGCACTCTCCTCCCCCCTCCCCGGCACTCGCACTCACCCCCCCTCCCCGGCACTCGCACTCACCCCCCCTCCCCGGCACTCACCCCCCCCCCTCCCCGGCACTCGCACTCACCCCCCCTCCCCGGCACTCACCCCCCCTCCCCGGCACTCACTCCCCCTCCCCGGCGCTCGCACTCACCCCCCCTCCCCGGCACTCTCCCCCCTCCCCGGCACTCTCCCCCCCTCCCCTGCACTCACCCCCCCTCCCCGGCACTCTCCCCCCCTCCCCTGCACTCACCCCCCCTCCCTGGCACTCTCCCCCCTGCCCGGCATTCCAACCCCCCCCCCACCCCGGCACTCGCACGAGCCCCCCTCCCCGGCACTCACTCTCACACCCCCTCCCCGACACTCTCCCCCCCGGCGCTCTCCCCCCCTCCCCGGCACTCTCCCCCCCTCCCCGGCACTCTCTCCCCCTCCCCGGCACTCGCACTCACCCCCACACCCTGGCAGTCTCTCCCCCTCCCCAGCACTCGCACTCACACCCCCTCCCCGGCACTCACACCCCCTCCCCGGCACTCTCCCCCCCTCCCCGGCACTCTCCCCCCCTCCCCGGCACTCTCTCCCCCTCGCCGGCACTCTCCCCCCCCCCTCCCCGGCACTCGCACTCACCCCCCCCCTCCTCGGCACTCTCTCCCCCTCCCCGGCACTCGCACTCACCCCCACTCCCCGGCACTCTCACCCCCATTCCCCGGCACTCTCTCTCACCCCCCCTCCCTGGCACTCTCTCTCACCCCCTCTCCCTGGCACTCTCCCCCCCTCCACGGCATTCGCACTCACACCCCCTCCCCGGCAATCTCCCCCCCTCCCCGACACTCTCCCCCCCTACCCGGCTCTCGCACTCAACCCCCCTTCCCGGCACTATCTCCCCCTCCCCAGCACTCGCACTCACACCCCCTCCCCGGCAATCTCCCCCCCTCCCCGGCTCTCGCTCTCAACCCCCCTTCCCGGCACTCTCTCCCCCTCCCCGGCACTCTCCTCCCCCCCTCCCCGGCACTCGCACTCACCCCCCCTCCCCGGCACTCTCCTCCCCCCTCCCCGGCACTCGCACTCACCCCCCCTCCCCGGCACTCGCACTCACCCCCCCTCCCCGGCACTCACCCCCCCCTCCCCGGCACTCGCACTCACCCCCCCTCCCCGGCACTCACCCCCCCTCCCCGGCACTCTCCCCCCTCCCCGGCACTCTCCCCCCCTCCCCTGCACTCACCCCCCCTCCCCGGCACTCTCTCCCCCTCCCCGGCACTCGCACTCACCCCACTTCCCCGGCACTCTCCCCCCCTCCCCGGCACTCGCACTCATCCCCCCTCCCCGGCACTCACCCCCCCTCCCCGGCACTCTCTCTCCCTCCCCGGTACTCGCACTCACCCCCCCTCCCCGGCACTTTCCCCCCCTCCCCGGCACTCTCCCCCCTCCCCAGCTCTCGCTCTCAACCCCCCTCCCCGGCACTCTCTCCCCCTCCCCAGCACTCGCACTCACACACCCTCCGCGGCAATCGCCCCCCCTCCCCGGCACTCTCCCCCCCTCCCCGGCTCTCGCTCTCAACCCCCCTTCCCGGCACTCACTCCCCCTCCCCGGCACTCGCACTCACCTCCACTCCCCGGCACTCACCCCCCCTCCCCGGCACTCACCCCCCCCTCCCCGGCGCTCGCACTCACCCCCCCTCCCCGGCACTCTCCCCCCACCCCGGCACTCTCCCCCCCTCCCCTGCACTCACCCCCCCTCCCCGGCACTCTCCCCCCCTCCCCGGCACTCTCCCCCCCTCCCCAGCTCTCGCTCTCAACCCCCCTCCCCGGCACTCTCTCCCCCTCTCCAGCACTCGCACTCACACACCCTCCGCGGCAATCGCCCCCCCTCCCCGGCACTCTCCCCCCCTCCCCGGCTCTCGCTCTCAACCCCCCTTCCCGGCACTCACTCCCCCTCCCCGGCACTCGCACTCACCCCCACTCCCCGGCACTCACCCCCCCTCCCCGGCACTCACCCCCCCCTCCCCGGCGCTCGCACTCACCCCCCCTTCCCGGCACTCTCCCCCCACCCCGGCACTCTCCCCCCCTCCCCTGCACTCACCCCCCCTCCCCGGCACTCTCTCCCTCTCCCCGGCACTCGCACTCACCCCACTTCCCCGGCACTCTCCCCCCCCTCCCCGGCACTCGCACTCTCCCCCCCTCCCCGGTACTCGCACTCACCCCCCCTCCCCAGCACTCACTCCCCCTCCCCGGCACTCGCACTCACCCCCCCTCCCCGGCACTCAACCCCCCTCCCCGGCATTCACCCCCCCTCCCCGGCATTCAATCCCCCTCCCCGGCGCTCGCACTCACCCCCCCTCCCCGGCACTCTCCCCCCTCCCCGGCACTCTCCCCCCCTCCCCTGCACTCTCCCCCCCTCCCCTGCACTCACCCCCCCTCCCCGGCACTCTCTCCCCCTCCCCGGCACTCGCACTCACCCCCCTTCCCGGCACTCTCCCCCCCTCCCCGGCACTCGCACTCACCCCCCCTCCCCGACACTCACCCCCCCTCCCCGTCACTCGCACAGACCCCCCTCCCCGGCACTCTCTCTCCCTCCCCGGTACTCGCACTCACCCCCCCTCCCAGGCACTCTCCCCCCCCTCCCCGGCACTCTCCCCCCCTCCCTGGCAGTCTCTCCCCCTCCCCGGCACTCTCCCCCCCTCCCCAGCTCTCGCTCTCAACCCCCCTCCCCGGCACTCTCCCCCCTCCCCGGCACTCTCCCCCCCTCCCCAGCTCTCGCTCTCAACCCCCCTCCCCGGCACTCTCCCCCCCTCCCCGGCTCTCGCTCTCAACCCCCCTTCCCGGAACTCTCTCCCCCTCCCCGGCACTCGCACTCACCCCCCCTCCCCGGCACTCACCCCCCCTCCCCGGCACTCACTCCCCTTCCCCGGCACTCGCACTCACCCCCACTCCCCGGCACTCACCCCCCCTCCCCGGCACTCACCCCCCCTCCCCGGCGCTCGCACTCACCCCCCCTCCCCGGCACTCTCCCCCCCTCCCCGGCACTCTCCCTCCCTCCCCTGCACTCACCCCCCCTCCCCGGCACTCTCTCCCCCTCCCCGGCACTCGCACCCACCCCACTTCCCCGGCACTGTCCCCCCCCTCCCCGGCACTCGCACTCACCCCCCCTCCCCGGCACTCTCTCTCCCTCCCCGGTACTCGCACTCACCCCGCCTCCCCGGCACTCTCCCCCCCTACCCGGAACTCTCCCCTCCCTCCCTCGCACACTCCCCCCCCTCCCTGGCACACTCCCCCCCGGCACTCTTCCCCCCACCTCGGCACTCTGCCCCTTCCCTGGCACTCACTCTCCCCCCCCCCTCCCAGGCACTCACCCCCCTCCCCGGCACTCTCTCCCCCTCCGCGGCACTCGCACTGACCCCCACTCCCCGGCACTCTCTCCCCCTCCCCAGCACTCGCACTCACCCCACTTCCCCGGCACTCTCCCCCCCTCCCCGGCACTCTCTCCCCCTCCCCGGCACTCTCCCCCCCCGCCCTCCCCGGCACCCGTTCTCATCCACCCACCCCGGGACTCTCCCTCTCCCCCTCCCCGGCACTCGCACTCACACCCCCTCCCCGGCACTCTCCCCCCCTCCCCGGAACTCTCTCCCCCTCCCCAGCACTCGCACTCACCCCCCCTCCCCGGCACTCTGCCCCCCCTCCCCGTAACTCTCCCCCCTCCCCGGCACTCTTCTCCCCCTCCCCGGCACTCTCCCCCACTCCCTGGCACTCACCTTCCCTCACCGGCACTCTCTCCCCCTCCCCGGCACTCTCCCCCCCTCCCCGGCACTCACCTTCCCTCCACGGCACTCTCCCCCCCTCCCCGGCACTCTCCCCCCCCTCCCCGGCACTCACCTTCCCTCCCCGGCACTCTCTCCCCCTCCCCGGCACTCGCACTCACCCCCCCTCCCCGGCACTCTCTCCCCCTCCCCGGCACTCACCCCCCCTCCCCGGCACTCTCTCCCCCTCCCCGGCACTCACCCCCCATCCCCGGCACTCTCTCCCCCTCCCCGGCACTCGCACTCACCCCCCCTCCCCGGCACTCACCCCCCTCCCCGGCACTCACTCCCCCTCCCCGGCACTCGCACTCACCCCCCCTCCCCGGCACTCTCTCCCCCTCCACAGCACTCGCACTCACCCCCCCTCCCCGGCGCTCTCCCCCCCTCCCCGGCACTCTACCCCCTCTCCGGCACTCACCCCCCCTCCCCGGCACTCTCTAACCCCTCCCCGGCACTCTCCCCCCCTCCCCAGCACTCGCACTCACCCCCCCTCCCCGGCACTCTCTCCCACTCCCCGGCACTCGCACTCACCCCCCCTCCCCGGCACTCGCACGCACCCCCCCTCCCCGGCACTCATCCCCCCTCCCCGGCACTCTCTCCCCCTCCACCGCACTCGCATGCACCCCCCCTCCCCGGCACTCTCCCCCCCTCCCCGGCACTCAAACTCACCCCCCCTTCCTGGCACTCTACCCCCCTCCCCGGCACTCTACCCCCCTCCCTGGCACTCGCACTCTCTACCCCCTCCCCGGAACTCTCTCCCCCTCCCAGGCACTCTCTCCCCCCCTCCCCGGAACTCACTCTCACCCCCTCTCCCCAGCACTCTCCACCCCTCCCCGGCACTCGCACTCACCCCCCCTCCCCGGCATTCGCTCTCACCCCCCCTCCCCGGCACTCTCCCCCCCTCCCCAGCACTCGCACTCACCCCCCCTCCCCGGCACTCTCTCCCACTCCCCGGCACTCTCCCCCCCTCTCCGGCACTCGCTCTCACACCCCCTCTCTGGCACTCGCTCTCACACCCCCCTCCCCGGCACTCACTCTCACCCCCCCTCCCCGGCACTCACTCTCCCCCCCTCCCTGGCACTCTCCCCCCCTCCCCGGCACTCTCCCCCCCTCCCTGGCACTCTCCCCCCCTCCCCGGCACTCTCCCCCCCTCCCCGGCACTCACTCTCACCCCCCTCCCTGGCACTCGCTCTCACCCCCCCTCCCCGGCACTCACTCTTACCCCCCTCCCTGGCACTCGCTCCCACCCCCCCTCCCTGGCACTCACCCCCCCTCCCCGGCACTCACTCACACCCCCCCTCCCCGGCACTCTCCCTCCCTCCCTGGCACTCTCCCCCCATCCCCGGCATTCTCCCCCCCTCCCCGGCACTCACTCTCACCCCCCTCCCCGGCACTCACTCTCACCCCCCTCCCCGGCACTCACTCTCCCCCCCTCCCCGGCAGTCACCCCCCCTCCCCGGCACTCTCTAACCCCTCCCCGGCACTCTCTCCCCCTCCCCGGCACTCGCACTCACCCCCTCTCCCCAGCACTCTCTCCCCCTCCCCAGCACTCGCACTCACCCCCCCTCCCCAGCACTCGCACTCACCCCCCCTCCCCGGCACTCTCCCCCCCCTCCCCAGCACAAGCACTCACCCCCCCTCCCCGGCACTCTCTCCCCCTCCCCGGCACTCGCAGTCACCCCCCCTCCCCGGCACTCGCGAGCACCCCCCCTCCCCGGCACTCACTCACACCCCCCCTCCCCGGCACTCCCCCCCCCCTCCCTGGCACTCTCCCCCCATCCCCGGCGTTCTCCCCCCCTCCCCGGCACTCACTCTCACCCCCCTCCCCGGCACTCACTCTCACCCCCCTCCCCGGCACTCACTCTCACCCCCCTCCCCGGCACTCACTCTCCCCCCTCCCCGGCACATACCCCCCCTCCCCGGCACTCTCTCCCCCTCCCCGGCACTCGCACTCACCCCCCCCTCCCCGGCACGCGCACGCATCCCCCCTCCCGGCACTCACCCCCCCTCCCCGGCACTCTCCCCCCCCTCCCTGGCACTCACACTCACCCCCCCTCCCTGGCACTCTACACCCCTCCTCGGCACTCTCTCCCCCTCCCCGGCACTCGCACTCACCCCCCCCCTCCCCGGAACTCACTCTCACCCCCTCTCCCCAGCACTCTCCACCCCTCCCCAGCACTCGCACTCACCCCCCCCCTCCCCGGCATTCGCTCTCACCCCCCCTCCCCGGCACTCTCCCCCCCCCTCCCCGGCACTCTCCCCGGCACCATCCCCCCCTCCCCGGCACTCACCCCCCCTCCCCTGCACTCTCCCCCCTCCCCGGCACTCTCCTTCCCTCCCCGGCACTCACTCTCAACCCCCCCTCTCCAGCACTCTCCCCCTCTCCCCGGCACTCTTCCCCCCTCCCCGGCACTCACCCCCCTCCCCGGCACTCTCCCCCCCTCTCTGGCACTTACTCTCACTCCCCCTCCCCGGCACTCACTCTCACGCCCCCTCCCCGGCACTCACTCTCACCCCTCTCCCCGGCACTCACTCTCATGCCCCTACCCGGCACTCCCCCCCCTCCCTGGCACTCTCCCCCCCTCCCTGGCACTCTCCCCACCTCCCCGGCACTCTCCCCCCCTCCCCGGGACTCACTCTCTCCCCCCTCCCCGGCACTCACTCTCACCCCCCTCCCTGCACTCACTCACACCCCCATCCCTGGCACTCTCCACCTCCCCGGCACTCACTCTCACCCCTCCTCCGTGGCACTCTCCCCCCCTCCCCGGCACTCACTCACACCCCCCCTCCCCGGCACTCTCCCCCCCTCCCCGGCACTCACTCTCACCCCCCTCCCCGGCACTCACTCTCACCCCCCTCCCCGGCACACACTCTCCCCCCCTCCCCGGCACTCACCCCCCTCCCCGGCACTCTCTAACCCCTCCCCGGCACTCTCCCCCCATCCCCAGCACTCGCACTCTCCCCCCCTCCCCGGCACTCTCTCCCCCTCCCCGGCATTCTCTCCCCCTCCCCGGCACTCGCATGCACCCCCCCACCCCGGCACTCTCCCCCCCTCCCCGGCACTCACACTCACCCCCCCTCCCTGGCACTCTACCCCCCTCCCCGGCACTCTCCCCCCTCCCCGGAACTCTCTCCCCCTCTCCGGCACTCTCTCCCCCTCCCCGGAACTCACTCTCACCCCCCCCTCCCCGGCACTCACCCCCCCTCCCCGGCATTCGCTCTCACCCCCCCTCCCCGGCACTCTCCCCCCCTCCCCGGCACTCTCCCCGGCACTCACCCCCCTTCCCCTGCACTCTCCCCCTCTCCCCGGCACTCTCCCCCCCTCTCCGGCACTCGCTCTCACCCCCTCTGGCACTCGCTCTCACCCCCCCCTCCCCGGCACTCACTCTCACCCCCCCTCCCCGGCACTCACTCTGCCCCCCTCCCTGGAACTCTCCCCCCCTCCCCGGCACTCTCCCCCCCTCCCCGGCACTCACTCTCACCCCCCTCCCTGGCACTCGCTCTCACCCCCCCTCCCCGGCACTCACTCTCACCCCCCTCCCTGGCACTCGCTCTCACCCACCCTCCCTGGCACTCTCCCCCCCTCCCCGGCACTCACTCACACCCCCCCTCCCCGGCACTCTCCCTCCCTCCCTGGCAATCTCCCCCCATCCCCGGCATTCTCCCCCCCTCCCCGGCACTCACTCTCACGCCCCTCCCCGGCACTCACTCTCACCCCCCTCCCCGGCACTCACTCTCCCCCCCTCCCCGGCACTCACTCTCCCCCCCTCCCCGGCACTCACCCCCCTCCCCGGCACTCTCTAACCCCTCCCCGGCACTCTCCCCCCCTCCCCAGCACTCGCACTCTCCCCCCCTCCCCGGCACTCTCTCCCCCTCCCCGGCACTCGCACTCACCCCCCCTCCCCGGAACTCGCACGCACCCCCCCACCCCGGCACTCACCCCCCATCCCCGGCACTCTCTCCCCCTCCCCGGCACTCGCAGTCACCCCCCTTCCCCGGCACTCGCGCGCACCCCCCCACCCCGGCACTCACCCCCCCTCCCCGGCACTCTCCCCCCCCCCCCCCCCCGCACTCGCACTCACCCCCCCTCCCTGGCACTCTACAGCCCTCCCCGGCACTCTCTCCCCCTCCCCGCCACTCGCACTCACCCCCCCCTCCCCGGCACTCTCTCCCCCTCCCCGGAACTCACTCTCACCCCCTCTCCCCAGCACTCTCCACCCCTCCCCAGCAGTGGCACTCACCCCCCCCTCCCCGGCACTCACCCCCCCTCCCCGGCACTCACTCACACCCACCCTCCCCGGCACTCTCCCCCCTCCCTGGCACTCTACCCCCATCCCCGGCATTCTCCCCCCCTCCCCGGCACTCACTCTCACCCCCCTCCCTGGCACTCACTCTCACCCCCCTCCCCGGCACTCACTCTCCCCCCCTCCCCGGCACTCACCCCCCCTCCCCGGCACTCTCTAACCCCTCCCCGGCACTCTCTCCCCCTCCCCGGCACTCGCACTCACCCCCTCTTCCCAGCACTCTCTCCCCCTCCCCAGCACTACGCACTCACCCCCCCTCCCCGGCACTCTCCCCCCCCTCCCCAGCACTCGCACTCACCCCCCCCTCTCCGGCACTCTCTCCCCCTCCCCGGCACTCGCACTCACCCCCCCTCCCCGGCACTCGCACGCACCCCCCCTCCCCGGCACTCACCCCCCCTCCCCGGCACTCTCTCCCCCTCCCCGGCACTCGCTGTCACCCCCCCTCCCCGGCACTCGCACGCACCCCCCCTCCCTGGCACTCTACAGCCCTCCCCGGCACACTCTCCCCCTCCCCGGCACTCGCACTCACCCCCCCTCCCCGGCACTCTCTACCCCTCCCCGAAACTCACTCTCACCCTCTCCCCAGCACTCTCCACCCCTCCCCAGCACTCGCACTCACCCCCCCTCCCCGGCACTCACCCCCCCTCCCCGGCACTCACTCACACCCCCCCTCCCCGGCACTCTCCCCCCCTCCCTGGCACTCTCCCCCCATTCACGGCATTCTCCCCCCCTCCCCGGCACTCACTCTCACCCCCCTCCCTGGCACTCACTCTCACCCCCCTCCCCGGCACTCACTCTCCCCCCCTCCCCGGCACTCACCCCCCCTCCCCGGCACTCTCTAACCCCTCCCCGGCACTCTCTCCCCCTCCCCGGCACTCGCACTCACCCCCTCTCCCCAGCACTCTCTCCCCCTCCCCAGCACTACGCACTCACCCCCCCCCTCCCCGGCACTCTCCCCCCCTCCCCAGCACTCGCACTCACCCCCCCTCCCCGGCACTCTCTCCCCCTCCCCGGCACTCGCTGTCACCCCCCCTCCCCGGCACTCGCACGCACCCCCCCCTCCCCGGCACTCACCCCCCCTCCCCGGCACTCTCCCCCCCCCTCCCTGGCACTCACACTCACCCCCCCTCCCTGGCACTCTACACCCCTCCCCGGCACTCTCTCCCCCTCCCCGGCACTCGCACTCACCCCCCCCTCTCCGGCACTCTCTCCCCCTCCCCGGAACTCACTCTCACCCCCTCCCCCCAGCACTCTCCACCCCTCCCCAGCACTTGCTCTCACCCCCCCCCCTCCACGGCAATCACCCCCCCCCCTCCCCGGCATTCGCTCTCACCCCCCCTCCCCGGCACTCTCCCCCCCTCCCCGGCACTCTCCCCGGCACTCACCCCCCCTCCCCGGCACTCATCCCCCCTCCCCGGCACTCACCCCCCCTCCCCTGCACTCTCCCCCCTCCCCGGCACTCTCCTTCCCTCCCCGGCACTCACGCTCAACCCCCCCTCTCCAGCACTCTACCCCTCTCCCCGGCACCCCCACCCCCCCTCCCCGGCACTCACCCCCCCTCCCCGGCACTCTCCCCCCCTCTCTGGCACTCACTCTCACCCCCCCCTCCCCGGCACTCACTCTCACCCCCCCTCCCCGGCACTCACTCTCACCCCCCTCCCCGGCACTCACTCTCACCCCCCTACCCGGCACTCCCCCCCTCCCTGGCACTCTCCCCCCCTCCCCGGCACTCTCTCCCCCTCCCCGGCACTCGCACTCACCCCCTCTCCCCAGCACTCTCTCCCCCTCCCCAGCACTACGCACTCACCCCCCCCTCCCCGGCACTCTCCCCCCCCTCCCCAGCACTCGCACTCACCCCCCCTCCCCGGCACTCTCTCCCCCTCCCCGGCACTCGCTGTCACCCCCCCTCCCCGGCACTCGCACGCACCCCCCCTCCCCGGCACTCACCCCCCCTCCCCGGCACTCTCCCCCCCCCTCCCTGGCACTCACACTCACCCCCCCTCCCTGGCACTCTACACCCCTCCCCGGCACTCTCTCCCCCTCCCCGGCACTCACACTCACCCCCCCCTCTCCGGCACTCTCTCCCCCTCCCCGGAACTCACTCTCACCCCCTCTCCCCAGCACTCTCCACCCCTCCCCAGCACTTGCTCTCACCCCCCCCCCCTCCACGGCAATCACCCCCCCCCCCCTCCCCGGCATTCGCTCTCACCCCCCCTCCCCGGCACTCTCCCCCCCTCCCCGGCACTCTCCCCGGCACTCACCCCCCCTCCCCGGCACTCATCCCCCCTCCCCGGCACTCACCCCCCCTCCCCTGCACTCTCCCCCCTCCCCGGCACTCTCCTTCCCTCCCCGGCACTCACGCTCAACCCCCCCTCTCCAGCACTCTACCCCTCTCCCCGGCACCCCGCCCCCCCCTCCCCGGCACTCACCCCCCCCTCCCCGGCACTCTCCCCCCCTCTCTGGCACTCACTCTCACCCCCCCCTCCCCGGCACTCACTCTCACCCCCCCTCCCCGGCACTCACTCTCACCCCCCTCCCCGGCACTCACTCTCACCCCCCTACCCGGCACTCCCCCCCTCCCTGGCACTCTCCCCCCCTCCCCGGCACTCTCCCCCCCTCCCCGGCACTCACTCTCTCCCCCCTCCCCGGCACTCACTCTCACCTCCCTCCCTGCACTCACTCACACCCCCATCCCTGGCACTCTCCCCCTCCCCGGCACTCACTCTCACCCCCCCTCCGTGGCACTCTCCCCCCCTCACCGGCACTCACTCACACCCCCCCTCCCCGGCACTCTCCCCCCCTCCCCGGCACTCACTCTCACCCCCCTCCCCGGCACTCACTCTCACCCCCCTCCCCGGCACTCACTCTCCCCCCCTCCCCGGCACTTGCCCCCCCTCCCCGGCACTCTCTAACCCCTCCCCGGCACTCTCTCCCCCTCCCCGGCACTCGCACTCACCCCCTCTCCCCAGCACTCTCCCCCCCCTCCCCAGCACTCGCACTCACCCCCCCTCCCCGGCACTCTCTTCCCCTCCCCGGCACTCGCACTCACCCCCCCTCCCCGGCACTCGCACGCATCCCCCCTCCCCGGCACTCACCCCCCCTCCCCGGCATTCTCTCCCCCTCCCCGGCACTCGCATGCACCCCCCCTCCCCGGCACTCTCCCCCCCTCCCCGGCACTCACACTCACCCCCCCTCCCTGGCACTCTACCCCCCTCCCCGGCACTCTCCCCTCCTCCCCGGCACTCGCACTCTCTCCCCCCTCCCCGGAACTCTCTCCCCCTCCCCGGCACTCTCTCCCCCTCCCCGGAACTCACTCTCACAAGGATGCCTTGTTCATTGGCAGGGTGGCATATAGGTGGCTGGATTCTCCGTTTTCGGGACTATGTGGTCTTTTACGCCCGGAAGACTGGCGTCAAACGGCCACAGATTCACAGCCTTGCAGGGGGCTAGCAGGCAGCTGTCGTGGAGCTCGCAGCTCCAGCTGCCGATACGCCCCCCCGTACTTCCGGGTCAGAGGCGGCTGCCTCTGCGGAAATAGTGCCCCCGGTCGGCCGCTCATCTGACCTGGACCACCTGCACAAAAAAAACCAGTCCCGAATGAGGAACCCCTGCCCTCCGATCGGCCCACCCCCGACTGTGGCGGCCTCGGACTGAGTCCGCAGCTGCCACACGAGTTTCCCGAATGGCAGAACCACATTAGAAATACGCCGTCGGGAATTCGGCCGGTCAGGGACAGAGAATAGCGTGGCAGGCCTCAGGCAATGGCCTCAGGTGGTGGATACTCGGTGGAGTACGCCACTTTTCGGGGGGTGGAGAATCGTGGAACCAGCGTTGGGCCCGATTTTGGCGTTGGGGTGCGGAGAACCAGCCCAGGGTTTGTAGATATGGGTGCTGAAGAGATGGGGTTCTTGCACATAATTAGTGATAGATTAGATATCACACTGCAAGCTGGCACATAACAGTCACTTATGTTGGATTGGATATCACACTGCAAGCTGGCACATAACAGTCACTTATGTTGGATTGCTGTCACCACTAACTGAAATATGAAGATATGCACAGTGTTAACCTGAAACATTTCCTCATGTCAGTTAGAATTCATACCTTTCATATTACATAGGTCCTTAAGTGGCAGGGAGTCCTCAGAGGAGTGTGTGCAGTGAAGAAGCACTGTCACATCACTCACGTGCACCCTCCACAATGCAGATATAATATGGGTGCGTTCTCCAAGCTAGGTTGTCACAGGGTGAGGCGTCCATCACATGTGAGCTGGAGCAGATGCTGTAGACAAGGAAAGCAGTGGAGAGTTCCTGTCTAAAGTCCGCTCAACTGGACACAGAGGCTGCACATGAGGGGAGTCATCCATGAAGGGGACAGTTCTGAAGCAGCAACAGGAAATGTATTAGGTTTTGTCAGTATTTCCAGAAGCACTGCACACTTTTAGAAAAAGATGGCAGGAGTCCATTTCTGCCATGAGAGTCATGATGCCAATTCCCTGGAACAAGTGGCCAACTGCTTGGAGAATCAGATGCAGCAGGCAGCTGAGTACATGCTTATTCTTAACAATGATCTGCACACTCAGTCTGACAATTTAATTTTATTTATTCGTTCATGCGACATGGGTGTCACTGACTGGGCCAACATTTATTATCCACCCCTAATTGCCGTTGAGGGGGAAGTTAAGCGTAAACCACATTGCTGTAGGTCTGGAGTCACAAGTAGGCCAGACCAGATAAGGACAGCAGATTTCCTTCCCTAAACGACATTAGTGAACCAGATGGGTTTTTACAACAATCGCCAATGATTTCATGGTCATCATTAGACATATTTTCCATTCCAGATTTTTATTGAATTCAAATTTCACCATCTACAGTGGCGGGATTTGAACCTAGGTCGTCAGAGCATTACTCTGGATTACCCTCGATTACCACCTCCCCTTTAAACGTAATAGAATGGAGGAAAATTTCACCTTGGCCTCACTGAAGGACATCAAAATGCTCTCCTGCTCTTGGATACCATGGAAATGTGGGTGGGCCATGGGAGGAAAAACAGAGAAAGTGGACATAGAAGTGCCTTGTCCCAAGGCACTCACATTTCTCTTCCCCTAACCCCCTGCTTTCCCTGAGACAGAATCCCTAATACTGCCTCCTGCCCTGATGATCGCATATGCTCCTGCACAAGTGCAGGTGGTGTACGCTTTAATGGGGCCCCTCGTAACCTCCAAAATCAAAGGATTTCCACCATGTGCATCTCAGTTGTCAGAGCAGGGGAGTCAGTAATCTTCCTCTCTCTCTGCTGAAGCCACAGGAGTATCAGCATGTTGGAGCAATAGAAAGTGCGAGAAGAAGACTTCTTAATTGCACAATTGATTTAGGTATTTAGAATAATGTCAGTGTTGTTATGCATATGAATATTTTCCTGTATACATTGTTGGGTTGTTGTGGTGAACAGTGGTGGTCCTGACAGTGACAGGCAATGGATGAAATAATGACACATATTTCAAACCGATTACTTGAATATGCTGGGTTCCTTCTGACTCCTACATCTGCACAAGCATGTCAGAATTTGGGTCCAAGGTATTTCTGTAAGTGTGCCTTTAGGAAAACACTTTAAAACCCAGGGCTTACCTTATTACCTCTGCCACTGAATGTGGGTGAAGGTGATGTTTTCAACCCTTGTTAGTCCGTCTGTAAACAATACATTAAAAAAAAAGAATCACGAGGTTACATGAAAGCTTGGTACAGAGATAGGGTGTAGTCCAAGGAAGAACTAATTAGATTTTGGTGAAGATGCAGATCCTGGAATTTATAAAAGAGCCATTAAGATTGGGAATAAGAGTGGAATTACTTTTTTCAAGAGAGTTGTTTTGGAATGTTATGGATTGTCTCAGCTGCTTTGATGGAATTTGTCACAGCTGTCAAAATGTGTGCAGACTTTTCAGAGCAGGCTGTTGGATGTGGATTGCGCGGAAGACACCTCGTTCTAAATGAAAAAAAAAGTTTTATAGTTACAGAACGTCAGGCAGGAGAAAATCCCAAGGAAGAGTAATTGTAATAGCATTAAATTAACAGAATGTGGTGGGGGTCTGCGTTCTACTGAGTACCCGCTGTCACTTGTTATTTCATGTTTAAGAACTGTTCAATAGTATAATACTTTGAAAGGGTACTGTCAGCATCAAATGATGGGAATTTGCTGCTGCAACTCAGAAATGTTTTGATTCTGTTTATTTTCTGTTACTCCTTGTCTGGCTCAAAGTCAGGTAGCTTTTATTTTTCCACAGCTTCCCTTGGGCTTACCTATCTTTAGACCTAATGCCTCAAGGAGGATACAACGATTTTCTTTTAGAGTCGGAGGATTGGAAAAAGTGGGCGGGGTTATCCTTATTGAAACAAATATCGGAACTTGAGCTTGCGATGCTACTTTGGAGATTAATGGTGTAGGGGTGGGAAGGAGTGCCGGCGTATTAATGTAATTCCTTTGAAATTTATCTCGTTTTCACGACACCATCAAGATCACCAACAGCTGCCAGCATCAGGACCAGCACCGCCGCCACCATAACAAGCCAGCAGAGGAAGGCAGTGAAATCTGCTCCAAATGTCTCGGACGTACGACTTCTATGTCACTGGGACGTAACTCACCAATCCTCCCCCTATTCTTTGGACCAATAAGGGATTTTATGAAGCAGGTTCCAGACGAGTTGACATGGAGATCACACGCTGGTTTCCTTCACGACTGTTGGATGAGATGCGTGTAAAGCTTCAGAGGATCCCGCGTCATTGTTACCCAGGAATGAATGACCGGAAGCGACCAGGGTGTTAAAGAAGAGACTGGCATGAAATGCAATCGCTGAACAAATGAAATTGATAGTGCATCTTTCAGCTAAAGACGGCAGATTCACAAATTAAATAGGCAGATAGATTTTTTAAAAAGCAGATTGCAGACCAGAAGCTAACCTGCGACAGTACATTCCGCCGGGAAATACATTGTGAAGTATGGTGAGTCAATTGAAGGGGGGAACAGGGCAAATAAGGAAAATTCATTTTCTTTTATTGCTGATTAGGTCTGGGTGTGCGTGTGGTTTTTCGGAATTAGGTTGCTCAGCTACGGAGCAGGAAAACAATAATACAAGTTAGCACGAATACACGCAGTTTACGATGCAGTTAAAGCAGAAATGTATGTGGTCGAACAGTCAAAACAATCAGTACATTCGCCAGTGCTATATGTACTGGGTGTATTTTTCCCCCTTTAGAAATAGACTTTTCGAGAATGATTTGGATACGAGTTCAGAATACCGCCGTTTCCCTTGTGGACAGTATGAGTAACAGCACGGGTGGAAATTATATCTTATTTTGCAGATTACCGGGGGGAAATATGTATCTGCATCCCTTAAGTAATTGCTCAAGAGAAGCAGCATTGCAAGAACCCATAACCGCATGACAATTTTTTATATCTGTTAAGAATATTTAATTCATGTTAGATTTCCTTTGCATTTTGAATTCCTTCTCCTGGCGTTCCTCAATACTGTAGCGGAGACGTACATTGTGAAGTGGTTTGCATTTTAAAAGGACTTAATTAACTGATGGAACGATTGGCCTGCCAGTCATTTACACAACATCAAAAGTAAGCACATCGCATTTTATATTCTCTCCTTTTTTTTTGAAGTCAGGCAATAATTGGATTAAATTATTATTAAATCACTGCATGACAATAACCAGTTGCACAGCGTCGTATTATTAGGAAAGTGGAAATACGGGGAGCAAAAATTAGTATATTTTTTGAAAATTCAGTAATTGACATCAATAATTGGATGCAATACATGGGGTTTGCGTAGTTTATTTTAAACACCCCTTTGTTTTGTAAACTTGGACAACTTTTCAGCACAGCAGAAAGCAACAACGTATTTCAACACAGCAGAAAGAAGCAACAACGTATCTCGTCTTAAACAAGTTAAGATAAAGGATATCTACAGTTGACTGTTAACGTAACGGCGCAGCAGAACAGTGACTCATTTTGAATATTAAATTATACAATGTGCTGAATGGAATTGTAGCCAAACACGATAACATTTATGCACGTAGATTAACCATAGCGCGCTGTGCAGTGGATGGATTTTAACCGCTTGGCCCTGAAATAAACTAAGTGGTGATTTAAAAAATAATTAACAATCCCAATAGTTGAGAGAATGATCAACAAATGACATCACGCACACATACACACACACCACTAACGCATTTGGACCGTTTCCTCGCCAGATTGATGTACCTGAGGTTTTTTTTTTCCAAATTATCTCCCCTGTGTAATGACAGTCGGAAAATAGTCTGATTGTAAGTTATTGGGGACGAAAGCTTTGCCTGTGTGAGGGAGGGAAAAGGGGTGTGTGTTTTGTTTTGGGGGGAGGGGGGAGCTGCAGAGTCGATGCTGGAGGGAGCTGGGCGGGGATGTTGCAGGGAGACGCACCGACTGTGCGATTGAAATGGGGAGGCCATCAAACATGGCGACAGCTGCAGTCTGCTGCCCCCTTTCCTGAACAGCCGCCGCTGACCGACGCCTTGTTCCACGCGCGTTGCTTCGCAAACTGTAAGGGGGCGCAACTCAAGAAATAACAATTTATTTATGCAAATAGGATTTAATATTCGTGAAGGATATTATTGATGCTTCTCGTTGCTGACCCCGTGCCACCATCCTTGTTTCTCTCTTTTACCTTGGCGGGGCAGACGCTTCGTGCCAGGGCAGGGTAAACATATTTCCCACCAGTGTGGGTGAGCCAGGTTGGCAACTTCCAGCCATTTGCGTGTGTGCGCGCGCGCGTGTATTTAAAGCAGTGAAGCACCGTTGATGGCCGCTCGGATAGTCCCGAATGAGCTGCGTCCGTTGTCCATCATTTGAACGACAGTTGGCAAAATATTTTATAGGGAGGGGGAGGGGTCAGGGGTGGCACGCGCTTGATGTCAGGTTGCCCCCCTCCCCACTCCAGTGCTGCTGTCAGATTCAGTTGTCTCAAACATGGAAGACGTTTTCTCCTCCCCGCACAGTCTGTAGGTAATGGTTGAATTTTATTTGCTTGCTATTCGCCATATCTATGTATGGTTTCGTCGTCGGCGTGTGCCCCCCCCGCACCCCCGCTTTTCAGCAAAATACTCCAACCAATTCCCCAGGCCCCTGCGCCGTTTCAGAGGCAAAGGACGATTTGGACGAATTGACCCCAGTCATTCATGAAGCTCGACATTAATAACATTGGATGTGTATCTCAGTCGGCGTGGTCAGGGATCGAATAGATTAGGACGAGGGAACATGCTGTTTGAAGGAGTTTATATTGATATCTTCAGTTTGTATTACTATCCTCAGAGTGCGAGTCATTGCCGATTCCTTATAGGTACGTCGAACATTATAATATCCTTCGGAAGCAATTAATACGTCTTGCGAAACAAATAATGAATCGTTTTTGTTTTCTTAAAACAAGGCGGAGTGCAGTAATGCAAATGTATAAAGTTGGGATCAAATGCAACCGTGGCTTTCTCATTTTTAGGCCATTCAATCTCAGGTGGGATGCTGTGCGTTTTAACATTGTGTGTGTGGGGTGGATGGTGTTTGACCTCACCGTTTTTTTCCCCTCTGTTAAGCGAGCATGTGAAGTACCTTTTATTGAATGTCGAGACCATCACATTTTATATGCTATCGTCATCCACGATGAGAGATGCAGCGAGAAAATTCTGGCACCAACTGGCTCAGCTCTCATAACATGCAGACGCAGGCTTCAAACAAAACAATGTTAAATTTCAGTCTTTATTTTGGTGGGTTGGGGGGGGGGGGGGGGGGGGAGAGAGAGAGAGACGTGTTTCTGGTTTGGATCAACAGGCCACAGTACAGAATATCCACTTGTTAACTAATGTTCTTAATGAAGCTAAGAGACAGAAGAATGATTACAAAAATATTTGAATGTCATCAGATATTTATAAGACTGCAATTCCAGTGATGGCCCATTGAATAGTTAACAGATAATTGCACATCTGTTAGTTCCTTGAAGAGTGGGACAGATTTTTTTTTAAAAATGGACAGGTGCAGTTTCCTCTCTTCTGTCTTGGTTTTGTCAGTGCCATCCGAGTTAAACTGGAGAAACCAGCACAAAAGATTGGGAAATGTTAAACTTAAGTTAAGGTCACGCGTATATTAGTATTTCCACGATCTGTGTTGGTTTAAAATCATTTTGGCTGAAATTGGCCCCACCCACAAACCTGGCTACACCCTCAGATCGAAATAACGAGGGTGAGCTTCCACCAATTGTAGTCTTTTGAAGAGGCACTTCAAAATTGATTTATTTTAGGATTGAAGGAATCATCAGGAGGTATGTTTTGAAAAGCTTTACATATTTAAAAATATTGAATTTGTGAGGGAATTGACTAGTGCAACCGATTACACTGATAAATGATTCAGCATAGTTTTCTTTAAAGTTATTTTTAGCCATTTAAAACCAGATTAGTCACCGGGAAAGGACTTCAGACTCAGTAAAGTTGCTTTTTGAAACAAAATCAATTGTTTTAATAACAATATGCTAGTTGACCACTCTTACGTCAATGAATATTCTTTAATGCAGCAAAAAGATTATACTCTGTTTGACTGTATGGTTAATGGAGAAAAAAAAAATTGTGATTGTAACTAATTTTAGCAGAAACCTGAATAGTAGCCGATTCAAAAGAATTTCAAGTGCAATTTACACCCAGTTTTCTAAATGTGTCCAAAGCAGGAATTTATTCCCCATCTGACTAGTTGAAACAACAACGTTTACTGGGTCATAAGTCAGTGAATGATGTCTTCATAGCAAAGAAGTCTAAGAAGCAATTGCAAGTGTGGTGCTAAGTCAGTTAATTAAGTCGATAATTTGGGTGAAAATCATGGACCTCCCTTCCTAAAAGCATCGCATAGCCCACAGCAGTTCAAGAAGGCAGCTCACCATGACCTTCTCAAGGGCAATTAGGGATGGGCAATAAATACTAGCCTAGGCAGCGATGCCCAGACTCTGAATTTTTTTTAAAAAGGTACTTTTCTGAGTAAATTAGCACTGCACACTACTTACTCCATTTGGATATCTATGTGCGTTTTATTTGGAAAACAAATTACTTTTTACCTATTTCCAGCAAGAATGTTGTTTAGAAGGGGGTTGGGTGTGCAGTAAGAGGCCTGATGTTGATGAAGTTGTCACGCAACACTGCAACCTGCCGTAGTGTTCAAGGATAGTGAGAATGATGGAGGAAGTCAGACCAGTAAGTGTCATAGATAAGAATAGGGTGGGAATGTGAGTGCAGAGAATGTCAGGAAAAGAGGGATAGTACAAGAGAGGCCTGGGCAGTGTTCTCATTAAATATTTCCTGCAGAATAACATAACCTTGTATATTAAGACAGTTAAAATAATCCAGAAGAATTATGTCATTGCTTATAATGTTGCAACATAAAAAAAAATCAACAACAAATGCATTACATTTATTCAGGATAGGCAAAATATTCTTAAATAGTAAAACACTTGAAAATGTCCTGCAAAATGATCTGATCTTTCGTAATCTAAAATATATGCTTGGTTATGTTGATAACACATTTAAATTAAAGATATTTGTATACTTTAGAATTCGTACGTACAACATTAGTGAATTTCTTATATTTGTGTACATGTTTTTGTTACTTGTGGTATGAGAACCAATACAGTTTCCTCTTTAAAATTAATTGCTGCAGCCATTGAATTTGTTTGAATATATGAAAGACTCTTCACAGTCGGCCTTGAGAGATGCTCTGTTTGATTTGACTCCAGTGTGTAAGTTTCTAATGCACTTAATCTAAAAATGGATAAGCACTTGCCGATAAGATAGAAATCAGATACAATTTTGTGAAATTATAGCCAGTACTAACTAAACTTACCTTAATTGCAATAAAAAAGATGTTTCCCAAGGATATGGCTTCTTTAGTGTACTTGGGCTTAAAACTGGAAAGGGCAGATAACCATCAAGTGCTAAATTGACAAATATAAAACAAAACATTTCTAACTCCATGCAGTGCGAATATATGAAGGATTTTCATACATAATGGAATTAAACTCTGCAGTTCCTTTGGAGAGTTCCTTTGGCGAATGCCCAAATATAGGGTCCATATTGTTTTGTTACATTCAAATAATAAACACAGTTGATGTACGATTTTTGTCCTTTTAAGTGAACATTGATGCATTGCAGAAATATCTGTTCCAATTACAGGGAAAATACCTTGTGTCAAGGTAAAATGTATATGATAATTACATTTTCTTGATGAAGAGCATCCCCAGTTACACTTTTGCAATGCTAGTATTTAGTTTTAAAGATATAAACTAATTTCTAAGTAGAGAGTTTGGTGCATGAGCTTGTGATTATGTGTGCACATGGAGCAATATTTTTAATTTAAATATTGACACCCTGAATTAGTATTCAGGAAAGTATTTCTATGATGAAATACAATTCTATCTTATTTTGTGAAGAGCTTAAATTGGATGTAACATTGTGATGAGATAATATGCACATTGACCAGAAATATACATTTGTAACCTGTGTTATACATCTGGCCTACTTTGGCATTTGGCCATACAAGATTTAATCATAACCATGCTCACATGCAGTCATTCAGGTTGACGGTTTTGACACTTGACCACTATATAGTTCAGCAATATGAGAGAAGAAGTGCTTAATTATCAGAAAGTAACTAACAAAAATGTTGAACAGTTGGAGGTTTCTTTTTTTTTTGGTAACAGTATTTTTTGTAATTATAAATACATTCCAGTGGGGGAAAAAAGTATATGACTGAGAAATCTTAACTGAGAAATAAATTGTACTTTTTGTGTTTATGATATAAACTCTGTAGAACAGTTGGTGGCAATTTCAGTTTTCTTTTATAATATAAACTACTAATGGTGAATAGTTCCTTGACTTTCCCAGCTGAAGTGTTTTTTTTATTTGGCTAACTTAAAGATGCAATTACTCTTCAGTTAGTGGTTACAAAGGTCTAAAAGAGTCTGCAAGGGTACTGCAGGTGGTAATTGTGTCTGTGGAAAAAAATGTCTGTGGAAAAAAAATGTCTGGAGAAAAAATAAGAGTATCTTTGTAGGCAGTATACTAACCCTTGTTAAATTATTTTGCAATTGTTTTCTGTATTATATTAATCCCTGCAATTAAATAGTGTGGCCAGAGGTGGACTTTCAGTGAAACACACAGTACTGTCAGTGTGGGCGCCCCGACCAGTTAGGGGTGGGGGGGGGGGTGGGGCATAGGAAGAGGTGACTGTTGTGGTGGGAACACCCTGGGAACATCAACTGGAACTTTGGTAGCTCTAAATTTGCCGATAGGCTCAATCAGTAGCAATACAGAGCAACATCGGCTCTGATTGGTGGACTCCCCTTCAGAGAGGGAAAACAGTTTGCCAAATGGTGAGAGGTGGTGGAGACTTAGAGCAGTTCAGACACGGGTCGCCTGAATTTGTGTGAAGTTTCTGAACTTTATTTCAATAAAGATGCAAGCAGAAGTCAGATTTCTGACATTCAGTCTGGCGGGCAGCGTGAGCAAAAGTCAGGTTGCTAACCTAGCATCAGGTACAAGCCTGAAAAGTCTTCAGTGAGGTGAGGAGAAGGTGGTGCTGCTTGCCAACAGCAGCCGAGGAGCGCAGTGGGGTGACTTTCGACCTCCAGGCCAGGGCTGAGAAGGGTGAATGGGCAACCAACCAAAATGATAGCCAGGAGCACAGGCGATTGTCGAGGCTTGAGGCCTGGCCACTCGAGTGAGAGCCAAGAGGTGAGCAGAGCAGCGGTCCTGGGAGATGCGAAGAAGGCTAGGCAAGTGGCAGCATTGTGTTTTGGGGATTGGGGAGCAGTGGCCAGCAGGAGCAGGGCCGACTTGACCAGAGGCAGCCCAGGCAGAACTGAGATTGAGAGGGCCGGGCTGGGCAGCAACCGGACTAGACAATGAGGGTGATAGAGATTAGAGGCTAGGCCAGATAGCCAGAAGCGCACTGGGTCATCGAGGCTTGAGGCCTGGCCACCTGATCGAAAGGTGAGCAGAAGAGCAGTTGGGAGGTGCAAGAAGGCCAGTCTAGAGTCGTGTCTTGTGGAATCGGGGAGCAGCGGGAACAAGGCAACTCGACCAGAGGCCAGCCAGGCAGAGCTGAGTGTGAGCGGGCTGGGCAACAACCAACATCTTCCTTCTTCTTAACCTCGAGAGGACAGGACAGCCTTATGAACTTGTCTTGTGACAGTGCTTTAAAGCTGGATTTCTCTCAGAACTACCTGACTGACATTTGGCTTAAAGTTGCCTCGGAATGTCAGACCTGCCCCACAAGGCAATAAAGTTTCTGATGCTTTTTCCTCCAACCTACCTTTGCAAACTGGATTTTCAAGGCTTGTCGCATTGAAGTCCAAATATCGGAATAAACTTAACATTGAACCAGATCTCCGATTGAAACTCCTATCTGGAACCTGACATCCAGCGTTTGATGTCTGTGAAACAACATCAGCCTTCTCATTAAGGGGTAATAAGCATTATTTTTTCCACTGGTAGGCCTATTTCAGGTAATGTGCTATGACGAGTGCAATGTATTTGTGAGCGTGCATCATAAACTATTAGAAATAGCTGCTTTTTTAATAGACCTCTTGATAAGTTCATCTCCTGTCAGCAAAGGCTACGTAAAAAAATAATGTTTAAACTGGCTTGCGACATGGTCTGCAAAAGCTTTTGAAGATGATCAGTGGTCCCCATAAAATAATAGGCTGGGAACTACTGGTCTAAAAGGAAAAATACTTTTCATTTTCAAAATTATCTCGGATATTTTACATGAACTGAGGAATGCCAAAATATCAAGATGTTACGACACTTAAGAATTTAAATTTCCATGACTTAAGAAATAAGATCCTGCAAAAGTATTTGAGGTCTTACTGTAGAGGTATATTGATATTTAGTTGGTTAATTGCTGCATGCGATGCATGGTTTGAATATGCTTGCATATAACTATGCATTATACAATGTATACATTATTAACTAAATGGCTTGCAATTATACATTCAGGAAGCAGTATCTAATGTAGAATGTTACAGTCATGGGCTGCCAGGAGGTGCATCAATATCATTAAATTGGCAATGTTCTTCTGGTTTCGGGAATATACAGGTTTCACATGGTTAGGATTAGGATACAGCCCCTTTTAAATTTATTCTCACAAGGCTGCATTTATTGCCTGTTCCTGGAGGCAGTAGTAGTCTGCCCTTTCCTTGAAGTACTGCAGTTCTTCTGCTGATGTTGCTTTTATGATGGTGTTAGTCAGGAGTTCCAGAATGATATGTGTTATTTTTAAAGAGCAAAATTATGCAAAAACTATATTCTTAAAAATATGGTTCTGAAGTTTTTGTGTCTATCAGTGTAATCAAAATCTACATTGAGGGATGCAAGATTTATCCTCCAGTGTTTACACTTTGTATCAATATCAAGCATTCCTAGATTAGATATCTTCTTTTGGGTTATCTGCCTGAAGGCAGGTCCTTGACATTTATTCAATGAATCACATCTAAGTGTTGTGATTTAAAAAAAAAAAACTATGGGTAGGGTGAGGAGGCAGGCCCCGAGTCCCCAGAACAGGGATGAAACTCCGTGATGTTGCTGTTAGTCTAAACACAGGAAATAGGAGCAGGAGTAGCCTGTATGACCAGTCAAGCCTATTCCACCAGTCAGTCTGAACAAGGTTAATCTTGGCTTCAATTCCACTTTCTCACCCATTCCCTAGATCTCTTAATTCCTTGAGAGACCAAAAATCTGTCTATCTAAGTGTTAAATATTTTCAAAGATGGAGAATCCAGAATCCTCTTGGGTAGAGAACTCCAAAATTCATAACCATTTCAGTGAAGTAATTTCCCCTTATCTTAGTCTTAAATGATCAGTTCCTTATCCTGAGACTGGGTTTTGGATTCCCTGAGCAGTGGAAACAATGTCTCAGCACCTACCCTATCAGAAATATTTAGGCTTCAATGAGATCGCCACTCACTCTTCTAAACTCCACAGAATATAGGCCTAATTTACTCAGCCTTTCATCATAGGAAACTCCCCCATCCCAGGGCCCAATGTAGAGAACCTTTGCTGGACCGATTCCAATGAAAGTATAATCTGATCCACATGCTAGCCATCGTGCCAACTGACTTAATGGGCTCCCCAGATTAGATGTAGCATGAGTCAAATTCAGGGCAGGTACACAGCTTCAACAATGTATCTCAATACTGACCACAGAGATGCTCCCCTATGGATTTCTGAGCAGGCAGTTTTGTGATGTGCATTTCTGTCTAGATCAAGCATTCCAATTTCTGAGATGAATGTAGTATTGTAATTTTTATTTTATAATATGTATCAATGCTTGATATCTGACAGTTTATGAATAATTTTGGGGTTTCACGGGTCATTTAATTGATTAATTTGATTAATTGATTTATTGTCACATGTTCCGAAGTAGTGTGACAAGTATTTTTCTGCAGCCAAGGGAACGTACACAGTAGACAAAAAGAACATCGACAAATAGTGATTGGTTACAGTGTGGAACAAGGGCCAAACAAAGCCAATACATGAGCAAGAGCAGCATTGGGTGTCGTGAATAGTGTTCTTGCAGGGAACAGATCACTCCAAGGGAGAGTCGTTGAGGAGTGTAGTAGCTGTGGGGAAGAAGTTGTTCCTGTGTCTGGGTGTGCGGGTCTTCAGTCTTCAGTATCATCTGTCTGATAGAAGGGTCCGTAAGAGGGCAAAGACTGGGTGGGAGGGGTCTCTGACGATGCTGTTTGCCTTCCTGAGGCAGCGGGAGATGTAGACAGAATCAATGGGAGGGTGGCAAGCTTGTGCAATGCGATGGTTGAGTTCACCACACTGCAGTTTCTTGCGATCTTGGGCCGAGCAATTGCCATAGCAAGCTGTGATGCAGCGGGATAGGATGCTGTCTATCGCACATCTGTAGAAGTTTGTGAGAGTCTACGCAGACATGCCGAATTTCTTTAGCTTCCGTAGGAAGTAGAGATGTTGTTGGGCATTCTTGACTGTTGCATCAATGTGAGTGGACCAGGACAGACTGTTGGTGATGGTGACCCCCCAGGAACTTAAAGCTATCGCCCATCTGCACTTCGGAGCCATTGTGGACGGGTATGTATGTGTCATGCTACGCGTCCTGAAGCCGATGATCAGTTCCTTGGTCTTTCCAGCATTTAGAGAGAAGTTGTTTTCGGTACACCATGCAACCAAGTGATCTATCTCCCTTCTGTAGTCTGATTCATCGTTGTTTGAGATACGACCCACCAGTCGTATCATCCGCAAACTTATAGATCAAATTGGAATTTAATCTTTTCACACGGTCGTATGTGTACAGGGAATACTGAGTATACTGTGTACAGTAGAGGACTGAGCACACATCCTTGCGGAGCCACGGTGTTGAGGACTATTGTGGAGGATGTGCTGTTACCTATCCTGACAGATTGCAGTCTGTTGGTGAGGAAGTCCAGGATCCAGCTGCTCGGAGGGGGGGGGGGGGGGGGGTCAAGTCCAAGATTGCAGAGTTTGGTTATTAGTCTTGTTGGGATAATGGTGTTGAAGGGGGAGCTGTAGTCTATGAACAGCAGTCTGGCGTAGATGTCCTTGTTGTCGAGGTGTTTAAGTGTTGATTGTAGGGTGAGGGAGTTAGCATCTGCTGTGGACCGGTTGCAGCAATAGGCGAACTGCAATAGATCGAGACCTTCTTGGGAGGCTGGCATTGATCCGTCTCATGACTAACCACTCAAAGCATTTCATGATAACAGAGGTCAGGGCCACCGGTCGGTAGTCATTGAGGCACGCTACCTTGTTCTTCTTTGGTACTGGTAATATGGTGGGCTTCTTGAAGGAAGTGGGAACCTCGGAGCGGATAAGTGAGATGTTGAAGATGTCTGCGAATGCACTCGCCAGCTGGTCTGCGCAGGATCTGAGTGCTCGCCCAGGAACTCTGTCGGGGCCTGTCGCTTTCTGTGGGTTCACTTTCAAGAAGGCAGCTCTTAGTTTGAGGCTGTAATCGTGGGTATGGGTGCGTTCAGGGCTTTTGGGGCGGGTGGCACTGATGTATTGGCTGTCTGTTCAAAGCAGGCATAGAACTCGTTCAGTTTATCGGGGAGTGATCTTCCAGCCCCAGATATTCCACCTGGCCTTGCTTTATAGCCCTTAATCTCGTGTGAGCCCTGCCATAGACATCGTGGGTTTGTGTGGTGGCCTGGGACTCTAGTTTGATCTTTGGCATCCCTGATGGCTTTACGTACATCGTACATATAGGTCAGGATCATCAAACTTGAACGCTTCCGTCGGGACTTTAGCAGGGAGTGAACCTTTCGGTTAAGCCAGCATTTCCGATTGGGGAACACCCGTATTGTCTTCTTTGGTACACAGTCATCGACACACTGATTAAATCTGTAACTGTCGTTACGTACTCTTCCAGGCTAGCTACCGCAGCCCTGAATATGGACCAGTCCACAGACTTCAAGCAGTCGTGGAGGATATCCTCTGATGCCTGAAACCAGCACTGCACGGTTTCTTTGACCGGCTAAGCACGCTTTAGTTGCTGTTTGTAAACCACAAGTAGGAGTACCAACTTGTGGTTGGATTTGCCAAAGTGCGGTTGGTGAATGGAGCGGTCGGTACCTTTGATGCTCGTGTAGCAGTGGTCCAGGGTGTTTGCATCTCTGGTGGGGCAGGAGATACGCTGTTGGAGTTTAGGTAGACCCTCCTGATGTTGGCCTGGTTGAAGTCGCCAGCCACAATTGTCAGGGCTTCAGGGTGATTGTTTCTTGGTTGTTGATGCTGGAGTGTAGTCCGTCAAATGTTTTCTTCACTTCCGCCTGGGGTGGGATGTAGACTACTGTGATGAGTATAGAGGTGAATTCACGTGGGAGCTAGAAAGGACGACACTTCACCATCAGGTATTCTAGGTCAGGGGAGCAGTGGCAAGCTAGGAACACCACATCCGAGAACCAGGAGGTGTTTTAAAAAATATATATTTTTATTCAAATTTTTACATATTTTCAAAGAACACATAAATAAACATCTTACAACTACATCATGAATTCCCCCAATATACAAACCCCCATTAACCATAACCATAACCATAAGACATGGGAGCGGACGTAAGGCCATTCGGCTCTTCGAGTCCACTCCACCATTCAATCATGGCTGATTTCAACTCCATTTACCCGCTCTCTCTCCATAGCCCTTAATTCCTCGAGAAATCAAGAATTTATCAACTTCTGTCTTAAAGACACTCAACGTCCCGGCCTCCACCGCCCTCTGTGGCAATGAATTCCACAGACCCACCACTCTCTGGCTGAAGAAATTTCTCCTCATCTCTGTTCTAAAGTGACTCCCTTTTATTCTAAGGCTGTGCCCCCGGGTCCTAGTCTCCCCTGCTAATGGAAACAACTTCCCTACGTCCACCCTATCTAAGCCATTCATTATCTTGTAAGTTTCTATTAGATCTCCCCTCAACCTCCTAAACTCCAATGAATATAATCCCAGGATCCTCAGACGTTCATCGTATGTTAGGCCTACCATTCCTGGGATCATCCATGTGAATCTCTGCTGGACCCGCTCCAGTGCCAGTATGTCCTTCCTGAGGTGTGGAGCCCAAAATTGCTCACAGTATTCTAAATGGGGCCTAACTAATGCTTTATAAAGCTTCAGAAGTACATCCCTGCTTTTATATTCCAAGCCTCTTGAGAAGCAATAATAAACACAGGGGAAAACACAAAGTACCCCCCCCCCCCCCCCCCCCCCGGGTTGCTGCTGCTCCTGACCACCTCCTAACGCTCCGCTAGAAAGTCTAGGAACGGTTGCCACCGCCTGAAGAACCATTGCACAGACGCTCTCAAGGCAAATTTTACCCTCTCCAATTTAATGAATCCTGCCATGTCGCTGATCCAGGCTTCCACGCTTGGGGGCCTCGCATCTTTCCACTGTAGCAGAATTCTCCGGCATCCCCCGCACTGGGTCCGCCACATACAGTAACAGGTCATCGGCATACAACGATACCCGGTTCCCCCCCCCCCCCCCCCCCCCCCACCAGCCCCCTCCAGTTCCTGGACTCCCTTAGAGCCATAGCCAAAGGCTCAATTGCCAATGCAAATAGCAAGGGGGATAGGGGGCACACCTGCCTCGTCCCCAGGTACAGCTGAAAGTATTCCGACCTCCTCCGATTTGTGGCCACACTCTCCACCGGGGCTTCGTAAAGTAGCCTAACCCAACTAATGAACCCCTCCCCGAACCCAAACCTCCTCAACACTTCCCAAAGGTACCCCCACTCCACCCTATCGAAGGCCTTCTCCGCGTCCATCGCCACTATCTCCGCTTCCCCCTCCACTGCAGGCATCATGATTACGTTAAGGAGCCTCCGCACATTGGTATTCAGCTGCCTTCCCTTCACAAAACCCGTCTGGTCCTTGTGAATCACCCTCGGGACCCAGTCCTCAATTCTGGTAGCCAACACCTTCGCTAACAGCTTCGCATCCACGTTGAGGACCGAGATTGGCCTATACCACCCACACTGTAATGGGTCCTTGTCCTGCTTCAAGATCAGCGCCCCGGACATCGTCAGGGGTAGGGCCCCCCCCTCCCTCGCCTCATTGAAAGACCTCACTAATAGAGGGCCCAGCAGGTCCATGTACTTCTGGTAAAATTCCACCGGATACCCATCTGGCCCCGGTGCCTTCCCCGCCTGCATACTCCCCAGCTCCTTAGTCAGCCCTCCAGCCCTACCGGTGCCCCAAGCCCAGCCACCTGCTCCTCCACCCTCGGGAACCTCAGCCGATCCAAAAATCGACGCATCCCCCCCCTTCTCCGTCGGGGGCTCAGACCTATACAGCCCCTCATAAAAGTCTCTAAATATCCCATTTATTCCCACCACACTCCGCACCGTGTTCCCCCCTTTTATCCCTAACTTCCCCAATCTCCCTCGCTGCCTCCCGCTTCCGAAACTGGTGTGCCAACATCCGGCTAGCCTTCTCCCCGTACTCCTACACCGCCCCTTGCACTTTCCTCCACTGCACCTCTGCCTTCTTGGTGGTCAACAGGTCGAACTCGGCCTGGAGGCTTCGTCGCTCCTTGAGTGGTCCCTCCTTGGGGACCTCTGCATACCTCCGATCCACCCCTAAAATCTCCCCCACCAATCTCTCCCTTTCTCTCCTCTCCTTCCTCTCCTTGTGGGCCCTAGTGGAGATTAGCTCTCCCCTAATCACCGTCTTCAGCACCTCCCAGACCACCCCCACCTGCACCTCCCCATTATCGTTAGCCTCTAGATAGCTTTCAATGCACCTCTGGATCCGCCCGCTCACCTCCTCATCCACCAGCAAGCCCACATCCAGGCGCCACAGCGGGCGCTGGTCCCTCTCCTCCCCTACCTCCAGCTCCACCCAATGTGGGGCATGGTCTGAGATGGCTATGGCCGAATACTCCGTGTCCTCCACCCTTGGGATTAGTGCCCTCAGCACCTTGGCCGCCGCCGGCTTCGCATAAATCCGGCATCGTCCCAATTCGGGGCATATATATTCACTAATACCATCCGCACCCCCTGCAGCTTACCGCTCACCATCACATACCTACCTCCATTGTCTGCCACGATGTTCAGCGCCTCAAACGACACCCGCTTCCCCACCAAAATCGCCACCCCTCGATTCTTTGCGTCCAATCCCGAGTGGGAAACCTGCCCTACACACCCCTTTCTCAGCCTAACCTGATCTGCCACCCTCAAATGCGTCTCCTGGAGCATAACCACATCTGCCTTCAGTCCCTTCAGGTGCGCGAACACGGGCCCTCTTGACCGGCCCGTTCAGGCCTCTCGCATTCCAAGTTATCAGCCGGATCAGGGGGCTTCCCGCCCCCCCCCCCCCCTCCTTGCCGATTAGCCATCCCCTTTTATAGACCAGCCACGTGCCCGCGCCTCCTGCACTCTCCATTCCCCCCAGCGGCAGATCCCCGCCCCGACTCTCTCTCCGGGCTCCAGCTCCCCTTTGGCCAATGCAGCAGCAACCCAGTTCTCTCCCCCCCCCCCCCAAGCTAGGTCCACCTTAGCTGCTTTGCTCCCCCCATAGCACTCCCGTAAGTCAGCTGACTCCGGCCACTCCCGCCACTCCATCGACCCCCCACTGTGGTAGGATCCCCCTCCCCCTCCTGTCCATCAGCGGGCGCTCCTCTCCAACACCGCCCTTCCCCCCAGGCCCTGCCCCCTTCCTTCCCTAGCGCGGGAAAAACCCCGCGCATTCCATCAAACCGGGCCCGCCCTCTCTGGTGCAGCTCCCTTTTGCGGCCTAATCCCAGCTCCCCCACCTCGGGCTTCCCATCTCCCCCCGCGCCCCCCCCCCCCCCACCCAACGGGGCGGCGTCTTTCCAACCACCAACACCCACACTCTCTCAAAACCCCCACTTCAAACCATTTCACCCTACCCCCCAGCACCCAAGGAAACAATACAGAACAGAACTTCCCAAAGCATCCCCCAAAGCACAGTCACCACAGTAGCCCCCCCCCCCCCCCCGCGACATCCCCTCACAACTGACCCTCAGTCCGTGTCCAACTTTTCGGCCTGGATAAAGGTCCACGCCTCCTCCGGCATCTCAAAGTAATGGTGCCGGTCCTTAAACGTGACCCACAGTCGCGCCGGCTGCTGCGTCCCAAATTTCACCCCCTTCCGATGCAGAACCGCCTTAGCCTGATTGTACCCGGCCCTCTTCTTGGCCAACTCCGCGCTGCAGTCCTGGTATGTACGGACCTCTGCATTCTCCCACATATAACATAGAACATTACAGCGCAGTACAGACCCTTTGGCCCTCGATGTTGCACCGACCTGTGAAACCACTCTAAAGCCCATCTACACTATTCCTTTATCGTCCATATGTCTATCCAATGACCATTTGTATGCCCTTAGTGTTGGCGAGTCCACTACTGTTGCAGGCAGGGCATTCCACGCCCTGACTACTCTCTGAGTAAATTATCATAGAATTTACAGTGCAGAAGGAGGCCATTCGGCCCATCGAGTCTGCACCGGCTCTTGGAAAGAGCACCCTACCCAAGGTCAACACCTCCACCCTATACCCATAACCCAGTAACCCCACCCAACACTAAGGGCAACTTTGGACACTATGGGCAATTTATCATGGCCAATCCACCTAACCTGCACATCTTTGGACTGTGGGAGGAAACCGGAGCACCCGGAGGAAACCCACGCACACACGGGGAGGATGTGCAGACTCCGCACAGACAGTGACCCAAGCCGGAATCGAACCTGGGACCCTGGAGCTGTGAAGCAATTGTGCTATCCACAATGCTACCCTGCTGCCCTAAATAACCTACCTCTGTCATCTGTCTTATATCTATCTCCCCTCAATTTAAAGCTATGTCCCCTCGTGCTAGACATCACCATCCGAGGAAAAAGGCTCTCACTGTCCACCCTATCCAATCCTCTGATCATCTTGTATGCCTCAATTAAGTCACCTCTTAACCTTCTTCTCTCCAAAGAAAACAGCCTCAAGTCCCTCAGCCTTTCCTCATAAGATCTTCCCTCCATACTAGGCAACATTCTGGTAAATCTCCTCTGCACCCTTTCCAATGCTTCCACATCCGTCCTATAATGCGGCAACCAGAATTGCACGCAACACTCCAAATGCGGCCGCACCAGTTTTGTACAGCTGCAACATGACCTCATGGCTCCGAAACTCAATCCCTCTACCAATAAAAGCTAACACACCGTACGCCTTCTTAACAACCCTCTCAACCTGAGTGGCAACTTTCAGGGATCTATGTACATGGACACCGAGATATCTCTGCTCATCCACACTGCCAAGAATCTTACCATTAGCCCAGTACTCTGTCTTTCTGTTATTCCTTCCAAAATGAATCGCCTCACACTTTTCTGCATTAAACTCCATTTGCCACCTCTCAGCCCAGCGCTGCAGCTTATCTATGTCCCTCTGTAACTTGTAACATCCTTCCGCACTGTCCACAACTCCACCGCCTTTAGTGTCATCTGCAAATTTCCTCCCCCAACCTTCTACACCCTCCTCCAGGTCATTTATAAAAATGACAAACAGCAGTGGCCCCAAAACAGATACTTGTGGTACACCACTAGTAACTGGACTCCAGTCTGAACACTTCCCATCAACCACCACCCTTTGTCTTCTTCCAGCTAGCCAATTTCTGATCCAAACTGCTAAATCTCCCTGAATCCCATGTTTCCGTATTTTCTGCAGTAGCCTACCGTAGGGAACCTTATCAAACGCTTTACTGAAATCCATATACACCACATCAACTGCTTTACCCTCATTCACCTGTTTGGTCATCTTCTCAAAGAACTCAATAAGGTTTGTGAGGCACGACCTACCCTTCACAAAACCGTGTTGACTATGTCTAATCAAATTATTCCTTTCCAGATGATTATACACCCTATCTCTTATAAATCTTTCCAAGATTTTGCCCACAACAGAAGTAAGGCTCACTGGTCTATAATTACCGGGGTTGTCTCTACTCCCCTTCTTGAACAAGGGGACAACATTTGCTACCCTCTAGTCTTCTGGCACTATTCCTGTAGACAAAGATGACTTAAAGATCAAAGCCAAAGGTTCAGCAATCTCCTCCCTAGCTTCCCAGAGAATCCTAGGATAAATCCCATCCGGCCCAGGGGACTTATCTATTTTCACACTTTCCAGAATTGTTAACACCTCCTCCTTATGAACTTCAAGCCCTTCTATTCTAGTAGCCTGAATCTCAGTATTCTCCTCGACAACATTGTCTTTTTCCTGTGTGAATACTGACAAAAAATATTCATTTAGCACCTCTCCTATCTCCTCGGACTCCAAGCACAACTTCCCACTACTGTCCTTGACTGGCCCTACTCTTACCCTAGTCATTCTTTTATTCCTGACATATCTATAGAAAGCTTTAGGGTTATCCTTGATCCTACCTGCCAAAGACTTCTCGTCTCCCCTCCTGGCTCTTCTTAGCTCTCTCTTTAGGTCCTTCCTAGCTAACTTGTAACTCTCGAGTGCCCTAACTGAACCTTCATGTCTCATCTTTACATGAGCCTCCTTCTTCCTCTTGACAAGTGTTTCGACTGTCTTAGTAAACCACGGTTCCCTTGCTCGACCACTTCCTCCCTGCCTGACAGGTACATACTTATCAAGGACACGCAGTAGCTGTTCCTTGAACAAGCTCCACATTTCCATTGTGCCTATCCCCTGCAGTTTTCCTCTCCATCCGATGCATCCTAAGTCTTGCCTCATCGCATCATAATTGCCTTTCCCCCAGATATAACTCTTGCCCTGCGGCATATTCCTATCCCTTTCCATCACTAAAGTAAACGTAATCGAATTGTGGTCACTATCACCAAAGTGCTCACCTACCTCCAAATCTAACACCTTTCCTGGTTCATTACCCAGTACCAAATCCAATACGGCCTCGCCTCTCGTTGGCCTAACTGCATACTGTGTCAGGAAACCCTCCTGCACACATTGGACAAAACCTGACCCATCTAAAGTACTCGAACTATAGCGTTTCCAGTCAATATTTGGAAAGTTAAAGTCCTCCATAACAACTACCCTGTTGCTTTCGCTCCTATCCAGAATCATCTTTGCAATCCTTTCCTCTACATCTCTGGAACTTTTCGGAGGCCTATAGAAAACCCCTAACAGGGTGACCTCTCCTTTCCTGTTTCTGACCTCAACCCATACTACCTCAGTCGACGAGTCCTCATCAAACGTCCTTTCTGCAACCGTAATACTGTCCTTGACTAACAATGCCACCCCTCCCCCTCTTTTACCACCTTCCCTGAGCTTACTGAAATATCTAAACCCCGGCACCTGCAACAAGCATTCCTGTCCCTGCTCTATCCATGTCTCCGAAATGGCCACAACATCGAAGTCCCAGGTACAAACCCATGTAGCAAGTTCACCCACCTTATTCCGGATGCTCCTGGCATTAAAGAAGACACACTTTAAACCACCTTCCTGCCTGCCGGTACACGCCTGCAACTTTGAAACCTTACTCATGACCTCACTACTCTCAACCTCCTGTATACTGGATTCAGGTTCCCAAGCCCCTGCTGAACTAGTTTAAACCGTCCCGAAGAGCATTAGCAAATTACCCCCCCTCCAGGATATTGGTACCCCTCTGGTCCAGGTGTAGACCATCCCGCTTGTAGAGGTCCCACCGACCCCAGAATGAGCCCCAATTATCCAGAAATCTGAAACCCTCCCTCCTGTACCATCCTTGTAGCCACGTGTTCAACTCCTCTCTTTCCCTATTCCTCGTCTCGCTATCACGTGGCACTGGTAACAACCCAGAGATAATAACTCTGTCCTAGATCTAAGTTTCTACCCTAGGTCCCTGAATTCCTCCCTTACATCCCTATCACTTTTCCTACCTATGTCGTTGGTACCTATGTGGACCACGACTTGGGGCTGCTCCCCTTCCCCCTTAAGGATCCCGAAAACACGATCCGAGACATCACGCACCCTGGCACCTGGGAGGCAACACACCAACCGCGAGTCTCTCCCGTTCCCACAGAATCTCCTATCTATCCACCTAACTATGGAGTCTCCAATGACTAATGCTCTATTCCTCTCCCCCCTTTCCTTCTGAGCATCAGGGACAGACTCTGTGCCAGAGACCTGCACCCCATGGCTTATCCCTGGTAAGCCCCCCCCTCCAACAGTATCCAAAGCGATATACTTGTTACTAGGGGGAACGACCACAGGGGATCCCTGTACTGACTTCTTCCTCCCAGCCCCTCTCACCGTCACCCATCTATCTTTATTCTTTGGAGTAACTACATCCCTGAAGCTTCTATCTATGGCCACCTCTGCCTCCCGAATGATCCGAAGTTCATCCAGCTCCAGTTCCCTAACGCGGTTTCTGAGGAGTTGGAGATGGGTGCACTTCCCACAGATGAAATCAGGGACACAGTCGGCATCCCTCACCTCAAACATTCTGTAGGAGGAACATTGCACTACCTTCCCTGCCATCCCCTCTAGATAAAAAAAAGAAAAAGAAAGAAAGAGCTTACCTGTTATCACTCCCCTTCTCAGCAAGCACTCACTCAGCAACCTCTGCGCCCTGCACGATAACACCTGAGGGAAAAGAAAAGAAAAACTACTTGCCAGTCACCAGCCAATCCCTTACCTGCAGGCTGTGACGTCACGGTTCAACTTCTTTCTATTCCTACCTGACCTCGAGCCTTCCTCTTGATCTTTACAGCGGTTGTTTTTTTTTGGTTGGAGGAGGGGGTAGGGAGGGAAACACTGAAGAAGTGTTTCGGATTTAAGTGTCACTTGACAACAGCTCCTTCACAAACCACCTTTAAGTTAGGGTGACCACAACGGAGGTATGCAAATTTCCCTTGCAACAGCCAATCAGCTCTGCTCTACTGCCCTCTGCTGGATGCTTGTCTTCATTTGAACAGCTAGGGTCTCTAGCTCAGGTACACCTTCAAGTTAGGGTGACCACAACGGAGGTATGCAAATTTCCCTTGCAACAGCCAATCAGCAGCTCCGCTCTACTGCCCTCTGCTGGATCGCTCCTTTATTGCCCATCTTAGGCCACACTCCCTGTCCACCAAGTGGTAGAACCGCACCAATACCGCCTGCGGTGGCTCGTTAGACTTGGGCCTGCTCGCCAGGACTCGGTGGGTCCCATCCAGCTCTAGGGGCCTCGGGAAGGCACCCACGCACGTATGCCCCAGCATCCGACCCCTCCACTCCCTCTGGGAGACCCAGACTGCGCAGGTTCTTCCTCCTCGACCGATTCTCCATGTCCTCGAACTTCTCCTGCCATTTCTTATGCAGCTCCTCGTGCGCCTCTACCTTCACCGCCAGGCCCAATATCTCATCCTCATTCTCCGAAGCCTTCTGCCACACCTCCCGGATCGCCGCCCCTTGGGCCTTCTGGGTCTCGACCAGCTTGTTGATCGAAGCCTTCATCTGCTCCAGCAGCTCTGCTTTCAATTCCGTGAAGCAGCGCTTGAGAAACTCCTGCTGCTCTTGCGACTACTGCGCCCACGCTGCCTGGTCTACATCCGCCGCCATCTTGGTTTTCCTCCCTCACACTTTTCGCTGCACCAAAATTATTTTTTTCACCGCTCCACTCCTGGTCCAATCCATACAGTGCCGGGCAAATCGTACTGTCACCTTTCCACACTGGGAACCGTCGAACAAATGCCGCTGGGGCCCCTAAAAAGAGCCCAAAAGTCTGTTTCTGGCGGGAGCTGCTGAACGTGTGACTTAGCTCAGCATAGCCACAGCCAGAAGTCAACCAGGCGGTGTTGATGAGGAGGCAAATACTCCCACTCTTCGACTTGCCTGAGGCCATCGTGCGGTCCATCCGATGGATCGAGAAGCCGACGGGTTGGATGATACAGTGTGGTGTGACCAGAGTAAGCCATGTTGAAGCAGAGCACACAACACTATTTACTTCCATCGTATTGAACAGTATAAAAATCTTGGAGGGATCTAGTTATACCCATGCTGGTCTGTACAGCTGGTAGTATGAAAATTGAGAACACTTAACAGTGGGAAACCTTTTTGGAAAGGTGGAATTTTTTGTTCAAGTACAATTCATGAGAACATTGTAACTTTGTTTTCTTTTCTAGTCAATATTTCCGACTTGTGGGTTAATTAATTCAAAAGTTTTAACAGTATATTTAAATATTTGAATCTTTATTGTCACAAGTAGGCTTACATTAATACTGCAATGAAGTTACTGTGAAAAGCCCCTAGTCGCCACATTCCGGCGCCTGTTTGGGTACGCAGAGGGAGAATTCGGAATGTCCAATTTACCTAATAGCACGTCTTTTGGGACTTGTGGGAGGAAACTGGAGAGCTCGGAGGAAACCCACGCATGCACGGGGAGAACATGCAGACTCTGCATAGACAGTGACCCAAGCCGGGAATTGAACCTGGGACCCTGGCGCTGTGAAGCCATAGTGCTAACCACTATGCTACCGTGCTGCAGACTATATGGCATAATTGGTGATTTTCTTTTTGAAAATGTACTTTCTGCTTGCCAATATATAAGGTTGGCAGTACCTTGCTTCATTATTTTATTGACTTAATTATAGATTACATTTTATACCTCAGTGTCAAAATGGCAGAAATTGAGTACAAGAAAAAAGTCGCCAATTTGGAAAAGATAGTTCTGAATGTCAAATCTAAGCCAAAAAGTATAAGGCAAGAAAAATGTTTGATAAATGTTCTGGTATGTACTAAAATGTCGAATCATCATTTTTAACGATCTGATGTGTTCCATTGAGACCAAGTGCATTACACAATAATAATAAAATAATAAAAATATGGGTACAAGTGCTGTCTAAATAAATTACCAATTTTAAGAAAACTCTAACAGCAAGAAAACAAAATTGATAGAAGATAGGAAATTGTTTCCTGTTGCACTTTCATCTCCCTTCTGATGTCTTAGCCCTTGAAAATTTACCAATTGAAAGTTTGCGATTCAGACAGAAGATATTAATTGAAGTTCACCTTGTGGTGAAAGGTCCTTTAAGTGCGAATTATCGATGAGCTTGTGAATGACAGATAGAGGCACTATTCATAAAGATTACAATCTGTTAGGAACACAACTCAGGGGTGGATATGCCTAAGATTTTCTGGGACACAGAAAGACAAAGAAAAGTTATATAATGTGGTAACATAAATCTCTAAGTTATTTTATTCTGATTAAACTTAGAAAAATGAAGTGTCAGAATACATAATAACTATAAACTTTAATCACCATCATATATTGTATAAATAGGTAATAAGTGATGGTCATTCTAGTTTTAGCAATTCTATTTACTGCAGTACAAAATGAATTTAAGAGGAAGACCAAAGGGCAAAAAAGGTTCGTGGGAGTTGTGTACAGACCGCCAAACAGTAGTTGTGAGGTTGGGGATGGCTTCAAACAGAAAATTGGAGATGGTACAGCAGTTATTATGGGTGACTTAAATCTGCACATTGATTGTGCTAATCAAACTGGTAGCAATGCGATGGGGGAGGAGTTCCTGAAAAGTATAAAACCAACTAGAGAACAGGCCATCCTCTACTGGGTATTGTGTAATGAGAAGATTCATTAGCAATGTTGCGGTGCGAGATCCTTTTGGGAAGAATACGGTATAATTCGTCATTAAGTTCTGAACTTAAAAAAAGCCAACTTTGATGGTATGTGACGTGTATTGGCTAGGATAAGCTGGCGACGGATACTTAATGACGGTGGATAGGCAATGGCAGAAATTTAAAGAGCACATGGATGAACTTCAACAATTATACATCCTTGTCTGGCGTAAGAGTAAGACTGGGAAGGTGGCTCAACCATGGCTAACAAGAGAAATCTGGGATCGTGTTAAAGCCAAAGAGGAGGCATATAAATTGGCCAGAAAAAGCAGCAAGACTGAGGACTGGGAGAAGTTTAAAATTCAGCAGCAGAGGACAAAGGGTTTAATTCAGAAGGGCAAAATAGAATACAAAGGTAAGCTTGTAGAAACAGAAAAATTGACTGCACAAGTAACCACCATCACAGACTTCATCAGCAAGTCTGTTGAGGACTTGTACCAAAGAAGACAATCCGGGTGTTCCCCAATCGGAAACTGGCTCAACCAAAGTGTTTATTCCTTGCTGAAGTTCTGGATGGAGGCGTTCAAGTCTTACGACCCTGAACTACATAAGAAATCCAGGTATGACGTATGGAAAGCCATCAGGAACGCCAAAAGACAATACCGCATCAAACTAGAGTCCCAGGCCAACGACACAAACCCACGACGTCTACGGCAGGGCTTGAACACAGGTTACAAAGCAAGGACAGGCGGAATATCTGGGGCTGGAGCCACCGTCCCCGATGAACTGAACAAGTTCGATGCCCGCTTTGAACAGTCAGCCAATACATCAATGCCACCTGCCCCAACAGCCCTGAACACACTCATAACCACTATTACAGCCTCAGAAGTAAGAGTTGCCTTCTTGAAAGTGAACTGGCGGAAAGCGACAGGCCCCGACGGAGGCCCTGGGTGAGCACTCTGAGCCTCTGCAGCCCAGCTGGCGAGTGTATTCGCAGACATCTTCAACACCTCATTCCTCCGTTCCAAGGTCCCCACCTCCTTCAAGAAGACTACCATAGTACCAGTACCGAAGAAGTACAAGGTAGCCTGCTTCAATGACTACAGACCGGTGGACCTGACGTCTGTTATCGTGCAATGTTTTGAGCAGCTAGTCATGAGACAAATCAATGCCAGCCTCCCAAGACCGACTCGATCCATTGCAGTGCGCCTATCGCAACCAACGGTCCACAGCAGTTGCTATTTCCCTGGCTCTCCAATCAATACTCGAACAGCTCGAAAACAAGGACACCCACATGAGACTGCTGATCATAGACTGCAGCTCTACCTTCAACACCATTATCCCAACAAGGCTTATAACTCTGCAATCTTGGACTTGACCCCTTCCTGTTCAGCTGGATCCTTGACTTCCTCACCAACAGACCGTAATCTATCAGGATAGGTAACAGCACCTCCTCCACAATAGTCCTCAACACCGGGACCCCCCAAAGATGTGCGCTCAGTCCTCTACTGTACTCCCTATACACACGAATATGTGGCAAGATTTAACTCCAAATCAATCCATACATTTGCGGATGATACGACTGTGGTGGGTTGTATCTCAAACAACGACGAATCAGACTACAGAAGGGAGATAGATCATTTGGTTGCATGGTCTACTGAAAACAACCTCTCTCTAAATGTCGGAAAGACCAAGGAACTGATCATCGACTTCAGGAAGCGTAGCACAACACCCCCCCCCCCCCCCCCCCCCCCCCCCCCCCCCCACCACCACCGTCTGCATCAATGGCTCCTAAGTGGAGATGGTCAATAGCTTTACGTTCCTGGGTGTCATCATCACCAACAGTCTGTCCTGGTCCACTCACGTTGATGCAACAGTCAAGAAAGCCCAACACCATCTCAAACTTCCTACGGACGCTAACGAAATTCGGCACATCTGTATCAACTCACTCAAACTTCTGCAGATGTGCCATAGTGAGCATCCTATCCAGCTGCATCACAGCTTGGTATGGCAACTGCTCGGCCGAAGATTGCAAGAAACTGTAGTGTGGTGAACTCAGCCCAACGCATCACACAAGCTTGCCACCCTCACATTGATTCTGTATGCACCTCCCACTGCCTCAGGAAGGCAGACAGCATTATCAGAGATCCCTCCCACCCAAGCTTTGCCTTTTTCCAGACTACTTCCATCAGGCAGAACATACAGAAGTCTGAAGACCCACACACCCAGACATAGGAACAGCTTTTCCCCACAGCTACTAGACTCCTCAACGACTCCCCCTCAGACTGATCTGTTCCCTGTAAGAACACTATTCACGATGACCTATGCGGTTCTTGCTCATATATTTGTTTTGTTTGGCCCCATGTTCTGCATAATCACTGTTTGTCGACGTACCATTTGACAATGTACTCTTTTGATTATTCTTTTTTTGTCTACTGTGTACGTGGTGTGTACGTTCCCTTGGCCGCAGGAAATATTTTTCACTGTACTTCGGTACAAATGACAATAATTCAAATCAAATATAGATATGTCAAGAGAAGAAGACTGGTGAAGACAAATGTAGTTCCCTTACAGTTAGAATCGGGTGAATTCGTAATGGGCAACAAAGAGATGGCAGATCAGTTGAATAAGTACTTTGGATCTGTATTCACTAAGGAGGACACAAATAACCTTCTGGAAATAATAGGGGACAGAGGGTCTAGCATGAAGGAGGAACTGAAAGAAATACTTATTCGTCAGGAAATTGTATTGGAGAAGTTGATGGAATTAAAAGCTGATATGTCCTCAGGGCCTGATGCTCTGCATCCCAGAGTACTTCAGGAAGTGGCCCTAGAAATAGTGGACGCATTGATCATTTTCCAGCATTCTATGGACTTTGGAAGAGTACCAATGGATTGGCGGGTAGCTAATGGTGGGTAGCTAATGGTAGTTGAAGGAGGGTAGTTAAAAAAGGAGGGAGAGAGAAAACGGGGAATTTTAGACCGGTTAGCCTGGCATTGGTGGTGGGGAAAATGCTGGAGCCAATTTGGAAAGTGGGGACAGGATTGGTCCAAGCAAGCATGGATTCACTAAAGGGAAATCATGCTTGACAAATCTTCTGGAATCTTTGAGGATGTGACCTGTAGGGTGGACAAGGGTGAACCAGTGGATGTTGTGTATCTGGACTTTCAAAATGCTTTTGACCAGGTCCCACATGAGATTAGTGAGCAAAATTAGAGCTCATGGTATTGGGGATAATGTATTGATGTGGATAGAGAATTGGTTGTCAGACAGGAAGCAGAGAGTGGGATTAAATGGGTCCTTTTCAGAGTGGCAGGCAGTGACTAGTGGGGTACTGTAGGGTTCAGTGCTGAGACCCCAACTGTTAACAATGATTTGAACGAACGAATTGCATGCAATGTCTTCAAATTTGCAGACGACACTAAGCTGGGTGGCAGTGGGAAATGAAATGAAAATGAAATGAAAATCGCTTATTGTCACAAGTAGGCTTCAATGAAGTTTCTGTGAAAAGCCCCTAGTCGCCACATTCCGGCGCCTGTTCGGGGAGGCTGTTACGGGAATTGAACCGTGCTGCTGGCCTGCCTTGGTCTGCATTCAAAGCCAGCGGTTTAGTCCTGTGCTAAACAGCTCCAGTGTGTGATATGAGGAGGATGCAAAGAGGCTGCGGGGTGACTTGGACAGGCTGGCCGAGTGGGCAAATACTTGGCAAATGCAATATAATGTGGGTAAATATGAGGTTAATCACTGGTGGAAAAAACAGGAAGGCAGATTATTATCTGAATGGTGGCAGTTTAGGAAAAGAGGAAGTGCAACAAGATTGATATTTGTCATGCTGGAATAGTCGCTGAAGATTGGCATGCAGGTACAGTAGACGCTGAGGAAAGCAAATGGTTTGCTGTCTTTCATAGTGAAAGGATTTGAGTATAGGAGTAGGGATGTCTTGCTGCAGATATTCAGGGGGTGAGGTCACACCTTGAGTATTGTGTGCAGTTTTAGTCTCTTAGTTTGAGGAAAGACATTCTTGCTATTGGGGATGTTCAGCGAAGGTCCACCAGACTAATTCCCGGGATGGCAAAACTGACATATGAGGAAAGACTGGATCGACTGGGTTTGTACTCACTGGAGTTTAGAAGAATCAGAGGGAATCTCATGGAAACATACAAAATCCTGATGGGACTGGACAGGCTAGACACAGGAAGAATGCCCTCTATGTTTGGGACGTCCAGAACTCGGGGTCACACTCTAAGAATAAGGAGTAAGCCATTCAGGACTGAGGTGAGGAAGAACTTCTCTCAGAGAGTGTGAACTTGTGGAATTCTCTACCACAGAAAGTTGCTGGAGCCGGTTCGTTGGACATATTCAAGAGGGAGCTGGATGTGGCCCTTGCGGCTAAAGGGATCAAGGGGTATGGGGAGAAATCTGGAGTGAGGTACTGAATTTGCATGATCATATTGAATGGTGATGCAGACTCGAAGGGTCAAAGCCCTACTTCTGCATCTATTTTCGATGTTCCTAATGAACACTTTTTATCTTTAATGGTGATGCAACATTCAGCTCAAAATTCTTGTTACTTGATTGATATTTATTATGCCATTTGTGGGATTTGGGCATCAGCAAATCTGGTATTTACTTCCCATCCCTAATTGCAAGTGATGGTGGGTCAATCCATCTGGTTAAGGTGTTACCGCAATGCTGTTCAGTGGGGAATTTCAGAATTTTGATACAGCAGTGGTGAAGAAACAACAATGTCCAGGTCACGATGGTGTGCGAACTTGGCGGTGATGTTGTTCCAAGGCAACTGATGGATTTGTTCTTCTAGATTTGGAGTGTCAAGCGTATGGCATATGGATGGTTTCAGCCGAAGGTTCTGTTTCATCTGGTCCTTGTGTGCTGTGCTTAAGATCTCTGTGTGTCCTGAAATGGGATATAAATCTGGTATTTCATCTTACAGCCTGCGAGACCTGTGCTTTTAACCTTGCACTGTAGCATTGGTCCCCTTTACAGAATCACAGAATTGTTGCATCGCACCACCTTTCAGAATGAGCCTTTTACCGAATTCCGTTCTCCTGCCTTCTTCCCATAATCCTGAAGATTGTTTCTTTTCAAATAATTATCTAATTTCATCTTGAAAGCCTCAATTGAATCTGCCTCCATCACACTTTCAGGCAGTGCATTCCAGACCCTAATCACTCATTACATGAAAAAAAGTTTTCTCACATTGCTTTTGCTTCTTTTACCAATTACCTTAAATTTGTGTTCTCTGGTTTTCGATCTTTCTACCAATGGGAACAGTTTCTCCCGATCTACACTGTCCAGGCCCCTCATGATTTTGAAAAAAAAATTATTAACAGATCTCCTCTCAGCTTGCTTTTCTTTTTAGTCTGGGTTTCCCAAACTGGATTCCGTAAGAGACATCTGGGGGTTCTGTGTTATCTCTGACCATTGTAAATTTGAAAAATGCTGTCCCCCAGCTTGTCCAATTGACAGCAGTTTTCATCCTGGGCTAGTCAGCCTATCAGCAGCCAAAGCTCTAAGAAGCTAGACTCTGATTGGATGAGCTGGAACTAGCAGCAAAAGGAATATTTAAAGTCCCAGGGAAGGGCGAGAGTAGACAGTGATGCGAAGGCGAGTGGGCAGCTCAGTGGATGGTGGAGCGAAGGTGGCAGGAAGGGCAGTGACTACGGCGCAAGGGAGGCAGTGGGCAATGAGGTGGGAGGGAAAGTGGCCATGGAGCAAGGGAAGAAGCAGTCTTGGAGTGCATGGGAACGAGAGTATGAGATAGTTGTGTGTGAAAGAGAGAAAGGGGTGAGTGTGTGTGTGTGTGTGTGAGAGAGATGTGAGAAACAGGGAGGGAGACGGGTGTGGGAATGAGAGAGTGTTTTTGTATGTTTGTACCTATTGTGCAGTAACAATTTTTTGTGGTTTAACTCTTCAATATAATAGCCAGGATTCTCCCGAATCTGCGCGATGGCCCGACTGCGGCATAAAAAGCGGCGCGAAGCACTCTGGCGTCTGGCCGACCGGAAGTTGCGGAATTCTCTGCATGCGCAGACCAGCCGGCATATTCTAGCGCATGTGCTGGGGAGTGTCTTCTCCGTGCTGGCCATGGCGCAGCCCTATAGGGGCTGGAGCAGAAGGAAGGAGTGCCCCCATGGCACAGGCCCGCAGATCGGTGGGCCTCGATCGCGGATCAGGCCACCGTGGGGGCCGCCCTGGGGTCGGATCCCTCCCTCCCCCCCCGGACTGCACCTGCCAACTTACCTGCCCGGTCCCGCCATGTGGGGCCATGTCCAATCCACGCAGGCGTGACTGGTCAGAAACCGTCGGCCACCGGGGCCCGGAGAATTGCCGGGGGGGCCGCTGCCAATGGCCCCTGACCAGCGCGGTGTGATCCCCGCCCGCAAACCTGCGCCGGAGAATACGGCAGCCAGCGGCGGGGTGGGATTCACTCCGCCCCCCCGGGGATTCTCCGATTCGGCGGAGGGTTCGGCGAATCCCGCCCAATGTTTCTCAGGGGCTCGGTCAGTATTCTTGGGAGGTCAAAAGGTTTCCAGAACTGGAAAAGTTTGCAAAACCCTACTCTTAAGGAAAAGAGTCCCAACGTCTCCAGTTTATTTTCACATCTGAAGTTTCTCAACCTTGGAATAATTCTTGTAAACTTCTTCTGCACTCTCTCCAATGCCTTCATATCCTTCCTAAAGTTTGGTGCCCAGGTGTGGTGTTCCATGATGTTAGCCACTCCTCCCATAAAGTGACTGGAAATGGGACTGGCTGGTGAAGAGGAGAGTAGATTGAGCTGCAAGTGAACCAGAGACTAGAAGGCAGGAAATTAGTGGTGTGCAGTGAGGAGAGGAGGGTTTTTATGGGATAGGTGGGTGTCTGGGAGTCAGAGATCAAAACTAAGTAGGGTTAAGGAACCCGATTAAAACTGGGTAGGTTCGGGAATCTGAGATTGGAATGGGGTTGGGCTTTGGACATGAACGGTCAGGAGTCCGAGATTAGGACGAAGAGATGTTGAGTCAGGAGTCAGATGTTGGGACACAGGTGTAGCAGGGTGATGGAAAGAAGATGTAGGTGGTCAGGGGTCAGGGACTGGAATGGCTAGGGTCAGGAGCCAGAGATTGGAATGAGGAGGGGTGTAGATATCAGGAGCCAGAAATTGGAGTAGGGACATTCAGGAGCCAGACATTGGGATGGATGGGGGAAGGGGGGGGGGGGGGGGGGGGGCTAGTCAGTAGACTGAGAGACAAATTGGGAATCTGGAGATTGGGACATGGTGGGAGGAGAAGGCAGTATTAGGGATGGTGGGGTGAATGGAGCTCGAGAGTGAAATGGTGGGTCTGGGTGATTGGGGTATCAGTGGGTGGGGCATGGAGAAAGAGATGGAGTGGGGTGTACATGGGGCTACCAATTTGTTGAGAGATGTGAGCAGCAGTAGTGACAGCAACATGTTGGGTGTTGGGTGGGACTGATGCCTGGAGAAGAGCAACTAGTAAAGCGGTGAGTGGAACCTCAGGACCTAACTGCATCAATAAAGTTTGCTAATTTCACTGAAAGGCAAATGGGGAATTTGGGAACAGAGACCCAGGATTGTACTGTCTGAGGGAAAAAACAGAAACGCCAATAAATGAATGAGGGAGATGCAGCAGAGCGAAGTATGGGTTAGCAGTTACCCACTGTAATATTGTGGGTGCTGAAAAGATGCAGGATCCTTCTTTGCATATTTAAATTAATCTGACATTGATCTCAGGCAGCCATCAAGACCACCTAATACGTATCCAAGCCATGCAGAACTTCATGCTCAAACATTGGTATAAATTGTATTTGTTTTACAACCAAATAACTTTGAAATGTGGTCCAAGCCAATGGTCAGGCCTATCAGGCACGTTGAGTCTGACAATCCTGTATACGTGGTGGAGATCATGAATTTTAGAGATACTGCAAAGAAACCTTGGCATATTGCTGAGTGCATTCTGTAGATCATACACACTGCAGCCATCGTGCAATGATTGTGAAGGGAGTCGACCTTTAAACCATCGAATGATGTGCCAGTCAGTTGTACTGCTTTGTCTTGGATAATGTCAAGCTTTTTGAATATTGTTGGAACTGTCCAGGCAAATGGGGAGTGAGTATTTCATCACACTTCTGACTTGTGCCTTGTGATGATGGACAGGCTTTTAAGAATTTGTAAAAGAGAAACTCCAGAGAATACCCAGTCTCTGACTTGCTCTTGCAGCCACAGCATTTCTGTAGCTGATCCAGTTCAATTTCTGGTCAGAGGCAGTCCCCAACCTCAGTGTTGACGGTGGAGACTATAGATACCAATGATATTGAATGTCAGTGGGAGATGGTAATGCTCTTTTTATGAGAAATTGCCACTGCTTGACTTTGGATTTGGATTTGTTTATTGTCACGTGTACCGAGGTACAGTGAAAAGTATTTTTCAGCGAGCAGTTCAAACAGATCATTTAGTGTCACTTAGCCAATGCCTGGATATTATTGGGATCTTTCTGCATTTTGGCCTGGACTGCTTCATTATTTGAATAATTGCGAATGGCATTGAACACTGCAATCATCCGTGAACAACTCCATTTCTGGCCTCGTAATGGAGGGAAGATTATTAATGAAGCTGCTGAAGATCATTGAGATTTAAAACGTTGACCTGAAGAACTCCTGTTACAATGTTATGGAGCTGAGATGATTGACCTCCAGTGTTCACAACCATATTTCTGTTGGCTGCTACGACTCTTCCTAAATGTGAGTTTCCCCTTGATTCCCATTGTCTTTAGTTTTGTCAGGGTTCTTTGATATACTATTAGCTAAATTATGCCTGAATTACTCAAGTCATCTCTGGAATCAGCTCTTTTGTCCATATTTAGACCAAGGCCAATCAGCCATGATTGAATGGTGGAGTGGACTCGATGGGCCGAATGGCCTTACTTCCGCTCCTATGTCTTATGGTCTTATGGTATTATGATTCCAGACCAGATCCCAATAGTGACTAGGGTACTGGGCAGAAACCCCAATATTTTAGTTTATTTTGTAAGACTGTGGAAAGAATACTTTGCTCCAGGAGTAATTGCACAAAAAGATAGGGGTTTGGGAAAGAATACTTTGCTCCAGGAGTGATTGTACGAAAAGATAGGGGTTTGGTATTTTTAAAACAAAACTTTATTATTACCACACTATGAAACTCTTTAACATCACAGCCGAAAATAGCTTATAATTACCCATTAAACAATACTACTCAATACAGTAAATACAATACCCTTAATTACTATCTCTATTCCCAATTACTATCTCTATTCCCAATTAAACAACAATAAAGGAAAAAAAACATGCAGTCCTCAATACATCCCACATCTCAATGGCACAGAGGACTTGGGTTTGATCCAATACTTGCTTTCCAGAACAGATTTGGCTCCTCTTAGAACCCCTGCAGACTCTGGCTGGATGTCTTCAAAATGTTGTTTCAACTGGTTTGTTTCAGATTCCCCCATATGCTCAGACAGGTTTGCAATGCTTTAAATAGTATTAATCTTTTTTAACTATTCTACTGAGAGCAAAATACGTTACTTGTGTTCTAAAGGGTAGCCAGATTAGAAGTCAACTCAAAAATGTTCTCTGAATGTTTAAATGTCTTAGCTCCACTCAGCAATGACATCTCCCCAATTTGAAAACAATTTAGCTCCCCAGGCTGAAAACATATGGACTACCCCACCTAGCCAAAGAACAGTTCATTAGCCCAGACCTTTACTCTGGTCAATTTCACCTCTGGCTCCTAAAAGCTTTCTGGTTTTGCAAATTAAGCGTCTTTTCAAAACATGCCTGCTGCAGTCAAACACACTCTAAGCCCAGGCTTTTAACCCTTTAATTGCCAAATGTTTATAATCCAGTATATCTAAAATCCTCCATTTGTCAGGAATGAGGTCTGGAGCTCGCGGGTTTGAGGGGAACCGGATGAGTATCAGTGAGCAGATTATCGGTGAGTGTCACGTGGTAGCACTGTATTCATACAACTCCTTCCATCACTTAACTGAAGATTGGGAGCAGGCAGTTAGCCTCATTGGATTTGTCCTGTTTTTGTCGACAGGATATGCTTGGGCACCTTTCCACATTGGCAGCATTGTAGCTGAATTGGAGGCATGGATAGTTCTGGGGCTCTGATTTTTGGCAGTACAGCGAGGATAATGCCATGGGCCTTAACCTTTGCTGTGTCAAGTACATTGAACAATTTCTTAATGTTACACAGTAGTTCAGTTCCACAGCCAGAACCCATATTATCTGCTTTACGCTCCCTCTAACTCTGGCATCAGTCCTCCATTCTACTTTCTGCTGGTCATAAATATATGACTACCTTTTCCTCTATTTGATAGTTTTTTTGAGAAAACATTAAAAAAAAATTTTTTTTAAACAAATTTAGAGTATCCAATTCTTTTTCTCCCATTTAAGGGGCAATTTAGCATGGCCAATTCACCTCCCCTACACATCTTTTTGGATTGTGGGGGTGAGACCCACGCAAACATTGGGAGAATGTGCAACTCCATATGGACAGTGACCCAGAGCCGGGATCAAACCCAAGTCCTCGGCACTGTGATGCAGCAGTGCTAACCACTGCATCACCGAGCAGCCCGAGAAAGCAAATTTTAATAAAATGTTGTATCCTGCAACAGAATCAGTTCCTTGGCCACAGGGCAGCAGAGCTTGAGAAGGTTCATGTTCACCTGCTAGACTGTAACTGAGCCATACCTTCTTCATACTCCAGAAGGACCTGCCAACAGAGCGTCTGTTTGGCTTGCAGTGGCCTTGTACAGAGGTTTGGTTTGGAAATTAAATGAGTTTTGGTTCTTCACTGTTTTGGCATGGGTTGCACAGCCTTAATGCCACCTCTGATGTAATCAATAATGGAGAAGACCTATACAAGTTAGGCAGAAACCTGACCGTATGAGAGCACAGCCTGCCTGGACTGATCTGTGCTATGGTAGCTGTATACAGGAACTGATTTCGCTTTGGGTTCCTGACTGACTCCATTTTTATTTTTATTTTAAAAAATTTAAATTTAAAAAATAAATAAATTTAGAGTATCCAATTCATTTTTTTAATTTAAGGGGCAATTTAGCGTGGCCAATCCACCTGGCTTGCACATTTTTGGGTTGTGGGGGCGAAACCCACGGGGAGAATGTGCATACTCCACACGGACAGTGACCCAGAGCCGGGATCGAACCTGGGACCTCAGCGCTGTGAGGCCGTAGTGCTAACCCACTGCACCACCGTGCTGCCCTAGACTGATTCAAATTTAAGTGCCATCTAATTGCTTTGTTTGCATAGTTCTAATCCACCACTCCCTGCAAGGAGCACAAGCCATCTGCAGTGCACCACTAGTGGCTGTGCAAGTCAACACTGCCCTTCAAGTGAATATTATTATTCAGTTGCACAATGATACCCATGTACATGTTTAGTGTGGTCTGTCTTACTTTTAGAATTGTGAGCATTTCTCTGCTGTTTATACTAAATGATCCTGAATTGAAGGTGTAACGAATATGAAAGGTCTGTCCGTCAACTTTTGAAGCACTTGCATCAATGTCAGGAGCATCCTTTTTATGCATTTTCAGAGTTGGCTATCTTTACTTGTGTCGGGCCGATAGCAGTGCCAGTGAATGTTGTTGAAATACTTCTTGCATTGCAGTGCTTGAGGGCATCTCCACATGAGGTCTACTAAACAATGCGTTTTTGGAATCCCTCCCTTTTATTTGCCAGTTCCTACTTTCCTGAAGAGTTGAAATAAGCTGTGACTGTATCTTGAATTTGAGCCCTAAAACTTCCATCGCTGCAGTGGAAACATTTATGATCTATGCTACAGTTTTACCTTTGCCTACATAATTGAAACTACTATTGAAGATGTCACTGGTGTTTCCACATACTTTGTGTTGGATTTCACCAGACAATTAGTGTTTTGTTACTTCACTTCACAGGAGATAATAGTACATATCTGAGTGTTGGACTGGCCCACATAATTTCAATCATCTTCTCACACAGCGTGTAAGGAGGCGAATGACTCACAATATAACCCTGTTGCTGTGTCACTTTCTGTTTGCCTAGTAAGCCTGCATCTCTACATAATTCTGGAAGGGTACTCCTCCACCTGTCCTTGCATCATGACCACGACTTACCCTTCCTCACCAGAGCTTAGTGATTCACCCAATGATTCCACCTCCACATCACTATCAACTACTTACTTATTCAATGTGTACATCTGAGTTGGTGCCATTTCAAGTGAGGATTCTGCTTTGTGAGTGTTTCAAACTGGGATTTTCTGCCATAGCTAATCTGTGTTAACCGTGCTTGCCTTCCGTCTCTGCAGTCGCAGTTCTTCCATATTCCCCCTCTCAACACACTTACAGCATTTTGCTCACGGTGTTAGTGGTTTATGACCTGGTGACTCTACTTTCTGTCCTGTACTCCAGTCATCAATTGTATTCAACACAGCAGTAGTGACTTTTGAAATATGATGATTTGGCTCATGAAAAATACTTCATGCATCACGTCCTCTTTTTCATTGCGCAAGCAAAATACAATTTCCATAACACTACTATTTTGTTTGAGCAATCTTGTTATATTCGTGCTAATAATTTTGTATGTCAATACTGCATTGATTTTCATATATCTTTAAAACAGATTGGGGTACACCAGATCGTGGTGGATGATCAGCCATTGGGCAAACCCATTCAATTGCCCAGGGTTAAAATGGGGGCCATTGGGCAGCATGGTGGTGCAGTGGTTAGCACTGCTGCCTACGGCGCTGAGGACCCAGGTTCGAATGCTGGCCCTGGTTCACTGTCCATGTGGAGTTGCACATTCTCCCCGTGTCTGCGTGGGTTTCACCCCCACAACCCAAAAAATGTGCAGGTTAGTTGGAATGGCCACGCTAAAGTGCCCCTTAATTGGAAAAAAATAATTGGATACTCTGAATTTATTAAAACAAAATTGAGGCCATTGAGTATATTCAGACTGAGATTGATAGATTTTTGGGCGCCAAGTGAATTGGGGGTATGGGGATTGTGTGGGGAAGTGAAGTTGATGTAGAAGATCAGCCATGATCTTATTGAATGATTGCAATGCTGAATGGCTGCAGGCTTCACGAGCTGCATGACCAGCTGTTGTTCCCGTTTCTTGCGTTCGTATTTTTCAATTCTATATCCGCCCTGAACTGCAAATTTACGGTATGTCCATACTTTACTTTTGAGCTCTTTGAATGTTGCAACTTCATTAGGACCTCAAGCTGTGGAGAATGCATTTGACTCTTTCTGTGATACATTGACATATCTCCAGCTTGTTTTCTTTTTACATCTTTGGGGTTATCCTCTCACAAAACTCTGTTTCAAGACACTTTTAAAAGCTATTATCCTTGTGCATCCAGATTTGATTTCAAAAGTTGGTAATTATCACATCCCACAGAGCCATCCACAATAAACTAGTCCACAAATGGATCTACAGATTTTCGGTATTTATCTCCGCTAAGTAGCTTGCTTGCTGATTTGAGAAGCATTATAGGATCATTACTGTAAGTCTGTCATTATTAGCTACTATAGTGTGCTCGCTTCGGCAGCACATATACAAAAATTATTAGCTACTATATCCTCATTATCCTTAATAAATTCATTCATAAGATTCACATATTTCAGAGCTTCATGATCTCACAATATCCCTATCAGGTCATAAATTTGCTTTTTTCTGGCAGGCCAGATGTTCTTTTTTGGATTATAAATATTATTAATTTCTGCGTTGTCAGAAATTTTTGCTTTTATAGGAAATCTATTTCCTAGCTTGTCATCCTTGCCACTGAAGTAACCCCTTGAACAATAACCGAAGAGTTGCTACTTGTAATATGTTTAAAACTTGACATCCTTTTGCCTTACAGTCAGTGTGAAATCTGGTATATTTATCCAGTTACACTTTGCAAGTGGGGAACCTACCACAGGAGGGTGTGAGACCTCAACAACAAATGCGGTGCTGACTTAATCTCTACATCTCAACCTGGCACCAGGAAATTCAAATTCAGTCACCCTGTTTCCCACTCTTGCAGGTTCCATAAATTTCCTCCCATTGCCTTTGTTGAAGGTGAACTGGCATTTTTTTCTCTCCTAGTAGCACTTACTGTTTTTCAAAGCTCCTCCCAACAAACCCAGTCCACCAGAAGGAGAACTCAAAGATAAGTATTTATTTAGTGCTATTTACAAACGACAATTTTGTTAATTGTATATCAGTTGGGTGTTTAATTGTATTCACATTGTGGGCATTAATTGGGGACTCGCCTGTGCTCATGTATTGGAGCAAGCTGAAACTGCAGTTATTGGATTGAAGGTGCACAACATTGAAGGTGCACAACATGTGATATTTATCTCTGTTAGTAAACATTTGCAGTGGACCATACAAATTAGGAGCAGGAGTAGGCCATTCGGCCCCTCCAGCCTGTTCCGTCATTCAGTAAGATCGTGGCTGATCTGATTGAGGCCTCGGCTCTACTTTCTGCCTTCCCCGATAACCTTGGACCCTCTTGTTAGTCAGCAATCTATCCCTCACTCCCCTAAGAATATTCAATGACTTTGCCTCCGCAGCTCTACAAGAAAGAGCGTTCTAAAGACTTACGATCCTCTGAAAGAAAAACATTTCTCATCTCCGTCTTAAGTAACAGATCCATGATTTTTAAAATACGTTCCCTATTTCTCATCTCTTCCACAAGGGGATATATTCTTTCAGCATCCATCCTGACAAATTTCAATAACATCATGATCTCATCCTTTTTAACTCCAATGCATGCAGGCCCAGTCTGTCCAGCTTTGCTTCAAATGCATATATATCCTTTCTTCAATAAGGAGACCAAAACTGTGCACAGTGGGTCAGATATGGTCTCACAACGCTCTGTATAATGGCAGCAACACTTTCCTACTTTTATATTCCATTCCTCTTGTGATAAATGTCAACATTCCATTTGTCTTCCGAATCACTTCCTGTACCTGCATCCTAAACTTTTGTGATGCATGTAACAGGACACCCAGTTCTGTACCGCAAATTGTGCAATCTTTCTCCATTTAAATAATATGCTATTTTTCTATTTTTCCTGCTGAAGTGGACAAGTTCACATTTTCCACATTATACTCCATTTGCCAAATTTATGCCCACTCTCTTTTCTTTTGAAACATATTTTTAATCTCCATTTTCACATTTTCTTCAGAATTTACACCCCCACCAACAAACAGTAAACGGTAACAAATACAATGTTAATCCCCTTATCAACAACAGCGATCCCATCCTCCCACCACCCCAAACAACAGCCCACCTGACAATATAAGCATCAAGTAAAACAAACCCTCCCAAGGTGGGAAAAGAAAGGAAAAAAGGAATCCGGAATCGCCTATTGACATATACAGTCCACCCCCCTAATATTCAATGCCATCCAATCACCGAAAGAGTACCGTGAATGGCACCCATGAATTGTAGACACTCTTCACCCCCACCCCAGACTCCTCCCCTCCATTTCCTTTTGTAAACTCCTCCCCCCAACCTCGGTTCCTTCCCCCAACTTTTCACCCCGGCCCCCCGTCACTCCCGTTCACTGGCTGGCTTGAATCGGCCAGCGTGGAGGCCCCCGCCTGGGTCACCTTCCCCCTTGCCCGGTCCCAGGGAAACCAAGAAATCCCCTTTAGCATACAACCCCCGCATACACACCGAAGCCGCAAAGAACCATCATTGCAAATGAAAGTCCCATCTCTTCCCATGTCCAAATATATACAGGGTTGACTCATTTCGTACATACACCAACACGCAGTGAAAAAAATAAAGTTACATGAGGCTACATAGGTACACCACCGTTTCTCAATTCTGCCACTGTCCTTCTCCTTCGCAAACTCCTCCGCTGCTTCCGCCGTCCCAAAATAAAAGTCCTTGGATTTGTAGGTCACCCTCAACTTCGCTGGATATACTATTGATGCACTATCAATTACGACGAGACGAGAGTAGAGAGTAATCGAGGCTTTATTAAGCAGAGATGTGTTGCCTCTTGCAGCTGCTACCGGAATGGCAGCAGCTCGGTGAGCACACACATTTATACTCCGCCTACTGGGCGGAGCCATCAGGAGGGGATCTACCCCCGTACCTGTAGTACAGGAGCCTTACCGTATTACCTCTAATACACGTATTATACAAACAGTGGTGACTACCACATTCACCCCCTGTTTAAAAAAGGAGTCCAGCGGGGGGGGGGCTGGAAAAACTATTTACAGGTATGTGAGAATTTTTAAAGTGTACAGTTTGGTGGAAGTTTACAAATTTAGCCGGTCAGATGCCTTGATTCGCCGCTGTGAGCGCTGCAGTCCCGGTGGTGATGCAGACGCCGGCTTGGTCACCTGTGACTCCGGGAGCATGTAGTCCTCATCTTCATCTCCAGGTGGAACCAATGGGAGGACGGATCGTTCTTGGGCGGGGGCTGTAGTGAGGTGCGCTGGGGGGAGGATGGCTGGCGCCGGGGCAATCGGAAGTGGGGGTGGGGAACCAGCTTGTGCCAGGTCCCTGAGGGAGACTGTGTCTTGGCGGCCGTCGGGGTACGCCACGTAGGTGTACTGCGGGTTCGCATGCAGCAGCTGTACCCTTTCGACCAACGGGTCCGCCTTGTGAAGCCGCACGTGCATGCGGAGGAGGACGGGTCCTGGAGCTGCCAGCCACGTTGGGAGCGAAACCCCGGAGGTGGACTTCCTAGAGAAGGCATCATGGGGGGTTTTATTCGTCGCAGTGCAAAGTAGCGATCGGATGGAGTGGAGCGTGTCAGGGAGGACCTCCTGCCAGCGGGAGACCGGGAGATTTTTAGACCGTAGGGCCAGCAGGACGGCCTTCCAGACCGTCCCGTTCTCCCTCTCCACCTGCCCGTTTCCCCGGGGGTTGTATCTAGTCGTCCTGCTCTAGGCAATGCCTTTGCTGAGCAGGAACTGACGCAGCTCATCACTCATAGAGGAGGATCCCCGGTCGCTGTGGACGTAAGCGGGGAAACCAAACAGGGTGAAGATGCTATTGAGGGCTTTGATGACTGTGGCAGACATCATATTGGGGCATGGGATGGCGAAGGGGAATCTAGAGTATTCATCGACCACGTTCAGGAAGTACGTTTCGGTCGGAGAAGGGGAGGGGCCCTTTGAAGTCCATGCTGAGGCCGTTCAAAGGGACGGGAGGCCTTCACCAGGTGCGCACGGTCTGGCTGGTAGAAGTGCGGTTTGCACTCCGCGCAGACCTGGCAGTCTTTGGTGACCGCCCTGACTTCCGCAAAGGAGTATGGTAGGTTGCGGGCTTTTATGAAGTGAAAGAACCGGATGACCCCTGGGTGACAGAGACCATCGTGTAGGGCCCGGAGTCGGTCCACTTGTGCGCTGGCACATTTACCTCGGGATAAGGCATCGGGGGGCACGATTAGTTTACCGAGGCGATACAAAATCTCGTAATTGTAGGTGGAGGGCTCGATCCTCCACCTCAAGATCTTATCATATTTGAACTTGCCCCACTGTGTATTATTGAACATGAAGGCAACCGACCGTTGGTCAGCGGGGAGAGTGAATCTCCTGCCGGCCAGGTGATGCCTCCAATGCCGCACAGCTTCTACGATGGCTTGGGCCTCCTTTTCGACAGAGGATTGCCGAATTTCGGAGGCATGGAGGGTGCGGGAAAAGAATGCCATGGGTCTGCCTGCCTGGTTGAGGGTGGCGGCCAGATCGACGTCTGATGCATCGCTGTCGACCTGAAAGGGGAGGGTCTCGTCGACCGCGTACATCGCGGCTTTGGTGATGTCAGCCTTGATACGGTTGAAGGCCTGGTGGGCCTCAGCCGTCAGGGGGAAAACTGTGGAGTGGATGAGTGGGCGGGTCTTGTCCGCATAGTTAGGGACCCACTGGGCATAATAGGAGAAGAACCCCAGGCATTGTTTCAGGGCCTTGGGGCAGTGAGGGAGGGGGAGTTCCATGAGGGGGCGTTCGGGGTCGGGCCATAGAACTCCATTTAGCACAACACAGCCAAGGATGGCTAAGCGGTTGGTGCTGAAAACTCACTTCTCCTTGTTCAGTGAGGTTCAGGAGTTTGGCGGTGTGGAGAAATTTGAAAAGGTTAGCGTCGTGGTCCTGCTGGTCGTGGCCGCAGATGGTGACGTTATCTAGGTACGGGAAGGTGGCCCGCAGTACCGGTCAACCATTCGGTCCATCTCCCGTTGGAAAACCGAGACCCCATTTGTGACGCCGAAAGGAACCCTAAGGAAGTGGTAAAGGCGGCCGTCTGCTTCGAACGCATTGTATTGGCGGTCCGCCTTGCGGATGGGGAGCTGGTGGTAAGCAGATTGCAGGTCCACTGTAGAGAAGACCCGGTACTGTGCAATCTGATAGACCATATCAGATATGCGTGGGAGGGGGTACGCGTCGAACTGCGTGTACCGACTGATGGTCTGACTGTAGTCAACAACCATCCTGTGTTTCTCCCCAATCTTTACAACTACCACTTGGGCTCTCCAGGGGCTGTTGCTGGCCTCAATGATGCCTTCCCGCAGTACCGCTGGACCTCCGACCTAATGAAGGTTCTGTCCTGGGCACTGTACCGTCTGCTCCTTGTGGCGACTGGTTTGCAATCCGGGGTGAGGTTTGCAAACAGGGAAGGTGGGTCGACCTTAAGGGTCGTGAGGCCGCATACGGTGAGGGATGGTAGGGGTCCGCCGAATTTTAGAGTTAGACTTTGGAGGTTGCACTGTAAGTCCAGGCCGAGTAGCAAGGCAGCGCAGAGGTTGGGGAGGACGTAGAGCCGGAAGTTGCTGAACTCTACGCCCTGGACGGTGAGGGTGGCGATGCAGTACCACCCGGATTTCCACGGAGTGGGATCCGGAGGCCAGGGAGATTCTCTGGGTAACTGGGTGTACCACGAGGGAGCAGCGCCTTACCGTAGAGGGGTGGATAAAGCTCTCCGTGCTCCCCGAGTTGAGAAGGCAAGGTGTCTTGTGGCCATCGACTTTCACCGTCGTCGTCGCGGTTGTGAGGTTGTGCGGCAGGGACTGGTCGAGCGTGATGGAGGCGAGCTGCGGCTGGTGTTGGTGGGCCCCGAGCTGGTCGTCGGCGGTGGCGGGCGATGAGCGGCCAGATGAGGTGCCCGACGAGCAGGGGTCCTGAGGCGCCGTCCAAAATAGCACTGAAGATGGCGGCGCCCACGGGGCGCACATGGAGGGCGGCGTTAAAGATGGCGGCGCCCATGGGCCGCATGAGGTCTGATGGGGGAGAAGATGGCGGCACTCACGGGCTGCACATGGGCTGCGGGGATGAAAATGGCGGCACCCACGGGTCGCACGTGGGGGGTGCAGGAACAATGGGCCTGGATACAGCGGCGATCGACCGGGCCTGGCACACCGCAGCGAAATGTCCCTTCTTCTCACAGGTCTTGCAGATTGCACTCCGCGCCGGGCAGCGCTGCCAGGGGTGCTTTGTCTGCCCGCAGAAATAGCACATGGGGCCCCCCGGGGTTGGCTGGCTGCCGTGTGGCGCAGGCTTCGGGTTGGCTGGAGGCGGCCGCTGGTGGGGACCACGATGTCCATGAAGGGGGCGCCGTGCAGTCGGGGGCGTACGATTGTACATTACGGGAGGCTACCATTAGTGAGATCGCGAGTTGCTTGGACACCGCAAGGTCAAGCGTACCCCCTTCTAAGAGGCGCTGGCGGATATACGCCAACCCCATGCCCGTAACGAAAGCGTCCCTGATTAAGAGTTCAGTATGTTCAACGGCTGAAACTGCCTGGCAATCGCAGTTCCTCGCCAAGATGTGTAGGGCACGTCCCGAAATCGCCCAATGACTCACCGGGGAGTTGTTGCCGTGTGGACAGGAGGTGCCTGGCGCAGAGTTTGTTGATCGGCCGGATGTTGTTCCCTTTCAGAAACGCCATGGCCTCAGTGTAGTTGGCTGCATCCCGGATAAGGGGAAAAATATCGGAGCTCACCCGTGAGTACAGGATCTGGAGTTTGTGCTTCTGAGGGTTGTTCTGTCGCTGATCCGATGTAGGCTTCAAAGCAAGCTAGCCAATGGTTGAAGGCTGATGTGGCGTTGTCTGCTTGAGGGTGCAGCTGTAGGCGATCTGACTTGATGCGTAGTTCCATCACTGTAATATCTCTGCTTAATAAATTGATGCACTATCAATTACGACAAGACGAGAGTAGAGAATAATCGAGGCTTTATTAAGCAGAGATGTGTTGCCTCCTGCAGCTGCTACCGAAATGGCAGCAGCTCGGTGAGCACACACATTTATACTCTGCCTACTGGGTGGAGCCAGCAGGCAGGAATCTACCCCCGTACCTGTAGTACAGGAGCCTTACCGTATTACCTCTAATACACGTATTATACAAACAGTGGTGACTACCACAACTATGCCGCACCACACCTTGCTGATGTACAGTGCCTTCACCCGGCTGAATGCAGCCCGCCTCCTCGCCAGCTCCACTGTAAAGTTCTGGGATATACGTATGCCAGCTCCAGCCCACTGCACCTCCTGCTTCTGTTTTGCCCAGCACAGGACTTTCTCCTTCGCGCTATACCTACGGAAACAGAGTTACTACTCTTGGCAGCTCACTCACCTTATGTATAGGCCTCCACGACTGATGAGCCCGATCCAGTTCTTATTGGGAGGGATTGTCCCCCTCCCCCAATAGCTTCGCCAACGTTGTGGCAAAATACTCCGTCGGCCTCGGGCCTTCCACTCCTTCGGGCAGACCCACAATCCTCATTCTGTCGCCTGGATCTGTTTTCCAGGTCTTCCATTTTGGCTCGCAGACCCTTGTTGGTCTCTATCAGCCTCCGCAACTCCTTTCCCATCAAGGTGAGCTGATCACTGTCCTGCGATAATGCCTCTTCCACTTCCTTCAGTGTCTCACCTTGCTTCCGCACTTTCGCCACTGCGCTTGATACCGCCGCCCTCACCGGGCAATCGCCTCCTCCACCAGCACTTTCAATACCGCCCCCATCTCCTTCTTCATCGCTTCCATGTGTTTTGTGAACTGTTTTTCAAGTTCCACAGCCATCACCTTGGTCATTTTTTCTGCTGTGAGCGATGCAGCCTCCCCTGGTGCTCCAGCCTCCGCTTTCCTTGCAGTTCCTGCGCTGATTTTTTTCACTCCCTGGCTGACTTCCGTTAACCCCCTTTTTCACGGCCGTTTTTCTCCCAAACTTGGACATTTCTCCTCACTCTGCCTCCTTACAGCCTTTTTGACTGAAGGCAATGTTAAGGTCCAGGGACGCGTGTAGGGGCTGAACGGCCTCACTCTTCTGCCTTATGCCCACTCACTTAACCTGTCTATATCCCTTTGCAGACTGTCCTCTTCATGACTACGTTTCCTACCTACTTATGTGCAATCAACAAATTTAGCAACCGTACATTTGATCCCTTAATCTAAGTTGTAAGGGTATAAAGGCGAGGCTGTAGTACTACCATTCATGGCTGAATTCTAACAAAATATAAACTAAACCCTTATTTTCCTTTTGGAGCAGCTGGATGATGTCTTGGCGCTACTTAATTAAAATGGTCCAAGTGGGAGGAACAACTGTGGTAGCTAGTAATTAAATGGTTTCGTCGGGTTGGTCATGGCCAATGTTTCCTCTTGTAGTTTAAGGATCTGGCATAGAAAGGGTTAATGTGTGGGACTGTGTATGGGACTTCCCACAATGCAATGTAAAGGAATACATGGCCCAAGACTACAGAGATGTGTGTAGAAGCAAGCATGGAGACAGCTCCTAGCTTAGATCTTATATTGTGTGTATGTGTATAGTTATGTGTAGTTTCTAAATATCCACTGTTAAACTATGAAAGACTCAACCTCTTTAGGAAACCTACAGAACTACACACAACATCTTACAACATGGTGGCAGCTATTGGTAAAGCCCAGAGCCTCATAGAAGCTGGAGAAGAAATTTAAAACCTGTAATATTGAAGCACCAGAAGTGAAGGTACTGAAGGAAATCGTCACAAAAGCTCCAAAGCAGGACCAGAAGCAGAAACAAAACTTCATGTTGCAGCTGAAGACTCCATTAAATCCTGTTGAGGTCCAGCTTCAATACCCAAAGAGTGCAGTGTCATAAGACCTAGCAGGGGTGAGCTTAAAAAAGAAACAGTTCTTGGCCAGAATGACTTTTGAAAAGCTTTCTAAAAGTCAGGAAGGTTGATCTGGGGAGTCGCTGCTGAAAATATTAAAACATTGAAAGTGTGACTGCCATTATTGCGTGAGCCCACCAAAACCGTCAAATGCGTGGGACGCATCATGGAGTAGTGGCGTATGGCAAAGCCATCATGGATTTACTAACCGCATTTAAAGTTATAATTTTAAATGACCGTGGATCAAAGGTTTCCTTACCAGACCATTTTGAACTCATCTAAGACCAGTTCAAATATTGGACAAAGATATTTTTAGATGCATGATTACTTCGGCATTTAGTCAAAAAAGCAACTTAACAGGTTAACACATTGTTTTATAGATCCGATAGCCAACAATATAGTAGCTCGACAAGGTATCAACAAAACTACAGCAAAATTTGATGAAGTTATAAAATCATTTGACACATATTGTAATTTGAGCAGTAACAAGATCCTTTTAACGAACATATCCAACAGCCAAGAGAACCTGTTGACTCCTTCATTAATGAACTGCACAGAATGACTCAAGGCTGTGACTGCTGTAATCTGAAATCAGTGCTAATCAGGGACAGAATTGTTGCTGGAGTTGTGGATGAGGCTCTCCTCAGACTTGCATCAAACAAAGGAAAATTTAATCCGTGAAAGGCCATCCAAATGGTCAGGCATTCCAAAATCTGTTTATAGCACAGATACATTTTCAATCAGAGAATCATAGAATTTACAGTGCAGAAGGAGGATATTCGACCCATCGAGTCTGCTCCGGCCCTTGGAAAGAGCACCCTACTTAAGCCCACACCTCCACCTGTAACCCAGTAACACCACCTAACCTTTTTGGACACGAAAGGCAATTTAGCATAGCCAATCCAGCTAACCTGCACATCTTTGGACTGTGGGAGGAATCCCACGCAGACACAGGGAGAACGTGCAGACCCCGTACAGATAGTGACCCAAGCCGAGAATCAAACCTGGGACCCTGGAGCTGTGAAGCAACAGTGCTAACCACTGTGTTACCGTGCCCCCTGATCTCAGGATTACTACCAGTGCCACGTGCTAGTAAGAGTAGAAATAGCTGGCTATATCAGCTAAATATGTGGCTGAAGAGATGATGTGAGGGGGAGGGTTTCAGATTCCTGGGGCATTGGGACTGGTTCTGGGGAGGTGGGACCAGTACAAACTGGTCAGGTTACGCCTGGGCAGGACCGGGACTGATGTCCTTGAGAGAGTATTTGCGAGATTGGTTGGGGAGAGTTTAAAGTAATATGGCAGGGGGATGGGGACATATGCATGGAGTCAGAGGAGGAAATAAGGACAAAAACAAAAGACAGAAAGGGGAATAAGAAAAGTGATAGGCAGATAAAAGCCAGATTCAAACAGGGCCACAATGAAAAATATTGGGAGTGGGACGAGTAATGTTAAAAAAGACCAGCGGCAAAGCTTTGTGCCTTGACGCGCGGAGCATTCACAAGAAAGTGGATAAACTAATCGCACAAATAGACATGAACGGGTATGATTATAGACAGGATTATGGAGACATGGCTGCAGGGTGACCAGGGATGGGAACTGAATGTCCAAGTTACTTCGTATTTAGGAAAGACAGACAAAAAGGAAAAGGTGGTGGGGTTGCATTGCTGGTTAAGTAGGATATTGACACAATAGTGAGGGAGGATATTAGCTTTGACAATGCGGAATCTGTCTGGGTGGAGCTGAGAAACAGCAAGGGGCAAAAAACATTAGTAGGCGACATATATAGACCCCCGAACTGCAGTGATATTTTTGGGAATGGCATGAAACAGAAAATTAGGCGCATGTGAGAAAGGAGCAACAGTAATTATAGGTGATCTTAATCTGCATATAGATTGGGAAAATGAAATTGGCCACAGTACCATAGAGGAGGAACTCCTGGAGTATATGCGCTTTTCTGGATCAATATGTTGAGCCAACTAGAGGGCAGCACGGCAGGACAGTGGGTAGCACTGTTGCTTCACAGCACCAGGGTCCCAGGTTCGATTCCCGGCTTGGATCACTGTCTGTGTGCAGTTTGCACGTTCTCCCTGTGTCTGCGTGAGTTTCCTCCGGATGCTCCGGTTTTCTCCCACAACGTCCGAAAGACGTGCTGTTAGGTGAATTGGATATTCTGAATTCTCCCTCTGTGTATCCGAACAGGTGCCGGAATGTGGCGACGAGGGGCTTTTCACAATAACTTCATTGCAGTGTTAATGTAAGCCTACTTGTGACAATAAAGATTATTATTATTTATTACAGTAGCACGGCAGCACGGTAGCATTGTGGATAGCACAATTGCTTCACAGCTCCAGGGTCCCAGGTTCGATTCCCGGCTTGGGCCACTGCCTGTGCGGAGTCTGCACATTCTCCCCGTGTGTGCGTGGGTTTCCACCGGGAGCTCCGGTTTCCTCCCACAGTCCAAAGATGTGCGGGTTAGGTGGATTGGCCATGCTAAATTGCCCATAGAGTCCAAAATTGCCCTTAGTGTTGGGTGGGGTTACTGTGTTATGGGGACAGAGTGTGGATAGCGGATAGAGCACCCTTGGGTAGGGTACTCTTTCCAAGAGCCGGTGCAGACTCGATGGGCCGAATGGCCCCCTTCTGCACTGTAAATTGTATGTATGATTATTATTATTAGAGAACAGGCCATCCTAGATTGTGTACTGTGTAATGAGAACAAAATCATTGGCAATCTAATTGTGCGAGACTCCTTGGGGATGAGCGACCATAATATGGTAGACTGTTTAAACAAAATGGAGTGTAAAGACGTTGATTCTGAGACTAGGGTCCTGAATGTTAACAAAGGAAACTATGATAAAATGAGGCGTGAGTTGCCTATGATCGATTGGGGAATGTTACTTAAAGGGATGGCAGTGGATTAGGCAATGGCAAACATTCAAAGATTGCATGGAGGAACTGCAACAGTTGTTTATTCCTGTCTGGGGCGGGGGGGGTGGGGGGGTGGGGGGGGGGGGGGGGCGGGTGGGGGGGTGGGGGGGGGGGGGGCGGGTGGGGAGGGAGCTGTAAGGAGGATGCAGATAGATCCTTAGCTGTGATTTGGACAATTTGAGTGAGTGGCAAATGAATAACAGGTGCAGTATAATTTGATAAATGCGAGGTTATCCACTTTGGTAGCAAAAACAAGAAGGCAGACTATTATATGGATGGCCCTAAATTAGGAGAGGGGAACATGCAATGAGACCTGAGTACACTCGTACACCAGTCACTGAAGGAAAGCATGCAGGTGCATCAGGCGGTAAAGAAGGCAACTGGTATGCTGGTCTTCAGTGCGAGACGATTCGAGTACAGGAGCAGGGATGTCTTGCTGCAATTATATAGAGCTTTGGTGAGGCCGCACCTGGAATATTGTGTGCTGCTTTGGTCTCCTTATCTGAGGAGGGATGTTCTAGCTATAGAGGGAGTGCAGCGAAGGTTTACCAGACTGATTCCTGGAATGGCAGGACTGACGTATGAGGAGAGAGTGAATCAGCGGATTAGATAGGGTGGACAGTGAGAGCCTTTTTCCTCGGATGGTGATGGCTAGCACGAGGGGACATAGCTTTAAATTGAGGGGAGATAGATATAGGACAGATGTCAGAGGTAGGTTCTTTACTCAGAGAGTAGTAAGGGTGTGGAATTCCCAGCCTGCAACAGTAGTGGACTCGCCAACATTGAGGACATTTAAATGGTCATTGGATAAACATATGGATAATAAGGGAATAGTGTAGATGGGCTTTAGATTGGTTTCACAGGTCGGCGCAACATCGCGGGCCGAAGGGCCTGTACTGCGCTGTAATGTTCTCTGTTCTATGTATTTGCTGGAATTCAGATGAATGAGGGGGGATCTCATAGAAACCTACAAAATTCTAACGGGACTGGAAAGGGTAGATTCAGGAAGGATGTTCCCGATGGTGACGTGTCCAGAACCAGGGGGTACCATCTGAGGATACGGGGTAGACCATTTAGGGCAGAGATGAGAAGAAATGTCTTCACCCAGAGAGTGGTGAGCCTGTGGAATTCATTACCACAGGAAGTAGTTGAGTCCAAAACATTATCTGGTTTCAAGAAGCAGTTAGACATAGCACTTAGGACGAATGGGATCTAAGGATATGTGGGAAAGCGCGATTAGGCTAGTGAGTTGGGTGATCAGCCATGATCATAATGAATGGCAGAGCGGGCTTAAAGGGCGAATGGCCTCCTCCTGCTCCTATTTTTTTAATGTTTCTATGTAACAGACACACCACTCTATGGGACTGAGGAATCTGACTTGCGGTGTAGGCAGGTATTTGGAACCATTAAGGTAGGGTGACAAACAAATATTTGAAATCCTGTATGTTGTCTTTTTCTCTTCTGAGTAGAGATACCTGTGTTGCCCTGAAACTTCTTAAAATGGCAGAAGACATTTAAACAACATCTTTTGTCAATTACACACAAATGCAAGTTCCCGAGATCTCCAACAGAAAAAAATACTCTCGACATTGACTTCAGCTCTGAATTGCCTTCAGTCTTTGCCGTGCAGGTTTTCCATTTTCTTTACAAGTGATGAAAGCTCCTCTTTAATCAGACCAGCCAACCACTTAGGTGGTTACCACAATGCCCTGAGTGGAAATAGCCAAGAGATAAACCAACCAAGCGGGAAACAAACAAGCCGTGCATAACGAATATTCCCTTTAAAATACACACTTGTGTAACTGTGCTGCAATCTTAAAGGGACTATACAGTGTAACAACGAGGCATGCATGGCAGAGAAAAAAACTACAGCGAACATTGGACATGGCCTTGAACCAGAGGGCGGCCTCCCTTTGTCTCTCGCGGCCTCCCTTTGTCTTTCGCGGCCTCCCTTTCCCTCTCGCGGCCTCCCTTTCCCTCTCGCGGCCTCCCTTTCCCTCTCGCGGCCTCCCTTTCCCTCTCGCGGCCTCCCTTTCCCTCTCGCGGCCTCCCTTTCCCTCTCGCGGCCTCCCTTTCCCTCTCGCGGCCTCCCTTTCCCTCTCGCGGCCTCCCTTTCCCTCTCGCGGCCTCCCTTTCCCTCTCGCGGCCTCCCTTTCCCTCTCGCGGCCTCCCTTTCCCTCTCGCGGCCTCCCTTTCCCTCTCGCGGCCTCCCTTTGTCTCTCGCGGCCTCCCTTTGTCTCTCGCGGCCTCCCTTTGTCTCTCGCGGCCTCCCTTTGTCTCTCGCGGCCTCCCTTTGTCTCTCGCGGCCTCCCTTTGTCTCTCGCGGCCTCCCTTTGTCTCTCGCGGCCTCCCTTTGTCTCTCGCGGCCTCCCTTTGTCTCTCGCGGCCTCCCTTTGTCTCTCGCGGCCTCCCTTTGTCTCTCGCGGCCTCCCTTTCCCTCTCGCGGCCTCCCTTTCCCACTCGCGGCCTCCCTTTCCCTCTCGCGGCCTCCCTTTCCCTCTCGCGGCCTCCCTTTCCCTCTCGCGGCCTCCCTTTCCCTCTCGCGGCCTCCCTTTCCCTCTCGCGGCCTCCCTTTCCCTCTCGCGGCCTCCCTTTCCCTCTCGCGGCCTCCCTTTCCCTCTCGCGGCCTCCCTTTCCCTCTCGCGGCCTCCCTTTCCCTCTCGCGGCCTCCCTTTCCCTCTCGCGGCCTCCCTTTGTCACGCACGGCCTCCCTTTGTCACGCACGGCCTCCCTTTGTCTCTCGCGGCCTCCCTTTGTCTCTCGCGGCCTCCCTTTGTCTCTCGCGGCCTCCCTTTGTCTCTCGCGGCCTCCCTTTGTCTCTCGCGGCCTCCCTTTGTCTCTCGCGGCCTCCCTTTGTCTCTCGCGGCCTCCCTTTGTCTCTCGCGGCCTCCCTTTGTCTCTCGCGGCCTCCCTTTGTCTCTCGCGGCCTCCCTTTGTCTCTCGCGGCCTCCCTTTGTCTCTCGCGGCCTCCCTTTGTCTCTCGCGGCCTCCCTTTGTCTCTCGCGGCCTCCATTTGTCTCTCGCGGCCTCCCTCTGTCTCTCGCGGCCTCCCTCTGTCACGCGCGGCCTCCCTTTGTCACGCGCGGCCTCCCTTTCCCTCTCGCGGCCTCCCTTTGTCACTCGCGGCCTCCCTTTGCCTCTCGCGGCCTCCCTTTGCCTCTCGCGGCCTCCCTTTCCCTCTCGCGGCCTCCCTTTCCCTCTCGCGGCCTCCCTTTCCCTCTCGCGGCCTCCCTTTCCCTCTCGCGGCCTCCCTTTGTCTCTCGCGGCCTCCCTTTCCCTCTCGCGGCCTCCCTCTGTCACGCACGGCCTCCCTTTGTCACGCGCGGCCTCCCTTTGTCTCTCGCGGCCTCCCTTTGTCTCTCGCGGCCTCCCTTTGTCACTCGCGGCCTCCCTTTGTCTCTCGCGGCCTCCCTCTGTCTCTCGCGGCCCCCCTCTGCCTCTCGCGGCCCCCCTCTGCCTCCCGCGGCCCCCCTCTGCCTCCCGCGGCCTCCCTCTGCCTTTCGCGGCCTCCCTCTACCCTTCGCGGCCTCCCTCTGTCTCTCGCGGCCTCCCTCTGTCTCCCGCGGCCTCCCTCTGTCTCCCGCGGCCTCCCTCTGTCTCCCGCGGCCTCCCTCTGTCTCTCCCGGCCTCCCTCTGTCTCTCCCGGCCTCCCTCTGTCTCTCGCGGCCTCCCTCTGTCTCTCGCGGCCTCCCTCTGTCTCTCGCGGCCTCCCTCTGCCTCTCGCGGCCTCCCTCTGCCTCTCGCGGCCTCCCTCTGCCTCTCGCGGCCTCCCTCTGCCTCTCGCGGCCTCCCTCTGCCTCTCGCGGCCTCCCTCTGCCTCTCGCGGCCTCCCTCTGCCTTTCGCGGCCTCCCTCTGCCTTTCGCGGCCTCCCTCTGCCTTTCGCGGCCTCCCTCTGTCTCTCGCGTCCTCCCTCTGTCACTCGCGGCCTCCCTCTGTCACTCGCGGTCTCCCTCTGTCACTCGCGGCCTCCCTCTGCCTCTCGCGGCCTCCCTCTGCCTCTCGCGGCCTCCCACTGCCTCTCGCGGCCTCCCTCTGCCTCTCGCGGCCTCCCTCTGCCTCTCGCGGCCTCCCTCTGCCTCTCGCGGCCTCCCTCTGCCTCTCGCGGCCTCCCTCTGTCTCTCGCGGCCTCCCTCTGTCTCTCGCGGCCTCCCTCTGTCTCTCGCGGCCTCCCTCTGTCTCTCGCGGCCTCCCTCTGTCTCTCGCGGCCTCCCTCTGTCTCTCGCGGCCTCCCTCTGTCTCTCGCGGCCTCCCTCTGTCTCTCGCGGCCTCCCTCTGTCTCTCGCGGCCTCCCTCTGTCTCTCGCGGCCTCCCTCTGTCTCTCGCGGCCTCCCTCTGTCTCTCGCGGCCTCCCTCTGTCTCTCGCGGCCTCCCTCTGTCTCTCGCGGCCTCCCTCTGTCTCTCGCGGCCTCCCTCTGTCTCTCGCGGCCTCCCTCTGTCTCTCGCGGCCTCCCTCTGTCTCTCGCGGCCTCCCTCTGTCTCTCGCGGCCTCCCTCTGTCTCTCGCGGCCTCCCTCTGTCTCTCGCGGCCTCCCTCTGTCTCTCGCGGCCTCCCTCTGTCTCTCGCGGCCTCCCTCTGTCTCTCGCGGCCTCCCTCTGTCTCTCGCGGCCTCCCTTTGCATCTCGCGGCCTCCCTCTGTCTCTCTCTTTCGCGACCTCCCTCTGTCTCTCTCGCGACCTCCCTCTCTCTCACGACCTCCCTCTGTCTCTCTCTCTCTCTCGCGACCACCCTGTCTCTCTCTCGCGACCTCCCCCTGTCTCTCTCTCTCTCTCGCGACCTCCCTCTGTCGCTCTCTCTCCCTCGCGACCTCCCTCTGTCTCACTCGCGACCTCCCTCTGTCTCACTCGCGACCTCCCTCTGTCTCACTCGCGACCTCCCTCTGTCCCTCTCGCGACCTAACACGCGACCTCCCTCTGCCTCTCTCGCGACCTCCCTTTGTCTCTCTTGCGACCTCCCTCTGTCTCTCTCGCGACCTCCCTCTGTCTCTCTCGCGACCTCCCTCTGTCTCTCTCGCGACCTCCCTCTGTCTCTCTCTCTCTCTCGCGACCTCCCTCTGTCTGACTCGCGACCTCCCTCTGTCTCACTCGCGACCCCCCTCTGTCACTCTCGCGACCTAACACGCGACCTCCCTCTGTCTCTCTCGCGACCTCCCTCTGTCTCTCTCGCGACCTCCCTCTGTCTCTCTCGCAACCTCCCTCTGTCTCTGTCGCGACCTCCCTCTCTCTCTCGCGACCTCCATCTGTCTCTATCGCGACCTCCCTCTGTCTCTATCGCGACCTCCCTCTGTCTCTCTCGCGACCTCCCTCTGTCTCTCTCTCTCTCTCTCTCGCGACCTCCCTCTGTCTGACTCGCGACCTCCCTCTGTCTGACTCGCGACCTCCCTCTGTCTCACTCGCAACCTTCCTCTGTCTCACTCGCGACCTCCCTCTGTCCCTCTCGCGACCTAACACGCGACCTCCCTCTGTCTCTCTCGCGACCTCCCTCTGTCTCTCTCGCGACCTCCCTCTGTCTGTCTCGCAACCTCCCTCTGTCTCTGTCGCGACCTCCCTCTGTCTCTCTCGCGACCTCCCTCTGTCTCTCTCGCGACCTCCCTCTGTCTCTCTCGCGACCTCCCTCTGTCTCTCTCGCGACCTCCCTCTGTCTCTCTCGCGACCTCCCTCTGTCTCTCTCGCGACCTTCCTCTGTCTCTCTCGTGACCTCCCTCTGTCTCTCTCGCGACCTCCCTCTGTCTCTCTCTCTCTCTCTCGCGACCTCCCTCTGTCTGACTCGCGACCTCCCTCTGTCTCACTCGGGACCTCCCTCTGTCTCTCTCGCAACCTCCCTCTGTCTCTGTCGCGACCTCCCTCTGTCTCTCTCGCGACCTCCCTCTGTCTCTCTCGCGACCTCCCTCTGTCTCACTCGCGACCTCGCTCTGTCCCTCTCGCGACCTAACACGCGACCTCCCTCTGTCTCTCTCGCGACCACCCTCTGTCTCTCTCGCGACCTCCCTCTGTCTCTCTCGTGACCTCCCTCTGTCTCTCTCGCGACCCTCCTCTGTCTCTCTCGCGACCTCCCTCTGTCTCTCTCGCGACCTCCCTCTGTCTCTCTCGCGACCTCCCTCTGTCTCTCTCGCGACCTCCCTCTGTCTCACTCGCGACCTCCCTCTGTCTCACTCGCGACCTCCCTCTGTCTCTCTCGCGACCTCCCTCTGTCTCTCTCGCGACCTCCCTCTGTCTCTCTCGCGACCTCCCTCTGTCTCTCTCGCGACCTTCCTCTGTCTCTCGCGACCTCCCTCTGTCTCTCTCTCTCTCTCACGACCTCCCTCTGTCTGACTCGCGACCTCCCTCTGTCTCACTCGCGACCTCCCTCTGTCTCACTCGCGACCTCCCTCTGTCCCTCTCGCGACCTAACACGCGACCTCCCTCTGTCTCTCTCGCGACCTCCCTCTGTCTCTCTCGCATCCTCCCTCTGTCTCTGTCGCGACCTCCCTCTGTCTCTCTCGCATCCTCCCTCTGTCTCTGTCGCGACCTCCCTCTGTCTCTCTCGCAACCTTCCTCTGTCTCTCTCGCGACCTCCCTCTGTCTCTCTCGTGACCTCCCTCTGTCTCTCTCTCTCTCTCGCGACCTCCCTCTGTCTGACTCGCGACCTCCCTCTGTCTGACTCGCGACCTCCCTCTGTCACACTCGTGACCTCCCTCTGTCTCACTCGCGACCTCCCTCTGTCTCACTCGCGACCTCCCTCTGTCTCACTCGCGACCTCCCTCTGTCTCACTCGCGACCTCCCTCTGTCTCACTCGCGACCTCCCTCTGTCTCTCTCGCGACCTCCCTCTGTCTCTCTCGCGACCTCCCTCTGTCTCTCTCGCGACCTCCCTCTGTCTCTCTCGCGACCTCCCTGTCTCTCTCGCGACCTCCCTCTGTCTCTGTCGCGACCTCCCTCTGTCTCTCTCGCGACCTCCCTCTGTCTCACTCACGCCCTCCCTCTGTCCCTCTCGCGACCTAACACGCGACCTCCCTCTGTCTCTCTCGCGACCTCCCTCTGTCTCTCTCGCGACCTCCCTCTGCCTCTCTCGCGACCTCCCTCTGTCTCTCCCGCGACCTCCCTCTGTCTCTCTCGCGACCTCCCTCTGTCTCACTCGCGACCTCCCTCTGTCTCACTCGCGACCTCCCTCTGTCTCACTCGCGACCTCCCTCTGTCCCTCTCGCGACCTAATGCACGACCTCCCTCTGTCCCTCTCGCGACCTAATGAGCGACCTCCCGCTGTCTCTCTCGCGACCTCCCTCTGTCTCTCTCGTGACCTCCCTCTGCCCCTCTCGCGACTTCCCTCTGCCTGTCTCGCGACCCCCATCTGTCTCTCTCGTGACCTCCCTCTATCTCTCTCGTGTCCCCCCTCTGTCCCTCTCGCGACCCCGCTCTGTCCCTCTCACGACCCCCCTTTGTCCCTCTCGCGACCCCCCTTTGTCCCTCTCGCGACCCCCCTTTGTCCCTCTCGCGACCCCCCTTTGTCCCTCTCGCGACCCCCCTTTGTCCCTCTCGCGACCCCCCTTTGTCCCTCTCGCGACCCCCCTTTGTCCCTCTCGCGACCCCCCTTTGTCCCTCTCGCGACCCCCCTTTGTCCCTCTCGCGACCCCCCTTTGTCCCTCTCGCGACCCCCTTCTGTCTCTCGCGACCCCCTTCTGTCTCTCGCGACCCCCCTCTGTCTCACTCGTGACCTCCCTCTGTCTCACTCTCGACCTCCCTCTGTCTCACTCGCGACCTCCCTCTGTCTCACTCGCGACCTAACCCGCGACCTCCCTCTGTCCCTCTCACGACCTAACGCGCGACCTCCCTCTGTCTCTCTCGCGACCTCCCTCTGTCTCTCTCGCGACCTCCCTCTGTCTCTCTCGCGACCTCCCTCTGTCTCTCTCGCGACCTCCCTCTGTCTCTCTCGCGACCTCCCTCTGTCTCACTTGCGACCTTCCTCTGTCTCACTCGCGACCTCCCTCTGTCTTGTCATAATATGCACTCATGTTCATAATGAGATACAGACAGGCAGGAATGGACACACACAGGAATCAATCACCACACAGAATACAGAACAAACAATCACACGAGGCAGGAAGGCTCGGCCTCTTCGTACCGGTGATAGCTGTAGCAACAGTCCGGGTGCAATATACAGTCAGCACTTACTACACATGGCACAGGGCAAGTCTGGGCACGCCAGACCAGGGTTAGCAAGCTTAGTTTAATAGAGTGTCGACCCACAGCGAACTGTGTACATTACTCGGCAAGTTCAATAAAGCAGTGTTGAACCATCTACAGCGTTGAAAACCTGTTTTCAAGTGATACTGCATCGAGTTGCAGTCCGTGTTAATCCAACATCTATAACACATCATGGTACCAGGAAACTATTAACTCTAACGGACCTACCTCGAGTAAATCTGAAACGACCGGAAAGCAAGTAGCAAACAGCCAGCGGTATGGAAAAGATCCAGGCCCCTCCGCAGCTCCGGATCTCCGGCAACCTCGGCGCCAACTGGAGGGTCTTCAGACAGAAGTTCCTCCTACACCTTGCGGCATCCGACCTTGAGGAAGCATCAGATGCCAGGAAAATCGCGCTGCTCCTGTCGACGGCGGGGGATCACGCCATTCACATCTTTAACTCGCTCACGTTTGCCCAAGGAGAAGCTAAAGCAACGTTCCAGACCATTCTGCAAAAATTCGACAGCCACTGTGAAGTCAAGCTAAATGAGACCTTTGAACAGTACATCTTCCAACAGAGGCTTCAGGGTAAGGAGGAACCTTTTCACTCCTTTTTGACCCATCTCTGCATCTTAGCACACTGGGCTAAATCGCTGGCTTTTAAAGCAGACCAAGCAGGCCAGCAGCACGGTTCAATTCCCGCACTAGCCTCCCCGAACAGGCGCTGGAATGTGGCGACTTGGGGCTTTTCACAGTAACTTCATTGAAGCCTACTTGTGACAATAAGCAATTTTCATTTCATGTAACTATGACTCGTCTGCTGATTCCATGATCCGGGATCAGATCGTTTTCGGGGTCCATTCCGACTCCCTGTGGAGCAGCTCCTTAAAATCAAACGTATGACCCTCACGATCGCCATCGAAACACGCGTTGTCCATGAATATGCCAGAAATCGCTACTCCCACATCAAGGTGGCAGAAACGGCAAAACTAGCCTCCCACGAGGGAGGAAGTGTACAGGCCATCACTGGGCTGCAGGGCCTGAGCATTGAGGAGAGTGGCCGTTTCGCGGATTTCAGTGGCCGTTTAGCTGGCTTTCCACGGGGCCCCGCGCAGGAGCACTGCGACTGGGAGGACAATGCGGCCGAAAACCCTACTGCGCATGTGCGAACGTCGGTCGACCGCACTGCGCAGTAGGGTTTTCCGCACACGGAACGCACTGACGTCAGCATCATGTGCCAAAATTGTGGTTCCACCCATTTAAAGTGGCAATGCCCAGACAAAGGTAGGCAATGTCTACAGTGTGGAAAGCCAGTGCATTATGCGGCCTCATGCAGGTCCGCTCCACCGGTCAAAAGCCAGCGATCACAGCTGTAACGCAGACCTGTCCACTGCATACAGCAAGGCATGCAGGATTCCAATCCCGAAAGCCCAACGGACCCAAATGGTGACTGCCTCGAGTCTCCATATCAGGTGGGCATTATCACCACACGTGAGAATGTCTCCTCCACTCATGCAAAGCGCCTCTCAATCCGAAGTGTAAATCCTGGTGACGAATATCGCGCTGTCTTTAAAGTGAATCAGTGCAGAATCCAATTCAAACTGGACACTGGTGCGTCTGCAAACCTCATCTCGACAGCATCCGAGACCAACCCAGAATTCTTCTGCCAGCCTGCCAGCTAGTTGATTACAATGGCAATGCCATAACTGCTAGTGGGATCGTGTCATCTAGTTGTATCCCACAAGGCAATCACAGCGACGTTACGATTTGGGATTGCCAGGCCTGACGAGGCATCCCTGCTACCGTGGTGCCCGTGCATGTAAACTCCTTAATCTGGTACAGCGAATCCATGCCATGTCCTCTGCACCTCCGACTGCCTCATCTCATGTGAATCTACAGGCTGACATAGACGACATCCTCACGCAATATCCCGATGTGTTCGATGGGATGGGCACGCTCCCGTATCGCTACAAAATACTACTCAAGCCGGATGCCACCCCAGTCATTCATGCACCACACCAGGTGCCGGCTCCTTTAAAGGAGCGTTTAAAAGCGCAGCTGCAAGAGCTCCAAAGTCAGGGCATCATTTCAAGGGTCACGGAACCAACAGACTGGGTCAGCTCCATGGTCTGCGTGAAAAAGCCCTCAGGCGAAATACGAATCTGTATCGATCCCAAAGACCTCAATCGCGACATCATGAGGGAGCACTACCCGATCCCGAAGTGGGAAGAATTAACCTCTGAGATGGCACACACCAAATTCTTTACCAAGCTGGACGCCTCACATGGTTTCTGGCAGATACAACTGGACGACTCCAACAGGAAGCTCTGCACGTCTAACACTCCATTCGACAGGTACTGTTACAACCGCATGCCTTTCGGTATCATTTCAGCCTCCAAAGTATTTCACCGCATAATGGAGCAAATGATGGAAGGCATCGAGGGTGTGCGAGTCTATGTGGATGACGTGATAATCTGGTCCACGACCCCCGAGGAGCACATAGATTGGCTCAAACAGGTCTTTAAAAGGGTCCACGAGAATGGCCTCAAGCTAAACAGGACCAAATGCTCATTTAGTCTGTCATCAATCAAATTTCTGGGTGACCAAATATCCCAGCAGGGTGTGCAACCTGAAGTAATGGCAATCAATGCCATGAAGACCCCAGAGGACAAAAAGGCGGTACTACGCTTCCTGGAGATGGTGAATTTTCTGGGAAAATTCATTCCTAACATGGCATCCGACACCACAGCCCTCTGGCATCTAGTAAAAAAGACCACCGTATTCCAGTGGACACCAACACATCAAGTGGAGTGGATGGAGCTCAAGGCAAAGCTCACCGCGGCCCCAGTCCTGGCGTTCTTTGACCCAACCAAGGAAACAAAAATATCCACGGACACAAGCCAGGACGGTATTGGTGCGGTGCTCCTCCAGAAAGATGACTCCTCGTCCTGGGTTCCAATGGCATACGCATCCAGGGCCATGACTCCGACCGAGCAAAGGTACGCACAGATTGAAAAGGAGTGCCAGGGTCTCCTAACAGGAATCGTTAAATTCCACTATTACCTATACGGTCTGCCAAAGTTCACGGTGGAAACAGACCACAGACCCTTAGTCCACATCATCCAGGATGATTTAAATGACATGACGCCCCGGCTACAGCGCATTCTTCTGCAACTCCGCCGATATGATTTCGACGTCGTCTACACACCGGGCAAGGAGCTGATAATCACGGATGCCCTATCCAGATCCATCACCACGCCCTGCGAGCATGTAGACTTCATTCGCCAAATTGAGGCACAGGTGCAGATGTGCGCCAGCAATCTCCCGACCACTGATGAACATGTCGTCCAGATACGAGCAGAAACTGCCAAAGACCCTCTGCTGCAAAGGGTAATGCACCACCTCGCAAATGGGTGGTAGAGGGGCAATGCCTCCAGTTTTTTAATGTCAAGGATGATTTGACGATTGTTGAAGGGACCATTCTGAAACTGGATTGAATTGTTATCCCCCACAGCATGCAGGCCATGGTGCTCAAGCAGATCCATGAGGGTCACCTTGGAGTCGCGAAATGCTGATGCAAAGCTCGACAGGCAGTTTACTGGCCTGGGATCAGCCAGGACATCTCCAACATGGTCCTCAATTGCACCACATGCCAGAGATTCCAACCATCTCAGCCCAAGGAGATGCTCCAACAACATGAGCTCGCGACCTCTCCGTGGTCCAAAGTGGGAATAGACCTCTTTCACGCAAATGGGCATGACTATGTACTTCTGATCGATTTACTTTTCAAACTACCCAGAAGTTGTGAATTGTTGGACCTCACATCAAAATCAGTCATCAAGGCCTGCAAGGAGACATTTTCCAGGCACGGTATGCCACTCATAGTGATGAGCAACAACGGTCCATGTTTCCACAGCCAAGAGTGGTCCAACTTTGCACAATGTTACCACTTAAAACATGTCACATCCAGTCCCCATTACCCGCAGTCAAACGGGAAGGTGGAAAAAGGGGTCCACATTGTCAAGCAGCTACTCTGCAAGGCTGCAGACTCTGCATCTGATTTTAACCTTGCACTGTTGGCATACAGGGCAACCCCTCTGTCGACTGATCTGTCTCCAGCTCAACTACTCATGAATCGCAACTGCGGACAACTGTTCCAGCCATCCACGTTCCAGACCTTGATCACCTCCCGGTGCTAAGAAAAGTGCAGCGACTCAGGGACCAGCAGAAGATCACGTATGATGCTCATGCCACTGATTTGCCTGTGCTGGCTCCAGAAGATGTTGTTCGCATCACACTGCCTGAGGGAGGTTGGTCAGCCCCAGCTGTTGTTGTACGACAGACTGCCCCCAGATCTTTCGTTGTTTGCATTGCTGATGGCTCCATTCTCAGGCGCAAAGAAGGGCACTGCGCAAAGTTGCCTGCCCACCACCACCTGACGACACCCCTCCAAGACGCCTCCTTCGGACATTTCAAACAACGAGCCCGCCAATCTGGCAGTAATCCCGCCTGTCGAGACGCCAACGTCCCCCCCGCCACCTCTGAGGCGGTCGACAAGAATCCGTCACCCACCACAAAGACTGGACTTATATACTTTAACTGTGTAAATTTTGTTCACCTTGTTCTGTATATGCATGATAGACACCTTCCCATGTATATATGTTCACTCACCATTTTGCACATAGTCACACATGTAAATACAAGCATACAGCCACAAGCATCCAAAATTTATTTTAAAAGGGCAGATGTCATAATATGCACTCGTGTTCAGAATGAGATACAGACAGGCAGTAATGGACACACACAGGAACCAATCACTACACAGAATACAGAACAACCAATCACCAGGCAGGACATTACAGGGTGCATTACCAGTATAAAACAAACGAGGCAGGAAGGCTCGGCCTCTTCATACCGGTGATAGCTGTAGCAACAGTCAGGGTGCAATGTACAGTCAGGGTGCAATGTACAGTCAATGTACTACACATGGCACAGGGCAAGTCTGGGCAAGCCAGACCAAGGTTAGCAAGCATAGATTAATAGAGTGTCGACCCTAAGCGAACTGTGTACATTAGTCGCCAAGTTCAATAAAGCAGTGTTGAACCATCTTCAGCGTTGGAAGCCTGTTTTCAAGGGATACTGCAGCGAGTTGCAGTCCGTGTTAATCCAACAGAGATAACACATCATGTCTCTCTTGCGATTTTCCTCTGTCTCTCTTGTGACCTCACTTGCAACCTCCCTCTCTTGCGACCTCACACGTGACCTCCCTCTCTCTCTCTCGCGCGACCTTCTTCTGTCTCACTCGCAACCTCCCTCTGTCTCTCTCGCGACCTCCCTCTGTCTCTGTGGTAATCACCACTGATGTATATATTAGGAGATGTGTGGTAAGGCCCTGTACTACAGGTACGGGGGTAGTTCCTGCCTGCTGGCTCCGCCCAGTAGGCAGAGTATAAATATGTGCTCCCCGTACAGCAGCCATTTCGCCAGCTGCTGTAGGAGGCCACAGATCTTGGTATAATAAAGCCTCAGTTGTATTCAACTCTCGTCTTTGTGCAATTGATCGTGCATCAATTTATTACACTAAAGTTTTCAAAAGATGGACCTCCGCATCAAGCCGGATTGCCCGCAGCTGGATCCGCAATCAAGCAACTCCAAAAAGGACTTTGAGCATTGGCTAGCTTGTTTCGAAGCTTACATCCGGTCTGCACCAGACCCAGTTCCGGAAGCTCAGAAGATCCAGATCCTCTACTCACGCTGGGCTCCAACGTTTTTCCGCTTATCCAGGACGCGCCGACCTATGATGAAGCCATGGCGCTACTGAAAGAGAACTACGCCCAGCGGACGAACACGCTCTTCGCCAGACACACACACTCTAATCGTAGTCCACTCCCTGGTGAGTCCGTAGAAGATTTCTGGCGTGCTTTAATTCCCCTGGTCAGAGACTGTGACTGTCAGGCCGTCATGGCCACGGAACATTCGAACCTCCTCATGCAGGGCGCTTTCGCCACGGGGATAGGGTCAGACCACATCCGCCAGCGACTTTTAGAGGGGGCCACGCTTGACCTCGCGGAAACCAAAAAGCTGGCGCTATCGATGACAATCGGCTCGCGCAATATCCAGGCCTACACCCCGGCCGCGCGGCCCACTCCTCCTATGCATCTTGGACTTCTCAGACGGCAGCCCCACCGGGGACCCCACTCAGCCAATCCTATGCCTGTGCCACGTGCCAGCCAGCCAACCCCGGGGGCCCCAGATGTTACTTCTGTGGGCAGCAAAAACACCCCCGCCAACGCTGCCCGCCCCGTAGCGCTCTTTGCAAGGCCTGCGGCAAGAAGGGGCACTTCGCCGCGGTGTGCCAGGCCTGCTCAGTCGCCGCGATTGCCCCGAACCCCCCCCGCGTACGGACAGTGGGCCATCTTCCCCTCCTCAGACCACGTGTGGCCCATGGGCGCCGCCATCTTTTTCAACCCCCGCCACGTGCGGTCCGTGGGCACCGCCATCTTGTCCACCTCAGGATCTTCAGGCGCCGCCATCTTGTATCCCCCACGGCACATGGGCGCCACCATCGTACCAGGACCCGTGCCCCCCGGGCACGCCATTGTCCGACATCAGCGACGACCAGCCGCGACTCGCCTCGGTCACGATTGACCAGTCTCGCCCGCACAATCTAGCCACCGCCTCGACAAGCGTGAAGATCGATGGGCACGAGATCTCCTGTCTGCTGGACTCCGGGAGCACTGAAAGCTTCACCCATCCTGATACGATAAAGCGCTGCTCCCTCGCGGTACATCCCGCCAATCAGAGAATCTCCTTGGCCTCTGGGTCCCACTCCATGGCGATCAGGGGGTACTGTATAGCCACGCTCACGATCCAGGGCGTAGAATTCAGCGGCTTCCGCCTCTGCATCCGCCCCAACCTCTGCGCTGCCTTGTTACTCGGCCTGGACTTCCAGTGTAACCTCCAGAGCCTAACATTGAAATTCGGCGGGACCCTACCACCACTTCCTGTGTGCGGCCTCGTGACCCTAAAGGTCGACCCACCTTCCCTATTCGCAAACCTAACCCCGGATTGCAAACTCGTCGCCACCAGGAGCAGACGGTACAGCACCCAGGACAGGACCTTCATCAGGTCCGAGGTCGAGCGGCTGCTTCGGGAAGGCATCGTCGAGGCCAGCAACAGCCCCTGAAGATGCTCAAGCTGTAGTTGTGAAAACTGGAGAGAAACACCGAATGGTCGTGGACTGCAACCAGACCATCAATCGGTACACGCAGCTCGACGCGTATCCCCTCCCACGCATATCTGATATGGTCAATCAGATTGCACAGTACCGGGTCTTCTCAACTGTAGACCTAAAATCCGCCTACCACCAACTCCCCATCCGTAAGGCGGACCACCCATACAATGCCTTCGAGGCAGATGGCCGCCTCTACCAGTTTCTTAGGGTTCCTGTCAGTGTCACCAACGGGGTCTCGGTCTTCCAAAGGGAGATGGATCAAATGGTCGACCGGTACCGGCTGCGAGCCACTTTCCCGTACCTAGACAATGTCACCATCTGCGGCCACGATCAGCAGGACCATGATGCCAACCTTGCCAAATTTCTCCACACCGCCACTCTCCTAAACCTCCCCTATAACAAGGAGAAGTGCGTATTCAGCACGAACTGCTTAGCCATCCTTGGCTATGTGGTCCAGAACGGAGTTCTGGGGCCCGACTCCGACCGCATGCCCCCCCTCATGGAACTCCCCTTCCCCACTGCCCCAAGGCCCTCAAACGCTGCCTGGGGTTCTATTCTTACTACGCCCAGTGGGTCCCAAACTATGCGGACAAGGCCGCCTACTCATCCAGTCCACTCTTTTCCCCCTGACGGCCGAGGCTCAACAGGTCTTCAACCGTATTAGGGCCGACATCGCCAAGGCCGCGATGCACGCAGTTGACGAGACGTTACCCTTTCAAGTGGAGAGCGACGCATCAGACGTCGCTCTAGCCGTCACCTCAACCAGGCAGGCAGGCCCGTGGCATTCTTTTCACGAACCCTTCATGCCTCCGAAATGCGACACTCCTCTGTCGAAAAAGAGGCCCAGGCCATCGTTGAAGCTGTGCGGCATTGGAGGCATTACCTGGCCGTCAGGAGATTCACTCTCCTCACTGACCAACGGTCGGTAGCCTTTATGTTTCATAACACAGCGGGGCAAGATCAAAAACGATAAAATCTTGCGGTGGAGGATCGAGCTCTCCACCTACAGCTACGAGATTGTGTATCGCCCCAGTAAGCTCAACGAGCCCCCAGATGCCCTATCCCAAGGTACATGTGCCAGCGCACAGGTGGACCGTCTCCGGACTCTGCACGACAACCTTTGTCACCCGGGAGTCACACGGTTGTACCACTTCATCAAGGCCCACAATCTGCCCTACTCCGTCGAGGAAGTACGGGCAATCACCAGGGACTGGCAGGCCTGTGCGGAGTGCAAACCGCACTTCTATCAGCCGGACCGTGCGCGCCTGGTGAAGGCATCCCGCCCCTTTGAACGCCTCAGCGTGGATTTCAAAGGGCCCCTCCCGGCCTCCCGCTGGCAGGAGGTCCTCCCCGATGCACTGCACTCCATTCGGTCGCTACTATGCACTGCGACTAACGACACACCCCATGAATGTCTCTTCGCCTTCCCCAGGAAGTCCACATCAGGGGTGTTGCTCCCGACTTGGCTCGCAGCTCCAGGACCCGTACTCCTCCGTAAGCACGTACGACTCCACAAGGCGGATCCATTGGTTGAAAGGGTGCAGTTACTCCACGCTAACCCCCAGTATGCCTACGTAGCGTACCCCGACGGCCGCCAGGATACTGTCTTTCTCTGGGACCTGGCACCAGCAGGTTCCCCACACACACACACCCGGCCCGGCGCACCGGCAGCAACCCCCCCGGGACCATCAGTCCGCCCCCTGCCCAAGCCCGAGGACGAGGAGGATTTTGGCACCCTCCCGGAGTCACCAAGGACCAGACCGACACCGGAATCGCCACCACCACTGCGTCGCTCCCAACGTCAGATCAAGGCCCCGGACTGGCTAAACCTGCAATTGGTTTGGGACGGTTAAAGCACCATGTACTGGACTCTAAATTTTTTTTGCCTCTGTATATTAAAACTTGTTCTGTTTACAGTTCTCCGCCACCCCCGCCAGACTCAGTTTTAACATGGGGTGAATGTGGTAATCACCACTGTTGTGTATATTAGGAGATGTGTGGTAAGGCCCTGTACTACAGGTACGGGGGTAGTCCCTGCCTGCTGGCTCCACCCAGTAGGCGGAGTATAAATATGTGTGCTCCCCGTACCGCAGCCTTTTCGCCAGCTGCTGTAGGAGGCCACACATCTTAGTGCAATAAAGCCTCAGTTGTATTCAACTCTCGTCTTTGTGCAATTGATCGTGCATCAGTCTCTCTCTCTCTCTCTCTCTGTCTCTCTCTCGCGACCTCCCTCTGTCTCTCTCTCTCTCTCGTGACCTTCCTCTGTCTCCTCTCTCTCGTGACCTCCCTCTGTCTCTCTCTCTCTCGCAACCTCCCTCTGTCTCTCTCTCTCACCCTCTCGTGACCTCCCTCTGTCTCTCTCTCGCAACCTCCCTCTGTGTCTCTCTCGCAACCTCCCTGTCTCTCTCTCTCTCTCTCGCGACCACCCTCTGTCTCCCTCCCTCTGTCTCTCTCTTGCGACCTCCTTCTGTCTCTCTCTCTCTCTCACCCTCTCGTGACCTCCCACTGTCTCTCTCTCTCACCCTCTCGTGACCTCCCTCTGTCTCTCTCTCTCTCACAACCTCCCTCTGTGTCTCTCTCGCGACCTCCCTGTCTCTCTCTCTCTCTCGCGACCTCCCTCTCGCACTCTTGCCTACAGAATCTGATGTCTGTGTTGCACGCGCTGTCTCTTTTTGTTACCGCTCTTTCACGCTCTCTTACTCTCTTCTGCGCTCTCTTTCTCATGCTCACTTGCTCATGTTCTCCCGCATTCTCTCCCTCTCACACTCTCTCTCCCTCTCGCAGTCCTCTCGCCTATGGACTCCGATGTCTCGCACTCGCAGTCTCGCACGTGATGTCCTCTTTCAGGCTATTGCTCTCTTGCCCGCACGCTCTCCCTCCCTCGTGTTCTAGCGTGCCTGTCCCCCTCTCTGGCGCGCTGTGTCCCCCCTCTCTGGCGCGCTATGTCCCCCCTCTCTGGCGCGCTGTGTCCCCCCTCTCTGGCGCGCTGTGTCCCCCCTCTCTGGCGCGCTGTGTCCCCCCTCTCTGGCGCGCTATGTCCCCCCTCTCTGGCGCGCTGTGTACCCCCTCTCTGGCGCGCTGTGTCCCCCCGCTCTGGCGCGCTGTGTCCCCCCGCTCTGGCGTGCTGTGTCCCCCCTCTCTGGCGCGCTGTGTCCCCCCTCTCTGGCGCGCTGTGTCCCCCCTCTCTGGCGCGCTGTGTCCCCCCTCTCTGGCGCGCTGTGTCCCCCCTCTCTGGCGCGCTGTGTCCCCCCTCTCTGGCGCGCTATGTCCCCCCTCTCTGGCGCGCTGTGTACCCCCTCTCTGGCGCGCTGTGTCCCCCCGCTCTGGCGCGCTGTGTCCCCCCGCTCTGGCGTGCTGTGTCCCCCCTCTCTGGCGCGCTGTGTCCCCCCTCTCTGGCGCGCTGTGTCCCCCCTCTCTGGCGCGCTGTGTCCCCCATCTCTGGCGCGCTGTGTCCCCCCTCTCTGGCGCGCTGTGTCCCCCCTCTCTGGCGCGCTGTGTCCCCCCTCTCTGGCGCGCTGTGTCCCCCCTCTCTGGCGCGCTGTGTCCCCCCTCTCTGGCGCGCTGTGTCCCCCCTCTCTGGCGCGCTGTGTCCCCCCTCTCTGGCGCGCTGTGTCCCCCCTCTCTGGCGCGCTGTGTCCCCCCTCTCTGGCGCGCTGTGTCCCCCCTCTCTGGCGCGCTGTGTCCCCCCTCTCTGGCGCGCTGTGTCCCCCCTCTCTGGCGCGCTGTGTCCCCCCTCTCTGGCGCGCTGTGTCCCCCCTCTCTGGCGCGCTGTGTCCCCCCTCTCTGGCGCGCTGTGTCCCCCCTCTCTGGCGCGCTGTGTCCCCCCTCTCTGGCGCGCTGTGTCCCCCCTCTCTGGCGCGCTGTGTCCCCCCTCTCTGGCGCGCTGTGTCCCCCCTCTCTGGCGCGCTGTGTCCCCCTCTCTGGCGCGCTGTGTCCCCCCCTCTCTGGCGCGCTGTGTCCCCCCCTCTCTGGCGCGCTGTGTCCCCCCCTCTCTGGCGCGCTGTGTCCCCCCCTCTCTGGCGCGCTGTGTCCCCCCCTCTCTGGCGCGCTGTGTCCCCCCCTCTCTGGCGCGCTGTGTCCCCCCCTCTCTGGCGCGCTGTGTCCCCCCTCTCTGGCGCGCTGTGTCCCCCCTCTCTGGCGCGCTGTGTCCCCCCTCTCTGGCGCGCTGTGTCCCCCCTCTCTGGCGCGCTGTGTCCCCCCTCTCTGGCGCGCTCTGTCCCCCCTCTCTGACGCGCTGTGTCCCCCCTCTTTGACGCGCTCTGTCTCTCTTGTACTCTCCCTCACACACTCCATTAATATTTGGAAAACAGAATTTTCCATTCATAAAACCATGTTGATTTTGCTTCATTTGATTAGGATTTTCTAAATGATATACTAATTTCTGAAAAATAGTTTCCAGCATTTTCTCAGTGACAGGTGTTAGGCTAATTGGCCTATAATTTCCTGCTTTCTGTCTTCCTCCTCTCTTGAATAGAAGTATTGCAGTTGTGCTTTGTGAATTGGCTAAGAATTTTCCAGAATCTATGGGATTTTTGAAGATTACAATCGATACGTCCACTGTCTCGGCAATCACTGGGAATGTATTTTCCAGGCTACTTGGTCAGCCTTTAGTCCCATTAGTTTTCCTTGTAATTTTTCCTGGAGTAATTCTCTTGTATTCTTGCAATGCTTTCTGTGTCTCCTACTGTGAAAACAGGTAGAAAATAAAAGTCTTTGTCATTTCCTTGGTTTCCATTATTAATTCCCTAGTACTCATTCACAAAGGTAGAGGAGCCTAGAACGAGAGGGCAAAGGTTTAAGGTGAGAGGAGAGAGTTACAAAACAGACCAGAGGGGAAATTTCTTCACACACAGGGTGATGAACATCTGGAATGAGCTGGTAGAGGCGGGTACAATTTTTTCCTTTTAAAAAAAAAAGTTAGACAGTCACATGGGCAGGGTGGGTGTAGAGGGATGTGGGACTAGCTTAGTGATAGAAACTGGACCTGTTTCCATGCTGTAAACATCTATGACTCTATAAGGACGAACGTTCACTTTAACTACACGATTAGTTTTTATATAATTGTAAAAGATCTTGTAACCTGTTTCTATATTTATCTTGTTAGATTACTTTCATGTTCTAATTTCTCCCTCATTTTCTTTTGGTCGTTCTTCGCTGTTTTTTAAAAATGTTCTCAATCTTCTGGCCTACCATTAATCTTTACAGCCTTGTACCCCTTTCTTTCAATTTGATGCCATCGTTAACTTTCTTAATTGGTCACCGATTGTGCATCCTCCTTGTAGATTCTTGTTTTCTCAATGAAATTAAAATTGATTCAATTTTATGCATGTTATAACCCTCACGAGACCCACTGGGATGACCCAATTGATCTTCTCATGGGGCTTGTGGAATACGAGCTCCACAACTGAGGGGCAGAGGCCTAACAGCTGGGGCTCATGAGTCTAGTGCTTAAAAGCCAGCCGGATTGGTAACGGCATCATTGGTAGTCCCACCTGGAGACTTATGTGCGGTATCCGCATTGCAGCCTTTACTTTTGTTTACCTAACTAAGCCTTTGTTGCTTAACCTTCTAAGGACCCCTGAAGATATTAACTGGTGACATACCAGAGAGCCATTGTCCATCATTGGAACAATGATGACTCCAGTTTACGGGCAGCAATCAGTGCGCCTGTCACTGATAGTGGTTCAGGGGTCTGGACCCAGTCTGTTGGGCTGCGACTGGTTACAGAGACTCTGCCCAGACTGGCAGCAGATTTTTTGAATGGATACAGACGGATTGTACAAGGTCCTGGATAGTTTTCCAAGATGGATTGGGGAAAATAAAAGGAGTCATGGCCAAAATTTACCTGCATCCCGAAGCCCAACCCAAGTATTTTAGGGGACGCCCGATTCCATTTACCCTGTTGTTGAAGTGGACGGCGTGTTCATCCAGCTGGAAAACCTGGGGATTATTCGCTCAGTTCAGTTCGCGGAGTGGGCAGTTTAAGATTGTCCGCCTGAGCAGTTATTATAAAATGACCGTGAACAAGACCTCCTGATTGGACAGGCACCCAATCCTGTGCTTGGAGGACCTTTATGCGAATTTGGCTGGGGATTCATTCTTTCTACAAGTTGGACATAAGCCATGCTTACCTCTAGTTGGATGCAGTGTCCAGGAAATATGTGACTATCAGTATCCACAGGGAACTGTATGAATACGCCAGGCTTCCATTTGGAGTATCTTCTGCCTGCACTATCTTCCAACAGGTTATGGAGAGCATCCTTCAAGGGCTCCCATAGGTGGCAGTCTACTTGGACGACGTCTTAATTACCAGAGCCACTGAAAAGGAACACATAAATAATTTGGAAGAGGTCCTCCAACGTTTCTGTGAGGCAAATGTCTGCCTAAAAAGGGGCAAGTGCATCTTCCAGGCAAAAGAGGTCACATACTTGGGGTACCTGATAGACAAGAACAGTTTGCACATGATGGAGGAGAAGGTTTGAGCTATCAAGCATGTCCCATGCCAGAAAATACGACAGGGCTACGGTCATTCCGAGGGCTTGTAAACCATTACGTAAAATTCATTCCGAATCATATTGGCACCACATGCACTCCTAAAAAACATCAGAAATGGGCATGGAGGGGGCCTCAAGAAGTAACAACAATTGTCCTCTAGGCTGCTAACACATTAGGGTCTTTCCAGCCCACTCCTCCTCAATTGTGATGCCTCCCCATATGGCATTAGGGCACTGTTGTCCCATCGGATGGATGACGGGACAGAGAGGTCAATAGTCTATGTGTCTAAAACCTTGACACAGAGCTGGTACGCTCAGATTGAAAAGGGAGGAATGGCTGTGATCTTCGGTCAAAATGTTCCATTTATGGGCAGCACTTCGCAATCATCATGGATCATAAACCATTCCTTGACCTTTTTCAAAGAAGACAAGGCGATACCACTGATAGAGTCAGCCAGCATCCAGCGATGGGCACTATTGTTGGCGGCATGTGAGTATGCCTTCAGGTATCGCCCAGGCACGTAGATTGCGCGCAGATGCCCTGAGCTGACTCCCATTGCCGACATGTGCCCCCTTCCATGCTAATAGCGGACAAAGTTGTGTTGGCACTAGATTTTATGGACATCTTGCCAATCACAACCTCGCAAATTTGTGAGTCGATGCAAAAGGACTTTACATTGGCAAAGTTGTGCCACGTCGCCCTGCATAGGGGACGACAGGAAAAGCTGCCTGAAGAACTGCGTGTTTTCACAACTAAGCAACATGAACTTAGTGTTGAAGATGGCATTCTCCTGTGGGGAGCCCTTGTACTGGTCCCGAGGCAAGGCAGGAAAGCCATACTGCAAGACCTGCACAATGGGTGGTGCCTGTGGTGTCCAAAACGAAAATACTTGCCAGAAGTTGCGTGTGGTGGCCGGGAGGTGATGGTGACATCAAGAGGTTGGTAAAGTAGGTTGGTAAAGCAGCGTACGTCATGTCAAGAGCATCAAATGTTACCACCATCAGCCTCACTTCACCCCTGGGAGTGGCAAGGCCAGCGATGCGTGCGGTTACATGCCGATGTTGCTGGACCTTTCTTTAGGGTCAGTGTTCCTGCTACTCGTCGGCACCCACTCAAAATGGCTGGACATTTACCGGATGCCGGCTACCACTTCATGGATCACCATTGAGAAACTACGCCAGTCCTTTAGTCTCCATGGTACCACGGAGGTGCTCTTTACTGATATCGGCACCCCTTTCACACCCAGTTGATGTGCTTTCTGGCCTGAAGTTCATAGCACATCACAAGCGGTTTGAAGTGAAGACTGATGTTTTCTTGGATGGAGAGTTGAAGCAGCCTCCCTCTGGGCAGATTTACCTGCACTGCAGTGCTGACATCTGATCACCCTCTACTCGGGATGACTGTATGCTCATTTGTGGCCCAAAGAGACGCAGGAGCATCAATGACCACAAGGGAACATTAGTGAGTTCTCCTGGTCCTGTCATTTTCCTGAAAGATTTTAAAGAGGGGCATAATGAAACAAGCCACAAGGTCAGTTGAGACAATTTTGGTGTGTTTCCTGTTCATCTGTCTAGACTACACTGCATATAATGACTGGGGTAGCACCGACATAATTACTGATGGGCCGAAGACTACGAACCTGTCTAACCCTAACGTTTCCCAGCCTTTGTGACAAAGTGGAGAAGAAACAGGATCTCCAGAAAAAGTACCATGACCACCAGAAGAAGGACAAAGGGTTCAAGCCAGTGGACACTGTGTATGTCCAGAATCTTTGGGACGGTGCCCAATGGCACCGTCATCAGGGAGGAGCTGGCCAGAGTTGATTGGAAGGGGAGCCTAGCAGGGAGGACGGTGGAACAGCAATGGCAGGAGTTTTGAGGAGTTATTCAGGAGGCTCAACAGAAATTCAAGCCAAAGAAGAGGAAATATGCTAAGAGGAGGACGAGGTAACCATGGCTGACAAGGGAAGTCAGGGACAGCATAAGAAAAAACATGCAAGTGGCCTTTAACAACAAACAGAGGACAATTAAAAATGCAATAAGGGGAAAGAAGATGAAGTGAGTGTAAACTAGCTAGTAATATAAAAGAAGATTGGTAGAGATTTTTTTTCATATATAAAAGTTAAGAGAATTAACATTGCACCACTGGAAAATGAGGCTGGAGAAGTAGTAATGAGGAAGAAAGAAATGGCAGAGGAACTGAATAGGTACTTACAGAATACAGAGAGACCTGGATAGAGTGGGCGTGGAAAAGATGTTTGCATTAGTAGGAGAGACTAGAACCCGAGGGCACAACCTTAGACTGAAGGGATGATCCTTTAAAACTGGAGGAGAAATTTCTTAACCAGAGGGTGGTGAAACTGTGGAACTTGTTGTTGCAGAAGGCTGTGGAGGCCAAATCACTCAGTGTCTTTAAGACAAAGATAGATAGGTTCTTGATTATTAAGGGGATCAGGGGTTACGGGGAGAACGCAGGACAATGGGGATGAGAAACATATCAGCTATGATCGAATGGCGGAACATACTGGACGTCCCAATGGTCTAATCTAATGGTCTTATGGATACTGGGGACCGTAGTAGAGAAGACTGGACCAGTATCCTATACAGTCCAAATCAAGGAGCGGATGGTACGCAAACACGTGGACCATCCCAAAGGCAGGAAACCCGCACCAGAGTAGCCCTGCCAGATGAATCAACCCTTTGTCCCTCTTGCCCGTCATCTATGGGTCAGGGAGCAATACGCCCTAAGGGCCAGAATGTAGATATGCGCTAGTTGGAGGATTCTGGCATGGACATGGAGACAGAAGCATCCATAGTCTTGGATGACCGTTTGGCCAGGGAGAGTCCTCCGACAGGAGTCCCCCCCCCCCCCCCCCCCCCGTCCCCCCCCCCCCCCGGATCATTGACACGGAGGCATGCTGCCAGATGCGTTACACACACACACACCCCGACCCAGCCCCACAACCGCTGGAAACACAGCCGCGGGAAAAGCGGCAAAGGAGACCACCTCCACCTCTAACGACAGAGGGACCTTCTGAGGGGATGTATGTATTAATCCTCATGAGACCCATGGGTGTGATCCAATTGATCTCCCCATGTGGCCCTTGGAATACGAGCTCCCCCATTGAAGGGCGGAGGCCTAGTAGCTGCTGCTGATGAATCAGGTACTTAAAAGCCAGTATGGGTTGGGACCGGCCTGATAGGTAGTTCTGGCAGGGACTTACGTACTATATAATGCATTGTGACCTTTGGTTATTGTTCTTTAGCCTTCTCGGGACCTGAAGATATTATGACACATTTCCCTCTTAAGTACCTGCCTCTAGTGATCTACATTCTTACCTTTTAGCTTATTTACCCAGTCCACTCTGCGCAACTCTGTCTTCAAACCTTTGTTGTTGCTTTAATTTAAGTTTTAAGATATTAGTTTCAGATCCATATATTTCACCCAGAATCACAGAATTGTCACGATACAGAAGGAGGCCATTCAGCCCATCATATCTGCACTGGCTCTCCAAATGAGCATTATGATTTACTGCCATTTCCCTGCCTTTCCTTCATACAACTGCACGCTGATTGATTGTATTCAGATAATCATCTAATGCCCTTTTGAATACCTTGATTGAACCTGCCCCCATCACACTTCCAGGCATTCCAGCCACAAACTACTTATTGTGTAAAAATGTTTTTTTCAGCACCACGGTGGCATAGTGGATAGCACTGCGGCCTCACGGTGCCGAGGTCCCAGGTTCAATCCCGGCTCTGGGTCACTGTCCGTGTGGAGTTTGCACATTCTCCACGTGTTGTGTGGGTTTCGCCCCCACAACCCAAAGATGTGCAGGGTAGGTGGTTTGGCCACACTAAATTGCCCCTTAATTGGAAAAACTGAATTCCATACTCTAAATTTGTATTTTAAAAAAAAATGTTTTTTTACAAATTACTTTAAATCTGTGCTCTCATTTTTCATCTATTTAAATCTATGCTCTCATTTTTCATCTGTTATCTTTCTACCCGTAAACTGAATATGAAATTCCATTATGTTATGATTACTCTTGCCTAAAGGATCCTAACTATGAGATCATTAATTAATCCTGTGTCATTATTGGTCTACATAGCCTTTTCCATGGTTGTTTTCATGAAGTATTTTTCTGAGAAACTATCTCAAATGACATGAATTAATCCTCAAGATTATCATTGACAATTTCTCTTGTTTAATCTATATGAAGATTAAAACCATCCACTATTCCTGCAGTATCTTCTTTACAAACACCCTTAATTTATACTCTCCTTGGGCAGCATGGTGGCACAGTTAGCATAGCGCCAGGGACCCGGGTTCGATGCCGGCTCTGGGTCACTGTCTGTGTCACTATCTTTTGCACATTCTCCTCGTATCTGCATGTGTCTCACCCCCGCAACCCAAAGGTGTGCAGGGTAGGCTGTTTGGCCACGCTAAATTGCCCCTTAATTGGAAAAAAAAAATAAAATTATACTCTCTAAGTGTTACCATTGTTCAGTTGTTAAAAACTACTTCCACCAGTAACGTCTTATCTCTATCCAACTGATTCTACATCTTGATCTTCCAAGCCAAAATCATTTCACACTACTGTACTGCTGGTTGGCCTGGTGGCACAGTGGTTAGCACTGCTGCCTCACTGCGCCGAGGACCTGGGTTCGTTCCCGGCCCTGTCCGTGTCAAGTTGCATATTCTCCCCGTGTCTGTGTGGGTCTTACACCCACAACCCAAAGATGTGCAGGGTAGGTGGATTGGCCATGCTAAATTGCCCCTTAATTGGAAAAAAATGAATTGGGTACTAACAGCTTCATCACCTTTTTTTCCTTTCCTCCTATCTTTCTGAAATGTCAGATACCCTTTTAAGATTCAGTTCTCAACCAGGGCCACATTACAACCACATCTCTGGAAAGGCTATTATGCCATATTTTTAAATAATTTTTATTGTCACAAGTTGGTTTACATTAACACTGCAATGAATTTACTGTGAAAATCCCCTAGTCGCCACATTCCGGCACCTGTTCGGGTACACAGAGGGAGAATATCCAATTCACCCAACAGCACATCTTTCGGGACTTGTGGGAGGCACAGGGAGAACGTGCAGACTCCACACAGACAGTGACCCAAGCCGGGAATCGAACCTGGGACCCTGGAGATGTGAAGCGTGCTACTGTGCTACCCATATCCATTTATTTCTATTTGTGCTTTCAATTCAATTCATCCATCTCATGACTGCTGCATGTGTACAAATGAAGACCCATTGATTTAAAAAAAAAAAAAGTCTTATTCTGACCTGATGACAGTATGTTCTTTCCCTTTTTTGTCACACAATTGCTATCATTACCTGTATTGATACCCTGTCCTATTGCCTAGTCCTTTCTCATTAACTTTCTAAATCTCCCCTCACGTGAACCCTCACCATTATTTAGTTTAAAAGCCATGTTTACTTTTTTTGGTGTGGTTAATGTTGAGGCCTATGTTTCTGTTGATTTTAATGAGTAAGAGTTCTGATATGCACTTTATGTGAAATCTAAATCACTAGGTGTACAATTGAATCGTTTCTTCTTTTATGTAACCACACAACACAATTAGTACCTATGATAACATTTGATATTTCTAGCAATAAAATCAAATCTCTCCAATGCAGTCTGAAGACACAGTCTCAGAGTAATTGAACAATTAATGCCATCAGGGTAAATAATAGTGATTCTTCTGATGTGCCCGATATTCAGTCAAGTGCATGTCTTGGCTGCAGCTCCAAGCCCATCACTTCTATTTCCCCTTTTCTCTTTTTTCTCCTTTTCCCTTTACTACTCTCGCCACCATATCTCTTTCATTTGTCCAACCTCCGGTACTCTACCCTTACAAATACCAATTCATTAATACTTATGTTTCATCTTGTACTCTCTTGTATCATCCTGAGCTTGACTCACTCTTAAATAATCCTGCAACTTTCCTCTATATAAGAACATAAAAGGTAGAAGAGTAAACCATATGGTATCTCAAGCCTGCTCCACAAAACTGGAGAAATAGCATCCGCGAGGGCACCAACCATCTCGAGCATCATAGGATGGAGCACGCGGAGGCCAACCGTAAACAGCAGAAGGAGAGTGCAGAATCCAGAGCGCCCCACCCACCTTATCAAACACCACCTGCCAAACCTGTGACAGAGTCTGCGGACCCAGGATTGGACTATTCAGCCATCGCAGAACCCACCTCCCCGGAGTAGAAGCAGGTCATCCCAACAGTGAGGGACTGCCCAGTAAGAAGAAGGCTGATCTTCTGCCTCTACTCTATTTTCTCATCCACTCTTCGTTTCTCTTGATTTCCTGAGAGATCAAAAATCTATCAGTCTTGGCCTTAAATATTTTCAATGAATCATAGGTCTTTGGGTGAGAGAATTCCAAAGATTCGCAATCCTTTGAATGAAGAAATTTCTCCTGATCTTTGCCCTCAACGATTCTCCCCTTATCCTGAGACTATGCCCTTGTCCTAGATTCCTCCACCAGGAATTCAGAATCTTGCCTGTTTCAATGAAATAGACTCTCATTCACCTAAACCCCAGAGACTATAGGCTAAATTTGCTCAGCCCCTGATCATATGGCAACTCTCTCAATCCAGCAACCAATCTAGTGAACTTCACTGTACCGCCTCCAATGTAAGTGTATCTTTCCATATATCTGGAGATGAACTTCCCACCCTAAATTATCCAGATGTGGTCTCATCAAAGCCCTGTACTACTGTAGTAATGCTTGTTTGTTCATGTCCTCTGCATTAAATATTAACATGCTGTTGATAATTTTTGAAATACCTGCATGCTAACTTTGTGTTCCTTGTATGGTTATGCCCAAGTGCCTCTGAAAGTTGAAAAAAATGTTTCACTCCATTCTTAAAGTTACAAAGCCAATGAGCAGAGTGGACAGGGCAAGTCTTTAATCCATCTCATTGCTTGCTCCAAAAAGCAATTCAAATTTAATCCAATTCAAGGTCTTCACAAGAGAGACATACAAGATCCAAGCTGACAAGAAAAGGCATTGCATCTCATCTTGGGCTTGTTCTGATGCTTGATCTTAGGCAGGCAAGCCCCTCTGAACATCAACATTTATTTTCATCTCTTAAAAATCTTCTGCTTTTCTGTTGTTATTCCGAAGTGAATAATCTCAGACTATCCCACATTATACTCCATCCTGTCAGTTTATTACCCAGTCACTTAATCTGCCTATATCTCTTTGCAGCCTTTTTGTGCCCTCCTCACATCTTTCCCACCTAAATTTGCAACATTAGCAGATTTAGATGTATTGTTCTCTCATTCATTTTGTGTCATTAATATAGATTGTAAATAGCCGGGGCCCTATTGGTCCATGAGCCACTCCACTCGTCGCAGCCTGCCAAGTTGAAAATACCCCACTCTTTGATTCCTGTCTGTTAGTCATCATGGAATCATAGAATTTACAGTGCAGAAGGAGGCCATTCAGCCTAACGAGTCTGCAACGGCCCTTGGAAAGAGCACCCTACTTAAGACCATGCCTCCACCCTTTCCCCGTAACCCAGTAACCTCACCTAACCTTTTGGACACGAAGGGGCAATTTAGCATGGCTAATCCACCTAACCTGCACATCTTTGGACTGTGGGAGGAAACCGGCGCACCCGGAGGAAACCAATGCAGACACTGGGAGGAAGTACAAACTCCACTAAGACAGTACCCGAGCCCGGAATTGAACTTTGGTCCCTGGAGCTGAGGCAGCAGTGCTCACCACTGTGCCGCCATGCCACCCATTTGTTTGATGGTCCTTCAATTGAATCTGGAGGATGCGGCAAAGGCAATGCTGATGCTCTAGCCTCGATTGCAGTACAGTGGTGCATATCTGACGTGACTGCAATCCAGTGGAAGGACTTTAGGGAAATGTAGAGTACCATGAAGCATTGCCACAGCACACTGCACAAGAGCCAAACAGCAGTACAGGAACATGCACAGCACAGGATTCTCTCATCAGCAGTACAAGTGGTGCCATTAACAGTGTGAATACCAAGCTGCACAGTTTAGCATTGCTAGATTTGACAAACTGGTCAATTCTTTGGAAACAACAAGGAACCCAGACTTCATCCAGAGACATGTTACAGAATGCTCCAATGCAAACCGCTGGCCATTCAACTCGGGTACCCAGCACTATGGATATGACTAGAGAAGGAGCAAGCAATGCAGTTTCTCAAAGTGGTCATATATCTTTTCACTCTATTCACGCTTCTCAAATGAATGAGGATGTAGCCGAGAACAGGCAAGCGTTGACAGCGACTACAACATCAGACGCGTCTTAACTGTTATAGAGGCCTTGCTTAATCCATAATAATCTTTAATATATTTTATTTATTTAATAAATTTAGAGTACCCAATTATTATTTTTTTCCAATTCAGGGGCAATTTAGCATGACCAATCCACCTAACCTGCACATCTTTTGATTGTGTGAGTGAAACCCACGCAGACAGGGGAAGAATGTGCAAACTCCACACGGACAGTGACCCAGAGCCGGGATCAAACCTGGGACCTCGGCGCCGTGAGGCAGCAGCACTAACCACTGCGCCACCGTGCTGCCCAATAATCTTTATTATTGTCACAAATAGGCTTACATTAACACCGCAATGAAGTTAATGTGAAACTGCCCTAGTCGCCACATTCGGGCACCTGTTCGGGTAGACAGAGGGAGAATTCAGAATGTCCAATTCACCTAACAAGAACATCTTTCGGGACTTGTAGGAAGAAACGGGAGCATCCAGAGTGAACCCACGCAGACATGGGAGAACGTGCAGACTGCGTACAGACAGTGTCGAACCTGAGATCCTGGTGCTGTGAAGCAACAGTGCTAACCATTGTGCTACAGTGTACACTATTTCACCCTTTACAGATATATATAGATTTGTAAGGATAACACAAGTTACAAAATGTAACTTTTTCTGTCACCTTCGTATCCATGTTCGCTTTTTTTTATAAATTTAGAGTACCCAATTCATATTTTTTTCCAATTAAGGGGCAATTTAGCATGGCCAATCCACCTAGCCTGCACATCTTTGGGTTGTGCAGGTGAAACCCATGCAAACATGGGGAGAATGTGCAAACTCCACACAGACAGTGATCCAGAGCCGGGATCGAACTTGGGATCTCAGCGCCATGAGGCATCAGGGCTAACCCACTGTGCCACAGTGCTGCCCACTCCATGTTCATTTCTTTCGGAAAGAGTCCTCCCCGCCTTTCAACAGGTCCATCCAGCCTTCTCCCTCTATCTGAATCCATCCCTCTGGCCTCCTACCCGTTCATGATCTTTCATTGAGAACTGCCGGCGATTTCTCTGTCTCCAACCAGCCTCCTTGAGAGCTTGCTGCACATTGTTCTCTCAGAACTTGCTGCACATGTTCTCTCAGGTCCAATCCTCACTTTGTTATCAAACCAGCTGGAAAGGATGGAGCTGTTGTTTTCTGGTGTAAAAGAGCGTGAGAAAAAGCTAGGCTGAGATTGGTGCTGGGAGGATTAAAGAGCGAGAGAAAGAGTGAGACTGCACAGGGAGTGCCTGCTTTGGATGAGTGAGTGTTTTTGGAGTTGGGTGGACACAGGGAGTTAGATGAAACTGGGAGACAGTGAAACTGGAAAGACTAGTGCGGAGCTCGGTGTGGGCAGGATCGAAGCACAGTCGAGTTTCATAAACACCAAGGTCGGATTCCTGTCCTCAATGACTTTGCAGTCAGTGTCACAGTGAAACAATCGTCAGTATAAAAAGTGTTTTCTTTGCTTTGAGGGGAATACTTGGTATCGGTATTCACAAGGGAGAAGGACAATACTGATGTTGATGTCAGGGAGAGGTGTGTGAATCATACACAGAAGTTCAAGGCCATGTCCAATGTTCGCTATATTTTTTACCCTGCTGTGCATGGCGCGTTTGTTACACTGCATGGTCCCTTTTAAGATTGCAGCACAGTTACACATGCATGTATCTTAACGGGAAGATTGGTTTTGCACAGCTCGGTAGGCTCATCTCTTGGTTACCAAGCGTGGTAACCACCTAAGTGGTTGGCTGGTCTGATTAAAGAGGAGCTTCCATCACCTGCAAAGAAAATGGAAAAACCTACACTGCAAATTGTCTAACCGTGCCAATATATTACCCAACTCCAAGAACTTATTATTTTGTGTGGCACCTTATTGAATATCTTTTGAAAATGTAAGTACACACCTAATAGTTCCCTTTTATTTACCTATTACATCCTCAAAAGTCTCTGAACAAATTTGAAAAATATGATTTTTCCCTTTTCTAAAACCAGGTTGACTTTGTCTGATCATATTATTTTTTAAGTATATTGTTGGGACATCTTTATCGTTAGATGCCAGACTTTCCTGATGACTGATGTCAGTCTGACAGGCCTGTAGTTCCCTGTTTTCCCTTTACCTCCTTTTGTGTACATTTCCTAGCTTCCTATCAGCTGGCAGTACAATAGAATCTAAAGATTTTTGAAAAATCATATCAGCACTATCCATTACCTCTGCAGTGACCTATTTTCCAACCTTAAGATGCAAGCCATCTCTTGAGACATCCAGCAGACTGCCCAAATGAACATTCATTGCTATGTCCTATTGCGCAGCAACCCCAATTGCCCAATCGTACTCTCTCATTGACATTCTATCCCAACATCCATATGGAGAACTACATTGAATATATCGCACAAACAGGCTATTTGGCCCAACCAGTCCATGTCAATACTTATGTACCACTTGAGTCCCATCCTATTTTTCCTCAGCAAACTCTCTTATCAGAATAATCCTCTATTCCTTTCTCCCTTACTTGCTTATCTAGCCTCCAGTAAAATGCTTCTGGACTATCTGCCTCTAGTTTTGCTTTTTCCCACAAATGGAAGCACTTGTTTCTAATCTCTCAAAATCTTTCAAAATTTTACGGACCTCTTTGGTCATCCCTAAGCCTTGTATTTTCAAGAGAAAAAGTGACGCAGCCTGTTCAGCTTTTCCTGCTACCCATCACTTCACTTTCTGGTGTCGTCCTTGTAAATCTATAAATCTTTTTTGCACTCTCTCCAATGACTCTATATCCTTTTTATAATTTACTAATCAGAACTATACACAGCACCCCAAGTGTGTTATAACCAAGGTCGGATACATGTGTGGTGTAACTTTTCTTCTTTCCAATTGTATCTTTCTACAGCAGAAACAAATCTTCGAAACATAGAAAATAGAAGCAGGAGGAGGCCTTTCGGCTAATAATCAAGTTCAATACCCCGATCCTGCCTTTCCCGCTGACCCTTTAGCTCTAAGAGCTATATCTAATTCCTTCATGAAATTACACAATGTTTATCCTCAATTACTTTCTCTGGTAGTGAATTCCATAGAGTCACACTCTCGGTGTGAAGACATTTCTACTCACCTCAGTCCTAAAACTATGACTTTTCCTCAAACTATGACCCCTAGTTCTGGACTCCCATCCTTTCTGAATCCCCCCTGTCTAACCCTGTTAGAATTGTGTAAGTTTCTACGAGATCCCCTCTCACTCTTCTGAACTCCAATTAATATAATCCCAACCAAGGATGGTGCAGTGGTTAGCACTGCTGCCTCAGGGCGCTGAGGACCTGGGTTCGATCCCAGCCCTGGGTCACTGTCCGTGTAGAGTTTGCACATTCTCCCAGTGTTTGCAAGGGCCTCACCCCCACAACCCACAGATGTTCAGGGTAGGTGGGTTGGCCATGCTAAATTGCCACATAATTGGGGGAAAAAAAGGTCCTCTAAATTAAGAAAAATATATACAAAGTCCTAACCGACTTAGTCTCTCCTTATATGACAGTCCCTCCATCCCAGGAATCAGCCTGGTAAACCTTCACTGCACTGCTTCTATAGCAAGAACATCCTTCCTCGGATAAGGTTATCAAAACTGCACACAATACTCCAGGTGTGGCCTCACCAATGCTCTATAAAATTGCAGTAGTGCTTAGTTTGATTTATTCAACTGTATGGCTACTTTTCCATGATGTGTATTTATACTCCCAAGATTCATTTGCATCTCTACCCTGTTGAGGTTGCATTTTTCCAAGTAATCTGCTGAAGTCTTGCAGAATATTGACTCTCTCTCCCAAATTGTTGTCATCCTCAAATTAAGGCATGTTTGATTCCAAAGTCTAAATCATTGGTTCCAGCACTGATTCTTGTGAGATCCTGTTTTTTTTTTCCTTAACCTAACTCTGCTTTCTGTCTTGCAACCAGCTAGCTATCCATTCTACCACTTCTCCCCTGACCCTGCATTCTCTGATCTTATTCAACAATCTATTCTATGGCCCCTTATCAAAAACTGTTTGGAAATCCAGATAAGCTACATCACACTGCATCACTCCCATACTCTGTCTCTGCCACTAGCCAACCCCCCACCCCACCAAAGAATCCAATAAAGTCAGTCAAGCAAGTCCTTGCATTTTAAAACCACAATAACTATTCATTGTTATACTTATTTATTTTGGATGTTGACTTTGATCAAGAATAACATTACAGTTCCACAGAGGAATGATATTTAAAGATTGACACAATTGGGTATCGCCATATCGAGCTTCAGTGACTTGCTGAGACAGGTCTGGAGTATTGTGTACAGTTTTCTAATCTAAGGAAGGATAGATATAAGTGCAATGGGGGTTCACCAGAATAATTTATGAGATGGCAGGATTGTCTCAAGAGGAGAGATTGAGGAAACGGGGCGGGATTCTCCGACCCTCCACCGGGTCGGAGAATCTCCAGGGCTGGCGTGAATCCCGCCCCCGCCGGTTGCCGAATTCTCGGGCACTGGATATTCGGCGGGGGTGGGAATCGCGCCGCGCCGGTTGGCGGGCCACCCCCGGCGATTCTCCGGCCCGCAATGGGCCGAAGTCCCGCTGCTGGAATGCCTGTCCCGCCGGCGAGAATCAAACCACCTCTCTTACCGGCGGGACAAGGCGGCGCGGGCAGGCTCTGGGGTCCTGGGGGGGCGCGGGGCGATCTGGCCCTGGGGGGTGCCCCCACGGTGGCCTGGCCCGCGATCAGGGCCCACTGATCCGCGGTTGGGCCTGTGCCGTGGGGGCACTCTTTTCCTTCCGCCTTCGCCATGGTCTCCACTATGGCGGAGGCGGAAGAGACCCCCTCCACTGCGCATGCGCGGGGATGCCGTGAGCGGCCGCTGATGCTCCCGCGCATGCGCCGCACGGCAAAGTCATTTCCGTGCCAGCTGGCGGGGCACCAAAGGCCTTTCCCGCCAGCTGGCGGATGCGAAAATCAGTCCGGCGCGGGCCTAGCCCCTCCAGGTGAGGGCTCGGCCCCATAAGATGCGGAGAATTCCGCACCTTTGGGGCGGCGCGATGCCGGACTGATTCGAGCCGTTTTTGGCGCCAGTCGGCGGACATGGCGCCGATTGCGGAGAATCCCACCCCATGTCTCTATTTTCTAGAGTTTCAAAAAATTAGAGGTGATCGCACTGAAACTTGTGAATTTCTTCCAGCACGTGACAGGGTAAACGTAGATTGGATGTTTTCCTAGCTGGTGAGTCTAGAACCAGCGGGTACAGTCTCAGAATAAGAGGCAGGACATTTAGGACTAAGATGATGACAGAGGGGATTTACAATGAAACACACCGTGCCGAGGCACAGGGCCCCGACCAACGTGGGGTCAAATGCTGGCTGGTGCACCGGGCATCTAATCAGAGTCTGATTACTCTGCAATTGCTGAAAGGCTCTTGAGCCTATCAGCAGGAGACTGGTGAGTTTGAAAGAGTGAGAAAACCCTGGTCCGAATCGTACGAATGGTTAACTTGAGGTGCATAGTGGGAGGAAAAATAAGCGACCCAACGAGGAGGGAGAGGCAGAGGCTGCTGAGGTTTTACCGTTATTACAAAATGTGAGCAGATTTATGACTCGACGCAGGGCAGGCCAGCAACAATGATGCTCCAAAAGCCACCACGAGGTGAGGTCAGCTGCCGAGTCGAGCAGCAGGCAAGGCGAGCAGGTTGGAGATGGGAAATCAGTGTCATCCCCGGACCCGGTGTTTTGGGTCACAGGCATATGGCTTTCCTCCGTCTGTGGCCTCGTCGCTGGTTGGCACACCAGTGGAGGGGGTGGGCTCATGTTGTGGCATTGGCTGGGGACACCAGATGGACCTGCCCCATAACCACTAGTTCCAGCAAGACACAAAAAAGACTCATGATTAGACTGTGGGGCTGCTGGTGGTTTGCCGGTGGGGGGGGGGGGGGTGTGGAACTGCAACTAAGTGGGGTCTCACTTCCTCGCCCGCAGCCGACCTCCAGCCCAGCTACTTCCCTTTCCTCAGGACTGCAAACACTGTCCAGGGCCCGCCGCTGTGCCACGCTGAGGGTTTGCAGGTTCAGCGGTCCCCCGTCAGTTTTCTCCCGCTCCCGCGACAGTGTTCGACAGTCCTATACATGCAGCCCAGTGAATAGGTAGCTACTGGCTTCAGTAGCCAGGGAACCCGGCCATGGCAGCTGGTCGAGGTGCCAGCATGTGGTGCAGGGTGGGGGTTTGGCCGCCCTCTGGGTGGGGATGGGTGTCACAGATGTGTAGGGCGGGGTAATTGGTGCCAGGGGCACAGTGCTGCCTACTTAGGCTGCCCTGAGGTGGTCATGCAGTTTTTCGTTTGCACTGCAGACCGGTCCGGAAGGTGTTACTGGTGGCGCTTCAGCCTCTGCCATCTGCGCCCAGGCACGGCGAACGGCGGTGGCTGCCAGCTTCCTTCTGGGCTGGGGTACAGGGTGGCCCGCCTCTCCTCCACGGCATCCAGGAGGTGCTCCCGTATGGCATCCGTGAAACGTGGGGCTGCACGTCTTGCTGCCATCTTATTGGCTGGGATGGTGTGTGGGGAGTGAAGTGCGGCTGCAGCTTGTCAGCTTCCTGAGGGTCAATCGCGAATCCGATGCATCGCGCACTGTTTCTCATTAAAATCGATTGTGTTCCATATGGCGTTGGTGCTAGCCCCATGACAGTCGCTAAATCGGTCCAGGTGGGTGCCAGTTTTGCTGTCATGGAAGTCCACGAATCCTGCCCCGGAGTCAACACTTAGTCTCAGGAACAGAGAATCCAGCCCCATTGCTTTGAGGGAGACATGGAGTGACTGAAATCTTTTCCCTAATGAAACTTGCCCGCCCTGCTAACTTTCCACAACCTGCTCTGCTCAAACCACTGCAACAGTGGTGCAGCTCCTTATCTCTAAATCAGACCTCAGCTTGTCTCTCTACGTCTCTGGAAACTTCTTCTCCTTTGGGTGCTTCACCTTGTTTAACTTCATGCTGATTTAAAATTCTCATTCTCTACTGCCCACCCAAGTACCATGCCAGGATTTGCAGCAAAATATTGGCTGGGATTTTCAATTGGCCCATGGGAGTAAGAGCAGGAGTGGGTGTGCTTTGAAAATAATGCTCCTGGGTGGCATGTCTGTGTCCCCTGTGCCTCTTAGACATGGCAAAAGTTTCAGAGAAAGGGCTAAGTGTGGTGAAGTTGCGAAACCGCTTGCCTCTGATTCGTGGTCTGTTAGGCTTCTTGAGGAGTTTGCTAATGACCCAGGGAAGGCCAGAAAGCAATTTTCAATTTGTAAAGTACCAGATCCAGTCTAGTGCATTTTGGTGAATAGCTGTTGGGCTCAATGTACAGAGAAATTGAGTGATTTTTAAAAAATTCTGAAATATATTTGACACTTGGAAATTTTGCTTGGGGTTTGACTCATTACCTTTCAGTTGGATGTTTGATTATTTTTTTGTGCCTTGTGGCAATTGACTTTCTTCTGCAAGGTAGTGGCATGCCCCATCATGGCTACCGTCTGCCTTTACTGCTCATGTTTTTCAGGCAGCTCAGCTCAGATTCATTAATTGGACATGAAACTTGCCTCTGGCTCAATTTGCCTGAAATTTCAATTCCTCCAATCAAATTTTCACCCCTTCCACAGTACTAAAATAACCCTTATTAAAATAACAAATTGTATGACTGTCAGTATGATAAACCATCCCTCTTCATTCTTCTTTAAGTATCTGAAGCCTGAGACACAGTTGACCACATTATCCCCCAATGCTTATCCTCCATTATCCAGCTGGGAAGAACGGCCCTTGTCTGGTTCCATTCTTAAATATCTCATCATAGCCAGAGGATCATGTGCAAATTATTCTCTTCTACACCAATATCGCTGAAGCAATATCAAGGATCTATCTTTGGGTCCTTCCATTTCTCGTATACATGATACTCCTTGACAATATCATCTGAAAACACAACATCAAGTTACACATGCATGCTGACATCTCACCTACTCCTCTCATGCTCCCTTCACTGTCCCAAATTTGTCATACTCATTTCAGATATGCAGAACTGGATGAGTGAAAATTTCCTCTAAATATTGAGAAGATCAAAGCTTTGTCTGTGAAATTGGGCTCAGTGGAGCCTAGTAATTAAGTGCTAAGGGTGCTATTTGGGAAACAAAATTGTATAATTTGAATTAATTCAAGTGATAACCCAGGTCCCAGAACATCCAAAATAGCACCCAATGCATGCGTGCACTTCAGCTGTGAATTATACTGGATACCATCTTAATGAAAACATATGTGCACAGCTAATGCCTGCTAGAAGTAATTAGGCAGTTTCTGACATCAATCAACATGCAGCACTGATTTAACAGCTGTTCTGCCACCCTGGACAAGTACGTGGACAATTCCATCCCCACCTGTCCCGGAGTCACAACACAAGTGAATCAACCAATAATTCTTACAAAAAATCTCTGAAATCTTTGACCCTTGGCTGGCCAATAATTACAGTCACCAGGTTTGTCATTTGAAACAAAATTAACATTTATAACTAGAACGGGTATGAAATATACAGTAAACACAGCTGCTTAATGTCGAGCGAATACCTAATTCCCCTTTAACTGCTCCAACTTCTACCCACATTACAAGACAGACAAACACAGAAGGGGTGGAAGGTGGAAAAATAATGAAGGTTGAGGTGAAAAGATAAGAGTCCTTGCTTCAGATGATGAGTTCTTCAGTGTACTCTCTTCACAGTATAAGTGTGGATTAAAGTCTGTGGTCCATGGCGCATAACAATCTTCTTTGCAGCTCAGCAGTATATCTTACAGCTTTTCCAGGAGAGGCCTCTGGCTTCATATCAGCCTGTTCTAAGAGAAAGTTATCAGATTCTGGATTCAGCTTGCACAGCCAGTTCTGCATAGAGATGTGCTTCTCACAGTGGCCTTTTGGTGAGGATTAACTGGCTATTCCTGGAGTAACTTGGTTAGATTCCTCCATTCAGACTGCAGAATTGAAAGTGAAACCACATAGCATCTCATGCCTCTGAGAGACAATCCAGTGAAGTAATATCCAATCACCACCTGTTACTGGGCAGGGCCCAACCTGCCGGGCCCATTCATTGGCCACCAGCTGCATAAATCAAATCGAGTCATCACTGATCTCTTCTGCTTCTGCAATCCTCTACTTGAATTTACTTGAACAGGCCACATACAAGCTGCTTTGCCTTAAAGTCACAGGTCTACCAATCATGGTGGGGTAGCACAGTGGTTGGCACTGCTGCCTCACAGCGCCTGGGACCCGGGTTCAATTCTGGCCTTGGGACACTATGTGGGAACTTTAAACGTTCTCCCTGTGTCTGCGCGGGTTTCCTCCGGGTGTTCCAGTTTCCACCCACAGTCCAAAGATTTTTCAAAAATGATTTTAGAGTATTCAATTCTTTTTTTTCAATTAAGGGCCAATTTAGCGTGGCCACCTATCCTACGCATCTTTGGATTGTGGGGGTGAGACCAACGTAGACACGGGAGAATGCAAACTCCACAAGCACAATGGGCCGGGTTCGAACCCGGGTCCTCGGCGCCGTGAGGCAGCAGTGCTAACCACTGGACTACTGTGCCACCCCTCCACAGTCCAAATATGTACTCGGTACGTGGATTGGACATGATAAATTGCCTTTTGGTGTCCAGGGATGTGCAGGTTAGGTTATGGGGTCGCAGGGATCGGGGGGGCGGAAATGGGTGGAGTGTTCATTTGAAGGGTCAGTGCAGACTCGATGAGCCAAATAGTTGCCTTCTGCTCTGTCGTGATTCTGTAGGGATTCTATGATTCATCCATGGATCAAAAATGCATTGGCAAAACAAAAGAAAGGGCTAGTAAGAGAATGAATGGGTGCATCAATTGACATTTCCTTGAAATGTAGCATGGCTGGAGCAGGACAGGTTGTTTCAAGAGGAAGGAGAAGAAAGAGGAAGGGTGAATCAACCTAGAAAGCGCCGTTCTGCCATGGCTGCTTATGAAGAACTAATCTCTGAACAAATTCCCCATTTACCAAATGTCCCTCACCTTCCCTTTGCCACTGTCACACAATGCTGAAAGTCACCACAAAATAAACTTCCAAAGCAAATTTATAAATTAAACATTCAATATTGCATGCAAAAGTCAGTCACCCTTCTTACTTGTCTACCCTGTACCTTTGCGTATCCTGGTTCTCCTATGAAGTACTGACCCAAAGGCTGCAGAAAGGTTGGTGTGAGACTGTTGACTCCAGGATGTTCTTGGAGGATGACCTTGAACAACCTTTCGGCCTAAAAGGTTTAGTTGTTGACAGCACTACTTTTGCATGGGCTGCACTTTGCTGATGATTGAGTGTAGACTGATGGGGAGATAATTGGCTGGGTTGGATTTGCCCTCCTTTTTGTGTACATTAACTTTCTTGGATTCGTGTACAGTGATAACCATCTCTATATCAGCTTTTCACAGTTGTGTACCATTTAATTCATTCCATATTTCATTCCATCCTCCATATTCTTGCTCATTCACTTAAGTTCTATATCCCTTTGCAGCCCCATTACATCGTCCTCGCAGCTTGTTCACCCACCTAATTTTGTAGCATCAACAACTTGTATTCATTACACTCAATCCTGTCATTAAATTCATTGATTTAAATGGTAAATAGCTGAGGCCAAAGCTGTGAGGCTGACGCCGAAATAGCAAAACATGATCGAGTGGAGAATAGGTTCCGATGCCGAAATGGAGCCTGACGCCGGTTTCACGCCAAATCGAGATTCTCCAGTCCCCCAAAAACAACAAAATTGCTGCGCCCGCCGTGCGGCCTGAATGTACAGTAGGTATCTCATTCGCGCTCCTCCGCGATTCAGCGCCTGGGGTGGGCTGAATTCCCGACGGCGTGTTTCTAATGTGCTATAAAAATTGGTGAATCTGGCGTGCTGGCTGCCGCAGCAGAGAGAGTGTTGCTAACTTTTGGTTGGTTCACTTGGCTCTGTTTTACAACCTTTGCTCTCGAGTCGCCAGGTATCTTTATGATACCGCCACGAGGTTCAAGTTCGAGTAATAACCAATAACTCAATACACCGATTAGTAAGATTTAAATCAAAGCACATTTATTATACACAGTAATCGCTACTCATGCACAAATTCTACGCCTAAGCTACTTCTACGACTAACAGGCCTGTACTTAGCTTCGGACTGGCCACCAGGTCAGGGGAACAAATGGCCTTTCGTTCGGGTTCTGAGTCTGCGGGATTCGAAGTTGGTACGGATTGATAGCTAGGAGCGCCTATCTCGTAGCGAGCGTTGACTTAAGACTTACGATCTCTCGGCGGCCACTGAACCGGTCACGGTCAATGTTGGTTCGTGTTGCTGGCTGACCCGGTCAGGAAGAAGAGGGGCGATTTGAACTTGGGGCTTAACTTTATAGTCCACAGGGGCTTCCCGCCTTTCGGGGTGGACCCTGTACCTGGTTCTAGGTGATTGGACTTCGTTCCAATCGCTTGGTTCGATTTCTCCAATACTGGAGCGGTTCCCTGAGATATGGGCGGTCTTGACATGTCCGTTAACCTCTTTTGTGTTGGCGTCTGCTGGCGCCGGGGAGTCTGGCTTAGTTTTGTTTGTCCCAAATGTTGCTATTGTTCCCGGGGATTGCTCATTAGTATATAGATGGCTGCTACATTATTATGCTGATGGTCGCTGGTATCGATGCTGTCTGGGCTTTTGCAGAGTTAAATACACAGCAAACCGGCACCTGCTGGTTTCTGCCTGTGTTGGCTGAATTTCCCTTCAGCCTTTGCCGTTCGCCATTTTAAATCGGGACTTGGCCAATTCAGGTGGCTACACACCCTCCTTGTGATCATAAACGCGAAGCGTGAAGGATCACATAACTGTGTTGCTTTCCATTCTTCTATGGCTTCTACACTGACCATAACTATGCAAGAAAATTTTAACTGACAATCTGAGGGGCGCTATGTCAATCAGGGACATGCATTACAAAACAAGAAAATGGGAACCTCTAACTATCCTTAATAAACTACACTCACTCAAATATTTCATCACACTAACTTCCTAAACCAAACAAACAAAATCATAGCAGTTTTATACACATTTTCCTGGCTTGGCAGTCAAGCTCAGGATTGTACAATTGCTCATGAACATTTATTTATATGCAACAAAATGCAAATGAATGCTCTTTATTATAGATCGTGGGGGTCGGGGGTCTGGTTGTATGCGAAAATAGGGGATCTTATTCTACATACCGGGGTGCGAGCGCGGTAGGCTCTCCTCCATTTTCTCAGACGAATAGTCTACACGATGCAGCAGAGTATCGCCAATACCAATAGGTATTCTATCAAGTAGGACAGGGAGTACCAGGTTATAAACCTGTCACACCAAGATGGTGTGGTGTCGCTTGTGACTGGGCTCTGGGTACTGTGGGGATGTGAATCATTAACGGCTGGGGGAGGTGAGGTCAGGGGATTCGCGTTCGCGCGCAACCAAATGTCCATTATAACGTTGAGCCAAGCGGAAGATGTCCTCATGGTTCTTCTTCTTTCACTTTTCTCTTCCCTTCTCTTCTCTTCTCCGGACCTGGAGCTTCTGGAGTTCTGTGTGATCAAGCATAGCGTCTGTTACTACCTTGTGTTAATATCTCGTACGATAGCCTGTCTGTCCTTTAGTGCCAATTACTCCCTTTATAATTGGTCACTGTGTGACTCCCACATTGTTTTCCCCAAAAAACAGATTTCAGGACAAGACACACATACAGATAATGAACCAGTGCGAGCCGTCTCGCAGACTGTGCGGTTTACCATCCCAATGTTTCAGGATGTAAATAACAGAGGGTTGGCAACCTAAGGGTTACCTGAAACAAAACAAGTATTCTTTGAACAAAACTTTGCCGAAATGAGGTGCGTATGGGCCGCGACGGGTACGATGTGGATGGAGTCCCCGGGTAGGACGGCGACCAATGCTGTGTGTGCCCTACCCGAGCGTAGCTGACCAGAGGGGGGGTTCCCAGGCAGGGCGGGTCACAAGCCGTTTCTCCACTGCCTGAGCAACCGACAAGAACGGGCAAGAAATGTAGTCATCATGGGGGGTTGCCGTATTGGTTCCTTCCTCGAACCAGAAGAGCAATTACGAACGGGGGTCTGTGTTTCCGTCGACAGACGAGTTCTGCTGAACTGGCGTCTGGGACCATAACCAGTCTCTGCGGACAAACTAGTTCCTCTGATCTAGCGTCTGGCCAAACTAGTTTCTCTGACTGCCAGTGGGCGTCAGAAGGGTGGTGTCGTGGGGCCGTGGAAAAAATTTCCGGTCTGACATACAACATTTAACAGTACAAGTACAAACAACATAAAACATGCTGCAGGTTCCATCAGAATACAGGACATCGTCAATCACATTTGGACTGGGGTGTAACTAGCATATGGAGGGAGTGCAACGTGACCAAAGAAGAGAGGAAGGAGGAGTGAAACAAAAATGAAATGGCCTTGCTGAGGTAACGCTGCCATGAGAAGTGGTGGGTAAGCACTCACAGTTTGCATGGGGCAGCTGGTACCTTGTAGCTGCTGTGGATCGTATTCTCTTTCATATCTGGCGGCTAGTCTAGCTGGTGGGGGTCTCCTGCAATCTCGGGCGAAGTGTCCTGACTGCCCACAGTTGTAACATGACCCCTGGGGCACATAAGGTGGAGCAGGCTCTCTGGTGCATTGTTCCCTGTATGGTTCCCTGGGTGGGGGGGGGGGGGCGGGGCTGTTGGTGTCTTTGCTGGTTCGGGGGGCATTTGTGGGCTGATTCCGTTGCTGTTACAGGGGGGCTTGACATGCTCGTGCCTAATGTCCTAATTGTGGTTTCTGTGGGGGGGCTGTTCCTTCCTTCGTTTACCCATGCGGGGTTCTGGTGTGTTTTAACTGCCTGTATATCTGCGTCGGCCGGCTTTTCTTCGGGATTTTTAACTGCGGGTTTGCTTTGTACAGACTGCTCCCAGGCGCGGGACAATCTTTTTACTACCCATTTTTCGTTATGAGCCTCCTCCTGAGGGATCATAATTTGCGCAAGCTTTTGTCCTGTTTCTGTGGCATGGGAGATAAGGGTGCGGGTCCATTTGGCCATGTTGTCTGGGGACAAATGGGCGCGGTCTAAGTCTCCAAAAACTGCTGCAAAGTGGATCCACAGGCATCCAGCAAACGCTGTGGGGTGCTCAGTTTTCTTTTGCCTGCATTTATTGAGGCCATCTACGGGGTCACCCCGGTTATACCCGATCGCATCTAGGACTGCGGTATGCATTTCTACAAGGGTGCCTCCTCCTACATTCTGTGGGTCGGGAAGGGCTGCTGCTACTGAAGGGTCTAAACTTAAAACTGTGAGCTTTACATGCTCTCGCTCGTCCAGGCCGTACATGGTCGCCTGCTGCTTTACTCTGGCAAAGAAATGGTGGGGGTCTGAGGTGGGGAGGAACGGTGTGATTTTCTCGCACACGTCCCGTAATTGGGTCACTGTTAAGGGGGTGGTGTACAGAAATTCCGTATCGTCCGATATGGCTGTGCGGTGGATGGTGACTGGGTTCATTGGAGCCTGAACTATCTGCTCTGTGGGGGGTTGGGGCGCTTTTCTCTTTTGGGGCTTTCCCTGCGCACATGTTCCCTGAACATATCTCTGCGCTGTCTCATTCAACTCTTCCCAATCAGGGCCGCTTTCCTCATCTAATTTTGCTCCAAAGGTTTCCTGGAATCCTTTTTGGACTGAAAGCAGCGATTGCAGCTCTGCAATCTGCTTTCGGCACTTTGCTTGGTCTAGTGAACTTTGTCTTTGCTCCGTGGTGGCAGCATGGAGTGCTCTTAACGCTGCCTTCAGGTCACTACACTGCCTCTGCAATGTCTCTACCTGCTTTTCGGTTTCCTCTCGTACCAGGACTGCACGTTGCGTGTCCTGATAGGCCTTTTCATACTGGGACTGGAAGCTGCTTAAGTGCGCCAGACAAGACTGGTGAGCCCACTTGGCATCATCCACCTCTCCGTCTTTTGCTGCCAACTTCCTCCTCAACTCTAAGTTCTCTCTTTCTACCTCACTAACATCGACCTTACTCATTCAATGTATGCCTTCTACCTCTTTCCGGAGCGTCCTAACGACCTCCTCTGTGCCTCGCAACTGTGCCAAGCAGGACACGATTGCCATCGGCTTGCGAGCTTTCCCTAAGCTCTTCTTGTGAATCTCGCTCAGGTTCTCCCACCAAGTATGCCCTCTACACCCGGGACCTGTTTCCTCGTTGTTACAGAATTCGCTCCAAAGGGGCCATCCTTTCCCTTTGAGGTACTTCCTAATTTCTTCCTCCCATACGGGACATTGTCCTACTCTACTGCTGCTGGTCGCTGCGACCGCAAATTCCTCTGGGTTCATGAGGTGCTGCATTGCCTGCATTGCCATCTTTCTTGTCCGAATGCTTCTTTTAAATTTGGAACAGTGGAGCTAAGGCGGTGCTGTAAATACGGGTATGGCTTTCACTAATTTCCGAAGTACAAACTCCCGACAGTTTTGTCGCAACAAAAATCTACCAGTATTACCTTATCGTCCTGTTAGTTACGCATGCATACACACACTTCCGAATTATGAGGATTGGTCAGAACTGCTTGAACACTTGTGGTTTTCTGTTCCCAATTGGATCTCTAATTCAAATTTTATGGTTCTCCCGGAGTGGTTAAGCCGCTTCTAGTTCGGGTCCCGTCAGATGTCGCCAGTAATATGTTGCTAACTTTTGGTTGGTTCACTTGGCTCTGTTTTATAACCTTTGCTCTCGAGTCGTCAGGTATCTTATGATACCGCCACGAGCTTCAAGTTCGAGTAATGACCAATAACTCAATGCACCAATTAGTGAGATTTAAATCAAAGCACATTTATTATACACAGTAGTCGCTACTCATGCATAAATTTTACGTCTAAGCTACTTCTATGACTAAGAGGCCTGTACTTAGCTTCGGACTGGCCCACCAGGTCAGGGGAACAAATGGCCTTTCGTTCGGGTTCTGAGTCTGCGGGATTTGAAGTTGGTATGGATTGATAGCTAGGAGCGCCCATCTCGTAGCGAGTGTTGACTTAAGACTTACGATCGCTCGGCGGCCACTGGACTGGTCACGATCAATGTTGGTTCACGTTGCTGGGTGACCCGGTCAGGAAGAAGAGGGGCGATTTGAACTTGGGGCTTAACTTTATAGTCCCCAGGGGATTCCCGCCTTTCGGGGCGGACTCTGTACCTGGTTCCAGGTGATTGGACTTCGTTCCAATCGCTTGGTTCGATTTCTCCAATACTGGAGCGGTTCCTTGATCGATGGGCGGTCTTGACGTGTCCGTTAACCTCTTTTGTGTTGGCTTCTGCTGGCGCCGGGGAGTCTGGCTTAGTTTTGTTTGTCCGAAATGTTGCTATTGTTCCCGGGGATTGCTCATTAGTATGTAGATGGCTGCTACATTATTATGCTGATGGTCGCTGGTATCGATGCTGTCTGGGCTTTTGCAGAGTTAAATACACAGCAAACCGGCACCTGCTGGTTTTTGCCTGTGTTGGCTGAATTTCCCTTCAGCCTTTGCCGTTCACCATTTTAAAACGGGACTTGGCCAACTCGGGTGGCTACAAAAGGAGGTAGGAAGTGGCAAGGGTGACTGCGGGCTAGCAGCTCGGACATCAGCAATGCATTCTGCGGGGTGGGGTGGGCCTTGCCAGGGCCGGGGGAGGGGAGGGGAAGGGGTGGGGGGCAAGTCGAGCAGTAAGGGTGCCCCGCAACATGACAGGTGACCATGTTGCTGGCTAACCAACCCGGCCCCTGGGTGGGCGCAGTGAAAATGGCAGCATGGATGGGGCCCACCTCCACCCCCTGGCCACCCCACCCAACCCAACCGGCAGCCACCCATCCGGGGTAACACCAGCGGCAGCCCCCAGTGAGGGCAGTGCCATCCAATGGTACCACTGGCAGCAGGGATGGGCGCCAGAACCGGGGGCACCGTCGGGGTGGGGGGCATGAGTGGTTGGGGCGCATGTTGACAACCGGGGCCACCGTGTAGCCCATGGCACCTGGTTGGGCACGGGTGTATGTGCCATGATAACATTTTTGCCTTGCACCCCCTGCAGAAAATAATGGCTTTCAGTCTTCAACCTGTGATGCTGGCCGCCGTGGCGATGGCCACTGCCCTGCATGCAGCCCTGTGGCAACATGTGTGGGGGCAGCTCAGAGAGGCGGCGGGGGCTGCAGCAGAGGAGCAGCCTTCAGAGGGACAGGTGGCAGCCGCTCAGGCTGGGGGGCCGGCCGCCCAACAGGCCGAGGAGGAGGTGCCAAGGAGGTGCCGAATGAGGCCATGCGCGAACCACGACGGCGTGTCCTTTGAGGACCTTCCGGACCGGTCATGCAGAAGGAGACTGCGGTTGAGCAGCGAGACAGTGCGGCACACCTGGCACCGCATGGGTATAAGGGAGGACACCCGCTACTGGTGGCCGTTAAGGTGACGATCGCACTGAAATTTTACATGACGGGGTCCTTCCAGTGGGGACCTGAGTGGGGACCTGTCCAGGATATCGCAGGCATCGGTGCACAGGTGCATCCACGCCGTCACGGACGCCCTGTATGCCCAGGCGGAGCGGTGCATCCAGTACCCTGTGGACCGCACCCAGCAGGATGCCAGGGCAGTGGCGTTCGCTGCCATCGCCGGGAAATGGTCCAGGGCTCCATCGATGAGATGCATGTCGCCCTACGGCCACCAGCGGATAACAGGCCGCTGTTCACCAACACGAAGGGCTACCATTCGATGAACATTCAGGTGGTCTGTGACTATCAGATGCGAATCCTGAACGTCTACGCCTGATTCACGAGCAGTGTACATGACTCCTTCATCTTGGCTCACTCGGTGACCCTCGACATGATCGAGGGACACCCCCCACAGCTACGGGGCTGGCTGCTGGGTGACAGGGGTTACCCTTTGCGGCTATGGCTGAAGACGCCTGTACAGAGGTCAATGACTGACATGGAGACCCGCTAAAATGATGGCCATTGTGCGACCAGGGGTGTTGTCGAGAGGTGCTTTGGGGTCCGGAAGATGTGCTTCAGATGCCTGGACCGCTCTGGAGGGGCCCCCCAGTACGAGGCCAGGAGGGTCGTCTGCATTGTGGTGGTCTGCTGCGTCCTCCACAATAGAGCCCAGCAGAGGGGCGATGTGTTGGAGGACAATGAAGAGGAAGGGCAGGCCTCGTCAGATGAAGAGGTTGAGTGGGAGGGGGACAATGAGCAGGACATGGGGGCTGCCAAGGGACGGGAGGCCGCACAATGCTATCGTCAGGACCAGTGCGCACGCGATGCCCTCGTTTCACAGACTAGGAGGGGAGGGGGGGTCACTGGCTAGGGGAACGGACAACATCACACCACACCCTCTCACCTCCTTCACCACCAAACACCCTCACCTCCCGCACCACTGAACACCCTCACCTCCCAAACCACCCGCATGCACATCCACTCTTATATATACCTGCGGCCCTACGATCTGAGGGCACTGGGTTGACAGTGACAACGGGTCTTGTCTATGAGATGGAGGATGATGACAGCCCGCTCTGCGATGAGCTCCGTGCTCCACATCGTTTGACAATGTCTGACTCGTGCCCACGGTAGCACCTTCCACCTGGGTGATCCCTGCATGCGAGCTGGCTAGTCCATCACACGGTCCTGTCGAATTGCTAGGGACGGTTAGGGGGGGTGGGGGTGGGGGAGTGGGGGGGCTACACTGTCCACCCTTGAGCCTCACTCGTCCCACACCCCCCACTCCCATTGGCCAGCATTGACCACCAATGCAGGTTTGAACAATATGAACATGTGTTTATTGTGAACAACTATTGACAGCCTGTGCCCTAGCCGCAAGAACTAGACTGTGCCCTACACTCATGCCAACTTAACTGCGGTCTAACCTTCTGGTCTTACGGGCTCTAACACTATCCCTAGGAGGTTCCCCAGCTGTACAGCAGGAGTGGAGGCGGCCTGCTGCGACTCCTGCCCTGCGACGAGGGCCCCCCCGACACCTGAAGAATGGAAATCCCTTATTGTCACGAGTAGGCTTCAATGAAATTACTGTGAAAAGCCCATAGTCGCCACATTTCCGGCACCTGTTCGGGGAGGCTGGTACGGGAATTGAACCGTGCTGCTGGCCTGCCTTGGTCTGCTTTAAAAGCCAGCGATTTAGCCCAGTGAGCTAAACCAGCTCCTGGCTCTACAAGTCCTGGAGGCTCTCTCTGGTATCGACAAGGGTCTGAACGTTCGCGGCCATGGAGCACGGGGAGTGGCCCATCTCCGTCTGGGACTGCACCACATCACTATGCGACTGTGCCACCAGCCTGAGAGTCTGTGCCACATCAGCCAGTGATTGGGCCACATCCCTCTTGCACTGGGTCATCTCCCTCTGTGTCTGCGCCATGCCGGCCTACACCTGGGCATTGCCGCCGATCCTCTCAGCAATGGCCTGCTGTGACTGGGCCACTCTGAGTAACGCCGCTGCAATCTCCAGCTGGCTCTGGCACAATGTTGCCTGAGAGGGCAGCCCTGTCCTACAACAAAGAACAAAGAAAAGTATAGGGCTACACGGTCCACCCTTGAGCCTCACTCGTCCCACACACCCCACTCCCATTGGCCAGCACTGACCACCCCACCTTCACACCCATAAGACAGAGCACCAAGGCAGGTTTGAACAATATGAACATGTGTTTATTGTGAACAAATGTTGACAGCCTGTGCCCTAGCCGCTAGAACTAGACTGTGCCCTGCAACGTAACTGCAGTCTAATTTTCTGGTTTTATGGGCCCTAACACTATGCCTAGGTGGTTCCCCAGTTGTGGTCCTCTCTGGTATCGACAAGGGTCTGAACGTTCGCGGCCATGGAGCACAGGGAGTGGCCCATCTCTGTCTGGGATTGCACCACATCGCTCTGCGACTGTGCCACCAGCCTGAGAGTCTGTGCCACATCAGCCAGTGAGTGGGCCACATCCCTCTGGGGACTGGGTCATCTCCCTCTGTTTCTGCGCCTCGCCGGCCTGCACCTGGGCATTGCCGCCGATCCTCTCAGCAATGGCCTGTTGTGACTGGGCCACTCTGAGTAACGCCGCTGCAATCTCCAGCTGGCTCTGGCACAATGTTGCCTGAGAGGGCAGCCCTGTCCTACAACAAAGAACAAAGAAAAGTATAGGGCTACACGGTCCACCCTTGATCCTCACTCGTCCCACACACCCCACTCCCATTGGCCAGCACTGACCACCGATCCTCTCAGCAATGACCTGCTGTGACTGGGCCACTCTGAGGAACGCCGCTGCAATCTCCAGCTGGCTCTGGCACATGGTTGCCTGTGAGAGGGCAGCTCTGTCCTAGAACAAAGAACAAAGAAAATGACAGCACAGGAACAGGCCCTGCGGCCCTCCAAGCCCGTGCCGACCATGCTGCCCATCTAAACTAAAATCTTCTACACTTCCGGGGTCCGTATCCCTCTATTCCCATCCTATTCACGTATTTGTCAAGATGCCCTTTAAACGTCACTATCGTCCCTGCTTCCACCACCTCCGGCAGCGAGTTGCAGGCACCCACTACCCTCTGTGTAAAAAAACTTGTCTCGTACATCTCCTCTAAACCTTGCCCCTTGCACCTTAAACCTATTCCCCCTAGTAAGTGACCTATGCCCCCTAGTAATTGACCTATGCCCCCTAGTAATTGACCCCTCTACCCTGGGAAAAAGTCTCTGGCTATCCACCCTGTCTATGCCCCTCATAATTTTGTAGACCTCTATCAGGTCGCCCCTCAACCTCCGTCGTTCCAGTGAGAACAAACCGAGTTTATTCAACCAAACCAGGATGTCCTGGGCCTCGGCCCCCGCCTACACAGAATGCCCCAGGCTTTGCACATATCTGACACCGTCGCCCCCATTGCCTCCACTGGGGACGCCACCCGTGCGGTTTCGGCCTGGGTGGCACGCATGACCGGCACCACCCCCTGCTCCTACATGCGGATGAACTCTTTCACCTGCCCCTGCAGGTGCTGGAAGCCGGCCGACATCCCCTCCTGTAGTCCCTGGGTCTCTGACTGCACCTGTGGGTGGGACTGGATGTTCCAGGAGCCCAGGACCTGTCTGGGCGGCAGCTGGTTCCTGGAGCCGGACTGCCCTCCGACCGTCCGGCCCTTCGGCTGCTCCTTCCTCCGCCTGCTGTACCGGACCGAGTGTGGTGTGCACCAGGTTGTGTCCCAGGAACCTCTTCACTAATGTGCCAACCGAGGTGATAGTATCTGAGATGGTGGAGGGTGTTGGAGATAGCAGTGACGGAAAGTCAGTGTCCTCCTCTGACCCGAACTCCTGGGTCTTGGGCAGAGGGCTGATGCTCTCCCCATCGGTGCTCTACCGTCCGGGGGACACCGCCTCTGGCACTGGCTGGGGGTGGGGTGCCCCGGATGGGCTGGCCCCATCTCCAGCAGGTCCTGTAGATCACAAGGCGCCATGTATGGTTAGACAGCCGGACGGTGGTGAGAAGTGAGGGTGAGGTCGTGAGGGGTGAGGTGAGGGGGGTTGGGGGGTGGGGTGAGGTGTTGGAGGTGTAAGGGGTTTGGGGGGCACACGTGTCATGAGGATCAGCAACTAGGCAGGGGTTTCACTTCGTTACGTGCTGCCGACCTCCGCCTCGGCGACCTCCCTCTCCTCCGACCCGCCGACCATGTTCATTGCCCTCTACTTGGGCATGGTGAGGAGACGTAGGCCCAGTGGTTCACCTCTGGTCTTCTCCCGCTGTACGCGACCTTGTCTTGGGGGGGGGGGGGAACACAAACAATGACACTGTTAGATAGTCTGGCGCATGCAGCGCATGGGTTGGATAGCTGACGGCATCAGTGGCCGGGGCATTCGGCCATTGCGGCTAGCATAGATGCTGTCATTTGAGGAAGGGTGCGGGTCCGGCCGTCCCCGGGGGGGTGGCTGGGCCACCTGTGTGTGGGGGGTTAGTGCCAGGGGCACAGCGCTGCCTACTCAGCCTGGCCGCCCTGAGGAGGTCATGCAGTTTTTTTCTGCACTGGATGCCAGTCCGGCTTACTTCGTTGTCGGCGACTGTCACCTCTGCCCAGGGGTCCTCCTGAGGACCTTCTTCCCGGGCCAGGGTACAGGATCATCCGCTTCTCCTCCACGGCATCCAGGAGGGTCTCAAGCTCAGCGGCACAGAAGCGCGGCGCTGCTCTCCAGCCATGTTGGCTGCGACGGTGTGTTTGGTGGGGGGGAGAATCCCTTAAGTGCGGCTGCAGCTGTGCGGCAATCATGGAACTGGCGAATTTGCCGCCATTCCGTGAGCAAAGTGTGGCGTTTCCTGTGACGCCTGTGCTAGCCCCTTTGGAGTGGCTGAATACTTTTACCTGTCGCGCCGTTTTTGCTGTCGTGAAACTCCACAGTTTTCACGACGACGTCAGCACATAGTCTCAGAAACGGAGAATCCAGCCCCTGATTCTTGCAATACCGCATTAGCAATATCCTGCCAACCCAAACATTTGCTTTTTAAAAAATTCATTCATGGAATGTGGCCTTGCTGGCAATGGCAGCATTTATTGCCCATCACAAATTGCCCTTGAGAAGGTGGCGGTGAGCTGCCTTGAACCAGCTGTGGTGTAGGTACACTCACAGTGTTGTTAGGGAGGGTGTCCCCTTTATTCTATTATTCCTACTCTTTTCTGTTCATTAACCAATGCTTAATCCATGATAACCTGGGATTGGGGCTATATGAATCCCAATTTTATAGAATAACTCTTGTGGCAACTTAACAGATGTCTTTTGAAAATCCAAATGCACTACAACCACTGTTTATCCCTTATCTACCCTGCTGGTTACAGCCTCTGTGCAATTATATTATGATTTTCCAAGTATCTCACGCCCCAAAGAATAGATTCGAAGGAACTTCCGGTGTTAACCATGGAATAAGGGTCACATACAGGGCAGTTCCTACTTAAAGCCACAGAAAAGAGCTCTTTTTACCCAATGCTGGGTGGGACTTTGATGAAAAGACGTAGGTGAATGTTGGAGGCGTACGTTCCCTCGGGAGTGGTATATCTGCTGGTTACCAGACCTGGCAGAAAACAGTGAGAGATTTGGCTGGAAAGTTGGAGCACACTTGTGCTGCAGAAACAGCAACAGCTATTTTAGACATGCAGGCGGGGGAAGGGCTGATGCAAGCTGGAAGGCTTCAACTTAACTTGATGACCTTTATTCAAGCTGAATTCCAGCAGCAGAGGAAACAAATGCAGGAGGATCGCGCAAAGGCCATTGAAGAAGCGGTAGAACCCCTGAAGAGTTCTTTGAAACGAGTGGAGAACTGTCTGGAGGTGCAGGGGTAACAGATTCGGGAGATTGAAGGAGTGATCTCAGACCACAGCGATTATGTGGTGACTCTGGAGGCGGAGGTGGGCTTGTAGGAGACCTCGGTAAAACATTGAAGGCAAAGGTGGAGGAGCAGGAGAATGCCTGGAGAAGGCAGAACCTGCGAATAGTGGGCCTGCCTGACGGAGTGGATATGTCTAGAAGATGCTGGCGGAACTGGTGGAAGAATGGGTGCTAGATAAGGTGCCTGAAGTGGACTGAGCGCATTGGTCCCTGAGACAGAAGCCTAGATCTGGGGAGCCGCCGCGGGCGGAAATCGTGAGGCTACACAATTTTGAAGAGAAAGAGAAGATTCTGCGATAGGCCAGGGAGAAGCGTACCTGCGTCTGGGAGGGGAATAAGGTCCAAATTTATCAGGACATTGGAGCCGAATTGGCAAAGCGATGGGCAAGCTTCAACAAGGCCAAGGTGCTGTACCGGCGGCAGATAGGTTTTGGGGTGCTCTACCCGGCGAAATTATGGGTGTCGTTCGGAGGCCTGGAGTATTATTTTGAGACCCCAGAAGCGGCCGAAGACTTCATTAAGGAGCATAAACTGGGGGAGAACTGAGCGGACAACGCTTGGGAACTGGGATGTTGGCACTTTGTTATGGTTGGGAGCATATTTGAAGTGGAGGTAGGGATTGGGGAATGTTAATCTTTTTTTTGGGGGGTTGTGCTGCTTACTGTTGGGATTGTAAGGGGTGGAAAGTTTATGTGGGGATGGATATTCCCGTCCCGTCCCCCCCTCCTGTTTTCTGGGACTGTTTATGTTTAACATTTGTTTCTTTGCTTTTGGAGAAGGCTGCCTGGAGTTCAGGAGAAGTCTTTGTTTCGGTTGGGTAGGGTAAGGTCAACAGGGAGCCTTCCTCCTTGAGCTGAGGAGTGGGGGGGGGGGGGGGGAGTGGAGGTCATTGGTAAATGTCTTTAGGCAGGGGCTACTGCGTTAGCAGCTTATGCTGGTGAACAGAAGTGCGGTGGTGGGGGAGAAGGCCGAGAGGGGTGGCCGGGAGAAGGAGGGGGGGGGGGACTGTTGTTGCGATGTGGCAGGGGGTGAGAGATGACATGGCCATTGGCGGAGAAAGGGGCCATCTTGGATGGGCTAGGTATAGGTGGGAATTAAAGGGGCGGGAGTTAAGTGGGGAAAGTGGCAGACAGTAGAGGGGATTGGAAGCATAAATAAGCCTCCGGTAAGGCTGGTGACATGGAACATCCGGGGACTGAATGGGCTGGTTAAAAGGTTGCTGGTGTTCGCGCACCTCAGGAGCTTGAAAGCGGGGGTGGTCTTTCTGCAGTCTCTCCATGTGAAGGACCAGGGTAGGTTAAGGAAGGGGTGGGTTGGGCTGGGCAGGTTTTTCACTCAGGTTTTGATTCAAAATCAAGGACAGTGGTGATTTTAATGAGCAAAAAAATGGATTTGTGTTTGCAAAAGAGATGAGGGATCCGGTTCGGAGATATGCGATTGTGAGTGGGGTATTGGAAGGGGCACCGGTGGTGTTGGTACATGTGTATGCCCCAAATTGTGATGATATGGGTTTATGAGGGGGTTGAAGTCGGGGAAGGCGCCTGGGCCGGATGGGTACCCGGCGGAATTTTAGAAGGAATTTGCGACGGACCTGTGTCATGTGAGAGTACCTTTGAGAAATGGGTGTTTATAAATGGGTGTGTATATAAATAGCTGTAGTGAGAGTACCTTTAAGAAATGGGTGTTTATTACTGCAGTGATGTCAGAGAGTGGGTGGAGCTGGGCTGTCAGCTTTTTACTTTCGTTTTAGGTTGTTTGCTGCAGGGTGTGTTTTAGTTTCGTTTTCAGAGCTGGATAGCTGCAGTCACAGCCAGAAGGTGTATGAATCTCTCTCTGTAACCTAAAGACTATAAATCGATCCTGGTGATTTAAAACTAATAACACTAGTGATTTTAACCTGATGTGCTTCTGGTAAAAGGTGTCTTAAGTCTTATGGGTATTAAAAGGAAAGCTTAGTGTTACTTATTCTTTGGGGGTTGTATTTGAATTAATGCTTGTTAAGGTATTCACTATATGTTTCAAAAAGGGTAACTTGAGTTCATAGAATAAACATTATTTTGCTTTAAAAAAATGCTTTTCCATTTCTGCTGTATCACACCTGTAGAGTGGGCCGTGTGCTCCCCATACCACAATCTATTAAAAGTTGTGGGTCAGGTGAACTCCATGATACACTTTGGGGTTCTCTAAACCCTGGCCCGTAACAAATTGGGGGCTTGTCCGGGATAAAAGTCTATCTATTGGATTGGCTTTGTGAACTTAAAGACAGTGAGGGGTTGAGCATATTGTGGTTGCTTTTCAGGTGTGGTATTCTAGTTTAAGTGGGGACAATGGCTCAGAGGCTCAGACATTTTTGGAGGTGGAGACGGTCACACGTAGTACCTTACGGACAGAGACTAAAAGCAGACTGTTAGATTTGGCAAAAACATTGCAGTTAACATTACCTGACAAAATGCGAAAAGATGAGTTCATTATGGCGGTGGCTAAGCATTTAAAGTTGCCTGAGATACAGTTTGATTCATTGGAAACAGCAAAAATTCAGTTGCAAATTAAACAAATGGAACATGAGAGAGAATTAAAGCAGCTTGAATATGAAAGAGAGAGAGAGGAAAGAGAAAGAGAGAGAGAAGAAAAAGAAAGGGAAAGAAAAAGAGAGGAAAAAGAGAGAGAAGAAAGGAAAACAGAAAGAATAGCCCAAGCAGAGCAACAAGAAAGAGAAAGGGAGATACAGATCAGGGAAAAAGATAAAGAGAGAGAGTTTGAACTTCAGAAAATGGCCATGAAACATGACAGTTAGTTAAAATTGGCAGGCGTAAAGGGAAACATACAGTTGGATGATAGCGATGAGGATAGTGAGAAAGAGCGTCAAAGTCGAAGGCTTGATGGGAATCTAGTTAAATATGTCCAAGCATTGCCAAGGTTTGACGAGAAGGAAATGGAAGCCTTTTTCATTTCATTTGAGAAGGTAGCGAAACAAATGAAATGGCCACAGGACATGTGGGTATTACTGATTCAAACAAAGCTGGTAGCTAGGGCTAGTGAAGTGTATGCATCACTATCAGAGGAGGTATCTGAGTCGTATGAGAAGGTGAAAAAATCCATCTTAAGTGCATATGAATTAATGCCTGAAGCCTACAGACAAAGGTTTAGAAATTTAAGGAAAGAATTTGGTCAAACATACATAGAGTTTGAAAGGACCGAACAGAATAATTTTGATAGGTGGATAAGGGCTTTGAAAGTAGACCAAACGTATGAAGCTCTCAGAGAAATTATACTTCTGGAGGAGTTTAAAAATTCAATTCCTGTGTAGTGAGAACTCATGTGGAAGAGCAGAGGGTTAAAACTGCTAGGTTAGCAGCAGAAATGCCAGATGATTATGAATTAGTTCATAAATCAAAGCTTGATTTCCGACAATAGTTTCAGCCTGTCAGGGATAGAAATCTGGGGACATGAGAAATACTAAAGTGGTAAAGGTAAAGGTGATCTGATGGGAGATAATAAGGAGAGTGTACCTCAGATTAAAAAGAAATCCAGGAGGGTGGAAAAGAAATGAAAAGTTTCAAATGTTTTCACTGTAATAAACTAGGCCATGTAAAGTCACAATGTTGGTGGTTGAAGAAAAGCACTGGGAAGGCTGATGTGGTAGAACAGGATAAGACAGTGGGGTTTGTTAAAGTGGTGAAGGAAAGCCCAAGTGAAGCGAAGGAGATGCAAAAGATTGTACAGCCTGATCAAAAGATGATTGATAATAAGGTGCCAGATCTCTTTAAATAATTTACTTGTGTGGGTAAAGTTTACTCATGTGTATCAGGAGGAGCAGGTAAAGAAGTCACAATTTTAAGGGATACGGGAGCTAGTCAATCTTTCATGGTAAGAGATGAGGAGTTATGTAGTTTGGGAAGAATGTTGCCAGAAAAGTTGGTAATATGTGGAATTCAGGGTGAGAGGAGCAATGTTCTATTATATGAGGTAAGGTTGGAAAGTCCAGTGAAGTGTGGTGAAGTGGTAGGAGGAGTAATAGAGAAACTATCTTGTCCAGGAATACAGTTTATCTTGGGTAATGATATAGGTGGATCGCAGGTGGGAGTGATGCCTAATGTGGTTGATAAGCCAATGGAAAATCAGACAACTGAAGTGTTGAAGGACGAATATCCTGGGATTTTTCCGCATTGTGTATAACAAGGTTGCAAAGTCACAGGTTAAGACGAATGGAGAAAACACAGAGTGAAGATGAAGTTGAAGGGCAAATGTCAGAAACGATTTTTGATCAGATGGTTGAAAAAGAACAAGAACAGGTGGAGGATGAGGTGGATATTTTTAGTTCAGGAAAATTGGCGGGGTTGCAACAGAAAGATGTAGAAATTAAACGGATGTATCAGAAAGCATACAAGGAAGAGGAATCTGAGTGGAAAACAGTGTTATTACCGTAAAAGTGATGTCTTGATGAGAAAATGGAGACCTTTTCACATGCAGGCGGATGAAAAGTGGGCAGAAGTTCATCAAGTCATATTGCCGGTAGACTATAGAAAGGAGGTGTTGTGAGTAGCACATGAGGTACCAGTGGGAGGTCATTTGGGAATAAGGAAAACTCAAGCTAAAATCCAGAAACATTTTTATTGGCCTGGACTACGTAAAGATGTAGTTAAATTTTGCCAGTCATGTCACACACGTCAAGTAATAGGGAAATCTCAAGCAGTGATAAAATCAGCGCCCTTAATACCCATTCCAGCATTTGAGGAACCTTTTACAAGGGTCCTAATTGATTGTGTAGAACCGCTTCCTACAACAAAAAATGGGAATCAATGGGCGCGATTCTCCCAAAGGGAGAAAAAGTCCCAGCGTCGGAGTGAAAACCGGAGTGTTTCACTCCGTCGTCGGAGCCCACTCCCAGCCCCCTATCCTCCCGCCCCCGGGGGGCGGCTAGGCGTGGGGTCGCGTATTTTACACGCGCTGGGTACGCAGCGCCGCGTAAATGACGCGGCCAGCGTCGCGTAAATGAAGTCACCCGCGCATGCGCAGTTGCCGCCCTCCCCGAGGCCGCCCCGCAAGAAGATGGCGGATGGATCTTGCGGGGCGGCGGAGGAAAGGAGGTCCTCCTTTAGAGAGGTCGGCCCGCCGATCGGTGGGCCCCGATCGCGTGCCAGACCCTATCGGAGGCCCCCTCCGGTGAAGGGACCCCCCCCCCCCAACCCCACAGGCTGCCCCCCCCAGCGTTCCCGCCGGCAGTGACCTGGTGTGGATGGCGCCGGCGGGAACCTGTCGTGTTGGAACGGACGCTCATCCCATCCGGGCCGGAGAATAGCGGGGGAACGGGAGAATCGCCGTTGTGAGTGTCTCGGGTGATTCTCCGGCTGGCGTTGTGCAGAACTCGACGGGGCCATTCTCGCCTGTTGAGAGAATGGCGGGACGGCGCTGGACCGGCGTCACGCGATATACTGGCGCGGCCGGCGATTCTCCCAACCGCCGCGGCCTCGGAGAATCGTGCCGTATCTTTTGACTATAATGTTTGTGTTTACTAGGTTTCCAGAGGCGATCCCATTAGGTAATACAGCTAAAAAGATTGTGGAGGAGTTACTTAAATTCTTTACTAGATATGGACTACCCAGAGAAATACAATCGGATCAAGGATCAAATTTTACCTCAAGGTTATTCAACAAAGTTATGGATAGCTTAGGAATAAAACAATTTAAATCAACTGCGTACCATCCAGAATCGCAGGGAGCATTAGAAAGGTGGCATCAGACATTAAAGACAATGTTGAGGGCTTATTGTCATGATTATCCAGAGGATTGGGATAAAGGAATTCCATTCGTACTGTTTGCAGTTAAGGATGCACCTAATGAATCAACCAAATTCAGTCCTTTTGAACTAATTTTTGGTCATGAGGTAAGAGGACCACTTAAATTGATTAAGGAAAAATTGGTGAGTGAGAAATCGGAAATTACATTATTAGATTACGTGTCAAATTTTAGGGAACGATTAAATAGAGCAGGTGAATTGGCTAGACAACATTTGAAAGTTGCACAAAATGTGATGAAACGGGTAGCGGACAAGAAATCCAAAGTTTGTAGTTTTGCCAGTGGAGATAAAGTTTTAGTATTGTTACCAGTGGTAGGTGAACCTTTAAAAGCTAGGTTTTGTACAAGAAGTTCAAGAAAGGGTGATCTCGGGTGTATGGGTTGGCGAGGGCAAGGTGTCGGAAATACACCAGGAGTTGAAAGAAGAGGGGGAAGCGCTGGTAGAAGAGTTGAAGGATAAATGGAAGGAGGAGCTGGGGGAGGAGATCGAGGAAGGTCTGTGGGCTGATGCCCTAGGTAGGGTTAATTCCTCCTCGTGTGCCAGGCTCAGCCTGATACAATTTAAGGTGGTCCACAGAGCGCACTTGACGGGGGCGAGGTTGAGTTGGTTCTTTGGGGTAGAGGACAGATGTGGAAAGTGCTCAGGGAGCCCGGCGAACCATGTCCATATGTTTTGGTCATGCCCGGCACTGGAGGGGTTCTGGAGAGGAGTGGCGGGAGCAATATTTCAGGTGGTGAAAGTCCGGGTCAAGCCAAGCTGGGGGCTAGCAATATTTGGAGTAGTGGACGAACCGGGAGTGCAGGAGGCGAAAGAGGCTGGCATTCTGGCCTTTGCGTCCCTAGTAGCCCGGCGAAGGATCTTGCTAATGTGGAAGGAGGCGAAGCCCCCCAGCCTGGAGGCCTGGATAAATTATATGGCTGGGTTCATAAAGTTGGAGAGGATTAAGTTCGCCTCGAGAGGGTCTGCGCAGGGGCTCTACAGGCGGTGGCAACCGTTCCTAGACTATCTCACGGAGCGTTAGAGGAAGGTCGGCCAGCAGCAGCAGGATATCGCATGGGCAGGTTTGTGGAGATAACTTGGGAAGTGATAAAATGGCTATACATGATGTAGATGTGGGAAAGGCTGTTCCGATCAAACAACATCCATACAGACTTAACCCTTTAAAATTGGCACAGGTTAACAAAGAAATTGAGAGTATGCTTAAAAATGGCATAATTGAAGTGGGTTGCAGCCAACGGAGCTCACCCATAGTGATGGTACCTAAACCAGACGGTACCCAACGGTTGTGTGTGGACTTTCGAAAGGTTAATGCAGTTACAAGAATGGACTCTTATCCTATCCCACGTTTGGAGGATTGCATTCAGAAAATGGGACAATCCGCTTTTATTTCCAAACTGGATTTACTTAAAGGTTACTGGCAGGTACCTTTATCCGAAAGGGCGAAGGAGGTTTCTGCTTTTGTGGCTCCAGATGGGATACCAATTCAAAGTTATGCCATTTGGCATGAAAAACGGTTAACTAACAAAGTTGTTTCAGGATTCCCCAATTGTGCGGTATACATCGGCGATCTGGTAATTTTCAGCCAGACATGGAAAGAACATTTGAAACATCTGATGGAGTTATTTGATTGACTTCAGGAGGCGGGTTTGGTGATAAATCTAGCCAAAAGTGAATTTGGAAAAGCCCAAGTCACTTTCCTTGGCCATACAATCGGACATGGTCGAATGGTCACACGGGGTGTGAAACCAACATTTATTGAGGAGTTTCCGATACCCTCGACACGACGGGAAATAATGCGAATCCTTGGCATGAGTGGGTTTGATCGAACATTTGTGCAAAAGTTTTGTAGCATAAGTGCTCCACTGATGGACTTGTTGAAGAAAAGTAAAAAATTTCAATGGATGGCGGACTTTCAACAGGCATTTGATTGCCTGAAAGCTGTAATAACCAATGCTCCTGTGTTGGAGAATTGCAAGGGACTCTGTGATCAGATTGAACTAAAGTATCTGATTTTAAAGAGAAATGTCGAGGCAGAGAGAAATGAACGGATCATACAGAGACCTTCTTGTTCAAAGAACATAAGAACTAAGAGCAGGAGTAGGCCATCGGTCCCCTTGAGCCTGCTCCGCCATTCAATGAGATCATGGCTGATCTTTTGTGGACTCAGCTCCACTTTCCGGCCGGAACACCATAACCCTTAAACCCTTTATTCTTCAAAAAACTATCTATCTTTATCTTAAAAACATTTAATGAAGGATCCTCAACTGCTTCACTGGGCAAGGAATTCCATAGATTCACAACCCTTTGGGTGAAGAAGTTCCTCCTAAACTCAGTCCTAAATCTACTTCCCCTTATTTTGAAGCTGTGCCCCTCAGTTTTGCTTTCACCCGCCAGTGGAAACAACCTGCCCGCATCTGTCGTATCTATTCCCTTCATAATTCTTTATGTTTCTATAAGATCCCCCACATCCTTCTGAATTCCAACGAGTACAGTACCAGTCTACTCAACCTCTCCTCGTAATCCAACCCCTTCAGCTCTGGGATTAACCTAGTGAATCTGCTCTGCACACCCTCCAGCGCCAGTACGTCCTTTCTCAGGTAAGGAGACCAAAACTGAACACAATACTCCAGGTGTGGCCTCACTAACACCTTATACAATTGCAGCATAACCTCCCTAGTCTTAAACTCCATCCCTCTAGCAATGAAGGACAACATTCCATTCGCCTTCTTAATCACCTGTTGCACCTGTAAACCAACTTTTTGCGACTCATGCACTAGTACACCCAGGTCTCTGCACAGCAGCATGTTTTAATATTTTATCATTTAAATAATAATCCCTTTTGCTGTTATTCCTACCAAAATGGATAACCTCACATTTGTCAACATTATATTCCATCTGCCAGACCCTAGCCCATTCACTTAACCTATCCAAATCCCTCTGCAGACTTCCAGTATCCTCTGCACATTTTGCTTTACCACCTATCTTAGTATCATCTGCAAACTTGGACACATTGCCCTTGATCCCCAACTCCAAATCACCTATGTAAATTGTGAACAGTTGTGGGCCAGACACTGATCCCTGAGGGACACCACTAGCTACAGATTGCCAACCAGAGAAACACCCATTAATCCCCACTCTTTGCTTTCTATTAATGAACCAATCCTCTATCCATGCTACTACTTTACCCTTAATGCTATGCATCTTTATCTTATGCAGCCACCTTTTGTGTGGCTCCTTGTCAAAAGCTTTCTGGAAATCCAGATATACCACATCCATTGGCTCCCCGTTATCTACCCCACTGGTAATGTCCTCAAAAAATTCCACTAAATTAGTTAGGCACAACCTGCCCTTTGTGAACCCATGCTGCATCTGCCCAATGGGACAATTTCCATCCAGATGCCTCGCTATTTCTTCCTTGATGATAGATTGCAGCATCTTCCCTACTACTGAAGTTAAGCTCACTGACCTATAATTACCCGCTTTCTGCCTACCTCCTTTTTTAAACAGTGGTGTCACGTTTGCCAATTTCCAATCCGCCGGGACCACCCCAGAGTCTAGTGAATTTTGGTAAATTATCACTAGTGCATTTGCAATTTCCCTAGCCATCTCTTGTAGCACTCTGGGATGCATTCCATTGGGGCCAGGAGACTTGTCTACCTTTAGCCCCATTAGCTTGCCCATCACTACCTCCTTAGTGATAACAATCATCTGAAGGTCCTCACCTGTTATAGCCTCATTTCTATCAGTCCCTGGCATGTTATTTGTGTCTTCCACTGTGAAGACCGACCCAAAAAACCTGTTCAGTTCCTCAGCCATTTCCTCATCTCCCATTATTAAATCTCCCTTCTCATCCTCTAAAGGACCAATATTTACCTTAGCCACTCATTTTTGTTTTATATATATATATGTAGAAACTTTTACTATCTGTTTTTATATTCTGAGCAAGTTTACGGTCATAATCTATCTTACTCTTCTTTATAGCTTTTTTAGTAGCTTTCTGTTGCCCCCTAAAGCTTTCCCAGTCCTCTAGTCTCCCACTAATCTTTGCTAAAGAGACTGTCAATCGAGAAGGATTTCAGTTGGAGGAAGAAATACGGGAAAAAAATGGACTATATTATTATTACAGGTATTATTATACCTGTTTGCGTGTGTTTTTCGAAACAAAAAAATTATATTTACTGTGTGCATTTCTTAAAGGATAGTGAAAAGGTGAAAAATGAAACCATCTTGAAGTTTATGGTTTATTTTTTATTCTTGGGGGGAGGTGTCATGTGAGAGTACCTTTAAGAAATGGGTGTTTATAAATGGGTGTGTATATAAATATCTGTAGTGAGAGTACCTTTGAGAAATGGGTGTTTATTACTGCAGTGATGTCAGAGAGTGGGTGGAACTCGGCTGTCTGTCAGCTTTTTACTTTCATTTTAGGCTGTTTGCTGCAGGGTGTGTTTTAGTTTCGTCTTCAGAGCTGGCAATCTGCAGTCACAGCCAGAAGGTGTATGAATCTCTCTCTGTAACCTTAAGACTGTAAATTGATCCTGGTGATTTAAAACTAATAACAGTAGTGACTTTAACCTGATGTGCTTCTGGTAAAAGGTGTTTTAAGTCTTATGGGTGTTAAAAGGAAAGCTTAAAGGATTACTTAGTGTTGTATTCTTTGGGGGTTGTATTTGAATTAATGGTTGCTAAGATGTTCACTATGTTTTTAAAATGTTAACTTCAGTTTATAGAATAAACATTGTCTTGCTTTAAAAATATACTTTTCCATTTCTGCTGTACCACACCTATAGAGTAATCTATTAAAAGTTGTGGGTCAGGTGAACTCCATCATACACTTTGGGGTTCGCTAAACCCTGGCCCATAACATCTGGTATCACATCTGTTGGGGACGTTTAATGAAGCACTGGAGAAGGAGGAGTTGACGGAGACGATGACACAGGCAGTAATCACACTAATCCTGAAAAAGGGGTAGGACCCGGTGGAATGTGGGTCATATAAGCTCATATTGCTATTTAACACGGGTGTGAAAGTATTGGCCAAGTTGTTGGCGGGGAGGATGGAGGAGTGTGTCCCTGGGGTGGTGGCAGAAGATCAATCAAGCTTCGTGAAGGGCAGGCAGCTCGCAAATAATATAAGATGGCTGTTGAATGTGGTGATGAATCAGTCGGGGGCTCTGGTACCGGTGGTGGTGTCCATGGGCGGGGAGAAGGCATTTGATCGAGTGAAGTGACGGTACTTGTTCGAGGTTTTGGGAAGGTTTGGGTTTAGGCTGAGATTTGTGGCATGGGTACGGTTGCTGTATGTGGCACCAAGGGCGAGGGTGAGGACGAATGATATGAGTCCACGAAGCTTTGACTTATACAGGTGTATGAGGCAAGGGTGCCCGCTGTCACCACTACTGTTTGCGCTGGCCATAGAGCCATTGATGATGGCTCTCAGGGGGTCAGCAGAGTGGCGTGGGATTCTGAGGGGACAGGGGGCGCATCGGGTGTCGCTCTATGCCGACGACCTCTTGCTGCATGTTTCAGATCCGTTGGAGCGCATGGGAAGGATTATGGGCCTGCTGTGGAGGTTTGGAGAGTTCTCGGGGTACAAGTTGAGTGTCGGGAAAAGTGAGGTATTCCTGGTGAATGAGCTGGCACAGCGCGCTAATTTTGGGGGCTATCATTTACGGCGAGGGATAGGTTTAGGTATTTTGGGATTCAGGTAGCGAAGAAATAGACGGGGCTCCATAAGTGGAACTTAACGAAGCTGGTGGAGGAGGCTAGGGGGGATCATAAGAGGTGGGATACATTGCACTTTGGCGGGGAGGGTCCAAGTGGTGAAAATGAATATTCTGCCAAGGTCTTGTTTATCTTTCAAGCTCTCCCGATCTTTATACCAAAAGCCTTTTTTCGGAAAGTAGACACGATCATTTCTGACATTGTATGGACGGGGAAGGTGCCGAGGGTGGGGAGGACCCTGCTACAGAGGCAGAGGCAGCTGGGGGGGGGGGGGGGGTTGGCGTTGCCGAACTTGCATTATTATTATTGGGCTGCGAATGTGGACAAGGTCCGGCAGTGGTGGGAAGGAGAAGGGGTAGAGTGGGTTAGGATGGAGGAGGAATCTTGTAAAGGGTCTAGTTTGAGGGCTATGGTGATGGCAGCATTGCCAATGGCTCCGAGTAGGTATTCAGGGAACCGGGTGGTGCAGTCCACGGTGAAGATTTGGAATCAGTTGAGGCATTTTAGGGTGGAAGGGATGTCGGCTCTAACGCTGCTGTGCGAGAATCATGGGTTTGAGCCGGGGGGGGAATTGATAGTGCATACAGGAGGCGGAGGGATGTGGGACTGGTCAAAGTGAGGATCTGTATTTGGAGGAAGGGTTCACCAGTCTGGAGGAGCTAAGGGAGATGGTTGAGCTGTCGAGGGGCAGTGAGTTCAGGTATCTGCAGGTTAGGGATTTTGCATGAAAGGTCTGGAGGGGGTTCCCTAGGTTGCCGGGATACACTCTGCTGAAGTGACTGCTGCTTCCAGATGTGGAAGGGGAGGGAAGAATTGGGGATATATACAAGTGGCTGGGGGAGCAGGAAGGCGAGCGGGGGTGAAGATCGAGGAGAAATGGGAAGTGGAATTGGGAGGGGAGATCAATTGGGGAGTATGGAGTGATTTGATTTGATTTGATTTATTATTGTCACATGTATTAGTATACAGTGAATGTGTTGTTTCTTGCATGCTTTACAGACAACGTAAACCTGGCGGAAGGACTTCTGTGGCGAGCCGAGGAGATGACTAACCATATTTGCACACAGGCAAAGAGCCGCGGGGCACTGGGCTTGCCATCCCAGTGCTCGGCTGGGGGTGATTTGATTTGATTTATTATTTTAATTTGATTCGTCATTTGATTTATTATTTTGATTTGATTTATTATTATCACATGTATTAGTATACAGTGAAGAGTATTGTTTCTTGCATGCTCTACAGACAATGCATACCGTACATAGGGAAGGAAGGAGAGACTGCAGAATGTAATGTTGCAGTCATGGCTGGGGTGTAGAGAAAAGATCAACTTAATAAGTGGTAGGTCCATTCAAAATTCTGATGGCAATAGTGAAGAAGCTGTTCTTGAGTCGGTTGGTACGTGACCTCAAACTTTTGAATCTTTTTTCTGACGGAAGAAGGTGGAAGAGAGTATGTCCGGTGTACGTGGGGTCCTTAATTATGCTGGCTGCCTTTCCGAGGCAGCTGGAAATGTAGACCGAGTCAAGTGATGGGAGGCTGGTTTGTGTGATGGATTGGGCTACATTCACGACCTTTTGTAGTTTCCTGCGGTCTTGGGCAGAGCAGGATCCATACCAAGCTGTGCTACAACCAGAAAGAATGTTTTCTATGGTGCATCTGTAAAAGTTGGTGCGAGTCGTAGCTGACATGCCAAATTTCCTTGGTCTTCTGAGAAAATAAGAATCGTTGGTGGGCCTTCGTAACTATAGTGTCGGCATGGGGGGGCCAGGACAGGTTGTTGGTGATCTGTACGCCTGAAAACTTGAAGCTCTCGACCCTTTCTACTTTGTTCCCATTGACGTAGACGGGCATGTTCTCCACTACGCGTCCTGAAGTCAATGACAATCTCCTTAATTTTGTTGACATTGAGGGAGAGATTATTGTCGTTGCACTAGTTCACCAGATTCTCTATCTCATTCCTGTACTCTGTTTTGTCATTGTTTGAGGTCCGACCCACTACGGTGGTGTCATCAGCAAATTTGAAAATCGAGTTGGAGGTGAATTTGGCCACACAGTCATAGGTGTATAACGGGGTTAGAAGGGGGCTGAGATCACAGCCTTGTGGGGCAAAGGTGTTGGGGATGATCGTGGAGGAGGTGTTGTTGCCTATCCTTACTGATTGAGGCCTGTAGGTTAGAAAGTTCAGGATCCAGTCGCAGAGGGAGGAGCCGAGGCCCAGGCCACCGAGTTTCGAGATGTGTTTTGCAGGAATAATGGTGTTGAAGGCTGAGCTGTGGTCAATAATTAGGAGGCTGACATAGGTGTCTTTGTTATCTATGTGTTCCAAGGTTGAGTGCAGGGCCATAGAGATGGCGTCTGCTGTGGACCTGTTGCAGCGGTAGGCGAATTGTAGTGGATCAAGACAACTCAAAGTCACACGGGATCAGGGGTGAGCTGGCAAGATGGATACAGAACTGGCTAGGTCATAGAAGGCAGAGAGTAGCAATGGAAGGGTGCTTTTCTGTTTGGAGGGCTGTGACTAGTGGTGCTCCGCAGGGATCAGTGCTGGGACCTTTGCTGTTCATAGTATATATAAATGATTTGGAGGAAAATATAACTGGTCTGATTAGTAAGTTTGCAGATGACACAAAGGTTGGTGGAATTGCGGATAGCGATGAGGACTGTCAGAGGATAAAGCAGGTTTTTGATCAGTTGGAGACTTGGGCGGAGAGATGGCAAATGGTGTTTACTCCGGGCAGCACGGTAGCATTGTGGAAAGCACAATTGCTTCACAGCTCCAGGGTCCCAGGTTCAATTCCGGCTTGGATCACTGTCTGTGCGGAGTCTGCATCCTCCCCGTGTGTGCGTGGGGTTTCCTCCGGGTGCTCCGGTTTCCTCTCACAGTCCAAAGATGTGCAGGTTAGGTGGATTGGCCATGATAAATTGCCCTTAGTGTCCAAAATTGCCCTTAGTGTTGGGTGGGGTTACTGGGTTATGGGGATAGGGTGGAGGTGTTGACCTTGGGTAGGGTGCTCTTTCCAAGATCCGGTGCAGACTCGATGGGCTGAATGGCCTCCTTCTGCACTGTAAATTCTATGATAATCTATAAAATGTGAGGTAATGCATTTTGGAAGGTCTAATGCAGGTAGGGAATATACAGTGAATGGTAGAACCCTCAAGAGTATTGACAGTCAGAGAGATCTAGGTGTACAGGTCCACTGGTCACTGAAAGGGGCAACACAGGTGGAGAAGGTAGTCAAGAAAGCATACAGCATGCTTGCCTTCATTGGCCGGGGCATTGAGTATAAAAATTGGCAAGTCATGTTGCAGCTGTATAGAACCTTAGTTAGGCCACACTTGAAATATAGTGTTCAATTCTGGTCGCCACACTGCCAGAAGGATGTGGAGGCTTTAGAGAGGGTGCGGAAGAGATTTACCAGGACCTTGCCTGGTATGGAGGGCATTAGCTATGAGGAGCGGTTGAATAAACTCTGTTTGTTCTCACTGGAACGACGGAGGTTGAGGGGCAACCTGATAGTGGTCTACAAAATTATGAGGGGCATAGACAGAGTGGATAGTCAGATGCTTTTTCCCAGTGTAGAGGGGTCAATTACTAGGGGGCATAGGTTTAAGGTGCGAGGGGCAAGGTTTAGAGGAGATGTACGAGGCAAGTTTTTTTACACAGAGGGTAGTGGGTGCCTGGAATTCGCTGCCAGTGGAGGTGGTGGAAGCAGGGACGATAGTGACGTTTAAGGGACATCTTGACAAATACATGATTAGGATGGGAATAGAGGGATATGGACCCCGGAAGTGTAGAATATTTTAGTTTAGACGGGCAGCATGGTCGGCACAGGCTTGGGGGGCCGAAGGGCCTGTTCCTGTGCTGTACCTTTCTTTGTTCTTTGGAGGCTGGAGTTGATTCGTGCCGTGACTAACCTTTCGAAACACTTCATAATGATGGATGTCAGAGCCACTGGACGATAGTCATTAAGGCACGATGCTTGGCTTTTCTTTGGTCCAGGAATGATGGTCATCTTCTTGAAGCAGATTGGGACCTCAGATTGTTGTAAAGCGAGATTGGCTATCTCTGCGAATACCCTCGCCAGCTGATCCGCACAACACCGGAGTGCTCGTCCGGGTACCCCATCCTTGCTAATGGCTTTCCGTGGGTTGACCTTCAAGAAGGCTACTCTGACATGCAATGGTGATCTCAGATGCAAGTTCATCCGCGGCTTCTGGGGTGGAGGGCGTGCTCTCGCTGACCTCTTGCTCAAAGCGTGCATAGAATCCGTTGAGCTCCTCAGGGAGGGGTGCGTTGGAGCCGGCTATTGTACATGCCTTCATCTTGTAGCCCATTATGTCTTGCAGACCTTGCCGTAGACGGTGGGGTTCATGTGGCTAGCCTGGGTGGGCTGCCGTGGGGTGTAGGGGGGAGAACCGCATGTGGTTCCACCATGCCAACCCTGGATTGTGTGTATTAATTCTGGAGGCAACTCTTATCCCTGCCCGTCTAACCCACTGACCATCCATAACCCCCACCGACTGTCGAGACCTCTGGCCCTGCGGCTGAAGGCTATTGCTCATAGGGAATTGGCAGTCGTGGTTCAGTGAGCACTACGCACGATCCAAGTTGATTCCCGTAGGTGGCTTGGCCATATAGCATGTGGGAGTCATTGCCCAGCATTCCAATCAGACCGTGATGCCTGGCCACTGTACGGGACGCAATACTACACACGCAGCAGCCAACACCTGAACACCCAGAGGATGGGACACAGCTCTGGCGACGTGTGGGTGAGTGCCACAGAGAGGGTACAAGCGCCCTGTCCAGGTGAATTTATGAGTGGATGTTCGGGGCACAGGATCTGGGGCCCTGTGAGGGGAGCCGGTTGCAGCTGGGAATGTGTGGGCAGGGCATTCCAGATGGGGGGATCAATGGAGGAATGAAGGATCCTGGTTGGAACCCACTGCTGGCTGTCAGTCTAACCCATCTCCCAATGCCTTATAGATATTGTACACTCTGGCAAGGATTTTGGACCCAGCAGAACTTGCCCTAGTGGTGCTGCTGCTAGGCCTGGCGGCCAGATGCCGGAGATGGGGGCAGCAGCGTTAACAGATGCTTGAGGCAACAGACCATGTGTCGGACCCCGCCCCACATCCTGAGAACTTGGCCGCCCATCAGACCAGGGAGGGACCTAGATGAGGGGTCCCGAGAAGGCCCAGTTTGAACAGCTGACGTACTGCATGTGCTGCAAGAGGCTCTGCCTCAACAAGGAGATGGTGCGGCATCTGTGCCATGTCCTCGCACACTTGGTACCACATGGAGGAGGAGGACACCCGCTCCCAGTAGCCCTAAAGCTCACCGCAGCCCTGAGCATTTACGCCTTAAGATCATTCCAGGGCTCGAGAGGGGAGTTGTGTGGTATCTTGCAGGCCACAGCCCACAGATGCATCCGACAGGTCACGGATGCCGTGTTTGCCCGGGCGGAGAACTACATCAATCTTGATATGGACCATGCCCAGCAAGATGCCCGGGCAGCAGGTCATTCCTCCATCGTCGGGATGCCCCAGGTCCAGGGGATAGTGGATGGCATGCTTGAGAGTGCCCTATGTTAAATGAAAGGGGTTCCACTCCCTCAACGTAGAGTTCATGTGTGACCAGCAAATGAAGATCAAGTACGTGTATGGTCGTCCTTGGGCAGTCGGTCACTCCTGGCCTCTTCGAGGACCACCCCAGAATGAGCGGCTGGCTCTTGGGGGATAAGGGGTGCTTCCCAGATTGTGCAGTCGAAGCCTGACCAGTAACATTTTCCGCTGAGATGCGAGTATCTGCGCTAGTGGAAGGTTGGGATGACAGCAGTGTCTTCCTCGGAGCTCCCCTCCAAGGGGGTCTCGTGGGAGGCTGAAGAGGGGGCCACCCGGGATGGGCCGGCGCCATCTAAGGCAGTCACAATTCACGTTTGACAGGTTCTCCGTGTGGTACCCGGTGGTTCCTCACCTCTGCAGCGTCCGCCAACCTCAACGTGGGTGACCACCTTGTCCTCTGCTACCCCAGTCACCTCCAGGGTCCTCAACGAAGGTGAGGATTCTTAAGTCTGACCGTGGGGTTTTACCTGCCCACACAAATCCTGAAATCACTGCGTTCACCTTCCGAAAAATTGGGAGGCTCTGAAACACGAACAAGAACTTTGGGAAGACCATCATCTTTACCGTTTGAACCCTCCCCGATAATGACAACGGGAGCGCATCCCATCTCCTAAAGTCCCCCTTCATTTGCTCTACCAACCGAGTCAAATTTAACTTATGCAGCTGCTTCCACCCCCGCGTCACCTGAATACCCAAGTACTGAAAGCTCCCCCCCACAACCTTGAACAACATCGCCCCCAATCTCTTCTCCTGCCACCTTGCCTGGATCGGAAAGACGTTGCTCTTCCCTATGTTCAATTTATACCACGAAAACCGGCCAAATTCCTTAGATCCGCATAATCCCCCCAATACCTCCCAACGGGTCCGAAATGACAGCACAAATTATCCACATCAAGCTATAACGTATGCTCCACGCCCCTCCTCACCCCATACTATCCCCTGCCAGGCTCTCGACGCTCTCAACGCCACCGCCAGCGGCTCTATAGCCAAGGCAAAGAGCAATGGGGAGAGTGGACATCCATGCCTCGTCCCCCAAGGGCTGGTTTAGCACTGGGCTAAATTGCTGGCTTTCAAACCATTCCCGTACCAGCCTCCCTGAACAGGCGCCGCAATGTGGCGACTAGGGGTTTTTCACAGTAACTTCATTTGAAGCCTACTTGTGACAATATGCGATTTTCATTTCATTTCAATGCAGCCTAAAATAGTCTGAGCTTACCCAGTTTGTCCGCCAAGGGTGCTTGGATCTTGTATTGATTTAAAAAGTGTGATGAGCCTCAGGTTTTTCCCTCTCTGCTGTGCTCTGTTAATGAGAGGGAGGTGTAACTCGATTTCTCAGTAAGCTTCGGACTCGCAGCTTTGTTTATTTTTTTTTAGGTTTAATGAGTAAGCAATCTTGGTTTATCCTTTGCTGGCTGGTGAAATTCAGAAGTGGTATCTGTTACCGCTAATGGACAACATTAACACCTCCTTCCATGGTGCAGTGTCAAAAATGTTTTCTTTTTTTGTTGTGCTGTACAAGTGCAAGTTGAAGTTGCTTTAACAATAAAAATATTGGATTGGTTGCTTTGGGAAGATTAGTATTTTTTAAATTGCCAGTGATATAAACATCTACAAACCTAGTCAAGAGTTCAGCCCCAGACCATCTTAGTATGAAAAATAATGTGGGTAATGGAGGAGGAGAATTATGGACTGGGAAGGAATTGTTGCCATCAGCACAGACCTTTTGCCTGAGTGCCATCTGATAATTCTCTTCAGAGAGCACAAATGAGCTCCAGTATTTAACTGAATTGAGTAATTAGTATCAACAACAAATTTCTGAACAGATTTTCTTTTGAGTTTGAACAATGCACATGCTAATACACTAGATTATTCCAGGCTTCTCCAGTAATGCTTCATATTACTGAGACTCTATCTAAACTGGACAGTGGAAGAAACAGACTAGAGATAATTGATTCCTGAGATTATGATGTTCTGTGTAGCAGCTCTGTTCGCCAGTCATTTGGTTTAAGTACTGTACCACAGTTCGACATGCAGTAACAGTTTTTTTTTAGTATAAAGCCACCAGAAATATGGACACACTAAATAGTAAATAATCTTCTCACATTGTTGTGAACAAAACATATTCAGATTGTTTGTAGAAATCCTTGACAGTTCTGGAAAATGTAGATGGCAATGAAAGTAGCAGGAAAAGTATCTTAATTTATTCCAATCTGCAGAAATTATTCGGCATCAAACTTTAAAAGTAAACATTTAAGTGCAAATGTTATAGACCAGGGTTTAGAGAACCCCAAAGTGTATCATGGCGTTCACCTGACCCACAACTTTTAATAGATTGTGGTATGGTGAGCACACGACCCACTCTACAGGTGTGGTACAGCAGAAATGGAAAAGTATTTTTACAATGTTTATTCTATGAACTCAAGTTAACCTTTTTAAAACATACAGTGAACATCTTAGCAACCATTAATTCAAATACAACCCCCAAAGAATACAAAACTAAGTAATCTTTAAGCTTTCCTTTTAACATCCATAAGACTTTTTAAAAAAACCTTTAAACAGAAGTACATCAGGTTAAAGTCACTACTGAGTGCAGTTATTAGTTTTAAATCACCAAAAGATCGATTTACAGTTTTTAGATTACAGAGAGAGAGATTTATACCCCTTCTGGCTGTGACTGCAGCTATCCAGCTCTAAAAACGAAACTAAAACACACCCTGCAACAAACAGCCTAAAACAAAAGTAAAAAGCTGACAGACAGCCATGCTCCACCCACACTCTGACATCACTGATAAACACCCATTTCGTAAAGGTACATTTCTTAAACACCCATGTCTTAAAGGTACTCTCACATGACACCTACCCCCCCAAGAAAAAAAATAAACCATCAACTTCAAGATGGTTTCATTTTTCACCTTTTCACTATCCTTTAAGAAATGCACACAGTAAACATACTTTTTCGTTTCAAAAAACAACACACGCAAAAAGGTATAATAATATAGTCCATTTAGTTTTTTGTTCTTCTTCCTCCAACTAAAACTGCTTCCGTTCATCACATTCGTGACAAAGTATCGGCTATCACATTTTCTCGTCCGGCCACATGTACTATTTTAAAATGAAATGGCTGTGACAATAAACTCCAGCGAAACAGCCTTGCATTGCGATTCCGGAATCGCTCCAAAAATGTCAACGGATTATGATCCGTATATATAATGGTGTCAGACGGATTGCTGATCACATAAATGTGAAAATGTTGCAAAGCTAGCACCAAATTCAACGTCTCCTCAATCGTTGAATACTTTTTCTGGTGAGAATTCAATTTCTTTGAAAAATAACCAATAGGCCGCTCTAGCCCTTTGTCGTCGTCTTGTAGAAGCACTGCACCTACACCTACATCACTCGCATCAACCGCCACTTTGAATGGTTTCGTATAATTTGGGATAGCTAACACAGGAGCAGTGGTTAACACAGCCTTCAGGCCGTCAAATGCCTGTTGACACTCCGCTGTCCACTGGAATTTGTTACGCTTCTTGAGCAAGTCCGTCAGTGGAGCGACCACGCTGCTGAAATTCAGTACAGATTTCCGGTAAAATCCACTCGTACCAAGAAATCGCATTATTTCCAGTAGTGACGAGGGTATCGGAAACTCCCCAATAACTTTTTTGTTTTCACATCCCATGGGACCATTCGACCCTGTCCAATTGTATGGCCAAGGAAATTCTCTTTTGGCTAGGTTTATCACCAAACCTGCCTCCTGAAGTTGATCGAATAACTCCATCAGATGTTTCAAATGTTCTTTCCATGTCTGGCTGAAAATTACCAGATCGTTGATGTATCCCGCACAATTGGGTAATCCTGAAACAACTTTGTTAGTTAACCGTTGAAATGTGGCTGGGGTGTTTTTCATGCCAAATGGCATAACTTTGAATTGGTATATACCATCTGGAGTCACAAAAGCTGAAATCTCCTTCGCCCTTTCGGATAAAGGTACCTGCCCGTAACATTTAAGTAAATCCAGTTTGGAAATCAAAGCTGATTGTCCCACTTTCCCAATGCAATCCTCCAAACGTGGGATAGGATAAGAGTCTGTTCTTGTAACTGCATTAACCTTCTTATAGTCCACACACAACTGTTGGGTAGCGTCTGGCTTTGGTACCATCATTATGGGTGAGCTCCATTGGCTGCAACCCACTTCAATTATGCCATTTTTAAGCATACTCTCAATCTCTTAGTTGAACTGTGCCAATTTTAAAGGGTTAAGTCTGTATGGATGTCGTTTGATTGGAACAGCATTTCCCACATCTACATCATGTGTAGCCATTTTAGTACTTCCCAATTTATCGCCAACAACTTGCCCATGTGATATCAATAACTCTTTCAGGTCAGTCCGTTTTTCCTCTGGAAGGTAACTCAACAATTTATCCCAATATTTAAGAACATTCTCGTTTTCCAAGTTAATTTGAGGTATGTTAAATTCACAGCCATCTGGATTTGGTTCGACACTTTGAGTTAGGATCATTAAAACCTCCTTTTTCTCTCCTTCCCTTTCAAAGTGCCATTTAAACATATTCACATGACACACTCGGTGAGTTTTCCTCCTATCTGGCATTTTTACCACATAATTCACCTCACTTAATTTCCTTTCAAACTGGTAAGGTCCACAAAACCTTGCTTTTAAAGGTTCACCTCCCACTGGTAACAATACTAAAACTTTATCTCCACTGGCAAAACTACGAACTTTGGATTTCTTGTCCGCTACCCATTTCATCACATTTTGTGCAACTTCTAAATGTTCTCTAGCCAATTTGTCTGCTCTAATCAATCATTCCCTAAAATTTGACACATAATCCAATCATGTAATTTCCAATTTCTCAGTCAGGTTTTCCTTAATCAATTTAAGTGGTCCTCTTACCTCATGACCAAAAATTAGTTCAAAAGGACTAACTTTGGTTGACTCATTAGGTGTATTACTAATTGCAAACAGTACGAATGGAATTCCTTTATCCCAATACTCTGGATAATCTTGACAATAAGCCCTCAACATTGTCTTTAATGTCTGATGCCATCTTTCTAATGCTCTCTGCAATTCTGGATGGTACGCAGTTGATTGAAATTGTTTTATTCCTAAGATATCCATAACTTCTTTGAACAATCTTGCGGTAAAATTTGATCCTTGATCTGATTGTATTTCTGTGGGTAGTCCATATCTAGTAAAGAATTTAAGTAACTCCTCCACAATCTTTTTAGCTGTAATATTATGTACTGGAATGGCCTCTGGAAACCTAGTAGACACATCCCTTATAGTCAAAAGATATTGATTCCCACTTTTCGTTTTCGGAAGCGGTCCTACGCAATCAATTAGGACCCTTGTAAAAGGTTCCTGAAATGCTGGAATGGGTATTAAGGGCGCTGGTTTTATCACTGCTTGAGGTTTATCTATTACTTGACATGTGTGACATGATTGACAAAATTTAACTACATCTTTATGTAGTCCAGGCTAATAAAAATGTTTCTGGATTTTAGCTTGAGTTTTCCTTATTCCCAAATGACCTCCCACTGGTACCTCGTATGCAACTCGCAACACCTCCTTTTTATCCCCTACGGCAATACTACTTGATGAACTTCTGCCCACTTTTTATCCGCCTGCATATGTAAAGGTCTCCATTTTCTCATCAAGACATCACTTTTACGGTAATAACACTCTGGTATACACGCAGATTCCTCTTCCGTGTATGCTTTCTGATACATCCGGTTTATTTCTGCATCTCTCTGTTGTAACTCCGCCAATTTTCCTGAACGAAAAATATCCGCCTTATCCTCCACCTGTTCTTGTTCTTTTCAACCATCTGATCAAAAATCGTTTCTGATAATTGCACTTCAACTTCATCTTCACTCTTTGATTTCTCCTCTTGTGTTAACTTTGCGACCTTATTACTACACAATCCTGAAAAATCCCAGGATATCTGTCCTTCAACACTTCAGTTGTCTGATTTTGCACTGGCTTATCAACCACAGTAGGCATCACTCCCACCTGCGATCCAGCTATATCATTACCCAAGATAAACTATTCCTGGACAAGATAGTTTCCTATTACTCCTACTACTACTTCACCACTCTTCACTGGATTTTCCAACCTTACCTTATATCATGGAACACTACTCCTCTCACCCTGAATTCCACATATTACCACCTTTTCTGGCAACATTTTCCCAAACTACATAACTCCTCATCTCATACCATTAAAGATTGACTGGCTCCCGTATCTCTTAAAATTGTGACTTCTTTACCTACTCCTCCTGATACACATGAGTAAACTTTACCCACACAAGTAAATTCTTTAAAGAGATCTGGCACCTTTTTATCAATCACCTCTTGATCAGGCTGTACAATCTTTTGCACCTCCTTCACTTCACTTGGGCTTTCCTTTACCACTTTAACAAACCCCACTGTCCTATCCTGTTTTACCACATCAGCCTTCCCAGTGCTTTTGTTCAACCACCAACATTGTGACTTTACGTGGCCTACTTTATTACAGTGAAAACATTTGAAACTTTTCATTTTATTTCCACCCTCCTGGATTTCTTTTTTAATCTGAGGTACATTCTCCTTTTTATCTCCCATCAGATCACTTTTACCTTTACCACTTTAGTATCTCTCATGTCCCCAGTTTCTATCCCTCACAGGCTAAAACTGATGTCGGAAACCAAGCTTTGATTTATGAACTAATTCATAATCATCTGCCATTTCTGCTGCTAATCTCACAGTTTTAACCCTCTGCTCTTCTACATGAGTTCTCACTACATCAGGAATTGAATTTTTAAACTCCTCCAAAAGTATCATTTATCTGAGAGCTTCATACATTTGGTCTATTTTCAACGCCCTTATCCATCTATCAAAATTCCTCTGTTTGTGCCTTTCAAACTCCGTGTATTTTTGACCAAATTCATTCCTTAAATTTCTAAACCTTTTGTCTGTCGGCTTCAGGCACTCGTTCATATGCACATAAGATGGATTTTTTCACCTCCACATACGTCCCAGGTACCTCCGGTAGTGATGCAAACACTTCACCAGCCCTACCTATCAACTTTGTATGAATCAATAATACCCACATGTCCTGTGGCCATTTCATTTGTGTAGCCACCTTCTCAAATGAAATGAAAAAGGCTTCAATCTCCTTCTCATTAAACCTTGACAATGTTTGGACATAATTAAACAGATCCCCACCAAGCCTTCGACTTTGACGCTCTTTCTCACTATCCTCATCACTTTCATCCAACTGTATATTTCCTTTTACGTCTGCCAATTTTAACTGACTGTCATGTTTCATGGCCATTTTCTGAAGTTCAAACTCTCTCTCTTTATCTTTTTCCCTGATTTGAAACTCCCTTTCTCTTTCTTTTTGTTCTGCTAGGGCTATTCTTCCTTTTCTCCTTTTTTCTGGGGCTGGTTTAGCACACTGGGTTAAATCGCTGGCTTTTAAAGCAGACCAAGGGAGGCCAGCAGCACAGTTCAATTCCTGTACCAGCCTCCCCGAACAGGCACCGGAATGTGGCGACTAGGGGCTTTTCACAGTAACTTCATTTGAAGCCTACTTGTGACAATAATCGATTTTCATTTTTTTCATTTTTAATTTCTCCTTTTCTTTTTCCTCTCTCCTTTTCTTTTTCCTCCCTGTCTCTTTCTCTTTCTTTTCCCTCTCTTTCGTATTCAAGCTGCTTTAATTCTTTCTCATGTTCCATTTGTTTAATTTGTAGCTGAATTTTTTTGCCATTTCCAATGAGTTAAACTGTATCTCAGGCAACTTTAAATGCTTAGCCACCACCATAATGACCTCAGCTTTTCGCATTTTGTCAGGTAATGTTAACTGCAATATTTTTGCCAAATCTAACAGTCTGCTTTTAGTCTCCGTCCATAAGGTACTGCGTGTGACCGTTCCACCCTCTAAAACTTCTGAGCCTCTGAAAGAGCCATTGTCTACAACACACTCCCTACCTAAACTAAAATACCACACCTGAAAAGTGCCCACAATATGCTCACCCCTCACTGTCTTTAAGTTCACTAAGCCAATCCAATAGATAGACTTTTATCCCGGACGAGCCCCCAATTTGTTATTAAATGTCCCCAACAGATGTGACACCAGGTGTTATGGGCCAGGGTTAGAGAACCCCAAAGTCTATCATGGAGTTCACCTGACCCACAACTTTTATGGTGAGCACACGGCCCACTCTACAGGAGTGGTACAGCAGAAATGGAAAAATATTTTTGAAAACAAAACAATGTTTATTCTATGAACTCAAGTTAACCTTTTTAAAACATACAGTGAACATCTTAGCAACCATTAATTCAAATACAACCCCTAAAGAATACAACACTAATTAATCCTTAAGCTGTCCTTTTAACATCCATAAGGCTTAATAAAAATACCTTTAAACAGAAGCACATCATGTTAAAGTCACTACTGAGAGCAGTTATTAGTTTTCAATCACCAAAGGATCGATTTACAGTTTTTAGATTACAGAGAGAGAAAGACTAATACCCCTTCTGGCTGTGACTGCAGCTATCCAGCTCTGAAAATGAAACTAAAAAACACCCTGCAGCAAACAGCCTATAACGGAAGTAAAAAGCTGACAGACAGCCAAGCTCCACCCACACTCTGACATCACTGATAAACACCCATTTCTTAAAGGTACATTTCTTAAACACCCATTTCTTAAAGGTACTCTTACATGTCACAAGTCATAATTTAAAACAGACTCGTGGGTAGCAAGGTGGCACAGTGGTTAGCACTGATGCCTCACGGTGCTGAGGACCCGGGTTAGATCCTGGCCCCAGGTCACTGTCTCTGTGGAGTTTGCACATTCTCCCCGTGTCTGCGTGGGTTTCATCCCCACAACCCAAAGATGTGCAAGTTTGGTGAATTGGCCACGCTAAATTGCCCCTTAATTGGAAAAAATTAATTGGATACTCTAAATATATATATACATATATATATTTTTCTAAACTTGTATTGTTTTTGGAGAATTATTTCCTGAAGTATTACATTTGCAAATTTATTCAAAGTGATATACTTTATTCTGTGCAATGCTAGGCATTCTGTAAATAGAATTAACCTGGAAAGCATTTTCAAATAATAACTATTTTTATTTTTATATTTATTTTATTCTAGCACCTTCTTATGCAAGAGGCTAGAGGTTAATCTCCAAGGTGCACGATGAAAAGATGGCGCAGCCACTGCTTGCACCGCCAGGACCAGACAGCCTCCGCCTTTTTACCCGAGAATCTCTTGCAGCTATTGAGAGATGCATTGCAGAGGAAAAAGCCAAGAGACCCAAGGAACGTCATGTGGATGATGATGAAAATGGCCCCAAGCCAAATCGTGACTTGGAAGCCGGTAAATCACTCCCATTTATTTACGGTGACATACCTCCAGGGATGGTTTCTGAGCCAATGGAAGACCTGGATCCATTTTACAGCACACAAAAAGTGAGTGTTTGATCAGACATTCAACTTAGTGATCTGGTCAAGTTTTATTTCAGTAATATTACTGAGAGATGTATCATTTTGATTTGTTTTTTATCTTGATTTTTAAAATATCTACCTGCATCTAATATGATAGTCACTATTTATTATTAATTGTTTATTTTTGTTAATGTAAAATTATGCACAACTAGGCATACTTGTGTCTCTTCCAAGCCGTTGTATGTGGGAAACTGGATTATGCAGCTCCATGTTTTGCAAGTATAAACCATGCAGAAGTGATCTTTCTATTTTGTTCCTCATTGAGTTCTTACCGTTGTCTGTTGAAGATTTGGTTTTGCCAGGGAGGTAAGCCTGAGGTTGAATTTGTTCTGCTATTTGTGCTGGTAAGAGCATAACAACTGGGAGCAGGAGTAGACCATCGGGCCCTTCGAGCCTGCTCCGCCATTCAATGAGATCATGGCTGATCTTTTGTGGACTCAGCTCCACTTTCCCTCCCGAACACCATAACCCTTTATTCCTTTATTCTTCAAGAAACTATCTATCTTTATCTTGAAAACATTCAATGAAGGAGCCGCAACTGCTTCACTGGGCAGGGAATTCCATAGATTCACAATCCTTTGGGTGAAGACGTTCCTCCTGAGCTCAGTCCTAAATCTATTTCCCCTTATTTTGAGGCTATGCCCCCTACTTCTGCTTTCACCCGTCAGTGGAAACAACCGCCCCGCATCTATCCTACCTATTTCCTTCATAATTTTATATGTTTATATAAGATCCCCCCACATCCTTCTAAATCCCAATGAGTACATTCCCAATCTGCTCAACCTCTCCTCGTAATCCAACCCCCTCAACTCTGGGATTAACCGAGTGAATCTCCTCTGCACACCCTCCAGCGCCAGTACGTCCTTTCTAGGGTAAGGAGACCAAAACTGAACACTACTCCAGGAGTGGTCTCACTAACACCTTATACAGTTGCAGCATAACCTCCCTAGTCTTAAACTCCATCCCTCTAGCAATGAAGGACGAACTGCATTTGCCTTCTTAATCACCTGTTGCACCTGTAAACCAACTTTTTGTGACTCATGCAAAAGGTTGTGGGGCATCTATTAGTTTCTAGATAATATACAATGGGTTTTGAAAAATTTCACTCCTTGTGGCTTGTGCTTTTGATGTGCTTGAAGTATACTCTGACGTTAAAACAATAAGAAGTTTTACAACACCAGGTTAAAGCCCAACAGGTTTGTTTCGATGTCACTAGCTTTCGGAGCGCTGCTCCTTCTTCAGGTGAATGAAGAGGTATGTTCCAGAAACATATATATAGACAGATTCAAATATGCCAGACAATGCTTGGAATGCGAGCATTAGCAGGTGATTAAATCTTTACAGATCCAGAGATGGGGTAACCCCAGGTTAAAGAGGTGTGAATTGTGTCAAGCCAGGACAGTTGGTAGGATTCTAGTTGGTGACATTAAAAGGTTTGGGTGCCCAATGGAAGAGCTGCCTGTGAGCCCCATTCATCTATATATCCTGATAACTACCCTCTCTGGCATTATTTTTAACATCTTGATTTGTTTTAAGCTTTTCTGTGATACTTTATTTTTGCTGTTCTCTTTTTTCTGCTATTCTCTTTCAAAGTCACTTACTTTCCCCTCTTTTCCCTTGGTATTCCCCATTAGTAACCTGCCCTTTGTTTCTGTTACTCTCTGTCTTTCATTGAAAATTAAAACTGGGGAATTGTAAAATGTACTGTCAATTTGCTATTGCCATTTTCCTCCACTGACATGCTCTTTGAAACTCTCCCATAATTTCTCTGCTTTTCTACCTCACAGCATTCCTTCACCAGTCTCTCAAAAATTTCATTGATTGGACTTTCAGCTTCCTCACTTAATCTTTTTCACTCCATGCTTGATATCCCTGTCCACAAAGCATTTTGGAATATTTATTTTAAAAAAGGAACACTTTAGCATGCACATTGTATTTTAAGATTTTATAGAGATTCATCCAACCATTGATTGATTCATCTATACATCAGGTTTTAAGTTTGTTTTTTATGAACAATGTGGCATCGATACTTAGATGCAGGGACAGAATGTAATAAATCCATGTTTGCTGATAGAAGCAGGAGTAGGCTATTTGACCCTTCGAGCCTGCTTCGCCGTGGACAACACGGTGCCGCAATGGTTACCACTGCAGCTTCACAGCGCCAGGGTCCTGGGTTCAATTCCGGCCTCGGGTAAGTGTCTATGTGGAGTTTGCATGTTCTCCCCGTGTCTGCGTGGGTTTCCTCCGGGTGTTCCAGTTTCCTCCCTCAGTCCAAAGGTGCGCACGTTAGGTGGAATGACCATGCTAAATTGCCACTTACTGTCCAGGGATGTGTAGTTGGGGTTAATGGGTTTTTGGGATGGGGCAGGGAAGTGCGCTTGGATGGTGCTCTTTTGCAGGCTCAGTGCAGACTCAATGGGTTTGGTGGCCTCCTGTACTGTGGGGATTCTATGTTTATGATCATGGCTGATCATCCAGCTCAGTAACCTGTTGCTGCTACAGGTTTTGACCCCTTTGGTTCAAGACTTATATCTAACTCCTTGAAAACATACAGGGCAGGATTCTCCAGCCACGTCTGACTGGTGACCGGAGAATCCTGCCCGAGGTCAATGGGCTTCTCTATTGCCTGCGTCTCGCACGTGGTGTTTTTGCGGCGGGCGGGGCAGAAGAATCCAGCCCACAATGTTTTGGCCTCAACTGCTTTCTGTGATAGCAGATTCCACAGGATCACCACACTCTGGGTGAAGAAATTCCTATCCATCTCAGTCTTAAATGGTTTACCCCATATCCTTAAGACTGTGATCCCTGGTTCTGGACTCCCCGCCATCAGGAATATCCTTCTTGCATCCACCCTCTCTAGTCCTCTTTGAATTTTCGAGGTTTCTATGAGACGTTCGCCATGATGGTACTGATTGATGGAGCAGGCATGATGGGCTGTATGGTGCACAACTGCTTCTATTTTTTATGTTTTTAATCAATCCTAAATTATTGAAATATATCTGCTAAGTATTGAACTTATGTCCAGGTGAGGAATTGTTCAATGGCTTCCCTCGTTGCCCTCTCCTCATTTGACTTCTGCAATTTTCTTTGTTTGAAAACTATATACTTGCCAATTAAGTGAGTACTTAACTGTTTACATGTTGTGATCATGAAATAATAGGACAGGTTTTCTTGAGTTTCACAAAGAAAGAGGTTAGCTTTATTATACTTGAACCGATCCAAGTAAAATAATGAAGTATACATGCACACACTCTGGGTTCTCATGCACACACACATACAGATCACAGAGTGGGAAAGAAATAATTGGCTAAATTAGAATCCACAAAAAAGTAAAAGAGTATAGTCTGTAGCTTGGTGACAAAGTTTGCTTCAGGCTGTGTTCGGTGGTCTTGATGCTTCGATTTCAAGACGTAAATGACTGAGTTGGTTGTCCTGAAGGAGCTGGTGGTGTTGAGTTAGATTCTTTTCAGAAATCTTTTTCTTAAGAAGGGTGTGCTTGAATGATCACAATCCGTAAACAGGGCTTGAAGTACTGTGCTGCTGGACCCATGGACCTTCCTGTGTTATCAAGTTGGATCAGTGCTTCACCTGGGGTTGGGATGTACAGGGGTCTCCTTCCCCCTCCTGGTGCCACACATCAGTGTTTATCTGGACAGATAGTCCAACGAGGGAAGGGGCTGTACTGGACCTGGTATTGGGGAATGAGCCCGGCCAGGTGGTAGAAGTTTCAGTAGGGGAGCATTTCGGGAACAGTGATCACAATTCATTAAGTTTTAAAGTGCTGGTGGACAAGGATAAGAGTGGTCCTAGGGTGAATGTGCTAAATTGGGGGAAGGCTAATTATAACCATATTAGGCGGGAACTGAAGAACATTGATTGGGGCGGGTGTTTGCGGGTAAATCAATATCTGACATGTGGGAGGCTTTCAAATGTCAGTTGAAAGGAATTCAGGACCGGCATGTTCCTGTGAGGTAGAAGGATAAATATGGCAAATTATGGGAAACTTGGATAACGAGAGTTTATGGGCGAGGTACTAAATGAATACTTTGCATGAGTATTCACCAAAGAGAAGGAATTGGTGGATGTTCAGTCTTGAGAAGGGTGTGTAGATAGTCTGGGTCACATTGAGATCCAGAAAGACGTGGTGTTGGGCGTCTTGAAAAATATTAAGGTGGATAAGTGCCCAGGGGCTGATGGGATCTACCCCAGAATACTAAAGCAGGCAAGAGAGGAAATTGCTGAGGCCTTGACAGAAATCTTTGGATCCTTACTGTCTTCAGGTGATGTCCCGGAGGACTGGAGAATAGCCAATGTTGTTCCTTTGTTTAAGAAGGGTAGCAAGGATAATCCAGGGAACTACAGGCCGGTGAGCCTTACATCAGTGGTAGGGAAATTACTGGACAGAATTCTTCAAGACAGGATCTACTCCCATTTGGAAGCAAGTGGTCGTATGAGCGAGAGGCAGCACGGTTTTGTGAAGGGGAGGTCGTGTCTCACTAACTTGATAGAGCTTTTCGAGGAGGTCACAAAGATGATTGATGCAGGTAGGACAGTGGATGTTATCTATATGGACTTCAGTAAGGCCTTTGACAATGTCCCTCATGGCAGACTGGTACAAAATGTGAAGTCACATGGGATCAGAGGTGAACTGGCAAGATGGATACAGAACTGGCTAGGACATAGAAGGCAGAGAGTAGCAATGGAAGGGTGCTTTTCTGATTGGAGGACTGTGACCAGTGGTCTTCCGCAGAGATCAGTGCTGGGACCTTTGCTGTTTGTAATATATAGAAATGATTTGGAGGAAAATGTAACTGGTCTGATTAGTAAGTTTGCAGACGACACAAAGTTTAGTGGAATTGCGGATAGCGATGAGGACTGTCAGAGGATACAGCAGGATTTAGATCGTTTGGAGACTTGGGCGGCGTGATGACAGATGGAGTTTAATCCAGCCAAATGGGAGGTAATGAATTTTGGAAGGTGTAATACAGATAGGGAATATACAGTGAATGGTAGAACCCTCAATAGTATTGCCAGACAGAGAGACCTTGGTGTACAGGTCCACAGGTCACTGAAAGGGGCAACACAGTTGGAGAAGGTAGTCAAGAAGGCATACGGCATGCTTTCCTTCATTGGTCGGGGCATTGAGTATAAAACTGGCAAGTCATGTTGCAGCTGTATAGAACCTTAGTTAGGCTGCACTTCGAGTATAGTGTTCAATTCTAGTCGCCACACAACCAGAAGGATGTGGAGGCTTTAGAGAGGGTGCAGAAGAGATTTACCAGGATGTTGCCTGGTATGGAGGGAATTAGCTATAAGGAGAGGTTGAATGAACTTGGTTTGTTCTCACAGGAACAAAGGAGGTTGAGGGGTGACCTGATAGAGGTCTACAAAATTATGAGGGGCATAGACAGAGTGGATAGTCAGAGACTTTTCCCAGTGTAGAGGGGTTAATTACTTGGTGGCATAGCTTTAAGGTGCGAGGGCCAAGGTTTAGAGGAGATGTACGAGGCAGGTTTTTTACACAGAGGGTAGTGGATGCCTGGAACGTGCTGTCAAAGGAGGTGGTGGAAGCAGGGACGATAGTGACGTTTAAGGGGCATCTTGACAAATACATGAATAGGATGGGAAGAGAGGGATACGGACCCCGGATGTGCAGAAGATTTTAGTTTAGACGGGCAGCATGATCGGCGCAGGCTTGGACAGCCGAAGGGCCTGTTCCTGTGCTGTACGTTTCTTTGTTCTTTTTTCTTTGTTCTTCTCACTGTTTTTCTGGGACTCATGGAGTCACTGGGTGCCAGGCCACCGAAATGGATGCAAATGGATGCAAATGGATCATTAAGACCAATTTGCATTCGTTTACATGCTCCCACTGGCGCGAGGTCATGGACCTTGATACTGGTCGGAGCATCGAGATCGGGTTGCCACCCGGCGTTGATCTTGATTTTGCCCCGACGCCCGATTCTCCATTCTATCGCGGAACTTGATCTGGGTGTCCTATCCAAAATCTTGGTAACTCTGAGAGATTTTGTTAAACTCTCGTGCATTCAGAGTGATGCGTCTCCAGGGATGCACTGCCACAGTCGGAGCAGCAGCCTTGTCATCTATGCTTTCTGGCAGAGCCCTATTTCTGTACTGATCTGGTATGCCTAGACAAATCACATTTTCCTCATTAGTTCCGGCAGTCAGCTTGAAGGCGACCTGCCTTGTTACAATGGAATTACATCAACTTTCAGACATCAATCTTTGGGCTGGATTCTCCCGCCCTGCCTGCTGCAAGAATGCCATGGGTGAGCCGCGTACCACGGACGAGCTGCATACAATGGAGAACTCCATTGACCTTGGGCGGGATTCTCCGGTTGATGGGCAGATGCGGTCTATGAATCCCACCTCTACTCTCAGGACTTGCCTCTTCACCCTCAGGAAGTCCTTCTATGCTTCCAGCTTTTCCTTTCCTATTTCTGTTCTTCTTCCGTCCTCATCCTGCCTTCTATCGTTTCCAGGTTTTTGGGAGAGAATAAGGAATGGTTTCCCATGGTGGTGGTGGTTCCAGAGGGAGTGGGGGGGAGGGGAGGATTGCAGCCAAGCTCCTAATCATCAGCCATCATTGTTGCCAATTTAAAAACTTTTAGTTCCTCCATCTTTGTTATGGAAAGAGAAAGTGTGTTTTTGAACTCCTGGAGGAGGATCACCGCTCTGAGGCTTTCAAAGGTGGAATGTGTAATGATATGTCTATAGTCAGGTTAGTGAAGGGTTAATTATTACATCTCTGTGTAAATCAAACACTTGAGGGCGCTACCACTTCTCTGTAGTTAAGTCAGACCCTGAGGACATTCTGGGAGTAGCATAAGGAGAGAGCATGGTGACAGCATTAGAAGAGGGTTAGATTAGACAGAGTTAACACAAGGTTAGATCATAGTGTACTTAGTGACTATTTAGATTGTTGAGTACTGCGAGACAGCTTCAATATTACTTTATTATTAGCTGTAGCTCAGTAGAGTGTTCAAACTTCATTTAATTAATTAATAGTATTATAATAAATTAGATTTGTTTCAAGCTTTTGATTGGTGGATTCTTTGTCAACAACACATTGGATCATTCTGGAAGAAAAGACACAACATATTACCACCAAGGGTAATATCACAGACTGTACCTTATGCAGCCAGGATAGCATTTGATGAATGTTGGATAAGCGGGAATAAGCCTTTCCTGTTAATTTGCTTCGGAGTAGCCGGATCTAGCCCTCCAGTGGCTCCTTCAGCTGCTTTACAAGCTTTCCAAATCAAATGAAACATATTTCCACACCTCCATAATCAAACTTTGGTCGCAACTGGGATAATTTTACGATCTCAGCCCTGAGCTGGTGCCTTCATTGGATACTGTGGCAATTCCCAACTAAGCTTGAGCTTCCTTTATTCCCTTTCTTAAGGGAAAGCTCTCTGGAAAGCTCAATCTTTTTCCCTTCCCTATTTTGGAATTTTCTTTCCTCCTTTACCCTCTCTCTTGAATCTCTCTCCATTCTTGTCTCTCTATTTCTTCTCTTTTCTCTTCTCTCTCTCTTTCTCCTCCTTCCCCTTCTCATTTCTTGAAGTTCTACCTCTAGTCTCTATTATTCCAGCCATATCCTGGCTAATGCTAGACAGTCTGTTTCAGATTTCACGCCTGCCTCTGATTCTTCAAGTTCAGTTTTAGAATGGTTGGCCACAGCTTTTAGGACTTCCTAGTTTTTGGAAGGATATCTATCTCTAAATGCCAAGCTATTCTCCTTAACTCAATGGCTAGTCTTGTAAACTGTCCCAAGTTACCCTCAGATGTTCTCGGAGGGTGCTAGCTTCAAATGTAGATATTTTTAGTACTGCTAACCACAAGAAAACCTATATTTAAGTTACTTCTAGGGATAAATTTGGTTCCCCACTTCAAAATTTATGTTGTTCTATAGATTGGTCATGAATGCAGCCCCCAACTTCCGGCGGGGTAGGAGAGCAGTCGCGGGCAATGGAGCCCCGATAGTCGCGTCCCGTTCCCGGGGGAGAGACAAAAAAACAAAACGCGCAAACTGGCCGGACCCCCCCCCTCCCCGGTGCACTTTGTCCCAATCGCTTGGTTCGATTTCTCCAATACTGTGGCGGTTCCCTGATCGATGGGCGGTCTTGAGGTGCTCGTTCACCTCCTTTGTGTGTCCAAAATGTTACTTATTGTTCCCGGGGATTGCTCATCGGTATGCAGATGGCTGCTACATTGTTATGGTGATGGTCGCTGATATCTATGTTGTCTGGCCTTTGCAGAGGTAAATACACAGCAAACCTGCAGCGGCTGGTTTCTGTCTATGTTGGCTGACTTTCCCATCAGCCTTTGCCGTTCGCCATTTTAAATCGGGAGCTGGCCAATTTAGGTGGCTACATACCCTCCTTGTGATCCTAACGCGAAGCGTGAAGGATCACATAACTACGTTGCTTTCCATTCCCTGACCTGGGGAGCACTTCTTTCATGGCCTCTACACTGATCATAACTATGCAAAAGATTTTTAACTGACAATTCTAAGGGGCGCTATGTCAAACAGGGACATGCATTACAAAACAAAAAAATTGGGAACCTCTAACTATCCTTACTACACTACTCTCACTTAAACATTTCATCACTCTAACTTCTTCAACCATACAAACAAAATCATAGCAGTTTATACACTTTTTTCTGGCTTGGCAGTCAAGCTCAGGATCGTACAATTGTCCATGAACATTTCTTTACATTTCTTTATTTACAATCAAACTGCAAATGAATGCTCTTTATTACAGATTGCGGGGGTGGATGGTCTGGTCGTATCCGAAAATAGGGGATCTGATACTATATACCGGGGTGCGAGCGCGGTAGGCTCTCCTTCTCCATTTTGTTAGACACATAGTCTGCACGATGCAGCAGAGTATCGCCAATACCAGCAAGGATTCTATTACGTAGGACAGGGAGTATCAGGTTATAAACCTGGCACACCAAGATGGTGCAGTGTCGCTGGTGACTGGGCTCTAGGTACTGTGGGGAAGTGAAACATTAACGGCTGGGGGGCTTCAGGTCATGGGGTTCGTGCTCGCGCGCAACCAAATGTCCATTGTGATGATGAACCATGCGAAGAAAGTCCTCATGGCTGTTCGTCTTTCACTTCTCTTCTCTTCTCTTCTCTTCTCCAGTCCTGGAGCTTCTGGAGTTCTGTGGAATCAAGCAAAGTGTTTGTAACTATCTTGGTTTAACATCTCGTACGATTGTCTGTCCTTTAGTGCCAATTACTCCCTTAATAATTGGTCACTATGTGTGACTCCCTCATTTTTCTTTCCAAAAACCGAATTTTAGGACAAGACACACTTACAAATAATGAACCAGTGCGTGCGTCTCGCAGACTCTGCGATTTACCATCCAAATGTTTCAGGATGTAAATAGCATGTGGTTGGCAACCTAAGGGTTACCTGAAACAAAACAAAACTTTTTGAACTAAAATTTCGAAAATGAGGTGCGTATGGGCCGCGACGGGTAAGAGTTGGATGGAGTCCCTGGGTAGGACGGCGACCAATGCCGTGACTCCCCTACCCGAGCGTAGTTGACCAGAGGGGGTGTTCCCAGGCAGGGCGGATCCCAAGCCGTTCCTCCACTACCTGAGCAACCGACAAGAACGGGCAAGAAATGTAGTCATCGTTGGGGGGCTGCCGTAGTGGTGCCACGGCGAAAACAGCGCGGGAGCAGAGGGAGCCGGGACAGCGAAAACAGCGCCGGAGGAGAGAGCCGGGAGATTTTAAAAGCAAGGGAGGAGAGAGCCGGGACAGCGAAAACAGCACGGGAGCAGAGAGAGCTGGGACAGCGAAAACAGCGCCGGAGGAGAGAGCCGGGAGATTTAAAAAGCGCGTGAGGAGAGAGCCGGGACAGCGAAAACAGCGCGGGAGCAGAGAGAGCCGGGACAGTGAATACAGCGCTGGAGGAGAGAGCCGGGAGATTTAAAAAGCACGGGAGGAGAGAGCCGGGACAGCGAAAACAGCGCGGGAGCAGAGAGAGCCGGGACAGCGAAAACAGCGTCGGAGGAGAGAGCCGGGAGATTTAAAAGTGCGGGAGAAGAGAGCCAGGACAGCGAAAATAGCGCAGGAGCAGAGAGAGCCGGGACAGCGAAAACAGCGCCGGAGGAGACAGCCGGGAGATTTAAAAAGCGCGGGAGGAGAGAGCCGGGACAATGCTGGGAGAGGTGAGTGCACAAAAGGTGTGGCAGGAGTTCCTTTAGACACGGATGCTGATTGGAACAGAGTGCATCTGAGGTTAGGTGAGTGACTGAGTTCGGGTGAGTGGCTGTGTTTTTGTTGGTGTTCGGGTTTATCCTTGAGGTTCTATAAAGAAAATTTAAAAAAATAAAAATAATTAAATTAATTAACTAGTTGAATATGGCTGGACAGGTGATGTGCTGTTGCTGTATGATGATGGAACTGGTGGATCCCATTGAGACCGTCAGTGACCACATCTGCAGCAAGTGTTGGCTGCTCGAGGAACTTCGGCTCAGAATTGATGAGCTGGAGACCGAGCTGCACACACTGCGGCACATCAGGGAGGGGGAACATTACCTGGACGCTTTGTTTCAGGAGGCAGTCACACCCGGTAGAATAAGTTCTGTTAATTCGGACAGTGGTCAGGGACAGAGTGGTGTGACTGCAAGGGAGGCAGGTAGGGGGATCCTGAGTTTAGGAGTTGAGGAGCCTCAGCCCTTGACCTTGTCCAACAGGTATGAGGTACTTGCTCCCTGTGTGGATGAGGAAGAGGGCTGTAGGGAGGATGCGTTGACTGACCACTGCACCGTGGTACAGGAAGCCATTCAAGAGGGGGGAGCAAAAAGACAAGTGGTAGTTGTAGGGGATTCTATAATTAGGGGGATTGATGGCATCCTTTGTAAGCCAGATCGCGAGTCCCGCATGGTATGTTGCCTGCCCGGTGCAAGTGTGAGGGACATCTCTGATCGGCTTGAAAGTATTTTGGAGAGGGAGGGGGAGGATCCAGTTGTTGTGGTCCACGTTGGGACTAACAACATAGGTAAGACTAGGAAAGAGGACCTGTTTGGGGATTATCAAACACTAGGGACTAAATTAAAGAGCAGGTCCTCCAGGGTTATAATCTCTGGATTACTACCTGAGCCACGTGCCAATTGGCATAGGGTTGAGAAAATTAGAGAAGTTAACACGTGGCTAAAGGAGTGGTGCGGGAAAGAGGGATTCCATTTCATGGGGCATTGGCATCAGTACTGGGGCAGGAGGGACCTGTACCGTTGGGACGGTCTTCACCTGAACCATTCTGGGACCAGTGTTCTAGTGAATAGGATAAATAGGTTGGTCACAAGGACTTTAAACTAGCAAGTTGGGGGGAAGGGAAGTGTAAAGCTATGGACAGTATAATGGTTAATGGAGATCAAGGCAGCAGGTTACGTGACAGGTTATTATGTAGAGATATGGGTTCAAAGACAAGGAAAATTAGGAGAAAGGGTAAGAGGAAAAATAAATTGCGAAAAGTTACTGATCAAGGTGTTATGATTCATAACAAAGACATAAAAAACAGCATAAGTGTACTTTACCTGAATGCTCGTAGTATACGAAATAAGGGAAATGAGTTGATGGCGCAAATCATCGTGAATGACTATGATTTAGTGGCCATTACTGAAACATGGTTAAAAGATGGTCACGACTGGGAGTTAAATATCCAAGGGTATCAGACCATACGAAAGGATAGAATGGACGGTAAGGGCGGTGGTGTAGCTTTGTTGTTTAAGGATGGCATCCGGGCAATAGTAAGGGATGATATTGGTGCTATGGAGGACAAGGTTGAATCAATTTGGGTGGAAATCAGGAATAGTAAGGCGAAAAGGTCACTGATAGGAGTAGTCTATAGGCCACCAAATAGCAACAGGATGGTAGGGCAGGCAATAAGCAAAGAAATAACGGATGCATGTAGAAATAGTACAGCGGATTTCATGGGAGATTTTAATCTGCATATCGATTGGTTTAACCAGGTTGGTAAAGGCAGCCTTGAGGAGGAGTTTATAGAATGTGCCCGGGATAACTTCCTGGAACAGTATGTAATGGAACCTACAAGGGAACAAGCGGTCCTAGATCTGGTCCTGTGTAATGAAGCAGGATTGATTAATGATCTCATAGTTCGGGATCCTCTGGGAAGGAGCGACCACAATATGGTGGAATTTAAAACACAGTTGGAGAATAACAAGGTAAAATCAAACACTAGTGTTTTGTGCTTAAACAAAGGCGATTACAATGGGATGAGAGAAGAACTAGCTAAGGTAGACTGGGAGCAAAGACTTCATGGTGAAGCAGTTGAGGAACAGCGGAGAACCTTCCGAGCGATCTTTCACAGTGTTCAGAAAAGGTTCATACCGACAAAAAAGAAAGACGGTAGAAAGGGGAAAAATCGACCGTGGATATCTAAGGAGGTGAGAGAGAGTATCAAATTGAAGGAAAAAACATACAAAGTGGCAAAAATTAGTGGGAGACTAGAGGACTGGGAAGTCTTTAAGGGACAACAGAAAGCCACTAAAAAAGACATAAAGAAGAGTAAGGTAGACTATGAAAGTAAACTGGCTCAGAACATAAAAGCAGATAGTAAAAGCTTCTACAAATATATAAGACAAAAAAGAGTGGCTAAGGTAAATATTGGTCCTTTGGAAGATGAGAAGGTAGATTTAATAATAGGAGACGGGGAAATGGCTGAGGAGCTGAACAGGTTTTTTGGGTCAGTCTTCACAGTGGAGGACACAAATAACATGCCAGTGACTGATGGAAATAAGGATATGATAGCTGAGGACCTTGAGATGATTGTAATCACTAAGGAGGCAGTATTGGGCAAGCTAATGGGGCTAAAGGTAGACAAGTCTCCTGGCCCTGATGGGATGCATCCCAGAGTGTTAAAAGAGATGGCTAGGGAAATTGTAAACGCACTAGTGATAACTTATCAAAATTCACTAGACTCTGGGGTGGTCCCAGAGGATTGTAAAGTAGCAAACGTGACACCACTGTTTAAAAAAGGTCGGCAGAAAGCGGGTAATTATAGGCCGGTAAGCTTAACTTCGGTTGTAGGGAAAATGCTGGAATCTATCATTAAGGAGGAAATAGCGGGGCACCTGGAGGGAAATTGTCCCATTGGGCAGACGCAGCATGGGTTCACAAAAGGTAGGTCGTATATGACTAATTTAGTAGAATTTTTTGAGGCCGTTACCAGTGCAGTAGATAATGGGGAGCCAATGGATGTGGTATATCTGGATTTCCAGAAAGCTTTTGACAAGGTGCCACACAAAAGGTTGCTGCATAAACTAAAGATGCATGGCATTGAGGGTAAAGTGGTAGCATGGGTAGAGGATTGGTTAACTAACAGAAAGCAGAGAGTGGGGATAAATGGGTGTTTCTCTGGTTGGCAACCTGTAACTAGTGGGGTCCCTCAAGGATCAGTGTTGGGCCCGCAGTTGTTCACAATTTACATAGACGATTTGGAGTTGGGGACCAAGTGCAATGTGTCAAAGTTTGCAGACGACACTAAGATGAGGGGTAAAGCAAAAAGGGCAGAGGATACCGGAAGTCTGCAGAAGGATTTGGATAGGTTAGGTGAATGGGCTAGGGTCTGGCAGATGGAATTCAATGTTGCCAAGTGTGAGGCTATCCATTTTGGGAGGAATAACAGCAGAATGGATTATTATTTAAACGGTAAGATGTTAAAACATGCTGCTGTGCAGAGGGACCTGGGTGTGCTGGTGCACGAGTCGCAAAAGGTTGGTGTGCAGGTGCAACAGGTGATTAAGAAGGCTAATCGAGTTTTGTCTTTCATTGCTAGAGGGATGGAGTTCAAGACTAGTAAGGTTATGCTGCAATTGTATAGGGTGTTGGTGAGGCCGCATCTGGAGTATTGCGTTCAGTTTTGGTTTCCTTACCTGAGAAAGGACATATTGGCACTGGAGGGAGTGCAGAGGAGATTCACTAGGTTGATCCCAGAGTTGAGGGGGTTAGATTATAACAAGAGGTTGAGTAGACTGGGACTGTACTCATTGGAGTTTAGAAGAATGCGGGGGGATCTTATTGAGACATATAAAATTATGAAGGGAATAGATAGGATAGATGCGGGCAGGTTGTTTCCACTGGTCGGGGAAAGCAGAACTAGGGGGCATAGCCTCAAAATAAGGGGAGGTAGATTTAGGACGGAGTGTAGGAGGAACTTCTTCACCCAAAGGGTTGTGAATCTCTGGAATTCCTTGCCCAGTGAAACAGTTGAGGCTCCTTCTTTAAACGTTTTTAAGAAAAAGATAGATGCCTTTCTAAAGAACAAAGGGATTCGGGGATATGGTGTACGGGCCGGAGAGTGGAGCTGAGTCCACAAAGATCAGCCATGATCTCATTAAATGGCGGAGCAGGCTCGAGGGGCCAGATGGCCTACTCCTGTTACTAATTCTTATGTTCTTCCCTCGAACCAGAAGGGCAGTTACGAACGGGCGTGTGGTATCTGTCGACAGACGAGTTCCGCTGAACTGGCGTCTGGGACAGTAGCAAGTCTGTGTGGGCAAGTCCTCAGAGGTTTTTGCTGAAAAGGCGTGGGGCCGTGGAAAAAATAAATTTCCAGTCTGACATACAACATTTAACAAAACACTACAAACAACATCAAACATGCTGCAGGTTCCATCAGAAAGGACACCGTTTTCTCCCAAGCGGTTCCTTTTAAAACATCATCTGGACACCTCAGTTATCGGTTGCGAACAGGGTCGCAAAGGGGTTTTCGTTTTGGGAGTCAGACTCAAGGTCTTCATCTTCTCCCGCATGCCAAACTATTGAATGTATTAAGGTTGAAAGGGCTGCATGTTGTGATTTGGGGTCGCTCTCGTCGCTTCGGACGAGTCTGTATGAGTTGTCTCTGTGCCAATAGGTGGTGTCTAGTTGTGTGGGGACGGAATCGGGGTCGTCATGGTAGGTCGGTGGTCGGTGGTGGGGTTTGTTTAGGAAAGTGATCATGAAGGGATCACTCGAATCGTAGTCGGATTCGCTGGGTGTGGGTCCTGTTGCATGGGGATAGTAGGGAAGCGTGCTGTGGCTATCGTCCGAGCCACAGTCGCTGTCTCTGCTGCTGCACTCGGTGGCCATTCCGGGGTGGAGTGTAAATTTCGGGGGTGGAGTCGAGGTCGAGTCCGTGGCTGGGCTGGATGTGTTGGGGGATGGTAGGGTTATGTTGGCTGTGGGCGGGGTGTGGTGTGCTGCGTCGAGCATGATGTGGTGTGAGTGGTTAGACTGTGTTCCATATGTCTTCAGCTGGTTGATATGGAACCACGCAGTCTTTCCGTTGGGATACTTTATCTCGCTTACGGAAAGGCTTACTTTGTCCGCAATGGAGTACGGACCCGAGTACTTTGGTGACAGGAATGTGCTGGGGTTGTATACAGAGAGCATGACATGCTGTCCTACACTGTACTCAGTCGCATGCACTGTCTTGTCGAAGCAGGCCTTGTTCTGTTTCTTTCTTGTGCCCAATTTCACTGCGGCTGCTAGCTGAGCCGTTTTAACATTTTCCACTAATTGCTCTACTGCTTTCTCGCGTGTGAGGGCCGTCTCTTCGGGGCTGGTCAAGTCTAAACCTAATAAAAATTCTGTGCGTTTCATGGGGCGTCCGGTCATGAGGGTGTGTGGGGTGTAACCTGTGGAAGTTGAAATTGTATTACGAAAAAACATCAGTGCAAAAGAGAGGACTGAGTCCAAGTGGTGTTGTTTTGCTGGACCATTTTTCTGAGGGTGGATATTAGGGTCCGATTCATGCGCTCCACGATACCACTCGACTGTGGGTGGTTGCTATGTGGAATTTTTGGGTGATCCCAAATATCGTGAGGACGTTCTGCATGACACGTCCCGTAAAATGGGAACCTTGGTCGGATTCAATGCTGCGGGGGAGTCCCCATCTTGTAAAGATGTGGTGGGTCAAAATCTTGGCTATGGTTTTTGCAGTGTTTGTTCTGGCTGGGAATGCTTCCACCCATTTCGTAAACGTGTCTATCACCACGAGTACATATTTATAACCATTCCTGCAAGGGGATAATAAAATCAATCTGGAGGTTAGTCCAGGGGCCATTAACGGGTCAGCCTTTTTGGCATATCTGTCCGGATTATTCTGGGCACAGATAAGACAATTCTCGATGTAGTGATTAACATTGCCCTTTAAATTCGGACCAACAAACCTGCTTGAGGTGGGCAGTCGTGGGATCGCTTCCCTGATGTCCATGACCGTCATGGAATAAACAAATCAGTTGATTCCTGTCCTGTTCAGGAACAACATAAAGGGTGTCTTTTAACACCACACCGTCATGTGTGGTCAGTGCATTTTAAAATCTCTCATAGGGTGCTGGATCGTTTCCTTTTAAAAGCTCCCTGAGATTGCTGTCCTGCTTCTGGGCCTCCACTAGATCCTCGATCCTAGTCTGTGAGACCTGAACTGCATTCACTGGTGCGCTTTCGGGGGGTGTCCAAAAATATCCATGCCTGGAACCTGCTTTAGCCAGTGCTTCTGCTTTTACATTTCCAGGGGGGGGAGGAACGATGGTGACTTCGAACTTTGAATATCCCAAAAGTCCTGTTCTGTGCTCTCTCTAAAATGTGACGGAGCAATGGGGCTGAGGGTACGGTTTTTCCGTCTGCGGAAACAAATCCTCTTGCTTTCCACAGGGGCAGGAATTCCGTGAGGCTGTTGCAGACATAGAGGCTGTCCGAGTTTATGTTTGCTGGGCTGGGGAAGGAATCTGGGTGTTCCACTATATATGCGATGGCCGCAAGTTCTGCTGCCTGAGCGCCTAAGTGGCCTGGCAGTTTTAATGATATTTCCTCTAGGGCACGTCCCTGCGCGTTCTCAACATATATACCGCAACCTGTTATGCGCTTCCCATCCAAGACTGTGGAAGATCCATCCACATAGATCTTTATGGGCTCGGGCTCGCACGTGTCTGTGTGCTGGGGGCTCTGAGTTGAACTATCAATCTTTCTGGGGGGTGTTTTCGTGATAAAGGGGTCTGTGTTGTGTGGAGAGATAATTTCACATTCATGGGGGGTTCCGGGGTACTGTAAGTTGTCGGCTAAAAAGGTGTGCGTCTTTGTCCGTTTAACAGTGATGTCCCGTCCCTGCAAGAGAAGGGTCCATCTAGCTGCTCTAATCTGGCTTACTGTACTGTCCTTGAGTCGTCCGTCCAGTAAAAGTTGGGTGGGGGTGTGTGTGGTGAGAATTGTGATGGGGTTCAGTCCGGTAATGAACGAAAAATACTGAACTGCCCAAAATACTGCAAGCAGGTGCCTCTCACAGGCTGAAAATCCCTGCTCCACAGCATCTAAAATTCTGGAGGCGTAAGCTACGGGCCTTAACTGTTCGCGCCGTCCCTGGAGGAGCACAGCCGAAAGGGTGCGGTCTGTGGTTGCTACCACTATAGCGTAAGGGGAAAGCAGGTCTGGAACTTGTAGTGCGGGGGCTGCTATGAGTGCCTGTTTTAAAGAGTCCACAGCATCCGTATGCTGCGGAATCCATTCCCAGGGGGCTCCTTTCTTTAGGAGGTCTGAGAGGGGTACTGCCTTGCTGGCGAAACCGTCAATGTGGTTTCGGCAGTAGCCAACCAGTCCTAAGAACGACCGGAGGGCTGAAACGTTCTGGGGAAGGGGCAATTTAGCAATCGAGTCAATCCTTCTATGCTCGATCTCGCGTTTACCATGTGTGATAATTGTTCCCAAATATATCACCTGATCTTCCGAAATCTGGGCCTTTTTGGGGTTGACTTTACAACCAAAAACTGCCATCCAAAACTAAAGAATCGGGAATTGAGTCCCTGCTTGAGCATGGTCTCGGGACTTGTTGCTACTGTGGGGGCTGCTGCGGGGCTGATTTTGTTGAGTTCCCGGTAATCGATGGTCAGTCGCCATGATCCATTGGGCTTTCTCACTGGCCAAATCGGGGCATTATTAGTGGAGGCTACTGATCTAAGTACGCCGTGTACATGTTCCAGGAGTTCGGACAGAAGCTCAATGTGCTCTTGCTTGGTGTCTGTCTGCAGTAGTAGGTCGTCTACGTACTGAATCAGACATTCGGGGCAAGAGAATTTGGCTCAACCATTTGCCAGCTGTCGGTGGAAAATGGAGGGGGAGTTGTGGAATCCTTGTGGCAGGCATGTCCACGTGTACTGCTGATTTTTAAAGGTGAAGGCAAATTTGTACTGGCATTCCTTTGCCAGTGGAATGGACCAGAATCCATTACTGCCATCCAAAACTAAAGAATCGGGAATTGAGTCCCTGCTTGAGCATGGTCTCGGGACTTGTTGCTACTGTGGGGGCTGCTGCGGGGCTGATTTTGTTGAGTTCCCGGTAATCGATGGTCAGTCGCCATGATCCATTGGGCTTTCTCACTGGCCAAATCGGGGCATTATTAGTGGAGGCTACTGATCTAAGTACGCCCTGCTCTAATAAGCTTTCTATTGCCTTTGAGATTTCTCTCTCTGCCTCTTGGGGAAATCCGTAGTGTTTTGGGGGTCTAGGGCCAGGTCCTGTTATTTGTACAGAAACAGTCATCTGCCCACAGTCATGCTTATGGGTCGCGAATGCTGCCCTGTTCTTTTGCAGAACTGCCCTAACTAAGCGTGGTCAGGTTGAACCAAAATTCGCCTACTGCGCTAATTTTGTTCGCGTATTCTCCTATGTTGAGCGTTGCGGGGGCTCTTGCAGATTTTGCCATTTTCCAGGCGCACTGGTTGACTGGATCAAATGAAAGATTGTGGGAATTTGTGAAATCGATTCCCAGAATGTGTTCTGCTGTGTGGGGCAGGTCAACTAAAACTACAGGGTGCTTGATGGTGATGGTACCGATTTGAATGGGTACAGGGGCTGTGATGTGTCCCTGCTGTGAGTGGCCTGTAAAGCCGCTGAGGGTGATAGTGGCTGTAGTGAGCCACGTGTCTTTTTGAAACAGGGTGGAGGAATTTATTGTGGTGCGGGACCCTCCTGTGTCCCAGAGAAACTCGATGGGCTGTCCCCGAATTTTTGCTGCAACTACCGGTCGTCCGGACCTATCCCAAAGGGTGTCGCAGACCCAACTGGGGGAGCCCGAACACCGTCAGTCCGTTCCGGTCAGGTCCGTCTGATCTGAACGGGTGCTAACACTATGAATGGGCTCTGTCTTCTTCTTACTTAAGAGTGCCCGTCTGCTGGGCTCTCTGTGGCTTTCTAGGGGCATTGTACTCTCTTGCGAAGTGTCCCAACTATCCACAGTTGTAACACTCCTGTGACTTGGGTGGGGGGGCTGTTCTTTCCTTCATTCACCCATGCGGGGTTCTGGTGTGTGGTAACTGCCTGTATATCTGCGGCGGCCTGCTTTTCCTCGGAATTCTTGACTGCGGGTTTGCTTTGTATAGATTGCTCCCAAGCGCGGGACAATCTTTTCACTACCCACTTCTCGTTATGGGCCTCCTCTGAGGGATCATAACTCGTGCAAGCTTTCTGTCCTGTTTCTGTGGCATGGGAGATAAGGGTGCGGGTCCATTTGGCCATGTTGTCTGGGGACAAATGGGCGCAGTCTAGGTCTCCAAAGACTGCTGCAAAGTGGATCCACAGGCATCCAGCAAACGCTGTGGGGTGCTCGGTTTTCTTTTGCCTGCATTTGTTGAGGCCATCTACGGGGTCACCCCGGTTATACCCGATCGCATCCAGGATCGCGGTATGCATTTCTGCAAGGGTGCCTCCTCCTACATTCTGTGGGTCGGGAAGGGCTGCTGCTACTGAAGGATCTAAACTTAAAACTGTGAGCTTTACATGCTCTCGCTCATCCAGGCCGTACATGGTCGCCTGATGCTTTACTGTGGCAAAGAAATGGTGGGGGTCTGACGTGGGGAGGAACGGTGTGATCTTATCGCACGCGTCCCGTAATTGGGTCACTGTTAAGGGGGCGGTGTACAGAAATTCCGCATCGTCCGATGTGGCTGTGCGGTGGGTAGTGACTGGGTTCATTGGAGCCTGAACTATCTGCTGTGTGGGGGGTTGGGGCGCTTTCCTCTTTTGTGGCTTTCCCTGCGCACATGTTCCCTGAACATATCTCTGCGCTGTCTCGTTTAATTCTTCCCAATCAGGGCCGTCTTCCTGATCTAATTTTGCTCCAAAGGTTTCCTGGAATCCTTTCTGAACTGAAATCAGCGATTGCAGCTCTGCAATCTGCTTCCGCCACTTTGCGTGATCGAGCTTGCTTTGTCTTCGCTCTGTGATGGCAGCATGGAGTGCTCTTAACGCTGCCTTCAGGTCGCTGCACTGTCTCTGCAATGCTTCTACCTGCTTTTCTGTTTCTTCACGTACCGGGACTGCACGTTGCGTGTCCTGATAGGCCTTTTCATATTGAGACTGGAAGCTGCTTAAGTGCGGCAGACAAGACTGGTGTGCCCTTTTGGCATCCTGCACCTCTCCATCTTTTGCTGCCAACTTCCTTCTCAATTCTAAGTTCTCTCTTTCCACCTCACCAACATCAACCTTACTCATTCGATGTATGCCCTCTACCTCTTTCCGGAGCGTCCTAACGACCTCCTCTCTGCCTCGCAATTGTGCCAAGCAGGACACAATTGCCACCGGCTTGCAAGGTTTCCCTCAGCTCTTTTTGTGGATCTCGCTCAGGTTCTCCCACCAAGTATGTCCTATACTCCCGGGGCCTGATTCCTCGTTGTCACAGAATTCATTCCAAAGGGGCCATCCTTTCCCTTTGAGATATTTCCTGATCTCTTCCTCCCAAATGGGACATTGTCCCACTCTACTGCTGCTGGTCGCTGCGACCGCAAATTCCTCTGGGTTCATGAGGCATTGCAATGCCTGCATTGCCATCTTTCCTATCCGAATGCTGCTCTTCAAATTTGGGACAGGGGTATTAAGGCGGTGCTGTAAATACGGGTTCGGCTTTCGCTACTTTCCGATATACAAACTCCCAACAGTTTTTTCGCAACAAAAAATCTATCAGTTTACCTTATCGCCCTGTTAGTTACGCATGCATACACACACTTCCGAATTATGAGTATTGATCAGAACTGCTTGAACGCTTGTGGTTTTCTGTTCCCAATTGGATCTCTAATTCAAATTCTTGGGTTCTCCCGGAGTGGTTATGCCACTTCTAGATCGGGTCCTGTCAGGAGTCGCCAAATAATGTTGCTAACTTTCTCTTTGGTTCAATTGCTCTGTTTTATTACCTTTGCTCTAGAGTCGCCAGGTATCTTTATGATACCGCCACGAGGATCAAGTCCGAGTCATGAACAATAACCCAATACACCGATTAGTAAGATTCAAATCAAAGCATATTTATTATACACAGTAATCGCTACTCATGCACAAATTCTACGTCTAAGCTACTTCTACAACTAACAGGCCTATACTTAACTTCGGACTGGCCCACCAGGTCAGGGGAACAAATGGCCTTTCGTTCGGGTTCTGAGTCTGCGTGATTCGAAGTTGGTACAGATTGGTAGCTAGGAGCGCCTATCTCGTAGCAAGCGTTGAATTAAGACTTATCTTGTTCGGGGGTCACTGCACCGGTCACGGTCAATGTTGGTTCGTGTTGCTGGGTGACCTGGGCAGGACGCAGAGGTGAAGAGAGCGATTTGAACTTGGGGCTTAACTCTTATAATCCCCAGGGGCTTCCTGCCTTTCGGGGCGGACCCTGTACCTGGTCCCAAGTGATTGGACTTTGTCCCAATCGCTTGGTTCGATTTCTCCAATACTGGAGCAGTTCCCTGATCGATGGGCGGTCTTGAGGTGCTCGTACACCTCCTTTGTGTGTCCAAAATGTTACTTATTGTTCCCGGGGATTGCCCATCAGTATGCAGATGGCTGCTACATTGTTATGGTGATGGTCGCTGGTATCTATGTTGTTTGGCCTTTGCAGAGTTAAATACACAGCAAACCTGCAGCTGCTGGTTTCTGTCTATGTTGGCTGACTTTCCCATCAGCCTTTGCCGTTAGCCATTTTAAATCGGGAGCTGGCCAATTTAGTTGGCTACAACATACTAAGAAAGAGAGTACTTCTTCACAGCCCCCGCCGAAGCAAACAAGTTTGACGAGGAACACTGGCTGGAAAGCCGACAGCAAGGGTGGAAATAATGGGCCCCTGGCAAGGGGCAACAGCTTGCCAATGGGGTGGGGTGGGGGTGGGGGGCAACGGTAGCCCCCCCCCCCCCCCCCGCCCCGCCATGGCAAGCGCACCCTGAACAAAAAGCAAACCACTACCCGAGGGACCGCTTCAGGTGGGAGACCAGGCCCCAGCATGAGGGAATGAGAGTAGCGGAGAAGGGAGAGCAAGCGAGAAGAGTGCAGGGTAGGACGGGGCAAGAGCGGGCAAAAAACCTCAGAGGTCAGGCGAGCGAGAAGCGAGACAATAATCCCCGAGAGGGGGCCACCACACTAGCAGGAAAGCGAGCGGCGGAGTCATGCAACAAAGCAGGGCCGCAGCGCGTGCCCAACAGGGGGAGCGGTGCCAGGCAGGTGGGGTGGGGTGGGAGAACCACTCAACAGAGACGGGAGGTGGGGTGGGGGGGAACCACTCAACAGAGAAGGGAGGGGGGGTGGGGTGGGAGGAACCACTCAACAGAGACGGGAGAGCAAACGGGGATAGGAGCAGGGGAAAGAGGGACAAAAGAGAGGTATACGGGAAAGGGGAGAAAAAGGGGTGGAAAGGGAGGGACCGGGGGTGGGGACAGGGAAGGAGGGACAAACAAGGCTAGAAAGAGAATAACAATAGAGCTACAAAGTGCCACAACCAAAGGCTCGGAACAAGGAATCCCTGCAAGCAACCAGCCAGTACAGTCTCTGGGCGAAGGGATACTCCAGAGTTCAGCGGACTACCCACGTGGTGGATGCACAGTGGGCGGCCATGTCAGGGGCCCCTGGACAAAGGGAGACCCCAGAGCTCAGGAGCCCGACCGCAAAGAGAGAGCAGTGACAGCGGCCATCCTGGACGGCCCCCTAACAAAGGGAAACCCCGGAGGGCAGGGACGCGTTCACCAGGTAAATATGGTTAATCCCACAGGAGCAAGGGGACAGAAGCCCCCCCCCACCAGGATAGTCACCTGGAATGTAAGGGAACTCAACGGCCAGTGAAAAGATCCAGAGTCTTCACCCACCTAAGAAATATGAAAGCCGACATAGTCTTCCCCCAAGAGGCACACCTGAGAGAGCAGGACCGACTGCGGGTAAGAAAGAGCTGGGTGGGGCAGACCTACCATTCCTGCTATGGGACGAGGGCCACGGGGGTTGCAATACTGATCAGCAAGAAGATGATGTTTAGGGCGACGAAGCTGGTTACGGACCCAGGGGGACGGTACGTCATGGTCAGCGGGGCCCTGGATGGGGCACCGGTAGTACTAGTTAACGTGCCCAACTGGGACGACACGAGCTTCATCAAAAAGACCATGGCAGAAATCCCCGACACAGTGACGCACCGACTAATCGGGGGGGGTCTTCAACTGTGTACAGGACCCTACGACTGTCTGACAAAGCTCCAAAATGGGGAAAACATCAAGCATGACAAGGGAACTCGGTCACTTTATTGAACAGATGGAGTGGTGGACCCCTGGAGGTTCACCCACCCAGGGGAGAAGGGGTTCTCCTCCCAGTGCACAACGTATACACCAGAATTGACTTCTTTGTGGTGGGGAAAACGATGCTTCCAGGGATAGACAAAGTGGAATACTCCGCAATTGTGATATCCGACCACGCTCCACACTTAATGGACGTGAGGCTGGAGACGGGCAGGGCCCAACGGCGCACATGGCGGTTGGACGTTGCTCTACTAGTAGACAAGGCCTTCAGCGAAAAGATATCACAGGCCATAGCAGGGTACACGGAGAACAACCAAAACGGGGAGGTCTCACTCTCCACCTTCTGGGAAGTGCTAAAGGCCGTAGTAAAAGGGGAATTTATCGCTTTCAAAGCTCGAAGAGACAGGGCGGAAAGTGCGGCTAGGCAGCAGCTGGTCGACTCCATACTGGAAGTAGACCGTAAATACTCCGTGGCCCCGACCATAGAGCTCCTGGCGGAGAGGAAAGAGCTACAAAGGAACTTTGATCTGCTCTCCACCAGGAAAGCGGTGCACCAACTCCGCCAGGCACGTGGGACCCTATACGAACACGGAGACAAAGTCAGCCACCCGTTGGCACACCAGCTGAGAAAGCAGGCAGCCACCAGAGAAATTGCATACATCAGGGATACCAGAGGCACATTAGAAACAACCGGAAAAGATGGTAACAAAATCTTCAAGGCCTTCTACCAAGGGCTGTACACCTCAGAACCCCCAATGGGTGGAGTTTGGGATGAAACGGTTCCTTGATGGACTGGACAAACCAGTCGTGGGGGAGGACAGAAAACGGGGCCTGGAAGCACCACTAGCACTGGGAGAGATCATGGACAGCACTAGCTCCATGCAGGCGGGGAAGGCGGCGGGACCAGACGGGTTCCCGGCGGACTTCTACAAAAGATTTGCGACAGCACTGGCCTCACACCTGCGGGAGATGTTGACAGACTCGCTAGTGAGGGGCACACTGCCACCTACGCTAGCACAGGCCTTAATCTCGCTGATACATTAGAAGGATAAAGACCCAACGGAATGTGGGTCATACAGACTGTGACGGTTGAGGAGTATTTATCTAAGATCTGCCCTCGCCACGGCGGCACTCCCATCCCCAGCCAGCAGCCCAGTACTGGGTGATAGCCACCCTCCAGTCCTGGAACCAACTACGGCAGGAATTTGGCCTGACCAAAATGTCGGACAAAGCTCCCATCTGCAACAACCATAGGTTCACACCAGTGCTGACTGACACCACCTTTAAAAAGTGGGGACAGGACGGAGGGACACTGACAGTCAGGGACCTATACACGGACGGCAGGGTTGCAACAAAGGACGAACCAGCAGAGAAATTCCAGCTAGCCAGGGGGAACGAGCTAAGGTACCTGCAACTCAAAAACTTCCTACGAAAGGAGACAAGGACGTATCCACAACCGCCACAACAGACATTACTGGAAGAGTAACTGGACGCAAGCATCCTAGATAAAGGAAACTGTAGCGACATGTATGACCGACTGGTAGAAAGGACCGACACCGTACTGGACGCAACAAGAAGGAAATGGGAGGAGGACCTGTGGATTGAAAAAGGGTGGGGACTCTGGAGCGAAGCACTGCATAGGGTCAACTCCACCTCCACGTACGCAAGGCTCAACCTGACGCAACTAAACGTGGTACATAGAGCCCACTTAACAAGAACCCGTATGAGTAGGTTCTACCTGGAGGAGGAGGATAGATGTGAACGGTGCCAAAGAGGCCCGGCCAACCACGCCTATATGGTCTGGTCTTGCCCCAGACTTGCGGGGTACTGGGCAGTCTTCTTCGAGGCAATGTCCAAAGTGGTGGGGATGAGGGTGGAGCCATGCCTGAAAGTGGCAGTCTTCGGGGTTTCAGACCAGCCAGATCTATTCCTGGGGAGGAGGGCGGACGCCCTTGCCTTTGCCTCCTTGATCGCCCGCCGTAGAATCCTGTTCGGCTGGCGGTCAGCAGCACCACCCAAAGCTGCAGACTGGCTGTCCGACCTCTCAGAATCTCTCCAAATGGAGAAAATCAAATTCGCCATCCGAGGGTCAGACGACGGCTTCCACAGAACGTGGGATCCATTCACCCAATTGTTCCGGGACCTGTTTGTGGCCAACGAACAAGCAGGAGAATAGCCAGGTAGCCAAGAATCAGGGGAAAGTAGCCGAGGCGGGGGAGGGAGGTATAGACCGGGGTGGGGGGGATAGCAGCTAAACCTAAGAGAAAAGAAAGGCGAACCACAGGAGAAGGGGAGTGGGTGGAAGAGGGAGGAGAAGGAACAATAGAGAGGAACCAGTGAGGTGGGGGAGGAGGCAAGGGATTGACAGCCGGAAGAAGGGCATGGGAAACAATAACAAACTTGGCATCTACAGTAGCAGGGAGCAAGGAAAATACGGGTGAAAGACGGGACGAACGGCTGAAGCGGAGGTGAACGTGAGATGACAACGGCAGCGAAAACCGTCCGGGATAAGCAAACCACAACACCACCACCATTCGCGTATTGCCCTCTGTAATTGTTCTGCATTTGTTTCCCCGGCGCCCAAATGTATATGTACCTCCCCCAGTTCCCCCCCCCCCTCAACAAACAGATGCCTACTGTGTGCTAAAAACAATATTGCCAATTGTACAGAGCTGCTGTTGTTGAGCTCGCACATAATACTCTACCAGTTATTTTATTCTAACTTTTTGTTTGTTGTTTGTTTTGTTTTTTGTCCGTGTTCCCTTCTCTTCTATGTATATATATGTATATATATGTATTCTATTTTGTGTACATAACGGTAAATATACTTTATTCAAAACCCCAATAAAAAACATTTATTAAAAAAAATGAATGCAGCCCCAGATTACTGTTATGACCAGGTGAGGAGGGGTCGAATTTCTCCTTCTTTGCCCCCTCCTTGTTTGACCACAAAGGGTTTTTCGTTTGTAAAGGATATACTGGACAATTTAGTGAGTACTTTATGATGTCTGCACTATTACTATAAAATAACCAATCGGACACATTTTCTTGAGTTTTCTAAGGAACGGCATTGGCCGGGTTTCCGGCCAATTGTTGCCGCCGGCATCAAAACCGGCGAGAGCGACTCCGGCGTCAACGAGCCTCCAGGCCCAGGCATTCACCCCTTCCTAGAGGGCTAATATGGCGCCGGAGTGGTGTCCGCAGCTCCGGCGCTCGAAATCCAGCGTGCCATGGCCTGAGTGGGTTTGCGCATGCGCGCCACGGCCGGCACGGGTTCGTGCATGCGCGCCACAGCCGGCGCGGGTACGCGCATGCACGTGGGTTGCCGTCTCCGCGCCGGCCCCCGGGCAATATGGCGGAGCATATGATACATGATATGCTCCATGATACATAAAGGGGCCCGGCGCGGAGTACATAGGACCCCCCCCGCCCGAATTAGCCGGCTGGCCGATCGGTAGGCCCCGATCGCTGGCCTGGCCACCGTGGAGGCAACCCCCGGAGACGGATCCCCCGCCCTCCCACCAGGACGGACCCCGCAGCCAGAACTCCGAGGTCCCGCCGGTATATAAAATTATGAGGGGCACAGACAGAGTGGGTAGTCAGAGGCTTTTCCCCAGGGTAGAGGGGTCAATTACTAGGGGGCATAGGTTTAAGGTGAGAGGGGCAAGGTTTAGAGTAGATGTACGAGGCAAGTTTTTTACGCAGAGGGTAGTGGGTGCCTGGAACTCACTACCGGAGGAGGTAGTGGAAGCAGGGACGATAGGGACATTTAAGGGGCATCTTGACAAATATATGAATAGGATGGGAATAGAAGGATACGGACCCAGGAAGTGTAGAAGATTGTAGTTTAGTTGGGCAGCATGGTCGGCACGGGCTTGGAGGGCCGAAGGGCCTGTTCCTGTGCTGTACATTTCTTTGTTCTTTGTAGAACCATACGTAACCCACACCGGAACTCGGGGGGTGGGGGGTGATGGGGGGGGCGGGGGGTGGAATCGGCCCGTCGAGGTGCGGAGAATTGCCGGGCGGGGGGCGCTTTCGTGTGGCGTGATTCTGCCCCCCCCCCCCCCCCCCCCCCCCCGCCGATTCTCCGACCTGGGCATTCCTGGATAATCACAGACATAAACAGTGCTTGAAGCTTGCCAGGTGGTTGGAGTAAAAAGAAGGTGATATGGGGGGATCTCACTTGGATCTTCTCCAAAAGCTGTTTGTCGTCAGCTTTGCTGAGACAACAAATGTTTAAATCATACATCAGGTTGGCTTGGCATGTGACCCTCTACCTCCAACTGCCAGTGGTATATCAGGCTCCGCATCGCAAAGCATCCCCTCATTGCATCGCAAAATGGCACCCCACCCCTGGAATTTCTTGGTGATCCCTCCCTTCCCTCTGGTATGGAGGTGACCCCCCTCACCCCCACACAGGCTCCCTCGACCTTGGGCTCCATCCCCCAAGGTTCTACCCTAACTAAAGAGGAGGAGTGGACCGGTAGTGCATTGTGGACAGGGGGTGGGCGGCCCTCGGGTGGACTTTGAGGGCAACTCCCTTCAGGAGTTACCCCCTTGGCCCATCACGGAGACCACCACATCAGATACATGTTTGGTGATACCTGTAGTGATCAGTCCCCACGTGCTTACTGACCCAGAGGACTGGGGAATCGTGAGGGCCCAGAAAATCTCGTGCCGGACCTGCTAAGTGGATGTAAATGGATCATTAAGACCCATTAACAGCCTACCCCTGGCGCATGTGTGTGAAACTCCATCCTGCTGCAAATGCGAGACTTGAAGCGCCCAGCATGAACCTCAATTACAACTGGATGCCCGATTCTCCGGCGATTGTGATCCGCGTTGCTGGCGTCGTGATGCGGAGATTCCAGCCCATTGACTTTGATCAGTTTTGCAGACAGGCTGACTCCACTCCAATGAATTGGAATGTACGGAAATGAAAATTGGGATTAGACATTTTAGACAATGCTCAAGTCACATTAGTCTCCATCTTTTTCAAAAGTTTAAAAAAAAAAGTTATTTCAGGTTTCCAGCCAAAGGATTACAAATCATTGTTTGGGCATTAAGCACATCTTCATGGCATTAAAAAATGGTTTGAATACTTGGGTGTAGTTGCAGGTTATTTTCTGCAGGTAAGCAGTTTGGCTGTCGGGGAGATAAAATAATGTTTTGCATAGAGAGTATGTAGATGAATGCTGTCAGAATTTGCTTTTAACATAACGTTTACATTTTAAATGTTATATATGTAGAAGGTACCTTCTATGGTAACTTCTGTTTTATTCAATTCAAAATAAGTTGCCAAGCAGGATTTACAAATATGTGATCCTGAAATACGGGTGAGGTGGTGGCATAGTGGTATTGTCACTGGACTGGTAAACCAGAGACCCAGAGTAATGCTCAGGGCCCCAGGTTCAAATCCCACCACTGCAGATGGTGAAATTTGAATTCAATAAAAATCTGGAATTAAAAGTGTAATGATAACCATGAAACCATTGTCAATTGTCGTAAAAACCCATCTGGTTCACTAATGTCCTTTAGGGAAGGAAATCTGTCGTCCTTACCTGGTCTGGCATACATGTGACTCCAGACCCACACCAATGTGGTTGACTCTTAACTTCCTTCTCAAGGGCAATTAGGGATAAAAAATTACAAATATTTTAAAATATTTATATGCAACTTTTTCCTGATACTGTTGAGTGGGTTTTGCAAGAATTGTGTAAGATGCAAAATATGCTTCTGTACTGACATTCACTGTAATAATCAATATTTTTTTTCTTTACAGACCTTTATAGTATTGAACAGAGGGAAGGCAATCTTCCGATTTAGTGCCACACCTGCCTTGTACATTTTAAGTCCTTTCAATCCTTTAAGGAAAGTAGCTATTAAGATTTTGGTACATTCATATCCTTTATGTGGTATATTTTGAATATATATGAAGATCTTGCGTGTTATAAAACTACTGAATCCTGTTTCACATTACACATGCAATGAGTCAAAACTGTTATGATCCACACCTCATTAATGAGCATACAAATTGCACTAAATTGTGCATTAATCAGCACGGTAGCACATTGTTGCTTCATACTGCCAGGGTCCAAGGTTCGATTCCCGCTTGGGTCACTGTCTGTGCGGATTCTGCTTGTTCTACCTGTGTCTGCGTGGGTTACCCCCACATGCTCCGGTTTCCTCCCACAAGTCCCAAAAGATGTTCTTGTTAGGTGACTTGGACATTCTGAATTCTCCCTCTGTGTACCGGACAGGCACCGGAGTATGGCGGCTAGGGGCTTTCCACAGTAACCTCATTGCAGTGTTAATATAAGCCTACTTGTGACAATAATAATAAACATTATTATTATTAATAATAATAATTCCATTAATTCAATTATTCAGTCGTAGTTGCTTTTTTGTTTTAATTTGATTTATTATTGTCACATGTATTAGTATACAGTGAAAAGTGTTGTTTCTTGCATGCTATACTGACAACGCATACCGTACATAGGGAAGGAAGGAGAGACAGGAGAGACTACAGAATGTAATGTTACAGTCATAACTGGGATGTAGGGAAAAGATCAACTTAATACGAGGTAGGCCCATTAAAAAGTCTGATGGCAGTAGGGAAGAAGCTGTTCCTGAATCGGTTGGTACGTGACCTCAAACTTTTGTATCTTTTTTCTTTTTTAAAAAATAAATTTTGAGTACCCAATTCATTTTTTCCAATTAAGGGGCAATTTAGCGTGGCCAATCCATCTAGCATGCACATCTTTTGGGTTGTGGGGGCAAAACCCATGCAAACATTGGGAGAATGTACAAACTCCACATGGACAGTGACCCAGAGCCGGGATCGAACCTGGGACCTCGGCGCTGTGAGGGAACAGGGCTAACCCACTGCACCACTGTGCTGCCCTTGTACCTTTTTTCTGACGGAAGAAGGTGGAAGAGAGTATGTCCGGGGTGCGTGAGGTCCTTAATTATGCTGGTTGCCTTTCCAAGGCAGCGGGAATTATAGATAGAGTCAATGGATGGGAGGCTTGTTTGCGTGATGGACTGGGCTACATTCATGACCTTTTGTTTTTTCCTGCGGTCTTGGGCAGAGCAGGATGCATATCAAGCAGTGATACAACCAGAAAGAATGCTTTCAATGGTGCATCTGTAAAGGTTGGTGAGAGTCGTAACTGACATGCCAAATTTCCTTAGTCTTCTGAGAAAGTAGAGTCGTTGGTGGGCTTTCTTAACTATATTATCGGCATGGGGAGACTAAGACAGGTTGTTGGTAATCTGGACACCTAAAAACTTGAAGCTCTCGACCCTTTCTACTTCGTTCCCATTGACGCAGACAGGGGCATGTTCTCCTACGCTTTCTGAAGTTGATGACAATCTCCTTCGTTTTGTTGACATTGAGGGAGAGATTTCTGAGCCAAAAAGAATCTCAAATGCGTCAGAAAGAAATATGATCCAAGAAAAACAGTTCCTTTGGTCTGCGTTTTGTTTTCGTAGTGTAGCTGCACGCTTTTCCTGTGCAGCATTTATGAGTGCGCACTTTGAAAACAATGTATAAAAGTATTCCCCAAAAACAATACCTGTGAGGCTGTACTAGCAGTCATCCAAATGAATACAGCCAAAAGGGAGCCTCCCATTAGGCTATAAAATCTCAATGGTGCTACAGTAAGACTGCCACTGTAGCCCCAGGCATGCTAGGTGGACAGTTAAAGGGTCAGAAATATCACAAAGATCTGTCCATCAGCAGCCTTTTCAGCCTTGAAGGCTGTGGAAAGCTATAAAGTGAAGTAATTGGAGGATAGAATGGAGCAAGAGAAGACTACTACAATACCTTAAGCCTTGATGGGGAATATCAAGGCTTGTATCATTTTCCAGGCCTATCACCACATTCCCCATGGTACACTTGGATAGCATTTGCAGATGCTTATCATGTGCACCATTATGTTGTGAGTGTTATGTCTTTCTGTCCAAAGTCATGCTCTAGAGTGGAGTGTAGGGTAGTACATAATATTTTTTGTATGACTGAATTTAATTTTAATGTAAGACAGAGTTTTCATAACTTATAAAGAATACATTAACTATGCAGGTATTTGAACTTTGCTTTTGCCACCATTTCAACATAATGGGTAAGGAAGGGAATACAGGTTGGGCAGTGGAATAGTAGCAGAAAATCAAAATGAAAACAAGCCTAGCAGCATCTGTGGAGAGAGAAACTGTGTTAATTGGTCATAGCTTTGCTCCCGACTCGGAACAAAAGTGCACTGGATCTTCAGATTTTCATTCTGGGTGATGGGGAGGGGTGGGCAAGACATGGGGACGTGGGAAACAGTGCAGAATATCACCTGGGTGCTGAGTCGGGCTGGCTGAAAGGCCTGCATTGGTGCTCTGGGACTTCATCCCAGTTATAATAAAAGGAATAAAGTAAAATACAGCCCCTGAGCCCTCCCCTCATGCACTCTGTCACTTCCTACACATTCTCCATGCCATACCTGTGCCAACTAATGCCACCTTTTAAAAATGTTTGTTCATGGAATGTGGTAGCATTTATTACCCATCCGTAATTGCCCTTGAGAAGGTGGTGGTGCCCTCTTGAACTGCTGTAGCCGATGTTGTGTAGATGTTGTGTAGATACATCCATAGTGCTGTTTGGGAGGAAGTTCCAGGACTTCAACCCAGCGACAAGGAAGGAACAGCAATATGCTTCCAAGTCAGGATGGTGTGTGACTTGAAGGGGAACTTGCAGGTGGTGATGTTCCCATGCATCTTCTGCCTTTGTCCTTGTAGGTGGTAGCGGTCGAGGGTTTGAACGTGCTGTTGAACGAGTCTTGGCGATTTGCTGCAGTGCATCTTGTAGATGGTACACACTGCTGCTACTGTACATCGGTGGTGGAGGAAATGAATGTTTGTGAATGGGGTGCCAACCAAGCAGGCTGCCATATCCTGATGATGTTGAGCTTCTTGAGTGTTGTTGGAGCTGCACTCATTCAGGCAAATGGAGACTATTCCATCAAACGCCTGACTTGTGCCTTGTAGATGATCGACAGGCTTTGGGAGGTCAGGAGATTCGTTACTCGCCAGAGGATTTCTAGCCTCTTACCTGCTCTTGTAGCCAGAATGTTTATATGGTTAGTCCAGTTCAGCTTTTGGTCAGTGGTGGGCCCAGGATATTGATAGTGGTGATTCAGTGATTATATTGCCATTGAATGTTAAGGGGTGATCGGTTAGATTCTTCTTATTGGAAATGGTTATTTCCTGGCACTAGAAGAGCATTAATGTTACTTGCCACTTGTTACCCAGGCCTGATATTGTCCAGGTCTTGTTTAATTTAATTTAATTTTTAAAATGATTTTTCGGGACGTGGTTAGGCCAGCATTTATTGCCCATCCCTAGTTGCCCTTCAGAAGGTGGTGGTGAGTTGCCTTCTTGAACAGTTGCAGTCCTTCAGTGTTTGTATTTAGACGTAGATTAATTCAGTATCTGAGGAGTTGCGAATGGTGCTGAACATTGCAATCATCAACAAACATCTCCATTTATGACCTTATGATGGAAGGAAGGTCATTGCTGAAGCAGCTGAAGGTGGCTGAGCCTAGGACACTACCCTGAGGAACTCTTGCAGTGATGCCCTGGGACTGAGATGATTGATCTCTAGCAGTCTCAATCCTCCGGCCTTGTTACGCTCTCGGTTAAGCGAAACGGGGCCGGTGAATAGTGGGAGAGGCCAAAAACGAGATCCGCACCAGGCGCCAAACAGTTTGCGATGCAACCGACCCGCTCCCCTAGGGGAAATCGGGATCTTGCCATAGCGTGGTGAGAAACCAATTATCATCACTTAAGCCCTATTTCCATAAAATTAACGAGAGCCACCCTTTATCCAATGGCCTCCTGTCGTTCAGCGGCCTCCCCAGCAAGTGTTCATGCTAGCGCCGATTAGTACTACTTTTTAAAAACGTGAACCTGGCGGAAGCCGTTCTGTGGGGAGCCGAGGATGGGCGTAGTCATCTTTGCTCACAGGCAAAGAGCTGGGGGCGCTGGTCTTGCTATCCCAGGGCTCTACAGGAGGTGGTGGTTGGGGCTCTGGGGGGGGGCAACGTTTGCGGCACCATCATACCAACCCCTGGATCGTGTGTACCTGTTCCTGGGGCAACTCTTCTCCCTGCCTGTCTGCTCCACTGACCACCCATAACTCCCACCGACTGCCAAGATCTCTGGCCATGCAGCTGAAGGTTATAGCCTCCAGGGAATTGGCAATCGTGGTGAAGTGAGCACTTCACACATGCCAATTGGATTCCCATTGGTGGGCAGGCCATGTAGCATGTGGGAGTCATTGCTTAGCATCCCAATCACACTGTGATGCCTGGAAGGTGTACCTGAACACTGCGGGAGGCAACACCACACATGCCACACGGATGGGACACAGCTCTGGGAACATGTCAAAGGCCGGAGGGTGGGTGAGTGTCACGGGATAGGGGCCAACGCCCAGTCTGGTTGACGTTGTGAACGGGTGTCCGGGGTACAGGGTCTGGGGCCCGTGAGGGGTCCTGCTGCGGCCAGGAGTACGTGGGCCGAGCATTCCGGGTAGAGGGGTGGGGGGATCAGTGGGGGAATGCAGAATCCCGGGGTAGGAGCCACCACTCTATGTCAGTCTATCACCCTCTCCCAATGATTACAGATATCGTACAGATACCTCCTACCTATCCCGTCTCCCCCTCCTCCGGTGCCCTCAGTGATCCTCAATGTACCTGGCCGTCCTAGCTCTACCATTAGTTCTAGCTGTGTCCTGAGGATGACCATTTGAGGTGGAGGCAGCCAGCTGCTTACCTCGTCTCGTGGTCTTCGATGCCACTGGCTGGTGTCCTCTGGGGCCAGAGGGCCCCGGCTCAACTGTCGACATGCACAGCTGTGCCGCCGCTCTGTTCCGTGTGCTGAACCTGAGGTGCAGCCTTTCAGAAGCGTGAAACCCGAGGGAGCAGGTGCCACCGTCGCCTCCCCAAGGGACATGTCTGGGTTGGCACTCAGCACCCCTTCCTCCGGGTCGGTGCCCACAGGGACTTGGGGTCACCTTGGGATGGAAGGGCAGATGGTTCGAGTCCCGGCTGCCCCTGCATCATCTGTCTCTGCCTGACTTGGTGGCCCCCCAATGTCTGCACCATCCTGCCCTTGGCGATACTCCTCAGTTACTGGGACAAGCTCTGTAGCGCCTCAGCCATGCCCGCCTGCGACTGGGACAAGCTCCGCAGTGCCTCGGCCATTCCCATCTGAGAGCGGGACATGTCCCGCCAAACCTCATCAAGGTCAGTCTGGTACTGTGTGACATCCCCCTGTGAGGCAGACATTCTTTTTTTTAAAAAATGTTTTTATTCTCCATTTTCACATTTTCCTTCAAAATTTACACCCCACCCACAAACAGTAAACGGTAACAAATACAAAATCAATCCCCTTAACAGTACCAACGATCCCATCCTCCCACCACCCCAAACAACGGCCCACCTGTCAATATATGCATCCAATAAAACAAACCCTCCCACGGTGGCAACAAAAAAACAAAGAAAAAGAAAAAGAAGTCCGGGACCGCCCATGGTCACCATTGACCTATAGAGTCCACTCCCCCTCCCCCCCTTAGACTCAACACCCTCCAACCTCTGAAAGAGTACTGTACATGATCCCCAAGAGTTGTACCCCACCCCCAGTCTCCAACTCCTCCCGTCCACTGCCTCTTGTAAAACTCCTCCTCCCAACCTCTGTTCCTTCCCCCCAACTTTCCACCCCGGTTAGACAACACGGACCCTGTTCTGCCAGGCTCCGATGGCCGCAGCCCCTCCCCCCACCTCACTCCCGTTCACTGGCCGGCTTAAACCAGCCAGCGTGGAGACCCCCGCCCTGGTCCCTTTCCCCCTTGCCCGGCCCTAGGAAAGCCCAGAAATCCCCTTTTAGCACACAAACCCTGCATATCCACCTACACCCCAAAGCACCCTCATTTCGAGTGAAAGTCCCATCACTTCCCTTGCCCAAATATATACAACATTGGCTCCTTTAGCCCATACACCCGCATGCAGTGAAACAAAAAAGAAGAAAATACAGTCATGAGGTTACATCGGCACATGGCCATTTCTCAATATCTCAGTTCTGCCACAGTCCTTCTGCCTTCGCAAACTCCTCCGCTGCTTCCGCCGTTCCAAAATAAAAGTCCCTGAGCTTGTAAGTCACCCTCAGCTTCGCTGGATATACAATGCCACACTGCACCGTGCTAATATACAGTGCCCTCTTCACCCGGTTGAAGGCAGCCCGCCTCCTCGCCAGCTCCACCGTAAAGTCCTGGTATACACGTATACCAGCTCCAGCCCACTGCACCACCCGCTTCTGCTTGGCCCAGCTCAGGACCTTCTCCTTCACACTGTACCTACGGAAGCACAGAGTAACTACCCTTGGCGGCTCACTCGCCTTTGGTACAGGCCTCCACGACCGATGAGCCCGATCCAGTTCATATCGGGAGGGATCCTCGCCCTCTCCCAATAGTTTCGCCAGCATCGCGGCAAAATACTCAGTCGGCCTCGGTCCTTCAACTCCTTCGGGCAGCCCCACAATCCTCAAATTCTGTCACCTGGATCTGTTTTCCAGGTCTTCCATTTTTCCTCGCAGATCCTTGTTAATGTCCATCACCTTCCGTATCTCCTTCCCCAACGAGGCAAGTTGATCACCGTGCTGCAATAACATCTCCTCCACTTCGTTCAGTGCCTCCCCTTGCTCTCGCACCTCCGCCACTGCGCTCGCCACCGCCATCACCGGGGAAATTGCCTCCTCCACCAGCACACTCAAAACCTCCCTCATCTCCTTCCTCATTGTCTCCATGTATTTTGTAAACTGCCTTTCGAATTCCGCAGCCATCACCTTAGTTATTTCTTCAGCCGTAAGCAATGCGGCCTCCCCTGGTGCTCCAGCCTCCATTTTCCTTGGTGACCCCACGGTGACCTTTCCACTCCCTGACGGACCTTCAGCTGTTTTCCTTACGGACGTTCTTTTGCTCACCCTCAACATTTTTTTTCACTGTGCCTTCACTCTGCCGCCTCTGTGCCTTCTTCCTGCTTTTGCCACCTCCGTGGACCCTGGGAACGGGCTTAAAGCCCCGGAAATGCAGTTCCCGAACGGGAGCCCTGCATTGTGCGGCCGCCTCCCGCCCGCTGTCACCGGAAGTCGAGGCAGACATTCTGTCGAGACCATGGGCCATGGCCGTCACCGACTGAGTGCTGCCTCGGACACTTTCACTAATGCTGCTGACGTCGTGCACCAGGCTCTCCAGTGCGGTTGCCACACTAGCAGCATTGGCCTTGGTGCCACTCATTGACGGCGCCATCTCCTACGCCCATAGTCGCTGAGACTCCTCCAATCGTCTATGGATCTGGAGTGACACTGACATCTCCTTCTGAATGTCTCGTCGCTCCCTATCATCTCCATCAGCTCCAGGTAACCCTGTTCCAAAGGCTCAGCATCAAGCTGGGACTCAGTTGGGTCCAGGGGTCCACCAGCCCTCTGACTGCTGTTTCCTGCCTCCACCAGATGCATCATCAGCAGTGTGGCGCTCACCAGATTGTGCCCCAGAAGCCTGTCCAATGACATGTCCCACCGAGGTGTGTGTATCTGCGCTGGTGGAGGGTGGGGATGACAGCTGTGACGCCACTATAATGGTTGCACCCTCGGAACTTTCCTCCGCGGTGTTCTCCTCGGAGTCAGGAGAGGGTGCCGCCCGGGATGGGCTGGTGGAGAATGGACATGTGGTCAGTGGGAGGGCTGGGTCAGTCACTACTCACGTTTGACAGGTATTCCGGGTGGCGCCCAGTGGTCCCTCACCTCTGCGACATCTGCCAGCCTCCGCATGGGTGACCGCCCTGTCCTTGGGCACACCAATCACCTCCAGGGCCCGTTCCTCGAGGGAGGTGAGGATTCTCAAGTCCGACACCCCACCGCCAGTCTGGGCCTTCTCCTGCCGATTATGGGAGAGCTTTTCCTGAGGAGACAGAGAGGGCAACGTTAACCACACAGGTGGTTCACAATTGATGTTGGGGGACGGTGGGGGGGGGGGGGGGGGGGGTGGGGTGGGTGAAGAGAGGGTTGAAGGGATGAGTGGAGGGAGGGTTTAAGGGGAGGGCGGAGGAGGGAGGGGTTGTGGGGGCCGATGCGCCCTTGGGGGAGATGGGGGCATTCGTGTCTGCTCACCCTGGCTGCCCAGTGTAGGTCGTTGACCTTCCTGCACTGGAGGCCAGTCCTCCTGGTCACACTCCCCAAGCTGACTGCTGCCCCCACCTCGTCCTAGGCAGCACTGGCTGCTTTGTGGCTCACCTTCTGGTGCCCCCGGGGGAACAGGACATCCCTCCTGGCCTCCACCATGTCCAGGAGCCTCCCATGGTCAGCATACCCGAATCTTGGGGCTGGTCTCCTTGGTGCCATTGTTGCGAGCTGGCTATGGTTGGCTGAGCAAGTGCAGCTTAACTGCGGCTCGAAGTTGTTAGTGGGGGGCTGGCAAGCGTGGTGCCGGAGAATCAGCTGGTGAGCCGCCATTTGCTGCGAGAAGCCCGTGAGTCCTCATTAAGTGGACCAATTAACGTTAAATAACGTTGCCTGCCTCACTGGTATTATTCGGCATGGTAGCACAGTGGTTAGCACTGTTGTTTGAGGATCCCAGGTTTGATTCCCGCTTGGGTCATTGTCTGTGCGGAGTCTACACATTCTCCCCGTGTCTGCGTGGGTTTCCTCCGGGTGCTCCGGTTTCCCCCCACATGTCCCGAAAGACGTGCTGTTTGGTGAATTGGGCATTCTGAATTCTCGCTCAGTGTACCCGAACTGGCGCCGGAGGGTGACGACTAGGGGATATTCACAGTAACTTCATTGCAGTGTTAATGTAAGCCTACTTGTGACACTCATAAAGATGATTATTATTATGATGTCAAGGGCAGCCACTCTCACCTCACCTCTGGAGTTAAGCTCTTTTATCCATGTTTCAACCAGTGCTCTGATAAGGTCAGGAGCTGAATGGCCCTGGCAAAACCCAAACTGAGTGTCACTCAGCAGATTATTGCTAAGTAAGTGCCGTTGGATAGTAGGTTTTAAACCTACTTAGGTGAGCTTAACCGGGATCTAACGGCCTCCCTGGAACTAGTGGCCATCCCAGCTAGACCGCAGCCGAGCACCGTTCAGTACTGTCCACACTTAACGGAATGAACTTGAGAGTGGGTGGTCAGGAACAGGGCAGTGTGGCTCCCTGCCTATCCTGGAATGTGGGTACATTGGCACTGCCACCCTGGCACTGCCAAGATTCCCAGGTGGCACAGCCAAGCTGACAGGGTGCTGGTGCCAGGGTGGCACTGCCAAGGGTCACGGCCCAAGGGGGGCCATGAAATGAAATGAAATGAAAGTCGCTTATTGTCACATGTAGGCTTCAAATGAAGTTACTGTGAAAAGCCCCTAGTCGCCACATTCCAGCGCCTGTTCGGGGAGGCTGTTACGGGAATTGAACCATGCTGCTGGCCTGCTTTCAAAGCCAGCGATTTAGCCCTGTGCTAAACATGCCGATGAAAGGAGGGTGGAGAAGGGATTTGAAGTGTGGCATGGTGCAGGGCAGGTAAGTAGGGGTCTCTGGGATGCAGGGGGTGGCGGGTATGGGTCCTGGAAAAGGTGGGCCTTAAGAGGGCCCCCCCCCCAACAAGGGTGTGTCCTCACATGGGGGGGGTGCCAATGTGTGCTGGGGGGATTGCCCATGGGTGGGGGGTGTGGGGGATGGCAAGCTCACTTGACATTGGAGCACGCTTTCAAAATGGCGGCCCGATCACTGAGTTCAGCTTCCCAGTGCTGAACAAAATTCTAAGTGTGGGCTCAACCAGTGAGAAACCCCTCTGAGCCAAAAAAAGTGACTAAGTGTCGTTTGATAGGGGTGGGGAACTTGCCGACTCTGAAACTCCCTGCAAAATCTGCCACAAATTAACTTAGAATTTCTTCCGTTAAATTCCGCCCGTAGGATTCTCAGGGGGCTTCTACAGGGTAGATGCTGCAAGGTTATTTCCTTTGTGGGAAAATATAGGACCAGAGAGCATAATCTCAGAGTAAGGAGTACTATTTAAGACAGAAATGAGGAGGGATTTCTTCTCAGAGGGTAGTGAATCTGTGGAATTTCTTTTCTGCTGTAGAGGCTGGATCGTTAAATATGTTCAAGGCTTAGATAGACAGATTTTAATTAGTGAGGGAATAAAGTGTTATGGGGATAACACTGGTAAAGTGAAGTTGAGGATAATAATAGATCAGTCATGATCTGCTTGATTGGCAGAACAGACTCGATTGGGCCTTTTTCTGTCCTCTGTCTTATTGTCTTATAAGATCTTGAGGGGACTTGACAGAATGGATGCAGGAAGGATGTTTGATCTTGTAGGAGAAACTAGAACTAGGGGACACCAGTTAAGAATAAGATGTCCCCTTTTTAGGACAGAAACAAGGAGTAATTTTTCTCTCAGAGGGTTGTTAGTATGTGTAATTCTCTTCCCTGGAAAGTGGTGGAGTAATTAAATTTATTCAAGGCTGAGTTGGATAGATTTTTGATAGACTGGAGTGAAGGGTTACGGGAGACGGGGAGGAAAGTGGAGTTGAGACCACAACTAGATAAGCCATGAGCTTATTGAATGGCGGACCAGGCTCGAATAGCCTACTCCTGCACCTAAATCCGATGTTATTGTATGACGGTCTCTTTCATTTTTCAGGAAAGGGTTTTCAACTCACTACCTTTTATCAGAGCATGTCCATTTATAGATTACCCTTATAAAGAGCTGTCTGCTCTTCCAGACTCAGATTCTGTTCATGGACAGTGAACCTGGGGGTAACCCTTATTGCATTAAATTGGTAAGAAGGCGAACAAATCTAGTGGGATCTGCAGAAAGGAAAGTTTGGATCTATTGGTAAAAATCCTTTTGGTCACATTTTAATAGTTCTGAAATCTGTCATTCCAAAAAGGACCCATATCCCTTTAAGATACTTATTCTTCCTGATTTTATAAAAACTGTGACTGCAATTCAAAGGGCTCTCTTTTATGAATTACATTATATTTGCTTTCCTTGACTAAAGCTTACATTGTTCAGCATGCTTATCATGTGCACTATTATGACGAATTGTGTGTTTATGACCATGGATAATCCTCCAGACTGGGCGAAGAATGTAGAGTAAGTGCAGAATATTCCGTGTACTATTGAGTTTGCAATATCATTAATTTAAAATGAGAGAATTGCCCTAACAAAGAACACAGTTGGAGCGATTTTCCGGCCTCGCTGTAGAATGGCGAGAACATAGAACATAGAACAATACAGCACAATGGGCAGCACGGTAGCATTGTGGATAGCACAATTGCTTCACAGCTCCAGGGTCCCAGGTTCGATTCCGGCTTGGGTCACTGTCTGTGCGGAGTCTGCACATCCTCCCCGTGTGTGCGTGGGTTTCCTCCGGGTGCTCCGGTTTCCTCCCACAGTCCAAAGATGTGCAGGTTAGGTGGATTGGCCATGATAAATTGCCCTTAGTGTCCAAAATTGCCCTTAGTGTTGGGTAGGGTTACTGGGTTATGGGGATAGGGTGGAGGTGTTGACTTTGGGTAGGGTGCTCTTTCCAAGAGCCGGTGCAGACTCGATTAGCCGAATGGCCTCCTTCTGCACTGTAAATTCTATGAGTACAGGCCCTTCGGCCCTCGATGTTGCGCCGACCTGTGAAACCACTCTAAAGCCCATCTACACTATTCCCTTATCATCCAATGACCATTTAAATGCCCTTAATGTTGGCAAGTCCAATACTGTTGCAGGCAGGGCATTCTACACCCTTACTACTCTCTGAGTTAAGAACCTACCTCTGACATCTGTCCGATATCTATCTCCCCTCAATTTAAAGCTATGTCCCCTCGTGCTAGCCATCACCATCCGAGGAAAAAGGCTCTCACTGTCCACCCTATCTAATCCTCTGATCATCTTGTATGCCTCAATTAAATAACCTCTTAACCTTCTCTCTAACGAAAACAGCCTCAAGTCCCTCAGCCTTTCCTCATAAGATCTTCCCTCCATACCAGGCAACATCCTGGTAAATCTCCTCTGCACCCTTTCCAATACTTCCACATCCTTCCTATAATGCGGCGACCAGAGCTTCACGCAATACTCCAAATGCGGCCGCACCAGAGTTTTGTACAGCTGCAACATGACCTCATGGCTCCGAAACTCAATCCCTCTACCAGTAAAAGCTAACACACCGTATGCCTTCTTAATAACCCTATCAACCTGGGTGGCAACTTGCAGGGATCTGTGTCCATGGACAGCGAGATCTCTCTGCTCATTCACACTACCAAGAATCTTACCTTTAGCCCAGTACCCTCTCTTCCTGTTATTCCTTCCAAAATGAATCACCTCACACTTTTCTGCATTAAACTCCATTTGCCACCTCTCAGCCCAGCTCTGCAGCTTATCTATGTCCCTCTGTAACGTGCAACATCCTTCCGCACTATCCACAACTCCACCTGCTTTAGTGTCATCTGCAAATTTACTCACCAATCCTTCTATGCCCTCCTCCAGCTCATTTATAAAAATGACAAACAGCAGTGGCCCCAAAACAGATTCCTCTGGTACACCACTAGTAACTGAACTCCAGGCTGAACATTCCCCATCAACCACCACCCTCTGTCTTCTTACAGCTAGCCAATTTCTGATCCAAACTGCTAAATAACCCTGAATCCCATGCCTCTGTATTTTCTGCAACAGCCTACCATGAGGAACCTTATCAAACGCTTTACTGAAATCCATATATACCAGATCAACTGCTTTACCCTCGTCCACCTGTTTGGTCACCTTCTCAAAGAACTCAATAAGGTTTGTGAGGCACGACCTATCCTTCACAAAACCGTGTTGACTATGTCTAATCAAATGATTCCTTTCTGGATGATTATAAATCCTATCTCTTATAAACCTTTCCAAGACTTTGCCCACAACAGAAGTAAGGCTCACTGGTCTATACTTACCGGGGTTGTCTCTACTCCCCTTCTTGAACAAGGGGACAACATTTGCTATCCTCCAGTCTTCTGGCAGTATTCCTGTCGACAAAGATGACTTAAAGATCAAAGCCAAAGGCTCAGAAATCTCCTCCCTAGCTTCCCAGAGAATCCTAGGATAAATCCCATCCGGCCCAGGGGACTTATCTATTTTCACACTTTCCAGAATTGCTAACACCTCCTCCTTATGAACCTCAAGCCCTTCTAGTCTAGTAGCCTGTATCTCAGTATTCTCCTCCACAACATTGTCTTTTTCCTGTGTGAATACTGACAAAAAATATTCATTGAGCACCTCTCCTATCTCCTGGGACTCCACGCACAACTTCCCACTACTGTCCTTGATTGGCCCTACTCTTACCCGAGTCATTCTTTTATTCCTGACATACCTATAGAAACCTTTAGTGTTATCCTTGATCCTACCTGCCAAAGACTTCTCATATTCCCTCCTGGCTCTTCTTAGCTCTCTCTTTAGGTCGTTCCTAGCTAACTTGTAACTCTCGAGCGCCCTAACTGAACCTTCACATTCCATCTCGACAAAAGCCTCCTACTTCATCTTGACAAGTGATTCAACTACTTTAGTAATGCCCGGTTCCCTCGCTCGACCACTTCCTCCCTGCCTGACAGGTACATACTTATCAAAGACACGCAGTAGCTGTTCCTTGAACAAGCTCCACATTTCAATTGTGCCCATACCCATCCTATGCATCCTAAGTCTTGCCTCATCGCATCACAATTGCCTTTCCACCAGCTATAACTCTTGCCCTGTGGTATATACCTATCCCTTTTTATCGCTAAAGTAAACGTAACCAAATTGTGGTCACTATCACCAAAGTTCTCACCTACCTCCAAATCTAACACCTGTCCTGGTTCATTACCCAGTACCAAATCCAATATGGCCTCACCTCCTGTTGGCCTATCTACATTATGTGTCAGGAAACCCTCCTGCACACATTGGACAAAAACGGACCCATCTAAAGTACTCGAACCATAGCGTTTCCAGTCACTATTTGGAAAGTTAAAGTCCCCCATAACACCAACCCTGTTACTTTCACTCCTATCCAGAATCATCTTTGCAATCCATTCCTCTACATCTCTGGAACTTTTCAGAGGCCTATAGAAAACCCCCAACAGGGTGACCTCTCCTTTCCTGTTTCAAACCTCAGCCCATACTACCTCAGAAAACATCCTTTCTGCCGCCGTAATACTGTCCTTGACTAACAATGCCACCCCTCCCCCTCTTTTACCACCTTCCCTGAGCTTACTGAAATATCTAAACCCCGGAACCTGCAACAACCATTCCTGTCCCTGCTCTATCCATGTCTCCGAAATGGCCACAACATCGAAGTCCCAGGTACCAACCCATGCCGCAAGTTCACCCACCTTATTCCGGATGCTCCTGGCATTGAAGTAGGCACACTTTAAACCACCTTCCTGCACGGTACACTCCTGCAACCTTGAAACCTTACTCATGACCTCACTACTCTCAACCTCCTGTATAAGTAGCACAAGTGGATAGCACTGTGGCTTCACAGCGCCAGGGTCCCAGGTTTGATTCCCCGCTGGGTCACTGTGTGTGCGGAGTCTGCACATCCTCCCCGTGTCTGCGTGGGTTTCCTACGGGTGCTCCGGTTTCGTCCCACAGTCCAAAGACGTGCAGGTTAGGTGGATTGGCCATGATTGCCCTTCGTGTCCAAAAAGGTTAGGAAGGGTTATTGGGTTAGGGTGGAAGTGAGGACTTAAGTGGGTCGGTGCAGACTCGATGGGCTGAATGGCCTCCTTCTGCAGTGTATGTTCTATGAAATATACTGGAGCTGCAATTTAGGTTCCCTACCCCCTGCTGAATTAGTTTAAACCCTCCCGAAGAGCATTAGCAAATGTACCCCCCAGGATATTGGTACCCCTCTGGTCCAGGTGTAGACCATCCCGTTTGTAGAGGTCCCACTTACCCCAGAATTAGCCCCAATTATCCAGGTATCTGAAACCCTCCCTCCTGCACCATCCCTGTAGCCACGTGTTCAACTGCTCTCTCTCTCCCTATTCCTCGTCTCGCTAGCACGTGGCACGGGTAACAACCCAGAGATAATAACTCTGTTTGTTCTAGCTCTAAGTTTCCACCCTAGCACCCTGAATTCCTGCCTTACATCCCTATCCCTTTTCCTACTTATGTCGTTAGTGCCTATGTGGACCACGACTTGGGGCTGCTCCCCCTCCCCCTTAAGGATCCCGAAAACACGATCCAAGACATCACGGACCCTGGCACCTGGGAGGCAACACACCAATCGCGAGTCTCTCTCGTTCCCACAGAATCTCCTATCTATCCCCCTAACTATGGAGTCTCCAATGACTAATGCTCTACTCCTCTCCCCCTTCCCTTCTGAGCAACAGGGACAGACTCTGTGCCAAAGACCTGTACCCCATGGCTTACCTCTGGTAAGTCGTCCTCCCCACCATTATCCAAAGCGGGATACTTGTTACCAAGGGGAACGACCACAGGGGATCCCTGTACTGACTTCTTCCTCCCAGCGCCTCTCACCATCACCCATCTTACGAGGGTAAGAGTTGGGCCAGTCAAGGACAGTAGTGGGAAGTTGTGCTTGGAGCCCCAGGAGATAGGAGAGGTGCTAAATGAATATTTTTCGTCAGTATTCACACAGGAAAAAGACAATGTTGTCGAGGAGAATACTGAGATTCAGGCTACTAGACTAGAAGGGTTTGAGGTTCATAAGGAGGAGGTGTTCACAATTCTGGAAAAGGTGAAAATAGATAAGTCCCCTGGGCCGGATGGGATTTATCCTAGGATTCTCTGGGAAGCTAGGGAGGAGATTGCTGAGCCTTTGGCTTTGATCTTTAAGTCCTCTTTGTCAACAGGAAGAGTGCCAGAAGACTGGAGGATAGCAAATGTTGTCCCCTTGTTCAAGAAGGGGAGTAGAGACAACCCCGGTAATTATAGACCAGTGAGCCTTACTTCTGTTGTGGGCAAAATCTTGGAAAGGTTTATAAGAGATAGCGTGTATAATCATCTGGAAAGGAATAATTTGATTAGACATAGTCAACACGGTTTTGTGAAGGGTAGGTCGTGCCTCACAAACCTTATTGAGTTCTTTGAGAAGGTGACCAAACAGGTGGGTGAGGGTAAAGCAGTTGATGTGGTATATATGGATTTCAGTAAAGCGTTTGATAAGGTTCCTCATGGTAGGCTGTTGCAGAAAATACAGAGGCGTGGGATTCAGGGTGATTTAGCAGTTTGGATCAGAAATTGGCTAGCTGTAAGAAGACAGAGGGTGGTGGTTGATGGGGAATGTTCAGCCTGGAGTTCAGTTACTAGTGGTGTACCAGAGGAATCTGTTTTGGGGCCACTGCTGGTCCCCACAGTAGGCTACTGCAGAAAATACTGAAGCATGGGATTCAGGGAGATTTAGCAGTTTGGATCAGAAATTGGCTAGCTGGAAGAAGACAAAGGGTGGTGGTTGATGGGAAGTGTTCAGACTGGAGTCCAGTTACCAGTGGTGTACCACAAGGATCTCGTTTGGGGCCACTGCTGTTTATCATTTTTATAAATGACCTGGAGGAGGGCATAGAAGGATGGGTGAGTAAATTTGCAGATGACACTAAAGTCGGTGGAGTTGTGGACAGTGCGGAAGGATGTTACAAGTTACAGAGGGACATAGATAAGCTGCAGCACTGGGCTGAGAGGTGGCAAATGGAGTTTAATGCAGAAAAGTGTGAGGTGATTCATTTTGGAAGGAATAACAGGAAGAGAGAGTACTGGGCTAAAGGTAAGATTCTTGGCAGTGTGGATGAGCAGAGAGATCTCGGTGTCCATGTACATAGATCCCTGAAAGTTGCCACTCAGGTTGAGAGGGTTGTTAAGAAGGCGTACGGTGTGTTAGCTTTTATTGGTAGAGGGATTGAGTTTCGGAGCCATGAGGTCATGTTGCAGCTGTACAAAACTCTGGTGCGGCCGCATTTGGAGTATTGCGTGCAATTCTGGTCGCCGCATTATAGGAAGTATGTGGAAGCATTGGAAAACGTACAGAGGAGATTTACCAGAATGTTGCCTGGTATGGAGGGAAGATCTTATGAGGAAAGGCTGAGGGACTTGAGGCTGTTTTCGTTAGAGAGAAGAAGAGGTTAAGAGGTGACTTAATTGAGGCATACAAGATGATCGGAGGATTGGATAGGGTGGACAGTGAGAGCCTTTTTCCTTGGATGGTGATGGCTAGCACGAGGAGAGATAGATATAAGACAGATGTCAGAGGTAGGTTCTTTACTCAGAGAGTAGTAAGGGTGTGGAATGCCCTGCCTGCAACAGTAGTGGACTCGCCAACACTAAGGGTATTCAAATGGTCATTGGATAGACATATGGACGATAAGGGAATAGTGTAGATGGGCTTTAGAGTGGTTTCACAGGTCGGCGCAACATCGTGGGCCTAAGGGCCTGTACTGCGCTGTAATGTTCTATCTATCTTCATTCTTTGGAGTAACTACATCCCTGAATCTTCTATCTATGACCACCTCTGCCTTCCAAATGATCCAAAGTTCATCCAACTCTAGCTACAGTTCCCTAACACGGTTTCTGAGGAGCTGGACATGGGTGTACTTCCCACATGTGAAATCAGCAGGGACACTGATAGGCGTCCCTCACCTCAAATATTCTGCAGGAGGAACATTGCACTCCTTCCCTGCCATCCCCTCTAGATAAAACAAGAAAAAGAAAGGAAGAGCTTACCTGATATTCACTCAACCCCTTAGGGTAGAGGAGGTAGAAGTGTGGGGGACACTACAAGTGTAGTGTCTCAGGTTTGGCAACCGCCCAACTTATATACAGGTACTACAAACCTTCCCAGATATCCCCACGGCCGACTTCCGGTTTCCTGCAGCTCTGAAACAAAAAAAACTGAAGGCCACTTCTCCTGCAAGGCAGGAGATATGTATATCTGTATACATATGTACCTTTAATGCGTAGGCCCCTTTAAGACCGGGCTTGGAACCCTGGGGGACTCCGCCTCTGGCTCCGCCCCGAGGATGCTGTATATAAGGTTACGTTCAGTGGGCAGCGTGCAGTGAGCACACTTCTCGGCAGCTATCTGGTTTCCTGGTTATTAAAGCCTTTGTATTATCGAACTCCTCTCCTGAGTCATAATTGAGGGTATCTCAATTTAATAACCAGACTACATCATGATGGACAGCGGTCTAAAGCAGGAGAAGCTCAATTTGGACGCTCGGTCGCCGGAAGCCACTGAAAGTTTTAAATACAGGCTCCGGTGTTTTGAGGCCTATCTGAATTCCTCAGAGACTGAAGTTGACGGACCTTGCAAGCTGAGCTTACTACATGCCCGGGTGGGCCACCAACTATCCTCCGTGATCGAGAAAGCTACGACGTATGAAACGGCGGTCGAAATCCTACGGAAGCGCTTTGTAAAGCGGACAAAAGAGGTACACACCAGACATTTGATCTCGACCTGCCGCCAGTGCTCCGGGGAAACGCTAGATGAATACTTGGAAAGACTCACTGCACTCGCCAGGAACTGCGACCATAAAGAGGTGACGGCAGAAGTCCACATGAACTTACATATTCGTGATGCTTTTGTGTCCGGTATCCGATCCATGTACATCCGGCAGCGGCTCCTAGAAGATGGAGCGAAGGACCTCCAAGGCACGGTAACTCTCGCCTTTTCCCTGGAAGTGGCCCATCATAATCTCCGCACGTACTCTTGCGAACCCCTCTCTATCTCCTCCAGACTCAGCTACGCTTCAGGCCTGCGCCGCGCGGCGACCCGATCACACCGGGGGCCCCAATGTCATTTCTGAGGGCAAGGCCAGCACTCACACCAGCGTTGCCCGGCCCGCTCCGCTATCTGCGGCGAATGCGGAAAGAAGGGGCACTTCGCGAAGGTCTGCCTGGCTGGGCCCAAAGGCCAGAAATAAAAGTCTCATCGGGCCCAGAAATCGAACTCCCGGGACCACAGGCCCCGGAACGCGGCCGAGCGGCGGCCGGATACGCCTACTTCCGACGCGTCATCGGCCTCGTGCGAGTCATGGGGGCGGCCATCTTGGCGGCGGCCATCTTCAAAACTCAAAACGTGCGACCGACGGCGGCGGCCATTTTGCGAGTCCGATTCAACCGAGGACTCTGACTGCCCGCAACTAGGGGCGATCACCCTTGATCAATCTCGTCCGAAGCACCTGCGAAACTCAATGATGCAGGTTCAAATCAATGGCCGCGACACCCCCTGCCCTTTTGACTCAGGGAGCACGGAGAGTTTTATCCATCCAGACACGGTAAGACGCTGCTCCCTGAGCACCGATCCCGCTTCCCAAACTGTCGCCCTCGCATCTGGGTCTCATTCGGTCCATATCACGGGGTATTGTGTCGCGAACCTCGCTATCCAAGGCGCCAAATACGCCCGTTTTAAACTTTATGTCCTCCTCACCTGTGCGCCCCCCTGCTGCTCGGTCTGGACTTTCAGTGCAGCCACCGAAGCCTGACCCTTAAGTTCGGCGGACACCTGCCCCCGCTCACGGTATGTAGCCTGGTGACACTCGAAGTTGCACGACCCCCCCCTTTTCGTGAACCTCACCCCTGACTGTAAGCCCGTCGCCACCAGGAGTCGGCGGTACAGTGCCCAAGACAGACTTTCATCAAGTCAGAGGTTCAGCGGCTTCTAAAAGAAGGGGTCATAGAGGCTAGCAACAGCCATTGGAGGGCACAAGTACTGGTAGTCCGCTCCAGAGAAAAACCCGTATGGTGGTGGACTATAGCCACACCATAAACTGCTTTACGCAACTCGATGCGTACCCACTTCCCCACATAGCAGAAATGGTGAACCGAATCGCCCAGTATCGAGTATTCTCCACAGTCGACCTAAAATCCGCCTATCATCACCTCCCTATCCGCCCAGAGGACTGCCCCTATACGGCCTTCGAAGCAGCCGGTCGGCTCTTCCACTTCCTCGGGGTCCCTTTTGGTGTCACAAACGGAGCCTCCATTTCCAAAGGGCAATGGATCAAATGGTGGACCAGTACGGCTTACGGGCTCCATACCTGTACTTGGACAACGTCACCATCTGCGGCCATGACCAGCAGGACCATGACGCAAACCTGAGGAAGTTCCTCCAGACCGCCCAGGCCCTCAATCTGACATATAATAAAGAGAAATGCGTGTTCCACACAACCCGGCTACCCATCCTCGGCTACGTCGTGGAAAACGGGGTCCTAGGGCCAGACCCCGACCGCATGCGCCCCCTTAAGGAACTTCCCCTCCCCGTAGCCTCAAGGCACTCAAACGGTGCCTGGGGCTCTTTTCCTATTATACCCAGTGGGTCCCCAGATATGCGGACAAAGCTCATCCACTCATTAAGGCCACGGTTTTTCCCCTGACGGCTGAGGCTCAGTCGGCCTTCAGTCGTATCAAGGCCAATATCATCAAGGCCGCCCTGCGCGCGGTGGACGAAACCATTCCCTTCCAGGTAGAATGCGACGCATCAGATGTCGCCCTGGCTGCTACCCTCAACCAGGCGGGCAGACCGGTAGCGTTCTTCTCCCGAACCCTCACCGCCTCCGAAATTCGACACTCTGCAGTCGAGAAGGAGGCACAAGCCATAGTGGAGGCTGTGCGGCACTGGAGGCACTATCTAGCCGGTCGGAGGTTCGCCCTCGTCACCGACCAACGGTCGCTCGCCTTTATGTTCGATAATGCACAACGGGGCAAAATAAAGAATGATAAAATTCTGAGGTGGAGGATCGAACTCTCCACCTACACATATCGTCCGGGGAAGATCAACGAGTCCCCAGATGCCCTGTCCCGCGGCACGTGCGCCAACGTGCAGACAGACCGTCTGCGGGCCATCCACGATGACGTCTGCCACCCGGGGGTCACCCGGCTTGCCCATTTTGTCAAGTGCCGCAACGTACCTTACTCCACCGAGAAGGTCAAGGCCATGACCAAGGTTTGCCAGAACTGTGCGGATTGCAAACTGCACTTCTATCGACCAGACAAGGCTTGCCTAGTAAAGGCCTCTGGACCCTTTGAGCGACTAAGCGTGGACTTCAAAGGGCCCCAACCGCAACAGTTATTTCCTCACTGTCATCGATGAATTCTCCCGCTTCCCCTTCGCTGTCCCCTGCCCCGATATGACCTCGGCCTCCGTAATCAAGGCACTGCACAGCATCTTCACGCTGTTTGGTTTCCCCGCTTATATCCACAGCGACCGTGATACATCGTTCATGAGCGATGAGCTGCGTCAATATCTGCTCAACAAGGGCATTGCCTCAAGCAGAACGACCAGCTCTAACCCGCGGGGAAATGGGCAGGTGGAGAGGGAGAACGCAACAGTTTGGAAGGCTGTTTTTCTAGCCCTACGGTCAAGAGGTCTCCCAATCGCCCGCTGGCAGAGGTCCTACCTGATGCCCTATACTCCATTAGGTCGCTCCTCTGTACGGCCATGAACGAGACCCCTCACAACCGTTTGTCTTCCCCAGGAAGTCCACCTCTGGGGTCTCGCTTCCACGTTGGCTGACGACTCCGGGACCAGTTCTACTCCGGAGGCACGTGAGGAGCCATAAGACAGATCCACTGGTCGAGAGGGTCCAACTATTACACGCAAACCCTCAATACGCCTACGTCGAGCACCCCGATGGCAGGCAGGACACCGTTTCCCTGCGAGACCTGGCACCTGCTGGCTCGCCCACCGACGCCCCCCCCCCCCTTCCACCGACGCTCCCCACCCCGCACCGGCGGTCGACTCCGACAGCACCCCCCCAGCCGGGGCCGGCACCAATCACCCTAGTCACCCCGGATACGCCCCCTGCTCCAACGTGGGCAAAGGCTCAGACAACCGTGGTCCCGGATATACCACCACCGAGGACGACCATATCTGCCGCACCACCGCCGGAGCTGAGAAGGTCGACACGGGCAATCAGACCACCCAAAAGACTGAACTTGTAATTCCACTTCACCCCCGACGGACTATGCGTTTTTTTAAACAGGGGGTGAATGTGATGAATGATATCTGTATATATATGTACCTTTAATTCTTAGGCCCCTTTTCGACCGGGCTTGGAACTCTGGGGGACTCCGCCTCTAGCTCCGCCCCCAGGAAGCTGTATATAAGGTTACGTTCAGTAGGCAGCGTGCAGTGAGCACACTTCTTGGCAGCTGTCTGGTTTTCTGGTTATTAAAGCCTTTGTATTATCGAACTCCTCTCCTGTGTCGTAATTGAGGGTATCTCAGCAAGTTTTAAAGAGGGAAACGTACCTTCCTGACAGACCCTTGGCCACTGCTCCCGCCGAAAAACTGAAGCCAATTATCACCACTTCATCCCTATTTCCATAAATTAATGGGAGCCACTCCATATCCAACGGCCTCTCATGATTCATCGGCTTCCTCAGCACGTGGTTACGCTGGCGCCGATTAGTACTTATTTTTAAAAACGTAAACCTGATGGAAGGGCTTTTGCGGGGAGCCAAGGATAGCCATCTTTGCTCACAGGCAAAGAGCCCGGGGGTGCTGGGCTTGTCACCCCAGTGCTCTGTGGGGGCGCTGGGAGTGGGGAAACACCCTCTGCAACTGTGGGCTGCCATGGGAGTGTGGGGGGAAGAGGCTGGGTGGGGGCGGCAACTGCACGTGGATCCACCATGCCAACTCCTGTTGTGTGATCCCATTCCGGGAGCAACCCCTGTCCCTGCCTATCTTCCCCACCGACCACCCATAACCCCCACCGACTTCCAAAGCCTCAGTTTTTGCTAATAGGGAATTGGCAATCGTGGTTAAGTGAGCTCATCATACAACCCAAGTGGACTCCGGTGGGTTCACAGGCCATGTACCGTGCGGGCGTCATTGCCTAGCATCCCAATCAGACTGTGATGCCTGGGCACTGTGCCTAAACACTCCGGGGGGGGCAACACCACACAAGCAGCAGCCGAGATATGAACACCAGGGGATGGGCTCCTGCACTGCGGACACGTCCACGCCTGGAGGGTGGGTGAGTGCAACGGGGAGGGGACCAGCGCCCGGTCCAGGTGACGTTATGAGTGGGTGTCCAGAGTACATGGTCTGGGGTCCGATAAGGGGGGCCCACTGCGGCTGGATGTGCTTGGACAGGGCGGTTCGGCTGTGTTGGATGGGGGCATCAATGGGGAATGGAGAGTCCCAGGGTGGAAGCCACCGCTGTTTGTCAGTCTAACACCCTCGCCCAATTCCTTACAGATATTGAATGCTATGGAAGTGATTTAGGACCCAGCAGAATTTGCCCTAGTGGTGTTGTTGCAAGGCAGGATGATCAAACGCTGGAGATGGCGGCGGCAGCAGCAGTATCAGCAGATGCTCGAGGCGGCGGCCCATCCCTGAGGACCCTGCCGCCCATAAGGCCAGGGAGGGACCCAGAAAGGCAGTCCCTTGACAGTTCAGGGTGTACAGACATTGCTGGTTGTTTGAACCGATGAGGACAGCACGTGCGCAGGAAGCTCTGCCTCAGCAAGAAGATGGAGCGGCACCTGTGACATATCCTCGCAGACTTGGCACCACATGGAGGAGGGGGAGGGCACCCGTTCCCGGTCGCCGTCAAGATCACCGCAGCTCTGAACTTGTACACCTCGGGATCTATCCAGGGCTCGAGCGGGGAACTGTGTGGCATCTCGCAGACTACAGCCCACAGGTACATCGACAGGTCGTAGATACCCTGTTTGTCTGGGCAGAATACTACATCCACTTTGACATGGGCCAAGCCCAACAGGATGCCAGGGCAGCAGGATTCTCTGCCAATGCCAGGATGCACAGGTCCAGGAGATCATAGATGTTACGCATGTGTCCCTGCGCTCACCAGAGTATCTGGAAGTTCCCTAAGTTAACAGGAAGGGTTTCCACTCCCTGAACATACAGCTCGTGTACGACCACCACATGAAAATCATGCACATGTGTGCATGCTTCCCGGGCAATGCATGACAGCTACATCCTGGGCAATCGCTCATCCCTGGCCTCTTCGAGGACCACCCATGGATGGGTGGCTGGTTCTTGGGGTATAAGGGGTACCCACTGAGCACCTGGCTAGTGACACCAGTATGGAGACAGAAGCGGAGACCCGGTACAACGAAGCCCTTGTGGCCACCCAGGCTGTCATTGAGCGGTGCATCGGACTCCTCAAGATACGGTTCCGATGCCTCGGCCGCTGGTGATGCACTGCAGTACATCTCCGAGAGGTTCGCCTGCTTTGTGGTGGTCTGTTTTGTCCTCCACAACCTCTCACAACAGTGGGGCGACGAACTGGAGACAGAAGCGGAGACCCGGTACAACGAAGCCCTTGTGGCCACCCAGGCTGTCATTGAGCGGTGTATCGGACTCCTCAAGATACGGTTCCGATGCCTCGGCCGCTGGTGATGCACTGCAGTACATCTCCGAGAGGTTCGCCTGCTTTGTGGTGGTCTGTTTTGTCCTCCACAACCTCTCACAACAGTGGGGCGACGAACTGGAGGTTGGTGATGAGGAACATGTGGCCACGTGTAACACAATTCCCCACTCTCCCGATGGGGCTACCCAACCTCCACCCTCTTCCCCCCTTCCTCGGTGCCCTCAGTGATCCTTGATATGGTTGGCCTTCCTACCACTACCGCTACGTCCAGGTGTGTCCTCACGATGCACATCTAAGGTGGAGGCAGCCAGCTGCTTACCTCGTCCCGTGTTCTTCGATGTCCCTGGTGGGCATCCTCTGGGGTTGGAGGACTGCGGCGCACTTGGCAAAGGCACATGCACAGCCGTGCGCCCTGACTCGTGTGTTTGCTGTGAGATGCGGCCTCCTCAGAGGGGTGGAACAGGCTCTCCACTGAGGTCGCCACCCTAGCAGTGTTGGCCTCGGTGCCAAGCATTGCCGGCGACATCTCCTGCGCCTTCAGCCTCTTGGATTCCTCCAATCAGTTATGGACCTGCTGGAGTGTCGCTGACATCTCCCTGTAAATGTCCTGACCGCACCTTAAAGTCTCCATCATCTCCGGGTAACCCTGTACTAGAGGCTCAGCATCAGGTTGGGACCCGGCTTGGTCCTGGGATCCAGCAGACCTCTGACTGCTGTCTCGCCTGGGGGTTCCTGCCTCCACCTGATGTGCATCAGCAGCTGTGAGGTGCTCACCAGATTGTGTCCCAGACGCCTGACAGACATTTTCCACTGAGGTGCATGTATCTGCGCAGTTGGAGAGTGGGGATGATGGCTGTGACCCATCGATCGTGTCTTCCTCAGAGCTCCCGTCCAAGGTGGTCTCGTGGAAGGCTGGAGAGGGGGTCACCTGGGATGGGCCGGCGCCGTCAGCTGGAGGATCTGTGAATGGACATGTGGTCAGTGGGAGGGATGGAGCAGTCAGTCAGGTAATAACAACTTGCGTTTCATAGGTCCTCCAGATTGGACCCGGTGATTCCTCGCCTCTGCGGCCTCTACCAGCCTCCGCATTGGTGACTGCACTGTTCTCAGGCACCTCCGCCACCTCCAGGGCCCATTCCTCGAAGGTAGTCAGTATTCTTAAGTCCTGCACTCCTCCTGCCTGCCTTGGGCCCTTTCCCGATGGTTGTGCGAGAGTTTCTCCTGCGGAGACATAGAGAGAGCGTTTATAGCCACGTGCGTGTTTCACAGTGGCGGAAGAGGGTGTGTGAAGAAAGAGTTGAGTGAGGTTGAAGGGAGTGGGGGGTGAAGGGAGGGTTGTGGAACGCATGGAGACTTGGGGGAAATGGGGATGCTCGCTTGGGACAGAAAGGTCTCGGGTGGTGAGGGTGGGGTTGGGGGGGCGGTGCGGTGGTGTTCGTGTCTACTCACCCGTGCTACATCGTGTAGTTCGTTGACCTTTTTGTGGCACTGAAGGTCTGTCCTCCTGGTAATGCTTCCAGCCACTGCCACATTGTCGCAGGCAGCACTGGCTGCCCTGTGGCGCACCCTCCAGGACCCTCGGGAGAACAGGACATCACTCCCGGCCTCCACCACAGCTAGGAGCCTGGCAATGTCTGAATCGCCGAATCTTGGGGCTGGTCTTCTCGGCACCATGGTTGCGAGCTGGCTAGGGTTGGCAGTGCAAAAGTTGCTTAATTGCTGCTCGACCTTGTTAGCGGGGTGGCTGGCGAGCCTTCATTAGCGGCAAGAAGCCTGTGGGGTCTCGTTAAGTGAACCAATTAATGTTGAATAGCGTTGCCGGCTTCACTGGGCCGAGCACCGGGAAGCTCGCGGCAATTCCCGCTCGTTACCACACTTAGAAATATCTCTGGAGAATCACGGCCAGTATCTATCTATCTATTATTTGGAGATGCCGGCGTTGGATTGGGGTGAGCACAGTAAGAAGTTTTACAACACCAGGTTAAAGTTCACCAGGTTTGTTTCGAATCACTGGCTTTCGGAGCACTGCTCCTTCCTCAGGTGAATTGATTCACCTGAGGAAGGAGCAGTGCTCCGAAAGCCAGTGATTCGAAACAAACCTGTTGGACTTTAACCTGGTGTTGTAAGACTTCTTACTATCTATCTATTGTCCAATATATAACTTGGGTGAAATTAATTCCTTGTTTCCTAAGGAAATTAGATTTCAACCCATCTATATTGATAATATCTGTGGACACTTCTTTATCCATCCTGATCTTGACCTCCTCAAAAATCTCAGCCAAGTTTATAGTAGTCATGTTTCCGATCTTTTGATGGTTGCCTCACTTAAATCTTGGTTTAATTCTCTTTTCTTTCTCAAGCCAAATATCAAAGTTAATATTTTTATAAGATATCAATTTATCACCTGTTTGCTAACTAATTCTGGTTTGTTGCTCATCGCTGAATCTTCTATAGTTTGTTTTATTGTCGGAAACAGGCTTATTTTACAAGGGAAAGAACTTGATGATCGTCTTTCTCGTTCTCCTAACTTTGATTAGTACTCAAGTCTCTGAAATTATCCTGCAAAAGAAGAATTTTTGCTGCAGCATGTCATTTTCTTTAATGTAATAGAGCGGAAGAATATTTTTATATCTGGAATCAATGATGAGACCACAGCTTTTTTAGCCTGAGACTTTTTGAAGTTTCCCTTTTTAGTAATATTCGTCAATGAAATGGCTGAACAGTTTTTTATTGTTATAATCTCATTAGGTACACCTTCACTGGTATTTACACATTTGAATCGCTTACAAAAATTCTCGCAAGGGGCTTCTGTATAGATCGTTTCACTTTTCTTCGAGATCCATGGAACTGGCTGGATTTCAGTGTCATTCTTATGGCGTAAGTACAAACAAAAAAGTCAAATCTATTATTTTCCTTTGGGGCCATCCATTGCAGGCATAGCTGTAGAAAAATAGATTCAAATATAATGATGTGTAATGTGTTGATTTGATTGTGATAAACAGCCGGAGCATTTCCACCGAAGGTCCCGCTTGGTCAAGAAAATTTCAGATCAATTGCTTGTACTTTGTTTATATCCCCGATTAATTAATGAGTAAATATACATCATAGCACAAAATTGAGCCACTCTGACCAGGAAAGCCCCCTCGCTTTGATCCCCAGTTAGTGCGAAGTAACTCATTTCACCTGTGTTACAAAGGCATGCTGTAATTGTCTCCATTGTCTTTGGCAAGGGAGGGAAAGATATTTGACAATTGCGTGTTGGATGGGGTTGATGTTAACATTGCGGTGCCTGCATGTTTGAATAACCTAGCAATACTTAATGTCTAGGTTTACACACATAGATTAGCAATCTGTTTTGGGTACAAGAGGGCTACCAGCACTGTAGCCGAATTTACGTTATTATCTTCAAGACAACCAAGCAAAGGAGGAAAATAAAAATACAATTACTGTGACCAAAGTGAAAGACCAAGCATTATAGTTATATTAAAATGCGTTGAAAGCTGAAATAACTGTGATTTAATTCTACAGGTATGTAACAGAATTTGTAAACCTAGGCAATGTTTCAGCTCTTCGAACTTTCAGAGTGTTGAGAGCTTTGAAAACTATTTCTGTAATCCCAGGTAAGGAGTGATCGGTGTAAGATGCTAGCTGGCCCCATGTACCTCCAACTGTACCTTTGTGTCCTGTCATTGTGTTTGTGTGTGCCCTCCCCTATTACAGATATGTGACAGAATTTGTGGACCTGGGCAATGTCTCCGCGTTGAGAACATTCAGAGTTCTCCGAGCGTTGAAAACAATTTCAGTCATTCCAGGTGAGAGTTAGGTTAAACGCTAAGGCTGACCTATTTTTCTCTTGCAGTTCAAAATGAAACGCAAAAGCACAAATCTGAAAAAAGATAATAAATTTTAGGATGCCTTGCTTTTGAATGTTTATTTTGTTTGTGGATTCAGTTTCTTGCATGAGATTGTAATATCCAGCATGAGTGGTTTTCATCCTGTGATGGCCAGTGTTATGGGTCAGGATTTAGAGAACCCCAAAGTGTATCATGGAGTTCACCTGACCCACAACTTTTAATATATAGTGTTATGGGGAGCACACGGCCCACTCTAGAGGTGTGGTACAGCAGAAATGGAAAAGTATTTTTAAAAACAAAACAATGTTTATTCTATGAACTCAAGTTAACCATTTTAAAACAAATAGTGAATATCTTAGCAACCATTAATTCAAAGATAACCCCCAAAGAATACAACACTAAGTAATCCTTTAAGCTGTCCTTTTAACATCCAAAAGACTTAACAACCTTTAAACAGAAGCACATCAGAGTTTACATTCAATACTGAAAACATTTAAATTTCTGAATTCACCAAATGATCAAGAGATAGTCCTTCATGGCAGAGCTCAACAACACAGATGCTTTGGCTGACTTCAGCTGCAACACACTGAAAAACGAAACCAAAAAGACAGACACCCAAGCTTTTCTCAAAGTGAAACTAAAAAGCAGAACCAGAGCTCAGCTCCACCCACACTCTTGACATCACTGCAGTAACATGAGCAGCTAACCATTTCTTAAAGCGACATTCTCATGGCACCTCCCCCAAGAAAAAAAAACCCATCAACTTCAAGATGGTTTCATTTTTCACCTTTTCACTATCCTTTAAGAAATACACACAGTAAATATACTTTATCATTTCAAAAAAAAAACAACACACGCAAACAGGTATAATAATATAGACCATTCTTTTTTTCGTTCTTCTTCCTCCAACTGAAATTCTTCATGATTGATAGTCTCTTTGAACAAGAAGGTCGCTGCACGAGCCGTCCTTTTCTCTATGCCTCGGCATTTCTCTTTAAAGTCAGATACTTCAGTTCAATCTGATCACTGAGTCCCTTGCAATTCTCCAACACAGGAGCATTGGTTATCACAGCTTTCAGGCCGTCAAATGCCTGTTGATAGTCTGCTGTCCAGTGAAATTTTCGACGTTTCTTCAGCAAGTCCATCAGTGGAGCAATCACGCTACAAAACTTTTGCACAAATGTTCGATCAAATCCACTCATGCCAAGAAATCGCATTATTTCCCTTCATCTCGAGGGTATCGGAAACTCCTCAAGGAAAGTGACTTGGGCTTTTCCGAATTCACTTTTGGCTAGGTTATCACCAAACCCGCCTCCTGAAGTCGATCGAATAACTCCATCAGATGTTTTAACTGTTATTTCCATGTCTGGCTGAAAATTACCAGATCGTCGATGTATACCTCACAATTGGGTAATCCTGAAACGACTGTGTTAGTTAACCGTTGAAATGTGGCTGGGGCGTTTTTCATGCCAAATGACATAACTTTGAATTGGTATATACCATCTGGAGTCACAAAAGCTGAAATCTCCTTCCCCCTTTCAGAAAAAGGTACATGCCCGTAACCTTTAAGTAAATCCAATTTGGAAATAAAAGCGGACTGTCCCGCTTTCTCAATGCAATCCTCCAAACGTGGGATAGGATAAGAGTCCGTTCTTGTAACTGCATTAACCTTTCTATAGTCCACACACAACCGTTGGGTACCGTCTGGTTTTGGTACCATCGCTATGGGTGAGCTCCATTGGCTTCAATTATGCCATTTTTAAGGATACTTTCAATCTCTTTGTTAACCTGTGCCAATTTTAAAGGATTAAGTCTCTATGGATGTCGTTTGATTGGAACAGCATTTCCCACATCTACATCATGTCTAGCCATTTTAGTACTTCCCAATTTATCTCCACAAATTTGCCCATGTGATATCAATAACTCTTTCAGGTCAGTTCATTTTTCCTCTGGAAGGTAACTCAACAATTTATGCCAATTTTTAAGAACATCCTTATTTTCCAATTTAATTTCAGGTATGTCGAAATCACAGTCCTCTGGATTTGGTTCATCACTCTGAGTTAAAATCACTAAAACCTCCTTTTTCTCTCCTTCCCTTTCAAAGTACCTTTTAAGCATATTCACATGACACACTCGGTGATTATTCCTTCTATCTGGTGTATTTACCACATAATTCACCTCACTTAATTTCCTTTCAGTCTGATAAGGTCCACAAAACCTAGCTTTTAAAGGCTCACCTACCACTGGTAACAGCACTAAAACTTATTCTCCACTGGCAAAACTACGAACTTTGGATTTCTTGTCCGCAACCCATTTCATCACATTCTATGCAACTTTCAAATGTTGTCTAGCCAATTCACCTGCTCTATTTAATCGTTCCCTAAAATTTGACACATAATAAAATATTGTAATTTCCGATTTCTCACCCACCAATTTTTCCTTAATCAATTTAAGTTGTCCTCTTACCTCATGACCAAAAATTAGTTCAAAAGGATTAAATTTGGTTAACTCATTAGGTGCATCCCTAATTGCAAACAGTACGAATGGAATTCCTTTATCCCAATCCTCTGGATAATCTTGACAATAAGCCCTCAACATTGACTTTAATGTCTGATGCCACCTTTCTAACGCTCCTTGCGATTCTGGATGGTACGCAGCTGATTTAAATTGTTTTATTCCTAAGCTATCCATTACTTCTTTGAATAACCTCAAGGTAAAATTTGATCCTTGATCCGATTGTATTTCTGTGGGTAGTCCATATCTAGTAAAGAATTTAAGTAACTCCTCCACAATCTTTTTAGCTGTAATATTACGTACTGGAATGGCCTCTGGAAACCTAGTAGACACATCCATTATAGTCAAAAGATATTGATTCCCACTTTTTGTTTTAGGAAGCGGTCCTACGCAATCAATTAGGACCCTTGTTAAAGGTTCCTCAAATGCTGGAATGGGTATTAAGGGCGCTGGTTTTATCACTGCTTGAGGTTTCCCTCTCACTTGACATGTGTGACATGATTGACAACATTTAACTACATCTTTATGTAGTCCAGGCCAATAAAAATGTTTCTGGATTTTAGCATAGGTTTTCCTTATTCCCAAATGACCTCCCACTGGTAACTCATGTGCAACTCGCAACACCTTTCTATACCCTACTGGCAATACTACTTGATGAACTTCTGCCCACTTTTCATCCTTCTGCATATGTAGAGGTCTCCATTTCCTCATCAAGACATCACTTTTACGGTAATAACAGTCTGGTATACACGCAGATTCCTCTTCCGTGTATGCTTTCAGATACATCCGTTTTATTTCTATATCTTTTTGTTGTAACTCCGCCAATTTTCCTGAACTAACAATATCCGCCTCATCCTCCACCTGTTCTTATTCTTTTCCAACCATCTGATCAAAAATCGTTTCTGATAATTGCACTTCAACTTCATCTTCGCTCTTTGATTTCTCCTCTTGCTTTAACCTGTGACTTTGCGACCTTGTTACCACACAATCCCGAAAACTCCCAGGATATTCGTCCTTCAACACTTCAGTTGTCTGATTTTCCACTGGCTTATCAACCACAGTAGGCATCACTCCCACCTGCGATCCAGCTATATCATTACCCAAGATAAACTGTATTCCTGGCCAAGGTAGTTTCTCTATTACTCCTACTACCACTTCACCATTCTTCACTGGACTTTCCAACCTTACCTTATATAATGGAGCACTACTCCTCTCACCCTGAATTCCACATATTACCACCTTTTCTGGCAATATTCTTCCCAAACTACATAACTCCTCATCTCTTACCATTAAAGATTGACTAGCTCCCGTATCTCTTAAAATTGTGACTTCTCTCCTGATACAGATGAGTAAACTTTACCCACACAAGTAAATTCTTTAAAGAGATCTGGCACCTTCTTATCAATCACCTCTCGATCAGTCTGTACAATCTTTTGCATCTCCTTCGCTTCACTTGGGCTTTCCTTTACCACTTTAACAAACCCCACTGTCTTATCCTGTTGTACCACATCAGCCTTCCCAGTGCTTTTCTTCAACAACCAACACTGTGACTTTATATGGCCTAGTTTATTACAGTGAAAACATTTGAAACTTTTCATTTCTTTTCCACCCCCCTGGATTTCTTTTTTAATCTGAGATACACTCTCCTTATTATCTCCCATCAGATCATAGATTATCAAAGAATTTACAGTGCAGAAGGAGGCTATTCAGCCCATCGAGTCTGCACCGGCTCTTGGAAAGAGCACCCTACCCAAAGTCAACACCTCCACCCTATCCCCATAGCCCAGTAACCTCACCCAACACTAAGGGCAATTTTGGACACTAAGGGCAATTTATCATGGCCAATCCACCTAACCTGCACATCTTTGGACTGTGGGAGGAAACCGGAGCACCCGGAGGAAACCCACGCACACAGGGGGAGGATGTGGAGACTCCGCACAGACAGTGACCCAAGCCGGAATCGAACCTGGGACCCTGGAGCTGTGAAGCAATTGTGCTATCCACAATGCTACCGTGCTGCAGCTTACATTTACCACTTGAGTATTTCTCATGTCCCCAGTTTCTATCCCTCACAGGCTGAAACTGATGTCGGAACCCAAGCTTTGATTTATGAACTAATTCATAATCATCTGCCATTTCTGCTGCTAACTACACAGTTTTAACCATCTGCTCTTCCACATGAGTTCTCACTACATCAGGAATTGAATTTTTAAACTCCTCCAAAAGTATAATTTCTCTGAAAGCTTCATACGGTTGGTGTATTTTCAAAGCCCTTATCCACCTATCAAAATTACTCTGTTTGAGCCTTTCAAACTCCATGTATGTTTGACCAAATTCTTTCCTTAAATTTCTAAATCTTTGTCTGTCGGCTTCAGGCACTCGTTCATATGCACACAAGATGGATTTTTTCACCTCCACATACGTCCCAGATACCTCCTCCGGTAGTGGTGCAAACACTTCACTAGCCCTACCTACCAGATTTGTTTGAATCAGTAATACCCGCATGTCCTGTGGCCATTTCATTTGTTTAGCTACCTTCTCAAATGAAATGAAAAAGGCTTCTACCTCCTTCTCGTCAAACCTTGGCAATGCTTGGACATATTTAAATAGATCCCCACCAAGCCTTCGACTTTGTCGCTCTTTCTCACTATCCTCATCACTATCATCCAACTGTACGTTTCCCTTTACGTCTGCCAATTTTAACTGACTGTCATGTTTCATGGCCATTTTCTGAAGTTCAAACTCTCTCTCTTTATCTTTTTCCCTGATCTATATCTCCCTTTCTTTTTCTTTTTGTTCTGCTAAGGCTATTCTTTCTTTGTTTCTTTCTTCTCTCTCCTTTTCTTTTTCCCTCATTGCATATTCAAGCTGCTTTAATTCTTTTTCATGTTCAAGCAAGTTGCTTAATCTGCAACTGGATCTTTCCATTTCTAATGAGTCAGACTGTATCCTAGGCAACTTTAAATGCTTAGCCACTGCCATAATTATCTCATCTTTTTGCATTTTATCAGTTAATGTTAACTGCAATGTTTTTGCCAAATCTAACAGTCTGTTTTTAGTCTCTGTCCGTAAGGTACTGCGTGTGACCGTCTCCACCCCCAAAAACTTCTGAGCCTCTGAAAGAGCCATTGTCCACAACACACTCCCCACTTAAACTAAAATACCACACCTGAAAAGCAACCACAATATGCTCACCCCTCACTGTCTTTAAGTTCACTAAGCCAATCCAATAGATAGCCTTTGATCCGGGACGAGCCCCCAATTGTTATGGGTCAGGGTTTAGAGAACCCCAAAGTGTATCATGGAGTTCACCTGACCCACAACTTTTAATAGATTGTGGTATGGGGAGCACACGGCCCACTCTAGGGGTGTGGTACAGCAGAAATGGAAAAGTATTTTTAAAAACAAAACCATGTTTATTCTGTGAACTCAAGTTAACCTTTTAAAAACAAATAGTGAATATCTTAGCAACTATTAATTCAAAGATAACCCCCAAAGAATACAACACTAAGTAATCCTTTAAGCTTTCTTTTAACATCCAAAAGACTTAACAATCTTTAAACAGAAGCACATCTGGGTTTACATTCAATACTGAAAACATTTAAATTTCTGAATTCACCAAATGATCAAGAGATAGTCCTTCATGGCAGAAAGCTGCTTTGGCTGACTTCAGCTGCAACACACTGAAAAACAAAACCAAAAAGACAGACACCCAAGCTTTTCTCAAAGTGAAACTAAAAAGCAGAACCAGAGCTCAGCTCCACCCACACTCTGACATAACTGCACTAACATGAGCAGCGAACCATTTCTTAAAGCGACATTCTCATGACATCAGGTTTCCCTTCTCTATTCTGCAAATTACTCGATGCATTCTGAAAATGTTGTTTGTTGAAATTATGCACTTTTTCTATAAATCGGATCCCATGATGGTCAATACAAATTCAAAATCAAGACCAAAAAGATGATTACTGAATAATATGCAGATGTAGAGACGATGAAACAAGTATAGCATATCAACATGATGAACGCATGAAAGCTTCATCAATTTAAGGCATCCCTTTGTACTCCAAACCATTAAAATAATTATAGCACCTCCTAGCTATGTATGAGTGAGTAATTGAAGATAGTCATCTTGTGTTTCCATTTAAAGGTGATGACACGAGAATGAGACACATCTAATTTAGATTGGTCATTTTTAATGTTCCATTTAAGCTTTTCCACATGTTTCACCTATAATAATGTTATACACTTGGGGACAGATATTCAAAGCAATTTCTGAGTCCCAAACCTGCGCAATCACTGTGTCGTTTATGCATCGCTATATTGAAATGTAAAGGCCTTAATTGAGCCAGAGATGAGCTCAGCACCCAATTAGTGGCACCGAGCATTAGCAGGAGGTGGAAGCAGCCTGCAGAGTGCCAGTAGAAAAGGCAGATGGCAATCATGGTGGCGCCTGCCGCTACATTGCTGAAGAGAACAGGCTGCACCTCGGAGGGCCAGAAGTCTCACCACACCTTAAAGTGTGCATACAGCTTTATAAGACCAAAAGACATAGAAGCAGAATTAGGCCACTTGGCTCATCGAGTCTGCTCTGCCATTCAATCATGGTGATATTTTTCTCATCCCCATTCTCCTGCCTTCTCCCCATAACCCCATATCCCCTTATTAATCAAGAACCTATCTATCTATGCCTTAAAGACACTCCGTGATTTGGCCTCCACAGCCTTCTGCGGCAAAGAGTTCTACCGATTCACCACCCTCTGGCTGAAGAAATTCCTCCTCATCTCTGTTTTAAAAGATTGTCCCTTTAGTCTGAGATTCTGTCTTCTGCTTCTCGTTTTTCCTACAAGTGGAAACATCCTCTCCATGTCCACTCTATTCAGGCCTCGCAGTATCTTGTAAGTTTCAATAAGATAGAATCATAGAAGTTTACAGCATGGAAACAGGCCCTTCGGCCCAACCAGTCCATGCCGCCCAGTTTTTACCATTAAGCTCGTCCCAGTTGCCCGCACTTGGCCCATAACCCTCTATACCCATCTTACCCATGTAACTATCTAAATGCTTTTTAAAAAACACAATTGTACCCGCCTCTACTACTACCTCTGGCTGCACATTCCAGACACTCACTACCCTCTGAGTGAAGAAATTGCCCCTCTGGGCCCTTCTGAATCTCTCCCCTCTCACCTTAAACCTATGCCCTCTAGTTTTAGACTTCCCTACCTTTGGGAAAAGATGTTGACTATCTACCTTATCTATGCCCCTCATTATTTTATAGACCTCTATAAGATCACCCCTAAGCCTCCTACGCTCCAGGGAAAAAAGTCCCAGTCTATCCAGCCTCTCCTTATAACTCAAACCATCAAGTCCCGGTAACATCCTAGTAAATCTTTTCTGCACTTTTTCTAGTTTAATAATATCCTTTCTACAATAGGGTGACCAGAACTGCACACAGTATTCCAAGTGTGGCCGTACCAATGTTTTGTACAACTTCAACAAGACGTCCCAACTCCTGTATTCAATGTTCTGACCAATGAAACCAAGCATGCCGAATGCCTTCTTCACCACCCTGTCCACCTGCGACTCCACCTTCAAGGAGCTATGAACCTGTACTCCTAGATCTCTTTGTTCTATAACTCTCCCCAACGCCATACCATTAACTGAGTAGGTCCTGGCCTGATTTGATCTGCCAAAATGCATCACCTCACATTTATCTAAATTAAACTCCATCTGCATTCGTCGGCCCACTGGCCTAATTCATCAAGATCCCGTTGCAATCCTAGATAACCTTCTTCACTATCCACTGTGCCACCAATCTTGGTGTCATCTGCAAACTTACTAACCATGCCTCCTAAATTCTCATCCAAATCATTAATATAAATCACAAATAACAGTGGACCCAGCTCCGATCCCTGAGGCACACCACTGGTCACAGTCCTCCAGTTTGAAAAACAACCCTCTACAACCACCAAAAGTCTTCTGTCGTCCAGCCAATTTTGAATCCAATTGGCAACCTCACCCTGGATCCCGTGAGCTTTAACCTTCTGCAACAACCTACCATGCGGTACCTTGTCAAAGGCTTTGCTAAAGTCCATGTAGACAACGTCTACTGCACTGCCCTCATCTACCTTCTTGGTCACCCCCTCAAAAAACTCAATCAAATTTGTGAGACATGATTTTCCACGCACAAAGCCATGCTGACTGCCCCGAATCAGTCCTTGCCTCTCTAAATGCTTGTAGATCCTGTCTCTCAGAATACCTTCTAGCAACTTACCTACTACAGACGTTAGGCTCACCGGTCTGTAGTTCCCAGGCTTTTCCCTGCTGCCCTTCTTAAACAAGGGCGCAACATTCGCTACTCTCCAATCTTCAGGCACCTCACCTGTGGCTGCCGATGATTCAAATATCTCTGTTAGGGGACCCGCAATTTCCTCCCTAGCCTCCCACAACATCCTGGGATACATTTCATCAAGTCCCGGGGATTTATCTACTTTGATGCGCTTTAAGACTTCCAGCACCTCCTCCTCTGTAATATGCACACTTCTCAAGACATCACTATTTATTTCCCTTAGTTTCCTAACATCCATGCCTTTCTCCACCGTGAATACCGATGAGAAATATTCATTCAGGATCTCACCCAACTCTTGTGGCTCTGCACATAGATGTCCTTGTTGATCCTTAAGAGGCCCTACTCTGTCCCTAGTTACTCTTTTTCCCTTTATGTATCTGTAGAAGTTCTTTGGATTCTCCTTTGCATTATTTGCCAAAACAATTTCATGTCCCCTTTATGCCCTCCTGATTTCCCTCTTAACTCTATTTCGACAATCTCTATACTCTTCAAGGGATCCACTTGATCCCAGTTGTTTATGTACGTCATATGCCTCCTTCTTCTTTTTGACCAGAGTCTCAATATCTCGAGTCATCCAGGGTTCCCTACTTCTACCAGCCTTGCCCTTCACTCTAAAGGGAATGTGCTTACCCTAAACCCTGGTTAACACATTTTTAAAAGCCTCTCATTTACCAGCCGTCCCTTTGCCTACCAACAGTCTCCCCCAATCTACCTCTGAAAGTTCCTGTCTGATACCATCAAAATTGGCCTTGCCCCAATTAAGAATTTTAACTCTTGGGCCAGACCTATCATTCTCCATAGCTATCTTAAAACTAATGGAGTTATGGTCACTTGTCCCAAAGTGATCCCTCACTAACACTTCTGTCACTTGCCCTTCCTTATTTCCCAAGACGAGGTCAAGTTTTGCCCCCTCTCTAGTCGGTCCATCCACATACTGAATGAGAAATTCCTCCTGAATACACTCAACAAATTTCCCTCCATCCAAGCCCCTAATGCTATGGCTGTCCCAGTCAATGTTGGGAAAGTTAAAGTCCCCTACTATTACCACCCTATTTTTCTTGCAGCCATCTGTAATCTCCTTACATATTTGCTCCTCAATTTCCCGCTGACTATTTGGGGGCCTGTAGTACAGTCCTATCAAGGTGATCTCTCCCTTCTTATTTTTCAGTTCCACCCGTATAGACTCAGTGGGCGAACCCTCGGATGTATCCCCTCTATGTACTGCCGTGATGTTCTCCCCAATCAAAAACGCCACTCCCCCTCCTCTCTTACCTCCTGTTCTATCCTTTCTATAGCATCTGTACCCCGGAACATTGAGCTGCCAGTCCTGCCCCTCCCTTAGCCATGTTTCAGTCATAGCTATAATATCCCAGTCCCATGTGCCCATCCATGCCCTGAGTTCATCCGCTTTGCCCGTCAGGCCCCTTGCATTGACATAAATGCAGTTTAATGTAGACTTTCCTTGCTCTCTGCCCTGCTTTCTCTGGTCATGCTTTACACACTCTCCCTTCCTGCCTTTTGTTTCCGTCCCCACTGACTTCCTACAGCGGTTCCCATCCCCCTGCCACATTAGTTTAAACCCTCCCCAACTGCACTAGCAAACACACCCCTGAGAACATTGGTTCCGGTCCCACTCAGATGCAGACCGTCCGATTTGTACAGGTCCCACCTCCCCCAGAACCGGTTCCAATGTTCCAGGAATTTGAAACCCTCCCTCTTGCACCATCTCTCAAGCCACGTATTCATCCTAGCTATCCTGTCATTCCTACTCTGACTATCACGTGGCACTGGTAGCAATCCTGAGATTACTACCTTTGAGGTCCTACTTTTTAGTTTAACTCCTAACTCCCTAAATTCAGCTTGTAGGACCTCATCCCATTTTTTACCTATATCGTTGGTGCCTATATGCACCACGACAGCTGGCTGTTCACCCTCTCCCTCCAGAATGCCCTGCAGCCGCTCCGAGACATCCTTGACCCTTACACCAGGGAGGCCAACATACCAACCTGGATTCTCGTTTGCGTCCGCAGAAACACCTGTCTATTCCCCTTACAATTGAATCCCCTATCACTATAGCTCTGCCACTCTTTTTCCCGCCCTTCTGTGCAGCAGAGCAAGCCACGGTGCCATGAACCTGGCTGCTGCCACCTTCCCCAGGTGAGCCATCTCCCCCAACAGTTTCCAAAACGGTAAATCTGTTTTGGAGGGAGATGACCGCAGGGGATCCCTGCACTGCCTTCCTACTCTTCCTCTGTCTGTTGGTCACCCATTCCCTATCTGCCTCAGTAATTTTAATCTGCGGTGTGACCAACTCACTGAATGTGCTATCCACAACTTCCTCAGCATCGCGGATGCTCCAAAGTGAATCCATCCGCAGCTCCAGAGCCGTCAAGCGGTCTAACAGGAGCTGCAGTTGGACACACTTCTTGCAGATGAAGGAGTCAGGGACACCAGAAGGGTCCCTGACTTGCCACATCTCACAAGAGGAGCATGACACGGGTCTGAGCTCTCCTGCCATGACTTAAACCTGAAGTTAAATTTGAACTATACTATACAGCTAAGAGAAAGTCAAAGAGAGAAAAGAAAAATCACTTACCAGTCACAAGCCAATCACTTACCTGCTGGCTGTGATGTAATTGCTCCCGAGACTCCCTCACAGGTCTGCTTCTCTGCACCTCCTTAAGATGAGCACCAAATTCCCTTAACTAGTTAATTAATTTACTTAATTAATTGTTTGTTTTTTTTTGGAAACTCAACACCAAACTCCAAAAAACAGCCCTCACTCACCTCTTACCCGAACTCAGCCTTACCCAAACTCATCTACACTCTGTTTGCTTCCAGCACTCCATTTCTAAAGGCACTTCAGCCACACCTTTTGTATCCTTGCTGATTTACAGTCAGTCAATAGGCCTGCTCCCGGAACTGAACTCCTGAAACTAACGGCTGACCTGCAAGGTAAGGAACTTTTTAAACAGCACTTACCTCTCCCAGCAGCACTTGCTCCCTGTGGCCGCTCCCGGAACTGAACTCCCGAAACTAACAGCTGACCTGCAATGTAAGGAACTTTTTAAACAGCACTTACCTCTCCCAGCAGCACTTGCTCCCTGTGGCCGCTCCCGGAACTGAACTCCCGAAACTAACGGCTGACCTGCAAGGTAAGGAACTTTTTAAACAGCACTTACCTCTCCCAGCAGCAGTTGCTCCCTGTGGCCGCTCCCAGAACTGACCTCCCGAAACTAACGGCTGACCTGCAAGGTAAGGAACTTTTTAAACAGCACTTACCTCTCCCAGCAGCACTTGCTCCCTGTGCCCTCTCCCGGAACTGAACTCCCGAAACTAACGGCTGACCTGCAAGGTAAGGAACTTTTTAAACAGCACTTACCTCTCCCAGCAGCACTTGCTCCCTGTGGCCGCTCCCGGAACTGAACTCCCGAAACTAACGGCTGACCTGCAAGGTAAGGAACTTTTTAAACAGCACTTACCTCTCCCAGCAGCACTTGCTCCCTGTGGCCGCTCCCGGAACTGAACTCCCGAAACTAACGGCTGACCCCCTCATGCTTCTAAACTCCAACGAGTATAAACCCAGAGTCCTCAACCGTTCCTTATATGATGGTAACCTTAACAGAATCGTGAACAAGGACTCCCAAATCCCTTTGTGCTTCTGATTTCCTAAGCGTTTCCCCATTTAGAAAATAGTCTATGCCTAAATTCCTCATTCCAAAGTGCATAAGCTCACACTTTTCCACATTGTATTTCATCTGCCACTTCATTGCCGACTCTCCTAGCCTGTCCATATCCTTCTGCAGCCCCCTTGCTTCCTCAATACTATCTGTCCCTCTCCAGACCTTTGTATCATCTGTAAACTTAGCAACAGTACCTTCAGTTCCTTCTTCCAGATCATTAATGTATATTGTGAAAAGTTGTGGTCCCAGCACAGACCCCTGAAGCACACCACTAGTCACCGGCTGCCATCCTGAAAAAGACCCCTTTATCCCCCACTCTCTGCCTTCTGCCAGTCAGCCAATCCTCTATCCATGCCAGGTTCTTACCCTTAACACCATGGGCTCTTAACTTATTTAACAGTCTCCTATGCGGCACCTTGTCAAAGGCCTTCTGGAAATCTAAATAAATCACGTCCACTGGTTCTCCTTTGTCTAACCTCCTTGTTACCTCCTCAAAGACCTCTAACAGGTTTGTCAGACATGACCTCCCTTTGACAAAGCCGCGCTGACTCAGTCCTATTTTACCATGCACTTCCAAGTACTCCACAATCTTATCTTTATTAACGGACTCTAAAATCTTACCAATGAGGTGATGCACACGATCTTGCACAACATTCCCATGTTCTGAAAATGTTCACCTCACATTAAAAACCATTGAATGCTCCTCACATTCAATCCGACAGATGAGACTTTTTGGAATTACAGTTGATCCAGAGATGCCCTCCAGAAATACACCGTTTGAATTGTACCCAAATCCAACCCCATCTGCAATTTAAAATCCGAACTTTTTTGTCTCTGATCATTGTGTATATTTGAGTTCTTTACTGCTTTTTATTCTGAATCCATTCCTTGATGGACTTTTAGTGCTGTAGTGTTTGGAGTCTCAGACTATTGTTCCCGTTTGGCGTCTGTTGCTGTAATACTTAAAATCTTTTGCTACGAGAACATATGTCAAAATAAATCAAAAACGTATGGCAAGTTTAACACTTAAAACTCAAGTTGAGTGATGAAAAGTTACATCACAAATTTTAGGTTTGGTGAAAAGTCATTACAAAGGGCTTTTCATTTGGCCCCAATGTTCACTAAAAATACAATTTCAGAGTCTGGTGACATGAATGAATTCACAATGCAGAATACAAAAATAAAATAAGATTGCTCCAGAGAAACAGCCATCTCACAAAGAAATTGTACAGTTATGTTCTTTCCCATTCACAAATTGAAGCAATGTACATAAAGTTTCATTCAATTGCACAAACACAGGAGCTATCCATTTGTTATTCTAATATATCAGGTCATTCATTTGCTATCAGCTGAGTTTCAGCAAGCTCTCATCTCATCAACTAAGTTAATTCTGGCAATTTATCTTGCATGAGGTTGACTTGTACAATATGGGAAGAACTGATGATTCCTTAGTCATTAAATGCGTATCCTTATTGTCAAAAACACATAAGTCTTTATGTTTCTTTCAGGTCTCAAAACCATCGTGGGTGCGCTGATCCAGTCAGTGAAGAAGCTGTCCGATGTAATGATTCTGACTGTTTTTTGTTTGAGCGTGTTTGCACTAATAGGGCTACAACTGTTCATGGGAAACCTAAAACATAAATGCGTACAATGGCCACCACCTGACAGCTATTTTAGTGCAAGTAACAGCTCTTTAAACCTGAATGATACACTGGCGAATGAGACAGAATTCAACTATGATAACTACACCGAAGATAAACGTAAGCACCTAGTGTTCACATTACCCCATTTTTTGGGACATAATTGAGTCATGCACCAGTCCTATATTTGTTCCTAAGTTTGAAGTCAATGATGAATGAAGATTTGGGAAAAAATATTTTCCCAATGTACTGTATGAGAACAATAAAAATGACTGGAGAATAAGAGAGAAAAAAATCTGCATTACTTTATTCATCTTGACTATATTCTAAAAGCTGAACAAATAATGCTTCTGAAGGGACTCTCCATACAATGCCATGGTGCCAGTGCCTTGAGAAGACTACAGGTTGGACTTTATGTTTCTCCTCCGGTCATATTTTTGACAGGAAGGGGCATGTAAAATAGTGCAGGTGCCAACCCACCTTCCCACCCTCCCCTGAGGTCACCTCATAATATGGCAGATGGGCATGAGCCAAAATCAGCAGCACATCAGTAATATTTAAATGAACCAGTTGAGCTTGTTAGCAAGTCAGTTAATCCTGATAAATGCACTGTCCACACCATACTATGGGAGTGTCCAGCCCTTTTGTTTTTAAACATTGTTTGAAAAAAAACCTTTTTAAAGGGGGATACAATCTTTGGGAGGTAGCCTTGTGCATCAAGGGGCAGCCCGCCTAAGAAAGGGTACCCCCTCTCTTCCTACCTACCATCTCACCAAACCCCAGCACCCCCTCTCCCCTGCCACCCCCTCCCTAAACTGGCCGCATCCTGCCTACCTAAAATCTATTGGGCCATCTTCTTGTGACTGTTTGGAGTCCCGGCAGTGCCCACTATTACACTCTTGGAGCTGTCAGGATTTCTAGAGTTGGCAGCCAATCAAGTTGACCAGTACCTCCTGAGGGTGGATTATCCTCCCCAGCGAGGGACAGAAATCCCATTATCAGACAATTTGTCTTGCCTACAATGCATTAGGGCTGGTGTGGTAGGCAGCCCTCCATCACTCCAGTCACACATCGATCTTAGATTGCATTTCTGGAGTGCAGGTCCGAGTACATTCCCAATATCCCATTAGTGAGCTGCTGGGCTTAGCCCTCCATGACAGTTGCCACTCTCTTTATTGCAGGAAGCCACTCATTCTGCAGAATGGGTCATCACAGCACTTGTCGCCTGAATGGCCTTCTCTAATGTCTTTGACAGTGCACACAAAGCTCTCTGGATTCTTTTGCCATATCTTCACATACCTTGGCTGTACATCCAGCATCTGCCGCCTGATGGACAACCCCAGAGGCTCATTACCAGACTGGAGATCTTCTTGTGAAAAAGCTTCAGCCTCCATCTAGTGGAGGTGCCACAGTCCTGAGCCAGAGGTGCCTTTAAATGGGTGACTGTGATTGACTTTCAGCCCACGGCCTGCCTCCTCTGTCCCTGGTGTCCCCTGTCTCCTTGCCGATTGGGTGCGCTCTCTCTCTCTTCCCCCCCCCCCATATTGCTCGAGGTAGCTTCCCATCATGTGGATGCTAATTTTCCACAAGATGCATTATCATGCATCCCAGAAAGGCAGGGATGGGAGTTGGCAATCCACGTGCTTGTGGGTCAGAATCCCACCCATCGCTAAGCAATGTAAAATTCAGCCCTATTGAGTAATTACCATAGCATCAGTGAACCAAAGGACCATAATCCATGTAAGGCGTTCCATATCTTAATGGAAGGAGAAGTGGAGAGGAACAATTATTTTAAAATGGTCCCTCATTTTTGGTGTAGTCAGATTTCAGAAAAACTATTGAAGTACTTTTGAGAAATGATCTAGTACACTCATTTCAAGTTCTACAGCAGTAATACTTGGTCATAGCTTGTATCAGTCAAGTACATTTTACTGCTCAGTGACATAAAATTTAGAGAAATATATGGCTAACAGAGAAACATATGTCTTAACATCTGGAGAGAGAAACAGAGCATTGACAAAACTTCATCAACATGGAATATTAACTCTGTTACTATCTACTATCTACAGATACTGCCTGACCTGGTGCATATTCAGTTTTTATTTCTTATTTACAGATTCTGCAATATTTTGCTTTCGAAAAATATCTCTCTCTTTGCTTTTTTCTGCTGCTGTGTGAACTCAAAGATCTGTGTAGTTATGTTTATTTAATCTCCAATTTTATGCATGTATTTTTCTGCCCTCCTTTCCTGGAGGCATTGACATCTTTTGGGGATTTGGTTCCATAGAAGCCATCCACTTCCAATCCTCTGTGTAAATGGCAATTATTAACGCTCACCCTGAGTGCTGGCAGGTTGTGAGAACATTATAGCCAAGCCTTGCATGGTGGTTGCAGGCGTAACAAACCATGATTCCGTTTTGTAGTTGAAGCTCGTCTTCCCTTAACAGCCATGGTGCGGAGATGCCGGTGTTGGACTGGGGTGGGCACAGTAAGAAGTCCTGACAACACCAGGTTAAAGTCCAACAGCTTCACAACGCCAGGGACCCGGGTTCGATTCCCAGCTTGGGTCACTGTCTGTGTGGAGTCTGCATGCTCTCCCCGTTTCTGCATGGGTTTCCTCCGTGTGCTCCAGTTTCCTCCCACAAGTCCCAAAGACATGCTTGTTAGGTGAATTGGACATTCTGAATTCCCCCTCAGTGTACCCGAACAGGCGCCATGCGGCGGCTAGGGGATTTTGACAGTAACTTCATTGCAGAGTTAATATAAGCCTACTTGTGATACAAATAAAGATTATTATTATAATTCTGTCTGCATCCGCAGGACCTCAGAATTTTTATGGTTCAGAAGGAGATCATTTGGCCCAACCTGTCTGCACCGGCTTTCATAAATAGCAACTCATTTAGTTCCATTCTCCTGCCTTCTCCCTAAACCTTCTACTTTCTTTCTTTTCAAATAACAGTACAGTTCCACAAAAGAAGTATAATTCCCTTTCAAATGCTTCAACTAAACCTGCCTCCACCACACCCTTACGCAGAGCACTCCATACCCTGGCCACTCAATCTCAATGGTAAAAACCATTTTTTCTTGTATTACATTTGCTTCTTTTACTGATTGTTTTACATCAGTGCACCCTCGTGTACTCTAACTAGACCCTTCATGATTTTGAATACCGTTATCAAATTTCCCCCTACCCTTCTTTTCTCGAAGGAAAACAGTCCTAACTTTGTGAATCTATACTCATACCTGAAGTTCCTCAACCCTGCATTCATTCTCAGGAATCATTTTTGCACCCTCTCTAATGCCTTGGTGATATGCATAGTAATGTATATAGTTGGATATATAACCTCCGACCAGCAGGTAGGAACAGAGATCCACCATGTGACTCCAGAGATCGGGTAGTTGGTAGTAAGTCATATTAGAGGACAGTTGCATTAGACATAGCTCCAGAAGAATTCACTTATCATTACCGTTTGTATCATAGTTTCATTAGTTATCTTTCCACGTGCTCATTTTGTCAATAAACCATCTTACTAGCAAAGAATTAGGTATTCTGTGTGTATCTTTACCACGGCTACAACACAGAACATAACACGGAACCAGGTGTGTTGAACAATTAACGATAACTACGGAGAAGACGGGACGAAACAGATCAGAGAAAGAAAAAAAGAAAATTCTTCCACCTGCCTGGTGAACTACGGACAACTGGAACTCAACACATGGAACAATTGTGAAGTTAGAGATGGAAGATCTGAAGGCACCACACCAGTTTCAAGGCACTGGTAATGTAGACGAGAATTGGCATGTTTTTAAACTGCAATTCAAGCTCTAGGTTACAGCCCTTTGACTGCAGGCACAGCCTGACGTGAAGTGTATTGCGTTGCTGCTCACAGTAGCAGTTCCTCAAGCAATCAAAATTCATAATAGCTTTGTGTTCGACAGCGAAGCAGAAAGCAAGAGCTCCTACAAAGTAATACAATACCTTGATCACCATTGCTCCCTCCTCCCCCCGCAAAAATGAAACATTTGAGCGTTATATCTTTCGTACGCATACTCAGAAGGCTGACGAATTGTTCGATAGTTTTCTACCCAACTTGCGGGCGAAGGCGCAATCGTGCAATTTTAGTACTTCAAAGTCGTTGGTGATTTGCGAGTGTTCGGGATATCAATTGACAAGGTATGCGAGAGGCTATTAAGGGAAGATGAGCTCCGAAAGCTAGTGATTCGAAACAAACCTGTTGGACTTTAATCTGGTGTTGTCAGACTTCTTTCTGTGCCCACTCCTGTCCAATGCTGTCATCTCCACATCATGGCTGTTATGGGAAGATGAGCTTCAACTACAAAATGGAATCATGATTTGTCATGCCTGCGAGCTAGCTTCACAGCAGATTAGCGCGCTCAATCTGAAACATTTTTGGCACCAATGTGGAAGAAGACTACAGCATCATAACCATTGTGATGCAGTTGAAAAGAAACGTGGTCCCAGTGAAGGCGGACATTTTAAGTGATCGATCGGGTCCGCCATTTTATTCCAGTGATGCGGCAATCTGCCATGATTTGCCATGACAATATCCAGCATTTTGGAAGGTGTTTTCCAAGTGTGGCAGAGCAAATCACTTTGCAAGGCAATATTTTTCACGTCCAACAGTGGACTAAACAGAATCAATCAACGTGGTTGATGAGATGTGCATTGAAGATCGGGTTCATTGATCTGATTTCAACTGAGGACACGATGAGTTTGAATATGCAAAGTGAAGAAGTCTTACTTACCAGTTACAGTAATAGTTATGGTGATGCTGATACCATGGAAGACAGGTGGACAATTCCATTGATGCTGAATGGTATATTGATCAAATGCAAGCTCGACACGGGAGCAAAGGCCAACCTTATCAGTTTGTCAGATTTGAACGAGCTGCGAGTTAAACCAAAAGTCAATCAAACATGATGACTGAAAGGTGACAAAGGGAGTGAGATTGTGGCATTGGGAGCATGTGAGCTCGAGGCATGGGTACACAACAGAAGTCACATCATATCATTTACCACTGTGGTCATGGACCGCCAGGCTATCATAGAAGCGGAAGCGTGTGAGACACTTGAGCAGCTGTACATTCTAGACAGCACTGCGACAGAGGATGAATGCAAATGACAACGAGATGAAGAAAAGGAGGAGCCAAAAGGAATTCCAGAATTTTGGTTGACAGTTTCAAAAATGTGGATTTGCGCAGTGACATGGTACAGGAGCATGATGAGCCTATCTTAAAGCATTTACAAGATTTAAAGGTGAAATTTTCAGATCCTGGACAGCCAATGAGCTTTACTCTGAAGTTTTAAGTTTGAGCCAAATGAGTATTTCACAGATGAAGCAGTGACAAAAATATACAAGATGGAGTCGAAGCCTGATGAGTCAGATCTTTTCTTCTTTGATGGACCAGAAATTATAGGATGCACAGGATACCAGATCTGCTGAAAGAAAGACCATTAAAACAAAGTGGAAGCATAAGGGTCAGCGCACTGGTAGAACAGTCATGAAACCTGTACCAAATGATTATTTCTTCAATTTTATTAGCCCTTCTGCAGTTTCAGAGGATTGGGAACTGGATGAAGGTTCTGCAGCAAGACTCGCTGCTGACTTTGAAATTGGTCACTTCTTGTGGAACACACAATTCTACGAGCAGTGTTAAACTTCACAGGAGAAGCTATTGTAGACGATGATGATTACGATGAAGATGAAGATGATTACGATGAGGAAAGTGAAGAAGCGGATGATGAGCAAGAAGAGGAAGACCATGAATGTTTATTTAGTTAATTTGACATTAGTTAAGAGGTGATGACAAGAAGCATCCAATCTATGCAGGAGAAAGATGACTGAAAGCTCTAAGATGGAGTGCGCAGAGGTTGAAAGTGAGATTGCAACAGCAGATAAATTAGCTGGGAGCATATCAACTGCAAGCAGCCAACTGGCAACTGAAGAAATAATCCCCATTTTGGAGAAATTGCCTCCAGAGAAGTAGGATGAATTATCCTATGCCCACGGAACGTTTCCTGCAGTGGATTCCCAAGTACCTGAGGCTAGTCCGTCAAAAAGCCTGCAGCAAGAACAGGTGGATACATCTTCGTACAGTTCTCCAACAACAGACAAAGCACGTATTGTTTTATCAGATGAGATTGAGCCACTAATTGAGACTAAAACACCAAATGAAGAAGTATTACATAATGTTGAGGACATTGATCGAGCTAAGATAGTTTTCAGATCCTTCCTGAAGTCGCAAACTTACCTGCAACTTCGAAAGCTTCCAAAAGTATGCCGACACTAGATGCCTCACCAGTTGATGGGTACAACGTTCGAGCCATGGATCAATCAGAACTCCTCAATCCAGCAAAGGCTCCAGAAACAGCCATTATAGCAGAAGAGCCAAAATCAGCTATTAAAGCAGATGATCCACAAACAGCTATTACAGCAAAAGTCCCAGAAGCAGCTATTACAGCAAGGGATCCAGAAACAACTCATCCCTTGGCCGAGATCAGTGGTAAGAATGATGCTCTAGGTGCACAGGCTGATGTGATCCTGGACCGCACCAATTTCAAGGTTGATGCCACTAAAACTAAGAAGAAAAGGAGAAGGAAGCTGATTATAAAAAAAGAAGGAAGGGTAAGAGAAGAGTCAAGGATACTGTCTATCAGCTGGTTAGCAGCCGCGACAGTCAAGACATGAGCATCGGCAATAAGGCCAATGTACAAAAACACACACGGAGCAGGAAGCATCATTTCAAAACGCTGAAAGAGTCGGTGACTCAAAGACCAGCCAGAAAGCCGTTCTTTCAAAAAATGAAACAAGATCACGTATTTGGTCAATGCTCAGGAGGCCAACACGAAGATGTCATTAACCTGAAAGACTGAATGTATAATGAACACATTTGAAATTATTATGCATATCATGTTTTGCAGAGCACAGTTATATTTGTATATGTGACATGTATGAAATTCAGTAAGAAGTCTTACAACACCAGGTTAAAGTCCAACAGGTTTGTTTCGATGTCACTAGCTTTCGGAGCGCTGCTCCTTCCTCAGGTGAATGAAGAGGTATGTTCCAGAAACACATATATAGACAAATTCAAAGATGCCAAACAATGCTTGGAATGCGACCTTGGAGCGTAACAGCCATCTACAGACGTTGAAAGATGCCCTCGTACGAACGGGATATGGCACTCGACTCATCGATCGACAGTTCCAACGCGCCACAGCGAAAAACCGCACCGACCTCCTCAGAAGACAAACATGGGACACAACCGACAGAATACCCTTCGTCGTCCAGTACTTCCCCGGAGCGGAGAAACTACGTCATCTTCTTCACAGCATTCAACACGTCATTGATGACGATGAACATCTTGCCAAGGTCATCCCCACACCCCCACTACTTGCCTTCAAACAACCGCGCAACCTCAAACGAACCATTGTTTGCAGAAAACTACCCAGTCTTCAGAACAGTGACCTCGACACCACACAACCCTGCCATGGCAATCTCTGCAAGACGTGCCAGATCATCGACATGGATACCACTATTACACGTGAGAACACCACCCACCAGGTACGTGGTACATACTCGTGCGACTCGGCCAACGTTGTCTACCTCATACGCTGCAGGAAAGGATGTCCCGAAGCGTGGTACATTGGCGAGACCATGCAGACGCTGCGACAACGAATGAACGGACATCGCGCAACAATCACCAGGCAGGAATGTTCCCTTCCAGTCGGGGAACACTTCAGCAGTCAAGGGCATTCAGCCTCTGATCTCCGGGTAAGCGTTCTCCAAGGCGGCCTTCAGGACGCGCGACAACGCAGAATCGCCGAGCAGAAACTTATAGCCAAGTTCCGCACACATGAGTGCGGCCTCAACCGGGACCTGGGATTCATGTCGCACTACATTCATCCCCCACCATCTGGCCTGCGAAATCCTACCAACTGTCCTGGCTTGATGCAATTCACACCTCTTTAACCTGGGGTCACCCCATCTCTGGATCTGTAAAGATTTAATCACCTGCTAATGGTCGCATTCCAAGCATTGTTTGGCATCTTTGAATTTGTCTATATATGTGTTTCTGGAACATACCTCTTCATTCACCTGAGGAAGGAGCAGCGCTCCGAAAGCTAGTGACATCGAAACAAACCTGTTGGACTTTAACCTGGTGTTGTAAGACTTCGTACTGTGCTCACCCCAGTCCAACGCCGACATCTCCACATCATGGCTACCATCGACACCGCAAACTGCTGGCTCAAAGTGGAGAGGATCTCCAGGAAGATTGCGCATATAGACACTGACATTAAGTTTCTACAAAGATGCAAGAAAGCAGACAAGATCCCGAAAGGGCTACAGATCACAAACCCACTCAAGTCGACCTACAACACAGACTACGCTGAGAGACTCTGCCGTCGCACCTCTCTCACACTCCTCAACCACCTCGTCCGCCAGCTCTACAGCAGATGACGCAACCTGGAAACCAAGATAGAGGCCATATTCTCAACTTGCGCTCAGGACGCAGCAGACCAGCTGCGGAACACCGCCAAACAGATGAGACAACAATACTATGCCACCTATATGCACACCAAGAACAGAAAGCTTGAGAAACTTGGCATCACCACCGGCAGCAACCAAGCCACCCCCGGTGCCACAGTAGAAAACAATACAGGGAAATCTATTGTCAACTTGTCAGACTACACCCTTCAACCAGACGAAATCGAAGTCCTCAGCAGAGGGCTCAATTTCTGCACCACCACCAAAATGGACCCCATCAGTCTCGCGGCAGACACAGAGGAATTCATCAGGCGAATGAGGCTCCGGGAATTCTTCCACAGAACCCAAGAGGCCAACAGCGAACCCAAGCAGACTACCAATGAACCGGAACAGCAGACCGAGAGATCTGCGGTGTGGCAACCGAAGAGGAAAGAGTCGAATTGGACCCCTCCGGAAGGCCGCTGCCTTAGACTCGACATGTATGCTCAAGCCGTCAGGAGTCGCGTCAATGCCAGATTCATCAGTCGCATTCACAAGACAGCCCCGAACGTCACCCAAGCACAACGCAATGCCATCCGCGCTCTCAAGACCAACCGCAGCATCGTCATCAAACCAGCAGACAAAAGAGGGGCTACTGTCGTACTGAACAGAACGGACTACTGCAAAGAAGTATACCGACAACTGAACAACCAAGAACACTACAGACAGTTACCCGCAGATCCGACCAAGGAACACATCCGCCAACTTAACAGACTGATCAAGACCTTGGATCCAGATCTTCAGAGCACCCTACGTGCTCTCATCCCACGTACTCCCCGCATTGGAGATCTCTACTGCCTCCCGAAAATACATAAGGCCAACACACCAGGCCGCCCTATCGTTTCAGGCAATGGGACCTTGTGTGAGAACCTTTCTGGCTACATCGAGGGCATCTTGAAACCCATCGTACAAGGTACGCCCAGCTTCTGTCGCGACACGACGGACTTCCTACAGAAACTCAGCACCCATGGACCAGTTGAACCAGGAACATTCCTCGTCACAATGGACGTCTCGGCACTCTACACCAGCATCCCCCATGACGACGGCATTGCTGCAACAGCCTCAGTACTCAACACCGACAACTGCCAATCTCCAGACGCAATTCTGCAACTCATCCGCTTCATTCTGGATCACAACGTCTTCACCTTCGACAACAAGTTCTTCATCCAGACGCACGGAACAGCCATGGGGACCAAATTCGCACCCCAATACGCCAACATCTTCATGCACAAGTTTGAACAGGACCTACTCACCGCACAGGACCTTCAACCGACGTTATACACCAGATACATCGATGACATTTTTTTCCTTTGGACCCACGGCGAAGAATCACTGAAACGACTACACGATGACATTAATAAGTTCCATCCAACCATCAGACTCACCATGGACTACTCTCCAAAATCAGTTGCATTCTTGGACACATTTGTCTCCATCAAGGACGGTCACCTCAGCACTTCGCTTTACCGCAAACCCACGGATAACCTCATGATGCTCCACTTCTCCAGCTTCCACCCTAAACACATTAAAGAAGCCATCCCCTATGGACAAGCGCTCCGTATACACAGGATCTGCTCAGACGAGGAGGAGCGTAACAGCCATCTACAGACGTTGAAAGATGCCCTCCTACGAACGGGATATGGCACTCGACTCATCGATCGACAGTTCCAACGCGCCACAGCGAAAAACCGCACCGACCTCCTCAGAAGACAAACATGGGCCACAACCGACAGAATACCCTTCGTCGTCCAGTACTTCCCCGGAGCGGAGAAACTACGTCATCTTCTTCACAGCCTTCAACACGTCATTGATGACGATGAACATCTTGCCAAGGTCATCCCCACACCCCCACTACTTGCCTTCAAACAACCGCGCAACCTCAAACGAACCATTGTTTGCAGCAAACTACCCAGTCTTCAGAACAGTGACCTCGACACCACACAACCCTGTCATGGCAATCTCTGCAAGACGTGCCAGATCATCGACATGCATACCACTATTACACGTGAGAACACCACCCACCAGGTACGTGGTACATACTCGTGCGACTCGGCCAACGTTGTCTACCTCATACGCTGCAGGAAAGGATGTCCCGAAGCGTGGTACATTGGCGAGACCATGCAGGCGCTGCGACAACGAATGAACGGACATCGCGCAACAATCACCAGGCAGGAATGTTCCCTTCCAGTCGGGGAACACTTCAGCAGTCAAGGGCATTCAGCCTCTGATCTCCGGGTAAGCGTTCTCCAAGGCGGCCTTCAGGACGCGCGACAACGCAGAATCGCCGAGCAGAAACTTATAGCCAAGTTCCGCACACGTGAGTGCGGCCTCAACCGGGACCTGGGATTCATGTCGCATTACATTCATTCCCCACCATCTGGCCTGCGAAATCCTACCAACTGTCCTGGCTTGATGCAATTCACACCTCTTTAACCTGGGGCCACCCCATCTCTGGATCTGTAAAGATTTAATCACCTGCTAATGGTCGCATTCCAAGCATTGTTTGGCATCTTTGAATTTGTCTATATATGTGTTTCTGGAACATACCTCTTCATTCACCTGAGGAAGGAGCAGTGCTCCGAAAGCTAGTGACATCGAAACAAACCTGTTGGACTTTAACCTGGTGTTGTAAGACTTCTTACTGTGCTCACCCCAGTCCAACGCCGGCATCTCCACATCATGTATGAAATTGTTATGCATATCATGTTTCAAGGCACGGTTATATCTGCTAAATATTCACATTTCCAAATGAAGGGGGTGGGTGGGGGGGGGGGGTGAGAAGCATTTGCATAGTAATGTATATAGTTAGATATACACGACCTCCGACTAGCAAATGGGGACAGAGATACAGAGATCCACCATGTGACTCCAGAGATCGGGCAGTTGGTAGTAAGTCGTACTAGAGGACAGTCGCATTAGAAGTAGCTCCAGGAGAATTCACTTATCATTACCGCTTGTATCATAGTTACTTTAGTTTTCTTACCACCTGTTCATTTTGTCAATAAACTATCTTACTAGTAAAGAACTAGATGTTCTGTGTGCATCTTTACCCCGGCCACTATACAGAACATAACAATGCTTTCCTAAAGCGCAGCACCCAGAACTGAACGCAATACTCTAGCTGAAACTGACTGATACAAATTCAACATAACATCATAATATCTTTTATCAGTGTCACAAGTAGGCTTACATTAACACTGCAATGAAGTTACTCTGGAAATCCTCTAGTTGCCACACTCTGGCACCTGTTCAAATACGGGAGGATTCAGAATGTCCAATTCACCTAAGAAGCATGTCTTTCGGGACTTGTGGGAAACTGGAGGGCCCGGATATAACTCATGCAGACACGGGGAGAATGCGCAGACTCCACACAGACAGTGACCCAAGTCGGGAATCGAACCCGAGACCCTGGCGCTGGGAAGCAACAGTGCTAACCACTGTGCTACCGTGCCACACTCTTCCTTGCTCTTGTATTTTATGCTCCCTCAACTTGTCCTGCCACCTTCACTGATTTACTGAGAACACGCACAAAAAAAATTCGAAAACAGCTTCTTCCCCGCGGTTACCAGACTCCTAAATGACCCTCTTATGGACTGATCTGATTAATATTACACTCCTGTCTGCTTCACCCGATAGCAATGTCTATGTATTTACATTGTGTACCGTGTGTTGCCCTATTACGTATTTTCTTTTCATGTACTAAATGATCTGTTTGAACTGCATGAAGAAAAATACTTTTCACTGTACCTCGGTACATGTGACAATAAACCAATCCAAATTGTACATATAAACCCAGGTCTCTCAGCTCCTGCACCTCTTGAAAGTTGTACCCTTTATTTTATATTGTCTCTCCATGTTCTTCCTTTCAAAATGAATTATTTCACATTTCTCCACATTGAACTTCATATGCTATACTGTCCGCACATTGCACTAACTTGTCTACCTCCCTTTGAAGTAGCAGCTATCCTCCTCAAAGTTCCCAATGCTTTCAAGTTTTGTAACCTCAATAAACTTTGAAATTGTGCCCTGCTGTTCCAAGGTCTAGTTCATTGATATATTTCGGGAAAAGCAAGGGTCCCAACACTAATCGCTGGGGAACTCCACTACAATCCAATATCAATTTGGGTAATTCCAGCAAAGATTACTGGATAGTAAGAGTGGGAGTTCAGCCCAATTTACCTCATGACACACTCGGGCAACATAGCTGAGAGTAGTTAACTAATTACAGACTGAAGATTGAAACTGGAATGTTCCAGTCTACTGAAACATGGTTAAAGGATGGTCACGACTGGGAGTTAAATATCCAAGGGTATCAAACTATTTGGAAGGACAGAGTGGATGGTAAGGGAGGTGGTGTAGCTCTGTTATTTAAGGATGACACCCTGGCAGTAATGAGGGATGACATCGGTGCTATCGAGAATAAGTTGAATCCATTTGGGTGAAAATCAGGAATAGTAAGGCAAAAAAGGTAGTCAAGAGGCCACCAAATAGTAACATTATGGTGGAGCGGGCAATAAACAAAGAAATAACTGATGCATGTACAAATGGTACAGCAGTTATCATGGGGGATTTAAATCTACATGTCGATTAGTTTAACCAGGTCAGTCAAGGCAGCCTTAAGGAGCAGTTTATAGGATGTATCCACGATAGTTTCCTGGAATAGTATGTAATGGAACCTACGAGGGAACAAGCGATCCTAGATCTGGTCCTGTGTAATGAGACAGGATTGATTAATGATCTCATAGTTCGGGATCCTCTTGGAAGGAGCGACCACAATATGGTGGAATTTAAAATACAGTTGGAGAATGACAAGGTAAAATCAAAGACTAGTGTTTTGTGCTTAAACAAAGGCGATTACAATGGGATGAGAGAAGAACTAGCTAAGGTAGACTGGGAGCAAAGACTTCATGGTGAAGCAGTTGAGGAACAGTGGAGAACCTTCCGAGCGATCTTTCACAGTGTTCAGAAAAGGTTCATACCGACAAAAAAGAAAGACGGTAGAAAGGGGAAAAATCGACCGTGGATATCTAAGGAGGTGAGGGAGAGTATCAAATTGAAGGAAAAAACATACAAAGTGGCAAAATTTAGTGGGAGACTAGAGGACTGGGAAGTCTTTAGGGGACAACAGAAAGCGACTAAAAAAGCCATAACGAAGAGTAAGGTAGACTATGAAAGTAAACTGGCTCAGAACATAAAAGCAGATCCTCTCAGAAGGAGTGATCACAGTATGGTGGAATTTAAAATACAGATGGAGGGTGAGAAGGAAAAATAAAACACTAGTGTTTTGTGCTTAAACAAAGGAGATTGCAATGGAATGAGAGAAGAGCTGTCTAAGGTAGACTTGGAGCAAAGACTTTATGATGAAACAGTTGAGGAACAGTGGAGAACCTTCCAAGTGATTTTTCACAGTGCTCAGCAAACGTTTATACCAACAAGAAGGAAGGACTGTAGAAAGAGTGAAAATCGACTGTGGATATCTAAGGAAATACGGGAGAGTAGCAAATTGAAGGAAAAAGCAGACAAAGTGGCAAAGATTAATTGGAAACTAGAGGATTGGGAAATGTTTAGGGGGCAACAGAAAGCTACAAAAAAAGCTATAGAGAAGAATAAGGTAGATTGAGAGTAAACTTGCTCAGAATATAAAAGCAGAGTAAAAGTTTCTACAAATATATAAAACAAAAAAGAGTGGCTAAGGTAAATATTGGTCCTTTAGAGGATGAGAAGGGAGATTTAATAATGGGAGATGAGGAAATGGCTGAGGAACTGAACAGGTTTTTTGGGTTGGTCTTCACAGGGGAAGACACAAATAACATGCCAGTGACTGATGGAAATAAGGCTATGACAGGTGAGGACCTTGAGACGATTGTTATCACTAAGGAGATAGTGATGGGCAAGCTAATGGGACTAAAGGTAGACACGTCTCCTGGCCCTGATGGAATGCATTCCAGAGTGCTATAAAAGATGGCTAGGGAAATTGCAAATGCACTTGCAATAATTTACCAAAATTCACTAGACTCTGGGGTGGTCCTGGTTGATTGAAAAATAGCAAATGTGACACCACTGTTTAAAAAAGGAGGTAGGCAGAAAACGGGTAATTATAGGCCACTTACCTTAACTTCGGTCGGCGGAAAGATGCTGGAATCTATCATCAAGGAAGAAATAGCGAGGCATCTGGATGGAAATTGTCCCATTGGGCAGACGCAGCATGGGTTCAAAAAGTGCAGGTCGTGCCTAACTAATTTAGTAGAATTTTTTGAGGACATTACCAGTACGGTAGACAACGGGAGACAATGGATGTGGTATATCTGGATTTCCAGAAATCTTTTGACAAGATGCCACACAAAAGGTTGCTGCATAAGATAAAGATGCATGGCGTTAAGGGTAAAGTAGTAGAATGGATAGCGGATTGGTTAATTAATAGAAAGCAAATAGTGAGGATTAATGGTTGTTTCTCTGGTTGGCAATCAGTAGTTAGTGGTGTCACTCTGGGATCAGTGTTGGGCCCACAGTTGTTCACAATTTACATAGATAATTTGGAGTTGGGGACCAAGTGCAATGTGTCCAAGTTTGCAGACGACACAAAGATGAGTGGTAAAGCAGAAAGTGCAGGAAGTCAGCAGAGGGATTTGGAAAGTTTAAGTGAATGGGCTCGGTTCTGGCAAATGGAATACAATGTTGACAAATGTGAGGTTATCCATCTTGGTAGGAATAACAGCAAAAGGGATTATTATCTAAATGATTAAATATTAAAACATGCTGCTGTGCAGAGGGACCTGGGTGTCCTAGTGCATGAGTTGTAAAACGTTGGCTTTCAGGTGCAACAGGTGATTAAGAAGGCGAATGGAGGTTTGTCCTTCATTGCTAGAGGGATGGAGTTTAAGACTAGGGAGGTTATGCTGCAACTATATAAGTTGTTAGTGAGGCCACACTTGGTGTATTGTGTTCAGTTTTGGCCTCCTTACCTGAGAAAGGACGTACTGGCGCTGGAGGGTATGCAGAGGAGATTCACTAGGTTAATCCCAGAGTTGAAGGGGTTGGATTACGAGGAGAGGTTGAGTAGATTGGGACTGTACTCCCAATTTAGAAGAATGCGGGGGGATCTTATAGAAACATATAAAATTATGCAGGGAATAGATAGGATAGATACGGGGAGGTTGTTTCCACTGGCAGGTGAGAGCAGAATTAGGGGGCATAGCCTCAAAATAAGGGGAAGTAGATTTAGGACTGAGCTCAGGAGGAACCCAAAGGGTTGTGAATCTATGGAATTCCCTGCCCAGTGAAGCAATTGACGCTCATTCATTGAATGTTTTCAAGATAAAGATAGATAGTTTTTTGAAGAATAAAGGAATAAAAGGGTATGGTGTTCGGGCGGGAAAGTGGAGCTGAGTCCACAAAAGATCAGCCATGATCGCGTTGAATGGCAGAGCAGGCTCGAGGGGCCAGATGGCCTACTCCTGCTCCTAGTTCTTATGTGGTACAGTTACTGACTCGATAAGCTTACTAAGTTATCAGGCAAGATGTACATCACCACTTATAATGGTGATGTCTAAGGAAGTTCAATTTTTAATTCACTGCGACATAAATGTTGCAATATACAATTGATTATATTCATGAAATTTATTAAATTGAAAGTGAAACGCATGTCCTAGGTTTTGTAGGCAGATGCATTTTTAGGAGACTACCAAATAACCTTTGCTGCCATTTAATCAACAGAAAATCACTATTTCTTGGAAGAAGCCAAAGATGCACTACTTTGTGGTAATGGCTCAGATGCTGGGTAAGTTATTGTATTTAATCATTGTGCGTTTTGCTTGTTTTAGATTAGAATGCAAAAGTCAATTGTTATATTTGCAAATATTTATCGGAGAATAATGTATAATCCATTGGCTAGAGGTTTGCAATAACACTGAATTTAATGGATTCAAATGATGTCTTAGAATGAGAGCTTGCAAAAATCATCCAAATTCATTAATTGTATTATTTTTGGCAAATTTGAGTTTGCATTTAAGGTGCATTATTGTGTACAATAGTTATATTGTTTTGGCATTAATGGGTAGCTGTGTTGTGATAACATCAACAATAGCTCTGTGATTTTACATCCACCATGAAGATCTTCTACGATGTACGAGTTCTTGAGGAATGTCATGATGCACTAGCTTTTGTGACTAAAGATTCAGGCATATCACTTCATATGATAGGCAAACCAATGTATTTTTGTTGACATGCTGCTGTAACTAATATAACAAATTTAAAAGCTATTCAAATTTTAATTGTGCTATATATTATTTCATATTTTATTTTTTAGTCAGTGTCCTGAGGGATATATGTGTCTGAAAGCTGGAAGGAACCCGAATTATGGTTATACCAGCTTTGACACATTTAGTTGGGCATTCTTATCATTATTTCGGCTGATGACTCAGGACTTTTGGGAAAACCTTTACCAGCAGGTAAGCAGGATGTATCATGTATCGATGCAGTAGAATATTTACAATGCTACTCCGTAGTATAATGCGCAGATTTAATTTCTATAATTTATTTGCTATAATTAGAACAACATAATAGAATAAAAGCCTGCTATTGGCGGGCTACCACTAGAAACAACATGAGTTGTCCTTTCAGCCTCACACGACACATTTGTGGACCAAATGCACGACCAATCCAAGTATTTTCAACTAAATGTCTAGATAAGAAATAAATGCTTCTACAAGATGTGAAATAATCCAACAGTAACGTATTTAAGTATCCAATGTGCTTTCAATAACCTTGTAGAAAGTTAACCTGTTTAAAGTTGACCCTTTTAACATCAGTCAGTTAATGGGGATCTGCATTCTGGTTTAGCATTGTAAGATTCATTTGTGAGTCATTTCCCATCAGCCTGATGCAGAATTGCATGACCCGCTTAGTTCCATTTTGGAGCATCCGCTCCTGCTCCCTGACCCTTTCTCTTGCTGCTGACTCTCTGACTGACGGCTTCTCCCATTCGTGCTGTTGACCTTCCAACGTGTGGCTCCTGCTGCTCTATGACTCACGTTTTTGCCAATCCTTCCTCATGTCGAACATCCCGCTCCCTGACTCTCCCGCTCACTGCTTCCCTTACCTGAGCCAACCAGCCTTCCAGTTCAATGAAGGTTGTACCTCTGTCTGCTGCCCACATTTCCATAACTCCTTACTGCAATTGTGTCCCCAGGGTCCTAGAGTCGCTGCAGCTACTTTTATCCAGGTTCACATTTTGAAATATGCTAGTCTTATGCAAACCATCCTCCTTCTTTCAATGCTCAAGGCTTAGAACACCATGGAGTTATTTTTTTTTAAGTGACTTGAGTTGAAGACTTAAGTCGAAGCTGCTCCTTCTGATTCTCCTCCATCATCTCTCACTCACAGCTCAGGTTCAGGAGATGGAAGCGTTGAGTGGGAGCATTAGAAAAAATTCAATTATAACAGCCTGGCAGCTTGGCACTTCTGCATCATCAGAACCCACACTTCCACAACCCCATAACTCCGGTCTGCATATGGATCTGGAATTCATGAACAAGTTCAGGAGCGGGAAGCAGCCAGTGGGATGGTAAGAGATTGGGAGTTTCAGTGAGAAGGTGAGACCGGAAGTGGCAGAGGGTGCAAGTTTCAGTATCAGCTGTAAAAGGGTGGGTTAGAGAGCGGCAGAGACCACAAATTGGAGGGTGAACGAGAGGAAGGGCCCGCAGTGACCAGGAGGGTCAAAGAGTATGATGTGTGGCGAGCAGGAGGTTCAGGAAGCAGGGTCGCAGCAAGTGAGAGATAAAGTTACCATAGTTTATATCTTTTTGCATTAATTTTATTTTAAAAGTTATTTTGTTTACCAATGTAGGAATTTAGCAAAGTAAGGTATTTCAACTTACAGGGTATAATGTTTGAATAGCACAGATCTTCTGAGGAATGGCAATTATCATTGGATTTCCCTTGATTCAATGCTTCTCCACATTTCTTGCGGGTCTTCACGCCTGGCTTGTACAGAAATGCAGAGGGCAGCGTCCGCCAGTGAGCTCTGTCGCAGCAGAGTCGAGGGGAAGACACGACATGCTCCCTTTTTATGGCGGGTGAATTGATAGGTGGATGAGATTGCAGCTGGGTTTGGTAATAGGTTGGTGATGTGGCAGGTGTTAATGGGGTCGGGGGGGCAGGTGGTGGTTGGGGGAGGGGAGTCAAGTGGGGAGGTAGTCGATGGGTCACTGTAAATTCCGTTCTGGAATTACACAGGAGTTAGACGTTTTTATGTCTAACACTACCTAGGTGACTATCATAGATTATCATAGAATTTACAGTGCAGAAGGAGGCCATTCGGCCCATCAAGTCTGCACCGGCTCTTGGAAAGAGCACCCTACCCAAGGGCAACACTTCAACCCTATCCCAGTAACCCCACCCAACACTAAGGGCAATTTTGGACACTAAGGGCAATTTATCATGGCCAATCCACCTAATCTGCACATCTTTGGACTGTGGGAGGAAACCGGAGCACCCGGAGGAAACCCACGCACACACTGGGAGGATGTGCAGACTCTGCACAGACACTGACCCAAGCCAGAATCGAACCTGGGACCCTGGAGCTGTGAAGCAATTGTGCTATCCACAATGCTACCGTGCTGCCCTACGGACTATTCCGCTTTGTTGACCGAGACCCTGCTCGCTCGACTTAGACAAACACAAAAAACACACAAACTGTCTGCTGAAACTCTATTTTATTTGGGTATTACAATCTTCAATATCAATCAGGTAGAATATGATTCAGACTCACAGCTGATCTCTAGGTATTGCCTGCTCTCATGAAGGAGGCTGGCCAGGGTATGATTGCTCGTTTTGGATGTCTTCTTGTTTCTGAGCTCCAAGCTCAGGACTCCTTTCCCTCGATGGTTGCTCTTAGGTGGTCGCTGCCGATGTGCTATGATGTTCCTTCTTTTATCCAGGTCCTGCTAGTGCTGAGCCATGATACACATGCACACCTGGCCTGAGTTCTATTGTCTCATCAAGATTACACTCATTAATAGAGATAAACGGAATACTCCTGTTTTAGCCAGGGTGATTTAATCAAGTTACATTGTCTTCTGAAATACTCATGTCTGACCAACTATTAGCCAATTATCTAGTCTGATGGCCTCTTCGTTTATCGTTCTTCCTGCTGCACAGTTGATCTCTACTGTCTTAAAGTTAGTTACATATTCATAGCATGGTCTTTTTTTTCTAATTAAGAGGCAATTTAATGTGGCCAATCCACCTACCCTGTATATCTTTTGGGTTGTGGGGTTGAGACCCACGCAGACATGAGTGAATGTGCAAACCCAACACTGACAATGACCTGGGGCCAGGATCGAACCCGGGTCCTCGGTGCCATGAGGCAACAGTGCTAACCACTGTGCCACATAGCGTGATCTTTCGTCCTTTTGTGTTAACGTATTGAATACTGTAATTGGGTAATCATAAAGTTCCATTCAGCAATAATGAGCTTCTGTGCTGACTTGAATGGTCTGGCAAACAGCCAGTATCAGTTCTGGCCAGGCCCTTTTCGGCAGTTTCTGTTTTCGACCTAAATATCTTTTTCCCTCTTGTCAGTTTGTCCTTTATACCACAGGTAAGTAAATCAGAACTGTTCAATGTCTACTAAATGTAGTTCAGAGTTGCAAGCATTTGCACAAGGTCCTGGGAGGTAGGAGAATTGCCCACCAGAAGTTGAAACTTCCCATGCAATTCCCATCTAGTTCAGCGTGTCAGGACTTCTGCAGGGACTTCTTCTCCGGGTGTACTTCCGTTTTTGACGATACAGTGACTGGAATATTTGGGGCTTGTTTTCTGATGAAAAGGATTTAAAAGCATGTACCTGCAGTCTTTAGATATGTTTTAATTGGAAAATCTGATTTGCTTAAAATGGTTTCACCTTGAGTCACAATTTCAGAAGTGCAACTACAACTTTAAATAAGGACTTGCTGTGGAATAGTCAATGGATAGTTATGAAATAATAATGGGAATATTGGTCTCTGCCTTGACTGTTCATTGGGTGCAAAATGCACTTTGCTAGGGTCCAATTATAGGGGATTCAATATCCCCTGAAAATGAGCTGACGACCTGGCCATTCATGTGAAGCAGCCGTTAGACTTCCTGAAAATGTTCATCAGATCAACTACCAGGACTGCATTTGGCAAATGGCACTCAAATTCCCATTGTCTATTGTTGCTAACTTTTGGTTGGCTCTTAAATGTTGCCCATTGTATGTTTACTTGATTTGCTCTGTTTCTATAACCTTTGCTCTAGAGTCGCCAGGTATCTTTATGATACCGCCACGAGGTTCAAGTTCAAGTACTGATCAATAACTCAACGTACCAATTAGTAAGATTCAAGTCAAAACACATTTATTATACACAGTAAATCACTACTCATGCATAAACTCTACTTTCTAGATTATTCTCTATCACTAAAAGGCCTATACTTAGCTTCGGAATTGGCCCACCAGGTCAGGGGAACAAATGGCCTTTCGTTCGATCTGAGTCTGCAGGATTCAAAAGCTGGTATGGAGTGGTAGCTAGGAGCGCCTATCTCGTAGCGTGCGTTGACTGGAGACTTAATTGGTTGATGCGGCAGCTTAGACAGTTCACTCTCAAGGGTTGATTCGAGTTGCTGAGTGACCCTGCCAAGAAGGACGATTTGAACTTGGGGACTCTATTTTATAGTCCCCACGGGCTTCCCGCCCTTCGGGGCGGACCCCGTACCTGGTTCCAAGTGATTGGACTGCATTCCGATCACTGGGATCGATTTCTCCAATACTGGAGCGGTTCCCTGATCGCTGGGCGGTCCCTAAGTGTCCGTTGGCCTTCCTTTGCCTTGGCTCCTGCTGACACCGAGGAGTATTGCTTGGCCTTATTCACCATGGGCAGCACGGTAGCATTGTGGATAGCACAATTGCTTCACAGCTCCAGGGTCCCAGGTTCGATTCCGGCTTGGGTCACTGTCTGTGCGGAGTCTGCGCATTCTCCCCGTGTGTGTGTGGGTTTCGTCCGGGTGCTCCGGTTTCCTCCCACAGTCCAAAGATGTGCATGTTAGGTGGATTGGCCATGATAAATTGCCCTTAGTGTCCAAAATTGCCCTTAGTGTTGGGTGGGGTTACTGGGTTATGGGAATAGGGTGGAGGTGTTGACCTTGGGTAGGGTGCTCTTTCCAAGAGCCGATGCAGTCTCGATGGGCCGAATAGCCTCCTTCTGCACTGTTAATTCTATGATCTATGATCTTAAGTGTTTCAATTGTGCCTGGGAATCGCTCATTACTATGCAGATGGCTGCTGGTTTCAGTGCTGTCTGGTTTTTGCAAGTTCCAATACACAGGATTTCTGCACTTGCTCGTTTTTGCCTGTGTTGGCTGAATTTCCCTTTAGTCTTTGCATTTTTGTGTGTCAAAAATGTTACTTATTGTTCCCAGGGATTGCTCATCAGTATGCAGATAGCTGTTACTTTGTTATGCTGATGGTCGCTGGTATCGTTGTTGTCTGGTTTTTGCAGAGGTAAATACGCAGCAAACCTGCAGCTGCTGGTTTTTGTCTTGTTGGCTGACTTTCCCATCAGCCTTTGCCGTTCGCCATTTTAAATCGGGAGTTGGCCACTTTAGGTGGCTACACTTTCCCCTCTGCTCAGCAACTACTTTCCCCTCTGCTCAGCAACTACTTTCCCCTCTACTCAACAACTACTTTCCCCTCCGTTCAGCATCTACTTTCACCTCCGCTCGGCATCTACTTTCCCCTCTGCTCAGCAGCCACTTTTCCCTCTGCTCAGCAGCCACTTTTCCCTCTGCTCAGCAACTACTTTCCCCTCCGCACAGCAACTACTTTCCCCTCCGTACAGCAACTACTTTCCCCTCCGCACAGCAACTACGTTCCCCTCCGTTCAGCAACTACATTCCCCTCCGCTCTGCATCTACTTTCCCCTCCGCTCAGCATCTACCTTCCCCTCCGCTCAGCATCTACATTCCCCTCCACTCAGCAGCTACTTTCCCCTCCTCTCAGCAGCTGCTTTCCCCTCCACTCAGCATCTCTTTTCCCCTCCATTCAGCATCTATTTTCACCCGTCGTTTTGCATCCACTTTTCCCTCCGTTCAACATCTACTTTACCTCCGCTAGCATCTACTTTCCCCTCTGCTCAGCAACTACTTTTCCCTCTGCTCAGCAGCCACTTTTCCCTCTGCTCAGCAACTACTTTCCCCTCCGCACAGCAACTACTTTCCCCTCCGCACAGCAACTACTTTCCCCTCCGCACAGCAATTACTTTCCCCTCCGTTCAGCAACTACATTCCCCTCGCTCAGCATCTACTTTCCCCTCCGCTCAGCATCTACCTTCCCCTCCGCTCAGCATCTACATTCCCCTCCACTCAGCAGCTACTTTCCCCTCCTCTCAGCAGCTGCTTTCCCCTCCACTCAGCATCTCTTTTCCCCTCCATTCAGCATCTATTTTCACCCGTCGTTTTGCATCCACTTTTCCCTCCGTTCAACATCTACTTTACCTCCGCTAGCATCTACTTTCCCCTCTGCTCAGCAACTACTTTTCCCTCTGCTCAGCAGCCACTTTTCCCTCTGCTCAGCAACTACTTTCCCCTCCGCACAGCAACTACTTTCCCCTCCGCACAGCAACTACTTTCCCCTCCGCACAGCAATTACTTTCCCCTCCGTTCAGCAACTACATTCCCCTCGCTCAGCATCTACTTTCCCCTCCGCTCAGCATCTACCTTCCCCTCCGCTCAGCATCTACATTCCCCTCCACTCAGCAGCTACTTTCCCCTCCTCTCAGCAGCTGCTTTCCCCTCCACTCAGCATCTCTTTTCCCCTCCATTCAGCATCTATTTTCACCCGTCGTTTTGCATCCACTTTTCCCTCCGTTCAACATCTACTTTACATCCGCTAGCATCTACTTTCCCCTCTGCTCAGCAACTACTTTTCCCTCCATTCAGCATCTATTTTCCCCTCCGTTCAGCATCTACGTTTCCCTCCACTCAGAATCTACTTTCCCCTCCACTCAGCATCAACTTTCCCCTCCGCTCAGCATCAACTTTCCCCTCCGCTCAGCATCTACTTTCCCCTCCGCTCAGCAGCTACTTTCCCCTCCGCTCAGCAACTACTTTCTACTCGGCTCATCAACTGGTTTCCTCTCCGCTCAGCATCTACTTTCCCCTCCGCTCAGCATCTACTTTCTACTCGGCTCAGCAACTGCTTTCCTCTCCACTCAGCATCTACTTTCCTTAGCTCAGCATCTAATTTCACCTCCGCTCAGCAGCTACTTTCCCCCTAGCTCAGTAGCCACTTCGCATGTTCGACAGCCTCTTTGACACTTCCCCACACCCTGGAAACTCCCTCCCTTCCCAACATATTCATCATTACTGTCCGCCATATTTCCCAGCCTCAGGCTGAAGAAAGCTTTTCCTCCAATCAGAAACTGTTTTTTCGAACATCTGCTGATTAGCTCACATGTGATCCTAGCAACAGCAAATGTGCTGAACTTTGATTGGAAGAGGAATTATTTGAAGAATCTTCAAATTAAAACTTGCTGGCATTTTGAACATGGGTCGATAGGTCAGATGGAGAAGCCTGGCAGGCCAGGTGGTGGCTTGCGGGCCGCGCGTTGAACAAGCATGCTCTATACCATTGCTGCGGACATTACCTATTCCCACCCACTCACTCTATGTGTGTCCTTCCCTGACCTCGGACTTAGCTGCGGGTCCCCTCAGAGAACGTTATGTGCCACCTTATCTGGTATACTCAATATTTTATTAGATTGTTAGCAATTAATCAGACTTGGTGACTGTAATTTGTAATAAAATCTCGAAAAAGACCCGTAAAAGAATTGAACCAATCAAATTGTTTAAAATGTTTTTTCATACCCTTTTGCAAATTTTTTTTGCCACTTGCAGAAAGTGACATAGTTAAAACATATCTATTAAAATATTTGTCTCCAAATACCATCATTAACATTCTTACCCCAAAGTTCCCACGTTCTGGAAAAGTTTGGTTTTGACATTTATATTCTTCTGACACTATCATTGTGTCAGAAATATCATTTAAATGTGTTGAAATATTTGAGAATTGATTATTACAGTTAAAAAGTTATTAATTATTGAATGTTATATTGATAATTACTTATAAAGCTGATTTTCCTCTGTTTTTGTATCATTTACCTTGCACCCTTCTTAATTCTAGTTTTGTGATTAATAAATATATCGAATTTGTCAAAGTGGCTCACCTAAGAAAAACAAGGGAGAACCTAACATTTTGTTTTATCAGACCCTGAGAGCTGCTGGCAAAACATATATGATATTTTTTGTGCTGGTCATCTTCCTGGGATCTTTCTATTTGGTCAATTTGATTCTGGCTGTTGTTGCCATGGCCTATGACGAGCAAAACCAGGCTACATTAGAGGAAGCTGTGGAGAAAGAGGCAGAATTTCAGCTGATGCTTGAACAGCTTAAAAAACATCAAGAAGAAGCTCAGGTAGAATCTTCATAATTGCAATTCCATAACACGTACTAAAATTGCCAAATTGCATTATGATAACAATTATAGTAATCTGTATCTAACTCTCTTGTGGCTTTGATGGTTGAATAGCTAACAATAATATTTTTTAAATTAACATATGTTCAAAACCATTACAATCACTAATTGTGGGTCTCTCTCAGTCTATTTAATAAACATTGTACGTTCAGCATACATTTTTTTTAACTCCACACAAAAATCTGGCAATTTCTCCTCTCAACGAAGACTTGGAAACATAAAACATAGAACATAGAACTGTTCAGCACAGTACAGGCCCATCGGCCCACGATGTGCCGAAGTAGTCTGAAACTAAGATCAAATCAACCTACCCCCCAATCATTCTCGTGCACTCCATATGCCTATCCAATAACCGCTTGAAAGTTCCTGAAGTGTCCGACCCCACTACCATAGCTAGGATTGCGTTCCACGCCCCACCACTCTCTGAGTAAAGAACCTACCTCTGACATCACTCCTATGTCTTCCACCATGAACCTTATAGTTATGCCCCCTTGTAACAACTACATCCACCCGAGGAAAAGGTTGCTGAACGTTCATTCTATCTATCCCTCTCATCATCTTATACACCTCAATTAAGTCACCTCTCACCCTCCTTCGCTCCAATGAGTAAAGCATTTGCAAGTCGCAATGGAGTATGAGTGCAAAGGCTGGTTAGTTAGAAGGCTCACCTGAGCTCTCAGAGACAACAGACCAGCTCCCAACATCATTTAAAGACCCTTAAACCTTATCCCTCATCCCTCCATCCCCTATGTTGTCCTACATGTCTCCTCAGATTCCCCATGTTAACTCCACGCCCCCACATATCTTCCACTCAGCCAGTATCAATTATGTGAAATGCACAGAAGTAATGCAAAGCAATGGGGATTATTTTAAATACAGTTGGAAAAAGACGAAACCTGAGACAATTAAGAAAACCCATTTAACTCGCGCCATTCATACTGCAAAACAAAACTTTACCATTGCGGGAAACAAATGTTAAAACTTTAAGTGGCTATTAAGTTGTGTAAACAAACAACCATGCACTCTAAAATCACATCAAAGGCAGAGAATGTTTACAAACTCGTAAAACTGCCAGTCATTCCCCTGAACAACTGTCTCAACAGACCCAGAGCGGTTGGAACTCAGCCAAGCATTCACAATGGTCACAGCTATCAGTAGGCTAAAATCCACACTCCAAAGGCTGAAGGAGCAGGAGGTGTCCTCTGCATCTCAAAGCAGACTCCCAGTCAATCAATAAAGATGAGTGAGTGCTTGGACATTATTTTTTAACTTTTCAAAAGCAGTCAGAACTGGCTGTACATTTAAATCCCATTGTCAAACAAACAGGGGTGGTTTTCCAACACATTTTGCCATGTTTTGAAAGCATTATGGTATGTTTAAGGGAAAACTAGTACTTTAATGCATGCCAACATGTCCACAGTGGTGATTTATGCAAGGATCAAGTTAGCTTTGCAGGACAAAGCCCTGTGATGAATCAATGTATTAAAATACACCTACATTACAATACAGAATCTAATAAGTGACATTTGAAGGTGTGGAAATATTTTACACTTACCTTTCACAATGTTGCAAACACTTCAGCAGACTTCCCCCAGTGGTCACAAACTCTCCAAGAAGGAGCATGTTTTAGGGCTTCAAAGATTTGCACCTGCAGACAAAAACAGGGTGAAAAGAAAGAAACTTTTCCTGTGGTCCACCGCATTGGAATCCTGATCTCAGAAGAAGTGAGTCTGTGATTTGCAACCAAGGTCTTCACGATCTGCGAGAAAGCCACACAGAAATTATGGAGGATTGATCTGGCAGAGGAAATTTGTTTTTCCAGCAAAAAAAACATGGGCCGTGTTTCTCCGTCCTGCCGCACCCGTTTTCTGGTGCAGCGCACTGCCGCCAGCAACGGGATCCTCCGCCCCAGCAGCCGGCCAATGCGATTTTCCACTGTGGCAACTCTCACACCGTCGGGAAACCCGTGGGTGTGAGTGCGCTGCCGGCGAAGCGGAGGATCCCGCTGACAGAGAATCCCACCCATGGTGTTTTGAAATTTGATTCACACTTCCAATCGGAGATGGAAATTTAGTCCACGACCACTTTTGTACTCATGCAAGGAGTTTAAACCTGTTTTAGTCAGACAGCAGGAATGCTTGAAAAATGACTCAACTCAGTTTTCAGCCATCCTTAGGACACCAGAAGTTGGTTGCTGAAATTTTGCCATGTTGTGGCTGTTATGTGTTCATTTCTACCCCAATACATCGCGTTCTTTTTATTGGAAAATCCATAACCTCCATGCTTGAAATTTCCCTGCCCTATTACAGTTGAGTAGCTCAACAACCACCTCTTGATCATCTCCATGCCTTTCAAAATGGAAATAAAACTCCAATTTCATCAGATTGTTCCGATAAGACATTCAAAGAACAAAGAAATGTACAGCACAGGAACAGGCCCTTCAGCCCTCCAAGCCCGTGCCGACCATGCTGCCCGACTAAACTGCAATCTTTTACACTTCCTGGGTCCGTATCCCTCTATTCCCATCATATTCATGTATTTGTCAAGATGCCCCTTAAATGTCACTATCGTCCCTGCTTCCACCACCTCCTCCGGTAGCGAGTTCCAGGCACCCACTACCCTCTGTGTAAAAAAACTTGCCTCGTACATCTACTCTAAACCTTGCCCCTCTCATCTTAAACCTATGCCCCCTAGTAATTGACCCCTCTACCCTGGCGAAAAGCCTCTGACTATCCACTCTGTCCATGCCCCTCATAATTTTGTAGACCTCTATCAGGTCGCCCCTCAACCTCCGTCGTTCCAGTGAGAACAAACCGAGTTTATTCAAATGCTTCTCATAGCTAATGCCCTCCATACCAGGCAACATTCTGGTAAATCTCTTCTGCACCCTCTCTAAAGCCTCCACATCCTTCTGGTAGTGTGGCGACCAGAATTGAACACTATACTCCACGTGTGGCCTAACTAGGGTTCTATACAGCTGCAACATGACTTGCCAATTCTTATACTCAATGCCCCGGCCAATGAAGGCAAGCATGCCGTATGCCTTCTTGACTACCTTCTCCACCTGTGTTGCCCCTTTCAGTGACCTGTGGACCTGTACACCTAGATCTCTCTGACTTTCAATACTCTTGAGGGTTCTACCATTCACTGTATATTCCCTACCTGCATTAGACCTTCCAAAATGCATTACCTCACATTTGTCCGGATTAAACTCCATCTGCCATCTCTCTTCCCAAGTCTCCAAACAATCTAAATCCTGCTGTATCCTCTGACAGTCCTCATCGCTATCCGCAATTCCACTAATCTTTGTGTCGTCTGCAAACTGACTAATCAGACCAGTTATATTTTCCTCCAAATCATTTGTATATACTACAAACAGCAAAGGTCCCAGCACTGATCCCTGTGGAACACCACTGGTCACAGCCCTCCAATTAGAAAAGCATCCTTCCATTGCTACTCTCTGCCTTCTATGACCTAGCCAGTTCTGTATCCACCATGCCAGCTCACCCCTGATCCTGTGTGACTTCACCTTTTGTACTAGTCTACCATGAGGGACCTTGTCAAAGGCCTTACTGAAGTCCATATAGACAACATCCACTGCCCTACCTGCATCAATCATCTTTGTGACCTCCTCGAAAAACTCTATCAAGTTAGTGAGACACGACCTCCCTTTCACAAAACCATGCTGCCTCTCACTAATACGTCCATTTGTTTCCAAATTGGAGTAGATCCTGTCTCGAAGAATTCTCTCCAGTAATTTCCCTACCACTGACGTAAGGCTCACCGGCCTGTAGTTCCCTGGATTATCCTTGCTACCCTTCTTAAACAGAGGAACAACATTGGCTATTCTCCAGTCCTCCGGGACATCACCTGAAGACAGTGAGGATCCAAAGATTTCTGTCAAGGCCTCAGCAATTTCCTCTCCATCCTCCTTCAGTATTCTGGGGTAGATCCCATCAGGCCCTGGGGACTTATCTACCTTAATATTTTTTAAGACACCCAACACCTCGTCTTTTTGGATCTCAATGTGACCCAGGCTATCTACACCCCCTTCTCCAGACTCAACATCTACCAATTCCTTCTCTTTGGTGAATACTGATGCAAAGTATTCATTTAGTACCTCGCCCATTTCCTCTGGCTCCACAGATAGATTCCCTTGCCTATCCATCAGTGGGCCAACCCTTTCCCTGGCTACCCTCTTGCTTTTTATGTACGTGTAAAAAGCCTTGGGATTTTCCTTAACCCTATTTGCCAATGACGTTTCGTGACCCCTTCTAGCCCTCCTGACTCCTTGCTGAAGTTCCTTCCTACTTTCCTTATATTCCACACAGGTTTCATCTTGAACTTGCTTTCCATACATTTTAGTAGAGGTATTAATCTATCTTCTCCCTGATTCTTCTAATTAAGATACACTGATTGATTAGAAATAATTCAAATTTAGATCAATCTGATTGATTACTTTTTAATATGCCAATTTCCTGCGGCATATTATTAACTTTTTCAGTTTGTGTCTTTGCAATATTGGAAGAAAATTGGATCTCAAAATGTTGCGATGTTCTTTCCATTGGACAGGCTGCTGCAGCTGAGGCAGGGGATGGAAGTGGACGAATTGGACTTTGTGAAATGTCGCAGAGTTCCTCGGATACATCAAAGCTCAGTTCAAAGAGTGCCAAGGAGAGAAGGAACAGAAGGAAGAAAAGGAAACAAACCGAGCAAGAAGCCGAGGAAAAGGATAATGATGAAAAGATTCACAAATCGGAATCAGAGGATAATGGAAGAAGAGGGAATGGTTTTCGATTTTCCATTGATCGTAACTGTCTTTCTTATGAAAAGAGAAATTCCTCCCCACATCAGGTAAGAGAAATGAGTTCCAGAAATTATTTATGTCATTATCAATGATACTTCTCCCATATTTCAATAAGAAAGGTGATTACCTAAACTTCTGGCAGCCACTAGTCTGCAAATTATTTCAGTGACTTAAGTAGGGCAAATAGATTATGTTTTGAGGGGGCAGGGGGAGACTTTGGGGAATAGTGATTATATTATCATGAGGCTAACAGTAGTTATATAAAAGGATAAGGAAAAGTCAAATGTTATGAAACCAACCAGAGGAGAGTGGCCGAGGTGCGTTAAAATTAAAACTGGGAGATAAAACAGTAAATGAGCAATGTGAAACCTCCAAAGACTAGGTAGTTCTGATAACTGACAACGTGCATTTCCATAAGGAGAAAAGGAAGAAATATGAAGCTAGAGCTTCCTGGATTACTAAAGATATAAGGCTGGATTTTCATCTCTGTCGGGAATCACGAGGTGGGCTCTTTCCCAACATTGTGATCTGACATCTTACCCAACAGTACATACCGAAGCTATTTTCGTGTGGGGTGGCACGAGCTTCATCCAGAATGAAGCGGATGAGTTGCAGAATTGTCCTGTGCGGTGAGTAGGTCCTGTTCAAACTTGTGCATGAAGATGTTGGCGTATTGGGGTGCGAATTTGGTCCCCATGGCTGTTCCGTGCGTCTGGATGAAGAACTTGTTGTCGAAGGTGAAGACGTTGTGATCAATTCTGCAACTCATCCGCTTCATTCTGGATCACAACGTCTTCACCTTCGACAACAAGTTCTTCATCCAGGCACACGGAACAGCCATGGGGACCAAATTCGCACCCCAATACACCAACATCTTCATGCACAAGTTTGAACAGGACCTACTCACCGCACAGGACCTTCAACCGATGTTATACACCAGATACATCGATGACATTTTTTTCCTTTGGACCCACGGCGAAGAATCACTGAAACGACTACACGATGACATTAATAAGTTCCATCCAACCATCAGACTCACCATGGACTACTCTCCAAAATCAGTTGCATTCTTGGACACACTTGTCTCCATCAAGGACGGTCACCTCAGCACTTCGCTTTACCGCAAACCCACGGATAACCTCATGATGCTCCACTTCTCCAGCTTCCACCCTAAACACATTAAAGAAGCCATCCCCTATGGACAAGCGCTCCGTATACACAGGATCTGCTCAGACGAGGGGGAGCGTAACAGACATCTACAGACGTTGAAAGATGCCCTCCTACGAACGGGATATGGCACTCGACTCATCGATCGAAGTTCCAACGCGCCACAGCGAAAAACCGGACCGACCTCCTCAGAAGACAAACATGGGACACATCCGACAGAATACCCTTCGCCGTCCAGTACTTCCCCGGAGCGGAGAAACTACGTCATCTTCTTCACCGCCTTCAACACGTCATTGATGACGATGAACATCTTGCCAAGGTCATCCCCACACCCCCACTACTTGCCTTCAAACAACCGCGCAACCTCAAACGAACCATTGTTTGCAGCAAACTACCCAGTCTTCAGAACAGTGACCTCGACACCACACAACCCTGTCATGGCAATCTCTGCAAGACGTGCCAGATCATCGACATGGATACCACTATTACAAGTGAGAACACCACCCACCAGGTACGCGGTACATACTCGTGCGACTCGGCCAACGTTGTCTACCTCATACGCTGCAGGAAAGGATGTCCCGAAGTATGGTACATTGGCGAGACCATGCAGACGCTGCGACAACGAATGAACGGACATCGCGCAACAATCACCAGGCAGGAATGTTCCCTTCCAGTCAGGGAACACTTCAGCAGTCAAGGGCATTCAGCCTCTGATCTCCGGGTAAGCGTTCTCCAAGGCGGCCTTCAGGACCCGCGACAACGCAGAATCGCCGAGCAGAAACTTATCGCCAAGTTCCGCACACATGAGTGCGGCCTCAACCGGGACCTGGGATTCATGTCGCATTACATTCATCCCCCACCGTCTGGCCTGCGAAATCCTACCAACTGTCCTGGCTTGGTACAATTCACACCTCTTTAACCTGGGGTTACCCCATATCTGGATCTGTAAAGATTTAATCACCTGCTAATGCTCGCATTCCAAGCATTGTTTGGCGTCTTTGAATTTGTCTATATATGTGTTTCTGGAACAGACCTCTTCATTCACCTGAGGAAGGAGCAGCGCTCCGAAAGCTAGTGATATCGAAACAAACCTGTTGGACTTTAACCTGGTGTTGTAAGACTTCGTACAGTACAAATGAAGGCATGAAAATATGGCCCATAGTGATTAAAATGAATCCATAAAAGAAGGCTTGTGTTAGGTTCAAAATTTATTGGAGAACGAAGCTGAATACAAAGTAGTGAGAATTGAGAGGGAATCAAAAGTGTTTAAGAATAGATTAGGTGGCAACTTAAAGAAGAACACAAAAGCCTTTTTTAGACTTATGTATATTAAAAGGATTGTCTCAGGAATTTTGGCACTGATTAGGGACTAGAAGGGAGACAGGGCATGGGGGAGGGGGGCAGAGGGCATGGCTGAGGTATGCAATGGTACTTTGCATCTGTCAAAACTGAAAAAGAGAATGCTGCCAATCTCATTGTAAAGACGGAGGTAGTAGAGTAATTGGGTAAAGATAATGAGGAGATAGTTGAAAGGTTGTCAGTGCTCAAAGTAGTGCTTCTTAAATAATGCGGATGCATGTAAAGAATTCTTATCACAATGGCCAGGACCTCCCACCTGGTGGGATATTCTGGCCTCGCTGAAGTAAACTGCAGTTTAAATGGGGGAGACACACCGTGGGACCATAAAAATCCTGGCCAATGTGTCAGTCATCTTACTTCTGGCTGTATGAATTCAGAAGCCGAAATCAGCAGAACAGGCAAATAGGTTTGTATTCAGTCATCCCCAATCTATTAAAGTCACAAACTACACCATCATGACTTGCATTGATGCCACATTGCACTTTACTATAGTTACAAATTTGCTTTTTGGATCAAGGAATGGAATAGAAACAAATGTAAAGTTTTACCTTCCAGTAATATCAGTTGTAGACACTGAATGTTCTGGCTTCGAATATACCTGTGAAGCACCTCGAGAGAGAGACAATTATGTTAAAGGCTCTATATAAATACAGGTTGTTGTTGTAATACATTGCTGACGATATACAAAGATTCTTGTTTTAGATTTTAGGAGAATTGCAGTTTAAAAAAATAAATTTCAAAACAACCCTGAAATTACCCCAATACTTGTACCTATCCTTGATCTGTTGGGCCGAAAACTGTTGGAATAGTGCATCCTGTGTTGAGCAACATGCTGTGGACTCATTACAACACCCTTTTGTATGTTTGCATGAAATTGTGAATTGATAATGATGCAACAATGTCAGTGTTGTATCTGGCACCTCGTGAATGTTGTGTCTAATGGTCTATCTTTTTATCTGCTGAAGGTAAAGGATGGAGTATGGGTTCTCAATTAGGGCTCTGCAGCTCCCTAGATGCCTGCAGCCCCCTTTGGGATCCACCAAAAATACTGAATTGTACCTGCACTTCCATCATCCAAACAGCAATTTGCCCTCCACCTCTGATGCTGCCACCAGTAAAATCCAACTGTTCACCTCATTTATTTTTTGCTTTCTTTTGTGTTTTTCCTGATTGTGCATGTGCAATGGTAAGCACACCAGTGGCAGAGCTGTTGGATGTTTTCCTATTCTTGTTGTCTGTATGCACCATATGGTAGCATGTTAGTGTGCCAGAGCCAGACAGTAGCCTTTGAAGGAGCAGGTAAAGCAAGTGAGGGGGTATTTACCAGGGGTTGTGTTTACTTTTGGAACTGGGTGGCACCTTGATCTGCAGTGATTGTGGTGATTGGACTATGCTCAAGGCAGGGAATGATAGTTTTGAACGGATACAAGGCAATAATGGATGCCAGGTTTATCTGAGGTGAGGCGGACTGCAGCCCTCAATACTGTAGATGAAATGATGTCTAATCATCAGTGGCGTCCATAGAAAGTCACTTGTTTAACCAACATGAATGATTCACTCTTAATGCAGATCTCTTTAATTTCAGAATTTTCTAACTTTAAAAAAAAATATTTTTATTCTTCTCCTTTTTCACATTTTCTCCCAAATTTACACCCAACAATAAACAATGATCGGTAACGAATACAATGTCAATCCGCATATCAATAACAACAATCCCATCCTCCCACCAAACCCCCAAACATTAGCCCGCATGTTAACGTAAATAAATAACAAAAAGGAATCAGGAATCACCCATAGTCACCATTAGCACATTCAGTGACCGCCCCCACACCCCCCCGCCAATGTTCGATGTTATCCAATTCTTGAAAGTGCACAATGATTAATGCCCATGAAATGTGGAACCCCTCCATCCTTCCCCTCAGTTCAAACTTAACCTTCTTAAGAGTTAAGAATTGCAGCAGGTCCCCCCGCCACGCCAGAGCACAGGGTGGAGAGATTGATCTCCATCCCAACAGGATCCGCCTTCGGGCGATCAACGAAGCGAAGGCTACAACATCTGCCTCCGCCCGCGTTTCCAACCCCGGCTGGTCCGACACCCCGAATATGGCCACCCGAGGCCCCGGGTCCAGTTTCACGTGCACCACTTTAGAGATTACCCTAAAAACCACCTTCCAGTAATCCTCCAGCTTTGGACAGGACCTAAACATATGAACATGGTTTGTGCCCCCCCCCCCACAACGTTCACACACATCCTCTACCCCCTCAAAGAGCCGGCCCATCCTCGCCCTTGTGAGGTGTGCTCTATATACCACCTTCAGCTGTATCAGCCCCAACCTCGGATACGAAGCACCTCCTACCAGAATCACTCCTCCATACCCTCTCGCAACTCTTTCTCCCACTTTGGCTTGATCCCTTTCAGCGGTGCCTTCTCTTCTTCCAAAATAGCCCCGTAAAACGCCGACACTACCCCCTTCTCCAGTCCCCTTGTCCTCCAGCAATGTGGAAGCCGGCTCTACTGGGAAGCTCTGTATCTCCTTTCTGGCAAAGTCTCAAACCTGCAAGTATCTAAATATTTCCCCTTGCTCCAGCCCATACTTCGCTCCCAGTACCTTCAATCCCCCAAGAAACAAATCTTTTAGTGTTCTAATTCCTTTCTCATCCCATCTCCGAAAATTTCCATCCCACTTCCCTGGCTCAAATCTATGGTTCCCCCGAATCGGCATTTCCATTGACCCTGCCCCCAACCCGAAGTGCTGGTAAAACTGCCTCCAAATTCTCAACGAAGCTATTACTACCCATAATTGTCTAACTTTATGTCCCCCAACATGTTGATGTTGCTTTTGATTTGCATCTGTAAAGTTCCAATGTATAACCTTTCTTTGGAGGGATGAGCAAAGGAATTGTTGTGTTCTTCCACAAGCAATCAAAATGCAGCAGATGCTGGAAAGGTAAAATTGGAATTAGAAAAATTGAAAAGCATTGTGTCAGTAGAAAGAGAGATAGAGTTAACATTTCAGATCGCTGACTAATTCTGAAGAATGTCACTGACTTGAAATGAAAACCCTGTTTCTGGCTCCTTCCAGATGCTGCCTGCACAGCTAAACATTTCCAGCATTGAGATTGTTGCTCAACACCAGCAACAAGTTTTGCATGAAATTCGTTTTTTTTAGCGTGTGCAGCAATCACAAGCTAGGCAATAGCTTCCGCAGCAGCTGAACGGAGTTCTGCGAGTCCTCTGCTGAATTTTGTCAGGAGGCAGTCTTCAAGGATGTGAGTCATTGATTGAGGTGCAGCACAGCTGCAGTCCGGGGCTCCCTGTATGGCCTCACTTGTGCCGATTTGCTGCACAAAGACCGTGGCCAGTGTGGAAAAGTTGAGGAGCATCCAATGTTTGCAATTAGGTAAGTGAAACAAATGTAATAAATAAGTATATTTATTTGCATAGCTACATTTTATACAGAAACATTTGTACTTTGTTCGTTGGGGATGGGGTAGTGTCCATGAAATTATGGGCCTCAGATGTAAAAGGATTGAAAATTCTTGGGGTGGAGAAAGAAACAGAGCAGACAAGGGAGAAGAAAGTAGGCCAAATTAGATTCAAATTAAATACAGAAAATTGTTTGGCAATTTATGGAAAATTGACCAGTTAGTCCCACGCCACATGTAACTGCTTGGCTACTCTTGTTTGACAGTGTGTTATAAAGGGCAGACATAATCGGCTTACTTGATCTGCCAGCCATAAAAGGAATTGTTAGATATCTGTGTACATTTAAATTGTTCATACATTGAAAATTATCTAGCTGTAGATATCATCGGCACTGCTTCATCTTTGCCTTCAATTATTTTGTATAAACTCTTATTCAGATTAAAATGGTGGAGGACTGCTTCTTTGGCATAGGGAATACAGAAAACCTGTAAATAATTGCATAACCTATAATGACTTACACAGTTCAAAATTTAAGTGATACTGAGTGATAGATATTCTCATTCCTTTTCAGTCACTGTTAAGTATTCGTGGATCCATCTTTTCTCCAAGGCGCAATAGCAGAAGCAGCATCTTCAGTTTCAAAGGACGGACTAAAGATATAGGGTCAGAAAATGATTTTGCTGATGATGAACACAGCACTTTTGAAGACAATGAAAGCAGAAGGGGCTCACTCTTTATTCCACGGAGGCAGGGTGAGAGACGCAGCAGTAACATTAGTCAGACCAGTAGGTCCTCCAGGATACTACCAGTGCTTCCAGTGAATGGGAAGATGCACAGCACAGTGGACTGCAATGGAGTGGTTTCACTTGCCGGTGGACCTTCAACTCCAACGTCACCCATTGGACGACTTCTGCCAGAGGTGATAATAGATAAGCCAGCTACTGATGACAATGTAAGAAAGTTTTAAATAGATAGGTTAGGTGTGATGGCCATGTGGTACTGCAGTGATTACAGCATAGGATGCCATTGAAAAATGCATAGCTGATCGAGCAAATGATATTCAGTATTTTGTTTTGCAAGGTCAGAAAGTAATATTTAAAATGGTTTTATATCTTTAATGAAATATATTAAAAGTCTCATGCATAGCATTTCAGGTGTGTAGCAGCAAGATAGTTCAAAATTTTCTGATTGATTGACATAAAGTCAAACCAGGAATCAATCAAAATGATTTTCCCACTATTCACTATCATTTACTTCAATGTCTGTCACTGCATCCCTCACAATTTTTGCATACTCCTCCAATTCACTCTGAGTTATGCCATTGGGAAATCCACTGGCTTTGTACGGAAATAGTGGTATATTTGTCAATTCAAGCACTGAGAGCCTTTCTAGATCAAACCATCAATCAAATAAAAGTTGTGACTTTGGTTAAGTATTGACTGTTAATTCATCCTGAAGCCAGATGAAGTAGAAAACCAGACATCAATATTTACTACATTTATTGACATAATGCATCATTACAAATGCCTTCCATCCTCCGAGCCAACATCCAGTGTCTTCCATCTTCCGAGCCATCACCCAATGGCCCAGATCTCTCTCTTTATATATGCTCAAGATACTTGTTAATTAATGCCCTTCAGTTGTGTATCCTTGATTTTAATATCACAAACTTTCCATCAGCATTGTCAGTTTTAGAAGTATACAATCCTAGTTTCAAAATATAATTGTATTTTGCAGTTTCATCAGTGAGCAAACACTATATAACTACTAAAATGGCATTTTCTAAATAGATATTTTCTCTACTTCACATTTCAAAGACATAATAGAATATTGTTAAGTCGGTAAATGCTGACACCTAATTGTTCATTACAAATGGATCCGCACAAAATTCTCAGATCTCTCATTTAAAGGTGAATGATGTTATATAACAGCCTTGAATCATCTTATAATAGATTCATAAAACAATGGCTCAGAAAATGGCCCTCCTTTCATTGGACTCCCAAAGAACAAAGGCCCTTCAACCCTCCAAGCCTGTGCGGATCATGATGCCCTAACTATAAAAAAAACCTTCTGCCCTTACTCGACCCGTATCCCTCTTTTTCCTCCCTATTCATGTACCCATCCAGATGCCTCTTAAATGTTGCTAATGTGCCTGCTTCCACCACATCCTCTGGCAGTGCGTTCCAGGCACCCACCACTCTGCGTGAAAAGGTTACCCCACACATCTCCCTTAAACTTTCCCCCTCTCACCTTGAACCTGTCCTCCTTGTAATTGACTCTTCCACCCTTGTAAAAAGCCTCTGACTATACACCCTGTCTATGCCTCTCATAATTTTGTAGACCTCTATCAGGTATTCCCTCACCCTCAGTCTTTCCAGTGAAAGCGATCCTAGTTTATTCAACCTCTCCTCATAGCCAACCCTCGAGACCAGGCAACATACTGGTGAACCTTTGTTGCACACTCTCCAAAGCTTCCATGTCCTTCTGATACTGTGGTGACCAGATCTGCACGCAATATTCCAAAGAGGGCATAACCAAAGTTTTATATAGCTGCAACATGATTTCCCAACTCCTGTTCTCAGTGCCACGACTGATTAAGGCAAGCATGCCATATGCATCCATTTGGGGGGCACGGTAGCACAGTGGTAGCACAGTTGCTTCACAGCTTCAGGGTCCCAGGTTCGATTCCCGTCTTGGGTCACTGTCTGTGTGGAGTTTGCACTTTCTCCCCCTGTCTGCGTTGGTTTCCTCCGGGTGCTCCGGTTTCCTCCCACAATCCAAAGATGTGCAGGTCAGGTGGATTGGCCGTGCTAAATTGCCCTTAGTGTCCAAAAATGTTAGGTGGGGTCACAGGGTTCTGGGGATCCTTCCACCACTACTCTCTGTCTTCTATAACCAAGCCAGTTCTGTATCCATCTAGCCAGCCCACCCTGAATCCATTGTGATTTTAGTTTTTGTACCCCTCCTAGCTTCGGAAGAAGTCTGCCCAAATGACTGAACGATAGGTTGGGACTTGGTTACATCAGGTGTCACTTTGCCACTGGTAGAGTTAGGGCTTTTCTACACCAAAAATACTACTTTCCAGACTCTCTCAGGGATCCACTACGTTTTTCAGTGGACAATTGTTATATGTGACGAAGGATATTTCCATGCAAATCATGGAAATGGGACTAATTTGTGAACCTGCACTGTGATCCTGGCATTGACTACTGAAGGAAAATTGAAATTAATTCTAAAAATCATACTTGACATTAATTGCTCTACTGAAGATATGCTAAAAGTACTAATAACCTGTTTAGATAAGGGCTATTTAGATAAGATGCCCCACTGGCGGCGGGATTCTCTGGTCCCGCTGACAGCACATCCCGCCTGCAGATTTCCCGGCGGCATGGGGTAGCTTCAATGGGACATCCTACTGACAGCGGCAGGAGCAGAGAATCCCGCCACCAGTGAACAGCGTGCCGCCTCCCACTGCTGAGAAACATGTGGCTGGATGACTGGAGAATACCACTCAAGGGGCGGGATTCTCCGTCCCGCCAAACACATTTTCTGGTGCAGCACACCCCCGCTGGCAGCGGGACTCTCCGTCCCGCCAGCCGACCAATGGGATTTCCCATTATGGGCAGTCCCACGCCGTCGGGAAATCCCCAGGCATGGGTGCGTTACCGGTGCGACGGAGACTCCCGACAGCTGAGAATCAAGCCAAAGATATCTCATAGCTGGAAAGTATTAACAGCCATTTGTGCCTTGTAGTTGCATGTTATCTTAAAATGTACATAAACAAATACATAAATCCAAAATCAGTGAGAGACGCCATACTTGTTTGTAATTTATTTCACTATATGTTATATCTGATTTTATAAGTTTTCTTGTTTTATGGGCATATTTTCAAGGTATGCTATTGTTAATCTTTCTTTAATTCTCTGCAGTGGCACCAAGTATTCTTTGGCTGAGAAAGATCAGGTGACCTGCTCTTTGGTAAAACCATTCTTAGGCATACTACTTGGAAGGCAATATAGGAGAATCATATCTTGTGATTCCAACATAAGTTACCACCCCAAACTTGCATCTTTTCCACAGTGGCCTGCCACAAATTGTGAATTTAGAAATCTCTGAGGTGGCATTGCATTTTATATTGCATTTTACAGATCACTAAAACACTACACCACTACTCTGCCTTCACCCAGGTGTTATTTTGTATAATACTGGGTATAATTTCAGTGTGCCCAGATCCTGTAACTTAAAAAAGGCCAGCAAAATGTCAGGTAGTGGTAATAAATAATGTGTGACATTGCAAGCCCTGGACAGCAATGGCTATATGATGCATAAAACATAGAGGAAAATATTCTCTCTCCAGTTTTGTATGGATGGTTTGCTGATATGACTGTTAGAAAGCAGGAGGATAAAATACGTATATATTCTGTCTATTTGCAAAAGAAATACAATTAACATGATAAAACAATCAGCAAATAGGTACTGATCAGTCACATATTACTATTCAAAGAAAATAGGTAGCCAGCTGGCTTCCATTACTCGTGCTGCATTTAGGCTGTCTCTTCATGCTTTCAGATGCTACTAGATCCTAGGAATCAGTAGCAAAAATTTACAGTCTTAAGTCTGAATTTTCCCTCTGCTAACTGCCTAATGCCACTATTTAAATAAAAGTAGAAAATGCTGTTAAAGCTCCAGGTGAGGCAGCATCTGCGGAGTGGGAAACAAAGATACCGCTTCAGCTTAATGATCGTTGAATAGAAGTCATCAACCTGAAACGTTTGCTCTGTTTTTCTCTCTTCCCAGATGCTGTCCCACCTATTGAGTATTTCCAGTGCCTTCTCTTTTTATTTTGGATTCCCACCATCTTCAGTATTTTGTTTTTTGCCTATATTGAAACTTATATGGCTTTTGACATTGTCGTGGCCATATTTCTCACCAACACCAGCAGTTTGGAGAGAGAACGTGCACTCGTGTAATTAGTGTGCCAAGTTTTATATTTCAAATGTGCTCTTTAATAACGCTCATTAATTGTTATTGAATGGACATTTGCATGCTTACTTCATGTTTCATAACATTCCAGTTCTCTGCTGTAATTGTGCACACATCATGTGAAGAAATAAAGCAAGAAGACTAGCCTGTAACCGGTCTTATTAAGAAGTAGGAATCAGCCCTTCTATTGACGTCACTCTTTCAAATTGACAACCTCTTTCCCTCACCGAGTCTCTTACAGTGTTCGAGAGATAGGAAAATTAAGCCTGATGATATATCTCTTGTTTCTGCTGCTGAGAGGTTATCAATGATGCAGATAGTAACACTCATAAAAATCCAGTCCCGTATATTTTTATTAAATAATGCCGAATAGAACAAATGAAAGTGTAGTGCAGGAGAAACATTCCATAAATTTGCAAGTTATTTTTATAATTTTTGTTGTAATTTTACCACAGTTTTTCAGAAATAATTAAAGAGTGAACAGATATGAGATAAAACTGGATAATTGAGGTAAATGTCATTTGCAGGGTACTAACACAGAAACAGACCTTAAGAAGAGGCGAACAGGATCTCATCAGATTTCTATGGATTTCCTGGAAGATCCTATGCAAAGACAGAGAGCTTTAAGTGTGGCCAGTATTCTCACAAATACTATGGAAGGTTTGTCAAAATTTTCATTACATTTCAGCATCTCAGGTGATCTGTGTTTTAAAACAACAACCTACTTGAGACAAAAACAAATGAGGCAGATTTTTCTGTTCATGCAGTTTGACATACTGAATTGCTAGGGTGTTCAATGGAAAAGGATCGGGCGTGGAGGAGAGCATGTAGATGAAGGAACCCTGCTGATTTATTTCCTATTAAGTTAAATGGATGAAAAATCAGGTGAGCTCCTTTGCTGGCTAACGTTCTGATTTTCGTGCAGGTACTATGCCTACGGAGATCTAATATAACAAGACTCAGCCACGGAAACATATGCCCCAATAATGATCTTTTAGTGTAGCTATTTTCCGGTCAGTTCTGAAAACGTTTTGGGGTTTTTTAAATCTCCGTACTTCTATGTTTATATTTTAAGAGGATGTTAAACTGCAGTTGGAAAATTATATGAAATTGAGTTCCACTAAGTTAGCACTTGTTTCATATATTACCCTATTTTCTAAGGAGGGTAAGGTGGAATTCCTGGTGGCCAAACTCCATCTTAAATAAATAAGAACCTGAGTAATACATGCAAGTTAATGTGTGTAACATCACTGAGATGCCAATGTGATGCTTTGACCTACCCACTAATGCCACTTTCTTTGTTCTGTCCGCAAGCCATGAATCTCAGGAGGCATTTCAATTGCAATTTGAAGCGTTCCTCACCTGCCATATGTCATGATATCCACATCAGCATATCATGGTGCAATCACACACACACTGATGGACAGGTAGTTGGACCAACCAACACACACACAACATCGCAGCCAATCACCAGTGAGAGCATACGCACTATAAAACGGAGCACCACAGTTCCTGCTCATTCTACCAGGAGATAGCTCAGAGCTCACAGCGTGCCACTCAGACATAGACCATGTGCTGAGTGCCTCACCAAGATAGTGATAGGGCTAGCTGGTTAGCTGGTGAAGCACGAACCTCAACCAGCAGTTAGTAGTTGTTATTGTTTAAGACAATAAAACAGAGTTGTACCATCTACAGCCGTGTTGGATCATCTGTGCATCAGAACACCCAACACGACATGATACCAGTAGTGGAAGCTAACCAGCGACTGTGAGATCTATCTGCACCCTTTCAGAAATCCGCCATCCTGCTTCATGGAAAACATCAACCCGCCGCAGCCACTCCGAATCGCTGGAAATCTTGACGTCAACTGGAAACCGTTTAAACAGCGCTTCCAGCTCTTCCTAGAAACCACAAACAGGGAGAATGCATCGGACACCAGGAAGATTGCCCTCCTCCTCTCCACGGCGGGGCAACACGCCATCCACATCTACAACTCCCTGGCATTCGCGGAAGGCGAGGACAAGACAAAATACAAGACGGTGCTTCTAAAATTCGAGGAACACTTCAGCATGGAAGTCAATGAGAGCTTCGAGAGGTACCTCTTCCAGCAGCGCCTGCAGGGTAAGGATGAGCCTTTTCAATCTTACTTGACACACCTCCGTATCCTCGCGCAGTCCTGCGGCTATGAGGCCACCTCCGACTCCATGATACGGGATCAGATAGTTTTTGGGGTTATCTCGGACACCCTGCGCCAGCAGATCCACAAAATTAAGCGCCCCACCCTAGCGACTGCCATCGAGACCTGCGTCCTCCACGAGAACGCGACCAGCCGGTACTCCCAAATCCAGGTGGCCGAAGCGGCACGGCAGGGGTCCTACGAGGCGGAGCGGGTCCAGTCGATCGATTGAGGGCGGCCATTTTGCGCGCTTTCTGAGGCCTCCCGCGCTTGTACGCGCCAAAAGAGGGGATGTTGACGCAGAGGGACGTGATGCGCAGGCGCGCTCTACGCAGGACAGCACCACGCATGCGCGGTGGCGCAACGAATGCCATGACGTCACGATGTGCGGCAACTGTGGCTTCGCCCACTTAAAGCGGCAATGTCCGGCCAAAGCGCGACAATGCCTCCGCTGTGGCAGGATGGGCCACTACGCTGCCTGCTGTCGAGCAGCTCAACCTGCCAGCTCTCAGCAATTCCGCCAGCCTCACAGGGATGTGCGGGCTATTCAGCCCCCATACACTGAGTCATATCCTGACAACATGCAGATCAGTGATACCGAAGACAGGGAACCCTTCCGCGTTGCGGTAATCCACAAGAACCGGATGTACCCAAGTCGGAACCACCAGCTGCTGCCATTGCACAGCATTGATCCGGACGATGAGTGGTGTGCCACCCTAACGGTCAACCGATCACCGATCACATTTCGCTTGGACACTGGTGCCTCCGCCAATCTCCTTGCATGGTCAGCCTTCCAGACCTTGAAGGTTAAACCACCGATTCTGCCATCCCACTGTCAGTTGACTGTAATGGAAACGTCATCCCGGCCACGGGGTCCTGCCAGCTCGAGGTTACACACAACTCACATAAAGCCACATTGTCTTTTGAAATAGTTGGATCCTCGAAGGACTCGCTGTTAGGCGCACAGGCGTGCAAGATCCTCCACCTAGTGCAGCGGGTGCACACTCTGCCTCCAGAAGGCACGTCCGATTTCCCGGATGCAGACTTTAGGGCGCAGCTCCACTCACTTCTCGCGCACAACCAGGAGGTTTTCGAGGGCATGGGCACACTGCCCTACACGTACAGAATACGGCTCAAACCGGATGCCACCCCAGTCATTCACACACCTCGTAGAGTCCCAGCACCACTCAAGGACCGCCTCAAGCAGCAGCTACAGGATCTGCAGGACCAAGGAGTGCTTTCCCGGGTAACGGAGCCAACGCCATGGGTCAGCTCCATGGTGTGCGTCAAGAAGCCCTCCGGCGAGCTCCGGATCTGTATCGACCCAAAAGATTTGAATAATAACATTATGAGCGAACACTACCCCATACCCAAACGAGAAGAAATCACGAGCGAAATGGCTCGGGCAAAAATATTCACCAAGCTTGATGCCTCAAAGGGTTTTTGGCAGATTCAACTGGATCAGTCCAGCAGGAAGCTGTGCACTTTCAACACTCCATTTGGCAGATACTGTTACAATAGGATGCCGTTCGGCATCATCCCGGCCTCCGAGGTGTTCCATCGCATCATGGAACAGATGATGGAGGGCGTCGAAGGGGTACGCGTCTATGTAGACGACGTTATCATCTGGTCCACCACACCACAGGAGCACATCAGTCGTCTCCAGCGTGTCTTTGCACGGATACGAGATCAGGGCCTGCGCCTCAACCGAGCCAAGTGCTCTTTTGGCCAGACTGAGCTAAAGTTTTTGGGGGACCACATCCCCCGGTCAGGGGTGCGGCCGGATGCCGACAAAGTGGCAGCCATCGCAGCCATGCAGCAGCCGGCAGACAAGAAAGCAGTGCTGCCCTTTCTCGGGATGGTCAACTTCCTGGGGAAGTTTATTTCTAACCTTGCCTCACACACGACGGCTCTTTGCCACCTGGTCAAAAAGACAACGGAATTCCAGTGGCTGCCCGCACACCAGAGTGAATGGGAGGAGCACAAGTTCAAGCTCACACCTCCCAGTACTGGCGTTTTTCGATACCACATGGGCAACGAAGATCTCAACTGACGCCAGCCAGTCCGGCATTGGGGCGGTACTCCTGCAACGGGACGACACTGCATCATGGGCCCCGGTCGCCTATGCATCGCGGGCCATGACCCCCACAGAACAGTGCAATGCGCAGATTGAAAAGGAATGCCTAGGCTTGTTGACCGGCATCGACAAATGTCACGATTATGTGCATGGTCTTCCGCAGTTCACTGTGGAGACCGACCATCGCCCCCTGGTCGGCATCATTCAGAAGGACCTCAATGATATGACCCCTCGCCTCCAGCGCATTCTGCTCAAGCTCCGGAGGTACGACTTCCAACTTGTCTACATCCCGGGGAAAGACCTCATCATCGCGGATGTTCTGTCCAGGGCGGTTAACACACCACCCGAATCGGAGGGGTTAGTTTGTCAGGTCGATGCACAAGTAGCCTTCATATCGGCCAATCTGCCGGCCACTGACGCACGTCTGGCCCACATTCGCCGTGAGACTGCGGCTGACCCCCTTCTACAGCGTGTAATGCACCACATGGCGGAAGGGTGGCCCAAGGGGCAGTGCCCACAATGTTACAATGTCCGGGACGACTTGGCCGTCATTGATGGTGTCCTCTTGAAGTTGGACTGGATTGTGATCCCACACAGCATACACCTGCTTGTCCTTGAACAACTGCACGAAGGCCATCTCGGAGTTGAAAAGATCAGGCGGCGGGCCCGAGAGGCTGTGTACTGGCTGGGCATCAGCGACGTCATCGCCAACATGGTGCTCAACTGCCCCACCTGCCAAAGGTTTCAGCCGGCGCAACCCCCTGAGACACTTCAGCCCCACGAGTTGGTCACTTCCCCCTGGGCGAAGGTGGACGTGGACATCTTTCATGCGCTCGGCAAGGACTACATCATTCTGATTGACTACTTCTCAAATTATCCGGAGGTCATACGCCTGCACGACATGACATCATCAGCTGTCATCCGGGCATGCAAAGAAACCTTTGCTCGACATGGAATTCCGCTCACCGTCATGTCTGACAACGGGCCTTGCTTTGCGAGGCAAGAATGGTCTTCCTTTGCCACTTCATATAACTTCACGCACGTGACGTCCAGTCCCTTGCATCCCCAGTCGAATGGCAAGGCGGAAAAGGGCGTCCACATTGTGAAGCGGCTCCTCTGCAAGGCTGCTGATGCCGGATCTGACTTCTGTTTAGCCCTGCTGGCCTATCGCTCGGCCCCACTGTCCACGGGCCTCTCGCCAGCCCAGCTGTTGATGGGTCGCACCCTCAGGACCACTGTGCCGTCCATTCATGTTCCTGAACCCGACCATGCTCCAGTACTGCAAAGGATGCAACAACAGCGTGCTCAGCAGAAGGTGGTACATGATGCTCAGGCAACTGATCTTCCTGCCCTGGAGCCTGGAGACAACGTCTGCATACACCTACCGGAGGGTGGCTGGTCGGCAACCACCGAGGTTCTCCGCCGCGTGGCTCCCCGCTCGTTCCTGGTTCGCATGCCTGATGGCTCCATTCGCCGACGTAATCGGCGGGCCCTTCGTCTGGTTCCGTGCTCGCTACGAGATCATGCACCGGTGCCACGCCATCCTGTTGTCCCTGATGTCGACTTCGTTGAGCTTCCTGCCACTCTGCCTATTCTGCAGAGTGTGGTGAACTCAGCCCAACGCATCACAAAAGTTTGCCACCCACACATTGATTCTGGCTACACCTCACGCTGCCTCAGGTAGGCAGACAGCATTATCAGAGACGCCTCCCATCCAAGCTTTGTCTTCTTCCAGGCAGTCAACCCGAATTCGTCGCCCACCTGATAGACTTGACTTATGAGCCTGTTAGCATATTGGACTCACTGAATTGTTTTACAGTACTGTTAACTTGTTTCTTTCTTATCGTTCCAGAAGTTCTCTCTCTCGTCGTTTGCTGATTGCATTTGTTTGTTATTGGTACAACCTCGTTGCTCTGTTGCACCTGACACCTTCCTCTGTATATAGTTTAGCCTCATGTACATGTTGTCAATATTGCACACACATACTCAGATGCACTCAGTACACACTTCTATTTATTAGCATGTAGGCACATATCCTTGTGAAAAGGGGGGATGTCATGATATCCACATCAGCATATCATGGTGCAATCACACACACACTGATGGACAGGTAGTTGGACCAACCAACACACACACAACATCGCAGCCAATCACCAGTGAGAGCACACGCACTATAAAACAGGGAGCGCCACGGTTCCCGCTCATTCTACCAGGAGATAGCTCAGAGCACAGAGCTCACAGCATGCCACTCAGACATAGACCATGTGCTGAGTGCCTCACCAAGATAGTGATAGGGCTGGGTCCACAGGTTTGCTGGTGAAGCACGAACCTCAGCCAGCAGTTAGTAGTTGTTATTGTTTAAGACAATAAAACAGAGTTGTACCATCTACAGCCGTGTTGGATCATTTGTGCATCGGAACACCCAACACGACACTATATATTCTTACACTAGCTACTTTTTCCAGTTCCCTGACTTCAAGGCTGCTTGTAGGAATTCCACTCTGAAAGAGGAGGAAGGAGGAGGTTCAGGAAGACTTAGTTTCTTCAGGGAAGCAATGACCCCCACAGACCTCCCTAACTAAAGAAACCCCCCCACAGAGACCCCCTAAATAAATAAACCCCTGACAGAGACCCTCTAAATCAAGACCCCCCCCCCCCAACAGAGATCCTCTAAGTAAGAGGTTTATTTGATTTGATTCGATTTGATTTATTGTCATATGTACCGAAGTGCAGTGAAAAGTATTTTTCTGCGGCCAAGGGAATGTACACCGTATGTACATAGTAGACAAAAACAAAATAATCGACAGAGTACATTGGCAAATGTTACATCGACAAACAGTGATTGGTTACAGTGCGGAACAAGGGGTCAAACAAAGCAAATACATGAGCAAGAGCAGCATAGGACGTTGTAAATAGTATTCTTACAGGGAACAGATACGTCCGAGGGAGAGTTGTTGAGGAGTCTAGTAGCTGTGGGGAAAAAGTTGTTCCTATGTCTGGATGTGCGGGTCTTCAGACTTCTGTAGCTTTTGCCTGATGGAAGGGTCTGGAAGAAGGCAAAGCTTGGGTGGGAGGCGTCTCTGATAATGCTGTCTGCCTACCTGAGGCAGCGTGAGGTGTAGACAGAATCAAGATGTGATGATGCCGGACAGGATGCTCTCTATGGCACATCTGTGGAAGTTTGTGAGACATGCAGACATGCCGAATTTGTTTCGCTTCCATAGGAAATAGAGATGTTGGGCTTTCTTGACTATTGCATCAACGTGAGTGGACCAGGACAGACTGTTGGGGACCCCCAGGAACTTAAAGCTAGCGACCATCTCCACTTCGGAGCCATTGATGCAGACGGGGGTGTGTGTGTGCTACGCTTCCTGAAGTCGATGATCAGTTCCTTGGTCTTTCTGACATTTAGAGAGAGGTTGTTTTTGGTAAATCATGCAACCAAGTGATTTATCTCCCTTCTGTGGTCTGATTCGTCATTGTTTTAGATCCGCCCTACCACAGTTGTATCATCCGCAAACTTATAGATTGAGTTGGAGTTGCATCTTGCTACACAGTTCTGTGTGGGGATACAGTGGAGGACTGAGCACACATCCTTGCGCGGCCCCAGTGTTGAGGACTATTGTGGAGGAGGTGCTATTGCCTATCCTGACAGATTGTGGTCTGTTGGTGAGGAAGCCAAGGATCCATATGCACAGAGAGGGGTCAAGTCCATGATTGCAGCGTTTGTTTATATGTCTTGTTGGGATAATGGTGTTGAAGGCGGAGCTGTAGTCTATGAACAGCAGACTTAGGTAGGTGTCCTTGTTGTCGAGATGTTTGAGTGTTGATTGTAGAGCCAGGGAGATAGCATCTACTGTGGACCGGTTGTGGTGATAGGCGAATAGCAATACATCGAGACCGTCTGGGAGGCTGGCGTTGATCCGTCTCATGACTAGCTGCTCGAAGTATTTCATGATAACAAATGTCAGGGCCACCGGTCGGTAGTCGTTGAGGCAGTCTACCTTGTTTTTCTTTAGTACTGGTATTATGGTGGTCTTCTTGAAGGAGGTGGGGACCTCGGAGCGGAGGAGTGAGGTGTTGAAGAAGTCTGCGAATACACTCGCCAGCTGGTCTGCGCAGGCTCTGAGTGCTCGCCTAGGGACTCCGTTGGGGCCCGTCGATTTCCGCGGATTCACTTTCAAGAAGGCAGCTCTTGGGTCTGGCTGTGTCCAGGGCTGTTTATGTGAATTAACAGGCAAACTGTGGTTGAACATATCGCATGTCATGTGAGAGTGCCTTTAAGAATTGGATGTTTAAGCAATGTACCTTTAAGAAACGCAGTGATGTCAGAGTGTGGGTGGAGCTGGGCTTCAGCTCGGCCATTTTGAAGTTTTTAGTTTCAGTTTGAGGAGAAAGCTGGGAGTGTCTGTGTGTTTTGCTGAGAGCTGCAGGAAGAAAACACAGAACTGGTCTGTTGATGTCTGCAAATCCAAAGACTATAAATATATTGAATGTTACCTCATGTCTGTTTTTGAAGGTGACGTCTTTTGGATGTTTAAAAGAACAGTTTGAAGGATTATTTAGTGTTGTAGTATTTTCGGGGTTATCTTGGGGTGTTAAGAGATCCAATGTTTATTTAAAAGGTTAAGTTGAGTTCATGGAATAAACGTTGTTTTGTTTTAAAAACCACGTGTCCATAATTGTAATACCTCACCTGGGGTACAAGCCGTGTGCTTCAAAAGCAACAATCCATTAAAGGTGGGAGTTGGGTGAACTCCATGACACATTTTGGGGTTCTGAAAATACCTCTCCCATAACTCGCACTACATGTGAACCTCGACGTACTCAAGGTTTTTCATTCCAGTCTCAATCTCTGATCTTTGATTGTGCTAATAAATCTTCCTTAAAGGGCCACTCATCGGGCTCTTTAAGGAAGATCGAGTGATTTTTTTTTTCCCCTCTCCATTGCTTCCACCCACATCCAGCAATGGCCATTGCTGCTCGCAGCATATGACTATGTTATGGAGCACCGCTCTTGGACCAAGATTCCTCATGCCAATGCCGTTAAGCCGTCTGACCCTGCTGAACAGGCCACCTACAGCAGCGGCGGCCGGCGAGATCATTGCCGTTCTCCATTGTACGGACTCATTACCAGTCACAGTGTCCTGTATCCGCGGGTGGACTCAACCTGACCCTCAGCTATCCACATGCCACATGGTACAGTATGGGTCTCAGTAAGGGTCTTACTGCAGGATGTGAAGGCCTACACCACAAACATGCAGGAGCTGAGCACAGAGAATGGCATGAAAGAGAAAATGCTGGAAAATCTCAGCAGGTCTGGCAGCAGAATAGAGAATGACATGCTCCTTTGGATGACCAGCCTGGTGGTACCTGAACATGGACGCGGCATGCTCCTGATGGACACCCAGGCATGTCTAAGATGAAAACGTTGGCTCGAAGCTATGTCTGGTGGCCATGCGTTGATGCAGACTTTGAGCTGGTGGCGCAGCGCTGCATCCAGTGTCAGGCACAGCAGAGGTTCCCCTGCAGCCCCGCTCCACCCGTGGGAATGGCCAGGTCGCCCGTGGTCTCCATTTAGACTTTGAGGGCCCCTTTCAGGGGAGAACAGCCTGGACCATCATCGAGAAACTCTCACACATTTTCTGACGCACGGCATACGTGAGTGCTGGTATCAGACATTGGTACGCCGTTTCCGAGCGCAGAATTCCTGCTATTCGTGTCTGCCAACTGAATCCGCCACGTGAGGACCGCCCCTTACCACCCAGCTTCGAATGGTTTGGCCGAGCGGGCGGTTCAAATTTTAAGCTCGGAATGAAAAACAAGCATCGGGATCTTGGGAGACCAGCTTAGACAAGTTGTTATTCTGGTACCAGACTACCCCGCATGCTATGATGGGCATCGCGCCAGCCGAGATGTTGATGGGTCATCGCCTCTGCACCCTTTGAGTCTCGTCTTTCTGGATATTGGCAGGAAAATCTGCTGCACTCAGGACCAAACCGAGGAGGACTGAGGCTGCTACCGGCCACCCCAGGTGACGCAGTACACATCTGGAACTTCGGCAACAGATCCGCTTGGATCCCGGGCGTCATGTTGGCAAAAACGGGTCCAGTTTCTTACCAAGTATGGACACAGGGCTATGTGTCTAATCACCACGTGGACCATCGTGCCGGATACTCAACCATACCGGCCATTGATTCAGACATCCCTGCTCTGCTGTCTTCACCGTGGCCCCTGCCACCCCTGGCTTTGCCAGTTGTCGAGGATCCAGAGGTAATCTTTGAGGACACCAAGATGCAGGACAAAGAACCGCATAGCTCCGACTCGGAAACCGAGTTGGACATTCTGCCAACACCAGAGGCGCCCGTACCGGCAATGCCGCGCCCAGACACTCATTACATAAATGCCACTCCCCGGTCTGATGTATGCCTTCTGATGTCACAAGGTCTGCGTCTGAGTGCTGTCCACGGGCGAAAGGCCCGCACCCTTGGCCATGGATGAGGACGATGCTCCGGATTTAGGGGGAGGAGTGTTATAGAATATAGAACATAGAACGATACAGCGCAGTACAGGCCCTTCGGCCCACGATGTTGCACCGAAACAAAAGCCATCTAACCTACACTATGCCATTATCATCCATATGCTTATCCAATACACTTTTAAATGCCCTCAATGTTGGCGAGTTCACTACTGTTGCAGGTAGGGCATTCCACAGCCTCACCACTCTTTGCGTAAAGAACCTACCTCTGACCTCTGTCCTATATCTATTACCCCTCAGTTTAAAGCTATGTCCCCTCGTGCCAGCCATTTCCATCCGCGGGAGAAGGCTCTCACTGTCCACCCTATCTAACCCCCTGATCATTTTGTATGCCTCTATTAAGTCTCCTCTTAACCTTCTTCTCTCCAACGAAAACAACCTCAAGTCCATCAGCCTTTCCTCATAAGATTTTCCCTCCATACTAGGCAACATCCTGGTAAATCTCCTCTGCACCCGCTCCAAAGCCTCCACGTCCTTCCTATAATGCGGTGACCAGAACTGTACGCAATACTCCAAATGCGGCCGTACCAGAGTTTTGTACAGCTGCAACATGACCTCCTGACTCCGGAACTCAATCCCTCTACCAATAAAGGCCAACACTCCATAGGCCTTCTTCACAACCCTATCAACCTGGGTGGCAACTTTCAGGGATCTATGTACATGGCCACCTAGATCCCTCTGCTCATCCACACTTCCAAGAACTTTACCATTAGCCAAATATTCCGCATTCCTGTTATTCCTTCCAAAGTGAATCACCTCACACTTCTCTACATTAAACTCCATTTGCCACCTCTCAGCCCAGCTCTGCAGCTTATCTATGTCCCTCTGTAACCTGCTACATCCTTCCACACTGTCGACAACACCACCGACTTTAGTGTCGTCTGCAAATTTACTCACCCACCCTTCTGCGCCTTCCCCTAGGTCATTGATAAACATGACAAACAGCAACGGCCCCAGAACAGATCCTTGTGGTACGCCACTTGTAACTGAACTCCATTCTGAACATTTCCCATCAACCACCACCCTCTGTGTCTTATAACCCCAGTAGTGTTCCAGGATCATGACCATATGGTTTCCCATGACCTCCCTGGAATACGAACTTCCCCTTTAAGGTGGGTGTGACTTCCCCTTTAACGGGGTAGGGCTTTTCCTCGACAAGGAGATCCCCAGCTGAATAAAAACACCATCCTAAGTGCAGGTCGGGGAAGGAGACCTTTTAGGGGATTGGAGGTGTATTAGAATTGTATTGAAATAAACCTTGTTCGTAATTTCTACTATCGTCTTTGCTTTCTGCTTATCACGGATCCACCATTCCCCTTCAGTTGAACCAGAATGTTAAGGTGCTTGAGACATCTCTTTTCTAGGCCTTTGTTGCCACTTTCACCAGCTTCTCATTTGTGTTCAGAGATCATCAAGTGCAGTCTCTGAAAATGTATTTCCTAATTCATGTGGAATGATTATTTCTTAGTTTGTGCTTAGCATAGTAAGAGTAACCATGCACAGTTAAAAAGACTTCTCTTTCATGCTGCCTAACAGTTGCATCTGAGACATTTGACAAACTTATAAAATGGAGATAAACTATAATATTGACAGCCATCACTAGATGGATCACTGGCAACACCATATCACTCCAGGTTGTCATGTGGAGGAGATGGGTGAAAGTGTGAATAAAAGGATTATGCAGGAGGAGAAGAAGTAGGGAAGAAGAACAGTAGAATACCGATAGGTGGTTATAACTATCCAAAAATAGACTGTAATATGTTTTATGGAGCTGCGAGAACAAGAGCAAAAGTAAATCAATTTGAAGTATTAATTTTTAAATGTCCCCTTGGGATTTTCACTTGGCTTCAAGATGCTAAGTTCCTAATATTTGAATGAAAAGAGACATTGGTAAAAAATATGGTAAAAATGACGAACCATTCTAAAGTTATATATTAATCAATTTCCCCTAGATTCATATGTGAAATATGCCTGTGTGGCCTGGTTATTAACCAAATTGTAGGTTACATATATTCCTTAAGAACAGACCTGGGCATGAATGCAAGTCCAGCACATACTTTTAAATACAAAATATCAATATTTTAGGGCAAAGTATGGGAGCCAATGCATTAATATACCATATAACTTTCACAGTATAAATACATTGAAACTGCAAGGTTTAATTTACAACTTGCATGTTATAAATCTTGCCTGACTTGCATTTTGTTTTTTAACTATTGAAATGATCCATAAGATTCCTATGGACAGCAGAAATTTTGATACACCCAAGATCAAATTTATATATTGAAAAGATATACAATATAAAGGCTGTGGTTATGCGCCCATGTTAGCCATGAGCGCTAACAGCGACATGAGCACAAAATATCGCGAGACTCAAAAAACAAGAACTTTGCCAGCAAGATCTCGTTTTCTGATTTTCCCCACCTCTCGCCAGTGACATAACGAGGTTCCCACTCCAAAGGTCGGGAACCTAATTTCCAATAAATTATTATCTAATTAAAGGGTTCCCCCACCATAAGTTCCCCCCACGATACAAATTCCCAGCAAGGTTTAGAACTGCTTTTGCAAAACGTGAACCAGGCGACGGGAACCTGCCAGGGTGCACAGGTAAGTACAGCCACCAGTGGGAGGTGGGGCACGCACAGGCAGTACTTTGGCACTGCTCCCTGGGGTGGGAGGTGTCCCATCCATGGGGAGTGGTTGCCCTTGTCCGTGGGGGGTTTCTCTTCTGTATGTGGGAAGTGTTGCCCTTGTGCATGTGAGCTGCATTCCAGTATTCTCACCTCAGCCAGCACTCTGCAAATAACGGAAAATTCGACCTAGAGTTTGATGTTTCTACCATGCACTGTAGTCTTTAATTATTAAGCCTTTTGTCAAAATCAGAAAAGTTTGCTATGAATACAGTATGATGCAGATCATTGGCAAGCAAGGTTTAAGTTTTCCTGTCTGACGAACCATATAGTTATATCTGTTGAAAATGAAGGAAAGTGGATTATAACAAACTCTATCCAATACATCATCACTAGCCTAGATTGAAAAAATAATTTTTAAGGTGGAAACAATATCAAACTCGACTGTGATATTTCCACAGTCAGGTAGTTTCAGAACAGGTGGATATTTAGGATGCTGGAGAGTGGCTGTAACCTGTGAAAATATACACCAGTGTCAAACACTATCCACAGTACAAGTTAAATAAGAAATTGTAAATCGAAAGAAGTAAAATGGACTTGTTGGAAATTGTCAAAAAGCTATTTTAAATAGTTCAACAGCAAATGGGTTGGAAAGCATTATAATAAATACACCGTTCAGCAATTGTAATCCTCTTCATCCATAAAATACAAATATTGCCGAACAAGCTACGGATATTAAAAAAATATCCAAAGTGTTTTCCATGACAAAATGCATGCTGTGTTTACTTCATTGCATAATCCCTGATCAGGCAGGGAGCTCACAATGTGTGATTACCCCGCCATTCCTCCGATGTACGCAGCATGAAAATTTTGTGCTGTCCGCTCAGTGTTATGATTGCAATAGTTGAGTAGCAACACGACTTAGCACGTCCAAAACTCATGAGGTTCGCACCATTTAAGACTAGCCATCATTTAACCCCAACCTGCTCCTTTGGCTGCAGCAGGTGCTGAAACTGGCTGGCAAAGAGTGCCCGAGTAAAAAGAACACAATAATGACAAGGCATGGAGCATACTCCAAGGTTCTTAACACAACACTGGATGCCTTGGTTCAGGAGTTGGACAGGAGGAGAGATGACATTAACCATAGGGAACCAGGAGGCCCACCCCTCTGGGCTAATAAAACTGTCATCACTGGCAAGTGAAATTTAGTGTGGTGTGAAATTGAATGGAAGATTTGCATTTCAATAACTTCAGACAGACACTGCAAAGTCACTTAGAACTTAGAACATAGAACAGTACAGCACAGTACAGGCCCTTCAGCCCCGATGTTGTGCCGACCATTTATCCTAATCTAAGATCAACCTAACCTACACCCCTTCAATTTACTGCTGTCCATGTGTCTGTCCAAGAGTCGCTTAAATGTCCCTAATGACTCTGACTCCACCACTTCCGCTGGCAGTGCATTCCACGCACCCACCACTCTCTGTGTAAAGAACCTACCTCTGACATCTCCCGTCTACCTTTCTCCAATCACCTTAAAATTATGTCCCCTCGTGACAGCCATTTCCACCCTGGGGAAAAGTCTCTGGCTATCCACTCTATCCATGCCTCTCATCACCTTGTACACCTCTATCACGTCACCTCTCTTCCTTCTTCGCTCGAGTGAGAAAAGATAATCATTGTGGCCCATTCCAGCTGTAGTCCCAACGACTGGATACAGTACAGGAAGATGGTTAATAACCTCACAAGAGTGACCAAGGTCAGTGAATGCATTTTCAAATGCTATATTCTTTGAAGCGAATCACAAATGTCTCACACCATTTAATTGACCACCCCTCTTCATTCACCTACCAACAATGTCCATCAACCATTATAAATACTTGACATTTATAGCTTCATCATGGACTCACACACTTTGCATCACTGCAAGCCATGCACTACATCTTACAGCTTGCACACATTGTCATCTATTCTATCCAGACAGGCATAACACCTTGCCAGATTGCACCATAGTCACTGACATACTTGCCTCTCTCTTGTAGTATAAGCTTGCTGCAGCAGTGCTGAACCAATCAAAGATATGCTCTTAATGAATCCATCTTGTGATATCCCATTTCAACCCCATCCCACAGTCTTCTGATTTACAAACTGCACATGGTATAATGAGTTGGACTTTCCATTGCCCGATGCCACGATCGGTGTTCCCGATCAGATGAAGAATGGAGTTTCCCTTGAAAATCAGGTTTAGCACAGGTTTTGATGTGGTGAGGAACTGTCAATCACAGCAAGAGTGTTTATAAACATTGTGATTAGCATCAAAGCAGGGTACTGGAGTTGCATTCAAGTGTGAAGGGATAGATAGATAAACAATCCACCAAGCGTCTCTCTGGGCTAATAAAACTGTCATCACTGGCTAGTTAAATGTAGTGCTGTGTGAAATTGAATGGAAGATTTACATTTCAAAAACTGTCAGGGGATTTGGAGCCCTTTCAAGTGTACTTGGCTGTCGAGGAAAACTCTGACACTTATAATGGCTGCTGCTTTAAACATATTTGTCTAAGGCAGCAGATGTTGGGGAAGGGTAAGTGAAAATGCAGTGTTCTTCTACTGTATTGCCTTGACTGCTCTTCAGCTTTCAGACAAGGGTGACTGATGGGGGTCTCTGTTGGGGAGTCTCTGCTGGAGGATCTAATGGGGGTGACAGATGGGGGTCTGAAGGGTCACCTAATGAGTTGAGTACTCTTACGGGAGGTAGCCCGTGTTCCTGTAGTTGGGGGGGGGCGGGGAAGGATGCTCCTACTTGTCCGGGGGGAGTCAGGATTAGAATTGTTAGTGGGATGGGAGCCTGCTGCTGGACCTCGGGCTCGGGCCACCTGTTCAAAATGGGGCCCTATACCAGGATTCCAACAGAATTCGGCTAGCTCTCCACCTTGCATAGATCTGCATGGTAAAGGAGAGAGACATGCACCTGGGCCCCACTCCCAGCATCAGCGGAGACCAGTCCCGATTCTCCACTGGGAGGAGCCCTGAGGCTCCAGAAAAGAGAATCCTGGCCAACATGTACCTCTTACCATGCCTCACTGCGACCCTATCCCTGAACCTTTCTTCTTTCAGATGCAACAGAACTGCAACTTAGCCAAGCAGTGGTGAAGAAGTGGAAGGGGGAGAAGAGACTGATGTGGAAGAAATGGCAACTCTCGTCTTTATCCATGCAGGCACTAGCTCACATTCTGGTGCTGAACATACTTGAGAAGGCAATTTGGAGATGTGGAATGCCTTGCATGATGGCCTGCAGGCAGGACAGTGTAGCACAGATACCACCTCATCAAGAATGACACCAGCCAGCATAGAAGACACTCATCTGCCCAATGTGCTGAGCATGGCCATACATAAATTGCATTTTCACAGAATGGAATCCTATGTGGTTGCAGTATATCTTTTCATCTAGATGTGACACTGCAAAGACACGTGTCTGCAGTGACTTACTTCCTGTACCATGGATAAATCTGGCAAAACCATTGTGTATGTTCTACCTGCATCGGCTGACTATATACCACTGTGCCACACCACCTCCGGTGGTTCTGATCTGTCAGGGGGACAGGCCATACCCAGGGTTGGTGTTGGAGAAGTCTGGGCCAATGGCTGGATGCCCCACCACCACCTTCCCAAGAGCAATTAGAGGTGGTAAATAAATATTGATCTTGCCAACGATGCCAAAATCTCATGAATTAATTTTTTAAAAAGAGAAAGCAACAAACTCTTTTCACCTGGCATAAAGAACATCATCCAGCTCCCTTACCGAACAGTGTATGGCAAATTGGCAGATTTTCCAGATGTCACCTGCTTCAGCGTGAAAGGATTCTGAACCAAAGGAATCTAGGATTACAGCCACTGACAGTGCCATACTTACCTTGCTCTGAGGTTGCAGGTCTGCCTGCAGATTTCTGTGAGCACCTACTTCATAAAACTGAGTCGATGCACACATTATTCCTGGCTTGGGTTGAGGCAAGCAAAATGCTCCAGGAAAACCAGGGATGGATAATGTTTCCTGCTATAGGCCCTTTTGCCCCTCCGTCTCCTCGTTTCTCCAAAAATAACTTGTCCTTTCCTGTGCTGCCTCTGCTCAATCTCCCTCATGCTACAGACTAAGTGGAATGATAAATACAGCACCCGTGACTAAGAGCAAGTGGATGTTGGAAAGTTTAGTTCGAAAATACTGCCGTTAATTCATGTTGCACACTGACTGACATTAAGATCTGTCCCTGCACCCACATTAACAACCTACCCAAAATAGCATCCAGCATGGCCCAAACAGAAGTGTGTGCAAGTGTTTGGGCCCAAAACTGCATCTGCAATATCGAAAATACAGGCACTACTCGATTTAATTTGTGATGATTTACTGTTACTGCTCTTAAATGTAATGTAAAATCACTTGTTCATTTTAACAATCTTTTTATAACTGTATTTTGTTTGCATTTTGTAGAACTTGAAGAATCTCGGCAGAAATGTCCCCCATGCTGGTATAAATTTGCAAATACCTTCTTGATCTGGGACTGCCATCCACACTGGCTTAAAATAAAAGAAATTGTTCATTTAATTGTGATGGACCCATTTGTGGATCTCGCTATTACAATCTGTATTGTGCTGAACACTCTTTTTATGGCCATGGAACATTACCCAATGACAGAAAGATTTGAAAATGTGCTCACATATGGAAACTTGGTATGTGTTCTGCAAACAATATCTCCTAACCTATAGGGTGCCCTATAAGAAGGCCTGCTATTTTTTTTTAATTAAAGTTGTTTTGTTCAGGTGCATATTTATGTTTTTTTAACCAATTTAGGAAGGACAGACAGAAAGGGAAAGGTGGTGGAGTTGCATTGTTGATTAAAAAGATATTGATATAATATGGAGGAAAGATATTAACACAGATTATGTGAAATCTGTATGGGTTGAGTTAAAAAAAAACATCAAGGGACAAAATACATTGCTGGGGGTGGCGCACAGTCCACTAAACTGGTGTGTTAATGTTGTAAATAGCATTAGACAGGAAATCAAAGATGCATGTGATAAACGAACATCTGTGATTATGGTGACTTTGATCTGCATATAGATTGGGTGAGTCAAATTAGTCACAGTACAATAGAGGATGAATTTCTGGAGTGTATATGAGATTGTTTTCTGATGAGGAACCAACAAGGAAACAGGCCATCTTGGACTGGGTATTGTGCAATGAGAACGGATTAGTTGGCAGTCTAGTTGTGAGACAACCTTGGGGATGAGTGACCATAATATGATGGCATTGTTTATCAAGGTGGATAGTGAGGTAGTTGATTCTGAGACCAGGGTCCTCAATCTCAATAAAGGTAACTACGATGGTGCGGCACGACTGCCTCACAGAGTCAGAGACCCGGGTTTGATTCCGACCTTGGGTAACTGCCTGTGTGAAGTTTGCACATTCTTCCCGTGTCTGCATGGGTTTCCTCCGGGTGCTCCGGTTTCCTCCCACAGTCCAAAAATGTGCAGGTTTGGCTAAGCTAAATTACCTTTTAGTGTCCAAAAGGTTAGGTGGGGTTACGGGAATGGGCTGGGGGCGTGGGCATGCACCTAGGTAGGGTGCTCTTTCAGACGGTCGATGGACTCTTGATGGGCCGAATAGCCTCCTACAGCACTGGAGTGATTCTAATATGGTATGAGGCATGAGTTGATTATGATGTACTGGAAAACATTACTGAAAGTAAAGACAGCGGATCAGCAACGGCAGGCATTCAAGGAACGAATAGCTGAAATCCAAAGTTGTTTATTCCTATTTGGTGCAAGAGTGGAAAGGAAACTGGTCAAACTATGATTTACAAGGGAAATTACAGACATTATTCAATTCAAAGACGAAGCGTACAAATTGGCAAGAAAAATCATTAGACCTGAGGATTGAGAACAGTTTGAAATTAAGCAAAGGTGGACCAAGGGATTGATTAAGAAGGAGAAAATACAATATGAAAGTAAGCTAGCGGTAAACATAAAATCTAACTGTAAAAAGTATGTAAAGAGAAAAAGGTGGACCAAAACGAATGTAGGCACCTTATAGCTAGAAACAGGAGAATTCATAATGGGGAGCAAAGAAAAGGCTGAGGAACTAAATTCGTACTTTGCTTCTGTCTTCACGAAGGAAGACAAGAATAATGTACTGGAGATTCTGAGAAGCACAGGTTTTAGGGAGGAGCAGAAGGAAATCAGTATTAGTAGAGAAATGATTTCCGGGAAATTAATGGAATTGAATCGAATAAATCTTCGGGGCCAGATAATCTTCATCCCAGAGTACTTAAAGAAGTGGCCCGAGATATAGTAGATAATTGGTGGTCAATTTCAAAAATTCTTTGGACTCTGGAAGTGCCCTACAGATCGGAGAGTAGCTAATGTGAGATGGCTATTCAAAAAGGGAAGTAGAGAGAAAACAGGAAACTATAGACCAGTGATCTAGGGCGAAATTCTCCACAGCCGGCGTCTGTGGAGGGAAGTGGCAGAGGCCGTCACCGCTGTGGCCCTGACACCACGGACAGGCACCCAGTGCCACAAGAAGGTGAACGACCTCGTCAGAGCAGGCAGGGTGAGCCTCCCCCATATCCCCCCTCCCCCATATCCCCCCCTCCCCCATATCCCCCCTCCCCCATATACCCCCTCCCCCATATCCCCCCTCCCCCATATCCCCCCTCCCCATATCCCCCCTCCCCCATATCCCCCCTCCCCCATATCCCCCCTCCCCCATATCCCCCCTCCCCCATATCCCCCCTCCCCCATATCCCCCCTCCCCCATATCCCCCCTCCCCCATATCCCCCCTCCCCCATATCCTCCCCTCCCCCATATCCTCCCCTCCCCCTCCCCATATCCCCCCTCCCCCATATCCCCCCTCCCCCATATCCCCCCTCCCCCATATCCCCCCTCCCCCATATCCCCTTCCCCCATATCCCCCCTCCCCCATATCCCCCCCTCCCCCATATCCCCCCCTCCTCATATCCCCCCTCCCCCATATCCCCCCTCCCCCATATTCCCCCCTCCCCCATATTCCCCCCTCCCCCATAATGCCCCCTCCCCCATATCCCCAAGTGAATCCAGCCCTAACCTTAACCTCTGCAATGCACGCGCAACCGATGGCGTGCATTCATATACCTGCCTAACAGTGTTGCCTTTTACCCCTGCCACCACCCCCCCACCCCCCCCCCCCACAGGAGAAGCGCGCACACAACAATAGGGAGCATGTGAGGACTGGAGGAGGGCCCGCTGATGAGAGGCCACTGACCGTACACGAGGAAAGGGCCCTGGAACTGGCTGGCGGACCTGAGGACCGGGAGGTTGCTGATACAGAGGTCGGGGGCGTACTAGCGAGTGAGCCACCGACAGCCCGTCCCCATATCCCCCCTCCCCTATATCCCCCTCCCCCGTATCACCTGATCACTGCCTGATGTCTAACCATGCATGCTTCATTGTGTATCGCAGGACCAAACGTCCAGGCACCCATCCCCGCAGATGCAGACCGCCCCCAGGATGCCCCTCGGAGACCACAGGAGACGGAGAGACCCGCACCCTCCAGCATGCGACGCCCGCAGGATGCCCCTCGGAGACCACGGGAGACGGAGAGACCCGGACCCTCCAGCATGCGACGCCCGCAGAATGCCCCTCGGAGACCACGGGAGACGGAGAGACCCGCACCCTCCAGCATGCGACGCCCGCAGGATGCCCCTCGGAGACCACGGGAGACGGAGAGACCCGCACCCTCCAGCATGCGACGCCCGCAGGATGCCCCTCGCACACCACGGGAGACGGAGAGACCTGGAGCAACAGGGAGACGACACCCCCGTCACGTGCGGGAGCGACCACCCAGCGATGAGGGGGGCAGCCACAGGCCCCCGTCACATCCGAGCCAGGACACCACTACCCAGGACACCACTACCCAGGACACCACTACCCAGGACAGCACTACCCAGGACACCCCTACCCGGGACAGCACTACCTGGGACAGCACTACCCAGGAAGACGAAATACCGGACAGTGACTCAGAGTGGATGGGTGGAGACGAACCCCCACCCCAAAGTGCCATGGACTCAGAGTGGGACGAAGAGCACGACACAACGCCACTGCTGTCACCAACACCCTCCACCATCGCAGAAACACTCACCACGGTTGGGCACTTTAGTGATGAGGCGTCTGGTACACTCACTGGTGCGCACAACACAGCCGTCCCGGTACAGCAGGTGGAGGTAGGAGCAGCAGAGGGACCGGGCGGCCGGAGGGCAGCCCAGGCCAAGCGAACATCTGCCGCCCAGATGGATCCCGGGTTCCTGCAGTTACCACACCCACACATAGATCCGATGCAACCACCGACCCGGAGACGAGCGAAGAGGGTGACGGGCGGCTTGCGGCGGCTGCGGTCGCAGGTGGAGGAGTCCACCCGCGTCCAGGAGCTGGGAGTGTTGCCGGTCATGCGTGCCACCCAGGCTGACACCGCACGGGTGGCGTCCGCGGTGGAGGCAATGGTTGCGACGGTGTCAGACATGGGGAACGGTTTGCGAGGCCTGGGGCCTTCCGTGCAGGCGGCGTCTGTGGCCCAGGAAATGGCTGCCCTCTCACAGGAGGCCATGAGCTAGTGCCAGCGCCAGATGGCAGAGGCGCTCAACGCCATAGCCCAGTCTCTGCAGGCGATGGCCCAGTCTCAGCAGGCCATGGCCCAGTCTCTGCAGGCCATGGCCCAGTCTCAGCAGGCCATCGCTGAGGACAACGGCGCCAGTGGCCATGTGCGAGCCGGCGTCGCACTGTCACAGACAGGGTTTGCCAACACCCTGGGCTCCATGGCTGCAAACCTGCAGACCCCTGTCGATACCAGCACGGGCCTCCAGGACTGGCAGCGCCAGATGTCGGGGCGGCGTCGGATGGCCAGTCATTTCGCATCCCCCACCCATGTAGAGGCCTGGGGGCCATCGGGCACCCCGAGGGAGGAGGAGGTGGTGTGGTCCGTCCCGGCTCCCTCTGTAGGGGAGGTCCCGGTACACCGCGACACCTCGGACTCCCCCCCCCCCTTCCGTCCCAGGTGCATCGGGTGGGCAGCGGGCAGGACAGGCTGGCAGCTCGCCATCCCAGTCGCCCGGGCCGCAGCCTGGCCCATCTAGGCCAGGACGCCCCAGGAAACGGCCGCCAAAGGGATTCAGTGTCAGAGGGCAGGAATCACAGGAGTCCACCTCCAGTTCTGCTGTACCGTCTGGGGAACCACGTAGACGTAGTCAAAGGGCCCGTAAGGCCAAACAATTAGACACTGAGTAAGTTGGCACGGGTGCAGGGCACAGATGAGTTTTAGGGGCTAGGGCACGTGCATGAACTCCTTTGGTTATTAAAGTCAATGTTACACCTACTGAAGCTGCCTTTGTGCTCTGTCCAAAGTGTGCGGTGGTGTCATGTACGTTGAGCGCAAGTGTGTGTGTGAGGGGTGGTCTTACCTCAGCCCCAGGTGAGTCTGCCCCCTTCCCCCTGGGCCGCCATCAACATCCCCCGGGCAGAGGACGGGACCGTGCGCTGCAGTGTCACAGCCGCATGCAGGGATGGTCCGGGTGGATGGTGGTACTGTGGCCATGGGTCAGACATAGTCCAACGATGTAGAGCCAGAGCTCATCGCAGGGCGAGTTGTCATCATCCTCCATGGCCTGCGATAGACACGCGTCCACCCGCAACTGTGTGAGCCCAGCCAGTTGTGCCGCAGGTGGATCGGCAATTTTGGGTGGGGGGGGGGGGGGGGGGGGGGGGTGGGTGGGGTTGGGGAGGGGGGTGAGGGTGCTGGGTGCGTGGATGGGTGGGGGGTGGGGGTGGTTGGCTGTTGCCATGGTGTGCGGTCTGTGGCCATACTACCCGATTCCCACGCCCATCTAGTCAGTGAAGCGGGCGTCTATCAGTCTGTCCCGTGCCCGCTGGGCCAGCCGGTAACGGTGGACAGCCACCTGCCTGTGTCTACCCCGTCTGCCCTGACCATTGCCCCCATCCCCCTCATCTGGGGAGGACTGGGCCTCTTCCTGCTGCTCCTCCACTCCGCCCTCCTCTGCCTGCGGCACATCGCCCCTCTGCTGGGCTATGTTGTGCAGGACGCAGCACACCACAATGATGCGGCCGACCCTATCTGACCGATACTGGAGGGCGCCCCCAGAGAGGTCCAGGCACCTGAAACGCATCTTCAGCACGCCAAAGCACCTCTCGATCACTCCCCTTGTCGCTACATGGGCATCATTGTAGCGGTTCTCCGCCTCATTGCGTGGCCTCCGTATAGGCGTCATCAGCCACGATCGCAATGGGTAGCCCCTGTCGCCCAGCAACCAGCCCCTCAGCCGGGGATGGTGTCCCTCGTACATGCCGGGGATGGATGACCGCGACAACACGAATGAGTCGTGTACACTGCCTGGGTGACGGGCGCAGACGTGCAGGATCATCATGCGGTGGTCGCAGACCACCTGTACGTTCATCGAAAAGGTCCCCTTCCTATTAGTGAACACGGCCCTGTTATCTGCAGGTGGCCGCACGGCGACGTGCATCCCATCGATCGCGCCCTGGACCATGGGGAACCCGGCCACGGCAGAGAAGCCCACGGCCCGGGCATCTTGGCTGGCCCGGTCCACGGGGAAGCGGATGTAGCGGTGCGCCATGGCATATAGGGCATCTGTCACTGCCCGGATGCACCGGTGCACCGAAGTCTGCGATATGCCTGACAGGTCCCCACTTGGTGCCTGGAATGACCCCGTTGCATAAAAGTTCAGGGCCACCGTAACCTTGACGGACACGGGGAGAGGGTGTCCCCCGCCAGTGCCACGCGGTGACAGGTGTGCCAGCAGGTGGCAGATGTGTGCCACGGTTTCCCGGCGCATCCGGAGTCTCCTCCTGCATTCCCGGTCCGTGAGGTCCTGGTATGACTGCCGGGGCCGGTACACACGGGGCGCCCTCGGGTGCCTCCGTTGCCGTGGGGCCGCGACGTCCTCCTCGTCCTGTCGGTCAGGTGTCCCTCCAGCCTGGGCGGCTGCCGCCTGCCCCTCTGTGGCAGCCTGCGCCGCCTCTCTGGCACGCTCCTCCTCCTCCTCCTCCTCATCCAGGGCAACATAGACATGAGCGGCTGCCACCACGGCGGCCAACATCGCTGGATGATCTGAAAACATGATGGCCTGGTGGGGGGGAGGGGAACGACGACATGTCATCATTGCCCATATCCCCTCCTCCCCCCAGCCAGGTGGCATGGACCGCATGGGTCCAACTGTTGGAGGCTGGCACCTGGCCAGGTGGACCAACTCACTTGCCCTCCCATCCCCCTCCTCGGCACAGACCCCCCCCCCCCCAACCTCCACCCCAGCACGGACCCAACGCCCAACCTCCACCCCGGCACGGACCCCCCCCCCCCAACCTCCACCCCTGCACGGACCCCCCCCAACCTCCACCCCGGCACGGACCCCCCCCCCCCCAACCTCCACCCCGGCACGGACCCCCCCCAACCTCCACCCCGGCACGGACACCCCCCAACCTCCACCCCAGCACGGACCCCCCCCCAACCTCCACCCCGGCATGGACCCCCCCCCCAAACCTCCACCCCGGCACGGACCCCCCCCCCCAACCTCCACCTCGGCACGGACCCCCCCCCCCCAACCTCCACCCCAGCACGGACCCCCCCCCCCCCCCCAACCTCCACCCCGGCACGGACCCCCCCCCAACCTCCACCCCGGCACGGACCCCCCCCCCCCAACCTCCACCCCGGCACGGACCCCCTCCCGGCACTCCCCCGGAGCCCAGCCTACTCTAACCAACCCCCCCCGCCGCACACACACACACACAACCCGAGACACACCTCTCCTCACGCAATCAGACTGCGGCCACGCCATTTCCTGCCCAGAGCCAACCCCCCAGGCCGTCACTCACCTCCACGCTGGTCGGCGTGAGCCTGGAGCACCGGGTCACGCCGATGAAAAGGAGGTTTGATTCACGTCGACGTGAACGGTCATCACGTCGACGGGACTTCGGCCCATCCGGAAGGGAGAATATCGGCAGGCCGAAAATCGGCTGCCTTGCGCAGACCCGTGACATTCTCCGTGGCAGCGGCGCCATTAACACCCCGCCGACTTTTCTCCCTTCGGAGACTTCGGCGGGGGCGGGATTCACGGCGGCCAACGGCCATTCTCCGACCCTCTGGGGGGTCGGAGAATGACGCCCCTAATGCCGGTAGTAGGAAAGTTGCTAGAGTCCATTGTCAACGGATTCATTAGCACACCATTTGGAAAGCAGTGGTATAATTAGACAGTCAGCATGCATTTACAAAAGGGAAATCATGCTTAACTAATCTACTTGAATTATTTGAAGATGTAAGTAGTAGAGTTGACCAGGGAGAAGGCTTCCGACAAGGTCCCACATAGCAGATTAATATGTAAACTTAAAGCACATGGGATTGCGGTAGTGTCTTGAGATGGGTAGAAAGCTGGTTAGCAGACAGGAAGCAAAGAGTTGGAATAAATGGGTCTTTTTCTGATTGGCAGGCAGTGACGAGTGGGGTACCGCAGAGATCTGTGCTAGGACCCCAACTGTTCACATTATATATTAATGATTTGAATGAGGGAACTAAATTTGCAGATGATACAAAGTTGGTTGGGAGGTTGAGCTGTGAGGAGGATGCAGACACGCTTCACTGTGATTTGGACATGCTGTGTGAGTTGGCATATGCATGGCAGATGCATTATAATGTGGATAAATGTGAAGTTAACCACTTTGGTAGCAATAATAGGAAGGCAGCTTATTATTATTTGAAAGAGTGTAAATTGAGAGAGGTGGACTCAGCGAGACCTATGTGTCCCTATATATCAGTTGCTGAAAGTAAGTGCGCAGGTCCAGCAGGCAGTAAAAAGGCAAAAGACATGTTTCCTTCCATAACGAGAGGGTTTAAGTATAGGAATAGGGATGTTTAACAGCAATTGTTTGGGTGTTGATGAGGCCACACTTGGAGTATTGTGTGCAGTTTTGGCTTCCTTATCTGAGGAAGGATGTTCTTGTTATGGAGGGAGTGCAGCGCAGCTTTACCAGGCAGATTCCTCGAATGGTGCGACAGTCATATAAGGAAGACTAAATCAGTTAGGATTATATTGATTGGAGTTTTGAAAAGTGAGAAGGAATCTCATAGAAACTTTTAAAATTCTAACAGGATTAGATTCAGAAAGAATGTTCCCGATTGTGGAGGAGTCCAGAACTAGGGTTCATGGTTTGAGGATAAGGGGTAAACCTTTTAGGACTGACATGAGGAGAAATGTCTTCACCCAGAGAATGGTGAACCTGTGGAACTTTCGCCAATCCATATTTATGCTTACTATAGAATATAACAATGAAAAATGTTGATGGTTGTGAAACAAGATTCAAAAGCAAAGCAAAACAAGTGCCAATTAATTTCAGTGTTCACTTTTTGGTAATGTATGTGCAAAAGGCATTTTCTTTCACAATCAGATTCTTTAATAGAATCTTCAGTTTAAATTGAAAAAATCCATTCTTTTAGCAAAAATATTAATCTATTTATTTTAAATGGCATGTCTACATTAAAAGCACCATCGCAACACCCAGGTTTCCAAACAGTAAATAACAAAATGAGAAAAAGTAGAAGATACATTCAAAAATTGAAAGCATGATTGAATACCACAAAACCATTTTTCCATTAAAATTAGTAGACATTGGCTGCCTGGAACGTGAGGTGAATATGAATGTACTTATCCTACAGTTGTAAGGCCACTGTGATCCTCAAACAATTTCAGTCTCTCAATCAATTTAATATATTTACTGATCCTGTGAGAACCGGAAGCCAGAAATTACAGTGTATGCAATGTTTAGTCAAATGTGAGAAAAAAAGAGCAATAACCCACATATGTTCATTCAGGTATTTACTGGTATCTTTACCGGGGAAATGATTTTCAAAATTATAGCCCTGGATCCTTACTATTACTTCCAAGAAGGATGGAACATTTTTGATGGCATCATTGTGAGTCTCAGTCTAATGGAACTTGGTCTTTCTAATGTGGAAGGACTATCCGTGCTGCGATCTTTCCGATTGGTAATTATAATTTCTTTTTATGTAAACCTGTTTTTTTAAATAGAATTTACAGTGCAGAAGGAGGCCATTTGGCCCATTGGGTCTGCACCGGCTCTTTGAAAGAGCACCCTACCCAAGCCTACACCTCCACCCTATCCCCATAACCCAGTAACCCCGCCCAACACTAAGGGCAATTTAGCATGGCCAATCCACCTAACCTGCACATCTTTGGACTGTGGGAGGAAACCGGAGCACCCGGAGAAAACCCCCACACACACGGGAAGAACGTGCAGACTCCGCACAGACAGTGCCCCAAGTCGGGAATCGAACCTGGGACCCTGGAGCTGTGAAGCAATTGTGCTAACCACTATGCTACCGTGCTGCCCTTTTATAAGACTACATTTTGATGCTCCAATATTACAATTAGTTGAATTTACACTTTATTTGATTTATGTTTGTCCTTGGTGAATTGCATATAACATTTTAATTGATTTTCTTAAAAGAGATAGATGTGAGAACTTTAGAAGATAAAATGGTGGAACTATTGAGTAACGTATTAATATGCTGAATAATAATTTTTATCATGAACCATTGTTTTTCAGCTCAGAGTTTTTAAATTGGCAAAATCATGGCCAACACTGAACATGCTGATTAAAATTATTGGCAACTCAGTGGGTGCTTTGGGCAACTTGACTTTGGTGTTAGCCATCATTGTCTTCATCTTTGCTGTGGTGGGCATGCAACTCTTCGGTAAAAGCTACAAGGAGCATGTCTGTAAAATTGACAAGGACTGTAAACTGCCTCGCTGGCACATGAAAGACTTCTTTCATTCCTTTCTAATCGTGTTCCGTGTGTTGTGTGGAGAATGGATTGAGACAATGTGGGACTGCATGGAAGTAGCTGGTCCGTCTATGTGCCTCATCGTCTTTATGATGGTCATGGTAATTGGTAATCTTGTGGTAGGTAACAAAATATTTTTAAAGTTTTTATGGTTAGGATAGTAAGTGAAAAATAAAAATGACTTAAGTTGTCTACTACTAATAGTGCATTGTGTAAATTAGGATTTTAATAATTTGTAGCATTTGCTGTTTGAAGATTCTTTGTAAAATAATTTAAAAGTACATGCTGTTCCTAATAGTTGCTAAGGTTTGGGTAAAGAAGGTAGAAGAGAGCCCCTTGAATATATGTTCATTATTGTTCATAGGGCAAGTATTGCATGTATTACAAAGTACCTAAAATAATGAAAAGTAAAATACTGCAGAAGATGGAAATCTGGAAATAAAAAGAAAAGTAACTTTATGTTGCCTATTTTATGTATGAATGTACAGGATCTATTAAAAAGTGAATATGTTTATACTTTTTGATCTCCAGGTATTGAATTTATTTTTGGCTTTGTTACTGAGCTCGTTCAGTGCTGACAACCTTGCTGCTACAGATGATGACAGTGAAATGAATAATTTACAGATTGCTATGGGGAGGATACAGAGAGGCATTGATTATGTAAAAAGAAATGTGCGACAAGTTTTTCACACAGCCTTTATCAGGAGGAAAGTCACAGAAGACATCAAACCTCTTGATGACTTGCATAACAAGAAGGATGTATACATCACTGATCACACAACAGTTGAAATCACTAAGGAGGTTGACTATCATAAGGATGGAAATTGCACCACCAGTGGAATAAGCAGTAGTGTTGGGAAGTACAATGCAGACGAAAGTGACTACATGTCCTTTATTCACAATCCAAGTCTCACTGTTACTGTACCAATAGCTGCGGGAGAATCAGACTTTGAAAACGTAAACACGGAAGACTTTACCAGTGAATCAGACCTGGAAGGAAGCAAAGAGGTAAGAAGATATTTTGCTTTTCTGCTGCATTAAATAAATCAATTTGAATTACAGTTATATATTGTACGATCTTTCAAGTAAGGTAAGACTGTTAGAGTCAATATTTTCCGCATATATAAAGAATATATGAAAGTGACCCAGCCTAAAGTTATATAAATTACTTACTCTAGTATGTTTAATATTACAATTTGTTTTAAAATCCATGACAAAGTAAGAAAAGGCAATGCGATTTTGAGAAATATAGTTATATGTTTCCAAATATGCTTTAATTCGTTTAATTTAATTCTGAAAGAATTGCCAACAGTAAATGAGAAAATAGTTTTAATTCTATGTATTTCTAATACTGAGTCATGATAATATACAATTACAATAAACTAAAAGTAACATGCAAGTATAACCATACTTCTGTTTTCATCAGTTCTTTATAATGTTCAAAATCATATGTGATTAAGGATTGTGCAGAGAGTAAATACTTATATATTACAATACAAAAATTAGTGGGAGACTAGAGGACTGGGAAGTCTTTAGGGGACAACAGAAAGCTACTAAAAAAGCCATAAAGAAGAGTAAGGTAGACTATGAAAGTAAACTGGCTCAGAACATAAAAGCAGATAGTAAAAGCTTCTACAAATATATAAGACAAAAAAGAGTGGCTAAGGTAAATATTGGTCCTTTGGAAGATGAGAAGGGAGATTTAATAATAGGAGACGGGGAAATGGCTGAGGAGCTGAACAGGATTTTTGGGTCAGTCTTCACAGTGGAGGACACAAATAACATGCCAGTGACTGATGGAAATAAGGATATGATAGGTGAGGACCTTGAGATGATTGTAATCACTAAGGAGGCAGTATTGGGCGAGCTAATGGGGCTAAAGGTAGAGAAGTCTCCTGGCCCTGATGGGATGCATCCCAGAGTGTTAAAAGAGATGGCTAGGGAAATTGTAAACGCTCTAGTGATAATTTATCAAAATTCACTAGACTCTGGGTGGTCCCAGAGGATTGGAAAGTAGCAAACGTGACACCACTGTTTAAAAAAGGAGGTCGGCAGAAAGCGGGTAATTATAGGCCGGTAAGCTTAACTTCGGTTGTAGGGAAAATGCTGGAATCTATCATTAAGGAGGAAATAGCGGGGCACCTGGAGGGAAATTGTCCCATTGGGCAGACGCAGCATGGGTTCACAAAGGGTAGGTCGTGTCTGACTAATTTGGTAGAATTTTTTGAGGCCGTTACCAGTGCAGTAGATAACGGGGAGCCAATGGATGTGGTATACCTGGATTTCCAAAAAGCTTTTGACAAGGTGCCACACAAAAGGTTGCTGCATAAACTAAAGATGCATGGCATTGAGGGTAAAGTGGTAGCATGGGTAGAGGATTGATTAACTAACAGAAAGCAGAGAGTGGGGATAAATGGGTGTTTCTCTGGTTGGCAACCTGTAACTAGTGGGGTCCCTCAAGGATCAGTGTTGGACCCGCAGTTGTTCACAATTTACATAGACGATTTGGAGTTGGGGACCAAGTGCAATGTGTCAAAGTTTGCAGACGACACTAAGATGAGTGGTAAAGCAAAAAGGGCAGAGGATACCGTAAGTCTGCAGAAGGATTTGGATAGATTAGGTGAATGGGCTAGGGTCTGGCAGATGGAATTCAATGTTGCCAAGTGTGAGGCTATCCATTTTGGGAGGAATAACAGCAGAATGGATTATTATTTAAACGGTAAATGTTAAAACATGCTGCTGTGCATGGGACCTGGGTGTGCTGGTGGACGAGTCGCAAAAAGTTGGTGTGCAGGTGCAACAGGTGATTAAGAAGGCTAATCGAGTTTTGTCTTTCATTGCTAGAGGGATGGAGTTCAAGACTAGTGAGGTTATGCTGCAATTGTATAGGGTGTTGGTGAGGCCGCATCTGGAGTATTGTGTTCAGTTTTGGTCTCCTTACCTGAGAAAGGACATATTGGCACTGGAGGGAGTGCAGAGGAGATTCACTAGGTTGATCCCAGAGTTGAGGGGATTAGATTATGACGAGAGGTTGAGTAGACTGGGACTGTACTCATTGAAGTTTAGAAGGATGCGGGGGGATCTTATTGAGACATATAAAATTATGAAGGGAATAGATAGGATAGATGCGGGCAGGTTGTTTCCACTGGCTGGGGAAAGCAGGGGCATAGCCTCAAAATAAGGGGAGGTAATTTAGGACGGAGTGTAGGAGGAACTTCTTCACCCAAAGGGTTGTGAATCTCTGGAATTCCTTGCCCAGTGAAGCAGTTGAGGCTCCTTCTTTAAACGTTTTTAAGAAAAAGATAGATACCTTTCTAAAGAATAAAGGGATTCGGGGATATGGTGTACGGGCCGGAGAGTGGAGCTGAGTCCACAAAGATCAGCCATGATCTCATTAAATGGCGGAGCAGGCTCGAGGGGCCAGATGGCCTACTCCTGTTCCTAGTTCTTGTGTTCTTATGTACAGTGCTATCTTTATCTCAACATTGATTTACTTGACTTACCAATAAAAATCCTACAGGTGGTTTCTACATAAATTAGTGCATTGGTTTGTTCCTGAACCCTTTTCTCCTCAACTCCCACAACACTCAATAGCTTCTCCCAAGTCTGCTCTCATCAGACTCATGTCCTGTAAAACTAATTTATGGCTTCCTCAATCCCAGCCAGTCTTAAGTCTTAATCGCTCAACTATGTCGCTTTGACTCCGTGGTTACTGACATCATCAGCGGCTGATGATTCACAGGCATTGTTCCGCCGCACCTCACCCTAAACTGCTACTATTATTCCCTTCCTCAAAAGCACAACTTTTGTTTCAGTAGTGTCTCCAACTAAAACTCCAGTTCTATTTTTCCTTTCCCCTCAAAAGCTTTGTTACCTTCAGTCATTTCAGTCTAGTGTGAATCCTGTCCATAACAGTGAGGCTACCTGAGCCAAAATTGTTGATTACATTCTTTTAGGTTACCACTATGATAAGTTATCTCTCCTTGTTGTCCTCCACATCTCTGCAGCCTTCAATATGTTCAGCCACTCAGTTCTGCTGCACCATCTCTCCTGCATTATACTGTCCTCAGTATATCTCCTTCAACATAGCCATTTGCTGCATCCACGCAGATGTCCTTGGCTTCTTATTTGCATGCTGCTAATCAACTTGTAAACATGAAGACCGTTTCCTTGGGTAACTTGATGATCTTTTCGGTTGAGCTTCTAACTTCAGACCCTGCTGGTTGCTAAGGCCATTTGTTTCTGCTTGTCTAAGATCACACACTGGTTCCTCCATCTCACCTCCACTGTTATTGAAACTCATCCATTTCACTTCATCTCCTGACTCGGATTCTACAGCCTACCACTTATCATCTACCTTTCCTAGACTAAATTCAGTTTATTTATTGTCATTACTAACTGGAACTAGCATTCTGTTCTCAAGTGCATTCTATTCAAACATTTTAACCTCTTTTACAAAGTCTTCTTTGATAACATCTGCTCTGTCTCTATAATACCCTCAATCTTGCCGTATTATTTTGCACTTTCTATTCTTTCATCTCAGGCTTGTGAGTCCCATTATTCCTCTGCTGCACTTCAAGGTAAGAGCCTTCAGCAATAAAAACATTGGGATTCTCTTTCCTACACATCTCTGCCTTTTAACGTTTCCACTTTAAATACCTCAGCAGCTGAGTCATTTAATCAGACTTCCCAAAACTTTTTAAAGCTCTGGTAGTGTAATGGGAAACAGTGCAGTAATAATTACTCTACATACCAAATATTTTAAACTGTATATAGTTTTCAATCTTTCTGTTTCCTAGGTGTGCAGTTTGAATGTATTTTTCTCTTTTAATTAGAGTGGAAAATAGGCATAGTGTCAATTTCTGACTTTCAGAATTTCTGGAGTACACAAAATCAAATCCTGACCTACATATTGTACAATTGTAGATAGGTTGTTTCTCTTTCAATATTTGTGTGGAATGGTGTAGCATTAGAATGGAATACCCGATTATCAATACTTTAAGAAAATGCCAGCAGAACTTTTTCACAGGTTACAAGGTATGGTTATAAGCTGTTAGTTGTATTTCAACAGAGTCCCTTAGTACTATTCTCAACCAGAGAAATGGAAACAAGATGTAGCAATGTAACAGCACTGCTCAGAATGTTAGCAGAATACTGTTTTAAATATTTTAAGAGAATTATCATGTGGGTTTTCTTAAAAATATATATTACAGGTCAGTCGTTTGGATGATGCAAGGAAACTGGTCATGCATAAGAGTCCCCAGAACAAGCTATTGAATAATCCAAGCACAGGGGGCTTGATTCTCCATTATTGAGACTATGTCCCCACGCCGGTGTCAAAACGGTAGTGTTTTACTTCTGAAAATCCTGGATCAAAGGGACACGAATTCCCAGCCCTGCAGGGGCCTAGCAAGGACCCAGAGTAAATCTCGCAGCTTTTGCTGCAGATACTGGCCCCGCACCTCCGGGTCAGAGGCCACACACGGTGGCGGTCTCCAGCGGCTGCGCTGTGCTCCATCGTGGACTCGGACCGCGGAGCTAGACCCACAAAGAGACCCCCCGATCGGCTGCGCACCCGACCCTGAATCCCGGCACGAACATTCCTCAGCCTCCTATAAGGTCCCCCCTGGTCTCCGATCTGTCATGCGAGTATCCTGACCGGTTAGAGCACATTAGTTCCACGCAGTCCGGACTCGGCCGGTCGGGGGCGGAGGATGTCGGAGCGGGTTTCTGGAGGACCTTGCGTTTCAGCTCCCGCAGAATCTGTGACCTGGCGGCGGTCCCGATTGCGTGTGGGAACATGCATTCTCCGCCCCTGCGATTTTGGTGCGAGGGTGCGGAGAATCCAGCTCATTTGAACTTTTTGAATAGAAAAATAGGGATGAAGTATAAAATGGACTGATTATTCGCTATCAACTGTTTTTCACCTGACACAAATTAAAATTATCCCCATAGTTGGATTTCGGTTTATTGTCACATATACCCAGGCACAGTGAAAAGTATTGTTCTGCGTACAGTCCAGACAGATAATTTGATACATGAAAAAACATACGATAGATACATAATGTAAATACATAGACACCAACATCGGGTGAAGCATACATAGTGTAGTGCCACTCAGTAGAGAAAATGCGTGGAAAGATCAGTTCAGTCCTGAAGTAAAAAACTCACCACTATTCTTAGAATTCCCCCATACCAAAAAGGGTCAGTAAGACATTCTAAATGGTGAACAGGGATTCTCACTCCCTGACTCCTATGCAGACTTAGGTGGGTGCTATTCGGGTCAATCTATATTTTCAAGTTATCCCCCGGTATAACCCATATCTTCAGCGAAGATTTTATCTGCTTACCACTTAGTAGCATCGATCCTGGGTCCCACGTTGCTAAGTAAGTAAAGTAGACTTTGTAATAACCACTGTTTCAGGTTAAAACTTTAAGTTATTTTATTATATTTTTTCTTTGAAAAGATGAAATCACTGTTTTTACAGACAGGTAAAAAGATCTTTTCTTTGGATCCTTCTGGTCAGTTGTTAGACCTTCAGGTCTGCCTTGACAATCTTTCTTCTTTAGCTTTTGGTTTTCTCCTGATGGATTTGCTGTTCTGCTCGGTTTCTGTGTTCTATCCTTCCCATGGCCGAGGGCAGCTATGAGAGCTGACTCTGCTTGCTGTTACCGATTTAGGGTTTATATTGCCCTTCTAGCAGTTAATAAGTTTATCTGACATTATCGTAAAGTAACTTTATTTTGCTCTTGACTGTTCAGTGTACCTTTAATTTAAATTACTTCTAACACGACTACGTATTCATGTTGAGCATGACTTTAGTTCATCGAACACTGATTACATTTTTTCCCTTCTAATGTTCAAAAGTGCTTTGATCCGAGAGGGGTGTTACACGTGGTTCCTGTCACTTCTAAAGTTGCTTTATTACCAAATAGTGCCCTTAGCTTGTCAGAACTGTGACCCCGATTTGGTGTTAACTTGTGCTCTCGTGGACACGTCGTCTCCGGCTTTCCATATTCAACTGGTGTCAGCAGGATTTCACACCTAAACATTTGTCCAACTGAATCTAATCCAACTGAAGACCCTGGCAATTCTTTAATAACTGCTTACTAAAATAATGAACTTCAAAGAAGGTGCGAAATATTGTTTCTCTCCATGTAACTAAAAGTTCAATCTGCTTTAACTTGAAAGACATGCATCAGTTTTACAGCATGAGCTGTTACAAGCTGTTTTCTTAACGCCTGTTTGATAAAGGCTATCTGCACTTCAAAACTTCTTTTGCTGTTGCTATTAACCCTTCGTGGGATAGTTTGCTACATTTTCTCATTTACCCTCAGGTCAGGTTTTGCCAGACTTCCATGTTTCAAATGACATATTTTCCCATTTTTACTTTACAGTTCATAAGAGGGTCATTCAGAAGTCTGGTAACAGCAGGGAAGAAGCTGTTTTGAATCTGTTAGTGCGTGTTCTCAGACTTTTGTATCTCCTGCCTGATGAAAGAGGTTGGAAGAGAGAAGAACCCGATGGGAGGGATCTTTGATTATGCTGCCCACTTTCCCAAGGCCGCAAGAGGAGTATACAGTCATTGGTGGGAGGTGTGTTCGTATGATGAACTGGGCTGCGTTCACGACTCTCTGTAGTTTCTTATGATCTTGGGCCAAGCAGTTGCCATATCAGGCGGTGATGTAGCCAGATAAGATTCTTTCTATTTTGCATCTGTAAAAATTGATGAGTGAATTTGGACATGCCGAATTTCCTTAGTTTCCTGAGGCGCCGTTGTGCTTTCTTGGTCGTAGCATCGACGTGGCTGGACCAGGACAGACTATTGTTGGTGATGTGTGTATCTGTGAATTTGAAGCAGAAAACATCTCCACTTCGGCACCATTGAGGCAGACGGGTGTGTATGATACTTCGCTTCCTGAAGTCAATGACCAGCTCCTTAGTTTTGCTGACGTTGAGGGAGCAATTGTTGTCATTACACCACACCATTAGGGTCTCTATCTCCCTTCTGTAGTCTGACTCATTGTTGCTCAAGATCCGACCCACTCCAATCGCGTCAGCAGCAAACTTGTAGATGGAGTTGGAGACAAATTTTGCCACACAGTGGTGTGTGTAGGGAGTATAGTACGGTGTTTCAATTGGAACAACGTGAAACACAAACTCTTGCCCCTATACACACCCCACTTGCCTAAACTCAGACATCTGTAAGAACTTTGAATCCATAGAATCCCTACAGTGCAGTCAGAGGCCATTCGGTCCATCGATTCTGAACCAACCCTCCGAATGAACACCGTTCTACCTAGGCCCACTCCCCTGCTCTAACTCCGTTACCCCACCTAACCTGCACATCTCTGGAAGCAACAGTAATGAGTGCAAAATAGCTTCTCTGGTGTAATTGCTCTTAGATACTTATGCGATCATGTGCTATTTGTGTACTAAATAAAAATGTTAATTTTGTGCATACAATATGTTTTGTCACAACAATAGGTACACATTCTTGTGTTCTTAGGAACTTGTGGGCACTTGAATATATTAGACAAGAATAACCAGTCCAGAAGCAACAACAATCTCATGTATTATTAATAATTAATTGATTTGTTCAAATATATCCCTCTTGTAATATTTAGAACACCTACTAAATGCAACACCTGGCAATCATTGAGAATGTATTTTTACGTTGTTGGTGGGATGTGGAGAAAACTGTCAGAGCAGTATTTATTGATGATTCTGAGGAATTATGTCATCCACAGTGCGTTAGGGTGGCAAGTTTCATACCATAATGGACATTAGAGAATTAATTGGCTGCAATGACAATCCAGGAGCTTTGTTATAGCTACTTCTCTGGTGCTAGTCCACAAATTATTAGACTTATTGAATTCAATTCAATTCATAACTTGTTATGGTAGAACTTGAACTTACAATTGCTGAGTTACTAATCGAATACCATTACCACTAGCCTACTCTACCCAAATTAGAATATCTGAAAGTCACACCACACTAATACCATTTTTGATTTGAGCAGGCTGCCACATTTTCTGGACTTGTAAAATATCCTTTTCCCACAATTTCGCTCCAATCTTTACTCTTTATACTTTTACACAGAACAAAGAACAGCACAGAGACAGGCCCTTCGGCCCTCCAAGCCTGCGCCGATCATGATGCCTGTCTAAACTAAAACCTTCTGCATTTCTGGGGTCCGTATCCCTCTTCCCATCCTCTTCATGTACTCGTCAAGATGCGTCTTAAACACCGCTGTCCTATCTGCTTCCACCACCTACCCGGCAGCGGGTTCCAGGCAGTCACCACACTCCATGTAAAAAAAACTTGCCTCGCACATCTCCTCTAAACTTTCACCCTTGCACCGTAAGCCTATGTCCCCTAGTAATTGACTTTTCCACCCTGGAAAAAAGCGTCTGATTATCCACTCTGTCCATGCCACTCATAATTTTGTAATCTCTATTAGGTTTCCCCTCAACCTCCGTCGTTCCATTGAAAACAATTCAAGTTTATCCAACCTCTCCTTATAGCTAATACCCCCAGACCAGGCAACATCCTGGTAAACCTCTTCCGTACCCTCTCCAAAACATCCTTCTGGTAGTGTGGCGATCAGAATTGTAAGGTGCAGTTCTTTAAATCCAGCTCTTTTTAGCCATTGTAGAGGCAACTAGAAAGAAAGGGTTGTGTCCAATTCTGCAATAGAAGAGAAAATGGTCAGAGATTTCAAGGTCATGTATAAGCAGAGACATAAACTGATGGGCAAAATCAGACTAGACATAAATAAATATATTAAAAGATTAAAAGCAGTAATTGAAACTGCAGCATTTGAGGGAAGGACAGGAAGATGCAGAAATAAAGGAAACCAAAAGAGAGTCAGTTCCAAATAGTATGTGCTAATCTTGGTAGTGAATTAATTCTACGGCAGGTTGTCAATTAAATTAGAAGGGTGCACCAATTAATAAACCAATATTAGTAATTACCCAATCTTAAATATGGTAGAAAGATCTCATGGGTTTGCATCATATAGATTGATTTAAAAAAACACTCAGAGCAGTAAAAATTGGCTATTGAAATTATGCTTTCAATTTCAAAATCAAATTCAATTTTGAGCATGAGATTACTTTGGGAAGTGATGCAGAAAAAAGCGCAAGAATTTCACAAGAAACCTTAGTTCAAAGTGTTGTGGTTAGGCTGTATTTTGTATTTCTATCAGATCAGCTTGTACGTGTATATTTCATGAATATTTTACAAGTGATGCAGTTTAAACTTTGCGTTAACTTTAATGTTTGTTTTTCTTGAATAATTGCAACGCCTATTCAGACTTCAAAGCAGATTTAAGTGAATGCGGAGAACAGTAAATTAAAAGTAAGGAAATTATATTTTCTTGGTAGGTGTTAAATTGACAACATCACCCATACAGGGGTGTATACAGTTTATGTTGTCATGGATAGTCATTTGCCTAACACTGCAACATTTTGAGAAAATGATAGCGGGTTGCTGTAGAAACCCAGTAAGATTTAAATTTGATTTCACAAATGTTAACGCAAAGCAGCAGGTAAAAACAGGCAATGTCAGGACATCAGGTACTAACATGGATTCTGCTCTGTACTTGGCTTTGTCAGCTCTTGGACATTCATTTATCCTAAACTGAACAAATATGGATTATAGAAAAGGAACTGATGTTTGAGAGCAGCACCTGGTCCTTCTTGGTCTACTATCATTCAGAGGCATAGCACCCATAAACCATGTCTGTAATACTGGAGAGGTATGAGATTTAAAATTGAGGATGTGCGAAGACAGTAAGGCCTCTTGGAGAAGAGGAGAAAGCCCGTCAGAGGATTGGTTTGGGTCTTACGTATGCCGCCCCGATTGAGGTGTGGAGTACCAGCTCCAGAGATCCCCAGCCTGCTGCAGGGATGCCGCCCCTGTTGAGTTAGTGCCTTCCACATGTGGCAGGGGTCACTCCACTGGCAGCAAAATGGCGGTGAGGCAGCAAAATCGCTGAAACTGGGACCTTAATCATCTTAACTGGCTTCTTGCCTTCGTGGACCGATCTTGGAAATCCATGGCCCGATAACAGAGCCATGGACAGGACAGATTCCACCTTGCATTTCACTGAGATGTGGCTCCCCTCTATATTTCCAGCCCCTCCAGTTCCAACTCCGTCTCGACAGGGCTGGGAAAATCCAGCCCAATGTTTCCTGTATGAAAGGTGTGTAACTCGCAAGTTTCAATAAATGATTAAACCTTTTGCATGACATTATGGATAGATTTTCAAGGAGTCGGAAACCAGAATCGAGGATTTCCAGCTCCATTCCCAGGACATCCAATTTTTGTTAAAGCGTGATAAGGCTGCAGGCTGGTGCGGGATGTAAAGTCGCACCCTGCACTCCATTGCGAGGATAGACATCGCCTGGCTCTCTGAAATATTTGTGGAGTGGGACCAGCTTTTCACTGAGTTGTTGTTCACAGTTCTTCAGATGTGTCATGAATCAAATCCGGATGGCGGATCATTTTAAAAGACAAGTTCAAAAGGTCTTATCCATGACCCCCATACCAACCTTTGCCGCTCCATCCATTCCATTGGCCACTCATGACCCTATTCCAATCTATATCTCCTCCATCTAACCCAAATGGCCTCTCATAACCTCCATGTCAACCTCTGTACCTCGGCCCATCCTAAATGGCCCCTCATGCCCACCATAATAACATGTGAACCTCCATCCACCCCCCAATTTCCCCATATACCCTCTGTGCCAGCCTCTGGCACTTGAATGGTCATTTACCGAGTATATTCAGTATAGAACCAATTAACCCCATAGTAACTATGTCACATGCAAAAAATATTTTTTTAAATTATTCATTCATAACTTTCTTACAAAAACTCCTTTTACTACAGCTCTATAAAAGTGCCAATAAACCACCCCTTTAAAGTATCAATTGCAGAAACTATAAGCACTTGACAACTCTTTATCTTGTGTAAATAAACCGTGAGAAATTGGTCTAAGAAAGAAAGCTGTCAATCAAGCTATATTTTCCTCTGGGTGTCACTGTTACAACAGACTAATGGATGCCTGGACTCTTAGCCTTGCCTCATTATGCATTATTTGCTGATTTCTGTTTACTGTAACTGGGACAAAGTCCTAGAGTGTTAAGGCCAACTCCCCCTACCCACCTCCATGGTCATAATCCAGCCATTTCTGTGAGAAGATTGAAAATATTTATAGAAGACATATTGTGGCTTTTGGTCACTGTTACATACAGCTTATCTAGGAAAACTAAATACATAAATTTGAATTAAGTGCTCAAAATATCTGTCAAGTGTTAACAAAAAAACAAATACTATTAACACAAATAACATTATTTTTATAAAATGGTGCAGATACAATACATCTTACCATTGTTAGTGACAAACTCTTACATTTCTAGGAAAAAAAACATTTTAAAAAATAACTCTGTACACTTGGGTAAGAATTTCAGCTGAACTATTTTCTGATAAAACATAGAGCTTGTAACTTATTCCCATCTTCATGAAAGTTTGAAGCATCTTTTAAGTCCCTGTGGGTTAACCTGTGTGATATTACCATAGATATCTGAGCAATGGACTTAGCTGAGCACATTAGGAATGTTGCAATTGTAAAGATGTGTTTTGTGTTATTCATTTCTAGCCTGAGTGTTCTTCATTTTCTTTTTAATGACTAACAATAAAGTTCACAAAAGGTGTGTTCCCTTCTGCCGTCTATCTAGCCTAACATATCTGGTTATTATTACAGCTCTATACCAGAAGCAGACCAGTTTTCATTGAGAAGAGAATTGTAAGACCAATTTGTTGTACATGAAAACTAATGACTACTCATTGCTGTAAAATTTAAATGTAAAAATTAAACTATTGCTAAAGATTATTAATTCTCTTTATCCACCTAAATAACATGATTTTTTTTGTATTTTCTTTTTTCCTCTGATGATCCAGCGCTTTAAACATCAGATGACTTTAAGTTCAGCATTAGCTTCTTGCATTTTTTAATAAACTCTTGTTTCAGCTCACCCACTGTATACAATCCACAGCATATTTGATGCATTTCTACTTGCATTTCTACATATTTTAAAAATTGTTTTCTGTAGGAAAACAGTTGGGCAGCTGAATCAGAATCCCAAAGCTGGCAGAGGATTTCTAAGTTGATTCATTTGGCCAAAACTGAAGGCAAAAGTCTAGTGAAATTAACTTGTAGAATACTAATACGCTATTTGGCTCGTGCCAACTTAAACTGTATATTTTGCACTTTTGACATAGACAATGTAAGTGAACTAAAGGTACAGAATCATCTGATTTGATGGTGCAGAAAAATAAACTACAATGTTTTTCGTACATGGAGCTTCAGATTACCTATACTTAGTAGTACTTGATGGAATGATGCATGCAGTGCTGGTAATCTAAAGACATTGTGGTTCAGTGAGTTTTTGTCTGACCGAACATGAGTAAATGTGCACCTGACTGAGATCAAGGAAAGTTAGCACTTCCGAATCATTGTTTCATTAGAATTATTGTACCTGGGTCAGTGTCACTACCAGTTAAAAATGAATTACTGATCTGCTTTTTCTAAACATAATTTCTAACCGTCTTAACAGGAAGTCAAACTTCCACGAAAAGCATTTTGCAAAAATTGCTCTGAACAGGAATTTGGTTGTTACTGTTTTAATTGATTCAAAATTTTGGGCAAAGAAGTAAACAGATCTCAGTCACCAGCTTGAAATAGATTAACGATTAAGATATGAACGATACATTGCTTTTTTAAACAAAAACAAATCATATAGTGATTGACAGTTTAAAGAGCAGGCTTGAAATTATTGGTGTCACAATCCTTAAAAGATAAAATATCTTATTCTCTCTTTGTAAGAATTGTCAATTTCACCTGCAGTGTGTTACAATAAGTGCAATCAGAATGTAATTACGGAGAATCCCCCTTGAGTCACAATATATTTTAATAGGCGACTGAATTTGAGTACTTTCACGTTCTTCAGTTTTTGAGTTTGGTAAAATATTTAAGTCACTAAAATGTCCTTCCATTTAACAGAACATCATCAAAAATACTTATGGTCAAACATACTGATGTCTGGAAATACTTTGCTGTATTTTGCCTTTGCTGCCACATGTCACTGTGATTGGCAGCCAATACATGTTAACAAACGGGTTCAAAAAATTGTAAGTTAGGTGGATCTACCCTTCCTTATTCAGTCTCAGATTAAAATGCAGTTTTTGATAGAATGCACTGCTTTGAGCCCATTCAGACTGCTTTCTGCTATTATATTGTGGAATATTACAGCTATAACGCTTACTGAGGCTTTGGTTATGAAACTGAGAGACATTGGTAGGTACTATTGATGGAGACTGAAGAGTAAGAAGGCACAAAGTTATTATGGTTGACTAAGGTGCATGGCTAAGTTGGAACGGTTGCATTTGCAATGAAATTCCTTGTTGCAAATAGAGGATTCCTACCACAGTAATGAATGGAGGGAGGAATCTGCATGTGGATCAAACTTGTCTAACTTGCTTTTAAGTGGAGTGACTTATAATTTCTATAACAAAGCCTTAAAGGCCTTATTCCAGCGCAGTTGAGAAATCAAAATAGTGGCACTGTCTTTAATTTAATTTGGAGGAACTTATTTGTTGTAAAATAAAAATACATAGTTGTTAATTTTAATTGAGAATCAGGTAGAACTTTTAAAGAAACATGTTTTTAAATTTATATTATTAAATAATAACCTTTTGTGTATTTGCCTGCTTACATCATCTTTTTATTTAGTTTGTTAGGGTAGCCATGAATGCTGTAATAGTTGAATTTGTGCAAAATATCTTGTATCTCAGACTACACAAATGGAATGCCCAGCTAATAATCCTCATATTTCAGAGTAGTACCCAGACTTGTTCACATGTTGGCATACAGATAATTAGTTTGTGATGTTACAAAAGCTATAAAAGAATTTAATTGGCGGATTATTTTAACTTTGTACAAGAAAAACATCAGAGTCTGCAAATAGAGTTTACAGGAACATGCACTTTCTATAAAACTCCAGAGCAAGAATGTGTACCACTTTGATCCATGAGTGCTGCTGCCCTAGTTCATCCATTTTAGTAGCAAACAAAAGTTTTAAAATGTGCAACAATTTTCCTAAAGCTAATGTACTGATCTTCCTTTCTGATGCTCAGAAATTGCAGAAGCTTGGAATCCTTACAGACTGAATGGTAAAGTGTATTTTCATGTCAATGAAGATTACACCTGGAGTGTTGGATTAAATGTACATTTTTGATAAATATTTCATGCCTTCTTTAGAAGTGGCAAAAATATTATTTTGAATGTAATGGATATGTATATCAGTTTACTTTATGCATGTATACACATGCAATTTCATGGTAATAAAGGTTTACACCAGTCATTTCAACTTATATTCAGTATAATTGCGTAAAAGAAATCTCGGCAAAATCAAATCTACTGCTCAGAGGCTATTATTACCTGCTTGGCTGTTAGGTACTCAAGTGACCTATCCTGATAAATAGCATATATCTGGGCTTATTTGACAGAAACTGGCTGAAAGCAGCTCATCTGAAGGGAGCACAGTTGACAGGGATCCACCTGGAGAGGGGGAATTACCAGAAGAAATACCAGAAGAATCCATGGAGCCTGACGCATGCTTTACTGAAGGTATTTATTTGTGTTTCTGATAACAACTAAAGCTGTTCAAGTGCTCTGAAAAATATGCGGTCACATTCGGTTTTTAATTACTGTTTGCATCTGTGCCCATTGACAAAATGACCAAGGATATACACTGCAATGCCCTGCACATTTATTCTACTTTTAGCCAAAATCTGAAAGGATTTTTGTAAAAATTTGTGGTGTAGTATAATTATGTATCATGGTGACCAATAGTGAAGGTAACCACTGATACTAATAGAAGTTTCATATCAAAATTGTATCGTGCAGATTTCAATGATCTGTAACATATACAAAATCACAAGATTTAAAAAAATTAATTTATGGGCATCGCTGTATAGGCCAGCATTTATTGCCAATCCCGAGTTGCCCTTCAGAAGGTGGTGGTGAGTTGCCTTCTTAAATCTTTGCAGTGCCTAAGTTGTAGGTATACCTACAGTGCTGTTAGGGAGCAAATTCCAGGATTTTGACCCAGCGACAGTAAAGGAATGGTGATATATTTCCATGCCACGAAGGTAATGACTTGGAGGGAAACTTCTAGGTGGTGGTATTCCCAGGTATCTGCTGACCTTGTAAATCTAGATGGTGGTGGTTGTGGGTTTGGAAGGTGCTGTCTAAGGAACCTTGATGAGTTGCTGTAGTGCATCTTGTAGATGGTACACACAGCTGCTACTGCTCGTCGGTGGTGGAGGGATTGAATGTTTGTGGAAGGCGGACTAATCAGTGGGTTGCTTTGTCCTGGATGGTTTGGAGCGCCTTGAGTGTTGTTGGAGATGCACACATCCAGGCAAGTGGAGAATGTTCCATTACACTTTTGACTTGTGCCTTGTGGATATTATACAGGCTTTGGGGAATCAGGAGGTGAGTTACCCACCACAGGATTCCTAGCTTTTGACCTGCTCTGGTAGCCACAATATTTATATGGCTAGTCCAGTTCAGTTTCTGGTCAATGGTTTCCCCCCCCCCCCCACCCCCGGCAGGATGTTGATAGTGGAGGATTCAGCAACGGTAATGCTATTGAATGTCATGGGGTGATGGTTAGATCCTCTCTTGCTGCAGGTGGTCATTGCCTGGCACTTGTGTGGCGCGAATGTTACTTGCCACTTGTCAGCCCAAACTTGGATATTGTCCACGTCTTGTTGCATTTGGACATAGAATGCTTCAGTATCTGAGGAGTCACGAATAGTTCTGAACATTGTGCAGTCATCAATGAACATCCCCACTTCTGACCTTATGATGGAAGGAAGGCAGCTGAAAATGGATAGACCTAGGACACTACCTTGAGGAACTACTGTAGTGATGCCCTGTAGCTAAGATAATAGACCTCCAACCAGCACGGTCATCTTCCTTTATGCCAGATATGACTCCAACCAATGGAGGGTTTTCCACTGATTCCCATTGACTCCAGTTTTGCGAGAGTTCCCTGATGTCATACACTGTCAAATGCTGCCTTGATGTCAAGATTGGGCACTCTCACCTCACCTCTGGCATCAGCTCTTTTGTCCATATTTGAACCAAGGCTGTAATGAGGTCAGGAGCTGAGTGACCCTGGCATAACCCAAACTGAGCGTCTGTGAGCAGTTTATTGCTGAGTGGATGCCACTTGGTAGTGCTATTTATGATCCCATCCATCACTTTACTAATGATCGAGTATAAACTGATGGGGTGGTAATTGGTTGGATTGGATTTGTCATGTTTCTTATGTATCAGATGTACCTGGGCAATTTTTCATATTGTCGGGTAGATGCCAGTTATGAGAGAGAGCATGTACTAAGGCCCAAATCTACCAAAAGGAGGAAAAACACATCAACTGCCATTTGTAATGCCTTAGTGCGGTGGGAGCAAACCGTGCTAGTGAGAGAACTGTCCAGCAAGGGGGGGGCAGAGTGCCACAACTGTGGAAAAATGCTGACAACCTGTAAAAAGAGAAAGAAAATTTAAAGAGAGTCACGTAGAAGAAGTCGAAGAGCCACAAGCAAAGGTTGACCTTCCTGGTCAAGATAAATTACACTGAAAACAAGTATTGGACTATTAAACTCAAAAGTGGATGGATACCCCACAGAGTTTAAACTAGATTCAGGAGCAATGGTTTCTGGTTTTAGCTCAGACAGATTACATTGCAACCCTATCGGTCGAAGTACAACGCCCCAGTGGGACAACTTTAAAAGTCAGCAGTCAACTCATGACAAAGCTGAAATATAAAGACTGAGAAAGCCTGAAACCTCCCTGTCATTGAAAATCAGGAGTGTTCTCTGCTAAGCAGAGAGGCATGCCTAAAACTGAAATCAATCCATTCCTGATGAAAATTACAGCTGTATATTTAATATGAATTTCCAATTGACTTTTTACCAGTCTCCAAATTTTCCCGTCCTGTCTGCAACAATGCTCGCTGCTTTTGGCACCATAAAATCACCTCCCCATGTTGTTTAAAAGGCCTACCTCTGTCCTCTGCTTCTTTGCCCAGTGATTTTGTTCAATATTAGGCCCTCCAGCCCTCACAGCCCCATCACCATCCACCATCCATCCTTCATGTCCCATCAATGCCAGCTCATGCAACCCCAGGCCCCTCTGCTTACCCCTAATGATATCTCATAACCTCCATGCTAGCCCTTGTCCCACCATCCACCCTCAATGGCCCCTTGTATCCTCCATGCCAACTCATAACATTTCTGTGCAGAACCAATGAACCTCATTGTAAAAAAAGCCTGTGTGTGAAAGTTTAAAAGCAACCACTGAAAATATTTTTAAAAACTGTTGTTATTACAACCCTATGGAAGTGTCTAATAGCCAGACCTTTAAAGTGTGAACAGCATAAATATAGGCATTTATGTGCATCTGCTTCAACAAACTAATGTAGGTTTGGGCTATTATGCCTGGATTAAGTGCCATGAACCACAAGTCATTCACAAAGTCAGGCCAGCTTCTCAAAATTGCAGGAGGCTAAGACATGCCTGCCTCTGCAATGGAGCTTGCCAGAATAGAATGGCAGGGTGCATGCCCGCTACCCGCACCCTTCTCCTGAGGTATTGAAAATTGGGGATGCGAGGAATGGAGTGGGAATCCTGAAATCGGGTTCAGTCAGCGATTTTTAATGGTCTGTAGAGTCTCGCCAACTCCATGAAAATCCAGCCCATTAAGTTTGATCAGTAAAATGCAAAGTAATGTCATGACTCAAATATGCTGATACAATTTACAGCATCTGTTGGGGACCTGTGCACAAGCAAAATAACATTTTAAATTCAAGAGCCTGCCCAGGCGGCACGGTAGCACAGTGGTGGGGCAGAAAATAAATCAGGAGATAGAAACGACATGTGAAAAAGGCAATATTACAATAATCATGGGGGACTTCAATATGCAGGTAGACTGGGAAAGTCAGGTTGGTAATGGATCCCAAGAAAAGGAATTTGTGGAATGTCTAAGAGATGGGGTTTTTTTGGAGCAGCTTGTGACAGAGTCTACTAGGGAACAGGCAATTCTGGATTTGGTGATGTGTAATGAGGCAGACTTGATTAGGGAACTTAGGTGAAGGAACCCTTAGGGAGCAGTGACCACAATATGATAGAATTTACCCTGCAGTTTGAGAGGAAGAAGCTGCAATCAGATGTAACGGTATTACAATTAAACAAGGGTAACTACAAAGACATGAGGGAGGAGCTGGCCAGAGTTGGTTGGAAAAGGAGCCTAGCAGGGAAGTCAGTGGAACAGCAATGGCAGGGGGTTTTGGGGGTTATTAGGCAGGCACAACAGAAATTCATCCCAAGGAGGAAGAAACTTGCTAAGGTGAGGACAAGGTACCCATGGCTGACGAGGGATGTCAAGGACAGCATAAAAACTAAAGAAAAAGCATACAAAGTGGCGAGGATTAGTGGGAAGCCAGAGGATTGGGAAGCCTTTAAAAGCGAGCAGAGGACAACTAAAAAAGCAATAAAGGGGGAGAAGATGAAATATGAGTGCAGGCTAGCTAGTAATATAAAGGAAGATTGGAAGAGTTTTTTCCAATATGTAAAAGGTAAGAGAGAGGCAAAAATAGATATTGGACCACTGGAAAATGTGGCTAGAGAAGTAATAATAGGAAACAAAGAAATGGCAGACGAACTGAATAGTTACTTTGCATCAGTCTTCACGGTGGAAGGCACCAGTGGGATGCCAGAGCTCCAGGAGAACCAGGGGGCAGAGGTGAGTGCAGTGACCATTACTAAGGAGAAGGTTCTGGGGAAACTGAAAGGTCTGAAGGTGGATAAGTCACCTAGACCGGATGGACTACACCCCAGGGTCCTAAAAGAGATAGCTGAGGAAATTGTGGAGGCATTGGTGATGATCTTTCAGGAATCACTGGATGCAGGAAGGGTCCCAGAGGACTGGAAAGTGGCTAATGTAACACCACTGTTTAAGAAGGGAGGGAGGCAGAAGACTGGAAATTATAGGCCGGTTAGTCTGACTTCGGTCATTGGTCAGGTTTTTGAGTCTGTTATTAAAGATGAGATCGTGAAGTACTTGGAAGTGCATGGTACTGAGTCAGCACGGCTTTGTCAAAGGAAAATTGTGTCTGACAAATCTGTTAGACTTCTTTGAGGAGGTAACAAGGAAGATAGACAAAGGAGAACCAGTGGACGTGATTTATTTAGATTTCCAGAAGGCCTTTGGCAAGGTACCACATAGGAGACTGTTAAATAAGTTAAAAGACCATGGTGTTAAGGGTAAGATTCTGGCATGGATAGAGGATTGGCTGACTGGCAGAAGGCAGAGAGTGGGGATAAAGGGGTCTTTTTCAGGATGGCAGCCGGTGACTAGTGGTGTGCCTCAGGGGTCTGTGCTGGGACCACAACTTTTTACAATATATATTTAATGATCTGGAAGAAGGAACTGAAGGCACTGTTGCTAAGTTTGCAGATGATACAAAGATCGGTAGAGGGACTGGTAGTATTGAGGAAGCAAGGGGGCTGTAGAAGGATTTGGAATGGCTAGGAGAGTGGGCAATGAAGTGGCAAATGAAATACAATGTAGAAAAGTAAGGTTATGCACTTTGGAAGGAGGAATTTAGGCATAGACTATTTTCTAAATGGGGAAATGCTTAGGAAATCAGAAGCACAAAGGGACTTGGGAGTCCTTGTTCACGATTCTCTTAAGGTCAAAGTGCAGGTTCAGTTGGCAGTTAAGGCAAATATAATGTTAGCATTCATGTCAAGAGGGCTAGAATACAAGACCAGGGAGGAACTTCTGAGGTTGTATAAGGCTCTGGTCAGACCCCATTTGGAGTATTGTGAGCAGTTTTGGGCCCCGTATCTAAGGAAGGATGTGCTGGCCTTGGAAAGGGTCCAGAGGAGGTTCACAAGAATGATCCCTGGAATGAAGGACTTGTTGTATGAGGAACGGTTGAGGACTCTGGGTCTGTACTGGTTGGAGTTTAGAAGGATGAAGGGGGATCTTATTGAAACTTACAGGATACTGTGAGGCCTGGATAGAATGGACGTGGAGAGGATGTTTCCACTTGTAGGAAAAACTAGAACCAGAGGACAGCATCTCAGACTAAAAGGACGATCCTTTAAAACAGAGATGAGGAGGAATTTCTTAAGCCAGAGAGTGGTGAATCTGTGGAACTCTTTGCCGCAGACGGCTGTAGAGGTCAAATCACTTTAAGACCAAAATAGATAGGTTTTTGATTAATAAGGGGATCAGGGGTTATAGGGAGTAGGCAGGAGAATGGGGATGAGAAAATATCAGCCATGATTGAATGGCGGAGCAGACTCGATGGGCCGAGTGGTCTAATTCTGCTCCTATGTCTTATGGTCTTACGGTTAGCACAGTTGCTTCACAAAGAACAATACAGCATAGGAACAGACCCTTCGACCCTCCAAGCCTGCGCCGATCACGTGTCCTATTTGTATCTTTCTATACCCCGTCTATTCATGTGCCTATCCAGATAAGTCTTAAAGGTCACTAATGTATCTGCCTCAACCACCTCACTTGGCAGTGCATTCCAGGCTACTACCACCCTCTGTGTAAAAAAACTTTCCCTGCACATCTCCACTGAACCTTTCCCCCCCTCACCTTGAACTTGTGCCCCCTTGTAATTGTCATTTCCACCCTGGGAAAAAGCTTCCAACTGTTCACCCTATCTATACCTCTAATAGTTTTATAAACTTCTATCAGGTCGCCCCTCAGCCTCCGTCTCTCTCGGGAGAACAACCCCAGTTTATTCAATCTCTCCTCACAGCTAATACCCTCCATATCAGGCAACATCCTGGTAAACCTTTTTTATATTCTCTCCAAAGCCTCCACATCCTCTGGTAGTGTGGTGACCAGAATTGGACACAGTATTCCAAATGTGGCCTAACCAACGTTCTATATAACTGTAACATATTTTCGAGCTTTTATACTCGATACACCGTCCAATGAAGGCAAGCATGCCATATGCTTTCTTTACCACCATTTCCTCCTGTGCTGCCACTTTTAAGGATCTGTGGACCTGCACGCCAGATCTCCCTGTGCCTCTATGCTCCTGATGATGCTGCCATTTAGTTTGTAGCTACCACCTGAATTGGATCTACCAAAATGCATTTGTCCGGCTTAAATTTCATCTGCCATCTCTCTGCCCAATTTTGCGCCTATCTATATCCTGTTGTATTCTCTGACAATCTTCATCACTATCTTCAACTCCTACAATCTTAGTATAATCCGCAAACTTGCTAATCAGACCAGCAACATTTTCTTCCAAGTTATTTATATATATTGCAAAGAACAGAGGTCCCAGTACTGATTCACAGCGCCAGGGTCCCAGGTTCAATTCCCGGCTTGGGTCACTGTCTGTGCGGTGTCTGCACGTTCTCCCTGTGTCTGTGTGGGTTTCCTCCGGGTGCTCTGGTTTCCTCCCACATGTCCCGAAAGACATGCTGTTAGGTAATTTGGACATTCTGAATTCTCCCTCCGTGTACCCGAACAGGCGGTGAAATGTGGCAAGTAGGGGCTTTTCACAGTAACTTCACTGCAGTGTTAATGTAAGCCTACTTGTGACAATAAAAATTATTATTATTAAAACAAACTTCACTTTATGACATAAACACGTAAAAACATCACTGCAGCCTCACGGCGCTGAATCCCAGGTACAATCCTGGCTCTGGATCACTGTCCGTGTGGAGTTTGCCCCGTGTTTGCGTGAGTTTCACCCCCACAACCCAAAGAAGTGCAGGGTAGGTGGATTGGCCATATTAAATTGCCCCTCAATTGGAAAAACTTAATTGGGTACTCTAAATTTATTTTTAAAAAATAAACATGTAAAAACAGTACTCATAGGTTGCTTCTAAAAACATGGATTTGAGAGCCCAAATTTAAGATAAAAACATCTTTCATTTTATTTGTTAAAAACTGATCACCCAGACTGCACAGTCTTGAAAAGTATTGAATCTTTAGTATAAAAGCAGAAAAGGCTTGAAATGTTCAGCAGGCCTGACAGCAAATGTGGAGACAGAAAGCAGAATTAACAAGCGAAATGTATCCAACTTATTTGCTGGTCCAATGATGGGAACCCAAATTGCTGAGGCACTTTATCTGAGCCACGGAATTAGCATTCCACTTCCAGATCCCCCAACAAATCAGAAGAGCCATTGGATTTTAATCGAAGGGACCATGATGTGGTTTTGAATACCTCACCAGCACTTGTATCTTTGAGGCTGCAGCAAATTCAGGAATGGAAGGGAGCTTTGGGAAGATTGCTCCCCAGGTCTCTCATCCTGCTGCAGAATCTGAGAGGCTGTAATGAGGTGATCTTTCCAAGAATGTAAGTGGGCTATCTCTAACCAAAGAGGAGTGGATGGGGAAATGGCTGAGGAAGACGGTAGCAGAAATTTGGTTCCTTCAACCTGGAGATCAAGCAGATCAAAGACCTCATGAGGATGGGAATGGTGGGTGGGCTGAAAACTTTCAAGCCCCAACTACACACTGGAGCAGGAGCCTATCAGCAACAAACGTGGGGGTGGCCTGTGATTGGAAGAGCAGCCCCTTACAGCAATTCTCCATTTCACGGATCTGTATTGGACCTGTCTTAATGACATTTTGGATAATAATTCCGAAGGCCACATCCAGGCCATGGGTTGGAAAGCCTGGTATATAACAGTGGGCTAAGCAGCTGGCTTGTAATGCAGAACAAGGCCAGCAGCGCGGGTTCAATTTCTGAACTGGCCTCCCCGAATAAGCACCGGAATGTGGCAACTAGGGGCTTTTCACAGTAACTTCATTGAAGCCTACTTGTGACAAGTGATTATTATTATTATTTATTAGACCACAACAAGAATATTGTGTGCAAATTTGGTCCCCTTTCCTTCGGAAGGATATTATTGCCACAGAGGGGAGTGCAGCGAAGGTTCACCAGACCTGTTCCCAGGATGGCAGGACTATCCTACGAAGTGTTTGGGGAGACTGGTATTCTCTAGAGTTTCGAGGAATGAAAGATGATCTAATTGAAACCTACAAAACATTTAAATTAATAAACCGGGTAGATGCAGGCATGATGTTGGGGTGTCTAGAAGCACAGCACACAATTTCAAAATGAGGGGCAACCAAGGAACCAACTTAGGCCCAAGATGAGGGGAAATTCTTTTACTCAGGGTAGTGAATCTTTGGAATTGTCTACGAGAGATGGGTGTGGAAGCTCAGTCATTGAGTATGTTTAAAGCAGAGATTGACATATTTCTAAATACCAATGACATAAAAGAATGTGGAGAAAACGCATTGAAGTCGATGATCAGCCATGATCTTTTGAATGGCAGAGTAGGCCCGATGGGCTGAACTGCCTACTCCTGCTCCTACGTTCTTAGGTAAATTTTGAAAGCACCTCCATGTGCAGTCAAACAAATTACACATTTATGGGCCATCCAGTTTTGGCACTGCTCATTTTGTTAATTTGTCCCTGAATTCTTAACGACTGACAATTAAAAAATTTAGTAAATCTTTCGTGATTGTTACAGACTGAGGTCTGGACTTTTGCCAAGATGGAGAAAGTCTACGTCTTGGCGAAAATGGCAGACCAATCTGAAAGGTGGCACTTCCTATTTTCACTTGGTCAGGATTGGAGTGGGACCGGGGTTCATGCATTTGCAGTTTACAGAGACAGCTGGCCATTTCAATAATCAACTGCCTCTACTGAAGTGGAATTTTGGTAGGCCAGGAGTATGAAGCCCAACCTGTGCAGGCTAGACCAGGTAAGGGCTAGTCTGAACTTGGTGGATTCACAGGCAGCACGGTAGCATAGTGGTTAGCACAGTTGCTTTGCAGATCCAGGGTCCCAGGTTCGATTCCCGGCTTGGGTCACTGTCTGTGCGGAGTCTGCACATTCTCCCTAAGTCTGCGTGAGTTTCCTCCGGGTGCTCCGGTTTCCTCCCACAGTCCAAAGATGTGCGGGTTAGGTGGATTGGCCATGCTAAATTGCCCTTAGTGCCCAAAAATGTTAAGTGGGTTACTGGGTTACGGGGATAGAGTGGAGGTGTGGACTTGGGTGAGGTGCTGTTTCCAAGGGCCGGTGCAGACTCGATGGGCTGACTGGCCTCCTTCAGCACTGTAAATTCTACGATTCTATGATTTGGATAGCTGGAGTACACCTTTGAAGAGTACTCAAATGGATCTAGTCCTGGGACACCTTTGGTGGAGGTCTGGTGCCTTTTGAGGTAGGTCAGGTACCCGTTGAGGTAGGTATGGTGCCCTTTGGAATTATTAAAAGTTAGCATGAAAGTGCATGAACTCATTTCCTGACTTGAACTTCCTACCTCGGAAGCAAAAATCTAGCCCAGCATATGTCAAAGTGTCCAAGAACTATTTCTTGTTTCAGATAATTTCTGTGACATCAGTAGCCATTTATACTTGTTATATTCTTAAAAATCTGACTAAAACTGGTTAATTGTGGAAAAATATGTTGCCTGCTCATAACACTCACTGAAAGTGTGGTTCAAGTGTTTCTTACTGAAGAGTATATTCTTACTGAAAATTATTTTCAAACCATTTTCAAGTCTGTTCTGCAGCTTGTCACATTTGGACTTTTGATCAATGATTTAATAAGGATACGGGGAGTCCACACTGAGTAAAATAAAAAACAAAGTTTTATTTACACAAGCGATATGTACACTACCCAGTAGATCCCTATTGGTTCCTTTTCTCATACCTGGTACTTTACTGGCTGACCTTTTCTACATTGGTTAATTGAGATACCCTGTCCCTAGCTGGGGAGCTCGTGCTCTGCGAGGGGCACGGGGAAGACACGCATCTCCACCTGCAGGTTCCGTTCCGGATATTATATTCCTCTGCCCCTCACCCCGCCCCAAAGTCCCAAGACCTCCTCAACGAGCGATGTGGCAGACAAGGAGGAGCAGGTGGAGGACGTTTGAGTCTGGCTCTGGCAGGTCATCATGGAGCTGATGCGCAATCAGTTGCTGTATACCGTGCTAGAGAATGACATTATGGCAGATAATTGTCAGAAGGTGACTGAACTATGGAGTCGGTGTCTGAGAATTCAGAGGCCTGCATCTCCATTTCGAAGTCGGAAGACACAACGTTGGGCATGTCAACATCGAGAGAAACTTGAGTTGACACAGCAGGCTGGTCTGGCAGTGGAGCCAGAGGATCCAGGACATGTTTCTTTCGAGATACTTCACAAGGAATAAACTCCGTGAGTGAATGTGATCCAAGTGCCATCTCATTAGTTTCCCCTGGACCTGAACTTGGTAAGAGACTGGTCCCGTTTGATGGACGACAATCTGAGAGAGCCAGTGAGCACCATTGTTAAAGTTACGAACGAACACCGCGTCGTCGGGTGCGAAGCGTTGAAGAAGCTGTTGTCGAACTGGGCAGTGCCCTTGTCAGGGGCATTGAATTTTTCAGCAAGGTTACGTTTTTCATTCTGATAACTGTAAGAAACATTGAGGCCTGCTTTTTCCCTTCAGTCTCAATCACAACAAAAAGCTGTTCCTTTTGCTGTGTATAAACTACAATGTTCCATCGTAGTTGGATCAGAAAAATTCCAAATGCCCTAACACTGATGATCCCATCCTCGTTGCTATTTCAAGAATTTTGTCACGCGCAAACAATTTTGGAATACAAGCAGAAACACCCACATTTGATTCTGAACAGAACTGCCCGCCAAAACAGGAAGGCCCCTTGTATTTGTTTCTACACATAAAGGAAATAAATCAGGAACTCTACCTCTAACACCGTACTGGCAGGTTTCGAATTAGCAGTTCATTTTAATTAAATTGTCCTTTTACAAAAGCATAAACTTTAGACACGAACATCACATCCACAAAATATTTTGTTTATCTCTACATAGATAGTTATATTTGAACCTGCATTTGATACATATTTGATAATAAAATATTTGGTAGTAACAAATTTTATTGTTCATAAACCTCATTGGAAAGAAAGACATTTGATCATTTTGGCTGTAATTATAAAGATTATGATAGAACAGGAGGATGACATTGCTCTTGTATGTAATTCTCTGAGATAAGATGCTGTGCCTGTTCATATCATTATTTATATGTTTCAGTTGACCTACTTTTGCAGCGATGCAGAATGTGTCATTTTTCTTAGCGTCTAGAAATAACTTGAGGTGAATAACATTGCTGATTTTAAAATGCAATAGATAATTGTAAACTTAGAACTTGGAAAATATTGAAAATATTCATATGGGGAAATGTTTAATTAAATAATATAGCAAAGAAGCCACAGTGAAAATAATCAAGCAAACAGTCATTCATATACCTTGATGATAAAACAAATACTTCACAGAAATTCTTATGTATGTTTTAGCCTTCCAGTTAGTTGATAATATTTGTAATTGTATGTGCACACCTGTATTGGAATTAGCTGTCTGGTTTCAGTTCATCTGAGACAGTGAGTCAGCCATTCAGGGACAGACTGTTCAGGGAGACATTTTCTGCCCACGTTCCCTCAAGGGTTTTACAGCATTTTGTTCAACTGAATAACTGGAAAAGCCATCAGCTTCAGAATGAGGTGGCGCATATCATCCTTCAAGGGCTATAAATTAGCACCTACAGAAGCTGCACATGGGACTGCAAAAAGAAGACTGGATCACGAGTGGGAAGCAACTGAAAGCTGATTGTTGTACTTTTGTTGGGCTATTTATTTTTAAATGCAAAAATCAAGTTCATTAAAGTCACGAACTAGCCTTTTGTCATATTGTTTGATTTTTTTTGGCCATTATTTCTACAGAAAAGATTTTGAAAAATAGCTATTTTCAGTTGTTTCTCAAATAAAGTATACCAACACAGGATGTTTCATTCAAGTGTACTTTGATGAAAGCTGTTAATATTTTCGTGGACATTCTATTTCCTCCAAGGAATGCAAATCCATTGTAGATAATTAAAAAATACCTTTCATCTACAGTGTACTCGGATCTCCAGTCTGAATCTGTGTTAACAATAGGCTGAAAGCTTTCCTTTCTGCTTGTGAACAGGAGTTGCAGGTGTTTGGCCAGAAAAGGATATACGTTTCATTAGGATCTAAATGGAAAGCACAGAGGAAAATTGAAACTGTTAATTAAGAGTTTGTGGGCTGCAATATTCAATAAGACCAGAAATCGGATGGGGATCAGCATTTGGTGCTGTGTACTCATTTATATGATTGTTGTGTTCGGCTCGTGCCACAAAGGCTGCATGCCTGGACCGGGAGTACAAAATTGTAAAAAGGCCATCGCTTCTTAAAACTACTCTGAACTACTTAAAATTGTCCTGCACCTCTTAAAAAGAGAGATGCATTCTGGCTGGAGCAGATGCTGAAATTGGTTGCAGGAGATATGTAAGTCAAAAAAATTCTGAACTAAAGTACAGCATGGCAGAGAGCCATCTTCTACTCTATCTTGGGGCACTATGTATAAGCCTCTAGATACGAGGGAAAAGAATGTTTCCAGAAATACCCTCGATCTGATGGCAACCTTTCAGTGTGGCTACATGAGCTGTGATTAGACACTTGGTACACAGACATCATGTACTACTAGGTGCTGAGGTTCTGTCTGTTTCCGGTATTGTGATGGATGGGGTCTAGCCATGTTACTAGCAAATGCTACATTCAGTTGGATCATGCCATATCACCTGACCCTTGTGGGAAGGTTTGTGCACCCTTGACCAAGACTCCTTCAGGTAGTGGACCACATATAACATCCAGGAGGCCCTGCAGGAAAGGAGATTGTGGATCCTGTTAGATGGTTCCCTATACAGACTTGTTAAAGTCAATTTGGCAGAATCAAACCTCATCATTAGAACTTTCAAACAAGCTCAAAGTTACAGTTTAGTTGGTGGTGAGGAAGGCGTTCCCTGTCAGATCCTTCCTGCCATCTCAACACATGGTGGGGAAGAAATTGTTACACACCTTCTGAAATGAGCCACTGCAAAGCAAGTCTGGAAAGAGATGCAGCATTGTTTGTCAAGGGTCAGCCCAGGCAACTCCGTATGACTCAGTGCTATATGGGCAGTTCTCAGGGATATGCACCAAGACAAACGTCAACTGCTGCTGGAGAAACTGCAACATGGTGAAAGATGCTCTTTGGGCCATCGAAGACTTGCTGTTCTTCCAGTGCAAAGAGCTTTTTTGGGGAGGTGGTGGCGTAGTGGTATTGTCACTGGACTACTAAACTAGAGACCCAGAGTAATGCTCTGGCGACTCAGGTTCAAATCCCGCCACTGCAGATGGTGAAATTTGAATTCAATAAAACAAATCTGGAATTAAAAATCAATGATGACCATGAAACCATTGTCGATTGTCGTTAAAGCCCATCTGGTTCACTAGTGTCCTTTAGGGAAGGTAATCTGTCGTCCTTACCTGGTCTGGCCTACATGTGACTCCAGACCCACAGCAAGATTATTGACTCTTAACTGCCCCCTCAAAGGCAATTAGGGATGTGCAATAAAAGCTGGCACAGCCTGCAACACCCACAACCCATGAACGAATAAATGAGTGTTGCAGACAGGTGGATTCCAGGATCCAGGGCTATGTGCTGAGGGACATGTGAAAGCATGGGCAACTAGCGCAGAGACTCAATGGGGGAAAGGCCACTGTCGACCTCCCACCTTAGTATAGGGAGGAGATGCAACCCTTGTTAAACCTCTGGAGCTCTCTGTACCTGAGAATGATTGACATGAAGTTTGAATGCATGTTTTAAATTAACCTGTAATGGCAACTGTGTAGTGAGACATCTCATGCACCATATTGAAGTTGAATGAAGTTGATCTATATTCCACTTTCTGTAATGTCAAATTTAAACTGTTATGTAATGTACTTTTACCAATTTTATGAATCAAGTACATTTTGTGGGGAAAGAACAACTTGGCAGAGAATGGGCTCAAAGAATTTCTAACAGTACATTAGACGTTTTCACTTAGGTGCAGAGAAGAAGAGACGGGGGAATTGGGCAGCAGCAGACCCTCGAGACAAACTCTCAGAAGGCAGTGGGTACAAAAAGCTGTGACAATGGATGCCACGAGTTTAGCCCTGAATACCTTAATGCACTGCTATAGGAGGTGCAGAGACCACCACTTGGTGGTCAAAGTCATTAAATTGGTCAAAGTCATTAAATAGATAATCAAATGTCATATTCTACTAACTGCCACTAGCCTCACACTGCGCAATGCTGCAAATCTGCATCACTCACTTTGCAACAATTTCTGTGAATCACAAATCATACTTAGCATTCATAGAACATACAGTGCAGAAGGAGGCCATTCGGCCCATCGAGTCTGCACCGACCCACTTTAAGCCCTCACTTCCACCCTACCCCCGTAACCCAATAACTCCTACCCTTTTTGGGCACTAAGGGCAATTTAGCATGTCCAATCCACCTAACCTGCATATCTTTGGACTGTGGGACGAAACCGGAGCACCCGGAGGAAACTCACGCAGACACGGGGAGAACGTGCAGACTCCGCACAGACAGTGACCCAGTGGGAATCGAACCTGGGACCCTGATGCAGTGAAGCCCCAGTGCTAACCACTATGTTACTGTGTTGCCCGCACGAACATCATCTTACCCACTGTTGCAGGCTTTACATCAACAACTTGCAGTTCGCGCAGACTGCCAACTATTCAACCATGACAGCCATCTCACCACAAAACGTGGGACCATACTCTTTGGCACACTTCCCTCTTCCAAGGTAAGGTGGAACACATCTGATGGGGAACAGCAGCACCTAACCAGCAGGGGACAAATATGATGTCACCCTCCATGGGGAGACAGTGTTCCCATCATAGGAACAACCATGATTGAGGATGTGGCTGAAAACTTTGACGATGATGGTATTTTCAGGTGGTACAGAGCGCGAGCTAACAGAAATGTTTTGAATGTGGTAGCGAGTGGGAATTTCTGGGTACTTCCCGACGGTCGACGCGGTGAGACTGCTACTGGTATCTAATCCAATTAGGGCAAGTAATGATGCCCCACAAGCTTCATTTCGGAAAAACCTGTCCTGCCAGCTGCTTCGCCTGGTACGCGCCCGGCAGATCCCCGCTAACAAGGGGGAGCAGCACTTATACCGATCCCACAGAGCAAACCCCAGACAGCACGCAGCCATGCCAGTGCGCAGACCCGGTCCATGACTCGGTCATGCCACTCTTAGTCCTCGCAGGCAAAGTTGGCCCATAGCAGACGGGAGAGGGCCCAGATGGGCAATGGGATGCCGAACATTAGAATCCTCATCCCAAATGAGAAACGGGCATTGGAGATCGCAGGGTTGACCGAGGACCGAGCAATCACTGATGTCCAGCTTGCTCCGCAGAGGTTAGTATCCAGGTGCATTAGATGTGAGGTTATCCATTTTGGTAGGAATAACAGCAAAAGGGATTATTATTTAAATGCTAAAATATCAAAACATGCTGCTGTGCAGAGAGACCTGGGTGTGCTGGTGCATGATTCGCAAAAAGTTTGTTTACAGGTGCAACAGATGATTACAAAGGCAAATGGAGTTTTGTCCTTCATTGCTAGAGGGATGGAGTTTAAGACTAGGGAGGTTATGCTGCAACTATATACGTTGTTCATGAGGCCACACCTGGGGCGAAATTATCCGGAAACGGCGCGATGTCCGCCGACCGGCGCCCAAAATGGCGCCAATCAGACGGGCATCGCGCCGCCCCAAAGGTGCGGAATGCTCCGCATTTTTGGGGGCCGAGCCCCAACATTGAGGGGCTAGGCCGACGCTGGAGGAATTTCCGCCCCGCCAGCTGGCGGAAAAGGCCTTTGGTGCCCCGCCAGCTGGCGCGGAAATGACATCTCGGGGTGGCGCATGTGCGGGAGCGTCAGCGGCCGCTGACAGTTTCCCACACATGCACAGTGGAGGGAGTCTCTTCCGCCTCCGCCATGGTGGAGACCGTAGCGGAGGCGGAAGGGAAAGAGTGCCCCCACGGCACAGGCCCGCCCGCGGATCGGTGGGCCCCGATCGCGGGCCAGGCCACCGTGGGGGCACACCCCGGGGCCAGACCGCCCCGCGCCGCCTTGTCCCGCCGGTAAGGTAGGTGACTTAATTTACGCCGGCGGGACAGGCAATTTATCAGCGGGACTTCGGCCCATCCGGGCCGGAGAAGCGAGCGGGTGGGTCTGCCAACCGGCGCGGCGCGATTCCCGCCCCCGCCGAATCTCTGGTGCCGGAGACTTCGGCAACCGGCGGGGGCGGGATTCATGCCAGCCCCTGGCGATTCTCCGACCCGGTGGGGGGGTCGGAGAATGTCGCCCCTGGTGTATTGTGTTCAGTTTTGGCCTCCTTACCTGAGAAAGGACGTACTGGAGCTGGAGGGTGTGCAGAGGAGAGTCACTAGGTTAATCCCAGAGTTGAGGGGGTTGGATTGCAAGGAGAGGTTGAGTAGACTTGGACTGTACTTGTTGGAATTTAGACGTATGCGGGGGGGGGGGGGGGGGGGATTATATAAGTTTATATAAAAACATATAAAATTATATGGGGAATAGATTGGATAGATGCAGGGAGGTTGTTTCCACTGGCAGGTGAAAGCAAAACTAGGGGGCATAGCCTCAAAATAAGGCAAAGTAGATTTAGGACTGAGCTTAGGAGGAACTTCTTCACCCAAAGGGTTGTGAATCTATGGAATTCACTGCCCAGTGAAGCAGTTGAGGCTCCTTCATTGAACGTTTTCAAGATAACCTTTTGAAGAATAAAGGAATAAAGGGTTATGGTGTTCGGGTGGGAAAGTGGAGCTGAGTCCACAAAAGATCAGCCATGATCTCATTGAATGGCGGAGCGGGCTTGAAGGGCCATATGGCCTACTCCTGCTCCTAGTTCTTATGCTCATATGACCTGTCACACGTGTGTTGTTCATGCCAGAATTACAACCCTTCGCTTCCACTGACCACATTTCCATTCTCCTGCAGGACTTCCATCCAATGGCCCTGCCATCCAAGAGAATACCTCGGAGGAGAGTTCCGAGGATGCCACTGATGAGACATCACAAATATCATCCCCGCCCTCCACCATCGCAGTGACGCAGATCTCGGTTGGTGAAAGTAGTGTTGTAGGCTTCTGGAGCACAATCTGGTGAGCACCACACAGTTGCTGATGTACAGCAGGCATAGGCAGGAACGTCCGGGGGGACAGCAGTCAGAATCCTGCTGGGTCCCAGCCAGATGCTGAGCCTCAGGGGCCAGGTTATCCTGGAACTGATGCAGAATCTAGGATGTGGCCATGAGATTTAGAGGGGGATGTCAGCGACACTCCAGCGGATCCATAGTCGATTGAAGGAGTCATAAAGGCTGTGGGTGCAGGAGATGGCACCGGCAATGCGTGGCACCAAGGCCAACACTGTTAGGGTGGTGACCACAGTGGAGAGCCTGCAGCATGATGTCAGCAACATGAGTGGTTGTGTCCAAGGCATTGCTCAGTCAGTGGCGGCCATGGCTGAGGGCCACAACAGCATGTGTCAGTCGCTGGGGGATGTGTGCCTGACGCAGCTGGACCTTGCTGAGGTACTGCAGAGCATGTCCCAGTCTCGGATGGGCATTGCCGAGGCGCTCCGGTGCATGTCCCAGTCGCTGCGGAACATGTCCCAGACACAGCTGGACATTAGCGAGGCGATGCAGAGTGCAACCTGGTCACAGAGGGACATTGCTGAGGGCATCGACACCGTAGTATAGGCAATGGGAGCCACAGGTTCGGCAGGGCCACATGAAGCTCAATCGAACTGTTGAGGGCTGCCTTGACGGCCACTGGGAATGGGTATCCTCTCCCATGTGGTGTCAAGTCTGCAAGGACATGGCACAGGTGCCGCATGTCTCCTTATTGAGGCAGAGCCTCCTGTGACACAAGCTGTCCAACATATCTTCAAACGACCAGCGACACCTATACACCTTTGTCCGTCACCTGCTTCTCCCTCTGGGTCCTTCCCTTGCCTGATGGGCGGCCGGGTCCTCAGAGTGTGGGGCGGGCCCTTGCACATGAACTGCCGCCTGGAGCGTGTTGACGCTGCTGCCACCGCCTTCTGTGGTGTCTGGCGGCCTGGACTGCCAACGTCACTGAGGACAGCTGCTGCAGGGTCTACAATATCATCCAGACAGTGATATCTGTAAGGAATTGGAGAGGGTGAGAGAGACTGATAATCAGCTATGGCTTCCACACTGATACCCACAGATCCCCCAAGCCTCCCCCACACTTATCCTTCCCTTCTCTGAGGATGTCATCCAACGAGCCGGTTGTGCTGGAGGACCTGCCCTGCACACACATTCCCGACCACAGCAGTGGTCCATGGGCTCTGGACTCCAGACCCATGTCGGGAAGATAACTTGGAACAGATGCGTGGGGGCTGATCCGCAGGCATTCCGGGGCGATCCGGAGCTCCGTAGTCCTTTAAGCTCGCTTAATAAATTGTATTTATTAATACAAGCGACACCTATACACCTTTGTCCGTCACCTGCTTCTCCCTCTGGGTCCTTCCCTTGCCTGATGGGCGGCCGGGTCCTCAGAGTGTGGGGCGGGCCCTTGCACATGAACTGCCGCCTGGAGCGTGTGACCCGCGGGTGCCGCCATTTTGGGTCCCGGGCACCACGAGGGGAGGATGGGCGCCGCCATCTTGTGACCCCCAGCCACGTGCGATTCATGGGGGTGGCCATTTTGTCCACCCCCGACCACGTGCGATCCATGGGGGTGGCCATTTTGTCCACCCCCGGCCGCGTGCGATTCATGGACGCCGCCATCTTGGATGACAACAAAGGACCCCAGCATCGACGGCTCCACGGGGTCCGAAGAAGACGCTGCGACACTACTACCACGACTGGCTTCGGTGACTCTGGATCAATCACGGCCCCGGACGCTCCAGACGACGACAACAACGGTGCTGATCAACGGACACGAGACATCATGCCTGATCGACTCCGGGAGCACCGAAAGTTTCATTCACCCAGACACGGTAAGACGCTGTTTTCTGACCATCCATCCAAGTACGCAAAAGATTTCCCTAGCTGCAGGATCCCACTCCGTAGAGATCAAAGGGTTCTGCATCGCGAACCTAACGGTGCAAGGGAGGGAGTTTAAAAACTACAGGCTCTACGTCCTTCCCCAACTCTGCGCGCCCACATTACTGGGATTAGATTTCCAGTGTAACCTGCAGAGCCTAACATTTCAATTCGGCGGCCCAATACCCCCACTCACTATCTGCGGCCTCGCAACTCTCAAGGTTGAACCGCCGTCCTCGTTTGCAAACCTCACCCCGGATTGCAAACCCGTCGCCACTAGGAGCAGACGGTACAGCGCCCAGGACCGGATATTTATTCGGTCTGAAGTCCAGCGGTTGCTGAAGGAAGGCATAATCCAGGCCAGCAATAGTCCCTGGAGAGCCCAGGTGGTAGTAGTAAAGACCGGGGAGAAGCAAAGGATGGTCATAGACTATAGCCAGACCATCAACAGGTACACACAGCTAGATGCGTACCCTCTCCCCCGCATATCCGACATGGTAAATCGGATTGCCCAGTATAAAGTTTTCTCCACCGTGGACCTCAAGTCCGCCTACCACCAGCTCCCCATCCGCCCAGGTGACCGCAAGTACACAGCCTTCGAGGCAGACGGGCGTCTATACCACTTCCTCAGGGTCCCATTTGGTGTCACGAACGGGGTCTCGGTCTTCCAACGGGAGATGGACCGAATGGTTGACCAGCACGGGTTGCAGGCCACGTTCCCGTATCTCGACAACGTAACCATCTGCGGCCACGATCAGCAGGACCACGACGCCAACCTCCAAAAATTCCTCCAGACCGCTAACGCCCTGAACCTCACATACAACGAGGAAAAGTGCGTTTTTAGCACAAACCAGTTGGCCATCCTGGGATACGTAGTGCGCAATGGGATAATAGGCCCCGACCCCGAACGCATGCGCCCCCTTATGGAATTTCCCCTCCCCCACTGCTCCAAAGCACTGAAACGTTGCCTGGGGTTCTTTTCATATTACGCCCAGTGGGTCCCCCAGTATGCAGACAAGGCCCGCCCGCTAATACAGACCACTACATTCCCCCTGTCGACAGAGGCTCGCCAGGCCTTCAGCCGCATCAAAGCGGATATCGCAAAGGCCACGATGCGCGCCATCGACGAGTCCCTCCCCTTCCAGGTCGAGAGCGACGCATCCGACATAGCTCTGGCGGCCACCCTTAACCAAGCGGGCAGACCCGTGGCTTTTTTCTCCCGAACCCTCCACGCCTCAGAAATCCGCCACTCCTCAGTGGAAAAGGAAGCCCAAGCCATAGTGGTAGCTGTGCGACATTGGAGGCATTACCTGGCCGGCAGGAGATTCACTCTCCTCACCGACCAACGGTCGGTAGCCTTCATGTTCGATAATGCACAGCGGGGCAAAATTTAAAATGACAAGATCTTAAGGTGGAGGATCGAGCTCTCCACCTTCAACTACGAGATCTTGTACCGTCCCGGAAAGCTGAACGAGCCGTCCGATGCCCTATCCAGCGGCACGTGTGCCAAAGCACAAATAGACCGTCTCCAAGCCCTCCACGAGGACCTCTGCCACCCGGGGGTCACTCGGTTCTACCATTTCATAAAGTCCCGCAACCTCCACTACTCTGTGGAGGAGGTCCGTACAGTCACCAGGAACTGCCACATCTGCGCAGAGTGCAAACCGCACTTTTTCAGGCCGGATAGAGCGCACCTGATCAAGGCTTCCCGCCCCTTTGAACGCCTCAGTTTGGATTTCATAGGGCCCCTCCCCTCCACCAACCGCAACGCATACTTCCTGAACGTGGTGGACGAGTACTCTTGATTCCCCTTCGCCATCCCCTGCCCCGACATGACAGCGGCCACAGTCATTAAAGCCCTTGGCACCATATTCACACTGTTCGGTTGACCCGCATATATCCATAGCGACAGGGGGTCCTCCTTCATGAGTGACGAGCTGCGCCAGTTCCTGCTCAGCAAGGGCATAGCCTCGAGCAGGACGACCAGCTACAACCCCTGGGGGAACGGGCAAGTAGAGAGGGAGAACGGCACGGTATGGAAGACCGTCCTGCTGGCCCTACGGTCCAGGGATCTCCCAGTTTCCCGGTGGCAGGAGGTACTCCCGGATGCTCTCCACTCCATCCAGTCGCTGCTGTGTACCACCACTAACCAAACGCCTCATGAGCGCCTCCTTGTCTTCCTCCGGAACCTCACTGCCGACCTGGCTGGCGGCCCCAGGACCCATCTTGCTCCGGAAACATGTGCGGGCGCACAAATCGGACCCTTTGGTCGAGAGGGTTTACCTTCTCCACGCGAACCCGCAGTACGCCTACGTGGCGTATCCCGACGGCCGACAGGACACGGTCTCCCTGCGGGACCTGACGCCCGCCGGCAACACACACACCCCCCCGACACCGATCATCCCCTCCCTACCACCGGCGCACCCCGCGACCGCCCCCTTCCCGGGAGGATCGGTCTTCCTCCCGTGCCCGCCCAGGAGTGAAACAGGAACGAACACCGAAACGCTCCCGGAGACGACAATGCCTGAACAAGCACCTGCACCACCACCGGGGCTGAGGCGATCGACGAGGAAGACCAGACCGCCCGCTCGACTCGTGGCATCCGCGTGACACCAAGAATGTTGTTGGATTGTAACAAAAAAAATGTTTTTTCTCTTACTAATATTGTAAATAGTTTCACAAACTTTGTACATAGCCCAGTGTAGGGCTAAAACTGTAGTAACATGTCCGAAGTTTTCCTCCCAGGACCAGCCTTGTAAACCCCTCCCACCATGCGAACCACCACCCCGCCGGGTTCCTTTTTAACAAGGGGTGAATGTGGTGGTATGTATTAGGGGTCATGTGGGACTGTGAAGCCGTGATGCTATTGGCTGACAGATCCCGGGTCCTGGTTGGCTGCTGACTCCTGGCTCCGCCCTGAAGGCGGAGTATAAGAACCCGAGCTTCTCCCCGCCGCTTCATTCTGTTGCTGAACTGCTGGAGACAAGTCTCGCTTAATAAAGCCTCAATCGACTTCATCACTTCTCGTCTCTCTCGTAAGTCATTGTGCGCTACAATGCCCACATAACTTTTCTTCTGACATCCCACTTCATCTTCATATCGAAATCTCTTCATCTGCTTTTTCCTTTCAATTATTTTAAGAATTGCAACATAGCCAGGCAGAGTTAGAAGAGGAGGAGGTGGTAGAACATTAAATTGGTATTGAAAAAGGAACACTGTCATTCACTCTCAGACTCAGCCCTCAGCTCAGATACTGGAACAGTGCATACTTTGGAGGACAGTAGAGGTTAGCACTGCTGCCTCATGGTGCCGAGGACCCATGTTCGATCCTAGCCCCAGATCACTGCCCATGTGGAGTTTGCGCATTCTCCCCGTATTTGCGTGGGTCTTACCCCCCCCCCCCCCAACAACCCAAAGATATGCAGGCTAAATTGCCCCCAAATTGGAAAAAAATGTAAAAATATTTTGGAGGACTGCTTAGGGGCGGGATCCATATATAGTGAGATACAGAGTGAGAATGGCCTGCATTAGAACTCGGGCTGGGATTCTCTGAAAACGCGGCTAAGTGTCGACGCCGGCGTAAACACCGGAGTGTTTCACGCCAGCGTCAACGGGCCCCATGGCCCAGCGATTCTGTTGCCCGGGGGGCCAGCACGGCGCTGGAGTGCCCAGCTGGCCGTGGGTTGGCGCATGCGCGCAGCGGCTGCTTGCAAGGCAGTGCCGCGCAACATGGCACAGCCACACAGTGGGCCGGCGCCAAAGAAGCTAGGCTCCCCCCGGATCGAGTGCGCCCGCCGCTTGGTGGCCCCAATCGCGGGCCTGGCCATCGTGGAGGCCCCCCCGGAGTCTGGTCCCCGCGCCTCTGCCACCAGGACAGCCACCGTGGCCGCGGGTCCGAGCTCCCGCCGGGTGGAACCATGTTAGAACCATGCCGGCGGAAACTCGGCCGGTCGATCGCGGAGATTCGCCGTGGGGGCCTCTTTCTTCGACCCCCGACCGGCGCCGCGTCGACTGCGGCTGGTGGCAATTCTCCGGTCGCCGGAGAATCGCAGCCCGCCGTCGGACCGGCGTCGTGGGCCGTCTCAGCGTCATCTCCGATTCTCCGAGCCGTCGCAGGCTCAATTCTAATGCAGAGCTTTGAGGTGCAGAGGGATTTTGATGTCCTCTTGCATAAATCACAAAGAGCTAGTATATAGGTACAGCAAGTAAAGCTAATTGAATGTTATTGTTGTTACGACACCCTGTGCCCGACCCGGAGTTGCAACATGATTGAAAATAACTTTTATTTTTAAAGTACCCGGGGTCTTTGACTGCTCAATAACTACAGTCATCAGGTTTGTAAATTTAAGCACAATTTTTTTAAATTTTTAACAGTAACTCTAATGACTTGGGGAACAAATGCAACTGGTCATCTACTATCTAATCTCTAACCCCCCTTTTAACTCGCCCCACCTTCTGCACACACACACAAACAAACACAGAAGGGAAAGAGGGATATAAAATAATGATGACAGTAAAAGGCTAGGAGTCCTTGTTTCAGATGGACGTCTTCCAGTTATTTCTTTAGTCTAGACTGCCAGGTGGATGGTTTCTTTTCTTTCAGTTTGTAATTGTTTTCACTGTAGACTCTCAGCAATAGTAGGCAGCCAGCAATTGAGCGAGAGAAGATAACTTCCTCTTTCAGGGTCTAGAAGTTTCTGCCTTCAGACAGAGGCAGCAGAGCAGAGAGAGAGTTGCTTCCACCTTGAGGGCTCAGTGACTTCTGGGTTCTCTCCGAAAAACTCCATCTGACAGGAACCAATTGCCGTTGGTTGCCAGGCAGAATAGTATCCCTGGCAAAACCATTGGCCACCAGCCAACCAATCAAAACAAACACCTCTCTCTTGGATGTCACAATATCTGGGTTCTTCTGCCCAAAATACAAAACTTTGTAATACACGTTTTGACACTTGGAGTTCCTTACTTTCTCTACTCAACTTTAAAGTATGTCTCCATTAACGATTCATGGACCAAAATTAATAGATAATATAATAGAAATAGGAAGTAAGGGAACCAACAGGAAGGGTCCTTACATTATTTATTGTGAGGGGAATTGGTTGCAAAAGTTGGGAGGTTATGCTCCAGGTGTACAGGGCATTTATCAGGCCACATTTGGAGTATTGTGCACAGTATTGGTCTCCTTATTTAAAGAAATACATAAATGTGTTAGAAGCAGTTCAAAGAAGGTTTAGTAGACTAATAGCTGGAATAGAGGAAGGTTGGACAGGTTGAATTTGTATCCGCTAGAATTTAGAAGAGTAAGAAATGACTTGATCGTAATCTTTATGGTCCAGAGAGGTATTGACAGGTTGGATGTGAAGAGTATGTTTCCTCTTGTCAGAGAATCTAGAACGAGGGGGTCAGTGTTTAAAAAAAAGGATCGCTCCTACAAAACGGAAATGAGAAGAAATATTTTATCTGAGGAGCATGAGTCTCTGGAATTCTCTTCTTCAAAAGACAATGGAAACAGAATCTTTGAATATTTTTAAGGCAGAGCTAGATAGATTCTTGATTAACAAGGGGGGTGAAAGGTTTTCGGTTGAGATTGTAATCAGATCGGTCATGATTTTATTGAATGGCGGAGAAGACACGAGGGGCCAAGTGGCCTATTGCTCCTAATTTGTATGTTCGTATGTATGTTCAATCACTAGCACACTGAAAAGCTGTTTAAATGTCCCAGCTTTTCAGTGTATTAGTGAACAAAAAGTACTACAGCTGGTGCCATAAAAATGGACGTGCCTTGTCTTTCCCCGATGATCCAGTGCTGCGAAGAAGCTGTTGGATTTCAGGTACATTCCTTATTTCTGAGGGTGTCGAGATCAGAAGTCTCTGCGAGAAATGCAGAACTCTAGTAAGTTGTAGAAAAGAAGGAAAAGAGTGGCAATCTGATGGTGCTTGCCACTCCTTGGAAGATTCAGGTCTATTTCTATGTTGCCTAAGTATTGTGCATTTGAGCCATGAGGTTAGCAGCCCTTGTTGCTCAGAAGCCACCCTCTGGTTTTTCACTGTGGCTTAATGCAGATGGTACGGTGGGCTGGCATGGAATAAAGGCATCATAACTGCTGTCTAAATAGTGGGCATTAGCCTGCATGATGCACTGAGATAGTCACACACCAGCTAGTCATTGAATAGGTGGAATCCCTACTGGATGTTGTACCCCTCAGAATTTACACACAGCAGTTGCAAAGCAACATATGTGCAATCTGCAGCCTGGAGCAACCTGCAATTTGGACAAAGTGATATGCTCATTCTGCCTGTTTGTCTCTTGACAAAAGGGGCACTCTTTATAACAGTCTCTATAACCCATCAAAACATTTCTACAAACTCAGTAACAAGCAAAAGGGGTCAATCAACAATGAATCTGAATGTAGTTGATGACCCTTTGAAATAGCACTGGTTGGAGGTCCTCCCTAAGGTTCTTTATCAGCAGTTCTGCAAGGTTGAGAGAGGTCTTGAATAAGAACATACAGGTCAAAAATGACACTGCAGGTGTTAAATCAGCATTACATGTTGTCTGACATCAAGATATTTAGACTCTGCATATTCCTGGGCCATTCTCCCTGTTGTTGCTCTAACGTCCATACCAAAAGGCTGCCCAGCATGGGCAGTGCCAGAAGTGTGCACTCATGCCTCAGGTGATACTTTGCATCCGAAACGGCACCAAATATATGGGGACTATGGAGCTATACTATCTTTCAAACAAAGTAAAATTATTTAACTGCGCAGTGAACTGCAGACAAGTTGTAATGATTGAGCTAATTGAGTTTGGCAAAGCTGTTGTTATGCATGCTCACTTGCTGTGGAATGAAACAGCTTAATGATTCATATATTATTTTGTCTTTCCATGTGGTTTCTCAGCCTGTATTCTGAGAGATTGAAGAAGCAGTTATGAGAAAGGTACATGAGAATGGAGGCCATTCATCCCATCGGGTTCATGTCAGCTCTATGTAGAAAAATTCATTCAGCCACATTCCCCTGTTCTATCCTCATAGACTTGCAAGTTTATTTCTTTCAAGTGTCCCATCCAATTTCCATTTTAAATCATCATCTCAGTTCCTACTCGGGGTAGCACTGTGGTTAGCACAGTTGCTTCACAGCGCCAGGGTTCCAGATTTGATTCCCGGCTTGGGTCAGTGTCTGTGCGGAGCCTGCACGTTCTCCCCGTGTCTGCGTTGGTTTCCTCCAGGTGCTCCGGTTTCCTCCCACAGTCCAAAGATGTGCAGGTTAGGTGGATTTGCCATGATAAATTGACCTATGTGTCCAAAAAAGGTTAGGTAGGGTGACTGGGTTACGAGGATGGGGTGGAGGTGTGGCTTAAGTAGGGTGCTCTTTCCAAGGGCTGTTGCAGACTCGATGGGCCAAATGGCCTCCTTCTGCACTGTAAATTCTATGATTCTATTTTTTTTTCATAAATTAAGAGTATCCAATTTTTTTTTTTTTTTTACAATTAAGGGGCAATTTAGCGTGGCCAACCCACCTACCCTGCACATCTTTGGGTTGTGGGGATGGAACCCACACAGACATGTGGAGAATGTAATTCTATGATTCTATGATACACCCCTTCTATGTAATGAGCTCCAGTTCATTCGCACTCACTACAATTTATTACGCTCTGAGATCAGATCCCAACAGTGGCTAGGAGACCAGACTGAAACCCCAATATTTTATTTCGTAAGACTGCGGACAGAATACTTCGTTCCAAGAGTGATTGCACAAATAAATAGGGATATGGTATTTTAAAACATAAATATATTATTATTAAACTATTAAACTTTTTAAAATCACACCCAAAAGTAGCTTATAATTACCCTTTAAACACTACTACTCAACACCATAAATACAGTACTCTAAATTACTATCTCTATTCCCATTTAAACAACAAGAAAGGGAAAAAACATACAGCTCCCAATCCATCCCACATCCCGAATGGCACAGATTTATACTTGCTTTCCAGAGCAGATTTTGCTCCTGTTAAACCCCTGCAGACTTTGGCTGGATGTCTTCAAAAAGCTGTTTCAACTGGTTTGTTTCAGCTTTTCCCTTGTCCTTAGGCAAGCATTGCTTTAAATATTATTACTCTTTTTTTAACTATCCTATTGTGAGAGCAAAATAATTTATTTGTTGTCTAAAGGGGTAGCCAGATTAGAACTCAACTCAAAAAACTTCCTCAAAATGTCTGAATACCTCACCTGCCCAGGCTGAAAACATTTTAACTGCCCAGGGTCTCCCCCTCGTCAAACAACATTGCATTTAAGGTTCCGAAAGCTAGTGACATCGAAACAAACCTGTTGGACTTTAACCTGGTGTTGTAAGACTTCGTACTGTGCTCACCCCAGTCCAACGCCGGCATCTCCACAACATTGCATTAGCACAGGCTGTTTTTACTCTGGTCAATTTCACCTCTGGTTCTTAAAAGCTTTCTGATCTTGAAAAACAAGATTATTTTTAAGACATGACTACTGCAGTCAAACACACTCTAAACCTAAACTCTAGGAACAGCTTCTTCCCCACAGCTACTAGACTCCTCAATGACTCTCCCTCGGACTGATCTGTTCCCTGTAAGAACACTATTCACGATGCCTTATGCTTCTCTTGCTCATGTATTTGCTTTGTTTGGCCCCTTGTTCCGCACTGTAACCCATCACTTTGTCAATGTACCATTTGTCAATGTACTCTGCCAATTATTCTTTTTTGTCTACTATGTACGTACTGTGTACGTTCCCTTGGCCGCAGAAAAATACTTTTCACTGTACTACGGTACATGTGACAAATCAAATCAAACCCAAGGCTTTCAACTCTCAAATTGCCAAATATCTACAGTCCAAAATCCCACATTCATCACAAATAAAGTTTTTCCACACATCCCCGCTATATATCTTGCCCAAAGGTATAAAACTCTGCCTCCAGTACTTGCACTATCAGCAAATGGGAACGGCTTTTCTTTGACTACCTTATCTAAGCCTGTTTAATCTGATAAAGCTTTATCAAATCTCCCCATAATCTTCTTTGCTCCAAGGAAAACAACCCCAAGGCCATGGAAAGATTTGATAAAATGGCATGAATTTTAAAATTAATATCTTGTTACACTCTGAGCCAATCTAAGACAGTGAACACAGGGGTGGAAGGGGAATGGGACTTGGTGTGAGTTACAACATGGGTAACAGGGTTTTGAAGACGTCCACTGAGGGTGAAATGTGGGAGACCAGCCAGCAGTGTGTTGGCATGGCTGAGTCTAGAGGTAACTACGACATAATTGAGGACTTCAACAGCAGATGAGTTGAGATGGAGTGAAGTCCGGTGATGTTAGCTCGGTGGAAATGGGTAATCTTAGTCATGGCATGAGTGTGAAACCAGAAGCTTATCTTGTGATCAGATGAAACACCAAGGTTACAAACAGACTGTCCTTAATCTCAGATTGTTTCCAGAAAAGGGATGATGTCAGTAGCTAGGTAATAGAGTTTGGAGCTGAACTTAAAGACAATGGATGGAATATTACGGCTACAACACAGCGGGAGTAATACAATTCGGTGAGCCGTTCAAAACTTGCATTGACTTCAAAAACAGAATATCTCACGAGTGGGAGAGGCAGTAAAATTCCACCCAATGGTTTCAGTCTTCACAATATTTAATTGAATGAAACATGTGCTCAACATAACATCCCTGCTTTTGAACTCAATACCTCTATTTATGAAGCCCAAGATCACTTATGCTTTGCTAACTAATCTCGCAACATACCTTGCCACCTTCAAAGATCTATAGAAACACAGAAAATAAGAACAGGAGGAGGCCTTTCAGCCCTTCATGTCTGCTCCGCCATTGATTATGATCATGGCTGATCATTCAACTCAATAGCCTAACCCCGCCTTCCCCCTCCCACATATCCTTTGATCCACTTTGTCCCAATTATCTAACTACTTCTTGAAAACATAAAATGTTTTGGCCTCAACTACTTTCTGTGGTAATGAATTCCACAGGCCGACCACTCTCTGGGTGAAAAAGTTTCTCCTCATCTCTGTCCTCAATGGGCTACCAGTATCATCAGACTGTGACCCATGGTCTGGACCCCTGGCCATCAGGAGCATCATTCCTGCATCTAGCCTTTGTTAGACGTTTAGCTGCTGTTGTATAAAGGTTCTGCTCCTTTTCCACAAACATCTTTATTTTACTTTAACAGACTCTACACAAAACGCTACCATCACATCACCTGACCCAAAGGCCACCTGAAGCCCCTTTACATATCAGTGTCAATTATTGGATACTTAACATAAATGAGACAACTAATTGGAATGTCTCTTCACCCATTACTTAACAGTCTCCCCTTCCTTGGAGAAAAAAAAATTATTAGGTGAAACCAAAATTACAAGAAACTCAAAAACACACACAATTTCCCACCTTTTTTTTTCATTTTTGGAAGAAGAAAAAAACAGTCACAGAAACAGGCGCCATTAACAATATCCAAAAGTTTCTGTGAACTAGCCCCTCTTTTTGTAAAAGTCTGACAATTGATAGCTACTGTCAACCCATTTAATTTTTGCTATTTCCCCTCTGTCCAACATCTGCTTCAAACTTGCGATGTCTATCCTTAACCTTTTTTCATTGACACTTTTTATAGAGTGCACATTTTCCCTCAGGGATTTATTGTCAATGTGACATTCAATAGGTATATTACCCAAATCCCCTAATCCCAAAATTTCTGTCAATATCTGAGATATATTAACGGCCATATCCACCGCCTCGACAAGGCTTAACGTCTCAGCAGCCAAAGTGCTTTTGACCACTCTCCTTATTTTCTTTGTTTCCCACACAAGCGGGCAACATTTACCATTCCATTGTTCCCCAATCGGAAAATTATAAAACCTCCTGCGCTTGAAACCCCATCACATAAATTTGCATCGGACGCATCACTATAAACTATGAGTTTCAAGTTCCTACGGTCATAAAACCGGGAACATCAAAACACACTCCTGCATTTTTAGTTTGGCCAATGCTTTATTTGCTCATATTATGTCTTCCACTTTGGGATCATTCATTTTTGTACTCAACTCTAAGACATCAAAACTCACTCCGGTCTCGTCTAACTACCTAACCAATTCAGTTGCCCAATTAAACTTCACAGTTGCTCTTTTTCCATCTTTGAAACCATTGCGTCTTTTTGTGAAACCCGGTCACGACTAATTGCTATTGGGCTGATGCTTTCCAAATAAGATTGCTGACGTAAAGTTGCCTCTAACTTAGTCTGTCCGATTTCCAGTCCAATATATTTTAATGAAGCCTGACTTCCAACCGTGAATTCTTTCCTCAAACCAGAGATTACAAAAGCTTTGAAATCACTAGTCCCACCCCACAAAAAATCATCGACATGCATCATAAAGATGCCAGAAAGATTTCCTTTATAGTGACAGTAAAACATTGCCGGATCTGCTTTCAACTGGCAACAGCCTAATTTTAACAAAACTGATCTTACCGAATAATACCAGACTTTAGACGCATCATTTAATCCATATACACATTTGTTCAACTTCCAGAGTACCCCTTCTGTGTTAGCTGCCTCTTTAGGAGGATGGAGAAAAATATTTATCTGGAGCTGATGCCCCTGCAAAAAGGCAGCTTTTATATCTATAGATTTGCATTCCCATGCCTTTGTGGCTAATAGAGCCAAGAAGATCTTTAAAATAACCTTTCCTTCCGTAGGTGAATCTACCCTTAAATCCTGATCTTCTAAATTTTATTCAAAACCCCTTGCCACAAGCCTGGCCTTTGCCTTATAAGTTCCATTCGGATGAACCTTTTCCGTGCAAATCCATCTGTGGGATAGAGCTCTTTGTTCCCTATCCGGTACTTCCGTGTATACCCCAAATTCACTCCAACTATGCAGTTCTTGCTGTTAGGCATCTTTGATAACTTTTTTATCTAATTTATTGGAAGCCACCAAAATCTCACGTGCATGTGGGCTTCTACTCCTATTAGTATTCGTAGTCTTACTCATGTTCCGAAACCTTGACAAACTATGTCCCCTCTCCCACCTGTTATCTCGTTCTGCACTGCTACTGCTTGATCCTTCCCTTCTGCTGTGGGATGTCCTTTCAATCGTTCTCGACCTTTTCCTGCGGACCTGTTCACTATCCAATGTACTATCTGAACTGGCACTGCGTTTCTGTGCCCTCCATTCTTGAACTTCGTGTTCCCAATCCATTGTTTTGACTCCCTCCTCTGAATGCTGTACATTCAACCAATGTTTATACTTTTCAGTGGTCTTCTCTGCTCTACTAATAACAGTTGCATCCTTCCATTGACTAGATCCTTCAGGCAAGTATGTTACTTTTGTACCAACTTTTGGCAGTTGTCCTTTCGGAAAAATGGCCTGTTCTAATTCATCAGAAGTGTGTTCCTCTACAGAAACCCTGTCTATATCAGTTAATTGGTCCTCATAGTTCTGTAACACGTGCGTACCAGATGACCCTGGTTCCTCGTCATGTCTGTCTGCCCTGTCTAAATTTGAAAGCTTGTAATCTGTACCCATTATCCTTGATGAATGTACCCTGACAGTTTGATTGCCATGTTGCAAAATAATTGTTTTGCCATCTATGCCTATTATCTACCTTGGGCCTTTCCATTCATTAAAATTGTCTCTCTTATAGTATACTGTGTCTTCTTGCTGAAAAACGGTATTTGATGACCGTACGTTATGTCTTAAAGCTCTGCGAATTCTTTCAGAGACCTCTGCTTCCAAAAAAAGCTTTTCTACTGCTATGTAATGCATTTAAATGCTCAGCAAAGGCAGACCTTATTGTCCCTTCCCAAGCTGGAGGTGGTCATCCAAAATGGATGGAATTTTAGGATTTCTACCAAACACTAATTGATAGGGACTATAGCCCCCAACCATCTGTAATGAATTCTTTGCATGTACCACCCATGCTAAAACTGAATTTAGCTTGCAATTCGGTCGATCTGCCAAAATTTTTCGGAGCATGTCATCGATTACAGCATGGTTTCTTTCACACACACCATTACTAAATAGGCTTTCCGCAGCCATATTCATAACTGTGCTATTCACGTTTTCACACATCCCTAAACTCATCATTATCAAATTCTTTCCCACTGTCCGTAAGGAATTTTGCCGGTGGACCCATTCCTGTCCCTATCCATTTTTCCACGATTTGATCCAGAATTACTCTCTTTTCTTTACTTCGTACAATCGTTGATTGACAAAATCTGGTTGCTAAATCTACAAAATGCTAAATAAATATATTATTGGCTTTATCCCAGATCTTAAGGCCCATGTCCACAATGTTGTTAAAATCCCTGGCCAAAGGTAGGGTCACTATCGGTCTTGCTGGTGTCTTTCTGTACTTCCTACAAACTTCATAGTGATCACTAACCTGTTCTATCAGTTTAGTATAGTCTTCATCCCTTACCCCTGCATCCTTTAATAAATTTCTCAGCCTCCGAGGAGACGGATGCGCAAATTGCCTATGCAGTTTTTATACAACAAGCTTTTTATCAGCTAAAGTCCCATTTTGAACTGCCATTAACACATCCTGAACAACTGTACTTGAAGTATTATTTGTCAGTAATGAATACAATAGTGTCCCGACTGTGTAAATTGTAAGTCCACCGTCTTTCCAAAGACTGTTGCCTTATCCTGTTCCATATCCAGTTTCATGTGTGCTTTCTTCATCGACGGTCTGCCCAGAAGCAAAGGTATCTCACTTGATACAACATTCGTGCTAATAAAATGATTCACTCCGGCAATATTGCAAGGGATCACCACTCTTTTCAACGACTTCAGAGTATTATCATCCCCAAACCTGAAACTTGTGGAACTTTCAAATTCCTTAACCTTGTTACAATTTTCAGCATTTAAGGAGTCCAGATAACATTTTAACCAGTCAATTCCACACACAGTAGATGTGCAGCCACTGTCCAATACAGCACAATTGAAGGATTCTGCAACCAACACCCTCATTACAGGCGTAAAACTGCTTGTTAATAGGACCATGCCTTCTTTCTGGTCACTATCTTTTTCCTCTTCTGACTCATCCGTGTCATGTGTCGCTTCAAACACTATTGTAATGTGTTGGACAGTTGAAAGCATAATGGTATTGAGAGTCACATCGAAAACATCGATTTATCATGCCCCGTGCATTTCTGGGGTTCATCTTCCTATTGTAGTTCTAACTGGGTTTCTGTCTTCATAGTTTCCGGGTCCCGATCTCCTTCTATAGTCTTGGAACCTGTTTGTAGCCGTACGATTTCACCATCCTGTTAGTAGTGTATCTTCCATATTCTGCTTTATTGCAGACTGACCTATTTGGGTCATCAGAGCCATCGGAATCGAATGTTTCCCCAGAAACTTTTTTTAATGCTTCTGTCATCTGACCGAATAAGGTATCCTTATCCGCAAACTGAACTCCTGTCAAAACCAGGAGCCTATCCATGTTGCTCACTCTAGCACAGTCAAGTAATTTAAAAGCCAACACAGACTGTGGAAATTCCAGATTGTGTTTCTGCAGCCTTTTATATAGTCTGCCAAATTCCATTATATAGTCTTCAATGGAGAAATCCTCTATTTTTGGGAACCTATCAAAATCCGACCATGCTTCATACACACTTAACAAGTCATCCATTTTCTAAATCTTATCCATATAACATAATAGAGTCTCCAGACCTTCTTCTGAGTCTAACTCTTCCAATTCCAGCTCAGAAAACACTTTGCTTTGGACTTTACTGTCAAACGTTAGAGAAAGAGCCAATGCCAAAACGTGTTTTCTCTTTCCCAAGGCCACATAGTCCACATAACTATTGGACTCCTCCATTGGTCGAAAAATCCCCCTTCAAAAAATAAGGGGGGATAGTCCTAGCCAGCCATCTTTATCCTAGGTTCAGCCATATATCCTTTTTTTCTCACTCCTTGGTTTGGTATGGAAAAGTTGTATCTTTCAACCCTTCACATTTGCACAGCAACCATTCTCTGCTACCATTTGTTAGACATTTAGCTGCTGCTGTATAGTCAACAGTTCTGCTCCTTTTCCACAAACACCTTTATTTTACTTTAACAGACTCTGCACAAAACTCTTATCGTCTCATCACCTGAACCAAAGGCCACCTGAAGCCCCTTACATATCAGTGTCAATTATTGGATACTTAACATAAATGAGACAACTAATTGGAATGTCTCTTAACCCATTAATTAACACCCTTTCTAGTCCTGTTAGAATTTTAACGGTTTCTATGAGATCCCCCCTCATTCTTCTGAACTCCAGCAAATACAATCCTAATCAACTTAATCTCTCCTCATACGTCCATCCTGCCATCCCAGGAATCAGTCTGGTTAACCTTCACTGCACTATCTCTAGAGCAAGAAAATCCTTTATCAGATAAGGATTTCTAAACTGCATGCACTATTCCAGGTTTAGCCTCACCAAGGCCCTATATAATCTGCAGCAAAACATCCCTGCTCCTGTATTCGAATCCTCTCGCTATGAAGACTAAGATACCATTTGCCTTTATCGCCTGCTGGACCTTCATGCTTACCTTCAGCGACTAGTGTACAAGTTGCATATTCCTCTCTCTGCATGTGCGACAATTCAGATAATAGCCTGCCTTCCCATTTTTGCTCGCAATTTGGATAACCTTGCATTTATGCAAATAGTACTGCATTTATCATTAATTTGTCCACTCACTCAACTTATCCAAATCACACTGAAGGATAGAATCATAGAATTTACAGTGCTGAAGGAGGCAATTCGGCACATCAAGTCTACACCGGCTCTTGGAAAGAGCACCGCACTTAAGCCCACGTCTCCACCCTATCTCCGTAGCCCAGTAACCACGTTAACCTTTTTGGACACTAAGGGCAATTTATCATGACCAATCCACCTAACTTGCACATCTTTAGACTGTGGGAGGAAACCGGAGCACCCGGAGGAAACCCACACAGCCACGGGCGAACGTACAGACTCCGCACAGACAGTGATCCAAGCAGGGAATCGAACCTGAGAACCTGGAGCTGTGAGGCAACTGTGCTAACCACTGTGCTACCGTACTGCCAGAGAATCTCTCTGCATTCTTTTCACAGCTCACCCTTGCACCCAACTTTGTGTCATCTGCCCATATACACATGAACCCCTGGTTTCTCTTTCCCTCTACATGTTTTAGAACTGTTTTGTTTATACTGTTTATACTGCTCTTCCTATCCCTTCTGCTAAAATACATTACCGCACGCTTTTCTGTGTTATATATTCTATCTGCCACTTCTTTACCTATTTTACGAACCTACTTGGATCAGATCACAACAGGATACTATTCTATCATTGGTTGCATTATTGTACAGCAAGAACTGGAAAGGAATGGTTTTGGTGGAACCAACCTGAACATTAGAGAGATTTAAATAGCACTATTGACAATTCCTTCTAATACGTTGTTGATAATTGGGCATAGGTGGATTGGATAGTAATTGGCCCATCTGGATTTCTCCTGCCTTTTGTGGCCAGGACAAAGTGGGGAATTTTAGCTCTGAAGTACTTATCTTAAGTACACATCCAAAATATTGTTGGAGCCTATTTACTTTGTTTTCTCCAATACTCTCAGTAATTACTTGTTGCAATATGGAATTAATTTATTTGACTGAATGCTGGTACCTGTGATGCTTGGACTTTAGATGAAACCCAGGAAGGATCAGCCATTTGTCATTTCTGGCTGAAGATAGTTGAGATCACTTTAGTCTTGCATTTTTTCACTCGTATGCTGGGCTTCACTGTCATCCAGGATGGGCATGCTCTCAGAGCCTCCCCCTCCTGTTAGTTGCTTAACTGTTTATTAGCATTCATAATTGCATGTGTCATGCAAGGTTCCTTCCTTTATTTTGTTCCCATTTTTAAAATGTGATTTTATTATTTTCGTCCATGGGCGCACAATCAGGATGTGCCTTTAAGCAGAAGACTCCAGGTTGAAGCAGCCTGCATGTCAGGATATTGTGTTCCCAGGTTTTGCTTTTAGCCAGACTCCTCGGCACCAAGTGGATCTTAGGAACCAAAATATGGAGGGAGTCAAATCGATTGGTTAACTGGCAACTGGTGGGTTGGCCAGGTACAGTGTTCTGCCTGAAAACGATCAGTGATTGGTTCCTGCATGATGCTTTCTGAAAGAACTGAGCAGAAGTGTTTAGATCTTGTAGTGAAAGGAGCGCTTTCTCTCTTTCCTCCTTGCTGAAGTGAAATAACTGCTTCATTTTTCTGGAAGCACTGGGTGCCCAGCATACCCTTTGCTATGAACCAGGAATTACTTTGAATCTGCAGAGACGATAGACAACCTTGAGAAAGAAAACCATTCTAGAAAGAGGAAGTATCAAAACGAAAGCTGAACTGCAGAAAGACACAAAACCGGAAATGAACCCAGTGCATCAAAGATCTTTATCCTTTTCTTTTTATTAATATTTTCTTGTCCTGTCCACCACCATTTCCCCTCGGGTGTGTCTGTGTCTATGTAGAGTGTGGGGGTAATTAGGATGGGGAAGTTGGGAAAGGGATATTAGATAGTTACATTTTGCTTGTTTAATTACAATACTGTACATAAAAGAAGGATACTTGTGTTAAAGTTACAAACCAAGTGACTAGTTTATTAGGATCAACCAAGGACCTCGAGTATTTTAAATAAAATCTAATTTCACCTGTGTTGTGACTTGGGTCAATTGTTGCTGGAATTGACTGCGCACTAGCCCAGGGTGTCATTGCAGGCAGGACTACAGAGCTTTGACCTGATGCTGGTTGCAGGATTGGTTAGCTCTGTGTATAAAATGCTGCTCTTGCTGTTTAACAAGCATTTGTTTCTATGTTGCAGCTTTACCACGTTGGCACCTTATTTTCAGGGACATCTGATTCTGTCCTCAGCAAACCAGAAGTTTGTTGTCTGACTTGATGGTGATGGAGGAGTGAGGGGTATGCTGGCCCATGACATTTCAAATTGTTATGGAATACAATTCTGCTGCTACTGCATATGGTGCCTTGTGGATTTTCAGCTTTGAGCTACTAAATATGTTCTTAGTTTATTCCACTTAGCAGAGTAAACATTGCCATACAACAAAATGGAAAATGTCCTTAATTTGAAATCCGACTTTGTCTCTTGTGGAGACAAGTGGCCCTCCACCCATCGATGGCAGAATACTGCAAATGCATCATCTTCACATTCCTGTCAAATTTATAATTGAAATTTGATAGATTTCATTTTTAGATATGATGAAGACATTGATTAGGGTAACAGCATATTTTCAGATTTCATCTTAGAATCATAAAAAGGCTACAGCACTGAAATATTGGATTGGATTTGTTTATTGTCACGTGTACCGAGGTACAGTGAAAAGTATTTTTCTGCGTGCAGCTCAAACAGATCATTTAGTACGTGAAAAGAAAAGAAAATACGAAAGAGGTCACTTGGCCCATTGTGTCTGCCCCAGCCAAGAAACGAGCCACCCATCCTAATCCTACTTTCCAGCATTTGCTCTATAGCTCTGCACATTGTGGCATTTGAGGTGCATGCCCAGACATCTGTTAAATTAGGTTGAGAATTTCTGCCTCTACTATCCTTTCGAGGAGTAAGAACATGCTGCAAGCAAGACTGTGTTTTTCTTAAGCCACATGAATAGCTGGAAAGCCATCAGTGTGAAAGAATCTGCATTCAAAAACAATCAGGCCCTGAAATTATGTTAATGGATGGTAGTATACAAACACTTGATATACCCAACTAAAATTTGCCTCCCCATTATTTTAGGAAAAATTTGATCAATATGTGCTAAACAGGTTAATGTCTCCTCAAAAATACCAGTGTGACATTTCTCATGGACGCGTTCCTATCCTGGTGTCCCAAATGGAAATTTTAAGTCTTGTGTGCTTTGCTGACCAGAACATAAACAGCCAGGAATCGGCTAAATATAATAAGTCCCATGTATCAAATTCATGCAGTACAAGAATGGGAGAAGAATGAAAGGATTTTATCTCAGACAGGTTCAACATTTAAAAAAATATTTGCAACAAGGTTCTAGTTACATTTTATCAAAGTTGTGACATTAGGCAGTTGTGTATCTGCGATGAAATAATGTGAGTGATGAGTAAACCTACATGCTGCCAATATGAAAAACCAAATCAAGAATTCATGAGTCAGTGCAAAACTGCTAATGTGTATTTATTGTATTCACTTTGCAAGTGATGATACATTTGATTCATTTCTACACAAAATGGGTTGTACCATTGGAATGAATTTGGTTCATTTAACATTTTATTTTGGAATAACTCCCACATTCAAAATGACTTGTTGGAGCAAGTCCATTGATAAGTGTAGAAGACATGGGAAAGCATTTAAATTGAATGGTAAAGATCCACACTTGCAGTATTTTATTAACCTGTGATTCCTTATTTGTGTAGCAATGAATGAAGGCAGATCTGGGGCATGATCAAAAGGCTTCGTGTGACGCAATGAGGCCATTAAATTTCACGAGAGTCCTCTCACAAGATTTGCGACACTGAACACCTCGCTAGATCCAACGAGGTCTCAAGGGGCGTCGCGATCTGAATCTTTTCCTCGCTGGGCGAGATCCAGATTTACATCTTTAGGTGAACCATTAGACTCATTTAGATATGTTGCCACCCGATTCTCTTGAGGCCCGCTTGGGAGACCTTGCCATGGCGGCGTTTAGCACAGGTCTGCGCAAACATGGACTAGGCATAATGGCACCCGGGGGGGCTCCCAGGCCATCAGACGCGCCTGGGCACTGGTAGAGTGCTTGTATGCACTGCCAGGTTGGCAGTGCCCGGGTTCCTGGTTGCCTGTGCCAAGAATCGGCCCGGGGATGCCCTGCTCTTAAGAGGTGGTATGGGGGGGGGGGGGGGGTTCGAGCACCCCCCAAGAGGTAAGTTGGGGCATAGAAGGGGTCCAGACATCGCGGTGGGGAGTCCGAGGGGCAGATCGAGAAATCGGGGTGTCTTTTTAAAATGGAACCACGATCTCTTCCTACACTGACGAGCTGAGCTGGGGAAGTGTGGTAACTGTGGCCTTGGAGGGAGGGTTCCTTGCCAAAGCTAAAACAAAAGTGTCCTATTTGATAACGGAGTCGTTCTCAGTGCTCCAGAAACACCCCGCTCTATGCGTCCAAAACGGAACTCTGTCTTTTGGCGGTAAATCACACCCCAGGTGCTGGATTCCCCAGCGGTGGATGTTCCGTTTTGCCAGCAGCCCGGGGGTTTCTCAATGGCATGGGGGTGCCTCACAATGGGAAACCCCATTGACCAGCCAACGTAACGGAGCATCCCGGCGGTGGGGTGAAACAGAAATGTGACTGGGACGGAAAATCCAGACTCTGATATTTGTCCATTACAGGCTTTTTAAAGAACAGTGTAAGTTATAAATGTGAAAAATTGAAAGCAATATTCTATTCATTAAAGTTAAGAACAAGAAAATAAGGGAAACTGAATTTTATCTATGCACAATGCATAGAAATAAAAATATTTCTTCAATAAAACAAAATATTGTAGATGGTGGAAATTTGAAATAGGAACAGAAAATTCTGAAAAGACTCCACAGATCTGGCAGCAACTGTGGAGATGGCAACCCATCAGTGTTTCAGGTCAATAACCTTTCACCAGATCGAGAAAAAGTCTGAGATTTAACAGTTTAGAGGAAAGTAGAGGCAGAGAAAAAGGAGGGGGAAAGAACAAAAGGGAAGGTCTTAGGGAAGGATTGAAGGCAAAAGTGACTAAATAACAAAGAGATGATTGTGCAAAGAATACATGTGTTGTAATCAGTCAATGCATAAAGAAAATATTAATCCAATTATGTGAATGGCAACTGCAGAACCATTACCCATACCACCTCAAGAAGAAAATAAGGATGATGGTTATAATTTGAAGATGTTGAACTCAGTATTGAGGTTGAAAGGTTGTAATGTTCCTTTTTGATAAATAGAGCTTCACTGTAACTAGGATGCTGAGGGCAGAGTGATCATCGTCTGAAAGGGATGGAAAATTCACGTGACAAGTGATCGGAAACTCAGGATTGCACTCTTGGATTAAGAGAAGGCTTTTGTGAAATGCTATTTTAGTAGGCTTGGCATGGGCATTAATTCCTACCCTATTTTCAGGATGTGTGCAAAAATTCCCATACTGCTACGTCAACATAAAAGAGGGCAAGGGCAAATCATGGTGGAACCTCCGAAAGACCTGCTACAAAATAGTGGAACATAATTGGTTTGAAACATTCATTATTTTCATGATTCTTCTCAGCAGTGGTGCCCTGGTGAGTAGGATTTTACATTTACATATAACTATTTTTTACACAATATACAATTCCAAGTGTTCAAATTATAATTGCATAAATAAAGTTGTAAGTGTTATAAATTTAAATATTCTGTTCTATTGTTTCTTTCTGACAGAGAAAGAGACATTAAAGTTAAAGAAATGAAAGAACCTATAAATTTAATAGAAACATAGAAAATAGGAGCAAGAGGGAGACCATTCGGCCCTTTGAGCCTGCTCCGCCATTCATGGCTAATCATCCAACTCAATAGCCTAATTCTATTGAGGATTATATCTTTTGACCCCCTTCACCCTAAGTGCTATATCTAATTGCTTCTTGAAAACATACAGGGCTGGATTCTCCGCTGTCGGGATTTTCCGTTATGCCGACAGCGCACCCGCGTCCAGGGATTTCCCGATGACGTGGGGCTATCCACAATGGGAAACCCCAATGGCCGGATGGCGGAACAGAGAATCCCACTGCCGGCGGTGGCGTGCTGCACCAATTTTCTGGTGTGGCGGGACGGAGAATCCCACCCACAATATTTTGGTCTCAACTACTTCCTGTGGTAACAAATGCCACAGGTAGGTCTACCACTCTCTGGGTGAAGACATTTCTTTTCATCTCTGTCCTAAATGGTCTACCCTGTATCCTCAAGGTTGTGACCCCTGGTTCTGGACACGCCCACCATCGGGAACACCCTTTTTGCATCTACCCTATCTAGTCCTTTTAGAATTTTATAGGCTTCTATGAGATCCCCCCTCATTCTTCTGAACTTCAGCGAATACAATCTTAACCGATTCAATCTCTCCTCTTACGTCAGTCTCGCCATCTCAGGAATCAGTCTGGTAAAGCTTTGCTGCACTCCCTCTCGAGCAAGAACATCCTTCCTGAGATAAGGAGATCAAAACCACACACAATATTCCAGGTGTGGCCTCACCAAGGCCCTGTAAAATTGCAACAAGCATCCCATCCCTGCTCCTGTACTCGAATCCCCTCGCCATGAAGGCCAGCATACCATTTGCCTTCTTTATCGCCTGCTGTACCTGCATGCTTACCTTTAGTGACTGGTTTACGAGGACACCCAGGTGTCGCTGCACATTCCCATCTCCTAATTGATGGTCATTCAGATAATAGTCTGCCTACCCATTTTTGCTACCAAAGTGGATAACCTCGCATTTCTCCAAATTATACTGCATCTGCCATTTATTTGCCCACTCACTCAACTTGTCCAAATCACACTGAAGAATCTCTGTATCCTCCTCATAGCTCACCCTCCCACCAGGTGTCATCTGCAAATTTGGAGATGTTACATTTTGTTACTTCATCTAAATCATTAATATGTATTGTGAATAACTGAGGTCCTAGTACCGATCCCTGCAGTACCCCACTAGTCACTGCCTGCCAATTTGAAAAAGACTAATTAATTTCTATTCATTGTCTCCTGTCTGCCAACTAGTTTTCTATCCATCTCAATACATAACCCTAATTGTATGCGCTTTAATTTTACACACTAATCTCTTATGTGGGACTTTGCCATAAATCCATGCTGACTCTGTCCGATCCTGCCACTATTTTTTAAGTACTCTGCTATAAAATCTTTGATAATGCATTCTAGAATTTTCCTCACTACTGACGTCAGGCATACTGGTTTATAATTCCCTTTTTTCTCGCCACCTCCCTTTTTAAATAGTGGAGTTACATTAGCTATCCTCCAATCTGCAGGAACTGTTCCAAAGTTTATAGAATCCTGGAAGATGACCACTAATGCATCCATTATTTCTAGAGCCCCACTTCCTGGGGTACTCTGGGATGCAGATTATCAGGGCTTGGGGATTTCTCAGCCTTCAGTCCCATCAATTTCCCCAATACCATTTCTCTACTAATATTGATCTCCTTCAGTTCCTCCCTCTCACTAAATCCTGCGTTCCCCAACATTTCTGGTATCTGATTTGTGTCCTCATTTGTGAAGACAGAACAAAGTACACGTTTAGTTGCTGAGCCATTTCTTTGTCCCCTATTATACATTCCCCTGTTTCTGACTGAAGATATTTGTCTTCACCAATCATTAATGATATAATAATAATAATAATCGCTTATTGTCACAAGTAGGCTTCAATGAACCTGTGTTGGCCTATTTATCTTGTGTTGCCCTATTATGTATTTTCTTTTATTCCCTTTTCTTCCCATGTACTGAATGATCTGTTGAGCTGCTCGCAGAAAAACACTTTTCGCTGTACCTCGGTACACGTGACAATAAACAAATCCAATCCAATCCACGTTACTGTGAAAAGCCCCTAGTCGTTGGAACGGGAATTAAACCCGCGCTGCTGGTCTTGTTCTGCATTACAAGCCAGCTGTCTTGGCCCGCTGTGCTAAACCAGCCCTTCATTTTCCCTTCACGTACATATAGAAACTTTTACAGTCAGTTTTTGTTCTCTGCAAGTTTACTGTCATAGAATTTCATAGAATTTACAGTGCAGAAGGAGGCCATTCGGCCCATCGAGTCTGCACCGGCCCTTACAAAGAGCATCCCACTCAAGCCCACATATTTACCCTAACTCCGTAACCCAATACCCACCACTTAACCTTTATGGACACTAAGGGCAATTTAGCATGGCCAATCCACCTATCCCGCACATCTTTGGACAGTGTGAGGAAACCGGAGCATCCAGATGAAACCCACGCAGACATGGGGAGAATGTGCAAACTCCGCACAGACAGTGACCCAAGCCGGGAATCGAACCTGGGACCCTGGAGCTGTGAAGCAACTGTGCTAACCACTATGCTACCGTGCTGCCTCTATGCTACCATGCTGCCATATGCTATCGTACTCTTGTTTTCCCCTAATCAGTCTCTTGGTCCTTCTTTGCTGAATTTTAAACTGCTCCCAATCCTCAGACCTGTTGCTTTTCTTGGCCAATTTGTATGCTTCTTCCATGACTCTAATACTATCTCTAATTTCCCTTGTCCACCATGAATTGACCACCTTTCCCATTATACTTTGGTGCCTGACAGGAATAAACAATTCTTGCAGTTCCTCCATGCCCTCTTGAATGTTTGCCAATGCCTATCCACTGTCATCCCTTTATGTAATGTTTCCCAATCTATCATAGCCAACTTGTGCGTCATACAATTGTAGTTTCCTTTACTAACATTCAGGACCCTAGTCTCAGAATCAACCATTTCACTCTCCACCTTGATGAAAAATGTTATCATATTATGGTCACTCATTCCCAAGGGATTGGCAATGATTCCGTTCTCATTACACAATACCCAGTCTAGGATGACCTGCTCTCTAGTTGGTTCCTCAACATATTGATCCAGAAAACCTTCCTATATACACTCTAGGAATTCCTCCTCAAGGTATATATGCACAAAGTACAGAACTATAAATGCTTCTTCAACCAAAATAAAAATATTGTGGATGGTGGAAACCTGAAATAAAAACAAGAAAATACTGGCAACACTCAGCAAATCTGACAGAATCTTTGGAGAGGGAAACTGAGCCCATGGGCTATAGTTTCCCAGCCCCTTGGTAGCAGGCCTGGAGGTGGGGATGATAGACAGGGAAAACAGTAGGGAGTGCATTGGGACAGCTCCTCGACACATTCCGGCTGCTGGGGAATTTTCCCAGGGGAGGCTGAGAAGAAGATCAACTGCCCACTCCATGGAGCTGGGAAGCCAACTGCTGTTAAAGTTTCAATTAGAGGCAATTTTGTAGAAAGCCAAATTTTTGAATCCAGCAGAGCAACCACTCATAATGTGAGGGAGCCATCAGTTCATTGGAGGAGTCCTCCCTGCAGCATGCCAAAGGACCATCAGAAATGGTTGCTCCATGCCCCAAAGAGGGCGCTGCATTTATGAAAGGCAGCATATGTAGCCAGGAACAATCCAGTGTATGGGTTTCCTCTCCACCTTGATTGACCTACAGACCTAAATCCTGGTTATTTTGCCACTCCTGTCCAGTGTCCATATTGAGGCACCCTCTTAGTTCCCAACCAACATCAGCATTGCTCATGTTTCCCTCTAATTGGACCGGCAGCATAAAGCTTCCAGCCACCATCCTTAATTGGATGACAAACGCGGAAGCAGCCAATTTGGAAGCAGCTTTCTGGAAAATTGCTTTACTTGTCTCACTGCTGGCAAGCTTGGTTCTCTCATTTGCTTCTGAAGTTGGGGTTCCAAAGTCTCAACTGGAAGAAGTTAGAGATTTACCAGTTTAGAAGGAAGAAAATGCCTTGAGAAAAGGCAAGAGGGAGAATATAACATAAGGGAATGTCTGTAACAGGGTTGAAGGCAGGAATAATTAAATGACCAAAAGGATGATGGTGCAAGGCAAAAGTGGGCTTGTAATAGGAATGCAAATAAATAAATATTGTGTCTAGCGGAACCATTACCAGTATCCGTTCTCCAAGAAATTACAATGAAACATTCCTCACCTCGATGGCTTGATGGCCATTCAACCCATCCAACCTGATTGAAATTACAACCTAATTCAGATAGCGTAAAGCCATTTGCTACACTATAGAACTAGAATCACAATCGGCTTATATTTATAGAACTCCAAGATCAACTCTGCTAATCTACAACAAAGAAAAACTAGCAGTAACTGAAGAGAAGCATGGTCTTGACTAGCTCGACCTGCAAACGTTTGGAGCTTGTGGGTTCAAAGGAAACAGTCGAAAAAGAGATGAGAAAGCTAATAAGCAAGCTCAAATGATCGTTTTGTATAATATCAACGCTTTTACCTGTTGTTTCATTTTTAGGCCTTTGAAGATATTTACGTTGAGCAAAGGCGGACCATTAAGACAATGCTCGAATTTGCCGATAAAATATTCACCTACATTTTCATTCTGGAAATGCTGCTGAAGTGGGTGGCTTACGGTTTTGTGAAGTATTTCACTAATGCTTGGTGTTGGCTGGACTTCCTCATTGTTGATGTATGTATTCTGGATTCCCTGTTTTGTCATTTGCATTCTATATTATGAGGTGACGAAACCAGATATTTGGCACTTAATGGTGTATAACTCAGGATAACTGTATAAAATAAATAATTCTCAGTGATGCAATCATGACTGTTCTGAAATTCGAGAGATTTGTTGAAAAGTAGGAAGAAGTTATAGCATAGTAGGGAGCTCCTTTCCATGTTCCAGTTTACCTCACAGTATTTGATGCTGACAATGGCCTCAAAAGTGGAAAAATAATCCATGCACTGTTATTGGCAGTGATATCTCCCCCCACCCCCGTTTTGATAAGTGAAAAATCAACTTCAACAAAATAAATTCTTTATTTATCCTGAAAGTGGTATGAGAACATTAGTTCCTCAATTCAAAGATTTTTTTTGTTGGGCATTCTATATAGACCTAGAATTTACAGTGCAGAAGGAGGCCATTTGGCCCATCGAGTCTGCACCGGCTCTTGGAAAGAGCACCCTACCTAAGCCCACACCTCCACCCTATCCCCATAACCCAGTAACCCCACCCAACACTAAGGGCAATTTTTGGACACTAAGGGCAATTTAGCATAGCCTAACCTAACCTTTGGACTTTGAATATAAACATTAATTTTAATTCAAAAGAAATATCTTATTTCAAATGTTCTTATTTGTGATATATTTTTGAAAATATATCCTTCTAATTTAGATTGTGTTTATGATGTAATGTGAAATTTCAAGCAATTTATTTTTTTACTGTTGGTGTACTTCTAAGAAGCAGAAAAATATCTGGGTTGGAAGAGAGTTAAATCTTACAGGGATTGTCTAATTTCAGACAATCAAATACTCCACAGAACACTGTGCTCCAGTTATTATTTGAATCATGATGCCACTTTATAATTTCTCTGAATCAAGGGGTGCAATTCTCTGGCCTAGTTTCGTTCGAGCGAGAACGCAACAAGGCCGGTGAATAGCGGGAGAGGCCAGAAACAAGAACCGTGCCAGTGCGGCTGAAGGCTGTTGCTAATGGGAATTGGCTAATTGTGGTTAGGTGAACACTTCACACATCCCACGTGGATCCCCGTGGGTGGGCGGTCCATGTAGCACATGGGGCCCATTGCCTAGCATCCCAATCACACCTTGATGCATGGACACTGTGCTTGAACACTGCAGGAGGCAGCACCACAGACCCAGCGGCCAACTTTCGATAATCCAGGGGATGAGCCCCAGCCTTGGGCCCATGCCCGTAGCCAAATGTGCTTGGGCAGGGTGCGCGCGGGGGGCATGTCTCTGGGGGATAGAGCATAGGATTGGTGGTCGGCCCGCATCATGGAACAAAGAGCCAAAGGCGTCATACTGGTTGTGGTGAGGGTATTTTAATGTTCCTTGTACAAGTGTACACCACTGCCCCACTCTCCCGATAGTGCCACACCACTATCTCCGCCCCCTCCCCCAATGCACACTCCACTCCTTCCCTCCCACCCTCCAGTGCCCTAGGTGAATTGGATATTCTAAATTCTCCATCTGTGCACCCGAACAGGCTCCGGAATGTGGCGACTAGCGATTTTTCATGGTAACTTCATTGCACTGTATATGTAAGCCTACTTGTGACAATAAAGATTATTATTCTTATTATCAGTGATCTTCCACGTGCTCTATCACTATGTTTGCACTAAGTGCTGAATTTGGGTGCATTTGAGTGCTATCATGAGAGTTTGGTGACTGAGGGATAATAAGGGTTCATTTTTATCTAAAGTCTAGTCTTTCTTTTATTTAGTTAATTAACTTAAAAATTGCTGTTTGGTTTAGAAGAAGGTGAATTTTCAATCAGCTTTAAACAAAGGTTCTACTTGTAGCTACTTGCAGCTGGAGCTTGTTAATTAGTTAATTGGATTAGGCCAGTTTTCAGAGGCTAGATTCACAGTATAAAGGTGAGCCAGCTACAGTGCAGACTTTGTTTGCACTGAGTGCTGAATTTGGGTGCATTTGAGTGCTATAGTGAGAGTTTGGTGACTGAGGGAGCAAGGTGCTCCTTTCATTTCATTTCCTACATTTCCTCAAAGAGCGTGAAGTGAGCCGGGGGTTTACAGAGAGTGCAGCTGACTGGGAGCAGAGTCGGAGGGCGGAGTTCCAGTTGGTCCACAGGGCAGCTATCTTCTGTAAGGTAAGAGGGGATGGAGGCTAGGGCAGTTGCATGCTCCTCCTGTAGGATGTGGGTGGTGAGGGATACCACCGGTGTCCCCGCTGACTATACCTGTGGGAAGTGCACCCAACTCCAGCTCCTCAGAGACCATGTTAGGGAACTGGAGCTGGATGAACTTCGGATCATCCGGGAGGCAGAGGGGATAATAGAGAAGAGTTACAGGGAGGTAGCCACATCCAAGGTACAGGACAAGAGTAGCTGAGTTACAGTCAGGGGAAAGAAAACGAACGGGCAGACGGTGCAGGGATCCCTCGTGGCCGTTCCCCTTCAAAACACGTATACCGTTCTGGATGCTGTTGGGGCGGGTGACCTACTGGGGGAAGGCCCTAGCGGCCAGGTCTCCCGCACTGAGTCTGGCTCTGGGGCTCAGAAGGGAAGGGGGGAGAATGGAAAAGCAATAGTGATAGGAGACTCAATGGTTAGGGGAATAGATAGGAGATTCTGTGGTCGCGAGCGAGACTCCCGGAAGGTATGTTGCCTCCCGGGTGCCAGTGCCAGGGATCATAGAATTTTTATGATAGAATTTACAGTGCAGAAGGAGGCCATTCGGCCCATCGAGTCTGCACCGGCTCTTGGAAAGAGCACCCTACCCAAGGTCAACACCTCCACCCTATCCCCAGAACCCAGTAACCCCACCCAACACTAAGGGTAATTTTGGACACTAAGGGCAATTTATCATGGCCAATCCACCTAACCTGCACATCTTTGGACTGTGGGAGGAAACCGGAGCAGCCGGAGGAAACCCACGCACACACTGGGAGGATGTGCAGACTCCGCACAGACAGTGACCCAAGCCGGAATCGAACATGGGACCCTGGAGCTGTGTCTCGGATCGTGTTTTCAGGGTCCTTAAGGGGGAGGGGGAGCAGCCAGAAGTCGTGGTGCACATTGGTACAACGACGTAGGTAGGAAAAGGGGTGTGGATGTAATCAACAAGTTTAGGGAGTTAGGCTGGAAGTTAAAAGCCAGGACAGGCAGTTGTCATCTCTGGTTTGTTGCCGGTGCCACGTGATAGCGAGGCTAGGAATAGGGAGAGAGTGCAGTTGAACACGTGGCTGCAGGATTGGTGTAGGAGGGAGGGCTTCAGGTATTTGGATAATTGGAGTGCATTCTGGGGAAGGTGGGACCTGTACAAGCAGGACGGGTTGCATCCGAACCAGAGGGGCACCAATACCCTGGGAGGGAGGTTTTCTAGTACTCTTCGGGAGGGTTTAAACTAATTTGGGAGGAGACTGGGAACCAGATTTGTAGTCCAGCAACTAAGGTAGCCAATGTTCAGGACGTCAAAGCGTGTAGTGAGGCTGTGGGGAAGGTAACACTGACAAAGGAGAGTACTTGCAGGCACGGAGATGGGTTGAAGTGTGTATACTTCAACGCAAGAAGCATCAGGAATAAGGTGGGTGAACTTAAGGCATGGATCGGTACTTGGGACTACGATGTGGTGGCCATCACGGAAACTTGGATAGAAGAGGGGCAGAAATGGTTGTTGGAGGTTCCTGGTTATAGATGTTTCAATAAGATTAGGGAGGGTGGTAAAAGAGATGGGGGGGGGGGGTTACATTGTTAATTAGAGATAGTATAACAGCTGCAGAAAGGCAGTTCAAGGAGGATCTGCCTACTGAGGTAGTATGGGTTGAAGTCAGAAATAGGAAAGGAGCAGTCACCTTGTTGGGAGTTTTCTATAGGCCCCCCAATAGCAGAAGAAATGTGGAGGAACAGATTGGGAAACAGATTTTGGAAAGGTGCATAAGTCACAGGGTAGTAGTCATGGGTGACTTCAACTTCCTAAATATTGAGTGGAAACTCTTTAGATCAAATAGTTTGGATAGGGTGGTGTTTGTGCAGTGTGTCCAGGAAGCTTTTCTAACACAGTATGTAGATTGTCCGACCAGAGGGGAGGCCATATTGGATTTGGTACTTGATAATGAACCAGGGCAAGTGATAGATTTGTTAGTGGGGGAGCATTTTGGAAATAGTGACCACAATTCTGTGGCTTTCACTTTAGTAATGGAGAGGCATAGGTGCGTGCAACAGGGCAAGGTTTACAATTGGGGGAAGGGGAAATACGATGCTGTCAGACAAGAACTGAAGTGCATAAGTTGGGAACATAGGCTGTCAGGGAAGGACAGGGAAATGTGAAACTTGTTCAAGGAACAGATACTACGTGTCCTTGATATGTATGTCCCTGTCAGGCAGGGAAGAGATGGTCGAGTGAGGGAACCATGGTTGACAAGAGAGGTTGAATGTCTTGTTAAGAGGAAGAAGGATACTTATGTAAGGCTGAGGAAACAAGATTCCGACAGGGCGCTGGAGGGATACAAGATAGCCAGGAGGGAACTGAAGAAAGGGATTAGGAGAGCTAAGAGAGGACATGAAAAATCTTTGGCGGGTAGGATCAAGGAAAACCCCAAGGCCTTTTACACATATGTGAGAAATATGAGAATGACTAAAGCGAGGGTAGGTCCGATCAAGGACAGTAGCGGGAGATTGTGTATTGAGTCTGAAGAGATAGGAGAGGTCTTGAACGAGTACTTTTCTTCAGTATTTACGAATGAGAGGGGCCATATTGTTGGAGAGGACAGTGTGAAACAGACTGGTAAGCTCGAGGAGATACTTGTTAGGAAGGAAGATGTGTTGGGCATTTTGAAAATCTTGAGGATAGACAAGTCCCCCGGGCCTGACGGGCTATATCCAAGGATTCTATGGGAAGCAAGAGATGAAATTGCAGAGCCGTTGGCAATGATCTTTTTGTCCTCACTGTCAACAGGGGTGGTACCAGGGGATTGGAGAGTGGCGAATGTGGTGCCTCTGTTCAAAAAAGGAAATAGGGATAACCCTGGGAATTACAGGCCAGTTAGTCTTACTTCGGTGGCAGGCAAAGTAATGGAAAGGGTACTGAGGGACAGGATTTGTATCTGGAAAGACACTGCTTGATTAGGGATAGTCAGCACGGATTTGTGAGGGGTAGGTCTTGCCTCACAAGTCTTATTGAATTCTTTGAGGAGGTGACCAAGCACGTGGATGAAGGTAAAGCAGTGGATGTAGTGTACATGGATTTTAGTAAGGCATTTGACAAGATTCCCCATGGTAGGCTTATGCAGAAAGTAAGGAGGCATGGGATAGTGGGACATTTAGCCAGTTGGATAACGAACTGGCTAACCGATAGAAGTCAGAGAGTGGTGGTGGATGGCAAATATTCAGCCTGGAGCCCAGTTACCAGTGGTGTACTGTCGGGATCAGTTCTGGGTCCTCTGCTGTTTGTGATTTTCATTAATGACTTGGATGAGGGAGTTGAAGGGTGGGCCAGTAAATTTGCAGACGATATGAAGATTGGTGGAGTTGTGGATAGTGAGGAGGGCTGTTGTTGGCGGCAAAGAGACATAGATAAGATGCAGAGCTGGGCTGAGAAGTGGCAGATGGAGTTTAACCCTGAAAAGTGTGAGTTTGTCCATTTTGGAAGGACAAATATGAATGTGGAATACAGGGTTAACGGTAGGGTTCTTGGCAGTGTGGAGGAGCAGAGAGATCTTGGGGTCTATGTTCATAGATCTTTGAAAGTTGCCACTCAAGTGGATAGAGCTGTGAATAAGGCCTATGGTGTGCCAGCGTTCATTAGCAGAAGGATTGAATTTAAGAGCCGTGAGGTGATGATGCAGCTGTACAAAACCTTGGTAAGGCCATATTTGTAGTACTGTGTACAGTTCTGGTCGCCTCATTTTAGGAAGGATGTGGAAGCTTTGGAAAAGGTGCAAAGGAGATTTACCAGGATGTTGCCTGGAATGGAGAGTAGGTCTTACGAGGAAAGGTTGAGGGCGCTAGGCCTTTTCTCATTAGAACGAAGAAGGATGAGGGGCGACTTGATGAAGGTTTATGAGATGATCGGGGAATAGAAAGAGTAGACAGAGACTTTTTCCCCGGGTGGAACAAACCATTACAAGGGGACAAAATTTAAGGTGAATGGTGGAAGATATAGGGGGGAATGTCAGAGGTAGGTTCTTTACCCAGAGAGTAGTGGGGGCATGGAATGCACTGCCTGTGGAAGTAGTTGAGTCGGAAACATTAGGAATCTTCAAGCGGCTATTGGATAGGCACATGGATTAAGGTAGAATGATGGGGTGTAGATTAATTTGTTCTTAATCTAGGACAAAAGTTCGGCATAAGATCGTGGGCCGAAGGGCCTGTTCTGTACTGTATTTTTCTATGTTCTACGTCTAGGTGTATCCCCAGGTGGCGCATCTGAGGTGGTGGCAGCCAGCTGCTTACCACGTCCCATGGCCTTCGATGCCCCTAGTGTGCGTCCTCTGGGGGCCGGATGGCCCCTGCGCACTTGACGGCGGCACCTGTTCCGGGTGCTGGCTGCGAGACGTGGCCTCATCACAGGGGTGGAACTTTGGGAGAGCTGGTGGCCACTGTCGCCGCCCCATGGGACGGGTCTGGGTTGGCACTCTGCGCCTCCTCCTCCCGGTCGGTACCCATAGGGCTCTGGGGTTCACCTTGGAGTGGAGGGGCAGCTGGTTCGAATCCCGGCTGCCACTGCATCATCTGACTCTGCCAGCCCTGGTGGTTCACCAATGTCTGCACCATGATGCCGATGACCTCGAAGATGCTCCTCAGTGATTGAGCCATACTCTGCAGCGCCTCAGCAAAGCCCACCTGTGACTGGTACAAGCTCCCCTGCGCCTCCGCCATTCCCATCTGAGAGTAGGATATGTCCTGCTGCGCCTCATCAATGTCTGCCTGGTAGTGAGTTCCCCCCCCCCCCCCCCCCAGCAAGTCGGACATTCTGCCAAGGCACTCAGCCATAAGACCAAAAGACATAGGAGCAGAATTAGGCCACTCGGCCCATCGAGTCTGCTCCGCCATTCAATCATAGCTGATATGTTTCTCATCCCCATTCTTCTGCCTGCTCCCCATAACCCCTGATCCCCTTATCAATCAAGAATCCATCTATCTCTGTCTTAAAGACACTCAGTGATTTGGCCTCCACAGCCTTCTGCAGCAAAGAGTTCCACAGATTCACCACTCTGTGGCTGAAGAAATTCCACCTCATCTCATCTCTGTTTTAAAGGATTGTCCCTTTAGTCTGAGATTGTGTCCTCTGCTTCCAGTATTTCCTACAAGTGTAAACATCCTCTCCACGTCCACTCTATCCAGGCCACGCAGTATCCTGTAAGTTTCAATAAGATCCCCCTCATCCTTCTAAACTCCAATGAGTACAGACCCAGAGTCCTCAATTGTTCCTCATATGACAAGTTCTTCATTCCAGGGATCATTCTTGTGAACTTCCTCTGGACCCTTTCCAAGGCCAGCACATCCTTCCTTAGATACGGGGCCCAAAACTGCTCACAATACTCCAAATGGGGTCTGACCAGAGCTTTATACAGCCTCAGAAGTACCTCCCTGGTCTTGTATTCTAGCCCTTTTGACATGAATGCATTTGCCTTCTTAACTGCCAATTGAGCCTGTACGTTAACCTTACGAGAATCGTGAACAAGGACTCCCAAGTCCCTTTGCGCTTCTGATTTCCTAAGCATTTCCCCATTTAGAAAATAGTCTATACCTAAATTTCTCCTTCCAAAGTGCATAACCTCACTTTTCCACTTTGTATTTCATTTGCCACTTCATTGCCTACTCTCCTAACTTGTCCAAATCCTTCTCCAGCCCCCTTGCTTCCTCAATACTACCTGTCCCTCTACAGATCTTTGTATCATCTGCAAACTTAGCAACAGTGCCTTCAGTTCCTTCTTCCAGATCATTAATGTGTATTGTAAAAAGTTGTGGTCCCAGCACAGACCCCTGAGGCATACCACTAATCACTGGCTTCCATCCTGAAAAAGACACCTTTATTCCTACTCACTGCCTTCTGCCAGTCAGCCAATCCCCTATCCATTCTGGGATCTTACCCTTAACACCATGTGCTCTTAACTTATTTAACGGTCTCCTATGTGGCACCTTGTGAAAGGCCTTCTGGAAATCTAAATAAATCACGTCCACTGGTTCTCCTTTGTCTAACTTCCTTGTTACCTCTTCAAAGAACTCTAACAGAGCTGTCAAACATGACCTCCCTTTGACAAAGCCGTGCTGACTCAGTCCTATTTTACCATGCACTTCCAAGTACTTCGCGATCTCATCTTTAATAACAGACTCTAAAATCTTACCAATGGCCAAAGTCAGGCTAACCGGCCTATAATTTCCCGTCTTCTGCCTTCTTAAACAGCGGTGTTACATTAGCCACTTCCCAGTCCTCTGGGATCCTTCCTGCCTTCAGTGATTCCTGAAAGATCACCACCAATGCCTCCACAATTTCCTCTGCTATCTCTTTTAGGATCCTGGGGTGTAGATCATCTGGTCCAGGTGACTTATCCACCTTCAGACCTTTCAGTTACCCCAGAACCTTCTCCTTAGTGATGGCCACTGCACTCACCTCTGCCCCTTGATTCTCCTGGAGCTCTGGCATCCCACTGGTGTCTTCCACCCTGAAGACTGATGCAAAGTAACGATCAGTTTGTCTGCCATTTCTTTGTTTCCTATTATTACTTCTCCAGCCATGTTTTCCAGTGGGCCAATGTCTATTTTTGCCTCTCTCTTACCTTTTATATATTGAAAGAAACTCTTCCTATCTTCTTTTATATTACTAGCTAACTTGCACTCATATTTCATCTTCTCTCTCCTTATTGTTTTTTTAGCTGTCCTCTGCTCGCTTTTAAAGGATTCCCAATCCTCTGGCTTCCAACTAATCCTTACCACGTTGTATGCTTCTTCTTTTGCTTTTATGCTGTGCTTGACGTCCCTCATCAACCATGGATGACTTGTCCTGCCCTTAACATGTTACCTCCTCCTTGAGCTGAATTTCTGCTGTCTCCCGAATAACCCCCCAAAACTCCTGGCATTGCTGTTCCACTGTCTTCCTTTTTCAATCAACTCTGGTCAGCTCCTCCCTCATGTCTTTGTAGTTACCCTTATTTAATTGTAATACCGTTACATCTGCCTCCAGCTTCTCCCCCTCAATCTGCAGGGTAAATTCTATCACTGCTCCCTAAGGGTTCCTTCACCTTAAGGTCCCCAATCCCACTGCCTCATTACACATCACCAAATCTAAAATTGCCTGTTCCCTCGTGGGCTCTTAACACAAGATGCTCTAAAAAAACATCTCTCAAACATTCCACAAATTTCTTTTCTTGGGATTCACTACCAACTTGATTTTCCCAGTCCACCTACATATTGAAGTCGCCCATGATTATTGTGATATTGCCTTTTTTACATGCTTTCTCTGTCTCCTGATTTATTTTCTGCCCTCCATCCCGACTACTGCTAGGGGGCCTGTGCATAATTTCCATCAGGGTCTTTTTACCTTTGCGATTCCTCAATTCTACCCACAGAGATTCTGGGCGGGATTCTGCGACCCCGCGCCGGGTCTTATATGACTGTGACAGCCTGTATGCAACCTATGACATGGTTGATCACACCATGCTGCCCAGAGTCTCGCCACTGTCATTCAGCTGGGTATGACTGGGACAGCATGGTGGCACAGTTAGCACTGTTACCTCACAGTTCCAGGGACCCAGGTTCAATTCCGGCCTTGGGTGACTGTCTGTATGGAGTTTGCACATTCTCACCTGTCTGCGTGGGTTTCCTCCGGATGCTCCAGTTTCCTCCCACAGTCTAAAGATGTGCAGGTTAGGTGGTTTGGCCATGATAAATTGCCCCTTTGTGTCCAGGGATGTGCATGTTAGGTGTGGTTACAGGATGTAGGGGTAGGGCGGGAGCCTGGTTAATGTGCTCTTTTGAGGTTGGTGCTGGCTCAATGGGCCAAATGGCAACTTCTGCACTGTAGGGGTTCTATGATTTTATAATTCTATGATTGCTCTCATGGTTCCTTTCATATGTACCTAATCATAGCCACAGAATCAATTGCACTGGCTTCTGTTCCTGTTCCTGCACCATTTCCTCTGGTGTCCCCCAAGGTTCTATTTTGAGGCCCCTCCTGGCACTCATTTACATGTATCTCGGCTATAAGCTCTGAAGAAGAGCTTTCCCAGCATTTTCTGTTTTTATTCCTGAAAACTGTTTGTTTTGACATGTATACAGATGAAACCCAGATCTACATCACCATCACTTCTCTCAACTCCTCCACTGTTGCTAAATTATCAGACTGCCTATCCAACATCCAATACTGGATGAGCAGAGGTTTCCTGCAGTTAAATACCAGGAAGAGCATTGTCCTTGATCCCCACGACAAACTGCATTCCCAGGCCACTGACACCATCCTTACCCATGACAACTGCCTGAGGCTGAACTGGACTGTATGCAATCTCGATTGTAATATTTGACCCCAAGACTACATAACTAAGACCATCTACTTCTACCTCCAACATATCACCCAACTCTGTTCCTGCCTCAGCACATCTGCTGCTGAAACCCTCATTCATACATACCTTTGGTACCACTAGACTTTACAATTCCAATGCATACCTGACCAGCCTCCCACATTCTTCCTTTCATTAGCTTGAAATCATCCAAAGTTGTGCTGCCTGTGCCTTTACTCTGCTGTCTGTGTCCTTACTCCCACCAGATCCCATCTACCCCTCATCCCTGTGCTCACTGACCAACATTTCAATTTTAAAATTCTCATCCTTGTTTTCCAACCTCTCCATGGTCTTGTCCCTCGCTAGATCTATAATTTCCTCCCACCTAAAACCCTCCACAATATCTGCATTCATCTGATTCTGGCCTCTTGATCTCCGATTTTAATGAACCAACTATTGGTGCCCATGTTTTCAGCTGCCTAGGTATATCGATATAATTTGTTGTTGTAAGAACAAAAATTACCCATGCAGCTGATGTAGATGAATTAGTTTTGAATCTTCCTGAAAAGCATATGGCAAATGCCAGATCATACTGTTTTACAAACTACGTTAACCTTTTGGATTTTTTTATTTTTCCTTTTTTCTATGTAGGTCTCTTTAGTGAGCCTTGTAGCTAATGCCATGGGCTACTCGGAGCTAGGTGCTATTAAGTCCCTGAGGACACTAAGAGCTTTGAGACCTCTAAGAGCCTTATCACGATTTGAAGGCATGAGGGTAAGATGGAAAAAAAACCTCAAGTTTTACATGTGTGTAAGATGCATTTATATCCAAGACAAGTAAATTAAATAGAGGAACTTGCAACACTATCCTAATAAGAAGCTTCATTATAATATGTCAACACATGGCCACAAACTATCCAGGGCGGTATGGTAGCACAGTGGTTAGCACTGTTGCTTCATCGTGCCAGGGTCCCTGGTTCGATTCCCGGCTTGGGTCACTGACCATGCGGAGTCTGCACGTTCTCCCCGTGTCTGCGTGGGTTTCCTCCGGATGCTCCAGTTTCCTCCCACAAGTCCCGAAAGACGTGCTGTTAGGTCATTTGGACATTCTGAATTCTCCCTCAGTGCTCCCGAACAGGCGCCGGAGTGTGGCGACTAAGGGATTTTCACAGTCACTTCATTGCTGTGCTAATGTAAGCCTACTTGTGATACTAATAAAGACTCTTCAGTATCTTGATATGTAAAATGCACTTGTACTCTATTGAACTTTTAAGTTACCTGATTTTTTAAATTAAACTGCCCCAGAGGATATCCGGATTCAAAGTTATTTGAAATGATACTTGTATAATGACAAAAGGAAGACTGAGCAAAGTTTAATTTAGAAGAAACCAATAACCGGAATTTACCGGTCGTTGCAATTCACTTTTTCCGCTGCAGCGCATCCCTATAAGTGGGTTTCATGGCAGCATGGGGTGGTTACAATGGGAAATCATATTGACAAATAGCAGGAAGATAGAATCCTGCTGCCAGCGGGTGCCGCTGCCAAGAAACAGCGTGGCTGAGGAAGCTGAGAATCCAGTCGAATAATATAGTTAAATTATAAAATGTACATATTAACCTATCATCTGTTTACTTATTTATGATTTTTTTGAAGAATTAACTTGTTATTTTTCACAAAGAAATGTATTTTTAGGCATTGTTTTGTTGCACAACACCCTGAGAATTATAAAAAATGAAATCTGTTCAATTTCTAGTACTAGGCGGCATGGTGGCACAGCGGTTAGCACTGCTGCCTCATAGCACCAGGGACCTGGGTTCAATTCTTGCCTTGGGTCACTGTCTGTGGAGTTTGCACCTTTTACCATGTCTACGTGGGTTTCCTCCGGGTGCTCCGTTTCCTCCCACAGTCCAAAGATGTGCAGGTTAGGTGGATTGGCCATGCTATATTGCCCCTTAGTGTCCAGGGATGTACAGGTCAGGTGAGTTATGGGGATAAGGTGGGGGATCAAGGTAGTGAGCTCTTTCACAGAGTCGGTGCAGACTTGATAAGCTGAATAACCTAGTTTTTGGTGCAATTAGAAATGTGTATTTTTAAAAAATAAATTTAGAGTACCCAATTATTTCTCTTTCCCAATTAAGGGGCAATTTAGTGTGGCCAATCCATCTAACCTGCACATCTTTGGATTGTGGGGGTGAAACCCACGCAGACACAGGGCGAATGTGCAAACTCCACACGGGCAGTGACCCAGGGCCGGGATTCAAACCCGCATCCTCAGCGGTGTAGCCCCAGTGCTAACTGCTGCGCCACCGTGCCACCCCCAGAAATGTGTACTTCAACCAAGAGAAACCTCAATTGGTGGTCAGCTTTATGAATATAATAGCACTTGGAAGAGTTTTTAGAAAGAAACTTAAACTGAATACTGCAGGTTAAACTTCACAAATTCATGCTTCTAGCATTAAGTTGTTGCTTGCTGGTAGTGGACATCGGATATCATCCTCAAAGAATGTATCAGAAAATTGAGTGCAGAGGTAGACAAGACCTTCTGGGTTTTAATGGACAAACATTTTGCATTCAAGTTCCTGATATGTGTCTCTCGGCAACATGGTTTCATGTAGATAGTGCCAAATTTGTGAAATTGTTTCAGTATCATTGTTCTGTAAGGCTGCCAAGATGATAATCATTCGTTTCACATCTACCAAAACTAAGAGCTATCATTGCTTGATTTTACTTTCCAGTTTCACAGTATTTTGATTTTGATGTCTGTATTTTACATATAATTTTGCAAATTCTTTCTTTGCAGTAATCAAATTCTGTGACATCATCGACCCACCACAAGGTTTTTGCTTTATTTTGCTTTTTTCAATACATTTGGTCAAATAATTTTCTGTAATTGCTTTATATTATTTCTATATCCATATTTGTGCTCATTTTGTCTGTTTTGCTCCATGATATATTGAATTTTCATTGCACAATTAGTTTTATTTCAGCTGCATGTATAAATGACAAGTTACAGAAAGTACTTTTAATGAAAATCATGTTTTCTATTTATATTCCAAGCAGCTTTTCTCATTCTGACATTTATAAGTTCTCTAACATGTTTTTCCTCAAATGTTAATGATAGGTGGTGGTCAATGCACTTCTTGGAGCAATTCCTTCCATCATGAATGTGCTGCTTGTCTGCCTGATATTCTGGCTCATTTTCAGTATAATGGGTGTGAATCTTTTCGCTGGAAGGTACTACCACTGTATCAACATAACTGATGGAAAGAGATTCCCCATCAGCATTATTGACAATATAACTGATTGTCTTCAGCTTAATGAAACGGCGCGATGGAAAAACGTAAAGATCAACTTTGACAATGTTGGAGCTGGCTACCTTGCTTTACTACAAGTGGTGAGTTAACTGCTACTTTACATTTTTTTTAAAGAATAAACAAGGCCTGAGAAGAACTAGTGTTGCAATTTTAGGTTGAAATGAAAAGATTGGCTAGAACTAGGAATACATTGTTGAGCTAGAGCTGCAAAATGTTTTATGGCCTCCAGACCAAATTCAAGCCTGTTGTGTTTCTCGCTCGGCATTTCTGATGCTTTCAATTCCATTTCACCTGAGGAAGGAGCTGCGCTCGGAAAGCTAGTGATTCGAAAAAACCTGTTGGACTTTAACCTGGTGTTGTAAGACTTCTTACTGTGCCCACCCCAGTCCAACACCGGCATCTCCACATCATGGCTTCCATTCAGAAAGACATTTAAATACATTGGGTACATTGCTGCAATAGAAATCTCCAAATACCTTTATAGCGGTGCGCACAACTTCCTCCTGAATTTGGGTTCTGAGCCTTCTGCTGTTGTAACTGTACCTCCCTACAGATTGATGACAACATGAGGCCGCATAAACAGAATGACTTGCCACTGCCACCACTATCCAACCCACAAATGCTGGGCTCCCTAACTCTCTGCTTCCAGCTAAGACAGAATTGACCAAATTGTAAGCTGAAGTTGTATACAATTTTATTTTGATGAAAAATCTTCAATATTGAACTTTTAAAAAAGTTAATTAAATGTTACTTTTGAATTATTTTAATGTTTTAATCAGCTTTTTCATTCGGTACTGCTAGTTTTCCTTCTCAAAGCTGCTGTGTTCTGAATTATTGACTTGGCTCACATAATTGTTGGTAGAAAATGAGACGCCACCTTCATGCATTAATACTTCCATCATATTTCAATTTAATAAGTATTCTGTCTTTGTCAGTCATGTGGTTCTAGTTTAAAAAAAAGGGCTAGAATTTTACGCACCTCCTACAAGGGGGTTGGGACCACTCCTCATGATGAGACTGGCAAGTATACATTAGCGGTCTGATGGCAGGCTCTGGGGAGTAGGGGAATCCTGTGCAGCACAGAAGTCTCCCCAGTGGAAAGGTCAGCCCATGCTTGATCAGCACCCCTTGCTACATCTTCCCCCCCACCTCCTCCACCAATCTGATCACCATCCGCCCCTCAATGGCATCTGCCTGACTGACATCAGCAAGCACATCACACCATCCGTTTCTCTGACCTCCATCACTGCTCCTGATCACAGTGTAGCGCACAAAGACTCCGAGAGACGAATAGAGTGAAGTCGATGAGGCTTTATTAAGCGTGACTGTTCCCCCGCAGTTCAGTAGTAGACTGCCTGCGGGGGAGGACTCCTGGTTCTTATACTCCGCCTTCAGGGCGGAGCTAGGGGTCAACGGCCAACCAGGACCCGGGATATGTCAGCCAATGACATCACGGCTTCACAGTCCCACATGACCTCTAATGCATACTACCACATTCACCCCTTGTTAAAAATGAACCCGGCGGGGTGATGCTTCGCATGGTGGTAAGGGTTTACAAGGCTGGTCCTGGGAGGAAAACTTTCGCATGTTATTACAGTATGTACAAGGTTTTTTTTTTTGTTTCGAACTATTTACAGTAATCGTCAGGAGAAAAAGACAAAATGTTCTCGTTAAAAGTCCACATATTGTAGTGTTAGATCGACGCCACGAGTCGGTCGGGCGATCTGGTCGTCCGTGTCGATCGCCTCGGCCCCGGTGGTGGTGGTGGTGCTTGTTCCGGTGTTGTCGTCTCCGGGAGCCTTACGGTTTCAGCTTGGGCTTCACTCCTGGTCGGGCCTGGGAGGAGGACCGATCCTCCTGGGAAGGGGGCGGTAGCGGGGTGCGGCGGTGGCAGGAAGGGGGTGATTGGTGTCGGGGGGGGTGTGTGTGTTGCCGGCGGGCGCCAGATCTCGCAGGGAGACCGTGTCCTGTCGGCCGTCGGGGTACTCCACGTAAGCGTACTGCGGGTTCGCGTGAAGGAGGTGAACCCTTTCGACCAACGGGTCCGACTTGTGCGCCCGCACATGTTTTCGGAGCAAGATGGGTCCTGGGGCCGCCAGCTAGGACGGCAGCGACGTTCCAGAGGAAGACTTCCTGGGGAAGACAAGGAGGCGCTCATGAGGCATTTAGTTAGTGCTAGTACACAGTAGTGACCGGATGGAGTGGAGGGCGTCCGGGAGGACCTCCTGCCACCGTGAAACTGGGAGGTCCCTGGACCGTAGGGCCAGTAGGACGGTCTTCCAGACCGTGCCGTTCTCCCTCTCTACTTGCCCGTTCCCCCGGGGGTTGTAGCTGGTCGTCCTGCTCGAGGCTATACCGTTGCTGAGCAGGAACTGGCGCAGCTCGTCACTCATGAAGGAGGACCCCCTGTCGCTGTGGACGTATGCGGGGCAACCGAACAGTGTGAATATGGTGTTCAGGGCTTTAATGACTGTGGCCGCGGTCATGTCAGGGCAGGGGATGGCGAATGGGAAGCGGGAGTACTCGTCCACCACATTAAGGAAGTATATGTTGCGGTCGGTGGAGGGGAGGGGTCCTTTGAAATCCAGACTAAGGCGTTCAAAGGGGCGGGAAGCCTTAATCAGGTGCGCACCATCCGGCCTGAAAAAATGCGGTTTGCACTCTGCGCAGATGTGGCAGTTCCTTGTGACTGTACGGACCTCCTCCAAAGAGTATGGGAGGTTGCGGGACTTAATAAAGTGGTAGAACCAAGTGACCCCCGGGTGGCAGAGGTCCTCGTGGAGGGTTTGGAGGCGGTTAATTTGTGCGTTGGCACATGTGCCGCGGGATAGGGCATCGGACGGCTCATTCAGCTTTCCGGGACGATACAAGATCTCGTAGTTGAAGGTGGAGAGCTCGATCCTCCACCTTAAGATCTTGTCGTTTTTGATTTTGCCCCGCTGTGCATTATCGAACATGAAGGCTACCGACCGTTGGTCCGTGAGGAGAGTGAATCTCCTGCCAGCCAGGTAATGCCTCCAATGTCGCGCCGCTTCCACTATGGCTTGGGCTTCCTTTTCCACTGAGGAGTGGCGGATTTCTGAGGCGTGGAGGGTTCGGGAGAAAAAGGCCACGGGTCTGCCCGCTTGGTTAAGGGTGGCCGCTAGAGCTACGTCGGAGGCGTCGCTCTCGACCTGGAAGGGGAGGGACTCGTCGATGGCGCGCATCGTGGCCTTTGCGATATCCGCTTTGATGCGGCTGAAGGCCTGGCAAGCCTCTGTCGACAGAGGGAAGGTCGTGGTCTGTATTGGGGGCGGGCCTTGGCTGCATACTGGGGGACCCACTGGGCGTAGTATGAAAAGAACCCCAGGCAGCGTTTTAGGGCTTTTGAGTAGTGCGGGAGGGGAAATTCCATGAGGGCGCGCATACGTTCGGGGTCGGGGCCTATTATCCCATTGCGCACTACGTAGCCCAGGATGGCTAGCTGGTTTGTGCTAAAAACGCACTTGTCCTCGTTGTACGTGAGGTTCAAGGCTTTAGCGGTCTGGAGGAATTTTTGGAGGTTGGCGTCGTGGTCCTGCTGATCGTGGCCGCAGATGGTTACATTGTCGAGATACGGGAACGTGGCCCGTAACCCGTGTTGATCAACCATTCGGTCCATCTCTCGTTGGAAGACCGAGACCCCGTTTGTGACGCCAAATGGGACCCTTAGGAAATGGTATAATCGCCCGTCTGCCTCGAAGGCTGTGTACTTGCGGTCACTTGGGCGGATGGGGAGCTGATGTTAGGCGGACTTGAGGTCCACGGTGGAGAAGACCTTATATTGGGCAATCCGATTGACCATGTCGGATATGCGGGGGAGAGGGTACGCGTCTAGTTGTGTGTACCTGTTGATGGTCTGGCTATAGTCTATGACCATCCTTTGCTTCTCCCCTGTCTTTACTACTACCACCTGTGCTCTCCAGGGACTATTGCTGGCCTGGATTATGCCTTCCTTCAGTAGCCGCTGGACTTCGGACCGAATGAAGGTCCGGTCCTGGGCGCTGTACCGTCTGCTCCTAGTGGCGACGGGTTTGCAATCCGGGGTGAGGTTTGCAAACAAGGATGGGGGTTGAACCTTGAGGGTTGCGAGGCCGCAGATAGTGAGTGGGGGTAATGGGCCGCCGAATTTGAAGGTTAGGCTCTGTAGATTGCACTGGAAGTCTAATCCCAGTAATGTGGGGGCGCAGAGTTGGGGAAGGACGTAGAGCCTGTAGTTTTTGAACTCCCTCCCTTGCACCGTTAGGGTAACTATGCAGAAGCCTTTGATCTGTACGGAGTGGGATCCTGCAGCTAGGGAAATCTTTTGTGCGCTGTGACGGATGGTCAAAGAACAGCGTCTTACCGTGTCGGGGTGGATAAAGCTCTCCGTGCTCCCGGAGTCGACCAGGCATGGTGTCTCGTGCCCGTTTATCAGCACCGTTGTCGTCGTCGTCTGGAGCGTCCGGGGCCGTGCTTGGTCCAGCGTCATTGAAGCCAGACGTGGTTGGAATGGTTGAGCGTCTTCTTCGAACCCCGTGGAGCCGTCGACACTGGGGTCCGTTGTTGCCGTCCAAGATGGCGTCGGGGGTGAACAAGATGGCTGCCCCCATGCATCGCACATGGCTGGGGGGTCACAAGATGGCGGCGGGGGTGGACAAAATGGCCGCCCCCATGCGTCGCACAGGTCTGGGGTGGTCCAAGATGGCGGCGCCCCTCCTCCCCTCGTGGTGGCCGAGACCCAAAATGGCGGCGCCTGCGGGTCGCACATGGGGCGCTGGGGGGATTGGGGAGCGTTAGGAACACGCAGGACTCCCTCTTCTCTGGGGACAGCGGTGGCCGGGACCCAAAGTGGTAGCGCCGGCCGGTCATACATGGGGCGCGGGGGGGGGGGGGGGGGGGTTGGGGAGCGTAAAAGGTGTGCAGGGCTCCCTGCTCTCCGGGGTGAGCGGTGGTCGGGACCCAAAGCGGTTGCACCTGCGGGTCGTACATGGGGCGCTGGGGGGGGTTGGGGAGCGTAAACGGCGTGCAGGGCTCCCTGTTCTCCTGGGACAGCGGCGACCTCCCGGGACCGACACACAGCCGGGAAATGGCCCTTTTTCCCGCAGCTCTTACAGATCGCTGCGCGGGCCGGACAGCGCTGCCGGGGGTGTTTCGCTTGGCCGCAGAAATAGCAGCGGGCCCCCCCGGGATGATCTGGCGTCTTAACCGCGCAAGCCTGTGAGGGAGTGGGGGGGGGTTTGTCGCGACGGGGGTCCACGGAGCCCAAGGGGCTGCCATGCGGTCGGGGCCGTAGGCGCGGGTGTTTCGCGCGGCCACGTCTAGGGAGGCTGCTAGGACCCGTGCCTCTGAGAGTCCTAGCGGCTCTTTTTCTAAAAGTCTTTGGCGGATTTGGGAGGAGTTCATACCTGCCACAAAAGCATCGCGCATTAACATGTCCGTGTGTTCATTTGCGTTCACCGGCGGGCAGCTGCAGGCCCGTCCCAAAATTAGTAGCACGGCGTAGAATTCATCTATCGATTCTCCGGGACTTTGCCGTCTCGTTGCGAGTTGATAGCGAGCGTTGATCTGGTTTACTGGGCGAACATAGAGACTTTTTAGTGCTGCGAACGCCGTCTGGAAATCCTCTGCGTCTTCGATGAGGGAGTAAATCTCCGTGCTTAACCTCGAGTGCAGGACCTGTAGTTTTTGGTCTTCTGTGACCCGGCCGGGGGCCGTTCTGAGATAGGCCTCAAAACAAGTCTGCCAGTGCTTGAAAGCTGCTGCTGCGTTCACTGCGTGGGGGCTGATTCTCAGGCATTCCGGGATGATCCTGAGCTCCATAGTCCTTTAGTCACGCTTAATAAATTGTAGCGCACAAAGACTCCGAGAGACGAATAGAGTGAAGTCGATGAGGCTTTATTAAGCGTGACTGTTCCCCCGCAGTTCAGTAGTAGACTGGCCTGCGGGGGAGGACTCCTGGTACTTATACTCCACCTTCAGGGCGGAGCTAGAGGTCAACGTCCAACCAGGACCCGGGATCTGTCAGCCAATGACATCACGGCTTCACAGTCCCACATGACCCCAAATCATACTACCACACACAGGTAGGCAGAATGCGGAGTTGAGGCCACAATCAGATCAACCACTCCTCCTAATTCAAGTTAGTATAGCCGGGGAATGGCTGCAGTCCCAGCAATGGACACCACTTAAAATGATGCTGCAGGGACTGAAGAGCCTCCAGCAATCTGGTTGTCATGAGAGTTCTCCACCCTGCCTCAGTGGGTTTGAAGCTCCGACCTCAGGCAACTAATTGCCTGAAAATTGTAAAGCCCGAGCTGGGCTTCCAGGATGGGCGGAGGCAGGCTCAGTCCTAACTTTCCAGTGGTGGGTGGGCCCACTGCCTCTGCGTGATGTCCCAGCCTACAAATTTAGAAAGCAATTCTATTCATGAAACTTAAACTAAATCATTTGTAGGGCAGGGGTTTCTGGCCCTGACACTGGCGGGCATCATCATTAAAGGTCAACGGTTCGCCAAATTTTCCTGTCCCACCCAAGATGATTCCCACTGGTGCTGGGGCCAGAAAATCCCAGCTATAGTTTTTTTCAGAAACAAGATTATTTGCCATAATCTTTGTTGGAACTATAGTTCATTTCACTTTGTATCTATAAACAATTTTGATGGTACAATCCGCTTTTCACTGTCATGACAATGTAGTGCTCAAAGCATGTTAGTTAAAACCTATTTAACTTTGTGTTGGTGGTATTGCCAAGTTTTATGCTGCCTCTTTTAAAGGAACATGGCATAACTGAAAGAAGAGATGGAGAATTTGTCTATTGTCTTAATCAATAGTCACCTTGCGGCCAGCACCACAAAACTCAAATATCTGGGGCGAAATTCTCCGTTATCGGCGGAAAGTCCGCCGATTGGCGCAAAAAACGGCGCAAATCCGACTTGCGTCACGTCGGAAAAATGGGTCGATAGTCTCCGGCCCGAAATGGGCTAGCAGCGACGTAACGGGATCCGCACTTGCGCAGTGGTTCACGCCGTGCAGCGTCATACGCGCCGCACGGCGTGACGGTTCATAAGGCCGCGCTGCTCCCCCCCCACCCGACCGCAACACCCGACCGCAACACCCGACTGGATGGCTGGCGCCGCTCAGCCCCGAGGTTCGAGTCACGCGATGTGGAGGCGCTCCTGGACGCGGTGGAGCAGAGGAGGGACTCCCTGTATCCCGGGCACGGCCGCAGAGTTGCCCCACGCCACAGCCGGCGTCTGTGGAGGGAAGTGGCAGAGGCCGTCACCGCTGTGGCCCTGACACCACGGACAGGCACCCAGTGCCACAAGAAGGTGAACGACCTCGTCAGAGCAGGCAGGGTGAGCCTCCCCATATCCCCCCCTCCCCCATATCCCCCCCTCCCCCATATCCCCCCCTCCCCCATATCCCCCCTCCCCCATATCCCCCCCTCCCCCATATCCCCCCCTCCCCCATATCCCCCCTCCCCCATATCCCCCCCTCCACCATATCCCCCCTCCCCCATATCCCCAAGTGAATCCAGCCCTAACCTTAACCTCTGCAATGCACACGCAACCGATGGCGTGCATTCATATACCTGCCTAACAGTGTTGCCTTTTACCCCTGCCACTGCCCCCGCCCCCCCCCCCCCCCCCCCCCCCCCACAGGAGAAGCGCGCACACAACAATAGGGAGCATGTGAGGACTGGAGGAGGCCCCGCTGATGAGAGGCCACTGACCGAACACCAGGAAAGGGCCCTGGAACTGGCTGGTGGACCGGAGGACCGGGAGGTTGCTGATGCAGAGGTCGGGGGCGTAGTAGCAAGTGAGCCACCGACAGCCCGTCCCCATATCCCCCCTCCCCTATATCCCCCTCCCCCGTATCACCTGATCACTGCCTGATGTCTAACCATGCATGCTTCATTGTGTATCGCAGAACCAAACGTCCAGGCACCCATCCCCGCTGATACAGACCGCCCGCAGGATGCCCCTCGGAGGCCACGGGAGATGGAGAGACCCGGACCCTCCGGCATGCAACGCCCGCAGGATGCCCCTCGGAGACCACGGGAGACGGAGAGACCCGCACCCTCCTGCATGCGACGCCCGCAGGATGCCCCTCGCACACCACGGGAGACGGAGAGACCTGGAGCAACAGGGAGACGACACCCCCGTCACGTGCGGGAGCGACTACCCAGCGATGAGGGGGGCAGCCACAGGCCCCCGTCACATCCGAGCCAGGACACCACTACCCAGGACACCACTACCCAGGTCTCCACTACCCAGGACACCACTACCCAGGACACCACCACCCGGGACACCCCTACCCGGGACACCCCTACCCGGGACAGCACTACCCGGGACAGCACTACCCAGGAAGACGAAATACCGGACAGTGACTCAGAGTGGATGGGTGGAGACGAACCCCCACCCCAAAGCGCCATGGACTCAGAGTGGGACGAAGAGCACGGCACAACGCCACTGCTGTCACCAACACCCTCCACCATCGCAGAAACACTCACCTCGGTTGGGCACTTTAGTGATGAGGCGTCTGGTACACTCACTGGTGCGCACAACACAGCCGTCCCGGTACAGCAGGTGGAGGTAGGAGCCGCAGAGGGGCCGGGCGGTCGGAGGGGGGCCCAGCCCAAGCGAACATCTGCCGCCCAGATGGATCCCGGGTTCCTGCAGTTACCACACCCACACATAGATCCGATGCAACCACCGACCCGGAGACGAGCGAAGAGGGTGACGGCCGGCTTGCGGCGGCTGAGGTCGCAGGTGGAGGAGTCCACCCGCGTCCAGGAGCTGGGAGTGGTGCCGGTCATGCGTGCCACCCAGGCCGACACCGCACGGGTGGTGTCCGCGGTGGAGGCAATGGGTGCGACGGTGTCAGACATGGGGAACGGTTTGCGAGGCCTGGGGCTTTCCGTGCAGGCGGCGTCTGTGGCCCAGGAAATGGCTGCCCTCTCACAGGAGGCCATGAGCCAGTGCCAGCGCCAGATGGCAGAGGCGCTCAACGCCATAGCCCAGTCTCAGCAGGCCATGGCCCAGTCTCTGCAGGCCATGGCCCAGTCTCTGCAGGCCATCGCTGAGGGCATCGGCGCCAGTGGCCATGTGCGAGCCGGCGTTGCACTGTCACAGACAGAGTTTGCCAACCCCCTGGGCTCCATGGCTGCAAACCTGCAGACCCCTGTCGATACCAGCACGGGCCTCCAGGACTGGCAGCGCCAGATGTCGGGGGGGCGTCGGATGGCCAGTCCGTTCGCATCCCCCACCCATGTAGAGGCCTGGGGGCCATCGGGCACCCCGAGGGAGGAGGAGGTGGTGTGGTCCGTCCCGGCTCCCTCTGTAGGGGAGGTCCCGGTACACCGCGACACCTCGGACCCCCCCACCCCCCTTCCGTCCCAGGTGCATCGGGTGGGCAGCGGGCAGGACAGGCTGGCAGCTCGCCATCCCAGTCGCCCGGCCGCAGCCTGGCCCATCTAGGCCAGGACTCCCCAGGAAACGGCCGCCAAAGGGATCCAGTGTCAGAGGGCAGGAATCACAGGAGTCCACCTCCAGTTCTGCTGTACCGTCTGGGGAACCACGTAGACGTAGTCAAAGGGCCCGTAAGGCCAAACAATTAGACATTGAGTAAGTTGGCACGGTTGCAGGGCACAGATGAGTTTTAGGGGCTAGGGCACATGCATGAACTCCTTTGGTTATTAAAGTCAATGTTACACCTACAGAAGCTGCCTTTGTGCTCTGTCCAAAGTGTGCGGGGGTGTCATGTACGTTGAGCGCAAGTGTGTGTGTGAGGGGTGGTCTTACTTCAGCCCCAGGTGAGTCTGCCCCCTTCCCCCTGGGCCGCCATCAACATCCCCCGGGCAGAGGACGGGACCGTGCGCTGCAGTGTCACAGCCGCATGCAGGGATGGTCCGGGTGGATGGTGGTACTGTGGCCATGGGTCAGACATAGTCCAACGATGTAGAGCCAGGAGCTCACCGCAGGGCGGGTTGTCATCATCCTCCATGGCCTGCGATAGACACGCGTCCACCCGCAACTGTGTGAGCCCGGCCCGTTGTGCCGCAGGTGGATCGGCAATGGGGGGGGGGGTGGTGTGCATGCGGGTGGGGTGGGTGGGGTTGGGGAGGGGGGTGAGGGTGCTGGGCGGGTGGATGGGTGGGGGGTGTGGGTGGTCGGCTGTTGCCATGGTGTGCGGTCTGTGGCCATACTACTCGATTCCCACGCCCACCTAGTCAGTGAAGCGGGCGTCTATCAGTCTGTCCCGTGCCCGCTGGGCCAGCCGGTAACGGTGGACAGCCACCCGCCTGTGTCCACCCCGTCTGCCCTGACCATTACCCCCATCCCCCTCATCTGGGGAGGACTGCGCCTCTTCCTGCTGCTCCTCCACTCCGCCCTCCTCTGCCTGCGGCACATCGCCCCTCTGTTGGGCTATGTTGTGCAGGACGCAGCACACCACAATGATGCGGCCGACCCTATCTGACCGATACTGGAGGGCGCCCCCAGAGAGAGGTCCAGGCACCTGAAACGCATCTTCAGCACGCCAAAGCACCTCTCTATCACTCCCCTTGTCGCTACATGGGCATCATTGTAGCGGTTTTCCGCCTCATTGCGTGGCCTCCGTATAGGCGTCATTAGCCACGATCGCAATGGGTAGCCCCTGTCGCCGAGCAACCAGCCCCTCAGCCGGGGATGGCATCCCTCGTACATGCCGGGGATGGATGACCGCGACAACACGAATGAGTCGTGTACACTGCCTGGGTGACGGGCGCAGACGTGCAGGATCATCATGCGGTGGTCGCAGACCACCTGTACTTTCATCGAATAGGTCCCCTTCCTATTAGTGAACACGGCCCTGTTATCTGCAGGTGGCCGCACGGCGACGTGCATCCCATCGATCGCGCCCTGGACCATGGGGAACCCGGCCACGGCAGAGAAGCCCACGGCCCCGGCATCTTGGCTGGCCCGGTCCACGGGGAAGCGGATGTAGCGGTGCGCCATGGCATATAGGGCATCTGTCACTGCCCGGAGGCACCGGTGCACCGATGTCTGCGATATGCCGGACAGGTCCCCACTCGGTGCCTGGAATGACCCCGTTGCATAAAAGTTCAGGGCCACCGTAACCTTGACGGACACGGGGAGAGGGTGTCCCCCGCCAGTGCCACGCGGTGACAGGTGTGCCAGCAGGTGGCAGATGTGTGCCACGGTTTCCCGGCTCATCCGGAGTCTCCTCCTGCATTCCCGGTCCGTGAGGTCCTGGTATGACTGCCTGGGCCGGTACACACGGGGCGCCCTCGGGTGCCTCCGTTGCCGTGGGGCCGCGACGTCCTCCTCCCCCTCCTCGTCCTGTCGGTCGGGTGTCCCTCCAGCCTGCCCCTCTGCAGCAGCCTGCGCCGCCTCTCTGGCACGCTCCTCCTCCTCCTCCTCATCCAGGGCAACATAGACATGAGCGGCTGCCGCCACGGCGGCCAACATCGCTGGATGATCTGAAAACATGACGGCCTGGTGGGGGGAGGGGAACGACGACATGTCATCATTGCCCATATCCCCTCCTCCCCCCAGCCAGGTGGCATGGACCGCATGGGTCCAACTGTTGGAGGCTGGCACCTGGCCAGGTGGATCAACTCACTTGCCCTCCCATCCCCCCCCCAACCTCCACCCCGGCATGGACCCCCCCCCCCCCCCCCCCCCAACCTCCACCCCGGCACGGACACCCCAACCTCCACCCCGGCACGGACCCCCCAACCTCCACCCCGGCACGGATCCCCCTCCTCCACCCCGGCACGGACCCCACCCCATCCCCCTCCCCGGCACGGACCCCCCCATCCCCCTCCCCGGCACGGACCCCCCCCCCTCAACCTCCACCCCGGCACGGACACCCCCCAACCTCCACCCCGGCACGGACCCCCCCCCCCCCAACCTCCACCCCGGCACGGATCCCCCCCCAACCTCCACCCCGGCACGGACCCCCCCCCCCCCCAACCTCCACCTCAGCACGGACCCCCCCCCCCCAACCTCCACCCCGGCACGGACCCCCCCCCAACCTCCACCCCGGCACGGACCCCCCATCCCCCTCCTCCTTCGGCAACCGGCGGGGGCGGGATTCACGGCGGCCAACGGCCATTCTCCGACCCTCTGGGGGCATTTGTAGCTGCAGTTCCGCCTACTAGACCAGTGACTTCACTCCAAATGTACTTCATTAGCTCATGAAAAGCTGTATATTTGATTGTTTCTTTCTTTTGAAACAAATAAGCACTCCTACATGTGGGGAATTAGCAGAATGTCCAACCCGTTACTAGCCAAATCAAACACTACAACATATTAGGAGCATAGAAAGTCAGTGAGATCTGGACGTGCAGGTCCACAGATCTTTGAAAGTGGCAGTACAAGTGGACAAGGTTGTCAAGAAAGCATACGGAATGGAATGCTTGCCTTCATTGGATGGGGCGTTGAGTATAAAAACTGGCAAGTCATGCTACAGTTGTACAGAACCTTGGTAAGGCCGCACTTGGAATATAGCGTGCAATTCTGGTCACCATACTACCAGAAGGATGTGGAGGCTTTGGAGAGGGTGGAGAAGAGGTTTACCAGGATGTTGCCTGGTCTGGAGGGTGTTAGCTATGCGGAGGGGCTGAATAGACTCTGGCTGTTTTCATTAGAAAGACGGAGATTGAAGGGTGACCTGATAGAAGTCAACAACATTGTGAGGGGCCTGGATAGTGTGGATGGGCAGGCACTCTTTCCTGGGATCGAGCGGTCAGTCACCAGGGGGCATAGGTTTAAGGTCCGTGGGGCAAAGTTTTTAAGAGGAGATGTGCGAGGCAGGTTTTTTCCGCAGAGGGTGGTGAGTGACTGGAACGTGTTGTCAGGGGGAGTTGTGGAAGCAGATACATTAACGGCGTTCAAAAGACATCTTGACAAATACATAGGTAGGATGGGTATAGAGGGATACGGCACAAGGAAGTGCTGAGGGTTTTGGCCAAAGGTGGTATGACCGGTACAGGCTTGGTGGAGTGAAGGGCCTGTTCCTGTGCTGTATTGTTCTTTGTACAACTAGAACCTATTGTACTCGAGCAATAGCTGGAAACGTCTAATAATAATCTTTATTATTGTCACAAGTAGGCTTACATTAACACTACAATGAAGTTACTGTGAAAATTCCCCATATAGATTTGGAGTTTTTTTAAAAAGTCTGTATTTTCTGTATGCACCTTTTGAATTTTTTTAAAACCTTACTTGGGTGGCATGGTGACACAGTGGTTAGCACTGCTGCCTCACAGCACCAGGGACTCGGGTTCAATTCCGGCCTTGGATGATTGTCTGTCTGTGTGGAGTTTGCACATTTTCCCCGTGTCTCTGTGGGTTTTCTCTGGGTGGTCTGGTTTCCTCCCACAGTCCAAAGATGTGCAGGCTAGGTGGATTGACCATGCTAAATTGCCCCTTAGTGTCCAAAGATGTGCAGGTTAGGTGGATTGACAATGCTATGTTGCCCCTTAGTGTCCAAAGCTGTGCAGGCTTGGTGGGGTTATGGGGATAGGGTGGGGGAGTGGGCCTAGAGCAGGTGCTTTTTCAGAGGATCGGTGCGGACGCAATGGGCCAAATGGCCTCCTTCTGCACTGCAGAGATTCTTTGGATTTATGACAATGTACATTCAAATATCTAGTTTTTTTTATTGGTTTACCTGTGTCAGGCTATAGTGCAATTTTACCTCCTGGTTGTAGAATCTGACATTCCGGTTGAACAATCGTTTAAATATGATTATTAAAAATATTTTAAGTTGCCTCTTTTTTCCTCTAACTAGTAGGTCCAATATCAAATCTAAGGATTTTGCAAAGTTAAAAAAAAATTCAAATAACGTGAGTACATTTATCCAATGAGCTAACTTTAGTGTCTTCTAATATTTCCATTAAAGTTTCACGAAAAACCTGGCATTAAATATGATATTTTTATTCAGAACTTGTGACTCTGACCTCAATTTGAATTGTGCAATCTGAGCATGTGTAGCGCATCCTTCAGGAAGCTTTTGGAGGAGCAAACCTGCAGAAAATCACAAAGATGAGTATAATGTGGGTATATTGGAGGACTTTGATTGCCCAGATATTGATTGGGATAATGTGAGAGTGAAGGGTGAGGAATTTCTAAAATGTGTTCACCAGTGTATTTCCGGTCTAACTAAGAAGCACTCGTGGCTGGATCTGGTGTTGGGGAATCAGAAAGGCCAAGTGGGACAAGTGTCTATGGAAGAACACTTGGGTAAGAGTGATTATTGCATCATAGATTTAGATTGGAAATGGGAAAAACATGGAAGAATGTAAAGTAGACCTTCCAAATTGGAAGAGGGCAAACTTCAATGGGATGAAAGGAATCTAAGCAGAGTAATATGAAAGCAAAGTTTGAGGAAAATTGCAAGGAAACAATGGATGATCTTGAAAGAGAAGGAGAGAGGAGGACCAGGAATCAGATGACAGTACCTGAAAGAGTAGGAAAGAGGAGGACCAGGAGACAGACAGCAGCATGTAAAAGAGCGGGATAGAGGAGAACCAGGAGACAGACAGCAGCTTCTAAAAGAGTGTGAGAGAGGAGAACCAGGAGACAGACAACAGCACCTAAACGAGTGGGATTGAAGAGGAACCAGAGATCGACAGCAGTATCTAAAAGAGCAGGAGAGAGGAGAACCAGGAGACGGGCAGCATCACCTAAAAGAGCAGGAGAGAGGAGAACCAGGAGACAGACAGCAGCACCTAAAAGAGAAGGAGAGGAGAACCCAGAGACAGACAGCAGCATCTAAAAGAGCAGAAGAGAGGAGAACCCAGAGATAGATAGCAACACCTAAAAGAGCGGGAGAGATGAGAACCAGGAGATATACAACAGCACCTAAAAGAGCAGGAGAGAGGAGGACCAGGAGACAGACAGCAGCATCTAAAAGAGCGGGAGAGAGGAGAACCAGGAGACAGGCAACAGCACCTAAAAGAGTGGGAGAGAGGAGGACGAGGAGACAGACAGCAACACCTAAAAGAGCGGGATGGAGGAGGACCTGGAAACAGACAGCAGCACCTAAAGAGCGGAGAGAGGAGGACCAGGAGACAGACAGCAGCATCTAAAGAGCAGGAGAGAGGAGGACCAGGAGACAGACAGCAGCATTTAAACAGTGGGAAAGAGGAGGACACCGAGAGAAGCAGCAGCATTCAAAAGAGCTACCTGAGCTAAAGGGTGGACCAACCTCATTCTGAGAAAAGCCAAAGGGAGCGATCCACCGGAAAAATTTCCAAGTGTCGTAGCAAGCGGGAATTGCAGTGTGTTTCCCGGTGCTTGGCCCGACAAGCCCGGCAACACTATTGAACGTTAATTGCTTCACTTAACAAGGCCTCACAGGCTTCCCGCCCCGGATGCTGGCTCGGCAGCTGATTCGCCGTGACCACACTCGCCAGCCCCCGCTAACAAGTTCGAGCAGCACTTAGGCTGCATTTGCTCAACCATCCCCAGCCAGCTTGCAACAATGACGCCGAGGTGATCGGCCCCAAAATTCAGGGATGCTGACCTGGGGAGGCTCCTGGACGCAGAGGAGGCCAGGAGCGATGTTGTGTTGCCCAAGGGTCCCAGAGGGTGAGCCACAAGGCAACCAGTGCTGCCTGGGACGAGGTAGGCAGCTGGCTGCCTCCACCTCTGATATGCATTCTGAGGACATAGCTGGATGTAGTGGTAGAGCTAGGACGGCAAAGCACATCGAGGATCACTGAGGGCACCGGGAGATGGGGATGGGCTAGGTAGGGGGGTGAAGGGTGGGGGGGACGGGAAGGAATGCACCATCAGGAGAGTGAGGCATGTATTGAACAATAAACATCCTTGTGCACAACCAGTAGGAAGCTCTGTCACTTTCTTCCACAATGCATTGCCACATGCAGGTATTAGGTGTGAACGAGCACTCAGCAGACAGGCAGGGGTCAATGGCATAGATTGAGGAGCATCAGCTCTCTGCAGGTTATCATCACCCCCCTGCCTTCGACGGTGACCCGCAGATTGCCGACAGAGTCCAAGCACCCCGGAGTGATGTAACACATACCCTGGGGTTGTGGGAAATGGTGGTGGCGGATGGGTAAGAATGTGACGATGGACCAGGCCACATCCTAGGTGAATCGGGACAGTATGAGGGCCTCCCTGGTCCTCAGCACTTGCTGGGCCCTCACCGCCGCTGCCTGTCCTGCAGCCTCCGGCTGGGCCTCAGGTTCCTCCCCTGCCTCGTCCTCTAGCCCCTGCTGATCCAGCGCCTCCTAATCATTCTCGTCCCCCTCCTCCTCCGAGGTGGCCACATGTTCCTCGTCACCAACCTCTAGCTTGTCGCCCCGCTGCTGTGTAAGGTTGTGGAGGACACAGCAGACCACAACAAAGTGGGCGACCCTCCGGGTGGTGTACTGGAGTGCTCCTCTGCAGCGGTCGAGGCACGGAACCACATCTTGAGGAGTCTGATGCACCGCTCAATGTCAGTCCGGGTGGCTGCATGGCCCTCGTTATAGCGGGTCTCCGCTTCCGTCTCCGGCCTCCGTACTGGTGTCATTAGCCAGGTCCTCAGCGAATATCCCTTATCCCTCAAGAGCCAGCCAGCCATCCTGGGGTGCTCCTCGAAGAGGGCAGGGATGATCGACTGCCCCAGGATGTAGCTGTTGTGCAAATAGGGTCAAGGAAAATCCCAAAGCTTTTTACACAGACATAAAAAGCAAGAGGGTAGCCAGGGAAAGGGTTGGCCCACTGAAGGATAGGCAAGGGAATCTATGTGTGGAGCCAGAGGAAATGGGCAAGGTACTAAATGAATACTTTGCATCAGTATTCACCAAAGAGAAGGAATTGGTAGATGTTGAGTCTGGAGAAGAGTGTGTAGATAGCCTGGGTCACATTGAGATCCAAAAAGACGAGGTGTTGGGTGTCTTAAAAAATATTAAGGTAGATAAGTCCCCAGGGCCGGATGGAATCTACCCCAGAATACTGAAGGAGGGTGGAGAGGAAATTGCTGAGGCCTTGACAGAAATCTTTGGATCCTCACTGTCTTCAGGTGATGTCCCGGAGGACTGGAGAATAGCCAATGTCGTTCCTCTGTTTAAGAAGGGTAGCAAGGATAATCCAGGGAACTACAGGCCGGTGAGCCTTACTTCAGTGGTAGGGAAATTACTGGACAGGATCTACTCCCATTTGGAAGCAAATGGACGTATTAGTGAGAGGCAGCATGGTTATGTGAAGGGGAGGTCATGTCTCACTAACTTGATAGAGTTTTTCGAGGAGGTCACAAAGATGATTGATGCAGGTAGGGCAGTGGATGTTGTCTATATGGGCTTCAGTAAGGCCTTTGACAAGGTTCCTCATGGTAGACTAGTACAAAAGGTGAAGTCACATGGGATCAGGGGTGAGCTGGCAAGGTGGATACAGAACTGGCTAGGTCATCGAAGGCAGAGAGTAGCAATGGAAGGATGCTTTTCTAATTGGAGGGCTGTGACCAGTGGTTTTCCACGGGGATCAGTGCTGGGACCTTTGCTGTTTGTAGTATATATAAATGATTTGGAGGAAAATGTAACTGGTCTGATTAGTAAGTTTGAAGACGGCACAAAGGTTAGTGGAATTGCGGATAGCGATGAGGACTGTCAGAGGATACAGCAGGATTTAGATTGTTTGGAGACTTGGGCGGAGAGATGGCAGATGGAGTTTAATCCGGACAAATGTGAGGTAATGCATTTTGGAAGGTCTAATGCAGGTAGGGAATTTTCAGTGAATGGTAGAACCCTCAAGAGCATTGAAAGTCAGAGAGATCTAGGTGTACAGGTCCAGCGTCACTCAAAGGGGCAACACAGGTGGAGAAGGTAGTCAAGAAGGCATACGGCCTTCATTGGCCGGGGCATTGAGTATAAGAATTGGCAAGTCATGTTGCAGCTGTATAGAACCTTAGTTAGGCCACACTTGGAGTATAGTGTTCAATTCTGGTCGCCACACTACCAGAAGGATGTGGAGGCTTTAGAGAGGGTGCAGAAGAGATTTACCAGAATGTTGCCTGGTCTGGAGGGCATTAGCTATGAGGAGCAGTTGAATAAACTCGGTTTGTTCTCACTGGAACGACGGAGGTTGAGGGGCGACCTGATAGAGGTCTACAAAATTATGAGGGGCATAGACAGAGTGGATAGTCAGAGGCTTTTCCCCAGGGTAGAGGGGTCAATTACTAGGGGGCATAGGTTTAAGGTGAGAGGGGCAAGGTTTAGAGTAGATGTACGAGGCAAGTTTTTTACACAGAGGGTAGTGGGTGCCTGGAACTCGCTGCCGGAGGTGGTGGTGGAAGCAGGGACGGTAGTGACATTTAAGGGGCATCTTGACAAATACATGAATAGGATGGGAATAGAGGGATACGGACCCAGGAAATGTGGAAGATTGTAGTTTAGTCGGGCAGCATGGTCGGCACGGGCTTGGAGGGCCGAAGGGCCTGTTCCTGTGCTGTACATTTCTTTGTTCTTTGTATTCCCCATGAAGCGGCCGCACATGTGCATTATCTGGTGGTTGCACACGAGCTGTATGTTGAGGGAGTGGAACCGCTTTCAGTTAACATACGGCAGGTAGCCCGGTGCGTGCAAGGGAATGCGCTTGGCATCTATGATTCCCTGGACCTGAGGCTGGACGATTGCACCCAAAGTGTGCTATCGCGGGAAAATAGGTAGTTGATTGGTTTGACTATTTTTCTAATTAATCTTTCAAAACTCAGGCAATTTTAGTAATTGTAGAGTTTTATTCATAATAGTAAGGAAGACCAAGGGTACCGACTCTGCATGGGTTTGCTCCGGGTGCTCCAGTTTCCCCCCACAAGCACTGAAAGACGTGCTTGTTGGGTGAATTGGACATTCTGTATTCTCCCTCCGAAAGAAGTTGAACTGTGACGTCACAGCCTGCAGGTAAGGGACTGGCTGGTGACTGGTAAGTAGTTTTTATTTTATTTTCCCTCTGATGTTATCGTGTGGGGCGCAGTGAGTGAGTGCTTTCTGAGAAGGGGCGTGAATAACAGGTAAGCTCTTTGTTTCTTTTTCTTTTTTTATCTCGAGGGGATGGCAGGGAAGGTAGTGCAATGTTCCTCCTGCAGAATGTTTGAGGTGAGGGACGCCGTCAGTGTCCCTGCTGATTTCATCTGTGGGAAGTGCACCCATCTCCAGCTCCTCATAAACCGCGTTAGGGAACTGGTGCTGGAGCTGGATAAACTTCGGATCATTCGGGAGGCAGAGGTGGTCATAGATAGAAGCTTCAGGGATGTAGTTACTCCGAAGAATAAAGATGGTTGGGTGACGGTGAGAGGGGCTAGGAGGAAGCAGTCAGTACAGGGATCCCCTGTGGTTATTCCCCTTAGTAACAAGTATACCGCTTTGGATACTGTTGAGCGGGGGGACTTACCAGGGGTAAGCCATGGGGTACAGGTATCTGGCACAGAGTCTGTCCCTGTTGCTCAGAAGAGAAGGGGGGAGAGGAGTAGAGCATTAGTCATTGGAGACTCCATAGTTAGGGGGATAGATAGGAGATTTTGTGGGAAGGAGAGAGACTCGCGGTTGGTGTGTTGCCTCCCAGGTGCCAGGGTGCGTGATGTCTCGGATCGTGTTTTCGGGATCCTTAAGGGGGAGGGAGAGCAGCCCAAAGTCGTGGATACATAGGTACCAATGACATAGGTAGGAAAAGGGATAGGGATGTAAGGCAGGAATTCAGGGAGCTAGGGTAGAAACTTAGATCTAGGACAAACAGAGTTATTATCTCTGGGTTGTTACCCATGCCACGTGATAGCGAAACGAGGAATAGAGAGAGAGAGGAGTTGAACACGTGGCTACAGGGATGGTGCAGGAGGGAGGGTTTCAGATTTCTGGATAATTGGGGCTCATTCTGGGGTTGGTGGGACCTCTACAAATGGGATGGTCTACACCTGGACCAGAGGGGTACCAATATCCTGGGGGGGGGGGGAAATTTGCTAATGCTCTTCGGGAGGGTTTAAACGAGTTCAGCAGGGGCTTGGGAACCTGAATTGTAGCTCCAGTATACAGGAGGTTGAGAGTAGTGAGGTCATGCGTAAGGTTTCAAAGTTGCAGGAGTGTACCGGCACGCAGGAAGGTGGTTTAAATTGTGTCTTCTTCAATGCCAGGAGCATTCGGAATAAGGTGGGTGAACTTGCGGCATGGGTTGGTACCTGGGACTTCGATGTTGTGGCCATTTCGGAGACATGGATAGAGCAGGGACAGGAATGGTTGTTGCAGGTGCCGGGGTTTAGATATTTCAGTAAGCTCAGGGAAGGTGGTAAAAGAGGGAGAGAGGTGGCATTGTTAGCCAAGGACAGTATTACGGTGGCAGAAAGGATGTTTGATGAGGACTCGTCTACTGAGGTAGTATGGGCTGAGGTCAGAAACAGGAAAAGAGAGGTCACCCTGTTAGGGGTTTTCTATAGAACTCCGAAAAGTTCCAGAGATGTAGAGGAAAGGATTGCAAAGATGATTCTGGATAGGAGCGAAAGCAACAGGGTAGTTGTTATGGGGGACTTTAACTTTCCAAATATTGACTGGAAACGCTATAGTTCGAGTACTTTAGATGGGTCTGTTTCTGTCCAATGTGTGCAGGAGGGTTTCCTGACACAGTATGTAGATAGGCCAACGAGAGGGGAGGCCATATTGGATTTGGTACTGGGTAATGAATCAAGACAGGTGTTAGATTTGGAGGTAGGTGAGCACTTTGGTGATAGTGACCACAATTGGATTAAGTTTACTTTAGTGATAGAAAGGGATAGGTATATACCGCAGGGCAAGGGTTATATCTGGGGGAAAGGCAATTATGATGCGATGAGGCAAGACTTAGGATGGAGAGGAAAACTGCAGGGGATAGGCACAATGGAAATGTGGAGCTTGTTCAAGGAACAGATACTGCGTGTCCTTGATACGTATGTACCTGTCAGGCAGGGAGCAAGTGGTCGAGCAAGGGAACCGTGGTTTACTAAAGCAGTCGAAACACTTGTCAAGAGGAAGAAGGCTTATGTAAAGATGAGACATGAAGGTACAGTTAGGGCGTTTGAGAGTTACAAGTTAGCTAGGAAAGGACCTAAAGAGAGAGCTAAGAAGAGCCAGGAGGGGACATGAGAAGTCTTTGGCAGGTAGGATCAAGGATAACCCTAAAGCTTTCTATAGATATGTCAGGAATAAACAAATGACTAGGGTAAGAGTAGGGCCAGTTAAGGACAGTAATGGGAAGTTGTGCTTGGAGTCCGAGGAGATAGAAGAGGTGCTAAATGAATATTTTTCTTCAGTATTCACACAGGAAAAAGACAATGTTGTCGAGGAGAATACTGAGATTCAGGCTACTAGACTAGAAGGGCTTGAGGTTCATGAGAAGGAGGTGCTAGCAATTCTGGAAAGTGTGAAAATAGATAAGTCCCCTGGGCCGGATGGGATTTATCCTAGGATTCTCTGGGAAGCTAGGGAGGAGATGGCTGAGCCTTTGGCTTTGATCTTTAAATCATCTTTGTCTAAAGGAATAGTGCCAGAAGACTGGAGGATAGCAAATGTTGTCCCCTTGTTCAAGAAGGGGAGTAGAGACAACCCTGGTAACTATAGACCAGTGAGCCTTACTTCTGTTGTGGGCAAAATCTTGGAAAGGTTTATAAGAGATAGGATGTATAATCATCTGGAAAGGAATAATTTGATTAGAGATAGTTAACACGGTTTTGTGAAGGGTAGGTCGTGCCTCACAAACCTTATTGAGTTCTTTGAGAAGGTGACCAAACAGGTGGATGAGGGTAAAGCAGTTGATGTGGTGTATATGGATTTCAGTAAAGCGTTTGATAAGGTTCCCCACGGTAGGCTACTGCAGAAAATACGGAGACATGGGATTCAGGGTGATTTATCAGTTTGGATCAGAAATTGGCTAGCTAGAAGAAGACAAAGGGTGGTGGTTGATGGGAAATGTTCAGACTGGAGTCCAGTTACTAGTGGTGTACCACAAGGATCTGTTTTGGGGCCACTGCTGTTTGTCATTTTTATAAATGACCTGGAGGAGACTGTAGAAGGATGGGTGAGTACATTTGCAGATGACACTAATGTCGGTGGGGGTGTGGACATTGCGGAAGGATGTTACAGAGGGACATAGATAAGCTGCAGCGCTGGGCTGAGAGGTGGCAAATGGAGTTTAATGCAGAAAAGTGTGAGGTGATTCATTTTGGAAGGAATAACAGGAAGACAGAGTACTGGGCTAATGGTAAGATTCTTGGCAGTGTGAATGAGCAGAGAGATCTCGGTGTCCATGTACATAGATCCCTGAAAGTTGCCACCCAAGTTGAGAGGGTTGTTAAGAAGGCGTACGGTGTGTTAGCTTTTACTGGTAGAGGGATTGAGTTTCAGAGCCATGAGGTCATGTTGCAGCTGTACAAAACTCTGGTGCGGCCGCATTTGGAGTATTGCGTGCAATTCTGGTCGCCGCATTATAGGAAGATTATGGAAGCATTGGAAAGGGTGCAGAGGAGATTTACCAGAATGTTGCCTGGTATGGAGGGAAGATCTTATGAGGAAAGGCTGAGGGACTTGAGGCTGTTTTCGTTAGAGAGAAGAAGGTTAAGAGGTGACTTAATTGAGGCATACAAGATGATCAGAGGGTTGGATAGGGTGGACAGTGAGAGCCTTTTTCCTTGGATGGTGATGTCTAGCACGAGGGACATAGCTTTAAATTGAGGGGAGATAGATATAGGACAGATGTCCTGTAGGACAGGGCAGCACGGTAGCATTGTGAATAGCACAATTGCTTCACAGCTCCAGGGTCCCAGGTTCGATTCCGGCTTGGGTCACTGTCTGTGCGGAGTGTGCACGTTCTCCCCGTGTGTGCGTGGGTTTCCTCCGGGTGCTCCGGTTTCCTCCCACAGTCCAAAGATGTGCAGGTTAGGTGGATTGGCCGTGATAAATTGTCCTTAGTGTCCAAAATTGCCCTTAGTGTTGGGTGGGGTTACTGGGTTATGGGGATAGGGTGGAGGTGTTGACCTTGGGTTGGGTGCTCTTTCCAAGAGCCGGTGCAGACTCGATGGGCCGAATGGCCTCCTTCTGCACTGTAAATTCTATGATGTCAGAGGTAGGTTCTTTACTCAGAGAGTAGTAAGGGTGTGGAATGCCCTGCCTGCAACAGTAGTGGACTCGCCAACACTAAGGGCATTCAAATGGTCATTGGATCGACATATGGACGATAAGGGAATAGTGTAGATGGGCTTTAGAGTGGTTTCACAGGTCGGCGCAACATCGAGGGCCGAAGGGCCTGTACTGCGCTGTAATGTTCTATGTTCTTTATGTACCCAAACAGGCGCCTGAGTGTGGCGACTGGGGGATTTTCACAGTAACTTCATTGCAATGTTAATGTAAGCCTACTTGTGACACTAATAAAGAGTATTATTATAATAAAGCTTTTTAAATTGGCTGGTGAATATTTCCTACTTGTCTTAACTCGGGAAGTTCAGTTGGGGTAGTAGAACATTTATGAAAATAATAATATAAGCACAGGCAGGATTTAATTAAAATGTAGGGCACAAATATAACCAAAAAAATTCTATGTGTGGTTTTGGATGCCCTGCTTTCATCAGCACTATGCCCAGCAGAAATGAGTCCTCGCAGATCGGGACGCAGTTTTGTCTCGCCGCCCCGACCTCCTCCGACCATTTCCTCCCCCCCCCCACCCTGGTGAGACCCCCCAGAAACACATTCCCACCCCTCTCCCACCTGGTTCGGCCCCCCTCCCAACCTGATCTGTGGCTCCTGGGCACCCTGGCATTGCCACCCTCGCACCCTTGCAGTGCTCCTGCCAGCCTTGCAGGGCTGGGAATTAAATGTTCAAAGGTATTTGATCTTTAGAAAGGATCGGCGAAAAGGAGGTGGGGTAGTGCTGTTAACAAAGGATGAGATCAGTACATTCATGAGAGCGGGTCTTGATCAGAAGATCAAGATGTTGAATCAGTTTGACTGGAGCTAAGAAACAGGAAGGTGAGAGCTGTTTATAGGCCAGCAAAAAGTAGTGGCAGTATAGGACTTGGCATAAATCAGGAGATTACAGGTGCATGTACCACGGATAATACAGTAGTCATGGGATCTTCAATCTACATAAAGACCCAGTAAGCCAAATTAGCACTAATGCTCTGGAGGAATGTATGCGAGATGGAACGTGTACAAGATGGTTTCCACGAACAATATGTTGAGGAATGAACTAGAGAGTAGGCTATTTTAGATCCAGTATTGGGCAATGGGAAAAGGATTTTTAATAATCTTGTAAAGGAGCCTCGAAAAAGGAGTTACCATCATGTGGTAGAATTATTCATCAAGTTCAAAGTGATGCAATTCAGTCCAAAAATGGGGTCTTAATTCTAAACAGAGGAAAACTATGAAAGTTTGAGGGGGAAATTGGCTGTGTTAGTTTGTGAAACTACAATAAAAGCTATGACTGTTGACGGGAAATGGCTAGCATTTAAAGCGTTAATACATGATTTGCAAAAATGTACATTATTTTGAGGCACAGAAACCCAGCAGGAAAGGTGATCCAACCATGGCTAACAAGATAAGTTAAAAAAATGCATTAGATCAAGGGACGATACTTTTAAAGTTGCCACAAAATAGTAAACCTGAGTCCTGGACCGCCTTAAAATTCAGCAAAGTAGAACCAAGAAACTGATAAAGAAAGAGTAAATAGAATACGAAAGTAAACTAGCAGGAAAAATAAAGACAGAGACTGCAATAGCTTCTGTAGGTATGTAAAAAGAAAATGATTGACAAACGAAAATCTGGGTCAAAGACAGGCAGAGACAGGATAATTTATAACATGATAAAAGGATATAACCGAGAAACTAAACAAATACGTTGGGCGGAATTCTCCCATGCCCCTGTCAGTATGTCCAATGGCGAGCGGGGAGGGAGAATTCAGCAGGTCCCTGAAGATCCTTTTTATGCCGATGTGAATTTCCACAGCATCTTTTGCCGGAGCCCACCTTGGTGGCTCGGGTGCCCTTTAAAGATGGTGCCTCGATCCCTGTGGAGCTGGTTGCCCGCTCTATCAGACACTGCCCCACAAGAGTGACAGCGTAAACCACGCACACATTTTTTTTTCTTTAAAGAGACTCAAAATCTGGAGATTAAACTGGACAGCGCAATGGAGGGTTACATGCCAGTTTTCAGTCTGAGCTGGACACTTGGCCAAATTCTGGTAAGGTTCCTCCCAGAATGTCAGTTTCATGAGACAAACCGGCAGGTAGCTCTCTAACTGCACAGCTGTGTTTTCACTCCAGATTCACTGGCACTCCGTGCACACAGAATCTGGGGCTGTGGTTGACCGACTCTGCCCCCCCCCCCCCCCCCCGCCAAACCACCCCCATCACTGGCACTGTCCACCCTCCTCATCAGTGGCCTACGCCCTCCCTCCAAATCACTGGCATCACCCACCCTCCACAGCACTGGCACCATGCCCCTCCTAGTCACTGGCACCGCCCCACCCCCTTCATCACTGGCACCCTTCATCAAGCATCGAGGAGAGCCCACCTCCACCCCAGTGCAGGCACCACCCATCCACCTCACAACCCCCCCCCCCACACACACACATAAGGGGCTTACCAGAGAGCCTGCCTTTGGCACTGGCACAGAATCAGAATCACAAGAGTCCCTGCAGTCCATTGAACTTGCACCGACACAAGAAACACACCTGACCTACCCACCTAATCCCATTTGCCAACTCTTGACCCATAGCCTTGAATACTATGGCGTGCCAAGTGCTCATCCAGGTACTTTTTAAAGAATGTGAGGACACAGATTTTGGGTTTTGTGCAAGAGATAAAGGGGGGAAGTGAAAAAGAACTTGTTCATGCAGTGAGTGGTAATGACCTGGAACTTGATGCCTATGAGGATAGTGGAACTGGAGATGATCAATGATTGCAAAAAGAATTTGAATGAGTACTTGGCAGAAATAAACTTGAAGGGCTACACGGACAGAACGGGGGAATGGGACTGATTTGAGTACTCTACAGAGAGCTGACATGGATTTGAAGGGTTGAATAGCTTCCGGGTTGACTCCAATCTCAAAATTGTAATACTGAAGCCAAGTATAGTTGTCAGAATGCTTTGGGAACAATATCTAAAAGACCCTGCAGTTCCTGGCTAGCTGCAGACCACTCTATGCACAATATGTTGTCACAAGTTTCACAGAATCTGTTACGTTAATTGTATTCAGTAGAATATTACAATAACCAACGAAGGCCGTGAATCAATCTGGTCACTCTCAATTTCAGTTTGACCTCTCTTGGATGTTGACCGACATCTATCTTATTTCTTCATGTTGTGTTGTGCATCTAGCTACTACAAGTTGTTGCTTAGTAACCCTTGCCGCAGTTAGCTCTGTGCATGGTCAATAATATCCTTTAATTCTGATTGGCCCAAACACCATATGATCAGTCCCTGATTGGTTAAATGGTGCATGATAAATGTTTGATTGGTCTCTTAAGGGTTATGGTCATCTACATATATAATTTCCTGTTGTCGCCTGACTGGCCAGCTACGGTGTCAAGTTTTTGTGGTAACCTCTTTTTCCTGATATTTATTTAAATTTTAGATCTTTCTTAGAGGATAATGGGGGCTTTAGGATAGTTTTGATGTAAATCTTAATCCATTTTAAATATACCATGAGAGATAGTAGCAAATAATTGTTACTTTGTAGAGAGACATATAAGCCAAGTATTAGCTTGGCTTATTCTCACCTCTATATTACAAGGTTGAACCACATAGGCTGGGATTCCTTGTGCATGTGGGAGGGGAGGAGGGTTTCCCTGCATGGGTTGGAGGGGGGATTTCCCTGTGTTGGTTGGAGGGGGGATTTCCCTGTGTGTATGGGTGGGGTCCTTGTTTTAATTTTTGTTGCTGGAGATCAGGGCACCCTTTTTAGATTGGATGTAGATTTATTGTCATGTGTACCGAAGTACAATGAAAAGAATTGTTCTGCGTACAGTCCAGGCAGATCGTTCCATGCATGAAAAAAGACATAGGACATACGATGATTACACAATGTAAATACGTAGACACCGGATGAAGCGTACAGCGTATAGTGCGACAACAGTAGAGAGCTCTTTAAAGCTCTTGGAAAGTAATATTGCCGGTGGGTGACTGCATGGGACACATCTCCAGAATTTTTTTTTCTAAGTGTTAGAAAATATGGTGAAAAAAGTTGACTGTGCAACTGACATGCTGCATATCGCTTTTCTTGCCTGAGCCAGCATTTAGAAAAAGAACTGGAAAGTTTCACCCATAGTCTGGATAAATGCATCACTACGGTTCTTAAATAGTGCTGCATTGTCAGAGGTGTTTCCTTTTGGATGAAATGTTACATTGGTGTCCCAGCTAACTGTTCAGACGGACACAAAGAATCCCATGCTTGTCAGGCATCCTTCCAGTGTTCCAGTGTCCTCGTCCCTCAACTAACACACACTCACACACACACACACACACACACACACACACACCCCTCCCCACGTGCAGTACCGAGTGGCAGGCTTTCTCACATTGGAAGGGGACAGGCAAAGATAAACAGACTACGGTGACAAGCACACCCTCCTCACTGATACCTGTAAGTAAATAACTAACTTTTTTAATGCATTATTTATAAACACTCCTTTCATACAACGCTTTCATAGAATCCCTACAGTGCAGAAGGAGGCCATTCGGCCCATCGAATCAGTACCGACCCTTCAAATGAGCACTCCACTCTTGCTAAGATATATATATATATATGGAAGAGAAGGGCACACACAAACATACCAAATAAATAAGTAATGTTAAATTTAAAATAAAATAAAGTAACTGGTAAGGTATTATGAACAGCTCAACAGCAGCAACTCTGTACAATTGCTAATATTATTTACAACACATAAGTAGGCAACTGTTTGAACAAAGAACAAAGAACAAAGAAATGTACAGCACAGGAACAGGCCCTTCGGCCCTCCAAGCCCGTGCCGACCATACTGCCCGACTAAACTACAATCTTCTACACTTCCTGGGTCCGTATCCTTCTATTCCCATCCTATTCATATATTTGTCAAGATGCCCCTTAAATGTCCCTATCGTCCCTGCCTCCACTACCTCCTCCGGTAGTGAGTTCCAGGCACCCACTACCCTCTGCGTAAAAAACTTGCCTCGTACATCTACTCTAAACTTTGCCCCTCTCACCTTAAACCTATGCCCCCTAGTAATTGACCCCTCTACCCTGGGGAAAAGCCTCTGACTATCCACTCTGTCTATGCCCCTCATAATTTTGTATACCTCTATCAGGTCGCCCCTCAACCTCCTTCGTTCCAGTGAGAACAAACCGAGTTTATTCAATCGCTCCTCATAGCTTATGCCCTCCATACCAGGCAACATTCTGGTAAATCTCTTCTGCACCCTCTCTAAAGCCTCCACATCCTTCTGGTAGTGTGGCGACCAGAATTGAACACTATACTCCAAGTGTGGCCTAACTAAGGTTCTATACAGCTGCAACATGACTTGCCAATTCTTATACTCAATGCCCCGGCCAATGAAGGCAAGCATGCCGTATGCCTTCTTGACTACCTTCTCCACCTGTGTAGCCCCTTTCAGTGATCTGTGGACCTGTACTCCTAGATCTCTTTGACTTTCAATACTCTTGAGGGTTCTACCATTCACTGTATATTCCCTACCTGCATTAGCCCTTCCAAAATGCATTACCTCACATTTGTCCAGGTTAAACTCCATCTGCCATCTCTCCGCCCAAGTCTCCAGACAATCTAAATCCTGCTGTATCCTCAGACAGTCCTCATCGCTATCCGCAATTCCACCAACCTTTGTGTCGTCTGCAAACTTACTAATCAGACCAGTTACATTTTCCTCCAAATCATTTATATATACTACAAAGAGCAAAGGTCCCAGCACTGATCCCTGTGGAACACCACTGGTCACAGCCCTCCAATTAGAAAAGCATCCCTCCATTGCTACCCTCTGCCTTCTATGGCCTAGCCAGTTCTGTATCCACCTTGCCAGTTCACCCCTGATCCCGTGTGACTTCACCTTTTGTACTAGTCTACCATGAGGGACCTTGTCAAAGGCCTTACTGAAGTCCATATAGACAACATCTACTGCCCTACCTGCATCAATCATCTTAGTGACCTCCTCGAAAAACTCTATCAAGTTAGTGAGACACGACCTCCCCTTCACAAAACCGTGCTGCCTCTCACTAATACGTCCATTTGCTTCCAAATGGGAGTAGATCCTGTCTCGAAGAATTCTCTCCAGTAATTTCCCTACCACTGAAGTAAGGCTCACCGGCCTGTAGTTCCCGGGATTATCCCTGCCACCCTTCTTAAACAGAGGAACAACATTGGCTATTCTCCAGTCCTCCGGGACATCCCCTGAAGACAGCGAGGATCCAAAGATTTCTGTCAAGGCCTCAGCAATTTCCTCTCCAGCCTCCTTCAGTATTCTGGGGTAGATCCCATCCGGCCCTGGGGACTTATCTACCTTAATATTTTTTAAGACACCCAACACCTCGTCTTTTTGGATCACAATGTGACCCAGGCTATCTACACCCCTGACCCAGGCTATCTACACCCTGTGTTTGTGTGTGTGTGTGTGGGGGGGCGGGGGGCGGGGAGAGACTGGGGAGGTAGATATACATTTGTGTTGGTGTTGTCACTTGCTTCTCCTTGACGGGTTTCGCTGCCGTTGTCGTCTCGCGCTCACCTCCGCTTCAGCCGTTCGTCACGTCTTTCGCCTGGATTCTCCTTGCTCTCTGTTCCTGTAGATGCCAAGTTTGTTATCGTCCCCCCACCCCTCCCCCACCTGTGGTTCGCCTTTCTTTCCTCTTAGGTTTAGCTGTCCCCCACCCCCTCTTCCGGTCTATCTCTCCCTCTCATGCCTTGGCTACTTTCTCCTGATTCTTGGCTACCTGGCTATTCTTCTGCTTGTTTGTTGGCCACAAACAGGTCCCGGAACAATTGGGTAAATGGCTCCCACGTTCTGTGGAAGCCGTCGTCTGACCCTCGGATGGCGAATTTGATTTTCTCCATTTGGAGAGATTCTGAGAGGTTGGACAGCCAGTCTGCAGCTTTGGGTGGTGCTGCTGACCGCCAGCCGAACAGGATTCTACGGCGGGCGATCAGGGAGGCAAAGGCAAGGGTGTCCGCCCTCCTCCCCAGGAATAGATCTGGCTGGTTTGATACCCCGAAGACCGCCACTTTCGGGCATGGCTCCACCCTCATCCCCACCACTTTGGCCATTGCCTCGAAGAAGGTTGTTCAGTACCCCGCAAGTCTGGGGCAAGACCAGAACATGTGGGCATGGTTGGCTGGGCCTCCTTGGCACCGTTCACCTCCACCCCCGGGAAGAACCTACTCATACGGGTTCTTGTTAAGTGGGCTCTATGTACCACTTTTAGTTGCGCAGGCTGAGCCTTGCGCCCGTGGAGATGGAGTTGACCCTATGCAGTGCATCACTCCAGAGTCCCCACCCTATTTCAATCCCCAGGTCCTCCTCCCATTTCTTTCTTGTTACGTCCAGTATGGTGTCGGCCCCTTCTACCAGTCGGTCATACATGTCGCTACAGTTTCCTTTATCTAGGATGCTTGCGTCCAGTAACTCTTCCAGTAATGTCTGTCGTGGCGGTTGTGGGTACGTCCTTGTCTCCTTTTGTAGGAAGTTTTTGAGTTGCAGATACCTTAGCTCGTCCCCCTGATTAGCTGGAATTTCTCTGTCAGTTCGTCCAGTGTTGCGATCCTGCCGTCCGTGTATAGGTCCCAGACTGTCAGTGTCCCTCCGTCCTGTCCCCACTTTCTGAAGGTGGCGTCAGTCAGAGCTGGTGTGAACCTATGGTTGTTGCAGATGGGAGCTTTGTCCGACATTTTGGTCAGGCCAAATTGCTGCCGTAGTTGGTTCCAGGACTGGAGAGTGGCTATAACCCCCGTGCTGCTGGAGAGTTTTTTGGGTGGGGATGGGAGTGCCGCCGTGGCGAGGGCCCGGGAGGGAGGTCCCCATGCAGGAGGCCTCTTCCGCGTGCACCTACTCAGCTTCTGGCTCCTTGATCCATTCCCCCCCCCCCATGCGAACGCCATGATTAGTTTGTCTAATGCTTTGAAAAAGGCCTTGGGGATGTACATCGGAATGGATCTAAATAGGAAGAGGTATCTGGGCAGTACGTTCATTTTGATCGTCTAGACTCTCCCCGCGAGGGAGAGTGGGAGTGTGTTCCATCTTTGCAGGTTCTTTTTTACTTCCTCTGTCAGACTGGTGAGATTCCATTTGTGGATCCCTTTCCAGTCATGGGCTATTTGGATCCCCAGGTAGCGGAGATCTCGCTTTTGCTCATGTTGAGTTTGTAGCCCGAGTTGGCGCCAAACCCTTTCAGGAGCGCGATGATTCAGTCCATGCTGCTTTGTGGGTCAGAAATGTAGAGGAGCAGGTCATCTGCATAGAGTGAGACTCTGTGCTCTCTGCTGCCCATTCGGATCCCCCTCCAGCTTTTTGCTGCTCTGAGCGCAATTGCTAGTGGCTCGATCGCTAGAGCGAACAGCAGTGGAGACAGTGGGCATCCTTGTCTGGTGCCCCTGTGCAGCTGGAAGTATCGGGAGTTGGTGTTGTTGGTCCGTACGCTCATATGGGAGCGTTGTATAGGAGTTTTACCCAGGGGGTGAACCCTGTTCCAAGCCCAAAACACTCCAGTACCTCTATGAGGTATTTCCATTTGACCCTGAAGGCCTTTTCTGCGTCTAGGGAGATGATCACCTCTAGTATTCTCTCCCTGGAGGGGGTCATTATCACATCCAGCAGGCGCCTGATGTTCGAGCTTAGCTGTGTAGTTTGACAAAGCCCGTCTGGTCCTCTGTGAGCACCTCTGGTACGCAGTCTTCTAGCCTTTTGGCCAGTGTTTTGCCATCTGCATTCAGCAGTGAGATGGGTCTGTATGACCCACATTCCGTTGGGTCTTTATCTTTCTTAGGTATCAGCGAGATTGAGGCCTGTGCTAGCGTGTGTGACAGTGTGCCCCTCACTAGCGAGTCTGTGAACATCTCCCGAAGGCGCGGGGCCAGTGCTGTCGCAAATTTTTTGCAGAAGTCCGCCGGGAAACTATCTGGTCCCGGGCCTTCCCCGCCTGCATGGAGCTAATGCTGTCCATGATCTCTCCCAGTTCTAGTGGTGCTTCCAGGCCCCGTTTTCTGTCCTCCCCCACGACTGGTATGCCCAGTCCATCAAGGAACCGTTTCATCCTGGACTCCCCCATTGGGGGCTCTGAGGTGTACAGCCCTTGATAGAAGGCCTTGAAGGTTTTGTTGATCGTTTCTGGTTCTAACAAACAAAGAACAAAGAAATGTACAGCACAGGAACAGGCCCTTCGGCCCTCCAAGCCCGTGCCGACCATACTGCCCGACTAAACTACAATCTTCAACACTTCCTGGGTCCGTATCCTTCTATTCCCATCCTATTCATATATTTGTCAAGATGCCCCTTAAATGTCCCTATCGTCCCTGCTTCCACTACCTCCTCCGGTAGCGAGTTCCAGGTACCCACTACCCTCTGCGTAAAAAACTTGCCTCGTACATCTACTCTAAACCTTGCCCCTCTCACCTTAAACCTATGCCCCCTAGTAATTGACCCCTCTACCCTGGGGAAAAGCCTCTGACTATCCACTCTGTCTATGCCCCTCATAATTTTGTATACCTCTATCAGGTCGCCCCTCAACCTCCTTCGTTCCAGTGAGAACAAACCGAGTTTATTCAACCGCTCCTCATAGCTTATGCCCTCCATACCAGGCAACATTCTGGTAAATCTCTTCTGCACCCTCTCTAAAGCCTCCACATCCTTCTGGTAGTGTGGCGACCAGAATTGAACACTATACTCCAAGTGTGGCCTAACTAAGGTTCTATACAGCTGCAACATGACTTGCCAATTCTTATACTCAATGCCCCGGCCAATGAAGGCAAGCATGCCGTATGCCTTCTTGACTACCTTCTCCACCTGTGTTGCCCCTTTCAATGACCTGTGGACCTGTACTCCTAGATCTCTTTGACTTTCAATACTCTTGAGGGTTCTACCATTCACTGTATATTCCCTACCTGCATTAGACCTTCCAAAATGCATTACCTCACATTTGTCCGGATTAAACTCCATCTGCCATCTCTCCGCCCAAGTCTCCAGACAATCTAAATCCTGCTGTATCCTCAGACAGTCCTCATCGCTATCCGCAATTCCACCAACCTTTGTGTCGTCTGCAAACTTACTAATCAGACCAGTTACATTTTCCTCCAAATCATTTATATATACTACAAAGAGCAAAGGTCCCAGCACTGATCCCTGTGGAACACCACTGGTCACAGCCCTCCAATTAGAAAAGCATCCCTCCATTGCTACCCTCTGCCTTCTATGGCCTAGCCAGTTCTGTATCCACCTTGCCAGTTCACCCCTGATCCCGTGTGACTTCACCTTTTGTACTAGTCTACCATGAGGGACCTTGTCAAAGGCCTTACTGAAGTCCATATAGACAACATCTACTGCCCTACCTCTACTGCCCCTCATAATTGCCCTACTGCCTCTGTGTAGCGCACAATGACTTACGAGAGAGACGAATAGAGATGAAGTCAATGAGGTTTTATTAAGCGTGACTTGTTCCCCGCAGTTCAGCAACAGACTGGAGCGGCGGGGAGAAGCCCGGGTTCTTATACTCCGCCTTCAGGGCGGAGCTAGGGGTCAACAGCTGACCAGGACCCGGGATCTGTCAGCCAATAGCATTACGGCTTCACAGTCCCACATGACCCCTAATGCATACTACCACATTCACCCCTTGTTAAAAATGAACCCGGCGGGGTGGTGCTTCGCATGGTGGTAGGGGTTTACAAGGCTGGTCCTGGGAGGAAAAAAAATTTTTGGCATGTCATTTCAATGCCCTACACTTTGCCCTACACTGGGCTATGTACAGGGTTTGTGAACTATTTACAATATTCGTAAGTAGAAAAGAACATTCTCGTTACAGTCCAACAACATTCTTGTGTTACACCGATGCCACGAGTCGAGCGGGCGGTCTGGTCTTCCTTGTCGATCGCCTCAACCCCGGTGGTGGTGCAGGTGCTTGTTCCCACGTTGTCTCCGGGAGCTTTTCGGTGTCTGCTTCTGTTTCACTCCTGGTCGGACATGGGAGGAGGACCGATCCTCCCGGGAAGGGGGCGGTCGCGGGGTGCGCCGGTGGCAGGGAGGGGGTGATCGGTGTCGGGGGGGGTGTGCGTGTTGCCGGCGGGCGCCAGGTCTCGCAGGGAGACCGTGTCCTGTCGGCCGTCGGGGTACGCCACATAGGCGTACTGCGGGTTCGCGTGGAGGAGATGAACCCTCTCGACCAATGGGTCCGACTTGTGCGCCCGCACATGTTTCCGGAGCAAGTTGGGTCCTGGGGCCGCCAGCCAGGTCGGCAGCGACGTTCCGGAGGAGGACTTCCTGGGGAAGACAAGGAGGCGCTCATGAGGCGTTTGGTTAGCGGTGGTACACAGCAGCGACCAGATGGAGTGGAGAGCGTCCGGGAGGACCTCCTGCCACCGTGAAACTGGGAGATCCCTGGACCGTAGGGCCAGTAGGACGGTCTTCCAGACCGTGCCGTTCTCCCGCACTACTTGCCCGTTCCCCCGGGGGTTGTAGCTGGTCGTCCTGCTCGAGGCTATACCCTTGCTGAGCAGGAACTGGCGCAGCTCGTCACTCATGAAGGACCCCCTGTCGCTATGGATATATGCGGGGCAACCGAACAGTGTGAATATGGTGCTAAGGGCTTTAATAACTGTAGCCGCTGTCATGTCGGGGCAGGGGATGGCGAAAGGGAAACGGGAGTACTCGTCCACCACGTTCAGGAAGTATGTGTTGCGGTCGGTGGAGGGGAGGGGCCCTTTGAAATCCAGACTGAGGCGTTCAAAGGGACGGGAAGCCTTGATCAGGTGCGCTCTATCCGGCCTGAAAAAATGCGGTTTGCACTCAGCGCAGATGTGGCAGTTCCTGGTGACTGTACGGACCTCCTCCACAGAGTAGGGGAGGTTGCGGGACTTTATAAAATGGTAGAACCGAGTGACCCCCGGGTGGCAGAGGTCCTCGTGGAGGGCTTGGAGACGGTCTATTTGTGGGTTGGCACATGTGCCGCGGGATAGGGCATCGGACGGCTCGTTCAGCTTTCCGGGACGGTACAAGATCTCGTAGTTGAAGGCGGAGAGCTCGATCCTCCACCTTAAGATCTTGTCATTTTTAATTTTTCCCTGCTGTGCATTATTGAACATGAAAGCTACCGACCGTTGGTCAGTGAGGAGAGTGAATCTCCTGCCGGCCAGGTAATGCCTCCAATGTCGCACAGCTTCCACTATGGCTTGGGCTTCCTTTTCCACTGAGGAGTGGCGGATTTCTGAGGCGTGGAGGGTTCGGGAGAAGAAGGCCAAGGGTCTGCCCGCTTGGTTAAGGGTGGCCGATAGAGCTACATCGGAGGCGTCGCTCTCGACCTGGAAGGGGAGGGACTCGTCGATGGCGCACATCGTGGCCTTTGCGATATCCGCTTTGATGCGGCTGAAGGCCTGGCGAGCCTCTGTCGACAGGGTGAAGGTAGTAGTCTGTATTAGTGGGCGGGCCTTGTCTGCATACTGGGGCACCCACTGGGCGTAATATGAAAAGAACCCCAGGCAGCGTTTCAGGGCTTTGGAGCAGTGGGGGAGGGGAAATTCCATGAGGGGGCGCATGCGTTCGGGGTCGGGGCCTATTATCCCATTGCGCACTACGTATCCCAGGATGGCCAGCCGGCTTGTGCTAAACACGCACTTGTCCTCGTTGTATGTGAGGTTCAAGGCGTTAGCGGTCTGGAGGAATTTTTGGAGGTTGGCGTCGTGGTTCTGCTGATCGTGGCCGCAGATGGTTACGTTGTCGAGATACGGGAACGTGGCCTGCAACCCGTGTTGATCAACCATTCGGTCCATCTCCCGTTGGAAGACCGAGACCCCGTTTGTGACGCCAAATGGGACCCTTAGGAAGTGGTATCGTCGCCCGTCTGCCTCGAAGGCTGTGTACTTGCGGTCACTTGGGCGGATGGGGAGCTGGTGGTAGGCGGACTTGAGGTCCACGGTGGAGAAGACCTTATATTGGGCAATCCGATTTACCATGTCGGATATGCGGGGGAGAGGGTACGCATCTAGCTGTGTGTACCTGTTGATGGTCTGGCTATAGTCTATGACCATCCTTTGCTTCTCCCCGGTCTTTACTACTACCACCTGTGCTCTCCAGGGACTATTGCTGGCCTGGATTATGCCTTCCTTCAGCAACCGCTGGACTTCGGACCGAATAAATGTCCGGTCCTGGGTGCTGTATCGTCTGCTCCTAGTGGCGACGGGTTTGCAATCCGGGGTGAGGTTTGCAAACAAGGATGGCGGTTCAACCTTGAGAGTTGCGAGGCCGCAGATAGTGAGTGGGGGTATTGGGCCGCCAAATTGAAACGTTAGGCTCTGCAGGTTGCACTGGAAATCTAATCCCAGTAATGTGGGCGCGCAGAGTTTGGGAAGGACGTAGAGCCTGTAGTTTTTAAACTCCCTCCCTTGCACCGTTAGGGTCACTATGCAGAACCCTTTGATCTCTACGGAGTGGGATCCTGCAGCTAGGGAAACCTTTTGCGTACTGGGACGGATGGTCAAAAAACAGCGTCTTACCGTGTCGGGGTGGATGAAGCTTTCGGTGCTCCCGGAGTCGATCAGGCATGGTGTCTCGTGTCCGTTGATCAGCACCGTTGTTGTCGTCGTCTGGAGCGTCCGGGGCCATGCTTGATCCAGCGTCACCGAGGCCAGATGTGGTCGTAGTGTCTCAGCGTCTTCTTCGGACCCCGTGGAGCCGTCGATGCTGGGGTCCTTTGTTGTCATCCAAGATGGCGGCGTCCATGAATCGCATGCGGCCGGGGGTGGACAAAATGGCCGCCCCCACGGATCGCACGTGGTCGGGGGTGGACAAAATGGCCGCCCCCATGCATCGCACATGGCTGGGGGGTCACAAGATGGAGGCGCCCATCCTCCCCTCGTGGTGGCCGGGACCCAAAATGGCGGCGCCCGCGGGTCGCACATGGGGCGCTGGGGGGGGGTTGGGGAGTGTTTGGGATGCGCTGTGAGGGGACAGCGGCGGCCCCCCGAGACCGGCACACAGCCGCGAAATGGCCCTTTTTGCCGCAGCTCTTGCAAATCGCTGCGCGGGCCGGGCAGCGCTGCCGGGGGTGTTTCGCCTGCCCGCAGAAATAGCAGCGGGCCCCCCCGGGATGATCTGGCGTCTTAACCGCGCAAGCCTGTGAGGGAGTGGCGGGGGGTTTGTCGCGACGGGGGTCCACGGAGCCCAAGGGGCTGCCGTGCGGTCGGGGCCGTAGGCGCGGGCGTTTTGCGAGGCCACATCTAGGGAAGCTGCAATGGCCCGTGCCTCTGAGAGTCCTAGCGACTCTTTTTCTGAAAGTCTTTGGCGGATTTGGGTAGAGTTCATACCTGCCACAAACGCATCGCGAATTAACATGTCCGTGTGTTCAGTCGCGTTTACCGGCGGGCAGCTGCAGCCCCGTCCCAAAATTAGCAGCGCGGCGTAGAACTCCTCTAGCAATTCTCCGGGACTTTGCTGTCTCGTTGCGAGCTGGTAGCGTGCGTAGACCTGGTTCACTGGGCGAACGTAGACGCTCTTTAGTGCTGCGAGCGCCGTCGGGAAATCCTCTGCGTCTTCTATGAGAGGGTAAATTTCCGGGCTTACCCTTGAGTGCAGGACCTGTAGTTTCTGGTCTTCTGTGATCCATCCGGGGGCCGTTCGGAGGTAGCCTTCAAAACAAGCCTGCCAGTGTTTAAAAACTGCTGCTGAGTTCACTGCGTGGGGGCTGATCCGCAGGCAATCCGGGGCGATCCTGAGCTCCATAGTCCTTTAAGCACGCTTAATAAATTGTAGCGCACAATGACTTACGAGAGAGACGAATAGAGATGAAGTCGATGAGGCTTTATTAAGCGTGACTTGTTCCCCGCAGTTCAGCAACAGACTGGAGCGGCGGGGAGAAGCCCGGGTTCTTATACTCCGCCTTCAGGGCGGAGCTAGGGGTCAACAGCCAACCAGGACCCAGGATCTGTCAGCCAATAGCATCACGGCTTCTCAGTCCCACATGACCCCTAATGCATACAACCACACTCTGGTATCCCTGATTTGTGCAATTTCTCTGGTGGCTGCCTGCTTTCTCAGCTGGTGTGTCAACAGGCGGCTGGCTTTGTCTCTGTTCGTATAGGGTCGCACGTGCTTGGCGGAGTTGGAGCACTGCTTTCCTGGTGGAGAGCAGATCAAAGTTCCTTTGTAGCTCTTTCCTCTCCACCAGGAGCTCTACGGTCGAGGCCTCGGAGTATTTACGGTCTACCTCCAGCATGGAGTCGACCAGCTGCTGCCTAGCCGCCCTTTCCTCCCTATCTCTTTGCGCTTTGAAAGCGATGATTTCCCCTCTTAGTACGGCCTTTAGCGCTTCCCAGAACGTGGAGGGTGAGACCTCCCCTTTGCAACCCCATAACCTAACCAGCACATCCCTGGGCACTATGGGGCAACTTAGCATAGCCAATCCACGTACCCCGTACATTTTTAGATTGTGGGAGGAAACCGGAGCACCCGGAAAAAACCCACGCAGACACAGGGAGAACATACAAACTCCACACAGACTGTGACCCAAGGTCGGAATTGAACCTGGTTCCCTGGCGCTGGGAGACAGCAGTGCTAACCACTGTGCCGCCCCATATTAATGAATATTATATGATTTTGGTATATGATTTAGATTGGATGTCTGTTAAAACTAACCTATTTGAAAAGGGTTTTTCAACCAAAATGGTTTAAATAGGGATACGGTTAGGTGCTTGAATACATTTATGGAAGATTTTTAATTAGTGTAACAAAATTAGAAACATTGTTGTAGATAGTTTATGATTTCACGACTTCTAGCACACTTCTTAAAGTCATCACTATAAAATTGGCACCTAGTTTTCCTTGCATGTTAGCCAGGCACAAACAATAAATGTGCATTAAGTGTGTGCATTTTCTGCACTAATATTAGTGGACCATTACTCGTTTTTGTCCTTTTCCTAACATTTTCCAGGAGTGAATATTTCAAATGCACATATGTCTGCAGTTTTTGCCCATTAAGCAACAATTAACATGGACTTTGCAAATTTATTCCAGAGTTATTTAATTCCGGGGCAGCACGGTGACGCAGTGGGTTAACCCTGCGGCCTCACAGCGCCGAGGTCCCAGGTTCGATCCCGGCTCTGGGTCACTGTCCATGTGGAGTTTGCACATTCTCCCCGTGTTTGCGTGGGTTTCGACCCCACAACCCAAAGATGTGCAAGCCTAGGTGGATTGGCCACGATAAATTGCCCCTTAATTGGAAAAAATGAATTGGGTAGTCTAAAATTTTAAACAAAAAAGTTATTTAATTCCCACACCGCATTAATTTCTTACGTAAAGCTGATCTTAAAACCTCAGAGGGAGCGAATAGAGTTCCAATGATGAGTAGACAGGAATCATTGCCAAAAGGACAATTCTTTCAGTGAATGCTACAGCATGGATATCAAATCAAATCTGTCAATGCTGCTGGATACTTTGAAGGGGGAGAAACAGCAACAGAAGGCAACCACAAAGATGTGAGTTTCAAGGCTACAGGAGTTGGATTTGGTGGACTTATTACTATTTGATGCATTGTTAATACTACCACCACCATCACATGACACATTGTGTAGGAGGACGGATCTCAATAGCATTGTGATCTCAGAACTGTTTTTGCTCCCAGAATCAGTCATGCAATCATTGAGCACCATTCCGTCAGAAGTCTTTGTGGAAATTAAAATGGCCATTCCACTCAAGTATGTTAATAGATGTTATTAGGCAGAAACAGGGGTCATTGTTCAGGTCAGCTAGTATGCAGTACACCACTGCATCATTGAAGTTGTATAATGGAATACAGAGTAAAATATCAAAATTTGCATCTGATGTCAAATTTGGACATGAGGATGATACTGTTTAACTTTTTTTAATGTATTTTATTCCAAACTTATTAAAAAAGTTACAAAACAGAAACAATTCGGAGAGCAAACTTCCCAACATACAACTACACAGTTTGTATAAAATGTTCCCCTTTTTCACCACCTGCGACGAACAACTCCTCAAATACAGCCATGAACATCCGCCACCTCGCCTCGAAGCCCTCCGCTGAACCTCTTAATTCGTATTTGATCTTTTCCAACCGAAGGAAGTCATAAGTCATCAAGCCAAGCCGCAACACCCAGTGGGGTTGCCGATCGCCATTCCAGTAAGATTCTTCACCTGCAATCAGAGAGGCAAAGGCCACAACATCGGCCTTCCTTCCCTTCATCAGCTCCGGCTTCTCCGATATCCCAAATAGCGCCACCCAACGGTCTGGCTCAACCTCCTCCCTCACTATCTTCGTTAGCATCGCAAACACGCCCGCCCAGAATCACTCCAACTTTTTGCAGCCCCAGACCTGGGGCAGGATTCTCTGACCCTCTGCCGGGTTGTAGAATCGCCGGGCGGCGGTGCGAATTCCACCCCGACGCTGGCTGCTGTATTCTCTGGCGCCGTTTTATGGGCGGGGGTGGGATTCATGCTACGCCGGTCGGGGGCCGTTGGCAGCGGCACCCCCGGCAATTCTCCGGGCCCCGATCAGCCGAGCGGCCGTCCGTTTTTGGCCAGCCCCGCCTGCGTGAATCACTCACCTCTGACACCAGCGGGACCTGGCAGGTAAATCGGCGGGAGGGTCCTTGGGGGTGCGCGGGGGAATCCGACCCCGGGGGAGGGCCCCCATTGTGGCCTGGCCCGCGATCAGGGCCCACCGATCTGCGGGCGGGCCCGTTCCGTGGGAGCACTTCATTCTACCGCGCCGTCCCTGTCGGGCTCCGCCATGGCTGGTGCGGAGAAGAGAACCCCCCGCGGATGCGGCAAAATACGCCGGCCGGTCTGTGCATGCGCAGTACCACGCTGGCAGTTCCGTGCATGCGCGAGATCACGCCGGGCCTTCGGCGCATGCACGAACTCGCGCAGTCCCTTCGGTGCTGGCTGGAACGGTGGCAACCCCTCCGCCGTCCACCTAGCCCCCGAAAGTGCGGAGAATTTCTGCACTTTCGGGGGCTGTTGACGCCGGAGTGGTTGGCGTCGTTTCTCCCGCCGGCGTGGGACTTAGTCCCCCAGAAGGGAGAATCCCGCCGCATATGTGCGTGACTTACTGGACCCGCCCACACTTCTCGCACTTGTCTGCCACCCCCTGGAAGAATCCACTCATTCTTGCCCGAGTCATATGTACCTTGTGTGACATTTGAACTGCATCAGGCTCATCCTTGCGCATGAGGAGGTCGCACTTGCCCTTCGTAGCACCTCACTCCATACTTCTTTCCACTTCCTGTACATACCGTCTATCCGCCTTAACTCGAATCTGTGATTTTCACACAGCGGCGCCAACACCGACATCCCTTCTATCCTGAAGTGCTTCCTCAGCTGGTTCCAAACCTTTACTGTCTGTACCACAGAGCTCTCCACGTATTTCCTTGGCGCCATTGACAATGCCGTCATCACCATAGCCCTCAGGCTGGACCGCCTACAGGATTCTTCCTCCAGCCTCACCCATTCTGCCCCCTCTCCTTCCCACCACCACTTCACCTTCCCCACGTTTGCTGCCCAGTAATAGTGCAGCAGGTTCGGCAACGCCAACCCTCTCTTTTGCCTCTGTCTCTGTAGCAGGGTCCTCTTAACCCTTGGCACTTTCCCCTACCTACACAAAGTCTGAATAATCATATTGAGTTTTTGGAAGAAGGCCTTCGGTACAAAGTTTGGAAATGTCTGGAATATGAACAGGAACCTCGGCAAAAGGTTCACCTTCACCACTTGGACCCTCCCTGTCAGAGTCAGATGCAGAGTGTCTCAACTCTTCAGATCCTCCCTAACCTCCTCCACCAGCTTTGTTAGATTCCATTTATGTAGCATCGCCCATTCTCTCGATCCCTGAATCCCCAGTTGTCTCTGGCCACCTTGAATGGCAGCCATCTAGGTTGACTCGCCGACCCAGCTCGTTCTCCGGGAACACCTCACTTTTCCCTATGTTTAGTTTATATCCCGAGAACACCCTGAACTTTCCCAACCGCCCATGATCCTCCCCATGCTCTCCAGCGGATCTGCTACAAACAATAGCAGGTCGACCACATATAGCGACACCCAATGTTCCCTACACACCCTTGTAATCCCTTGCCACTCTGTCGACCCCCTAAGAGCCATTACCAGAGGCTCTGTACAACAGCTGCGACAGCAGGCACCCCTGCCTTGTTCCCCTGTGCCGTTCAAAGTTTGGTGAACCCATATCGGTGGTCAGAACACTCGCCACCGGTGCCACGTATAACAGGCACACCCATGCCACGAACTTTGGCCCAACCCCGAACCACCCAGGATCTCAAACTGGTGTCGCCACTCCACCCGATCGAATGCCATCTCCGCGTCCTTGGAAACCACTACCTCCGGTACCTGAACTCCCGACAGAGTCACGATCACGATTCACAGCCTCCTTTATATTACTAGAGAGGTGCCTGCCCTTTACGAAGCCTGTCTGATCCTCCACAACCACCCCCCCAGACACAACATTCCATCCTCCCCGCCATCAGCTTGGCCAGCACGTTCACACCCGTATTTAACAGCAATTTGAGCCTACACGACCCACACTCCAACGGTCTTTCCTTTTTTTTGTTATCAATTTGATCGTTGCCTGTGACATCGCCTCCGGCAGCTCCCCCTTCTCCAATGCCTCATTAAACGCCCCCAAGAAATATGGTGCCAAGTCCATTACAAACTCCTTGTAAATTTCCGCCATCAGGCCTCAGGGTCTTCACTGACTTCTTACCCCTAATGCTGTCCAATATCTCCCTCAGCCCCAAGGGCTCCTTTAGCACCTGTCTCTTCTCTCCAACTGTGGAAACTCAAGTGCGTCCAAAAACCACCCCATGTTCCCCTCTTCAACCCCCGGTCCACCCTGTACAACTCCTCATAATAATCCCTAAACGCCTCATTTATCTTCCCCGGCTCCAACACCACCTCCCCTGCCTCAGTCCATAACCTCAATATTTTCCTGGACACGGCTGCCTCTGTAGCTGATGCACTAACAATTGACTCACCTTCTCGCCGTATTCATACTGCAATCCCCTTGCCCTGCGCAGCTGTCCTACCGCCCTTCCCGTCATCAACCTATCAAATTGCCCCTGCAATGTTTTACTCCTTGCCAATTCCTCTGTGGTGGGTGCCCTCGAGTACTCCCTATCTACCTCAACTATCTTGTTCATTAACTGCTCATACCTCATACTCCTCCCTCCTTTCCCTATCCTCATGTGCCTTCAACGAGATAATCTCCCCTTGGACCACTGCTTTTAGTGCTTCCCAAAGCGTGGCCACTGACTCCTCCCCGTTTTGGTTCAATTCTACATAATCTTTAATCACAGCCCGCACTTTATCACAAAACCCTCTGTCTGCCAACAACCCCGAATCGAGCCTCCACCCCGTCTTCTGCTCCTGTCCCGATCGAAGCCGAAACTCCAGCCAATGGGGCGCATGGCCCGAGATTACGATCCCCACGTACTCTGCCCCCTCCACCCCAACCAAAATCTCCCGGCTCACCACAAAAAGTTGATTCTTGAATACACCCTAAAAACATGTGAGAAAAAGGAATATTCCCTTCCCTCTGGGTTCTTAAAGCGCTACGGGTCTACCATACCCATCTTTTCCATAAGCCCGCCCAGCTCCTTTGCCATTCGTATCCTACCTATTGACCCACGGCTCGATCAACCTCCCCTCAGCTCTAGGACACAATTGAAATCTCCTCCCATAATCAACTGGTGCGTGGCCAAGTCTGGGATTGCTGCTCGCAACCCGCTCATAATACATACGTCGTTCCAATTCGGTGCATACACATTCACCAATAGCACCGGCGTCTCCTCCAATACCCTACTCACCATCACATATTTCCCACCCAGGTCCCTCACTTTCTTCACGCTCGCAAACCGTGTTTTCTTGCTCATCAGAATGACCACCCCCCGCGACTTTGAATCAAACCCCGAGTGGAATACCTGACCCACCCATCCCTTCACGCGGAGGTGCGACTCCTGCAGAAAGACCACCTCCGCTTTTAAACTCCTGAGGTGCGCAAAGACCTGAGATCTTTTCTCTGGTCCATTGAGCCCTCCATTCCCCTCTACACCCACCATCTTCCCCTTTTGGTTCTACCCCCCATTGATTTCGCCCTGTACCTGGCCGTTCCAAGATGGCCCCTTTCTCCGCCGCTGACCATGCTTCTTCAACCTCAACGCGTCACATCCCCCTCCCCCATGGCCACCTCTCTTGGCCTTCTCCCCCACCTCATTTCTGTTCATTAGCGTTACCTGCCAGCATGGCAACTCCTGCCCAAAGGCTCCTCCGACTGACTCCACACTCCTCTCCCCACCCTCACCTCTTTGTTCTACGAAGAAGGCTCCCCGCGGACCTCCCCCTTCCCCCACCCAAACAAAGACACATCTCGAACTACAGGTCACCTCCCCCAAAGACAGACAAAAAGAAAAACACAGCAACAGGCAACAGGAGCGTCTCCTTACAAACTTTTCAACCCTGCTACCCTTTGTCGACCCAACAGAAAAAAGAAAAACCCTCCACATCGGAGGAAACAAAAAAAGCCCTCCTTCCCTCCAACCTCTACTCTACTCGTATTTTCCATTATTTCAGAGTGCCAGTACCTCTATCTCCCAGAATTGTTCAGTTCTCCTGCAGTTTAAGCTCCTTGACAAAGTCATTGGCCACTTCTGGGATCTCACAATAAAATTCCCGGCCCTCATAAGTCAGCCATAGCTTCGCCGGATAGAGCACCCAAAACCTGATCTGCCACTGATATAACATCACCTTGGCCCTGTTGAACCCCCATGCCATTTTGCTAATTCAGCTCCAACGTCCTGGTATATTCGGACCTTGTTCCCCTCCCATTCACAGTTCCGCTTCTCCCTGGCCCACTGCAGGATCTTATCTTCACGAGCTTTTGAAGTCTTACGATCACTGCCTGCAGCGGCTCCTCGGCTCTTGGCGTCTGCCTCAGAGACCTGTGCACTCTGTACACCTCAGAGGCCTTGTCCAGCACCCGCACTGCTACTAGCCCTGCCAGCATTCTTGAAATGTGTCCCCAGGCACTCGCACCTTCCACTCCTTCAGGCAGGCCGGAGATTCTGCCTTCTCGACCTGTTTTCCTGCTCCTCCACCTTTGCTCTCAGCGTCTTACAATGGTCTCCTAAGAGCTCCACCTCTGCCTCCAGTGCCACCACTCTTTAGCTGTGCTCCAACTCCACCCTCTCCATTGAGCCCTTCAGCGGTGCCACAGCCCCTTCGATAGCCTTTGATCGATCCTCCTGCATCTCCTTCCTCTGTTGATTGAACTCTTCCTTGATGAAGGCCATCAAATGTTCCATCTGTGGCTTTCAAGTTTGCACTGATCCTTCCCCCTCCATCATCTTTCCAATAGCTGCTGTGCTACAGGTCTCTTCCAACTCCTTGGCCAGTTCTTTCACCTTCTGCCAGGTTTGGTAGCCAGCAAACATACAACTCCCTGGGGGATCTTCTCCTCCAACATTCATCTACACTTTTCCATCGAAGTTACACCTGATTTCAGGTAAAAAGATCTATTTTCTACGCCTTCAAGCAGGTGCGACCACTCACACCATGGTCGTCACTGGAAGTCCCCATGCTGATTAACTTTTCCTCGGAGCAAAGGAGATTGAGGAGAGATTCGATAAAAGTGTACGAGGTTATGAATGGCTTAGATAAGGTAGACAGGGAAAAGCTGTTCCTTTGGCTGATGGTACAAGGAAAAGGGTTTACAGATTGAAGATTTGTGGAAAGAGATGCTGGCAAGGTTGGGAGGAAGTGGTAGTGCTCTGGACCATACTGTCTCAGTGACTAGTGAGTGTGGAGACAAACAATTATTTCAAAGGGAAATTGGATGGGAATTTGAGGGAAATAAACTTGAAAGCTCTTTTGATAGAGCGGGTCAATGGGGGAGGTCTTATGGTGCAGTGGTATGACTTGATGACACACATAATATGGCCAAACATGCTGATTATTAACCTGTAAATCCTTCTGATACACATGGTGGCAGATGGTAAGAGCAGGAGAGTTTCCTGGTCAGCCGTAATTCGGAAGGCAACAGCAAACCACAACATTACTTTGCCAAGCATAATCATGGAGCAATAGCAAAAGCTCAGCTGTAAATAGTTGCGCCATCTATCAAGAGACAATTTTGCAGGCTACAAGTAAACACTTCTGAAAGGGGATATCCTGAGATGAGGCCCCTTAAAACTGAATAGCTAGGATAACACTAGAAGAGTTCTACATAAGTTAGTTTATTAAGGATTGAGATTAATCAGAGAAAATATACCCAGTAATTATTATTAACCATTAAACATGTATTTTTCAGACATAGCTAATGCTTATTTCAGTAATAAGCATTCAAACCCTTGCTACAAGCAGTGGCCACAATGCATGATGGGATTTAAACAAGCTACATTGCCCATGTTTTTGAGACAAATAGGACTAGACAGAAGTAGTGTGGTCAGCAATAACACAGTCAGCTCGGTAAACAATTCTTATCAGTGTCCCCAATATCCTGTCTTAGACAATCCATGGTATAAAGAGTAACCAACTTTGGCACCCTACCCCCAGATGAACAATGAAGTAGGCAGGCCACTTAAGATGGGAATGTCAGAAAAACAACTTTATAATGGACACAGTATCCTAGTAAATAACAGGTGGCAGGATGGGGTTAAATTATGAGCTGATCACAATAATCATTTTGCTTACAGTAAATTTCACTGGTCAATATAAAATTGACAGCTCCAAGGATTGGATCAAGTCCAACTCGGGTGGGTTATTGTTTTTTGGAAAACTGTATAATTGGTGTGTTTGTACAAGTGTCAGGCAGAGTGATTTTGGCATTTATCCAAATCACTCTCCCACGTGCATGGACCAGGCTTGAGAAAAGAAAGCTGTCTTAACCGGAGTTGATGTGTCTGCAGATCTGTGTGTTCAGCTGAGCTGTAACTAAGAGGGAGGAATCCCACTTAAAAGCTAGCTCAGTACTCAGGCCTTGGAAACGCTCCTACAACTTCTATTCACATTTTTGCCGCATGCAGTTTCTGACACCTTAGACCACAAGACCATAAGACATAGGAGCAGAATTAGGCCACTCGGCCCATCGTGTCTGCTCCGCCATTCAATCATGGCTGATATTTTTCTCATCCCCATTCTCCTGCCTTCTCCCCATAACCCCTGATCCCCTTATTAATCACCTTAGCAACAGAAAAGTTTACTCCTCTTTCAGGCAGCAAATAACCACTGGTAAAACACATAATGGTTTTGGGGAGTACTTAACATGCTCAAACTTTAAATGAATCAGGATTTCCCCAATTGTTGAAAAGAAAAACAAATGTACAGTTGTTTTCAAAGAGACATTAAATACCTGTTCAAAACATGACTGATAATTTGTGAATCTCTCGATTCCACAGGAAAGAGCCTACAATGATTCACATTTGCAAAACAGAAAACAATTCACTGGACTATTGCCCTCCAAACCAAATTTGTAGCATTGGACCATGAGTGATTCAGCACAGAAATGCTGAGCATCTTGATAGAATACATACACCATGTTGCATATTGCAAAATATTGCCATTGGTAGAGGTGTGCACACCCTTTCCAAAGGAAAACTTGCAAAACGTAGCCAAAGGAAAGGAATGTGTACGGAGGGAAGGAAAGAGGGGACAGGACAAAGGGTGATGGGGTGGGGATGGCTCCATTAGTCCACTGCAGTGCACCCTCGTAAAGATCAGTGAACACTGATCTTTCTATAATCAGAAGAACGGAAGATGAACGTCGTACATACATTTTAATTAACATTTCAGAGAATGCTTTGCGCACAAGACAAAATATTTCTTATTCTTCCCGTTGTTATAAACAAACAATTTTAAAAGACTGAAAATTAATGGTGTTCAATATTGCTTTTATTAATTAAGAGTGTGTAGGTTAACAACACTTAATGTCGTGCTCGCTTCGGCAGCACATAAACTAAAATTGGAACGATATAGAGAAGATTAGCATGGCGCCTGTGCAAGGGTGACATGCAAATTCGTGAAGCGTTCCATATTTTACCTTTTCTAAACATTTCACCTTCTCAAAAAAAAACAACACTTAATGTATTTTGTATGAAATTCCTTTGGTCATTATTTCAATGGAGACTTTAACTCACTTACTGTAAATGAATTAACACGTCTGTTAAAATAACATGCATAATAAGATCCTACAAATGCATTTCTCTATTAATGTGAACAATATTAAAAAGGCCTGTATGTACAATATATTTATTGTGATTAATTGTAGTGTTATTCCCTTGTAATTTATCAACAAGTTTCCACCTTTCTTTTCGTGGAGTTCTCAAAACTGTTGAAAGACATAATTATGGAAAATTCTCGAGAGATCTTTGGGAACCCAAAATCAACCATGGCTCAGTAGGTAGCAATTTCTTCTCTGAGTCACATGTTCAAGTTCCACTTCAGAACTTGGGCATAAAAATCAAGGCTTACACTCCAATTCAGTACTAAGGGACTGCTGCACTGTTGGAGGTGGCATTTTTCAGATGAGACATTAAACTAAGGACGCATCTACCCACTTTGGTAGATATCCCATGATCCTATTTATGAGACAAGCAGGGTAATGATCCCTGGTTTCCTGGTCAATATCTAACCTTTAATCAAGATCACAAAATAAATATTGTCTAGTCATTATCATATTGCTATTTTGGGAATGTTGCTGTATATTGCCTGGAAAAACCTGGAATAGTAACTAACACAGGAGGTGAATTTCCCTTTCCCCCCAAATAACTTCAGAAAGGTAATAGTCAGATAAGTATATTTAGCACACCAGTGGGGATGATATAGTGTGCTTTATTTTCTATGTTATGAAGAGCATTTCAAAATGGGTTAAAATTGTACTGTAAACATTCTGTCATTCATTCACTACATGTAAAGAACATTAACTTGATGGGTTGCAACACGCCTCAGTTTAAAAGTGTGTGTATCACTTTGACTTCTGCAAGATTGAAGAAACACACAAGAGGGACACGTGTGGGATCAATGTGACCAGTTTAGATAACAAATCCATGGGTATCTTAATATATATATCCATTGGACAGTAATCGGCAACTATGGATGGGCAACAAAAATGCTATCGTAGCCAGCGGCGCCCATGTTCTATGAAAGAATAAAAAGTAACGGTAACCCTTGAGGGTAAGTCATCTCCACAGAGGGATGCCCTTAGTGGTTCTAAGCGAAGTAAAGGTCCAAAATTTGTATATTGGACTCATAGAGATGGATTCTTACATGTGCTATATTTTAATTTTGAACATTACGTATGTTCCAGTTAATTGAGGTTATAATCCGAGTGAAAAGTTTTTCCTTTGAGCAGCACATATTAGCTATTTTGGTACAGGTTGCACCCAATTTCTGGAATGTACTTCTGACAGGCAAGATTTCCCTAGTCATAATGGTAATTACATATGTTTATGTATTATTGATACATATCAAATAGGCAGGTGAAAGGTACCGAGGGAGATAGAAAATGTGTGACCAAAAGACAGAGCAAGAGTAGGAAGGCAGTGCAGGTGTCCCCTGCGGTCATCTCCCTGCAAAACAGATATACCGCTTTGGATACTGTTGAGGGGGATGGCTCACCAGGGGAAGGCAGCAGCAGCCAGGTTCATGGCACCGTGGCTGGCTCTGCTGCGCAGCTGGGCAGGGAGAAGAATGGCAAGGCGATAGTGATAGGGAAGTCGATTGAAAGGGGAATAGACAGGCGGTTCTGCGGATGCAATCGAGACTCCAGGATGGTATGTTGCCTCCCTGGTGCAATGGTCAAGGATGTCTCGGAGCGGCTGCAGGACATTCTGGGGGGGGAGGGTGAACAGCCAGCTGTCGTGGTGCACACAGGCACCAACGATATAGGTAAAAAACGGGACAAGGTCCTACAAGCTGAAATCAGGGAGTTAGGAGTTAAACTAAAAAGTAGGACCTCAAAGGTAGTAATCTCAGGATTGCTACCAGTGCCACGAGCTAGTCAGAGTAGGAATGTCAGGATAGATAGGATGAATGCGTGGCTCGAGAGATGGTGGAAGAGGGAGGGACTCATATTCCTGGGGCATTGGAACCTGTTCTGGGGGAGGGGGGCCCAGTACAAACCGGACGGTCTGCACCTGGGCAGGACTGGAACCGATGTCCTGGGGGGGGGGGGGGGTTTGCTAGAGCTGTTGGGGAGGGTTTAAACTAATGTGGCAGGGGAATGGGAACCAATGCAGGAAGTTGGAAGGTAGTAAAACAGGGACAGAAACAAACGGCAGTAAGGGGGAAAGTGTAAGGCAGAGAAACCATAATCAAAAATCAAAAAGGGCGACAGTACAAGGTACAGTGACTGAGGGGAGCTCAGTGAATAGGACCAGTAATACTAAGGGATAAAACGGGAAGTAAAAAAATGAATGGTAAGCGACGCAGCAGGTTGTTACATGAAGATATGGGTTCAACAACAAGGAATATTAGGAGAAAAGTTAAGAGGAAATATAACTTAGGAGAGGTTACTGATCGAGGTGTTAAGATTCAGAACAGAGGTAAAAAAGCCAACATAAGTGTACTTTACCTGAATGCTCGTCGTATTCGGAATAAGGTAAATGAGTTGATGCCGCAAATCATCGTGAATGACTATGATTTAGTGGCCATTACTGAAACATGGTTAAATGATGGTCACGACTGGGAGTTAAATATCCAAGGGTATCAAACTATTCGGAAGGAAAGAGTGGATGGTAAGGAAGGTGGTGTAGCTCTGTTATTTAAGGATGACATCCGGGCAATAGTAAGGGATGACATTGGTGCAATGGAGGATAAGGTTGAATCCATTTGGGTGGAAATCAGGGATAGTAAGGCGAAAAAGTCATTGATAGGAGTAGTCTATAGGCCACCAAATAGTAACATTATGGTGGGGCAGGCAATAAACAAAGAAATAAGATGCATGTAGAAATGATACAGCAGTTCTCCTGGGGGATTTTAATTTACATAGAACATAGAACAATACAGCGCAGTACAGGCCCTTCGGCCCACGATGTTGCACCGAAACAAAAGCCATCTAACCTACACTATGCCATTATCATCCATATGTTTATCCAATAAACTTTTAAATGCCCTCAATGTTGGCGAGTTCACTACTGTAGCAGGTAGGACATTCCACGGCCTCACTACTCTTTGCGTAAAGAACCTACCTCTGACCTCTGTCCTATATCTATTACCCCTCAGTTTAAAGTTATGTCCCCTCGTGCCAGCCATTTCCATCCGCGGGAGAAGGCTCTCACTGTCCACCCTATCTAACCCCCTGATCATTTTGTATGCCTCTATTAAGTCTCCTCTTAACCTTCTTCTCTCCAACGAAAACAACTTCAAGTCCATCAGCCTTTCCTCATAAGATTTTCCCTCCATACCAGGCAACATTATGGTAAATCTCCTCTGCACCCACTCCAAAGCCTCCACGTCGTTCCTGTAATGCGGTGACCAGAACTGTACGCAATACTCCAAATGCGGCCGTACCAGAGTTCTGTACAGCTGCAACATGACCTCCTGACTCCGGAACTCAATCCCTCTACCAATAAAGGCCAACACTCCATAGGCCTTCTTCACAACCCTATCAACCTGGGTGGCAACTTTCAGGGATCTATGTACATGGACACCTAGATCCCTCTGCTCATCCACACTTTCAAGAACTTTACCATTAGCCAAATATTCCGCATTCCTGTTATTCCTTCCAAAGTGAATCACCTCACACTTCTCGACATTAAACTCCATTTGCCACCTCTCAGCCCAGCTCTGCAGCTTATCTATATCCCTCTGTAACCTGCTACATCCTTCCACACTATCGACAACACCACCGACTTTAGTATCGTCTGCAAATTTACTCACCCACCCTTCTGCGCCTTCCTCTAGGTCATTGATAAAAATGACAAACAGCAACGGCCCCAGAACAGATCCCTGTGGTACTCCACTTGTGACTGTACTCCATTCTGAACATTTCCCATCAACCACCACCCTCTGTCTTCTTTCAGCTAGCCAATTTCTGATCCACATCTCTAAATCACCCTCAATCCCCAGCCTCCGTATTTTCTGCAATAACCTACCGTGGGGAACCTTATCAAACGCTTTGCTGAAATCCATATACACCACATCAACTGCTCTACCCTCATCTACCTGTTCAGTCACCTTCTCAAAGAACTCAATAAGGTTTGTGAGGCATGACCTACCCTTCACAAAGCCATGCTGACTATCCCTGATCATATTATTCCTATCTAGATGATTATAAATCTTGTCTCTTATAATCCCCTCCAAGACTTTACCCACTACAGATGTGAGGCTCACCGGTCTATAGTTGCCGGGGTTGTCTCTGCTCCCCTTTTTGAACAAAGGGACCACATTTGCTGTCCTCCAGTCCTCTGGCACTATTCCTGTAGCCAATGATGACATAAAAATCAAAGCCAAAGGTCCAGCAAACTCTTCCCTGGCCTCCCAGAGAATCCTAGGATAAATCCCATCAGGTCCCGGGGACTTATCTATTTTCAGCCTGTCCAGAATTGCCAACACCTCTTCCCTACGTACCTCAATGCCATCTATTCTATTAGCCTGGGTCTCAGCATTCTCCTCCACAACATTATCTTTTTCCTGAGTGAATACTGACGAAAAATATTCATTTAGTATCTCGCCTATCTCTTCAGACTCCACACACAATTTCCCATCCCTGTCCTTGACTGGTCCTACTCTTTCCCTAGTCATTTGCTTATTCCTGACATACCTATAGAAAGCTTTTGGGTTTTCCTTGATCCTTCCTGCCAAATACTTCTCATGTCCCCTCCTTGCTCGTCTTAGCTCTCTCTTTAGATCCTTCCTCGCTACCTTGTAACTATCCATCGCCCCAACTGAAACTTCACACCTCATCTTCACATAGGCCTCCTTCTTCCTCTTAACAAGAGATTCCACTTCCTTGGTAAACCACGGTTCCCTCGCTCGACGCCTTCCTCCCTGCCAGACCGGTACATACTTATCAAGAACACGCAGTAGCTGATCCTTGAACAAGCCCCACTTATCCAGTGTGCCCAACACTTGCAGCCTACTTCACCACCTTATCCGCCCCCCAAGTCACGTCTAATGGCATCATAATTGCCCTTCCCCCAGCTATAACTCTTGCCCTGCGGTGTATACTTATCCCTTTCCATCATTAACGTAAACGTCACCGAATTGTGGTCACTGTCCCCAAAGTGCTCTCCTACCTCCAAATCCAACACCTGGCCTGGTTCATTACCCAAAACCAAATCCAACGTGGCCTCGCCTCTTGTTGGCCTGTCAACATATTGTTTCAGGAAACCCTCCTGCACACACTGTACAAAAAACGACCCATCTATTGTACTCGAACTATATCTTTTCCAGTCAATATTTGGAAAGTTAAAGTCTCCCATAATAACTACCCTGTTACTTTCGCTCTTATCCAGAATCATCTTCGCCATCCTTTCCTCTACATCCCTAGAACTATTAGGAGGCCTATAAAAAACTCCCAACAGGGTGACCTCTCCTTTCCTGTTTCTAACTTCAGCCCATACTACCTCGGAAGAAGAGTCCCCATCTAGCATCCTCTCCGCCACCGTAATACTGCTCTTGACTAGCAGCACCACACCTCCCCCTCTTTTGCCTCCTTCTCTGAGCTTACTAAAACACCTAAACCCCAGAACCTGCAACATCCATTCCTGTCCCTGCTCTATCCATGTCTCCGAAATGGCCACAACATCGAAGTCCCAGGTACCAACCCATGCTGCCAGTTCCCCTACCTTGTTTCGTATACTCCTGGCATTGAAGTAGACACACTTCAAACCACCTACCTGAACACTGGCCCCCTCCTGCGACGTCAAATCTGTGCTCCTGACCTCTATACTCTCATTCTCCCTTACCCTAAAACTACAATCCAGGTTCCCATGCCCCTGCTGCATTAGTTTAAACCCCCCCCAAAGAGCACTAACAAATCTCCCCCCCAGGATATTTGTGCCCCTCAGGTTCAGATGTAGACCATCCTGTCTGTAGAGGTCCCACCTTCCCCAGAAAGAGCCCCAGTTATCCAGAAATCTGAATCCCTCCCGCCTGCACCATCCCTGTAGCCACGTGTTTAAATGCTCTCTCTCCCTATTCCTCATCTCACTATCACGTGGCACGGGCAACAACCCAGAGATAACAACTCTGTTTGTTCTAGTTCTGAGCTTCCATCCTAGCTCCGTGAAAGCCTGCCTGACATCCTTGTCCCCTTTCCTACCTATGTCGTTAGTGCCAATGTGGACCATGACTTGGGGCTGCTCCCCCTCTCCCCTAAGGACCCGGAAAACACGATCCGAGACATCACGTACCCTTGCACCTGGGAGGCAACATACCAAACGTGAGTCTCTCACGCTCCCACAAAATCTCCTATCTGTGCCCCTGACTATCGAGTCCCCAATTACTAATGCTCTGCTCCTCTCCCCCCTTCCCTTCTGAGCAACAGGGACAGACTCCGTGCCAGAGGCCCGTACCCCATGGCTTACCCCTGGTAAGTCGTCCCCCCCACAAGTATCCAAAGCGGTATACTTGTTTCTCAGGGGAACGACCGCAGGGGATCCCTGCACTGACTGCTTTTTCCCAGTCCCTCTTACAGTTACCCACCTATCTCCAATCTTTGGTGTAACTAATTCCCTGAAGCTGCTATCTATGACCCCTTCTGCCTCCCGAATGATCCGAAGTTCTTCCAACTCCAGCTCCAGTTCCCTAACTCGGTCTTGGAGGAGCTGGAGATGGCAGCACTTCCTGCAGGTAAAATCAGCAGGGACACTAACTGCATCCCTCACCTCAAACATCCTGCAGGAGGAACATTGCACTCCCTTCCCTGCCATTCCTCTAACTTTCTACCAAGATCTGGCTAACAACTAAATTAAATTTTTTATAAAAAATAATAATAATTTAATAAAATATGGTACTTACCTCAGACCAATGGGTTTTATTATTAGGTTAGAGGAGGAGGGCGGGTGGGAGACACTACACGTGTAGTGTCTCGTGTTTCCTCTCCACCAGAATTTATTGGTGAGGGTCTTCCCAGACGTCCGCGGGTCGACTTCCTGTTCCCGCCTAAAACACTAATTAAAAAAAAAAAAAAAAATCCTCAGCTCCTGCTGAAATTGACTAACCAGCCAGCTCCACTTCTGCCGAAATCGACTGGCCTGCCCCTGCAAAGACAAGTGCTTTTAAAGGACAGACTTACCTCCCAGCAGCCACTTCCGCACTGCTCCCGCTGAAACTGACTCACCAGCTGTTCTCCCGCCGAAATCGACTGGCCTGCCCCTGCAAAGACAAGTGCTTTTAAAGGACAGACTTACCTCCCAGCAGCCACTTCCGCACTGCTCCTGCTGAAACTGACTCACCAGCTGTTCTCACGCCGAAATCGACTGGCCTGCCCCTGCAAAGACAAGTGCTTTTAAAGGACAGACTTACCTCCCAGCAGCCACTTCCGCACTGCTCCCGCTGAAACTGACTCACCAGCTGTTCTCCCGCCGAAATCGACATGTTGATTGGTTTAACCAGGTCAGTCAAGGCAGCCTTGAGGAGGAGTTTATGGAATGTATCCACGATAGTTTCCTTGAACAGTATGTAATGGAACCTACAAGGGAACAAGCGGTCCTAGATCTGGTCCTGTGTAATGAGACAGGATTGATTCATGATCTCATAGTTAGGGATCCTCTCGGAAGGAGCGCTCACAATATGGTGGAATTTAAAATACAGATGATGGGTGAGAATGTAAAATCAAATACTAGTGTTTTGATTTAAACAAAGGAGATTACAATGGGATGAGAGAAGAACTAGCTAATGTAGAGTGGGAGCAAAGACTTTATGGTGAAACAGTTGAGGAACAGTGAAGAAACTTCCAAGCGATTTTTCACAATGCTCAGCAAAGGTTTATACCAACAAAAAGGAAGGACGGTAGAAAGAGGGAAAATCGACCGTGGATATCTAAGGAAATAAGGGAGAGTATCAAATTGAAGGGAAAAGCATACAAAGTGGCAAAGATTGGTGGGAGACTAGAGGACTGGGAAATCTTTAGGGGGCAACAGAAAGCTACTAAAAAAGCTATAAAGAAGAGTAAGATAGATTATGAGAGTAAACTTGCTCAGAATATAAAAACAGATAGTAAAAGTTTCTACAAATATATAAAACAAAAAAGAGTGGCTAAGGTAAATATTGGTCCTTTAGAGGATGAGAAGGGAGATTTAATAATGGGAGGTGAGGAAATGGCTGAAAGGACTGCAGAGGGATTTGGATAGGCTAAGTGAATGGGCTAGGGTCAGGCAGATGGAATACAATGTTGACAAATGTGAGGTTATCCATTTTGGTAGGAATAACAGCAAAAGGGATTATTATTTAAATGATAAAATATTAAAACATGATGCTGTGCAGAGAGACCTGGGAGCGCTAGTGCATGAGTCGCAAAAAGTTAGTTTACAGGTATAACAGGTGATTAAGAAGGCAAATGGAATTTTGTCCTTCATTGCTAGAGGGATGGAGTTTAAGACTAGGGAGGTTATGCTGCAAATGTATAAGGTGTTAATGTGGCCACACCTGGAGTATTGTGTTCAGTTTTGGTCTCCTTACTTGAGAAAGGACGTACTGGCACTGGATGGTGTGCAGAGGAGATTCACTAGGTTAATCCCAGAGCTGAAGGGGTTGGATTACGAGGAGAGGTTGAGTAGACTGGGACTGTACTCGTTGGAATTTAGAAGGATGAGGGGGGATCTTATAGAAACATATAAAATTATGAAGGGAATAGGTAGGATAGATGCAGGCAGGTTGTTTCCACTGGCGGGTGAAAGCAGAACTAGGGGGCATAGCCTCAAAATAAGGGGAAGTAGATTTAGGACTCAGTTTAGGAGGAGGTTCTTCACCAAAAGGGTGGTGAATCTATGGAATTCCTTGCCCAGTGAAGCAGTAGAGGCTCCTTCATTACATGTTTTTAAGATAAAGATAGATAGTTTTTTGAAGAATAAAGGGATTAAGGGTTATGGTGTTCGGGCTGGAAAGTGGAGCTGAGTCCACAAATGATCAGCCATGATCTCATTGAATGGCGGAGCAGGCTCGAGGGGCCAGATGGCCTACTCCTGCTCCTAGTTCTTATGTTCTTATTTACATTGTGGTGCGTTCAGAAAATGACAGCTACATTGGCGTTTACTGAGCAAGTCATTTTATTTTACATTTACCAGCTATCCTTTCAAATGAATCCAAGATACTGTGTATCAGTTTGACCTTTCAGAGACAGAAATGTAAATTGTGATACACCAAATGATTTAACTGTGTGACCTCCATATTGTGCCTCTGACGAACTTAAAGATTATCTGAATTTAGTTTGAGTCTTTATATTGCAGTTATCTCGGTCTAATTTTTTACAAAACTGTTATTTGGTGGCAGTGTTTACTGAGCAGAACAAATTAATTATGCTAGATTGCCTTCAGTCCTTAGGATCTTAACCTTAGGCTGAATGATTTAGAGAACTGCGAAGAATTCAGTAGTGTGGCTAATCATCAAGTGACTTGGCATGCTGCACTGCTTAGTTCCCTGAGGAAGCATGTCTGGATGGTTCCTGAATATTTGTGCAGAGATAAGGCAGTCAGCTTTAACTGTAAAAGATCAGAGATGGTTTTCAAGATAAGCTGGCAGATAAATCAAGAAATCAACCTCTCTAATTTTTAGGATGGCCTTTTCATTAGCTTTTAAGGTCTTGTAAATTCATAGATTTCCAATTGATTACAGTCTTTGGGGGAGGGGGGGGGGGTGCTCGAGCAGCACACCATCTGGAGAAGTACAGAATTAGTGACAACAACTTCTCGATTTCTGCATTTAATTCCGCATGTGCAGAAGTTTCTGTCAGATCCAGAAGAGTACTCATGACGAACGCCAAGATTTTTCCTGCCATTACTACCACAAAATCTGAACCAGGGAGGGGGATTGTGTACACCTTTTTACTTTAATTAGGTGTCCTAAATTAGCAGAAACTCATGAAAAACTTCAATTATATATTTAAAATGTCAATATTTTGATCTGTGTCGCTATTAAGAATCTACACAGCGTGTAGTACATGTGAATAGTACTGTTAGAAAATCTGACAGTATGGTCTATCTCCTTTTCTGATTCCACCATGGTTCAGCATGAGCAAAGTAAAAGGGGTTGATGTATTCCAATTACTTGATAATCCAGCAGTTTAAAAGTAGAAGCAAAGATAACGGGCGGGATTTTCTCAGCCCAGGCCGGGCCGGAGAATCGCCGGGACGGGCACAAATCGCGTGACGCCATCCTGACGCCGGTCCGCCGATTCTCCGGAGAGCGGAGAATGGGCGCCGGTCAGTGGGCCGCTCTACCCCCCCCCCTCCCTGGCTATTCTCGGCCCAAGATGGGCCGAGCGGCCATACAAAAAAAAACGAGTCCCGCCGGTGCCATCCTAACCTGGTCTTACTCGGCAGGACTTCGGTATGAATGGATGCGGGGGCGGCCTGGTGGGGGGAAGGGGAGGTCCGACCCCGGAGGGGGGGGGTCCGACCCCGGGGGGGAGGCCTCCGCTGTGGCCTTGCCCACGATCGGGGCCTACCGATCGGCGGGCCGGCCTCTCTGGCTAGGGGCCTCTTTTGTTCCGCGCCGGCCCCTGTAGCCCTATGCCATGTTGCGTCGGGGCCAGCATGGATAAGGGAGCCACCGCGCATGCGCAGCAATTGCGCCGTTCCCACTGCGCATGCGCAGACCCATGGCGCCCAACTGGAGCAGTGTGGGTCACTCCACTGCCGTGCTAGCACCCTGTAGGGGTCAGAATCGCTGCTCCTGAGGCCATGTTGACGCCGTCGAGAAACGCGACGGCGTTTACGACGGCGTCAATACGTAGCCTCAGGATCAGAGAATCCCGCCCAACCTAAAATAAGATTAGCACTGGAGAAAGAACTTACTTTCATACTTGCTGTATTACTGCGTACACTATGAAAAAAAACTTTGTGGTCTGCAGTTCATACAACAGGTATTTTGAAGGTTGCAAGAGCAGATTGTTTTAAATTTTAATGGAAATATTAGAAATGCTAATGTGCATTAAGGTAACAGTTTTTCTTGCTACAGTTTCATAGTTTCAAATTAAGTGATGCTGCCTTTTTTGTGTTATTTATTTAGGCAACATTTAAAGGATGGACGGATATCATGTACGCAGCTGTTGATTCAAGAGCTGTAAGTATGCATTAGCCAATTCAACCTCTCAGTACTTGTTTACAAGTTTCAATATATAGCATCAAAAACTGGTTATTTAAGTTAATTTCACTTATTCTTGAAATTACATTTGACTGTGGAGTTGTATGTTGATAGATGACCACATTCACCAGATTATAGTTGTTCCCAAGGAATGGAAACTAATTTCAAGTGTATTAATCATTAATTTCAAAGGTTGGTGATTGTTGTGTATATTTTACTACACAACACATAAGAATTGCCATATGGATTTGAATTCTTTTTTTAAAATTTAGAGTACCCAATTTTTTTTTCCAATTAAGGGGCAATTTAGCGTGGCCAATCCACCTAGCCTGCATATCTTTCGGGTTGTGGGTGTGAGACCCACCCAGACACGGGGAGAATGTGCAAACTCCACACGGACAGTGACCCAGGGCCAGGATCGAACCGTGCCGCCCAGTGGATTTGGATTCATAAGTCTAAGACATGGGTGGCACGGTGGCCAGTGGTTAGCATTGCTCACTCACAGCGCCGAGGACCCGGGTCACTGTCCGTGTGGAGTTTGCACATTCTCCCTGTGTCTGTGTGGGTTTTGCCGCCACAACACAAAGATGTGCAAGGTAGATTGGAAAATTTTTTAAAAAGGTCTAAGCCATGTTACAAATGATGTATTTTGTTTTAATGAACATTTTGACTACCTTAAAAAAGCTAATATATGATGTTGCTTTAAATATTAGTACAACCTATCAAAAAGGATTTGAAAATATCAGAGATTGCTTGAAATTTGCTATACCACTAAGTTTTTGAGGCAGATTCCTGCTTGCAGAAAATGGCATAGAGCAGTGTTAGATTCCAATTAACTAGAGAACAGAGGTCACAGTTCCATGCAATAACAGATTTTTTCACCTAAGATAATTAATAATGCAATTAATCACAGAACCTGAACTGTATATAAGATCTAAACGGGCAAGCCCACTTAACAGCTTGCCGTAGAACCATGGCCCAGCAGAAGTAAGTAAATTCCGGAAAGGGGAAGGGAAGAAATGGAAAGAAATTACCATATGAATATATGAATTATCATGGTGAACAAGTTTCACGTGCAAATGATGTAGATGTCACAGTAATATTGTTATTTTAATTCTCCTTCTGCAATTATTAACACCCATTTTCAGGCACAGGGGGCACGATTCATGACCTTCCCACACCCGTTCATGGTGAGGAAGGAATTATGTAAAGTTTGGCTGCCGTCCGATGTGAATTATTTCAGCATGCAACCCAGCACGGCTCACTCTGCAGGCTGAATGTACTCTCAACTGGGAGCCTAACAGCATGTGAGGCTAGCCATTTGCCAACTAGCTCTTAAAAGGGGTCTGCTCCTCTTAATGAAAATCTGAACTGAATAAAAGGAGGCTGCTGTTGACCGCCAGTGGTGCAACTGGTGAGATAGGAAATGGAACACCAGGGCAGAGAGAGGGCTGTGTGGTTCAAAGCTGTAGAGCTGGAGGCCTTTGTTCTGGTGGTCAACAAGAGGAGAGGTGCCATATTTCTATAGAGGCCCTCAAAGAACATCTTTCAGAAAGAATGGAAGCAGGTGGCCAGGGAAGTGACCTCACAGAGGCTGGTTCCAAGCTTCTGACAGCAATGTCAGGATGAAGTGTTCAAGGTCAGTGAGTGCACCTTCTAAAGACATCCAGTCTCATCAGACCACCAACCTCTCACACTGTTCAATGCATCCATAATCCCATCATTCATCCAGTTGCAGTCCCTGGCACTTGGGACTGACATTCAGATAGTTCACCACATTACATTTGACTGTGGAGTTGTATGTTGATGAAGGACCACATTCACCAGATGATAGCTGTTCCCAAGGAATGGGAACTAATTTCAAGTATACTAATCACTAATTTAAAAGGTTGGTGATTGCTGCGTATATTTTAATACACAACACAAGAATTGCCACGTGGATTTGGATTCACACCCCCACCTCTGGCTGCCTGCACATAACTCATTATTGAGCTCTGGTAGGCATATCAGCCAAAGACAATGGGACATGATCTCTGACATTCTGCCCTGTCTTGTACAGCACAAGGTTGCCCACAATGTAAGAGTCCAAAGCACACCTTCATTCCCTGAGCCCAATGAAGGAGATGTTTCTGTGCATCATAGTGTTGGTTGCAACAGACCCTGTAGCATTTAGTGTTGCTGAGAGGATTCAGGACGATGCTATCATGTCCTTCTACCCTTTATTAACACCTACCTCACCCTCATTCTGCTTTCTGGCAAGCCATTTGTGATATCTCTTGTTTTCCCCATCTAATCTTACTCACTCCAACCTTCCCCTTCTGATTTGCCCATATAGAAACTATGGTAAACTCCAAGGCAGCATTTGCAGACTCAGACATGTTACAGCATCTGGTGGCTGTTGGCTCAGCTTCCACTGTGGCATAGGCATAAGTCATCCAACATTTCAGTGTTGGGGGCAGCACGGTGGCACAGTGGTTAGCACTGCAGCCTCACGGCGCTGACGACCCAGGTTCAAATCCCGGCCCTGGGTCACTGTCTGTGTGGAGTTTGCACATTCTCCCCGTGTTTGCGTGGGTTTCACCCCCACAACACAACCCAAAGATGTGCAGAATCGGTGGATTGACCACGCTAAATTGCCCCTTAATTGGAAAAAAATAATTGGGTACTCTAAAATTTAAAAAAAAAACATTTCAGTGTTACAGTGAAACTCAGATGGAGGTCTTGAGATTCATACTTGCTGCCATGAAGATTCAGTTTACTTTAAAGGTGGCTGCAGATCTCACTGCTCAGAGGATCTGCAGGCTCTCATGGCAGTTCAGCAATCTGTCCTCCCAATAGATTACCATGATTGGTCAGGAGTGGCGGTGGCACCATTCCGTATTCATGTTCCCACCCATGATACTCAGTTGATACCCTTGCTGTTGCCTCTCAGCCAGCCAACCTAGACTTCTACCACTTATATCAAAATGATGCAATTCAAAGTTGGGCCCACAAGGCCTAGTGTTGCTCGAGGATGTCCTTCAAGGCACTCCGCAGTGTCCGCCAGTGAAATTCAGCAGCATACTGAATAGGGGGCGATGTCCTAGAGCTGTTGGGGAGAGTTTAAACTAATGTGGCAGGGGGATGGAAACCGATGCAGGAAGTTGGAAGGTAGTAAAACAAGGACAGAAACAAAAGGCAGTAAGGGGGAAAGTGTAAGGCAGAGAAGCCATAGTCAAAAATCGAAAAGGGAGACAGTACAAGGTACAGTGACTGAGGGGAGCTCAGTGAATAGGACCAGGAATACTAAAAGGAATAAAACGGGAAGTGAAAACATTAATGGTAAGCGACGCAGCAGGTTGTTACATGAAGATATGGGTTCAACGACAAGGAAAATTAGGAGAAAAAGTTAAGAGGAAATATAACTTAGGAGAGGTTACTGATCGAGGTGTTAAGATTCAGAACAGAGGTAAAAAAGCCAACATAAGTGTAGTTTACCTGAATGCTCGTAGTATTCGGAATAAGGTAAATGAGTTGATGGCGCAAATCATCGTGAATGACTATGATTTAGTGGCCATTACTGAAACATGGTTAAAGGATGGTCACGACTGGGAGTTAAATATCTGAGGGTATCAAACTATTCTGAAGGACAGAGTGGATGGTAAGGGAGGTGGTGTAGCTCTGTTATTTAAGGATGATATCCGGGCAACAGTAAGGGATGACATCGGTGCTATGGAGGATAAGGTTGTATCCATTTGGGTGGAAATCAGGAATAGTAAGGCGAAAAAGTCACTGATAGGAGTAGTCTATAGGCCACCAAATAGTAACATTATGGTGGGGCAGGCAATAAACAAAGAAATAAGATGCATGTAGAAATGATACAGCAGTTATCATGGGGGATTTTAATCTACATGTCGATTGGTTTAACCAGGTCGGTCAAGGTAGCATTGAGGAGGAGTTTATAGAATGTATCCGCGATAGTTTCCTAGAACAGATGTAATGGAACCTACGAGGGAACAAGCGGTCCTAGATCTGGTCCTGTGTAATGAGACAGGATTGATTCAGGATCTCATAGTTAGGGATCCTCTCGGAAGGAGCGATCACAATATGGTGGAATTTAAAATACAGATGGAGAGTGAGAAGGTAAAATCAAGCACTAGTGTTTTGTGCTTAAACAAAGGAGATTACAATGGGATGAGAGAAGAACTAGCTAAGGTAGACTGGGAGCAAAGACTTTATGGTGAAACAGTTGAGGAACAATGGAGAACCTTCCAAGCGATTTTTCACAGTGCTCAGCAAAGGTTTATACCAACAAAAAGGAAGGACAGTAGAAAGAGGGAAAATCGACCGTGGATATCTAAGGAAATAAGGGAGAGTATCAAATTGAAGGAAAAAGCATACAAAGTAGCAAAGATCAGTGGGAGACTAGAGGACTGGGAAATCTTTAGGGGGTAACAGAAAGCTACTAAAAAAGCTATAAAGAAGACTAAGATAGATTATGAGAGTAAATGTGCTCAGAATATAAAAACAGATAGTAAAAGTTTCTACAAATATATAAAACAAAAAAGAGTGGCTAAGGTAAATATTGGTCCTTTAGAGGATGAGAAGGGAGATTTAATAATGGGAGATGAGGAAATGGCTGAGGAACTGAACAGGTTTTTTGGGTCGGTCTTCACAGTGGAAGACACAAATAACATGCCAGTGACTGATGGAAATGAGGCTATAACAGGTGAGGACCTTGAGAGGATTGTTATCACCAAGGAGGTAGTGATGGGCAAGCTAATGGGGTAAAGGTAGACAAGTCTCCTGGCCCCGATGGACTGCATCCCAGAGTGCTAAAAGAGATGGCTAGGGAAATTGCAAATGCACGAGTGATAATTTACCAAACTTCACTAGACTCTGGGGTGGTCCCGGCGGATTGGAAATTAGCAAACATGACACTGTTTAAAAAAGGAGGTAGGCAGAAAGCGGGTAATTATAGGCCAGTGAGCTTAACTTTGGTAGTAGGGAAGATGCTGGAATCTATCATCAAGGAAGAAATAGCGTGGCATCTGGATGGAAATTGTCCCATTGGGCAGACGCAGCATGGGTTCATAAAGGGCAGGTCATGCCTAACTAATTTAGTGGAATTTTTTGAGGACATTACCAGTGCGGTAGATAACGGGGAGCCAATGGATGTGGTATATCTGGATTTCCAGAAAGCCTTTGACAAGGTGCCACACAAAAGGTTGCTGCATAAGATAAAGATGCATGGCATTAAGGGTAAAGTAGTAGCATGGATAGAGGATTGGTTAATTAATAGAAAGCAAAGAGTGGGGATTAATGGGTGTTTCTCTGGTTGGCAATCAGTAGCTCGTGGTGTCCCTCAGGGATCAGTGTTGGGCCCACAACTGTTCACAATTTACATAGATGACTTGGAGTTGGGGACCAAGGGTAATGTGTCCAAGTTTGCAGACGACACTAAGATAAGTGGTAAAGCAAAAAGTGCAGAGGATACTGGAAGTCTACAGAGGGATTTGGATAGGCTAAGTGAATGGGCTAGGGTCTGGCAGATGGAATCCAATGTTGACAAATGTGAGGTTATCCATTTTGGTAGGAATAACAGCAAAAGGGATTATTATTTAAATGATAAAATATTAAAACATGCTGCTGTGCAGAGAGACCTGGGTGTGCTAGTGCATGAGTCGCAAAAAGTTGGTTTACAGGTGCAACAGATGATTAAGAAGGCAAATGGAATTTTGTCCTTCATTGCTAGAGGGATGGAGTTTAAGACTAGGGAGGTTATGCTGCAATTGTATAAGGTGTTAGTGAGGCCACACCTGGAGTATTGTGTTCAGTTTTGGTCTCCTTACTTAAGAAAGGACGTACTGGCACTGGAGGGTGTGCAGAGGAGATTCACTAGGTTAATCCCAGAGCTGAAGGGGTTGGATTACGAGGAGAGGTTGAGTAGACTGGGACTGTACTCGTTGGAATTTAGAAGGATGAGGGGGGATCTTATAGAAACATATAAAATTATGAAGGGAATAGATAGGATAGATGCGGGCAGGTTGTTTCCACTGGCGGGTGAAAGCAGAACTAGGGGGCATAGCCTCAAAATAAGGGGAAGTAGGTTTAGGACTGAGTTTAGGAGGAACCTCTTAACCCAAAGGGTTGTGAATCTATGGAATTCCTTGCCCAGTGAAGCAGTAGAGGCTCCTTCATTAAATGTTTTTAAGTTAAAGATAGATAGTGTTTTGAAGAATAAAGGGATTAAGGGTTATGGTGTTCGGGCCGGAAAGTGGAGCTGAGTCCACAAAAGATCAGCCATAATCTCATTGAATGGTGGAGCAAGCTCGAGGGGCCAGATGGCCTTCTCCTGCTTCTAGTTCTTATGTTCTTGTACCACCAGACTTGCGGCAGCACTAAGTAGGGGCACTGGAATGGCAAAGGAACCAGCAAGACGGGCTCTAAGGGAAAAGATAAGGATGATTAGTTCAATTCTGTTCAATAAGTGAATATCTTTTTGAAAAGAGTATTGCTGGTGGCTTTTATTGAAGGATCCTGGCCAAGGAGTGCTGTAATGGGGCATCCCAGATGGATGATGAGGTGGAGGAATATTGGAGCCATAGTGATAAATAAAAGTTGTCCCAGAGAAAACAGAGTTGAGCAGCCACTCTCAAGCAGACTCTCTGGAACAAAACTGTTCCAAATGCCCCCTTCTAGCTCCTCCTCTTCCTGAGCTGGTGACTTAAATATGCAAAAATGCAAATGCACCAGATTCTCCCAAGGCGTGGGATTGAACGCCCATGCCTGGGAAACCTCGTCATGGTGCCTTTTAGCACTGGTCCACACAAACATGGACCAGGCATAAAGGCACCAGCAAGGCTCCCAGGATGCTTGGGTGGCACTGACAAGATGACAGGCCAGCAGTGCCAAGGTGTCCAGGTGCCAGATTGGCACTGCCAGAGATCGGGCCGAGGTGCCCTGCCCTTATGAGATGGATTGAGGGGGAGCTCGAGGACCCCTTAACAGCTAAGTTGGGGGGTTCCGGAGGCAGTGGTGGGGGGGGTCCAGAGATCGGTGCAGCATTTTCGGCTGGCAAGGTAGCACAGTGGTTAGCATGTTGCTTCACCGCGCCAGGGTTCGATTCCCGGCTTGGATCACTGTGCGGAGTCTGCACGTTCCCTCTGTGTCTGCGTGGGTTTCTTCTGGGTGCTCCGGTTTCCTCCCACAAGTCCCGAAAGACGTGCTTGTTAGGTGAATTGGACATTCTGAATTCTCCCTCCTTTTGCCCGAACAAGCGCTGTAGTGTGACGCCTGTTCGGGTACACTGAGGAAAAATTCATTGTGACACTAATAAAGATTATTATTGTTATTAAACATTGTGCCTTGCTCCTGCACTAACGAGCTGAGCAGGAAGCGAGGCAAATGCGGCCTCGGCAGGGCATTGCTCGCTGCAAATGCTGAGAAACACCCTGCTAAAGACGCCCAAAACGGGACTCTTTTTTTCCCCCATTAAGTTGTCCCCAATAAGTGCAATATTCAATTTGATCAGTATATTGAAGTGATCAGACGAAGGGCCACAGTATGCTGGCAGACCTTTTATGTGTGCTGTTGTGGGCATAAACTACACTATTCCTGATCCTGCAGTTTTGCCGAACAAATGATTTGCATCTTTAAGGCATTAGTCATGAAGTGCAGAGAAACAAAAAAATACCTTTTTGTTGTCATGTTACCCTTATGGGCAACACCTTTAGATATGAACTTACTGTCACCAGCAGAAATTAAGTTCAGCAGGCAGCTCTCAGAAATACAGGATAAACTTATTAAAAAACAAAGGATAATGATGTGGCATGCAACCAATTTTTAGATGCAGAACTGCCTGGTCTGCACATAGAACAAAAGATTTGGGTCATACATCCCATCCAGGAGACCTGGTCACCTGCAGAAGTGTGCAATGAGCCTAGATCCTATGAGGTCACAATACTGAATAGGATGATGTTAAGGAGGAACAGAAGCTAGCTAAAAGAATTGTAAACCTATCATAGCATACACTCCAGTTACATCGAAAACACATCCAACTACACTCAAAGTGTAGTTGTGGAAAACCACCAGAAAAGAATCAGCACTCCAGTAATACACAGGATGCCAAAGCACCTACACATTAAGAACATCAAAGTGATAAGACTAGATCTCAGGAACATTCTAAGATTGAAAGGAAGGGTAAGCCAAGAATAGGTTGTACAGACTCTTCAACAGAAATCTATCTTGTGTAAATAGTGAACCACCCTATTGTGCACGTATTTTGACTCCTAATATATGTAATGTTATTTTGGAAAAGCAATGGGATGTTGTGATATCACTTTAAGGGAATATATAAATGAGCAAGGAATCAGGACGTGAAGCAGCATGTGACCAGCAGCTCGCAGTATGTGTAAGTCTTGCAACTGTACTGCCCGTATGAGTAATGGTTGCTGGATACACATAGTGGGCGGGATTCTCCGAAGCCGCACCTGCTGGGAGAATCGGTGGTCGCGCCATTGTTTCACACGACGCCGGTCCGACGCCGGCACGCGATTCTCCGAGGTGCGGAGAATCGTCGTCAGCGCGTTTTGCACGGCGCCGGTCGCTATCCGCGGCCGGGCCGCCGAGTCTCCGGCCCGGATGGGCTGAGCGGCCGCGTGTAAATGGCCTAGTCCCGCCGGCGTCGTCCACACCTGGTCACTGCCGGCGGGTACTCGTCGCGAAGGCTTGGGGGGGGCGGCCTGTGGAGGGGGTCGGTGGGGGGCTCCGTTCCTGGGGGTGGCCTCTGATGGGGTCTGGCCCGCGATCGGTGCTCACCGATCGACGGGCCGGCCTCTTCTTCTCCCCCCCCCTCTCCCCCCCCCGGACCTACTTCCTTGAGCGACCGGCCCCAGGATCCCGCCGCCATGTTGGTGAGGGGCCGGAGCACTCTGCGAGGCTACCGCGCATGCGTCAGTTGGCACTGGCGCCACTGCGCATGTCATCGTTGGCGCTGGCGCAACCGCGCATGCGCAGATCCCGCGGCGCCGGGATCTGCGCCTGGAATGTCGTGAACCACTGCAGCGCTGTGCAGGGGGCCAGAATTCGACGTGCGAGTGGCCTGTTCACACCGTCGTAAAACGCGACGGCATTTGCGACGGCGTGGACACTCTGCTTCCATTTCGGAGAATCCCGCCCAGTAGATCTGTCTGTCATCTTGTACTGTATATTTCAATAAACCAAACCTACATATAGTTTACAAGTCCTGGTGTGCATTTGGTGAGTTTGTAGAAAGAAGACATTGAAACACAACAGATGGTCTTTGGATTCTGTGTCAACATGATATTAAAATGTTGCTGGATGATTTATCATTTCTTCTGGAGGCAGCAGGTGTGGGGTTGATTCCAAAAGCATTACCTGTGGCATGTGAATTGTCAAACATCATTTAGGGTGCGAGTTTGCAGGCTGGATGATGAGAGATTTAGAGACTGTGTACAGTCACTGGTCCTGCTTCTTCAGCATCTCTCTTCTGTTCAGTGGTCTGACAAAAGCAGTTTCTTAAACAGAAAAAAGGGGGTTAGTTGGCTCATCACATGATCCCTTATCACCAAGTGACCAGTTACTCAAATGTGGTCATAGTGTAATGAGATGTGCATATTTTTAATTTTATGTATGTATTCTGTGTGTACTTTTGGTAAAGCATTTTGGGGGTTATTCGGTAAGATCTTTTTTAACTATTTACCTTTTATCTTGTGTTTTATCTTTTCTTTTAATTCTTTGAATTTTAAAAGTTATCACTGGAGTTCTGTGCTTTTGCTTTCAGTGCTATGCCTCCTTGTTGCTCCAATAAAATAAAAAACAGATTACAATCAGCTGAGACAGATTTCAATCTGAGATCTAGCTTCCTCTGCATTAACATCAGCTGCAGTCATAACAATAGCAAGTTCATTCCAGGTCCAATTCGATCATTATTAGATTATGTTTGACAAGTTATTTACTCATCCAGAGTCATTGCCTAAGCATCGCCTGATGCTTGTTTCCCATCCAGTTGAACACACAGGTGATTGGATGTTTTCTGAATGGGCCACACCCCTCCAAGGTGATTGTCTCTGATGGGTTTTACTAGACAAGCTGAATGCATTTTAATGGCTTCAAAATTTGTAATGTACAATGATGCAAATGTTCTGCCACCTTAGTTGTTGTTGCTCACAACTTGTTAAAGAAAAATGAACTTCATATCTAAATCTCAACCAGTGATTTTCCCCCAAGAAATATACAAGGCATGACTTTATAACACCATGAAATATCAAATTCATTGAAAATGTATCACAGGACTCTATACAGTAACCTAAGCCAGGATGTCCCACCCTCGCTGTGGCTGGTTTTCCTGCAGCAGATGTGGCAAGGCATTGGCCACTGGCGGGATCTTACAGCCCCACCAAAATCTACATGCCTTTGCATGGCTCTCCTGTCCTGCCTCTGGGGAACCCAGCACAGGGACTGGAAAATCCCACAAGTGGGAAGGGCCAGAAAGTCCTTCCCTTAGTGTTTATTTAGGGTCTGGTTTAGCACAGTGGGCCAAACAGCTGGCTTGTAATGCAGAACAAGGCCAGCAGCGCCGGTTCAATTCCCGTACCAGCCTCCCCAAACAGGCGCCGGAATGTGGCGACGAGGGGCTTTTCACGGTAACTTCATTGAAGCCTACTTGTGATAATAAGCGATTATTACTATTATTTGATTTTAATGATGTTTGTACCCCTACATTCTGATGCACTTAAATGCTTACCTTTTTGGGTACCAGTCAATAAGGGATACTGGTAGAGATATTTGACACATTTGTATGAAACCTGTTAAACCTATTAATTTAATAGAAATGTTGACATAAAATTTCAGATGATACTGTTAAAATTTTGTGAAGTAGAATCAGATATCGTAATTCCCTGCACATACAATTTGTATTACCAAAGTCATCATGTTCTTCGAGATTCTAGAGGTGAATGTTGGATTCCTGACTTGCTTACCATAGGAAATACTTCTCTCAAGAGTTTCCTGAAGAGTGCTCTATCTAGAGTTTAGGGTTTGATTAATACTCTAAAAATCACAGGTGTGTCACAGTGGTTAGCACTACTGCTTCACAGTGCCAGGGACCCGGGTTCAATTCTGGTCTCGAGTGTCTGTCTGTGTGGAGTTTGCACTTTCTTCCCATGTCTGCGTGGGTTTCTTCCGGGTGCTCCGGTTTCCGACCACAGTCCAAAGACGTGGAGGTTAGGTGGATTGACCATGCTAAATTGCCCCTTTATATCCAAAAGATTAGAAGGGGCTTTGAGTTGGGGTGAGGGGCGTGGGACTAAGTGGGGTGCTATTTTCAAGTGGCAGACTCGATGGGCTGAGTGGCCTCCTTCCTCACTGTAAGGATTATATGATTCTGTCAAAGACTTGCTCTGCTCCACCAATACCCTCGCCAAAATGTTCAAAACGGGCCATCATTGTGCATCCATTCAGCTAAATCAATGCTGAGGTGAATTTCTTGGATTTACGCCAGTTTTCCTGCTGCCACCTGACTGAAAGATATTGGCGCAGGCCATAATGGCATGTCATTTAAAAGAAGCAGAGTGAGAAATAAACTGGTTTACGTCTGATTTCAGGCCCAAATTAGTCAGTGTACGTACGGGGGTGGGGAGTGGTGATAGCAACAGAGTGGGTGTAAATGGTGCTGGCTTGCAGCAGTCTTTAGTAGTTTTGTGGATATGTTAAAACAAGACAACTTATTTTTATATCGGCGACCTCCAGCATTCATGTGTGAATGGCAGTACTTTGTTCCATTCTTCAGAGTCATGAACACAGCCCAGTCCATCATACGAACTTGCCTCCCATCCATTGACTCTATCTACACCTCCCGCTGCCTGGGGAAAGCAAGCAGCATAACCAAAAGAGCCCACCCACCCATAAGACCATAAGACAAAGGATCAGAATTAGGCCACTCGGCCCATCGAGTCTGCTCCGCCATTCAATTATAGCTGATATTTTTCTCAGCCCCATTCTCCAACCTTCTCTGCATAACCCCTGATCCCCTTATTTATCAAAAACCTATCTATCTCTGTCTCAAAGACACTCAGTGATTTGGCCTCCACAGCCTTCTGCGGAAAAGAGTTCCACATATTCACCACCCTCTGGCTGAAGAAATTCCTCCTCATCTCTGTTTTAACGGATTGTCCCTTTAATCTGAGATTGTGTCATCTGCTTCTAGTTTTTCCGACAAGTGGAAACATCCTCTCCACGTCCACTCTATCCAGACCATGCAGTATCCTGTAAGTTTCAGTAAGATCCCCCTTCAATCCTTCTAAACTCCAACGAGCACAGACCCAGAGTCCTCAACCATTCCTCATACGACAAGCTCTTCATTCCAGGGATCATTCTTGTGAACCACTTCGGGACCCTTTCCAAGGCCAGCACATCCTTAGATAAGGGGCCCAAAACTGCTCAAAGTACCCCAAATGGGGTCTGACCAGTGCTCTATACAGCCTCAGAAGTACATCCCTGGTCTTGTATTCTAACTCTCTTGACATGAATGCTAACATTGCATTTGCCTTCCTAACTGCCGACTGAAACTGCACGTTAACCTTAAGAGAATCATGAACAAGTACTCCCAAGTCCTTTTGTGCTTCTGATTTCCTAAGTATCTTCCCATTTGGAAAATAGTCTATGCCTCCATTTCTCCTTCCAAAGTGCATAACCTCACACTTTTCCACATTGTATTCCATTACCACTTCTTTGCCCACTCTCCTAGCCTGTCCAAGGCCTTCTGCAGCCCGCCTGCTTCCTCAATACTATCTGCCCCTCTACAGATCTTTGTATCATCTGCAAACTTTAGCAACAGTGCCTTCAGTTCCTTCCTCCAGTTCATTAATGTATATTGTGAAAAGTTGTGGTCCCAGCACAGACCCCTGAGGTACACCACTTGTCACAGGCTGCCATCCTGAAAAATACCCCTTTATCCACACTCTCTGCCTTCTGCCAGTCAGCCAATCCTCTATCCATGCCAGGTTCTTACCCTTAACACCATGGGCTCTTAACTTATTTAACAGTCTCCTATGCGACACCTTGTCAAAGACCTTCTGGAAATCTAAATAAATCATGTCCACTGGTTCTCCTTTATCTAACTTCCTTGTTACTTTCTCAAAGAACTGTAATAGTTTTGTCAGACATGACCACCCCTTGACGAAGCCGTGCTGACTCAGTCCTATTTTATCATGCACTTCCAAGTACTCGGCGATCTCATCTTTAATAATGGACTCTAAAATCTTACCAATGACCAAAGTCAGGCTAACCGGCACATCTTCTGCCTCCCTCCCTTCTTAAATAGGGGTGTTTTATTGGCCACTTTCCAGTCCTCTAGGACCCTTCCAGCCTCCAGTGATTCCTGAAAGATCATCACCAATGCCTCCTCCATCTCCTGAGCTATTTCTTTTACAACCTAGGGTATAGTCCATCCGGTCCAGGTGATTTATCCACCTTCAGACCTTTCAGTTTCCCCAGAACCTTCTCCTTAGTAATGGTCACTGCACTCACCTCTGCCCCCTGGTTTTCCTGGAGCTCTGGCATCCCACTGGTGTCTTCCACTGTGAAGACTGATGCAAAGTAACTATTTAGTTCATCTGCCATTTCTTTGTTTCCTATTATTACTTCTCCAGCCATATTTTCCAGTAGTCCAATGTCTATTTTTGCCTCTCTCTTACCTTTCATATATTGAAAAAAACTCTTCCTATCTTCCTTTATATTACAAGCTAGCTTGCACTGATACGCCATCTTCTCCCCCCTTATTACTTTTTTAGTTGTCCTCCGCTCGCTTTTAAAGGTTTCCCAATCCTCTGGGCTCCCACTAATGCTCGCCACTTTGTATGCTTTTTCTTTAGCTTGTATGCTGTACTTGACTTCCCTCGCTAGCCACGGATGCCTTGTCCTCCCCATAGCATGTTTCCTCCTCCCTTATTTAATTGTAATATACTTACATCTGATTGCAGCTTCTCCCTCTCAAACTGCAGGGTAAATTCTATCATATCGTGGTCACTGCTCCCTAAGGGTTCCTTCACCTTAAGTTCCCTAATCCAGTCATAATGATTACACATCACCAAATCCAGAATTGCCTGTTCCCTAGTAGGCTCTGTCACAAGCTGCTCCAAAAAACCATCTCTTTGACATTCCACAAATTCCTTTTCTTGGGATCCACCACCAACCTGATTTTCCCAGTCCACCTGAATATTGAAGTCCCCCATGATTATTGTAATATTGCCATTTTTACCTGCCTTTTCTATCTCCTGATTTATTTTCTGTCCCACATCCTGACTACTGCTAGAGGGCCTGTACACAACTCCCATCAGGGTCTTTTTACCTTTGCGATTCCTCAACTCTACCCACAGAGACACTATTCCTTCTGATCCTATGTCATTCCTTGCTATCGATTTAACTTCATTCCTTACTAACAATGCAATCCTGCCCTCTTTGCCCATCTGCCTGCCCTTTCGATAGGACACATATGCTTGGATATTTAGATCCCAGCCCTGATCCCCTTGCAGCCACATCTCTGTGATGCCCACAACATCGTACCGGCCAATTTCAATGTACGCAACAAGCTGATTTACCTTGTTCCATATACTGCGCGCATTTAGGTACAACATCCTCAATCCTGCATTGACCACCTCCCTTTTCACACGTCACCTGTTTTTGCTCTGCCTGAGGGTGATGTTGTTCCTTTATTTTGGTTCTCTATTTCTCCTTCAGTTATTACCTTCCAAGCTCACATTCTGGTTCCTGCCCCCCTGCCATACTAGTTTAAATCCTCCCAAGTGAATCTAGCAAACCTCCCAGCCAGGATATCAGTGCCCCTCCAGTTCAGATGCACCCGGCTTACTCATTCTTCCAACTTCTTCAATCGGGCAGGAGATACAAAAGTCTGAGAACACGCACAAACAGATTCAACAACAACTTCTTCCCCACTGTTACCAGACTCTTAAACGACCATCTTATGGACTGACCTGATTAATACTACACTCCTGTATGTTTCACCCGAAGCCGGTGTCTATGTATTTACATTGTGGACCTTGTGATGCCCTATTATGTATTTTCTTTTATTTTCTTTTATTTTCATGTACTAAATGATCTGTTTGAGCTGCTCGCAGAAAAATACTTTTTACTGTACCTTGGTACACATGACAATAAATAAATCCAATCCAATCTCTTTATGTGCTACTATCAGAACACTTCTTAGCCTTTTTTAAAAATATATTTTATTGAAATTTTTTTTCCCAAACAACAATTTTTCCCTCTTACAAAACAAACGCAACAGTAACAATACAGAAATTTTTAATACACAAGTAACAAAACCCCATTATCTATTAACCTAAACTAAACTAACCCCCCTCCCCCCTCCCCCGGGTTGCTGCTGCTGGTCATCTGTCTTCCCTCTAACGTTCCCCTAGGTAGTCGAGAAATGGCTGCCACCGCCTGGTGAACCCTTGAGCCGATCCTCTCAGGGCAAACTTTATCTGTTCCAGTTTAATGAACCCCGCCATATCATTTACCCAGGCCTCCAGTCCGGGGGGTTTCGCCTCCTTCCACATGAGTAGGATCCTGCGCCGGGCTACTAGGGACGCAAAGGCCACAACGTCGGCCTCTTTCGCCTCCTGCACTCCCGGCTCTTCCGCAACTCCAAATAGAGCTAACCCCCAGCCTGGTTTGACCCGGGCCTTCACCACCTGCGAAATCACTCCCATCACTCCCTTCCAGTGCCAGGCACGCCCAAAACATATGTGCGTGGTTTGCCGGGCTCCCGCCACACCTCCCACATTTGTCCTCCACTCCAAAGAACCTGCTCAATCTTGCTCCCGTTATGTGTGCTCTATGTAGCACCTTAAATTGAATCAGGCTAAGCCTGGCGCATGAGGAAGAGGAATTTATCCTGCTTAGGGCATCAGCCCACATACCCTCCTCTATCTCCTCCCCTAATTCTTCTTCCCACTTTCCTTTTAGTTCGCCCACCGACTCCTCCCCCTCTTCCCTCATCTCTCGATAAATCTCTGACACCTTGCCCTCTCCGACCCACGCCCCTGAAAGCACCCTGTCCTGTATCCCCTGTGTCGGGAGCAACGGAAATTCCCTCACCTGTTGTCTAGTAAACGCCCTCACCTGCATATATCTCAAGAAATTTCCCCGGGGCAACTTATACTTTTCCTCCAATGCTCCCAAGCTCGCAAAAGTCCCATCTATAAATAAATCTCCCACCCTCCTAATTCCCAACTGGTACCAGCTCTGAAATCCTCCATCCATTCTTCCTGGGGCGAACCTATGGTTGTTCCTGATAGGGGACCCCACCAGGGCTCCCCGCACCCCTCTCTGTCGCCTCCACTGTCCCCAGATATTCAGTGTTGCCGCCACCACTGGGATCGTGGTAAACTTTTTAGGTGAGAACGGTAGCGGCGCCGTCACCAGCGCCTCTAAACTCGTCCCTTTACAGGACTTTCTCTCCAGTCTTTTCCACGCCGCTCCCTCACCCTCCATCATCCATCTACGTATCATTGCCACATTGGCGACCCAATAGTAATCGCCCAAGTTCGGTCGTGCCAATCCTCCTCTGTCCCTACTACGCTGAAGAAACCCCCTCCTTACTCTCGGAACTTTCCCTGCCCACACGAAGCTCGTGATGCTCCTGTCTATTTTATTAAAGAAGGTCTTGGTGATTAATATAGGGAGATATTGAAATACAAATAAGAACCTCGGGAGGACCATCATCTTAATTGCTTGCACCCTGCCCGCCAGCGATAGAGGCTGCATGTCCCACCTCTTGAAGTCCTCCTCCATTTGTTCTACCAGCCGTGTCAGATTAAGTCTGTGCAAGGTTCCCCAGCTCCTAGCGATCTGAATCCCCAGGTATCGGAAGTTTTTTCCACTTTCCTTCGCGGCAAGCCTTCAATCTCTCTACTCTGGTCCCCTGGATGTATCACAAATAATTCACTCTTCCCCATGTTTAGCCTATACCCCGAGAATTCCCCGAACCCCCTCAAAATTCACATAACCTCTATCATCCCCCCCGCTGGGTCCGACACGTATAACAATAGGTCATCCGCGTATAACGAGACTCGGTGTTCTTCTCCCCCTCTAATCACCCCTCTCCATTTCCTGGAGTCTCTCAATGCCATGGCCAGAGGTTCAATTGCCAACCCGAACAACAATGGAGACAGCGGGCATCCCTGTCTTGTTCCCCTATATAGTCGGAAATACTCCGATCTATGTCGACCTGTAACTACGCTTGCTGTTGGAGCCCCATAAAGAAGTCTAACCCAGCTAATAAACCCGTTCCCAAACCCAAACCTCCTTAACACTTCCCATAAATACTCCCACTCCACCCTATCAAATGCCTTCTCTGCGTCCATTGCTGCCACTATCTCTGCTTCCCCCTCCACTGGGGGCATCATTATCACCCCTAATAGTCGTCGCACATTAACATTCAGTTGTCTCCCTTTTACAAACCCTGTCTGGTCTTCGTGCACCACCCCCGGGACACAGTCCTCTATCCTCGATGCCAGTACCTTTGCCAGCAATTTGGCATCCACGTTCAATAGTGAAATAGGTCTATAGGACCCGCACTGCAACGGATCTTTGTCCCTCTTCAAAATTAGCGATATCGTCGCCTCCGACATCGGCGGGGGTAGAGTCCCCCCTTCCCTGGCCTCATTGAACGTCCTCGCCATCAATGGGGCCAACAAGTCCACATATTTTCTGTAATATTCCACCGGGAACCCGTCTGGCCCCGGGGCCTTCCCTGCTTGCATGCTTCCCAGTCCTTTAATAACCTCGTCCACCTCAATCGGTGCCCCCAGGCCTACCACCTCCTGCTCCTCCACTTTCGGGAACCTCAATTGGTCCAGGAACTGCCGCATCCCCTCCTCTCCCTCTGGGGGTTGAGACCTATACAGTTCCTCATAGAAGGTCTTGAACACCTCATTTATCTTTCCTGCCCTTCGCACCGTGTCTCCCCTTTTGTCTCTAATTCCTCCTATCCCCCTCGCTGCTGCCCTCTTTCGCAATTGATGAGCCAACAGGCGACTAGCCTTTTCCCCATATTCATACCTCCTCCCCTGTGCCTTCCTCCACAGTACCTCCGCCTTTCTGGTGGTCAGAAGGTCAAACTCCGTCTGGAGTCGTCTCCTCTCCCTGTACAATTCCTTCTCCGGGGTCTCTGCAAATTCCCTATCCACCCTTAAAATCTCCCCCAGTAATCTTTCCCTTTCCTTTGCCTCTGTTTTCCTTTTGTGGGCCCCAATAGAGATCAGCTCTCCTCTGACCACCGCTTTTAGTGCTTCCCAAACCACTCCCACAGGGACCTCGCCGTCGTCATTGACCTCCAGGTATCTCTCAATACACCCCCGCACTCTTGCACACACTCCCTCATCCGCCATCAGTCCCACATCTAATCGCCAGAGTGTTTTCTGCTCCCTGTCCTCTCCTAATTCCAGATCCACCCAATGTGGGGCATGATCCGAAACCGCTATGGCTGAGTACTCAGCTTCTTCCACCCTAGAGATCAACGACCTTCCCAAAACAAAAAAATCTATCCGGGAGTACACTTTATGGACATGGGAGAAGAAGGAAAACTCCCTAGCCCTAGGTCTAAGAAATCGCCATGGATCCACTCCCCCCATTTGGTCCATAAACCCCTTAAGTACCTTGGCCGCTGCTGGCCTTTTTCCGGTCCATGAGCTGGATCTATCTAGCCCCGGGTCCAGCACTGTATTAAAGTCCCCTCCTAAAATCAAGTTTCCTACCTCCAGGTCCGGTATACGCCCCAGCATCCGTCTCATAAATCCCGCATCGTCCCAATTTGGGGCATACACATTAACCAACACGACCTCCATTCCCTCCAGCCTACCACTCACCATTACATATCTACCTCCGCTATCTGCTACGATGTTCTTTGCTTCAAATGCTCCCTGTTTCCCTACCAAAATGGCCACCCCTCTGTTCTTTGCGTCCAGTCCTGAGTGGAACACCTGTCCCACCCATCCTTTCCTTCGCCTAACTTGGTTGCCACCTTTAGGTGCGTCTCTTGGAGCATAACCACATCTGCCCTTAGTCCTTTCAAATGCGCGAGCACTCGGGCCCTTTTTATCGGTCCGTTCAGGCCTCTCACGTTCCACGTGATCAGCCTCACTAGGGGGCTACCTGCCCCCCCTCCCGTGTCGACTAGCCATTACCTTCTCTAGGCCAGTCCCATATCCCGCCTCCGCGCTCCCGCTCGCTCCCCCAGCGTCGCACACCATCCCCGCCCACCCACTCTTTAGCCATTTCCTTTTGTATTTCCGCAGCAGCAACCCAGTTGTCCCCCCCCCCCCCGCTAGATCCCTATCTAGCATGATTGCTCCCCCCATATCACTTCCGTAAGTCAGCTGACTTCAACTGACCCCGGCTACTCCTGCTCACTCTTCGACCCCCCCGTGTGGGGGAACTCCCATCCGCCTTGCGCCTGTCTTCCCACCTTATTCTTTCTGGCGCGGGATCATCCCTTTACCTGACCCGCCTCTTATGGCGCAGCTCCCTTTCCCCTCCCCCTCCCCTTCCCCATTCTCCGACTATGTCCCGTCTTTCCCCCCTCACCGGCGCCCACATTTCCCCAATGTCTCCCCCCTTCCCAGTTTACTTCTCAATTAACTTCAATCATAACATTAACAAAATCAATAACAATAACATTTCCTGCAGCATCAGTCCCTCAGTTCCGATCCAATTTCTCTTCTTTGATGAAGGACCATGCTTCCTCTGCCGTCTCGAAATAATGGTGTCTCTCCTGATACGTGACCCATAGTCTTGCCGGCTGCAGCATCCCAAACTTCACCTTCCTTTTATGCAACACCTCTTTGGCTCGGTTGAAGCTCGCCCTCCTTCTCGCCACCTCCGCACTCCAATCCTGGTATATCCGTACCACACCATTCTCCCGTCTGCTACTTCGCACCTTTTTAGCCCATCTCAGGACCTCTTCTCTGACCTTAAGGCGGTAAAATCGCACGATTATCGCCCTCGGTGGTTCTCCCGCTTTTGGTCTTCTCGACGGAATCCGATTTGCCCACTCCACCTCCATGGGGCCCGTAGGGGCCTCAGCACCCATCAGTGAGCTCAGCATCGTACTTGCGTACGCTCCACAGTCCACTCCTTCCACACCCTCAGGGAGACCCAGTATCCGAAGGTTCTTCCTTCGCGCTCCGTTTTCTAGGGCCTCGATCCTTTCAGTACACTTTTTATGAAGTGCCTCGTGCGTCTGAGTCTTAACCGCCAGGCCCAGGATCTCGTCTTCAATATCTGTCACCTTCTGCTCCACCACGCGGAGCTCTGTCTCCTGGGTCTTTAATGTCTCCTTGAGCCCCTCAATTGCCTGTAGCATCGGGGTCAGCACCTCCCTCTTCAGCAGCGCCACGCACCGTCTCACGATTTCATCCTGCTCAGGCCCCCATGTCGCCTGCGCTTTCTCCGCCGCCATCTTGTACTTCTCTCCCTCTGACCTTTTGGTCGACGATTCCTCGGGCTGCAGCCGCCGCCGCCGGTTTTTTCCTCCTTCGTTTGTGGGGGACTCCCTTCTCACACACCCCACACCGGGTTGGGTCTTCAAAAAATTCCCCGTTGGGGCTCTTAAAAGAGCCCGAAGGTCCGTCGGAGCTGGAGCCGCCGAAACGTGCAGCTAGCTCGGCATCACCGCAACCGGAAGTCAGAACACTTCTTAGCCTTAATCACCCCATTTACATTCCTTTTATCTTCTGTCCTCGACATGTTTGTCTATCTCCAGCTCTATCCAACCCTATCCAGCTCCATCCCCCCAACTACAGTTTAAATCTGATCCCATTTCTAGTTCTCTCTAGCTTTGATAAAGAGTCATCCAGACTCTAAACGTTTGCCCCCTTTTCTCTCCACAGATGCTATCAGACCTGCTGAGATTGTCCAGTATTTTCTGTTTTGTTTCAGATTCCAGCATCTGCAGTAATTTGCTTTTATCCTATCATTTAGATCCAACCTATTTACTTGTAACTCAAACACACCATAACCCCTCATTATAAATGCATGAATTGGCACTTTTACCCTTTTATCTCAGTTGTCACAGACAAGCTGTGCAATGGCGGCGCAGTGACACAGTGGTTAGCACTTCTGCCTCACAGCGCCAGTGACCTGAGTTTAATTCCAGCCTTGGCTGACTAGAATTTGCACATTCTCCCCATGTCTGCATGGGTTTCCTCCGAATGCACCAGTTTCCTCCCTCAGTCCAAAAATGTGAAGGTTAGGTGGATTGACCATGCTAAATTGCCAATTAGTGTCCAAAGATCGGGTGGGGATCCGGGCATTCGGGTGTGGGCCTAGGTGGGGTGCTCATTTGGAGGATCAGTGCAGACTCGATGAGCCGAATGGCCTTCTGCACAATACAAATTCTCTGATTTTCTATTAACCAACCCCCCACAGTTTAATTAATCATGGACACACACCGCTTTCTTCACAGAATGCCACCATAACCCCAAAAATATATTTTAAAATCCATCATCGCATTATTGAAACACATCAAATTATTAGAGGACTTTACATGGTAGCTGCTGAGAGGCTTTTCTCCTGGCTGATGAGATGGAATTTAGGGTGGAAGGTGGTGTCACAGTCTCTGGATAATGGGCCGACCGTTCAGGAATAAAATTGAGAAATTTCAGAGAGCTGTGTATCTTTGCAATTCTCACCCCTGAGGCCTGTGAATGCTTAATCATTGTATATATTTAAGACAAAGATCAATAGGCTTTTGGACACATGACCTTTGGAGATTGTAGGGAAAATAGAGTTGACACAAAAGTTCAACAGTTATCTTATTGAATTCTGAAGCAGGTTCAAGGTGTGAATTAGCCTAATCTCCTATTTCTTGCATTCTTATGTTCTAATATTAGTTTGCTTAACTAGTTAATTGATGTAAACCATTGACCACATCAATTCCGAGATTCCTAATTCACTATTACACTCTCTGCGACATTTTCACATGACTTCTGTTATGTAAGACATTTCAGAGTATGTTGGCATTGGTAAGACTGGAGCATGAAATGGAGGCTAATAGGGCTAAAAGGGGTCATGAAAAGTCATTGGCCAGCACGATTAAGGACAATTGCAAGGATTTTTATACATATGTAAAGAGCAAGAGGGTAGCTAGGGAGAGAGTTGGCCCACTCAAGGACAGGGGGGGAATATTTGCGTGGACCAGAGGAAATAGACGAGGAATTAAATAAGTACTTTGCGGAAGTATTCACCAAAGAGAAGGACTTAGTGGATGATGAGTCTGGGGAAGGGTGTGTAGATATTTTTGGTCATGTTGAGATCAAAAAGAAGGAGGTTTTGGGGACTTGAAAAACATTACGGTAGACAAGTCCCCAGGGCCTGATGGGATATACGCCAAAATACTGAGAGAGGCAAGGGAGGAAATTGCTGGGGCCTTGAGAGAAATCTTTGTATCCTCACTGGCTACAGGGGAAGTCCCAGATGATTGGAGAATATCCAATGTTGTTTCTTTGCTTAAGAAGGATAGTGTTATGGGTCAGGGTTTAGAGAATCCCAAAGTGTATCATGGAATTCACCTGACCCACAACTTTTAACAGATTGTGATATGGGGAGCACACATCTCACTCTACAGGTATGGTTCAGCCGAAATGGACCAGTTTTTTAAAAAACTAAACAATGTTTATTCTATGAACTCAAGTTAACCTTTTTAAAACAAACAGTGAATATCTTAGCAACCATTAATTCAAAGATAACCCCCAAAGAATACAACACTAAGTAATCCTTTAAGCTGCCCTTATAACATCCAAAAGACTTAACAAACCTTTAAACAGGAGCACATTAGGTTCACATTCACTATTGAGAACATTTATAATTCTGAATTCACCAAATGATCCAGAGATAGTCTTTGGATGGCAGAGATCAACAGGACAGCTCTTTGTTTAACTTCAGCTGCAGCTCACTGGAAAACCCAGACACACCCAAGCTTTTTCTCAAAATGAAACTAAAAAGCAGAACCAGAGCTCAACTCCACCCACACTCTGACATCACTGCAGTAACATGAGCAGCTAACTATTTCTTAAAGCAACATTCTTATCTTGCCTCCCCCCAGAAAAAAAAATAAACCATAAATTTCAAGATGGCTTCATTTTTCACCTTTTCACCATCCTTTAAGAAATGCACACAGTAAATATATTTTATCGTTGCAAAAAACAACACACGCAAACAGGTATAATAATAGTCCATTTTTTTTTTTTGTTCTTCTTCCTCCAACTGAAATCCTTCTGTTCATCACATTCGTGACAAAGCATCGGCTATCACGTTTTCCCGTCCTGCCACATGTACTATTTTTAAATGAAATGGTTGTAACAATAAACTCCAGTGCAACAGCCTTGCATTGCGATTCCGGAATCGCTCCAAAAACATCAACGGATTATGATCAGTATATATAATGGTGCAATGGTCACATCAATGTGAAAATGTTGCAAAGCCAGCACCAAACGCAAAGTCTCCTTCTCAATCTTGAATACTTCTGGTGAGAATTCAATTTCTTTGAAAAATAACCAATAGGCCGCTCTAGCCCTTCATCGTCGTCTTGTAGAAGCACCTACACCTACATCACTCGCATCAACAGCCACTTTGAATGGTTTGGTATAATTTGGGATGGCTAACACAGGAGCAGTGGTTAACACAGCCTTCAAGCCGTCAAATGCCTGTTGGCACTCCGCTGTACACTGGAATTTGCTACGCTTCTTGAGCAAGTCCGTCAGTGGAGCGACCACACTGCTAGAATTTGGTACAAATTTCCGGTAAAATCCACTCATACCAAGAAATCGCATTATTTCCCGTCGTGTCGAGGGTATCGGAAACTCCCCAATAACTTTTGTTTTCTCATCCCATGGGACCAATCAACCCTGCCTGATTGTATGGCCAAGGAAAGTGACTTGGGCTTTTCCAAATTCACTTTTGGCTAGGTTTATCACCAAACCCACCTCCTGAAGTCGATCGAATAACTCCATCGGATGTTTTAAATGGTCTTTCCATGTCTGGCTGAAAATTACCAGATCGTCGATGTATACCGCACAATTGGGTAATCCTGAAATGACTGTGTTTGTTAACCGTTGAAATGTGGCTGGGGCGTTTTTCATCCCAAATGGCTTAACTTTGAATTGGTATATACCATCTGGAGCCACAAAAGCTGAAATCTCCATCACCCTTTCGGATAAAGGTACCTGCCAGTAACCTTTAAGTAAATCCAATTTGGAAATAGAAGCGGACTGTCCCACTTTCTCAATGCAATCCTCCAAACGTGGGATAGGATAAGAGTCCATTCTTGTAACTGCATTAACCTTTCTATAGTCAACACACAACCGTTGGGTACCGTCTGGTTTAGGTACCATCACTATGGGTGAGCTCCATTGGCTGCAACCCACTTCAATTATGCCATTTTTAAGCATACTCTCAATCTCTTTGTTAACCTGTGCCAATTTTAAAGAATTACGTCTATATGGATGTTATTTGATTGGAACAGTATTTCCCACATCTACATCATGTATAGCCATTTTAGTACTTCCCAATTTATCTCCACAAACTTGCCCATGTGATAACAATAACTCTTTCAGGTCAGTTCGTTTTTCCTCTGGAAGATAACTCAACAATTTATCCCAATTTTTAAGAACATCCTCATTTTCCAATTTAATTTGAGGTATGTCAAATTCACAGTCATCTGGATTTGGTTCGTCACTTTAAGTTAGAATCATTAAAACCTCCTTTTTCTCTCCTTCCCTTTCAAAGTACCTTTTAAGCATATTCACATGACACACTCGGTGAGTCTTCCTTCTATCTGGTGTTTTTACCACTTAATTCACCTCACTTAATTTCCTTTCAATCTGATAAGGTCCACAAAACCTAGCTTTTAAAGGCTCACCTACCACTGGTAACAACACTAAAACTTTATCTCCACTCGTAAAACTACGAACTTTGGATTTCTTGTCCGCCACCCGTTTCATCACATTTTGTGCAACTTTCAAAATGTTGTCCAGCCAATTCACCTGCTCTATTTAATCATTTCCTGAAATTTGACACGTAACCCAATAATGTAATTTCCGATTTCTCACCCACCAATTTTTCCTTAATCAATTTAAGTGGTCCTCTTACCTCATGACAAAAATTAGTTCAAAAGGACTCAATTTGGTTGACTCATTAGGTGCATCCCTAATTGCAAACAGTACGAATGGAATTCCTTTATCCCAATCCTCTGGATAATCGTGACAATAAGCCCTCAACATTGGCTTTAATGTCTGATGCCACCTTTCTAACGCTCCCTGCGATTCTGGATGGTACGCAGTTGATTTAAATTGTTTTATTCCTAAGCTATCCATAACTTCTTTGAATAACTTTGAGGTAAAATTTGATCCTTGATCTGATTGTATATCTGTGGGTAGTCCATATCTAGTAAAGAATTTAAGTAACTCCTCCACAATCTTTTTAGCTGTAATATTACGTACTGGAATGGCCTCTGGAAACCTAGTAGACACATCCATTATAGTCAAAAGATATTGATTCCCACTTTTTGTTTTAGGAAGCGGTCCTACGCAATCAATTGCGACCCTTGTTAAAGGTTCCTCAGATGCTGGAATGGGTATTAAGGGCGCTGGTTTTATCACTGCTTGAGGTTTCCCTATCACTTGACATGTGTGACATGATTGACAAAATTTAACTACACCTTTATGTAGTCCAGGCCAATAAAAATGTTTCTGGATTTTAGCTTGAGTTTTCCTTATCCCCAAGTGACCTCCCACTGGTACCTCATGTGCAACTCGCAACACCTCCTTTCTATATCCTACCGGCAATACTACTTGATGAACTTCTGCCCACTTTTCATCCGCCTGCATATGTAAAGGTCTCCATTTTCTCATCAAGACATCACTTTTACGGTAATAACACTCTGGTATACATTCAGATTCCTCTTCCATATATGCTTTCTGATACATCCGTTTTATTTTTATATCTTTCTGGTGTAACTCTGCCAATTTTCCTGAACTAAAAATATCCGCCTCATCCTCCACCTGTTCTTGTTCTTTTTCAACAACTGATCAAAAATCATTTCTGATAATTGCACTTCAACTTCATCTTCACTCTTTGATTTCTCCTCTCGTCTTAACCTGTGACTTTGCAACCTTGTTACTACACAATCCGGAAAAATCCAGGATATTTGTCCTTAAACACTTCAGTTGTCTGATTTTCCACTGGCTTATCAACCACAGTAGGCATCATTCCCACTGCGATCCAGCTATATGATTACCCAAGATAAACTGTATTCCTGGACAAGATAGTTTCTCTATTACTCCTACTACCACTTCACTATTCTTCACTGGACTTTCCAACTTTACCTTATATAAGGGAACACTACTCCTCTCACCCTGAATTCCACATATTACCACCTTTTCTGGCAATATTCTTCCCAAACTACGTAACTCCTCATCTCTTACCATTAAAGATTGACTAACTCCCGTATCTCTTAAAATTGTGACTTCTTTACCTGCTCCTTCTGATACACATGAGTAAACTTTACCCACGCAAGTAAATTATTTATAGAGATCTGGCACCTTCTTATCAATCACCTCTTTATCAGGTTGTACAATCTTTTGCACCTCCTTCGCTTCACTTGGGCTTTCCTTTACCACTTTAACAAACCCCACTGTCTTATCCTGTTTTACCACATCAGTCTTCCCAGTACTTTTCCTCCACCACCAACACTGTGACTTTACATGGCCTAGTTTATTACAGTGAAAACATTTGAAACTTTTCCTGTCTCTTCCACCCTCCTGGATTTCTTTTATAATCTGTGGTACACTCTCATTATCTCCCATCAGATCACCTTTGCCTTTACCACTTGAGTATTTGTCTTTTCCCCAGTTTCTGTCCCTCACAGGCTGAAACTGATGTCAGAAACAAAGTTTTGATTTATGAACTAATTCATAATCATCTGCCATTTCTGTAGCTAATCTCACAATTTTAACCCTCTGCTCTTCCACATGAGTTCTCACTACATCAGGAATTGACTTTTTAAACTCCCCCAAAAGTACAATTCCTCTGAGAGCTTCATACATTTGGTCTATTTTCAAAGCCCTTATCCACCTATCAAAATTACACTGTTTGATCTTTTCAAACTCCATGTATGTTTGACCAGGTTCTTTCTTTAAATTTCTAAACCTTTGGCTGTAGGCTTCAGGCACTAGTTCATATGCACCAAAGATGGATTTTTTTCACCTCCTCATACGTCCCAGATACCTCCTCTGATAGTGATGCAAACACTTCACTAGCTCTGCCTACCAGCTTTGTTTGAATCAGTAATACCCACATGTCAGGTAGCCATTTCATTTGTTCAGCTACCTTCTCAAATGAAATGAAAAAGGCTTGTACCTCCTTCGCATCAAACCTTGGCAATGCTTGGACATATTTAAATAGATCCCCACCAAGCCTTCAACTATGACGCTCTCTCTTTGTCCTCATCACTATCCTCCAACTGTACGTTTCCCTTTACATCCGCCAATTTTAACTGTCATGTTTCATGGCCATTTTTTGAAGTTCAGACTCTCTTTTTTTTCCTTGCCTCCCTTTCTCTTTTCCCCGATCTGTACCTCCCTTTCTCTTTTATTTTTGTTCTGCTAAGGCCATTCTTTCTTTTCTCCTTTCTTCTCTCTTCCTTTGTTTTTCCTCTCTATCTCTTTCTCTCTCTTTTTCTTTTTCCTCTCTATCTCTTTCTCTTTTTCTCTTTCCCCTCTATCATATTCAAGCTGCTTTAATTCTTTTTCATGTTCAAGTTGCTCAATCTGCAACTGAATCTTTGCCATTTCCAATGCGTCAGACTGTATTTCATGCAATTTTAAATGCTCAGCTACCGCAGTAAGTACCTCGTCTTTTCGCATGCTGTCAGGTAACGTTAACTGCAATGTTTTTGCCAAATCTAAAAGCCTTTTTTTAGTCTCTGTTTGTAAGGTACTGCGTGTGACCATACCCACCCCAAAAAACTTCCGAGCCTCTGAAAGAGCCATTGTCCACAACACACTCCCTATTTAAAGTGAAATGCCACAACTGAAAAGCAACCACAAATATGCTCACCCCTCACTGTCTTTAAGTTCAATAAGCCAATCCAATAGATAGACTTTTATCCCTCTCGAGCCCCCAATTTGTTATGGGCCAGGGTTTAGAGAACCCAAAGTGTATCATGGAGTTCACCTGACCCATAACTTTGAATAGATTTTGGTTGTAGGGAGCTCAAGGGCCCATTTTACAGGTGTGGTGCAACAGAGAGCTAAAAGTATTTTTAAACAAAAAACAATTTTTTTCAATGAATCTCATTAACATTTTAAAAAAAAAAAATGTTTATTCAAAGTTTTTCCAACAAAAATTTTCAACCAATTAACCCCCCCCCCCCGTAACAGAAAAGAAAAAGAGAACAGAACAGAACATAAACATATCAATCAAACATAATACAGAACTTATACAATGGGTTTCTCCCGCACATATTAACCCTCCCATATGCTTTTTAATTTTTTTTTACAAGTACCCCTAGGAAAACCCCCTCCCCAGTCCGCCCAAATAACTCCCCCCCCCCCCCCCCCCCGAAAGAGACACCCCCCCCCCTCCCTGGGTTGCTGCTGCTGCTGACCGACCTCATTCTAACCCTCCGCGAGATAGTCTAGGAACGGTTGCCACCGCCTGAAGAACCCCTGCGCAGACCCTCTCAAGGCAAACTTTATCCTCTCCAGCTTAATGAATCCTGCCATGTCATTTATCCAGGCTTCCACACTGGGGGGCTTCACGTCCTTCCACCTGAGCAAGATCCTCCGCCGAGCTACCAGGGACGCAAAGGCCAGAATACCGGCCTCTTCCACCTCCTGCACTCCTGGCTCGTCCGCCACCTCAAATAATGCCAGCCCCCAACTTGGCTTGACCAGGACTTTCACCACCTTGGACATAGTCTTCGCGAAACCCCTCCAGAACCCATCCAGTGCCGGGCACGACCAGAACATGTGGGCGTGATTCGCCGGGCTTCCCGAGCACCTCCCGCATCTGTCCTCCATCCCAAAGAACCTACTCAGTCTCGCCCCTGTCATATGCGCTATGTGAATAACCTTAAACTGTATCAGGCTGAGCCTGGCACATGAGGAAGAGGAATTAACCCTACTCAGGGCATCAGCCCACAGACCCTCTTCAATCTCCTCCCCCAACTCCTCCTCCCACTTGCCCTTCAGCTCCTCTACCGAAGCCTCCTCCTCTTCTTTCATCTCCTGCTATATCGCCGAAACCTTGCCTTCTCCGATCCATACACCCGAAATCACCCTGTCCTGAATCCCCTGTGCCGGGAGCAGCGGGAATTCCCTCACCTGCCGCCTCACAAACGCCCTCACTTGCAGATACCTGAACGCATTTCCCGGGGGTAACCCAAACTTCTCCTCCAGCGCCCCTAAGCTCACAAACGTTCCGTCCTTCTGATCGCTGCCCGATGCCAGCTCCGAAACCCCCATCCATCCTTCCTGGGACGAACCGATGGTTCTCCCGGATCGGGGACCACACCGAAGCTCCCATCTCACCCCTATGTCGTCTCCACTGCCCCCAGATCTTTAGCGTTGCCGCCACCACCGGACTCGTGGTGTACCTTGTCGGCGAGAGCGGCAGCGGTGCTGTCACCAGCGCCTTTAGGCTCGTTCCTTTGCAGGACGCCATCTCCAACCTCTTCCATGCCGCCCCCTCTCCCTCTATTACCCACTTACGGATCATCGCCACGTTGGCTGCCCAATAATAGCCACCCAGATTCGGCAACGCTTCAAAAAGGCCTTGGTAATCATAATAGGAAGGCACTGGAACACAAAAAGAAACCTCGGGAGGACCATCATTTTAATCGACTGTACCCTGCCCGCTAGCGAGAGTGGCAACACATCCTATCTTTTGAAGTCTTCCTCCACCTGCTCCACCAACCGCGTCAAATTAAGTTTATGCAGGGCCCCCCAGCTCCTAGCTACCTGGATCCCCAAGTACCGAAAGCTCCTTTCCGCCCTCCTCAACGGTAGGCCGTCTATCCCTCTTCCCAGGTCCCCTGGATGCACCACAAAGAGCTCACTTTTCCCTACATTGAGCTTATAGCCCGAGAAGTCCCCAAACTCCCTTAGGATCTGCATGACCTTCACCATCCCCTCCACTGGATCTGCCACATACAGCAACAGGCCGTCCGCATACAGCGACACCCGATGCTCTTCTCTCCCCTCGAACCACCCCCCTCCATTTCCTGGACTCCCTTAATGCCATGGCCAAAGGCTCAATTGCTAATGCAGACAACAGGGGGGACAGGGGGCACCCCTGCCCCGTCCCTCGATGCAGCCGAAAATAATCCGACCTCCGCCGATTCGTAGCCACACTCTCCACCGGGGCTCTATAAAGGTGCTTAACCCAACTGATAAACCCCTCCCAAACCCAAACCTCCGCAACACTTCCCAGAGATACTCCCACTCCACCCGGTCAAAGGCCTTCTCCGTGTCCATAGCTGCCACTATCTCCGCCTCTCCCTCCACCGATGGCATCATAACCACGTTTAGGAGCCTCCGCACTTTGGTGTTTAGCTGCCTGCCCTTTACAAATCCCGTCTGGTCCTCATGAATCACAATCCTCAATTCTCGTAGCCAGCACGTTTGCCAGCAACTTAGCATCCACATTGAGGAGCGAAATCGGCCTATACGACCCACATTGCAGTGGGTCCTTGTCCCGTTTCAGGATCAGAGAAATCAGCGCCCCGGACATTGTCGGGGGCAGGGTCCCCCCCCCTCCCTTGCCTCATTGAAAGTCCTCACTAGCAACGGGGCTAACAGGTCCGCATACTTCCTGTAAAACTCAACCGGGAACCCATCTGGCCCCGGGGCCTTCCCCGCCTGCATGCTCCCCAGTCCTTTAACCAACTCCTCCAACCCAATTGGCGCCCCCAAACCAGCCACCTCCTGCTCCTCCACCCTCGGGAACCTCAGTTGATCTAGAAATCGTCGCATCCCCTCTTCCCCCGCTGTGGGCTGAGATCTGTACAGACTCAAAAACAGCTTCTTCCCCACTGTCACCAGACTCCGAAATGACCCTCTTATGGACTGGTTTCATTAACACTACACCCTGTATGCTTCATCCGATGCCAGTGCTTATGTAGTTACATTGTATATGTTGTGTTGCCCTATTATGTATTTTCTTTTATTCCCTTTTCTTCTCATGTACTTAATGATCTGTTGAGCTGCTCGCAGAAAAATACTTTTCACTGTACCTCGGTATACGTGACAATAAACAAATCCAATCCAATCCTCATAAAAGTCCTTAAATGCCTCATTTACTTTCACCTTGACGCCACCTATCTCCCTCTCTGCCATCCTCTCACGGAGCTGATGTGCCAGCATCCGGCTCGCCTTCTCCCCATACTCGTACGTCGCCCCCTGTGCTTTCCTCCACTGTGCCTCTGCCTTCCCTGTGGTCAACAGGTCGAATTCCGTCTGGAGACTTCGCCGCTCCCTAAGTAGCCCCTCCTCGGGGGCCTCTGCATATCTCCTGTCCACCCTTAGGATCTCCCCCACTAACCTCTCCCTTTCCCTGCCCTCTCTCTTCTCCCTGTGAGCCCTGATGGAGATTAACTCTCCCCTCACCACCGCCTTCAGCGCCTCCCATACTACCCCCACCTGCACCTCCCCGTTGTCGTTGGCTTCCAAATACCTTTCAATGCACCCCCGCACCCTCCCGCACACCACCTCATCCGCCAGTAATCCCACATCCAAACGCCACAGCGGGCGTTGGTCCCTCTCCTCTCCTAACTCCAGCTCCACCCAGTGCAGGGCGTGGTCTGAGATGGCTATGGCCGAGTACTCCGTTCCCTCCACTTTCGGGATCAGCTCCCTACTCAAAACAAAAAAATCAATCCGGGAGTAGGCTCTGTGTACGTGAGAAAAAAAAGAAAATTCCCTGGCCAAGTGCCTAGCAAATCTCCACGGATCTACTCCCTCCATCTGGTCCATGAACCCCCTAAGCACCTTGGCCGCAGCCGGCCTCTTCCCCGTCTTTGATCTGGAGCGATCTAATGCTAGTTCCAACACCGTGTTGAAATCCCCCCCCATTATCAAGCTTCCTGCCTTCAGATCCGGAATCCGCCCCAACATGCGCTTCATAAATCCAGCATCATCCCAGTTCGGGCCATATACGTTTACCAATACCACCCACGCCCCCTGTAACTTACCGCTCACCATCACGTATCGACCTCCATTGTCCACTACAACATTCTTGGCCTCAAACGACACCCGCTTCTCCACCAGTATTGCCACCCCTCTGTTCTTTGCATCCAGCCCCGAATGGAATACCTGTCCTACCCATCCCTTTCTTAACCTGACCTGGTCTGCCACCTTCAAATGTGTCTCCTGAAGCATGACCACGTCTGCCTTCAGTCCCTTTAAGTGCGCAAATACTCGGGCCCTCTTAACCGGCCCATTCAGACCCCTCACATTCCATGTTATCAGCCGGATTGGAGGGCTCCCCCCCCCCCCCCCCCCCCCCCCCCCCTGCCGACTAGCCATCTCCTTTTTTAGGCCATTCCCATGCCCGCGTCTCCCGCACTCTCCAGTCCCCCAGACGGGGGACCCCCATCCCGACCACCTCTTCTGTTTCCAGTTCCCCATCGGCCAATGCAGCAGCAACCCTATTTCCCCCCCTCCCACCGCTAGATCCGTATCTAGCTCTTTTGCTCCCCCCATAACACTCCCGTAAGTCAGCTGAATCCTGCTGACCCCGGCCTCCCCCGCCGTCCCCCGTGTGGGAATCCCCCCTCCCCCTCCTCCCCAGCAATCAGTGTGCGCTCCTCCACCCCCCCCCCCCCCGTCCTTCTCTAGCGCGGGAAAAAGCCCGCGCTTTCCTGAGACGGCCCCGCCCCCTTCGCCGCCACTCCTGTTGCGGCCTTATCCCAATTCCCCCATCCCTGGGCCTCCCCTCCCTCCAGCACCGGCGCCCACACTCTCTCTCAGTCTCCCCATCAGATCTCTTCCCCCATCCCCATCCATCACCCAACCCGTGGAACATTCCCTACGCATAGTTAAAACCCTGTATACAACCGACATCACCCCCACAACCACAAACCCTCAGTTTGAGTACAACTTTTCAGTTTGTATAAAGGTCCAAGCCTCCTCAGGCGTTTTGAAGTAGTGGTGTCGATCCTTAAATGTGACCCACAATCGCGCTGGCTGCAGCATTCCGAACCTCACCCCCTTCCGATGGAGCACCGCCTTGGCCCGATTAAAACCAGCTCTTTTCTTTGCCACCTCCGCACTCCAGTCCTGATAGATTTGAATCTCCGTATTCTCCCACCTGCTCTTTCTTGGCCCATCTCAAGACACACTCTCTATCCACGAAACGGTGAAACCTCACCACTACCGCCCTTGGCGGCTCGTTGGCCTTGGGTCTCCTCGCCAGGACCCGATGAACCCCATCTAGCTCCAGGGGACTCGGAGAGGCATCCGTCCCCATCAGCGAGTTGAGCATCATGCTCACATATGCCCTGGCATCGGCCCCCTCCACTCCTTCAGGGAGACCCAGAATCCGAAGATTCTTCCTCCTCTACCTGTTCTCCAGGTCCTCAAATCTTTCCGCCCACCTCTTGTGCAGTGCCTCGTGTGCCTCCATCTTCACCGCCAGGCCCAAGATCTCATCCTTGTTCTCTGAGGCTTTTTCCCGCACCTCCTGGATCGTCGGCCCTTGAGCCTTCTGGGTCTCCACTAACCCCTCGATCGCCATCAGCATTGGCGCCAGCACCTCTTTCTTCAGCTCCTCAAAGCAGCGCCTGAGAAACTCCTGCTGCTCCTGCACCCATGCCACTTGATCTCCACCCGCTGCCAGCTTGTTTTTTCTCCCTCGCAGTTTTCTCTACTCCAAAAACGCTTTTTTGACCGCTCCACTCCTGGTCCAATCCATATACTATGGAGGGGAGACCTTGCTCACCTTCCCACACTGGAAGTCATCGAAAAAATTGCCGTTGGGGCTCCTCTGGAGAGCCCAAAAGTCCGTTTTAGCGGGAGCCGCCGAATGTGCGGCTTAGCTCCACATAGCCACAACCGGAAGTCCCATTAACATTTTTAAACACACACAGTAAACATATTAGCAACCATCAACTAAAATACTCCCCCCAAAGAATACAATACTCTATAAGTAACCCTTAATCTTTCCTTACAACATCCATAAGACAAATACCCTATTAAACACCGAGATCAGGTTTAAATTGCCTACTGAGAGCAGTTATCACTTTGAAATCATCCAAATGAACACTCTTGAACTTGTAGATATATCCATGCACATCTGCTGGCTTTCACTGCAGCCCTTTACTCTCAAAACGAAACTAAAACTCGCAAACACACATCAGCTTTTGTTCAAAGTAAAAGCAGACAGACAGCTCCGCTCCACCCACACTCTGACATCACTAAAGCTATTTGACAAACACCCATTTCTTAAAGGTACACCCACTACAGTGATTTGTTAAACACCCATTCTTTAAAGGTACTCTCACAGGACAAGAGTATTGAACTCAAAGACCTTTGAGTGCATCACAGAGACACAAGACTGCCTGATATACAATGTGCATCTGATATAGACTGCCTGATACACAATGTACATCCAGGAAGATAGTCCAGGTAGTGAACAACGTTTTTCTATGGATAAATATATTACAAAGTCTTTTGTGTGATACTTTATCAAGCTTATTTTGACAGTCCACTTATACAATATCAACCACACCATCCTTATCAAACAACTCTGTAACTTCGTCAAAAGACTCAAATCAAGTTGGTAAAATTTGCTTTCAACAAATCCATGCTGATTTTTATTTATTAACCTATATTTTTCCAAATGTAGGGTTAGATGTGATTGGTGTGTTAAAGCCCTGAAAAGTGATATTGAGTCACAATCCCAATATGATCATACCCACGAATACAAAAACAAAATACTGCAGATGCCGGAAGTCTCAAATTAGAAAGGAAAATGGTGGAGATACTCAGCATCTGTTCTGATGAAGGATCATTAATCTGAAATGTTGGGCAGAATCCTCCCAAGCCCCCATGGCGGGCATGATGGCAGAGTGGGCAGCACAGTAGCATAGTGGATAGCACTATTGATTCACAGCTCCAGGGTCCCAGGTTCAATTCCCGGCTTGGATCACTGTCTGTGCAGTCTGCACATTCTCCCCAGTGGGTCTCTGTGTGGGTTTCCTCCGGGTGCTCCGGTTTCCCACAAGTCCCGAAATTCGTGCTGTTAGATCATTTGGACATTCTGAATTCTCCCTTTGTGTGCCAGAATGTGGCGACCAGGGGCTTTTCACAGTAACTTCATTGCAGTGTTAATGTAAGCCTACTTGTGACAATAAAGATTATATTAAAAACAAAATATGGCAGGAGGCCCAGAAATTGGTTTTACGCTAGCGTGAATTTACAGTAGGATCTTCCACTTGTGCACACCATGGCAGTTCGGAAAACCCATTAGAAGCCAGGATGAATCTCATTTGTACCCTGTTAATGGGATGCAGGTGAAAGCCTGATTTTCCCCCCACAGCACATTCTCCATGATGCTGGTGGGAAAACATATCGTCGTGAAATATATTTGGATCAAGGTGGCGTGCAGATGTCAGGATTCATCTGAACAATGCCTGAGGCTGAGGCGGAGTTCAGACTGCCCGCAACCTTGGACCCGGAACACCACAGCAGTGGGCCGGAGAAGCATCTGCAGGTGGACCTTTCAGATTTGGGTTGCGATTTAATGAAAACATTTTGAAGTGTTTTGGGCTGAATTGGCGGGATGTTTCTTGATGGGTGCGTTGGCGAGATCACAGCCTGTATTTATTTAACGCCATTTAGTTCCAAAAATGAGCCCTCATGAACGTCTCACCATTGGCAAGATCACAGCCTGTATTTAACGCCATTTAGTTCCAAAAAATGAGCCCTCATGAACGTCTCACCATTATTGGCTGTCTCACCGTCTGATTCAACAGACTCATGCCTCAGCGTCTCGCCACTAAAAAGGGGAAGCTGCTTTTAAATGCTCCCTCACCACTCACTCCCAGTCAATACACAAACATGGCAGGCACAGACCTGCTCCTCGCTTTGTGGTGCTGATCTGGACAGGCTTCTCAACGCTGTGAATGAGAGACAAGGCATCCAGTTCCCTCGAGGGAATCGGAGGGCCAGCAGCAGGGTCATCAATACCACCTGGGAGACAGTGGCAGTGGCTGTCACTGCGGGCAGGAGGACCCACGTCCAATGTCGAAGAAGACCAATGGCTTCCACTGAGCTGCAAACAATGCATCCTTGTGAAATGCTGCACAAGTCCCACCTCGAGCCTTGGAATTAACCCGTTGCATAAAGGTTCAGGGCTGCGGCGATCTTCACAGCCACCAGGAGTGGGTGTCCTCCACTGAGTGCCGCACTGTCTCCTTGTTGAGACAGAGTCTCCTGCAGCACATGCGCTCCATCATCTCTAAAAACCAACAATGCCAGTACACTTTTGGCCGGCGCTGGGGTCCCCTTCTCGTGTCCTCCTTGGCCTGATGGGCGGCCAGTGCTGAAACCCAGCCCTTGAGTGTTTGATTGTTTGCTGCTGCCTCTATGATGCTGATGCTTCTGGAGTTCAGGCAAACTTCAAGATTCAAGGTTTCATTGAAACGCGATACAATAATCATCGTCTGAGACATGGCACGTGTACCCACGAGAAGTCACTTGAGTAATATTGGCAAAATGGTCAACATTAACAAAAATTTGAAAATCAACTACGTAACATTCCACATATCACACTAACCATTAATGAACAAGGAAATGTCACTTCCATATTGGTACCAATACAAAGCCATATCAGCTAATTTTCACAAAACTAACAAGCACATGGGGTGGGATCCTCCGTCCCGCTGCACCTGTTTACTGCTGTGACATGCCCCCACCTGCAGCGGGATTCTCCGCCCCACCAGCCAGCCAGTGGGGTTTCCCATTGTGAGCACCCCCACGCCGTCGGGAAATCCGCAAGTGTGAGTGTACTGCCGGCGAAACAGAAGATCCTGCCGACTGAGGATCCAGCCCACAGTATCACACCCACAGGTTCCTCAACAGAAATGGAGGATAAACCTGAGAATATACTATCATGTCCAGAACTTTGTCATAGAAATCAGTTCATCAATGTGTCACTTTTTTTTTAACAAACAATTTTTAATGAGGTATTTTTGGCATAACTAACAACCACAGTACAAAAACAATAGAGTACAAAGAACAGTAATCAAAAAGCAACCGTCGACATCCGTCCCTCCAAGGCCCGCCTATTTAACCCCCTACTCTATACTACCCTAACCGTCCCTCACCCCCCGCTGACGATTAATTCTCCGCAAAGAAGTCAATGAATGGTTGCCATCTCCAGGCGAACCCTGACACAGACCCTCTCAAGTCGAACTTGATCTTTTCCAGGCCGAGAAAGCTCGCCATGTCGGTTAACCAGGCTTCTGACTTCGGAGGCCTAGACTCCCTCCAAGCTAGTAATATCCATCGCCGGGCTACCAAGGAGGAAAAGGCCAGAACATCTGCCTCTCTCTCCTCCTGAACACCCGGGTCTTCCAACACCCCAAAGATCTCTACCGCTGGACTCATTTCCACCCTTGTCTTCAATACCCTGGACATGACATCCGCGAACCCCTGCCAATATCCCCTCATTTTTGGGTATGCTCTCCCCCACCCATCCCCTAGACACTATCCTATCTTGAATCCCACTTCATGTCAGGAGTGGGAAGGATGATACCCGCCTGCGCAGAAAGACCTGCACCTGAAGATATCTAAAATCATTCCCTGCTGCCAACCCAAACTTCTCCTCCAGCGCCCTCAAGCTGGGGAAGCTCCCTTCCAGAAACAGGTCCCCCACCTTCTCAATTCCCACCCTTTGCCATACCTGAAATCCCCCATCTGGGTTCCTTGAAGCGAACCGATGGTTGTCACATATTGGGGACCAAACCGATGCACCCACTGCACCAACGTACCTCCTCCACTGACCCCAGATCCTCAGGGCTGCCACCACCACGGGACTGGTAGAATATCTCGCCGGCAGGAAAGGCAACGGTGCCGTTATCAGCGCCCCCAAGCTGGTGCCCCTGCATGAGGCTGCCTCTATCCGCTCCCAAACCGCCCCCGTCCCCACCACCCACTTCCTTATCATCGCAATATTGGCCGCCCAGTCATAATTACTAAAATTTGGCAGGGCCAGCCCCCCCTCCCCCCGATTCCTCTCGAGCATCACTTTTTTCACCCGTGGGGACTTACCCGCCCAAACAAAGCCCAAAATAATTTTTTTGATCCTCTTAAAAAAGCACCGCGGGATGAAAATTGGGAGGCATTGGAACACAAATAAAAATCTCGGCAATATCGTCATCTTAGCCGACTGCACTCTCCCCGCCAGTGACAGCGGGAGCGCATCCCATCTCCAAAACTCGCCCCTCATCTGCTCAACCAGCCGGGACAAGTTCAACTTGTGTAACCGGCCCCAGTCGCGCGCCACTTGTATCCCCAGATATCTAAAATTGTCTCCCACTGACCTGAACGGTAACTCCCCAGCTGGCCCTCCTGACCTCTTGCCTGGACTACAAACATCTCACTCTTCATCATATTCAATTTGTATCCCAAAAACCGGCCGGTTTCCCCCAGAATCGCCATAATCTCCCTCATCCCTGCCCCTGGATCTGCTACATATAGGAGTAAATCATCCGCATACAGCGATACCCTATGCTCCTCCCCCCCCCCCCCCCAACCAGCCCTTAGAATCTCTCAGAGCAATTGCCAGCGGCTCAGTGGCTAACGTAAACAGCAGTGGGGCGAGGGGGCATCCCTGTCTTGTCTACCGGTGCAGCCTAAGATAGTCCAAGGTCGTCTTATTCGTCCTTACACTGGCTTCCGGGGCCTGGTACAACAGCCTGACCCAGTCGATAAAGCCCCTACCAAACCCAAACCATCCCAGCACCTACCATAGATAGTCCCACTCTACCCGGTGAAACGCCTTCTCCGCGTCCATGGCCACAATTACCTCAACTTCCCTTCTCTCCGGGGGCATCATAATCATATTAAGCAGCCTTCTTATATTGGCTACCAACTGCCTACCCTTGACAAATCCGGTTTGGTCCTCCATAATTACCTCCGGCACACAATCTTCAATCCTGGAGGCCAACACCTTGGCCAGTAACTTAGCGTCCACATTAAGCAATGAGATCAGCCTATAGGACCCACATAGCTCCAGATTCTTGTCCCGCTTCAATATTAACGAGATGGTGGCCTGTGACATCATCGGGGGCAGCACCCCTCTATCCCTCGCCTCGTTAAAAATCTTAACCAGCAACGGCCCTAATATCCCTGAAAATTTTCTTGTAAAATTCCACCGGGAACCCATCTGGCCCCGGAGCTTTACCGACTGCATCGCCTTCAAAACCTCAGATATTTCTTCGGCCCTAATCGGAGCCCCCAACTCGCCCACAGCTCTCCACCCACCCTTGGGAAAGTCAACCCGTCCAGAAAGCGTTTCATCTCCTCGGGGCCCCGCGGGGGGTTCCGAGCGATAGAGTCCGCTATAAACATCCCAAAACGCCCTATTTAGCCCAGCCGAGTCCCGTACCAGGTTCCCATCTCCGTCGACCACCTTATCAATTCCCCTGGCCGCCTCCCTCTTCCTCAACTGCTGTACCAGCATTCTGCTAGCCTCTCCATATTCACACAGCATCCCCCTCGTCTTTCCAAACTGCTCCACTGCCTTGCCCGTGGACAGTACCCCAAACTCAGCCTGCAGCCTCCGCCGCTCCCTTAACAGTCCCGCCCCTGTATTCACCTCATACCTCCTGTCCACCCATAGGATCTCCTTGATCAGTCGGTTCGTCTCTGCCCTGTCTGTCCTGTCCCTATGAGCTTGGATTGAAATCAACTCCCCTTTCACCACTGCCTTCAGCGCCTCCCAGACCACCGCTGCTGAGACTTCACCTGTGTCGTTGACCTGCAGGTAGTCCTGCATGCACTTCCCTACTCTCGCGCACACCGCCTCATCCGCCAACAAGCCCACGTCCAATCGCCACTGCGGACGCTGGAAGCTCTCCTCACTGGCCTGCAGTTCCACCCAGTGTGGGGCATGGTCCGAAATAGTGATGACTGAGTACCCCGTGTCCACCACCCCAGCCAGCAGATCACTACTCAAAATGAAAAAATCGATCCAGGAATACACTTTATGTACATGTGAGTAGAAAGAAAACTCCCTAGCCGTCGGCTGCCTAAACCTCCATGGGCTAATCCCCCTCATCTGCTCCATGAACCCTATCAGCTCCTTTGCCATCGCTGGCACCCTCCCCGTTTTCGAGCACGACCGGTCCAGGCCGGGGTCGATAACCGTATTAAAATCCCCTCCCATCACCAGCTTGTGCGAGTCCAGATCCGGTATCTTCCCCAGCACCCTCTTGATGAATTCAACATCGTCCCAGTTTGGCGCATAGACATTAACCAATACCACCTTCCTCCCCTCCAACTTACCGCTCACCATAACATAACGGCGCCCCCTGTCCGAAACTCGACTGCCAGCCTGGAATTGCACCCGCTTATTAATTAAAATTGCCACCCCTCTCATCTTGGTATCCAGCCCCGAATGGAAGACCTGACTGACCCAACCCTTCCTCAGCCTAACTTGATCCGCCACTCTCAGGTGTGTCTCCTGCAACATCACCACGTCCGCCTTCAGAGCCCTCAGGTGCACAAACACACGGGCCCTCTTGACCGGCCCATTCAGCCCTCTAACGTTCCAGGTGATCAGCCTGCTTGGGGGGCGCAACGCCCCCTCCCCCCCCGCCAGTCAGCCATCCCCCTTTTCTGGGCCCGCCCCCCACCCATGCGCCGCCATCTGTCCGCCTCCAGGTAGCCCTCACCCCCACCTCCTCTCCGTCCCTGAACTCAGGTCCCTCCCTCATCAGCAGAGTAACTGCCCCCCCCCTCCCCAATCCCCTCCAGCAACATCACCCTATAACCCAACCCCTGCCCCGTATTGAACCAATACACACCCACCACTGTGCTTCCGTGGACTAGTTCACCCAGCTAGCCTGGTGACCCTTGCTTCTGGCATCACAAAATCTCCCACCTATTGTTGCCTACTCCCCTCCCCCCGCCCATCGAAACCACTTCCCGCATCAAACCAAAACCGAACAATCTCCTAATTACCATAGGAGATAGCCCAAGAGAGACAGAGACCCCTCCACAAGAAAACCCCTCAATAATACAATTTAAAGTAATTTTTTTTAAATTTTAAAGCCCCCACCAACCATCCCCATCAAAACACCGAAAAACCCAACAAAAAACGAATATCTTTTACTCCCCCATCTTCACCCAAACTTCAAAGACAAAAAAAAAGGCAACAATCAAGCCATGTATACATCGTTCAAAAAAAAGAGAAACATACCGCCGCTTAAGTCCAAAAAGTTCTCAGTTCTGCGCCAGACCTTTCTTGGCAAAATCCATCGCCTCTTCGGGCAATTCGAAGTAATGGTGCTGGTCCTCATGAGTGACCCAGAGGCGCGCCGGGTAGAGGAACCCGAACTTCACTTTCTTTTTGAACAGGATCTCCTTCACTTGCCTGAAGCCTGCCCTCCTTCTGGCCATCTCCAAACTCAGGTCCTGGTAGATGCACAATATGTTATTGTCCCACTTGAAGCTCCTGGTACGTTTGGCCCACTGGAGGACACACTCTCTATCCAAAAATCTTGTGGCACTGAACCGCCATCGCCCTGTACGCCCTGTCCACCTCCAACGGTCGGGGAAATGCCCCCTCCCCCAGAAGCTTCCGGAACATATTTACCGCAAAAGTGCCAGCATCAGCCCCTTCAGGGAGACCGACAATTCTTAAGTTCTGTCGGCGCGCGCTGTTCTCCAGCTCTTCCACCTTTTCTAACAGCCTTTTCTAATGATCCTTCAGCATCCCCACCTCCAGCTCCACCACCGTTTGGTGCTCCTCCTGGTCCGCCAGTGCTTTCTCCAACTTCTGGATCCTGGGCATCCAGCCTACGTTCCATTCGATCGACCGACTCCTTTATTGGGTCGAGACAATCTCGTTTCTGTCTGGCGAAGCCCTCTTAGATGACCTGCATCAGCTCCTCCACCGATGGATGGGCCGTTGCAGCAGGGGTCCAAACCTCGGCCATGTTAACTTCAGCAGCCACTTCTACTCAGCCCTTGCTTATCTTTCTATTTCTTCCCTTATGATCCCTGAGGGTTCTCCGTTCCATGCACCACTGTGTGGATCCAGTGCTTAAATGCCCACAATTTCAAACTCAGAACTCAAAGCCACGAAAAAGTCGGGAAAGTGGACCAAAAGCCCGGCCAAAGCGGGAGCCACCAAGTATGTGACTTACTCCCTCATAGCCGCCACCGAAAGTTCCATCAATGCGTCACTTGTCGGTTGTGCCATTCTCCTTCCCTGATCCGAAGCTGTGCAGGCCCTTCCAAATGGCGCAATCTCATCAGGACCAAATCCTGGCGTCTACATATTCCACTGGCGCTTAAAGTGCAGTTGAACATCCTTGATTGCCAGCATTTTTAATCCGCCGTGACATGCCAGTTATATGCACGAGCAACAAAATCATCAGTAATCTGCAATAGCATTTCTTCAACATCTTCATCAGGGTGCTCATTTGGATCAATGTCACCAGATCCCACAGCACCTTCTTGCTTCAAACCTGATTGCCTTTTGGATTCATAGATCCCCTGAACCCAGTATTCCAGGTTCCAGGTATCTTCGAAAAAATGTCCTTTCAGACTTCAAAAGGAAGGAAACAGCAGCAGCAGCCTCCAGGCATTGGCAGTAAACACAACCTGCAGCACCACTTGAGAATATTTTGTTTATTAAACGGTCAACAGTACCTGTATAGAAGAGATAAAACCCAACTAGATTACAATCCAGTTTTAAAACCAACAATTAATAAACAAGGAAAAGACACCATGCCAAACACACAAGTAACCTTTTGTTTCAGAATATCAGCACAAACAAAACGACAACAGTTCATGTATGCAAAGAAAACAAAACTCACCATATCACCCCTTGCAGGCCCTGAACAAATGGAGAATCCTTGCCATTCGGTCATTTTACATATCAGTCTCTGTCCATGGGCCTTATACAGCCTAATTTCATCAGAACAAAAGCTCGGTATCCACATGTTCCACTCGCATTCATGGTGCAGTAAAACAGCCTTGATGTCCAGCATGTTCGACTCGCAGTGATGTGCTAGTCAACGTACAGCACTAACTTAGGCTAAGGACATGGCTAGTTCTGGAGCACATGCCTTCAGCACTACTGCTGGGATGTTGTCAGGACCCATAGCTTTTGCTGTATCCAGTGGCCTCAGCCACTTTGTTTATTTCACATGGAGCGAATACAGTGGCAGCCTGGTAGCTATGTGATGTGCAGAATGAAGGATTAAAATTATCTTAGAGAGTTGTATCATCAGACCATAAGACATAGGAGCAGAATTAGGCCACTTGGCCCATTGAGTCTGCTCCGCCATTCAATCATGGCTGATATTTTTCTCATCCCCATTCTCCTGCCTTCTCCCCATAACCCCTGATCCCCTTATTAATCAAGAACCTATCTATGTCTTAAAGACACTCAGTGAATTGGCCTTCACAGCCTTCTGCGGCCAAGAGTCCTCAAACATTCCTCATACGACAAGTTCTTCATTCCAGGGATCATTCTTGTGAATCTCCTCTGGACCCTTTCCAAGGCCAGCACATCCTTCCTTAGATATGGAGCACAAAACTGCTCACAATACTCCAAATGGGGTCTGACCAGAGCCTTATACAGCCTCAGAAGTAGATCTCTGGTCTTGTATTCTAGTCCTCTTGCCATGAATGCTAACATTGCATTTGCCTTCTCAACTGCCTTCTCAGCTGAGACTGAACCTGCACATTAAAGAGAATAGTGAACAAGGACTCCCAAGTTCCTTTGTGCTTTTGCTTTTCAAAGCACTTCCCCATTTAGAAAATATTCTATGCCTAAATTCCTCCTTCCAAAGTGCATAACCTCACACTTTTCCACATTGTATTTCATTTGCCACTGTTGCTCTTATTAGCCTTAGTTTTATTAGCTCTAATTCTGTCACCTTTGCTCACGAGTCGCCAGGTATCTTTCTGATACCGCCACGTGGTTCAAGCTCTAGTTATGATTAATAAGACAGCACACCGCTTAGTAAGAGTAAAATCAACGGTCATTTATTATATACAGCAATAAATACTTATACAATAATCCTACTTTCTAGACTACTACCTACCACTACTGGCCAATACTTAACTTTTGGGAATGGCCTACCAGGTCAGGGAAACGAATGGCTTATCGAATTGGGTCTGGCCTGCGGGATTCAAAGGCTGATACAGGTCGATGGCTAGGTGTCTCTATCGGGTAGCGATCGCTGGAGTCAAACTTACGGTTTCTGGTCGATGGTTCTTGCGAAGGTTGCGAGCAGGAGAAGAAGGGAGAGAACGGTCGATCTGAACTTGGCCCCTATCTTTATAGTTCCCGGGGGCTTCCCGCCTCTCGGGGCGGACCTTGACCCTGGTCCCAAGTGATTGGACTTGTTCCCAATTACTGGGCTCGATATGCTCCAATAATGGGGCGATTCCTTGATCGGGGGGTGGTCGTTCACCTTTCTTTGTCTCGGCCACTGCTGGCGCCGCGAGGTCTGGATTGGCATTCAACTGCTAATATGTTGCAATTGTTCCCGGGGATCGCCGATTAAACTGCAGATGTCTGGGTTGATGTGCTGCTAATGGTCGCAGGTATCGATCTGGGCCGACTTCCCCAGAGCCGAATACGCTGTTCTGTCTGCAGCTGTCCATTTGTGCCCTGTTGGCTGCTTTTCCCACCAGCCTTTTCAGTTCGCCATTTTACATCGGGTTTTGGCCAAATTAATCGGGAATCAGCCATTTTAGGTGGCTACACCACTTCATTGCCCACTCTCCTAGCTTGTCCAAGTCCTTCTGGAGCCACCTTGCTTTCTCAATACTACCTGTCCCTCTACAGATCTTCGTATCATCTGCAAACTTCCCAAGAGGTTTTGTCCTGCTGCATTTTTCCACTGCAACCCTTGACCTTTTTTTCCATATATGTTTTGCAAGAGATAAATAGTACTGTAGTTGATGAGCTCAAGCTATTTTCCACTGGTGTTTTTGCCTCAAGAGTGTAATGTGTTTGCCAGAGTAAGATAAAAGCCATAAGCAGGCAAAGATCTGGGGCGTCATTCTCCGCCAGCGGGAGTCTCATTTTTGCCGGCGCCCGGGGGTTTCCCGACGGCGTGGGGCTGCCCCACAATGGGAAACCCCATTGACCGGCCGGTGTTACGGAGACTCCCGCCGGCCGGTCGGGGCAGAAATGTGGCGGGGCGGGTAGGAGAATTTCGCCCCAGGCATGTAGCCAGCTGAATTTGTGCTGTGTATAAATGTTACTGTAAATACTTTTCTGAAGAGACTCCAGAGTTTGAATCTCTCCCTTGACTGATTGTAAATAAGAACTGCTGACTTCAACCATTTCTGGACTCCAAGTGGCATTTTTCCCACAACACTGCCGATTTGATTATCCAAAGTTTTTAATGTGCTGGGAGGCACCTCTGCCTTGAGGTGTCCTCTCTCACACTGACTTACAATTGCAGGCTGCAGCTCTCTCTGTGCTATTAGCCTCCTATTGGGCCCCCACCTTCAGGAAAGCACCAACCATCCTTAATTGGATGTAAAGTGTGTACCCTGGCTATTAATTCACTATTGCTACAAAAATCAGATTGGATGACTGCTTACAATATGATGTAGTGTTGTGACCAGAGGTTGTTGTGACACCAGGGGCAAAATTCTCTGTAATCGGCGCGATGTCCGCCGACTGGCGCCAAAAACGGCGCAAATGAGTCTGGCATCACGCCGCCCCAAAGATGCGGAATCCTCCGCATCTTGGGGTGCCGAGCCCTAACCTTGAGGGGCTAGGCCCGCGCCGCACTGATTTCCGCCCCGCCAGCTGGCGGGTAAGGCCTTTGGTGCCCCGCCAGCTGGCGCGGAAATGACATTGCCGGGCGGCGCATGCGCAGCAGCGTTAGCGGCCGCTCACGGCAACCCCGCGCATGCGCAGTGGAGGGGGTCTCTTCCGCCTCCCACATGGTGGAGACCATGGTGAAGGCGGAAGGAAAAGAGTGCCCCCACGGGACAGGCCCGCCCGCAGATCGGTGGGCCCCGATCACGGGCCAGGCTACCGTGGAGGCACCCCCCGGGGCCAGATCGCCCCGCACCCCCCCCCCCCCCCCCCCCCCAGGACCCCGGAGCCCGCCCGTGCCACCTTGTCCCACCGGTAAGAGAGATGGTTTAATCCGCGCCGGCGGGACAGGCATTCCAGCAGCGGGACTTCGGCCCATCCCGGCCGGAGAATCGATGGGGGGGGGCCCGCCAACCGGCGCGGCGCGATTCCCGCCCCCGCCGTATCTCCGGTGCCGGAGAATTCGGCAACCGGCGGGGGCGGGATTCACGCCAACCCCCGGCGATTCTCCGACCCAGTGGGGGGTCGGAGAATATTGCCCCAGGAGCGGGATTCTCCGACCCCCCGCTGGGTTGGAGAATCGCCGGGGGGCGGCGTGAATCCCGCCCCCGCCGGCTGCCAAATTCTCCGGCGCTGGGGACCTTGCGGGGACGGGAATCGCGCCGCGCCGGTCGGGGGCCGTTGGTAGCGGCCCCCCCCCGGCGATTCTCTGGCCCGCGATGGGCCAAGTGGCCGCCCGTTTTCGGCCGGTCCCGCCAGAGTAAATTAGAGTAGGTACTTACCGGCGGGACCTGGCTGCGCGGGCGGAGGGGCGGGGGGATCTGGCCCCGGGAGGTGCCCCCACGGTGGCCTGGCCCACGATCAGGGCCCACCGATCCGCGGGCGGGCCTGTGCCGTGGGGGCACTCTATTCCTCCGCGTCGGCTCGTGTAAAAGTCCACGATGGCCGACACGGAGATGAACCTCACTGCACATGCGCTGGAATGATGCCAGCACCCGCTCATGCGCCAACTCGCGGCGGAGGCCCTTCGCCGCCGGTTGGCCTGGCGCCAAGCCCCTTCCCCGCCGGCCAGCGGGGCGCAAACTAGTCTGCTGCGGGCCTAGCCCCTGAAGGTGTGTACGATTCCGCACCTTCGGGGTAGCCCAACTCTGGAGTGGCTCACGCCACTCCTCGGCGCCGGGACTGCCCGTCCCGCCGGGTAGGGGAGAATCCCACCCCAGATTCCTGACCCCCAAAATGAAAATTCAGCCCCTTGAATTTGTTGCTCCTAGTTCACCAAAATCTCAGATTTTAAATTCTCATTTCTGCAACTTTCATCTTCCTTATAAGTGTCTTGAGAACTCAGCATTTCCCCAATTCTAGCCTCTTGAGCTTGCAGACTTACGTTCCACTATCGGCAACCTTCAACTGTAGAGGGCCTAAGCTTTGAGTTCCCTCTTGAATATCAATGTCTAACTCATTGACCAGATGTTTGGCCATCTATCCGACATTATCTATCTCGTTATTAGTTCGTTATTGTGTGATTATGCCATATAAATTCAAGATGTTTTTGTAAAGCCATCAGCCAAATCTTAAGTACAAAGGGAACTGAGGCTTTCATACGAGTGACCATATTTGACATTACAAGGATTGGAAATACTATTAAAATCCAAAACAAAATGCCAAATCTTAAGAGGACCATATTTATCTGTTTGAAACGTCTTGTTTCAAATCAATTTGGCTAGGGGAGTGGTGGATCAATGGGATTTCCTCTGAATGCAATTAACCAACACAAACAAATGCAAAGCAAAGCTACCTGGTTGAACAGAGCCAACTGACGCAGAAACACCAGTGCATTAAGGTCATGAAGAAAAAGGGCACAGAATTAAGATGGGTTCCTAAGGTTGAAATAGCATGCCATAGGTATAACAAAGGTATCAGAATAGCAAATCGTTTTTTAAAAATTAAATTATGTAAGAGAAGTGAAGGATAACGATAAAAAGTTTTGTATTTGTATTAAAGGAAAAAAATTGTGAGATTAAGTGAAGGGGGTAGTGGTGAGGGCATAATAATTGATGCTACAGAAATGGCAATCTAACTGAAATGTTTCAACTTGTAGTAGCGAGTGGGAAATGTCAGGTGTTTAACGAGAGCCAACCCGGCGAGGCCATCACCAATATCTAACGTTAATTAGGGCACTTAATTATGCTCCAGCCGGCTGATTCACTGGGACCACACCTGGCAGCTCCCCGCTAACATTGGGGAGCAGCACTTAAACTGATCCCGCAAAGCAAACCTCAAACAGCATGCAGCCATGCTGACCAGCTCCACGATTCAGGGATGCCGACCTGGACAGACTGATGGACGCAGTCGAGCCCGGGCAGGTTACGGGATACCCTGGAAGGTCAGCCACAGGGCAGCCAGTGCCGTCTAGGAGGCAGTGACAGCAACCATCAGCTCAAGGAGTGTCACCAGGAGCGCCACCCAGTACCACAACAAGCTCAACAACCTCCACTGGGCCGCACGGGCGAGTTGGCAGCAATCGTCTGGCACCAGTCCCATTTGCTATGCCCAGAGGACCCCCGTCCCACATACGACTCTGTGCCTGGCGCTGCCCACCCCACTCAGCACAATACCATGATGTGCCCCAGCACACACCGACATCCACCTGCACACCCCACCCATGCCCAGCAATGGTGCACCCATTTGTCCTCCGCCATGCCTCCCACCCACAGTGAAGTAAGCGTGTGGCTCACAATGCCCCCTCTGTGTCTCCACGGGAGAAGTTGGCACACAATAGATGGGAGAGTGGCCCAGACTGGTGGCTGAGTACCGGACCTCCGGGTCCTCACCCCCTATGAGGACAGATCGGTCACCGATTTCGAGATTCGCCTACACCAGAGATGAGTGCCCCCATCCAGATGATTTGTCACATGTTCATGTCAGACATAATGATCCTTCCCTCCGACTGATCACATGCCCATTCTCCTGCAGGATCTCCATCTGATGGTGCTGGTGAGCACTGCACAGTTGCAGATGCACATCAGGCAGAGACAGGAAAGTCCTGGGAGACAGCACATGGATGTCTGATGGATCCCAGGACCTAGCTGACTCCCAGGCAGATGTTGAGCATTCTGACCAGGCTATCCTGAAGCTGATGCAGTCGATAGGGTGCAGCCGTAAGATTCAAAGTGGGATGTCAGCGACACTCCAGCAGGTCCGTAGCCATTTGAGAAGTCCCAAAGGCTACGGGTGCAGGAGATTGTGCTGGAAATACGTGGCACCGAGACCAACACTGCTAAGGTGGCGATCACAGTGGAGAGCCTGGAGCACGACATTAGCAGCATTAGTGGTGGTGGTCAAGGCATAGCTCAGTCAGTGACCGCCGTAACTGAGCGCCTCGACAGCATGTCTGAGTCACTGGGGGATGTGTCCCTGACTCATGTGGACCCTTCCGAGGCGGTACGGAGCATGTCCCAGCCTCAGGAGGGTATTGCCGCGGCGCTGCGGAGCATGTCCCGGTTGCTGGGGGGCGTGTCCCAATCTCAGGTGGACCTTGTCGGGCACTGCGGAGCATATCCCAGTCTCACTGAGGCTGAGGCGCTCCAGCATGTCCCGGTAGATGCACAGATGCACATTGAGGAGGCCTGCAGAGCACGGCCCACTCACAGGGGCGTCAGTGATGGCGTCAACACCATGGTGCAGACAATGGGGAGCTGCCAGGGCTGGCAGAGTCAAATGAAGTATGGGCATTCGGAGCTCAACCCACCTGCCCTTCCGTCTGAGGTGACCCCCAGGACCCTACGTGCAGCGGAGTGCTGGAGGCTGACCTGGAGCCTCCCTACGGGGTGATGACGACAGTCACCAGCTCTCCCCAGTCCACCCCCCTGACAACGGTGTGTCACGATGTCAGACCCTCCGGGAGGTGTACTGCTGTGTCCACATGGGCCTAGTTATGTTGGGTCTCCTCATCAGTCTCCGGCCTCCGTATTGGCGTCATTAGCCAGGTCCTCAGTGGATACCCCTTAACCCCCAAGAGCTATCCGGTCACTCTGGGGTGTCCGTCAGAGATGCCAGGGTTCTCCAACAGCCCCTGGATGTAGCTTCGTGCACACTGTTTGGGAAGCATGCACACAGGTGCATGATCTTGAGATGGTGGTCGCACATAAGTTGGACATTCAGGGAGTGGAACCCCTTCCTGTTGATGAAGAGCACTCCGAGATCACCCGGTGCGCGCAAGGCGACATGCATGCCATCTATTACCCCCTAGACCTGGGGCATCCCAGCGATGGCGGAGAATCCATCTACCTGGGCATCTTGATGAACTTGGTCCAGGTCAAAATTTACATAGTTAACTGCCGGACGAACAGGATGTCCATGACTTCACGGATGCACTTGTGGGCTGTTAGTTGGGAAATACTGCACAAATCTGCTGCTCAAGCCCTGGAATGATCCTGAGGTGTAAAAGTTCAGGACTGTGGTTACCTTGATGGCCAGTTCAGGGTTGCGGTGACCTTGACGGGCACTGGGCGATGGTATCCTCCTCCACATGGACGGCACAAGGGCCCCACCATCCCCTTGTTGAGGCGGAGCTTACTGCGACATATGCTGTCCATCATCTGTTCGAATGATTAGGAACGTCTTGAGCCGTTGTTGTTGACCTCCCCCTCTGGATCCCTTCCTGGCCTGATGGGCAGCCGGGTCCTCGGTGTGGGGGCGGGATCATGCACATGGGCCGCTGCCTCGAGACTCTTGTCAATGCTGCTGATGCTGCCTCCTCCGGCGTCTGGCCATCTGGCCTGCCAACGCCACGGCAAGGGAAGCTTTCGCATTGTCACCCCGGTACCCTTGGATTCCCCAAACGTCCTCCACCCTCACATCTTCTGCCATCCCTCAAGGTACCATCCACATGCACCACCAACTGCAGCAGTGGCCCCTGGGCACCGGACCCCAGATCCTGTACCCCAGACATCCACTGGAAACGTGACCCGGACCAGATGCTAGTTCCCTCCCCAGTTCACACACACGCAACCTTGGTCGCAGGGATGTCCCCAATGCTGAAGCCCAGCTCTTGGATGTTTTAATGTTGACTGCTGCCCCTGTGGTGTTAATGCCTCTAGAGCTCAGAACAAGTGTCCAGGCCTCACAGCCTGATTGGGATGCTGGGCAGTAAAAAAAACACCTGCGTCATGGCACTATACCCATGGGGATCAACTTGGGAGCTCTGAGGCGCTCACATTACTAGAATTGTCAATTCCCCATTAGCAACAGCCTTCAGCTGTGCGGCTGGTGGCCACCATGGTTAGTGGGAGTTACAGTGACCTACACCATAGGTGGTGAAGAAGGCATTCAGCATGCAAGGTTTTATTGGTCAGAATATTAAATACAGGTGTTGGGACATCTTGTTGAAGTTGTACAAGACATTAGTAAGACCACACATGGAATACTGTGTTCAGTTCTAGTCACCCTATTATAGGAAGGATACTATTGAACTAGAAAGTGTGCAGAAGAGATTTACGAGGATGCTACCAGGACTTGAAGGTCTGAGTTATAAGGAGAGGCTGGTTAGGCTGGGACTTTTTTCCCTGGAGCGTAGAAGGATTAGGGGTGATCTTACAGAGGTCTATAAAATAATGAGGAGCATAGATGAGATAGATTGTCAACATCTTTTTCCAAAGGTAGAGGAGTCTAGAACTAGAGGGCATAGGTTTAAGGTGAGAGGGGAGAGATACAAAAGAGACCAGAGGGGAATTTTTTTCACATAGAGGGTGGTGAGCATCTGGAATGAGCGGCGGGTACAATTTTTTCCTTTAAAAAAACAGTTAGACAGTTACATGGGCAGGGTGGGTATAGAGGGATATGAGCCAAATGCGGACAAGTGATAGAAACTGGGCGGCATGGACAAGCTGGGCCGAAGGGCCTGTTTCCATGCAGTATACGTCTATGACTCTATATAATTGCGGAAGGGGCTCTGTCACGGGGGTGTTCGGTGGGACAGACAGGCTGGAGCTGTGCCCATCATGGGTATACACGGTGGCATGGTGGACGTGTGGGCTCTGGGCCTCTCAAACCTCCACCACCCCACGGCCCTGGGGGAGTCCCCCCAACGGAGGCAACCCCTCCCCCCCACAAACACTGGGGCAGCAGTCCCAGTGCCCTCGGGCTGACTGCCCAATTTCGAAAATGGCTACTCGCCTTCCCAAATCCCCACAACAGCAATTGCACTAGCTTCATGCTTTTAAATAGGTGCACTGAACGGTGTCTGCGTAACCACTCACTGGGGAAGCAGTTAGATCACTGAAGTCCATTTGATAGGGGGTCCTTCCCATTAATCGGTTGGAGATTGGCCTTAATTGGTGATTATTGGTTTCTCGCCATGCGAGATCTGGAGTGGGCCGGTTAGATTGGAAACCTATCAACCCCTGTCGTGGTTCCTGATTCCGGGCTCACCCATTATCTAACCGGACCACTCGTTTACCCGCCCAACGGGACACAGCTGGTAGATTGCGTCCGATATGTTTTGTGCCTCAGTTTTTACCAAGGAGACAATGGGTAATTGATCTGGAAATTGAATTGGACCATAATGTCCAAAGTGCTGTGAAAAGAAAAATTGTGGCACAATCCTGGAGAGTGACAAATGTGGTTCCCTTCTTCAAAACAGCATTGTTGGTAAGCTACCGAAGACATCAATTTACTAATCAGGACTATCATAATCAGCATGGATTTCCAAAAGGCAGGTTGGACTCGACCACCATACAGAATTATTTTAAGAAATAACAGAAAGGATAGATCAAGAGGTGGTATAGTTTAAGTTTTTCATAAAAAGTACATTTTATTAAGTTCCACACCCAAGGCTCTTACGGAAAAGCGAACAACAAATTGAATCAAGAAGAATGTGTCCATCTGGATAGAGTGGTTGTCCTAAAAACAGATGATTCCTGTTATTCAAATGAAATTTGTACCATGATTCTATGCTTCTAAGGGTTCTGAATTTAGCTGGTGTAGACAATTTGCCACCTGAATGTTCTGTGTGCTGATTAAAAACATGAATGTCAAATTAATACAGAACAAAATGTATACAGCAATTATTCTCCATATTTTATAGTTCTTTGCCCTAAATTATGTCTTTCTTTAGGTGAAGGAACAACCGGACTATGAATGCAATCTGTACATGTATTTTTACTTCGTTATTTTCATCATCTTTGGATCTTTCTTCACCTTAAATTTGTTTATTGGTGTGATTATTGACAACTTCAATCAACAGAAGAAAAAGATAAGTATTTTGCCCTATGAGAAAATTAATACAACTAATATGGTCATAGAGTAGTGTACTGACTGCCTTAATTCTTGTAAAATGCCAGTAGAATTACAGTTTTGTGCATATTTCCCTCGAAGTCAGATCTGCCGTTTTTCCTTGGACAAAAACACTATGGCAAGTATTTTACTTGGGAAAAAAACTATCATTACACCATGGACAGGATTTCTCTCCAGACCTAAGGACTTGGAGAAAGACTTGCAGTTCTGGGGAACAATCACTGATCTATGATTTCCCCCAAATTGGCCAACTAAGGACTAGAGGGCAGGCTTGTCCTCCAATTAAGGTAGGCGGATAGACTCTCTAAGCTGGGAGAAGACCTCCAGGTTGAAAACAAGTGCCCCATTGCAACTTTCTGGTCCTGGAAGGGCAATGGGTCTACATTGAGTTAGCCACCAGATATGAGCAGAGAGAGAGGGAACATTATGTCCAGGGATGACACTGAATGAACAAAGTCTTTTGTAAGGCTGAGTGGTGCCAAGAGAAGCATTTTGGCCCCTCTTCAGCCCGTCCAAGAAATAATTGAAAGTTTCCTGGTCTGTTTCGTGCTTGGTACAAATGGGAAGAACGGCCACTTGTAACCTGTATCTTACAGTTGATGTAGGATGTGATTTGCATATTTAAGTAACCGAATGTCTATTTGACATGAATAGGTTGCTTGGTCATTTGCACACCAGTTGAAAATTGCATTAGGTAGAGTTTGGGCTTATATAGAATGATTGAGTGCTCCCCCCCTCCCCCACCCCCACCTCCCAATACCTAATTTGTAATCGCTGAGGCCAGGATTGCCACCATAAATCTATAGCTCTGTTATCTCTGTTCCATCATTTGTGACATATTTTGTTTTATGATTCTTCATTCTATATTATTAACCTCTGTTTTATTTTCCAAATCACGGGCGTCATTCTCCGCCGGCGGGAGTCTCCATTTTGCCGGCGCCCGGGGGTTTCCCGACGGCGTGGGGCTGCCCCACAATGGGAAACCCCATTGACCGGCCGGTGTTACGGAGACTCCCGCCAGCCGGTCGGGGCAGAAATGTGGCGGGGCGGGTAGGAGAATTTCGCCCCACGTTTGGTGCGGGGCTGCGGAGAATAACCTTTCACGCAGAAATCGGGCCCGGCGCCGGTATGGCGATTCTCCGGGACCCGAGAAACGGCGTGATCGCAGAGTTCTGCGCATGGCTGGGGCGCCATTGCCAGAGGCCCACCCAGCGATCATCCACTCCCAGCCGGGCAAGTTCCCGGCAGTGTGGTTCTAACCACCTATCGCCGTTTGGAAACCTCGCCAGGCGGCTGCCGACTCAGTCCGCGGCCACGCTGGAGGGGGGCAGGCGGATCGGCCACCGGGGGGGGGGGGTGCCTTATGGGCGACCAGGGGACAGATCGGGCCGGTCAGATGCAAGGGCGTGCAGCTGATCGGGGGGACCTCCGCAGTACGAGTCTGCCATGGCGCTCAGCGCGACCCTGGAGGCCTCCGCCGTACGCATGCGTGGACTCGAAATCGGAAGTGCGGGGGCCGGTATCTGCATCGAAAGCTGCGTGAAGTACTCCAGGTCCCTGCCAGCCCCCTGAAGGTGAGTGAATTAGCTGTTTTTTTGAGCAGACGCCGGAGTGAAACGCCAGCGTCTTTACGCCGGCATAGGGACATGGTCCCATTTTGGGAGAATCCAGCCCATGTTTCTGATTCCTTCACTGTGCATCTGATTCTGTCTTGCATTTTCTTCATATGACTCTGGCTCTCGACTTTTGGACCCAATTTTATTTAGATAATTTTGTTATGGATAGGAGGAGGGTTATTTTAAACAGCCCCTGATTTCTCCTCTCACTAACCATCCATAAACAGAAAAGTGTTTTTCGTTTTATTGATTTTCTCCTTTATAAGTGGTGGCATAGTTTCCCCAAACCTTGGGTGGGATTCTCTGTTGCCTGACGCCAATATCAGAATTGGCGATCGGGTGTAGAATCCCTTCCGACACCCGATGCTCCTTCCCCTTTGGGACGAGTTCCTGACCGCACGGTTGACGTGTGGTCTGAGCGGTCGGGAACCTGACATGGCAGCCGCAGACTGTGTCCAGCAGCGCCACAGTCGGCCATGAGCCGTGCTGCTGGCCAGGGGTAGAGGGGCTTCTGCTAGGGCTGGGGGGATTGGTGGGGGGTGGTGAAGGGTTGTCCTGTGGGGCCGTATTTGGCAGGTCGGTCCGCGCACGGCTGGTGCCATGTTGTACGGCACAACCTCTGCAGGTCGTCGCCGTGCGCTTGCGCTTCCATTCTCTGGCCGTTGTAGCGCGGGAGCCGGGAGTTTTACCTGGCGCCGCTGCTAGCCCCTCACCAGTCCCGGAATTGGCGAGGGTTCGGTGCCGATATTGGTGAAATAAAACGCCACAGTTCCTACACCAGCGTCAACACTTAGCCGCAGAATCGGAGAATCCAGCCCCTTAAATTTGGGTTTCAACACTCCATGAATAATTTTCATGGAAACATACATAGAAAATAGAAGGAGGAGGAGGCTATGCGGCCCTTCGAGCCTGCTCCGCCATTCATTATGATCATGGCTGATCGTCGAGTTCAATACCCTGATCCCTTTAGCCCCAAGAGCCAGATCTAATTCCTTCTTGAAATTACACAATGCTTTCCCCTCAGCTACATTTTGTGGTAGTGAATTCCACAGATTCACCACTCTCTGGCTGAAGAAATTGGCGTCTCCTCAGTCCTAAAAGGTTCACCTCTTATCCTCAAACTATGACCCCTAGTTCTGGACTCCCCCACCACCCGGGAACATTCTTTCCGAATCTACCCTGCCTAATCCTGTTAGAATTTTATAAGTTTCCATGAGATTCCCTCTAACTCTTCCAAACTCCAATGAATATTATCCTAACTGACTTAATCTCTCCTCATATGACAGTCCCTCCTCCCAGGAATCAGCCTGGTAAACCTTCTCTGCACTCCCTCCATAGCGAGAACATCCTTTCTCAGAAAAGGACTCCAAAACTGCACACAATATTCCAGGTGTGGTTCCACCAATGCCCTATACCATTATAGCAAAACATCCGAGTACAGGAGCAGGGATTTGTTGTTGCTATTATACAGGGCTATGGTGAGGTCACACCTAGAATTTTGTGTGCAGTTTTGGTCTCCTTTTCTGAGGAAGGATGTTCTTGCTCTCGAGGGAGTGCAGCGAAGGTTTACCAGACTGATTTCAGGGATGGCGGGACTGTCATATGAGGAGAGATTGACTAGGTTAGGATTGTTCTCGCATGAGTTCAGAAGAATGAGGGGGGATCTCATAGAGACTTATAAAATGTTAACGGGACTAGATAGGGTAGATGCAGGGAAGATGTTCCCAATGGTGGATGTGTCCAGAACCAGGGGTCACAGTCTGAGGATTCAGGGGAAAGCATTCAGACAGAGATGAGGAGACATGTTTTCCCCAAAGAGAGGTGAGCCTGTGGAATTCATTACCACAGGAAGTAGTTGATGCTAAAACATTGAATGGATTCAAGAGGCGGCTAGATATAACACTTGGGGCAAATGGAATCAAAGGTTATGGGGAGAAAGCAGGATTAGGCTATTGAGTTGGATGATCAGCCATGATCGTGATAAATGGTGGACCAGGCTCAAAGGGCCAAAAGGCCTCCTCCTGCTCCTATCTTCTATGTATCCCTATTCCTATACTCAAATCCTCTCGCTATGAAGGCCAACATACCATTTGCCTTTTTTACTGCCTGCTGTACCTACGCGCTTACTTTCAGCAGCTGATGCACAAGGTCTCGCTGAGTATCCACCTCTCTCAATTTACACCCATTCAAATAATAATCTGTCCTCCTATTTTTGCTACCAATGTGGATAACCTCACATTTAACAACGTTATACTGCATGTTATATTTGCATAGCAAACTCAAGGTAAGATAACATAAAAGGGGTTGGTTTATCTGCACGTTCTCCTAGTGTCTATGTGGATTTCCTCTCGGTGCTCCAGTTTCCTCCCACAGTCCAAAGATGTGCAGGTTAGGTGGATTGGCCATGCTAAATTGCCTTTAGTGTCCAAAAAGGTTAGGTGGGATTACTGAGTTATGGGGATAGGGTGGAGGTGTGGGCTTGGGTAAGGTGCAGATTTGATGGGCCAAATGGCCCCCTTCTGCACTGTAAATTCTATGATCTATCACTTCACACACTCAAAACACTGAGAGGGATTTTGTAAGATCCTCCCATTTGCATTCATACAATACAAAGAAGGATAAGGGAGAGGAAGGACATTTAGGTCCAGACCACAATAGAATACAATTTAGGTTTTTAAGTGAGTCCAGAATCTAGAATCAAAAGTCTAATGGAACATTTCTTCAGAGGGGAGGTTGACTATTGCAGAGTGATCCATCTTTTCAGAAACAAGACTTCCACTGGGGGAGAAGGCACATAGAGTTGAGTTCTTCTTGAAGATACAAGTTCCAATGTTCCAGTAGTTTGCAGTTTTGATGAGGGCTGTGGTAAACCACTGTATTATCTTGTACTGTTGTATTGTTACATGCCTGGGCTTGTCCCTGTTGGCTCCGAACCACTGTAGTATATAATCTGTGTATTGTGGTAAACTGCCACTGTATTATATGTAATGTGGTAAACCCCTGCCTGCTGGCTCTGCCTCCCCCCGGGCTCGGTATAAAGGTGGCTAGTCTCCGCCGCTGCCTCAGTTCGGGATCTGAGGCCAGGAAGTTTTCTGTTTAGTTTATTAAAGCCTCAGTTACGTTCACTACTCGTTTTGTGTTCATTGATGGCACATCAAGGGCCAGAGTTCTTTCTTCTGCAACCTGATTCATGATAAGATGGTAGATATCACAGGTTGCTTGCCTGGAACTACTGTTTCTTTTGGAGGTGACTACTTATAACTTCCAACAGCTTGTTAATTATAGGAATTCAGACAACTCTTGGTCATCTGACAGTAATTTTGGTTTATTAAAGGAGGCCCCTGGCCATTTGCACCAGATTACAGACTATGAGTTGCAAACAGCTGCCTTTGTTCATAGCTGGCTGTGGCAGACATCTTGTCTGTGAGACCATTGTGTTGGCTTGGCTGGAATGTTCATGCAATGCAAAGGGTGTTAAATTCCAAGAGGTGTGAGGTGTTAGCCTTTGTTCATTTTCAAACTGCTCAGAAACTTCCAGAAGCTAGCATGTGATTAGCTGGAGTCATCTTTCATTCCAGCCATTGTCCATTTTGGAAAAACAGAGAAAAAAATTATTTGATAAAGTAGTCTGGCTGACTGAGATAACATATATATTCTGTCCCGTCTCAACTTGGAGAATTTTGATTCCTTGTTGTTTTCTAATTTTCTGTGAACTAAGTTTCATTTATTATTGGACCAAAATGTTTTTTCTCCATTCTGTTTATCTGATTCACTGCTATTTGAATTGTACTCTTTGTTCTGTGTGGCTTATTCTCTGTTCACTTTTTCCCATCCTGTTTACCTGATCTACTCTTCTCTCTTCTATTTTCATGTTTTATTTAGTTTTTTTCTCCTGTCTTTCCAATTCTGTGTTCTTTGTGGCCGAACAACAGTGACTGATTGCAGAATTAAGGGCAGTAACAGCAGGGAGAAGAGCTATTGACGAGGGTAGCAACCACGAATGATTCAAACACTATGAAGCTGCCAGAACCATTACATTGAAAATTATGGTATACTGAATGAGGCCCACTTCACTCACAAGAGTATGTTTTTTTGATTGGCTCCCAAATACTGCATTATAACAAGGGTCTACTGCATGTTTTTCTATTCCAGCTGAAGAATCAATATTTTTGTAATTTTACGGAGAAATGGTACAAAACTTAAATTGCAGGCCCATGAAAAATCAGAGATCATTTCTTAATTCAAAGGTTCAAAATTCTGCTGACATTTTAGACAGTTAGCAGGGTAGGGATGGAGCTATTTATATACTGAAAGCATATAAATCGTGCTTTTAGAATTCCAGCCGAGGTTCCCACCTTGTGGTCTCGCTAGAAAGTCAGTGAAGCTCCCTACTTCTGCAGGACAGGTAACCATGTGAAGACCAAGCTAATGGTTGAAGTTACAAAAGAAAGGAAATTACCTGCAGGGAATGGTGAGGCAAAATTCCAAACATAATTGGCATTGACTACATTTTGTCTGAACATCTTTGAAGTCTTGGAATATATGCCTCCTCGCTACAGGCATTGGATGTCCTGGATCTAAAAGTGACAAGCTGAGTTGAATTTGCATTTATCCAGTAATGTGCCAGACACACACCCTAACTATGCCTGCACATGTTTTTTTTCATCATCTACCCACCACCCAATCACAACAAAGGGAAAAAAACTTAGCTGATCTAGATTCCATCCCAAATTTAACTCGCCTTAGTTTATTGTGGGCCCCAAAATTACGCCATTATTTTTTTTGCATTAAACTGAATCTTTTTTTCTTTGGCGCAAATCATCAAATTTTTACAGTGCTGAAGGGGCCCATTGTGTCTGCACCAGCTTTCCAAATGAGCATCATGACATAGTATTGCCCCCCTCCCCCGACCTTTTCCCCATACCCCATGCACAATGTTTCTATTCAAGTAATCATCTAATTCTCTTTTGAATGCCTTGATTGAAGCTGTCTCCACCACACTTCCAGCCCCAGATCACCTGTTGTGTGGAGAAAACAAATAAATTCTCCCCTCACATTTGCTTCTGTTGCAAATCATGTTAAATCTGTGCCCTCTCGTTCTGGATCCATTTACGAGCAGGAACAGTTTTTTCCTTTCTACTCCCTCCAGCCCCCTCACGATTTCGAACATCTCTATCACATCTCCTCTTAGCCTTCTTTTCTCCCAGGAGAACAGTCCCAACCTCTCCGATCTATCCTCAAACCTGAAGTTTTTCATCCCTGGAACCATTCTTGTCAACCTCTTCTACGCTCTCTCCAAAGCGTTCACATTCTTCTTATAGTGTGGTGCCCAGAACTGTTTATTTTCCAGCTGAGATATAACTAGTGTCTTGTATAAGTTCAGCATTACTTCCTTGCTCTTGTACTCTATGCTCCATTTAACAAAGCCCGGAATACCAAATGCTTTGTTTACTGGTCTCTCCACCTGTCCTGCCACCATCAATGATCTATGCACATATACACCCAGGTCCCTCTGCTTCTGTACTCCCTTAAGAATTTTACCCTTTGTTTTATATTGGCGAGATTCTCTGGTCCCCCAGATACGTGTTTATCGGCGACAAATCGCTGGTGGCGGGATTCTATACCTCCACCACTTGTCAATGGGATTTCCCTTTGTAGCCACCCACGCTGCCGCGAAACCTGCTTGCAGGAATGCGCTGCAGGCGGAAAAGTGAATCGCAACAACCGGAGAACTCTGGTCATTGGCTCTCCATGTTCCTCCTGCCAGAATGAATCACCTCATATTTCTCAATATTGTACTTCACCTGCCACCTATCTGCCCACTCCACCAACTTGTCTATGTCTTTTTGAAGTACTATACTGTCCTCTTCAGAGTTTACAATACTTATATGTTTTGTGTCATCTGCAAACTTTGAATTGTCCCCTGCACACCAAGATCTGGTTCCTTAACATATATTAGAAAAAGCAAGGGTCCCAATACCAACCCCTGGGGCACACCACACCAATCCTTCCTTGCGGCTGGCTAATCATATCCAAATTTATTTAAACCCATTAAAATTAGGTTCTCACCCTTCGTGGGCATGTACCTCGTGACGACACAAGTGAGGTGTGCGAAAAATTGGGAAACGTAAACTCTCAGTTTGAAAAATCGCCCTCTATATCTCAGATATAGTGGCAGATCAAACTTGTGGGTATTTATTGCAGATATTAAAAAATGGTGGTTGTAACTATGGGTGAAATAAAGAGAACTAGGGGTCTTAATAGACTTGATACTAAGTCAATAAAAGTGGCAATCAGAAAGACAGATAGATCTCACATGCATGATAACATTCTCACCAGAGATATAAATTATGGGATGAACATTGCAGACTTACTGGAATTGAACTGTCATGGATTTCTGGAAAATAGCAGTACTCTATCCATCAATTCATATCAAATTATAAAGCCTTTTAGTACGTGTGCATTTCTGTCCTTTGTACTTCAAAAGTTAGTCACACTCCAAATGTTGCATACTGACTAATGCAAAATACTGTACAATATTTTTTTTAAAGAGCAGAAAATGAAATTTGTTTCTATTGCCCTAATTCAAGGAGAACTCTTTGTTATATGCCAGAAAAAATATTATTGGGATCCTGGATTTTGAATATCTTTTAACTTCTCAAATTGAAATGGAAATTGCAGTCATATACAAGCTTGTGGTAAACTACTGTTGTACTTGTATTAGAGGATGTATGGTAGAACCTGCACTACAGGTTCGCCTGTGGCCCCTGCCTGCTGGCTTCGCCCAGGAGGTGGGGTATAAATATGCGTGTCCTCCAGCTCGCAGCCATTTCGCCAGCTGCTTTGGGAGGCCACACATCTCATACCAATAAAGCCTCAGTTTGGATTCCACTTTCGTCTTTAGTCAAATTGATCATGCCTCAATTTATTGGTATCAGTTTCGAAGGATGGACCTCCGTATTAAACCAGATCGCCTGCAGCTGGATCCGGACTCAAGCGATGCCAGAAAGGACTTCCAGCACTGGCTAGCTTGCTTTGAAGCGTATATCAACGCGGCGCCGACCCCTGTTCCGGAGGCTCAGAAGATCCAGATCTTATATTCCAGGCTGAGCTCCAAAGTCTTCCCGCTGATCCAGGATGCGGCAAACTACGCCGAAGCCATGACTCGACTCAAGGACAATTACGAGCAAAAGACAAACACGCTCTTCGCCAGGCACGTGCTCGCAACCCGTTCTCAACTATCGGGTGAGTCCATAGAAGACTTCTGGAGGGCCCTAATCCCACTACTGTGACTGCCAGGACGTTACAGCTACGGAACACTCAGATCTCCTTATGAGGGACGCCTTTGTGACTGGAATTGGGTCAGATATCATAGGTCAGCGGCTCGCAGAGACTAAAAAGCTAGCGCTCTCCAAGACGGTCGCCCTGCGCAACGTTCAGTCCTACGCCCCCAACAGCACGGCCCACCCCTCCTACGCTTCATGGACCTCAAAGGCAGCCGCCCCAGAGGGGGCACTGCCCACCCAATACGCCTACGCTATACGCCAGCCAGCAAACCCCAGGGCGCCCCGATGCTACTTTTGCGGCCAGCAAAAGCACCCCCGCCAACGCTGCCCGGCCTGCGCTGCCCTTTGTAAAGCATGCTGGAAGAAGGGCCACTTCGCCGCAGTGTGCCAGGCCCGCTCAGTGGCCGCAATCGCGCCCCCCCCCACCCCCAGTCACGGACAATGGTCGCCGCCATCTCCTCCTCCCCCCCAGACCATGTGGGATCAGTGGGCGCCGCCATCTTCCCCTCAGTGCACCACGTGCGTTTCATGGGTGCCGCCATCTTCCTCCACCCCCGCAACTTGCGTTCCATGGGCGCCACCATTTTGTAACCCCCAATATCTCCGGGCGCCGCTATCTTGTCTACCCCTCAGCACATGGACACCACCAGCGTTCCAAGATCGGAACTCAATGGCCGCCCCATTACCCGATGACCAACCAAGGCTCGCCTCCGTGTCACTCGACCAGACCCGCCACCTGACCAACGCATCCACCAGCGTGAAATTCGACGGCCATGTGACTTCTTGCCTGCTGGACTCCGGGAGCACCGAGAGCTTTATACACCCGGATACAGTAAGGTGCATCTCCCTCACGATACACCCCGCCAATCAAAAAATCTCCCTGGCCTCCGGATCCCATTGCGTAGCGATCCGGGGGTACTGTACGGTCATGCTCACGGCCCAGGGCGTAGAATTCCACGGTTTCCGCCTCTACGTTCTCCCGAACCTCTGCGCTGCACTTATCCTCGGCCTGGATTTCCAGTGCAACCTCCAGAGCCTAACCATTAAATTCGGCGGACCATTACCACCCTTTACTGTGTGCGGTCTCGCGACCCTAAAGGTCGACCCACCTTCCCTGTTTGCTATTCTAACTCCAGATTGCAAACCCGCCACCACCAGGAGCAGACAGTACAGCACGCAGGATAAGACCTTCATCAGGTCCGAAGTCCAGCGGTTGCTTCGGGAAGGCATCATCGAGGACAGCAACAGCCCCTGGAGAGCTCAAGTGGTAGTAGTTAAATCTGGGGAGAAACACCGAATGGTCGTGGACTACAGTCAGACCATCAACAGGTACACGCAGCTCGACGTGTACCCCCTCCCACGCATATCTGACATGGTTAACCAGATTGCACAGTACCGGGTCTTCTCAACGGTGGACCTGACATCCGCCTACCACCAGCTCCCCATCCGTAAATTGGACCGTCCACACACCGCGGACGGAAAAGGCTTATTAAAGTTAAAGTTTTAGGTCCTTGACACAATTTTTAAGTACCAATGGGCATGGTATTGGATGTAGAGTGGCCTAATCAATGAAGACTGCTCTCCGATATCACAAAGAAGATCCATAACCCACAATAATCTTCTTGCTCACCACAGGCTGTTCAGTGATCCTTCACTATGAATGCAACACTTCACTCCAGCTTTTGACTTTTGTTTCGGTTCTACAGTTGGACCATCAGGTGGTTTCTCCACCCCTAGTTAGAGCCATTGGGCAAGGCAGTGTGATCTTTCAGCCCACTGCCTACCTACCATGTGCTCTATATGAAAATCAGCTTTGTTATTTTGGGCTTCAATCAAGGCCGTAACCTGGGGACCAAGTGGGAGAACTGAGCTCTTATTTTCTGGGATGGAGACTAGTTGAGCATTCATCCCGGAGGCAGCCTCCGAATTGGCCACCAAAATAGCATATCATCTAAGTTACTGAGCCACATGGTGATGAGGGAGATTAAAATTTATTTAATTTATTTACAGTACAAAAGAAGAAAAACAGTGTTTAAAAGATCATATAATACTCAATTTTAATCGAAAATTAATTTAATTTAAATTAGTTATATAATTCAAGTTTAATTTTTAAAAATCTGCACTTAATATTAGTTCCTCAATCTTGAAGAATTTATTTTGGCTACCAGCTTTTGGGGTTTGGCTCAATCAAGACAAGTTGAATCTTGGATTAATCACCAGGAATTAACACTGTGAGAGTTGTGATACTTACAAAATTATTAGTTCAAACATGCTGAGCAATAAGGTTTGTTATATTAAATTATATAATTATAGTATTCAATTATGTTATGTTAATATACATTCTATTTTAAGTTATGTGAAGGGAAAATCAAACATTTTTCATTTCAAATATAATTTTAAAAAGCTCATATAGTTTCTGAATATATTATAAAGGTAAATAATCATGTGACTGACGAACTACTTTATATGTAATGATATAAGTTCCATAGTTTATCAATACAGTTCTTATAATCTCACATTTATTGAGATAAAGGTAAATTTATTGAGATAAAGGTAAAGGGTGTATGTCATTAAAAAAATCTTCTTGAATGTTGCAAAATTGACAAATTTTTTAATGTATGGTTATAACCAGTCTGCTTTTGTCACTTTACTTTGGAGGTCAAGATATTTTCATGACTGAAGAACAAAAGAAATATTACAATGCTATGAAAAAACTTGGCTCCAAGAAACCACAGAAACCAATACCCAGGCCCTTGGTAAGACCTGTTAATTTAAAATAGCACAAGGATTAGACCAGTAAAGAAAATTGGATTGTTATGCTTACAGAGTGTAGAGTTCACATTAAGGACACATCGAAGAGCAGAAGGGCATTAAGGATGGGGCTGCTGTGGTGGTTATCCATGGGATGGATTTTTGCACTTATTCCACTAAAGCAAAGTTGCAAACTTTCATGGCTTTAGTTCATTAAAGTAGTTAGTGTGTTAACAGCATTCCTCTTTTAAATAGAGATTATGTACAGTTGAGGATACAGAGTTAGAAAATGAATAAATGTGGGGGGAAATTATGAAGCCAGCAAGCAGAACTGCTTTTATTCTTTTGCTCTTGATTCCTAGATGGGTGTTAAACTGGCAGACAATAGAAAATCAAACTTGCATTTTGTTGCCTCTTTTAAGCTTTTCCTTCCTTTCTGTCCTCCACAAAGCAGGTGAAATTCACAGCAATATTCTTTTAAAATCTGCTGTTTCCTGTTAATGCCTGTTAATACTTTATGAATGAGCTTTCATGGAAAGATGCAATAGTTATTCACTGAGGTAAAGGACCAGACTTAAGGGGCGTCATTTTCCGACCCCCCGCCGGGTCGGAGAATGGCCATTGGCCGCCGTGAATCCCGCCCCCGCCGAAGTCTCCGGTACCGGAGATTGGGCGGGGGCGGGAATCGGGCCGCGCCGGTTGGCGGGACCCCCCCGCTCAATTCTCCGGCCCGGATGGGCCGAAGTCCCGCCCAGAAATTGCCTGTCCCGCCGGCGTAAATCAAAGCTGGTATTTACCGGCGGGACCAGGCGGCATGGGCTGGCTACGGGGTCCTGGGGGTGGCGGGGGGCGATCTGACCCCGGGGGGTGCCCCCACGGTGGCCTGGCCCGCGATCGGGGCCCACCGATCCCCGGGCGGGCCTGTGCCGTGGGAGCACTCTTTCCCTTCCGCCTCCGCCACGGCGGAGGCGGAAGAGACTCTCCCCACTGCGCATGCGCGGGAAACTGTCGGCGGCCGCTGACGCTCCCGCGCATGCGCCGGATTTCCGTGCCAGCTGGCGGGGCAACAAATGCCATTTCCGCCATCTGGCGGGGCAACAAACGCCATTTCCGCCAGCTGGCAGGGCGGAAATCCCTCCGGCGTCGGCCTAGCCCCTCAATGTTGGGGCTCGGCCCCCAAAGATGCGGAGCATTCCGCACCTTTGGGCCAGCGCGATGCCCGTCTGATTGGTGACGTTTTTGGCGCCAGTCGGCAGACATCACGCCGTTGGGGGAGAATTTCGCCCAAGGTATCTGCCTAGCTTGAGTTACTTCAGAAATGGAGCAACTCAACTCTTATCTTTTTGAATATACTTTGTATGCAATATTTTATTTATATTACTAGACCAATGTTACCATTGGCTGGAAGGAGCCTGTCTGGCTATGCAGTCTCTGCCAGGGATGTTCAACATAGCAATTACCAGCAAATGTTCAACCTGCACTGATCACCAATCAACTAAGCAGTTATGGGTTTTGCATATGCTGTTGAACAGTAAGCTGTTGGAAATGCAATACAGCTATCCCCAGTACTCCTGGGGCTGGATTCTTCCGCCCCGCCTGCCGCAAGAATGCCACGGGCTAGAGGCGGACAATGGAGAACTCCATTGACCTCGGGTAGGATTCTGTGGTCGCCGGGCAAACGTGGCCGGAGAATCCCGTTCCTAAAATGTTCTGAAAAATGGCATGCTAAATGGTTTCCCGCCTGCGCTGAACTGAAAGCAATTTCAGGGTGCGGCGGTCAAGTCCTCAGATGGGAAGTACACCGTTGCCTCAATTAAGGCCTGTAAGTGGCCACTTAATTGCCATTTAATTGCCACTTAAGGCTTCGCCCCTTCCCACACCACTCTCACTTCCCCACCTTTCTCACTCACCTACCTCTCTTGCTCCCTCACCTTTCCCACTCCCCTGCCCCCCTTCCATTACCCCACCTCTCTTGCTCCCCACTGCCCCAGCTCTCCCACTCACCCCACTTCTCCCGCTTTTCCCATTCCGCCCACCTCTCCCATTCCCCATTTCTCTCGCTTCCCACCTATCTCACTCCCTCACCGCTCCTGTTCCCTGCCTCTCTCGATTCCCAGCTTTCCCACTCCCCCACCTCTCCTGCTCCCTCACCCCTCCCGCTGCCTCATCATTCCTGCACCCTCACCTCTCCCATTCCCTCACCTCACGAGCTCCCAGCATCTCTTGCTTCCCTACCGCTCATATTCCCTCGCCTCTCCTATTTTTCCACCTCTTCCCCAGCTCTCCCATTTCTTCACCACTCTCATTTCTCCACCTCTCCCACTACCACGCCTCTCCTGCATCCTAGCTCTCCTATTTCCCTCACCTCTTTTGTTCCCCCACTTCTCTCGCTTCCCCACCTCTCACTTCCCCACCTCTCTCACTTCCCCACCTCTCTCACTTCCCCACTTCTCTCGCTTCCCCACCTCTCTCACTTCCCCACCTCTGTCACATCCCCACCTCTCTCGTTTCTCCACATTCTCACTTCCCCACACTCTCTCGCTTCTCCACCTTTCTCGCTTCCCCATCTCTCTCGTTTCTCCACCTCTCTCATTTCCCCACCTCTCTCACACACCCCTCTCTTGCTTCCCCACCACTCGCTTCCCCACATTCTCACTTCCCCACCTTTCTCACTTCCCCACCTCTCTCACTTCCCCACCCCTCTCATTTCCCCACCACTCTCACTTCCCCACCCCTCTCATTTCCCCACCACTCTCGCTTCCTCACACTCTCTCGCTTCCCTACCTCTCTCGCTTCCCCACCTCTCTTGCTTCCCCACCTCTCTCGTTTCCCCACCTCTCTCGCTTCCCCACCTCTCTCGCTTCCCCACCTCCCTCGCTTCCCCACCTCTCTCGCTTCCCCACCACTCGCTTCCCCACCACTCGCTTCCCCACATTCTCGCTTCCCCACATTCTCACTTCCCCACCTTTCTCACTTCCCCACCTTTCTCACTTCCCCACCTCTCTCACTTCCCCACCCCTCTCATTTCCCCACCACTCTCACTTCCCCACCCCTCTCATTTCCCCACCACTCTCGCTTCCCCACACTCTCTCGCTTCCCCACCTCTCTCGCTTCCCCACCTCTCTCACTTCCCCACCTCCCTCGCTTCCCCACCTCTCTCGCTTCCCCACCTCTCTCCCTTCCCCATCACTCTCGCCTCCCCACCACACTCTCACTTCCTCACCTCTCTCGTTTTCCACCACGCTCTCTTCTCCACCTCTCTCTCTCCCCGGCCTTTCTCGCTCCGCTGCCTCTCCCGCTCCCGCCTCTCCCATTCCCTAACCTCTCCCTGCCTCTCTCATTCTCTCGCCTTTCTAACTTCCCTACCTCTCCAATTCCCCAGCCAATCCCACACCCCACGTCTTGCATTCCACCATTTCTCCCGCTGCCCCATCTCCCCTGCTCTCCCCACCTCACCCACTCCCCCACCTTTCCTATTCCCCCACCTCTCCTGCCCCCCACCTCTCCCTCTCCCCCACCGTTCCTGCTCCCTCACCTTTCCTGCTCCCGACCTCTCCCGCTGCCCCATTCTCCCGCTGCCCCATTCTCCCGCTGCCCCATTCTCCCGCTGCCCCATTCTCCCGCTGCCCCATTCTCCCGCTGCCCCATTCTCCCGCTGCCCCATTCTCCCGCTGCCCCATTCTCCCGCTGCCCCATTCTCCCGCTGCCCCATTCTCCCGCTGCCCCATTCTCCCGCTGCCCCATTCTCCCGCTGCCCCATTCTCCCGCTGCCCCATTCTCCCGCTGCCCCATTCTCCCGCTGCCCCATTCTCCCGCTGCCCCATTCTCCCGCTGCCCCATTCTCCCGCTGCCCCATTCTCCCGCTGCCCCATTCTCCCGCTGCCCCATTCTCCCGCTGCCTCAATCTCCCGCTGCCCCAATCTCCCGCTGCCCCAATCTCCCGCTGCCCAATCTCCCGCTGCCCCAATCTCCCGCTGCCCCAATCTCCCGCTGCCCCAATCTCCCGCTGCCCCAATCTCCCGCTGCCCCAATCTCCCGCTGCCCTAATCTCCCGCTGCCCTAATCTCCCGCTGCCCTAATCTCCCGCTGCCCTAATCTCCCGCTGCCCCAATCTCCCGCTGCCCCAATCTCCCGCTGCCCCAATCTCCCGCTGCCCCATTCTCCCGCTGCCCCATTCTCCCGCTGCCCCATTCTCCCGCTGCCCAATTCTCCCGCTCCACCACCTCTCCCGCTCCACCACCTCTCCCGCTCCCCCATTTCTCCCGCTCCCTCACCTGTCCCCCTCCCTCACCTGTCCCCCTCCCTCACCTGTCCCCCTCCCTCACCTGTCCCCCTCCCTCACCTGTCCCCCTCCCTCACCTCTCCCATTCCCCCACCTCTCCTGCATCTCCCATCCACTGCCTCTGTGATGCACGATCAATTGTACAAAGACTCAGGTTGGATACAGCTGTGGCTTTATTGCAGTAAGATGTGTGGCCTCCCACAGCAGCTGGCGAAATGGCTGCTGAATAGAGGACACACATATTTATACTCCTCCTACTGGGCGGAGCCAGCAGGCAGGGGCTACAGGCAAACCTGTAATACAGGTCCTACCTTACATCACCTAATACAGGTGTAACAGTGGTTTACCACACTCTGCAGCTCCCCGCCTCTCCAGTTTCCCTAGCCTCTGCCATTCCGCCGCCTCTCCCGTTCCCCCGGCTCTACCATTCCTCCTGCCTCTCTCGTTCCTCCATATCTAGCACCCGTTTTCTGCCTCTCTCCACTTCTACCACTCCCTGTCTCCACCGCTCCCATTCGCTTGCCTATCCTTTTACACCACCACGCCTACTCCCCGCCTCTCATTTCCCCGTGTATCCCATTGCCCCATCTCCCATTCCATGTATCTCCCACAGCCCCATCCTTGCCATTCGCATATTCGCACTTCTTTGGTTCCCCCCACCTCTCTCACTCCTCCGCTTCTCCTGCTCTCCTTACCCCCCTCCCCCCCTCCTGATCCTCCACTCATTCTGTTTGTTCTGTGGGATTGTTTGATGTCTTAATAATGAGATTTGAGACTTGTATATTCAAATATGAATGAAATGAATGAAAATCGCTTATTGTCACAAGTAGGCTTCAAATGAAGTTACTGTGAAAAGCCCCTAGTCGCCACATTCCGGCGCCTGTTCGGGGAGGCTGGTACAGGAACACAGGTACGGGGATATGAACACTTTATAATTAACCCAGAACAATTCACAGATCCCAGTTCATGTAAAGCATGGAGCTGCTGTCTTCATGCAAATTCATGCAAGATTGATTTCTGAGTCTGTTACCATGTGACTCTATATAACATACCATGGGCAGCGCTGTTCCCCTGTCCCATGTTATGTTTGTAAAGTAAGAAACTTTAGAGGAATCTACAGCACATGGTTTTATTCATTCATATATAATCTCCGAAGCAAATCTAAGTGATGACATAATTTCTTTAGACTTTCCTTTATCGTTTTGTAAAGTCATTTTCTATTAAATATTATCCAAACCCAAATCAGCTCACTACTTTTTTATTTTTTAAAGTTTTTTTTGCTTGTATTAGTAAGTACATATTCTGGAGCAATAATTGATCTGTACAACATGGTGCCACTGTTTAACAGTAATACTCAGTATTTATGTTTGCACAATATAAGTACATAATATAGGGCGGCACGGTGGTGCAGTGGTTAACACTGCTGCCTCACGGAGCGGGTCACTGTCTGTGTGGAGTTTGCACAGTCTCTCCATGTCTGCGTGGGTCTCACCCCCACAACCCAAAGATGTGCGGGGTAGGTGAATTGGCCATGCCAAATCGCCCCTTAATTGGGGGGAAAGAAAGTTAATAATATTAGATTCTATATATTGAAAGATATGTTATATTCTTTCAGGTGATATTGAGAATAATTTATTTGTTACTATTTACCTTATTTTCTAGAACAAGATCCAAGGAATGGTGTTTGATTTTGTAACCCAGCAAGTCTTTGATATCACCATCATGATTCTCATCTGCCTTAACATGGTCACCATGATGGTGGAGACAGATGATCAAAGTATCAAGATGGATAACGTCTTACATTGGGTCAACATGGTTTTCATTGTCCTTTTCACAAGCGAGTGTGTCCTTAAACTGATTGCACTCCGCTATTATTACTTTACAATAGGCTGGAATACTTTTGACTTTGTGGTGGTCATTCTTTCAATTGTAGGTAAGAAAGTTATTGGGTTAAGTGAATACACAAAATAATGATACTTTCCAGTTTTTCTGTCATTGGAATTGAATGTACTGTTCTGATATTTGATTAATGCCAACGATTGAAGTTTATGAAAAATGATGTCACGCCAGTGTTATTTAACAAAACTTAATGAAAGTTCAAAAATGCTTTACATTTTACAAAACTAATACAAAAATTTAAGTAATTGACTTTGTCAGGAAATATTGTATGCAATGATTATTGTAAGATAGAAAGCATTTGAAACGTTAACGCAACATTTTTACTTAAGTGCAAAATTGAAATCAGTAGCAATTAATTATAATAGTGGAGGCAGTGATATTTTGTGAGTGACCTGTTTCATTTACTTAAAGAACCTAGGGGTGAATTTTCTGGTCTCGCCCACTGCAGGAATTGTCGTGGGCAGAATGGACAATTTGACAGACCATTGGAAGGTCCATTGACCCCGGGCAGGAATTTCTGGTCTTAGGGCGGGCGGGAGGAGAAAAATCCCACCCACTATTTATCAAATCATGTCACATTTTTAGTTCATGAAAAGAAATTGAAAATAGACAGCATTTAGTTAAAACCATTTTAATCATAGAATCATAGAATTTACAGTGCAGAAGGAGGCCATTCGGCCCATCGAGTCTGCACCGGATCTTACAAAGAGCACCCTACTCAAGCCCATGTCTCTACCCTATCCCCATAACCCAGTAACCCTCACTTAATCTTTTTGGATACTAAGGGCAATTTAGCATGGCCAATCCACCTAACCCGCACATCTTTGGACTGTGGGAGGAAACTGGAGCACCCGGAGGAAACCCAGGCAGACACGGATCCGCACAGATAGTGACCCAAGCTGGGTGTCGAGCCTGGGTCCCTGGAGCTGTGAAGCAACTGTGCTAACCATTATGCTACCATGCTGCCCCTTAGTTTAAAAACTAAGTTTTTGTATAAATACTTTAAGGATGCATTGAAATTTTGCCCAAGGCGGTAACATATCTTGATTTTAAATTGATTAAAAATGCTTTGCACTTGGGGTTTGTGACATTTGCTCAATCCTTCATTGTGTTATCATTTTGAAACATATTCCAGATTACGAATAATCCTAGAAGTATGCAAAACTGTGGTTAATGCATACTTTCTTTTTCTTTTTTAGGCATGTTCCTTGCTGAAATCATTGAAAAATACTTTGTGTCACCAACATTATTCAGAGTTATCCGACTTGCCAGAATTGGTCGCATCCTGCGTTTAATCAAGGGTGCTAAGGGAATCCGTACACTGCTGTTTGCATTGATGATGTCTCTTCCTGCTTTGTTCAACATTGGTCTGTTGCTCTTCTTAGTCATGTTCATTTATGCCATTTTTGGGATGTCTAATTTTGCTTATGTGAGGAAAGAGTCTGGCATTGATGATATGTTCAACTTTGAAACATTTGGGAACAGCATGATATGCTTGTTTCAGATCACCACATCTGCTGGCTGGGATGGCTTACTGGCTCCAATTCTAAACAGTGGGCCACCAGACTGTAACCCAACGAAAGATAATCCAGGCAGCCCTATCAAAGGAGATTGTGGTAACCCACCAGTTGCAATTTTATTCTTTGTCAGTTACATCATAATATCTTTCTTGATTGTCATAAATATGTACATTGCTATTATTTTGGAAAATTTTAGTGTTGCTACTGAGGAAAGTGCTGAACCATTGAGTGAGGATGACTTTGAGATGTTTTATGAAGTTTGGGAAAAATTTGATTCAGATGCAACTCAATTTATGGAGTATGGTAGATTGCATGATTTTGCAGATGCCTTGGAACCACCTCTTCGTGTTGCAAAACCCAACAGAATACAACTTATAGCTATGGACCTGCCCATGGTTAGTGGAGATAGAATTCACTGTCTTGATATATTGTTTGCATTTACAAAGCGTGTGCTGGGTGAGGGTGGAGAAATGGATGCTCTTCGACAACAGATGGAAGAACGCTTTATGGCATCCAATCCATCCAAGATATCCTATGAGCCAATTACAACCACTCTACGGCGTAAACAGGAACATGTTTCTGCAACTATAATTCAGAGAGCTTTCAGACGATATCTGATTAGGCGAACATTAAAACAAGCCTCTTTCATGTTCAAAGAAAAAGGTAAAACAAGTGAGCTTTTACCTGGCAAAGAAGAAATGGTAATCGATAAGTTTAATGAAATCTCCACTACAGACAAAACTGATATGACTCCTTCTACCACATCACCACCGTCCTATGACAGTGTAACAAAACCAGAGAAAGCCAGAGAGGAGAAAGAAAAAGAAGATAGGGGCAAAGATGTAAGGGCATATAAAAAGTAAAATGCAAACAAATAAAACAAAATCTACTTGTATGACATTGTTTACAGCCTTTTAAGTGTGACCCAACTGTACGAACAAGATTCCATTTGGACATCTATGCCAAACTGACAATACATTATGAGGTCAGTGCCTAAAAAAGGCAGCGATTCTTATCAGGAGACTGTGACTCTGTACAGCAGGGGGAGTCAGCAACCTAGACAGGAGGTTACTGTTTCCACTACCAGTTGACACTGCTGAAGAGGAGTCAAAATGGCTACTAAGACTGTAGGGACGAGACAAAGGGACCAGAAAATTTTACATGTATGTGTGTCATTAAGTGTGCAACAATAGTATCTTTTATCCCTGTATTTTGCATTCCAATTGCCACGATTCCACGGTTTATACCAGGCCCATAACAATTCACGTTATTTTATAATTCATGTATATGTGACTATTTTTCTAAATGGGGATGGGCTTTATGTTTTTTTTGGGAGGGGGTTTTAAGCACTACTTTTAAGGTAAGGTGATCACCCCAAAAGTTTAGAAAAATGCGTTTAACATGTACAAAATGTTTTGCATGGAAGCATGCTGAACTCATTCATTGTGAATGAGGAATCATTAACTCACAAATCAAACAAGATATTTTTAATCTATTTAGTGTTTCAGGGTGGCCCTGGTGTCCAAGGTGCTTTACTAAATGTGTTGTGTTATATTTGAACAGTTCTAATATGTGCCTGTTAGTTATTTATGACCCCTAAACTGAGAGTTGATGGGTATTTTTATGTGGAACATTACAAACAACTCTCAGCAGCTGCAATTTTAGTGTATGTTCTGGAGACACAATCACTATTTGTTCCTTTTATGCTGCCATGGGTGGATATACATAAAGAAACCCAGAGGGATCTGCCCAACAAAACTGAATTGACCAAAATTGAATTTTACAGACATTACTCTGCTTTATCCTGCAGTATTGTTTAGCCATCTTCAGCTCTCAACAAGATTGACATTATACATGACAAATAAATCCCTCCGTTGTGTAAATAGTTGCTTCACACTGTGGTGCATGCTTGAGCAAAAATGTAACCAAGGCATAGCATTCATTGCATCAAAAATGCACCACATTAAGTCTAGTTTGCAAGCTTTGCCAGGTAATATGATGTGTTCTGTATCATTATACATAGTTTGGATACTGTCACTGGTGCATGTTTATATTGCCTTTGCTGCTGTACACTGTTCCTTCCACTGTCCAGAAGTGTTTGAAAAATGGGAAGTCATAAGCCAGTGGTAAACTGAGAAATTGCTCAATAAGACCTCACTCCTCCTAGTTTGCAGCTAACTAAGACGCTTTTTTCATTTGAATTTCCTGATTAATATGGATACTGTATGCTGTAAGATCAGACTACATGATATGTTGCGAATTGCTTGAAATGCTCAAAATATGTGGTTGAATTTTCTAAGAAAAGATATAAATACTGTAAAAAATCATTTTATTTTACTTTTCAGCATTTGTACATATTAAAAGCTGAGAATTACTTCAGGTCGGTACTACAGACACTTTTTTTTACGTTGATCCATTGCACTTTTTCATCAATGAACTTCCCAAAAAGAGAAAAAAAGGACAGCCAGTTTTAGTTTACCTTTTAATAAATGCACACGTTTTTAGTGCAACAATATTTAATTTGTGCAAAATTTGGGACCATGATTCACTTCCTTCTGCAAAGTGATATCTAGAGAAAAAACATGAGAGAGAAACATTATTTAAATCTCAAGCACTGCCTGCATTGAGGGTATCAAAGAAATCCTTATTGCTACAACAACCCTTAATCCTTTATGGTGTCCATTTATACGGGCATTTCTGTCTTGTGAAACGATTCATGCTGCACTAGAACTGTTTGAAGTGGAAAATGGATCCACAGGTTTTCTTTTCACAAGAACAAAGTCGATCTTCTTTAATCACACCCGGGTTATTTTGTGTTTTCTTACACAAAGAGGAGTTAGATGTAAAGTCCTTTTATTAAACCTATTTGACTTGTAGTGTATTAGTGAACTGCATGTAGGATAATGCTAATATTACCGTCAATAATGGTAAGACTACATTACAGAAACAAGCTAACAGAATAAATAATTTTTTTTATTGTATGTAATGACTCTGACTCTGCGTGAATTTTTTTCGTCTCAGTATTGCAGTTGTCTACTGTTTGGATATAAAATTGTCAAAATTTCTGCCATGTGTTCTTTATTTTAGGTTACGTTTACTTTATTTTTTGGGAGACAATGTGCTTATTTGTAAAGTCCTCCATGTGCAAAGCTTTTCTGGCCATTAGGTGATCGAGCCTTTCCCCAGTACAGCCTTCTTTGGTGCCACAACTCAATTACTTACGTTTTTAGTGCTGTATGTACAAATAGCCCATTTATTTGTACCAAGTTTTGCAGTTAACACTTCACATTTGAAGTGTTCGAATTCATCAGTGAGGTGTCTAGAATATGTTAGAAAGTGGTAGTTTTAAGATGACTTTATATACAATGCACAAGTTGATATTCCTTTTGGATTATTCATTATCAGGCAAAGGATTTGTAAATATCTGGCCAGGATTCTCCGAGCCCACGCCGTGTCGGAGAATTGTCAGTGACAGGGGAAATTCCCGCCACGCCGTTCCGGCGCCGGGCACGCGATTCTCCGGAGATTCGTCGCGCCCGCGCGGTTGACATGGCGCCGGTCAGGGGCCACTGAAAGATGCCCCCGCGACGATGCTCCGCGGTCGATCGGCCGAATTTCCGCCGGGTTCCACCAAGTCCCGCCGGCGTGATTCCAACCTGATACCACCCAGCGGGAGCTCGGACCTGCAGTTCTGGTGGGGGTGGCGGGGGGGGGATCAGACTCCAGGGGGGCCTCCATGGCGTCCAGGTCCGCGATCGGGGGCAACCGATCGGCGGCCGCCCGCGATCTGGAGAGGGCCTACCTCCTTCCGCGCAGGCCCACTGTAGGGCTCCGCCATGTTGCGCGGCGCCGGCGTGGAAACAGCCACCACGTGTACGCGCCGATGGGGAGATGGCCACTACGCGCATGCACCGGCGTGGAGACGGCACCACGTGCATGCGCTGGCATGGAGACGGCTATCACACGCATGTGCGGACCCTCAGGGGGCCAGCACAGCGCCGGAGTACTCCGCTCTGGTCCAGCGCAATACTGGCCCCCTGAGGGCCGCTGAATCGCTGGGCCCGGAGGCCCGTGCACCACTCCGGTGTTTACGCCGGCGTAAACACTTGGCCAGGATTTCGGAGAATCACAGGTATTTACCTATAAATAATCGGAGATCGGACCTACAACCAAAGATGTAGATCGGGACCTTGTGAAAGTCCTGACATGCGTACCAATGTTTTAATTACCTGGGAAGATTAAACTTCCGATTGGCAATCCCCCTGCTCTCCAAGACGATGTGTAAATATCTCCAACCTTGAGTTAGAATCAAAGACTTTGGACAGTTCCATGATACTTATCTGGATACTTACCCAGGAAGTGTTAAGACACATTAAAGTTGGTCTAACATCTGGATAACTAAACAATTCACCTCCCAGTCAGCCCAACTGACCTCCTTACTATCCCCACCACTGCACCGCTCCTACCAATCCGATCACCCGTCGACCCACACCTCCCAAACTCAATCACCTGAATGCAGTCCTAACCAATATTCTCCCCAAACCTGACAACACCGGCCCTGACCTGGCTGACCTTTCCAACCATCTGACTAACCCCTAACCTGACAACCCCACTGACTAACAGGCTACCCGTCCAATTTGACTACACTCTTTCCACCCACCTTGCCTGACTATCACCTCCTCCAACCTGACCACATTTTTGACTCGCATGGTAGCACAGTGGTTAGCACTGTTGCTTCACGGTGCCAGGGACCCGGGTCCGATTCCCAGGTTCTCCCCATGTCTGCGTGGGTTTCCTCCAGCCGCTCTGATTTCCTTCCACAGTCCAAAGATGTGCGGGTTAGGTGGATTGGTAATGCTAAATTACCCTGTAGTGTCCAAACGTTAGGCTGGGTTGCGGGGATAGGGTGAAGGTATGGGCTTAGGTGTTCTTACAGGGGCCAGTGTAGACTCGATGGGCTGAATGGCCCCCTGCACTGTAAATTCTGATTCTATGATCCTCCGAACACCCCGAATCACATCCCACAACCACCCATCTAACCCCCAACAACCCCAACAATCTGACGTCCCAGTTACCCTCCCGACCTGACTAACATCCCAACCCAACTACCACCAAGCAACCTACCCACTGACCTCACAATTGCCCACTTACTCATCTCACACTTACCTACCTCACGCACTTTACCCACCAACCCCGCTACCCACCTATCCATGATCCACATCCTCCTACCCACTTACCTCACCCACATTCTCCTACCCACCTACCCATTCACTCATTCACTAACATTCAAACTTGATGTTTAAACTTGCCATATGGCAGCAAGTGCCATACAAGGAGGTGTCCCCTGCCTTTCCCTGACTCCAGTCCATTCCGGCAGAGTTCCCGAATGATTGCTGCTCTGTATATTTTTTTCAAAGCCAGGTTCGGACGACCTTAGAAGAAATGCGCAGCAGCATTGAATCGGGAGAATTTACAAACATAGCAGCAATACGAGGATCAATGCCACTGCTCAGAAGGTGCAGGCCAAGATTGCTAGTGATCGGATTGATGTGTCTTAGCAGCAGCAGCAGTTATGGGACAGTTTGAGTGGAGGCCCAACGTAGTCCGCACCAAGGAGAGGGTTCCAAGATACAACAATATATTGAGCTGAGTGCTGAGACCTCAAAGGGAGGCTGGATCCCAAGACCCTGCCAAAGTGATTGGTGGGGTAGTTCCTGGGATCTGCAATGATTGGAAAGAGGAAGTCTTTCTTCTGAAAGCACGGGATGCAGCCCTTAGATCAGGGAACTCGGAAAGAGAGGCCTTGGAATCTAAACTATTAGTGGCATAGCTAGTGTCTGGAAACATGGAAAGGGCAATAATAGGAATGTGGATACAACAACGTCAAATATTCTAATGACCATCTGGTGTTGGCTAAGGTAAGACATGAGCCCCCGTGCAGATCCTGAAATAATGTCAGAAGCATTACTCACCTCCACGCTGTCTGTGCTTGCATAGTATAAATGTAGGAATGACACAGATAATAGGCGTGATCTGACCAAATTGCAACAGAATCCGATGTTGGGTGTGTTTAGCTGGGGTGTTTCCCGGTGCTCTCAGCGCTGAGAAAGACCACACCATCGAACAGGATTCTGTTGCAATCCGGGGCCTCAGCGGGAATGCCCAGCCGAGGCTGCACTTCGTCCCGTTTCCTGCACTGAGGAGCTCTGCTCACCAGAACTCAGTGCAGGAGGATATCGGGACGCCATTTTTAAATGTCCAAAATATCAGATAATATAACATATACCCGATTCCTCACAAAGCCCCATACATCAGATAATATAATCTATCCAATTCCTTACAACTTTTTCACATTACTCTTTCACCACACCACTATTCTTTCTGCCACTTCTTGAGATCAAGGGTGATAATATTGGAGAAAAATTTGGTGCAGAATCTGAAGAAATTATAACCCAGGAATATCTGCAGATGTGTAGGTGAAGTTCAATTAATGGCCTTGATAATCAGTGGGAACCATCAGAGCCTTACATATGTGTGAGGGAGAGGTTCCTCAAATGCCTGGCCTACGTACTGGGAAAGATAGAAATATTGCAGAAGAACTAGAATCAGGTTGCTAATAGTATTAATCATTTACAGTGCTTTGAATAACTACGGTCTTTCGTCATGCTGGTTCATTGTACACCTATCATATCTAGTCATTTCCTCTGAATCACAATCTAAGAAAACATTGTCCATAGATGACTAATCTTTAAACTCCTTCAGTACAGAAAGAAAGGTCTGCTGGCGTTGCAGCTCCAGAATGTTCATTTTGGCATCTGCTACAACAACTTTGTCAATGACTGCATTATTGAATCACCTTCCTAGATATACCCCTCAAGATTATATAAATAGTGAAACAGAGGGAATATCACATGTGGTGGCAATCCTCTGTCTTGCAAGATGATGGCTTTCACCATGATGGTCAACTCTGTATTAACATTTCCTGGTGTGGCTCAGGAGCCCCACTCTGTCATGGCATTTGCTGTAGAGGGAGACTGAGATGAATAGGTGCACAATTTGCTGGCTCTAGTTTTCTCTGTGTCCTCTTCTCAGCCAAATGTCATGATAGGAAGATATTAGGAACTTGGGTTCAGAAATGGGTTCCAAGATGTAGCAGGCAATTTAGGAGTTAAACATACTGTGAGAAAAAACTGCAGCAGAGTCAGAGGATGCACCCACAGCCTGAGTTACCTTGTCCCATTCAGAATTAACCCTGTTAGTGGAAATACACAGATGCCCTGGTTCAGCAAGGATGGTCCACTCAAGATTCATTGTCACTAGGGACAAGCTTGTTTGACCAGTTATTATCCCACCACAGAGTCTGAAGATCTACTTGTCCATCAATGGATGTTTAGTTGCATATGAATGGCATAGCTCTTTTGTAGAAATGGGAGTGAGAAATCAGACAGCCAAGATAATGATAATGGATTCAAGTCTGGCCACCTCAGGGAGAATCTTTTTTGAGGGGGTGGGTGGAGCTCAGAGTGAGAAAGAATGTTGTTCTGAACTGTTACAGGGAGAAGGCTGTGGAAATCGACCAGAGAGAGATCAGAAAATTGCCACCGAGGCAGGCTTTGGAAAAGGGTTCTGAAGAAATTCCCTAACAGAAGAAAAATTGCTTCATAAATGCAAGTATTGCCTTGGTCTGTCTGTGTCAGCGGCATGGTTATTTAAAGTGGTGTTTCATGAAAACTAGTGTGTTAAGGTTAAGGAACTGCATGTATTCTCTTCGCGTTAGAGCTGAAGTAAAAGTTTAAATATTGTTTTCTTTCATTGCAATAAAGTTTATTTATAAATTAACCACGCCCTATTTCTTATATTATCACTCCTGGAACGAATTGATCTTTCCATACCACAGTTTCTTTGCCACTGGTGGGAGCTGCCATGTGTCCATAACACAGCTGAGATTTTTTTTTCCTACTCACCTCTGCCAATGGCAGTCAGCCTTGAGAGGTCAGAGATGTCAGCAAATATCTCCACATTGTTTGTGTCAATGTCTGCCATCACCTTGCTTGCAGGTGTAGCTGAGGTATGATGCCCAGGAGGTCATGATCAGTTGTCAGCTCACCATACAAGAGGTCTTTGGGTATACAGCCACCATCTGTCTAATGAAATTAAAACAGAAAATTCAGCACATCTGGCAGAATCTGTGGAGGGAGAAGCACAGTTGACGTTTCAAGTCCAATATGAATTCTTCAGAGTTACAGACTTGAAACATTGGGCGGGATTCTCCCCTACCCGGCGGGGCGGGCACCTCTGGCAGGACGGGGTGGCGTGAACCACTCCGGCATCGGGCCGCCCCAAAGGTGCGGAATCCTCCACACCTTCAGGGGCTAGGCCGACCCCGGTGTGGTTTGCGCCACGCCGGCCGGCGGGAAAGGGGCTTGGCGCCACGCCGACCGGTGCCGAAGGGCCTCCGCCGGCCGGCGTGAGTTGGCGCATGTGCGGGAGCGCCAGCGTGTGCTGGCGTCATCCCCGCGCATGTGCAGAGGGCTTCGTTTCCACACCAGCCATGGCGGACCAGTACAAACTCCGTTGCAGAAGGATAGAGTGCCCCCACGGCACAGGCCCGCCCGCAGATCGGTGGGCCCCGATCGCGGGCCAGGCCACCGTCTCCCGGTGCCAGATCCCCCCCCAAGAACCCCGAAGGCCGCCCGCGCCGCCAGGTCCCGCCGGTATGGACCTACTCCAAGTTATGCCAGTGGGACTGGCAAAAGATGGGCGGGACGTCGGCCCATTGCGGGCCGGTGAATTCGGGCAGCCCCGGCATCCATTGAGTCGCGCCGGACCCCACCATTTTCTGAGGCGGGCGGCGCGACTCACGCCAGGCCGATTTTTGGGGGGACGGAGAATTAGGAGGACGGCACGGGTGGGATTCATGCCGACCCCCGACGATTCTCCGACCCGGCGGGGGGTCGGAGAATCCCGCCCATTGACTCTGTTTCTCTCCACAGATGCTGACAGACCTGCTGAGATTTTCGTGTTTTTATTTCAGATATCCAGTATCCACATTATTTTGCTTTTATTATTCTCCATCCGATGAACATGGCTGTGCCAGTGCAGATGTTGGCTTAGCAATAATTGTATGCTGATGGAATTTGCATGTTCCAGGACCTCTGAGTTTGTGACCTTTTCCTAAGAGTTGTTGAGGATACATCCCAGACAGCAAAGTTGGAAACTGTTCAGCCAGGTCTCACCACAGAAGAGGTGTGCACCGACGAAGGAGGCTTGGTAGATTCAAAGTTTGGTGTTCTCAGTCAGATTGCTGTTGTTCCCCATGCTCTTACTCTAATATAACAGCTCCAACTTCTGCGATCAGTATGTTGGTTTCAGCATTAAGTTACAGATTACTGGTGATTGTGGAGCCGTGATTGTGAAGCTGTCAACAACCTCCAGGCTCACATTGTCAATGTTGATAGATGGTGTTATGGCAACATGCTGAACCATGACATTTGTGTTCCTGAACTGACGGGCATGAGTCTATCCATTTGCCACTGAAGGTGCTTCTCCGATTTTAAATGCTAGTGAGGCATCGTCAACGTAGACCAGCGCTCTGATAAGGACTTGGTATACCTTTCTCAGGCGAGCAAATATGAACAGCTTTCATCAGTTTTGATATGTAAGTAGCTACTCTCTTGAGATGACCAGAAGGCATATGTCCAACTCGCGATATGCCTAGTATGTTTTTTTAATTCATTCAATGGATTTGGGATTCACTGGCTAAGTCAGCAATTGCCTTTGCTAATTGCCCTTGAGACGGTGCTGGTGAGCAGGAAAGATGGATGTCATCTATTCCTAAACATGAATCTTTTCAGCAAATCCTGCAATTAAGCTGGTACCAAACATTAGTTCACTGTCTGTGCGCAATCTGCATGTTTTCTCGTGTCTGTGTGGGTTTCCTCCGGGCGCTGCGGTTCCCTCTCACAAGTCCTGAAAGACGAGCTTGTTAGGTGAATTGGACATACTGATTTCTCCCTCAGTGTACCCGAACAGGTGCCGGAGTGTGGCGACTAGGAGATTTTCACGGTAGCTTCATTGCAGTGTTAATGTAAGCCTACTTGTGACACTAATAAAGGTTATTATTACTTTTGTGTTCTTTAAGACTCGAATGGGGAGGTTGAAACGGGTCCCTCCTTTTGTGTAGGCCAAGGTCTCCATACATTTTTCCCAGGCTTGCACCCTGGAGAGCAAAGTTCAATTTTGCTTCACAGTGCTGACACAACATAGGCGATAGCAGTTACGATTGATAAACTCTGTTTGATTGGCATAACGAATGGGTGCTATGGGTTTCTCTGATGTTTGTTTTTATTTGTTCATGGGACTGGGAGTCACTGGCTAGGCCAGCATTTATTGCCCATCCCTAATTGTCCTTGAGAGGGCAGTTTAAAGTCAACCACATTGGTGGGAGGGACCATCATGGCCCACTGGTTAGCCACTGCCCTCCTCAAATTGGGCAGCTCTGACTAGTAAGGTGGGCTCACTAGTATCTTTTAAAATAAAATTTGAACATCCAGTTAATAGCTGAATGGAAGATTCGACTTCCGGTGGGGGAAGAGAGCGATCGTGGGCAGCAGAGCTCCTGAGGGGGAAACAGTCGCATCCCGTTTCCCAGGGAGAACTTTCACCGAAGCGTGGAAACCGGCCTGACTAGGCCCCCACCCCCACCTGGCAAGAGAACACGAGAAGAGAGGAGCGGTGGCCCGGAGCAAAGTCATGGACTGATTGCTCAGGAGTGGAGCGAGCGATGAAGAGGCCCCCCCCCGGCCCGACCACGGTGACCACGAGGCGAGCGGCAAAACAAAGGAGGACGCCCGGCCCGACCCTACCAACCCGGTGAGAGAGAGAAGGCAAAAGAAAAGGAGACTAAAGAGGCTCCAGCCGGTCCGCGAAATCGCGGTCTTTTTAAGGGTTTCTTTTTAAATTGAACGTCCCCGAAGTCGGCCCTGCCCCCCTCGCCCTGCCTGATGCACTATCAATTACGACGAGACGAGAGTAGAATGTAATCGAGGCTTTATTACACAGAGATGTGTGGCCTCCTACAGCAGCTGACAAAATGGCTGCTGTACGGAGAGCACACATATTTATACTCCGCCTACTGGGCGGAGCCAGCAGGCAGGGATCTACCCCCGTACCTGTAGTACAGGGGGGTTACCGTGAAACCCATATATATACAGTATAATACATCAGTGGTGACTACCACACTGCCCAAGCGTAAAATCTTTTGGGGGTTTTTTTGGGAAGGGGGAGAAAACAAAATCTTTGGGTCTTTTCTTTTTCAAAGAAAAAAGATTTTTTAAAGTTTTAAAGGGGAAAAAAGAAAAAAAATTCCAGAAGGGAGCCAAAGTAGAGGGAGAAGGCACCAGGAGCAGACAGGGCCAGGGGCAAACCCACTCAGACGAGATGACTGGCGCATGAAGCGGCGGAACGGAAGTTTCGCCGCAACAAAAAGTACAGGGTGAATGGGAGCAGTTTCCCCCTGTGCCAGGGAGGAACTGGAAGGTGTCCTTTGCGAAGGCGCTGAGGGAACACCAGCAGGAAATCAAGGCGGAGGTTAGAGCAGACATGGAGGCAGCAGTGGCCAAGACCCTGGCGGAGATACAGCTCGCCCTGGGCAGAGCAGAGAAGAAACTGGAAGCCCAAGAGGTGACCATTAAGGAGCTGGAAAAGGCCGCGACCGACAAGATCGACCAGATCACGGCCCTGGAGAAGGAGGTGGCGAGACTGGTCACAATGCAGGGGAGCCTGAAGGGCAGAATGGACGATCAGGAGAACCGTTCGAGAAGGCAAAATGTAAGGATAGTGGGCCTACCAGATGGGATTGAGGGTAGAAACCCCACGGCCTACGTGGCCAAGACGCTGGGCAACTTAGTGGAGAGGAAAACTTTCCCCAACCCACCAGAAATGGACGGACCGCATGGGGAGAGCAGTGGCCATCTTGGACGGCCCCCGAACAAAGGGAAACCCTGGAGTGCAGGGGCGCGTACAAAAGGTAAGTATGGTTAATCTCACAGGAATGGGGGGGACAGAAGCCCCCACCAGTATAGTCACCTGGAACGTAAGGGGATTCAACGGCCCAGTGAAAAGATCCAGAGTCCTCACCCACCTAAGAAACATGAAAGCCGACATAGCCTTCCTCCAAGAGACACACCTGAGAGAACAGGACCGACTGCGGGTAAGAAAGGGCTGGGTGGGACAGACCTACTATACCAGCTATGGGACGAGAACCAGGGGGTGGCAATACTGATCAGCACATGGATGACCTTTAGGGCGACAAAGACGGTTATGAACCCAGGGGGACGGTACGTCATGGTCAGTGAGGCCCTGGACGGGGCACCTGGTGCCTTCTCCCTCTACTTTGGCTCCCTTCTGGAATTTTTTGCTCTTTTTTCCCCTTTAAAACTTTTAGTTAACGTGTACCCGGCCAACTGGGACGACACGAGCTTCATCAAGAAGACCATGGCAGAAATCCCTGACAGAGCGACGCACCAACTAATCGGGGGGTGGGGGTCTTCAACTGTGTACAGGACCCAACGACTGACAGATCAAACCCCAAAACCGGGAAAACCTCAAACATGGCAAAGGAACTCGGTCGCTTTATGGAACAGATGGGAGCGGTGGATCCCTGGAGGTTCACCCACCCAGGGGAGAAGGAGTTCTCCTTCTTTTCCCCAGTACACAATGTATACACCAGAATTGACTTCTCTGTGGCAAGGAAAACAGTGCTTCCGGGGCTGGACAAAGCGGAATATTCTGCAATTGTGATATCCGACAACTCTCCACATTACATGGACGTGAGGCTGGAGATGGGCAGGGCCCAACGCCCCACATGGAGGTTGGACAATGCCCTACTAGCAGACAAGGCCTTCAATGAAAATATATCGCAGACCATAGCAGGGTACATGGAGAACAACAAAAACGGGGAGGTCTCACCTTCCACATTCAGAGAAGTGCAAAAGAGGAGAGATTATCGCTTTCAAAGCGTGAAGAGATAGGGAGGAAAGGGCGGCTAAGGCAGCAGCTGGTCGACTCCATACTGGAGGTAGATCGTAAATACTCCGAGGCCCCGACCGTAGAGCTCCTGGCGGCGAGGAAAGAGCTACAAAGGAACTTCGATCTGCTCTCCACGAGGAAAGCAGAGCCCCAACTCCGCCAGGCACAGGGGACCCTGTATGAACACGGTGACAAAGCGAGCCGCCTGTTGGCACACCAGCTGAGAAAGCAGGCAGCCACCAGAGAAATTGCACAAATCAGGGATACCAGAGGCACATTAGAAACAGAACCAGAAAAGATCAACAAAACCTTCAAGGCCTTTTACCAAGGGCTGTACACCTCAGAGCCCCAATGGGGGAGTCCGGGATGAAACGGTTCCGTGATGGACTGGACATGCCAGTCGTGGGGAAGGGCATAAAATGAGGCCTGGAAGCACCACTAGCACTGGGAGAGATCATGGACAGTATTAGCTCCATGCAGGCGGGGAAGGTGCCGGGACCAGACGGATTCTCGGCGGACTTCTACAAAACATTTATGACAGTACTGGCCCCGCACCTGCGGGGGATGTTCACAGACTCGCTGGCTAAGGGCACACTGCCACCCACGCTAGCACAGGCCTCAATCTCGCTGATACCTAAGAGAGATAAAGACCCAACGGAATGTGGGTCATACAGACTCATCTCACTGCTAAACGCAGATGCCAAAATACTGGCCAGAATCCTAGCCAAAAAGCTAAAATACTGCCTACCAGAGGACCGGACGGGCTTTGTCAAAGGTAGACAGCTAACCTCGAACATCAGGTGCCTGCTGAATGTGATAATGACCCCGTCCGGAGAGAGAACACCAGAGGTGATCGTCTCCCTAGATGCAGAAAAGGCCTTTGACAGGGTCGAATGGAAATACCTCATAGAGGTACTGGAGCGGTTCGGGCTTGGAACAGGATTCACCTCCTGGGTAAAGCTCCTATACAACGCTCCCATGGCGAGCGTACGGACAAACAACACCAACTCCCGAAACTTCCAGCTGCACAGGGGCACCAGACAAGGATACCCACTGTCCCCACTGCTGTTCGCTCGAGCGATCGAACCATTAGCAATAGCGCTCAGAGCAGCAAAAAGCTGGAGGGGGATCTGAAGGGGAGGCAGAGAACACAGAGTCTCACTCTATGCAGATGACCTGCTTCTCTACATGTTGGACCCACAAAGCAGCATGGACGGAATCATTGCGCTCCTGAAAGAGCTTGTTGCCTTCTCGGGCTACAAAGTCAACATGAGCAAAAGCAAGATCTTCCTGGTACACCCACAGGTAGGGGGGCAACTCTAATGGAACTGCCGCTTAAACAAGCCCGACACAAATTCCGCTACCTGGGTATCCAAATAGCCCATGACTGGAAAGGGATCCACAAATGGAACCTCACCAGCCTGATAGGGGAAGCAAAAAGGACGTGCAAAGATGGAACACACTCCCACTCTCCCTCGCGGGGAAAGGCCAGACGATCAAAATAAACGTACTGCCCAGGTACCTCTTCCTACTTAGATCTATCCCGATCTACATCCCCAAGGCCTTTTTCAAAGCACTAGACAAACTAATCGTGATGTTCGTATTGGGGGGGGCGGGGGGGGGAAGAATGTTAGGATCCCAAAGAAGGTCCTACAAAAAACAAAATCAAGGGGGGGGAGGCTAGCCCTCCCAAACCTATAATTCTACCACTGGGCGGCGACGGCCGAGCGATTAAGGGGCTGGATCAAGGAGCCAGAAGCCAAGTGGGTGCACAAGGAGAAGGCCTCCTGCAAGGGGACCTCCTTCCGGGCCCTCACCACGGTGGCACTCCTATCCCCACCCAAAAAACACTCCAGCAGCCCAGTGGTGATAGCCACTCTCCAGTCCTGGAACCAACGGCAGCAACAATTTGGCCTAAGCAAAATGTCAGACAAAGCCCCCATTTGCAACAACCACAGGTTCACACCAGCGCTGACTGATGCCACCTTTAAAAAGTGGGGACAGGACGGAGGGACACTGACAGTCAGGGACCTATATACGGACGGCAGGATCGCAACACTGGATGAACTGACGGAGAAATTCCAGCTAGCCAGGGGCAACTCAAAACCTTCCTATGAAAGGAGACAAGGACGTACCCACAACCACCACGACAGACACTACTGGAAGAGTTACTTGGCGCAAACATCCTTGATAAAGGAAACTGTAGTGACATGTATGAACGATTGGTAGAAAGGGCCGACACCGTACTGGACGCAACAAGAAAGAAATGGGAGGAAGACCTGGGGATTTAAATAGGGTGGGGACTCTGGAGCGAAGCACTGCATAGGGTCAACTCCACCTCCACGTATGCAGGCTCAACCTGACGCAGCTAAAAGTGGTACAGAGAGCCCACTTAACAAGAACTCGAATGAGTAGGTTCTTCCCAGAGGTGGATGACAGATGTGAACGGTGCCAAAGTGGCCTGGCCAACCACGCCCACATGTTCTGGTCTTGCCCCAGACTTGATGGGTACTGGACAGCCTTCTTCGAGGCAATGTCCAAGGTGGTGGAGGTGAGGGTGGAGCCCTGCCCGAAAGTGGCGGTCTTCGGGGTATCAGACCAGCCAGATCTATTCCTGGGGAGGAGGGCAGACACCCTTGCCTTTGCCTCCCTGATCGCCCGCCGTAGAACCTGTTCGGCTGGCGGTCAGCAGCACCACCCAAAGCTGCAGACTGGCTGTCCGACCTCTCAGAATCTCTCCAAATGGAGAAAATCAAATTCGCCATCCGAGGGTCAGACGACGGCTTCCACAGAACGTGGGAGCCATTCACCCATCTGTTCTGGGACCTGTTTGTGTCCAACGAACAAGCAGAAGAATAGCCAAGTAGCCAAGAATCAAGGGAAAGTAGCCAAGGCATGAGAGGGAGGGAAAGACCTGGGGGGGAGGGGGGGGCAGCTAAACTTAAGAGAAAAGAAAGGTGAACCACAGGGGAAGGGGGGGGGGGCAGAATGGGGGGGAAGAGGGAAGAAGAAGGAGACAGGGAACAATAGAGGGGAACCGGAGAGGGGGGAGGTGAGGGAATGAAAGCCAGAAGGAGAGCACGGGAAACAACAAACTCGGCAAATACAGTAACAGAGAGCAAGAAAATACAGGAGAAAGACTGGACGAACGGCCAAAGTGTGGAGGTGAAGGCGCAACAACAACGGCAGCAAAAACCGTCCGGGAGAAGCAAGTAACAACACCAACACCAGATCCATTCTCGTATTGCCCTCTCTGTATTGGACATAACCAATGTAATTGTTTCTCCAGCACCCAAATGTATATATACCTCCCCAGTTTTCCCCCCGCCACACAAACATGTGTCTACTTATTTGTTAAATTTAATATTGGTAACTGTACAGAGTTGCTGTTTTTGAGCTGGTGTACAATATCCTACCAGTTTTTTTCATAGTATATTTACAGTTATGTACACAGATTAAAATATATATGTTCAAAAACCCAATAAAAAAAAATTATTTAAAAAATAGCTGAATGGAAGACACAGCAAGATTTCACCTTTTAAGATACTGTAACAAAAGACTAAAAATATCCTTGGCCACTGTCTTCATATACAACTTAGACTTTAAACCACAGAATGGACTACACCCCCACCCCCCTTAGTTTTGGCAAAACCTTAAAAACACACTTCACAGGAATTGTTACTTTGTCCTCTAGTTTACATTCAATTCTCCCAAAATCAGTCTAATATGATTCTTAGATCCAAAGGGTTTACCTCTGTTCTTTTCCTTTCTAACCCTAGAACTGTCCTTCACAGTGAAAGTATTACAGGAGATCCTCCCTGCAGCACAAGCCAGGCAAACCTTCCAGCTTGGTTTTCACACTGTCATGATATTCAGATAAACATCATGGTGCAAACATACATACACACTGATGGACAGATCAACGGACCAATCAATACACACACATCACAGGCAAGAGCATACACACTATAAAACGGGGAACACGACACTTCCCGCTCATTCCAGCAGGAGACAGCTCAGGGCACAGAGCTCACAGCAAGCCACTCAGACATTCACCATGTGCTGAGTGCTTCTCCAAGATAGTGTTAGGGCTAGGTCCACAGGTTAGAGGGTAATGAACAAACCACAGTAACCAGTTTACAGATGTTGTTATTGTTAGTAATAAAACTGAGTTGTACCATCCGCAACCGTGTTGGTTCGTCTGTGTAGCAGAGTACCCAACACGACACACACCTCACACATTTTAAACTTCCACCTGCATTCCAGGAGTGTGGTGAACCAGAGAGACGTTCAGCCTTGAGCTGCTTCCCCTCTCCCAAACCTCGACAGAATAACTCACTTGTCTGTGACATTAAGTGACATTTTAGGAAAGCCTGTAAGACAGTCTTTGCAATAGGTTCCCGTACACTCTTCCCTCTGGCAACATGAATTGCATGGGTCCGGATCCAGGCATAAATACTGATTAGCTATTCTTTCAACAACAACTCTGTCAGATCCTGGAATTAAATGATCAGTACTCTTTCCAACCTGACAATTTTAATATTACTGTCAGGCAGGCTTCAGAACAGCTCACAACGCCCATCACTTTACCATAGAAAGGCACAGTCCCAAAACATAACCCGATAAACCTCATAATTGCAACACCTGTTGCCCTTTGATTGCAAATACCTGGGGCGGGATTCTCCGCAATCGGCGCGATGTCCGCCGATAGGCACCAAAAACGGCACAAATTAGTCCGGCATCGCGCCGCCCCAAAGGTAAAGGGAAAAGGGAAAGGCCTTTGGTGCCACGCCAGCTGGCGCGGAAATGACTTTGTCGTGCGGCGCATGCGCGGGTGCATCAGCGGGCGCTCACGGCATCCCCGCGCATGCGCAGTGGAGGGGGTCTCTTCCGCCTCCGCCATAGTGGAGACCATGGCGAAGGCGGAAGGAAAAGAGTGCCCCCACGGCACAGGCCCGCCCGCGGATCGGTGGGCCCCGATCGCGGGCCAGGCCACCGTGGGGGCACCCCCCAGGGCCAGATCGCCCCGCGCCTCCCCCCCCAGGACCCCGGAGCCTGCCCGCGCCGCCTTGTCCCGCTGGTAAGAGAGGTGGTTTGATTCTCGCCGGCGGGACAGGCATTCCAGCAGCGGGACTTCGGCCCATCGCAGGCCGGAGAATCGCTGGGGGGGGGGCCACCAACCTGCGTGGCGAGATTCCTACCCCCGCCGAATATCCGGTGCCGGAGAATTCGGCAACCGGCGGGGGCGGGATTCACGCCAGCCCCCGGCGATTCTCCGACCGGTGGGGGGTCGGAGAATCCTGCCAAAGTGAGAGAGTGACCTGCCATATCTAGGTTGCTGCCCGGACACCTTGATGGGCCTGGTCCAGTTCAAAGATACACTTGTGGGCTGTTCCTTGGGATAATTCACACAAGTCCCCGCTTGAGCCCTGGAATGAATTTGAGGCATAAAAGTTCAGGGCTGTGGTGACCTTGACTGCCACCTGGGAGCAGGTATCCTCCACATGGTGCCAAGTCCACAAGGATATGGCACAGGTGCCGCACCGCCCCTTTGTTGAGGCGGAGCCTCCTGCGGCACATGTTGTCCAGCACCTCCTCAAATATCCACTGATGCCTGTACACATTGGGCTGTCGCCGGCCTCCTCCTCTAGGTCCCTCCCTCGCCTGATGGGTGGCCATGCCCTCAGGGTGTGGTCGGGACCCTGCACATGGGCTGCCGCCTGGAGTCTCTGTCGAGGCTGTGCCGCCATACTCCGGCATCTGTTCGGGTACACAGAGGGAGAATTCAGTCCAAATTACCTAACAGCCGTCTTTCGGGACTTGTGGGAGGAAATTGGAGCAACTGGAGGAAACCCACGCAGACACAGGGAGAACGTGCAGGATCCGCACAGACAGTGACCCAAGCCGGGAATCAAACCTGGAACCTATCATAATATCCACGCATGTACATAATGAAGTGCAGACAGGCAGTGATTGACACACAGGATAACCAGTAAGCACACAGAACAGTGCAGCCAATCACCAGACATGACACCACCACTATAAAGCCAGAGGGCACTAGGTTTCCCGTCCTCTCTGGACCCAGCCACTGAGACAGTCAGAGTCCACGAGCTAGCACAGTGCAAACACCATGAGGTAGCTAGTAAGTCTGGTCTGGCTAGTACAAGGTCTCCAGTCAGTTCAGTATAGTGTTGACCCACAGTTAAATATGTATGTTAGTTCTATCATTCAATAAAACCGTGTTGGATCTTCTACAGTGTTAGAGGTCTGTTTCTCGCATCAAGTGCAGTCCACACCGAACCGACCTGCCGAACACATCATGGTACCACGGAGTGATACTGAAAATTGACGGACGTACCTCGAGTGAATCAGCATTGACCCGCAGGCAGCCATCCGGTGACATGGAGCGCACTATTTCTCTCACCGCGGGGGACCACGCCATCCACATCTACAACTCCCTCACGTTCGCTGACGGCGAAGACAAAACAAAATTCAAAACAGTCCTGCTGAAGTTTGACAGCCACTGCGTCATTGAGGTGAATGAGAGCTTTGAACGGTACGTTTTCCAGCAGAGGCTGCAGGGTAAGGATGAACCTTTCAGTCCTTCGTCACCCATCTCCGCATCCTAGCGCAGTCATGTAGCTATGACTCGATGGCTGATTCCATGATCCGGGATCAGGTCGTTTTCGGGGTCCACCGCGACTCCCTTCGGCAGCAGCTCCTGAAAGTCAAACAGTTGACCCTCTCTGTCGCTATCGAGGCGTGCGTTGTCCATGAGCATGCTAAGAATCGTTACTCCCACATCAGGGCGGCAGAAACTGCAAAGCTGGCCTCCCACGAGGCGGAACGGGTGCAGGCCATTGCACAAATGCAGGGCCTGAGCATCGAGGAGAATGGCCGCTTTGCGCTCTTTTCCCAGGTCCCTGCGCATGCGCGCCACAACCGAGTGGACGACGAGCCCGACAACCCGACTGTGCAGGTGCGTACGTTGACCGACGGCACTGCGCATGCGCGATGGCGCACGGAACGCGCTGACGTCGGCGTCATGACGTGTCCGAATTGTGGCTCTGCCCACTTAAAGCGGCAATGTCCGGCAAAAGGACGCCGGTGTCTACAGTGTGGCAAGCTTGGCCACCAAGCAGCCCTTTGCAGATCTGCTCCACCGCTCAGCAGCCAGTGATCCCAGCTGCGGTGCAGAAGTGTCCGCTCAATACAACAAGGCATGCCAGATTCCGATCCCGACAGCCCAACGGGCCCTGATGCTGAGTGCCTCAAGTCCCCATACTGGGTGGGCATCATAACTACACATGCGCTGCCTTCCACCACACTTACACAATGCCTCTCGATCCTCAGTGTGGATCCCGACGATGAGTGGTCTGCTGTCCTCACAGTGAACAAGGCCCACATCCGGTTCAGGCTGGACACCGGCGCATTGGCGAACCTCATCTCGAAATCCGACCTCAACACCATCCGCGCCAAACCAAGCATTCTTCCACCGGCCTGCCAGCTCCTTGACTACAATGGCAACGCAATAGCTGCCAGTGGCTCGTGTCAACTGGGGGTATCCAATAAGGCGATCAAGGCGACGCTGCGGTTTGAAATCGTCGGGCTTGACAGAGCATCTCTGCTCGGTGCTCGAGCCTGCAAGCTCCTGAACCTTGTTCAGCGCGTCCACACCATGTCATCATCACCGGCAACTGCCTCGCCCGATGGAAACTTGAAAGCCGACATAGATGACATCATCACGCAATACCACAGTGTGTTCGACGGAATGGGCACGCTCCCATACCGATACAAAATCCTGCTCAAGCCGAACGCCACCCCTGTAATTCATGCACCTCGCCGGGTGCCGGCGCCCCTCAAGGATCATCTGAAGAAGCAATTACAGGACCTCCAAGACCAGGGCATCATATCAAAGGTTACAGAGCCCACAGACTGGGTCAGCTCCATGGTCTGCGTCAAGAAGGCGTCAGGGGAGCTTCGCATTTGCATTGACCCTAAGGATCTAAACCGAAACATCATGAGAGAGCATTATCCGATACCAAAACGTGAAGAGTTGACCAGTGAGATGGCTCATGCCAAATTCTTTACTAAGCTCGACGCCTCCAAGGGTTTTTGGCAAATACTTTTTTTAATAAATGTTTTATTAAAGTTTTTCCAATGAGCGTTTTTACATAACAAAAATAGAAATTCGGATAATAATAAGAAATAGCCCAAAGCTTACAATGAAACTACTTACACAACAGAATTTTTTTTTTTTAAACAGCACAAGGTGGGTTTTGTCCCCATGCCCAACTCACATTATATAACAGTATATTCAGACATCACCCTGTCGTGGATCCTACCCGGGGGCAGCAACGGAAATGTCCCCACCTGTTTTCTAAGAAAGTCCCGAACCTGAAGGTACCTGAACGCATTCCCCGGGGATAGGCCGAACTTCTCCTCCAGCGCCTGCATGCTGGGGAAAGTCCCGTCTATAAACAGGTCCCCCATCCTCCTAATACCTGCCCTATACCAGCCTTGGTATCCCCCATCCAACCTACCCGGAGCAAATCTGTGGTTATTCCGTATCGGGGTCCACACCGAGGCCCCCTCCTCTCCCCTGTGTCTCCTCCACTGCCCCCAGATCCTCAGTGCCGCCGTCACCACCGGACTAATGGTGTATCGCGCCGGCGAGAACGGCAGCGGAGCCGTAACAAATGCCCCTAGACTGGTGCCTCTACAAGACGACGCCTCTAACTGCCCCCACGCCTCCCCCTCCTCCATCATCCTTTCCTGATCATGGCCACATTGGCCGCCCAGTAATAACTGCAGAAGTTCGGCGGAGCCAGTACCCCCCCCCCCCCGGCTACGCTCCAAGAATACCCTTTTGACTTGCAAGGTTTTTTTCGCCCACAACACAAAGATGTGCAGGGTAGGATAATGGGCCATGCTAAATTGCCCCTTAATTGGAAAAAAAATAATTGAGTACTCTAAATGTATTTAAAAAAATAAGTTGCACAGGGGAAGAATGAATGATTTGTAGCTATTTTTGAACAACAATGTGAGATTAGGTATTTTGCATCAGTTTGTCATTTTAATGTGCATTTCTGTAGGTAATCCTCTCTCGCTTTGGATCTTTTTCCTTCTGATAGTCTGTCATGTCAGATATTGTTTTCCAGTTTTCTCCATGTTCTTCATACGTGAAATCATCACAATAGTATAATTGCTGCAAGTTTATTAACAAAAAGCATGATTTTGAACAAGCTTGATTTGGTACAGAGAAAGAGAGAATTTGAACATGAAGGGACACATTTAATTGTAAACATTGATTATACTGTGTAGGCTGTCCTCAACCTTGTAGCATTAGACTCATTATGAGTGGCACTTACAAAGCTTATAAATTGGCAACCAATTTTGACTTTACAATGTCGGTTTCAACTTTATGATGCAGCACCAGGACATTCATACATACACATTGATGTTCTGCGCCATCCACCCTTCTGACTGGACAGTTCAAACCGTCTTTATTAGGTTGGAAACTAGTGTTTTCTTCTGTTCAATTTTTTGGCATAACCATTGCGATTTTAATGCATTTATATGCTTATGTTGTATTTAATATGTGCTCAGACTCGTGGAAATTGAAGGTTAAACAGGAAACCAACAGTGAACGATAGCTTCCTCATTTCCCCACCCTAACTGAGAAACTTGTGTTAAGGGGTGCAGGCATCAACAGCTGCCTCGGTGACTTGGCAGGGCAAATGTTCAGAGCATTTAACACCGCCGGGTGCCCCTTGAGTGATTTCAAGTCTTGGTGCAGGAATCAATCCCCCATTTATAACATTGTACTTACGGGAAAATCTGTTCCGACTTACAACATTGCGACTTGGTTTTCAGAAATCACATTGTGCCATAAGTCCCAGGACTGCCTGTACTCTCTCTCTATCCCTCCCTCCTTCTCTCCATTAATGGGAAGGTGAAATTTTATCAGCTGAAATTGGGATTAATCAATGATAAGCAGATATGATCCAAGAGCATTCAACAGAAAATTTGGACATTATTTTAAAATTGAGTAATACAATAGATTAGCAGAATATCTGTCTTCCTGCTGTAGAAACATTTTTTTCCCATCAAGCACAGGAGCCCAATGGTTTGGCTACTTTGGAACCCAAGATGATGTACATACCATTGTTCGAGATGTAATCCTATCAGCAGATATTAAAACTCTTGTAAACATCTGTTTCAGAAAAATCACCCAAGCCACTCTTGAAGATACATTTTTCACTTCAATACCTATTGCCATTTCCATATTTTTAATTCTCCTATGCTATTAGTAGTAGCAGAAGGATTTGTTTCATTCCTGTTTATAAATGTCATATTAAATAAAGTCCAAGAGGAATACTTTCTGGTTGAAGTATTCCCAGTCCCATCTCTTACTGAAAATAGATAGTTCTTAACAGCTGGGTTTAAGAACAATATTTTCATGGCAGGTTAATGTGGAAATAAAATCCCAACACACTTTCCCATGGGAAGAAAAACAAATCTTGAGCAGTTGCGGGTAGGTTTGATGGGATGATAAAAGCATATGTTAACTGTAAGGACTGAGGTAACATATTGAAAGTATTTAGGGAGCGATGTCCAGAAGATAGGCCCAATAAGCTAAATTCTCTGCCATCAATGATGATAAGTGGCCAGGATGGGAGCGTTAAATAGCCTGGAGTTAAGGCTGGATGGCATTCCAAAGGTACGGAGGGCGGGGGGGGGGGGGGGGGGGGGGGGGTTAGATGGTGGCTGGTGGAGGGCAGCGGCTTGTAAAATAAGGTAAGCATTTTAAACTTGATTTTCAGAATTGGAGAATTCTGGATTAGCTATGTGTGGCAAAACCATAAATATGTTCTCGATAAATGTAGTTATAGTTTCCCTATGCATAGTTTACAAAAAACATCTCAATGCATTTACAATTAATTACTCATTTTTCATTTTATCCACACTACAACTGGCTTCCACCAATCAGAAACTGGAGTACCGTAGAAAATTAAAGTTATGGATTGTCTATATATTCCACCCACAAAGATCAAATGAAGCGCTGGATTCTCCGCTTTGCCACGCCGGAAGCAAGAATCACGATCGGCGGAGAATCATACAATACTGAAAAAATATCTGTTTTGTGCCCAGCGCCAATTCCTACACCATGCTCCAGTTCTATGCCGGTGGCGATATTGAGGTTTTAGCCTGTGCAGGCGGATCCACGCCAAACCGTCATTTGCGTTGTAAGGGTCCTTCCTGTTTATTTCCCCTTTTATTTTTCCGTTACTATTTTTGATCCATGGATGATTAATGGACATGTATCTTTAAGTCAAGCAGCAGAATTCATAATAATCTTTATTATTATCACAAGTAGGCTTACACTGCAATGAAGTTACTGTGAAAATTCCCTAGTTGCCACATTCTTTTAAAAAAAAAATATATTTATTAAAGTTTTTTAACACAATTTTTCTCCCTTACAAACAATAACCCCCCCACCGTAACAAAAGAAACCCAGGAAATCGCACAGAGCAAGATATATACATGGCAAAATGATATATTTACACAGCTTTGTACACTGGCTCTCTCCCGCACGTGCCAGTTTCCCCAACCCTTCATGTTATCTCTTGCTCATCCACCCTCCCAGGAAGTCCCCCCTTTCCCCCCCCTTCCCCCCCCCTCCCAGGACGTCCCCACCACCCCCCCCCCCCCCCCACCCCCCAAGGTTGCTGCTACTGCTGACCGACCTTCCTCTAACGCTCCGCGATATAGTCTAGGAACGGTTGCCACCGCCTGTAGAACCCCTGCGCAGACCCTCTCAAGGCGAACTTTATGAACCCAGCCATATCATTTATCCAGGCCTCCAGGCTGGGGGGCTTCACCTCCTTCCACATTAGCAAGATCCTTCGCCGGGATACTAGGGACGCAAAGGCCAGAATGCCGGCCTCTTTCGCCTCCTGCACTCCCGGTTCATCCACTACTCCAAATATTGCTAGCCCCCAGCTTGGCTTGACCCGGACTTTCACCACCTGAGATATTGCTCCCGCCACTCCTCTCCAGAACCCCTCCAGTGCCGGGCATGACCAAAACATATGGACATGGTTCGCCGGGCTCCCTGCGCACCTTACACATCTGTCCTCTACCCCAAAGAACCTACTCAACCTCGCCCCCATCAAGTGCGCACTGTGGACCACCTTAAATTGTATCAGGCTGAGCCTGGCACACGAGGAGGAGAAATTAACCCTACCTAGGGCATCAGCCCACAGACCTTCCTCGATCTCCTCCCCCAGCTCCTCCTCCCATTTACCCTTCAACTCTTCTACCAGCGCTTCCCCCTCTTCTTTCAACTCCTGGTGTATTTCCGACACCTTGCCCGCCCCGACCCATGCACCCGAGATCACCCTATCTTGAACTTCTTGTGCCGGGAGCAACGGGAATTCCCTCACCTGTCGCCTCACAAAAGCCCTCACCTGCATATATCTAAAGGCATTTCCCGTGGGTAACTCAAACTTCTCCTCCAGTGCCCCTAGGCTCGCAAACATCCCGTCGATGAACAGGTCCCCCATTCTTCCAATCCCCGCTCGATGCCAGCTCTGGAACCCCCCCGTCCATCTTCCCGGGACAAACCGGTGGTTACCCCTGATCGGGGACCACACCGATGCTCCCATTGCACCCCTGTGCCGTCTCCACTGGCCCCAGATCCTTAGCGTTGCCGACACCACCAGGCTCTTGGTATACTTTGTCGGCGAGAGCGGCAGCGGTGCAGTCACCAACGCCCCCAGGCTCGTTCCTTTACAGGACGCCATCTCCATCCTCTTCCATGCCGCACCCTCTCCCTCCATAACCCACTTGCGGATCATCGCCACATTTGCTGCCCAGTAGTAGCTCCCCAGGTTTGGCAGCGCCAACCCTCCTCGGTCCCTACTGCGTTCCAGGAACCCTCTCCTTACTCTCACGGTCTTATTCGCCCACACAAACCCCATAATACTCCTGCCTACTCTCTTTAAAAAAGGCCTTAGTGATCACGATGGGAAGGCACTGAAACACAAACAGAAACCTCGGAAGGACCACCATTTTGACCGACTGCACTCTACCCGCCAGCGAGAACGGTAACATGTCCTATCTTTTGAAATCCTCCTCCATTTGCTCCATCAACCTCGTCAGATTCAGTTTATGTAGGGTCCCCCAACTCCTGGCTATCTGGATCCCCAGATACCGAAAGCTCCCCTCCGCCCTCCTCAGCGGTAGGTCCCCTATCCCTCTTTCTTGGTCCCCCGCCTGTAATACAAAGAGCTCACTCTTCCCTACATTGAGCTTATAGTCCGAAAACTCCCCAAACTCCCTTAGAGTCTGCATGACCTCCACCATCCCCTCCATTGCATCCGCCACGTACAGCAACAGGTCATCCGCATATAGCGACACCCGATGCTCTTCTCCCCCTCGGACCATCCTTCTCCATTTATTAGACTCCCTCAGTGACATGGCCAATGGTTCATTCGCCAATGCGAACAACAGGGGGGACAGGGGGCACCCCTGACTCGTCCCTCGGTACAGTCGAAAGTACTCCGACCTCCGCCGGTTCGTCACTACACTCGCCATCGGGGCTCTGTAAAGGAGCTTAACCCAATTGATAAACCCTACCCCGAACCCAAACCTACGCAGCACCTCCCAGAGGTACTCCCACTCTACTCGGTCAAAGGCCTTCTCCGCGTCCATAGCTGCCACTATCTCCGCCTCTCCCTCCTCCGTTGGCATCATTATCACGTTTAAGAGCCGCCGCACATTGGTGTTTAGTTGCCTGCCCTTTACAAATCCCGTCTGGTCCTTGTGGATAACCCCCGGGACACAGTCCTCGATCCTCGTGGCCAGCACTTTTGCCAGCAACTTTACATCCACATTGAGGAGCGAGATCGGCCTGTGCAATCCACATTGCAGTGGGTCCTTGTCCCGCTTTAGGATCAAAGAAATTGTCGCTTCCGACATTGTCGGTGGCAGGGCCCCCTCCTCTCTTGCCTCATTAAAGGTCCTCACCAGTAGTGGGGCCAACAGGTCTGCGTACTTCCTGTAGAACTCCACCGGGAATCCGTCCGGTCCCGGGGCCTTCCCCGCCTGCATGCTCCCCAAACACTTGCTCAGCTCCTCCAACCCAATTGGTGCCCCCAAACCAGCCACCTCTTGCTCCTCCACCCTTGGGAATCTCAGCTGATCTAGGAATAGTCTCATCCCCTCTTCCCCCGCTGGGGGCTGGGATATGTGCAGCTCTTCATAAAAGGCCTTGAATACCTCGTTTATTTTCGTCGCACTCCGAACCGTGGTTCCCCTTCCATCTTTGACTCCCCCTATTACCCTCACTGCCATCCTCTTACGGAGCTGGTGTGCCAGCATCCGACTAGCCTTTTCCCCATACTCGTAGGTCGCCCCCTGCGCTTTCCTCCACTGTGCCTCCGCCTTCCCTATGGTTAACAGGTCTGGAGCCGTCGTCTTTCCCCAAGTAATCTTTCCTCCGGGGCCTCTGCGTATCTCCTGTCCACTCTCAAAATCTCCCCCACTAACCTCTCCCTTTCCATACCCTCTGTCTTCTCCCTATGAGCCCGAATGGAAATTAGCTCTCCCCTGATCACCACCTTCAACGCCTCCCATACCACCCCCACCCGCACTTCCCCGTTGTCATTGGCCTCCAAGTACCTTTCGATACACCCCCTCACCTTCCCACACACCACCTCATCCGCCAGCAGTCCCACATCCAGCCGCCACAACGGGCGTTGGTCCCTCTCCTCTCCCAGCTCCAGTTCCACCCAGTGCGGGGCATGGTCCGAAACGACTATAGCCGAATACTCCGTCCCCTCCACCCTCGGGATGAGCGCCCTACCCAGAACAAAGAAATCTATCCGGGAGTAGGCTTTGTGTACATGGGCTAGTTGCCACATTCTGGCGCCTGTTCGGGTACGCGGAGGGAGAATTCAGAATGTCCAAATTACCTAACAGCACGTCTTTCGGGACTTGTGGGAGGAAACCGGAGCACCCGGAGGAAACCCACGCAGACACGGGGAGAATGTGCAGACTCCGCACAGACAGTGACCCAAGCCGGGAATTCGGAAATTACCAGAGGGAATACTAGTTTTTGCTGGTTTGAACAGGAAGTTTCAGACTTGCTGGCACCAGAGAGAGAGTTGGGGTGGGTTTGATTAATTGGCTAGTGGCCACTAAATGCACCCAAAAGGCCATACTCTGCCTGGTAATGGGTGGTGATTGGATCCTATCCCAGTGGAATGCTTTTAAGTGTCCCTAGGAATTTCAGTATGCCTCCTGGCACCTTTAGTAAAGATCCTGCTCTCTTCCCTCGTGTTTCTATAGAAAGGCTGTATTCCTGGGGTTGCAGAGAATCTGAGTGAGCGAATCTACAGGAAATCACTTACAGGCTGCAGATAAAAGCAAGGCCTTCTCACTCTCCGGAAAAGCTGTTGGTGCTGTATTTCTGAAACTACAGAGACTGGAATGAACCTGCAATAAAACCATGAACTGGAATAAAGTGCTGGAAACACCCAGCTGAAGCAAAGTCACTTTTTTTCATTTACTTATGTATTTTTAAAATCCCTTTCTTCGCCTCTGTGTTTGCCTGTCTTCTGTGTGTGTGCGGGTGGGGGGGGGGGGGGGGGGGGAGCAAGTTAAAGCGGGGAACTAGGCATTAGATAATAGCTTTTTAAATGTATTTCAAACATATTCAAAAGTACAAAGACGTAAATCAAAAACCATTATCAACACCCCGCAGTTCACAGTTGTGAAACATTTTCTCCTGTTCACCCCCCCCCCCCCCCCCACCCCCCGGCGGCAAACAATTCCTCAAACATTCTCATGAATATTCCACACTCAAAGCCCTCCGCTAATCCCCTCAACTCAAACTTGATCTTTCCCAGCCGGAGGAAATCCCCCAGCCAGGCTGCCACACCCGGTGGCATTGCCGATCACCAATCCAACAGAATCCTTCACCGGGTAATAAGAGAGGCAAAGGCCACAACATCGCCCTTCCTCCCCTGCATCAGCTCCGGCATTTCCAATACCCCAAAAATTGGGTCCGGCTTGACCTCTACCACCACACTCTTCGATAGCGTCCTGAACACCCCTCCCAGTATCTCACTAACTTCTCGCAGCCCCAGAACATATGTGTGTTATTCACTGGTCCTCGCCCACACTTGTCACACTCATTTGCCTCCCCCTAGAAGTACCCACTCATCCTCGCCCGAGTCATATGCACCCAATACACCACACCTTAAATTGAATCAAACTCATCCTCACACATGAGGAGGTCAAATTTACCTTACGCATCGCCTCACTCCACACTCCCCATCCTATCACCCCCCGCACCCCCCCAGCTCCTCCTCCCATTTATTCTTAATCCTCACGACCTGCGCTCCCCCGTGCTCCCCCAGCCACCAATATATATCACCAATCCTGCCCTCCCCTTCCACATGCAGCAGCAGCAACTGCTCCAACAGGGTAAACTCCGGCAGCTTGGGAAACCCTCTCCATTCTTTCCACGCAAAGTCCCTCATTCGCATATACCTGAACTCACTACCTGTCGGCAACTCCACCCTCTCACGCAGCTCTTCCAGACCAGCAAGCCTCTCCTCCAGGTATAGATCCCTCGCCTTCACCAGCCCCGCCTCCCTCCACTTCCAATACATGCCAGCCGTCTCCCCGGCTTAAACCTGTGGCTTCCACACAGCAGTGTCAGCACCGATATCCCCTCCATCCTGAAGTGCTACCCCACTCTAATCATGGGCTGTACCACTGGGCTCACCGTGTACCTCCCCGGCGCCAGCAGAAGCGATGCTGTCACCATGGCCCTCAGGCTGTATCCACTATATAGACTCTTCCTCCATCCGAACCCGCTCTAACTCCTCTCCTTCTCACCTCCATCTCACCTTCTCCACCCAGTAGTAATGCAGCAGGTTTGGTAGCTCAGCCCCCCCTTTCTGCTTCGCCCTCTTTATCCTAGGTACCTTCCCCGCCCCTATAAACACTGAAATTACTGTGTTCAGAGAGACCTTCAGGCTGGAGATCGGGAGGGTCTGGAATACAAACAGGAACCTGGGCAGAATGTTCATTTTAACCACCTGGACTCTCCGCCAGTGTCAGGTGCAGCGTATCCCAGCTCCGAAAATCCCACCTCCTAAAATCCCCCATAACCTCCTCCACCAATGTTGTCAGGTTCCACCTGTTCATCGTCGACTACTCCCCCGTCACCTTGACCCCCAGATGCCTGAACCTGTCCCTGGCTATCCTAAATGGCAATGCCCCCAGATTGGCTCCCGACCAGCCTCATTCACCGGAAACACCTTACTTACGGAACACTCTTTCCGACATTCAACTTTTTAAAAATTCATTCATGGTACGTGGGCATTGCAGGTTATGCCAGCATTTATTGCCCATCCCTAATTTCCCTTTGAGGGGCAGTTAAGAGTCAACCCACTCCTGTGGGTCAGGAGTCACATGTAGGCCAGAGCAGGTAAGGAGGGCAGATTTCCTTCCCTAAAGGACATTAGTGAACCAGATGGATTTTTGCGACAATCAACAATGGTTTCATGGTCATCACTAGATTTTATAATTATTGAATTCAAATTTCACCATCTGCAGTGGCGGTATTTGAACCTGGCACCCCAGAGCTGTACACTGCGTCTCTGGATTGCAAGTCCATTGACAATACTACTATGCCACCACCTTCCCACTTATAACCCAAGAAGTCCCCGAACCACTTTCTAATGTGTCCATAATTCTCCCCATAATCTCCAATGGGTCTGCAGCCAACAGCAGCAGGTCATCTGCGTATAGCAACACCTTGTGTTCCCTACTCCCCCTCATAATACCCTGCCACTCTACTGACCCCCTAAGGGCCATCACCAAGGGCTCTAACATCAGCGCGAACAACAGCGGCGACAGCGGACATCCCTGCCTTGTTCCCCTGTGCAACCCGAAACTCCGTGAACTCATCTCATTCGTCTGTACCTCACCACCGGGGCCACATACAACACACGCACACACATCACAAACTATGGGCCAAACCCACGTCTTCCCAGAATCTCAAACAGGTACCTCCACTCCACCCAGTCAAAAGCCTTCTCTGTGTCCATAAAGACCACCACCTCCAATAAACGCCTCTTTGGGGTCATGATTACATTTAGTAGCCTCCTGATGTTACTGGAAAGCTGCCTGACCTTCACAAAACCCATTTGGTCCTCCGTGACCACCGCAAGATTTCATCCTTCCATCCTCCCCGCCACTAACTTGGTCAACATTTTCACAACCATGTTTAGCAGTGAAATGGGCCTATGTGACCCACATTCCAATAGGTCCTTCCTCTTCTTCAGGATTAGCGTGATCGATGCTTGGGTCAGTGTCTCTGGTAGCTTCCCTTTCTCCAGCACCTCGCTAAACATTCCCAGCAAATGTGGTGCAAACTCTGTCGCAAACTGTTTATAGAACTCCACCGGGTAATCGTCCGGTCCGGAGCCTTCCCTGACTTCATCCCCTTTATACTGTCCATCACCTCTCTCAGCCCTAGCGGCTTCTCCAGTGCCTGCCTCCTATCCTCATCCAGCCTTGGGGATTCCAGCTCATCCAAAAACTGCCCCATATCCCCTTCCTCACCACCCGGATCGGCCCTATATAACTTCTCATAATACTTACTGAACACCTCGTTAATCTTCTCTGGCTCCGACACTACCTCCCCTTCCCTGCCTGCACCTTCAGAATTTCCCTGGACATGGCCTGCCTCCATAGCTGATGGTCCAGCATGCGGCTCACCTTCTCTCCATATTCATACTTCACCCCCCTCGCTGCCCCTCCGTAGCTGCCCAATGCCTTCCCAGTCATCAGCCTGTCAAACTGCCCCTGTAACCTTTCTCTCCGCCAATCCCTCCTTGGAGGGGGCACACAAACACTTCCTGTCCACCTCGACTATCTCGTCCAGCAACCGCCCACACTCCTCACTCCTCCTCCTGTTTCTGTGCAGCTTGAATGAGAAAACCTCCCCCTGAACGATCACCGTCAATGCCTCCCAAAACATGGCCGCCGAGACCTCCCCGCTCTGGTTCAACTCCACACAATCTCTGATCACCGATCTCACCTTCTCACAGAACCCCTTGACCGGCAAAAGCCCCAAATGCAACCTCCATCCCGACCTCTGCCCTGACTTGAGCTAAGCCTAATCTCCAACCAATGCAGCACATGGTCTGAGATCACAATTCCCGGGTCACTGTCAGTGTGGAGTTTGCACATTCTGCCCGTGTCTGCGCGGGTCTCACCCCCACAACCCAAAAGGATGTGCAGGGTAGATGGATTGGCCATGCTAAATTGACTCTTACTTGGAAAAACTGAATTAAAAAAGACTTACGGCTTGACCTATCCACGCTCGGATCCAGTACGCAGTTAAAATCACCCCCCATAATCAAGTGATGCGTGTCTATGTCCAGAATCGTTCCCAGCAATCCCATCACAAACCCCACGTTGTCCCAATTTGGTGCATAAACATTCACTAGCGCCATCAGCATCCCCGCCAACAGCCCCGCGCACTATCACATATCTGCCACCCGGGACCCGCACTTCCTTGGCCCCTACAAACCTTGTTAAACCTGGCATGCCTCTTCGCCAGCCCTGTTCCGATATCTTGATAGATTCGGACCCTGTTTCCCTCCCATTTGCAGTTCCACTTCTCCCTAGCCCATCGCAGGATCTTTCCCTTCTCCACAAACTTATGGAGCATCACAATCTACGCCCGTGGTGGCTCCCATGCTCTCAGCTTCTGCCTTAGGAACTTATGCGTCCTATTCACCTCCGGGGCTTTGTCCAGCACCCCGTCCATCACCAGCCCCGCCAGAATCCTTGAGATGTATCTCGTAACACTTGTACCTTCCACACCCTCAGGCAGGCCAACGATATGCAGGTTCTGCCTTCTGGACCTGTTCTGCTCCTCTACGTTTGCCCTTAGCGACTTGCAAAGTTCCCCCAGGAGCCCCATCGGGCCCCCTCCATTGCCACCACCCGATCACTGTGATCGGACATCATCTTCTCCATCTCCCAGGTCTGCCTCCAGATATTTCTCAATTCTCTCCATCCATCCTTTCAAGAGTGCGACTGCTCCCTCGATGGCCTTCGACCAATCCGCATGCATCTCATTTCGCTGCTGGTGGACCTCCTCTCCAATAAGCGCCATCAACTGCTCCATCTGGGGATTTCCAACTTGCGAGAACCCCCCCTGCCATCTATTCAATTGTTACTGCACCACAGGTCTCCTCCAGTTCCTTTGCCAGGTCTTTAACCTTTTCCTGCTGGGTCTGGTAGCCAACAGACATGCCACTCATGGGGAGAACGTATCCTCCACACCTTCAGCTACGCTTTCCCGTCAAAATTGCCCCACTTTCGGGTAAAAAGAGCTCAAACCAATGCGTTCGAGCTGGAGGTGCCCTGTGTGGGATCACTCACTCCATGGCCACCACCGGAAGTTAACCAGTTATATTTGCTGCGGATTTCATTGTAATTCTTGTGATAAATAAACCGTAATTGTGTTTACCTTCACATGTTTACTTGGTGACTGTAGCGCACAAAGACTCCAAGAGATGAATAGAGTGAAGTCGATGAGGCTTTATTAAGCATGACTGTTCCCCCGCAGTTCAGTAGTAGACTGCCTGCGGGGGAGGACTCCTGGTACTTATACTCCGCCTTCAGGGCAGAGCTAGAGGTCAACATCCAACCAGGACCCGGGATCTGACAGCCAATGACATCACGGCTTCACAGTCCCACATGACCCCTAATGCATACTACCACATTCACCCCTTGTTAAAAATGAACCCGGCGGGGTGATGCTTCGCATGGTGGTAAGGGTTTACAAGGCTGGTCCTGGGAGGAAAACTTTCGCATGTTATTACAGTATGTACAAGGTTTTTTTTTGTTTCGAACTATTTCCAGTAATCGTCAGGAAAAAAAAGACAAAATGTTCTCGTTAAAAGTCCACATATTGTAGTGTTAGATCGACGCCACGAGTCGGTCGGGTGGTCTGGTCGTCCGTGTCGATCGCCTCGGCCCCGGTGGTGGTGGTGGTGCTTGTTCCGGTGTTGTCGTCTCCGGGAGCCTTACGGTTTCAGCTTGGGCTTCACTCCTGGTCGAGCCTGGGAGGAGGGCCGATCCTCCTGGGAAGGGGGCGGTCGCGGGGTGCGGCGGTGGCAGGAAGGGGGTGATTGGTGTCGGGGGGTGTGTGTGTTGCCAGCGGGCGCCAGATCTTGCAGGGAGACCGTGTCCTGTCGGCCGTCGGGGTACTCCACGTAAGCGTACTGCGGGTTCGCGTGGAGGAGGTGAACCCTTTCGACCAACGGGTCCGACTTGTGCGCCCGCGCATGTTTTCGGAGCAAGATGGGTCCTGGGGCCGCCAGCCAGGTCGGCAGCGACGTTCCAGAGGAGGACTTCCTGGGGAAGACAAGGAGGCGCTCATGAGGCGTTTGGTTAGTGCTAGTACACAGTAGTGACCGGATGGACTGGAGGGCGTCCGGGAGGACCTCCTGCCACCGTGAAACTGGGAGGTCCCTGGACCGTAGGGCCAGTAGGACGGTCTTCCAGACCGTGCCGTTCTCCCTCTCTACTTGCCCGTTCCCCCGGCGGTTGTAGCTGGTCGTCCTGCTCGAGGCTATACCGTTGCTGAGCAGGAACTGGCGCAGCTCGTCACTCATGAAGGAGGACCCCCTGTCGCTGTGGACGTATGCAGGGCAACCGAACAGTGTGAATATGGTGTTCTAGGCTTTAATGACTGTGGCCGCGGTCATGTCAGGGCAGGGGATGGCGAATGGGAAGCGGGAGTACTCGTCCACCACATTAAGGAAGTATGTGTTGTGGTCGGTGGAGGGGAGGGGTCCTTTGAAATCCAGACTAAGGCGTTCAAAGGGATGGGAAGCCTTAATCAGGTGCGCACCATCCGGCCTGAAAAAATGCGGTTTGCACTCTGCGCAGATGTGGCAGTTCCTTGTGACTGTACGGACCTCCTCTAAAGAGTATGGGAGGTTGCGGGACTTAATAAAGTGGTAGAACCGAGTGACCCCCGGGTGGCAGAGGTCCTCGTGGAGGGTTTGGAGGCGGTTAATTTGTGCGTTGGCACATGTGCCGCAGGATAGGGCATCGGACGGCTCGTTCAGCTTTCCGGGACGATACAAGATCTCGTAGTTGAAGGTGGAGAGCTCGATCCTCCACCTTAACATCTTGTCGTTTTTGATTTTGCCCCGCTGTGAATTATCGAACATGAAGGCTACCGACCGTTGGTCGGTGAGGAGAGTGAATCTCCTGCCGGCCAGGTGATGCCTCCAGTGTCGCACCGCTTCCACTATGGCTTGGGCTTCCTTTTCCACTGAGGAGTGGCGGATTTCTGAAGCGTGGAGGGTTCGGGAGAAAAAGGCCACGGGTCTGCCCGCTTGGTTAAGGGTGGCCGCTAGAGCTACGTCGGAGGCGTCGCTCTCGACCTGGAAGGGGAGGGACTCGTCGATGGCGCGCATCGTGGCCTTTGCGATATCCGCTTTGATGCGGCTGAAGGCCTGGCAAGCCTCTGTCGACAGAGGGAAGGTCGTGGTCTGTATTAGGGGGCGGGCCTTGTCTGCATACTGGGGGACCCACTGGGCGTAGTATGAAAAGAACCCCAGGCAGCGTTTTAGGGCTTTTGAGCAGTGCGGGAGGGGAAATTCCATGAGGGCGCGCATACGTTCGGGGTCGGGGCCTATTATCCCATTGCGCACTACGTAGCCCAGGATGGCTAGCCGGTTTGTGCTAAAAACGCACTTGTCCTCGTTGTACGTGAGGTTCAAGGCTTTAGCGGTCTGGAGGAATTTTTGGAGGTTGGCGTCATGGTCCTGCTGATCGTGGCCGCAGATGGTTACATTGTCGAGATACGGGAACGTGGCCCGTAAACCGTGTTGATCAACCATTCGGTCCATCTCTCGTTGGAAGACCGAGACCCCGTTTGTGACGCCAAATGGGACCCTTAGGAAATGGTATAATCGCCCGTCTGCCTCGAAGGCTGTGTACTTGCGGTCACTTGGGCGGATGGGGAGCTGATGGTAGGCGGACTTGAGGGCCACGGTGGAGAAGACCTTATATTGGGCAATCCGATTGACCATGTCGGATATGCGGGGGAGAGGGTACGCGTCTAGTTGTGTGTACCTGTTGATGGTCTGGCTATAGTCTATGACCATCCTTTGCTTCTCCCCTGTCTTCACTACTACCACCTGTTCTCTCCAGGGACTATTGCTGGCCTGGATTAGGCCTTCCTTTAGTAGCCGCTGGACTTCGGACCGAATGAAGGTCCGGTTCTGGGCGCTGTACCGTCTGCTCCTAGTGGCGACGGGTTTGCAATCCGGGGTGAGGTTTGCAAACAAGGATGGGGGTTGCACCTTGAGGGTTGCGAGGCCGCAGATAGTGAGTGGGGGTATTGGGCCGCCGAATTTGAAGGTTAGGCTCTGTAGATTGCACTGGAAGTCGAATCCCAGTAATGTGGGGGCGCAGAGTTGGGGAAGGACGTAGAGCCTGTAGTTTTTGAACTCCCTCCCTTGCACCGTTAGGGTAACTATGCAGAAGCCTTTGATCTGTACGGAGTGGGATCCTGCAGCTAGGGAAATCTTTTGTGCGCTGGGACGGATGGTCAAAGAACAGCGTCTCGGGGTGGATAAAGCTCTCCGTGCTCCCGGAGTCGACCAGGCATGGGTCTCGTGCCCGTTTATCAGCACCGTTGTCGTCGTCGTCTGGAGCGTCCGGGGCCGTGCTTGGTCCAGCGTCATTGAAGCCAGACGTGGTTGTAATGGTTGAGCGTCTTCTTCGAACCCCGTGGAGCCGTCGATACTGGGGTCCGTTGTTGCCGTCCAAGATGGCGTCGGGGGTGAACAAGATGGCTGCCCCCATGCATCGCACATGGCTGGGGGGTCACAAGATGGCGGCGGGGGTGGACAAAATGGCCGCCCCCATGCGTCGCACAGGTTTGGGGTGGTCCAAGATGGCGGCGCCCTTCCTCCCTCGTGGTGGCCGGGACCCAAAATGGCGGCGCCTGTGGGTCGCACATGGGGCGCTGGGGGGGTTGGGGAGCGTTAGGAACACGCAGGACTCCCTCGTCTCTGGGGACAGCGGTGGCCGGGACCCAAAGTGGTAGCGCCGGCGGGTCATACATGGGGCGCGGGGGGGTGGGTTGGGGAGCGTAAACGGCGTGCAGGGCTCCCTGTTCTCCGGGGAGAGCGGTGGTCGGGACCCAGAGTGGTCGTGCCGGCGGGTCATACATGGGGCGCTGGGGGGGTTGGGGAGCGTAAACGGCGTGCAGGGCTCCCTGTTCTCCCGGGACAGCGGCGACCTCGCGGGACCGGCACACAGCCGCCTGGCCGCAGAAATAGCAGCGGGCTCCCCCGGTGCTACTTGGCGTTTGAACCGCGCAAGCCTGTGGGGTGTCCGTGGGGGGGGGGGGGTGGGTTTGTCGCGACGGGTGCGTACGGAGCCCAATGGGCTGCCGCGCGGTCAGGGCCGTAGGGGCGGGTATTTCGCGCGGCCACGTCTAGGGAGGCTGCTAGGGCCCGTGCCTCTGAGAGTCCTAGCGACTCTTTTTCTAGAAGTCTTTGGCGGATTTGGGAGGAGTTCATACCTGCCACAAAAGCATCGCGCATTAACATGTCCGTGTGTTCATTTGCGTTCACCTCATCGAAGATGCAGAGGATTTCCAGACGGTGTTCGCAGCACTAAAAAGTCTCTATGTTCGCCCAGTAAACCAGATCTACGCTCGCTATCAACTCGCAACGAGACGGCAAAGTCCCGGAGAATCGATACATGAATTCTACGCCGCGCTACTAATTTTGGGACGGGCCTGCAGCTGCCCGGGCAGCTGCAGGCCCGTCCCAAAATTAGTAGGGCGGCGTAGAATTCATGTATCGATTCTCCGGGACTTTGCCGTCTCGTTGCGAGTTGATAGCGAGCGTAGATCTGGTTTACTGGGCGAACATAGAGACTTTTTAGTGCTGCGAACACCGTCTGGAAATCCTCTGCATCTTCGATGAGGGAGAAAATCTCCGTGCTTAACCTCGAGTGCAGGACCTGTAGTTTTTGGTCTTCTGTGACCCGGCCGGTGGCCGTTCTGAGGTAGGCCTCGAAACAAGTCTGCCAGTGCTTGAAAGCTACTACTGAACTGCGGGGGAACAGTCACGCTTAATAAATTGTAGCGCACAAAGACTCCGAGAGACGAATAGAGTGAAGTCGATGAGGCTTTATTAAGCGTGACTGTTCCCCCGCAGTTCAGTAGTAGACTGCCTGCGGGGGAGGACTCCTGGTGCTTATACTCCGCCTTCAGGGCGGAGCTAGAGGTCAACGTCCAACCAGGACCCGGGATCTGTCAGCCAATGACATCACGGCTTCACAGTCCCACATGACCCCTAATGCATACTACCACAGTGACTGTAATTATTCGGCATCAGAGGGCCAAAGATTTCTGGTATTTTTCTAAGAATTATTGGTTAATTCACTTGTGTTGACTCTGAGACAGTGGGGCTGGAATTGACTGCGCATTAGCTCAGGTTGTTGTAACAACATGGATTTTAATATCATTAATGGCTTAGACACAGTATTCTCCACTCCCCGCGATGCCCCGCCCCTCTTAGGTAGAAATCATGTGGCCGCAAATTAGTATTTACAAGCGGGGCCTGGATGTCATGGCTGCGGAGGGGGAGCCTGAAAAACTCTGGAAAGCCTTAAAAACCTGTTGGGCTTGCTGGGAGGTGAATGCCTGGGCTGGGGACAGTAGCAGGGAATGACTTGGTGCCAGGTCCATGGACTCGGATTGCCCTCCTCAGTATTGGGGTGGCCTCGCTCAGACCAGCATTGCTGCAGTACGTGTTTTAAATACACCCCTCTGGTACTACTTCCAGGCTCCTAGTTGCTCACACTGCTGAGTCCTGGTTGAGTCCTTTGAATACTCAGAGGGTCTCTGGCCATCCGGGAGCCCACCCAAGCCACCCCTCATACACCAATTGTTTAATCAAGGGAACGGGTATGGCCAAACGCATTCCGGGCCCACCAGGTGTTGGCACTCCTCAGAAGCACTGCCCCACTTCCAGAGAAAGCAGGGAATTGGCTGAGTTCAACCCAACCAAAGGACACTTGCACCATGACTTTTGGAATCCTCCCTGGTTTTGTGCCCTCTCAGGGTAGAGGCCTCACCAGTGACCCCGACCCCTCAGGATCACCAGCTGTCTTCTCCTGGTGAGGCCGGTGGTCATGGCTGCCTCTGTCACCACCTCCCAGGTGCTGTTCAGGAGGGCAGGCTTGAGTCTATGGCCAACCCTGGGTAAGAGGCATCCCTTACTCTCCTCACTGTCGGGGAGCTGTGGGTTCACCTCAAATGCCCGAACCCTGGGGGATGGGGGTCTTCTCTGAGTCATTGTCGTGCCTACTGTAAGTGTATGGTAAGTGGAGCCTGTGAGTGTGTGGTAAGCGGAGCGCTTAAAAACATCTCCAGCTATCAGGCTCTTTGGGGTTACTTCTGGCTCCAGTGGTTGCAATGCCCACTGGTCAGGAATTGCTCTCACTTTGTGTCGGCAGGAAGATGGGCCATTTGCATGCCCTGACACGCTTACCGAACAGCACCTTCAACGGAAGTGCAAATTGCACGTTATTCCGTCCCAGCGCAAACACTTTGTGGTAGTCACCACTAGTTGTATTACATGTATTACGGCACTGCCCGTATAGTAGAGGTACATGGGTAAATCCCTGCTTGCTGGCTCCGCGACTGGCGACCTGCAACGGCTGTGGGAAGAAGGGACACTTTGCTTCCGTTTGCCATGCTCGGTCGGTCGCCGTTGTTTCCAGGCCCGGCGTTCCTACACCCCCCACATGCGACCCATGGGTGCCGCCATTTTTCCCTTCGCAAACCACGTGCGGCCCGTGGGTGCCGCCATCTTTGATGTTGCCCGTCATGTGCGCCCCATGGGCGCCGCCATCCACGGTGTCATTTTGGATGCGTCTCAGGACCTCTGCTCGTCTGGCCATTCATCGCCTGCCGCTACCTCCACCACCGCTGACCAGCCTGGGACCTCCCAGCATCTGCCGCAGCTCGCCTCTATCACCCTGGATCAGCCCCAGTCCTGCAAACTCTCGACCGCGACGGCGACGGTGAAGGTCGATGGGCACGAGACGACCTGCCTTTTTGACCACGGGAGCACAGAGAGCTACATCCACCCCACTACGGTAAGGCTCCCTCCCGGTACACCCTGTCACCCAGAAAATCTCCCTGGCCTCCGGATCCCATTCCGTGGAAGTCCGGGGGTACTGCATCGCGACCCTCACTGTACAGGGCGTAGAGTTCAGCAACATCCGGCTCTACGTCCTCCCCCACCTCTGCGCTGCTCTGTTACTCGGTCTGGACTTTCAGTGCCATCTCCAAAGCCTAACCTTAAAATTCGGCAGACCCCTACCCCCCCTTACCATATGCGGCCTCACAACCCTTAAGGTCGATCCACCTTCCCTGTTTGCGAACCTCACCCCGGATTGCAAACCCGTCGCCACCAGGAGCAGACGGGACAGTGCCCAGGACAGGACCTTCATCAGGTCGGAGATCCAACGGCTTCTGTGGGAACGGGTCATCGAGGCCAGCAACACCCCCTGGAGAGCCCAAGTAGTGGTAGTAAAGACTGGGGAGAAGCACAGGATGGTCATTGACTACAGTCAGAACATCAATCGGTACACGCAGCTCGTCGCGTACCCCCTCCCACGCATATCTGACATGGTCAATCAGATTGTGCAGTATTGCGTCTTTTCCACAGTGGACCTGAAGTCCGCCTACCACCAGCTCCCCATCTGCCCGGAGGACCGCCAATACACTGCGTTCGAAGCAGATGACCGCCTCTATCACTTCCTTAGGGTTCCCTTCGGCGTCACTAATGGGGTCTCGGTCTTCCAGCAAGAGATGGACCGAATGGTTGACCGGTATGGACTGCGGGCCACCTTCCTGTACCTAGATAATGTCACCATTCGCGGCCACGACCAGCAGGACCACGACGCTAACCTCCAAAGATTCCTCCAGACCGCCTTAATCTCACATACATTAAGGAGAAATGCGTGTTCCGCACCAATCGCTTAGCCATCCTTGGCTACGTAGTGGAAAATGGAGTCCTAGGGCCTGACCCCGACCACATGCACCCCCTCATTGAACTCCCACTCCCCCACTGCCCCAAGGCCCTGAAACGATGCCTGGGGTTTTTCTCCTACTATGCCCAGTGGGTCCCTAATTATGTGGACAAGGCCCGCCCACTCATTCAGTCCACAGTTTTTCACCTGACGGCTGAGGCCCACCACGCCTTCAACCGTATCAAGGCAAACATCGGCAAGGCCATGATGCACGCGGTCGACGAGTCCCTCCCCTTCCAGGTGGAGAGCGGTGCATCGGACGTAGCTCTGGCCGCCACCCTCAATCAGGCAGGCAGGCCCGTGGCCTTCTTGCCTCTGAAATTCGGCACTCCTCTGTCGAAAAGGAGGCCAAAGCCATTGTGGAAGCTGTGCGACATTGGAGGCATTACTTGGCCAGCAGGAGATTCACTCTCCTCACTGACCAACGGTCGGTTGCCTTTATGTTTAATAATACACAGCGGGGCAAGATCAAAAATTACAAGATCTTGAGGTGGAGGATCGAGCTCTCTACCTATAACTATGAGATCTTGTATCGCCTGCGGAAGGTCAATGAGCCCCCTGATGCCCTATCCCGCGGTACATGTGCCAGCGCACAGGTGGACCGACTCCGGGCTCTCCACTATGACCTCTGCCATCTGGGGGTCACCCGGTTCTTCCCTTTCACCAAGGCCCGCAACCTGCCCTACTCCATTGAGGTCAGGACCGTCCCCAGAGACTGCCAGGTCTGCGCAGAGTGCAAGCCGCACTTTTACCGACCAGATCGAGCGCACCTGGTGAAGGCCTCCCGCCCCTTTGAGCGCCTCAGCATGGACTTCAAAGGGCCCCTCCCCTCCACCGACCGCAACACGTACATTCTGAACGTGATTGATGAGTACTCCCGGTTCCCTTTCGCCATCCCATGCCCCGATATGACTTCTGCCACGGTAATTAAAGCCCTCCACAGCATCTTCACTCTGTTTGGTTACCCCACCTACATCCACAGCGATCGGGGATCCTCTTTTATGAGCGATGAGCTGCGTCAGTTCCTGCTCAGCAAGGGCATCGCCTCAAGCAGGACGACCAGCTACATCCCCCGGGGAAATGAGCAGGTCTAGAGGGAGAACGGGGGGGGGTCTGGAAGGCCGTCCTGCTGGCCCTGTGGTCTAAAAATCCACTCAGGGGTGACGAAGACGAGGACCACACGCTCCCGGAGTCACAGGTGACCAAGTCGGCGCCCACATCACCACCAGGACTGAGGCGATCGCAGAGGAGGGTCAAGGCCCCCGACAGACTTAACTTGTAATGTTTTCCCCCACCCCCGCCGGACTCTTATTTTAATAGTGGATGAATGTGGTAGTCACCACTAGTGGTATTACATGTATTACGGCACTGCACATATAATAGAGGTACATGGGTAAATCCCTGCCTGCTGGCTCCGCCCAGTAGGCGGTGTATAAATGTGTGTGCTCGCCGGTGCTGCAGCCATTCTGGTTCCAGCTACAGGAGGCACATCATCTTTGCTCAATAAAGCCTCGATTATTCCACTGCTCTCATCTTTGTGGTAATTGATAGCGCATCACACTTTGGGCTGGATTCTCTGTCCTGGGAAGATCGAAGTGCATTTGGAATGCACTTGCCTCTCTGATGTAGTTGATGTTGGATTGGATTTGTTTATTGTCACGTGTACCAAGGTACAGTGAAAAGTATTTTTCTGCGAGCAGCTCAACAGATCATTAAGTACCTGAAAAGAAAAGGAAATAAAAGAAAATACATAATAGGGCAACTAAAGGTATACACTGTAACTACATAAGCACCGGCATCAGATGAATCATACAGGGTGTAGTGTTAATGAGGTCAGTCCATAAAAGGGTCGTTTAGGAGTCTGGTATCAGTGGGGAAGAAGCTGTTTTTGAGTCTGTTCGTGCGTGTTCTCAGACTTCTGCATCTCCTGCCCAATGGAAGAAGTTCGAAGAGTGAGTAAGCCGGTTGGGAGGGGTCTTTGATTATGCTGCCTGCTTTCGCCAGGCAGCGGGAGGTGTAGATGGAGTCAATGGATGGGAGGCAGGTTCGTGTGATGGACTGCGCTGTGTTCATGACTATCTGAAGTTTCTTGCGGTCCTGGGCTGAGCAGTTGCCATACCAGGCTGTGATGCAGCGATAGGATGCTTTCTATGGTGCATCTGTAAAAGTTGGTAAGGATTAATGTGGACATGCCAAATTTCCTTACTTTCCTGAGGAAGTACAGGCGCTGTTGTGGACCAGGGCAGATTTTTGGAGATGTGTACCCCTAGGAATTTGAAACTGCTAATCATCTCCACCTCGGCCCAGTTGATGCCGACAGGGATGTGTACAGTACTTTGCTTCCTGAAGTCAATGATCAGCTCTTTAGTTTTGCTGGCATTGAGGGAGAGATGTTGTCGCTGCACCACTCCGCTAGGTTCTCTATCTCCCGCCTGTATTCTGACTCGTCATTATTCGAGATCCAGCCCACTATGTTTGGATCGCCACCAAACTTGTAGGTGGAGTTGGAACCAAGTTTTGCCACGCAGTCGTGTGTGTACAGGGAGTATAGTGGGGGGCTAAGTACGCAGCCTTGCGGGGCCCCGGTATTGAGGACTATTGTGGTGGAGGTGTTGTTGTTTATTCTTACTGATTGTGGTCTGTGGGTCAGAAAGTCGAGGATCCAGTTGCAGAGTGAGGAGCCAAGTCCTAGTTTTTGGAGCTTCGATATGAGCTTGGCTGGGATTATGGTGTTGAAGGCGGAGCTGTAGTCAATAAATAGGAGCCTGATGTAGGAGTCCTTGTTTTGAGATGCTCTAGATGTGGACCGGTTGCGGCAATATGCGATTTGCAGTGGATCAAGGCGTTCCTGGAGTATGGAGGTGATGTGCTCCATGATCAACCTCTCGAAGCACTTCATTACGACTTGTCATAATATTCAGGTAAACATCATGGTACAAACATACATACATACTGATGGACAGATCAACGGACTAATCAACACACACACAACACCACAGCCAATCACAGGCAAGAGCATACACACGACAAAACAGGGAACACGACACTTCCCGGGCATTCCAGCAGGAGGCAGCTCAGGGCACAGAGCTCACAGCAAGCCACTCAGATATCCACCATGTGCTGAGTGCCACTCCAATATAGTATTAGGAATAGGTCCACAGATTCTAGGGTTATGATCGAACCTCAGTCACCAGTTTACCACTGTAAATAAATGTTAGTAATAAAACTGAGTTGTACCATTCGCAACCGTGTTGGTTCGTCTGTGTAGCAGAGTACCCAATACATCACAACTGAAGTCAGGGCCACCGGACGGTAGTCATTGAGGCACGTTGCCTGGGTCTTCTTTGGCACCGGTGTGATGGTGGTCCTCTTGAAGCAGTTGGGGACCTCGGAGTGGAGTAGGGACAGGTTAAACATGTCCGCAGATACATCTGCCAGCTGGTCCGCGCAGGCTCTGAGTGCACGGCCAGGGATCCCGTCCGGGCCCGTCGCCTTCTGAGGGTTCACTTTCAAGAAGGCCGATCTGACTTCGGAAGCAGTGATGGTGGGTATGGGTGAATTATGGGCTGATGGGGCAACTCAACAGCGGATTGTTGGTTTCCTGCTCGAACCGAGCAGAGAATGCATTGAGTTCATCGGGGAGGAGTGCGCTGCTGCCGGAGATACTGTTCGGCTTTGCTTTGTAGCCCATTTGTTGTTTAGGCCTTGCCACAACCGATGAGAGTCTGTCTGTGACTCTAGCTTGGTTTGATATTCTCTCTTGGCATCTCAGATGACTTTGTGGAGGTCGTACCTGGATTTCTTGTCTAGGTCAGGGTCGTCTGACTTGAACGCCTCAGACCTATCCTTCAGTAGGGAGTCAATCTCGCGATTGAGCCATGGTTTACGGTTGAAGAACGCACGTACTGCTTTCTTTGGAGTGCAGTCGTCCACACATTTGCTGATGAAGTCTGTGATGGTGGTGGCATACTCATTTAAGTTGGTCGCTGAGTTCTTAAATATGGACCAGTCCACTGTCTCTAAGCAGTCACATAGGAGCTCTTCTGTTTCCTTGGACCAGCACTGCACAACCTTCTCAGCTGGATTCTCCCGCTTGAGTTTCTTCTTGGATGCCTGGAGAAGGAGCACTGCCTTATGGTCTGATTGTAAACATTGTGCAATGTTTGTAAACATTGGAGTTTCACCAGTTATCCATGAAGGGAGATGAATGAATCAAGGTTGCTGCTGGTTTGCAGAAGCTGTCAATCACAGCCCACTACTAGAAAGGAATGAATGGCTTGCAGCTACTGGATCTGCTGGGTTGAAACACAGGTCACAGCTGTACTCCTTCGAGGAATGGACTCATGGAACCTCCAGGTAAGTGTTGCAGCTGTAATGTAATTCATTTCACTTCCCCTGTCTGGACTGCTCTCTAGCGTCTAGACCGGGGTCTCCTTTTGGGGGGAGTCTGTGGTGGGGTTCCCTATGGGGGTCCCTCTTGTTAGGGTGTCACTGTGGGGGGGTCCCTCTAGTTAGGGAGTCCCTTTCGGGTTCCCTCAAGTTAGGGAGTCCCTGTGGGGGGGTTCCTTTAGTTGGAGACTCTTGTGTTGGGGGTCCGTTGAGTTAAGGAGTCTCGGGGTGGTGGGGAGGGTGTTCTCACTAGTTAGGGAATCCTTGGGGGGTGGGGGGGGACAGACAGGTTGGGTCCCTGGGGGGCAGGGAGTGTAGTGGGTGATGCTTTGTGGGTGGCTGCAGGGGGGGGGGGGGGGGGGGGGGGTGCGGGGGGGGGCAGGTGACCGGACACGGGACTTCACCATCAGCCTGCCTGCTTGAAATGGCATAAATCTGCATGGCAAGATCACGGAATTGCTTTCTGATTTGCACTCCCAGGGGGAGGTGGTTTCGTAGTCATATCGTCACTGGACTAGCAATCCAGAGATCCAGGGTAATAATTCTCTGGGGTTCTCATGGTGGTCAAGTACCACCATGGCAGATGGTGAAATTTGGATTCAATAGAAATCAGGAATTAAAAGTCTAATAGAACATAGATCAGTACAGCACAGTACAGGCCCTTCGACCCACGATGTTGTGCCGACCATTTATCCTAATCTAAGATCAACCTAACCTACACCCCATTACTTAATGATCTGTTCGCAGAAAAATACTTTTCACTGTACATCGGTACACGTGACAATAAACAAAATCCAAATCCAAATCCAAATCCTTCCATTTACTGCTGTCCATGTGCCGATCCAAGAGTCGCTTAAATGTCCCTAATGACTTTGATTCCACCACCTCTGCTGGCAGTGCATTCCACGCACCCACCACTCTCTGTGTAAAGAACCTACCTCTGACATCTCCCCCATACCTTCTTCCAATCACCTTAAAATTATGTCCCCTCGTGACAGCCATTTCCGCCCTGGAGAAAAGTCTCTGGCTATCCACTCTTTCCATGCCTCTCATCACCTTGTACACCTCGATCATGTCACCTCTCTTCCTTCTTCGCTCCAGTGAGAAAAGCCCTAGCTCCCTCAATCTTTCTTCATAAGACATGTCCTCCAGTCCAGGCAGTATCCTGGTAAATCTCCTCTGCACCCTCCCTAAAGCATCCACATCCTTCCTATAATGAGGCGGCCAGAACTGGACACAATATTCCAAGTGTGGTCTAACCAGGGTTTTATAAAGCTGCAGCAAAACCTCACGGCTCTTAAACTCAATCCCCCTGCTAATGAAAGCTAACACACCATACACCTTCTTAACAACCCTATCAACCTGGGTGGCAACTTTGAGGGATCTATGTACGGGGACCCAAAGATCCCTCTGTTCCTCCACACTTCAAAGAATTCTGCCTTTAACCCTGTATTCAGCATTCAAATTCGACTTTCCAAAATGAATCACTTCACATTTATCTAGGTTGAACTCCAACTGCCACAGTCTGTATCCTGTCAATGTCCTGTTGTAACCTGCAACAGCCCTCGGCACTATCTATAACTCCACCAACCTTCGAGTCATCGGCAAACTTACTTTCTCACCCTTGCACTCCCTCATCCAAGTCATTTATAAAAACCACAAAAAGCAGAGATCCCAGAACAGATCCCAGTGGGACACCACTGATCACTGACCTCCAGTCGGAATACTTTCCATCCACTATACTCGCTGTCTTCTTTCCGCCAGCCAATTCTGTATCCAGACAGCCAAATTTCCCTGTATCCCATGCCCCCAAACTTCCTGAATGAGCCTACCATGGGGAACCTTATTAAATGCCTTATTGAAATCCATATACACCACATCCACTGCCTGACCTTCAACAATGTGTCTCGTCACATCCTCAAAGAATTCAATGAGGCTTGTGAGGCATGACCTGTCCCTCACAAAGCCATGCCGATTATCTTTAATCAAACTATAGTTTTCTAAATAATCATAAATCCTATCTCTCAGAATCCTTTCCAATATTTTGCTCACCACAGACAGACGAAGTCTAATTCCCAGAAATTTCCCTATTCCCTTTCTTGAACAGGGAAACAATATTCGCCTCCCTCCAATCATCCGGTACTACTCCAGTGGAGAGTGAGGACGCAAAGATCATCACCAACGGTGCAGCAATCTCCTCCCTCGCTTTCCATACTAACCTTGGGTATATCCCGTCTGACCCAGGGGACTTATCTACCCTGATGCTTTTCAAAATTTCCAGCACATCCTCCTTCTTAATATCAACCTGTTTGAGTCTATTAACCTGGTTCACACTATCAAGGTCCCTCTCTCCAGCAAAATATTCATTTAGGCCCTACTCTCACTCTGATCATCCTCTTATTTCTCACATAAACGTAGAACGCCTTGGGGTTTTCCCTAATCCTTCCCACTAGGGCTTTTTCATGCCCTCTTCTAACACTCCTAAGACCATTTTTTGAGTTCCTTCCTGGCTACCTTATAACCCTCTAGAGCCGAGTCAGATCCTTGCTTCCTCAACCTTATGTAAGCTTCCTTCTTCCTCTTGACTAGAAGCTCCACTTCTTTGTCATCCAAGGCTCCTTCACCTTACCATTCCTTCCTCGTCTCGATGGGACAAAACTATCCAGCACTCGCGGCAAGTGCTCCTTAAACAACCCCCACATTACTGTTGTGCATTTCCCTGAGAACAAGTGTTCCCAATTTATGCTCCTCAGCTCTATCCTGATGCTTGATTTTTGACCATGAGCCCATTGCCGATTGTCTTAAATAAAACAGCTGGTTCACTAATGTCCTTCAGAGAAGGAAATCTGCCATCCTTACCCGGTCTGGCTGTGGTACTGATAACACGCTGAGGATATACATATAGGCCAGGAACAGAAACTATCTCCTGAGGCCCTGGCTAGAATCGATACTGACCACCTGCAAAAGCACTCAAGTCAAGGCATAAACATGTTACTGCTATATGGACTTTATGATTTCCCACTCCAGAGAACAAGACCATGCTATGAATATGTAACAAACATCCAGACACAGGTGACTAACTTTGCAGTAGGACAAAGAACAGACAAAAGAAGCCATCGAATTCCAGAATGAGCTGATGAAAAAAAATGAAAATGAAAATCGCTTATTGTCACAAGTAGGCTTCAAATGAAGTTACTGTGAAAAGCCCCTCGCGCCACATTCCGGCGCCTGTTCGGGGAGGCCGGTATAGGAAGGTTGGTCAGACGAGGCTGTTTCAGAGGACAATGGATCTTGATTGAATCACCCTGGATAAAGAGGAGTATCCTATCTTTCCCATTCATGAGTTCAGGTCTGGATGGGACAATGGCCAGTTGCGGGCATAGACCTATGACTCAATCCTAGCAGACCAGCATAAAGAAAGGAACATCGAACAGATCTTCAGCGAAAACCTGGGAGTCAGGCATAACCATCGCAAGAAGAAAGGACCCTGGATTTCAAACCCAGAGAAGACAACCACATCTAGTGATCTTAGCCTGCCAGCCTCCTTCGCTGAGGGCGGGTAAAACCCAAAGCTCAGCTGTGACTCTGAGTTACAGTTTCTTGAGTAAGAGAATTATGAATAAAATTGCGTTAAACCGTGAACCTGTTTTGTCCTTTGTTCATCTTGCAATAAGGACACCTGGGTAAAACGTTTGAGTATATATAATAATTGCTTATTCTCATAAGTATGCTTCAATGAAGTTACTGTGAAAAGCCCCTAGTCGCCACATTCCGGCACCTGTTCGGGGAGGCCGGTACGGGAATTGAACCCGCACTGCTGGCCTTGTTCTGCATTACAAGCCAGCTGTTTAGCCCACTGTTCTCAACCAGTAAGTAAACTGGTCGAATGTATCTGAGGTTTTACAGGTACAACATGGCCTACATGTGACTCCAGACCCACACAGCGATACGGTTGACTCTTAACTGCCCGCCCCTCCCCACTGAAATGGCCTAGCCATTCAGTTCAAGGGCATTTAGGGATGGGCAACAGATGCAGGCCCAGCCAGCGACTCCCACATCCCAAGAAATAATTTTTAAAAATTAAATCTGTTGCAATTCTCCTCTGGCGGGAGAACATACCTGCCAAACGGAGAATTCGGCCGAGGTCTTCCCTCTAAACACAACGGTACTAGATGTTTTAGAAATGCCGGTGGGGCTTTGACATTTAATTAAAAACCCCTAAAACCAGTGAAGTATTTTATAATTCAAGGAGTCAGATTTCAGAGATAGGGCCCACTTATGCACACAATAGAATGCTCGAAGCACTTGCTGACAGTCCAGAAAATGTGTAACATGGTGGAGAGTAGTATCATCCTCGGCACAATGCTGGTCAGCTGGCACAAATTTCTTATCGGGATTGATTTGCACAATTCAGCATGATTTTAACATTCTATTCTACCAGGTGTTAAGCATTTCTCTGTCACATAACTTGACACCTGCGATCAAAAGGGCGAATGAAGCAAACAGTCTGATCAGCAGATTGTGGCCAACGTTCCCTGTAGCTATCACGGTTGGATGATCGGCCTTGATCATAATGAATGGTGGAGCCAGCTCGAAGGGCCCAAAGGCCTCCTCCTGCTCTTATTTTTGCTATCTGCCGTGAGATGCAAATGATTACTTGGACATAACAATCCTTTCCGATTTCTCCTGATTGCTTCGATCCCCAGTGCTCTTGTTTTGCAGTTTGAATACAGTTTTAAAGTCTGTAATTGGCAGAGGTTTTCAAACATTTGTTTAAAGATATTTTTTGGGGGGGGGGATTAAATTTAATGAACTTTCATAAAATGAGAGATGAAATGAAATGAAAAGAAAATCGCTTATTGTCACAAGTAGGCTTCAAATGAAGTTACTGTGAAAAGCCGCTAGTCGCCACATTCCGGCGCCTGTTCAGGGAGGCTGTTACGGGAATCGAACCGTGCTGCTGGCCTGCCTTGGTCTGCTTTCAAAGCCAGCGATTTAGCCCTACCCTGATTACATTGTCACAAGAATACCACAAAGCTGTGACAGCAGTTTGTTGTTGAATGCAGGGCTAAAATTAGAAGTGAGGGTTAGCTAAAAATAACAAATATAAAAGAGGAGTAATCCAGCACTAAATCCACATAATCTAAAACTACAAATCTTAAGTTAATGGACATTTCAGTTTTAAACATTGCATGGTTATATTAGTCAGTCAACTGATAGAATAAGCATGAATTAGTAATCCTGGTGGATTTAAAACAGCTCTTGCCGATTTAACCCTTTTGGGACCTCAGCAACAAGTGGAAAATGAGTCTACTTTCAGTATCCACTGTGGGATATCTATCTTTAAATACATTATTAAAATGTTACTGCAATGCTCAAAGGAGTATCCATCTCAGTCACTAAGAATTTGCTGATTATTATCTGGGATAATTCTTCCCTGTAACTGTAACTGGAAGCATTTATTGATCAGACTATCGAGTAACTTGATACTTATTCATATGCACAACGTGAATTTTGTCGTTGCAATGCTGGTAAGTCTGTCCAGCGTTTACCATCATTACAACTATGAAGCTGACAGTAACTTCTGATATTCGTACATGCATACGGGGCAGATAGAGTACTGCAGCGTGGGGCCTCGGCCATTGGGGGGAGGCCCCATACTGAGGTGGCTGTGTGGGTCCCCAAAAGTCCACCTCTGCTGCAAAGCCTTTGGCAAGGTGAGGAGGACACGCTGGCCAACAGCCGTCGAGAGGAACAGTGACTCTCGATCTCTAGGTCAGAGTGAGGAGGGCGGGCGGCCGGGCAACTAACCAAAAAGAACAGATAGCCAGTCAGGAGCGCACGCAGTTGTCGAGGCCCGGCCACCCATAGAACATACAGTGCAGAAGGAGGCCATTCGGCCCATCGAGTCTGCAACGACCCACTTAATCCCTCACTTCCACCCTATCCCCATAACCCAATAACCCCTCCTAACCTTTTTGGTCACTAATGGCAATTTATCATGGTCAATCCACCTAACCAGCATGTCTTTGGACTGTGGGTGGGAGAAAACCGGAGCACCCGGAGGAAACCCACGCAGACACGGGGAGAACGTGCAGACTCCGCACAGTGACCCAGTGGGGAATCGAACCTGGGACCCTGGCGCTGTGAAGCCACAGTGTTATCCACTTGTGCTACCGTGCTGCCCAAGCAAGAGCCGAGAAGTGAGTAGAGTAACAGTCAGGAAGTGCAAAGATAGCTAGGCAAGCGTTGGCATCATGTCTCAGGGAATCGGGGAACAGTGGCCATCGGGAGGAGGGGGGTGGGGGTGAATCGACCATAGCCAGAGGCCAGCCAGGCAGAGAATGAGCAGGCTGGCCTGGGCTGGGCAGCAACAAGGCTGGGCAACGAGGGCATGATTTAGAGTTTCTGTGCCTTGCATTGTGTGAGCTGAAGGTGGGCGGCGTCAGGGGGCATTGATGTCATTGGGAGTGGGGCTCAAAGTCATTGGTGGTGGGCAGCTATGTCACAAGGGGATGGGGCATAACATGCGACCCCTGCAAAGAGGGACAGCATGGCGCCGCTAAAAGTGTAGGTCCGCCTCTGGATGCACAGGTAAAAGTGGAAATTCAGAAGTTAAGTCATTTATTAGTACTGTTTTAAAAACCCTTGAAAAAGTTAGATCTTGTTGACTGAGGTGGAACTGGGATTCTAATGGTCTATAAGTTCACAAACACTGCCAAAGAACCTCTCTGGTTTGAGAAACTAATTACATATTTATGGATGTCACATTTCTCATTTAGATTTTAAAAATCTGATAATTTTAAAATAATAAAATTATATATTGGTCACCTTAATGCCATGTGTATGCCCAAATCTTTATTTTGCTATTTGTAAAGTAATTGAGAAGTAAAAGATAATCACTTGGTTTTACTTCCCGTTTCGCAGTTCATGATCGTTCTTTGATGTGTTTGGCTGCCAAGCCTGCTTCATGTCATCACGTTTTCTTGGCACTGGAGATCCCCTTCAGCTGATGGATAGAGTGACTCTCGATCTCTAGGTCAGAGTGAGGAGGGCGGCCGGCCGGGCAACTAACCAAAAAGAACAGATAGCCAGTCAGGAGCGCACGCAGTCGTCGAGGCCCGGCCACCCGTAGAACATACAGTGCAGAAGGAGGCCATTCGGCCCATCGAGTCTGCAACGACCCACTTAATCCCTCACTTCCACCCTATCCCCGTAACCCAATAACCCCTCCTAACCTTTTTGGTCACTAATGGCAATTTATCATGGTCAATCCACCTAACCAGCATGTCTTTGGACTATGCCACAGAGATCACCAGACTTTGTGGACAACTTGCTTCAAGGACAATGAAACTTCACCACTGATTACAAAATCCAGGCCATTTTTATCTGATTGAATCTAGCTTCGAAACTACACATCTGAACATACAACATCTCACAAAGGGGTTCTGAGTCTTGTATGATTGAACATTTAAGTGTTTCTTGATAACACATAACATTGTACATATAGATACAGGGCTTAACCCAAGGTATGAGCTAACTCCATGCTTGCTTCTACACTGGTCTCTCTATTCAGTACCCAACTGAGCTACGTCCTGTGTCTGTTTACATTACATTGTGGGTGGTGCTGCTTCCCCATCACACATTAACCCTTGTTGTGCCAGATACCCATACACTACAAGGACAGCACTTATTAAAGACCTTGTGGGATAAATTTCCATTGAATGTTCAATTGTTTTCAAGGCAGAACATAGTTGTCCAGATGTAAATGTGCACTTGATGGTGTTGTTGCCTGTTTGCAATGTCAAACATGTGTTTGGTGCAATGAGAAAGCTGTGGTGTTAATGAAGTAAAGCACCATTTATGAGTTACTGAAGGGCACATTGTCATATGAGAGTACCTTTAAGAAATGGATGTTAAAGCAATGTACCTTTAAGAAATGGAGCTGATCATATTACTGAAGTGATGTCAGAGGGTGGAGGGAGCTGAGCTCACTTCTGCTTTTCTGAGTTTCAGTTTGAGAAGGCAGCTGGGAGTGTCTGTGTGTTTTGCTGAGAGCTGCAGGAAGAAACACAGAGATTGATGTCTGCAATCCAAAGAGTATACATATATTGAATATAACCTAATGTGTTATTATTTTTGAAGGTTTGAAGTCTTTTGGATGTTTAAAGGAACAGCTTGAAGGATTAATTAGTGTTGTAGTCTTTTGGGGTTATATTTGAAGTAATGGGTGTTAAGATATTCAATGTTTGTTTTTAAAAGGTTAACTTGAGTTCATAGAATAAACATTGTTTTGTTTTAAAAACCATTTGTCCATAATTGCTGTATCACACCTGGAGAGTACGCCGTGTGCTTCCCACACCACAATCGATTAAAAGTTGTGGGTCAGTTGAACTCCATGAAACACTTTGGTGTTCTGTAAACCCGGACCCCTAACAACATCGAATTAAACCTACTGCATTTTTGTATTGCAATTATAATTGGGACATAAACATATCCAAATTGTTCCTGGATATGTGGCACAAAGGCAGCTAATGGTAATTCAGTAAATGTAAATCAGTTCTGACAAAATGTCATCCAGACTTGAAGTGTTATCTCTGTTCTCTCTCCACAGATGCTGTCAGACCTGCTGAGATGGTCCAGTGTTTTCTATTTTTGTGTTGTCAATGGTAATTAACCTCAGTATGCAAAGGCAAGTTTATTAATCTCTAGAGTTTATTCAGTGGGGTTAACTCTCATCCCAGGATCCCCGAAGCTTGTTTCCCGATGGGATGGAGAATTGACAAATCGGGATCAGTGCGTAAACCAATCGCAATGTTCTGGCCCCCCACTGGCAGCGGGATCATGATTCACGCCCGTGAGCCGGTGGGAGGGTGTAAATGAATGCAAATGTGTCTTAATGATCCATTTGCATCCATTTAGCAGGCCCGGCACCCTCATTTCCACCTCTCCGTGATTCTCCGGTCCCTAGAGCCGGGAATCATGTGGGTGAGGATTACAACAGATCTCAACAATTTGGGCCTGTCGTGGTGGGCCAAGGGGGTAACACCTACATAAGAACATAAGAACTAGGAGCAGGAGTAGGCCACCTGGGCCCTCGAGCCTGCTCCGTCATTCAATGAGATCATGGCTGATCTTTTGTGGACTCAGTTCCACTTTCCCACACGAACACCATAACCCTTAATCCCTTTATTCTTCAAAAAACTATCTATCTTTATTTTGAAAACATTTAATGAAGGAGCCTCAACTGCTTCTCTGGGCAGGGAATTCCATAGATTCACAACCATTTGGATGAAGAATTTCCTCCTGAGCTCAGTGCTAAATCTACTTCCCCTTATTTTGAGGCTATGCCCGTAAGGGAGTTGCCCCCAAAGTCTACCCAAGGGCTGTTTTCCCCCACCCACCCCTCCTCTGCCAGATACCCTCCCAGGACCCACTGAATAGGAAGATTCCCCAGGGACCCCACAATTAGGGTTTCCCTATTCATGGAATTCCTGGGGGTGGGGGCGGTCTCCCTTCTCCCTATTCATGGAGTCTTGGGGGGTCTCCCTATTCATTGGGCTCTGGGAGGGGGGGAACTCCTATAAAGGGGGTCCCGGGTTGGGGGGGTTCAGGTCACCCTTTTACTAGGGGGATGGGGTAGCATCTCGGCAATAGGGGGGTGGCAGCTGCTTTATGGTAAGGGTGGTGGTAGCCAGCATGGTGGATGGTGCCACAGTGGTTAGCACAGTTGCTTCACAGCTCTAGTGTCCCAGGTTCGATTCCCAGCTTGGGTCAGTGTCTGTGCGGAGTCTGCACATTCTCCCCGTGTGTGCGTGCGTTTCCTCCGGCTGCTCCGGTTTCCTCCCACAGTCCAAAGGTGTGCAGGTTAGGTGGATTGGCCATGATAAATTGCCCTTAGTGTCCAAAAAGGTTAGGTGGGGTTACTGGCTTATGGTGAAAGGGTGGGGGCATGGGCTTAAGTAGGGCACTCATGGGGCAGCACAGTGGCGCAGTGGTTAGCACTGCTGACTCACGGCGTCGAGGTCTCAGGTTCGATCCCAGCTCTGGGTCACTGTCCGTGTGGAGTTTGCACATTCTCCCCATGTTTGCGTGGGTTTCGCCCCCACAACACAAAGATGTGCAGGGTAGGTGGATTGGCCATGCTAAATTGCCCCTGAATTGGAAAAAATGAATTGGGCATTCTAAATTTAAAAAAAAGTAGGGTGCTGTTTCCAAGAGCCGGTGCAGACCCGAGGGGCTGAATGGCCTCCTTCTGCACTGTAAATTCTATGATCCTTTGATCCCGGTGTTGGAATCTATTCTCCGCCCAATCGTCGATCACGATTTTGGCTACCGAGAATCCCGCCCATGATCTGTAATAATTCCCATCTTCCACTGGCATAAGGCTTTCACATTGAACAGCATCCCACATAACTCTGATTCTGACTCTGGAAACCCTCCACGCCAGGCTCATCCAACAAATGACTTGTTAGCCCCTTCAAATGTGTGACCCCAAGCGTTGGCAATGAAAGACATGGTAGCCTTTTGAATTCGACAAATCCACAGCAGTAACTATTTTATATTGTCATGTGAGAGTACCCTTTAAGAAATGGGTGTTTAAGAAATGTACCTTTAGGAAATGGAGCTGCTCATGTTACTGGAGTGATGTCAGAGTGTGGGTGGAGCTGAGCTCTACTTCTGTTTTTTAGTTTCAGTTTGAGAGAGCTTGGGTATGTCTGTGTTTTTCAGGGAGCTGCATCTGAAGTCTGCCATCCAAAGACTATCTTAATCATTTGGTGAATTCAGAATTATAAATGATTTCAGTATTGAATGTAAACCCTGATGTGCTCCTGTTTGGAGGTTTGTTAAGTTTTTGGATGTTAAAAGAACATCATACAGATTATTTAGTGTTGTATTCTTTGTGGGGTGCATTTGATTTACTGGTTGCGAAGATATTCACTGTTTGTTTTAAAAATGTTAACTTGAGTTCATAGAACAAACATTGTTTTGTTTTAAAAAACCACTGGTCCATTTTCTGCTGTACCATACCTATCGAGTAAGACGTGTGCTCCCCATACCAGAATCTATTAAAAGTTGTGGGTCAGGTGAACTCCATGATACACTTTGGGATTCTCTAAACCCTGACCCCTAACAATTGGGGGCTCGAGGCGGATAAAAGTCTATCTATTGGATTGGCTTAGTGAACTTAAAGACAGTGAGGGGTGAGCATATTGTGGTTGCTTTTCAGGTGTGGTATTTTAGTTTAAGTGGGGAGTGTGTTGTGGACAATGGCTCTTTCAGAGGCTCAGAGGTTTTTGGGGGTGGAGACAGTCACATGCAGTACCTTACGGACAGAGACTAAAAGCAGACTGTTAGATTTGGCAAAAACATTGCAGTTAACATTATCTGACAAAATGCAAAAAGATTAGGTATTTATGGCGGTGGCTAAGCATTTAAAGTTGCCTGAGGTACAGTCTGACTCATTAGAAATGGCAAAGATCCAGTTGCAGATTAAGCAACTTGAACATGAAAAAGAATTAAAGCAGCGTGAATATGAAAGAGATAGAGAGGAAAAAGAAGGAGAGAGAGAGGAAAACGAAAAGGAGAGAGAAGAAAGGAGAAAAGAAAGAATAGCCCTAGCAGAACAAAAAGAAAGAGAAAGGGAGATACAGATCAGGGAAAAAGATAAAGAGAGAGAGTTTGAACTTCAGAAAAAGGCCATGAAACATGACAGTCAGTTAAAATTGGCAGACGTAAAGGGAAACGTACAGTTGGATGATAGTGATGAGGATAGTGAGAAAGAGCGTCAAAGTCGAAGGCTTGGGACTTCCGGTTGCGGCGATGACCAGCTAAGCCGCACGTTTCGGCGGCCCCAGCTCGAACGGACCTTCGGGCTCTTTTAAGAGCCCCAACGGGGAATTTTTTCGGGACAAAACCCGGTGTGGGGTGAGACAACAGGGAGTTCCCCCCCAGCGGAAAAGAAAAATATCGGCGGTGACGGCCAGATCTCGAAGAATCCTCGAGGGCAGTGGCAGGAGGAAGAAAGGATCAAGATGGCGGCGGAGGGAGCCCAGGCGACATGGGGACTGGACCAGGATGAATTCTTAAGACGGTGTGTGGAGCTGCTAAAAAAGGAGGTGCTGGCCCCGATGCTACAGGCAATTGAGGGGCTTAAGGAGACACAAAAGGCCCAAGAGATAGAGCTCCGTGTGGTGGAGCAGAAGGTGACTGACAATGAGGACGAGATCCTGGGCCTAGAGGTCAAAATGCAGACGCACGAGGCGCTCCATAAGAAGTGCACTGAAAGGATTGAAGTCCTAGAAAACAAATCACGGAGAAAGAACCTCCGGATCCTGGGTGTCCCCGAGGGAGTGGAAGGAGCTGACGGCGGGGCTTACGTGAGCACGATGCTACGCTCGCTAATGGGAGCTGAGGCCCCCTCAGGCCCCTTGGAAGTGGAAGGGGCCCATCGGGTCCCTGCGAGGAGACCAAAGGCTGGAGAACCACCTAGGGCGATGATTGTGCGATTTCACCGCCTTAATGACAGAGAGGTGGTTCTGAGATGGGCCAAGAAGGTACGAAGTAGTAGATGGGAGAATGCGGTGATACGAGTGTATCAGGATTGGAGTGCGGAGGTGGCGAGAAGGAGGGCGAGCTTCAATTGAGCCAAGGAGGTGCTGCACAAGAAGAAAGTGAAGTTCGGGATGTTGCAGCCGGCGCGACTGTGGGTCACGCACCAGGAGAGGCATTACTATTTCGAAACGGCGGAAGAAGCATGGACCTTCATTAAAAACGAGAAACTGGATCAGAACTGAGGGACCGATGTTGGAGGGGAAACGGCAATGCTGATGTATATAGAGATGTAAATTGGGGAGGGGGGACATTGAGAAATGTGGGCGCCGGTGGGGGGGAAGAAGAGACACAGGCGGGGGATGGGGAATGGGAGTGGGGCGGTAGGAGGAGCTGCGCCATGAGGGGCGGGATGGCTCTAGAGAACGCGGGGTTTCTTTTTCTCATTCCCGCGTCAGAAAGATGATGGCGGGAAGATAGGCGCAAGGTGGATGGGAGTTCCACACACGGGGGGGTCAAGGAGAGAGCGGGAGAAGCCGGGGTCAGTTGAAGTCAGCTGACTTTCGGAAGCAATATGGGAGGAGTAAACATGCTAGATGGGGGTCTAGCGGGGGGTGGGGGGGGGGAGGGGGGGGAGGGAGGGGGTGATAACTGGGTTGCTGCTGCGGAGATCGAAAGGGAACTGGTAAAAGAAAAGATGATTGGGGCGGGAATGCGCCGCCTGGGGGACGGGTGGGTGCGCGGAACCGGGACGTGGGACTGGCCCAGAGAGGGTGATGGCTAGTCGACAGGGGAGGGGGGCGGGCAGCCCCCCAGTCCGGCTGATCACGTGGAACGTGAAAGGCCTAAATGGGCCGATTAAGAGGGCCCGAGTGTTCGCGCACTTAAAAGGACTGAAGGCAGACGTGGCCATGCTCCCAGAGACGCACCTGAAGGTGGCGGACCAGGTTAGGTTAAGGAAAGGATGGGTGGGACAGGTGTTTCACTCAGGGCTGGATGCAAAGAATAGAGGGGTGGCCATATTGGTGGGGAAACGGGTGTCATTCGAGGCTAGGAACATTGTAGCGGACAGCGGTGGCAGATATGTGATGGTGAGTGGCAGACTGCAGGGAATGGAGGTTGTGTTGGTTAATGTATATGCCCCGAATTGGGATGATGCGGGATTTATGAAGCAGATGCTGGGACGTATCCCGGACCTGGAGGTAGGAAACCTGGTAATGGGGGGGGACTTCAACACTGTGCTGGACCCAGGGTTAGATAGATCTAGATCTAGGACCGGAAGAAGGCCGGCAGCGGCCAAGGTGCTTAGGGGGTTTATGGACAAAATGCGGGGAGTGGATCCGTGGCGATTTATTAGGCCGCTGGCCAAAGAGTTCTCCTTTTTCTCCCATGTCCATAATGTATACTCCCGGATAGATTTCTTCGTTTTGGGAAGGTCACTGATTTCGAGGGTGGAAGAAACTGAGTACTCAGTATAGCTGTTTCAGACCATGCCCCACACTGGGTGGGTGGATCTGGAACTAGGAGAGGAGAGAGAACAGCGTCCACTCTGGCGACTGGATGTGGGATTATTGGCGGATGAGGGAGTCTGTGGAAGAGTGCGCGGATGTATCAAAAGGTACCTGGAGGCCAACGACGATGGGGAGGTCCGAGTGGGGGTAGTATGGGAAGCACTGAAGGCGGTGGTCAGGGGAGAGTTGATCACCATCAGGGCTGACAAGGGGAAAACAGAGGCCAAAGAAAGGGAAAGATTACTGGGGGAGATTCTGAGGGTAGATAAAAAATATGCGGAGGCCCCGGATGAAGGACTATACAGGGAGAGGCGACGACTCCAGACGGAGTTCGACCTGCTGACCACAGGGAGGGCAGAGGCAAAGTGGAGGAAGGCACAGGGGATGAGATATGAATATGGGGAAAAGGCGAGTCGCCTGTTGACCCACCAGCTTCGAAAGAGGACAGCGGCGAGGGAGATAGGGGGAGTTAGGGATGAAACGGGAGCCACGGTGCGGAGAACAGGGAAGATAAAGGAGGTGTTTAAGACCTTTTACGAGAGGTTATATAGGTCCCAACCCCCGGAGGGAAAAGAGGGGATGCAGCAGTTTCTGGAGCAACTAAGGTTCCCGAAGGTGGAGGAGCAGAAGGTGGAGGGCCTGGGGGCGCCAATTGGGGTGGACGACCATGCAGGCAGGGAAGGCCCCGGGACCAGATGGGTTCCTGGTGGAATTCTATAGAAAATATGTGGACTTGTTGGCCCTGCTGCTGGTAAGAACCTTTAACGCGGCCAGAGAAGGGGGGACCCTACCCCCGACAATGTCGGAGGCGGCGATATCACTAATCCTGAAGCGAGATAAAGACCCGCTGCAATGCGGGTCTTATAGGCCTATCTCGCTCCTGAATGTGGACGCCAAGTTGCTGGCAAAGGTGCTGGCAACGAGGATAGAGGATTGTGTCCCGGGGGTGGTGCACGAAGACCAGACAGGGTTCGTAAAGGGGAGACAATTGAATGTCAATGTGCAACGGCTATTGGGGGTGATAATGATGCCCCCAGCAGAGGGGGAGGCAGAGATAGTGGCGGCAATGGATGCAGAGAAGGCATTTGATAGGGTAGAGTGGGAGTATCTATGGGAGGTGCTGAGGAGGTTTGGGTTCGGGGAGGGATTTGTCAGCTGGGTTAAACTCCTCGATGGGGCCCCAATGGCAAATGTAGTCACAAATCGGCAAAGGTCGGAGTATTTTCGACTACACAGGGGAACAAGACAGGGATGCCCACTGTCCCCATTACTGTTCGCGCTGGCAATTGAACCACTGGCCATAGCGCTGAGGGAATCCAGGAAATGGAGGGGGGTGCTTAGAGGGGGAGAGGAACACCGAGTGTCACTCTACGCGGATGACCTACTGCTGTATGTGGCGGATCCAGTGGGGGGGATGACAGAGGTCATGCAGATATTGAGGGAGTTTGGAGATTTCTCGGGATATAGGCTTAACATGGGAAAGAGTGAGCTTTTCGTGATACACCCTGGGGACCAGAATAGAGGGATAGATGGCCTGCCGCTAAGGAGAGTGAAAAGAACTTCCGATACCTGCGGATTCAGATAGCCAGGAGCTGAGGAACCTTACACAGACTCAATCTGACTCGGCTGGTGGAACAAATGGAAGAGGATTTCAAAAGGTGGGACATGGAGCCGCTGTCACTGGCGGGCAGAGTGCAGGCTATTAAGATGATGGTCCTCCCGAGGTTCCTATTTGTGTTCCAATATCTCCCTATATTGATCACTAAGGCCTTTTTCAAAAAAATAGATAGGAGCATTATGAGCTTCGTGTGGGCAGGGAAGGCCCCGAGTGGAAGGAGGGGGTTCCTACAACGTAGCAGAGACAGAGGGGGATTGGCGTTGCCGAATTTGGGCGACTACTATTGGGCCGCCAACGTGATCCGTAAATGGATGATAGAGGGAGAGGGAGCGGCGTGGAAAAGGCTGGAGATGGTGTCCTGCAAAGGAACAAGCTTAAAAGCACTGGTGACGGCGCCATTACCGCTCTCCCCGAAAAGGTTTACCACAAACCCAGTGGTGGCGGCAACATTAAGTATCTGGGGGCAATGGAGGCGACAGAGGGGCGTGCCGGGAGCCTCGGTGTGGTCCCCGATCAGGAACAACCATAGGTTTGCCCCAGGGAGGCTGGACGGAGGGTTCCAGAGCTGGCACCGGGCAGGAATCAGGAGAGTGGGAGACTTATTTATAGATGGGACGTTTGTGAGTTTGAGAGCGCTAGAGGAAAAGTAGGAGCTGCCTCCGAGGAATATCTTTAGGTATATGCAAGTGAGAGCGTTCACGAGACAACTGGCGAGGGAATTTCCGCTGCTCCCGACACAAGGGATCCAGGACAGGGTGCATTTGGGGGTGTGGGTCGGGGAGGGCAAAGTGTCCGAGATATACCGGGAGATGAGAGAAGAGGGGGAGGAGCTGGTAGACAAACTGAAGGGAAAATGGGAAGAAGAGCTCGGGGAGGAGATTGAGGAGGGTTTGTGGGCTGATGCCATAAGTACGGTAAATTCCTCTTCCTCGTGTGCCAGGCTTAGCCTGATCCAATTTAAGGTGCTACATAGAGCACACATAACGGGAGCGAGGTTGAGCAGGTTCTTCGGAGTGGAGGACAAGTGCGGGAGTTGCGGGGGAAGCCCGGCGAACCACACACATATGTTTTGGTCGTGTCCGGCACTGGAGGGGTATTGGAGGAGAGTGGCGGGAGTGATCTCGAAGGTGGTGAAGGTCCGGGTCAAGCCAAGCTGGGGGTTAGCTATATTTGGGGTAGCGGATGAGCCGGGAGTGCAGGAGGCGAGAGAGGCCGATGTTGTGGCCTTTGCGTCCCTAGTAGCCCGGCGTAGGATTTTACTCATGTGGAAGGAAGCGAAACCCCCTGGCGTGGAGGCCTGGATAAATGATATGGCGGGGTTCATAAAACTGGAGCGGATGAAGTTTGCGCCGAGAGGATCAGCTCAAGGGTTCACCAGGCAGTGGCAACCGTTCCTCGACTATCAAGCGGAATGTTAGGGGGAAGATAGATAGCCAGCAGCAGCAGCCCGGGGGGTGGGGGGGAGGGGGAGGGGGGAGGGAGGGGGGGAAGGTGGGGGAGGGAGGGGGGGAAGGGGGGGTAAATTGTTTGTGTTCTAGATGGGGCGAGGGGGTGGGGGAGCATTACTTTGTGTTATTTGGTTAGTTTACTATATTATTTAAACAATGTTATATATCAGCTATCACGTTACCATTTTTGTTGATTTGTAAGCGGAAAAATTGTGTTTGAAAACTTTAATAAAATATATATATTTTTTTAAAAGTCAAAGGCTTGGTGGGGATCTATTTAAATATGTCCAAGCATTGCCAAGGTTTGACGAGAAGGAGGTAGAAGCTTTTTTCATTTCATTTGAGAAGGTAGCTAAACAAATGAAATGGCCACCGGACATGTGGGTATTACTGATTCAAACAAAGCTGGTAGGTAGAGCAGTGAACTCTTTGCATCACTACCAGAGGAGGTATCTGGGATGTATGAGGAGGTGAAAAAATCCATCTTAGGTGCATATGATCTAGTGCCTGAAGCCTACAGACAAAGGTTTAGAAATTTCAGGAAAGAATTTGGTCACACATACATGGAGTTGGAAAGGATCAAACAGCGTAATTTTGATAGGTGGATAAGGGCTTTGAAAATAGACCAAACGTATGAAGCTCTCAGAGAAATTATAATTTTGGAGGAGTTTAAAAATTCAATTCCTCATGTAGTGAGAACTCATGTGGAAGAGCAGAGGTTAAAACTGCGAGATTAGCAGCAGAAATGGCAGATGATTATGAATTAGTTCATAAATCAAAGCTTGGTTTCCGACATCAGTTTCAGCCTGTGAGGGATAGAAACTGGGGACATGAGAAATACTCAAGTGGTAAAGGTAAAGGTGATCTGATGGGAGATAGTAAGGAGAGTGTCCCTCAGATTTAAAAAGAAATCCAGGAGGGTGGAAAAGAAATGAAAAGTTTCAAATGTTTTCACTGTAATAAAGGAGGCCATGTAAAGTCACAGTGTTGGTGGTTGAAGAAAAGCACTGGGAAGGCTGATGTGATAAAACAGGAAAGACAGTGGGGTTTGTTAAAGTGGTAAAAGAAAGCCAAATGAATCGAAGGAGGTGCAAAAGATTGTACAGTCTGATTAAGAGGTGATAAGAAGGTGCCAGATCTCTTTAAAGAATTTACTTGTGTGGGTAAAGTTTACTCATGTGTATCAGGAGGAGCAGGTAAAGAACTCACAATCTTAAGAGATACGGGAGCTGGTCAATCTTTAATGGTAAGAGATGAGGAGTTATGTAGTTTGGGAAGAATGTTGCCAGAAAAGGTGGTAATATGTGGAATTCAGGGTGAGAGGAGTAGCGTTCCATTATATAAGGTAAGGTTGGAAAGTCCAGTGAAGAGTGGTGAAGTGGTAGTAGGAGTAATAGAGAAACTATCTTGTCCAGGAAAACAGTTTATCTTGGGTGATGATATAGCTGGATCGCAAGTGGGAGTGATGCCTACTGTGGTTGATAAGCCAGTGGAAAATCAGACAACTGAAGTGTTGAAGGCCGAATATTCAGGGATTTTTCCGGATTGTGTAGTAACAAGGTTGCAAAGTCACAGGTTAAGGCAAGAGGAGAAATCAAAGAGTGAAGATGAAGTTGAAGTGCAATTATCAGAAACGATTTTTGATCAGATGATTGAAAAAGAACAAGAATAGCTGGAGGATGAGGCAGATATTTTTAGTTCAGGAAAATTGGCGGAGTTACAACAAAAAGATACAGAAATAAAACGGATATATCAGAAAGCATACACGGACGAGGAATCTGCCTGTACACCAGAGTGTTATTACCGTAAAAGTGATGCCTTGATGAGAAAATGGAGACCTTTACATATGTGGAGTGGTGTAGTGACAACAATCTCTCCCTCAATGCCAGCAAAACTAAAGAGCTGGTAATTGACTTCAGGAAGCAAAGTACTGTACACACCCCTGTCAGGATCAATGGGGCCGAGGTGGAGATGGTTAGCAGTTTCAAATTCCTAGGGGTGTACATCTCCAAAAATCTGTCCTGGTCCACCCACGTCGACGCTACCACCAAGAAAGCACAACAGCGCCTCTACTTCCTCAGGAAACTAAGGAAATTCGGCATGTCGACATTGACCCTTACCAACTTTTACAGATGCACCATAGAAAGCATCCTATCGGGCTGCATCACAGCCTGGTAAGGTAACTGCTCGGCCCAGGACCGCAAGAAACTTCAGAGAGTCGTGAACACCGCCCAGTCCATCACACGAACCTGCCTCCCATCCATTGACTCCATCTACATCTCCCGCTGCCTGGGGAAAGCGGGCAGCATAATCAAAGATCCCTCCCACCCGGCTTACTCGCTCTTCCAACTTCTTCCATTGGGCAGGAGATACAGAAGTCTGAGAACACGCACGAACAGACTCAAAAAACAGCTTCTTCCCCACTGTCACCAGACTCCTAAATGACCCTCTAATGGACTGACCTCATTAACATACACCCCTGTATGCTTCATCCGATGCCAGTGCTTTTGTAGTTACATTGTATATGTTGTGTTGCCTGATTATGTATTTTCTTTTATTCCCTTTTCTTCTCATGTACTTAATGATCTGTTGAGCTGCTCGCAGAAAAATACTTTTCACTGTACCTCGGTACACGTGACAATAAACAAATCCAATCCAATCCAATCCAATGCAGGCGGATGAAAAGAAGGCAGAAGTTCATCAAGTAGTATTGCCGGTAGAGTATAGAAAGGAGGTGTTACGAGTTGCACATGAGGTACCAGTGGGAGGTCGTTTGGGAATAAGGAAAACTCAAGCTAAAATCCAAATCCAAATCCATTCATCAGCCACAGCATGCACCTGAGGAGAGATAAAATGCTGCATGTTCCACCACCATGTCCTTAACTGAACAAGCCATTGGCATCTTAAAGATGCATTTCCGATAGTTGGACCAGTCAGCTGGCGTTCTCCAATACTCACAGCAGTGTCCTGCATCATTGTTGCCTGCTGTGCCCTGTGCAGCCTTGCATTGTAAAGGATGGATTCAGATAAGCCATTGCATGGGCACAACGCAGTCGGTGTGCCCGTAGCTATACGATTTCAAAGGTTTAAGGCAAAGAAAAGGTTGAAGTTTTCTTCAGGTTTTGATGCAAGGAGCATAACCAAACCTTCATTCTCAGCTGCAATGGCAGCTGCAACATATCATGAAAAGCCATCAATCTCACAATGATGACACAAGCAGCATAAGCCATCTTCATCTCCTTGGAACACACAGCAGCCTTGCGAACATATGGCCACTGTGGAATGAGATCAGCACTGCACCAGTGAACCTCCTTAAGCAACTACTCATAGTGCAGTCCTTTCAACCATGGTGTCAACAAGTCAGTGGACATGGCAGCCTTGCACGTGGCTGAAACCCCATGGTACAGATGAATGCACTGTATGAAAGTAGCTTTGAAAGGTGGCACTAACAGGGAAAACATTTGTCAATGATTGTCTCTTGGCCATCTCAAAAAGGAGCAACATTCGGACAGCACCATCTCTCCAAAGGCCTGCTCCCATGAATGAATAACGCAAAGGTCTCAACTATCTACTGAGCACCAATATGCATTAGGACATCAGGATGCAGTGATCTGTTACTCAACAGTATGCATCCAATACTATGAGTTATTGTCCTCACAGAGAATGGCCCGGCAGGACCATAGGTTGACTACTTATTGTCATGGGCCAGGGTTTAGAGAACCCCAAAGTGTATCATGGAGTGCACCTGACCCACAACTTTTAATAGATTGTGGTATGGGGAGCACATGGCCCACTCTACAGGTGTGGTACAGCAGAAATGGAAAAGTATTTTTTAAAGCAAAACAATGTTTATTCTATGAACTCAAGTTAACCTTTTTAAAACATACAGTGAACATCTTAGCAACCATCAATTCAAATACAACCCCCAAAGAATACAACACTAAGTAATTCTTAATAACTTCCCAAACAACATCCAGAAAACAAAAGAAACACCTTTTAACAGAAGCACATTAGGTTTACACTCACTAGTGAGAACATTTATAATTCTGAATTCACCAAATGATCACGAGATAGTCTTGTTCATGGCAGAGAGATCAACAGTACACCTGCTTGGTCTGGCTTCAGCTCCAACACTGAAAACGAAAGTAAAACACACCCTGCAGCAAACAGCCTAAAACGAAAGTAAAAAGCTGACAGACAACCCAGCTCCACCCACACTCTGACATCACTGATACACACCCATTTCTTAAAGGTACATTTCTTAAACACCCATTTCTTAAAGGTACTCTAACATGACATTATAAACACATAGCTGTGCATTTGTCAGAGAGCTGCCAAGTTTACCTTCTACATGGCCTTCATATTTAGGAGAGATGTTGCCCAGTTGGTATTAACACAGCAGTCAATGACAACTTAATCCCTTCATACATCTTGCTGAGCACATAGTAGATGTGGCAGAGCATCACTTCCATAGCACTGCAGCCCTCAACACTGTCCATCCCCTGTCTATCTCCCCAAATTCAATAAGTGCTCACTAATGGAATGAATTCCATGTTGAGTTAAGTACTGTGCTTTTACAGAAAGATTCTGTAAAGTGCCACTGGGCAACTGTTCCGGAGCAAAGTAAGATCCTCACAGGATGAGCGCACACTTCTAACATCACAAACTAATTCCCCTCTTGCACATATTACAAATATCACCGAGTGGAGCCTGCTTCAATCATTAAGCACCATGATGGGGAGAGTGCGAACTTTGAAAGGAATAACTTTCAGCCGTAAACAGGGAGTTGAAAACCTGCTGCAAGGAGGCATTAAAGGCTCAGGTGAATAATACTTTTCCAAAAACTCACTGTCATAAAATAAATTCATTTGCAAAGTACACTTGTGAGAAAACTCTAATGTTGATCCTGACAAATCTACAAACTACAGACTTCAGTGCGACTAACCTTGATGAACAATTCTCATGAGGCCAAATAATGTCTGCCTGAGATTCAGGGGTCAAAGTTATATTTTCTAGCCCTGATTTTAACATATGAAGTGCCTTTGATCATGTTGCAGATGTGGAAATAAAGATAATTACTGTGATGAGATTATAAGACCATAAGACCTTAAGACATAAGAGCAGAATTAGGCCATTCAGCCCATCGAGTCTGCTCCGCCATTCAATCATGGCTGGTATGTTCCTCATCCCCATTCTCCTGCCTTCTTTCCATAACCCCTGAGAGTTGCTAGAACTAAGGATCCAGATATATTTTAGGGGCGTTAATTTTGGACCCTTGAATGAGCACCAGGCCTTGCACCACATCGACTGGCCATTTGGTATCTGAGATTTGGAGAGGGATAAATTCAAAATATATTTACAATAGTGAAGAGTATATACCGTGAATTGACACCTGTGACACTATTGTGCATTCAAAAATTCTTAATTTTTCTAACTCTACCACTACATCTAGGTGTAGCTCTGATATCCACAGCAGAGGTGGAGGCAGCCTGCTGACTCTGTTGTCTGAGATGATTTTGGCTGGTGTCCTGTGGTGGCCTGAGGACTGGAGGGCTTCAGCTAGCTAAGAGTCTCCAGCTTTGGGCAGGCTGATGTGCTGGAGTTGAAGGGATCACTGGCAGAGGAGAATTGGAACAGTAACCGTTGGGTGCCGAGGGCCCCTCCCTGACTCCTTGAGGAAAAAGCACACTTGGCAGGAAGTCATGGTGGCCCATCCTACTCTCGCCTAGCCACTGCTGGAAAACACCCATGGCTAGAGCGAAGATGTGAAGGTCAGAGCGCAAATTCAGCAGACACTGCTGGACCTGGGTCTCCAAGGCGGCCACCAGCCTTCCTAAGAAGACTTTGATGCACTCACATGCTGGAGCAAGGTTATAAGACAAAATGTGAATGGACTCCTCCTTCCTTTATTCCAGTCTGGTGACAGCCTCTGACAACTTTATTTGATGTTCCCCTGCCTGTCTCTGAACCGCCAACATTTCTCTCAGGACCAATTCCATAGGCTCATTATCAGACACAGTCTCAGCAGGGAACAGGTCTCCAGCAATCCTTAGCAGCACATCAGATCATTCATCCTTTTCCTACACTGCAAGGAGATCCCTTTCTGATGACCACGGGCACTGACCACCCCGGTGACCTCCTCCCAGGCCAAAGTGGTCAGAAACGAGGACCTCATGCTTCCATCTTGTCTTTCCTGAACAGAATGGAGGAGAATCCCCAGGGAGGTCTCGCTGAACCATGGAATGGAGGGTTTGGTACTTGTGGGCAACATTGCGACCCAGAATGAAATAACATACCAGCCTGCAGTGAGTGAATGTCTGCTCAGGTGGCATTTAGATCTGGCACCAGGGCATTCAACCCCACAAGGTAACAACGCGGCAGACAAATCCCTGCCCACTCTGCCATGTGATTCACTGACCTTCCTCCCTGATGCATAATTCATCAGCTGAAAAGCAGGAGATCACACAGATTAATCTGACCCACCGCCCAGTGGGAATCACACCAATCTTCCCACCTGCCACCACACTGGTCTCCAGAATGGAAAATTCTACCCTCAATCTTTGCTCCTGCCTCAACGCTACTCATCTATTCCCTATCTATGTGCAAGTCCGGTTACAAAAATAAATTGCTCATTCTAAAATTGATGAACATTGTAGAATTTCTCAAGATGTTTATGCCAGATACAGGATGAATCATCTGCCCACACAGCGCAGGCTGAGAATATGGAATGCACTGCAGTATTCAGGAAAGGCAGACTGCAGCATGTTAGTAGCTCTCAAGAGAATAGCCATTATTTACAGCAGAGCTTTAGTGGTACTGCACAATAAGATTGCTCTTCCTGCTTCACCAATGCAGGCACTGGGAGATGTTATTTATAGCATGAATAATTTAGACAAGAGACGAAGTCAGCCATATTCTCAAAGAATTAAATCTGAAAACAAACCTGACAATGCAAGCAGTTTGTACATCAGTGCAACATGCCACTGTATAAATCCACCTTTTCATAATTAACACTGGCAGGCACCGTTTTTGAACAGATGAACCATCTGATTTTTTTTTAGCTGTGTGCTGTTCAGCAGTCACACATGCATTTATATCTGCGTGGGAGTGAGTGGTAATTGATTCAGCAAAAAAATTATGCTATCAATAATTTGTTCAGATCATTAATCCACTTGAGAAATAGCAAATACAAATGTAATGCCCCAAATACATTCATGTCATGTGGGTAAACTGTCAATGAGCTTTGTTGCCTGAACTAACTGAATAAATAGTGTTGCCCGATTGCTCAGTTTACCAAATATTTCTTATCAAAAGGTGTTTGTAAACTTTTCTATGTGAGGTCCTCTTTTGAAGAATTTCATTTCAGTGCCTCTGTAACAGAAATAAATATGGGAATAAAGGGAAGAAATTCATTCCTAAAATTATTTCACCGTGGAAATGCAATATTTACTGCGACTTTTATAATGACTTAAGCCTTTAAATTAAGCTGAATGACACAAGTGTTTGAAAACAGAATGTATTCAGGCCTTCACTGAGAAACAAGAATTCCTGACAAATGAAAACATTATCTCAAAGAATATTTTTGCAAACTGAGCCTGCCAGAAATTTAGCGCGTACGTGATTAAATGTGACCATAAGCATAATAGATGGTTATGTAAAAACTGGCTTCCTCTTTATACTTGCACGGACCTTTCCAGGAGCATTAGCAAATGGGAAAAAGAATGTTTCAGGCCCCATTACCCTGAGAGATAGTTGATTTATTAGCTAGGCCACAGTATAGCACTTGTCACCTCAGCACAATATGAATAGATTGGGCAGTAAGCAAAATGTTTTTGCAGGCTTCCGTTTTACAATAAGACTTTCGATATAAACATGTATTTTAATTAGGCAGCTAAAGATTGAACATCGAGTCAAGCATGTCCTTGCAGCACTGAGGAGGTACCCAGGAATTATTTTTATCTTACATTTTACAGGCTGCTGTTAGGGAGGTTAGGTACTGTGCATGTGTTATTTCAGATGTAGCAATAAAAGAGATAGATATCAGGTGAGAGACAAAAAACAAAATCAAAGGAGGTTTTTCCTGGTACAAAGCTTGTTTAAGCTTAGAAGAATCTTAGAATTCATACAGTGCAGAAGGAGGCCATTCGGCTCATCGATTCTGCACTGACCCTCTGAAAGAGCACCTTACCTAGGTCCACTCCTCCACCCTATCCCCGAAACCTCATAATCCCACCTAACCTGCACAACTTTGAACACTAAGGGGCAATTCTAGCACGGCCAATCGACCAAACCTGCACATCTTTGGACTGTGGGAGGAACCAGGAGCACCCGGAGGAAACCGACACAGACAAGAGGAGAAACTGCAAACTCCACACAGTCACCCAAGGTCGGAATTTAACCCGGGTCCCTGGTGCTTTGCACCACCACTCTACTACCATGCTGCCTTGTTGGTTTAAGTTTGTGTCTTAAGTATGTAAAACTGGCCGAGTGCATAAATATGAGAATATTCTTGGATTGAAACTGTACGCACACAAGCGGTTTATTAAGACTATACAGAAGAACTGGTTTATTAAGAATAAATAAGATCAGTTACAGAATAGATATGTATCTCCTGAGTAGAGTGTTTCAACCTCTCTCCCTAGAGTCTAAAGCATGACTACTAATGTCACTGAATCATCACGGTCTACATTATTCATTAGCATAGCTATACTAAGAAAGGATAACAGGACACTTACTCCTGAACCCTGGCTTCCAGCAAAATATGTCATCAGTTCATGGACCCCTTTTATCATTAAGATTGAAACCATTCATTCTGCTGCCTTGGTCACACCTTACCCTCCCTTAGTCTACCAAACAAAATCTTTCCCAAGGTTCTTCCCTGTACTAGCCCTAAACATGAGCCTTTCTCTAGTTTCTCTCCCATCTTCCATTATGCTCTCTATGAGTTATCTTGTCCGTATGATCGACCTCATGTTCTCTTTGCCTGATTCCCACTAACCCGCCAACTACCCAACCCCCTGTATGGACCCTATGCTAGCTGATATGGCAAATAGTTCTCTTTACATGAGGGCATGGAGGTATTATGGGGGATCTGAGGAGGCTTGGGGGCATTGGGTGGGTGGAGGAGAGGGGCCATGGTGTGGGTGGGTAAAGGGGTCTGGGGTGGCATGGAAGTGGTAAGGGGATCTAAGGGGGTTTGGGGGTTGCATGGGGTGGGTGAGGGTGAGAAGCATAAGGTGCTGGCAATGAGGATCTGGAGGGGAATGGGTGGCATTGAGGGTGGGTAGGAGGGTAAGGGATTGAGGGATAATGTATAGCGAGCCTTTAAGCAATTCTGGGAGCTGAGCTGCTTTGTTGGAGAACCAAGGCAGACCATCTAATTGGCCTGCATCCGCACCCATGCTCCTCACAAACTCCATTGCAGCTTGAAGACATTGCAAATTACCAAAATCCTCCGCAAAGTCAAGCGTGGGCCAGGTGTGCATTTCAGAAGGCATAGAGTGTGCAAAATGCGTCATTTTTATATAGTTACAGTTCCTAACCCAAAAACCCACCACCAGTGTGAATAAATTCATACTTCAAAACAAATGACCTAATTAACTGTTAACACCTCCTTAAAGGGATACTGCATCTGAAACAAAAACTACAAAATATACTTATTAAATTAACGTTCCTGGGACTAATGATGCACTCCAGCCCCTGTAGTGCCCATTGATTGTGGAAGGCCTCAAACGTATTGAGGCCGCATGCTCCCTCTCTCGTGTCAGTTGAGTGAAAACATAGCCGCGGAAGATTGGCAGGCAGTTGGGTTGATCAAGCTCTTCAACCACCCGCTGCCTTGACCAGGTCCAGGAGCAGGCTAAAAAGTATATCCTCCATTCTATTCACCACCACCCTGCCCCCCGCATTGGGTAGCCAAAGATCGGGAGAATAGGGCCATGGGGCAAAGAAAATTTGAGATGTTGCTCTCCCCCTCTCCCCACTGCCCATTTAATTATTCTTTAGAGTGCCAAAATGAACAAAATTAATTAACAAAACACCCCTTAAAGGGCCACTGTACCAAAATAAACTTAAACAGAAACTTCATAAATTTAATTCTAATGTAATCATGGGTGGAAGTTATGTACTCCAGTAGCATCTCTCCTGTTTCCTCCCACTAGTCCCGAAAGATATGCTTGTTAGATGACTTGGACATTCTGAATTCTCTCTCAGTGTATCCGAAGAGGCGCCGGAGTATGGCGACTCGGGGATTTTCACAGTGACTTCATTGCAGTGTTAATATAAGCCTACTTGTGACAATAATAAAAATGATTATTATTATTATGGAAGTACCAATGTGATAGATAGGACTAGGAAAGAGGTTCTGCTCAGAGAGTATAAACAGTTAGGGGCTAAACTAAAAAGCAGAACCTCAAAGGAAATAATCTCTGGATTATTACCTGAGCCATAATCAAACAAACTCGGCAACTCAACAGACTGATCAAGACCTTGGATCCAGACCTTCAGAGCACCCTATGTGCTCTCATCCCACGTACTCCTCGCGTTGGAGATCCCTACTGCCTCCCGAAAGTACAAAGTCCAATAATAATAATCACTTATTGTCATAAGTAGGCTTCAATGAAGTTACTGTGAAAAGCCCGTAGTCGCCACATTCTGGCGCCTGTTCGGGGAGGCCGGTACGGGAATTGAACCCGCACGACTAGCCTTGTTCTGCATTACAAGCCAGCTGTTTAACCCAATGTGCTAAACCAGCCCCTAACACACCAGGCTGTCCTATCGTATCAGGCAATGGGACCCTTTTCAAGAACTTTTCTGGCTATGTCGAGGGCATCTTAAAAACCCATCGTACAAGGAACGCCCAGCTTCTGTCGTGATACGACGGACTTCTTACAGAAACTCAGCACCCATGGACCAGTTGAACCAGAAACATTCCTCATCACAATGGACATCTCGGCACTCTCCACCAGCATCCCCCATGCCGATGGCATTGCTGCAACAGCCTCAGTACTCAACACCAACAACTGCCAATCTCCAGACGCAATTCTACAACTCATCCGCTTCATCTTGGATCACAACGTCTTCACCTTCGACAACAAGTTCTTCATCCAGACACACGGAACACCACATTCGCACCTCAATACGCCAACATCTTCATGCACAAGTTTGAACAAGGCCTCCTCACCGCACAGGACCTTCAACCGACGTTATACACCAGGTACATCGATGACATTTCTTTCCTTCGGACCCATGGAGGAGAATCCGTGAAGCAACTACACAATGACATTAATAGGTTCCATCCCACCATCAGACTCACTATGGACTACTCTCCAAAATCAGTTGCATTCTTGGACACACTCATCTCCATCAAGCACTTCGTTTTACCGCAAGCCCACGGATAACCTCACGATGCTCCACTTTTCCACCTTCCACCCTATTCATAATTAAAGAAGCCATCCCTTGTGGACAGGCACTCCATATACACAGGACCTGCTCAGATGAGGAGGAGCATAACAGACTCCTACAGACGCTGAAAAATGCCCTTGTACGAACGGGATATGGTGCTCAACTCATCGATCGACAGTTCCAACGCGCCACAGCAACAAAACGCACCAACCTCCTCAGAAGACAAACACGGGACACAACCGTCGGAGTACCTTTTGTCGTCCAGTACTTCCCCGGCGTGGAAAAACTACGACATCTTCTTCACAGCCGTCAACACGGCATTGATGAAGACAACATCTTGCCAAGGCCATCCCCACTACTTGCCTTCAAACAACCACGCAACCTCAAACAGACCATTGTTTGCAGCAAACTACCCAGTCTTCAGAACAGCGATCATGACACCACACAACCCTGCCATGTCAATCTCTGCAAGACGTGCCAGATCATCGATATGGGTACCCCATTATACATGAGAACACTACCCACCAGGTACGCAGTACATTCTCGTGCGACTCGTCCAACGTTGTCTACCTCATACGCTGCAGGAAAGGATGTCCCCAGGCATGGTACATTGGCGAGACTATGCAGGCGCTGCGACAACGGGTGAATGGACATCGCGCGACAATCGCCAGGCAGGAATGTTCCCTTCCAGTCGGGGAAGACTTCAGCAGTTAAGGGTATTCAGCCTCTGATCTTCGGGTAAGTGATCTCCAAGGCAGCCTTCAGGATGCGCGACAACACAGAATCGCCAAGCAGAAACTTATAGCCAAGTTCCACACACCTCAACCGGGACCTTGGATTCATGTCGCATTACATTCACCACCCACCACTTGGCCTGGCTTGCGAAATCCTACCAACTGGCTTGAGACAATTCCAAGTCTGGTGACTGTAATTATTGGGCAGCAAAGGGTTGAAGGCTTTGGGTATTTTATTAAAAATTATTGGTTAATTCAATTGTGTTGGGATTCCATGTCAAGGGAGGCTGGAATTGACTGCACACTAGCCCAGGGTGGCATAACATGAGTTATATAACTAGGCAATAGAGAGAGCTTTAAACTAAATAGTTTGTGGGGAGTAGTACTGGTAAGGGCTCAAATGAGGTAAGATGTGATGAACTAAAGGGAGAAGACAAGAGAGCAAAATAGCAACAGGGGTAATGATAATTACAACATAGCCAAAGGGATGGATGCAAAGCTATGAATGCATAAGCAGATAAGGCTAGAGGTTAGAAAAGTAAGAAAAATATCAAACTAAAGGTACTGGGCGGGATTTTCCATCCCAGAAAACCCAGAATGTGTTCCCTGATGGGATGGAGTCGCGAGCGTTGGAGGAAAATCAGGATTGGCGCTGTGCTCCAATGTCGCCCCCCCCCCACCCTGTTGGTGGCGTGAACAAGGGCCTGGATTCTCCGCAGCCCCGTGAAATTGGGTTTGGATTGGGGCAGAGAATCAACTTTCACGCTGAACTCGGGCCCGGCGCCGGTCCGGCGATTCTCCAGGACCCGAGACTCGGGGGCCATTGCCAGAGGCCCACTCAGCGATCCTCCGCTCCCAGCCGGCTGAATTCCTGATGGCACGGTTCTAACCACCTGTTGCCGTTCGGGAACCTCGCGTCGTGGCTGCAGACTCAGTCCGCGGCTGCCCTGGTGGGGGCGGGGGGGATCGGGCACCGGGGGGGGCCTTATGGGTGGCCGGGGCACAGATTGGGCCAATCGGATGCAAGGGCGTGCTGCCTACATTTCGGTGCTGCCTCCACGGTCCGAGTCCGCCATGGCGCCGTGACTGCTGGAGGCCGCCACCGTGCTCATGCGCAGATTCGAAACCAGAGGTGCGGGGGCTCGTATCCGCAGCTACAGCTGCGTGAATCACTACGGGTCCCTGCCAGCCACCTGAAGATGAGTGAATTAACTTTTTTTTTTGAGGAAACTCCAGAGTGAAACGCCAGCGTTTCTACGCCGGTGTGGGGACACAGTCCCATTTTGGGAGAATCCAGCCCACGGTCTATGTTGCGCACCTCCGGAGGTACGTAAGTGAATGCAAATGGGTCTTAATGACCAATTTGCACCTGTTTAGTGGGCCCAGTGCCCCATTCTCCGGCATGGTGTGAGCACTGAACTGCTTACCAGTTTACGACTGCAAGGGGATCATAAAACCTGTGTAATTCAGCTCCGGCGAGAGAACAAATCTCCCAAACAGAGAATCCAGCCCACTATATCTGAATGTAGGTAGCATGCATAATGAAACGGATGAATTACCAGCTCAAATAGCAATATGTGTAATATGCTAGCCATTGCAGTGACATGGCTGGAAGATGACAAGGCTGGGACATGAATATGCAAGAATATATGACATTTCAGATGGACAGGAAGCTGGGGAAAGATGTTGGGGTAGCTGTAAGGGCTGACCTGAGTTTTAAAGATCACGGGCGGGATTCTCTGACCCCCCCCGCCGGGCCGGAGAATCGCCGGGGGCGGGGTAGCGTGAATCCCACCCCGCCATCCTGGTGCTGGCTGACGGATTCTCCGGCGCCGGTTTTTCGGCGGGGGCGACAATTGTGCCGCGCCGTTCAGGGGCCGTTGGTAGCAGCCCCTCCTGCCAATTCTCCGGCCTGCAATGGTCCAATGGTCCGAGTGGCTGGCCGTTTTCAGCAGGTCCCACCGGCGTAAAATACACCAGGTCCATACCGGCGGGACCTGGCTCTGCGGGCGGCCCCCGGAGTCCACGGGGAGGAGGGGGGGGTGGGGAATGGCCCCGGGTGGGGGGGGGCCCCACAGTGGCCTGGCCTGTGATCAGGGCCCACCGATCCACGGGCGGGCCTGTGCCATGGGGGCACTCTTTCCCTCCAAGCCAGCTGGTGTAACGGTCCGCCATGGCCGGCGCGGAGAAGAACCCCCTGCGTGTGCGCTGGAATGATGCCCGCACACGCTGGCGCTCCCGTGCATGCGCCAACTCACGCCGGCCGGCAAAGGCCCTTCGGCGCTGGTTGGCGAGGCGCCAAGCCCTTCGGCACCCGCTGGCGCGGCGCCAACCCCGCCGGCGCCGGCCTAGCCCCTGAAGGGGCGGAGGATTCCGCACCTTCCGGACAGCCCGACACCGGGGTGGTTCACGCCACTACTTGGCGCCATTACGGCCCACCCCGCCGGGCAGGGGAGAATCCCACCCCACGTTGTTGAAGCAGTTTTGGCAGAGGTAAGAAATAAGAAAGGTAAGAAATCTCCTGTGGAAGTAAGTTATAGGTCCTCTAATAGTAACTATGCTGTAGGATGGGGTACATGGGAAAAAATAATGGGGGCTTGTGATAAAGGGGCAACGATAATCATGGGTGATTTTAATCTACATACAGATTGGTCAAATCAGATTGGCAAAGGTGACCTGCACGGTGACACAGTGGTTTGCACCGTTGCCTCACAACTACAGTCCCGGGTTCAATTCCGGCCTCGGGTGACTGGCTGTGCGGAGTTTGCACTTTCTCCCCGTATCTGCATGGGTTCCCTCTGGGTGCTCCAGTTTCCTCCCACAGTCCAAAGATGTGCAGGTTAAGTGGATTAGCCATGCTAAATTGCCCCTTAGCATCCAAAAGGTTAGGTGGGGTTACTACGTTGCAGGGATGGGGTGGAGGCGTGGGATAAGTGGGGTGCTCTTTCCAAGGGCCGGTGCAGACTCGATGGGCCGATTGGCCTCCTTCTGCACTGTAGATTCTATGATTCTGTGATCCCACAGAGGTTGGAAGAGGTTTGGACATATTCATAAAATGTGCCACCTTACCAAAGGCACTCCTGCAATCTCTGATCGTGCAAGCTAATTAAGCTCAATTTGCACTTCAGCAAAGGACTGGATGTCCTTTGGCCGATGATCCATGCCAAATAAAGAAAGCACATTAGAGACTTTCATTGATGATCCACCAGATATACAGCAGTTGTGCTTCCTTAACAATTGCCTGCATTTTCCATTCTCACAAAACTCTCTGTTAATGTTCAAACCAAATAACTGAAAGCCAATGACTCCTGCAATTGCACCTTCTCAAGAAAGTCTTCCTCTTTACTCTCAGCTCTGACTCTATTCCACTGTTATGACTGTACACAGTTTGAGGTTGCCCCCTGAAAGGGCCTCGTGGCCCAGTCCCAGGCTCTTCCCCATACTGTCTCACACCCCTCCCATGCAGATTATTTTCCAATTTCAATATTAACCTGCACAATCATTTTGAGGTTTCAAAGTGATGGTGCAGGTTCAGTTTCAACCCTCCCCCTGTCAGAGTGCAGGTCCCTCCAATCTCCCATGAAGCTCACAATATGCAGGCAGACCTCCCTCCGGTTATTCTCCAGCCTCCCCCAGTAACCCTAGATCCCATTGTAATTATGATGGAGCTTAAACTACGCCGCCCCCCCCCCCCCCCTCCCCCCCACAGCTCCTCGAACACTGTTGATTTCCCCAAGCCTCATGTGGACCTCATTCCTCTCCATCTCAAGGCTGTGAGCATTGTACCCACCCTCCCCCCCCCACCCCCCCCCTACTCCACCATCGGCACGAGCCCAGGAGAGCTTTGAACGCCCTCCACCCCCATTTTCTTTATCAGCTTTTCCCCATTTATAGGCTGGAGACTTCTCTCCTAACCATGACCATCCCACCTGCAGCCTAGTACCAGCCAGCCAACCTCATCACCACTGACTGTAAGACAATGAACATGTCCAGTGCACCAAGCTGTGCCTTAACGCAGTTGAGTCTACAGGCCTTGCCTCTCCCTTGGATGGGGCTACAACATGTGTGCCATGCATAGCCCTATAGCATAGCCTGCAAAAGCTCAGGACTGCCTTTAATCTTTCACCCTGACTATCCGGTTCACAAAGCTCAACACTGCCTTTAATCTCTCACTCTGATCTTTTAGCCCCAGACCAGTGACTGTGTCTGTGTCTTTCAATGAGCTCTTCTGTTCCTTCAAGACAAATCACAACAGTCTTCCACCTCATCCCACCACCCACCTTCATGAGTCTCTGTGAAACCCATCCCTCATGTGGAATACTAATACAACCTCCACCCACCCCCTTGTATTCCAGACTCGGAATGCATCCATTCCCATTCATACTGTTCAATTCCCATTCACCCTGTCTGCATTCTGGTCTTCCATGTCAGGCTCCAGCTTCCCCACCTCTGGTCTCCCCTCTGCCTATCATCGTTTCTCACCTTGGAACGCTTCCAAACCTCATTGTCTCCCAAATGGGAGCCATCCTCTCTATTTCTGAGTGCAGTCCACCCTGAGACTCACATCGCGCACTGAGTGGCCTGCTGGAAGAGATAAAGTCAACACCCTCAGCGGTGTGGCATCTCACTGGTATTGGTGAGACACCGGGGCAGCACTGGTACAGATAAGGGTTTGCATATTACACTCATCTCAAAGTCACTGGCAAAGTGAGGGTGGACATCTGTATGTCACTTACATCTGATTGTGATTTAGAGTGGTCTGGTTTCCACTAGTGACCCTGGGCTATATGCCCAATTTCGAAGATGGCTACTCATCTCTCTGATTCCTTCAGCAGCCATTGCGCTAGCTTTACATTTTTAAATAGGTATGCTAAAGGGAGCCCGTGTGACCGCTCGCTGAGGGACTGATTAAATCATGGGAGGCCGTTAGATATGGAGTCTGTCCCGTTAACGATATAGAGATTGGGCTCAATTGATGTTAACTGGCACCTCACGACGTCTAGGCAGGATCTGGAACCCACCAAAGGGAGCAGGCTGGTTAGATCGGAAACTGATTGCGCGTCAAGCGGATCCTGATTTCGGCCTCTGTCGCGATCTAACCAGCTCACACGGATCCGCGCTGGGCTCAATGTGGCTGTTAGATCGTGCTCAAGATCAAATAAAAGGATTTGTTTATTTCGCACACACAAAACACCATATATCTGTCTTTGGCCCATATCCCTTAATATCTTTGCTTAATAAAAAACATCTATCTCAGATTTAAAATGAACAACTGATCTAGGTTCAGCTGCTGTTTGTGGGAGAGAGTTCAACACCTCTACCACCATTTGAGTGAAGAGGTTCCTCCTAACATTTCTCCTGAATGGTTTCGACTCAGCCCCTAATTTTAGAATCTCCAACCAGTGGAAATAGTTTATCTTTATCTAGCCTGTCTTTCCCAGCTAATGTCTTGAAGACTTCGATCAGATCACCTCTTAATCGTCTAAGTTCGAACAAAAACAGGTCTAATTTGAGTAATCTCTCTATTACAAGGTCTGGAAAGGAATCCACACCGAGCCGAACAGGTTGAATCAAAAAGAAAAAGGTTGAATGCAAAAGAACAAGAGTACAGAACAGTTACGCTACTATAGGAACCAGCTCACAGTTCATGGCCCTCTGGTTTTATACAAGATGGAGAAGGGGGCGCTCCACCCCGCCTCTGGGAATATCAATCCCTGAGTCTCATAAGTGTCCCATGACCTGCGTAAGATTCCACTGGTGTCCTATTACCTGCTTAACCCCCAGATTATGACACTCTCTTCATAACTTAACCCCTGTAATCCAGGTATCATTTTTGAAAACCTACATTGAACTCCGTCAAAGGTCACTATATCCTTCCTAAGTTGTGGTACCCAAAACTTCTCATGGTATCCAAGTGGGGTCTAACCAGGGTTTTATACAGCTGCAGCATAACCCCTGCATCTTTATATTTGAGTCCTCTAGTTATAAAAGCTGGCATTCCATTAGCCTTTTTGATTACTTTTTTGCACAGTTGCCCCTAATAGTAGTGGAGGGCCAGGGACTAAGTTCAATGGTCAGGATTGACTTCCCCAAATTAAATTAAATTGGCTAGAAATATTCCAAATTAACGAAGGAGGTCTTCATGCTGTCTTAATATGAGGGGATTTTCCAAAATGGATTAGGCAAGAAACAGGGTCTAAAAACATAGATTTACGTGGTAACAGAGGTCACACCCAAGTTTTTCAAAGCTCAACCCGTCACCTATGCCTTAAATGAGAAGGCTGAGTGTGAACATTAATAAACCTTCCTTTGTTAATCGACCTGGTGGTCGCCCATCTGTCAGCATATTACAATCATCACCTTTAAATACAGTTTAATTAAGTAAATGTTTGATAATAGATAACAGCTAAGGCTGTAATTCAATTATGTTATAAAATGTAGGTATACCTTTGGAGTGGCTTCTGGACATCAGAACTCCAATTTGATTTTCATTGAAGTAAATGTTTGTCTTTTTGAGAATTTTATTTGTTTCTGGGTTGCGGGTCCAGTAAATAAAATGGATGTAATGAAATTATATTGATCTTGTGACTGAAGTCTACAATATCATGAGAGTAAAGTTATAGTATTTTTCCAGCAAATCTGTTTAATCAAATTCACATTTGCTATTATTTTATTAGTGGGAAATGTACTCGAAGTGGCTTTTTAGGAAATTTCATGGATTTAATATGCAAATGTTTATGGTAGTCACATTCAGACATGTTAATTGAGTTTTACAGAGTAACTGCAGGAAGTCATGTAATTGAATCAACACATAAATAATTTCAGCAGCATCCATCCAAATGGGGACCATAAAATAGATCAATTCCAGTGATTTCAAACTGTTCAGTATCTAGGAGCAATAATGGTTCCAATATTTTTCTGTATTATTGTAATACATTAACCACACAGGCAACCCCTCAGGTTAATAGCATAAAATGTGAAATGTAGCATCTTCTTGAAGTGTGAAAAGAGCAAAACAAATAGAACAAATATATCACAGTATTATTTGAATCTATTTTTTACTGTTTTGAAGAAGAAATCTGTTTAGCATATTTTAATAACAGATTATGTATGGTCATTGAGTAATATAATAAAAAGAAACATGATTTGTATAATTTCTGATTTAAATTTATTGGTAACATAAATTACTTGTTTATCACAGCGAAAACAGCGCGGGAGCAGAGAGAGCCGGGACAGTGAAAACAGCGCCGGCGGAGAGAGCCGGGAGATTTAAAAAGCGCGGGAGGAGAGAGCAAGGACAGCGAAAACAGCACGGGAGCAGAGAGAGCCGGGACAGCGAAAACGGCGCCGGAGAAGAGAGCCTGGAGATTTAAAAAGCGCGGGAGGAGAGAGCCGGGACAGCGAAATCAGCGCCTGAGGAGAGAGACGGGAGATTTAAAAAGTGCGAGAGGAGAGAGCCGGGACAGCGAAAACAGCGCCGGAGGAGAGAGCTGGGAGATTTAAAAAGCGCGGCCGGAGAGAGCCGGGACAGCGAAAATCAGCGCGGGAGCAGAGAGAGAGCCGGGACAGCGAAATAGCGCCGGAGGAGAGAGCCGGGTGATTTAAAAAGCGCGGGAGGAGAGAGCCGGGACAGCGAAAACAGTGCCGGAGGAGAGAGCCGGGAGATTTAAAAAGCGCGGGAGGAGAGAGCCGGGACAGCGAAAACAGCGCGGGAGCAGAGAGAGCCGGGACAGCGAAAACAGCGCCGGAGGAGAGAGCCGGGAGATTTTAAAAGCGCGGGAGGAGAGAGCCGGGACAGCGAAAACAGCGCCGGAGGAGAGAGCCGGGAGATTTTAAAAGCGCGGGAGGAGAGAGCCGGGACAGCGAAAACAGCGCGGGAGCTAAGATAGCCGGGACAGCGAAAACAGCGCGGGAGCAGAGGGAGCCGGGACAGCGAAAACAGCGCTGGAGGAGAGAGCCGGGAGATTTAAAAAGCGCGGGAGGAGAGAGCCGGGACAGCGAAACCAGCGCGGGAGCAGAGAGAGACGGGACAGCGAAAACAGCGCCGGAGGAGAGAGCCGGGAGATTTAAAAAGCGCGGGAGGAGAGAGCCGGGACAGCGAAAACAGCGCGGGAGCAGAGATTCGGGACAACGAAAACAGCGCCGGAGGAGAGAGCCGGGAGATTTTAAAAGCGCGGGAGGAGAGAACGGGGACAGCAAAAACAGCGCGGGAGCAGAGAGAGCCGGGGCAGTGAAAACAGCGCCGGAGGAGAGAGCCGGGAGATTGAAATAGCGCGGGAGGAGAGAGCCGGGACAGCGAAACCAGTGCGGGAGCAGAGAGAGACGGGACAGCGAAAACAGCGCGGGAGGAGTGAACCGGGACAGCGAAAGCAGCGCCGGAGCAGAGAGAGTCGGGAGAGCGAAAACAGCGCCGGGGGAGAGAGCCGGGAGATTTACAAAGGCTGGAGGAGAGAGCCGGGATAGCGAAAACAGCACGGGAGCAGAGAGAGCTGGGACAGCGAAAACAGCGCCGGAGGAGAGAGCCGTGAGATTTAAAAATCGCAGGAGGAGAGAGCCGGGACAGCGAAAACAGCGCGGGAGCAGAGAGAGTCGGGACAGCGAAAACAGCGCCAGAGGAGAGAGCCGGGAGATTTAGAAAGCGCGGGCGGAGAGAGCCGTGACAGCGAAAACAGCGCCGGAGGAGAGAGCCAGGAGATTTAAAAAGCGCGGGAGGAGAGAGCCGGGACAGCGAAACCAGCGCGGGAGCAGAGAGAGACGGGACAGCGAAAACAGCGCCGGAGGAGAGAGCCGGGAGATTTAGAAAGCGCGGGAGGACAGAGCCGGGACAGCGAAAACAGCGCGGGAGCAGAGGGAGCCGGGACAGCGAAAACAGTGCCGGAGGAGAGAGCCGGGAGATTTAAAAAGCGCGGGAGGACAGAGCCGGGACAGCGAAAACAGCGCGGGAGCAGAGAGAGTCGGGACAGCGAAAACAGCGCCAGAGGAGAGAGCCGGGAGATTTAGAAAGCGCGGGCGGAGAGAGCCGTGACAGCGAAAACAGCGCCGGAGGAGAGAGCCGGGAGATTTAAAAAGCGCGGGAGGAGAGAGCCGTGACAGCGAAAACAGCGCCGGAGGAGAGAGCCGGGAGATTTAAAAAGCGCGGGAGGAGAGAGCCGGGACAGCGAAACCAGCGCGGGAGCAGAGAGAGACGGGACAGCGAAAACAGCGCCGGAGGAGAGAGCCGGGAGATTTAGAAAGCGCGGGCGGAGAGAGCCGTGACAGCGAAACCAGCGCGGGAGCAGAGAGAGACGGGACAGCGAAAACAGCGCCGGAGGAGAGAGCCGGGAGATTTAAAAAGCGCGGGAGGAGAGAGCCGTGACAGCGAAAACAGCGCGGGAGCAGAGAGAGTCGGGACAACGAAAACAGCGCCGGAGGAGAGAGCCGGGAGATTTTAAAAGCGCGGGAGGAGAGAGCGGGGACAGCAAAAACAGCGCGGGAGCAGAGAGAGCCGGGGCAGCGAAAACAGCGCCAGAGGAGAGAGCCGTGAGATTTAAAAATCGCAGGAGGAGAGAGCCGGGACAGCGAAAACAGCGTGGGAGCAGAGGGAGCCGGGACAGCGAAAACAGCGCCGGAGGAGAGAGCAGGGAGATTTAAAAAGCGCGGGAGGACAGAGCCGGGACAGCGAAAACAGCGCGGGAGCAGAGAGAGTCGGGACAGCGAAAACAGCGCCAGAGGAGAGAGCCGGGAGATTTAGAAAGCGCGGGCGGAGAGAGCCGTGACAGCGAAAACAGCGCCGGAGGAGAGAGCCGGGAGATTTAAAAAGCGCGGGAGGAGAGAGCCGGGACAGCGAAACCAGCGCGGGAGCAGAGAGAGACGGGACAGCGAAAACAGCGCCGGAGGAGAGAGCCGGGAGATTTAGAAAGCGCGGGAGGACAGAGCCGGGACAGCGAAAACAGCGCCGGAGGAGAGAGCCGGGACAGCGAAAACAGCGCGGGAGCAGAGAGAGTCGGGACAACGAAAACAGCGCCGGAGGAGAGAGCCGGGAGATTTTAAAAGCGCGGGAGGAGAGAGCGGGGACAGCAAAAACAGCGCGGGAGCAGAGAGAGCCGGGGCAGCGAAAACAGCGCCGGAGGAGAGAGCCGGGAGATTGAAATAGCGCGGGAGGAGAGAGCCGGGACAGCGAAACCAGTGCGGGAGCAGAGAGAGACGGGACAGCGAAAACAGCGCGGGAGGAGTGAGCCGGGACAGCGAAAGCAGCGCCGGAGCAGAGAGAGTCGGGAGAGCGAAAACAGCGCCGGGGAGAGAGCCGGGAGATTTAAAAACGCTGGAGGAGAGAGCAGGGACAGCGAAAACAGCGCGGGAGCAGAGAGAGCCGGGACAGCAAAAACAGCGCCGGAGGAGAGAGCCGGGAGATTTAAAAAGCGCGGGAGGAGAGAGCCGGGACAGCGAAAACAGCGCCGGAGGAGAGAGCCGGGAGATTTTAAAACGCGAGAGGAGAGAGCCGGACAGCGAAAACAGCGCGGGAGCAGAGAGAGCCGGGACAGCGAAAACAGCGCCGGAGGAGAGAGCCGGGACAGCGAAAACAGCGCCGGAGGTGAGAGCCGGGAGATTTAAAAATCGTGGGAGCGTGGGAGGACAGAGCCGGGACAGCGAAAACAGCGCGGGAGCAGAGAGAGTCGGGACAGCGAAAACAGCGCGGGAGGAGAGAGCCGGGAGATTTAAAAGCGCGGGAGGAGAGAGCCGGGACAGCAAAAACAGCGCCGGAGGAGAGAGCCGGGAGATTTAAAAAGCGCGGGAGGAGAGAGCCGGGACAGCGAAAACAGCGCGGGAGCTAAGATAGCCGGGACAGCGAAAACAGCGCCGGAGGAGAGAGCCGGGAGATTTAAAAAGCATGGGAGGAGAGAGCCGGGACAGTGCTGGGAGAGGTGAGTGCACAAAAGGTGTGGCAGGAGTGCCTTTAGTCACGGGAGTGCTGATTGGAACAGGGTGCATCTGAGTTTAGGTGAGTGACTGTGTTCGGGTGAGTGGCTGTGTTTTTGTTGGTGTTCGGGTTTATCCTTGAGGTTCTATCAAGAAAATTTTTAAAAATAAATATTTAAATTAATTAACTAGTTGAATATGGCTGGACAGGTGATGTGCTGTTGCTGTATGATGATGGAACTGGTGGATCCCATTGAGACCGTCAGTGACCATATCTGCAGCAAGTGTTGGCTGCTCGAGGAACCCCGGCTCAGAATTGATGAGCTGGAGACCGAGCTGCACACACTGCGGCACATCAGGGAGGGGGAACATTACCTGGACGCTTTGTTTCAGGAGGCAGTCACACCCGGTAGAATAAGTTCTGTTAATTCGGACAGTGGTCAGGAACAGAGTGGTGTGACTGCAAGGGCAGGTAGGGGGATCCTGAGTTTAGGAGTTGAGGAGCCTCAGCCCTTGACCTTGTCCAACAGGTATGAGGTACTTGCTCCCTGTGTGGATGAGGAAGAGGGCTGTAGGGAGGATGCGTTGACTGACCACTGCACCGTGGTACAGGAAGCCATTCAAGAGGGGGGAGCAAAAAGACAAGTGGTAGTTGTAGGGGATTCTATAATTAGGGGGATTGATGGCATCCTTTGTAAGCCAGATCGAGAGTCCCGCATGGTATGTTGCCTGCCTGGTGCCAGGGTGAGGGACATCTCTGATCGGCTTGAAAGGATTTTGGAGAGGGAGGGGGAGGATCCAGTTGTTGTGGTTCACGTTGGGACTAACAACATAGGTAAGACTAGGAAAGAGGACCTGTTTGGGGATTATCAAACACTAGGGACTAAATTAAAGAGCAGGTCCTCCAGGGTTATAATCTCTGGATTACTACCCGAGCCACGTGCCAATTGGCATAGGGTTGAGAAAATTAGAGAAGTTAACACGTGGCTAAAGGAGTGGTGCGGGAAAGAGGGATTCCATTTCATGGGGCATTGGCATCAGTACTGGTGCAGGAGGGACCTGTACCGTTGGGACAGTCTTCACCTGAACCATTCTGGGACCAGTGTTCTAGCGAATAGGATAAATAGGTTGGTCACAAGGACTTTAAACTAGCAAGTTGGGGGGAAGGGAAGGGTAATGCTATGGACAGTATAATGGTTAATGGAGATCAAGGCAGCAGGTTACGTGACAGGTTATTATGTAGAGATATAGGTTCAAAGACAAGGAAAATTAGGAGAAAGGGTAAGAGGAAAAATAAATTGCGAAAAGTTACTGATCAAGGTGTTAGGATTCATAACAAAGACATAAAAAACAGCATAAGTGTACTTTACCTGAATGCTCGTAGTATACGAAATAAGGTAAATGAGTTGATGGCGCAAATCATCGTGAATGACTATGATTTAGTGGCCATTACTGAAACATGGTTAAAAGATGGTCACGACTGGGAGTTAAATATCCAAGGGTATCAGACCATACGAAAGGATAGAATGGATGGTAAGGGCGGTGGTGTAGCTTTGTTGTTTAAGGATGGCATCCGGGCAATAGTAAGGGATGATATTGGTGCTATGGAGGACAAGGTTGAATCAATTTGGGTGGAAATCAGGAATAGTAAGGCGAAAAGGTCACTGATAGGAGTAGTCTATAGGCCACCAAATAGCAACAGGATGGTAGGGCAGGCAATAAGCAAAGAAATAACGGATGCATGTAGAAATGGTACAGCGGTTATCATGGGAGATTTTAATCTGCATGTCGATTGGTTTAACCAGGTTGGTAAAGGCAGTCTTGAGGAGGAGTTTATAGAATGTGCCCGGGATAATTTCCTGGAACAGTATGTAATGGAACCTACAAGAGAACAAGGGTCCTAGATCTGGTCCTGTGTAATGAGGCAGGATTGATTAATGATCTCATAGTTCGGGATCCTCTTGGAAGGAGGCGCTGCATGAGGCCTCATGTGCACTGGCACCGCCTGTCATTCAAGGACCTGCCAGACCAGGCATGCCGAACATTCCAGCTGAGTAGGAAGACAGTGCACATGGGGACCTTCTAGAATCTCACAGAGCTTGGTGCACAGGTGCATCTGCGCTGTTTCAGAGGCCCTGTATGCCCAGTCGGTACAATACATCCAATCAAATGTGGTCCAAGCCCACCAGGATGTCCGGGCAGCGGGGTTCGCTGCCATTGCCAAGATGCCACGGGTCCAAGGGTGACTGATGGGATGCGTGTCGCCCTACGGGCACATGTAGATGACAGGCTGCTCTACGCAAATCGAAAGGGGTTCCACTCGATGATCGTTCAGCTGATATGTGACCATCAGATGCGCATCATGCGCCCAATACCCAGGCAGTGTGCATGACACCTTCATCGTGGCACACTCGACGATTCTCGGCCTCCTCTAGGTGCACCCCCGGCCGGGGATTGACTCCTGGCGACAGGGGTGATATGCTGTGGTCATGGCTCATGATGCCGATCCGGAAGCCACAGACTGACTCCGAGACCCACTACCAATGCCCAAGCAGCGGCCAGTGGCGTGATCGAGTGGTGCTTCGGCCTCCTGAAGATGCTGTTCAGGTGCTTGGACTGCTCTGGAGCAGCCCGCCAGTATGACCTGGAAGAGTCACCCACATTGTGGCAGCCTTCTGCATCCTCCACAACATCGCGCAGCAGAAGGATGATGTGCCGGAGGTGGAGGATGAACGCCAGTCCTCGTCCGACGAGGAGAATGTGGGGGAGGGGGAGGATGGACAGGACAGGGGGCCCAGGCAGACATGGGAGCCTGCACAACGTGTGCGCTATGGCCAACGCACATGAGATTCTGTGGTCAACTCCAGGTTCACTGACTAGGGGGGTACTGGCCAGGGGCATGGACACCGTAATCCACCCCCCTCTCCACTCCCGCCTGCAACCCCCTCCATGATACATACCTATTGCACTACAGTGTGCGGACCCTGGGTTGGCAGTAAAGCGGGTCTGGTCCATGGGATTGAGGATGATGACAACCCACTCTGCGATGAGCTCTAGTGCTCTGCATCTTTTGACAACATCTGACTCCTACCCATGGTAGCACTTCCCACTGTCCACCTGGGTGATCCCTGCATGTGAGCTGGCCATTCCATCACACAGTGCCATCGAATTCCTGGAGTGGCAGAGGTGGAGGCGGCGTGGGGAGGGTGGTTGTGGGACACCAGAGCGGTGAACGCAGTCTGAACTGCGGTCCCCCGGGCCAAGCCCACCCAGAACCTCTGTCAATTCCCCCCCCCCCCCCCCCCACCCACGCCCCCTCTCTGGCCAGACCAGACCAACACACCCCTCACATTCTTCTGACAGAACAGCGAGGCAGGTTGCAACATTGTGCACAGCTGTTTAATGTGAACAAATATATACAGATCCGTGCCCTGTTCCAGTGCTAGTTTTACAGGTGTCTACCTTTCTGGCCTTTTGGGCCCAAATGGCATGTCTAGGTGGATCCTCAGACAGTACATCAGGAGTGGAGGCAGCCTACTGTGATTCCCACCCTGTGACCTTTGCCCCCTTTGGCGCTTGTCTTCTGGAGCGACCGGGGCAGGATGGGCCCGGCTGCTATTTGGGTGTCCCAGATGGTGTGGTGCCGCCCTGTTCTGCTCGCTGCCCATCAGGTGTGCCAGGGACAGGAGGGGGGTGTCCCAGTTGCTGCGGTGTTCCGCACCTCCACTGCGGGAGTTAATGGCATGGGCCCCATCACCTCCTCCCCACCGGGATGCTCCATGGGGCAGGGGTGCGAGCAGGGCTAACCCCTGAGGCATCTGGTGCTGCCAGTGCTGGAGGCCCTCTCTGGTCTCGGCCAGAATCTGCATGCTCGCGGCCATGGAGCACAGAGAATGGACCATCTCTGTCTGGGACTGTGCCGCATCATGCTGCGACTGTGCCACCACCTTCTGGGTCTGTGCCACGTCAGCCAGTGCCTGGGCAATGCCGCTGACGCTCTCAGCCATGGCCCGCTGTGACTGAACCACACTCAATGTCTAGGTGGCTACGGCACATGGCTGCTTGTGAGAGGGAAGCCCTGTCCTGGGCCTCGGCCACCACCTGCACAGAGTGCCCCAGGCCTTGGACATACTGATGCCACCTGTGCAGGTTGGCCCGGTTCACACGCATGGCCAGCACCACCTTCTGCTCCTGCACGCGGTTGGACTCCTCCACCTGCGCCTGCAGGTACTGGATGCTCGCCGACAACTCCTCATGTAGCCCCAGGCTCTGTGACTGCATTGTCACCATCGATGGGACTGTCGGTTCCAGAGGCCCGAAACCAGTCCGGATGGCAATTAGTCCTTGGGGTCGGCCTGCCCTCCGGCCGTCCATCCCCTTGGGGGTTCCTACCTCCACCTGATGTTGCAGAGCAGTTGTGTGCTTCGCACCAGCTAGTGCCCCATCCGAGGTGAGTGTCTCTGGGATAGTGGACAGTGTTGGAGACAGCTGTGACGGAAAATCTGTGTCATCCCCGGACTCGAGCTGCGGGTGTCCTGGGTCTTGGGTATATGGCTCCATTCCCTGTTGGTATCCTCATCGCTGCTCGACACCCGGGGCTCTGGCTGAGCGTGAGGGCGGAGACATCAGAAGCATCTGCCCCATCAAGAGCAGGTCAGGAAAGGCACAAGATGCATGATTAGACCGCGAGCCGGTGGGGAGTGAAAGTGGTGGGAGAGGATGGTCTGGAGGTGGTGTGAGGGTAGTGCGGTGTGAGGGTGGTGTGTGGTTGAGGGTAGTGCGGTGTGAGGGTGGTGTGGGGTTGAGGGTAGTGCGGTGTGAGGGTGGTGTGGGGTTGAGGGTAGTGCGGTTTGAGGGTGGTGTGGGGTTGAGGGTAGTGCGGTGTGAGGTTGGTGTGTAGTTGAGGGTAGTGCGGTGTGAGGGTGGTGTGGGGTTGAGGGTAGTGCGGTGTGAGGGTGGTGTGGGGTTGAGGGTAGTGCGGTGTGAGGGTGGTGTGGGGTTGAGGGTAGTGCGGTGTGAGGGTGGTGTGGGGTTGAGGGTAGTGCGGTGTGAGGGTGGTGTGGGGTTGAGGGTAGTGAGGTGTGAGGGTGGTGTGTGGTTGAGGGTAGTGAGGTGTGAGGGTGGTGTTGGGTTGAGGGTAGTGCGGTGTGAGGGTGGTGTGGGGTTGAGGGTAGTGCGGTGTGAGGGTGGTGTGTAGTTGAGGGTAGTGCGGTGTGAGGGTGGTGTGTAGTTGAGGGTAGTGCGGTGTGAGGGTGGTGTGTGGTTGAGGGTAGTGCGGTGTGAGGGTGGTGTGTGGTTGAGGGTAGTGCGATGTGAGGGTGGTGTGGGGTTGAGTGTAGTGCAGTGTGAGGGTGGTGTGGGGTTGAGGGTAGTGCGGTGTGAGGGTGGTGTGGGATTGAGGGTAGTGCGGTGTGAGGGTGGTGTGTAGTTGAGGGTAGTGAGGTGTGAGGGTGGTGTTGGGTTGAGGGTAGTGCGGTGTGAGGGTGGCGTGTAGTTGAGGGTAGTGCGGTGTGAGGGTGGTGTGTGGTTGAGGGTAGTGCGGTGTGAGGGTGGTGTGGGGTTGAGGGTAGTGAGGTGTGAGGGTGGTGTGGGGTTGAGGGTAGTGCGGTGTGAGGGTGGTGTGGGGTTGAGGGTAGTGTGGTGTGAGGGTGGTGTGTGGTTGAGGGTAGTACGGTGTGAGGGTGGTGTGGGGTTGAGGGTAGTGCGGTGTGAGGGTGGTGTGGGGTTGAGGGTAGTGAGGTGTGAGGGTGGTGTGGGGTTGAGGGTAGTGCGGTATGAGGGTGGTGTGGGGTTGAGGGTAGTGCGGTGTGAGGGTGGTGTGGGGTTGAGGGTAGTGAGGTGTGAGGGTGGTGTGGGGTTGAGGGTAGTGCGGTGTGAGGGTGGTGTGGGGTTGAGGGTAGTGCGGTGTGAGGGTGGTGTGTAGTTGAGGGTAGTGCGGTGTGAGGGTGGTGTGTAGTTGAGGGTAGTGCGGTGTGAGGGTGGTGTGTGGTTGAGGGTAGTGCGGTGTGAGGGTGGTGTGGGGTTGAGTGTAGTGCAGTGTGAGGGTGGTGTGGGGTTGAGGGTAGTGCGGTGTGAGGGTGGTGTGGGATTGAGGGTAGTGCAGTGTGAGGGTGGTGTGGGGTTGAGGGTAGTGCGGTGTGAGGGTGGTGTGGGATTGAGGGTAGTGCGGTGTGAGGGTGGTGTGTAGTTGAGGGTAGTGCGGTGTGAGCGTGGTGTGTAGTTGAGGGTAGTGCGGTGTGAGGGTGGTGTGTAGTTGAGGGTAGTGAGGTGTGAGGGTGGTGTTGGGTTGAGGGTAGTGCGGTGTGAGGGTGGCGTGTAGTTGAGGGTAGTGCGGTGTGAGGGTGGTGTGTGGTTGAGGGTAGTGCGGTGTGAGGGTGGTGTGGGGTTGAGGGTAGTGAGGTGTGAGGGTGGTGTGGGGTTGAGGGTAGTGCGGTGTGAGGGTGGTGTGGGGTTGAGGGTAGTGTGGTGTGAGGGTGGTGTGTGGTTGAGGGTAGTACGGTGTGAGGGTGGTGTGGGGTTGAGGGTAGTGCGGTGTGAGGGTGGTGTGGGGTTGAGGGTAGTGAGGTGTGAGGGTGGTGTGGGGTTGAGGGTAGTGCGGTGTGAGGGTGGTGTGGGGTTGAGGGTAGTGCGGTGTGAGGGTGGTGTGGGGTTGAGGGTAGTGAGGTGTGAGGGTGGTGTGGGGTTGAGGGTAGTGCGGTGTGAGGGTGGCGTGGGGTTGAGGGTAGTGCGGTGTGAGGGTGGTGTGGGGTTGAGGGTAGTGCGGTGTGAGGATGGTGTGGGGTTGAGGGTAGTGCGGTGTGAGGGTGGTGTGGGGTTGAGGGTAGTGCGGTGTGAGGATGGTGTTGGGTTGATGGTAGTGCGGTGTGAGGGTGGTGTGGGGTTGAGGGTAGTGCGGTGTGAGGGTGGTGTGTGGTTGAGGGTAGTGCGGTGTGAGGGTGGTGTGGGGTTGAGGGTAGTGCGGTGTGAGGGTGGTGTGGTGTTGAGGGTAGTGCGGTTTGAGGGTGGTGTGTGTTTGAGGGTAGTGCAGTGTGAGGGTGGTGTGTGGTTGAGGCCAGTGCGGTGTGAGGGTGGTGTGGGGTTGAGGGTAGTGCGATGTGAGGGTGGTGTGGGGTTGAGTGTAGTGCAGTGTGAGGGTGGTGTGGGGTTGAGGGTAGTGCGGTGTGAGGGTGGTGTGGGATTGAGGGTAGTGCGGTGTGAGGGTGGTGTGTAGTTGAGGGTAGTGCGGTGTGAGGGTGGTGTGTAGTTGAGGGTAGTGAGGTGTGAGGGTGGTGTTGGGTTGAGGGTAGTGCGGTGTGAGGGTGGCGTGTAGTTGAGGGTAGTGCAGTGTGAGGGTGGTGTGTGGTTGAGGGTAGTGCGGTGTGAGGGTGGTGTGGGGTTGAGGGTAGTGAGGTGTGAGGGTGGTGTGGGGTTGAGGGTAGTGCGGTGTGAGGGTGGTGTGGGGTTGAGGGTAGTGTGGTGTGAGGGTGGTGTGTGGTTGAGGGTAGTACGGTGTGAGGGTGGTGTGGGGTTGAGGGTAGTGCGGTGTGAGGGTGGTGTGGGGTTGAGGGTAGTGAGGTGTGAGGGTGGTGTGGGGTTGAGGGTAGTGCGGTGTGAGGGTGGTGTGGGGTTGAGGGTAGTGTGGTGTGAGGGTGGTGTGGGGTTGAGGGTAGTGAGGTGTGAGGGTGGTGTGGGGTTGAGGGTAGTGCGGTGTGAGGGTGGTGTGGGGTTGAGGGTAGTGCGGTGTGAGGGTGGTGTGGGGTTGAGGGTAGTGCGGTGTGAGGATGGTGTGGGGTTGAGGGTAGTGCGGTGTGAGGGTGGTGTGGGGTTGAGGGTAGTGCGGTGTGAGGATGGTGTGGGGTTGAGGGTAGTGCGGTGTGAGGGTGGTGTGGGGTTGAGGGTAGTGCGGTGTGAGGGTGGTGTGGGGTTGAGGGTAGTGAGGTGTGAGGGTGGTGTGTGGTTGAGGGTAGTGAGGTGTGAGGGTGGTGTTGGGTTGAGGGTAGTGCGGTGTGAGGGTGGTGTGGGGTTGAGGGTAGTGCGGTGTGAGGGTGGTGTGTAGTTGAGGGTAGTGCGGTGTGAGGGTGGTGTGTAGTTGAGGGTAGTGCGGTGTGAGGGTGGTGTGTGGTTGAGGGTAGTGCGGTGTGAGGGTGGTGTGTGGTTGAGGGTAGTGCGATGTGAGGGTGGTGTGGGGTTGAGTGTAGTGCAGTGTGAGGGTGGTGTGGGGTTGAGGGTAGTGCGGTGTGAGGGTGGTGTGGGATTGAGGGTAGTGCGGTGTGAGGGTGGTGTGTAGTTGAGGGTAGTGCTGTGTGAGGGTGGTGTGTAGTTGAGGGTAGTGAGGTGTGAGGGTGGTGTTGGGTTGAGGGTAGTGCGGTGTGAGGGTGGCGTGTAGTTGAGTGTAGTGCGGTGTGAGGGTGGTGCGTGGTTGAGGGTAGTGCGGTGTGAGGGTGGTGTGGGGTTGAGGGTAGTGAGGTGTGAGGGTGGTGTGGGGTTGAGGGTAGTGCGGTGTGAGGGTGGTGTGGGGTTGAGGGTAGTGTGGTGTGAGGGTGGTGTGTGGTTGAGGGTAGTACGGTGTGAGGGTGGTGTGGGGTTGAGGGTAGTGCGGTGTGAGGGTGGTGTGGGGTTGAGGGTAGTGAGGTGTGAGGGTGGTGTGGGGTTGAGGGTAGTGCGGTGTGAGGGTGGTGTGGGGTTGAGGGTAGTGCGGTGTGAGGGTGGTGTGGGGTTGAGGGTAGTGAGGTGTGAGGGTGGTGTGGGGTTGAGGGTAGTGCGGTGTGAGGGTGGTGTGGGGTTGAGGGTAGTGCGGTGTGAGGGTGGTGTGGGGTTGAGGGTAGTGCGGTGTGAGGATGGTGTGGGGTTGAGGGTAGTGCGGTGTGAGGGTGGTGTGGGGTTGAGGGTAGTGCGGTGTGAGGATGGTGTTGGGTTGATGGTAGTGCGGTGTGAGGGTGGTGTGGGGTTGAGGGTAGTGCGGTGTGAGGGTGGTGTGTGGTTGAGGGTAGTGCGGTGTGAGGGTGGTGTGGGGTTGAGGGTAGTGCGGTGTGAGGGTGGTGTGGTGTTGAGGGTAGTGCGGTTTGAGGGTGGTGTGTGTTTGAGGGTAGTGCAGTGTGAGGGTGGTGTGTGGTTGAGGCCAGTGCGGTGTGAGGGTGGTGTGGGTTTGAGGGTAGTGCGATGTGAGGGTGGTGTGGGGTTGAGTGTAGTGCAGTGTGAGGGTGGTGTGGGGTTGAGGGTAGTGCGGTGTGAGGGTGGTGTGGGGTTGAGGGTAGTGCAGTGTGAGGGTGGTGTGGGGTTGAGGGTAGTGCGGTGTGAGGGTGGTGTGGGGTTGAGGGTAGTGCGGTGTGAGGGTGGTGTGGGGTTGAGGGTAGTGCGGTGTGAGGGTGGTGTGGGATTGAGGGTAGTGAGGTGTGAGGGTGGTGTGGGGTTGAGGGTAGTGTGGTGTGAGGATGGTGTGGGGTTGAGGGTAGTGCGGTGTGAGGGTGGTGTGTGGTTGAGGGTAGTGCGGTGTGAGGGTGGTGTGGGGTTGAGGGTAGTGTGGTGTGAGGGTGGTGTGGGGTTGAGGGTAGTGCGGCGTGAGGATGGTGTGGGGTTGAGGGTAGTGCGGTGTGAGGGTGGTGTGGGGTTGAGGGTAGTGCGGTGTGAGGGTGGTGTTGGGTTGAGGGTAGTGCGGTGTGAGGGTGGTGTGGGGTTGAGGGTAGTGCGGTGTGAGGGTGGTGTGGGGTTGAGGGTAGTGCCGTGTGAGGGTGGTGTGGGGTTGAGGGTAGTGTGGTGTGAGGGTGGTGTGGGGTTGAGGGTAGTGCGATGTGAGGGTGGTGTGGGGTTGAGGGTAGTGTGGTGTGCGGGTAGTGTGGGGTTGAGGGTGGTGTGGGCATGGTGTTAGGGGAGGTTGAATGTGTCACAGGGAACCGCAACTCAGCGGGATCTCACTTCCTCACCCGAGGCTGATCTCCATCCCAGCAACTTTCCTTTTCTTGGGCCTGCCAACCACATTCAGGGCCCGCTACTCTGCACGGTGAAGGGCCACAGGTCCGGCGGTCCCCCTCCAGTCTTTGCCTGCTCCCGGCGAGTTAGACAGTCCGACATATGCAGTCCAGGGGTGGGTAGCTGGTGGCTTCATTGGCCAGGACACCCTGCCATGACCAGCGGTATGGGTGCCAACATGTGGTGCAGGGTGGAGATTCAGCCGGGCTCCTGGTGGAGGCAGGTAGGGTTGTGGGTGTGTGGGACGCTGGTTGGTGCCAGGGGCACAGCGCTGCCTACTCACCCTGGCTGCCCTGAGGAGGTTATGCAGTTTCTCCGGCACTGTTGGCCAGTCCGGATGGTGTTGCTAGTGGCGCTTATTGACTCTGCCACTTTCACTCAGGCACGGCGAACGGTAGCGACTGGCAGCCTCCTTTGTGGGCTTGGGTACACGGTCGCCTGCCTCTCCTCTACGCCGTCCAGGAGAGTCTCAAGCTCGTCGGCCGTGAATTTCGGTGCCGCTCTCCTTGCTACCATCTTGTTGGCTGGGATGGTGTATGTGGGGAGTGCGGTGTGTATTTGCGACTGCTGGTTGTCAGCCTCCTGAGTATTAATCACGAACCCGGTGAATCCAACACCGTTTCTCACTGAATCGATTGCGTTCCACATGGTGCCGGTGTTAGCCTCTCAATTGTCGCAAATCGGTCTCGGTGCGGCACCAGTTTTATTGTTGTGGAAGTCCACGAATCCTGACCCGGCGTCAACACTTAGTCTCAGGAACGGAGATTTCCACCGAATATATAGCAATTTCCTACATTCATCTAATTGGAGTAGGTCAGGTGCATTTTGGTTAAGGTAGGTATAAATATGTGTAAAAAGTGCCTAAACTGATTATTGTCAATCTCATTGGAACTGTCCATAAACCTGTCAAAATGAATTGTCATAACCATCAGAAGCACCTGTTAAAGGGATCTGTCAAAGCGACTATCAAGCTTTAAAGGCATTTAAAAGTCCTGCCCTTTAAACCTTTGAAAAACGTCTGGAGTGTTTAAAAAAATGATTGCTTGCGATTTCACTCTGTCTGTCAACATAAACCTGAGGATTTCTATTACGAGAATAGTGCCACATGACTGATTTCACAACCATCTCTTATCGCAACAGGGAATCTGTCATTTTACAGTTTGATTGACAGCTCCGGTGATTATAAACTCTTTGATGTGAAACTATAAATTCCATTGCTTGTTGTTATAATGATTGTGCTCGTGAATGAAATGTTTGTTGCTGCAGCGGCTTTATTGAGTTGAAGGAATGTAAATGTAGTAAATGTGAATTTTATGAATGAGAGTGTTGTTTTCAATTTTATGATGACTGCGGTTGACACTTCAAACTTTAGTTTACAGAACTTAATTTTATCTCATCTCTACATGGATGCTGAGGTTTTCCCACGGTGAATACTAGGGTAATTGAAATGGTAGGTGTAAGGTAGGTGTGGGCATGAGTTGCCACTAAGTTGGCGTAGGGGCTTCAAGGGCCATGGGAGTTAGATGGGAGGAATAAGGAGTTGCCGTGCAACATAGGTTGGCGTAGATGTGGTGGGGAGTGTGTGGGGGTGAGGGGTTAGATGTTTTGCATTTTATTCTTTAAAAATAATTTTGGACACAGTGACGGAGCCCGCAGACTTTCCTTCCACCCAGTCTGCCTCTGCTCCTCTTCGCGAGTTGTCTGCCCCGACTACTAATCCAACCCAGGCATGACCAAAATCCTACATCTGGGCAGCCAGTATTTTTTATTGCTAACCTTATTTTGCATATATTTATTGATTGGCAGCTATAACTTGAGAAAATATTACAAACATGTATTCTTGCCACATTAATATAACTGGTGTAATAATTTAGATCCAGTGTAACAAATAAGCAACTGAACTTACACAATCAAAAATAGGTAACTTTGGGCTTGATTTTCAAATGCCTGTGGGGACAAAGTCAGGTGTGGGTGCACTTTGACAACAATGCTCCTGGATGGCATGTCAGTTTTCCGACACCTCCAGAATATCTGGCTATTTGCAAAGCAACGAGTGGGTGTGGAGGTTGCAGAGGGAGCAGGCAACATGCTCGCTTCCAATTAACAGCCTATTAAGCTCCTTGAAGAGCTTGTTGATGGGCTGGGAAGAATCAGAAGGAGATTTTCAAAGTGAAGACTTTCGCGGTACAGTAGCACAATGGTTAGCACCGTTGCTTCACAGCTACAGGGTCCCAGGTTCAATTCCCGGCCTTACCTGAGTGGAGTCTGCACGTTCTCTCCGTGTCTGTGTGGGTGTAATCCACGTGCTCCCACAGTCCAAAGATGTGCAGGTTAGGTGGATTGGCCATGCGAAATTGCCCTTAGTGTCCAAAAAGGTTAGATTGGGTTACTGGGTTATGGGATAGGTTGGAGCTGTGGGCTTAAGCAGGGTGCTCCGGTGCAGACTCGATGGGCAAAATGGCCTCCTTTTGCACTGTAAAAAAAAAAATTCTATGAAAAGCAAATGGTCTGGTGTACGCAAGTGCTCAGCTGTGGGGAGCAATACAGGAGTCATATGTGAAAAGACTGATGAAGAAATGTAAAGGGAAAATAGGGGGATTCATACAGAGGGGTCAAGTTCCATCTACTTGGCCATTTAGCCACTTGTATGCACAATGACCTGTCTGGCTCTCTGATCTCCTGCCTGCTCCATTCTGCAAGCCAATGGCAAACCTACCATGGTCACTGCCTGCCACTGAGCACGGAAATCTAAAGGTGATTCCTACCTCTATAAAGCACCTGGCGCCACTAACTGGGCATCAAACTCAACTCCAGCACAATTAGTGACTTTTCATTTCAAATAGCATTGCCTCAGTGATGTCAGACACTGCGTGGAATCGGAACATGGAAATGATCTGGACACTGGGTTCTTGACTGCAGATTGAAAATCCAGCCGTTGGATTCTATATTTAACAGAAAAGCTGTATCAATAGATTGGATTTAGTCAATTAAGAGGAAGGTTGAGTCCTGTTCATGAAACAATTAGTTAAAATCTGGCAGACCAAGGACTGCAATCTAATTTCTTGGACTCCACCCAAATACTAATGTGTGACAAACACTGAGTGCTGTACTATTGCATCACTGTGATGTTCGGTTGCCAGGGAGCTTCAGTTGCTATCTTTACTTATTATATTTCTTATTTAATCAAGCACAATGCAGCTTGCTGCAAATTAACACAGTAAGTATAATTCTATCTTTTCGTGGAAGCTGTGATCTAGCCCACAACATTGCTAATAAAGCACTTAATGATTCATTTCTAGTGATTGATTTTGTAAATATTTAATGAATCTAAATGGTTTGATGCAGTGTACACAGAACTGAGATACAGTACTTTTATATCAGTGGCTATAAAAATATTTGAAGGCTTCTATATATTCCTATTACAGAATAATAACCCAGACCAAGATAGCAACATGCAAAGTAATGGAGGATCTATTATTATAGTAATTAGGAGAAGGATGTTGTGCGTGATTATGGATTCTTCAATGCTGGAAGAATTTTGTGCTGTAATAGGAAATTGAATCCTAGACATTCATCTATTCAGATTGATAGCAGAGTGGATGGTTAAGAACTGGTGAGCTATTGCCAGCTATTCATCCTGAGGCGCAACAGGGGCTGTCAGAAAGCAATGAAGAAATGAAACGGTCTGTATTCTTCATGAATTATTTATAACCCTACACATACATCCTTTCATGTTCCTGACTTTTGCTTGACTTCATGTTTTTCATCAAGGAAAATATAATTAATTTTTCTTCACAATAATTCAACATTTGCACTTTATGTAATTTATAATTCAGACAATTGAGGGTTGCTAAGACATAATTATTTTTAAAAATATACCAGAAGAAGTTGATTGTTGATCACCCAAATATATATGGATTGAGCTAACAAGTATGACCAAGTGTGAATATTGCTTTTTTACTGTAACAAAAACAGAAATGCTGGAAGCAGGTCAGGCAGCATCTGTGGAGAATGAAACAGGGTTAACATTTCAGGTTGATGACCTTTCATCAGAAGTGCTATCCAGTTACAAATTGGAATATATTATTGTGCACTATTGTGCAATCCTTTTCATGTATTCGCACGACAATTGAAAATTAATATTTAACCTCAAATTTAATAACAAAGGTACATTTTCTGTCTTTACAATTGGTGCATGGCAATAGTAGGTAAGTCGCTAATTATATCTTTCTTCATATAATATCATTTGGGAGAAAAAAAAATTTTAAACAAAAATACCCCATGTACCTATTTGAACCTTGACTTACTGAGGCTTTTTTTTGTGTCCTTCAGATTCAGGAAGGACGCAGTTGATGGGAAGTCCAGACAAGTTTATATCCAGGCTTAATTTAAATTCAATCAGTGAGTTGCCAGTTCCAATCATGTTAATGAACAACTCATCGACTGGGATGTAGGGAAATTCAATGGGGCCACTTCAGACAGTCTCCTTAAAAGGGAAGTGATTATTTTGATGGTAGGTAGTAACTTTCTGGAGAAACTTGCAGCTTGACCCTATCCAGTGCCCCCAGGTTCTCTGAATCAGTGACAGGTGTGCTCAAAGTGGAAGTCAGCAGCAGGAAGAAGGTTGTCTCCCTCATCAGTGGGTTACAGGCACCCAGACAAATTTCTCATCAGCCATGGAGAGACGTGGCAGAGTAAGTAAATGCCACAACTGTTGCTCCTAAGACCTAGATGCCGTGCTGGGGAAAAAAATTCTAATTGACTCATGAGGACTCTCAGACTTCTCATTTCTCTTATCCTTTGAACTGCCACCCACTATCCCCAGGCATTATCAATCCTTCCTTCCCCACTTTGCACCTCCTCTAATCAAAGAGAAACACTTGTTCCTCCTTATGATTGTGCTCGCACCTTCTTGATCTGCTATTACCATCAGAAATATGTTACCCTTTTGACCACACTGATGTCAATTTGCCCTTTTCTCTTCCTATTTAACATAGGAACATATGAATTAGGTGCAGAAGTAGTCCATTCGGACTCTTAAGCATGCTCCATCATTCAATACGCTCATGGCTTCTGTTAGGATCCCTAATGAGAATCCAACTATTTGCAACTTGTTAAATGGTGAGGAAATGTTACTGCACCACAGAAGTGAGAACACTGACCCCATAGGTATTTTTTATGTTAAAACAAACCACATTATCAACAGAGAAATAGCTTTACAGTTAACAGTTACAACAGTTCTTAAGTGAAATAAGAAAAATCCTGAACTTACTTCCTAAGCCTGTCACTATTTTTTCCGATTAAGCAAACCAATGTAGTTCAAATACCACTCATGAATGAAGCTAACAATCAAGTTTCTACTTGTTTTTTCTGAGCAGAATCTTTGGAGAGAGAACCTTTCAGGATAAAAACTGAAACACCTCTGTTCAGATTAAAATCCTTGGGAAGAATTAACTTTTTCAGACAGACCTGGTTCCTCCCCCTCAATTAATCATCAGTACTCAAATCACAAGATGTTCTTCTGTCTCTTCTCACAAGATGCCCCATAACCTGTTTCGCCAGGACTAATCACAGTAGCCCTAATAAGTTATCTATACCTCCGCTGCTCTTTTAATGTAAGCAATATTCTATTAGCAGAACACTTCACGTGCAAATTCAATGATTATCTCACTTTTATGATCCCTTAATCACAGCTTTAGCAGACATACTGTCTGAATGCATGTTAACCCAAGTTTTAATAACATTACTGCATAAATATAAAACATAAAATATGACAATTTCTTACATTCATCACACTTCATTGACAGTGACCTTAACTCCACTTTCCTGCCTTACCCTATAACCCTTGACTTCTTTGTCAATCAAAGATCTGTCGAGCTCAGCCTCCATTGCTTTCCGGAATAGAGAATTCCCTCTTAACTCTCCACGCACATGTTCCTACTTTTAGCATGACAAACTATTTATGCACTGCTACTCATCTTGCTACCCTTGCCATTATGTGCCCACCCAAACCCCTCTCCATTTTTTCCCAATCCATTAGGACTTTGGGCCCACAAATGCTTAACCACCACTGAAATAAGCACAGTCATTTGCTCCCACCCTCCCAAGCACCAGCACAGCAACTGTGCCCCAGGCAGGGTTTGGGCTTAATATCTTCTGCCTTGGATAGTCTCGGAGACAGAATAAGTACAATCTTCAGTTGCATATTTGAAGCTCCTACAGTCTACTTCTGGAGATCAATGGGAGTGTTTTTCAGAACGTTGATGGCTGGGCAATTGACCAATGGGAATGGAACATTGTGTCACCTGTGATAGCACCTCTGAACCCTGCCAATCTCCTCAACCAATGTCCAAGATGAGACTGCAAACAGGGGTGGACTAGCTTTCCCAAAATAACAATAGATTCTGCTGAATCTTATGGAAAATGAGAGGCTACCAATATAATACAGCTTTAGTGGAACCATTTGAACAAGAGATGTTCCCCCATCCCGTCCAAGAACTAACGGACGAGATTCTGATCCTGCGCAGACCAACTGGCGGGAGTGTTCGCAGACATCTGCTACCTCTCCATACTCCATTCCGAGGTTCCCACCTGCTTCAAGAAGACCATCATCATACCAGTGCCAAAGATGAACTAGGCAACGCGCCTCAATGACTACCTTCCGATGGCCTTGACATCTGTCATTATGAAGTGCTTCGATAGGTTGGTCCTGAGACACATTAACTCAATACTTGCAGAATGCCTTGATCCACTGCAATTCGCATACCACCACAACCTGTCCACAGCAAACACTATCTCCCTGGCCCTACACTCATCCCAAGAGCATCTCGACAACATGGACTCTTATTCATTGACTACAGCTCTGCCTTCAACACCATAATCCCAGCCAAGCTCATATTCAAACTCCAAAACCTGGGACTTGGCTCCTCCCTCGACTTCCTGACCCACAGACCACTATCAGTAAGGATAAACAATGACACCTCCTCCTCGCTAATCCTCTATATCAGGACCCCACAAGGCTGCGTACTTAGCCCCTTACTCCCTATACACACACGACTGTGTGGCAAAATGTGGCTCCAACTTCATCTCCAAATTTGCTGATGACACGACCATAGTGGGTCGGATCTCAAACAATGATGAGTCAGAGTACAGAAGGAAGATAGAGAACCTAGTGGCATGTTGCAAAGACACAAATCTTTCCCTCAATGTCAGAAAAACTGTGGAGCTGGTCATTGGCTTCAGGAAGCGAAGTGTCTGTATCAATGGTGCCAAGGTGGAGATGGAGATGGCTTCAAATTCCTCGGTGTACACATCATCAACAATCTGTCCTGGTGCACCCAGCTACGACCAACAAAGCACAATAGCACCAATACTTCCTCAGGAAATAAAGGAAATTCGGCAAGTCCATATTGACTCTTAACAATTTTTACAGATGCACCATAGAAAGCTAACTGGCTGCATCACAGCCTGGTATGGCAATTGCTCAACCCAAGACTGTAAGAAACGATAGAGTCGTAAACACAGCCCAGTCTCATGCAAACCCACCTCCCATCCGTTGACTCTATCTACACCTCCCACTGCCTTGGAGAAAGCGGGCAGCATAATCAAAGACCCCTCCCACCTGGGTTATTCTCTCTTCCAACCTCTTCCATTGGGCAGAAGATACAAAATTCTGAGAACACGCACTGACAGATTGAAAAACAGCTTCTTCCCCACTGTTACCAGACTCATGAATGACCGTCTTATGGACTGAACTGATCTTTCTACGCATCTTCTCTACTGTGCAGCACTACACTCCTGCATGCTTCACCCGATGCCCATGTCAATGTATTTACATTGTGTATTTATGTTCTATGTTTTTTTTTCGTGCATGGAACGATCTGCCTGGACTGTACACAGAACAATATTTTTCACTGTACCTCGGTACACGTGACAATAAATCTGAATCTAAATCTAAATCTGTCTGGCCTCGATTGTAACATCGTCCCTGTGGAGGTGAATGCCTGGGGTCCCTTCGGGGCTGATCTCTGCTTCTAGGAGTGGGAGGAGCATGTAGGGGTGGATACCCGCTGTAGTTACCATCCCTATTCCTGCCCCTCCCCTCGTTACATCACACCGGACCAGGGGTCGAGTTAGGCGGCACAGTACCACAGTGGTTAGCACTGTTGCTTCACAGCTCCAAGGTCCCAGGTTCGATTCCCGGCTTGGGTCACTGTCTGTGTGGAGTCTGCACGTTCTCCCCGTGTCTGCGTGAGTTTCCTCCGGGTGCTCCGGTTTCCTCCCACAGTCCAAAGATATGCGGGTTAGGTTGATTGGCCATCTAAATTGCCCTTAGTGTCCAAAAAGGTTACATGGGATTACTGGGTTATGGGTAGAGGTGTGGGCTTGGGTAGGGTGCTCTTTCCAAGGGCTGTTGCCAACTCCATGGGCCGAATGGCTTCCATCTGCACTGTAAATTCTATGAGTTGGTTCGGAAGGGGTTCATTTTCCCCGCCCTCGTGGGTTTGGGCTTATCTAGCTCCTGTACATTCTTCTCCCAGACGGATCATCCTCCGGATCACCCATGCCTAGATGTGTGTGCCATTGGCTGGGTCAAAATTCTCACATGCCTTACAACTCCCTTTGGTAGCATGAAAGACTAGCGTTCAGATCCAATTGACCGGTTCTGCTTATTTAACTCACTTGGCCTGACCGTCCAAAAACCGCTGTAAATTGAATCCACAAGTGACTGGCGTATGCCGTCAGGTGTTCCCCTTTCTTTTGTCTGTACTTATTCAGGCCGTCCGCTGGGTCTCCTCTATCATAACCTATAGCAATCAAAATTGCAGCCTTCATTTCCTCTAATGTCCCCACACCTACATTTTGGGGATTGGGCAGGGCGGAGTGCATTGCTGGGCTCAAGTGTTAGTTTTGCCTCCTCTACATCATCTAACCCAGAAAAACCCTCTGTTGGTGTGTATTCTCGAAGAATGCATTTGGTTCTCCTGTTGGCCCAAACACCTCAACCATCTTGCCGATTTCTTCTGTTGTACAGAGTACATATGTAATGTTACCATTCTGGCCGTCTTTCTGGCCAGTGGTGAGCAGATTGATAAGGGTGGGGGAATTTTCTGGAGGTGTCGACGATTCTATTGTCTGTAACAGGGGTGGGGGGGTCCCCATCCAATGTCAGAGTCAACATATTTGCAGACCTCCTCCGATATCTCTTCCCAATCTGGCCCTGGGTCATTATCTTTTTATAGACAATTGTGATTTTAATTTTCAAATCACCACAGGCACTTTGAATGGTCTGCCACGTGGGCTCTATTCTCTTTCCCTGCCTGCTGCAGGACCTTTACTGGAGACTGTAGATTGCTACATTTCTCTTTTAATTCTTCTGCTGTCAGCCATGCCGAGGTACTGGGGGGAGAAGCTGACTTCTACCCCAACAGGACCTCCCTGCGAGCAATCAATGAGGTGAAGGCTAAGACATCTGATCCTGCTCCCATCTGCAACTCCGGCAGGTCCGACACCCCGAATATGATCTCTAGGGGCCCCGGCTCCAACTTCATCTGCAGAACCTCAGACATGATGTTGAAAAACGACCCCAGTATTTCTCCAACTTCGGGCAGGACCAGAACATATGGACATGGTTGTCTGGGCCCCTCCCGTATCGCTTGAACTATACTTCACCCCCTCAAACAATCAGCTCATCCTGGCCTTGGTTAAGTACACCCTGTACACCACTTTCAGTTGAATCAACCCCAGCCTCGCACATGAGTTTGAGCCATTGACCTTCACAGCACTTAGCACCATAATCCTTCTTCCACCCCATCCAGCTCTTACTCCCACTTGGCGTTAATTCCTTCCATAGACTCTTTATCCTCCTCCATTATCTTACTATAAATCGCTGAGACGACCCCATTCGCCAACCCCCCTATCTACAGCACCTCCTCCAACAACATGAAGGACAGTGCCACCGGGAAACTAATGAAAGCCTTTCTTCTGAAATTCAGCGCCTGCATATACCTAAAGCCTTCCTTACGCTGCAGCCCATACTTCAACCCCAAATCCTCCAAACTTGCAAATCTCCTCTCCAGAAGCAGATCCTTCATGTCTTTGACCCCTTCCTCCTGCCATCCCCGGAACCGCGCATCCATCCTCCCTGGCTTAAACCCATGATTTCCTCTAATCGGCATCACCCTTGACCCTGTCCTCAACTTGAAGTGCTGCCGAAATTGTTCCCAGATCCTCAGTGTGGCTACCACTACAGGATTGCCCGAACATTTCCCCGGCGCAAGCGACAAAGGTGCCATTGCCAGCGCCCGCAGGCCCGACCCCTTCCAGGACCCCACCTCCATCCGCACCCACAAACTTCCATCTCCTTCCTCCAGCCCCGCACGTTCTCCGCATTTGCTGTCCAGTAATATTGCAACAAATTCGGAAGAGACAAGTCCCCCGACTGCAGCTTCTTTGGAGCACCGCATTCCTTATCCACAACCTTCCCTTGCCCACACAAAGGACGAGACAAGCCTAGCCATCCCTCGAAAAATGCCTTAGGCAGAAAGACTGGTAGATACTGGAACAAAAACTGAAACCGTGGCAAATTATTCATCTTGATTGCCTGCACCCTGCCAGCCAATGACAACGGGAGACTATCCCACCTTCCCAAATCCTCCTTCCCTCACAGGCTCGTGAAATTTAGCTTATGGAGTTGCTCCCAGGCTGCGCTACCTGCACCCCCAAGGACCAAATGTAAGTTCTTGCTACCCTAATTGGCAACCCTTCCACTCCCACCCCTACACCACCATCAGCAGCGCCAACGTGTCCTTAAACATTTTATAAAACTCTAAGGGGGACCCATGCGGCCATGGTGCCTTAACTGACTGCCTCTTCCCCATCACTCTCTCTGGAAAGGCTGCTGTGAATGCTGCATTTCTGAACTTGAATGAACCTGAATGAATGAATCAACAGAGGTGACCAGCTTCAAACAGAGGCTTTAACCTGCAAACTTTCTATGAAGGAAGGTGCGATGAAAAACCATCATCTGAAACAAAGACTCTTTTTTTCCCTATTGCTTATGATTTTTCCTCTTTCCGCCCCACTGTGTTTGTCTGTCTTGTGTATGTGTGTAGAGAGTGGAGGCAAGTTAAAGTGAGAATTAGGTATGAGTTCAGGTTTTATAAACATTGGGTCGCAATCCACAGGTTGGTCGTGGGCGGGTGTCTGATGGGTCGTGTAACGATTGGCCATGGTGTTCGCAATCACAGGAGAAGTGCCCAACAGCCGCGACCGGCTTTTAAAAATGCCATCCGCGACTGGCTTTTAGGTTGAGAATGCTGGCCGCCCCACGCTTGTGTGCCCCAGGCGGATCCGGCAGTGCGCAGGCCCGGAGCACAGCGGGGCAGACTGCCTCCTCCTGACATCAGCACGCTGTCCCAAGACAAAATGTATTCTTAAAGCAGCATAGTCTTCCCACCAGCAGTGGCGGCACAGAGCAGGTCACATGCCTGGCATGTACATTGACATTACGCGGTCCTTGATTTGGGCGCAAAATCATGGAGGACAGACTGCCAGCAAACAAGCAACAGTACTGTTTGAAGAACTTGCTGAAGAGAGCTTCACAGGAGAGTCCACAGCAGGACAAAACAGTGCTGGTGTCAGCTTCAGGGCCTCTGCTGAACAGCTCATTAAGGAGAAGCTGAAATCGGACTTGTGGTGACGGGATGTGCGGAGTAGGACCATAACACCATAAGACATAGGAGCAGAATTAGGCCACTCGGCCCTTCGAGTCCGCTCCACCATTCTATCATGGTTGATATTTTTCTCATCCCCATTCTCCTGCCTTCTCCCTATAACCTTTGATCCCCTTATTAATCAAAAACCTATCTATCTCTGTCTTAAAGACACTCAGTGATTTGGCCTCCACTGCCTTCTGTGGCAAAGAACTCCACAGATTCACCATCCTCTGGCTGAAAAAAATCCTCCTCATCTCTGTTTTAAAGAATCGTACCTTTAGTCTGAGATTGTGTACTCTGCTTCTAGTTTTTCCTACAAGTGGAAACATCCTCTCCATGTCCACTCTATCCAGGCCTTGCAGTATCCTGCAAGTTTCAATAAGATCTTACTCATGCTTCTAAACTCCAACGAGTACCGACTGAGAGTTCTTAATCATTCCTCATATGACAAGCTGTTCATTCCAGGGATCATTCTTGTGAACATCCTCTGGACCTTTTCCAAGGCCAGCACATCTTTCCTTAGATACGGGGCCCAAAAATGCTCACAATACTCCAAATGGGGTCTGATCAGAGCCTTATCTCGCCTCAGAAGTACATCCCTGGTCTTGTATTCCAGCACTCTTGACATAAATGCGAACATTGCATTTGCCTTCCTAATTGCCGACTAAATCTGCACGTTAACCTTAAGAGAATTGTGAACAAGGACTCCCAAGACCCTTTGTGCTTCTGATTTCCTAAGCATTTCCCCATTTAGAAAATAGTCTATGCCTCCATTTCTCCTTACAAAGTATTCCACATTGTATTCCATCTCCCACTTCTTTGCCCACTCTTCTAGCCTGTCCAAGTCTTTCTGCAGCCCACCTGCTTTCTCAATAATACCTGTCCCTCTACAGATCTTTGTATCATCTGCAAACTTAGCAATTGTTCCTTCAGTTCCTTCTTCCAGATCATTATTGTATATTGTGAAACGTGGTCCCAGCACAGACCCCCAAGGCACACCACTCGTCACCGGCTACCATCCTGAAAATGACCCCTTTGTCCCCACTCTGCCTTCTGCCAGTCAGCCAATCCTCTATCCATGCCAGGATCTTACCCTGAACACCATGGGTTCTTAACTTATTTAACAGTCTCCTATGTGGCACATTGTCAAAGGCCTTCTGAAAATCTAAATAAGTCACGTCTACTGGTTCTCCTTTGTCTAACTTCCTTGTTATTTCCTCAAAGAACTCGAACAGATTTGTCAGATATGACCTTCCCTTGACAAAGCCGTGCTGACTCAGTCTTATTTTATTATGCACTTCTAAGTACTCCGCGATTTCATCTTTAACAATGGACTCTTAAATCTTACCAATGACTGAAGTCAGGCTAAGCGGACTATCATTTCCCATCTTCTGCCTCACTCCCTTCCTAAACAGCGGTGTTACATTAGCCGCTTTCCAGTCCTCTGGGACCCTTCCTGCCTCCTGTGATTCCTGAAAGATCACCACCAAGGCCTCCACAATCTCCTCAGCTATCTTTTTTAGCAACCCTGGTGTGTAGTCCATCCGGTCCAGGTGATTTATCCACCTTCTGAGCTTTCAGTTTCCTCAGAACCTTCTCCTTAGTAATGGTCACTGCACTCACCTCTGCTCCCTGGTTCTCGGGAGCTCTGACATCCCACTGGTGTCTTCCACCGCGAAGACTGATGCAAAGTAATTGTTCAGTTCGTCTGCCATTTCTTTGTTTCCCATTATTACTTCTCCAGCCACGTTTTCGGCCAGCTTGCGAGACTAGGGATGAACATTCCCATGAAATTAACTACTCAAAGCATGTGCATAATCGTCTTTTTGTCTTCGGGTTTTGCATATCCCCAATGGCCTTCACTTTGTCCAGGTCTGGTCGAAAACCTTTTCTTGAGATGATGTCACCCAAGAACTTCAATCTGTGTATTCCGAACTGGCATTTTTCCCGACTAAATATGAGACCGTAGCATTGAAACCTATCAAACACCTGTCTGAGCCTGTTAATGTGCTGTTCTGTGGTGCTGGGCCAGTTGATGATATCGTCTACATAGACTCTCACACCTAGAATCCCCTCTATGACCGTCTCCATGGCTTGGTGGAATATTTCTGAGGCCGAGAAAATACCAAACGGACGGTGAATAAAGCAGTATTGCCCAAAAGGCATATTAAACATACAGGGCTTGAGCTGCCAAAAGCCTTTGAATGCATCCAGCTTTATGAATGGCGTTACATCTGCCATTTCCACCGTAATCTGTTCCCTCTTGGGGATCTGGTACTGCTCTCTCGTTATGTTGGCATTCAGGTCCTTCGGATCAAAGCATATCCAAAGATCTCCATTGATCTTTCGTACACAGACGATTGAACTGACCCAGTCCGTCGGCTGTGTGACCTTGGAGATCACATTCTGGTTCTGCATGCGCTCAAGCTCAGCTTTAAGCCACTCTCGTAATGGAGCCGGCACTTGCCGTGGTGCATGTATTACTGGCTTAGCTTCCTTCTTCAATTTTATCGAATAGATGAACAGTATGCTGCCCATCCCTGAAAAAACATGATCATACTTGTCCAAGAGTTGATCTATGTCCTCCTAGAGCACTTCCGGCACACTGTCAGCCATGTAAATGCGCTTCACCAGGTTCAGCTTCTCACAAGCATCAACTCCAATCAATGAAGATTTCTTAGCCTCTACCACCTCAAAGTCGGTGGGTTTCTCTATTTTCCCATTCCTCACAATGAGACAGCATGACCCCTTTGTAGCTATCATGTTACCATTGTAATCTGTGAGCTTTCGGCGGACTGCTTTAGCAGAGGCTTTCAGATTGCTTGCTTTAAAGATCGGAACATGATAATATTTGCATGTGCTCCTGTGTCAATCTTGAATGGGACCAATTCACCATTTATTTTATGTGATACAGTCCACTCATTATTATCTTTCAGAGTGTGTTTATTGGTCTCTCTTCTCAATCTTAGTAATGGCATCTATCATGAAGGTGTCGGACAGTGAATAAGGTGAGCAATTCTCTCTATCTTCTGTGATTTTGGATTTTTTTTCTCAACAATTTGCACCCTTTGGATCCTTCTGCCATCCCGATAATGCTGTTTAAATTTGGTTACATGAACAGTTACTGATAAACGGCACTGTGCTGCAAAGTGATTCAGTCCACCACACTTGGAACAATGTTTTCCTCGTCGGACAATTGTTTTTGCTGTGGGAAGGTCCACAGTGTCATCACGCTCGTGACATCACAATCAAAATAGCCACCAGCCGTAGTATGCCGTTTTCTTTGCTGCGACACTGCAATAATGGCGTCAACCACGTTTATTGATTTTGCGCTCTTTTCCTTAGCCACAAATTCGGATTATGCGGCCAGCTCGCTGGCCTTACACATATTTATAGCGTATTCAATTGACAATACCAGTTTTCTGAATTTTTTCAAGCGCACCCGTTCTCCGTTTATTCTAAGCACAACTTTATCTCACAGCATAGACTTGGAGCCTGAGGCAAAATTAGCGGACTGCTGTGTGATTTCTGAATCTACAAACTCTCCTCTGAACTGCAGCCGTTTGTTTAACATGTAGCACTCATAGAATTTTTTCACAATCGGACATCTCAGTAACACAATGCTGTATTTACTTTTGTCCACATCTGTATTGAATTTGAATGAACTGAATAAGTCTCATGCTTGCGGTCCAGCCAAATTTAGTAGGAGAGCTATCTTATGTTGGACTGATGCATTTTCTAGCGCAGAGGCTGAAATAAAGACTTCAAACTGTTGCTTAAAGGAATCCCAGTTCTTGCAGAGTTTACCATGTGTCTTGAAGTGGTCAGGCTTCTTGAGACCTTCCATCTTTTGATCAGTCTTTACTGTAGATTGTTTCTGCGATATAGATTCTGGATTGCTTTCTTCAAACTCCAGTGCTATTCTACACTAATATAATTACTGTTTCTTTCAAGGAATAGGCTCCTGGTATCATGTGGTGTTCTTTGTGTTGCTTATTTAGGATGGTTGGCGTAGTGTTCCACAAAGACCACAGTATAGCTTTTACTTAAACAAAGCTATGATTTTATTTACACTACTAAACTGGGTTTTGAAACTTAGTCCTTTTAGAATTCATAGATCATAGAATTTACAGTGCAGAACAAGGCATTCGACCCATCGAGTCTGCACCGGCCCTCGGAAAGAGCATCCTACTTTAGTCCACACCTCCACCGTACCCCCATAATCCTGTATCCCCACCTAACCTTTTTCGGACACTAAGGGCAATTTACCATGACCGATCCACCTAACCTGCACATCTTTGGACTGTGGCAGGGAACCAGAGCTCCCGGAGAAAACCCTCGCAGACAGGGGGAGAATCTGGGACCCTGGAACTGTGAAACAACAGTGCTAACAGTGCTAACCACTGCAGTACCATGATCAACATCTAACTACACTCATCTACTGCTACAATCACTAACTGGTATGAACTATAATCTAACCTTCTCACACTAACTGATCTTATGACCTTCACTGGCTGTCTCCTGCATACACTTCTCCCCTAAGGTCGAGCATCACTGCTTTATATAGTAGTATTTGCAGTTCCCTTTGGTGGCAATTCATGGTATTAACCCTTGTAATGCTGATGGTTATGACAATACCACACTGTCAACCCTTAAAAAGCCTGACTGGTCCTCTGCAACTACCTCCGCTACGCAGTTCTCCAGTCGCCTGGCTAGGATTTTGAGCCAGTATTTTTGCGTCTACATTGAGCAGCGAAATGGATTTGTAGGATCCGCATTCTGTTAGGTCTTTGTCCTTTTTGGGTATAAGTGAGATTAAGGCTTGTGCTAGCGTAGGAGAAAGAGTGCCCTTCGTCAGCGACTCCGTGAACATCTCCCACAAGTGCGGGGCAAGTGCCATTGCACTTTTTTTTAGAAGTGCTCCAGGAATCCGTCAGGTCCTGGCACCTTCCCCCTTGCATGGATCTGATCCTCTCCGTGACTTCTCCCAGTTCTAGTGATGCTTCCAGCCCCTGTTTCCTATCTTCCCCCACGACTGGCATGTCCTGACCATAGAGGAACTGCTTCATCCCCAAGACTCCTTCGGGGGGTTCAGAGGTGTACAGCCTCCGGTAGAAGGCCTTGAATGCATCATTGACCTTTTCCAGCTCCAATATTAATTTACTTTGCTGTCCCTAATTGTGGCTGCCGCCTTCTCAGCTGGTTAGCCAGCAGGCGGTTGGCTTTGTCTTCATGCTCGTGCAGGATCCCCCGTGCCTGGCGGAGTTGGTGCACTGCTTGCCTCATAGAGAGTAGGTCAAAATCCATTTGTAGCTTCTTCTTCTCCGCCATAGGTCCATTGCCCCATCTGCTATGGGAACAGATGAAGCCTATGTGGAATATAAGGAAAGTAGGAAGGAACTTCAGCAAGGAGTCAGGAGGGCTAAAAGGGGTCACGAAAAGTCATTGGCCAACAGGGTTAAGGAAAATCCCAAGGCTTTTTACACGTACATAAAAAGCAAGAGGGTAGCCAGGGAAAGGGTTGGCCCACTGAAGGATAGGCAAGGGAATCTATGTGTGGAGCCAGAGGAAATGGGCGAGGTACTAAATGAATACTTTGCATCAGTATTCACCAAATAGAAGGAATTGGTGGATATTGAGTCTGGAGAAGGGTGTGTAGATAGGCTGGGTCACATTGAGATCCAAAAAGACGAGGTGTTGGGCGTCTTGAAAAATATTAAGGTAGGTAAGTCCCCAAGGTCTGATGGGATCTACCCCAATACTGAAGGAGGCTGGAGAGGAAATTGCTGAGGCCTTGACAGAAATCTTCGGATTCTCACTGTCTTCAGGTGATGTCCCGGAGGACTGGAGAATAGCCAATGTTGTTCCTTTGTTTAAGAAGGGTAGCAAGGATAATCCAGGGAACTACAGACCGGTGAGCCTTACGGCAGTGGTAGGGAGATTACTTGAGAGAATTCTTCGAGTCAGGATCTACTCCCATTTGGAAGCAAATGGGCGTATTAGCGAGAGGCAGCATGGGTTTGAGAAGGGGAGGTCGTGTCTCATTAAATTGCTAGAGTTTTTCGAAGAGGTCACACAGGTGATTGATGCAGGCAGGGCAGTGGATGTTGTCTATATGGACTTCAGTAAGGCCTTTGACAATGTCCCTCATGGCAGACTGGTACAAAAGGTGAAGTCACATGGGATCAGGGGTGAGCTGGCAAGATGGATACAGAACTGTCTAGGTCATAGAAGACAGAGAGTAGCAACGGAAGGGTGCTTTTCTGATTGGAGGGCTGTGACTAGTGGTGTTACGCAGGGATCAGTGCTGGGACCTTTGCTGTTCGTAGTATATATAAATGATTTGGAGGAACATGTAACTGGTCTGATTAGTAAGTTTGCAGACGACACAAAGGTTGGTGGAATTGCGGATAGCGATGAGGACTGTCAGAGGATACAGCAGGATTTAGATCGTTTGGAGACTTGGGCGGAGAGATGGCAGGCGGAGTTTAATCCGGACAAATGTGAGGTAATGCATTTTGGAAGGTCTAATGCAGGTAGGGAATATACAGTGAATGGTAGAACCCTCAAAAGTATTGACAGCCAGAGAGATCTAGTGTACAGGTCCACAGGTCACTGAAAGAGGCAACACAGGTGGAGAAGGTAGTCAAAAAGGCATACGGCATGCTTGCCTTCATTGGCCGGGGCATTGAGTATAAGAATTGGCAAGTCATGTTGCAGCTGTACAGAACCTTAGTTAGGCCACACTTGGAGTATAGTGTTCAATTCTGGTCGCCACACTACCAGAAGGATGTGGAGGCTTTAGAGAGGGTGCAGAAGAGATTTACCAGGATGTTGCCTGGTATGGAGGGAATTAGCCATGAGGAGCAGTTGAATAAACTTGGTTTGTTCTCACTGGAACGATGGAGGTTGAGGAGCGACCTGATAGAGGTCTACAAAATTATGAGGGGCATAGACAAAGTGGATAGTCGGTGGCTTTTTCCCAGGGTACAGGGGTCAATTACTAGGGGGCATAGGTTTAAGGTGCGAGGGGCAAGGTTTAGAGAGGATGTACGAGGCAAGTTTTTTACACAGAGGGTAGTGGGTGCCTGGAACTCGCTGCCGGAGGAGGTGGTGGAAGCAGGGATGATAGTGACATTTAAGGGGCATCTTGACAAATACATGAATAGGATGGGATTAGAGGGATACGGACCCAGGAAGTGTAGAGGATTTTAGTTTAGATGGGCAGCATGGTCGGCACAGGCTTGGAGGGCCGAAGGGCCTGTTCCTGTGCTGTACTTTTCTTTGTTCTTTGTTCTTTTTTCTTGCTCCATGAATATGCCGTGCTCCCTAGCCATATTAGAGATCCTCCCTGTTTTGGGTTCAACCTGTCTGTCCGTGAGTTCTGTACACAGTTAAAGTCTTCCCCCATGATAAGTCGTGTGTGTCAATGTCGAGGATTTCCACCATGATCTTCTTTATACATTCCGTGTCATCCCAGTTGGGAGCGTGTCGTCCTCTTATTTAAAAATTTTTTTAGAGTCCTACCCAGTCAACTTTGAGGAAGTATCAAGGAAGATAGACAAAGGAGAACCAGTGGACGTGACTTATTTAGATTTCCAGAAGGCCTTTGACAAGATGCCGCCTAGGAGACTGTTAAATAAGTAAAGAGCCCAAGGTGTTAAGGGTAAGATCCTGGCATGGATAGAGGAGAGTATTGTGAGCAGTTTTGGGCCCCGTATCTAAGGAAGGATGTGCTGGCCTTGGAAAGGGTCCAGAGGAGGTTCACAAGAATGATCCCTGGAATGAACAGCCTGTCATATGAGGAACGGCTGAGGACTCTGGGTCTGTACTCATTGAAGTTTAGAAGGATGAGGAGGGATCTTATTGAAACTTACAGGATACTGCGAGACCTAGATAGAGTGGATGTGGAGAGGATGTTTCCACTTGTCGGAAAAATTAGAAGCAGAGGACAAAATCTCAGACTAAAGGTCTTATTACAAAATATACTGTATTGTATGATAATAAGATACTGAGAGTTACTACTTAGTTATTTAGACAAAAATATGCCTGCAAGGTCAGAGGTTAAGAAAATATCACAACCAGTGTAATAATATTTTCTTTCACAAAGAAAGGGGGAAGTGGTATTATCATAACTATCAGCATTATAAGGGTTAATGTAGTACCATACACATGGGCTTTGCATCCTAATTTGCATTGGCACAATTAATAAAGCCATACCTCAAGAAATCATCTTTATACTGCTTTGTTCTCGATTTCAGCTTCTTTAAGAGTTTTTCTTTTTATGCAAAACAAAGATGAAAGTGTCTTTCCCAGTATCCGGCCATGCAGGTCCTCGCAGTGCACCGACCCCCCAGGTTGTCAGGATCTAATAGATCCTCTATTAGCAATTGTTGAGGCGCCCATGGGTATGTCTTTATTTCCCTACGTAGGAAGTTTTTAATTTGCATGTATCTTAATTTGTTCCCCCTCAGTAAGTTGCAACTTCTTTGTCCTTTGTCAGTGGTCAGGGCCTGGAGGGTTGCCCCCATGCAGGAGCCCTACTCCCTTCCTGCCCATTCAGCCTCCGGTTCCTTTATCCCTTTCGTTACTCTTTCTGCTGTTGCTGCCCAGTGTTAATATTGCAGGTTTGGGAGGGACAGTCCCCCATGCTTCTCATTCTTTGCAGGACTTTTTGGGGGATGCTTGGGTTCTTTTCTCTCCCCCCTCCCTCCCACACACACATACACCATGATCAATTTGTCTACTGAGTTGAAGAAGGCCCCGGGGTTGTAGATCAGAATGGATCTGAATACGAAGAGGAACCTGGGCAGTGCGTTTATCTTGATGGTCTGCACCCTCCCCACTAGGGAGAATGGGAGTGTGTCCCACCTCTGCAGGTCCTTTTTAACTTCCTCCACTAGGCTGGTCAGGTTCCACTTATGGATCCGTGTCCAGTCATGGATGATTTTGATCTCCAGGTAGCGGAACTTGTTTTGGGCCTGTTAAATGGCAATCCCTCCAGCTCTGCCTCTCTCCCTTATGGGTTTACTGGGAAGATCTCACTTTTGCTCAGGTTGAGATTGGAGCCTGAGAAGGCTCCAATCTCTTTCAAGAGCACCATGATTCTCTCCATGCTGCTTTGTGTGTCTGCAACATGGAGGATTGTAGTGATATCATGGTTGTGTTGTAATTCACCGACTGACCACTAGGAGTCTCACTAGTATATAAGTGAATGTTAAAGTCAGCTGACCCCCTCAGACTAGCTGGAGGAAGTAAAAGAGAGAGGCTGCTTGTGCATGATTTTACTGTTCTTTCACATATAGTTTATAGTTTACCCACATTTAATGGCAAATGGAAGTTTAAAACCCTCAAAACTTCAAAGGCAGCACGGTAGCATTGTGGATAGCACAATTGCTTCACAGATCCAGGGTGCCAGGTTCAATTCCGGCTTGGGTCACTGTCTGTGCAGAGTCTGCACATCCTCCCCGTGTATGCGTGGGTTTTCTCCGTGTGCTCCGTTTTCCTCCCACAGTCCAAAGATGTGCAGGTAAGGTGCATGATCAATTGCCCTTAAGTGTCCAAAATTGCCCTTAGTGTTGGGTGGGGTTACTGGGTTATGGGGATAGGGTGGAGTTGTTGACCTTGGGTAGGATGCTCTTTCCAAGAGCTGGTGCAGACTCGACGGGCCGAATGGCCTCCTTCTGCACTGTAAATTCTATGATAATCTATGAAGACTAAGTATGGTGAGTTTGAGGACAAACCTCTTGACTTTTTTCAAAGGATGCAGCGAGAAATTAACTGGTCAGCTGAAGTCCTTAGCAGAAATGTAACATTGAATATCGAAGCAGGTGAGATTGTGAGGACCAAGCAGACTCACCTGTCGCATTAAAGGTAAGCAAAAATGGTGTGTCGTGAGGTTCGGGTGGTGTGGGTCGCAAAGGTCGGCGGGCATATGTCATGAAGGTCAGCCAGCGTGGTCGCAAAGGTCAGTTGGCATGCGTCAAGAAGGTTGGCCATCATGGGTCGCGAAGGCCAGTTGCATGGGTCCCAAAGGTCGGCCGGCTGGTAAAAGTGAATCCCGGGGGAAAAAAGTTTGAAAAACACTGTATTAGCTCATAATTAACTTGTATTTGTTACAGGTTTTATTATTGTTCTTGTTATAAATAAATGGTAATTGTGTTTACATTTACAAACCTGGTGACTGTAATTATTGGGCAGCTAAGTGGGTATTTTTCCAAAGAATTATTGATTAATTCACTTGTGTTGTAACTCCGGGACAAATGGGGCTAGAATTGACCATACACTAGCCCAGGGTGTTGTAACAAGAAGCCCGTCTGCTCAGCTCAGTGAAAGAGCATGAGGAGAGCGGCAGGGACACAGTAAAAGAGCGCGAGGAGAGCGGTGGGGACACAGTGAAAGAGTGCAAGGAGAGCGTCGGAGACACAGGACAAAAGAGCCCGAGGAGAGCGGCGGGAACACAGGATAAAAGAGCACGAGGAGAGCGGCGGGGACACAGGATAAGAGAGCGGTGGGGACACATGATAAAAGAGCGCGAGGAGAGCGGCAGGGACACAGGATAAAAGAGCGCGAGGGGAGTGGCGGATACACAGAGTAAAAGAGCACGAGGTGAGTGGCGGGGACGCAGGATAAAAGAGCGTGAGGAGAACGGCGGGGACACAGCGGCCTTCAGATTTGCGGCGGGAGCAGTGGCCAGGGGTCTGTCGGGAAGATAAGTTTACCTCTTTAAAAACTTTAAAAACTTTAAAAACTTACCTTGAAGAGCGACATCACAGCAAAGCAGTGACCTGATTGGCTGGTAAAGAAAGTGCTCCAATTAGCGAAGCTGGGAGAAATTTAACTCTTTGTGTGTTGGTAAGTATTGTGATTGGTAAGTAAAATCTTTATTCCTTTCACTTATTCATTATTTGATATTATATTTGTAATCAGTTAAGGTAATGTGTAAAAATGGCAGGAGATCCCAGACCTGTGTTATGCTCCTCGTGCTCAATGTGGGAGTTCAGGGATGCGGCTGATGCCCCTGACTCCTTCATGTGCGGGAAGTGTGTCCAGCTGCAGCTCCTGTTAGACCGCATGATGGCTCTGGAGCTGCGGATGGACTCACTTTGGAGCATCCGCGATGTTGAGGAGGTCGTGGATAGCATGTTCAGTGAGTTGGTCACACCGCAGATTAGGATTGGTGAGGGAGACAGGGAATGGGTGAGCAAAAGGCAGAGAAAGAGCAGGAAGGCAGTCCAGGTGTCCCCTGCGGCCATCTCCCTCCAAAACAGGTATACCATTTTGAATACTGTTGGGGGAGATGACTCACCAGGGGAGGCAGTAGTAGCCAGGCTCATGGCACCGTGGCTGGTTCTGCTGCACAGAAGGGCGGTAAAAAGACTGGCAGGGCTATAGTCATAGGGGATTCAATCATAAGGGGAGTAGACAGGCGTTTCTGTGGTCGAAAATGAGACTCCAGAATGGTATATTGCCTCCCGGGTGCACGGGTCAGGGGTGTCTCAGATCGGCTGCAGGACATACTGAAGGGGGAGGGTGAACAGCCAGTTGTCGTGGTGCATATAGGCACCAACAATATAGGTAAAAATTGGGATGAGGTCCTACAATCAGAATTTAGGGAGTTAGGAGTTAAGTTAAAAAGCAGGACCTCAAAGGTAGTAATCTCAGGATTGCTACCAGTGCCACGAGACAGTCAGAGTAAAAATTGAAGAATAGTCAGAATTAATACATGACTTGAGAGATGGTGCAGGAGGGAGGGGTTCAGATTTTTGGGACATTGGAACCGGTTCTGGGGGCGGTGGGACAATTACAAATCGGATGGCCTACACCTGGGCAGGACTGGAACCAATGTCCGAGGGGGTGCTTTTGCTAACATTATTGGGGAGGTTTTAAACTAAGGTGGCAGGGGGATGGGAACCAGATTAGGAAGTTAGAGGTCAGTAAAGAGGCAGCAACTAAAGCCAGTAAGGTACTAGATAATAAACTCAATGTGACTAAGGGGAAGAGTAGACAGGGAAGAGATGATGAACGCAAAGGGACAGGTGGTCTGAGGTGCATTTGTTTTAATGCGAGAAGTGGAGCTGGTAAGGCAGATGAATTTAGGGCTTGGATTAGTACCTGGGAATATGATGTTCTTGGTATTACTGAGACTTGGTTGAGGGAAGGGCAAGACTGGCAACTAAATATCCCAGGGTATAGATGCTCCAGCAGGGATAGAGAGGGAGGTAAAAGGGGTGGAGGAGTTGCATTACTGGTCAGAGATGATATCACAGCTGTGATTAAGGAGGGCACGATGGAGGGTTTGAGCATTGAGGCAATATCGGTAGAGCTAAGAAATAGGAAGGGTGCATTAACATTGTTGGGACTTTACTACAGGCCTCCCAAAAGCGAGCGTGAAGTAGAGGTACAAATATGTAGACAGATTATAGAAATATGTAGGAGCAATAGGGTGGTCGTGATGGGAGATTTTAACTTCCCCAACATTGAATGGGACTCATGTAGTGTTGGAGGCATAGATGGAGCAGAATTTGTAAGGAGCATCCAGGAGAGTTTTTTTAGAGCAGTATGTAAATAGTCCAACTCGGTAAGGGGCCATACTGGACCTGGTATTGGGGAATGATCCCGGCCAGGTGGTTGAAGTTTCAGTTGGTGATTACTTTGGGAATAGCGATCACAATTCTGTAAGTTTTAGAATACTCATGGACAAAGACGAGAGTGGTCCTAAAGGAAGAGTGCTAAATTGGGGAAAGGCCAAGTATAACAAAATTCGACAGGAGCTAGGGAATGTGGATTGGGAGCAGCTGTTTAAGGGTAAATCCACATTTGAAATGAGGGAGTCTTTTAAGGAAAGGTTGATTAGAGTGCAGGACAGACATGTCCCTGTGAAAATGAGGGATAGAAATGGCAAGATTAGGGAACCATGGATGACGGGTGGAATTGTGAGATTAGCTAAGATGAAAAAGGAAGCATACATAAGATCTAGGCGACTTAAAACTGATGAAGCTTTGGAGGAATATCGGAAAGTAGGACAAATCTCAAACGCGCAATAAAGAGGGCTAAAAGGGGTCATGAAATATTTTTGGCTAACAGGGTTAAGGAAAATCCCAAAGCCTTTTATTCGTATATAAGGAGCAAGAGGGTAACTAGAGAAAGGATTGGCCCACTCAAAGACAAAAGAGGGAATTTATGCGTGGAGTCAGAGGAAATGGGTGAGATTCTTAATGAGTACTTTGCATCGGTATTCACCAAGGAGAGGGACATGACGGATGTTGAGGCTAGGGACAGATCCTCTAGGTCAAGTCGGCATAAGGAAGGGGGAAGTTTTGGGTATTCTAAAAGGCATTAAGGTGGACAAGTCCCCAGGCCCGGATGGGATCTATCGCAGGTTACTGAGGGAAGCGAGGGACGAAATAGCTGGGGCCTTAACAGATATCTTTGCAGCATCCTTGAGCACGGGTGAAGTCCTGGAGGACTGGAGAATTGCTAATGTTGTCCCTTTGTTTAAGAAGGGTAGCAGGGATAATGCAGGGAATTATAGACCTGTGAGCTTGACGTCAGTGGTAGCAAACTGTTGGAGAAAATACTGAGGGATAGGATCTATTCACATTTGGAAGAAAATAGACTTATCAGTGATAGGCAGCATGGTTTTGTGCAGGGAAATTCATATCTTACAAAACTAATAGAATTCTTTTAGGAAGTGACAAAGTTGATGAGGGAAGGGCTGTAGATGTCATATACATGGACTTCAGTAAGGCGTTTGATAAAGTTTCCCATGGCAGGTTGATGGAAAAAGTGAAGTCGTATGGGGTTCAGGGTGTACTAGCTAGATGGATAAAGAACTGGCTGGGCAACAGGTGACAGAGAGTAGTGGTGGAAGGGAGTGTCTCAAAATGGAGTAAGGTGACTAGTGGTGTTCCACAGGGATCCATGCTCGGACCACTGTTGTTTGTGATATACATAAATGAACTGGACGAAGGTATAGGTGGTCTGATTAGCAAGTTTGCAGATGATACTAAGATTGGTGGAGTTGCAGATAGCGAGGAGGACTGTCAGAGAATACAGCAAAATACAGATAGATTGGAGAGATGGGCAGAGAAATGGCAGATGGAGTTCAATCCAGGCAAATGCGAGGTGATGCATTTTGGAAGATCTAATTCAAGAGCGGACTATACGGTCAATGGAAGAGTCCTGGGGAAAATTGATGTACAGAGAGATCTGGGAGTTCAGGTCCATTGTACCCTGTAGGTGGCAACGCTGGTCGATAGAATGGTCAAGAAGGCATACAGCATGCTTGCCTTCATCGGACGGGGTATTGAGTACAAGAGTCGGCAGGTCATGTTACAGTTGTATAGGAATTTGGTTAGGCCACATTTGGAATACTGCGTGCATTTCTGGTCGTCACATTACCAGAAGGATGTGGATGCTTTAGAGAGGGTGCAGAGGAAGTTCACCAGGATGTTGCCTGGTATGGAGGGTGCTAGCTATGAAGAAGACTTGAGTAGATTAGGATTGTTTTCATTGGAAAGATGGAGGTTGAGGGGGGACCTGATTGAGGTCTACAAAATTATGAGAGGTATGGACAGGGTGGATAGCAACAAGCTTTTTCCAAGAGTGGGGGTGTCAATTACAAGGGGTCACGATTTCAAGGTGAGAGGGGGAAAGTTTAAGGAAGATATGCGTGGAAAGTTTTTTACGCAGAGGGTGGTGGGTGCCTGGAACGCTTTGACAGCGGAGGTGGTAGAGGCGGGCACGATAGCATAATTCAAGATGCATCTAGACAGATGAACGGGCGGTGTACAGAGGGAAGAAGATCCTTGGAAAAAAGGCGACAGGTTTAGATAAAGGATCTGGATCGGTGCAGGCTGGGAGGGCCGAAGGGCCTGTTCCTGTGCTGTAATTTTCTTTGTTCTTTGTTCTAACTCTTTATGGGCGCAGACCCATCAATTTTTCTCTTTGGATCCGATATCGGGGTCTTACACCATTCTACCATTTGGGCCATTTCTTGCTTAAGTATCTCCTGGGGGTTTCTTCTCATTCAGCATGGCTTGCCATTTCTAATTCTCTCTTTTTCCCTAGGGTTCGTCATGGGTGTATGGAAATCAACCAGGGCAGGTATCTAGCTTTCTCTAAATTCTCTCCCACAGAATTTACCCAACTCCCTTGACTATCCTAGTTCTGACTATGTAGTTTGTTCACCTTGTGTTACAGCCACCTGCTGGTTTATGGCCCAATTTACTGGTCGGTTGCCTGTACTCTCATCCACCCACTTGAATTCTAGCCTTCACATGGGGCGATTGTCCTCTTAATTCAGGATCAGGCTGGATGTTGGAGAATACAAGGTTGGAGGGTTCAAATTCAGAGCAACTAGGTCACTTCTCAACGAAGAACACCCAGAGGGATGCCAACAATATGTAGATGTCAGGACTTACATAAACAATGCCTGGGGCTACCTCCAGCATTCAGGGCAGAGGCCGCTGGCAACTCAGGACTCTGGATCACCACAGTAGTGGGTGGGTGGAGCATTTACAGGTAGACCTTGCAGATTCAGTGTCCTGGAAGAGGGGGGAGGGGTGGGGGGGGGGGGGGTGGGGGGGTCCATCTTCCAGCCACAGAATGTCCCTGCAGATTCATCAAATTCTCAGGTGGTCCATCTTCCAGTCTTGGTGCTTCCGGAGATCTATCTTCATTTTCAGGAGGTCCACCTTCTTTCTTCAATAGTGGGTCATTGATATTGGGTGTCTTTTCAATATGGCACACGGACACGATCAGGGACTACACGCCATTAGGCCTGCCCTGCAACAAAATATGGTGCAAAACACCAAGTCGCCTAATTAATTAGGTCAGGGCCAGATGATTTGACATGTTTTCCCGCCGGCCTCCGATGTGGGAAATACTCCACGTTTCCACTCCGCCACGGAACTTAATTCCCAGATTAAAGAAATCCAGCCTCTGACGATAGAGTCCTCTACTTTTATGTGATATCTCCATTTATTTTGGAGACTTTTAAAACACAAAATGTATTTTTAAAAACTTTTTTGACTATTATTTTCTCTTAACTCATTCTTTCTTTCCCTCTTTTTATTTATCTTTCAGTATCTGATTTAGCATACACTTCCTTCCCAGCTGTTAATTTCACACTCTTCAATCTAATTCCTCAGGAAACTAAGGAAATTCGTCATGTCCACATTAACGCTTACCAACCTTTACAGATGCACCATAGAAAGCATCCTATTGGGCTGCATCACAGCCTAGCATGGCAACTGCTCGGCCCAGGACCGCAAGAAACTTCAGAGAGTCGTGAACACCACCAGTCCATCACACAAACCTGCCTCCCATCCATTGACTCCATCTACACCTCCCACTGCCTGGGGAAAGCGGGCAGCATAATCAAAGATCCCTCCCACCCGGCTTACTCACTCTTCCAACTTCTTCTATCGGGCAGGAGATACAGAAGTCTGAGAACACGCACGAACAGACTCAAAAACAGCTTCTTCCCCACTGTCACCAGACTCCTAAATGACCCTCTTATGGACTGACCTCATTAACAATACACCCTGTATGCTTCATCCGATGCCAGTGCTTATGTAGTTACATTGTATATGTTGTGTTGCCCTATTATGTATTTTCTTTTATTCCCTTTTCTTCTCATGTACTTAATGATCTGTTGAGCTGCTCGCAGAAAAATACTTTTCACTGTACCTCGGTACACGTGATAATAAACAAATCCAATCCAATCCAATTGGTTAAAGAGATGCCCAGTTCCTTGCCATGTTTCACTTGTTATGACATCATCAGCTCACACTTACAGCATTCCAGTATGCAAGGCCATATCTAAGGTGGCCTTCCACACCAAGTGATTGGCCATAATACTTGTGTATCCAAAAGGAGTGAATATTGCAGTTTCAAGAAGTCAATTCTTGCCGTATGCTGCCATATGGCATTAGCACCCATCTGAAATGGGCAAGGCTAGCAGACTACATATGCCACAGGCCTATAGGTTAATTAATAGATGGAAATAAAGACATATTGCCTGATTTGGACCTGTATGTGACTCCTTTGTGAACAAAGAACTGATGATCTAATGTACAAATGAGTGATCTTGCCTATCGATGTGCTTCATTGACTTTGAAAGTCAACAACGTTAACACCTGGGCTCTGTGAAGTGATTTAAAGGTCTTAATTCTTCCAACGTGCATCAATCAGATTGGTCAATTGGACTGAGGAAATTAGGGGTATTTGAAGTAGTTTTTTAATTTCATTCCTCAATTTTAATTCTTAGTGTAGTACTAGAAGCTTTAGTCATTCTTAAAGCAGTTTTGTTTACCAAAAGGTTCTGTGTTAAGTATATGTGGTGTTTCCTAAAATTGGAGAGTGCACTTCTGACAGAAAGAAAAGATACACGTGGCACTTAATCACATTTAAGTTGAGTTACTTCAATAAATCTGGAATTAAAATATTTGCATGAATAGTAGTGGCATGAAGTACTGGGTTGTTGTCAAAACCTATCTGATTCAATAACGTCCTTTAGGGAAGAAAATGTCAGGTATTTTTCCAGTCTGGCCGATATGTGACGACAGCCCCATGGTAATGTGCTTAACTCGTAACTACTCTCTGAAATGGCCTGGCAAGCCACTTGTTTCCTTCAAAACCGCTACAACAGACTGCAGCAGTTCAAGAAGGTAGGTCATCACCATCTTCTCAAGGGATGATGGACAATAAATACTGGCTTTATGCCACACATTCTGTGAATGAATAAGAAAAAAAGATATACAAGTTTCTTTGAAACCAAGAAAAGTGTGATTTAAGCCAGCTAATTCAGGTATGCTGATGAGCATGGAAGGCAAATGTACCCAGGAACAGAGAATCCAGGAAGCATGGATGCCAATGGATGTTTGTCACGTTGAGAGATCAACATGATGATGCCACTTTCCCAGAGGAAGGTGAGCTAATGAGTTAATCCATATCAAATCAAAGTTCTAGAAACAATTGTTAACTACACACACATTAGAATGGATGGCGAAATGCATGAATCCCTATGTAGCTAGGATTTTGATTCAGCTGATTTTTCAGGTGCAATAATATAAGCTGCAATAATATAACATCAACAGTGCCCTTGAAAGAATGTGGGCACTTGGTATGGCTGTCCTAACAGCAACAACCTGGCCAAAGCAACTGTTATGTTCTATGTTGTGAGCATAGTACAGATGCACACACAACATCTGGTTCTTTGACTAGTAAGATAGTTTGATTAACAAGATGAACACATGGAAAGATAACTAACGAACTATGAATCAAACGGTAACAAAATAAATGAATTCAGTGAATTCTCCTGGAGCTACTTCTAGTCAACTTCCTCTTATACAACTTACTACCAACTGCCGGATATCTTGCGTTACATGGTAAATATCTATCGCCACCTGCTGGTTGGAGGTTGTATCGATACTATATACATAATAATATAATAATCACAAGTAGGCTTCAATTAAGTTACTGTGAAAAGCTACATTCCGGCGTCTGTTCAGGGAGGCCGGTACGGGAATTGAACCCGCTGGCCTTGTCCTGCATTACAAGCCAGCTGTTTAGCCCACTGTACTACATTAATAGATAACCATATACAAACCTGTGCACAGGCATATCATCACAGCAACAACCTCTTTTTTGAGGCCTGTGAATTGTGCTTGGAATAAACAGCTTACTTATCTGTCTGAAGAGCACAAATTAAGGCCTGAGGGTTGAATTCAGGGCAATAAATTATCTTACCTGACTTCCTCTACTCAGCTCTTTGAAAAAAGAATCATTCATGGCTTGCATGTCGAGGGAGGCAGCTGATAATTTGAAATTTTGGTAGGAAGCAAAATTGGCTTTTGGCTCCCCCTGGTGGAATCTGCATGATCTAATTCTGGATCGGCATTTTATTGCAGAAAATAAAAAATGGAAAATATTTAACAATGGTAATCAATAACTTGAGAAAATATCAATTAAATAATCATATTTCTATTGTATATTAAAATATTTATTTTAAAATGCATAGGCCATCTGTTTGAATTTTAATGTAAAACTATAAAATTTGGGTAAAACTAGGTCAATTTTCTGTGTTAATGCAGTGCGAGATACTTGATTTCAATGGAGAGAACATTGTGGACAGGGTGCTTAAGGTGGATAAGATACCAGTGCTGCTCGATGGTGCAGGGGGTTAGCAATGCGGCCTCACGGCGCGAGATCCCAGGTTCGATCCCAGCTCGAGATCCCAGGTTCGATCCCGACTCTGGGTCACTGTCCGTGTGGAGTTTGCACATTCTCCCCGTGTTTGCATGGGTTTCGCCCCCACAACCCAAAAATGTGCAGGGTAGGTTGATTGGCCACGCTAAAATTGCCCCTTAATTGGAAAAAATGAATTGAATACTCTGCTGTCACTGTATGCTCAGAAAAAATAGGCCAATTAAATTCTTAAATTTAAAAAAGATAAAAGTAAAACTGTAGATCTTCTAAGGCTTTGTTTGCAGACTTGAGGCATTGCTTCTGATGCTTATCACCATTCTAAAGTAGCCTAAACATGACTGCAATTTGCCAACCATTCTACAACAGTGAAGTCACTGAAGTATTATGGTGACTGGGTAAAAATCTAATCGATTACTCTTGCAGGAAGGTTAAGGCTTCACAGATATAGTTTTAATGCTAACCAGCAAATGTCGTGTTATTAACCCTGGGGTAACATGGACTGCAACTGGATGCAGTTGTACTGTAAAGTTGTTGTCGATTGATCTCTACTACTTAAACAACCATTTGCGGAGACAGGACATCTCAAAACAGTTCTGTGTCACAGCACGAGCACTCTCGCAGCCTGGGTCGATGAGCTGAGTGGGCGGACAATTTATCCGTCCTCTGCAAACTTGTTTTTCCAACCAAGTGTTTCTTATATGTAAATAGTATGTGGGGGAATAGCAACCGAAGGGTTGCCGGGAAGGACAAAAGTAGTGGCAAAGAGCATTCTTTAAACCACAAGACTCGAAAAAAAACCCAGGAAAAGAGTTTTGAAACCAAGTAGTCAAAGAACAAAGAACAAAGAAATGTACAGCACAGGAACAGGCCCTTCGGCCCTCCAAGCCCGTGCCGACCATACTGCCCGACTAAACTACAATCTTCTACACTTCCTGGGTCCGTATCCTTCTATTCCCATCCTATTCATATATTTGTCAAGATGCCCCTTAAATGTCCCTATCGTCCCTGCCTCCACTACCACCTCCGGTAGTGAGTTCCAGGCACCCACTACCCTCTGTGTAAAAAACTTGCCTCGTACATCTACTCTAAACTTTGCCCCTCTCACCTTAAACCTATGCCCCCTAGTAATTGACCCCTCTACCCTGGGGAAAAGCCTCTGACTATCCACTCTGTCTATGCCCCTCATAATTTTGTATACCTCTATCAGGTCGCCCCTCAACCTCCTTCGTTCCAGTGAGAACAAACCGAGTTTATTCAATCGCTCCTCATAGCTTATGCCCTCCATACCAGGCAACATTCTGGTAAATCTCTTCTGCACCCTCTCTAAAGCCTCCACATCCTTCTGGTAGTGTGGCGACCAGAATTGAACACTATACTCCAAGTGTGGCCTAACTAAGGTTCTATACAGCTGCAACATGACTTGCCAATTCTTATACTCAATGCCCCGGCCAATGAAGGCAAGCATGCCGTATGCCTTCTTGACTACCTTCTCCACCTGTGTAGCCCCTTTCAGTGATCTGTGGAATGGGGTGGTGCGTATGATCCGCGGCAGGGCAAGAATGGGTGGAATCCCCGGGTAGGGCGGTGATCAGTGCCGTTGCTCCACTACCTGAGTGACCTTCCAAGAGCGGTGCGAATTTGTAACTATATGGGTTGCAGACAAACTTGTTTCACTAACTGCCATGTGGCATCAGAATAGTAATTATGACTGCATCAAGAAATTTGGTGTGAGACCGAAAGAAGAAACTGTATCAAGAAATTCAGTGAGATCGACACGAGTAGTTGCACAAATAAACAAACATTCAACATTTAAAAATAACAAATGAAAGAAAAAAACGGGCAGGCTCCATCAGGGTATAAGACACCGTAAATCTCCATCGGTTCCTGACTTTCATCATCTGGACACCTCAAGATTCTATTTCAAAAAGACTTGCAAAGGGGTTACCATGGTGGGAGTCAGACTCATGGCTGTCACCATCTCCCGGGTGCCAAACACTTTCATGGAGTTTGCGTGCTAACGCGGCATGTGCCCAAGTGGGGTCCATTTCGTCATTTCTCGTCAGAATTGTCACTGTGCCAGTGCTTCATGGTCCATAGGGAGGTTGTCAGGGGGGGTGTCGTTATCGTCGGGTGGCAGGTCAGGTTCCGGATTGGGCAGATAAATTGTTTGAAAGGGGCTGAGTGTATCGTCGTCGGCGTGTTTGGGCCTGTAGTGACTGGGGCCTGGTTCGAGGGATCTTTGTTCGGGTCTCTCAGGGGCTTTGGTAGTGCTGTCGCTGTCACTGTCGCTAGCAGCCGAATCAAGCGTCAGGGTGAAATTTGATTCTGGGGGCGTGGGCAAGGTCTTGTCTGTGGACGTGCTGCTGCTGCTGGGGAGGGGGAACTCGGGTTGTCAGTGGGTGGGTCCTCATTGTCTGCCATCGCCAATGAGAGGTGGTGCAAGTGGCTGCACTGCGTTCCATAAACCTTGAGCTGATTTACATGGAACCATCCTGATTTTCCGTTTGGAAATGTGATTTTATTAGCCAAGGGGCTTGCCTTGTCTGAAATTGCATAGGATCCTGAAAATGTAGGGGAGAGGAACGAACTAGGGTTGTACAAGGTGATCATTACCTGCTGTCCGACTGTATACTCCGTCGGGTGTACTATTTTGTCAAAGCAGGCCTTACTCTGCTTTCGTTTAGCGCCTAGTCGAACAGCTGCAGCGAGCTATGCTGCTTTAATATTCTCTACTATGAGCTGGACTGCTTTCTCATGGGTCAGGGCGGTGACTGCAGGGCTGAATAAGTATTCGGTACCCTTCATGGGTCATCCGGTCATGAGGGTATGGGGGGTATATCCTGTAGTGCTCGACACTGTGTTCCTGATAAACATCAGTGCGAATGGGAGTACAGTGTCCCATGTTGTGTTGTGCTGCTGCACCATTTTCCGAAGGGTGGCTTTTAGCATACAAGTCATGCGCTCCAAAATGCCGCTGGACTGCGGGTGATAGGCAATAACTCAGTTAATTCCAAATATAAAATTTTTCATGACCCTTCCCGTAAAGTGGGAACCTTGGTCCGATTCAATACTACGGGCGAGTCCCCATCTTGTAAAAATATGTTCTGTTAAGACCTTTGCGGTGGCGTTGGCTGTGTTTGTTCTCAATGGGAATGTTTCGACCCATTTCGTAAATGTGTCTATCACCACGAACACATACTTGTATCCATTTCTGCAGGGGGGGGAAGGGACAAATATAATCTAATTGGAGGTTTGTCCACGGGCCATTTACAGGGCGGGTGTGTCAGAGCTGGGCTTTTCTCACTTACCTATCGGGGTTGTTTTGAGCACAAATTAAACAATTTTCAACGTAGTGGAACACGTCGGTTTTCAACTCGGGCCACCAGCAGAGGGGTCTGAGGTGGGCAAGGGTGGATTCAATCCCTTGATGTCCATGTCCGTCATGGAACTTACAGATTATCTCGTTCCTGTCTTGGGTGGGGACTACATAAACTCTATCTTTTAAAACGATTCCCTCATGGACCGTCAAAGAATTTCTAAACTTTTCATAGGGAGCTAGGAAGTTTCCTTTTAAAATCTCCTTTAATGATTCGTCTTTTTTTTGTGCCTGGGCTAGGTCTTGGATGTTGGTCTGTGAGACCTGAACTGCGTGTACTGGGGCACTCTCTGGGGGTTGCGAAAAGTGGTCATGTCGTGAGCCTGCCTTCGCTATGGCGTCAGCTTTCACATTACTGGGTGGGGAGGAGTGAAGGTGACTTCTTACTTTGATGATGCCGTATTCTCTGCCTTTAGCTGTCTGGAGGATATGGTTGAGTAGTGGGGCTGAGGGTAGATGTTTTCCGTCCGCGGAAATAAATCCTCTCGATTCCCACAGGGGTAGGAATTTTGTTAGGCTATTGCAGACGTATAAACTGTCTGAATATATGTCTCCAGGGGTCGGGAATGAATCGGGGTGCTGGACAATGTAAGCAATGGCCGCTAGCTTGGCTGCCTGAGAACCTAAGTGTCCAGGCAACTTTAAAGATATCTCTTCTAAAGCGCGTCCCTGCATGTCCTCTACATAAATGCCACAGCCTGTTATCCTTTCTCCCTCAAGGACTGTGGAGGATCCGTCTACATAAATTCTCAGGGCTTTGTCTGTGGGCTGGGGTCCGGTGCTTGTCTTTCTTGGTACTGACTTTGGAACAAAGGGTCCTGTGGTGTGTTTTGAGGCTATGATCTCGCACTCATGTTGGGTCCCTGAATAATGCAAGTTATCGGCCAGGAACATGTGTGTTTTGGTCTGTTTGACCATGATGTCGCGTTCCTGTAGGAGTAGGGTCCATCGCGCTGCTCGAATTTGGCTTACTGTGCCATCCTTTGTCTGCCGTCCAATAAAAGCTGTGTCGGGGTGTGCTCGGTCAAAATGGTGACTGGGTTGAGTCCGGTTATGTACGAGAAGTACTGTACCACCCAGAAAACTGCTAATAGGTGCCTCTCGCAGGCTGAAAATCCTTGTTCGGCCGGATCTAAGACTCGTGAGGCATAGGCTACCGGTCCCAGACGATCGTGCCTTTCCTGCAGGAGTATGGCCAAAAGGGTGCGATCTATGGTCGCTACCTCAATCGCATACGGGGAGTGGGGATCGGGGGCTTGCAAAGTGGGGGCTGTGCTCAGGGCACGTTTCAATGCATCCACGGCATCCGTGTGCTGTGGAAGCCATTTCCAAGGTGCCAGTTTCTTTAGTAAGTCAGAGAGTGGGGCTGCCTTTGTGGCGAATCCATCGATATGGTTCCGACAATAGCCAACCAGTCCTAAAAATGACTGGAGGGCTGTAACGTTTTGGGGCAAGGGCAAATTTACAATGGAATCAATCCGTTTGAGTTCTATTTCACGCTTCCCATGCGGGATGACCGTACCTAAATAAGTGACCTTTTCCTGAAGAATTTGGGCTTTCATGGGGTTAATTTTGCATCCAATCATTGTAAGGAGTTCCAATAATTCTGAAAGAAGCGAGATGTGCTCTTCCTTGGTGTCAGTCTGTAGGAGCAAGTCGTCCACATACTGAACAAGGCACTCAGGGAGGGAAAATTTAGATAAGCCGTTTACCAATTGTCTGTGGAAAATGGAGGGGGAGTTGTGGAAGCCTTGTGGAAGGCATGTCCACGTGTACTGCTGCCCCTGGAAGGTGAACGCAAATTTATCCTGGCATGTTTTGTCCAGTGGTATGGACCAAAAGACATTACTGATGTCTAATACCGAAAAACATTTCGACTGGAGTCCCTGTCTCAACATGGTCTCGGGACTCGTGGCAACGGTGCGGGCTGCTAGGGGAGTCACTTTGTTCAATTCTCTGTAGTCGATGGTCGGTCTCCATGATCCATCGATTTTTCTTACAGGCCAAACGGGGCATTATTTGTTGATGCAACGGGTCGAATCATGCCTTGCGTCAATAAGCTTTGAATTATCTTGGCTATCTCTCCCTCGGCTTGCTGGGGGAAGCCGTACTGTTTCTTGTGCTTGGGATCAGGACCTGTAATGTTTACAACACCTGGGATTTTACCGCAGTCATGCTTGTGCCGGGCAAATGCTGTCTTATGTCTTTTCAAGACCTCCCTAACTGCTTTGTCTGTGGTAATGGTTTGTGGATCAAACCAGTACTCTCCTACTGAGCTGATTCTATGGGCATAAACTCCTACTGTGAGCATGGCGGGGGCTCGTGCTGCTCTATCCATTTTCCAGGTGCATCGGTTAACTGGGTCGAATGAGAGGTTGTGTGTATTCATGAAATCGATACCTAGAATGTGTTCTGCTGCCTGGGGCAAGTCTACTAAAACAACCAAATGTTTTGTCCTAATATTATCGAGCTGTGTGATGTGTCCCTGCTGGAGGTGACCTGAAAAGCCACTAAGGGTAATGGTATCCGTAGTGGGCCAAATCTCTTCTTGGAACATGATGGAGGAGTTTAACGTGGTTCGGGACCCTCCTGTGTCCCAAAGGAACTCTACGGGGTGTCCCCGGACTGTGTCTGTGACTACCGGTCTTCCGGACTTATCCCAAAGGGTATCGCAGACCCAAGTTGGGGAGCCCGAACACCGTCAGTCAGTGCCACTTGTGGTCGAATTATCTGGTCGGGTGCTAACGCTGTCAATGGGTCGTGTATTATTTCTGATGGGGGAGTGTTTGGGTGCTGATTCCTTTGCTGCTTCGGGGGGGCTTAATATCCTTTCTGTCCGCAGTTATAGCATTCCTGTGTCTTGGGGTGCTGCGCTGTACCTCTGCCTTCATTTACCCATGCGGGGTCTTGGTGAGCCTTTACTGGGTTCATGGTGGCATCTACTCTCTCATGTTCTGTATTTTTCTGTACCGACTGTTCCCAAGCTCTGGACAATCATTTAAGAACCCACACTTCATTGTGCGCTGGGTCTGAGGGGTCATAATTGGCGCAAGCCTTCTGTCCTGCCTCTGTGGCGTGGGATACTAACGTACAGGTCCATTTGGCTGTATTGTCTGCTGATAAATGGGCTGGGGCTAACTCACTGAATACCGCAGTGAAATGGGTTCAAAGGCGTCCAGCAAACGCTGTTGGATGCTCTCCCTTTTTCTGCCTGCACCGGTTGAGTCCGTCTGCCGGATATCCTCTGTTATATCCTATGGCGTCTAAAATGGCCGGTTTCATTTCCTGGAGGCTACCTCCTCCTACATTTTGTGGGTCGGGAAGGGCTGAACTAACTGAGGGGTGTAAGCACATAATTATGAGCTTAACCTGCTCCGGCTCGTCTAAACCATACATCAGGGTTTGTTGTTTTACTAATTCGAAAAAGTGATGTGGGTCCGATGTGGGGTGGAAAGTATCTATCTTCTCTTGTGCATCTCGTAACTGGGTGATCGATAATGGGGTGGTGTACACAAAATCGGGTTGGTCTTCTGTGGTAACCCTGCGCTGTGTGGTAATGGGGTTCATTGGGTTGGGTGCTGCCTGTGCAGTTGGTGGTGCGGGTGCTTTTCTTTTCGGGGCCTATGGGGCTCTATTTTGATTCTCGGTCTCGCTTACGTACCGTTGGGCTGTTTCACTGAGTTCCTGCCAATCGGGGCCGTCTTCCTGGTCTAGCTGTGGGCCAAAGGTGTCTCTCAACCCATTTTGAACTGATAGCAGATATTGCATCCTTGCAATTTGCTGCCTGCATTTGGCATGGTCCACCGAACTCTGTCTCTGTTCCGTGGTGGAACTGTGGAGGGCTCGGAAGGTTGCTTTTAAATCATTGTATTGTTTCTTTAAGATCGGTACCTGATTCTCTGTCGCTTCTCTTACCAGTATAGCACGCTGTGTGTCCTGGTAGGCCTTATCATATTGGATTTGGAAGCTACTAAGGTGGTTGGGACAGGATTGATGTGCCCTCTTGACACCATCCATTTCCTTGTCCTTCGCTGCTAACTGCTCCTGGAGCTGTATATTTAATTCCATGCACTCACTTAAATCTCCCTCTCTACTTTTCTTTTTCTCCTCTAGCTGCTTGTGGAGCATCTTCACGACCTCCTCTGTGCCTCGCAATTGTGCCAGACAGGACACTATTGCCATTGGCTTACGAACCTTAGTCAAACTCTTTTTATGGATCTCGGTCAGGCTGTCCCACCAAGTCTGTCCTATGCTGCCAGGATCTGTCTCTTCATTCGCGCAAAACTCAGACCATAGGGGCCATCCTTTCCCCTTTAGGTACTTCCTGATCTCTTCTTCCCATACGGGACACTGTTCTGATCTATTGGTCGCTGCGACTCAGGCTCTTGTGGATGCATAAGGCGTTCCATTGCCTTCATGGCCATCCCTACGAATACTCTTCTCTTACCGGGAATTTGGAACAAGGGGGAATAAAGCGGTGGTGCAAACACGTGTACGGCTTAAGCTATTTTTCGGTTTACGCTACCCCGAAAGTTTCACGCAACAAAATCTATCGAGTTTATGACTCATAGAATTTACAGTGCAGAAGGAGGCCATTCGGCCCATCGAGTCTGCACCGGCTCTTGGAAAGAGCACCCCACCCAAGGTCAACACCTCCACCCCATCCCCATAACCCAGCAACCCCACCCAACACTATGGGCAATTTTGGACACTAAGGGCAATTTATCATGGCCAATCCACCTAACCTGCACATCTTTGGATTGTGGGAGGAAACCGGAGCACCCGGAGAAAACCCACGCACACACGGGGAGGATGTGCAGACTCCACACAGACAGTGACTCAAGCCGGAATCGAACCTGGGACCCTGGAACTGTGAAGCTATTATGCTATCCACAATGCTACCATGCTGCCCCTATCTTATATACCTTTGTTAGTACACTTGCAAATTACACACTTCCGAATTCTGGAGGTTTGATCGACACTGGTTTCGCTTGTGGTTTCTTTACTTTGCCAATTTGGATTCTAATTCAAATGCTTTTCTGGATTCTCTCGGAGTGACACGGTCATTTCTGGGTCGGGTCCCGTCAGATGTCGCTAATAACTGTTGTCGATTGATCTCTCCTACTTGGTCTTTTCTGTGGCTCTGTTCCAATTAGGGCAATCAGTGGATTTGCCTTCTTTCTATATTATCTATGTCCGAATGCTTAGAGTCGGCAGGTATCGAATGATACCACCACAAGTTTCAACTGGCTATCGATCAAAGAGCCAAACACCAGTTAGTTAGTTCAAGGTCAAGGATACTTTATTTACATACAATCAGTCATGTAACATAAACACTACTAGTTAGCTACACCTATTACTAAGACAACCTGTACATAACTTCGGGCACCCGGCTTAGGTCAGGAAACAGTGGCCTCTGTTCAATTCTGGATCTCTTGGGTTCGAAGTGGTAACTGCTGCTCAGCTGGGCTCATCCGTCTGGTAGCGAGCGTTGAACTCGAACTTGCTTCTGGTGTTGCTGCAGTTGGCGATGGCCGTGACCGGGGTACCAAGGCCAAAAGAGAGTGAAAATATGGCGAACTCTTCTTCTTATACTCAGGGGGTTTTCGCGCTCTTTTGGGCGGTCCTTTGATTTGGGCCTTACTAATTGGGTGATCCCTGATCACTCCGTTCGATTCCTTAGCCAATAAGTGGGCGGGGATTTGGATGGCTGGGCGGTCCCATGCGGTCATTGACCCCGTCGTTTGCGTTTCCCTTGGACAGGGAGTGGTGCCGAAATGTCTGAGACTGTCCCGGTTGCTGGAGTACCAGTCCTTTGTGTTGGGGGAGATGGGCCATATTCTGCTAATCGGCCTGATTAATATGCTACCATGTTTCGACGCTGTCTGGACTTTGCTGACAAATATGCATTTCAGGTTCTGAGCCGGCCTGACTCTTGGCTTGTCCAATTTACCCATCAGTCTTTGCAAGTTGCTCTGTACCTAGTTGCAAGTGGCCATCCCATATGGCTACAAAGTAGACACCAAACTCAGACGTTAGTTCAATACACTTTATTGAACTTCTGGAGCAGTGCACACAGCTTGCTGTGGGTTGACACTCTACTAATCTAAGTGTGCTAACTATAACTAACTAGTTCAGACTAGCTCTGAGCCATGTGTCGAAGGTGCTGACTGATATATACACCCTGACTGTCACTACAGTTGTCACCAGTGGAAAGAGACAGAGTGTTGATGCCTCATGTGTTTTAGAGTGGGAAACCCCCCTCTAGTGTTCTGCCTGGTGATTGGTTGTGTTTTGTCCAGTGTGTTGATTCGCTGTACTGGGTGTCTGTCACTGTCTGTCTGTACCTCATTATATGCATGTATGCAGATCATGACATCCCCCCTTTTTAAAAAAAAAATTTGTCGGTTGCTTAGAGCATATGCGACTGTATGTACATGTATAACTATTTACATTAAATGGCGAGTGAATGAATATGTACATGAAAGGTGTCTAGCGTGCAGATACAGAACAATATTTACAAGATAAATGTCGATAAGTCCAATCTTTGGGGCTGGCGTCGGATCCTTGTTGACCGCTTGAGAGGTGGAGGTGGGGATGACGGCGCCTTGACAGGCGGCATTGCTGCCAGGGTGGTGGCCTTGTGGTGCGAGGTATCCGGAGGAGGCATAACAACATCTGAAAAGGTGAGATTTGGTGGTGGGCAGGCAAGTTTGCGTAATGCCCTTCTGTTGCGCTTGACAATGGAGCCATCAGCCATATGAACCACGAACGATCTGGGAGCAGCCTGTCGAACAACAGCAGCTGGAGCTGACCAGCCTCCATCAGGTAGCTTGATCCGACCAGCATCTTCCGGAGATAGCACAGGCAAATCGGTAGCATGAGCATCGTACATCAGCTTTTGCCGGTTCCTGAGTTGCTGCACCTTTTGCAGCACTGGGAGGTGATCCAGGTCTGGTAAGTGCATGGCCGGAACAGTCGTCTGCAGGTCTCTATTCATGAGGAGTTGTGCCGGAGACATACCGGTGGACAGGGGGGTTGACCTATATGCCAACAGGCAAGGTTGAAGTCAGAAGCAGAGTCCGCAGCCTTGCAGAGCAGTTGCTTCACTATATGGACCCCTTTCTCGACCTTCCCCTTGGACTGCGGGTAGTGTGGGCTTGAGGTGATGTGGTTGAATTGGTACGACTTGGCGAAATTGGACCACTCTTGGCTGTGGAAGCAGGGACCATTATTACCCAGGACAGTGGGTGGAATACCATGCCTGGCAAATGTCTCCTTGCAGGCCTTGATGACTGTCCTTGATGTGAGGTCTGACAGCTTCACAACTTCCGGGTAACTTGAGAAGTAATCTATGTTGAGCACATAGTCACGCCCATTGGCGCGGAAAAGGTCGATTCCCACCTTGTACCACGGAGAGGTCACGATCTCGTGTTGCTGGAGTGTTTCTTTTGTTTGAGCAGGCTGGAAACGCTGGCAGGTCGCACAATTGAGGACCATGTTGGATATGTCCTGGTTGATTCCAGGCCAATAGACAGCCTGCCGGGTCCTGCGCCTACACTTTTCGACACCTTGGTGTCCCTCGTGGATTTGTTTGAGCACTAAGCTCTGCAGGCTGCGAGGAATAATGATACGATCTAGCTTGAGGAGGATCCCCTCGACGACTGTCAGGTTGTTCTTGACATTAAAGAACTGAGGGCATTGCCCTTTTTGCCAACCATTTACGAGGTGGTGCATTACACGCTGCAGAAGAGGGTCCTCGGCAGTCTCTTCTCGAATGTCGATCACTCTTTCATCTGAGGCCGGGAGGTTGCTGGCACACAGCTGCACCTGTGCCTCAATCTGGTGGATGAAGTCAACCTGTTCACAGGGCGAGGTGATGGAGCGGGACAGGGCATCTGCAATTATTAGCTCCTTGCCTGGTGTGTATATTAACTCAAAATCGTACCTGCGGAGTCGAAGGAGAAGCCTGGCCGTCATGTCATTCAAGTCCTGATGAATGATATGGACCAAGGGTCTGTGGTCAGTCTCCACTGTGAAGGTTGGTAGACCGTAGACGTAGTCATGGAACTTTACAATGCCGGTTAGGAGGCCCAGGCACTCTTTTTCTATTTGGGCGTACCTCTGTTCAGTAGGAGTTATGGCCCTTGACGCATAAGCCACTGGAGCCCAGGACGAGGAGTCATCCTTCTGGAGGAGCACCGCACCAATGTCGTCCTGGCTTGCGTCCGTGGAGGTTTTTGTCTCCCTTTCCGGGACAAAAAACGCTAGTACCAGAGAAGTGGTGAGCTTTGCCTTTAGCTCGAGCCACTCTGCTTGATGTGTGGGTAGCCACTGGAACGCAGTGGACGTCTTCACCAGATGCCTGAGAGCCGTGGTGTGTGATGCCAGATTGGGAACGAACTTTCCCAAGAAGTCTACCATTGTGAGGAAGCGTAGTGCTGCCTTTTTGTCTTCCGGGGTCTTCATGGCGTTAATGGCCTTGACTTTGTCCGAATCTGGTTGCACACCCTGCTGGGATATCTGGTCGCTCAAGAACTTGATGGATGACATGCCAAAGGAGCACTTGGCCTTGTTCAACTTGAGGCCGTTTGCATGGACACATCGAAAGACTTGTTTGAGACGAGATATGTGTTCCTCGGGGGTCGTGGACCATATGATTACATCATCTACGTAGACACCCACATCCTCAATGCCCTCCATCATCTGCTCCATGATCCTGTGGAAGATTTCAGAGGCTGAAACAATGGCGAACGGCATTCGGTTATAACAGTACCTTCCGAAAGGTGTATTGAACGTGCAGAGCTTCCTGCTGGACTCGTCCAGTTGTATCTGCCAGAAACCACGTGATGCATCTAGCTTCATGAAGAATTTGGCATGTGCCATCTCACTGGTCAGTTCTTCCCGCTTCGGGATTGGGTAGTGTTCCCGCATTATGTTCTGGTTAAGATCTTTGGGATCTATGCATATCCGCAACTCTCCTGAGGGCTTCTTCACACAGACCATCGAGCTGACCCAGTCGTCGGTTCCGTCACTTTCGAGGTTATGCCCTGGTCTTGGAGCTCCTGCAGCTGCGCCTTTAAACGTTCCTTCAGAGGAGCCGGCGCCCGGCGTGGTGCGTGGATTATAGGCGTGGCATCAGGCCTGAGTAAGATCTTGTAGCAGTGTGGCAGAGTACCCATTCCACTAAACACATCCGGGTATTGCTCCAGGATGTCATCAATGTCAGCCTGAAGATCCACATTGGAAGAGGACATGGCATGGACTCGCTGTACGAGGTTGAATAGCTTGCATGCATGGGCACCAAGCAGGGATGCCTTGTCAGGCTTGACGATTTCGAATCGCAGTGTGGCATTGATGGTCTTGTTAGAGACAAATAGATGACAAGATCCTAATGCAGTTATGGAATTGCCATTATAATCAAGGAGCTGGCAGAAGAATTTTAGGTTGCTTTTTAATGTGGTCAAAATCAGCTTGAGAGATGAGATTGGCTGAAGCACCAGTTTCCAGCTTGAACTGGATGCTGCATTGGTTAACGTGTATGACAGCACGCCATTCGTCCGCAGAATCCACATTGAGGATAGATAGGCGTCTTGCTGAATTTGAGGAGGCATATTCACATGTAGTGATGATGCCCACACGACAGGAGGACTCCAGACAGTCGTCCTCTGGATCTGTAGTGCTACTGGGATCAGAATCCAGTAGACCTTGCTGTACACATCGAACGCATTTGAGTTGGAATTGGGATCGCTGGCCCTTGACCGGTGGTGCAGACCTGCACAAGGCTGCATAATGTCCAGGCTTCTCACAATTTAAACATCGCCTGCCTTTTGCAGGGCATTGCCACTTTAAGTGGGCGGTGCCGCAGTTCGGGCATGTCATGACTTTGACGTCGTTACACTCCGTGCGTCATCGCACGTGCGCAGTGCGATCAGCCGACGTTCACACCTGCACAGTTTGGTCTTTGGCTGCTTCGTTCTCCCATTCGTGGTGCTCATGCGTGGGACCCTGGGAAAAGCGTGCAAAATGGCCGCCTTCATCGATACTGAGGCGCCGCATCCGGGCGATGGCCTGTACACACTCTGCATCGTGGGAGGCAAGTTGTTCCTGTTCTGCCGATTTGAAACAGGAGTACTGACTTCTCGCCTGTTCATGCACTTTACACGTCTCGATTGCGACTGGCAGGGTCATGTTTTTAATTTTGAGGAGCTGCTCCCGCAAAGAGTTGGAGTGGACCCCAAACACGATCTGATCCCTGATGATGGAATCAGCAGTGTCACCATAGTTGCAGGACTGCGCTAATATACGGAGATGAGTTATAAAGGATTGGAAAGGTTCATCCTTACCCTGAAGGCATTGCTAGAATATATAGCACTCAAAGGTCTCGTTTGTTTCGACTTCACAGTGACTGTCGAATTTAGCTAAAACGGTCTTGAATTTGGTCTTGTCCTCTCCATCGGCAAAAATTTGGATGGCTTGGTCCCCCGCAGTTGTAGGAGCAGTGTGATTTTTCTGGCATCGGACGCATCCTCGAGGCCCGAGGCCTCAATGTTAAGAAGGAATCTCTGCTTGAAGACCCGCCAGTTGGCGCTGAGATTGCCGGAGATCTGTTGCTGTGGAGGGGCCTAGATCTTCTGCATGCCACTGGAAGGCACTCGCTGGTCGTCACTGAATTACTCGCGGTAAATCACTTAGATAAAGTAGACTACTGGTACCATGTCGTGTTATTCATCCTTGGGTAACACGGACCGCAACTGGATGCAGTTGTACTGTAAAGTAGACACCAAACTTAGACATTAGTTCAATATGTGTTATTGAACTTCTGGAGCAGTGCACACAGCTTGCTGTGGGTTGACATTCTACTAATCTAAGTGTGCTAACTATAACTAACTAGACCAGACTAGCTCTGAGCCACGTGTAGAAGGTGCTGACTGATATATACACCCTGACTGTCACTACAGTTGTCACCAGTGGAAAGAGGCGGAGTGCTGATGCCTCGTGTGTTTTATAGTGGGAAACCCCCTCTAGTGTTCTGCCTGGTGATTGGTTGTGTTCTGTCCTGTGTGTTGATTGGCTGTACTGGGTGTCTGTCATTGCCTGTCTGTATCTCATTATATGCATGAGTGCATATCATGACACCAAACAACCTTCAAACCTTGCTTAAGAAACAAATCCTCCAAAGCCTCGTATTCTCAATTGCTTTTCTTATATTTTTGTACAATGTCCCACGTACAATGTTTCCTGTATTTGCTTGAGATCCAAATACTTAATTTATTTTCATTCATTCCCTGGATCGAGGCCAGCATTCACTATTCACCCCTAGTTGCCCTTGAGAATTTATCTTCTTAGCTGGATGATGCACTATCAATTACCACAAAGACGAGAGTAGTGGGATAATCAAGGCTTTATTGAGCAAAGATGTTGTGCCTCCTGTAGCTGGAACCAGAATGGCTGCAGCACCGGCGAGCACACACATTTATACGCCGCCTACTGGGCGGAGCCAGCAGGCAGGGATTTACCCATGTACCTCTACTATACGGGCAGTGCCGCAATACATGTAATATAACTAGTGGTGACTACCACATTAGATTTAAAGAGAAAGGTATAAAGGGCTGAATTTTGTGCTCGTAGTGGGAATCCCACCAACACACCGCCTTGCTTTGGTGCCTGCAGCACTTGGAACCTCATCTTGTTACATCAGCCAATTGGCTGCAGCCTGGGTGGCCATTCCTATTAAGGACGGCCACCTGCCCCACTGGCGGCTCAGCAGCCTCACTGGGTGCGGTGGCCATTGCTGAGGCTGCACCCGCAAGAGTCTCCAGCTTGGATGTGGGCTTTCACAGCCAGATAAGTGATGTCGTGGGGTCAGTTGCAGGCCCTGGTGAGATGTGTCTGGGTAGGGTCTCGTGGGGACAAGCAGTGGTCATTGTTGCCAGATGGGGCCCCTCTGTGGTCCAAAGGGTGCCTGGATAGGCGGGCAACCCTGCCTGGCAGTCTCCCCATGTAATCAAGGGTTCCCCATTGCTGGCTAAATGCAAGAGGGGAACTTTAATTGGCCACTGCAATGTCTCAATTGGGTTCTGGGTAGGATGGACTCCCAGCTTATCGCTCAAGGGCTGATAAAATCCAGCCCCTTGTCTCTCTGTAAACACGTACGCACTGTTTTAATTACATTACTATTAATTTTTAACCTTCATTTGTTTTTTAGGTGACCTTTGCTAGACTATGTCAATCTGCTACAGTGTTAATCTTTTTAATACTGCATGTTCTGTTAGCCTTAAATACATTGGAGGAAATGTCACTATGTTAGACTTATATTAATGAAGAATCATTGAATGGTTAGAACACAGAAGATGGATAATCAGTCTATAAAGTCCATGTAGACTTGCTGAAAGAGTAATTCAGCTAGTCCCACTCCCCTGCCTTTCCCTGTAACCCTGCAATTTCTTCCATCTTCAGATGCCTGTCCAATTCTCTTTTGAAACCCGCAACTAAAACTGCCTTCTCCACCCTGTCAGGCAGTGCATTCCAGGTGGTAACTGTTTGTCACATTAAACAAAGCTTTCTCGTGTAGCCTTTGGTTTGTGCCAGGTTCAGGGATGTCACTCAATGGCAGCAGACCATTGAAAGGGGAGGGTGAACAGTCAGTGGTCGTGGTTCACATTGGTGCCAATGACATAGGTACAGAGAGGGATGAGGCCCTGCAATAGGAATTTAAGGAACTAGGTAGCAGATTGCAAAGCAGGAACTCAAAGATTGTAATCTCTGGATTACTCCCGATGCCAACCCGCTCGTATAGGAATATGGGGATAGAGGAGATCAATGCATGGCTGGAAGATGGCACAGGAAGGAGGGCTTTTAGTTTCCTGGATCACTGTGTCAGTTTCTGGGGAAGGTGAGGCCTGTAGAAGTTGAACGGGTTGCACCTGAACCAGAACAAGATCAGCATCCATTTGGGGACATTTTCTAGTGCTGTTGGTGTGGGTGGTGGGGTAAGTAAACTAATTTGCCAGGGGGATGGGTCATAGTGTGGAAGTACAGTAGGGGGCGAAGCACAGTCAAATACAGAAGAAAAACCAAGTCAGTCTGGAAGGCAGAGCAAAGAGAATCAAGTTAAGTAAGGTACAAGGGAATATGGCAAGGCTGGATGGCACATGTTTCAATGCAAGGAGTCTCATGGGTAAGGCAGATGAATTGAGGGTATGGATTAATACATGGGAGAATTATATTATTGCTATCACAGAGACATGGCTGAGGGCAGGAATGGCAGCTCAATGTTCTGGGGTATAGAATCTTCAGGTGAGTCAGTGGTGGGTGGGGGGGAGGGGTGTAAAAGTGGAGGTGGTGTTGCATTATTGATCAAAGAGTCAATTACTGCAGTGAGGGGGGGGATGATATTTTAGCATGCTTCTCAATTGAGTCCTGCAAGAGATGGAGATGGTACTGGACCTAACTTTGGAGAATGAAGCTGGGCAGGTAGTATAAGTGTTAGTGGGGGAGCGTTTCAGTAATAGTGACCATAACTTGGTAAGATTTACGGTAGTTATGGGAAAGGAGGAAGATGGATCGGAAATAAGGGTTCTGAATTGGGGGAAGGTTGATTTTTATGGTCAGATAGGATCTGGCCAAAGTGGTATGAGAGCAATTACTTGTAGGAAAGTCCACAAGTAGAAAAAGTCAGAGTCATTCAAAAAGGGATTAGAGAAATTGCAGGGTCAACATTTTTCTGAAAAGGTAAAGGGTGAGACCAACAAGTCCAGAAAATCCTGGATACCAAGGGATAGGCAAGTTTGAACAAGGAGAAAAGGGAGGTTTATGGCAGGTTGACTTGAAAATATAGGGCCGCTCCTTCACTGTTGCTGGGGCAACATCCTGGAACTCCCTCCCTAATAGCACAGTGGATGTACCTACCCCTCAAGGTACTGTAGTGGTTCAAGAAGACAACTCATCACCTTCTGAAGGGCAACTATCAATAAATGCTGGCCTAACCAGCATCCTGAAAATGAATTTTAAAAAAGATGCAGGGGGCTCAAAACTGTGGACCCTAGAGGAGTATAGACAGATAGAAACATAGAAAATAGGAGCAGGAGGAGGCCATTCAGCCATTCATGGCTAATCATCCAACTCAATAGTCTGATCCTGCATTCTCCCATATTGTTTGATCCCCTTTGCCCCAAGTGCTATATCTAACTGCTTCTTGAAAACATTGGCCCATAACATCCTGCTTGTGACAGGAAGCCATGGGCCGCCGATTTGCACACTTACCTGCGCACCAATGTTGCATCCAACCTTCCTTTCTTTTCGGCAGCCTGAGACCTCCAGCGCCCAGGTCTGCGCAGGCTCCAGTGAGGCGCAGGAGGAATACAGCCCCGCGCCTTGATGCGTGGCCAGCTTGGGAACGGCCATTGAGGACAGGCATTTAAACAGCAGATTTAGGTAGAAAATAAATGGCAACTATTTTAACATGTGTTTTTTTTCAAATAAATATAGAGTACCCAATTATTTTTTTCAAAGAAAGGGATAATTTAGCCTGGCCAATCCACCTACTCTGCACATCCTTGCGTTGTGGGGGTGAGACCCACACTGTTTTATATGTGTTTTAAAGGTATGTAGACATTTTTTTGGAAGCTTTTTTGCACTTTCTTTTAAACAGTCATTAATATTGTTGTTGATTCTTTTTGGGCGGCACGGTAGCACAGTGGCTAGCACAATTGCTTCATAGCTCCAGGGTCCTGGGTTTGATTCCTGGCTTGGGTCACTGTCTGTGTGGAGTCTGCACGTTCTTCCCGTGTCTGCATGGGTTTCCTCCGGGTGCTCCGGTTTCCTCCCACAGGTCCCCAAAGACGTGCTTGTTAGGTAATTTGGACATTCTGAATTCTCTCTCCGTGTACCCGAACGGTGCCGGAGTGTGGTGACTAGGGGATTTTCACAGTAACTTCACTGCAGTGTTAATGTAAACCTCCTTGTGACATTAATAAAGATTATTATTATTTAAGTAATTTTTAATTTTATTTTTTAAGCTTAAAGGTGATTATTTCTAAGTGAACATGGGTTTAGTAATTTGTTTTAAATCTTCGAAGCGATTTAAATCTGAACTATATTATTATAAAATTTTATGTGTGGCATGCTTCAGAATGTTTGTATTTTTTAGTTTAGATTATGGTCAAAAGGTTTTGAAAGCACCCCAGGGCTTTTTGCTGTCTCTGTAACATCTGATTTTTAAACAAAATAAATGTTTTATTAAAGCTTTTCCAACCAACGTTTTTACATAACAAAGATAGAAGTACAAATAATAATAAGAATAAAAATATACAAGAATTATTAAACAGAACAAGGTGGGTGTTGTCTTCATATAAAACTTACATTATATCAACAGTTCCCCCCCCCCCACCTGAGCACCACCCCCCCCCCCCCCCCCCCCCCCCGCCCCCCAGGATGCTGCTGCTGACAATTACTGCTCCCTTAGAAAGTCAAGGAAAGGTTGCCACCGCCGGGAGAACCCCATCAAGGACCCTCTCAAGGCGAACTTTATTCGTTCCAGGCTTAGGAACCCCGCCATATCGCTAACCCAGGTCTCCACACTCGGGGGTTTCGAGTCCCTCCATTTTAACAAGATCTGTCTCCGGGCTACCAGGGAGGCAAAGGCCAGTACCTCGCCCTCTTTCGCTTCCGACTCCCGGATCCTCCGACACCCCAAATATCGCTACTGTTGGACTCGCCTTCACCCGCATGTCCAAAATCCTGGACATCACCCTCGCAAACCCCTGCCAGAATTGTTTAAGCGCCGGGCATGCCCAAAACATATGGGCATGGTTCGCCGGACTCCCTGCACATCTCGGGCATCTGTCCTCCACCCCAAAAAGCCTACTCATTCTTGCTGCAGTTATATGCACCCGATGCACCACCTTAAACTGAATTAAGCTGAACCTGGCACATGATGAGGAGGAGTTCACCCTGCCCAGGGCATCGGCCCACAGGCCCTCATCCAGCTCCTCACCCAGCTCCTCCTCCCACTTGCCCTTCAACTCCTCCACTGAGGCTTCCTCCACCTCCTGCAGCTCCTGATATATGTCCGACACCTTCCCCTCCCCTACCCAGATGCCAGACATCACCCTGTCCTGGATCCTACCCGGGGGCAGCAACGGAAATGTCCCCACCTGTTTTCTAAGAAAGTCCCGAACCTGGAGGTACCTGAACGCATTCCCCGGGGGTAGGCCGAACTTCTCCTCCAGCGGCTGCATGCTGGGGAAAGTCCCGTCTATAAACAGGTCCCCCATCCTCCTAATACCTGCCCCATACCCCATCCATCCTACATGGAGCAAATCTATGGTTATTCCGTATCGGGGTCCACACAGAGGCCACCTTCTCCTGCCTGTGTCTCCTCCACTGCCCCCAAATCCTCAGTGCCGTTGTCACCACCGGACTTGTGGTGTATCGCACCGGTGAGAACGGCAGCGGAGCCGTGACTAGTGCCCCTAGGCTGGTGCCTTTGCATGACGCCGCCTCCAGCCACCCCCATGCTGCCCCCTCCTCCATCATCCACTTCCTAATCATGGCCACATTGGCCGCCTAATAGCTGCAGAAGTTCGGCAGAGCCAGCCCCCCCACCCCCCGCCCCCCCCCCCCCCCCCCCCGCCCCGCCACCACCACGGCTACGCTCCAAGAATGCCCTTTTAACTCACGGGGTTTTATTCGCCCACACAAATCCCGTAACAATCCTATTCACCTGCTTAAAAAAGGACTTGGGGATGAAAATGGGGAGGCACTGAAAGACGAAGAGGAACCTGGGGAGAACCGTCATCTTCACAGTCTGCACCCGCCCCGCCAGGGAAAGGGGGAGCATATCCCACCTTTTAAACTCTCCCTCCATCTGTTCCACGAGCTGGGTTAAGTTGAGCCTGTGCAGGGCATCCCAGTTCCTGGCCACTTGTATCCCCAAGTACCGAAAGCTCCTCTCCACTATCTTGAGCTCCCTCAGTCTCTCCTCCTGGCCCCTCGCGTGGACCACGAGCAGCTCACTCTTCCCCACCTTCAATTTATACCCCGAGAAGCTCCCGAAGTCCCTCAGGATCCGCATGACCTCCCCCATCCCCTCTAGCGGGTCCGAAATGTACAACAACAGGTCATCCGCGTAGAGGGAGACCCGGTGTTCCTCCCCCCACCCCCACCCCCCGCACCAGCCCCCTCCAATCCCTTGAGGTCCAGAGCGAAATGGCCAACAGCTCACTTGCCAGGGCAAATAGCAACGGGGACAGGGGACAACCCTGTCTCATCCCTCGGTGCAGCCTGAAATACTCCAACCTTAGCCGGTTTGTGGACACACTCGATACCGGGGCCTGATACAGCAGCTTGACCCACCCTTTGAATCCCTCCCCCAATCCAAACCTGCCTAACGCCTCCCACAAATACTCCTACTCCACCCTGTCAAAGGCCTTCTCCGCGTCCATTGCAGCCACCACTTCCGCATCCCCCCCCCCCTCCGAGGGCATCATGATAATATTCAGGAGCCTCCTCACATTCGTGTTCAGCTGCCTGCCCTTAACAAAACCCGTCTGGTCCTCCCCAATCACTCCGGGGACACAGTCCTCTATTCTGGTGGCCAGAATTTTTGCCAACAGTTTGGCGTCTACGTTCAGGAGCGATATCGGCCTGTAGGACCCACGCTGCAGCGGATCCTTCTCCTTCTTCAAGATAAGCGAAATCAATGCCTGCGACATCGTCGGGGGGAGGGCCCCTCTCTCCTTTGCCTCATTGAAGGTTCTTAGCAGGAGCGGGCGCAGTAGCTCCGAGAACTGCTTATAAAATTCTACAGGGAAGCCGTCCGGACCCGGGGCCTTGCCCGACTGCATGCTTGCCAGCCCCCTGACTACCTCCTGCAATTTAATTGGGGCCCCCAATCTCTCCACCCGCTCCACTTCCACCCTCGGGAACCTCAGCCGGTCCATAAACTGCCTCATCTCGTCCCCCTTCCCAGGGGGTTCCGATTCGTAAAACTTCCCGTAGAACTCCCTGAAGACTTAATTGACCCTCTCTGGACTCAGCACCATGTTGCCCTCCTTATCTCGCACTCCCCCAATCTCTCTAGCCACCTCCCTCTTGCGCAGCTGGTGCGCCAGCATCCTACTCGCCTCTCCCCATACTCGTAGACTGCCCCTTTCACTTTCCTTAACTGCGCCTCCGCCTTCCTCGTGGTCAACAAGTCGAACTCCGCCTGAAGTTTCCGGCGTTCGTTCAGCAGCCCCGCCTCTGGGGCCTCCGCGTATCTCCTGTCTACCCGGAGTATCTCTCCCACCAGCCTCTCCCTCTCCGCCCTCTCCTTCTTCTCTCTGTGGGACCTGATGGAACTCTCCCCTAACGACTGCCTTCAAAGCCTCCCACACCATTGCCACTGTTACCTCTCCTGTGTCATTCGCTCCCACATAATTCGCAATAGTCCTCCTTATCCGCCCACACACCTCCTCATCCGCCAGCAGCCCCACATCCAGTCACCAGAGAGGGCGCTGACCCCGCTCTGCCCCCAGCTGCAGGTCCACCCAGTGCGGGCATGGTCCGAGACCACAATGGCCGAGTATTCAACCCCCTCCACCCTCGGGATCAGTGCCCTACTCAACACAAAGAAGCCTATCCGCGAATAGACTTTATGGACAGGGGAGAAAAAGGAGGACTCCTTCACCCTTGGCCGCGCAAACCTCCAGGGGTCCACACACCCCATCTGGCCCATGAACTCCCACAGGGCCCTGGCCGCCGCCGGCCTCTTTCCCGACCTGGACTTGGAACGGTCCAAAATCGGGTCCAAGACCGTATTAAAGTCCCCTCCCATAATCAGGTTACTTGACTCCAAGTCCGGGATCCTACCCAACATGCGCCTCATGATGTCCACATCGTCCCAGTTTGGGGCATACACATTCACTATCACCACCCGGGCCCCCTGCAGCTTGCCACTCACCATTATGTACCTGCCCCCCCTTGTCCGCCACGATGCTCCCCGCCTCAAATGCCACTCGTTTACTAACCAAAATTGCCACCCCTCTGGTCTTTGAGTCTAACCCCGAGTGAAACACCTGTCCCACCCATCCTTTCCTTAGCCTCGTCTGGTCCGCGAGCTTTCAGTGCGTCTCTTGCAACATGGCCACGTCCGCCTTCAACCCCTTTAAATGCAAGAACACGTGGGACCTCTTGACCGGCCCATTCAGGCCCCTCACGTTCCACGTGATCAGCCTGGTCGGGGGGGATGGCCACCCCCCCATCCTGACGACTAACCATCTCCCTTTTTCGGCCAGCCACGTGCCCCCGCCTCCCAATTCCAGCCCTCCCATCGGTGGCCCCCCAGCCCGACTCTCCATCCATTCCCCTCACCTGGCTCCCCTTCAGTCAGCACAGCAGCACCCCTTCCCACCCCCAACCCCCCCCCCTCCTGCCAAACATCCGCTTAGCTCTGATTTCCCCCCCACTGTGCTTCCGTGAGTCAGCTCACCCATGCTGACCCCAGCCGCTCCCGCCTCTATATGCCAACCCTAAACTTGTTGCCTCCTTCGGGCCACCCAAACCCCCCTCCCCCGCAGGGTAGAGGGGCAAGCGCCAACCGGGGCCTTCCCGTGCGCCGGACAGCCCGTCCCGGGCGTTTCCCGCCCCCTAGCACCGAACACCTGGAAAACAAAACAAACAACAAAACCACCAATCAAACTGGAGCAGACAAGCAAATAACCTTATGCTTTACCTGCCATCTTACCCCGGTCCACCCCCACCCGCACATTTCACCCCCATACAACTGTCCCTTAGTTCAGGTCCAGCTTCTCGTGTCTGATGAACGACCACGCCTCATCCGGCGTATCAAAGTAATGGTGCCTGTCCTGGTATGTTATCCAGAGTCTCGCCGGATGAAGGAGCACAAACATCACCCCTTTGCTGTGGAGGACTGCCTTAGCCCGGTTGAACCCCGCACGCCTCCTCGCCAACTCAGCTCCCAAGTTCTGGTAGATGCGGATCTCACCATTCTCCCACTTACTGCTCCGCTCTTTCTTCGCCCACCGCAGGACTCGCTCCCGGTCTGTCAAACGATGAAACCGTATCACCATCGCCCTCAGTGGCTCGTTCACCCTTGCCTTTCTGGCGAGAACCCTGTGCGCCCCATCCAGCTCCAAGGGCCACGGGAAGGCTCCCGCACCCATCAGCGTACCCAACATCGTGGTCACGTACGTGTTCGCGACCGCCCCCTCCGCTCCTTCGGGAAGGCCCAGGATCCGCAGATTATGGCTCCGAGACCTGTACTCAAGGTCAACTAGCCTCTCTTCCCATCTCTTATGTAGCGCCTCGTGCGCCTCCACCTTCACCGCCAGGCCCAGGATCTCGTCCTCATTCTCCGCCACCTTCCTCCTCACCTCCTTGATCTCGTTCTCCTGCGCCTTCTGGACCACCACAATCTTCTCCATGGAGGCCATCATCTCCCTTTTAAGCTCCATAAAGCAGCTTTTTAAGAATTCATGTTGTTCTTTGGCCCACTGGGCCCACACCTCCCGATCTTCTCCGGCCGCCATTTTGTCTTCCCGCACCTTCTCTACCTTTTTCCCCACGTTTGCGCATCTGCCAGTCCCACTCCTAGTTCTCTCCATGCAGCACCGGGGGGAACCTCGCCGGCGTCCATTCCCACACCGGTCTCAGCCTCCAAATGCCGCTGCCGTCCCGTTCAGCGGCCCGAAATACCAACCTCGGCGGGAGCTGCCGTGAACGCGCGACCTAGCAGGTCATGGCCACCACCGGAAGTCACATCTGATTTTTTTTTGATAGTGCAGAAGAAAACCATTCAGCTCATAAAGTCTGCACTGACACTCTGAGAGAGTACCCTACCGAGGCCCATACCCCATCCTATCTCCATAACGCACATAACCTTTGGACGCTAAGGGGCAATTTAGCATGGCTAATCCACTTATCCTGCACATCTTTGATCTGTGGGAGGAAACCGAAGCACCCAGAGGAAACGCCGGTGGCACAATGGCACAATGGTTAGCACTGCTGTCTCACAGCACCAGAGATCTGGTTCAATTCCAGCCTTGGGTGACTGTCATTGTAGAGTTTGCACTTTCTCCCCGTGTCTGCGTGGGTTTCCGCTGGGTGCTCTGGAGGGCAAATAATGGAAAATCCCCAAGGTATTTTATATGCATATTAAGGGCAAAAATAGGGTCCATTTTGGAAAACTGACAAATTATGTATGCAACTGGAAGATATAAGTGGGATTGTAAATTTTTTTTGCATCTGTATGTCAGGGAGACTGTGACATAATTGAACAAATTAACATTGGGAGGGAGACATTAGTGTTTTTAGCAGGGTAAAAGTGGATAAATCCCCAGGCCCAGATGAGATGTATTTCAATCTGCTGTATGAGGCAAGGGAGGAGATTGCAGGGGCTCCACCACAAATTTTCAAATCTTCTCTGGCCACAGGAGGGCTGCCAGAGGACTGGAGGACATTTAATGTGGTACCCTTATTCAAGAAGGGAAGTAGGGATAGATCACAAGTCAGTGTGTCTAATATCTGTGGTAGTGAAATTATTAGAAAAAATTCTGAGGGACAGAATTCATCTCCACTTGGAGAGGCTAGGATTAATCAAGGATAGCCAGCATGGCTTTGTCAAGGAGAGATCATGCTTAACAAATTTGATTGAATTTTCCGAGGAGGTGACTAGGTGTGTAGATGAGAGCAGTGCAGTTGATGTAGTCTGCATGAACTTCAGTGAGTCTTTTGACAAGGTCCTGCATGGGAAACCGATCAAAAAAGGTAACAGTCCATGTGATCCATGGCATTTTGTCAAATTGGATCCAAAATTGGCTTAGTGGCAGGAGGCAAAGACTGATGGTTGAACGTTGTCTTTGTGATTGAAAGCCTATATTTAGTGGTGTACCACATGGATCGATACTGGGTCCCTTGCTGTTTGTAGTATACACTAATGATCTAGTCGTGAAAGTAGGAGGTATGATCTAGTAGGAGGCAGACGACATGAGAATTGGTGGTGTGGTAACTAGCGAGGAGGAAAGCCTTAAAGATTACAGGATGATATAGACAGGCTGGTCAGGTGGGCAGAAAAGTGGGAAATGGAATTTAACTCCAAAAAGTATGAGGTGGTGCATTTTGGGAGGACTATCAAGGTAAGGAGATACACAATGAACAGTAGGGACCTTGGGGGGCATGTTCATAGGTCCCTGAAGGCAGCAAGACAGGTATGAGGCATGGAGTATAATAGAGGGGAGGTTATGATGGTACTGTATAGAACACATATTTGGCCACAACTAGAGTTCTGTGTGCTGTTCTGGTCGCCACACTAAAGGAAAGATGTGATTGCACTGGAGAGGGTGTAGAAGGGATTCATCAGGATGTTGCCTGAGCTGGAGCTTTTTAGCTAAGAAGAAAGGCGGGTTAGGCTGGGGTTGTTTCCTTAGAGCATTGCAGGCTGAGGAGGGACCTCATTGAGGTGTACAAAATTGAGGGACATAGATAGGGTAGATAGGAAGGAACTTTTCCCCTTAGTAGAGAGGTCAATAACCAGTGGGCATAGATTTAAGGTAAGGGGCAGGATGTTCTGAGGAAACATTTTTTCACCCAGAGGGTGGTGGGAATATGGAACTATTGTCTGAAAGGGTGGGAGACGAGATCCCTCACAACATTTAAGATGCGCTTAGATGAGGACTTGAAACGTCATTGCATACAGAAAAAGTGCTGGAAAATGGGATTCGGATAGGAGTTTGATGGCCATCAAAGGCATTTTTCTGTGCTGTATAACATCTTATATTGTGGCCTGCAGGTTGACTCCTCCATCAACGGGATGTTTCTATATACTCTGCATAGGCCTCTCCTCTCATGATGAAATATCTCTCAACCTTAATTTTTCTATGATGTGGAGATGCCGGTGTTGGACTGGGGTGGGCACAGTAAGAAGTCTTCCAACAACACGTTAAGGTCCAACAGGCTGTTTGGAATCACTAGCTTTTGGAGCGCAGCTCCTTCATCAGGGAGATTTTTCTAACTGTGGTGAGCCACGAATGGCTGTTGTATATATTATTGTATTTACTCACTATTACTGTTGTTGTGTTGATGTTGTTGTTGGCTCCGCCTGTGGCTCCGCCTGTGGCTCCGCCCCTCTGAGAAGGTATATAACCCATCGATCTGGGAGAGCCTCTCAGTGCGGGAGGAGCTACTGGTGGGAACATTCTAGCTGATTAAAACCACAGTTCTTGTTAACTACCGTTTCGACTGGATTGATTGGTATCAATTTAATCAGCTAGATTTTTTTTACGATGGAAGCCGTTTTAAAACCAGAACGCCTCGAACTTGACCCTCAGGCACCGGAGGCTACGGCAATATTTAAGCATTGGCTCAATTGCTTTGAGTCCTACCTCAACTCCTTCGCCACCGAGGTCTCTCCGGAAATTAAACAGCGTCTCCTCAACACCCGGGTGAGCCACAGGATTTTCCAATTCATCAGAGACGCGGCCTCATACACAGAGGCAGTGGAGCTGCTCAAACGACAGTTTGTGAGGCTGGTGAACGAGGTACTCGCTCGACACCTCCTGACCACGCTGTGTCAGCGCCAGGGTGAGTCACTGGCTGAATACCTACGTGAATTGAGAGTACTCGTCCGCAGTTGTAACTGCAGGACTGTCACAGCGGTCGAGCACGTGGAGCTGATGGTCCGGGACACCTATGTGGCAGGTGTTCGGTCCAGCTACATCCAGCAGCGGCTTCTAGAAAAGGGGGCCCTCGACCTCGAGGAGACTATGAAGCTGGCTACCTCGCTGGAAGTGGCCTTCCAGAGCCTGAATGTCTTCCCATCCGACCACGCGGCATCCACGGGGACGTCGGAGGCGCAGCCATCACCCGACCCAGGCGTGCCTCATTCCTGCGCCGTGTGGCAGCCATCCAGCTCCGGAGGATCATGCTGTTACTTCTGCGGTCAGGGCCAGCACCCCAGGGAGCGTTGCCCGGCTCGCAACTCCACGTGTGACAAATGTGGCAAGAAGGGGCACTACTCGAAGATATGCCTAGCTAAGCCTAAAAATCTAAATGAAAAACCAAAAGCCTGTCAAGCCCGGTCTGAGACTCACAGACCCCGCAGCGTGGCATCGTGCCTGCCCGGAGCACCCTCTGCTGACGCGTCACTCGCCGCGTGCGACCCGTGGGGGCAGCCACCTTGGCCGTCGTCGTCGGCTCCGGTTGACCATCTCCGCTATGCAGTCATCAACGTCGAACACCACATGCGATCCATGGGGGCCGCCATTTTGTCCGCCTTCGTCGACGCCACCATTTTGCGACCAGCACGACACTCATCGCCATCAACTCAGCTCCATTCAACTTGACCAGTCCTGGCCTTGCCATCTTCAAAGCTCGATGATGACCATCAGCCTCAACAGGCAGGAGTCGTCCTGCCTCTTCGACTCCGGGAGCACGGATAGCTTTGTCCACCCGGACATGGTAAGGTGCTGTTCCCTCCGGGTCCTCCCCGTCTCACAAGTCATATCCCTAGCTTCCGGATCACACTCCGTGCAGATCAAGGGGTACTGCACCGCCAAACTGGCAATACAGGGCATCGAATACGCCAATTTCAAACTCTACGTCCTCCCCCATCTCTGCGTCCCTCTCCTACTGGGTTTAGACTTTCAGTGCAAAGTCTAACCCTGAAGTTCGGGGGACCTCTGCCCCCTCTCACCGTCTTTAGCCTCGCGACCCTGGAGGTCGCCCCTCCCCCGCTCTTCGAGAACCTCACCCCAGGCTATAAGTCCGTCGCCACCCAGAGCAGACGGTACAGTGCTCATGACAAGGCCTTCATCAGGTCAGAGGTCCAGCGACTCCTGAGGGAAGGGATCATTGAGGCCAGTTATAGCCCCTGGAGAGCACAAGTGGTGGTCGTCAGGACCGAGGAGAAACACCGGATGGTCATCGACTACAGTCAGAAGATCAACTGGTACACACAGCTCGATGCGTACCCCGTCCTGTGCATATCTGACACGATCAATCAGATTGTGCAGTCGCGAGTCTTCTCTACGGTGGACTTGGAAGTCCGTGTACCACCAGCTCCCTATCTGGCGGGAGGACCGCCAATACACTGCCTTTGACCGGGCCGGGGAAAAGAATCAGATGGTTGTGGACTACAGCCAGACCATTAACCGGTTCACGCAACTGGATGCGTACTCCCTCCCCACTCCTCGGCCACTGTTCGGTTTCCCTGCGAACGTCCACAGCGACCGGGGCACATCATTCATGAGCGATGAGCTTTGTCAGTACCTGCTCAGCAAAGGCATCGCCTCGAGCAGGACTATGAGCTATAACCCGCAGAGAAACGGGCAGATGGAGAGGGAGAACGCGACGGTATGGAAGGCCGTCCTTCTGGCCCTCCGGTCTAGATGTCTCCCGATCCCCTGCTGGCAGGAGGTCCTCCCCGAAGCCCTCCACTCCATTATATCACTCCTCTGCACAGATGGCCGTCTCTTCCATTTCCGCAGGGTCCCCTTCGGCATCACCAATGGGGTTTCAGTCTTCCAATGAACAATGGACCGGATGGTCGACCAGTGCAGGCTGCGGGCCACGTTCCCATACTTGGATAATGTTACCATCTGCAGCCATGACCTGCAGGACCACGATGCCAACCTTCAAAAATTCCTCCGCACCGCCCGACTCCTTAATTTGACACATAATAAGGAGAAATGCGTTTTCCGCACAACCCGCGAGCCATCCTTGGCTATGTCATGGAAAATGGAGTCCTAGGGCCTGATCCCGAATGCATGCGCCCCCTCCTGCAACCCCCCCTCCCCCACTGCCCCAAAGCTCACCCACTCATTAAGTCCACCACTTTCCCCCTGACGGCTGAGGCCCGCCTGGCCTTAAAGCGCATCAAATCCGAAATTGCCAAGGCCACGATGCACGCCGTGGACAGATCCATCCCGTTCCAGGTGGAAAGCAATGCGTCTGAATTTGCCCTGGCAGCCACGCTTAACCAGGCAGGGAGGCCTGTCGCCTTTTTTTCCCGTACCCTCCATGCCTCCGAAATTCGACACTCCTCTGTTGAAAAGGAGGCGCAAGCCATTGTGGAAGCTGTGCGGGACTGGAGGCATTACCTGGCTGGCAGGAGATTCATTCTCCTCACAGACCAACAGTCGGTTGCCTTCATGTTCAACAACACACAGCGGGGCAAAATTAAGAATGACAAGATTTTGCGGTGGAGGATCGAGCTCTCCACCTATAACTACAACATCTTGTCTCGCTCTGGGAAGCTCAATGAGCCCCCAGATGCCCTATCCCGTGGCACCTGGGGCAACGCGCAGGGAGACCGGTTACGGGCTATCCGCAATTACCTCTGTCACCTGGGGGTCACCCGGCTTCTTCACTTTGTCAAGGCCCGCAACCTGCCCTACTCCACAGAGGAGGTCAGGGCCATGACCAGGGACTGTTAAGTCTGTGCGGAGTGCAAGCCGCACTTCTATCGGCCAGACAAGGCCCACCTGGTGAAGGCCTCCCGCCCTTTTGAACGCCTCAGTATGGATTTCAAAGGGCCCCTCCCCTCCACTGATCGTAACGTGTACTTTCTCAACGTTGTTGATGAGAACTCACGTTTTCCTTTCACCATCCCATGCCCTGACATGACCTCTGCCACAGTCATCAAGGCCCTGTGTAGAATCTTCACCCTGTTCGGTTTTCCACTTATATTCACAGTGATCGGGGATCCTCATTCATGAGCGATGAGCTGCGTCAGTACCTGCTCAGTAAGGGCATCGCCTCGAGCAGGACAACCAGCTACAACCCCAGAGGAAACGGGCAGCTGGAGAGGTAGAATACTACGGTCTGGAAGGCCGTCCTTGTGGCCCTACGGTCTAGAAATCTCCCAGTCGCCCGCTGGCAGGAGGTGCTCCCTGATGCGCTCCAATCCATCCGGTCACTGTTGGGTACTGCCACTAACGAGACCCCCTCACGACCGTCTATTTGTCTTTCCCAGGACGTCGATCTCCGGGGTCTCGCTTCCTACGTGGCTCACGACTCCTGGGCACCGCTCCTCCGGAAGCACGTGAGGAGCCATAAGGCCGACTCCTTGGTCGAGAGGGTTCACCTCCTCCATGCGAACCCTCAGTACGCATGCACCGCGACGGGTGGCAGAATAGTCTCCCTCAGGGACCTGGTCCCCATGGGTACCCTTGCGCCCACCATCACCTCGCCGCTTCCTTCTACCTCCCATCTTCCCCATCAACTGGTACCCCTTCGCCCACCATCACCTCGCCGCTTCCTTTGACCTCAACATCTTCCCCATCAACTGGTACCCCTTCGCCCACCATCACCTCGCCGCTTCCTTCTACCTCCCCATCTACCCCATCAACTGGTACCCCTTCGCCACCATCACCTCACCGCTTCCTTCTACCTCCCCATCTACCCCATCAACTCATCCGGGGTCCTTTAGCACCGCCCCTGCGCCGTCACCCTGTCCGGGACCCTGTTGTGAGGACGGCGCGCTCCCGGAGTCAAAGGTCCCGGCGCCAGCACCTACATTGCGACGGTCACAGCGGACAATACACCCTCCTGTGAGACTGAACCTGTGAGTCTACTTCACCCCTCCGGACCTTTCTTTAACAGGGGGTGAATGTGGTGAGCCACGTATGGCTGTTGTACTGTTGCTGTTGTTGTGTTAATGTTGTTGTTGGCTCCGCCTGTGGCTCCGCCCCTCTGAGAAGGTATATAACCCATCGATCCGGGACAGCCTCTCAGTGCGGGAGGAGCTACTGGTGGGAACATTCTAGATGATTAAAACCACAGTTCTTGTTAACCACCGTTTCGACTGGTGTGGTGAATGTAATCACCTAATGCATGAGCTGTCTGTATAATGCTGTGACCTATGACCTGGAAGTGATGATACGGTCTACTTTCAGGTACTGTACTGGAACCCCGGTGGGCTCCGCCTCTGGCTCCGCCCTCACTGGGGCCATATATAGACCTGTGGGTGGCACTCATTTGTACAGCCGACTCTGGCAGGCGAGTTCATGGATAATAAAACCTAATGTTCACTTGTTCTCACGGTCTCACAGTGAATTGATGGTATAACAATTTATTTTCCATCGACAGCACCATGGAAGCTGCTCTAAAGCCAGATAAGCTTGAACTCGACGCGTGCGTGTCAGAGGCCAAGGAGATCTTCGAACATTGGCTTTGCTGCTTCGAGGCCTATCTCGACTCACCCACAACGCCTCCCACTGAAACCCTCAAGCTGCGACTCCTCCACGCTCGGGTGAGCCATCGCATCTCCGTGATGATAGAGAAAGCTGCCACGTATGAGGCAGCGGTCGCAACCCTCAAGGCACATTTCGTGAAGTCCATAAACGAGGTGTTCGCCCGACATCTTCTCACTACTTGCCGTCAACGCGCCGGGGATTCGCTGGCCGAATACCTGGAAACCCTGACCCTACTCGCGAGGAACTGCAGCTATCGGGATGTGACGGCGGAGGAACACATGAACCTATAGATCCGGGACACTTACGTGGCTGGGGTCCGATCGAACTACATCAGGCAACGCCTGCTGGAAAACTGGACCTCTGACCTGCGGGACACGGTAAAGCTAGCTATCTCGTTAGAGGTGGCCTACCAAAGCCTCAGTGCGTTTCCCGCGGACCCGGCGAACCCCTCGTGGACACCATTGTCGCGGCCCCCATCGGACCCGACTACGTCACAGGTCTGTGCCGCGCAGCTGCCAGTCCAGCCCGGGGAACCGCAGTGCTACTTCTGCGGCCAGGGTCAACACCCCCGGCAGCGTTGTCCAGCTGGCACAGCGACGTGCAGCGACTGTGGTGAAAAAAGGACACTTCACCAGAGTCTGTCTGGGCCGACCTGAAGCCCAGAAATCGAAAACTCACCAGGCCTGACCTATGGACTTGCAGGCCCGCAGACCCCGCAATGTGGCTGCGTGCCTGCCCGGAACGCCCCCACGTGTGACACGTGGGGGCCGCCATCTTGGCTGCCGGCTCCAACACCAGCCGACACGTGCGACTCGTGAGGGCCACTATCTTGGCCTTCGGCTCCGGCACCGACCGACACGTGCGACCGATGGGGGCGGCCATCTTGATTGCCATCTTAGACCCAGCCCGACACGTGCAACTCATGGGGGCCGCCATTTTGTGACCCCGATACCGCCGACCACGCTGGCTACCCGCAGCTTGGCGTAGTTACCTCGACCAGCCGCAGCCAAAGCACCTGAAAAACTCAATGATGGTCGTCCGGGTCAACGGGCACAAGACCCCCTATCTTTTCGACTCCGGGAGCACGGAGAGCTTCGTCCACCCTGACACGGTAAGGCGCTGCTCCCTCCACATCTACCCCGCATCCCAAACAATCTCCCTCACCTCCGGTTCCCATTCGGTTCAGATCTAGGGGTACTGTATCGCTAATCTCGTGATGCAGGGCGCAGAGTACACTCGTTTTAAGCTGTACGTCCTCCCTCACCTCTGTGCCCCCCTACTGCTTGGATTAGACTTCCAATGCAGTCACTGAAGCCTGACCCTACAGTTTGGCGGACCCTTGTACCCCCTCACGGTATGCAGTCTCGCGACCCTCAAGGTCTCCCCCCCCCCTTCGCTCTTTGCGAACCTCGCTCCCGACTGTAAGCCCATCGCCACCAGGAGCAGGTGGTACAGTTCCCAAGACATGACTTTTATCAAGTTGGAGGTCCAGCGACTGTTGAATGAAGGGATCATCAAGGCCAGCAACAGCCCCTGGAGAGCACAAGTGGTGGTCGTCCGGACCGGGGAAAAGAATCGGATGGTTGTGGACTACAGCCAGACCATTAACCGGTTCACACAACTGGATGCGTACTCCCTCCCCAGCATAGCGGAGATGGTCAACCAGATCGCACAGTACCGTGTGTTCTCAACGGTCGATCTGAAGTCGGCCTACCACCAGCTCCCAATCCGCCCGGAAGAGCGCCACGACACTGCCTTTGAAGCAGCTGGCCAGCTCTTCCACTTCCTCAGGGTCCCCTTCGGCGTCATTAACGGGGTCTCGGTCTTTCAAAGAACGATGGACCAAATGGTGGACCAGTACGGTTTGCGGGCTACATACCCGTACTTGAACAATGTTACCATCTGCGGCCATGATCAGCAGGACCATGACACCAACCTTCAGAGGTTCCTCCAGGCCGCCCAATCCCTCAACCTCACATATAACAAAGAGAAGTGCATTTTCCGCAGACTGGCCATCCTCGGCTACATTGTGGAGAACCGAATATTAGGGCCCGACCCCGACCGTATGCGCCCCCTCATGGTACTTCCCCCTCCCCACAGCCTCATGGCCCTCAAACGATGCTTGGGGCTGTTCTCCTACTACGCCCAGTGGGTCCCCAACTATGTGGACAAAGCCCGCCCACTTATTCAAACCACCACTTTTCCCCTGACGGCTGAGGCACGCTCGGCCTTCAGCCGCATCAAGGCCGACATCACCAAGGCCGCAATGCACGCGGTGGACGAGTCCGTCCCCTTTCAGGTAGAGAGCGATGCGTCAGACGTCGCACTGGCCGCCACACTCAACAAGGAGGGCAGGCCAGTAGCATTCTTCTCTAGAACCATCCACGCTTCCGAAATCCGACACTCCTCGGTTGAGAAGGAAGCACAAGCCATAGTGGAAGCCATGCGGCACTGGAGGCACTACCTAGCCGGTAGGAGGTTCACCCTCGTCACTGACCAGCGGTCGATCGCCTTCATGTTTGACAACGCACAACGGGGCAAAATAAAAAATGACAAAATCTTGAGGTGGAGGATCGAACTCTCCACCTACAATTACGATATCAAGTATCGTCCTGGGACGCTCAATGAGCCCCCAGATGCCCTGTCCCGTGGCACATGTGCCAGCGCGCAAGGTGACCGACTTCGGGCTATCCACGATGACCTCTGTCACCCGGGGGTCACCCGGCTTACCCACTTTATTAAGGCCCGCAATCTGCCCTTCTCCGCCGAGGAGGTCAAGGCCATGACCAGGGACTGCCAGGTCTGCGCGGAGTGCAAACCGCACTTCTACTGGCCACCATCACCTCACCGTGCCCGCTGCATCGCCAGAGCTGAGGAGGTCTCAAAGAACGATCCGGCCTCCAGAAAGACTCAATATTTAATGACCCCCACTGGACTTGATTTTTTTAACAGGGGGTGAATGTTTAACAGCAGGTTATGCATGAGCTGTCTGTATAATGCTGTGACCTATGACCCGGAAGTGATGATACGGTCTACTTCCAGCTGCACTGGAACCCCGGTGGGCTCCGCTTCTGGCTCCGCCCTCACCGGGGCCATATATAGACCGGCCACCTGTGGGTGGCACTCATTTGTACAGCTGACTCTGGCAGGCGAGTTCATGGATAATAAAGCCTAATGTTCACTCGTTCTCACAGTGAATTGACGGTATAACAACTGGATTGATTGGCACCACTAACAGCCCCAGATTCCACAATCTATCCATGCAACTGAAGTCTCTCATCCCTGGAACCATTCTAACAATAATTTTCTCTGCCAACGAAAGCTTTCACATGGTTCAAGTCATGCCCAGAATTGATGCAATACTCCAGTTGAGGCTGAACCAGTTTTAGAAAGAATCATCATACACTGCTTGTTTTGGCACTCTCCCGTGTCTTTTAAACAGTTTCTTGACAAATTAAATTTGTGAAAAAAACAAAGGGAGATTGTCCTCGGGTTTTGTTTGAAGAACAGTGATTTGCTGTGAACACGTATGTGACAGTGAGCTGCTGTGCTGCCTCACCCGCTGCATTGCAAACGCCAGACAGGAGCTGTCGATCGGCTGGCGGTTGGGGCTCGATTGTTGCTGCCTGTGTTTGGTAACCAGGCGACGGGCGGAGATGGCGGAGCAGGACTCGGCCTCGCTGGTGAGGAAGGGGCACTGAGGGTGGACAGAGACCGGGAGGCGGACCGGATTTGCGGGCTGCGCTCCTCCTGGCACATTGCAGCGGCTCAGAGCCCGGCGCCGCATCTCTTTGTCAGAGACCATCCCGCACCCTCGCCCCCCGGCCCCCACGGTTACCCCCCCCCCCCGCCAACCACACCCCCTCGTCAAACCCCCCCCCCCGGTCAAACCCCCCCCCCCCCCGTCAACCCCCCTGCCAACACCCCCCCCCCCCGTCAATACCCCCCCCCCCCCGTCAACCCCCCCCCCCCCCGTCTACCCCCCCTGTCAACACCCCCTCGTCAAACCCCCCCCCGGTCAAACCCCCCCCCCCCCGGTCAACCCCCCCCCCCCCCCGTCAACACCCCCCCCCCCCGTCAACACCCCCCCCCCCGTCAACCCCCCCCCCCGTCAACCCCCCCTGTCAACACCCCCCCCCGTCAATACCCCCCCCCCCCGTCAACCCCCCCTGTCAACACCCCCCCCCCGTCAACACCCCCCCCCCCCGCCAACCACACCCCCTCGTCAACCCCCCCCCCCGGTCAACCCCCCCCGGTCAACCCCACCCCCGTCAACACCCTCCCCCCCCCCGTCAACACCCTCCCCCCCCCGTCAATACCCCCCCCCCCCGTCTACCCCCCCCCGTCAACAACCCCCCCCCCCCGTCAACACCCCCCCCCGTCAACACCCCCGCCGTCAACCCCCCCTGTCGACCCCCCCCCCGTCGACCCCCACCTCCGTCGACCCCCCCCCCGTCGACACCCCCCCCGTTGACACCCCCCCCCGTTGACACATCCCCCGTCGACCCCACCCCGTCGACCCCACCCCGTCGACCCCCCCCCCGTCGACCCCACCCCCCCGTCGACCGCCCCCCCGTCGACCCCCCCCCGTCGACCCCCCCCGTCGACCCCCCCCCGGCGACCCCCCCCGTCGACCCCCCCCCCGTCGACCCCCCCGTCGACCCACCCCCCCGTCGACCCCCCCCCGTCGACACCCCCCCCCCCCGTCGACACCCCCCCCCCCCGTCGACACCCCCCCCCGTCGACACCCCCCCCGTCGACCCCCCCCCCCGTCGACCCCCCCCCGTCGATTCCCCCCCCCGTCGACCCCCCTACCCGTCGACCCCCCCCCCGTCGACCCCCCCCCGTCGACCCCCCCCGTCGACCCCACCCGGCGACCCCCCCCGTTGACACATCCCCCGTCGACCCCCCCCCGTCGACCCCCGCCCCGTGGACCCCCGCCCGTCGACCCCCCCGTCGACCCCCCCCTTCGACCCCACCCCGTCGACCCCCCCCGTCGACCCCCCCGTCGACCCCCCCCCCGTCGACCCCCCCCCGTCGACCCCCCCCCCGTCGACCCCCCCCCGTCGACCCCCCCCCCGTCGAACCCCCCCCCGTCGACCCCCCCCGTCGACCCCCCCCCCCCGTCGACCCCCCCCCGTCGACCCCCCCCGTCGACCCCCCCCGTCGACCCCCCCCCGTCGACCCCCCCCGTCGACCCCCCCCCGTCGACCCCCCCCCGTCGACCCCCCCCCCCCGTCGACCCCCCCCCGTCGACCCCCCCCGTCGACCCCCCCCCGTCGACCCCCCCGTCGACCCCCCCCGTCGACCCCCCCCCGTCGACCCCCCCCGTCGACCCCCCCCGGTCGACCCCCCCGGTCGACCCCCCCCGGTCGACCCCCCCCCGGTCGACCCCCCCGTCGACCCCCCCCGTCGACCCCCCCCGTCAACCCTCCCCGTCAACCCTCCCCCGTCAACCCTCCCCCGTCAACCCTCCCCCGTCAACCCTCCCCGTCAACCCTCCCCCCGTCAACCCTCCCCCCGTCAACCCCCCCCCCGTCAACCCCCACCGTCAACCCCCCCGTCAACCCCCCCCTCAACCCCCCCTCAACCCCCCTCCCCCCACTCAACCCCCCCCACTCAACCCCCCCCACTCAACCCCCCCCACTCACCCCCCCACTCAACCCCCCCCACTCAACCCCCCCACTCAACCACCCCCACTCAACCCCCCCCACTCAACCCCCCCACTCAACCCCCCCCCACTCAACCCCCCCCCACTCAACCCCCCCCCACTCAACCCCCCCCACTCAACCCCCCCCCACTCAACCCCCCCCCACTCAACCCCCCCACTCAACCCCCCCCACTCAACCCCCCCCCACTCAACCCCCCCCCACTCAACCCACCCCCCACTCAACCCCCCCCACTCAACCCCCCCCACTCACCCCCCCCCCACTCAACCCCACCCCCCACTCAACCCCCCCACTCAACCCTCCCCACTCAACCCCCCCGTCCAAACCCCCCCCCTCCAAACTCCCCGAACCCCGTCCAACACCCCTCCCCCCCCCCCCGTCCAACACCCCTCCCCCGTCCAACACCCCTCCCCCCCCGTCCAACACCCCTCCCCCGTCCAACACCCCTCCCCCCGTCCAACACCCTCCCCCCGTCCAACACCCCTCCCCCCCCCCCCGTCCAACACCCCCCCCGTCCAACACCCCTCCCCCCGTCCAACACCCCTCCCCCCGTCCAACACCCCTCCCCGTCCAACACCCCTCCTCCCCGTCCAACACCCCTCCCCCCCGTCCAACACCCCTCTGCCCCCCCCGTCCAACACCCCTCTCCCCCCCCCGTCCAACACCCCTCTTCCCCCCCCGTCCAACACCCCTCCCCCCCCCCGTCCAACACCCCTCTCCCCCCCCCGTCCAACACCCCTCTCCCCCCCCCGTCCAACACCCCTCTCCCCCCCCCCTCGTCCAACACCCCTCCCCCCCCCCCCTCGTCCAACACCCTCCCCCCCCCCGTCCAACACCCCCCCTGCCCCCGTCCAACACCCCTCCCCTGTCCAACACCCCTCCCCCCCCCGTCCAACACCCCTCCCCCCCCCCGTCCAACACCCCTCCCCCCACCCCCTATCCAACACCCCTCTTCCCCCCCCCCCGTCCAACACCCCTCTCCCCCCATCCAACACCCCTCTCCCCCCCCCATCCAACACCCCTCCCCCCCCCATCGAACACCCCTTCCCCCCCATCCAACACCCCTCCCCCCCCATCCAACACCCCTCTTCCCCCCCCATCCAACACCCTCTTCCCCCCCGTCCAACACCCCCCCCCCCCGTCCGACACCCCCCCCAACACCCCCCCCGTCCAACACCCCCCGTCCAGCACCCCCCCTTCCAACAACCCCCCCCCCCCCAATCCAACACCCCCCCCCCCATCCAACACCCCCCCCCCCCGTCCAACACCCCCCCCCCCCCGTCCAACACCCCCCCCCGTCCAACACCAACCCCCCCGTCCGTCCAACACCCCCCCCGTCCAACACCCCCCCCGTCCAACACCCCCCCCCGTCCAACAACCCCCCCGTCCAACACCCCCCACCCCCGTCCAACACCCCCCCGTCCAACACCCCCCCGTCCAACACCCCCCGTCCAACACCCCCCCCGTCCAACACCCCCCCCGTCCAACACCCCCCGTCCAACACCCCCCGTCCAACACCCCCTCCGTCCAACACCCCCTCCGTCCAACACCCCCCCCGTCCAACACCCCCCCCGTCCAACACCCCCCCCCGTCCAGACCCCCCCCTCCAAGACCCCCCCCCGTCCAAGACCCCCCCCCGTCCAAGACCCCCCCCCGTCCAAGCACCCCCCCCGTCCAACACCCCCCCCCGTCCAACACCCCCCCCCCGTCCAACACCCCCCCCCGTCCAACACCCCCCCCCCGTCCAACACCCCCCCCCCGTCAACCCCCCCCCGTCCAACCCCCCCCCCGTCCAACACCCCCCCGTCCAACACCCCCCCCCCGTCCAACACCCCCCCCCGTCCAACACCCCCCACCCCCCCCGTCCAACACCCCCCCCCCCCGTCCAACACCCCTCCCCCCGTCCAACACCCCCCGTCCGTCAACACCCCCCCCGTTCAAACGCCCCCCCGTCCAACACCCCTCCCCCCCCCCCGTACAACACCCCTCCCCGTCCAACACCCCTCCCCGTCCAACATCCCCCCCCCCGTCCAACATCCCTCCTCCCCACCCCGTCCAACACCCCCCCCCGTCCAACACCCCTCTCCTTCCCCCCCCCCGTCCAACACCCCTCCGTGTCCAACACCCCTCCCCCTCCCCCCGTCGAACACCCCTCCCCCTCCCCCCCGTCCAACACCCCTCCCCCCCCCGTCCAACACCACTCTTCGCCCCCCGTCCCCCGTTCAACCACCCTCCCCCCCCCCTCCCCCCGTCAAACCACCCTCCACCCCCCCCCCGTCAACCACCCTCCCCCCCCCGTCCAACCCCCTCCCCCCCCCCCCGTCAACCCCCACCCTCCACCCCCCCCGTCCAACCACCCTCCCCCCCCCCCCCGTCCAACCACCCTCCCCCCCCCGTCCAACAACCCTCCCCCCCCCCCCGTCCAACCACCCCCCCACCCCCCGTCCAACCACCCTCCCCCCCCCGTCCAACCACCCTCCCCCCCCCCCCCCCGTCCAACACCCCCCCCGTCCAGCACCCACCCCCGTCCAACAACCCACCCCCCCCCCGTTCAACAACCCCCACGTCCAACAGCCCCCCCCGTCCAGCACCCCCCCCCCCCCGTCCAGCACCCCCCCCCCCCTGTCCAGCACCCCCCCCCGTCCAGCACCCCCCCCCCCTGTCCAGCACCCCCCCCCCCGGTCCAACACACCCCCCCCCGTCCAACACCCCCCCGTCCAACGCCCCCCCCCGTCCAACACCCCTCCCCCCCGTCCAACACCCCTCCCCCCCGCCCAACACCCCTCCCCCCGCCCAACAACCCCTCCCCCCCGTCCAACACCCCCCCCCCCCCCGTCCAACGCCCCCCCCCCCCGTCCAACACCCCTCCCCCCGTCCAACACCCCTCCCCCGTCCAGCACCCCTCCCCCGTCCAACACCTCTCCCCGTCCAACACACCTCCCCCCGTCCAACATCCCTCCCCCCCCCCCCATTCCAACACCCCTCCCCGTCCAACACCCCTCTCCTCCCCCCCCGTCCAACACCCTCCGTGTCCAACACCCCTCCCCTCCCCCCGTCCAACACCCCTCCCCCGTCCAACACCCCTCCCCCCCGTCCAACACCACTCTTCCCCCCCCCGTCCCCCGTCCAACCACCCTCCCCCCCCCCCCTCCCCCGTCCAACCCCCCCCCCCCTGTTCAACCACCCTCCCCCCCCCCGGTCCAAACACCCTCCCCCCCTCCCCCCGTCCAACCACCCTCCCCCCCCCCCCGTCCAACCCCCCCCCCTCGAACCACCCTCCCCCCCCCCGTCCAACACCCCTCCCCCCCCATCCAACACCCTCTTCCCCCCCCCGTCCAACACCCCTCTCCCCCCCCATCCAACACCCCTCTCCCCCCCCCATCCAACACCCCTCTCCCCCCTTCCAACACCCCTCTCCCCCCCCATCCAACACCCCTCCCCCCCCATCCAACACCCCCCCCCTGTCCAACACCCCCCGCCTAACACCCCCCCGTCCAACACCCCCCCCCGTCCAACACCCCCCCCCGTCCAACACCCCCCCCGTCCAGCACCCCCCTTCCAACACCCCCCCCCCCATCCAACACCCCCCCCCCCGTCCAACACCACCCCCCGTCCAACACCCCCCCCCCGTCCAACACCCCCCCCCGTCCAACACCCCCCCCGTCCGTCCAACACCCCCCCCCGTCCGTCCAACACCCCCCACTGTCCAACACCCCCCCCCACTGTCCAACACCCCCCCCCACTGTCCAACACCCCCCCCCACTGTCCAACACCCCCCCCCACTGTCCCAACACCCCCCCACTGTCCAACACCCCCCCCCGTCCAACACCCCCCCCCCGTCCAACACCCCCCCCCCGTCCAACACCCCCCCCCGTCCAACACCCGCCCCCGTCCAACACCCCCCCCCGGTCCAACACCCCCCCCCCGGTCCAACACCCCCCCCCCGTCCAACACCCCCCCCCCCCCGTCCAACAGCCCCCCCCGTCCAACAGCCCCCCCCGTCCAACACCCCCCCCCCGTCCAACACCCCCCCCGTCCAACACCCCCCCCCGTCCAACACCCCCCCCCCCGTCCAACACCCCCCCCCCGTCCAACACCCACAACTCCCCCGTCCAACACCCCCCCCCCGTCCAACACCCCCCCCCCCGTCCAACACCCCCCCCCCCCGTCCAACACCCCCCCCCCCGTGCAACACCCCCCCCCCCGTGCAACACCCCCCCCCCGTGCAACACCCCCCCCCCCGTGCAACACCCCCCCCCCCCCGTGCAACACCCCCCCCCCCCGTGCAACACCCCCCCCCCCCGTGCAACACCCCCCCCCCGTGCAACACCCCCCCCCCGTGCAACACCCCCCCCCGTGCAACACCCCCCCCCCATCCAACACCCCCCCCCGTCCAACACCCCCCCCCGTCCAACCCCCCCCCCGTCCAACACTCCCCCCCCCCCCCCACCCCGGGTCACCAAGGTCCGATGGCATAGCAACTGAAGCTGGCATTTCATTTCCTGACACCCACCCTTGTGACAGCTCTTCCGTGCCATTGTGGCGACCTGTCATTGTTTTTTGTTCTGACTAGTCTGGCCCTAGTTAACTGTCAGTCATTGTTGTGATGTGGGGGTAAGATGGACCCTGTTAACCAGTCCAGTTCTGAGTAATGCACATTTAAATCTGTCGGTGAGCTTTCAGGAGCTAGTCTGCGATTTTCATGGTAATGCATGGGAACTACCGTGGATCTGGAATGGGCCAAGTCAAAGGTGAAGACAATGCGACTGGGTGCTTGCCATAGCCAAGTCATTCAGTGAAATGGGCTCATAACAGGACACCTGGCTTAGAGGGGAATTCATCCATTCGCACACAGGTGCTGGGTGAGCAGAGTTAGCAGAATAAGTGGTCTCTGGGCACTTGGTCAGTTGACCCTCCATGGATTGTGGAGCATTAAGTTACAAGAAGCATTGAGAGTGCAAATATGACCACAAGCAAGGCAACAAAGCAACGTACTTGGAGATTAGGGTAAATAGTGATGCAGATCAATATCCTCTTGAGCAGGTGCAGAACCCCAGACGTGAGCAAGACAGAGGAGAGAAACAAAGGCCCAGAATGCAACAAAGGCCACACTTAGCATTGACTGCCAAAGAAGGTACCTGGAAATGTCAGAGAGACTCTGCCTGTCTAGATGGGTGGTACCTGAGATTTCTGTCCTCATTGAGGAAGACCTCAGACCACTTTGCACTTCTTTCCATTCCTTTCCCGTAGCCTTTAAAGTCACTGTGGCCTTCTCCGCCTCTGGCTCTTTCCAAGGATCAGAACTTTGTGGCATCTTTCAAATGGCAGCACACAATTGCATCTCGCATGTCACTGACGCTCTATTTATGAAAGCAGGATAAGAAACAAAATATCAAATTGATGGGATCTTGCAGATGCAGGGTACAGTGCAATTTACCTCCATCACTGAATTCCCAGGCATGCAGAGCATCATGGATTGCACCCAAGTGGCCACCAAGGTGCCAAGTGAGATTCATGAGCAAGAAGCGTTCAGCTGGTATATGACAACACAAGGTTATTATGCATCTCTGGGCTTGCTATCCTGGTGCTTACCTTCACGCTCCTTGGTCCAGGATGCTGCTACTCTTCATGCCATCAACCGTACTCACTGGATGGCTTCTAGGAGAGATGGAACATCCCTTGAATTGCTGGCTACTCACACTTTATGTAACCCTGAGAGAGAAGCAGTGGCGCCACCACTGAGGCAATTTGAAAATCCAATTCCAATGCCTGGACTGTTTGTGAGGTACACTGCAGTACACTCTTGTGTGGATCTTGGATTTTGATTTATTGTCATGTGTACCAAGGTTCAGTAAAAAGTATTCTGTGTACAGTCCAGGTAGATCGTTCCATACATGAAAAACGTAGGACATACGGTAAATGCACAATGTAAATACATAGACATCGGATAAAGCATATAGAGTGTAGTGCTATAACAGTAGAGAAGATGCGTAGCGAGATCAATTCAGTCCATAAGAGGGTCATTCAGGTGTCTGGTAACAGCAGGGAAGAAGCTGTTTTTGAATCTGTTGGTGTGTGTTCTCAGACTTTGGTATCTTCTGCCAGATGGAAGAGGTTGTAAGAGAGAATAACCTGGGTGGGAGGGGTCTTTGATTATGCTGCCTGCTTTCCCAAGGCAGCGGGAGGTATAGACAGAGTCAGTGGATGGGAGGTGGGTTCGCTTGATGAACTGGGCTGTGTTCACGACTCTGTCGTTTCTTCCGGTCTTGTGCATTGTGGTGGCAAGCTCTCAACATGGACGTTGAAGAGGGTGAGACCCTGAAACAACACAGTTCAGAGGAGGAGGAAGATGCAGAGCAACTGGTGCCCACATTATGCAGGGAGAACACAAGAAGTCGGAGCAGGAGTAGACCATAAGGCCCCTCAAGCTTGCTCCGCTATTCAACATGACCATGGCTGATCTTGGGCTTCTTCAATTTTCCTGCCCATTCCTCATATTCCTTGATTCCCTCAGACTAAAATCTGCCTATCCCAGCCTTAAATGCATTCAGTAATGGAGGATTCATAAGCCTCTGAGGTCGAGATTATAAACTACAACCCTTTCCCCTGAATGGGATTGATAAAGTAAATGTAGACCAAATGTTCCCCCTTGTGGGAAATCTAGAACAAGAGGTCATGGATATAAGTTGAGAGGCGATAGATTTAAAACAGGTGAGGAGGAATTACTTCTCACAGAGGATAATGAATTTATGGAACTCGCTGCTCCATAGTGCTGTGGAATCTGAGTCATTAAATGGTTTCAAGAAAGAGAAAGATATATTTTTTGATACAAAAATGGGTTAAAGTGATATGGGCAACAGGTGGGGAGGTGGGTTTGAGACCGTGAAGAGATCAGTCATGATCTGATTGAATGGCAGAGCAGGCTCGAACGGCTGAATTGCCTACTACTGCTCCTAAGTCGTATGTTCCTTTGAGTTAAGTAATTTCTCCTCCTCTCAGTCCTAAATGATTGGCCCCTTATCCTGAGTCTGTGCCCTCTTGGAGGTTGGCTGGGCTTGCGACTCAAAGCTGTCATCAGGATGGATTGCACATCTGATCAAGACATGTTTCACCTGAGCGCTAGACTCATCCATTAAGACTGCATGCTCTTGCAAACTTCGCTCTGATTGTGAGAACAGATCCATTGGACAGAATTTTGAATAGTTCCATTCTTACTGAAAGCATATAGTCTTTGTGTCTCCATTCAAAAACCATCACTTCCTTTCACCCCTTCTTCCCTCTTTTGCATTTTTGTTGGTAGGAATGGAAGACCCTAAGCTTGGGAACATGGCTCAATATTTCCAGTGTAATTAAGTTTGAACAATTTGCAAAAAACAAATGAAAGCCATCAAGGTGAACCACTTAGTGCTATTAACAAAGTGGTAACCTTTGCTTTCGGCTACTTTTACACTGCTCTCTGGTCTTGGATGAGGTGGAGTCAACCTGTTAATGTCACTGTTTGTGACTAACATTCCTGTGGTGGTCATCATCTTCCAGAGGCTGCTGGAAATAGTTCCTACATGTACTCCCAGTGCTACAGTTGTGAGATTGACCACTCTCAGTTCAGGAACGCATGCATTCAAAACCCACAGCCATGAGAACACGTATGCTGCCACAGGCTGCAAGTGCCATCATCAAGCAGGACATTGGCTTTTTAAAAGTGAAGCTTAGATTCCTCGGTCAATCTGGGGAAATCCTGCAATATCCAACTTCATTGTCTGATGAGCATTTGCACAACCTGATGTTCCAGAGGGGAGTAATGGCGGAACTAGATCTACCCATCATTAAATTCATGACTTTATGATCAGATGCTTCACGTGAGAAGAGCTGCAAGTGGGCTTGAACTAAGAGTTCTCTCCCAAAGGCTTGTCATTGGAGACCGTGAGCATCTCTCTACCAGTCAATGCTATATATCAAGATATTCTGTCAACACAGGCACTTACGAAACCTTCAGTTTAAAACACCATCTATTTGGTTCCACATCTGACTACTGTCAACTTTTGCATAAGAATAAATACACATGAAATGAAATGAAAATCGCTTATTGTCACGAGGAGGCTTCAATGAAGTTACTGTGCAAAGCCCCTAGTCGCCACATTCCGGCGCCTGTTCGGGAAGGCTGGTACGGGAATTGAACCGTGCTGCTGGCCTGCCTTGGTCTGCTTTAAAAGCCAGCGATTTAGCCCAGTGAGCTAAACCAGCCCCCACATTCTTATACATTGAATAGACTGGCCTTGTTCTATGGTGAGGAAATGTGTGGAGATGTGCGGTGCCCCACCTTGGTCATGCATTGCACCAAATGAGTCCATGCTATGGACGCCCTTCATCCACATGGCGCTAAGATCCATGGGACTCCCTCTGAGGAGTGCAAATCTCAATCAAGGACACCAAGCATTCACGTGCAAGAGATCTAGAGCCAGTCATGGTATGGATGGAAGCTTCTATTATTTGAAGATGGGACTTCACCACTTCTGCTGGAAACTCTTCAGATGTTCAAACCTTTGACACTGATGAGGCAACAACGGCTTTATTGATGGCACCTGAAACTTGCTGTCTGCATGAAACAGACTCACAGAGCCTCTCCCCATTCCTCCAAGACGAATTGGCCACAGCTGATTCAGTTACCTCCTCAACAGCTGTGCAATGCTCACCAGAATGTGCCAACTGCTCTTCACATGCAAAAAAGCCTACCAGCCTACCAATGTGAGTGTATCTGCACTGGTGGAGGGTGTGTTGGAATAGAAGGACATAGAGCCTTGAGATGGTGTTGCAATCTTGAGTTTTCAATGTGGTAGGAACCCTGATCTGTCCCTGACCTGCTGTACCTTGCAGAGAGACCTGTGTAAGTGAAACAGCTGCTCTTTCAACAAACACTAATGCTGCCCCTTGATAGGGAGCTTCCAATGGCATTAAAGGCCCATGCAGGTGCCACAGGTCACAAATGGTCGAGGGAATGTTGGACACAGCTAGCACTATATTCACTTTCCATTGCTTCGACACCTACTCATCCTCAGCAACAAGCTGTTGTGCCTGACCATTCTGCCACCTCCAGCCCTGGACTCTTTCCCCCCCCCCCCCTTTCTGGTGGAAATATGAACTCTCTTTTTTCTCACCTCCCAGGGAGATGTCACTGAATTGTGGAGGGACCCTTCCTCATTCTGACCGCATTCCTCTACTGTTGACCTCCTTGCTTCAGTCTTCAAGCTGCCTGATGTACTTGTACCTATAAAAATGGCAGCACTACTAGGACCTGTTTGCCACTGTTAATTTGCTGGTTCCTATACCTGTTCGCCCTGTCTGAGAAAATCTCATAAGAACCCACCTGCCCACACATTGCTGACCTGCATTTTTGCCTGACATCTGACTGTCTGCCCAATCGATAAAATTCAGGCCTAAATTCATGTAGTATAGACTGAATATCTGGGTACGATGCTACCCATTTGGTCACAGCTGAGGTGTGCTATTTAGAAACATTTAACTTTCGCTGCTCACATTCGCACACTCCCTTTCCCTCCCTTGAAACTCCGCTTGTTGCAATTTTCTTCAATCTCAACAATTGTTCCCATGGTGCAGGCTGACAACCTCCTGATGCTCAAGGAGCTATTCCCACATGGTGGCTGGTTGCTGATATATGTCTGTTTCAATGAAGCAGATGGCTGCCATATGCAGATAAAATCTGAGAGCCAGAAACTATCTAGGCCTCAGGTTGGCAAGATTGAAGAGCTGTTTGGTTGCGCGCCTAGGAACATGGAGCAGAAGTAGGCCATTTGACACATTGAGTCTGCTCTGCCATTCTATTGGATCGCGTTTAATGTTCTCCCTGAATGCCACTTTCCTGTGCTATCCCCATATTCTTTGATGCCATTCGTATCCAGAAATCTATCACTTTCTGGCTTGAACATGCTCAAAGAATGAGCTTCCACAGTCCTCAGGCTAGAGAATTCCAAAGATTCACCACCCTTTGAGTGAAGAAATTCTTCCTTAGTTCAGTCTTAAATGGCTTTACTCTTATTCTTTTAAAAAAATTTATTTTACTACAAACATGTATCAAAACAGGTTACAACAAATAAACACCCTAGAAAACATACTTCCCAACAATCAACCATACAGTCTGTACAGATTCCTCCCCCACCCCCCTACGACGAACAGCGCCTCAAACACGGTCACAAACATTCCCCACCTTTTCTCAAACCCCCCTGCTGAGCCCCTTAACTCATGCTTTACCTTCTCTAACTGCAAGAAGTCGTACAGGTCACCCAACCATGCCACTACCCTCAGTGGCGATGCCGACCACCACTCGAGCAAAATTCGCTGCCTTGCAATCAGAGAGGCGAAGGCGACAACATCGGCATTCCTCCTCTCCATCAGCTCAGACTTCTCTGAAACCCCAAATATCGCCGCCAACGGATCCGGGTCCACCTCCTCCACTACCCTGGCTAAGACCGCGAACTCTCCTGCCCAGAATCTTCCCAATTTTTCACAACCTCAAAACATGTGCGCTGTTTTCGCTGGCCCCCGCCCACACCTCTCACACTCATCTGCTACTCCCTGAAAGAACACACTAATTCTCGCCCGAGTCATATGCCCCCTGTGCACCACCTTAAACTGTATCAGACTCATCGTTGCATAAGAGGAGGTCCTGTTTACCCTTTGCAGTGCCTCACTCCATACTCCCCATTTATTCTCCTCCCAACTCCGCTTCCCATTTCTCAATGATCTTCACCACCTGCTCAACTCCCTGCTTTCCCAGCCACTTGTATAAATCTCCAATTTTTCCCTCCCCTTCTGCATCCGGAAGCAGCAGTCGCTCCAGCATAGTGTACCCCGGCAACCTAGGGAACCTCCTCCAGACCTTTCGCGCAAAGTACTTAACCTGCAGGTACCTGAACTCACTCCCCTTTGGCAGCTCTACCCTCTCCCTTAGCTCCTCCAGACTTGGCTTCCTCCAAAACAGATCCCTCACCTTGACCAGCCCCACTTCCCTCCACCTCCTGACTTCCTGCAGTACGGCTATAATATTCTCCTTAACCAGTAATGCTACTCCCCCACCTCATTTAATGAAGAGCGCATCTCCAGAAGAAGAGAATCTAACGATAACCCTTGATATTCAACAGCTGAATTCCTCCGTGTTAACATCCTGGCCGTTTTCATTAACCGGAAACTAAACTGAGCTAGCCAAAAAAATACTGTCACTATAAGACCAGGTCAAAGGCTAGGAGTCCTGCACAAGAAGCTCACCCCTGACTCCCCAAAGCTTGTCCACCATCTTCAAGGCAGAGGTCAGGAGTGTGATGAAATTCTCTCCACTTGTCCGGATGAGTGCATCTCAACAACACTCTGGAGGTTTGACACCTCTCACGGCAAAGCAGCCACTTGATTGACACACCATCGACAAACATTCACCCCCTCCACCACTGACACCCTGTGGCAGTGTGTACCATCTACAAGATGCACTGCAAATATTCACCAAGCTTCCAAACCCATGGCGATTACCATCTCGGATAAGGGCAACAGACACGTGGCACCACCCCTGCAAGTTCACCTCCAATTTACTCACCATCCTAACTTGTAAATATATTGCTGTTCCTTCACTGTCAATGGGTCAAAATTCTGGAACTCCCTCCCTAATAGCACTATGGGTGTACCTGCACCATGTGGATCTCAGCAGTTCAAGAAGGCAGCTTACCACCGCCTTCAGGGCAATTTTGAGAAATAAATGCTGGCCCACGCAGGGACTTTCACATTCCATGAGTGTATATTAAAAAAACTTCCTTTGATTTAATTCAAGCATTAGATTTTTTTGTCAGCCACCTTGTCTTGTTGGGTCTTTGCATCTTTGAGGAATGTACATAAGAACATAAGAACTAGGAGCAGGAGTAGGCCATCTGGCCCCTCGAGCCTGCTCCGCCATTCAATGAGATTATGGCTGATCTTTTGTGGACTCAGCTCCACTTTCCGGCCCGAACACCATAACCCTTAATCCCTTTATTCTTCAAAAAACTATCTATCTTTATCTTAAAAACATTTAATGAAGGAGCCTCTACTGCTTCACTGGGCAAGGAATTCCATAGATTCACAACCCTTTGGGTGAAGAAGTTCCTCCTAAACTCAGTCCTAAATCGACTTCCCCTTATTTTGAGGCTATGCCCCCTAGTTCTGCTTTCACCCGCCAGTGGAAACAACCTGCCCGCATCGATCCTATCTATTCCCTTCATAATCTTATGTTTCTATAAGATCCCCCCTCATCCTTCTAAATTCCAACGAGTACAGTCCCAGTCTACTCAACCTCTCCTCGTAATCCAACCCCTTCAGCTCTGGGATTAACCTAGTGAATCTCCTCTGCACACCCTCCAGTGCCAGTATGTCCTTTCTCAAGTAAGGAGACCAAAACTGAACACAATACTCCAGGTGTGGCCTCACTAACACCATATACCATGCATCTTTATCTTATGCAACAACCTTTTGTGTGGCACCTTGTCAAAGGCTTTCTGGAAATCCAGATATACCACATTCATTGGCTCCCCGTTATCTACCGCACTGTTAATGTCCTCAAAAAATTCCACTAAATTAGTTAGGCACGACCTGCCCTTTATGAACCCATGCTGCGTCTGTCCAATGGGACAATTTCCATCCAGATGCCTCGCTATTTCTTCCTTGATGATAGATTCCAGCATCTTCCCTACTACCGAAGTTAAGCTCACTGGCCTATAATTACCCACTTTCTGCCTACCTCCTTTTTTAAACAGTGGTGTCACGTTTGCTAATTTCCAATCCGCCGGGACCACCCCAGAGTCTAGTGAATTTTGGTAAATTATCACTAGTGCATTTGCAATTTCCCTAGCCATCTCTTTTAGCACTCTGGGATGCATTCCATCAGGGCCAGGAGACCTGTCTACCTTTAGCCCCATTAGCTTGCCCATCGCTACCTCCTTGGTGATATCAATCCTCTCAAGGTCCTCACCTGTCATAGCCTCATTTCCATCAGTCACTGGCATGTTATTTGTGTCTTCCACTGTGAAGACCGACCCAAAAAACCTGTTCAGTTCCTCAGCCATTTCCTCATCTCCCATTATTAAATCTCCCTTCCCATCCTCTAAAGGACCAATATTTACCTTAGCCACTCTTTTTTGTTTTATGTATTTGTAGAAACTTTTACTATCTGTTTTTATATTCTGAGCAAGTTTACTCTCATAATCTATCTTACTCTTCTTTATAGCTTTTTTAGTAGCTTGTATGTATATGTATGTATATGTATGTATACAAAAAAATGTATATTTTTAATAATCTTTATTATTGTCACAAGTAGGCCTACATTAACCATTATGTTATCGTGCTGCCCTTTATTTATTGTACACCATATATTACATCTTTAAATACTCAGTAATGCCTGTCCATTTTTTCAAATGTATTTTCCCAATCCATCATCGCCAACTTGCCCCTCATGCCTTCATAGTATCCTTTGTTCAGATTTAACACCTTCGTTTCAGAATGAACTATATCACTCTAAACTTTAATCTAAGATTCTGGTTATGTTATGATCACTATTTCGTAAAGGCTTTTATACAGCAAGATTATTAATTTATCCCTTCCCATTACATAATACTAAATCTACAATAATCCAATCCCCAGTTGGCTTTCCAATATACTGCTCCAGAAACCCATCTCTGACACAAGCCCAGGAATTCATCCTCCACAGCTTTAGCATTAATTACATTTACACAGCGTTGAAGTCGAAGTCACTCATAATTACTGTGTTACTCATGTTACCTGCAGCTCTAATTTCCTGATTTATACTATGCCCAATTTACCACTACAGATAGGTGGCAAAGAAACAACTCCCACCAATGTTTGCGGCCCCTTGCTGATTCTACATCTTGATTTTTCAGTGTAAGATCCTCTCTCTCGAATGTAAAGATGCGTTTCTCATTACCAGGGGCTGGTTTGGCACAGGGCTAAATCGCTGGCTTTGAAAGCAGACCAAGGCAGGCCAGCAGCACGGTTCAATTCCCATACCAGCCTCTCCAAACAGGCACCGGAATGTGGCGACTAGGGGCTTTTCACAGTACCTTCATTTGAAGCCTACTTGTGACAATAAGCGATTTTTAGTGTTCAATTGTGGTCGCCACACTACCAGAAGGATGTGGAGGCTTTAGAGAGGGTGCAGAAGAGATTTACCAGAATGTTGCCTGGTATGGAGGGCATTAGCTATGAGGAGCGGTTGAATAAACTCGGTTTGTTCTCACTGGAACGAAGGAGGTTGAGGGGAGACCTGATAGAGGTATACAAAATTATGAGGGGCATAGACAGAGTGGATAGTCAGAGGCTTTTCCCCAGGGTAGAGGGGTCAATTACTAGGGGGCATAGGTTTAAGGTGAGAGGGGCAAGGTTTAGAGTAGATGTACGAGGCAAGTTTTTTACGCAGAGGGTAGTGGGTGCCTGGAACTCGCTACCGGAGGAGGTGGTGGAAGCAGGGACGATAGTGACATTTAAGGGGCATTTTGACAAATACATGAATAGGATGGGAATAGAGTGATACGGACCCAGGAAGTGTAGAAGATTGTAGTTTAGTCGGGCAGCATGGTCGGCACGGGCTTGGAGGGCCGAAGGGCCTGTTCCTGTGCTGTACATTTCTTTGTTCTTTGTTCTTTTGTTCAGTGCTCCTTTTCCTTTTTGCCTATCTTTCTTAAATGATGACTACCTTGAATATGCAGTTCCAAGTCATGGTTGCCCTGTAATCACATCTCTGCAATGGCAATCAAATCACACCCATTTACCTCTATTTCTACCTTCAAATCATCTTGTTGCGAATGCTTCAGGCATTCATATCGATTGCGCTTAACTTTGTCTTTAACATTATTCCGTATTCTGATCCAATTTGCTGTTTGCACTTGCTGCGCCTGCCTTCTAATTTTGCCTACTACTTTTCTACTTCTGGTTACCAGTTTTGCTTCCCTCCAATCTGAGCTCCTTCTCTGCTTCCTATCATCCTGCCAACGTAGTTTCAACCCTCGCCAACAGCATTATCAAATCTCCCTGTGAGGATATTAGTCCCGGACCTACTAAGGTACAGCCCACCAATCTTGTGCAGGCCCCAGGTGCCCTGGAATCCGTCCCAATGCCTCAGAAATTGGATGTCCTCCCTTCTCCACCAATTCTCCAGCCACATGTTTACCAATTCTCCAGTCACATGTTCAATCACTCAATCCTCCTATTCCTTTGCTCACTAGCTTGTGGCACTGGGAGAAAGTGTTGTTGAAATTGTATAGGGTGTTGGTGAGACCGCACCTGGAGTGTTGTGCCCAGTTTTGGTCCCCTTATTTGAGGAAGAATGTGGAGGCAGTTCAGAGGAGATTCACCAGATTGATTCCTCGGGTTGAAAGAATTGGTGTATGAGGATGGATTAAACAGTTTGGGCTTATAGTTGCTGGAGTTTAGAAGAATGAGTTTAGAAAAATAAAACAGATCTGATCAAGATATCTAAATTACTAAAAGGAATTGATAAAATAAATGTAGACCAACTGCTCCCCATTGTGGGTCAATCTGGAACGAGAGGGCACAGATATAGGTTGAGATGCAGTACAATTTACACAGATGATCTGGAGTTGGGGATCAAGTGTAATGTGCCAAAGTTCGCAGATGACAAAATGAGTGGTAGAGCCAAGTGTGCAGAGGACACTGAAGGTATGCAGAGGGACTGCGATAATTTAAGTGAATGGGCAAGGGTCTGGCAGATGGAGTTCAATCTTGGTAAATGTGAGGTCATCCATTTTGGTAGGAATAACAGCAAAATGGGCTGTTATTTAAATAGTTAAAATTGCAGCTTGCTGCTGTGCAGAGGGATCTGGGTGTCCTTCAGCATGAATCACAAAAAGTCGATTTGCAGGTGCAGCAAGTAATTAAGAAGGCAAATTGAATTTTGTCCTTCATTGCTAGAGGGATGGAGTTTAAAAGCAGGGAGGTTATGTTGTAGCTGTATAGGGTACTGGTGAGGCCACACCTAGGGTACTGTGTAAAAGCAAATTACTGCGGATGCTGGAATCTGAAACGAAAGAGAAAATGCTGGAAAATCTCAGCAGGTCTGGTAGCATCTGTAGGGAGAGAAAAGAGCTAACATTTCGAGTCCAATGACTCTTTGTCAAAGCTAACAAGACAAAGTGGGAAATATTTATACTGTGGAGTGAGAATGAAAGATGAGTCATAGCCACAGAAACCCAGGGAAACCGGGTGCTAATGGCCACAGAAACCAAGGTGAAAGAGTGCTAATGGCAGTCCCCAGAGAGGCCAAACAGCAGAGAAACTAACATCAGAGGGTGAACTGTGATAGATGTAGATGTGGGGGGACGGGAAGGGGGAAGCAAAGAGGAGAAAGGGGAAGGAAAGGTTGATAAGATGGGGAGGTAAATCTATATTAAGAAAGACAAGAAAGAAAGAAATGGTGAAAGACAGTTAAAATGAAATGGGATGAAAACAAATGGGTCGAGGTGGGGTAGAGCTCATCATCTGAAGTTGTTGAATTCGATGTTGAGACCGGAAGGCTGTAGCGTGCCTAACAGGAAGATGAGATGTTGGTCCTCCAGTTTGCGTTGAGCTTCACTGGAACATTGCAGCAGGCCAAGGACAGACATGTGGGCATGGGAGCAGGGTCTTTTGTTAAAATGGGACGGTCAGGGTCTTGAATGCACACAGACTGCACAAAAGACCCTGCTCCCATGCCCACATGTCTGTCCTTGGCCTGCTGCAATGTTCCAGTGAAGCTCAACGCAAACTGGAGGAACAATACCTCATCTTCCGGTTAGGCACGCTACAGCCTTCCGGTCTCAGCATCGAATTCAACAACTTCAGATGATGAGCTCTACCCCACCTCGACCCATTTGATTTCATCCCATTTCATTTTAACTGTCTTTTACCATTTCTTTCTTGTCTTTCTTATATATTTAACCCCCTCCCATTTTATCAACCTTTCTTTACCCTTTCTCCTCTTTGCTTCCCCCTCCACCCACATCTACATCTATCACAGTTCACCCTCTGATGTTAGTTTCTCTGCTGTTTGGCCTTTCACATCTTTTGTTTTCTCTGGGGACTGCCATTAACACTCTTTCCTCTTGCTTTCTGTGGCTATTAGCACCCGGTTTCCCTGGGTTTCTGTGGCTTTGACTCATCTTTCATTCTCACTCCACAGTATAAATATTTCCCACTTTCTCTGTCCTGTTAGCTTTGACAAAGAGTCATTGGACTCGAAACGTTAGCTCTTTTCTCTCCCTACAGATGTTGCCTGACCTGCTGAGATTTTCCATCATTTTCTATTTCGTTCCTCGAGTACTGTGTACAGTTTTGGTCTCCTGACTTGAGAAAGGAAGTACTGGACTGGAGGGTGTGCATAGGAGATTCACTAGGTTGATTCCAGAGTTGAGAGCATTAGCTTATGAGGAGAGACTAAGTAAACTGGGACTATACTTATTGGAATTTAGAGAAATGAGGGGGGGGATCTTATAGAAACATAAGATTATGAAGAGAATACATAGGATAGAAGCAAGGAGGTTGTTTCCACTGGTGTGAAAGTAGAACTAGGTGGCATAGCCTCAAAATAAGGGGGAGCAGATTTAGGACTGAGTTGAGGAGGGACTTCTTCACCCAAAGGGTCGTGAATCAGGGGAATTCCCTGCCCAGTGAAGCAGTTCAGGCTACCTCGTTAAATGTTTTTAAGACAAAGGTAGATAGGTTTTTGAACACAAAAGGAATAAAATGTTGCGGTGAGCGGGTGGGTAGCTGGAGCTGAGTTCACAAAAAGATCAGCCATGATTAGGCAAGAGCCACCTTTCGTCCGACCGGTCAGCTCGCTGCCGCCACCAGAACTGTTTTGCTCTTCCATTGGTATTCTTGCAAAGGGTCCTCATGAGGGAAAGCCGAAAAGCTTGGACTTGTCTCTTTTTTCAGTAATCTGAAAGAAGTTGGAGGTATACATGGATGAGTTTTTCACTCGAGGATAAGAACAACTGATTGGTGTTAGAGGATGCGATTTTAACTGAAAATGAAATGAAATTAAAATCGCTTATTGTCACAAGTAGGCTTCAATGAAGTTACTGTGAAAAGTCCCTGGTTGCCACATTCCAGCGCCTGTTCGGGGAGGCTGTTACGGGAATTGAACCGTGCTGCTGGCCTGCCTTGGTCTGCTTTCAAAGCCAGCGATTTAGCCCTGTGCTAAACAGCCCCTGTTATTCAAAACCCACTCACTTACACACAGTTACAATCGGGGCCAGTATGTCCATTTGTGTTGCTTATGTGCATCTCTTAATACGTTGGTGCAGAACATTATTAGTGAGGTCTGGGAATTGGGACAGCATTTGTCTTCCTGATATGCAAATAGCGGGTAGTGCGAAGAGCAATCAAATGGAAGAAAATTATCATATAAAAAGAAGGGCAAGTTGCAGAGCTAGTACTTTAGAGTAGACTAGTACTGAAAGAACAATTCAATGTACTTTAATCTTTTTATTTTGCAGGCTCTAATAAACTATTACTGCGAAAAAAAATATTTTAATCATATCCAGATTGCAGCAGATGAGGGTCTCAAAAAATATGGCAACGATGCTGTGTTCCTCTTTTTTCATGCTTATGGGATCCTTATGGAAGGTAATAAGTGCAATAAAAATTATTAATACATTTTCATAATATTCAAACATGAGCCAATAACAAAACTTATTCAGAATTCAAAATTGTTGCCTTTTGCTCATACAGATCGTATTCAAGAAGCTATCCGTGAGCTTGAGGCTGTTAGAGAAAAGCAGGATGTGTCACTGTGTTCTATAATGGCTCTGATCTATGCTCATAAAAAAAGTTTAGCTCCAGGTGAGTACATATAGCATACATTATTTGGCAGTGAAGGTATGGCACCACTTGTGAGTTTATAAAAAATCTCATAAAAGATGAAGTAGGACTCTGTATTTCAAATATGTTTAATTAATTTAGACTGGGGAAGATGGTAGCGTAGTGGTAATGTCACTGGACTAGTAATGCAGATTAATACTCTTGCTTCATGGCTTCAAATCCCATCACGGCAGCTGGTGGAATTTAAATTCAGTTAATCTGTAATTGAAAGTTAGTCTCAGTAATGATGACCATTGCTGATTGTCGTTAGGAAAAAAACATCTGACTCTCTTAGGGAAGGAAATCTGCCATCCTTACCTGGTCTGGCCTACATGTGACTCCTAACCCACAGCAATGTGGTTGACTCTTAACTGCCCTCTGAAATAGCCTAGTGAGCCACTCAATTCATGCCAGTGACAATGCCCACAACCCATGAATGAATAAGATTTTTACAAATAATGTTACAACCTACAGCCTATATATACGTGTCTCCCGTCTGATTTCTATTTGTTTTGTTGCCTTATATCTGTTTGAAACCCTGGAGTCTGTGTTTTCATTTTGTGACAATCTTGTGACACTTTATGTCAGCATCATGATAAATACACGCTTACAACATCCTTGAGTAAGCATTGAAGCTACATGTTAACATAACATGGTTTAGCACACAGGGCTAAATCGCTGGCTTTGAAAGCAGACCAAGTCAGGCCAGCAGCACGGTTCGATTCCCATACCAGCCTCCCCGAACAGGCGCTGAAATGTGGCGACTAGGGGCTTTTCACAGTAACTTCATTTGAAGCCTACTTGTGACAATAAGCGATTTTAATTAATTTAATTTAACAGTTGAACCGTATAATAATCAGAAGTAATAATCTTAACTGAAATCTCCTCTATATTACAGATGTTGTAGACAGTTATAGTCCCATGACTGCTGCTGCAGCCGAGATCAGCTATTTCAGCGCAAACTTGGGAACGGTCTATGACCTTCCTACTATGTATGATTTGGCTGCTCACTGGGTATTTTACTCAACCACTCGGGCAACAAAACTTGACATGGAAATAAAATTTTGTTTCAGTAGGCAGACATTTTAGTCAAAAGATTCAAACAATATTTTCATTAAATAAAAACTAAGTAGATCAAATAAATAAGCACAAAAATATTCAGTTTAGTTACTGAAATCCTGAAGTCATTTTTTTTTGTTGCAAAAGATCGTGATGCGATTCAAGAACTTGATAACAAACTAAAAGAGGACCGGAAAACTGCAGGACAGATGGCATTGTATTTTGCGGGCCTCTTCCTTTGGCATATTGGGCGACATGAAAAAGCTCGTGAATACGTTGATAGAATGATTAAACTTTCTAATGGAGCAAGAAAGGTTAGTATAATTTTTATAGATAATGTATGGAAAAATTGATTAAAAAATCACTAAAGGGAGAATTTGTAGAAATGGATTACCCATATTGCCACTAACTAAGAATTTTAAAGTATCTAAAAAATAAGAACGAATAATGACTGCCTGAGAAACGCCAGTGAATGAAGATATCTACTTTCGAAACACAGGTTTATGAAAATCCAATAAAATATAATTGCACTTTCAGTTGTACATAATTTGTCTCACTTAAGAGTAAGATAGATTATGAGAGTAAACTTGCTCAGAATATAAAAACAGATAGTAAAAGTTTCTACAAATATATAAAACAAAAAAGAGTGGCTAAGGTAAATATTGGTCCTTTAGAGGATGAGAAGGGAGAATTAATAATGGGAGATGAGGAAATGGCTGAGGAACTGAACAGGTTTTTTGGGTCGGTCTTCACAGTGGAAGGCACAAATAACATGCCAGTGACTGATGGAAATGAGGCTATGACGGGTGAGGACCTTGAGATGATTGTTATCACTAAGGAGGTAGTGATGGGCAAGCTAATGGGGCTAAAGGTAGATAAGTCTCCTGGCCCTGATGGAATGCATCCCAGAGTGCTAAAAGAGATGGCTAGGGAAATTGCAAATGCATTAGTGATAATTTACCAAAATGCACTAGACTCTGGCGTGGTCCCGGCGGATTGGAAATTAGCAAACGTGACCACTGTTTAAAAAAGGAGGTAGGCAGAAAGCGGGTAATTATAGGCCAGTTAGCTTAACTTCGGTAGTAGGGAAGATGCTGGAATCTTATCATCAAGGAAGAAATAGGAGGCATCTGGATGGAAATTGTCCCATTGGGCAGACGCAGCATGGATTCATAAAGGGCAGGTCGTGCCTAATTAATTTAGTGGAATTTTTTGAGGACATTACCAATGCGGTAGATAACGGGGATCCAATGGATGTGGTATATCTGGATTTCCAGAAAGCTTTTGACAAGGTGCCACACAAAAGGTTGCTGCATAAGATAAAGATGCATGGCATTAAGGGTAAAGTAGTAGCATGGATAGAGGATTGGTTAATTAATAGAAAGCAAAGAGTGGGGATTAATGGGTGTTTCTCTGTTTGGCAATCAGTAGCTAGTGGTGTCCCTCGTGGATCAGTGTTGGGCCCACAATTGCTCACAATTTACATAGATGATTTGGAGTAAGGGACCAAGGGCAAAGTGCCCAAATTTGCAGACGACACTAAGATGAGTGGTAAAGCAAAAAGTGCAGAGGATACCGGAAGTTTGCAGAGGGATTTGGATAGGTTAAGTGAATGGGCTGGGGTCTGGTAGATGGAATACAATGTTGACAAATGTGAGGTTATCCATTTTGGTAGGAATAACAGCAAAAGGGATTATTATTTAAATGATAAAATATTAAAACATGCTGTTGTGCAGAGAGACCTGGGTGTGCTAGTGCATGAGTCACAAAAAGTTGGTTTACAGGTGCAACAGGTGATTAAGAAGGCAAATGGAGTTTTGCCTCATCTAGCTTCATTGCTAGAGAGATCGAGTTTAAGACTATGGAAGTTATGCTGCAATTGTTTAAGGTGTTAGTGAGGCCACACCTGGAGTATTGTTTTCAGTTTTGGTCTCCTTACCTGAGAAAGGATGTACCGGAGCTGGAGGGTGTGTAGAGGAGATTCACTAGGTTAATCCCAGAGCTGAAGGGGTTGGATTACGAGGAGAGGTTGAGTAGACTGGGACTGTACTCGTTGGAATTTAGAAGGATGCGGGGGGATCTTATAGAAACATATAAAATTATGAAGGGAATAGATAGGATAGATGCGGGCAGGTTGTTTCCACTGGCGGCTGAAAGCAGAACTAGGGGGCATAGCCTCAAAATAAGGGGAAGTAGATTTAGGACTGAGTTTAGGAGGAACCTCTTTAACCAAAGGGTTGTGAATCTATGGAATTCCTTGCCCAGTGAAGCAGTTGAGGCTCCTTCATTAAATGTTTCAAGGTAAAGATAGGTAGTTTTTTGAAGAATAAAGGGATTAAGGGTTATGGTGTTCGGGCTGAAAAGTGGAGCTGAGTCCACAAAAGATCAGCCATGATCTCATTGAATGGCAGAGCAGGCTTGAGGGGCCAGATGGCCTACTCCTGCTCCTAGTTCTTATGTTCTTATGATGTAAAATTGTCATTGTCAAGTTACCCTTTCAGTGAGTACATTCCAGTATATAGAAATATCGGGCAGGGTATCCTGTGGGCTTCAGGACCCTCCCAAAAGTTTTAAATGACGATCAGAATCCTGCACTCTGGAGAATAACCACCTGGCTGTGATTTTCCTTGAATTGGCGGAATTATAGCCGGAGTGTGGGCTTGCCGTTCACGTAAAGAGCTGGAGAATATGTGTTGGGAGAGTGGAGATAGTAGTGAAGGGTTGTGCTTTTGAAGCTGGAAAGCCAATAGGAGTCTCTCCAATACTGTGTTACGACACCCTGGGTTAGTGCACAGTCAATTCCAGCTCCACTTGAGCCAGATTCGCAACACAAGTGAATTAACCAATAATTCTTGGAAAATATCTGAAGTCTTTGGCCCTTGGCTGCCCAAGAATTACAGTCGCCAAGTTTGTAAATGTAAATACAATTACTTTTTAGTAATAGCAAGTACTATCATGAAATATGCAGCAAATACAACTAGTTAACTATTGTTTAATTCCTAATTCCCCACTTTAACTTGCCCTCATCATACATATATATACACACACACACTATTTGGACAAACACAGGGGGAAGGATAGAGGTAAATATCATAAATATAAGAAAAAAGAGTCTTTGTTTCAGATGGTTGTTTCTTGCACCTATCGCCTCTTCAAACTTTGCTTTCAGTTCAAGGTTTTGACTGTAGACTCATTCATGTCTCTGTAGTTTCAGAAAATATGCACTCAAAGCCTTTATGGAGAGAGAGAGAGAGAGCAGGTCCTTGTCTCTGTTTCAGCCTGTAATGGTTTCCCAGTAGATTAATTCAGGAATCGTCAGTGCCAGAAGTACAGCAGTTATACAGCTTTCCTGGAGAAAATGTAGAGGAGAGAGAGTGAGCAGGTCCTTGTCTCTGTTTGTCTAGGATTCAACTGCTCCCTGTGGTCTCTGAGAATCATCCCACTGGGGTAGGAGCCTATCACCACCTGTTACCGGGCAGAGCACAGCCTTTTGGCCAATTAATTGGCCACTAGCCAATCCATCAAACCGAGTCCCACCCCATCTCTCTCTCAAAATGTCTGAGGTCTCCAGTTCAAACTAGCAGAGTGTTCTCTCCCATAACTTCTGAATTCTTCACTCCTCTCTGTGGCAATATTTTTGCCCATGGATAACAAAGATTTCAGTTTAAAAATTCAATAGAATTTTGGAGTATTTACTCAGTATTTGTTTAAGTTAAATTTAGTGCTTTGGTTAAGCAAATGTTTTAACCGAGAGTCAGATATCAGTGCAAGGTACCCCATGCTATTTCCTTTCTAAAGTGCAGAACGTTTTTTGTTATCAAAACATAAAATGTTTTCCAATTATTTAATTATTTGGTCTGTAATAATTACCAGAATGAATAGAATTAAGCTGCCAAATGCCATTTATAAATATAATAATTTCAGTGTGATTGTTCAATGCTTCCTGTTTCTATTTAGATTTAGTTGCGGAATGAAGGATTAAATAGTCCACAGTGCAAACATTTTCAAGTGGCTATTTTTGTCCTCATTTAATAAACCCATGATCCCAGTATAAATTGTACTGCTAGTGAGATTCAAAGGATTCAACTTACAAAGCCATTCTATGGTAGAAATGGTCTCATAATTTGCCTTTTTGTCCTCTGGTATTAACTACCGTTTTTCATTTAAAGAAACTGAATCATTGGTGTGTTGCTCATTGTGATTCAGAAGATATGCTGGAGGTCTCAACTTATCTTTAACTGAATTATCTGTTTAAATAAATCAAACAGTAACCAACCATTACAAATCAAAGCACTGCAGATGCTGGAAATCTGAAATAAAAACAGAAAATGTGACACAGCAGGTCTGGCTGCAACTTTGGAGACAGAAATAAAGTTAATGTTCCAGATTTATGACCTATCATCAGAGTTCTGACGAAGGATCGATGACCTTAATTGCCACGTCATTAGTTCTTTAAACATAGTACCTAACAAACTTTGTGTCAAAATGCCAAAATGTTTGCACACCAGTCAACAGGGAGACTAAACTGATGCCTATGAACTTTTACTTTGATTTGAAAATGTAATCAAAATGTGTAGTGACTCACGATCTGTGGCATATATATCAGTGTGAAGTGTACTGTCATTCCAGGGCCTGATTTTGAAAGGATGGATTGACCTAACCAGTGGGAGAGATGCATATGCTAAGAAGGCCATCAAATATTTTGATGAAGGAATCCAAGATGGAAATGATGTATTTGCTATGATGGGGAAGGTAAGTTTAATTTTTTTTTTGAACTGCAAGAATAAAGGGGATGAAATTGGTCTTCGGTGGTAGCAGAAAATGATGGAAAAATTAGCTGAAGATCAATTATACATCAAAATTATTTAATAGCTTGAATATTTCCTTTTCATGTAATGTCCATTATTGGTAGAAAATAATTCACTTTAGAAGATAATGGGTCAGCTGAATCAATTCCTTGACTTGTAAATACTATCTGTTCTACCCTACCCCAGTCCTCCACCCTTCCCTCCTTCCAAACCAATCAGAGGTCAAATGTTACGAAATAAAACAGAAAATGCTGGATAAACTCAGCAGGTCTGGCAGCAGTTGTGGAGAATCATAGAATCCCTACAGTGCACAAGGAGGCCAAATTAATGGAAGAAAAGTTGACTGTCCTGTCTTCCCTGCCTGATTTTCCTGTTTATTAAATCTAGGCAATGCTATTTGTGCCAACTGACAAAGTGGGAAGAAGGTATGACAGTAGTAGGCCACATATCAACCAATATATATTCTCTAACCTGGAAATGAACTGACTCATTTGCAGCAGTTTTTAGTCTTCTAAGTAATTGAGTTTTATGTAACCTCTTTATGTAGTTTGAATTACAAATTCAAAGATTTCCTTTTGCTGGGTGTGTGAAATGAAATCCTAAACCAGTTGTTTATAAATGCATTTACGGAGACTTCTGGTGGCGATCGCGAACGGAGCAGCCGCAGCAAAGAAGCTCCCACAGATCCACAAAATCACGGCTTTTTTCGGGGGTTTTCCAGGTGGTTTTTAAGAAAAATTAAAGTCCCGCGAAGTCCTGGCCCTGCCCAGGCGACAAAGCTCCGTCCACAGAGCTGAAGAGACAAAAAAAGAGGAGAGACTGGTCCCGGTGTGCTGTACGTGGAGGAGGAGTGGGGATCGCAACAAGAAACTGCCAGAAAGTCGGAGCACGGAGAGAATAAGACAAAAACAAAATATTTTTTTTTTATTCAATCTTTTTTTTTCCTCTCCAGAAAATTTAAAAAACTTTAAAAAAAAACTTTCTAAAAAAAAAAAATTCCTTTTTATTAAAAAAAATCGTTTTAAAAGGAGAAAAAAACCCCAAGGGTTTTTCTTTGGGGGGAAAATAAAAGAATGTATTTTTCGCACCAAAACCCAGGAAAAAAAGAGAAAGGCACATAACAGAAATATGCCTGCAAATAATAATTTGGGGGGACGGCGTGATGTAAGAAGGAGAAGCAGCGAAGGCGAAGGAAAAAAGCAGGAGCTGCGGCCGCACAGGCAGACGACCCCACGGGCCGAGGCGGAGGTTCAGGCGAACCAGGAAGCGGAAAAGCTGGCGAGCCGAGTAGCGGAGCAGGAACAGGACGCGGCGACCATCTCCCCCCCCCCGCACAGTGGGAGGAATGGAGAAACGTGCTGAAAACGGAAATAAACGCCATAAAGGAGGAGATAAAAATGGAGATAAACGCCATGAGGAAGGCACTCAGGGCGGAGCTCCACACAATGATGAAGGAGATGCAGGCGGAGACAACGGTCAAAATGCAGCGAACCATCGATGGCCTGGAAAGGAGAACACGATTCAGGAGTTGGAGAGGGCCGCCTCAGACCAGAGCGACAGGATGGTAACTCAGGAAACCGAGGTGAAAATGCTGGTAACGACCCAGGGGAGCCGAAGAGGGAAAGTGGAGGACCAGGAAAATAGACCCAGACTGCGGGCGGGAGGGGGGGGGGGGGGGGGGGGCGACTTCAACTGTGTACAGAACCCACTAACCGACCGATCATCTGAATACTTCCAGCTGCAGAGAGGAACAAGACAGGGCTGCCCCCTGTCCCCACTCTAGTTCGCGCTAGCGATCGAACCCCTGGTGATAGCCCTGCGGGATGCGAAAAGCTGGAAGGGAATCCGGAGAGGAGACAGAGAGCACAGAGTCTCACTCTATGCAGATGACCTGCTCCTCTATGTCTCGAAGCCACAGGAGGGACTGAAGGCAGTACTGCAAATACTGCAAGAGTTTGGAACCTTCTCGGGCTACAAACTTAACCTGGGCAAAAGCGAGGTATTCCCAGTGAACCCAAACGGGGGAGGGAGAGAGCTGGAGGGGCTCCCGTTCAAAACAGCCCAGAACAGATTCCGCTACCTGGGGATCCAGATAGCCAGAGACTGGACACAGATCCACAAGTGGAACCTGACCAGCCTGGTGGAGGAAGTAAGAAGAGACCTTCAAAGGTGGGGCTCACTCCCACTCTCTCTGGCGGGGAGAGTGCAGACGATCAAGATGAACGTACTGCCAAGGTTCCTCTTCCTGTTTAGGGGGGGTCGGGGTGTAGGGAGGGGGGCGGGGGGGACAACGGGGAAGGGGAAGGAACCATAGACCGATCCAGAGGGCAACAAAATGCACGTAGGGTCAGTTAAATGAAGGACAAACTAAACCTCTCTGTATAATAAAGGAAATTAGCGCGGGCGAGAAAAATGTGATGTGTGTGTATATATACACAACTGTTTATAATAAATATGGGAAATGCCAATAAAAAGATTTTTTTTAAAATAAATAAATAAATGCTTTTACAACTTCACTGTACTTCAGGGAAAATATTCAGGCAATATTATACCAGAGAATTTGATGAAAGATGCTCTTCATTCCAATGATCTTATCCACCCAAGTTTTTTACGCAATTAGTTTATTTGATATTGTATTTGCTCAATTCTCCATTTTAGTTCCTGAATATTCTTTCTTCTTAATAATAGGCACAATATCTTGAGATGCGTCAGAACTATTCTGGAGCTTTGGAAATGGTAAATCAGATAATAGTTCATTTTCCTGGCTTTTGGCCAGCTTTTGTGAAGAAGATAGAACTCCAACTAGCCCTGCAGGATTGGGAACAGACAATTGAGACAGTACACAGGTAAAGAAGCCAACTTAATATGAAAGCAACCTTGTTGCATCTTGTCAATGAGTGAGTGATTATGTCAGGCCAGAAGGTAGTGTTGGTCTGGCATATTGCACAGCTTACTTACAATAAAGAAGACATTTTAATCTGCATTTACATTGAAGTAGATAATCTCCAATCAGTATGGAGTGTAATCATATTAGTTCTGTGCACACATCTATTGCAAGTTTTTAAAGTTATAACAATAGTGCTGTTTTCTAACATTAAGAATGCAACTTTACATAGTGTCCAGAGAGTCCAATGGATGTGGATTCATACAGGGTTAAAGTCATAATCCACCTGATTAATGCTCAGATGGCTTTCTGGAAAGATGACCATGAAATGGGTGGCATAGCACCATTTAATGTGCTCTGGAATCAGAATAAAATTGGGACATAGCTCCAGAAATATACTTTCACTAACCAAGCACACACAAAGACTGCAAAGGAAAAAATGGCTATATGACTGCAATCTTATTGAGTATGTTTGCTTGAATGCAGTCTATAATTATTACTTGGGTAACAGAACCATATTAAAATTATAAAATAAATCTACTGTCATAGAAGTGTTTCCATTTTTAATTACCAGCTTTAATTTCTAAGGAAACTTGTTGATTATCACTCCCCGCTTATTAATTCACGGATTAGTACTCCCCAGTGTCGAATGGTACTCAGAGGAAGCACCAAGGGAAGGAAGTGAGGAAACGGGTTGTGCTTTGGCTGGAGAACTTCAATGTTTATCACATGTGGCTCCCTGTCACAATTTGAAATCTTATAGCATCGCCATCCTTCATTAAAACATCGGGCTACCTGAATGCTGAGTAGAAAAAGCAGCAAATTACAGACCACAATGAACAGGTGAAAACTCTGCAATCTTATCACACCCAGTTTAAATCAATGATTGGCAATTAATAAGGAGAACTAACTGCGCACCCGCAATCGTAGCAGAGCCCAATGCGTGAGTTTTAAGTATTTTAAAACATATTCAGCTCAAAAATATCGAGGGGGCAGTCTCATTCAAGTCCCTGCTCTTATACATATCAGTGTCCAGCTTGTCTGGTTTATGTTATGTGACATAAGGAATGGCTGAGTGCATTGGATGCACATTGACCCTGACAATATACTGGTTGTAATGCTGTAGACCTGTGTGCAGGAACTAGGAGCCTCTTCAACTAAGCTACTCCCGTGCAGCTGTGACACTGGCATCTATATTACAATGTACAAAATTGCCCAATAACTGGGAAAGTGATGGATAATGCTACCAACATCAAGCAACTCTAACTCCTAAATAATACGCTCACAGATACTATAACCATTCCGCTCCAGATGCCAGCACAGCCTTGATTCAGACAGACAATTACTGAATATCAGAGGAGAGTCGTTGCCTTTGTTAAGGCAGCATTTGCTTCAGAAAAACACAAAGGAGCCCTAACAAAACTGAACTCAATGGGAGTCTCTTAAGATGAAGAACCCTCCAGTGGCGGAATCCTACCACAAATGAAGGAAGATGCTCATGGTTTTTTTTCTATAAATTTAGAGTACCCAATTATTTTTTCCCAGTTAAGGGCCAATTTAGCGTGGCCCTGCTCATCTTTTTTTGGGTTCAAGGGACCCACGCAGACAGGGGGAGAATGTGTAAACACCACACACACTGATCTGGGGCCGGGATCGAACCTGGGTCCTCGGCACTGTGAGGCAACAGTGCTACCCACTGCGCCACCATGCCGCCTAGGTGCTCATGGTTATTGGAGGCTAATCACTGCAGCTTTGGGATATCTCTACAGCAGTACCTTACTGGCAGTGTCCTCAATCCCTTCATCTTCCGTTGCTGCAACAATAACCTGGTCTGTATAGGATCAGAAGTGCGGTTCTTGCTGGTGATACTGCAGTGTTCATCACCATCCTGCAATGCACTCCACATCCCAACAGTAAAAAAAAAATCAATCAGAAGACACAATTTTGTTGCACTTTATTTTAGGTGATCGAACAGATGCATGTGTTGTGAATATAACTTAATTATCTGATGAAAATGTTCCCAACATATTTACACTTCCCTACTACAAGAAAATAAAATGTGATAACATAACTACATTTCCTTAAATGCTAAAACAAATTAAACTATAAATTTTTCAAAAGCAAAGCTTAGTACCATTACAGTTTCTCAATAAATAGAATGCATTTAATTTATCTGGTATAATTTAGAGATTAAGAGTCCCTTCATTTGAATGTCATTTAGTACAGTAATTTAAAATTTATTCTAAATCTGTCACAGACTCTTACTGAAAGACAGTCATAATTTTGAAGGTCTAAGGATGCTGGCTCTCCATTCTCTAAGCAGAGAGGGAAATATTAAGGAGGTAAGGAAAAAGTTATAATGAAACACCAGCTAACAAGTGACCTATAATTTATAATGTCAATCCTCATCAGTCTCAACCTCTGGTCAGTAATGCAACTGGTAAAGTTTTCTTAAATCTGTTCATGGGTGTTAATTGTGACAACAGCCAAAGCCAATGGTCTCTTATTTCTGCCTCCTTCAACAAATCATTCAGGAGATACTAAGATCTGTGCCATATAAAATCATGTGCTAGTTCATAAAGTTGCTCTCGTACTGTAACGGAATTAAAATCTACTGCAGCAATTTTTGAATGAAATGCATTTCAGGAGATCATTTCAGATGTGAGAGATGTTCTTGATGCTCTGTCAGGATTAAGAATTATAATAATCTTTATTAGTGTCACACGTAGGCTTGCATTAACACTGCAATGAAGTTACTGTGAAAAGCCCCTGGTTGCCATACTCCGGCGCCTGTTCGGGTACACTGAGGGAGAATTCAATGTCCAAATAACCTTCCAGCACGTCTTTCGGGACTTGTGGGAAGAAACCGGAGCACCCGGAGGAAACCCATGCAGACACGGGGAGAACATGCAGACTCACTCAGACAGTGATCCAAGCCGGGAATCAAACCTGGGACCCTGGCGCTGTGAAGCAACAGTGCTAACCACTGTGCTAATGTGCATCTTCAACTCAAAATCAGTTTCAACACAACTTCCCATAATATCATTTGCATTTAGGACCTAGAAAAGATCCGATTTTACATGTTTTTTTTGTGTGTGAGGAGAGCAAAAATAATTGAAACAACTTCTAACAAATATATTTAAGTTGCACAAGTAATAATGCATAGGTAAAGATTTGTTAAGGTGTACCATTCAAAGTGTGTGAAGTGGAATTCATGTTAGTTCTCAATATCTTTCTAGGCTGGCACTAGACTTGGTGATCTGATCAGTGTACTGGACCGTTTTGAACCACATAATCCTGACCTCTTTTATAAAATGGCATTGGCTTTCAGTAGGATGGTAAGTTTGTTAATATTTTGAAACAAAAATATTTTCCCCGGTAGCTTAGGTAATTTGAATCATTGAGTAACTGAGCTATAACAATTATGCAGAGTCCAAGTTTGTTGCTCGACTGTGCTGAGTCAGTTAGTTGCTGTCAAAGTGGAAGTAAGAGTTCATCAACTCTCCACTGGAACCTTGGGTTAGAGAATGGGATGTTGGCCAATGTTCTTACTCCTGGAAATGTGTGTGAATATTGGGTGTTGCAAAGTTCAGGCTTCATGATTTAGATAGTTTAATTATAATGTTGACAACCAGATGTAGATATTGGCCCCTTCAGGTTATTGACTGGAGAAAGCCTGCTATTGGTGGAACCATATTCCTGCAAGTAGTCAATGACAAAGGAAATTGGGTAAAACTGTCATGGGATGGTGGGGGTGAAATAAAATGGGACAACAATTTTATTTTTATAGATTTTAACCTCTTTATTCTGTCCTTGCATCATCATCTTTTTAAATTAGGTATTTGCTAATTATATTTCCACTGTCTGTCTTGATTATTCAGTTTTACTAAAAACATTATATGTTATGTTCTAAGTATCACAAAAGTACAACAGATGCTGAAAATCTGAAATAGAACCTGACTAAATCAGGCATACCACAGGGATCTGGGCTGGGTCCCCTATTAGTCGTCATTTATATTAATGACTTAGATGAATGACTTTTTGGGGGGTAGGATCAGTAAGTTTGCGGATGACAGGAGGGCTTCTTAAAACAATATGTAGACAGTCCAACTAGGGAAGGGGCTGTACTGGACCTGGCATTGGGGAATGAGCCTGGCCAGGTGGTAGAACTTTCAGTAGGGGAGCATTTCGGAAACAGTGACCACAATTCAGTAGGTTTTAAAGTGTTGGTGGACAAGGATAAGAGTGGTCCTAGGGTGAATGTGCTAAATTGGGGGAAGGCTAATTATAACAATATTAGGCAGGAACTGAAGAACCTAGATTGGGGGCGGATGTTTGAGGGTAAATCAACATCTGACATGTGGGAGGCTTTCAAGTGTCAGTTGAAAGGAATTCAGTACCGGCATGTTCCTGTGAGGAAGAAGGATAAATACGGCAATTTTCGGGAACCTTGGATAACGAGAGATATTGTAGGCCTCGTCAAAAACAAAAAGGAGAACGAGAGATATTGTAGGCCTCGTCAGTATTCACTCAGGAAAAAGATAATGTTGTGGAGGAGAATGCTGAGCCCCAGGCTAATAGAATAGATGGCATTGAGGTACGTAGGGAAGAGGTGTTGGCAATTCTGGACAGGCTTAAAATAGATAAGTCCCCGGAACCTGATGGGATTTATCCTAGGATTCTCTGGGAGGCCAGGGAAGAGATTGCTGGACCTTTGGCTTTGATTTTTATGTCATCATTGGCTACAGGAATAGTGCCAGAGGACTGGAGGACAGCAAATGTGGTCCCTTTATTCAAAAAGGGGAGCAGAGACAACCCCGGCAACTATAGACCGGTGAGCCTCACGTCTGTAGTGGGTAAAGTCTTGGAGGGGATTATAAGAGACAAGATTTATAATCATCTGGATAGGAATAATATGATCAGGGATAGTCAGCATGGCTTTGTGAAGGGTAGGTCATGCCTCACAAACCTTATTGAGTTCTTTGAGAAGGTGACTGAACAGGTAGATGAGGGTAGAGCAGTTGATGTGGTGTATATGGATTTCAGCAAAGCGTTTGATAAGGTTCCCCACGGTAGGCTATTGCAGAAAATACGGAGGCTGGGGATTGAGGGTGATTTAGAGATGTGGATCAGAAATTGGCTAGCTGAAAGAAGACAGAGGGTGGTGGTTGATGGGAAATGTTCAGAATGGAGTACAGTCACAAGTGGAGTACCACAAGGATCTGTTCTGGGGCCGTTGCTGTTTGTCATTTTTATCAATGACCTAGAGGAAGGCGCAGAAGGGTGGGTGAGTAAATTTGCAGACGATACTAAAGTCGGTGGTGTTGTCGATAGTGTGGAAGGATGTAGCAGGGATATAGATAAGCTGCAGAGCTGGGCTGAGAGGTGGCAAATGGAGTTTAATGTAGAGAAGTGTGAGGTGATTCACTTTGGAAGGAATAACAGGAATGCGGAATATTTGGCTAATGGTAAAGTTCTTGGAAGTGTGGATGAGCAGAGGGATCTAGGTGTCCATGTACATAGATCCCTGAAAGTTGCCACCCAGGTTGATAGGGTTGTGAAGAAGGCCTATGGAGTGTTGGCCTTTATTGGTAGAGGGATTGAGTTCCGGAGTCGGGAGGTCATGTTGCAGCTGTACAGAACTCTGGTACGGCCGCATTTGGAGTATTGCGTACAGTTCTGGTCACCGCATTATAGGAGGGACGTGGAGGCTTTGGAGCGGGTGCAGAGGAGATTTACCAGGATGTTGCCTGGTATGGAGGGAAAATCTTATGAGGAAAGGCTGATGGACTTGAGGTTGTTTTCGTTGGAGAGAAGAAGGTTAAGAGGAGACTTAATAGAGGCATACAAAATGATCAGGGGGTTGGATAGGGTGGACAGTGAGAGCCTTCTCCCGCGGATGGAAATGGCTGGCACGAGGGGACATAACTTTAAACTGAGGGGTAATAGATATAGGACAGAGGTCAGAGGTAGGTTCTTTACGCAAAGAGTAGTGAGGCCGTGGAATGCCCTACCTGCTACAGTAGTGAACTCGCCAACATTGAGGGCATTTAAAAGTTTATTGGATAAACATATAGATGATAATGGCACAGTGTAGGTTAGATGGCTTTTGTTTCGGTGCAACATCGTGGGCCGAAGGGCCTGTACTGCGCTGTATTGTTCTATGTTCTACGTTCTAAGGAGGCATTTATCAGGGCTAAAAGGCTGGGAACAGACAAAGCCTGTGTGGAATGTAAGGAAAGTAGGAAGGAACTTAAGCAAGGAGTCAGGAGGGCTAAAAGGGGTCACAAAAACCCATTGGCAAATAGGGTTAAGGAAAATCACAAGGCTTTTTACACGTCCATAAAAAGCAAGAGGGTAGCCAGGGAAAGGGTTGGCCCACTGAAGGATAGGCAAGGGAATCTATGTGTGGAGCCAGAGGAAATGGGTGAGGTACTAAATGAATACTTTGCATCAGTATTCACCAAAGAGAAGGAATTGGTAGATGTTGAGTCTGGAGAAGGGTGTGTAGATAGCCTGGGTCATATTGAGATCCAAAAAGACGAGGTGTTGGGCGTCTTGAAAAATATTAAGGTAGATAAGTCCCCAGGGCCTGATGGGATCTACCCCAGAATACTGAAGGAGGCTAGAGAGGAAATTGCTGAGGCCTTGACAGAAATCTTTGTATCCTCACTGTCTTCAGGTGATGTCCCGGAGGACTGGAGAATAGCCAATGTTGTTCCTCGGTTTAAGAAGGGTAGCAAGGATAATCCAGGGAACTACAGGCCGGTGAGCCTTGCGTCAGTGGTAGGGAAATTACTGGAGAGAATTCTTCGAGACAGGATCTACTCCCATTTGGAAGCAAATGGACGTATTAGTGAGAGGCAGCATGGTTTTGTGAAGGGGAGGTCGTGTCTCACTAACTTGATAAGAGTTTTTCGAAGAGGTCAGAAAAATGATTGATGCAGGTAGGGCAGTGAATGTTGTCTGTATGGACTTCACTAAGGCCTTTGACAAGGTCCCTCATGATAGACTAGTACAAAAGGTGAAGTCACACGGGATCAGGGGTGAGCTGGCAAGGTGGATACAGGACTGGCTAGGACATAGAAGGCAGAGAGTAGTAATGGAAGGATGCTTTTCTAATTGGAGGGCTGTGACTAGTAGTGTTCCGCAGGGATCAGTGCTGGGACCTTTGCTGTTTGTAGTATATATAAATGATTTGGAGGAAAATGTAACTGGTCTGATTAGTAAGTTTGCAGACGACACAAAGGTTGGTGGAATTGTGGATAGCGATGAGGACTGTCAGAGGATACAGCAGGATTTAGATTGTTTGGAGACTTGGGCGGAGAGATGGCAGATGGAGTTTAATCCGGACAAATGTGAGGTAATGCATTTTGGAAGGGCTAATGCAGGTAGGGAATATACAGTGAATGGTAGAACCCTCAAGAGTATTGAAAGTCAGAGAGATCTAGGTGTACAGGTCCACAGGTCACTGAAAGGGGCAACACAGGTGGAGAAGGTAGTCAAGAAGGCATACGGCATGCTTGCCTTCATTGGCCGGGGCATTGAGTATAAGAATTGGCAAGTCATGTTGCAGCTGTATAGAACCTTAGTTCGGCCAGAGTTGGAGTATAGTGTTCAATTCTGGTCGCCACACTACCAGAAGGATGTCGAGGCTTTAGAGAGGGTGCAGAAGAGATTTACCAGAATGTTGCCTGGTATGGAGGGCATTAGCTATGAGGAGCGGTTGAATAAACTCGGTTTGTTCTCACTGGATCGACGGAGGTTGAGGGGCGACCTGATAGGGGTCTACAAAATTATGAAGGGCATAGACAAAGTGGATAGTCAGAGGCTTTTCCCCAGGGTAGGGGGGTCAATTACTAGGGGGCATAGATTTAAGGTGCGAGGGCCAAGGTTTAGAGTAGATGTACGAGGCAAGTTTTTTTACACAGAGGGTGCCTGGAACTCGCTACTGGAGGAGGTGGTGGAAGCAGGGACGATAGTGACATTTAAGGGGCATCTTGACAAATACATGAATAGGATGGGAATAGAGTGATACGGACCCAGGAAGTGTAGAAGATTGTAGTTTAGTCGGGCAGCATGGTCGGCACGGACTTGGAGGGCCGAAGGGCCTGCTCCTGTGCTGTACTTTTCTTTGTTCTTTGACACAAAATGGTTAACATTGAGACTGAGAGTCTTGGGTTGGAATTTAACCTTGAAACGTGTGAGGTGTTACACTTTGGAAGGAGCAATTTGACAAGGAAATACTCAATGAATGGTACCACACTGGGAAGTCTTTAGGAACAAAGAGACTTTGGCATGTTTGTAAATAGATCTCTGAAGGCAGAAGGGCAGGTTAATAGCCATTTACCAGCCTAGGTGGTGAAAAAGGCATGTGGTACACTTGCCTTTATCAATAAAGGCATAGATTACAAAAACAAGGAAGTCACATTGGAGTTATATAGAACATTGGTGAGGCCACAGCTGGAGTACTGTGTGCAGTTCTGGTCGCCACATTATAGCAAGGATGTGATTGCACTGGAGCAGGTGCAGAGGCGTTTCACCAGTATGTTGCCTCGGATGGAGCATTTAAGTTATGGATAGGCTTGGGTTATTTTCACTAGAGCAGAGAAGACTGAGGGGCGACCTGATCTAGGTATACAAGATTATGAGGGGCATGTACAAGATTATGAGGGGCATGGACAGGGTGGTTCTTTGTTCTAAGGAGAACAGCTGTTCCCCTTAGAACAAAGAACAATACAGCACAGGAACAGGCCCTTCGGCCCTCCAAGCCTGTACCGGTCATGATACAAACCTTTGCCAAAACCCTCAGCACTTCCTTGTGCCGTATCCCTCTATACCCATCCTATCCATATGTTTGTCAAGATGCCTTTTGAACGCCGTTAATATATCTGCTTCCACAACCTCTCCTGGCAATGCGTTCTAGGCACTCACCACCCTCTGCGTAAACAATCTGCCTCATACATCTCTAAACTTTGCCCCACGGACCTTAAACCTATGCTCCCTGGTGACTGACCCCTCCACCCTGGATTTGAGGTGTGGCAAACAATTTGAAAGCATGGAGATATTTGTTTGATCTAGATGGCTAATGAAGAACTGTGTGTTTTCAGCACTTTTATGACAATTGAATGCTATCTATCTAATTAACCTTGGACCCATCATATGTTATTTACTGTATTGGTAAAAGCATGTTGGTCCAGAAAATCCTGAATGCAACTCATCTCCAGTATGTCAGGTTGCACCAGCTGGTGGCCTGCATTGATGACCATGTTGGAATATGCATTGGGAAGTTATATAAATGCAGGTACCCAAGCTGTTATTGCAGCATTGACATTAATCACATGCCCTGGATGGTTGCAAAATGCATCCTTATGTCCAGACTGTGTCCCTGGACACCAAAGATATGTTGGCCTCAACAAGACCAAAATCTTGGGAGCTCTGACTGTGGAACTTCTGTCACTTGTAAAGTCCTATGAGAGTTTCCAGCACAAGCTGGAATCTAGCATATGCACTCCCATCAGATTCATGGTGGTGGCACAAGAATGCCAAAAGGGCCGAGGAAGTACATGGTTGCCAAAATAGTATAGAACTTTACCTTCAAATGTATGGAACTTCAATGACTGAAATATTTGTATTATAATTTGCTCATTCGTGTAAACTATCATGTATGTTAACACAGTGTGGACGGAATCAGATTGTCCTTCAGCAGACCTATACCTTGGTTGAAAGAGCATTCAACATATCTTCGCGTAACGCAGAGTTTGCAAATGAGCTCGGCTATCAGATGGTATTACAAGGAAAAGTAAAAGAAGCTGTTAGATGGTACAAAACTGCCATGTCACTGGATGAATCTAGTGTCCCTGCATTAACTGGTATGACTTTTTATTTATATATTTCAAGGAAATTCTTTATCAGTTGCTTTTGTGGCGTGCAATGATTGTTAGTAACCTTGGCTTCTCTGATGTAATAGTGGCTATGCAACTTGTTCCCCTCAGGCTCCAAGAGATTTCAAAATCCATGCCTCCCTGGCAGTGGGGCTACAATTCTGCATTGTTATCCCTAACATGGATTCTAACCCAACTTTCTAACTTTCTTGCAAATAATTTGCAGTGTTTTTTATTCTCGGCTCTCAATGGCTTGCTTTCTTATTCCTTTTTCAGCTGAGTAACTTCTAATCCCCAAACTGACTTTCATGGTGAGGGTTACCATGATAATTTCTCCCTCTAGCCAAAGCTGGGAAAATCTTCTCATCTTGTTTAACTTCTTATGAACTTGGTCTCTTCAATTTCAGCATGAGCTCCCACCCACATTCTGCATGGTGAACAATATAATCTGGCTGCCTGTATCTCTCTGCATTATCTCCTCTCTCTCAGATTCTTGTAAACTGACCTGTTTCTTTCAAGTTTAGTGATATCTTAGAAATGCCTGTAAACCAATACTACAATGGCTTGTTATGGACTTTTCCACTCTCAAAGCTAATCTCTCTGGCAACATGAATCACATAGGCCATATGTCCAGGTAGAAATGCTAATTAGCTATCCTCTAGACAACCCAACATCGTTCTATCTTGAAATTAAATAGTCAGTGTAAAATTTAGCCATTGACAAAACTTGTCTTTCCAAACACTTCCCTTTGAGCCTTGGAAACTAATAGCTCACCCACTGTCAATGCAGGTGCCCCTGCCATTATCTACAGGTGTGAAATTCTTGCACTTTCTTCCCAGTAAAATAATTTGGGCCACCCTTAACCTTTATCAACCAAGCTATCCAGGCTTATTGTCAGGGAGGGTTCAGAGTAGCCTAAATTAAAGGGACAGTCCTGAAACATAACAATCTTATAAACCTTGTATTTGTACCACTGCCTCCATTGACACTCCCCAAACAATATCGCAGATATTTTTGCCCCCTGATAGACTCATTGCTCAGTTACTAAGATTACACTTCCTTTCAGTATATTGACCCATGTACACATGGTTGTGCAATTGCCAAATACAACTTTCAACATCTGAAGAAACATTGCAACTACTATCACAAACAAGGCAGGAAGAGTGCAGACTTCGAAGATCAAAGGCACAATTCCCAGTGTCATATCGGTAGACTCTCAGCACCAGCCAAGTGTACAACCCTGAACCAAAACAGAAAATACTAGAAAACCTTAGCATGTCTGACAACATCTGTGAAGAGAGAACAGAGCTTAGAATATAAGAGCAGGGAGGTTATAATGGAACTGTATAAAATGCTTATTAGGCCACAGCCAGAGTACTGTGTACTGTTCTGGTCACCACCCTATAGGAAGGATGTGATTGCACTAGAAAGGGTGCAGAGAAGATTCACCAGGATGTTGCCTGGGCTGGAGTGGTTCAGCTATCAAGAAAGGCTCTGGTTATTTTCCTTGTAGCAGAGAAGATTGAGGGCAAACCTCTTTGAGGTTTGCAAAATTATGAGGGACATAGGTAGGGTAGAAAGGAAGAAACTTTTCCCTTAGTAGAGAGTTAAATAATCAGGGGGTTTAAATTTAAGGTAAGGAGCAGGAGATATGAGGACAATCCTGATCACAATACCAGTGCCCAAGATGGAATTTATTTAGCCAGTGATTACTTCCACAGGGGACCTTTTGGAGACTGAGATTTAATGATTAATATGTATAAATTATATGATTAAATCTTTTTTTCAGTCCGCACTAAATACAAATGAGGGGCCAGAGGATTGGAAATCTGTGAATGTTGTACCATTATTTAAATAGGGTGCGAGGGATCGGCTGGAAAATTATAGGCCGGGATGTCTGGACCTCTGGAGGCTGTCGGTTCAGAGAAACAGAAAGCTAAGTCAGCTGAGAAAAGGGTCCAGCGAAAACAGAGGCTGAGAATCCGGCACATTCTTAGCTCATTGCTTTCATCTACAAGTGTAGCAGAGACTGCCGTGTCATAATGGAGCACCAGAGCCGCACATTTAATGCAGAGTTGACCACCAAAGCACACACACCATGATATGCCAGACTGAAGGCAGCTAGGTTGATTACTCCATGAACTACAAACTATTTAGAATGGCTTGATCAGCATCCTCACTCTCCCAGAATGGCTTCAATCCAATCCTAAAAAAAATTCCAAGATGGCGCCGGAGCGAGGCGACTTCTTGCAAGCTGTGCCCAGCATACCCTCTAATTCTACCTTTTACTCTCATTCTATGCTTCTAAAACTTTATTCTAACTGTTTTAAACTCTCTAACAATGTGCTAATTCAGTTAAAAAGATACAAAAGTTTGAGGTCACGTACCAACCAACTCAGGAACAGCTTCTTCCCTACTGCCATCAGACTTTTGAATGGACCTGCCTCGTATCAAGAACAAAGAACAATATAGCACAAGAACAGGCCCTTCAGCCCTCCAAGTGCCGACCATGGTACCTGCCTAAACTAAAACCGTCTGCATTTCGAGTCGGTCTCCTTACATTCCCACCCTATTCATATATTTGTCTAGATGTGCCTTAAATGCCACTATCATACCTGCTCCCACCACCTCCCCAGGCAGCACGTTCCATATATTTACCACCCTCAGTGTGAAAAACTTGCCTCGCACATCTGTTCTAAACTTTTCTCCATGGACTTTAAACCTATGTCCCCTAGTACTGGACTCTCTTACCCTAGGAAAGAGTCTTTTCTTAAGTTGATCTTTTGTCTACAGTTATGACTGTAACATTACATTCTGTAGTCTCTCCTTCCTTCCCTATGAATGGTATGTGTTTTCTGTATAGCATGCAAGAAACAACACTTTTCACTGTATACTCATACATGTGACATTAATAAATCAAATCAAATCATCTCATTCGTCATATTTTCAGACCTCTAACCCTTTCTGTCTTAATCTTTACCTTCTTAGCGTATGCTGTGTACATCCTCTCTGTAAAGTGTTTTAGTGCATTCTGTTTTTATGGAATACTATAGAATACAAATTACTGTTGTTGAATTAATGCAGATATATTGAGAATATGGCCCAAAATTCTCTGTCCAATGGATATATAATTGCATAGAAAGCATATTTTATGAATAGTAAATTAATTTTGTCCTTTATAACTCAAGGTATTATAAGATGCCAACTAATTGAGGGACAACTGGAAGATGCAGAGCAACAATTGGAATTTCTTAATGAAATCCAACAGTCTATTGGAAAATCTGGGGTAATTATATCTTTGTTCTTGCCATTAATTTCAATTGTATTTGACGTCTTGAATCTGGCCAACCCTTTTTTATATACCAATATTCTTACTACCCTACTTGTAGCTGCAAAGACGTTCCAATGACACATCATGCCCAAGCAGAATGGTAACCATCTCAGGCTATATGTATATTTATTTGTTTCCACATCTCCAAGTCAACCAATTGTCCATTTTTTTTCATAACCCATTTAGTGCAAATATTATGGCTTGAAAACTGGAATACTTCACATATTTATCATTTTGAAGATTACAGTAATATTTCAGCCACATCTATAGAAAGAATAATATTCAATTATTAATACCAGAAATAAATAGATAATTAAATGCTCACCTTTTTCGCATACCCTCGCTAGATATAGGCGAGGCTCCAGAAGTCTGCAAAGATTGTACCTTTATTTGAAAAGGGTACGAGGGGTAGACCAGAAAATTATAGGCCGATCAGTCTGACTTCGCTGGTGGGCAAAGTATTGGGATCAAATCTCCCAAAAAATGACCAAGTGTCATGTTTGGCGAGGTCTTTCCCCTTGGCTTTTTGGGCAAGACCCAGACCTATATTCATCCACATGTAGTCATTTTTGGGAAGCTTCTCACCAGTCAAGCCCACGCTTGGAAATGTTTTTAGCAGTGGGGAAGTAAACTCCCTGGCCAGACTTGTTCCTCAGAAATCATTTTGAAAGTGTGCCCTGATCTCTAAATGAGCACACCCACCTCCCATGGACAATGCAACCTCCCCCCCCCCCCCCCTTCCCTCCAAAGAGAGCACACCCTGTTATGGGGCCTCTGAGGGCACCCCCACCTTTAGGGCCCCCTCCTGTCAGTTTCCCCCCCCCCCCCCCTTTCAGGATCTGCTCCCCCCAACCTTCATTACCCCACCTTCAGTCCCCTTTCATGGGCATGATCCCCTTCAGACCCAACCCTTGGCAATGCCATCACAGTGCTAGCTTGGCACTGCCAGGATATCAGGTTAGCACTGCCATGGTGACCTGGTGCCAAGAGGACAGCCAGGGCACTGTCCCTGTCAACCGGGGGTCTCCACAAGTGGAGTGGCCATCACACCTGATCTCCGCTTAGAATCATAGAATCATAGAAGTTTACAGCATGGAAACAGGCCCTTCGGCCCAACCAGTCCATGCCGCCCAGTTTTTACCATTAAGCTAGTCCCAGTTGCCCGCACTTGGCCCATAACCCTCTATACCCATCTTACCCATGTAACCATCTAAATGCTTTTTGAAAGACACAATTGTACCCGCTTCTACTACTACCTCTGGCAGCCCATTCCAGACACTCACTACCCTCTGAGTGAAGAAATTGCCCCTCTGGGCCCTTCTGAATCTCTCCCCTCTCACCTTAAACCTATGCCCTCTAGTTTTAGACTCCCCTACCTTTGGGAAAAGATGTTGACTATCTACCTTATCTATGCCCCTCATTATTTTATAGACCTCTATAAGATCACCCCTAAGCCTCCTACGCTCCAGGGAAAAAAGTCCCAGTCTATCCAGCCTCTCCTTATAACTCAAACCATCAAGTCCCGGCAACATCCTAGTAAATCTTTTCTGCACTCTTTCTAGTTTAATAATATCCTTTCTATAATAGGGTGACCAGAACTGCACACAGTATTCCAAGTGTGGCCGTACCAATGTCTTGTACAACTTCAACAAGACGTCCCAACTCCTATATTCAATGTTCTGACCAATGAAACCAAGCATGCCGAATGCCTTCTTCACCACCCTGTCCACCTGCGACTCCACCTTCAAGGAGCTATGAACCTGTACTCCTAGATCTCTTTGTTCTATAACTCTCCCCAACGCCATACCATTAACTGAGTAGGTCCTGGCCTGATTCGATCTGCCAAAATGCATCACCTCACATTTATCTAAATTAAACTCCATCTGCCATTCGTCGGCCCACTGGCCTAATTGATCAAGATCCCGTTGCAATCCTAGACAACCTTCTTCACTATCCACTGTGCCACCAATCTTGGTGTCATCTGCAAACTTACTAACCATGCCTCCTAAATTCTCATCCAAATCATTAATATAAATCACAAATAACAGTGGACCCAGCACCGATCCCTGAGGCACACCACTGGTCACAGGCCTCCAGTTTGAAAAACAACCCTCTACACCCACCCTCTGCCTTCTGTTGTCCAGCCAATTTTGAATCCAATTGGCAACCTCACCCTGGATCCCGTGAGCTTTAACCTTCTGCAACAACCTACCATGCGGTACCTTGTCAAAGGCTTTGCTAAAGTCCATGTAGACAACGTCTACTGCACTGCCCTCATCTACCTTCTTGGTCACTCCCTCAAAAAACTCAATCAAATTTGTGAGACATGATTTTCCACGCACAAAGCCATGCTGACTGCCCCGAATCAGTCCTTGCCTCTCTAAATGCTGGTAGATCCTGTCTCTCAGAATACCTTCTAGCAACTTACCTACTACAGACGTTAGGCTCACCGGTCTGTAGTTCCCAGGCTTTTCCCTGCTGCCCTTCTTAAACAAGGGCACAACATTCGCCACTCTCCAATCTTCAGGCACCTCACCTGTGGCTGCCGATGATTCAAATATCTCTGTTAGGGGACCCGCAATTTCCTCCCTAGCCTCCCACAACATCCTGGGATACATTTCATCAGGTCCCGGGGATTTATCTACCTTGATGCGCTTTAAGACTTCCAGTACCTCCTCCTCTGTAATATGCACACTTCTCAAGACATCACTATTTATTTCCCTTCGTTTCCTAACCTCCATGCCTTTCTCCACCGTGAATACCGATGAGAAATATTCATTCAGGATCTCACCCAACTCTTGTGGCTCTGCACATAGATGCCCTTGTTGATCCTTAAGAGGCCCTACTCTGTCCCTAGTTACTCTTTTCCCCTTTATGTATCTGTAGAATCTCTTTGGATTCTCCCTTGCATTATTTGCCAAAGCAATTTCATGTCCCCTTTTTGCCCTCCTGATTTCCCTCTTAACTCTATTTCGACAATCTCTATACTCTTCAAGGGATCTACTTGATCCCAGTTGCTTATGTACGTCATATGCCTCCTTCTTCTTTTTGACCAGAGTCTCAATATCTCGAGTCATCCAGGGTTCCCTACTTCTACCAGCCTTGCCCTTCACTCTAAAGGGAATGTGCTTACCCTGCACCCTGGTTAACACATTTTTAAAAGCCTCCCATTTACAAGCCGTCCCTTTGTCTGCCAATAGTCTCCCCCAATCTACCTCTGCAAGTTCCTGTCTGATACCATCAAAATTGGCCTTGCCCCAATTAAGAATTTTAACTCTTGGGCCAGACCTATCATTCTCCATAGCTATCTTAAAACTAATGGAATTATGGTCACTTGTCCCAAAGTGATCCCTCACTAGCACTTCTATCACTTGCCCTTCCTTATTTCCCAAGACGAGATCAAGTTTTGCCCCCTCTCTAGTCGGTCCATCCACATACTGAATGAGAAATTCCTCCTGAATACACTCAACAAATTTCCCTCCATCCAAGCCCCTAATGCTATGGCTGTCCCAGTCAATGTTGGGAAAGTTAAAGTCCCCTACTACTACCACCCTATTATTCTTGCAGCTATCTGTAATCTCCTTACATATTTGCTCCTCAATTTCCCGCTGACTATTTGGGGGCCTGTAGTACAGTCCTACCAAGGTGATCTCTCCCTTCTTATTTTTCAGTTCCACCCATATAGACTCAGTGGGCGAACCCTCGGATATATCCCCTCTAAGTACTGCCGTGATGTTCTCCCTAATCAAAAACGCCACTCCCCCTCCTCTCTTACCTCCTGTTCTATCCTTTCTATAGCATCTGTACCCCGGAACATTGAGCTGCCAGTCCTGCCCCTCCCTTAGCCATGTTTCAGTCATAGCTATAATATCCCAGTCCCATGTGCCCGTCCATGCCCTGAGTTCATCCGCTTTGCCCGTCAGGCCCCTTGCATTGAAATAAATGCAGTTTAATGTAGACCGTCCTTGCTCTCTGCCCTGCTTTCTCTGGTCATGCTTTACACACTCTCCCTTCCTGCCTTTTGTTTCTGTCCCCACTGACTTCCTACATCGGTTCCCATCCCCCTGGCACATTAGTTTAAACCCTCCCCAACTGCACTAGCAAACACCCCCCCGAGAACATTGGTTCCGGTCCCACCCAGATGCAGACCGTCCGATTTGTACAGGTCCCACCTCCCCCAGAATCGGTCCCAATGTCCCAGGAATTTGAAACCCTCCCTCTTGCACCATCTCTCAAGCCACGTATTCATCCTAGCTATCCTGTCATTCCTACTCTGACTATCACGTGGCACTGGTAGCAATCCTGAGATTACTACCTTTGAGGTCCTACTTTTTAGTTTAACTCCTAACTCCCTAAATTCAGCTTGTAGGACCTCATCCCGTTTTTTACCTATATCGTTGGTGCCTATATGCACCACGACAGCTGGCTGTTCACCCTCCCCCTCCAGAATGCCCTGCAGCCGCTCCGAGACATCCTTGACCCTTGCACCAGGGAGGCAACATACCAACCTGGATTCTCGTTTGCTTGTGGAAACCAGTACTCATTGGCGCCCAGGTGAAGACTCACCAGTGTGGCGGTGACATCTGGGAGCCTAATGGCTCATTTATATATGATTATCTGGATCACGCCCAATGATGGCGTGATCCAGATTGCGCTGTGTGTCGGGTGACTCGTGCTGCTTTGCGCCCAGCACAAAGCCCGTTTTGGGCTTCTCTTGCGATGATCCTGGTGCAGTGGGATTGGTGCCAGGTGCAATGGAGTAGAAAAATCGCACTCAGGATAAACTGTCACTTAGAAAGGCACAGATTGATCAGGGACAGCCAGTTTGTTTTTTGTAAGGGGAAGATCATGTCTTATTAACGTAATCGACATTTTGTGGAAGTAATAGGAAGGATTGATGAGGATAGTGCAGTGGATGTTATCTACATGGAACTTAGTAAGGTTTTTGACAAGGCCCGAAATGGCAGACTGGTCAGAAAATTGAAATTCCATGGCACACAGAGAAAGTGGCGAACTTGGTGCAAAATTGGCTCAGCAACAGGAAACAAAGAGTAATGGTTGATGGAGGATTTTGCAAGTGGAAAGCAGTTTCCAGTGACATTCCACAGGGTTCAGTGTTGGGGCACTAGCTGTTTGTTGTATGTATTAATGATTTGGACATAAATGGGAAAATTTGCAGATGACGCATAGATTAGCCGTGCAGTTGATAGTGAAGAGGTAGCTGTTGTTTCCAGAATTATACTAACGGTTTGGTTGAGTGGATGCAAAAGTGGCAAATGGAATTCAATTTAGATAAGTGTGAGATGATCCTTTCTCTGACGACGCTCCGGGCCCACGTCCTTCTGATCGAGGCTTAGCCTGTGAAAAAAAAATATTTTTTGGGGGGGCGATGTGGCAGCACAGTGGTTAGCACTGTTGCTTCACAGCGCCAGGAACCCGGTGTCGATCCCCGCCTTGGGTCACTGTCTGTGCGGAGTCTGCACGTTCTCCCCGTGTCTGCGTGGGTTTCCTCCGGGTGCTCCGGTTTCCTCCCACAAGTCCCGAAAGAAGTGCTGTAAGATGAATTGGACATTCTGAATTCTCCTTCGAACAGGCGCCATAGTGTGGCGACTAGGGGATTTTCATAGTAACTTAATTGCAGTGTTAATGTAAGCCTACTTGTGACACTAATAAATATTATTATTATTTGGGGATGGAAAACAAAGCAAGAAAATACTCGATAAACAGGAGGATATTGTGTGGGGTAGAGGAAGTGAGAGATCTTGGAGTGCATGTCCACAGGTCCCTGAAGGTGGCAGGACAGGTGGATAAGGTGGCAAAGAAAGCATATGGAATGCTTTCCTTGGACGAATACAAAAGCAGGGATGTAATGCTGGAGCTGTATAAAATACTGGGTAGGCCACAGCTGGAATTCTGTGTGCAGTTCTAGTCACCACATTATGGGAAGGACATAATTGTTCCTGAAAGAGTACAGAGGACATTTACAAGAATGTTGCCAGGACATGAAAATTGCAGCTGTGAGGAAAGATTCTATAGGCGAGGGTTATTTTCCTTAGAACAGAGGAGGCTGAAAGGTACCTGAATTGAGGTGTATAAAATTATGAGGGGCTTGGATAAGGTTGTCAGGAAAGACCTGTTTGCCCCTAGTGCTGGTCAATTACTAGGAGACATAGATTTAATGTGACTGGTAGAAGGATTAAAAGGGACAAGAGTAAAAACCTTCATACCCAGGAGGTGGTGGGTGTTTGTAATTCACCACCCGAATTGGTGGTTGATGCAAAAACGCTCAACTCATTTAAAAGGTACTTGGATCTGCACCCGAAGTGCTGTAACTTGCAAGGCTACAAACCAGGTGCTGGAAAGTGGGATTAAAATAAGCAGCTGGTTCCTTTTTTTGTCTCTCTTGGCCAGATATGATAAAGACACGATGGGTGTCTTTCTGTGCTGTAGTTTTTCTATGATTCCATGGTTTTCCTAGCAAATATTTAGGGCTTTGGTGAGACCACAGGAATTCAGGATTATTGAACTTTGCGTGACAGCTGATGTAGCTTTGTGGATCTCTCAAAACCTGAACTGCTGAATTAACCGTAAATGTGTACTGCATACAAGTTAGACAGCCAAAAGCTCTACTGTCCTGATCGAATTGACTTGCTCAATCAGCATGGACAAATCAGCACAACTTGCCAGCTGGAGGCCTCCTTATCTGCATGTGCAGTTAAAACAGAGAATTCAAATCTATCATGGTACAGAGAACCACGGTGATTGATGACACAAATCCCTGAAACCTAAATCTGTTGATTTAACTGCAAATACAGATGATAAATTAATTAACGGCAAATTCCAACCACAAACCTACCCCAGTTGCCGTTGCTTTAGTTGGAATATCTCTTGAAGAGTATCTCTTAAAAGAAACTGTGAACTTTTAATGCTAATAGGTTCCAAATAATGCTACTTATGCAGTTCTGTGTTCAGCGGAAGCTAAAGCAAAAAACACTACAACAAACCTGCGAATTTCTGTATTTGCTGATGGCTGCAATTTTTGCTGAAAATTGCATAAAAACATCCAAAAACATTTCATGATGACAAAGTGTTTGGAAAGGTGACCATAGGTACCATCTAAGAGACTGATTGTATGGAAGCTTTTGAAGATGAGGCAAGAGGTTGTATATTGAAAGAATGGATGGAGACAGTTCAGAGTGGGACCAAGAAAAGCCGACCTGGAAGAATGGAGATATATGAAAGGGTCAGAGTCAAAGGAGCAGTGTAAGTCTTGGCGGAAGTAAAAATGCTCATTTGTGAACAGACCTGAACAGTAACTGATAAAGTGCATTAACTATAGTCGGGCCGGAAAAATTACAAAAAAAAATCATCTCCTATTTCGCCACATGTTGGAATGTACAAGTAATTAGGGAAATCGTTCACATTTTGACATTTTATTTAGAAGATAAATAGCACGGTAGGACAGTGGTTAGCACAGTTGCTTCACAGCTCCAGGGTCCCAGGTTTGATTCCCGGCTTGGGTCACTGTCTGTGCGGAGTCTGCACGTTCTCCCCATGCCTGCATATGTTTCTTCTGGGTGCTCCGGTTTCCTCCCACAGTCCAAAGATGTGCAGGTTAGGTCGATTGGCTAAGCTAAAATTGCCCCTAGTGTCCAAAAACGATTTAGTGTGGGGTTACGGGGATGGGGTGGAGGTATGGGCTTAGGGAGGGTGCTCTTTCCATGGGCCGTGCAGACTCGATGGGCTGAATGGCCTCCTTCTGCACTGTAAATTCTCTGATTCTATGACAATCTATGACAAGCTCTGTCTCCAAAACAACACAGAACCTATTGAAATGGCAATCATTTCAGAGGTTGTTGGAAATTCACACTAGGAAAAGTCTCAAAATTTCATACATAATTATTTTGACGTGAGTCACTTATGCTATGAAATTATTATTTAACCATACAGTGAGATGTGCAAGATGCAGTTCCACTAATGAATAGTCAGCCACTTTGGTTTTTAAAGAATTAATAAAATATACTTTCAGCTTCTAAACACTTAACATCAGCCTTATTGCGCAACTAAATTGTATTGGATGTTCGTTTAAAAATGCTGACAGGTAAGATTGGCTTTAAGACAATCATACAAATCTGATATATAAGCTACTCTGCAGAATTAATAAGATAGTATAATTAGTGAAAGTGATTTCCTCTTAAATTTCTGAAAGTCCCATTGCCAGTGATTTTTATTAAGCTAACTTCCAATAGCTTATTTTATTAAGCTAACTTCCAATAGCTTATTATATTAAGAACTGTTATTCTAATGTAGAATTTGATTCCATTGGTTATTAACCACAATATCTTCTGCAAGTTTCACCTGTTACTCAACTAATAATAATCTTTATTATTGTCACAAGTCGGCTTACATCAACACTGCAATGAAGTAACTGTGAAAATCCCCTAGTCACCACACTATGGCACCTGCTCGGGTACATTCTGTCCAAATAAACTTGGACATCTTTCAAGACTGGTGGGAGGAAACCGGAGCACCCGGAAGAAACCCACGCAGACACAGGGAGAACGTGCAGGCTCCACACAGACAGTGACCCAAGCCGGGAATTGAACTTGGGACCCTGGCGCTGAGAAGCATCAATGCTAACTGTGGTGTTGGGTGTTCTAACACACAGAAGAGCCAACACAGTTGCATATGGTACAACACTTGTTTATTTAAACTTGCTATTTACAACTTGGTCTTTGCACTCTGCACGTGGGGGGCTCCCTGCTTGTGGTGTTTCAACAGCTCTTTCATGCTTCCTTCTCCCCAGACCTACTGACCTCCAGGTGTCGTGCTCGTGCTTTTTATGTGGTTGGTGTTCTTGTCTGTGATTGGTTGTGGTGTTGTGTACTCTGATTTGCCTGTTAGTGTGTCCATCATGATGTGTGTGTTTGAATATCATGACATCCCCCCTTTTTACAAAGATATGTGCCTACGTGGTAATAAATATGATCGTGACGTGAGTGCATCTAAGAGTGTGTGTGTGTCGTGTGCAGCATGTGTCTATGACGGAACTATGTACATGGGGCGATGTCGAGTGCGTCACATGAATCCAGTTGTACCATAACATAACAGAAATGCGAACGAGAGAAGAAGAAAAAAAATTTTGAACAGTTGTCCAGTCAGACGACATCTGGAACGATAAACAACAACAGGTTATCATGTAAAATTGTCCAACTTATTAAACATATGAACTGTATTATAAGTCCATTCTAATGGGTTTGCGACGAATTCGGGTTGACCGCCTTAAGGGTGGATCAAGAACCACCGGCTGCTGTGCAGGCATGGCCATGGGTGGCGATGGAAAGGGCGTGATGTGCGGCAGCTCCACAAAGTCATCCTCGGAAGCCTGTTGAGGATCTGGCGTGTTGTGTGGCTGTGAACGTGGAAGTCGGCGAAGGGCGCGCCGATTGCGGCGACGCACGGAACCATCCGGCATGCGAACCAGGAACGAGCGGGGAGCCACTTGTCGGAGGACTTCGGCCGGTGCTGACCAGCCACCATACGGTTGATGGACGCGTACTTTGTCTCCGGAGGACAGGGGGGGCAGGTCCGTCGCTCGTGTGTCGTACCGACCTTTCTGGCGATCACGCTGCAGTTGCATGTCCCGAAGAACCGCCTCATGGTCTGTTGTCGGTGCCAGGACGGAAGGTACCGTCGTCCTGAGGGAGCGACCCATTAGTAGCTGCGCTGGCGAGAGGCCCGTGGATAACGGGGCCGATCGATAGGCCAGCAAGGCAAGGTTAAAGTCCGATCCGGCATCAGCCGCCTTGCACAGGAGCCGCTTTGCGATGTGGACACCCTTTTCAGCCTTCCCGTTCGATTGTGGATGCAGAGGGCTGGATGTCACATGAGTGAAACCATATGCTGCGGCAAAGGACGACCATTCACGGCTGGCAAAACAAGGTCCATTGTCTGACATGACAGTCCTTGGAATGCCATGGCGAGCAAACGTTTCCTTGCAGGCCCCAATGACTGCGGACGACGTCAGATCATGGAGAGGCATGACTTCCGGGTAGTTTGAGAAGTAGTCTATAATAACAATGTAATCTCTGCCGAGCGCGTGAAATAGGTCAACACCCACCTTCGCCCAGGGGGACGTCACCATCTCGTGTGGTAGAAGTGTTTCCGGAGGTTGCGCCGGCTGAAACCTCTGACAGGTTGTGCAGTTGAGCACCATGTTGGCTATGTCTTCATTAATACCCGGCCAATATACCGCCGCCCGGGCCCTTCGTCTGCATTTTTCGACACCCAAGTGGCCTTCGTGTAGTTGACGAAGAATCATCTGGCGCACACTGTGTGGAATGACGATCCTATGCGATTTCATAAGGACCCCGTCTATATTGGTGAGATCATCTCGCACATTGTAAAACTGGGGGCACTGCCCTTTTAGCCACCCTTCCGTCATGTGGCGCATCACTCGCTGCAGCAGAGGGTCAGTCGCCGTCTCTGCGCGTATGTGGGCCAGACAAGGATCATCAGCTGGCATATTTGCTGCTGTCAGAGTCACGTGTGCCTCAATTTGACGCACGAACCCCTCCGCATCTGGTGGTGTGCTCACTGCTCGGGAAAGAGTGTCCGCCACTATGAGTTCCTTCCCCGGAGTGTAGATCAGTTCAAAATCGTACCTCCTGAGTTTGAGTAAGATGCGCTGGAGGCGAGGAGTCATGTCGTTCAGGTCTTTGTTAATGATGTTGACCAGGGGGCGGTGGTCAGTTTCGACCGTGAATCGTGGCAGGCCATACACATAGTCGTGGAACTTGTCCAGTCCAGTTAACAAGCCCAGGCATTCTTTTTCGATTTGCGCGTAGCGCTGTTCGGTAGGGGTCATGGCTCGTGAGGCATACGCAACCGGGGCCCATGATGACGTGCTGTCTTTTTGCAGGAGTACCGCTCCAATACCAGATTGGCTGGCGTCTGTTGAGATCTTTGTAGGGCGAGTCGCGTCAAAGAAGGCCAGCACTGGTGCCGTGACCAGTTTGTGCTTGAGCTCCTCCCATTCCTGCTGATGCGACTGGTGCCAGTTGAATTCCGTCGATTTTTTTACGAGATGGCGCATGTTTGTTGTATGAGAAGCCAGGTTGGGAATGAACTTCCCAAGGAAGTTGACCATGCCCAGGAATCTTAAGACAGCCTTCTTGTCAGCCGGTCGTGGCATGGCTGTGATGGCGCTAACCTTGTCTGCATCGGGACGGACCCCGGACCTTGAGATGTGGTCCCCGAGGAATTTCAGCTCCGTCTGGCCGAAAGCACACTTCGCACGGTTGAGACGCAGGCCATTTTGCCGTATGCGGGTGAAGACACGTCGAAGACGATGCATGTGTTCCTGCGGAGTGGTGGACCAAATGATGATATCGTCCACATATACACGTACCCCTTCGATGCCTTCCATCATCTGCTCCATAATGCGGTGGAATACTTCAGATGCCGAAATGATGCCGAATGGCATCCGGTTGTAGCAGAATCTGCCAAAAGGGGTGTTGAATGTGCATAGTCTTCGGCTGGCCGGGTCCAGTTGGATCTGCCAGAATCCTTTGGACGCATCCAATTTAGTGAATATGTTGGCTCGCGCCATCTCGCTGGTGAGGTCTTCTCGTTTTGGGATGGGATAGTGTTCCCGCATGATGTTGTTGTTCAGATCTTTTGGATCTATACATATACGGAGCTCGCCAGAGGGCTTCTTTACACAGACCATGGAGCTGACCCATGGCGTGGGCTCCGTGACCTTGGATAGGACCCCTTGGTCCTGAAGAATCTGCAGTTGTGCCTTGAGGCGGTCTTTGAGAGGCGCAGGAACCCTGCGAGGTGCGTGAACGACAGGGATGGCGTCCGGTCTGAGTCGAATCTTGTACGTGTGTGGCAATGTCCCCATGCCTTCAAAAACCTCCTGGTTGTGAGCGAGGAGGGAATGGAGATTCGCGTGGAACTCAGCATCCGGGAAGTCGGATATCTCATCTGGAGAGAGAGACATGATGCGCTGTACCAGGTGAAGGACCTTACACGCTTGTGCGCCCAGTAACGAGTCCTTTGATGAGCCCACAACTTCGAAGGGGAGTGTGGCCGTGTACCTCTTGTGAGTCACCTGTAGCTGGCAAGATCCTACGGACGGGATAACGTTCCCGTTATAGTCAACCATCTTAAGCCGGGATGGTGTGATGAGTGGTTTGACCTTCATGGCCTGGACTGCAGAGTAAGCAATCAGGTTGGCGGATGCGCCGGTGTCCAGACGGAAGGCGACGCGCGATCGGTTGACCGTCAGGGTGGCACACCACTCATCGTCTGGATTGATGGCATTGACCTTATTGACATCAATGACGGCAACTCTGAAGTCATCCTGGTCATCTGCATCACTTAACTGGAAGTCTTGATGCGTGGGCTGGACGGTCCTGACTCGTGTGCGAGGTTGTCGAGGATGCGCCGGATCCATGGGTTGAGCCGCACGACAGCGGGCTGCGTAGTGGCCTATCATGGCACATCTGTTGCACTGTTGGTATTTTGCAGGACATTGCCCTTTTAAGTGTAGACCTCCACACTTGCTGCACGTCATGACGTCACGGCGTTCGTTGCGCCACTGCGCATGCGCAGTGCGATCTTGCGGTGGGCGCGCCTGCGCAGTGCGTCCCTCGTTGTGGCCGTTATTCTTGGCGCGCACCTGCGCGGGAGACCGCGAAAAGCGCGGGAAGCGGCCGCTGTCGTCCGGGCCGTGGGGCGGGAAGAAATCGACGGCCTGGATGCGTTCAACGTCGTGGGCGGCCTGGCTTGCCGATTCGACGGCTGGGGACCCCCTCCGTGCCAACTCGGACGCCTGAAATCGGGCAAAACGGCAGGTCGCATTTTCATGGAGGACACAGGCTTCCACAGCAGACGCTAAGGTGAGGCTCTTTATTTTAAGAAGCTGCTGGCGTAGGCCACTGGAGGCAACGCCAAAAACAATCTGGTCCCTGATCATGGACTCTGTGGTGGTGCCGTAACCGCAGGACTGCGCTAGAATCCGGAGGTGCGTCAAAAAGGGTTGAAAAAGCTCCTCCTTACCTTGCAGGCGTTGCTGAAAGATGTATCTTTCGAAAGTTTCGTTTACTTCAGTTTGAAAGTGCTGGTCCATTTTGAGGATGACCGTGTCATATTTGGCCTGGTTTTCGCCTTCCTCGAACACCAGTGAATTAAAGACATCATTTGGGTGGGGGCCTGCGTAGAAGAGGAGCATTGCAATCTTCGAATCATCCGAGACATTCTGTTTTTCGGTGGCACGGATGTACAGGTCAAATCGCTGCCTGTAGAGCTTCCAGTTGGTGCCTAGGTTCCCCGTGACTTGCATCGGCTGCGGTTTGCCGGTGTGGTCCATGTCCAGAATGGCAGGTTGGTAGGCAGGTATCGATCCACTCCTGTACCATGTGGTGTTGGGTGTTCTAACACACAGAAGAGCCAACACAGTTGCATATGGTACAACACTTGTTTATTTAAACTTGCTATTTACAACTTGGTCTTTGCACTCTGCACGTGGGGGGCTCCCTGCTTGTGGTGTTTCAACAGCTCTTTCATGCTTCCTTCTCCCCAGACCTACTGACCTCCAGGTGTCGTGCTCGTGCTTTTTATGTGGTTGGTGTTCTTGTCTGTGATTGGTTGTGGTGTTGTGTACTCTGATTTGCCTGTTAGTGTGTCCATCATGATGTGTGTGTTTGAATATCATGACACTAACCACTGTGCTACCATGCCACAAAAATGTTATATTCTAAACTTCGCTAATTTCTATTGGGTTAGAGATAATGCTGCAGCCAAAAGTGTTCTTTTGTAGCAAATGAAAACAGCGGTTAAAAGATATAGTTCAAATTATATCTATTCCAATTATTTCTAGAAAGCAAGGGCAAAAACTTGAGGGGAGTATTAGGGGTCTCGGCTGCTGGCTGAAGACCATGCAAAATCCCTGAAGTGCCTCTTTTCTAGGAGGCCTGCTGCATCTTCTCCACTCAGTGGTAGGCTTTCCTCAAGATCAAGGATCCTGGGGATGGAATTCTCACCCACCAAGAGCTGCTGATTGTGCTATTCAGCAGCCCCCACCCCCTTGCCTTCCTGCTACCGGGTCCCTCGATCAGACACTTGAGTGCCTTTGATGGACGGGTTTTCCATCTGGGAGCCTGAAAGCAAACCAACTAAGGTTTGGTTGCTGTTCTCCCTGCATGGGAAGCACCCCACTCGGCACTGGGTGAATATATTAAGTGAGCATTAACTGCAAGGGCCACAAATGGGGGCATGGCAGGAAGGCTGCCCAGGAGCCTTCTGCCATGGACATAGGGTGCGATTCTCCCAAAAGAGAACAAAGTTCCTTAGCGAGCGCGCTTAGCCCCGTGGTCTCCGGCACTTGAATAAGGGGCCTGAATGGGGAGCACGCGGCCAAGGCCACACATAGTTCTGTTTTGTGTAGTGGGGAGCTCCGCTCGCCGGAACTCCCCATTGTAGCAAGAGATCGAGACGCCATTTAAAAATAGCGTCCCGATCACCGATACCCAGAAACAAGTCCCCATCCTACTACCGTCCCCAGTTCGACCTGTCATTTCCATCTTGCCCTTTCTAGCAGTCATCCGTAGATATCCCTGCAGTTCCCATTCTCCACAGGGGCAGCACGGTAGCATTGCGGATAGCACAATTGCTTCACAGCTCCAGGGTCCCAGGTTCGATTCCGGCTTGGGTCACTGTCTGTGCGGAGTCTGCACATTCTCCTTGTGTGCGTGGGTTTCCTCCGGGTGCTCCGGTTTCCTCCCACAGTCCAAAGATGTGCAGGTTAGGTGGATTGGCCATGATAAATTGCCCTTAGTGTCCAAAATTGCCCTTAGTGTTGGGTGGGGTTACTGGGTTATGGGGATAGGGTGGAGGTGTTGACCTTGGGTAGGGTGCTCTTTCCAAGAGCCGGTGCAGACTCGATGGGCCGAATGACCTCCTTCTGCACTGTAAATTCTATGAAATCTATACTGTCACGTCCAGCAGTTCCTCCAACATAAAGAATGCTAAAGATCTTTTGAGTGAAGAAATTTCCAATCATCACAGTTTTAAATGGCTGACCCTGTATTCTAATATTCTGACTATTAATTCTAGATTCCTCATTCAGGAAATAAACATCCTTCCAGCATTTTACCCTTAAGAATTTTCGATGTGTCCATTACATCACCTCTCATTTTTCTATATTTTAGGAAATAGAGCCCTCGCCTAAAATATGAGAATTATTTTGGGGGGTGGGGGGGGAGCAGAGAGAGAGGACCTGGGGAAGAAGAAACAGAGGACTGAGTTCATGGTGTGACGATGTTGAACTCAGTAGTAAGCCCAGAAGACTGTAAAGTGTCTAATTGGCAGATAAAGTGCTGCTTTTCCAGTTTGCGTTGGGCTTGATTGGAGCATTGTAGTGTATCCCTTTGCAGCCTCTTTACATCCTCCTCCTAGCTTATTTTTCCACCAAACTTTATATCGTCAGAAAACTTGGATACATTACTCTTGATCCCCTCATGTCAGTAATTGGTATAAATTACAAATAGCTGGGGCCCAAGCACTGATCCATGAGGTATCCTGGTAGTTCAACCTGAAAATGATGGATTAATTCCTACTTGCTGTTCTCTGTTGATTAACTAATCCCGCAAGCTCTAATTTTGTATAATAGCCTCTTGTGTTGTATCTTACCAAATGCTTTTTGAAAACCCAAATACACTGCATACAAGTGTTCCCCCTCTCTTCCCCCTCATCTACATTCCTAGTTAACAACCTCAAAAAACTCTTTGCAAATATGATTTTCCTTTTAGAAATCTATGTTAATACTGCCTAATCATATTCTGACCCTACGATTGTTATCATGTATTATCATGTTTCTGCTACTCGATCCACCATTTTTCCTGTTACTTATATCAGGCTAACTGACTTACAGTTCCCTGTTTTCCTTTTCCTTACTTTCTTCAATAGTTTAGACTCTACAGAATTCTGGAAGATCCACTGTTTCTGTAGCTAATTTTTTTTTTTTAAACTGTATGTAGAGATTTGTCGATTTTGAAGTTCCATTAATTTCTTCATTGCTATTTCTTTACCAATAATATCAGTAAGTTGCTCAATAATCAGCCTCAAATTTTCACCCCTCAAATGGATGTTTTACTTATTGGTACTGGGTGCAAGGAATCAAGCAGGCGATAAGCCTTGTGTTGTGACCCCACATGGTGAACAACAAAGATAGCGACCACGTACGCCAGACTGATGGTTTACTTTTATGCTTGCCATATAAGCCGACCTCTGTTTTTGGCGGGATGTTCTGAGGCTTCAACGGTTGATTTATATGACGACATCCACGGTGTCTCTGACTGCAGATTCTGGTAAGTGTGCAACCTAGCATTCCCTAGATGGTCTTTCTCATTCTTGATAAAACTGCAGGGGAATCCAATGTTGCACTGCTGCAACTATTGCAGGGCAGGTGTTGGTGGGGAGAGGCTGCACAACAGTAATTGGCACAAAGGTGTTTCGCTATACAAACGAACCAACACGGTTGTAGATGGTACAACTCTGTTTTATTATTCTTGATAACATCTACTGTATACTTCTGGCTGTGGTTCGTACTTTACCAGTTAACCTGTGGACCCAGCCCTTGCACTATCTTAGAGAGGCACTCAGCACATGGTGTATGTCTGAGTGGCACGCTGTGAGCTCTGTGCTCTGAGCTATCTCCTGCTGGAATCAGCGGGAACTGTGGTGTTCCCCGTTTTATAGTGCGTGTGTTCTCACTGGTGATTGGCTGTGATGTTGCGTGTGTGTTGATTGGTCCGTTGATCAGTCCATCAGTGTGTGTGTGTGTTTGCACCATAATATGTTTATATGAATATCATGACAAAAGGAACACTTCAAATAAACTTTAATTTGCTCAGTCTTGCTCAGAGAACTCCATGTAAGGCACACACAAAAGACAGGAATTGTGTCCTGTCTAAATTACAACATATTCAAATTAAGTTGGTGTTTGAGGCAGGAGCATCTTGCACCCATTAAATTCCCACTGGAAATATGTATGGTGTACAGAAATGTGTGCAAATCATGCATGCTGGATTGCCATCATTTTTTAAATCAACAACAGTCACTTTGCATCTGAAAGTTAAGCATTATTAATCAGAATACCTCATGCCTAAGAAGGATAGATTGTTCAAACAGAAAAAGAAAAAGGAAATTAAATCACTTTTAACATTTCTTTTGCAGGAACTGTCTTTCTTGCGTGCAGTTTTGGCAGTAAAGAAACACAAAGGGCAGGATGAAGTAATTCATTTGCTAAATGATGCTGTTGATACTCATTTCTCCACATTGCAAGGCCTGCCCCTCGGAGTTCACTACTACGAAAAATTAAATCCTGACTTTCTGTTAGAAATTATTCGTGAATATCTTGCCTTCTGTCCTACACAGGTAAAGCTTCAATGGTAAATTAATATTTACAGAAATATATTAGGAAATATAAGAAATGCCTGTTTTGTAAGACTGCATTGTTGGATCTAAAACTTAGAGCAGTAAGATTACCAGTGTAGGGTTTTCTTTACTGTAATTTCAAGAATGGTTAAATAATTAATGTATTGGCCTAAATGTTGCAATCGTAATGATGCCAAAGCTGCCAACGTTCACTGTCACTTCTCCTTTGAAACTGACAATGACTTCTAGAGTCATGCATTTAAAGTTATACATGGAAATCTCAAAGTTGTTGTCAGTGATTTATTCTTTCCCATGCTGTTGATTCCCCCAAAGTGCAATTAAGTAGGAATCACTGAATTGACTTAGGCTGTTGGTTCCATTTCAAAAACCCAAAACTAACTTTATACTTGCGAAATGCCAAATTTCTCCATTATGGTAAAATAAATCAGATTTTTTGCGATGTGTTTCATTTAAAGTTTATTTTTATGTCTCATTCATGATTTCATTCTTGGTAAAATGTTATTAATGGTGCAGGATATCAGTGCATTTTACTTCCTGGTTTGCTGTACTCACTGTGTGAATACTTCAGTATGATTGGTTGCTTATCTTTCATGATTACATCACTGTTGCTCGATGTCTGGCGATCCTCTTTACTTGACACCAGATTCAAACTGATGTTGGCAAAGGGGAAATCCAGGCCTCCAAGATTGCTAGATAAGTCAGCGGTGAGCGCCATCGCTGAACTGTAAACCACAAAGTCTTGTCCAATATGTTTTTTACTGGTGGAAGCCACTGTTATTCATGCTTGTTTTTGAAATAAGCATTTCCAATTGCTTGAAAATTGATAAGAAACTAATGGAAATATTATTTACAATGGAGAGTATGGCTGTTGGAAACTGGTATGAGAGGGTACTGGTACAATGGGATGAGAGAAGAACTAGCTAAGGTAGACTGGGAGCAAAGACTTCATGGTGAAGCAGTTGAGGAACAGCGGAGAACCTTCCGAGCGATCTTTCACAGTGTTCAGAAAAGGTTCATACCGACAAAAAAGAAAGACGGTAGAAAGGGGAAAAATCGACCGTGGATATCTAAGGAGGAGAGGGAGTGTATCAAATTGAAGGAAAAAACATACAAAGTGGCAAAAATTAGTGGGAGACTAGAGGACTGGGAAGTCTAGGGGACAACAGAAAGCTAATAAAAAAGCCATAAAGAAGAGTAAGGTAGACTATGAAAGTAAACTGGCTCAGAACATAAAAGCAGATAGTAAAAGCTTCTACAAATATATAAGACAAAAAAGAGTGGCTAAGGTAAATATTGGTCCTTTGGAAGATGAGAAGGGAGATTTAATAATAGGAGATGGGGAAATGGCTGAGGAGCTGAACAGGTTTTTTGGGTCAGTCTTCACAGTGGAGGACACAAATAACATGCCAGTGACTGATGGAAATAAGGATATGATAGGTGAGGACCTTGAGATGATTGTAATCACTAAGGAGGCAGTATTGGGCAAGCTAATGGGGCTAAAGGTAGACAAGTCTCCTGTCCCTGATGGGATGCATCCCAGAGTGTTAAAAGAGATGGCTAGGGAAATTGTAAACGCACTAGTGATAATTTATCAAAATTCACTAGACTCTGGGGTGGTCCCAGAGGATTGGAAAGTAGCAAACGTGACACCACTGTTTAAAAAAGGAGGTCGGCAGAAAGCGGGTAATTATAGGCCGGTAAACTTAACTTCGGTTGTAGGGAAAGTGCTGGAATCTATCATTAAGGAGGAAATAGCGGGGCACCTGGAGGGAAATTGTCCCATTGGGCGGATGCAGCATGGGTTCACATAGGGTAGGTCGTGTCTGACTAATTTGGTAGAATTTTTTGAGGACGTTACCAGTGCAGTAGATAACGGGGAGCCAATGGATGTGGTATATATAATCTGGATTTCCAGAAAGCTTTTGACAAGGTGCCACACAAAAGGTTGCTGCATAAACTAAAGATGCATGGCATTGAGGGTAAAGTGGTAGCATGGGTAGAGGATTGGTTAACTAACAGAAAGCAGAGAGTGGGGATAAATGGGTGTTTCTCTGGTTGGCAACCTGTAACTAGTGGGGTCCCTCAAGGATCAGTGTTGGGTCTGCAGTTGTTCACAATTTACATAGACGATTTGGAGTTGGGGACCAAGTGCAATGTGTCAATGTGCAATGTGATTAAGAACGCTAATCGAGTTTTGTCTTTCATTGCTAGAGGGATGAAGTTCAAGACTAGTGAGGTTATGCTGCAATTGTATAGGGTGTTGGTGAGGCCACATCTGGAGTATTGTGTTCAGTTTTGGTCTCCTTACCTGAGAAAGGACATATTGGCACTGGAGGGAGTGCAGAGGAGATTCACCAGGTTGATCCCAGAGTTGAGGGGATTAGATTATGACGAGAGGTTGAGTAGACTGGGACTGTACTCATTGGAGTTTAGAAGGATGCGGGGGGATCTTATTGAGACATATAAAATTATGAAGGGAATAGATAGGATAGATGCTGGCAGGTTGTTTCCACTGGCTGGGGAAAACAGGGGCATAGCCTCAAAATAAGGGGAGGTAGATTTAGGACGGAGTGTAGGAGGAACTTCTTCACCCAAAGGGTTGTGAATCTCTGGAATTCCTTGCCCATTGAAGCAGTTGAGGCTCCTTCTTTAAACGTTTTTAAGAAAAAGATAGATGCCTTTCTAAAGAATAAAGGGATTCGGGGATATGGTGTACGGGCCGGAGAGTGGAGCTGAGTCCACAAAGATCAGCCATGATCTCATTAAATGGCGGAGCAGGCTCGAGGGGCCAGATGGCCTACTCCTGTTCCTAGTTCTTATGTCAAAGTTTGCAGACGACACTAAGATGAGTGGTAAAGCAAAAAGTGCAGAGGATACCGGAAGTCTGCAGAAGGATTTGGATAGATTAGGTGAATGGGCTGGGGTCTGGCAGATGGAATTCAATGTTGCCAAGTGTGAGGCTATCCATTTTGGGAGGAATAACAGCAGAATGGATTATTATTTAAACGGTAAGATGTTAAAACATGCTGCTGTGCAGAGGGACCTGGGTGTGCTGGTGCACGAGTCGCAAAAGGTCGGTGTGCAGGTGCAACAGGTGATTAAGAAGGCTAATCGAGTTTTGTCTTTCATTGCTAGAGGGATGGAGTTCAAGACTAGTGAGGTTATGCTGCAATTGTATAGGGTGTTGGTGAGGCCGCATCTGGAGTATTGTGTTCAGTTTTGGTCTCCTTTCCTGAGAAAGGACATATTGGCACTGGAGGGAGTGCAGAGGAGATTTACTAGGTTGATCCCAGAGTTGAGGGGATTAGATTATGACGAGAGGTTGAGTAGACTGGGACTGTACTCATTGGAGTTTAGAAGGATGCGGGGGGATCTTATTGAGACATATAAAATTATGAAGGGAATAGAGAGGATAGATGCGGGCAGGTTGTTTCCACTGGTCGGGGAAAGCGGAACTAGGGGGCATAGCCTCAAAATAAGGGGAGGTAGATTTAGGACGGAGTGTAGGAGGAACTTCTTCACCCAAAGGGTTGTGAATCTCTGGAATTCCTTGCCCAGTGAAGCAGTTGAGGCTCCTTCTTTAAACGTTTTTAAGAAAAAGATAGATGCCTTTCTAAAGAATAAAGGGATTCGGGGATATGGGGCGACATTCTCCGACCCCCCGCCGGGTCGGAGAATCGCCGGGGGCTGGCGTGAATCCCGGCCCCGCCAGTTGCCGAAGTCTCCGGCACCGGATATTCGGCGGGGGCGGGAATCGCGCCGCGCCGGTTGGCGGCCCCCCGCTCGATTCTCCGGCCTGGATGGGCCGAAGTCCCGCCGATAAATTGCCTGCCCGCCGGCGCAAATTAAATCACCTACCTTACCGACGGGACAAGGCGGCGTGGGCGGGGTCCTGGGGGGGCGCGGGGCGATCTGACCCCGGGGGGTGCCCCCACGGTGGCCTGGCCCGCGATCGGGGCCCACCGATCCACGGGCGGGCCTGTGCCGTGGGGGCACTCTTTCCCTTCCGCCTCCGCCACAGTCTCCACCATGGCAGAGGTGGAAGAGACTCCCTCCACTGCGCATGCGTGGGAAACTGTCAGCGGCCGCTGACTCTCCCGCGCATGCGCCACCCGGAGATGTCATTTCCGCGCCAGCTGGCGGGGCATCAAAGGCCGTTTCCGCCAGCTGGCGGGGCGGAAATTCCTCCGGCGTCGGCCTAGCCCCTCAATGTTGGGGCTCGGCCCCCAAAGATGCGGAGCATTCCGCACCTTTGGGGCGGAGCGATGCCCGTCTGATTGGCGCCATTTTGGGTGCCAGTCGGCGGACATCGCGCCGTTTCCGGAGAATTTCGCCCATGGTGTACGGGCCGGAGAGTGGAGCTGAGTCCACAAAGATCAGCCATGATCTCATTAAATGGTGCAGCAGGCTCGACGGGCCAGATGGCCTACTCCTGTTCCTAGTTCTTATGTTCTTATGTATGACTTTAAGTTGGTGCCAGCAAATTGAGATGCCGTCTGTGTTGACCGGCAACTCTGCTAATGATTTATTCAGATTAGAAATAAAATATCCTTTCGATAAATGGAGTCAGAGAAAGGTAAAATTACTGAACTGTTAAACTTTTTATTAAGCGTTATCTATAACTCAATGTAATTTATGAGTAACTCACGGATAATTTAGGAACACTTGAGCCAAGTATATTTTTATCTGTTATGCAGCATATGTGCCCATGAAATTACGTCTAAAACATAGTTCTAGGGAGAAACTACTGTCCATTCAGTCACTTTATTTTAGCGGAGTTATCACTCTGTGTTATGATATTTAAACAGAAAGATGAATACACAGTTTCTATTGCAGATTAACCTGGAACAGATGCTTTCAAAATCAACCTTTTTATTTCTCATACCAATTTCTACAGACCCTAAAAATTCAAAACTTTAACTTTTCTATTTAAGCCTCAAATCAGAACAAATAATTCAAAAATGCTAAATATCAACATAATAAGGTTAAAATATTATTTTGATTACTGCTAACATATTAAATTCTAAACTAAACTTGTAAACGTGCACTGAAGTAATGCAACATAAAAATCCATCGGAATTTAGTTCCCAAGCAAGTACCGGGTTTTTGTAAAACAAAAATAAAATACTATGAATATTGGAAATCTGAAAAAAAGCAAAAAATACTGGTAATATTCAGCAGGTCTTTAAAAAGATAGAATCTGCATATTTTGAAAATGTCTCAAAAATTTAAGTACTTAAACGTTGCATTTGTTTTGTACATTTTATTGAGAAATATTGGAATTAGTATACACACTTTTTCTAGACACGACAATCTCATTTATTTTCAGCCTGGAGCTCCTGGTCAGCCTCTATCTCCATTACTGAAACATTGTGCTTCAGTACTGGATACTATTGTGAAGACAGTACCAGGACTACTGGAAGCTGCCTTTCTAATGGCCAGAGTTAAATACTTAGCAGGTATTTATATTGTCACGTCACTTAAAAATGTATGGGCATTATTTATATTACAACAGAACTTTGTATGTTTTTTTTGTTCTATGTATCCTCTTCATTGTGCGATCAATCATGTTTTGCAAAATCATGAAGTTGCAAGGTCCTATATTTTTAAATCTATGTAAATAATACACAGGGTTGATAGGATAGTCAGATACAGAGACATAGATATCTTGCAGTTTGATATGAATATCTGCATATTCACATGCAATAGGTGTTACTGTTTCTTGTATCTGGAATTAAAAATGACCAGAAAAAAATGTTCCCCACAAATTAAAACATTTTGGCATTAAATGGCATGTAAATGGGTCGTAATCTTTCAGAAATAATCATGACAAAAGACAAATTTGATTATTGCCCCAAAACGTCACGTTGGCAAAGCATTTTGTCTTGCACTCATCAGGACAATTCACAAGAACACCAAGTGTAAAGGAAACAACAATTTATCTGCATGGGAAGAGAGTGTTGAGTGGTTGGCAAGTGGACTCTGATTGATAAAGGTATTCTATGGAGTATGCACCAGTTAACTGATTACTTGACAGTTAACTGCCAAGCTTTGTTTAAATCCAAACTAGGCAACACGTGTCTTTTTTCAGTAATATTCAAGTTCTGTAATGCCAAATGATTATTTGTACAAGTCAAATTCTGGAATTGCTTGGAAAGTAGTCGTACCTAGTTAAGAATTAAGTACTGAATGTGTGACAGCATTATCTGGATCAAAACTTTCACTTTTTTTGCTTTTTCTCATTTAAAAGGTGATGTTGATGCTGCCCAAAGCAATCTACAGCATTGCTTAGAACAGAATCCTTCATATGCAGATGCCCACCTCCTGATGGCTCAGGTTTACCTGTCTCAAGAAAATTTTAAACTCTGCTCACATTCTCTGGAACTGTGTTTGAGTTATAATTTTGAGGTAAATTTAACAAATGTTTACTAAATAACGCTTGGACTGTTTTTGAGTTGAAATAGTACTGGTACAGATTTTTAAATTTAATTTGTAGTTCTCAATCCAATCTCTTTATTCCTAAAACAGTACAAGCATATTAAAATTAATTTAGACTCTATTTCTGTATTTTATTGCATATTTACTAAGTTCTGTGACCTAGAGCTTCTATTCATCCAATATGACAGTTTAACCCCATCATGGCAGGGCCATTGACCTCCACAGGGCTGTATCCCTGATCCAAGATGATTTTTTAGCTTGAGAGTCATTTGATTTTTCTAGACAGGCTCTCCATTCTAAATGTGTAATCTGCTGGAAGGAATGTGCTGTACAAACTTCAGAGGCCTGCTTTAGTGATGTGTGATCATACTGATTAAAGTTAGGGGGAAGGTAAAATAATAAATTTGGTTTGAAATGCAGCGCCTAAGCCTATGCGACTGATTGCATTGGATGCTTGCTATTTAAATTTAAAGAGCCATTCTGCTGCTAGCTAAGTCTGCATAATGGGTGGCAGGAATGTTATCCTCCAATGAGGGCGAGCGTGCAGGTGTGTGGAGGCCGGGATTATTGCTCCCGGCTAGCATGCTGGTTTGCCAGCACCATCCTGCAGCCAGGCCATTTTCTGGGAGATGGAAAGGCAGAGGATAGCAATGCTACTTCCTACCAACAATCAGCAGGTAGCCATTTAACAGCTACTAAAGGCCAATTAATTCCAATTGTCAAAGGCCAACTAGAGTTTTCCATTTGGGCTCTTAAGTGCCCCGAGGCATGGTGAGTAGGCTAGCTGCCTTCCAGTATCAGACTGTGGGAGGGAGCAATGTTGCAGGTGACATTTGGGGCCTTCCCCACTTACTTGACCCTTTCTCCCTCCATAGTGGTGACGTGGCTATGAATCTTTTATTTAAAAAATTTTTAAAGTTGGAGAGAGGGTGCTTTCGTCTGGAGGCACCCCCCACTCTCTTTTACCTGAAAAGGCAGCCTGCAGCTTTTCTTGTGCTAGCAGGCCTCATATTGGCTCTTTAGCTTCAAGATCCCACCTGCTGTCCTGAATTGGTTGACAAGCCTACTCTCTGGCCACTATTAGGCGATTATCATTGCTGGATGACTGTCTCCCACACTGAGATGTTGTTATCCTCATTTGACCCTGATGTTGAGGTCCTGTCCCAAAATCCTGCCCAGTGTTCATCTTTTTTAGACAACTGTTATAGAAAGTTTTAATGGATTTATTTTCACATGTTATGTGACAGGAGAATTCCCACTTTTTGAACCACCCTCCATGAGGCACTGTTTTTTAAAAATAAATTTAGAGAATAATTTATTTCCAATTAAGGGTTAATTTAGCATGGCCAATCCACCTACCCCGCACATCTTTTGGGTTGTGGGGGCGATTTCCCACTCAAAAACGGGGAGAATGTGCAAACTCTACATGGACAGTGACCCAGAGCCGGGATCGAACCTGGGACCTCGGCGCCGTGAGACATCAGTACTAACCACTGCGCCACCGTGCTGCCCTCCATGAGGCACTGTTGTCCAATCTCTGTTTCTTTTTGTGAATTTGTGCACAATCGTTCCTTTCTCCAGTCAGTGACATGTTGCATCATAAACTTACTCACCTGAATTAAGAAAGCCTTCCAAACTCCGGTGAAAAACCTGACTTTCTTATCTCTGTCTTAATAACTGTAATACTACAACTTTGTTATTGCTTTCAGTTTTTGTTTTAATTATATATTTTTAGAATGTAATTGCAACAGTTTCAGACAGGATAAGACTTTTGGTCCTTTTAGCCCACCACTGTCATTAATACTGACAAAGTTACATTTGTTCCATTGCCCTAAGAAGATAGTGCTGCACCTTCCTTCTTAGACTGCTGCAGTTCTTATGGAAATATAGACCAAAATAACGTTAGGTTGGCAGTACCATGGTTCTGAACGAGTGATGATTTTGAAGTCACAATAGTTCGCAACTTAGAGAAAAACTTGTGGCTGATGGTTTTCCTTCAATATTGCTGCATTTGTCCTTTTTGATGATGAGGATCCTAGCCCTGTGAGGTGCTGTTAAAGCAATCTTGGAGAGTTACTGCTGTGCATCCTTATAATTCAGGCTTGTACAACAGGTGGCTCACCAAGTGCCTCTATTTGGCCCCAAGGGCCAGTTTTCAAATTGTTGGTCAGTCACATAAATTGTAGCTGCTCCTCCAACCACAGGCCGATCCTCTTCCATGTTTGCTGCTAATAGGCTCACTAGTGAGCCTGGGGGAGGAAGCAGGTGTCATATCATGTAGAATCATATAATTTACAGTGCCGAAGGAGGTTATTCGGCCCATCAAGTCTGTACCGGCCCCTGGTAAGCACCCTGCTTAAGCCCACACCTCCACCCTATCCCTGTAGCCCAGCAACCCCACCCAACCATTTTGGACACTAAGGGCAAGAGAATGGTCAATCCATCTAACCACATCTTTGGACTGCAGGAGGAAACCGGAGCACCCGGAGGAAACCCACACAGTCACAGGGAGAACGTGCAGACTCCGCACAGACAGTGATCCAAGTCGAGAATCGAACTTGGGACCCTGGAGCTGTGAAGCAATAATGATAACCACTGTGCTACCGTGCCGCCCCGTGTCATTGCTAAAGCACCCCTCATCAGCATCCTGGGAGTTACTATTGACCAGAACTTAACTTAACCAGCCATATAGATACTGTAGTTACAAGAACAGGTCATAAACGTGGAACTCTGTGACAAATAACTCACTTCTTGACACTCCAGAGGCTGTTCACCATCTACAAGGTGCAAGTAAGGAATATGATCGGATACTGTCCACATGCCTGGATAAATGCACCTCTGACGATACTCAAGAAGCTCAACATCATCCAGGAAAGAACCGTCAACTTGATCATAATGCCTTAATGATTCAGACACCTTAAATTCGCTCCCTCCCACACCAAGCTGCTTTGCAGCAACTCGCAGTGCTCTTTTGACAGCACCTGCAGCCTTTACCACCTAAAGAATAAGGGCAGCAAGTTGCCGTCCCAGTCACACAACATCCTGATTTGGAATTCTATCGCTGTTCCTTCACCATTGCTAAATCAAAATCCTGAGACACCTTCCCTAACAGCACTGTGGATGTACCTCCACCACATGGATTACTACAGGTCACAGGGACAGCTTGCCACAGGCAATTAGGGATGGGCAATAAATGCTGGCCTTACCGGCAATGCTCATATCATATGAACGAATAAATAAAGGTCCTTTGAAATGCTTTTTTTCATTAGGAACACATGTTGCACAGTCTGACCTTTAGCAGGAGAATAATAAGCTGAAAACTGGGAAGGCTCGATTCTGTTCCTCTTATTTTAATTATTTCCCAATTTCAGGTTCGTGAACATCCCCTCTATCATTTGATTAGAGCCCAAACTCAGAAGAAAATGGGTGATGTGCAGGAAGCCATTAAGACCTTGAAGATAGCTGCAGGTTTACCTGCAATGAGGAAAACTGGAAGTGCATCGAAATCAAGAAGCAAAAAAATGGAATTTAATGCAACTGATCGTGTTTCAGTTTTTCTGGAGCTAGCAGATGCTCACCGTATGAATGGCGAACAGGTAATGCAAGAAGTTATGTTTCATCCCTTTCATTCATGCGGTTACTATCTCCAGACTTAACTATTCCACAACACTCCTGTCTGATCTCTCATATTCTACCATTACTGATGCTGGCAGTGTCTTAACTTGCACCAATTTCAGTTCCCCTATCAATCCTGTACTCCCTGACCTACATTGGCTCCCAGTCAAGCAACCTCCTGTAAGACACTCTTTAAAACATACCGCTTCGATCAAGCTTTCGGTCATCTGGTTTAATATCTTCTTATGGGTTCAATGTCATAGTGACCTGCCTTGATGTGTTTCATTATGTTAAAGGTTCTATAAGCTGTTGTAGGACATTCATTTTCGCAATACTGGTGATCTATAAATGCATGTCTTATAATGCAAATATTATTTGGATTTCACCTATTTATAATTTCTGCTTTGGTAAAATTAGTCTCCTGGATGCTAGAATATTGATAAAATTAACCTTTGTTATTAATCAAAAATTGTACTTAAGTATTGGTTGATAGCTTTGCATTTACATAAAACTGCATTCTCTATAGATTGTAATGAGATTCCACATCTTGTGCATGAAATGTAATTTGCATGCAGTTGTTTCACTAGCAACCTGTGAAATATATGATGATTTTCTCATAACACTAGAAAAACTGTTGTTTTTCTGTAGCATGAAGCTGCCAAAGTGATGCAAGATGCCATCAATGAATTCTCAGGTACCCCTGAAGAGTTACGTGTTACAATTGCCAATGCAGACCTTGCTGTTGTACGTGGGGATATAGAGTTGGCACTCGGTATGCTTCGAAATGTCACACCTGAGCAACCTTATTTTATTCAAGCAAAAGAGAAGATGGCTGCCATATACCTAAACCAGAGGAAAGATAAGCAGTTATATGCAAGCTGCTACAGGTGAAAGGTTTTTCCTTCAGAGCATGCAACATTTTCCTTATTTGTCTGTAATAAATTAAAAGTGAAAAATTGCTTCAACTTTCTTTTGGTAGTTCGTTTGTAAGTATAACTGAGGGTGATGTTAATTGCACTGAGGTCAACTAGTTACGTGACAGCCCCACTGCAGTTTCCCTTACTGGCAGTTAAAGGTTGGAAGTAGTAATACTTCTCACTAAGCAGAAAAATAACGCCAAGCTAACTAAATCCCCTTACAAAGATCACTCAAGGCGCTACCAACTTTGCTCTCTTCACACATATCAGGGAAGTCTTATGACTAACCCGCCCAGTGTGCGGGGAAATCAGCCATTGAATAACATTAAAAAAACAGAAAATGCTGGTTAAACTCAGCAGATCTGGCATTATCTGTGGAGAGAGAAACAGAGTAGACGTTTCGAGTCTGACTTCAGAACTGAAGAGGTATAGAAATGTAATGAATTATATATTTGGAGAAGGGGCAGAGAAGGTGAGGCAGAATAGAAGGTCAGGGATAGATCAGAGCTAAGGAGAGATTAACAAATTAACAAAGGTGTCATGGATACACGGCAAAGGGAGTATTTATGGTGACATTGAGGACTAAAGAAGTGCTCATAATGGTATAAAGGTAAGATAGCAGAATGCATTCATAGGAGAACAATGGTCAGTGCTCAGTGAAAGCAGAACTGAAAAACAAGTAACAGATGGCCCTGTGAGGGTGGCAGAGCTGGGGGGTGGTCGGTGTTTGCACTGGGACAAACCAAGGAAACAAAAAGGGTGTTCAAGAAGGAGGGGAACGTTTACAGTGTAATGTTGTTCTACTCAATCTTGAGTGGGCTGTAATGTGCCTAATCAGGAGATGATGTGCTGTTCCTCTACTTTGCATTTGGCTTCACAGTGAGGAGGGAGGAGTCAAAGGGGCAGATGTTGCACCTTCTGCGATTGCATGGTAAGGTGCTGTGATGAAGGGGATAAACGTTGGGGTGATGGAGGAGTGGACCAGGATGCCACAGACGGAATGGTATCTGGCGTGCCAATGGGAAGGGGGTGAATGAAAGATGTGTTTAGTGGTGGCATCATGCTGTAGTTAGGCGGAAATGGAGGATGATGAAATTTAAATATGAACGCTGGTGGGGTGAAAAGTGAGGGCAAGAGGGACCCTGTCATGATTCTGGGAATAAGGGGAAGGGGTGAGGGCAAAGATGTGGGCCATGGGTCAGACATGGTTGAGTGCTCTGTCAACTACAGTTGGGGGGCGGGTGGGTGGGGCAAAACACTGTTGAGCAAAAAGACAAACTTGTCAGAAACGCTGTTTTGAAAGGTAGCATCATTGAACAGATGAGGCAGGAGATACTGGGGGATTGGGATGGAGTCCTTTACAGGGAGCATGGTGTGAGGAACTGTAGTCGAGGTAAATCTGGGAGTCGGGTTTGTAATGAATATAGGTGATCAGCCAGAAACGGAGACAGAAAAGTATTGGTGGTCAGCCAGAAACGGAGACAGAAAAGTAAAGGAAAGGAAGGGAAGAATCAGAGTTGGACCATGTGAAGGTCAGAGAAGGGTGGAACTTGGAAGGAAAATCAATAAATTTTTCCAGGCATGAAGTCCCACCGATACAGTCATTATATTCATCGTTGCAACAAAGAAATAGTTGTGGAAGAGGGCTTAGACTGTGAACTTTCCCTCCATCTTGACCTTCCCTTGTTACTTGTTTCCTTGGTTTGCAAACACCCCCTTCACCCATCCTCACAGGGCCATCTGTCACTTGTTTTTCAGTTTTGCTTTCACCGAGCACTGACCTTTGTTCTCCTATTAACACATTCGACTATCTTACCTTTATGCTACTATTAACACTTCTTTAGCCCTTAATGACACCATTAACACTCCCTTTGTCTCGTGTCCGTGACATCTTAGTTGATCGCTCCTTAGCTCCGATCTATCTCTGACCTTCTATTCTGCCCCAGTGTCTGCACCCAGCTGTCCAACTATATACTTCATTAGATTTCTAATCTTCAGTTCTGAAGAAGTCATACGAAATGTTAACGCGGTTTCTCTCGCCACAGATGCTGCCAGACCTACTGAGTTCATCCAGCATTTTCCCTTTTTATTTCAGATTTCCATCATCCACAGTATTTTGCTTTCATTGAATACCATCGTTCTTTCACCCCATTCAGAGAAAAATGTTACTCCATTCTCTTCCCTCCCACATATTTCCTCTTTCCTTCTCTCTCCCTCTCTAGATTTGTACCTGGCTCCCCAGTTGTGTCCCAGCTTCTAACCCAACTTGATTTGAATATCACATTGTCCCTTGTGCAATGTCATGACAATTTGTCTAATACTCAAAAATTTCATCTGAGCAACACAGTATCATTACCTTATTGGTGCATTTACATGAAATAACGATGAAGGTAAATTAAGTTTCACAGAATCTGATGGAACTATATAATTTAAGTATGATTTTATTCTTTGTTTGCAGAGACTTGGTTGACAAACTTCCTGGACCTCACACCTATCTTTTGTTAGGTGATGCGTACATGAATATTCAAGAGGTGAAATATGTCTTATTATTACAACTAAATTTCTGTTAGTGTTGCCCATGTTCAGTTGATGACTATAAGTGTTATTTTCAGCAGATGGCACTGTCATGTGTGCGGGTGTGTTTATTCAGTGTCAACTTTCCATTTTAAGTTCCTATGACAACATTGATAATGGAAGCTGATTATCTAAATTTGTCAAGCAATAATTAATTCTCCCCCTGTCTCCCACCCCACCCCTCTCCGCCCCCACAACTACCAGCACCATAGGTCATGTTGTAGTGTCTTTTTAGTCTCCAATGTTCAAATCACAAGAGATGGGGCGGGATTCTCCCCTACCCGGCGGGGAGGGCGGTCCCGGCACTGAGGAGTGGCGTGAATCACTCCGGCGTCGGTCTGCCCGGAAGGTGCAAAATCCTCCGCACCTTCAGGGTCTAGGCCAGCGCTGGAGTGGTTTGTGCCGTGCCGGCTGGCGCGGAAGGGGCTTAGCGCCACGCCAACCGGCGCCGGAGGACCTCCTACGGCCGGCGCGAGTTGGCACATGCGTGGGAGCGCCAGTGTGTGCTGGTGTCATCCCAGTGCAAGGGCAGGTGGGGTTCATCTCCGCGCTGGCCATCGCGGACTGTTACACCGTCCGGCACGGAGGAATAGAGTGCCCCCACGGCACAGGCCTGCCCGTGGATAAGTGGGCTACGATCGCGGGCCAGGCCACCATGAAGGCACCCCCCGGGGCCAGATTCCCCCCGCGTCCCCCGAGGATCCCAGAGCCAGGTCCCGCCGGGAAATACCTGTCGTAACATATGCCGGCGGCACCGGACGAAAACGGGCGGCCACTCGGCCCATTGCGGGCCGGAGAATCGCCGGGGGGGGGCTGCTGCCAACGGCCCCTGACCGGCGCAGTGCGATTCCCGCCCCGCCAAATCCCCGGTGCCGGAGAATTCGGCAGCCGGCGATGGCGGGCAGCACGGTAGCACTGTGGATAGCACAACTGCTTCACAGCTCCAGGGTCCCAGGTTCGATTCCGGCTTGGGTCACTGTCTGTGCGGAGTCTGCACATGCTCCCCGTGTGTGCGTGGGTTTCCTCCGGGTGCTCCGGTTTCCTCCCACAGTCCAAAGATGTGCAGGTTAGGTGGATTGGCCATGATAAATTGCCCTTAGTGTCCAAAATTGCCCTTCGTGTTGGGTGGGGTTACTGGGTTGTGGGGATAGGGTGGAGGTGTTGACCTTGGGTAGGGTGCTCTTTCCAAGAGCCGGTGCAGACTCGATGGGCCGAATGGCCTCCTTCTGCACTGTAAATTCTATGATTCACGCCGCCTCCCCGGAGATTCTCAGAGAATCCCGCCCAAGGACTCGTGATTGTCATTTTTTCTTAATTTTTGTGCCCTGCCTTCTATTGTATGGAGATATTTGCAGTTCCACAGAGTACATGCATGAGAGGTTAAGTACTCCTAGAAGAGTTTATATTAAAGTTAACTAAATGTGTGCAGGATTTGAGGGTCGGCTAATGTATCTACCAATCTATCCAAGTGGATAATCTAGCACACATGCAACATAGTTTAATTTAACATTTTATTATACATTTAATTGTGTTTTAATAGATTATGCTGTGAAACTGACACTTTCTATTCCATTGCAGCCTGAAAAAGCCATTGATGTATATGAACAAGCTCTGAAGAAAAATCCAAGAGATGGAACTTTGGCTAGCAAGATTGGAAAAGCTCTCATTAAAACACACAATTACACAAAGGTCAGTTATAAGACGTTTTTCTGTATTAGACCAGAAGCTGCCCAATTGAATTCATATTGTGAACTATGATGTTTATTGTTATTCTGTTCTTAAACAATAGTTAATGTAAATTGTATGGAATAGTAAATTACCTCCTGATCAAATTCTTCTTCAATGAATGTTCATTTATTGACTGCTGTTTACAGTAATGTGGGAATCAGATTATTATAAATTAGTTTTTAAAAGACAAATAATTATCTGATCTCTCCAAACGATTCAGAAGTTAAAATTATTCTATGATGTATCAAGCCATAAAGGTAACAGAATAATTCAGGTTTGAGTCCTCCAGGACAGTCCTGAGGGAGTGCTGCACTGCAGAGGTGCTATCCTTTGGATGAGATGTTAATCCGAGACCCCATCTACAGCCTTGGGTGGATGTAAAAAATCCCATGGCACCATTTGAAAGAAGAACAGCATTTATCACTATTCCTGACCATAGGGGCTTTTCACAGTAACTTCATTGCAGTGTTAATGTAAGCCTACTTGTGCCAATAAAGATTATTATCATTAGTATTAACTATCCTATAATGTACATCACAAATATAGATTATCTGGTCATTATCACTTTGCTGTTTGTAGGAATTTGCTGTGCATAAGTTAGTTGCCTCATTTCCTACATAAAACCACAGAAAAGGTACAGCACAGAAGTAGGCCATTCGGCCACCTTGTCCATGCCAGCCCGAGGACGCCCAGGTGGCCCTTTCTAATCCTACCGTCCTGCACCTGTTCCATAGCCCTGTAGCTTCCAGCACTTAAAATGCAGATCCAGGTACTTTTGAAAAGAGTTTAATGTCTCTGCCTCCACCACCAACTAGGGTGGCAAATTCCAAACTCCCATTGCACCCTTTGAGCAAAATAAGTTCTTCCTCGTGTCCCCTCTACACCTTCTGCCACTTATCTTGAATCATGTCCCCTGATTCTAGAATTCTCCACCAAAGGAAACAATTTTATCCTGTCCACTCGATCTCTTCCCCCTCATAATTTTGTACACCTCAGTTAAGTCATCCAGCCTTCTTTGTTCCAAGGAAAAATAACCCCAAACTATCCAATCTATCCTCATAGCTGCACTTTCCCCAGAGCAATTGTGTCCTTCCTGTAATGTAGTGACCAGAATTGCACACGGTACTCCAATTATGACCTCACCAGCGCTTTATACAATTCCAACATTACATCCTTACTTTTACTCTGCCAATGAAGAAGAGCATTACAACAGTGAATGCATTTCAAAAGTACTACATTGGGTGTAAAGATGTCTGGTGGTCATGAAAAGTACTACATAAATGCATGTCTTTTTTTCTTATTTTCTTAATTTTTCCTCAAAAGGCAATTAATTATTATGAAGCTGCAGTGAAGACTGGTCAGCAGAATTTCCTTCGTTATGACTTAGCTGAGCTCCTGCTTAAGCTTCGACAGTATGAGAAGGCAGAAAAGGTGGTACTGCAGTCATTAGAACATGATTATGGTATGATTTACTTTATAAGGGGGTGAATTGGTTCACTTTTATTATTCAAATTTAGTAACAAAATTAAATCATTTAACTATATCTAACTTTATAAGTCATATATAAAAAATTACTTTTATTATGTTGCAAAAATATCCTCTTAAGTTTACACAGGAAGGGAGTGGCAGGACAACCACATTATATTGTACCTACAATATTTGCCTTTTTTATGTTTTAGTTGCTTTAGATTTAGAATTTAAAGATTGAGTTGTTTTTAAATATCATGAAAATACAATTGAAAATTAGGAACATTCATCAATTCCCCTTTTTATTTGATTTTCGACTTGGGAGTATAGCATAGTATATTGGCTACATGCTACAGAATCTGTCCCACCTTTAACTGAAGGTGAAAATCATTCGGTTTCTGTAACAGGAAGTCAATTTGTAATACAGATTTATTTTTATTATACCCAGGTGGCAAATTGAAAGGCTGTCCCATAATTTAGTTAAAATGCTGAATTCACAAATAGTTCATTTATTAGGCTGTAATAACTGTTAAGTGAATAATGAACCTGTTTCATTCATGAAATCCTTTTCATCATTTATTGCTGGATGACACAAAAGTAGAAACTTTCAAGATAGGCAGTTGTCCTGCGAACAGGTTAAATAGATAGTGAAATAGAAGCGGATGAAGGAAAATGTGATAAATGATGGGCTCAGTTCTCCAGCCTCGCTATGCTATCGCTCAAGTGAAACGAGACCAGTGAATAGCGGGTGAGGCAGAAAATGAGAACCGTGCTAGGCGCCAAACAGTTTGTGATGCAACCGACCCACTCCCATAGGCAAAATTGAGATCTCGCCGTAGGGTGGCGAGAAACCAGTTATCACCACTTAAGCCCGATTTCCATATAATTAACTCGAGACGCTCCGTATCCAACGGCCTCCCAACAGCCAGTGGCCTCTCCAGCAAGTGGTCCTGCTGGTACTGCTTTTGACAAATGTGAACCCGGAGAATGGCTTCTGTGGGGAGCCGCGGAGGTGAGTACCCATCTTTGCTCACAGGCAAATGATGCCCGTGCATAGTCTGGCTCTGCCATGATATCCCCTGGTCTACACCATTGCACGATGCCCTCGGCGATGCTCCTCAGTGATTGGGCCATGCCCTACAGTGCCTCGGCAATGGCCACTTATGACTTGGACAAGCTCTGCCGCCCCTCGACCATTCCCATCTGTGAGCGGGACATTTCCCACAGAACCTCATCAAGGTCAGCCTGGCACTGGGTGACATCCCCCAGAGAGGCAGACATACTGCTGACACCCTCTGCCATGGCCATCACCAACTGCACGACACCTTGGACACCTTCACTAATGGTGCTGACGTCTTGCACTCCACAAGTCTCTCCACAGCAGTCGCCATCCTAGCAGTGTTGGCATCCATGCCACGCATTGCTGGTGATATCTCCTGCGGCCATAGCCGCTGGAACTCCTCCAAGTGGCTATGGATCTGCTGGAGTGACTCTGACATTTCCCACTGAATGTCCCGGCCGCACCTTAACGTCTCCAGGATGACCTCTTCCACAGGTTCAGCATCAGTCTGGGACCCAGCAGACCACCGACTGCTGTCTCGCCTGGTGGTTCCTGCCTTCACCTGATGTACATCAGCAGCAGTGTGGTCCTCACCAGATTGTGCCCCCAGAAGCCTGTCCACTAATGTCCCACCGAGGTGCATGTATCTGCGCTGGTGGAGGATGGGGGTAACAGCTATAATATGGCTAGTATGGTGGCATCCTCGGAGCTCTTCTCTGAGTGGTCTCATGCCAGACTGGAGAGGGTGCCAGCTGGAATGGGCCGGTGCCGTTGGCTGAAAGACCTGCGGGAGAATGTGAGAGGGATGGGTCAGTCAGGAAGGCTATAACAACGTTTGACAGGTCCTCGGGGGCCAGGTGGTTCCTCACCTCTGCGGCATCCGTCAGCCTCTGCATTGATGAACGCCCTGTCCTTGGCCACACCGGTCATCTCCAGGGCAGGCTCTTCGAAGGTGGTTAGGATACTGATATCTGGCACACCAAGTGCAGCTTAGGTGCTGCTCGATCTTTTTAGCGTGGTCCCGGCGAATCAGCTGGCGAGCCTTCGTTTGCGGCGAGGAGCCTGTGAAGCTTCGTTAAGTGGAGCAATTAACGTTGAATAGCATTGCCGGCCTCGCTGGGCCAAGTGCCGGGAGGCTCGCGGCAATTTCCGCTCGCTACAACATCTAGAAATCTTTCCGGAGAATTGCGTCCAATGTTGAGTAAAATTTACAAAACAGAAATTACTTGTTTTTATTCATTTATGGGATTTGGGCATCGCCGGTTAAGTCATCATTCATTGCCCATTCCTAGTTGCCCTTCCAAAGATGGTAGTGAGCTGCCTTCTTGAACCACTGCAGTTCCTGAGGTATAGATACACCCACAGTGCTGTTAGGCAGGGTGTTCCAGGATTTTGACCCAGCGACAGTGAAGGAACGGCAATATATTCCAAGTCAGGATGGTGGGTAACGTCCAGGTGGTGGGGTTCCCAGGTATCTGCTGCTGTTGCCCTTGTAGATGGTAGTGGTTTGGGGTTTGGAAGATTTGTTTGTGTGATTAATAAGAGAACAAAATTTATTTTTATATCATATTTTGGATCTTCAATCTTTTACAGTGAGTGACCTTCAAGCTTTAATGCAAGATGCACGATATCTGATGCTTCTTGCAAAAATGTACAGTAAGAAGGAGAAGACTGATGATGCCATCCTAGCATTGCAGAGGGTGAATAGACTTTATTTTGTTTATTATTTGTCTGCATATTGATAGGTAATTTAATTTTTTTTAAGTTTAAAATCTTCAAATAATGCCTGCAAGGTCAATGGCCAGAATTCTCTGGCTGTTCGCTGGTCGCGTGATTCTCTGGTCCCCCGTCAGCGCACCCCTGCCTGCAAGTTTCGTAGCAGCACAGGGGCTTCAATGGGAATTCCCTGACAGTGTCCGGAGCAGAGAAACTCACAGACTGCGAACGGCGCCCTACCCCCGCCGCTGAGAAGCAGGCGAATGGGAGGCTGGAGAATCCTGCCCAATATGTATGGTGAAATGAATGCCCTAATCATGTTTCTTTAATAGCATTATCTTCCTTTGCTCAAATTAGAATGCATTACTAGAGTGCATAAAATCTTTGTACAAAAATAAAAATATGGCAAAATTACTTTTTTGTGTCCATATTTTCTGGCTTTTTCATATTATAGTGCTATAGATATCATAGACTCATACAGCACAGAAGCACGCCACTCAACCCACTCTGCCGGTTTTGAGGAGAACCTATCTATTTGTCTCACTTCCCTACACTTTTGAAATATGTAGCACACACACTTTTGAAAGTTACTGCTGACCCTGCTTTCTCCAATCCTTCAGGCATTGCATTCCAGATCACCATGACTCAATGCAGAAAGTAATTTCTCCTCAACTGCCCTCCGGTCTATTTAAATCTTAAATTTAGTTCCTCCAGGGCCGATCCAGCAGCCACAGAGTACAGTTTTTCTTTCTTTTTAACAAAATGCTAAATGATTTTGAACAACCCTATCAAATCTGTCAAATACTTTTTAAGCATACTGGATATGACAGATGTATAATTTAATCAAGGTAAGAATAACAAAAATTGATTCAAGCTATTGAGGTTTAAATTTGAATCTAGGACCTATTCGGGTTAGTTTTTATTTCCTCATGTTGTGGTACATGGTCAGTGTTCCTTTACTTCCTGTTCAAGCAGGAATCTCTCCATTTATTTTATAAATATAATTCAAGTCTGAATTTATGCTGCCTGGTAGCATTCATTCATAACAGCTTAACATCTAAAGTAACCTAAGGCTTTAATCATGTACTCTATTTATCATTTTCTGGGAGCAAAGTAAAGCTTTTGGATATTCAATGCTCTAATTATCTTCATGAGTTTAAAATATCTTTATCTTCTGCCTTTTTATTATTTCATTTGTTTTTCTTCAGTGTCTTCATCTGTTGATTTTAAAACTTAGTGCTCTTGTTGAACTCAGTCCAGTGCATCGGTTTTTGAAATAAAGCAGTAAAAAATAGGAATTATTCCATATAGCTTTCCTTTCCCAAATTCCAAACCCTTGAATAGTTTCCAAGTCTCCTGTGTGGTGCTTTGTCAAAGTCTTTGAACGTAGACTACATCCACTGTGTTTCCCATCCCCAATTTATCGTACGTGTCACCTTCTCAAGGAACTTGTTCATGATTGTCAAACACAAAATCTTCCTTTCTGAAATATGTATTCTCAACTAATTATTTTCTCTTCGAAAGCTGTTAAATTGCTTGTTCTTTATTCCCCTTGTTTCTCTTTGTAAAAAAATGCTTGGCCACTCTCTAGTCTTCTGGCACACATCATTGCGTACACAATCTTGAAATCTAATTTCTGGGACCTCGACTATGACTTTTCCAATTTCCCTCAAGATTATTCGATGTATACCCATCAGACCCTGTTGTTATCTTCTCTTAGCTTAAATAAATTGTTAATTAAATCTCTCATGTCACTTTTGACTAATTCATAATCTACTGCCTCTCTATTGTCATTCTGATTTGCAGAAACTAATATCTCTGCTAATTTCCAATTAGTTAGACATAGTACAGTGTTCCAGACCATGTTAACCCATTCCCCTTGGTTGTTTAAATACATCATAAACTAATCTGCAACCAGATTCCCTGCATGGGATCGAATAGGTATTTCTCATATCCATATATTTTTAGTCGGAATTCTTAGCTATTCTGAATCTCTGTAGAATCTTGAAATTTTCTTTGGTGTCCCTCTGATATTTTTTGATCCTCCAGTTCTATTGCTTGTCATGTAAGTTAGAGTACATGTTCCTTTATTTGGTTATATAAATGTTGGATGAACTAAAGAGTTCACATTTATTAATCATAGGATCCCTACAATGCCAAAGTTGGCCATTCGGCCAATCGAGTCTGCACCGGCCCTTGGAAAGAGCACGCTACCTAGGCCCACACCCAAACCCTATCCCTAGCCAAGTCTCAACTTTTGGACACCAAGGGGCATTTTAAGACAGCCAATTCACTTAACCTGCACATCTTTGGACTGTGGAAGGAAACCGGAGCACCCGGAGGAAATCCACACTAGCACGGGGGGGGGGGGGGGGGGGGGGGGGGGGAGTGCAAACTCCACACAGACAGCCACCCAAGGCCGGAATTGAACCCGGATACCTCGCACTTTGAGGCAGCAGTGCTGACCACTGTGCCAGTGTGCTGCCCCTAAGAAAAGCATGTCATTATTATTTGAAGTTACTTATTACATTTGCTTGATTTGTTCTGTTTGACAGCACGCTTGATAGAATGCTTTTGGAAAAATGGGGACAGCATAAATTCTGCTTCAAATTGCAATTATTTGTCAATGTAATGCTCAAATGAATCCTTGTTTTCAGCAAGCTAAAGTTTAAAGTAATTTGTTGGTCTTTGTGTAAAAAAAAAAACAGTCTATCATTGTACCTCATATTAGCGGTTTAATAAGTCATGTGCTGAAGGGGAAATCATGCTTGACAAATCTGTTGGAATTCTTGGAAGATGTAACTAGTACAGTTGACAAAAGGAAGCCAGTCGAAAGGGAATATTTGGACTTTCAGAAGGCGCTTGACAAAGTCCCGCATAAGAGATTATTGTGCAAGATTAAAGCGCAGGGGATTGAGGGAAGTGTATTGAGGTGGATAGAAAACTGGTTGGCAGAGATGAAACAAAGAGTAGGAATTAATGAGTCCTTTTCAGATTGGCAGGCAGTAACTATTGGGGTGCCACAGGGATCGGTGCTGGGACACCAGCTATTCACAATATATAGTAATGATTTGGATGAGGGAACAAAATGATCATCTCAAAGTTTGCAGATGATACCAAGTTGGGTGGGAGGATGAACTGTGACGAGAATGCAGGGATCCTACTGCATGATCTGAACATAGAACATTACAGCGCAGTACAGGCCCTTCGGCCCTCGATGTTGCGCCGACCTGTGAAACCACTCTAAAGCCCATCTACACTATTCCCTTATCGTCCATATGTCTATCCAATGACCATTTGAATGCCCTTAGCGTTGGCGAGTCCACGACTGTTGCAGGCAGGGCATTCCACTCCCTTACTACTCTCTGAGTAAAGAACCTACCTCTGACATCTGTCTTATATCTATCTCCCCTCAATTTAAAGCTATGTCCCCTCGTGCTAGACATCACCATCCAAGGAAAAAGGCTCTCACTGTCCACCCTATCCAATCCTCTGATCATCTTGTATGCCTCAATTAAGTCACCTCTTAACCTTCTTCTCTCTAACGGAAACAGCCTCAAGTCCCTCAGCCTTTCCTCATAAGATCTTCCCTCCATACCAGGCAACATTCTGGTAAATCTCCTCTGCATCCTTTCCAATGCTTCCACATCCTTCCTATAATGCGGCGACCAGAAATGCACGCAATACTCCAAATGCGGCCGCACCAGAGTTTTGTACAGCTGCAACATGACCTCATGGCTCCGAAACTCAATCCCTCTACCAATAAAAGCTAACACACCGTACGCCTTCTTAACAACCCTCTCAACCTGAGTGGCAACTTTCAGGGATCAATGTACATGGACACCGAGATATCTCTGCTCATCCACACTGCCAAGAATCTTACCATTAGCCCAGTACTCTGTCTTCCTGTTATTCCTTCCAAAATGAATCACCTCACACTTTTCTGCATTAAACTCCATTTGCTACCTCTCAGCCCAGCGCTGCAGCTTATCTATGTCCCTCTGTAACTTGTAACATCCTTCCGCACTGTCCACAACTCCACCGACTTTAGTGTCATCTGCAAATTTACTCACCCATCCTTCTACGCCCTCCTCCAGGTCATTTATAAAAATGACAAACAGCAGTGGCCCCAAAACAGATCCTTGTGGTACACCACTAGTAACTGGACTCCAGTCTGAACACTTCCCATCAACCACCACCCTTTGTCTTCTTCCAGCTAGCCAATTTCTGATCCAAATCTCCCTGAATCCCATGCTTCCGTATTTTCTGCAGTAGCCTACTGTGGGGAAACTTATCAAACGCTTTACTGAAATCCATATACACCACATCAATTGCTTTACCCTCATCCACCTGTTTGGTCACCTTCTCAAAAAACTCAATAAGGTTTGTGAGGCACGACCTACCCGTCACAAAACCATGTTGACTGTCTCAAATCAAATTATTCCTTTCCAGATGATTATACACCCTATCTCTTATAAACCTTTCCATGATGTTGCCCACAACAGAAGTAAGGCTCACTGGTCTATAGCTACCGGGGTTGTCTCTACTTCCCTTCTTGAACAAGGGGACAACATTTGCTATCCTCCAGTCTTCTGGCACTATTCCTGTAGACAAAGACGACTTAAAGATCAAAGTCAAAGGCTCAGCAATCTCCTCCCTAGCTTCCCAGAGAATCCTAGGATAAATCCCATCCGACCCAGGGGACTTATCTATTTTCACACTTTCCAGAATTGTTAACACCTCCTCATTATGAACCTCAAGCCCTTCTAGTTTAGTAGCCTGAATCTCAGTATTCTCCTCGACAACATTGTCTTTTTCCTGCGTGAATACTGACGAAAAATATTCATTTAGCACCTCTCCTATCTCCTCGGACTCCAAGCACAACTTCCCAATACTGTCCTTGACTGGCCCTACTCTTACCCTAGTCATTCTTTTATCCCTGACATATCTATAGAAAGCTTTAGGGTTATCCTTGATCCTACCTGCCAAAGACTTCTCATGTCCCCTCCTGGCTCTTCTTAGCTCTCTCTTTTGGTCCTTCCTAGCTAACTTGTAACTCTCGAGCGCCCTAACTGAACCTTCATGTCTCATCTTTACATAAGCCTCCTTCTTCCTCTTGACAAGTGTTTCGACTGCCTTAGAGAGAAGAAGGTTAAGAGGTGACTTAATTGAGGCGTACAACAGGTTGGCAACAACAGGTTGGGCAAGTGGGCAAATCCATGGCAGATGTGGTACAATTTGGATAAGTGTGAGGTTATTCACTTTGGAAGCAAAAACAAGAAGGCAGATTAGTATTTGAATGGTGTAAATTGGAAGAAGGCAGTGTGCAGTGGGACCTGGATGTCCTTGTGCACCAGTCGCTAAAGGTAAGCTTGCAGGTGCAGCAGGGGCGAAAGAAGGCTCTTGGTATGTTAGCCTTCATTGCACAAGGTTTCAAGTAGAGGAGCAGGGAAGTCCTATAACACCAAGTTAAAGTCCAACAGGTTTGTTTCGAATCACTAGCTTTTGGAGCGCAACTCCTTCCTCAGCTTCCTCCGAAAGCTAGTGATTCCAAACAAACCTGTTGGACTTTAATCTGGTATTGTAAGACTTCTTACTGTGCCCACCCCAGTCCAACGCCAGCATCTCCACATCATGGCAATTATACAAGGCCTTGGTGAGGCCACACCTGGAATATTGTATGCAGTTTTGGTCTCCTTTTCTGAGGAAGGATGTTCTTGCTCTCGTGGGATTCCAGGGATGGCGGGACTCTCGTATGAGGAGAGATAGACTAGGTAAGATTGTTCTTGCTGGAGTTCAAAAGAATGAGATGGGATCTCATAGAGACTTATAAAATTCTAACAGGACAAGGCAGGGTAGATGTAGGAAAGATGGTTCCTGATGGTGGGTGTGCCCAAAACCAGGGGTCACAGTCTGAGGATTCAGGGTAACCATTTCGGACAGAGATGAAGAGACATTTCTTCACCGAAAGAGTGGTGAGCCTATAGAATTCATTGCCGGACTTCCGGTTGTGGCGATGACCAGCTAAGCCGCACGTTTCGGCGGCTCCAGCGGACCTTCGGGCTCTTTTAAGAGCCCCAACGGGAAAATTTCTTTTTGACGAAACCCGGTGTGGGGTGAAGCAATGGGGAGTCCCCCCCCCCCCCCCCCCCCCCCCCCCCCCCCCCCAGTGGTAAAGAAAAAGATCGGCGGCGGCGGCCAGATCTCGGAGAATCCTCGAGGGCAGCGGCAGAGGAAAGAAAGGAACAAGATGGCGTCGGAGGGAGCCCAGGCGACATGGGGGACCGGACCAGGTGTGTGTAGCTGCTAAAAAAGGAGGTGCTGGCCCCGATGCTACAGGCAATCGAGGGGCTTAAAGAGACACAAAAGGCCCAGGAGATAGAGCTCCGTGTGGTGGAGCAGAAGGTAACGGACAACGAGGATGAGATCCTGGGCCTAGCGGTCAAAATGCAGACACACGAGGCGCTCCATAAGAAGTGCATCGAAAGAATTGAAGTCCTGGAAAATAGATCAAGGAGAAAGAACCTCCTGATCCTGGGTCTCCCCGAGGGAGTGGAAGGAACTGACGGCGGGGCTTATGTGAGCACGATGCTACGCTCGCTAATGGGAGCTGAGGCCCCCTCGGGCCCCTTGGATGTGGAACGGGCCCACCGGGTCCCTGCGAGGAGACCAAAGGCTGGAGAACCACCTCGGGCGATGATCGTGCGATTTCACCGCCTCAATGACAGAGAGGTGGTTCTGAGATGGGCCAAGAAGGTACGAAATAGCAGATGGGAGAATGCGGTGGTATGAGTGTATCAGGATTGGAATGCGGAGGTGGCGAGAAGGAGGGCGAGTTTCAATCGAGCCAAGGAGGTGCTGCATAAGAAGAAAGTGAAGTTCGGGATGTTGCAGCCGGCGCGATTATGGGTCACGCACCAGGATAGACATTACTATTTTGAAACGTCGGAAGAAGCATGGACCTTCATTCAAAAAGAGAAACTGGACCAGAACTGAGGGACTGATGTTGGAGGGGAAACGACAATGCTGATGTATAGAGGTGTAAATTGGGGAGGGGGGACACTGAGAAATGTGGGCGCCGGTGGGGGGGAAAAAGAGACACAGGCGGGAGATGGGGAATGGGAACGGGGCGGTAGGTTCTAGAAAGCGCGGGGTTTCTTTTTCTTTTCCCGCGCCAGAGAGATGATGGCGGGAAGATAGGCGCAAGGAGGATGGAAGTTCCTCACACGGGGGGTCAAGGAGAGAGCGGGAGAAGCCGGGGTCAGTTGAGGTCAGCTGACTTTCGGAAGCAATATGGGGGGAGTAACCATGCTAGATGGGGATCGTGCGGGGGGGGGGGGGGGGGGGGGGGACGGGACAACAACTGGGTTGCTGCTGCTGTGATCGAAAGGGAGCTGGTAAGAGAAAAGGTGGTCGAGGCGGGAATGCGCCACCTGGGGGACGGGTGGGTGCGCGGAACCGGGACGTGGGACTGGCCCACGGAGGGTGATGGCTAGTCGACAGGGATGGGGGGCGGGCAGCCCTCCAGTCCGGCTGATCACGTGGAACGTGAGAGGCCTAAATGGGCTGATTAAGAGGGCCCGAGTGTTCGCGCACTTAAAAGGACTGAAGGCAGACGTGGCCATGCTTCAAGAGACGCATCTGAAGGTGGCGGACCAGGTTAGGTTAAGGAAAGGATGGGTGGGACAGGTGTTCCACTCAAGGCTGGACGCAAAGAATAGAGGGGTGGCCATATTGGTGGGGAAGGGGGTGCCGTTCGAGGCTAGGAACATTGTAGCGGACAGCGGGGGCAGATATGTGATGGTGAGTGGCAGACTGCAGGGAATGGAGGTCGTGCTGGTCAACGTATATGCCCCGAACTGGGATGATGCGGGATTTATGAAGCGGATGCTGGGACGCATCCCGGACCTGGAGGTAGGAAACCTGGTAATGGGGGGGGACTTCAACACCGTGCTAGACCCAGGGTTAGATAGATCTAGATCCAGGACCGGAAGAAGGCCGGCAGCGGCCAAGGTGCTTAGGGGGTTTATGGACCAAATGGGGGGAGTGGATCCGTGGAGATTTGCTAGACCGCTGGCCAAAGAGTTCTCCTTTTTCTCCCATGTCCATAATGTATACTCCCGGATAGATTTCTTCGTTTTGGGAAGGTCACTGATTTCGAGGGTGGAAGGAACGGCGTACTCGGCCATAGCTGTTTCAGACCATGCCCCACATTGGGTGGATCTGGAACTAGGAGAGCAGAGGGAACAGCGTCCACTCTGGCGACTGGATGTGGGATTATTGGCGGATGAGGGAGTCTGTGGAAGAGTGCGCGGATGTATCGAAAGGTAGCTGGAGGCCAATGATGAGGGGGAGGTCCGAGTGGGGGTAGTATGGGAAGCGCTGAAGGCGGTGGTCAGGAGAGAGTTGATCTCCATCAGGCTTCACAAGGGGAAAACAAAGGCCAAAGAGAGGGAAAGATTACTGGGGAAGATTTTGAGTGTGGATAAAAAATATGTGGAGGCCCCGGACGAAGGACTATATAGGGAGAGGCGAAGACTCCAGACGGAGTTTGACCTGCTGACCACAGGGAAGGCAGAGGCACAGTGGAGGAAGGCACAGGGGATGAGATATGAATATGGGGAAAAGGCGAGTCGCCTGTTGGCCCACCAGCTTCGTAAGAGGACAGCGGCGAGGGTTATAGGGGGAGTTAGGGATGAAACGGGAACCACGGTGCAGAGAGCAGGGAAGGTAAATGAGGTATTCAAGACCTTTTATGAGAGGTTATCTAGGTCCCAACCCCCGGAGGGAAAAGAGGGGATGCAGCAGTTTCTGGACCAACTAAGGTTCCCGAGGGTGGAGGAGCAGGAGGTGGCAGGCCTGGGGGCGCCAATTGGGGTGGACGAGGTGACCAAAGGGCTGGGGAACATGCAGGCAGGGATGGCCCCGGGACCTGACGGGTTCCCAGTGGAATTTTACAGGAAAAACATGGACTTGTTGGCCCCGCTGCTGGTAAGAACCTTTAGCAAGGCCAGAGAAGGGGGGACCCTACCCCCGACAATGTCGGAGGCGATCCTGAAGCGAGATAAAGACCCGCTGCAATGCGGGTCTTATAGGCCTATCTCGCTCCTGAATGTGGACGCCAAGTTGTTGGCAAAAGTGCTGACTATGAGGATAGAGGATTGTGTCCCGGGGGTGGTGCACGAAGATCAGACCGGGTTCGCAAAGGGGAGACAATTGAATGTCAACGTGCGACGGCTATTGGGGGTAATAATGATGCCCCCAGCAGAGGGGGAGGCAGAGATAGTGGCGGCAATGGATGCAGAGAAGGCATTTGATAGGGTAGAGTGGGAGTATCTATGGGAGGTGCTGAGGAGGTTCGGGGAGGGGTTTGTCAGCTGGGTTAGACTTCTCTATGGGGCCCCAATGGCAAGTGTAGTGACAAATCGGCAAAGGTCGGAGTATTTTCGACTACACAGGGGAACAAGACAGGGATGCCCGCTGTCCCCATTACTGTTCGCGCTGGCAATTGAACCACTGGCCATAGTGCTGAGAGGCTCCAGGAAATGGAGAGGGGTGCTTAGAGGGGGAGAGGAACACCGAGTGTCACTCTATGCGGATGACCTCCTGCTGTATGTGGCGGAGCCAGTGGGGGGGATGACAGAGGTTATGCAGATATTGAGGGAGTTTGGAGATTTCTCGGGATATAGGCTTAACATGGGAAAGAGTGAGCTTTTCGTGATACACCCTGGGGACCAGAGTAGAGGGATAGATGGCCTGCCGCTAAGGAGAGTGGAAAGAAACTTCCGATACCTGGGGATTCAGATAGCCAGGAGCTGGGGAACCTTACACAGACTCAATCTGACTCGGCTGGTGGAGCAAATGGAAGAGGATTTCAAAAGGTGGGATATGCAGCCGCTGTCACTGGTGGGCAGAGTGCAGGCGATTAAGATGATGGTCCTCCCGAGGTTCCTATTTGTGTTTCAATGTCTCCCTATATTGATCACTAAGGCCTTTTTCAAAAAAATAGATAGGAGCATCATGAGCTTCGTGTGGGCAGGGAAGGCCCACAGGAGGGAGGGAGGGAGTTCCTGCAACGTAGCAGGGACAGAGGGGGACTGGCGTTGCCGAATTTGGGCGACTATTACTGGGCCGCCAATGTGGTGATGATCCGTAAGTGGATGATAGAGGGAGAGGGAGCGGCGTGGAAGAGGCTGGAGATGGCGTCCTGTAAAGGAACAAGCTTAAAAGCGCTGGTGACGGCGCCACTACCGCTCTACCCGAAAAGGTTTACTACAAACCCAGTGGTGGCGGCAACATTACGTATCTGGGGGCAATGGAGGCGATATGGGGTGTGCTGGGAGCCTCGGTGTGGTCCCCGATCAGGAACAACCATAGGTTTTGCCCCAGGGAGGTTGGACGGAGGGTTCCAGAGCTGGCACCGGGCAGGAATTAGGAGAGTGGGAGACTTATTTATAGATGGGACGTTTGCGAGCTTGGGAGCGCTAGAGGAAATGTATGAGCTGCCTCCGGGGAATATCTTTAGGTATATGCAGGTGAGGGCGTTCACGAGACAACAGGTGAGGGAATTTCCGCTGCTCCCGACACAGGGGATCCAGGATAGAGTGCTTTCGGGGGGGTGGGTCGGAGAGGGCAAAGTGTCCGAAATATACCGGGAGATGAGAGAAGAGGGGGAGGAGCTGGTAGAGGAACTGAAAGGAAAATGGGAAGCAGAGCTCGGGGAGGAGATTGAGGAGGATTTGTGGGCTGATGCCCTAAGTAGGGTAAATTCCTCTTCCTCGTGTGCCAGGCTTAGCCTGGTCCAATTTAAGGTGCTACATAGAGCGCACGTAACGGGAGCGAGGTTGAGCAGGTTCTTCGGAGTGGAGGACAAGTGCGGGAGGTGCGGGGGAAGCCCGGCGAACCACACACATGTTTTGGTCATGTCCGGCATTGGAGGGGAGTGGCGGGAGTGATCTCGAAGGTGGTGAAGGTCCGGGTCAAGCCAAGCTAGGGGTTAGCTATATTTGGGGTAGCGGATGAGCCGGGAGTGCAGGAGGTGAAAGAGGCCGATATTGTGGCCTTTGCGTAGTAGCCCGACGTAGGATTTTCCTCATGTGGAAGGAAGCGAAACCCCCCCGGCGTGGAGGCCTGGATAAATGATATGGCAGGGTTCATAAAACTGGAGCGGATGAAGTTTGCGCTGAGAGGATCGGCTCAGGGGTTCACCAGGCGGTGGCAACCGTTCCTCGACTATCGAGCGGAACGTTAGGGGGAAAATAGATAGCCAGCAGCAGCAGCCCGGGGGGGGGGGTAAATTGTTTGTGTTCTAGATGGGTTGAAGGGGCGGGGGGAGCACTATTTTGTTAGTTCACTATTTTATTTAAACAATGTTATCTATCAGTTATCACGTTACCGTTTTTGTTGATTTGTAAGGGGGAAAAATTGTGTTTGAAAACTTTAATAAAATATATATTTTTTAAAAAAGAATTCATTACCACATGAAGTAGTTGATGCGAAAACATTGAATGTATTCAAGAGGCGGCTAGATATAGAACTTGGGGCGAATGGGATCAAAGGATATGAGGAGAAAGCAGGATTAGGCTATTGAGTCGGATGATCAGCCATGATCGTGATAAATGGCAGAGCAGGTTCGAAGGGCGAAAAGGCCTCCTGCTCCTATCTTCTATGTATCTATGAACAATTAAAATATGAATATTTTTGTGAGAATTTTATACGTCAGGGGTACATTACCAATTTTATTTTCTGGCATTTTAAAGCCTGACGACTTCCACTCATTTTTTTTCTTCTTGCCATCTTCTGAACAGGCACGGGAGGTCCAAGCTCAGGTGTTAAAACGAGTTCAACTGGAGCAGACTGATTCAGTCCCTACTCAGAAACAACTTGCAGCAGAGATTTGTGCTATAATAGCAAAGCATGCCACAGATCAGCGAGACTATGAAAAAGCAATTAAGTTCTACAAAGAGGCACTTGTCTATTATGAGAATGATCATAAGGTTAGTTATGCAATTGCTAAGTTATTGTATGTGGTGACTTCAAAGGATTCTGAACTGTGTCTTCATTTCACAAGGGAAGAGTGTATGTTTGGATAGATATCCTGGAATGTGAAAATTGTGATATTGGATTCAGCTTTCAGAGAAATTTATAAGGCTCGAAAAAAGTTGTTAAATATTCTACCTGATAATACTAAAATGAAGTACTACAAAGTAGTTTTGAATATACAAGATGAACTATGCCTGTGAAAGCATTCCATTTTTGTTTACTCCACACAAAGTGAAATCGGATCAGCAAATGCTGGATAAATACAGAAGATCTGGCAGCATTTGTGGAGAGAAAAATCAGAACTAATGTTTCAAGTTTGTATGACTGCTTCAGAGCCGAAGAGAGGGAGAAATGTGATGGATTTTATTCTGTTAGAGAGGGGGCAGAGCAGGTGGAGCAAAATAGAAAATCAGTGGTAGATGTGAACTAGGAGAGATTGCACAAAGATGTTGAAGGCACAAGATAACTAAAGTGTTAATGGCATAGGACATAGAACATACAGTGCAGAAGGAGGCCATTTGGCCCATCGAGCCTGCACCGACTCACTTAAGCCCTCACTTCCACCCTATCCCCCTTACCCAATAACCCCTCCTAACCTTTTTGGACACTAAGGGCAATTTCGCGTGGCCAATCCACCTAACCTGCACATCTTTGGACTGTGGGAGGAAACCGGAGCACCCGGAGGAAACCCATGCAGACACAGGGAGAACGTGCAGACTCCGCACAGACAGTGACCCAAGCGGGAATCGAACCTGGGACCTGGTGCTGTGAAGCCACAGTGCTAACCACTATGCTACTGTGCTGCTCTACTATGCTACCATGCTGCCCTAGCTCTGCTACCGTGCTGCCCTGACTATGCTACCATGTTGCCTTGAAAGGCAGTGTTAAAAACTATGGAAGATGCTGATAGTGGCATAAAGGTAAGATAGCATGTGTTAATAGGAGAACAAAGGTCAGTGCTCAGAGAAGACAAAATTGTTAAACTCATTGTTGAGTCCAAAGGGCTGCAACATGCCGCATCAGAAGATGAGGTGTTGTTCCTCCAGTTTGTAATGGACTTCACCAGAACATTGCAGGAGGCCAAGGAAGGATAGTTGGACATAAGTGCAATATGGTGAGTTGAAATGGCAAGCGACAGGTAGGTTGGGGTCATGCTTGCAGACTGAGCAAAAAGTGTTCCACAAAGCAGTCAACTAGTCTGCACTTAGTCTCACCAATGTAGAGGAGACAGTAGACCAAATTGACCACTGCTTCACCTAGAAGGAGTGTTTGGGATGTGGGCAGTAGTACCATCCCGGACCAGACCCCAACATTTTCTAGGGTACCGGACATGAACCCTAATCACTTTTTAAATTTTTTTTAATTTGTGAAACTTCGCTCCAGGAATGATTCCATGCATCAATACAGATATGGCATAATAAAACAAACTTTATTAACATAGTGTTAAATTACCTTTTAACAGCACAGAAATATAGCTTACAATTACCAGTTAAACAATGGTTAACAATAAAATGAAACACTTTAACTCTTAACTGCTACCTCCTTTATTTACAATTAGGCAAAACCCATCATAAGTCAAAAAACACTTCAAAATAAAGTTAACAAACAAAGGATTATTTCCATTCTCTGGATAAAAAATGCCTTTAAAAGGCTGCTTGGAAAGAGAGAGAGAGAAATTCTGTAAGATTGATACTGAATCTCTTGACAGCATTCTGCAGAAACTGTAGCTCAGCTCACAACATCCAGAGAGCTGACTCAACTGCCTGCAGGAGACCTGGTACAGACCTGGCTCCTCGCATTAATTATATTATCCCCATTCCACTCTAATCCCATGATCTACATGATTAAATTTAAACACAATGGGCTGGATTCTCCCAAAATGAGACTATGTCCCCACGCCAGTGTAAAAACATTGGTGTTTTACTCTGAAAATTCCTGGAAAAAAGTGGAGCCGATTCACTGACCTGCAGGGGGCTAGCAGGGACCCAGAGTAGTTCACGCAGCTTTAGCTGCGGATACGGGCCCCGCACTTCCAATTTTGAGTTTGCGCATGTGCATGGCGGCGGCCTCTAACAGCCTGGCCGAGCGCCATGGCGGACTCAGACCGCAGAGGCAGATGTAGAAATTGGAGCACTCCGATCGGCCGCGTGTCCAAAGATCTGACCGCGCCGATCTGACCCCGGCCACCTATAAGGCCCCCCCCCCCATGTCCGAACCCTCCGCCCCACACCAGGGCGACCGCGGACTGAGTCCGCAGCCACCACGCGAGCACCCCAACCGCCGATGGATGGTTGGAACCACGCCGTCGGAGGGCAGCACAGTGTCGCAGTGGGTTAGCCCTGCTGCCTCACGCCGCCGAGGTCCCAGGTTCGATCCCGGCTCTGGGTCACTGTCCGTGTGGAGTTTGCACATTCTCCCCATGTTTGCGTAGGTTTTGCCCCCACAACCCAAAGATGTGCAGGCTAGGTGGATTGGCCACGCTAAATTGCCCCTTCATTGGAAAAAATGAATTTGGTACTCTAAATTTATTTTTAAAAACAACCACGCTGTCGGGAGAGGAGGATCGCTAGGCGGGCCTTTGGCAATGGGCCCCAGCCGCGCGGAGTACTCCCCGATCACACCACCGTGGTCCTGGAGAATCGCCGACCGCTGCCAGGCCCGGTTCCGGCGTGAAATTGGATTCTCCGCCCCCGCGCCAAACGCGATTTCGGCATGGAGCTGCGGAGAATCCAGCTGAATGTCTGCAATTATCCACTTCCTAGAAATCATAATGAAAATCCATTAGGTTTTCTTTGTGAACATAAGTATGCTTTGAAATAAGAATGATCTCACTTTTACGACATCTTAATTTCACATTCTGCAGCCTCAGTGTCTGTCTTTCTTATAAATCAAGATATTTACAAATATATTACTGCAACAAGTATATACACACCCTAACCCAGGCTTTTAAAACCATTACAGCATCAGAAATATTATGCAATATGTACATCAATTATTACGTTCATCACAGCAGTGAGGAGGGAGGAGGTAAAGCGGCAGGTGTTGCACCTTCCTCAATTGCATAGGAAGGTACCATGGTAAGGGGATTAGGGTCTGGAGTGGACCAGACTATCACGTTGAAGGGAAAGGGCGTGTTGAGGGGGAAGTATATTTTGTGGTGGCATCATGCTGGAGTTGGTGGGAGAAAGTACTTTCTCCGAATTTAACCCCCGCGCCTCCCCCACTGGACCATCTGTCACTTATTCTTTAGTTTTGCTTTCACTGACCACTAACCTTTGTTATCCTATTAACACATGCTGCTATCTTATCTTTATGCAACTATCAGTACCTTCTGTAGTCCTTAACTCTGCCATTAATACTTTGTTTGCCTTGTGCCCTGAACACCTTTGTGCAATCTCTTCTCGCTCACACCTATCATTGACGTATTTTGCTCCATCTGCTCCACTCCCTTTCTTACAGTATAAAGCCATCACAATGCCCCTCTCTTTAGCTCTGAAGAAGTCATACAGACTCAATTTTTAAAAATATATAATTTACGGGATGTGGGTGTGTCTGGCTAGTTGCCCATCCCTAGTTGCCCTTCAGAATGTTAACTCTGTTTCTCTCTACACAGATGTTGCCAGACTTGCTGAGATTTTCCAGCATTTTCTGTTTTTATTTCAGATTTCCAGCATCCACTGTATTTTGCTTTTATCATAAAGTGAAAAATATCTTCCTCCATTGTTGTAAGCTTTTGTATTTTGAACCATTTGATTGGCTGGCAACTCTCTTAAGGCGGGATTTCCTCCCGAGATAAAGGTGGCAGTCTCAACTTAAAACAGTTAATGCTGGGCAACCGTCGAGATCGTGGACGGGGTGGGGTGGGAGGGAGGCAAGAACCAAAGTGCCCCGTAAAATTAAACCCAACGCACCTCCCAATTAAAAAAGGATAAATGATCGATAACTAGCTGTAAATAACTGCTGCCTATATTAAAGTCCAACACTGGCATCTCCACATGTATTAAAGTTGGAATGGGAGACTGACTGAAAGGAGTATTGTACAGGAAATCATTTTCTCCACAACTCTTATGTAGCTGTAGGTGTGGGAATTAACACCAGAATTTCGGGGAACCTGTCGATAATCTCAGCATCTCCAAAGTGAAGAAGTTGATAATTTGAGAATATAGGCTCTTTCAGCTCACAGGGGAATCTGAAAAGCAGAGCACCTGCTGTCTGAAGTTAAATCCTTCCTATCTGATATTGTTAACAAAAACTGTCAAAAGATAGACAGCAACTTTCAAAGTAATGTTTTTCCAAAAATTTGTAGTTTGGTATACAGCTAAATTTCCAAATGCCACATCATTTTCTAATTATCATGGCACAATGCAACAAATTATTAGCATTATTGCGATATATATATATATGAAGATATATATGTATATATAAATTAAATGTCACTGATATTTATCAGTCTACCTGTCTAATACAATCCGTGATGGTGATCGAACACCATTATCTTGAATTATAGGCCTTGGAATATTCTTCTATATCAGAAAAACAATGTTATAGAAGAACCATTCCCCCACCCACCCAAATGAGTCGGAGGTCTTCCATAATTGTGGAATAATGTATAATTATCCACCAGTGTTATGTCATGATCTATCCTTATTGTTTTCTGTGGCAGGTGATGCTAGAACTTGCGCAGTTGTATCTTGCCCAGGATGATATTGATGCCTGTCAACATCAATGTGCAGTTCTGCTGAAAAGTGACCAAGATAATGATGCAGCTACCATGGTTAGTAGAAATAAAACCAAAACATATTAAGTAATTGAGACATTACTGCTGTTACTGGTAACTTACTTTATAAATTTCAGAAGTTTGTCACTCAGTTATGCAATGAAAACTCGATTGTTAATTTATATTTGTTGTCATGCATTTTGTGTGCCAAGGGTTACCTTGCGGGACTCCCCTTTCATTTGAGTTAATGGAACAGGATTGAGAAAGGAATGTCCTGTATGTGAGATGGTACCAACTCTGGCTGCTTATGCTTAAGGCATTGTAAAAACTCTGGAGATGTTATCCTGATTAGAATATTCAATAAGGGCACCAACAAAACCTAACCCCTTTGATTTAACTCCTTATCAAAAAATAATCTGGGGTTTACTATCTAGATAATGCAAAGGAATTATGAAGACAAAATTTAGTTCACCAAGCAATCGTACATCAATCAGTTCAGATTATATTAGTGTTCCCTTTTACCAAATACCCATCTAAAATGCACAAGCTACAAAATGAACAAATTCACCCTTTCTAAATGATTACTTTGTGTCTGTCTTCACTGAGGAAAATACAATAAATTTCCAATAATTAGATATTCAAGAGACTAGGGAAAATGAGGCATTGACAGAAATTAGTACTCATAAAAAAATTATTGGAGAAATGAATGGGACTGATGGTTGATAAGACCCCAGGACCTGATATTATACCTCCCAGAGTGTTGAAAGAGATAGCTATGGAGATAGTGGATATATTGGTGGTCATCTTCCAAAATCCTATAGATTCTGTAATGGTTTCTGCAGATTGGAAGGTAGAAATGTCACTCCACTATTTAAGAAGGGAGGGAGAGCGAAAACAGGGAGCTACTGACCTACTAACCTTGCATCAGTAATGGGAAAAATGCTAGAATCTATCCGAAAGGATTAGATAAATGGACACTTGGATAATAATCTGGGCATAGTCAACATGGATTCCTGAATGGGAAATTATGTTTGATGAACCTGTTGGAGTTTTTTGAGGATCTTACCAACAGCATTGATAAAGGGACACAGATACTTTGATTTCCAGACAGCTTTTAATATGGTCCCTTGCAGGAGGTTGGTTAGCAAAATTCAAGTACCTTGGGATATGAGATAATATGGATTAAGGATTAGTTAACGTGCTGAAACCAGAGTAGAAATAAATGGGGTATTTTTGGCAGGTTGTGATTAGCCTGGTATCACAAGGATCAGTGCTTGGTGTTAAGTAATGGGTTAAGAGACATTGCAATTAGTTGTCTCATTTATGTTAAGTATCCATTAATTGACACTGATATGTAAAGGGGCTTCAGGTGGCCTCTGTCAGGTGATGTATAGTGAGAGTTTTGTGCAAAGGCTGTTGGAAGGAAATAAATGTGTGTTTGTGAAAAAGAAACAGAACTTTAGACTCTTCATATCACAGCAACTAAAACGTCTAACAATTGGTAGCAGAGGATGGTTGCTGTGTAAATGTGAAGGATTGAAAGACACAACTTTCCAGATCAAACCCAGGAGTGAGTGAGAAAAGAAAAAAAAAAAGGGATATATGGCTGAACCGAGGATAAAGATGGCTGGATATGACTATCCTCCCTTATTTTCTGAAAGGGAATCGTACGACCAAGGGAGAAGTGCAGTAGTTATGTGGACTGAGGTAACTGCTTTGGGAAAGAGAAAACAAGGTATGGCATTGGCTCTTTCTCTACCATATGGCAGTAAAATCCGAAGCAAAGTGCTTTCTGAGCTGGAATTGGAAGAGTTAGACTCAGAAGAAGGTCTGGAGACTTTATTACATTATATGGATAAGATTTATAAGAAAGATGACTTGTTAAGTGCGTATGAAGCATGGTCGGATTTTGATAAGTTCCGGAAAATGGAGGATATCTCCATGGAAGACTATATAATGGAATTTGGCAGACTATATAAAAGACTGCAGAAACACAACCTGGAATTTCCACAGTCTGTGTTGGCCTTTAAATTACTTGACTGTGCTAGAGTGAGCAACATGGATAGGCTCCTGGTTTTGACAGGAGTTCAGTTTACTGATAAGGATACCTTATTCGAATAGATGACAAAAGCTTTACAAAAGTTTCATTTGATTCCGATGGCTCTGATGACCCAAATAGGTCAGCCTGCAATAAGGCAGAATATGGAAGATACACTACTAACAGGATGGCGAAATCGTATGGCTACGAACAGGGCTCAAGAAGACAAGGAAATTATGAAGACAGAAACCCAGTTAGAACCTACAATAGGAAGATGAACCCCAGAAATGCATGATAAATCGATGTTTTCGATGTGACTCAATACCATTGTGCTTTCAACTGTCCAACTCATTATGATAGTGTTTGAAGCGACACATGACACGGAAGAGTCAGAAGAGGAAAAAGATAGTGACCAGAAAGACAGTAACCAGAAAGAAGGCGTTGTCCTATTGACAAGCAGTTTTACGCCGGTAATGAGGGTGTTGGTTGCAGAATCCTTCAACTGTGCTGTATTGGACAGTGGCTGCACATCTACTGTGTGTGGAATTGACTGGTTAAAATGTTACTTGGACTCTTTGAATGCTGAAAATCGTAACAAGGTTAAGGAATTTGAAAGTTCCACCAGTTTCAGGTTTGGGGATGATAATACTCTGAAGTCGTTGAAAAGAGTGGTGATCCCTTGCAATATTGCCGGAGTGAATCATTTCATTAGCACGGATGTTGTATCAAGTGAGATACCTTTGCTTCTGAGCAGACCGTCGATGAAGAAAGCACACATGAAACTGGATATGGAACAGGATAAGGCAACAATTTTTGGAAAGACGGTGGACTTACAATTTGCACAGTCGGGACACTATTGTATTCCATTACTGAGTGGTTAAGGATGTGTTAATGGCAGTTGAAAATAGGATTTTAGCTGATAAAAAGCTTGTGGTATTAAAACTGCATAGGCAATTTGCACATCCGTCTCCTCGGAGGCTGAAAAATGTATTAAAGGATGCAGGGGTAAAGGATGACAACTATACTAAACTGATAGAACAGGTTAGTGACCGCTGTGAAGTTTGTAGGAAGTACAGAAGGACATGAGCACGACCGATAGTAACCCTACGTTTGGCCAGGGATTTTAACAACATTGTGGCCATGGACCTTAAGATCTGGGATAAAGCAAATAATATATTTATTTTGCATTTTGTAGATTTAGCAACCAGATTTAGTCAATCAACGATTGTACGAAGTAAAGAAAAGAGATTAATTCTGGATCAAATCGTAGAAAAATGGATAGGGACAGGAATGGGTGCACTGGCAAAATTCCTTACGGACAATGGGGGAGAATTTGCTAATGATGAGTTTTGGGATATGTGTGAAAACATGAATATCAGAGTTATGAATACGGCTGCAGAAAGCCCATTTAGTAATGGTGTCTGTGAAAGAAATCATGCTGTCATCGATGACATGCTTCTGACAATTTTGGCAGATCGACCAAATTGTAGGCTAAATTCAGCTTTAGCATGGGCAGTACATGCAAAGAATTCATTGCAGATGGTTGGGGGCTATAGTCCTTATCAATTAATGTTTGGTAGAAATCCTAAAATTCCGTCCATTTTGGATGACCAGCCTCCAGCTTGGGAGGGGACTACAATTAGCTCTGATTTTGCTGAACATTTAAATGCATTACATCGCAGTAGACAAGCTTTTTTTGGAAGCAGAAGTCTCTGAAAGAATTCGCAGAGCTTTAAGACATGGCGTACGTCCATCAGATGCCGTTTTTCAGCAAGGAGGCATGGTATACTATAAGAGAGACAATTCTAATGAATGGAAAGGCTCAGGGAAGATCATAGGCATAGATGGCAAAACAATTATTTTGCAACATGGTAATCAAACTGTTAGGGTACATTCATCAAGGATAATGGGTACAGATTAAAAATTTTCAAACTTAGACAGAGCAGACAGACATGACTAGGAACCAGAGTCATCTGGTACGCATGTGTTACAGAACTTTGAGGACCAATTAACTGATATAGACAGGGTTTCTGTGGAGGAACACAACACTTCTGATGAATTAGAACAGGCCATTTTTCTGAAAGGGCAACTGCCAAAAGTTGGGACGAAAGTGACATACTTGCCTGAAGGGTCTAGTCAATGGAAGGATGCAACTGTTATTAGTAGAGCAGGGAAGGCCACTGGAAAGTATAAACATTGGTTGAATGTACAGCATTCAGGGGGAGGAGTCAAGACAATGGATTGGGAAAACGAAGTTCAAAAATGGAGGGCACAGAAACGCAGTACCAGTTCAGATAGTACATCGGATAGTGAACAGATCCGCAGGAAAAGGTCGAGAACTATTGAAAGGACATCCCATAGCAGAAGGGAAAGATCAAGCAGTAGCAGTACAGAACGAGATACCAGGCGGGAGAGGGGACGTAGTTTATCAAGATCTCGGAACATGAGTAAGACTACGAATACTAATAGGAGTAGAAGCCCACATGCACGTGAGATTTTTGTGGTTTCAATTAAATTAGATGAAAAAGAAGCTAAACAGCAAGAACTGCAGAGTTGGAATGAATTTGGGGTATACACGGAAGTACCAGATAGGGGACAAAGAGCTCTATCCCACAGATGGATTTGCACGGAAAAGGTTCTTCCGGATGGGACTTATAAGGCAAAGGCCAGGCTTGTGGCAAGGGGATTTGAAGAAAACTTAGAAGATCAGAATTTAAGGGTAGATTTACCTACAGCAGGAAAGGTTATTTTAAAGATCATCTTGGCTCTATTAGCCACAAAGGCATGGGAATGCAAATCTATAGATATAAAAGCTGCCTTTTTGCAGGGGCATCAGCTCCAGAGAGACATTTTTCTCCGTCCTCCTAAAGAAGCAGCTAACGCAGAAGGGGTACTCTGGAAGTTGAACAAATGTGTATATGGATTAAATGATGCATCGAGAGTCTGGTATTTTTCGGTAAGGTCAGTTTTGTTAAAGTTAGGCTGTTGCCAGTTGAAAGCAGATCCTGCAATGTTTTACTGGCACTATAAAGGAAATCTTTCTTGCATTTTTATGATGCATGTCAATGATTTTTTGTGGGGTGGGACTAGTGATTTTGAAGCTATTGTAATCTCTGGTTTGAGGAAAGAATTCAGGATTGGAAGTCAGGCTTCCGGTGCATTTAAATATATTGGACTGGAAATTGGACAGACTAAGTTAGGGGCCACTTTACGTCAGCAATCTTATTTGGAAAGCATCAGCCCAATAGCAATTAGTCGTGGCCGAGTTTTACAAAAAGACGCAATGGTTTCAAAGATAGAAAAAGAGCAACTGCGAAGTTTAATTGGGCAACTGAACTGGTTAAGTAGACCGACTAGACCGGACATGAGTTTTGATGTTTTAGAGTTGAGCACAAAAATGAATGATCCCAAAGTGGAAGACATAATAAGAGCAAATAAAGCGTTGGCCAAACTAAAAATGCAGGAGTATGTTTCGAAGTTCCCGGTTTTACATGGCCTTAGGCACTTGAAACTCATAGTTTATAGTGATGCGTCCTACGCAAATTTATGTGATGGGGTTTCAAGCGCAGGAGGTTTTATAATTTTCCTTTTGGGGAACAATGGTAAATGTTGCCCGCTTGTGTAGGAAACAAAGAAAATGAGGAGAGTGGTAAAAAGCACTTTGGCTGCTGAGACGTTAAGCCTTGTAGAGGTGGTGGATATGGCCTTTTATATAAGTATGATATTGACAAAAATTTTGGTATTAGGGGATTTGGGTAATATACTGTCACATTGATAATAAATCCCTGTGGGAAAATGTGCACTCTACAAAAAGTGTCAATGAAAAGAGGTTATGGATAGACATCGCAAGTTTGAAGCAGATGTTGGACAGAGGAGAAATAACAAAAATTAAATGGGTCGACAGGAGCTATCAACTGTCAGACTGTTTTATAAAAAGAGGGGCGAGTTCACAGAAACTTTTGGATATTGTTAATGAAGGGCGCTTGTTTCTGTGACTTTTTTTCTTTCTCGTCCAAACAAAAAGGGGGGGAAATCATGTGTGTTTTTGAGTTTCTTGAAATTTTGTTTTCACCTAATTTTTTTTTTTCTCCAAGGAAGGGGAGACTGTTAAGTAATGGGTTAAGAGACATTGCAATTAGTTGTCTCATTTATGTTAAATATCCATTAATTGACACTGATATGTAAAGGGGCTTCAGGTGGCCTCTGTCAGGTGATGTATAGTGAGAGTTTTGTGCAAAGGCTGTTGGAAGGAAATAAATGTGTGTTTGTGAAAAAGGAACAGAACTTTAGACTCTTCATATCACAGCAACTAAAATGTCTAACACTTTGGTCCCAGCTGTTCATAATATAAATCAATGATTTGGATGTGGGGACAAATGTAATACTTTCAAGTTCGCGAAGGACACAAAGCTAGGAGGGAATGTTTGTGACAAGGAAGTTGCAAAGCAGCTTCAAGGGGATTTGGACAGACTTAGTGAGTAGGCAAAAACATGGCAGATGGAATATAATGTGGGACATTGAGGTTATCCATTTTGGTGGGAGGAACAAATGTGCAGAGTATTTCTTAAATGGTAAGAGATTAGAAAGTGTAGATGTAGAATCATAGAATCGCTACACCGCAGGAGAAGGCCCACCATGTCTGCACCGGCCCTCCGAAAGAGCACCGACCCAGGCCCACTCCCTTGCCCTATCCCCGGAACCCCACCTAACCTTTGGATACTAAGGGGCAATTTAGCATGGCCAATCCACCTGACCTGCACACCTTTTGGACTGGGAGGTAACCGGAGCACCTGGTGGAAGCACATGCAGACTCGAGGAGAATGTGGAAACTCCACACAGTCACCTGAGGAAAATTGAACCTAGGTCCCTGGTGCTGGAGGCAGCAGTGCTAACCGCTGAGCCACATGCTGCCCAAAGGGACAGTGAAAGAGACCTGGGTATCCTCATATTAAGTCACTCAAAACAAAGCTGGGGGCTAGCAATATTTGGAGTAATGGACAAACCGGGAGTGCAGGAGGCGAAAGAGCCTGGCATTCTGGCCTTTGCGTCCCTAGTAGTCCGGCGAAGGATCCTGCTAATGTGGAAGGAGGCGAAGCCCCCCCAGCCTGGAGGCCTGGATAAATGATATGGCTGGGTTCATAAAGTTGGAGAGGATTAAGTTCGCCTTGAGAGGGTCTGCGCAGGGGTTCTACAGGCGGTGGCAACCGTTCCTAGACTATCTCGCGGAGCGTTAGAGGAAGGTCGGTCAGCAGCAGCAGCAACCTTGGGGGGGGGGGGGGGGGGGGGAGAGGTGGAGGGGACGTCCTGGGAGGGGAGGAGGGGGGGAAAGGGGGGACTGCCTGGGAGGGTGGATGAGCAAGAGATAACATGAAGGGTTGGGGGAACTGGCACGTACGGGCGAGGGCCAGTGTACAAAGCTGTGTAAATATATCATTTTGCCATGTATATATCGTGCCCTGCGCAATTTCTCGTTTTTTTTTTTTGTTACGAGGGGGGGTCGGTTATTGTTTGTAAGGGAAAAAAATTGTGTTAAAAATCTTTAATAAATATATATATTTTTTTTAAAAGTCACTCAAAATTAATATGCAAGTACACAAGCAATCAGGAAGCCTAATGGCATGTTAGCCTTTATCGTAAGAAGATTTGAGTACAGGAGTAGCAAATTCTTGCTTCAATTGTAAAGAACCTAGATTAGACTGCACTTGGGTGTACTTTGGACAGTTTTACCTTAGGAAAGGTATTAATGCCATAGAGGGAGTACAACAAAGGTTCACCAGACTTGTTCCCAGGATCATAGAGCTGTCCTATGAAGAGATATTTGGCAAACTGGGCCTGCATTCTCTAAAGTTTCGAAGATCTCATTCAAACCTGCAAAATAATTGACAGGGTAGATGCAGGTAAGATGTTTCCCCTGGTTGGGGAGTCTAGACCAGGGGGCACAACTTCAAAATAAATGGGAAGCCACTTAGGACTGAGATGAAGAGAAGGTTATTTTATCTGTGTGGAATCTGCACGTTCTCCCCGTGTCTGCGTGGGTTTCCTCCAGGTGCTCCGGTTTCCTCCCACAGTCCAAAGATGTGCAGGTTAGGTGGATTGGCCATGCTAAATTGCCCTTAGTGTCCAAAAAGGGTAGGAGACGCGATTGGGTTACGGGGATAGAGTGGAAGTCAGGGCTTAAGTGAGTCGGTGCAGACTCAATGGGCCGAATGGCCTCCTTCTGCACTGTATGTATGTGCTATGTTCTTGTGAATCTTTGAAATTCTCTACCCCAGGGAGCTGTGGAAGCTCAGTCATTATGTATATTTAAAGCAGAGATCGACATATTTCTAAATACCAATGACAAAGGGACATGGAGATCATGTGAGAAAAAAGCATTTAAGTGGATGATCAACTATGATTGAATTGAATGGCGGAGCAGACACGATAGGCTGAATGGCCTACTTCTGCTCCTGTGTTCTTGCCAATTGTGAAAGAAGTCAGGCAACAAAGCTATGAGCTAATGATCATTTGTTAATCATTTGAGTTATGATGAAATCGAGATGCAATTTCCAAATTTCCAGGCATCTATTTGTATGTATTAGATTAGAAATTTAAGCAAGAATACAGGAAACTGAAGATTGAGGACTTGAGTCTCAAAAGCATGATCTTACTATTGTAAAGAAACATGCTGAATTGTCTGACCAATTTTAGCAATACCTGCATTAGAAGAATTTAGCCCTCAGAAGTGTTATTTACCTTAAATAGCACTGTTGGCAACCTTAATAACCTCTAAAACAATGTAGCAACATCACTTAGATATGCCAGCCCACCCATTAATTCTTAGCTCCACAGTTCTTTGCTAAGGTTCGCTAGATTGGCCCCTGGAATGAGAAGGTTGTCCTATGATGAGAGGCTATGTAAATGCGTCTGATATTCTCTGGAGTTTAGAAGAATAAGAAGCAATCTGATCGAAACCTTCAAGATTCTGAGGTGGGTTAATAGGGTACATGCTGAGAGATTGGTTCCATTGGTCAGAGAGTCTAAAACACAGGGGCACAGTCTCAGGATAAGGAGCTAATCATTTAAGACTGAGGAGAAATTGCTTCACTCAAAGGTTGTGAATCTTTGGAATTCTCTACCAAGGGTTGTAGTTGCTCCATAGTTGAATATATTAAGGCTGGGATGGACAGACTTTTGGGGTCTCAGAGAATTAAGGAGTGAACAGGAAAATGGAGTTGAAACCCAAGATCAGCTGTAAATGTATTGAATGGTCGAGCAGGTCCAATGGCCATATGGTCTACTGCTACTCTTATGTCTGGTGCATTTGTGCCACACCAATCGAGATAGGCTGAACATCTTTGTCTCCTGAATAAACTGCTTGTAAGCCCACTTGTGACAATAATAAAGATTATTATTATGTTTGAGATAATCTGATAAGGGAATGTATGGTTTGTATAAGCATTCATTGTTTAATTAGCTTTAGCTCTCTCCTTTCTAACAATAAATCTGATCAATTTTGGGGATGTTTCAGGACAATTCTGGGGACGTTACTCCTACAGCATTGTGTGTGTGTGCTTGTGTGTACCTGTTGGTAATTTCAGAGCACTGTTTTACAGGTTGAAGTTCAGGAAGGAAGCAGTTACAGAACTGTGCCACTTGTTTTATGGTAACTTCCATTAAAGGTTTGGCAGTGCTAGTGCCAGCAAGACCACACCTCTCAATTTCTTTGCTTCTAGTTATTTAACCAAAGGATATTAACGAGTCGTTAGTTAGGCTTTTCATGGATGCTAGCCAATAGGCTATTGAATTCAGTTTCACTATTGGCTATGATGGAATTTGAACTTCTGTTCTCAGGCTTGCTAATCCAGTATCATAACTACTGCATTAGTGTGATGTTTTTATGGTTGCAAGAGAGAAAGCTGGGGAAGTTACAAGGCTGTAATGGTACGAACAGAGTTTGGGGCGGGTCTTCAACTGCACCTTCTCCAACTCTGTTAATTCTCTTGTTTTCAATAATGTCCAATATAGGTTCCTTAGAACTCTGTAGTTTCTGCCCCTGCGTCCCCACCCCCAGCTTGGGCTTCTCCTTGTTTATTGTGTGCCATCTTAACACACGCATAGAGCATAATCTTAAATTAGAGAGAATATACAGGAACAAAGATGTGCAAAACCTGCAGTGTCCTGGTGTGTCAGTAAACAAAGGTTAGTCTTACGACTAGGCAATGTTAGAAGGAATTGTTACATGGAGCTTTTTTTTTTAATGATAGTGTGACAACACTTTGTGATGGAAGCTGGAACTTAAATTTTTGTCACACTGAAGTATGACTATGCATGATTAACACTGGAACAATAAGATTATAAATAATTTTGACGTGGGATCAGTAGAAGGACAACTTCCTGTCAAACTTCCTATCTTGCCAGATTTATTCAGGTTTGCCATCATCTTGAACATTTGGACCCATGTCCTTTTGGATTCACTTTTTTGGTTATCCCCTGATAGCATAGCTGCACCAGATGTTTCTATGGAGCTTTCCTTCATTGCAAAAGAGAACAGACCTCTTTCTCCTCCAAGGAGCTCCAGTGAAACATCATTATAGCTACTGGTAAATGGTCAAGAAAATGCCATTGTGCAAACATTTGGCAGCTTAAACACTTCCAGTTGAGAAAGCTGTGATATTAAATACCTCCTGGATCCATTTAAATGAACCTTTGCTGTTGACCTATGAGTGGTTCTTTAGCCAAAGAGAAAACCCGGAAAATCTCAGCAGGTCTGGCAGCATCTAGGGAGAGAAAAGAGCTCACGTTTCGAGTCCAGGTGACCCTTTGTCAAAGCTTTGACAAAGGGTCATCTGGACTCGAAACATTAGCTCTTTTCTCTCCCTACAGATGCTGCCAGACCTGCAGAGATTTTCCAGCAAGTTCTCTTTGGTTTCAGATTCCAGCATCCACAGTAATTTGCTTTAATCCAGTGGTTCTTTAGGCTACCCACACTGTGAATAAGAGCTCACAGAATACAATTGTGCAAATCCTAAGCATCATGAGTTGATATCATGCTGAAGTAATATTGGAAATCAATCACAGCAATCATTTATCTTTAAAAAAAATAGTGTGGGAACAGACTTTTGAGACACCCTGAATTAGCTATGTTTAGAGGTCAGTTACGTGGTGAACGTCTCTCTACCTGTGTTTTCGATGCTTATGGCCCCTGATTGCTTCTCAGTTGTGTGACAAGTGTGAACCTGGAATATATTTTGCAGTGCAGAATTAAGACAATTCTTAGAAATTTCTCCTGCACAATATGAAAATATATAGAGAGCCACATATAAGATGATGTCAGACGTCAAAACCATCTTGGTGTCCTTGGGATAATCTGGGTTTACACCTGGTAGAAGGCAGAGGATCCCTGCATTCAGAGATCATGCCCCGCAATGGCTTGTAGCCAGACTATTCTCCTGAAATAAATCTAAACTTTGTTATATTGGAAAAGATTGTTGGCAAATATATTTTGTCATTTTTAAAAAACAAATCTTGGCCACTGTAATTTTGGTACGTTCTGTGTAATATTTAGTCCATTTAGAGTTATTTTAATGTGTTGTTATAGATGATGGCTGATCTGATGTTCAGAAAGCAGGATTACGACCAAGCTGTATTTCACTTCCAACAACTGCTAGAACGCAAACCAGGTAAACTTGACTTTTTGTTACTTTAGATTGATAACATTTTGTAAACAGGCAAATTCTTGGATCAGTATCCCAAAGTTTGTCATTATTTAGCTGTTCTGCAAACAGAGGTATAAAAAATATAATTTTTCTGACCAGCTAACATGTAAGTTTGACCATGAAGATTTGGATAAGGAGCACCTTATTTGAAGAAGCTCTGCTTCTATCATTTCAAATATGTGCTATATAACTTTTTAAAAATATTTTATTGAAAGTTTTTGGCCAACCATCACAGTACATTGTGTATCCTTTACACAGTAATATAACAATATAAATAACAATGGCCAGTTTTATAAACAAGAAATAAATAATATATAAACAAAAACAATACTAAATGGCAACTGCCTTGTCCCAGATAAATATTCTCCAAAAATATGTTTTAACAGTCCAATATACAATTATCTATAACAACAACCTATACATATTATACTTATATATTAACATCCCTGAGAATCCCTCTGGTTCCACCCCCCCCCCCCCCCCCCCCCCCCCGCCCCAACCCCCTGGGCTGCTGCTGCTGTCTTCTTCTTTTCCATTCCCTCTATCTTTCTGTGAGGTATTCGACGAACGGTTGCCACCGCCTGGTGAACCCTTGAGCCGATCCCCTTAGGACGAACTTAATCCGTTCCAGCTTTATAAACCCTGCCATGTCATTTATCCAGGTCTCCACACCCGGGGGCTTGGCTTCCTTCCACATCAACAGTATCCTGCGCCGGGCTACTAGGGACGCAAAGGCCAAAACATCGGCCTCTCTCGCCTCCTGCACTCCCGGCTCTTCTGCAACCCCATATATAGCCAACCCCCAGCTTGGTTCGACCTGGACCCCCACTACCTTCGAAAGCACCTTTGTCACCCCCACCCAAAACCCCTGTAGTGCCGGACATGACCAGAACATGTGGGTGTGATTCGCTGGGCTTTTCGAGCATCTCGCACACCTATCCTCTACTCCAAAAAATTTGCTAAGCCGTGTTCCAGTCATATGCGCCCTGTATAACACCTTAAATTGTATCAGGCTTAGCCTGGCACACGAGGACGATGAGTTTACCCTACTTAGGGCATCAGCCCACAGCCCCTCCTCAATCTCCTCCCCCAGCTCTTCTTCCCATTTCCCTTTCAGCTCGTCTACCATAATCTCCCCCTCTTCTCTCATCTCCCTATATATGTCTGACACCTTACCGTCCCCCACCCATGTCTTTGAGATCACTCTGTCCTGCACCTCCTGCGTCGGGAGCTGCGGGAATTCCTTCACCTGTTGCCCCGTAAAAGCCCTCAGTTGCATATACCGGAATGCATTCCCTTGGGGCAACCCATATTTTTCGGTCAGCGCTCCCAGACTTGCAAACGTCCCATCTACAAACAGATCTCTCAATTGTGTTACTCCTGCTCTTTGCCATGTTCCAAATCCCCCATCCATTCTCCCCGGAGCAAACCTATGATTATTTCTTATCGGGGACCACACCGAGGCTCCCGTCTTTCCCCTATGCCGTCTCCATTGCCCCCAAATTTTCAGAGTAGCCACCACCACCGGGCTTGTGGTGTATTTCTTCGGTGAGAACGGCAACGGCGCCGTCACCATGGCTTGTAGGCAAGTCCCCCTACAGGACGCCTTCTCCAATCTCTTCCACGCTGCTCCCTCCTCTTCTCCCATCCACTTACATACCATTGAGATGTTGGCGGCCCAGTAGTACTCACTCAGGTTCGGTAGCGCCAGCCCCCCCCCTATCTCTACTACGCTGCAAAAATCCCTTCCTCACTCTCGGGGTCTTCCCGGCCCACACAAAGCTCATGATACTCTTCTCAATCCTTTTGAAAAAAGCCATCGTGATCACCACCGGGAGGCACTGAAACACAAAGAGGAATCTCGGGAGGACCACCATTTTAACCGCTTGTACCCTCCCTGCCATTGACAGGGATACCATGTCCCACCTCTTGAAGTCCTCCTCCATCTGTTCCACCAACCGCGTTAAGTTTAACCTATGCAATGTACCCAAATTCTTGGCTATCTGGATCCCCAAGTAGCGAAAGTCCCTTGTTACCTTCCTCAGCGGTAAGTCCTCTATTTCTCTGCTCTGCTCCCCTGGATGCACCACAAACAGCTCACTTTTCCCCATGTTCAGCTTATATCCTGAAAATTCTCCAAACTCCCCAAGTGTCCGCATTATCTCTGGCATCCCCTCCGCCGGGTCCGCCACATATACTAATAAATCGTCCGCGTAAAGAGATACCCGGCGTTCCTCTCCTCCCCTGAGTACTCCCCTCCACTTCCTGGAACCCCTCAATGCTATTGCCAGGGGCTCAATCGCCAGTGCAAACAATAATGGGGACAGAGGACATCCCTGCCTCGTCCCTCTATGGAGCCGAAAATACGCAGACCCCCATCCATTCGTGACCACGCTCGCCATCGGGGCCCGAGACAGCAGCTGTACCCATCTAATATACTCATCTCCAAAGCCAAATCTCCTCAACACCTCCCACAAATAATCCCACTCCACTCTATCAAATGCTTTCTCGGCATCCATCGCCACCACTATCTCCGCTTCCCCCTCTGGTGGAGGCATCATCATTACCCCTAGCAGCCTCCGTATATTCGTATTCAGCTGTCTCCTCTTCACAAACCCAGTTTGGTCCTCATGGACTACCCCCGGGACACAATCCTCTATCCTCATTGCCATTACCTTGGCCAGAATCTTAGCGCCTACATTTAGGAGGGAAATAGGTCTATAGGACCCGCATTGCAGCGGGTCTTTTTCCTTCTTTAGGAGGAGCGATATCGTTGCCTCTGACATAGTCGGGGGCAGCTATCCCCTTTCCTTCGCCTCATTAAAGGTTCTCATCAGTATCGGGGCAAGCAAGTCCACATATTTCCTATAAAATTCGACTGTGTATCCATCCGGTCCCGGAGCCTTCCCCGCCTGCATACTCCTAATTCCTTTCACTACTTCCTCTATCTCGATCTGTGCTCCCAGTCCCACCCTCTCCTGCTCCTCCACCTTAGGAAATTCCAGCCGGTCCAGGAAGCACATCATTCTCTCCTTCCCATCCGGGGGCTGAGCTTCGTATAATCTTTTATAGAATGCCTTGAACACTCCATTCACTCTCTCCGCTCCCCGCTCTATCTCTCCTTCCTCATCCCTCACTCCCCCTATTTCCCTCGCTGCTCCCCTTTTCCTCAATTGATGGGCCAGCAACCTGCTCGCCTTCTCCCCATACTCATACTGTACACCCTGTGCCTTCCTCCACTGTGCTTCTGCAGTACCCGTTGTCAGCAAGTCAAATTCTACGTGTAACCTTTGCCTTTCCCTGTACAGTCCCTCCTCCGGTGCCTCCGCATATTGCCTGTCCACCCTCAGAAGTTCTTGCAGCAACCGCTCCCGTTCCCTACTCTCCTGCTTTCCTTTATGTGCCCTTATTGATATCAGCTCCCCTCTAACCACTGCCTTCAGCGCCTCCGAGACCACTCCCACCTGGACCGCCCCGTTATCATTGAGTTCCAAGTATTTTTCAATGCACCTCCTCACCCTTAGACACACCCCTTCATCTGCCATTAGTCCCATGTCCATTCTCCAGGTTGGACGCCCTTCTGTTTCCTCCCCTATCTCCAAGTCTACCCATTGTGGAGCGTGATCCAAAATGGCTATAGCCGTATACTCCGTCCCCCTCACCTTCGGGATCAACGCCCTTCCCAAAACAAAAAAGTCTATTCGCGAATAAACTTTGTGGACATAGGAGAAAAACGAAAACTCCTTACTCCTAGGTCTACTAAATCTCCACGGGTCTACTCCTCCCATCTGCTCCATAAAATCTTTAAGCACCTTGGCTGCAGCCGGCCTCCTTCCAGTCCTGGATCTCGACCTGTCCAGCCCTGGCTCCAGCACCGTATTAAAATCTCCCCCCATTACCAACTTTCCCACCTCTAGGTCCGGGATGCGTCCTAGCATGCGCCTCATAAAATTGGCATCATCCCAGTTCGGGGCATATACGTTTACCAAGACCACCGCCTCCCCCTGTAATCTGCCACTCACCATCACGTATCTGCCCCCGCTATCCGCCACTATGGTCTTTGCCTCAAACATAACCCGCTTCCCCACTAGTATAGCCACCCCCCTGTTTTTCGCATCTAGCCCCGAATGAAACACCTGCCCCACCCATCCTTTGCGTAGTCTAACCTGGTCTATACGTTTCAAGTGTGTCTCTTGTAACATAACCACGTCCGCCTTAAGTTTCTTAAGGTGTGCAAGTACCCGTGCCCTCTTTATCGGCCCGTTCAGCCCTCTCACATTCCACGTGATCAACCGGGTTGGGGGGCTTTTTACCCCCCCCCCCCCTTGTCGATTAGCAATCCCCTTTTTCCAGCTCCTCACCCGGTTCCCACGCAGCTGTGTCCCCCACAGGCGGTGCCCCCCCGCCCACCCCACCCCATTCCGGCTCCCCCCTCTCCCCAGCAGCAGCAACCCAGTAACTCCCCCCAACCACCCCCCCCCCCCCCGCTAGATCCCCCACTAGCGTAGTTACACCCCCCATGTTGCTCCCAGAAGTCAGCAAACTCTGGCCGACCTCGGCTTCCCCCCGTGACCTCGGCTCGCACCGTGCGACGCCCCCTCCTTCTTGCTTCCCTATTCCCGCCATGATTATCATAGCGCGGGAACAACGCCCGCGCTTCCCTTTTGGCCCCGCCCCCCATGGCCAACGCCCCATCTCCTCCACCTCCCTTCCTCCCTCCACCACCACCTGTGGAAGAGAGAAAAGTTACCGCATCGCAGGATTAGTAACGTAAAACTCATCTTTTCCCCCCCTTTTTCCCCCCTCTTCGCCCCCCATACTCGCCCCACCACTTTGTTTCAAACGTTCTTTTTTAATAACCCGCTTATTCCAGTTTTTCTTCCACAATAAAAGTCCACGCCTCATCCGCCGTCTCAAAGTAGTGGTGCCTCCCTTGATATGTGACCCACAGTCTTGCCGGTTGCAGCATTCCAAATTTTATCATCTTTTTGTGAAGCACCGCCTTGGCCCGATTAAAGCTCGCCCTCCTTCTCGCCACCTCCGCACTCCAGTCTTGATATACGCGGATCACCGCGTTCTCCCACCTACTGCTCCGAGTTTTCTTTGCCCATCTAAGGACCTTAAAACGGAGGAATCTCACCACTATGGCTCTAGAAATTTCTCCTGCTCTCGGTCCTCGCGCCATCACTCGGTATGCTCCCTCCAGCGGACCCGCCGGGGCCTCCGCTCCCATTAACGAGTGCAGCATCGTGCTCACATATGCCCCGACGTCTGCTCCTTCTGCACCTTCAGGAAGACCAAGAATCCTTAAATTATTCCTCCTCGTGTTATTCTCCAGCACCTCCAGTCTTTCCACACATCGTTTATGATGTGCCTCGTGCATCTCCGTCTTCACCACCAGGCCCTGTATATCGTCCTCGTTCTCGGCAGCCTTTGCCTTCATGACCCGAAGCTCCCGCTCCTGGGTCTTTTGCTCATCCTTTAGCCCTTCGATCGCCTGTAATATCGGGGCCAACAGCTCCTTCTTCATTTCCTTTTTAAGTTCTTCCACGCAACATTTCAAAAACTCTTGTTGTTCAGGGCCCCATGTTAAACTGCCACCTTCCGTCGCCATCTTGGTTCTTGCTTGCCTTCCTTGCCGCTGCTCCAAAGGATCCACTGCAATCTGGCCACTTCCCTCTCCTTTTTCAATCCGTTTCCAGGGGGGATTCCCTTCTGGTTTACCGCACAGTGCTTCTAGCCGTTAAAATTGCCGTTGGGGCTCTTATTAAGAGCCCAAAAGTCCGTTCCACCGGGAGCTGCCGAAACGTACGACTTAGCTGGTCATCGCCGCACCCGGAATTTGTGCTATATAACTTAATAATTTGGGTCTGCCGTTGATGTTTAATCTGGTATAATGGAGTCTGCTGTTCCATTAAATGTTTTCAATACCATCTTCTTGCTTTTATCTAATGGATTAGTAGCAGGTTTGGGAATATAACAATGAGAATCCCTTCTGTTATGGATGGTGTCTTAGACAAGGGCACTCATTTGACCTCTGGTAAGGTGGATCAAGTTAACACAAGGCAAGACAACACTTGATTTGTTAGATGGCCATAGAAACCTTTAGGACGATTGATAAACCTTTGGTACAGCTACTATAATTCCACAAAAATAAAGAACACGTATGTTAGACTATTGCAGGGATCTCTTTACATAATGTAAAATCACAAATTTTCCCTGTCTAGGTTGTCCACTTGCAGCCTCTTGCTACCTGACTGATTGACATTCTAGTACCTGTGCCCCGAGCATTACAAGCTATTCTCCTTAATCAAGCAAGTTTGATATAAATAGAGTTCTTTATATTTTCCAGAATAACATAACATTTCAAATAAATTGGCCATTGTTTGAATCAACTTAGCATCCTGCTTTTTGAATATCTCTTGTTTGATGGGGCTATCGATTTTGGACAGTTGTTGCTCAGAATACATTTGAAAATCACTAATGTCCAAGCCTTTTGAGTGAGAAATAGCCAATAAATCTCAAACTGTGATAGCATTGATACAGTTTTTTTTTGTTTAGATAATTTTATGACATTATCACGTTTGATCGATTTGTTGAGGCGAGCTGGAAAACTGGAAGAAGTTCCCAGATTCCTTGACATGGCTGAAAAACACACTTCAAGACCAGCTTCTGAACCTGGTTTTAATTATTGCAAAGGATTGTACCTCTGGTGAGTGGTCTTCTAATTATGACAATTACAAAAATATAATTAAGTCCTATGAACAAATACACTACTACATGTTTATAACATTAAGACCAGGAGAGTCCAAATTTTATCTGGACAGTGCTGAGTTAAGGAAGCAGTATGACCTTCATTTTTGTGAGTGGAGGATAAAAAGAGTGCTCATTTACATACCAGTGAGCACAGTAAATATTTGGGATTTGGTTATGATTGCCTCCCTAGTAAAAGAGGAAAACATAGGAATAAAAGCATAATTGTAGGTCTGTTATTGTGGAACAACCTCCAGGATTATTTCATTTCAACTTTCTGTAGTGAAGGAGCAAGTGGAGGTGGTGTTTGTGTGTGTGTGATGGGGGGGGGGGGGGGGATCAGTGCAGATTGGCAGGTGGGAGGTTGGGGGGGCGGGGGGGGGGGCAGATTTCCAATTCCCTATGTGTGGAAAATTGTTTCCTGCTTTTCTATCAAATAGCCGAGCAATATTTTTAAGATTATAGCTCCTTCTTCTAGATTTCCCCACTGAAGGAGGTAGTTTCTCTGGGCAGGCTTTTCAGATATTGATGGGGGGGTGGCAGCAGATGGGTGTGACAATTAGCGCTGCTGCCTGTCGTGCTGGTTTGATATCACTTTTGTGATTGCTAACGATGATGTCAGAAGGAAGGAAGGCTGAAAGCTGCCAGATTTGAGTATTCGATCAGTTGACCTTGCTAATGACCTTGTTGTCAGTCTGTCAAAGCAGCCAGTTTGGAATTTTTGTGTTTGGTGCATGGGTTATGTGATGGACCAGAAACGGTTCAGGTGGACCGAGGGGGCAACACAGCAGAGAGCCATTCATGGTTGATTCACGCAATTGGTCAAGTCCATAAAGGGATGAATGGCTAAGAGGTGCATGATGGTGCCATCAGATGAGCAGAGTTAGCGGAACTGACGGTCTGTGTACTCAGTCAGCTGAGAGTGTTGTGGGGCCAGAAGGGGGTGGGTTTGTAACCATTGTGAGTCCAGCTGACTGCAAGAAGGCAATAACAAGGCATTGGATTAAGGTAGCCGGAGATAGGGTTCAGTAGCATGAGTTCACCATCCACTGGAGCAGATACAAAGCCCCAGGCATGAGCAGAGGAATGAGGGATAGGGACGAAACAGAGGTCAGATTCTCAACATTGTCTACACCCCTGAAGATGAAGCTATTTGGACAAGTCAGAGGATTAGTACTGCAGGTGACTGCACCCATCTGGGTGGATGGTCACTGAGATTTGTGCCTCCCTTGGGGAAGACCTCAGACCTCTAAGTACAGGTAGCCATGCCCTGTCAGACACTGTGGTCTTGAACACCTTCACCGCTGGCTCACTCCAGTGATCGACAGTGGACCTTGATGATGTCTCATAATTGCCAATTCATTACATCTCGTAAGTCATTGATGTTCTATTTGTGGAACCAGGAAAGTACATAAGTTTTTTAAAAAACATTTTTATTAATGTTTTCACAAAATATCAACAACAAAATGTAAAAGGAACCCAATAGAATTAAACACAAAACAAAACAACCCAGTGCCCCCCTCCCCCCTATACATAAATAATAAATTAACACCCACCGAAACACAGCAAACATAGCAAATATATACATCCCCTCAGATCCCCCAGTATAGACAAACAAAAATAATATAGAACCCAACCCCCCCTCACTCCCCCAGGTTGCTGCTGCTGCTGACCATTGTAGACCGTTCTGCCAGGAAGTCTAAGAACGGTTGCCACCGCCTGAAAAACCCTTGCACCGATCCCCTTAAGGCAAATTTCACCCTCTCCAATTTAATAAACACCGCCATATCGTTGATCCAGGATTCCACGCTTGGGGGCCTCGCATCCTTCCACTGAAGAAGAATCCTTCGCCGGGCTACCAGGGACGCAAAGGCCAGAATACCGGCCTCTTTCGCCTCCTGCACTCCCGGCTCCTCTGCAACCCCAAATATTGCGAGCCCCTCGCCAGGTCTGACCTTCGATCCTACCACCCTCAACACCGTCCTCGCTATGCCCTTCCAAAATTCCTCCAGCGCTGGACATGCCCAGAACATATGAGTGTGGTTTGCTGGGCTCCCTGAGCACCTAACACACCTGTCCTCACCCCCAAAAAACCGGCTCATCCTTGTCCCAGTCATGTTTGCCCTGTGCAGCACCTTAAACTGTATGAGGCTGAGCCTCGCGCACGAAGAGGAAGAGTTCACTCTCCCTAGGGCATCTGCCCACGTCCCCTCCTCGATCTCCTCCCCAACTCCTCCCACTTACCTTTCAACTCCACCACCGAGGCCTCCTCCCCCTCCTGCATCACCTGGTAGGTTTCAGAGATCTTCCCCAGTCCAACCCACCCCCCCGAGAGCACCCTGTCTTGTACTGTGCGTGGCGGCAGCCATGGGAATTCCACCACTTGCCGCCTGGCAAACGCCTTTACCTGTAGATACCTAAAGATGTTTCCCGGGGGAAGCCCGTACCTCTCCTCCAACTCACCCAGGCTCGCGAACTTCCCATCCACAAACAGGTCCCCCAACTTTCATATCCCTGCCCTGTACCACCCCGAAAACCCTCCATTTATTCGGTGGAAAGTACATAAGTTTTGTAACACAAGTACCGAAGATGTGATACTTGCTATGATGTAAATTCTCTAGGTACACTGGGGAACCAAATGATGCACTCCGACACTTCAATAAGGCTCGCAAGGACAGTGACTGGGGGCAAAATGCAATTTATAACATGATCGAGATCTGCATGAATCCAGATAATGATACTGTAGGAGGTGAAGTATTTGAGAACCTGGATGGAGATGTGCGGTGAGAGCATATTGCTACTAAATATTTGTCTTGTGTATTGACGTGATAGGGATTAATCTAAATTTTTATTTCCTCTAAATTGCCTATTCAATTTTACTTTATCATCACTTTTAATTCTTTATAATCTGTCAATTTTTGTATCAAATTTATTGTTTTATCATGGTTACTCCTGTCCTAAGACAAACCTTCAACAAAATTAATTAAACTTTTCCCAGTTCAGGTTAGGCTTGTGGGAAAAAATATAGTAATTTTACTCAGTTTTCTCTTGCACTGTCTATTTTCTTTTTGCTGCATGGGATTTAGAGTGCCAAGCCACTGGTAGCTTGTCTGCTGGCAGGTTACTGGCCTACCAGTGTAATTTATCAGGATTCACTATGTTTGGATACTTTGCACAATTTTTGTAATTACATGTAAAACTATCTTATATTTGTATCTGAATTCAGTATAATTTAGCAATAGGAAAGTCTAATACTTTGCCTGTACTGGTCAAATAAGAAACTGTGGGTGTTTTTTTCAACATGTTTCTTTTGTCGATAGAAACTCAACTGAAAAGCAAGAGTCCGAGCAGTTGGCTGTGATGACAGCAGAGAAACTCCTGAAAGAGCTAAAACCTCAGACTATTCAAGGCCATGTTCAGTTACGCATAATGGAAAGCTGCTGCCTCATGGCAACAAAGCATAAAACAAATGTGGAACGTGCTCTGGGTGTATTCACTGAAATAGCAACAGCTGAGGTTAGCCTTCTGTAAATCACAAGATAATTTGCATGGGAAAGGCTTTTCGGCTCAACTGAATTCATTATTTTGAAATGATTTCAGGGTTTTTGCCTCTGTTACTGTCCTGAATGTCTATTCTGTGTATTGTGTATGAAGTACTTCACTCTTAAACTTAATTTACATGGCTCAAATCATCAACGTGCAACATTGAGGGGGATTTTCACTGAAGAAAATTAGTGGGTTAAAGTCAGCAAAATCTGCCTCTTGCCCCAAACCCACCTTTAACTGAAGCAGAAATGTGTGTGGGCCCACTTCCATTTTAATATATGATAATGAGCTTGCATCTTCATTGTCAGTCAGGTTTTGACCTTTTACTGCTAGTGGCCAGGCCTGAGTTGTGGAGAGTAGGAACAGAAAATGCTGGAGAATCTAGGGCAGTATCTGTGAAGAGAAACAGAATGAATGTTTCAGGCCGATGAACTTTCATCAGAAACGTTCTGGCTCGGGTGCCGGGTCATGCCGGACACCTGCATGGCGGTTGCGGTGTGAAATTTTGTGCTTGCCCACCTCCATTCCTATCTCTTTTCAGCTCAGCTGAATTCATTGTTTTTGAAATTATTTCAGGGGTGGCACGGTAGCATAGTGGTTAACACTGTTGCTTCAGAGCGCCAAGGACCCAGATTCGATTCCCAGCTTAGTCACTGTGTGGAGTCTGCACATTCTCCCCGTGGCTGCGTGGATTTCCTCCTGATGCTCCGGTTTCCTCCCACAAGTCCCAAAAGATGTGCTTGTTAGGTGAATTGGACATTCTGAATTCTCCCTCCGTGTGCCCGAACAGGTGCTGGAGTGTGGTGACTAGGGGATTTTTGCAGTAACTTCATTGCAGCGTTAATGTGACACTAATAAAGATTATATTATATATTATCATCATCAAATTGTTTAATGTGAACACCAAGCCCCAGGGTATCATACTCAATGCTTACCTCTACCCTTACATAGGTACAAGGATAAAATAACTTCCACCAAGCAGTAGATACTTTATGGGTAAAACTAAGGAAAAGATTTAAGGCCATAGTGGGGGTTTAATGGGCCTCTTGTTAGCAGCTGGGAAGTGGTGGAATGTAGAAATGTGGAGTGGTCCTGCAAATAGCAATTCTTAATTTGGCATCTGAGATTGATACGTTTTTGTTAACCAAAGCTCATAGGAACATAGGAACAGAAATAAGCCATTCAGCTCCTTGAGCCTGTCCTGCCATTCAATGAGATCATTGCTGATCTGTCACCTAACTCCATATATCTGCCTTTGGCCCATAAACCCTAATATCGTTGCTAAGCAACAAAAACCTATCTATCTCAGATTTAAAATTGACAACTGTTCTAGCTTCAATTGCTGTTCGTGGGAGAGAGTTCTAAACCTCTACCACCATTTAAGTGAAGAGGTTCTTCCTAACATCTCTCCTGAATGTCTGGCCCTAATTTTTAGATCATGCCTCCTAGTTTTAGAATCTCCAATAAGAGAAAATAATTTATCTTTATCTACCCTGTCTTTTCCTGTTAATATTTAAAGACTTCGATCAAATCACCCCTTAACCTTCTAGATTTTAGCGGAAACAGGCCTAATTTGTGTCATTTCTTGTGGTAACATAACCCCTGTAATCCAGGAATCATTTATGTAAACCGACGTTGAACTCCGTCCATGGCCACTATATCCTTCCTATGGTGTAGTGCCCAAAACTGCTCACAGTACTCCAAGTGGGGTTTAACCACGGTTTTGTTTAGCTGCAGCATAGCTTCTGTGACTTTATACTCCAATCCTCTAGATATACAAGCCAGCATTCCATTAGCTTTTTTGATTATTTTATGCACTTGTTCGTGGCATTTTAAGGATCTATGTACCTGAACCCCTAAGTCTCTTTGCTCTTCCACTGTACTTAACCTCTTCCCATTTAGAAAGCTATCCTTTTTTGGACCAAGATGGATAACCTCACATTTGCTCTTGAAGCATACAGGGCAAAGACAGGTATATGGAGGTCACGGGTCCCACATCAGCCAGGATCTCATTGAATGATGGAATAGACTCGAGGTTAAATGGTTTATTCCTGTTCTTGTGTTCCTTCCCGTTATTATCCACCTTTCAGACAATTTCTTTATACTTTCATGATTACCTTGATTTCCTCAAAGCTTTGAGCTTAAATAATACCTTTTATATAAAACTTTGTAAAATGCTTTTTGGAAGACTATCTCATAGGTTATTCTGCAGTGTAATTGGGTTGTCATTTTCTCAGGATTTTGATCCAGCAGGACTTTCTTTTTCTGAATCTACGTTCACTATTTATTTGATGCATTTCTCCCACTCTTAAAGATTGTAGTAACTTGCACTTGAAAGCCCACAGCCATCTGCCTTAAGTTTTTTTGAATTCTCTGGAAAATATTTTCCAATGTCCAAGGAAGCAAATTCTGCAATATAATACTGAGTAAATAAAAATGTAGAAAATTGAACTCATTTGCAGATTCATCACGATCCAACTTCATTTATCTGGGTGCTTTCAATCCTATGTAAGTCTGCAGAAAATTATTATAAAGGCATCTGTAGGAGAACTGCAATGTATTGTATGAATTAGTAACATGGTACACCTATTCTTTGTATTATTGCAGAAGGACCACATTCCTGCACTCTTTGGAATGGCCACAGCTTACATGATTTTAAAACAGACACCCCGAGCAAGAAATCAGCTAAAACGCATTGCAAAATTAAACTGGAATGCAATTGATGCAGAGGAGTTAGAAAAGAGTTGGTTGCTTCTAGCTGATGTTTACATTCAGTCCGGAAAATTTGATATGGCAGTTGAATTACTTAAACGCTGTCTAAGGCACAATAAGGTAAAAAAAAGTTAATGATCTTGTATTGTGATCTACTTCAAAATTGATAATGGACTTCGACATGCATTACAGTTTGTGTTTACAGTACTTTTTAAAAACACAATGCAGTGAAATGTAGTTTGTGTGAGATGAACATAACTGGCAGAACTGAAAAACAGCACTGGTGGAAATCTTTGTCTTTACTGCATGAATAAGAATCTGGCAGTGTCTGTTCTAGAAACCGCCTGAAATCAGTGGAACCGCCTGAAATCAGTGGAACCAATGAAAATCAGCCAGGCTCATAACAGGCTAACAATCCACTCCGTCTACTTCACCACTCATGTGGTGAGTATGCTGTTACGGACAGAAAAATGGTATGGGATAATTTCCCAACTCTCCACCAAGTGCAACACACTGTACTTTGAGAAGGAGTATTTTAACCCCTTGAATGATGTGACTTTTAAATAAGTTCTGATAAGTTTAAATCAAAAGAAAGGATAAATGTTTATTTTACACAATACCAAAAATGTAATAGCAACAGGCACCCAATCCTCATCCGCACACACACAAGATGATTTCTAAAGATGCACCATGCTCATTTACTTAGTGTCAAAAAAACAAGGTTACGTCTATAAATGGTAGTTGAAACATTGCAGGCCTGGTCGGTTCATGCTCTTCCTTATGTCTCTGAATCTATTAACAAATGTTTGTTTTCTTAGTCCTGTTGCAAGGCTTATGAATATATGGGATACATTATGGAGAAAGAACAATCTTATAAGGATGCAGCCATTAATTATGAAATGGCTTGGAAGTATTGCAACCAGACAAATCCAACAATAGGTAATATCAACATTTTTGGTACATGCCATGAACAGATATTATCATAAATTCTTAAATGTAAAGATGTGCAATACCTACTGGCTCAGAAAATTGATAACACTTTTCACTTTACAGGGTACAAGCTGGCTTTTAACTATTTGAAGGCAAAACGATATGTTGATGCTATTGACATTTGTCATAAGGTAATATTTTTAAATTCAATCTTAGACCTTGCTTTCAGAATATTAGTCAAACCAGTTACAATCAAGCAGTAGTCGTAATTCCTGTAGCCCTGCACCCCCTTATCTAACTTATTCTTAAATGTTGACATGTTCTCTGCTTCAATCAAGTTTTAGTGGTGAATTCCATAACGTCTCAACTCTATACAACACACACACACATTTATCCTGCTTTCTGTCCTAATCTCTCATACCTATGTCCTCCTAGATGTGTCAATCACATCTGTTGCTACGTACCATGTCCCATTCCTTCGTAAACACCTCTTATCAAATCACCCGATGATCTGTACAAAAGCAAAATACTGCAGATGCTGTAAATCTGAAATACAGCAGAAGATGCTGGAAATATTCTGCAAATCTGGCAGCATCTGTGGATAGAGCAACAGGGTTAATGTTTCAGGTTGCTGATCTATCCTCAGAATTGAGACAAATACATGACACTGAATTCCATATGTCACATCTTGCTCATTCTAGTCGTATTAATGTCTCCTTGCAGCCTCCTTTGGTCCTTGATGATTTACTGTGCCTCCTACTGTAATATTGGCTACAAATTTTGACACCACTCCTTCCAGTTCCAAATATCCAAGTCATTATAAACAGTGAACAGAAACCCGATGGGACCACCTACATACTTTCAAACAATCTGAGAAATTGTTCTTAACGTTAAATGCCTGTTTCTTTCCTGTAACCAATTTTTAATCCAGTTTGCTGCCCATACAATAATTTCATACTCCTTAACCTTCTCAAATGTGTAGCACCTTGTTGAAAGTTTTCTGTAATTATATATGTACCACATCACCATCTATTTCACCTCAAAGAGCTCTCAGATTTCTCGAACATGTTCTGCGTTTCAGAAATCCATGTTGTCTGCCTCCAGTTATTTTCAGCGTATCTGGCTAGTCATTTCCAATTTTAAAAATGATCAACTTAAAAAAAAAAAAATTAGAGTACCCAATTATGTTTTTTCCAATTGAGGGGCAATTTAGTGTGGCCAATCCATCTACCTGCACATCTTTGGGTAGTAGGGGTGAGACCCTCACAGTCACGGGAGACTGTGCAAACTTCACACTGACAGTGACCCGGGGCCGGGAGCGAACCTGGGTCCTCAGCGCCGTGAGGCATCAGTGCTAACCACTGTGCGGCCATGCTGCCCAAAAATGATAAGCTACTAGCCTGTGATTACCGGGGTTACCTCTGCTGCCTTTTTGTAATTAGTTATTACATTGGCCACTGATGAGTACCTTTTCCCTATTCCTAAAGATGAGATTCATGAATGTGATTGCCAATCTAGAAATCTAAGGTTCATTACCAATTCTTTTCTACCGTCAATATAGTGTAAAATAATTCAGACTTAAACATGGTTATTGTTCTTTATCATTAATTTGTATAGAACATCTGTTGTTATAAATACCTGATCAGATTAGTTCTTAACGGTATTATTATAACATAGAAACTTATCAAACTTGTATTGAATTAAATTTCATACATTGCAGCACCACATTAAGTAGTAAACCCCTATATTATACTTTCTTCAAAACCATTTACTCTGAAAGCAATAAAGTCATTCAGTGTTTGTAAAGCATTAAGACTTTGGAGAGATGTGACATGATCCTGTACAAATGCAAGTCTTTTCCTCTCATTGCTTAGGTTAGTAATACTGAAAGCTAAATAGATTAAGGTTTGAATTTCTTACAATCACAGTTGTAATAAAACAAAGGAAAAAACAATTTATGGTAGAATGAGATTTCTGTTTGCTATCAAATGGAATATGACAGCTGGAAATCGAGACTGTGAACTGGGCAACTAGATTTTAAATATCAGTGCTATTTTATCGATCAGTCTTTGTAGAAGGTGGCAGGAGGTTCTTACTGTTATGACCAGGATGGGAGGAGTACGCAGTTGTGCTAGCCCCACTACTCCACAGGTTGTGCCATTAGTTCAACGGTTTAATTTACTCATCAAAATAGCCTAATGTTTACCTTCACTACTGATACCGAGAATAAAGCAGACTTTAACCAGGCTTCTTTCAATAAAGCCAGAATGATTGATTTTATTATAAAACAAACCCCTTTAACAAGTTGTAAAGACTCGTTAACAGATAATTGTATTCTATCTCTTCTTAAAACGTCCCCAGCATACACATAGAGGGACACACATAGACAAACAAAGGACATGCAAGTAGTCACTGCAGAGATGGGTGGTTAGAAACTTTATAAGAAAAGGATAAAGTTTGTACGATTCAACAGCATTGATCTGGAGCTATCTTGTGTGATGATCCCAGTAGATGTCTGGAGGTTCTCAGCAACAGGGCTTTGGCGTGGAGGAATACATAGAGCAGGATCAATTCTTTTTGTCTCAGCTTTGCAGGTGTCCAAATGCAGACAAGGTACATAAGACCATAAGACATAGGAGTGGAAGTAAGGCCATTCGGCCCATCGAGTCCACTCCACCATTCAATCATGGCTGATTTCAACTCCATTTACCCGCTCTCTCTCCATAGCCCTTAATTCCTCGAGAAATCAAGAATTTATCAACTTCTGTCTTAAAGACACTCAACGTCCCGGCCTCCACTGCCCTCTGTGGCAATGAATTCCACAGACCCACCACTCTCTGGCTGAAGAAATTTCTCCTCATCTCTGTTCTAAAGTGACTCCCTTTTATTCTAAGGCTGTGCCCCCGGGTCCTAGTCTCCCCTGTTAATGGAAACAACTTCCCTACATCCACCCTATCTAAGCCATTCATTATCTTGTAAGTTTCTATTAGATCTCCCCTCAACCTCCTAAACTCCAGTGAATATAATCCCAGGATCCTCAGACGTTCATCGTATGTTAGGCCTACCATTCCTGGGATCATCCATGTGAATCTCCGCTGGACCCGCTCCAGTGCCAGCATGTCCTTCCTGAGGTGTGGGGCCCAAAATTGCTCACAGTATTTTAAATGGGGCCTAACTAATGCTTTATAAAGCTTCAGCAGTACATCCCTGCTTTTATATTCCAAGCCTCTTGAGATGAATGACAACATTGCATTTGCTTTCTTAATTACGGACTCAACCTGCAAGTTTACCTTTAGAGAATCCTGGACTAGGACTCCCAAGTCCCTTTGCACTTCAGCATTATGAATTTTGTCACCGTTTAGAAAATAGTCCACGCCTCTATTCTTTTTTCCAAAGTGCAAGACCTCGCACTTGCCCACGTTGAATTTCATCAGCCATTTCTTGGACCACTCTCCTAAACTGTCTAAATCTTTCTGAAGCCTCCCCACCTCCTCCATACTACCTGCCCCTCCACCTATCTTCGTATCATCGGCAAACTTAGCCAGAATGCCCTCAGTCCCGTCATCTAGATCGTTAATATATAAAGAGAACAGCTGTGGCCCCAACACTGAACCTTGCGGGACACCACTCGTCACCGGTTGCCATTCCGAAAAAGAACCTTTTATCCCAACTCTCTGCCTTCTGCCTGACAGCCAATCGTCAATCCATGTTAGTACCTTGCCTTGAATACCATGGGCCCTTATTTTACTCAGCAGTCTCCTGTGAGGCACCTTATCAAAGGCGTTTTGGAAGTCAAGATAGATAACATCCATTGGCTCACCTTGGTCTAACCTATTTGTTATCTCTTCAAAGAACTCTAACAGGTTTGTCAGGCACGACCTCCCCTTACTAAATCCATGCTGACTTGTCCTAATCCGACCCTGCACTTCCAAGAATTTAGAAATCTCATCCTTAACAATGGATTCTAGAATCTTGCCAACAACCGAGGTTAGGCTAATTGGCCTATAATTTTCCATCTTTTTCCTTGTTCCCTTCTTGAACAGGGGGATTACAACAGCGATTTTCCAATCCTCTGGCACTTTCCCCGACTCCATTGACTGTTGAAACATCATCACCAACGCCTCCACTATTTCTTCAGCTATCTCCTTTAGAACTCTAGGATGTAGCCCATCTGGGCCCGGAGATTTATCAATTTTTAGACCTCTTAGTTTCTCTAGCACTTTCTCCTTTGTGATGGCTACCATATTCAACTCTGTCCCCTGACTCTCCGGAATTGTTGGGATATTACTCATGTCTTCTACTGTGAAGACTGACGCAAAGTACTTATTCAGTTCCTCGGCTATTTCCTTGTCTCCCATCACAAAATTACCAGCGTCATTTTGGAGCGGCCCAATGTCAACTTTTGCCTCCCGTTTGTTTTTAATGTATTTAAAGAAACTTTTACTGTCATTCCTAATGTTACTGGCTAGCCTACCTTCAAATTTGATCCTCTCTTTCCTTATCTCTCTCTTTGTTATCCTCGGTTTGTTTTTGTAGCCTTTCCAATCTTCTGAGTTCCCACTACTCTTTGCCACATTGTAGGCTTTCTCTTTTGCTTTGATGCATTCCCTAACTTCCTTTGTCAGTCATGGCTGCCTAATCCCCCCTCTGATAACCTTTCTTTTCTTTGGGATGAATCATAGAATCATAGACGTTTACAGCATGGAAACAGGCCCTTCGGCCCAACCAGTCCATGCCGCCCAGTTTTTACCATTAAGCTAGTCCCAGTTGCCCGCACTTGGCCCATAACCCTCTATACCCATCTTACCCATGTAACTATCTAAATGTTTTTTAAAAGACACAATTGTACCCGCCTCTACTACTACCTCTGGCAGCCCATTCCAGACACTCACTACCCTCTGAGTGAAGAAATTGCCCCTCTGGGCCCTTCTGAATCTCTCCCCTCTCACCTTAAACCTATGCCCTCTAGTTTTAGACTCCCCTACCTTTGGGAAAAGATGTTGACTATCTACCTTATCTATGCCCCTCATTATTTTATAGACCTCTATAAGATCACCCCTAAGCCTCCTACGCTCCAAGGAAAAAAGTCCCAGTCTATCCAGCCTCTCCTTATAACTCAAACCATCAAGTCCCGGCAACATCCTAGTAAATCTTTTCTGCACTCTTTCCAGTTTAATAATATCCTTTCTATAATAGGGTGACCAGAACTGCACACAGTATTCCAAGTGTGGCCGTACCAATGTCTTGTACAACTTCAACAAGACGTCCCAACTCCTGTATTCAATGTTCTGACCAATGAAACCAAGCATGCCGAATGCCTTCTTCACCACCCTGTCCACCTGCGACTCCACCTTCAAGGAGCTATGAACCTGTACTCCTAGATCTATAACTCTCCCCAACGCCATACCAATGTTGGGGAAGTTAAAATCTCCCATCACGACCACCCTATTGCTCCTACATTGTTCCATAATCTGTCTACATATTTGTACCTCTACTTCACGCTCGCTTTTTGGAGGTCTGTAGTAAAGTCCCAACAATGTTAGTGCACCCTTCCTATTTCTTAGCTCTACCCATATTGCCTCAGTGCTTGAATCTTGCATCGTGTCCTCCTTAATCATAGCTGTGATATCATCTCTGACCAGTAATGCAACTCCTCCACCCCTTTTACCTCCCTCTCCATCCCTCCTGAAGCATCTATACCCCGGGATATTTAGTTGCCAGTCTTGCCCTTCCCTCAACCAAGTTGAAATGAACCTCTGTACTGTGTCCTCAATTACTCCCAGAAACTCCTGCCATTGCTGTTCTACTGTCTTTCCCACTAGGCTCTGCTCCCAGTCGATTTTCGTCAGTTGCTCCCTCATGCCCCTGTAGTTACCTTTATTTAACTGTAACACCTTTACATCTGATTCTACCTTCTTTCTTTCAAATTGGAGATTGAATTCGACCATATTATGATCACTGCCTCCTAAGTGCTCCCTTACTTTAAAATCTTTAATCAAGTCTGGCTCATTACATAACACTAAGTCCAGAATGGCCTGTTCCCTCGTGGGCTCCATCACAAGCTGGTCCAAAAAGCCATCCTGTAAACATTCAATGAATTCCCTTTCCTTGGGTCCACTTGCAGTATTATTTACCCAGTCCACCTGCGTATTAAAGTCCCCCATGATCACTGTGACCTTGCCTTTCTGACATGCACTTTCTGTTTTGTGGTGCATCTTGTGCCTCTGGTCCTGACCACTGTTAGGAGGCCTGTACATAACTCCCATTATGTTTTTTTTGCCTTTGTGGTTCCTCAACTCTACCCACACAGACTCCGCATCATCCGACCCCATGTCGTTTAGTGCTATTGATTTAATTTCATTCCTAATTAACAAGGCAACCCCGCCCCCTCTGCCCACCTCTCTGTCTTTTCGATAGGTTGTGAATCCCTGGATGTTTAAATGCCAGTCCTGAACCCCCTGCAACCATGTCTCTGTGATGCCTACCACATCATACCTGCCAGTCACAATCTGGGCCACAAGCTCATCTACCTTGTTCCGTACACTGCGCGCATTTAAATATAGCACCTTTAATTCTCTATTGACCATCGCTTTTTGTTTTCTTAGTGTGGTGGACCTTGGTTTACTGAGCCTTTCCATACACTGTGTCATATTTTGTGGGATGGGGACTATTGTAACCTCTCCTGAGTTCTGTCTTTTCGTGCTTTTTTGTATTCCTAAGCAGCTACGCGTCCCACTGATTACTTCACCTCTTGGTTCCCTGACTTTCCCTTCCCCCCCAATCTTTAGTTTAAAGTCCTATTGACCACCCTATTTACGCTTTTCATAGAACATAGAACAATACAGCGCAGTACAGGCCCTTCGGCCCACGATGTTGCACCGAAACAAAAGCCATCTAACCTACACTATGCCATTATCATCCATATGTTTATCCAATAAACTTTTAAATGCCCTCAATGTTGGCGAGTTCACTACTGTAGCAGGTAGGGCATTCCACGGCCTCACTACTCTTTGCGTAAAGAACCTACCTCTGACCTCTGTCCTATATCTATTACCCCTCAGTTTAAAGTTATGTCCCCTCGTGCCAGCCATATCCATCCGTGGGAGAAGGCTCTCACTGTCCACCCTATCCAACCCCCTGATCATTTTGTATGCCTCTATTAAGTCTCCTCTTAACCTTCTTCTCTCCAACGAAAACAACCTCAAGTCCATCAGCCTTTCCTCATAAGATTTTCCCTCCATACCAGGCAACATCCTGATAAATCTCCTCTGCACCCGCTCCAAAGCCTCCACGTCCTTCCTATAATGCGGTGACCAGAACTGAACGCAATACTCCAAATGCGGCCGTACCAGAGTTCTGTACAGCTGCAACATGACCTCCCGACTCCGGAACTCAATCCCTCTACCAATGAAGGCCAACACTCCATAGGCCTTCTTCACAACCCTATCAACCTGGGTGGCAACTTTCAGGGATCTATGTACATGGACACCTAGATCCCTCTGCTCATCCACACTTTCAAGAACTTTACCATTAGCCAAATATTCCGCATTCCTGTTATTCCTTCCAAAGTGAATCACCTCACACTTCTCTACATTAAACTCCATTTGCCACCTCTCAGCCCAGCTCTGCAGCTTATCTATATCCCTCTGTAACCTGCTACATCCTTCCACACTATCGACAACACCACCGACTTTAGTATCGTCTGCAAATTTACTCACCCACCCTTCTACGCCTTCCTCTAGGTCATTGATAAAAATGACAAACAGCAACGGCCCCAGAACAGATCCTTGTGGTACTCCACTTGTGACTGTACTCCATTCTAAACATTTCCCTTCAACCACCACCCTCTGTCTTCTTTCAGCTAGCCAATTTCTGATCCACATCTCTAAATCACCCTCAATCCCCATGAGGCATGACCTACCCTTCACAAAGCCATGCTGACTATCCCTGATCATATTATTCCTATCTAGATGATTATAAATCTTGTCTCTTATAATCCCCTCCAAGACTTTACCCACTACAGACGTGAGGCTCACCGGTCTATAGTTGCCGGGGTTGTCTCTGCTCCCCTTTTTGAACAAAGGGACCACATTTGCTGTCCTCCAGTCCTCTGGCACTATTCCTGTAGCCAATGATGACATAAAAATCAAAGCCAAAGGTCCAGCAATCTCTTCCCCGGCCTCCCAGAGAATCCTAGGATAAATCCCATCAGGTCCCGGGGACTTATCTATTTTCAGCCTGTCCAGAATTGCCAACACCTCTTCCCTACGTACCTCAATGCCATCTATTCTATTAGCCTGGGGCTCAGCATTCTCCTCCACAACATTATCTTTTTCCTGAGTGAATACTGACGAAAAATATTCATTTAGTATCTCGCCTATCTCTTCAGACTCCACACACAATTTCCCATCCCTGTCCTTGACTGGTCCTACTCTTTCCCTAGTCATTCGCTTATTCCTGACATACCTATAGAAAGCTTTTGGGTTTTCCTTGATCCTTCCTGCCAAATACTTCTCATGTCCCCTCCTTGCTCGGCTTAGCTCTCTCTTTAGATCCTTCCTCGCTACCTTGTAACTATCCATCGCCCCAACCGAAACTTCACACTTCATCTTCACATAGGCCTCCTTCTTCCTCTTAACAAGAGATTCCACTTCCTTGGTAAACCACGGTTCCCTCGCTCGACGCCTTCCTCCCTGTCTGACCGGTACATACTTATCAAGAACACGCAGTAGCTGATCCTTGAACAAGCCCCACTTATCTAGTGTGCCCAACACTTGCAGCCTACTTCTCCACCTTATCCCCCCCAAGCCACGTCTAATGGCATCATAATTGCCCTTCCCCCAGCTATAACTCTTGCCCTGCGGTGTATACTTATCCCTTTCCATCATTAACGTAAACGTCACCGAATTGTGGTCACTGTCCCCAAAGTGCTCTCCGACCTCCAAATCCAACACCTGGCCTGGTTCATTACCCAAAACCAAATCCAACGTGGCCTCGCCTCTTGTTGGCCTGTCAACATATTGTTTCAGGAAACCCTCCTGCACACACTGTACAAAAAACGACCCATCTATTGTACTCTAACTGTATCTTTTCCAGTCAATATTTGGAAAGTTAAAGTCTCCCATAATAACTACCCTGTTACTTTCGCTCATATCCAGAATCATCTTCGCCATCCTTTCCTCTACATCCCTAGAACTATTAGGAGGCCTATAAAAAAACTCCCAACAGGGTGACCCCTCCTTTCCTGTTTCTAACTTCAGCCCATACTACCTCGGAAGAAGAGTCCCCATCTAGCATCCTCTCCGCCACCGTAATACTGCTCTTGACTAGCAGCGCCACACCTCCCCCTCTTTTGCCTCCTTCTCTGAGCTTACTAAAACACCTAAACCCCGGAACCTGCAACATCCATTCCCTGCTCTATCCATGTCTCCGAAATGGCCACAACATCGAAGTCCCAGGTACCAACCCATGCTGCCAGTTCCCCTACCTTGTTTCGTATACTCCTGGCATTGAAGTAGACACACTTCAAACCACCTACCTGAACACTGGCCCCCTCCTGCGACGTCAAATCTGTGCTCCTGACCTCTATACTCTCATTCTCCCTTACCCTAAAACTACAATCCAGGTTCCCATGCCCCTGCTGCATTAGTTTAAACCCCCCCAAAGAGCACTAACAAATCTCCCCCCCAGGATATTTGTGCCCCTCAGGTTCAGATGTAGACCATCCTGTCTGTAGAGGACCCACCTTCCCCAGAAAGAGCCCCAGTTATCCAAAAATCTGAATCCCTCCCGCCTGCACCATCCCTGTAGCCACGTGTTTAAATGCTCTCTCTCCCTATTCCTCATCTCACTATCACGTGGCACGGGCAACAACCCAGAGATAACAACTCTGTTTGTTCTAGTTCTGAGCTTCCATCCTAGCTCCCTGAAAGCCTGCCTGACATCCTTGTCCCCTTTCCTACCTATGTCGTTAGTGCCAATGTGGACCACGACTTGGGGCTGCTCCCCCTCCCCCTAAGGACCCGGAAAACACGATCCAAGACATCACGTACCCTTGCACCTGGGAGGCAACATACCAAACGTGAGTCTCTCACGCTCCCACAAAATCTCCTATCTGTGCCCCTGACTATAGAGTCCCCAATTACTAATGCTCTGCTCCTCTCCCCCCTTCCCTTCTGAGCAACAGGGACAGACTCCGTGCCAGAGGCCCGAACCCCATGGCTTACCCCTGGTAAGTCGTCCCCCCCACAAGTATCCAAAGCGGTATACTTGTTTCTCAGGGGAACGACCGCAGGGGATCCCTGCACTGACTGCTTTTTCCCAGTCCCTCTTACAGTTACCCACCTATCTCCAATCTTTGGTGTAACTAATTCCCTGAAGCTGTTATCTATGACCCCTTCTGCCTCCCGAATGATCCGAAGTTCTTCCAACTCCAGCTCCAGTTCCCTAACTCGGTCTTGGAGGAGCTGGAGATGGCAGCACTTCCTGCAGGTAAAATCAGCAGGGACACTAACTGCATCCCTCACCTCAAACATCCTGCAGGAGGAACATTGCACTCCCTTCCCTGCCATCCCTCTAACTTTCTACCAAGATCTGGCTAACAACTAAATTAAATTTTTATAAAAAATAATAATAATATAATAAAATATGGTACTTACCTCAGACCAATGGGTTTTATTATTAGGTTAGAGGAGGAGGGCGGGTGGGAGACACTACACGTGTAGTGTCTCGGGTTTCCTCTCCACTAGAATTTATTGGTGAGGGTCTTCCCAGATGTCCGCGGGTCGACTTCCTGATCCCGCCTAAAAAACTAATTTTAAAAAAAAAAGAAAAATTCTCAGCTCCTGCTGAAATTGACTAACCAGCCAGCTCCACTCCCGCAGAAATCGACTGGCCTGCCCCTGCAAAGACAAGTGCTTTTAAAGGTTGACTTACCTCCCAGCAACCTCCTTCCGCAATGCTCCCGCTGAAACTGACTCACCAGCTGTTCTCACGCCGAAATCGACTGGCCTGCCCCTGCAAAGACAAGTGCTTTTAAAGGTTGACTTACCTCCCAGCAACCTCCTTCCGCAATGCTCCCGCTGAAACTGACTCACCAGCTGTTCTCACGCCGAAATCGACTGGCCTGCCCCTGCAAAGACAAGTGCTTTTAAAGGTTGACTTACCTCCCAGCAACCTCCTTCCGCAATGCTCCCGCTGAAACTGACTCACCAGCTGTTCTCACGCCGAAATCGACTGGCCTGCCCCTGCAAAGACAAGTGCTTTTAAAGGTTGACTTACCTCCCAGCAACCTCCTTCCGCAATGCTCCCGCTGAAACTGACTCACCAGCTGTTCTCACGCCGAAATCGACTGGCCTGCCCCTGCAAAGACAAGTGCTTTTAAAGTTTGACTTACCTCCCAGCAACCTCCTTCCGCAGTGCTCCCGCTGAAACTGACTCACCAGCTGTTCTCATGCCGAAATCGACTGGCCTGCCCCTGCAAAGACAAGTGCTTTTAAAGGTTGACTTACCTCCCAGCAACCTCCTTCCGCAATGCTCCCGCTGAAACTGACTCACCAGCTGTTCTCACGCCGAAATCGACTGGCCTGCCCCTGCAAAGACAAGTGCTTTTAAAGGTTGACTTACCTCCCAGCAACCTCCTTCCGCAATGCTCCCGCTGAAACTGACTCACCAGCTGTTCTCACGCCGAAATCGACTGGCCTGCCCCTGCAAAGACAAGTGCTTTTAAAGGTTGACTTACCTCCCAGCAACCTCCTTCCGCAATGCTCCCGCTGAAACTGACTCACCAGCTGTTCTCACGCCGAAATCGACTGGCCTGCCCCTGCAAAGACAAGTGCTTTTAAAGTTTGACTTACCTCCCAGCAACCTCCTTCCGCAGTGCTCCCGCTGAAACTGACTCACCAGCTGTTCTCATGCCGAAATCGACTGGCCTGCCCCTGCAAAGACAAGTGCTTTTAAAGGTTGACTTACCTCCCAGCAACCTCCTTCCGCAATGCTCCCGCTGAAACTGACTCACCAGCTGTTCTCACGCCGAAATCGACTGGCCTGCCCCTGCAAAGGCAAGTGCTTTTAAAGGTTGACTTACCTCCCAGCAACCTCCTTCCGCAATGCTCCCGCTGAAACTGACTCACCAGCTGTTCTCACGCCGAAATCGACTGGCCTGCCCCTGCAAAGACAAGTGCTTTTAAAGGTTGACTTACCTCCCAGCAACCTCCTTCCGCAATGCTCCCGCTGAAACTGACTCACCAGCTGTTCTCACGCCGAAATCGACTGGCCTGCCCCTGCAAAGACAAGTGCTTTTAAAGTTTGACTTACCTCCCAGCAACCTCCTTCCGCAGTGCTCCCGCTGAAACTGACTCACCAGCTGTTCTCATGCCGAAATCGACTGGCCTGCCCCTGCAAAGACATGTGCTTTTAAAGGTTGACTTACCTCCCAGCAACCTCCTTCCGCAGTGCTCCCGCTGAAACTGACTCACCAGCTGTTCTCATGCCGAAATCGACTGGCCTGCCCCTGCAAAGACAAGTGCTTTTAAAGGTTGACTTACCTCCCAGCAACCTCCTTCCGCAATGCCCCCGCTGAAACTGACTCACCAGCTGTTCTCACGCCGAAATCGACTCCAATATCCTTTTCGCCAGAACACTGGTCCCAGCTCGGTTCAGGTGGAGACCATCCCAACGGTATACGTCCCCCCTGTCCCAAAACTGATGCCAGTGTCCCATGAAAAGGAACCCCTCATTCCCACACCACTCTTTCAGCCACGTGTTAACTTCCCTTATTCTTGCCTCCCTATGCCAATCTGCACGTGGCTCGGGCAGTAATCCGGAGATTATGACCCTTGAGGACCTGTTTTTTTAATTTGAATCCTAGCTCTTTATAATCTCTAAACAGGTCCTCTTTCCTAGACTTGCCTATGTTGTTGGTACCGACATGGACCACAACAACTGGATCCTCCCCCTCCCTCTCCAGTATCCTTTCAAGCCGGTCAGAGATGTCCCGCACCCTAGCACCGGGCAGGCAACATACCATGCGGGACTCTTTATCGTGCTCACAAAGGATACTATCTATCCCCCGATAATAGAATCCCCTACAACTACAACTTGCCTATTTACTCCCTCCCCTTGAATGGCCTGCTGAACCATGGTGCCTTGGTCAGCTGACTTATCCTTCCTGCAACCCTGTTCGCCATCCACACAGGGAGCAAGTGCCTCATACCTGTTGGACAGAGTCAAGGGCTGAGGTTCCTGACTGCTGGTTCCCTTTACCTGCCTGACTTGCAGTCACACCCTGCTGTCCCTGGCCACTAGCAGGATTTAAACTACTTACTCTGACAGGTGTGACTGCCTCCTGAAACACAGTGTCCAGGTAAGTCTCCCCCTCCCGGATGTGCCTCAGTGTTTGAAGCTCAGACTCCAGCTCATCAACTCTGAGCCGGAGCTCTTTGAGCAGCCAACACTTACTGCAGATGTGGTCGCTGCAGCTCGCAATGGGATCTGCCAACTCCCACATCAAGCAGCTCAAGCACATCACCTGACCAGCCATCACTAATTAATTAATTAGTTTAATTTAAGTTTATGGTGGGGGCAGCTTCAGCCAATCAGACACTACCCTGCACTTTTAACTGAAAAACAGCACAATTAGCTTAACTACTTACCTTTCCTGGTTACCTTACTGCACCAAACTAGCAAATTCTCACTGTCTGTATCTCTCTCACTCCGGCTGTGTCTCCTTGACCTGCGCAATGCTAATAATATAATATAATAATGCTAATAATAATATAATATGGCTCAGACTATAGGTTGCTAACCACACATTGAATTTCAGATAAGGCGGAGAGAGAATCAGTTCTGATAGCTTTCCTTCTCAGTTTAGCCCCACCAAAATAACAACAGGTTCAAAACTTAGTTTGTCTCAGTCATGTGACTTCCAGTAAGTCACTAGGCTTTGTCTTTTTTCCATTTTTTCCCCCATCAGTTAAAATTATTACAGTTTGAAACAAGCAAATACCTCCAAGTTTTGTGACAATCGACAATGATTTCATGGTCATCATTGGACTTTTAACTCCAGATTGCTATTGAATTCAAATCTCACCATCTCATAGTGAGTTTCGAACCAAAGTCCCCAGAGCATGGTCTGGATGAGTAATCTAGAGACCAAGGATAATGATCTGAGGACCTGGGTTCAAATCCCACCACAACAGGTCATGAAAGTTAAACTCAAAGGTCTAAGACCATGCAAACATTGTTGATTATCGTAAAACCCATCTGGTTCACTAATGTCCTTTTGTCATGTGAGAGTACCTTTAAGAAATGGGTGTTTATAAATGGGTGTGTATATAAATATCTGTAGTGAGAGTACCTTTAAGAAATGGGTGTTTACTACTGCAGTGATGTCAGAGTGGGTGCAGCTGGGCTGTCTATCAGCTTTTTACTTTTGTTTTAGGCTGTTTGCTGCAGGGTGTGTTTTAGTTTCGTTTTCAGTGTTGGAGCTGAAGCCAGACCAAGCAGGTGTACTGCTGTTCTCTCTGCCATCAAAAGACTATCTCTTGATCATTTGGTGAATTCAGAATTATAAATGTTCTCAGTAGTGAATGTAAACCTAATGTGCTTCTGTTGAAAGGTGTTTCTTCTGTCTTCTGGATGTTGTTTGGGAAGTTATTAAGCATTATTTAGTGTTGTATTCTTTGGCGGTTGTATTTGAATTAATGGTTGCTGAGATGTTCACTATGTTTTAAAAAGGTTAACTTGAGTTCATAGAATAAACATTGTTTTGCTTTAAAAAATACTTTTACATTTCTGCTGTACCACACCTGTAGAGTGGACCGTGTGCTCCCCATAGCACAATCTATTAAAAGTTGTGGGTCAGGTGAACTCCATGATACACTTTGGGGTTCTCTAAACCCTGGCCCATGACACTTTAGAGCAGGAAATATGCCATGCTTACCTGGCCTACATGTGACCACTGCAATGTGGTTGACTCTTAACTTCCCTACTCAGTTGTATTCAACCGCTACAAAACACAAAAAAGAAATGAAACCGGACAGCCCACCCGGCATCGACCCAGGCACTGGAAACGACAACGGCAAAACCAGACCTGTTGACTCTGCAAAGTTCTCCTTACTAACATCTGGGGGTTTGTGTCAATGCTGGGAGAACTGTCTCACAGACTAGTCAAGCAACAGCCTGACATAATCATACCTTACAGACAATGTGCCAGATATTATTATCTCCGTTCCTGGGTATGTCCTATCTCACCAACAAGACAGACCCAACAGAGGTGGCGGCACAGTGGTATACAGTTGGGAGGAGGTCGTCCTGGGAGCCCTCAGCATCGCCCCTGGCCTCATGAATTCTCATGGTTACAGGTTAAATATGGGCAAGAACAGCTCCTGCTGATTACCACTTACCGGCCACCATCAGCTGATGAATCATTACTCCTCCATATTGAACATCATTTAGAGTAAGCACTGAGTGCGGCAAGGGCGCAGAATATACTCTGGGTGGGGGGATGGGGGACTTCAATGTCCATCACCAAGAGTGACTCAGTAGTACCACCACAGATCGAGCTGGCCGGGTTCAAAAGGACATAGCTGCTAGACTAGGACTGCAGCAGGTCGTGTGGGAACCAACAAGAGGGAAAAACATACTTGACCTGATCCTCACTAACCTGCCTGTTACAGATGCATCTGTCTGTGACAGTATCGGTAGAAGTGACCACTGCACAGTCCTTGTGGAGACGAAGACACGTCTTCACATTGAGGATACACTCCATATTGTGTGGCACTACCACCATGCTAAATGGGATAGAGTTCGAACAGATCTCGCAACTCAAGACTGGGCATCTATGAGGTGCTGTGGGCTATCGGCAGCAGCAGAATTGTATTCCACCACAATCTGCAACCACATGGCCAGGCATATCCCCCACTCTACCATTACTACCAAGCCAGGGGATCAACCTTGGTTCAATGAAGAGTGCAGGAGAGCCTGCCACGAGCAACACCAGGCATACCTAAAAATTAGGTGTCAACCTGATGAAGCTACAACAATGGACTACTTGTGTGCCAAACAGCATAAGCAGAAAGTAATAGACAGAGTGAAGCGATTCCACAACAAACGCTTCAGATCTGAGCTCTGGAGTACTGCCACATCCAGTCGTAAATGGTGGTGGACAATTAAACAACTCACTGGAGGAGGAGGTTCCATAAATATCTCCATCCTTAATGCTGGAGGAGCCAAGCTCATCTGTGCAAAAGACGAGGCCGAAGCATTTGTAACAATCTCCAGTCAGAAGTGCCGGGTGGATGACCCATTCCGGTGGTCTTCAACCAGTACGATTCACTCCAAGTGATATTAAGAAAAGGCACTGGGGTCAATGTGTCTGGGTGATGGTGGGGGGGGTCTCGGTACCCGGGTAATGGTGCGGGGGTCTTGGTGCCGGGAGGGAGGTGTCTTGGTGCCGGGGGGGGGGGGGGGGTCTCTGTGCCGGGGGGGTGTCTCTGTGCCGGGGAAGGGTCTCTGTGCCCGGGTGGGCGTCTGTGCCGGAAAGGGGGTCAGTGCCTGGGGGTGGGGTCTCTGTGCCAGGAGGGGGGGTCTGTGTGCCGGGGGGGGGGGGTCTTTGTGCCGGGGGGAGGGGTCGCTGTGCCGGGGGGGGGGTGACTCGGTGCCGGGGGGGGGGGGGTGTCTCGGTGCCGGGGGGGGGGGGCGGTGTCTCGGTGGTGGGGGGGGGGGCGGTAGTGTCTCATCTGCTGGGTGCAATGTGAAGGGGGCGAAATAAATGCCGGGGGGTGTGTGCCAGGCAGTGTCTGGCAGCACCAAATACATCAACTTGTGTTTAGAACACGAGCTAATGGCGGTAATTGTGAAGCTTTGGCGCAGGTATTACCGCTCCTTCCCCACACTCACTGGGAAATGTGTTAACGTTCAGTTCCCGGCATTTGCAGCATTAAAACGTTATTAGTGCGAGAGGGAAGAGCGGGGCCTTTATGATACAGCGGCAGGTACCGCGTCCTACAGAGGAGGGAGAGAGAGAGTGGGGGGGGAGGGAGAGAGGGGGAAGGGGGAGGGAGAGAGGGGGAGGGAGAGAGGGGGGAGGGAGAGAGGGGGAAGGGGGAGGGAGAGAGGGGGAAGGGGGAGGGAGATAGGGGAAAGGGGGAGGGAGAGAGGGGGGAGGGAGATAGGGGGAAGGGGGAGGGAGAGAGGGGGAAGGGAGAGGGGGAAGGGGGAGGGAGAGAGGGGGGAGGGAGAGAGGGGGAAGGGGGAGGGAGAGAGGGGGAAGGGGGAGGGAGATAGGGGAAAGGGGGAGGGAGAGAGGGGGGAGGGAGAGAGGGGGAAGGGAGAGGGGGAAGGGGGAGGGAGAGAGTGGGAAGGGGGAGGGAGAGAGGGGGAAGGGGGAGGGAGAGAGGGGGAAGGGGGAGGGAGAGAGGGGGAGGGAGAGAGGGGGAGGGAGAGAGGGGGAGGGAGAGAGGGGGAGGGAGAGGGGGAGGGAGAGAGGGAGGGGGAAGGGGGGAGGGAGGGAAGGGGGGAGAGAGAGGGGGAAGGGGGGAGAGAGAGGGGGAAGGGGGGAGAGAGAGGGGGAAGGGGGGACGGAGAGAGGGAAGGGGGGACGGAGAGAGGGAAGGGGGGACGGAGAGAGGGAAGGGGGGACGGAGAGAGGGAAGGGGGGACGGAGAGAGGGAAGGGGGGACGGAGAGAGGGAAGGGGGGACGGAGAGCGTGGGAAGGGGGGAGGGAGAGCGTGGGAAGGGGGGAGGGAGAGCGGGAATGGGGGGAAGGAGAGAGAGGGAAGGGGGGAGGGAGAGGGGGAATGGGGGGGAGGGAGAGAGAGGGAAGGGGGGAGGGAAGGGGGGGAGGGAGGGAGAAAAAAAAAGGCACTGGATATTGAAAGGGTTTTGGGCCCTGACAATATTCCAGCAATAGTACTGAAGACTTGTGCTCCAGAACGTGTCGCACTACTAGCCAAGCTGTTCCATAAAGTGACAACACTGGCACCTACCCGGCAATGTGGAAAATTGCAGGTGCTTCCTGTCCAGAAGAAATAGGACAAATTCAACCAGCCAATTACCGCTCTTTCAGTCTACTCTCCAATATGATGGAAGGAGTCATCAACAGGGCTATCAAGTGACACTCAGCAATAACCTGCTCATGGACGCTCAGTTTGGGTTCCGCCAGGGTCACTCGGCTCCTGATCTCTTTACAGCCTTGGTTCAAACATGGACAAAAGAGCTGAATGCCAGAGGTGAGGGGAGAGTGACTGCCCTTGACATCAAGGCAGCATTTGACTGAGAAAGCATTAAGGCATCCTAACAAAACTGGAGTCAGTGGGAATAAGGGGGGAAATTCTCGGCTGGTTGGAGTCATACCTGGCACAAAGGAAGATGGTTGTGATGGTTGGAGGTCAATCATCTCAGCTCCAGGACATCACTGTAGGAGTTCTTCAGGGTAGTGTCCTAGGCCCGACCATCATCAGCCTGCTTCCTCAATGACCTCCCTTCCATCATAAGGTCAGAAATGGGGATGTTCGCAGATGACTGCACAATGTTTAGCACCATTTGTGACTCCTCAGATAATGAAACAGTCCATGTCCAAATGCAGCAAGATCTGGACAATATCCAGGATTGGGCTGACAAGTGGTAAGTTACATTTGCACTGCACATGTGCGAGGCAATGACCATCTCCTGCAAGAGAGGATCTAACCATCACCCTTGACATTCAATGGCATTACCATCGATGAATCCCCCACAATCAACATCCTGGGCGTTACCATTGATCAGAAACTGAACTGGACTAGCCATATTAATACTGTGGCAACCAGAATAGGTCAATGGCAAGTAATCCTAGAATCCTAGAATACCATTACAGTCCCTGAGGTGTAGGTACACCCACAGTGCTGTTAGGGAGGGAATTCCAGGATTTTGACCTAGCGGTAGTGAATTTGGGGCCTGAAGAGGTGAGCAAGGAGGACTGATTGATTGAAACACATCAGGAGTTCCCCAGTATGTAGTATATTAATGGGGCTTGAAGAACAGTGAACAGCACATGTCAATGGTTGGGAAGAAGTAGGAACTCTTTGGAGCAGTGCTGGGAATTAAAAATAAACACAGTAGGTCACATTGTATTCTGTTGAGTGAGACTACAAACTTAAATAAAAATTGCAACTGCAAAAAAAGTTATGCATCAAGAAGGAAAAAAATTAAAATTTTAGACAAATTTCAAAAATTACCTGACTTGGTAATAGGCAAAATTAATTTGTAGGGTAAGTGGATGACTCTTTAGTGTTACAAGTGTAGGAGGAGTAAATAGGAAATTAGTGTTGCTAATTGAAAATAATGGTTACAAATGCTATATTTAGTTACATTCCATAATGAAACCAGTAGCAAGCATTATACTGTTGCATATTGAGTGTAGCTGTTCTCCAATACTTTCGAAGTGTTATCAAGTCACGACAACTAGAAGTCACAAGATTCAGTAATTTTAATATTGTGTAAATACTGACAATATTCAAACTGGTAAGGTGTCTTGTTTTCCTTTTGCAGGTATTAGGAGCACATCCCAATTATCCAAAAATGAGGAAAGATATTCTTGATAAAGCTCGAGCAGCTCTGCGCTCTTAATGTCATATGATGCTAGCTTTTTGCTTTAGAAGATTTTTGAAGATATATATATATATAAATAGTTTTGAGATGCCAATCTTACATTATGTACAGTAAGTTCTAATGTATAATTAGTTAGATGTGATTTTTGTGCAATTTATGTACAAAATACTGTAATAGTGTTTCATTGTTTTTACAGTAATGTTATTTTTAAATTACGAGTACTGTACATATAAAATTGTACATGTATAATCTTCTTTAATTTTCTGCCATAACTTCCCTAGTACTGTCAATGATGTAATGCAAAATCATTCATTTTAGATGATTCCCTCAAGCCTGAGAATTTGCAGTCCCACTTGACCATGTGTTTTTAAGTACACATTAGAAATTTTGAGTACAAATAATTTGAGATGAATGTGGTGTTGGTGTTCGTTGTCTTAGCTTTTGGGGAAAGAGTCGGTCTATTCTGAATGACTTAAACTAAAAAGTGATCTGTCTGTATGTAATGAATCACTGTATCTGTGAAGGCATTTTAAAGACGAGAAGGGAAGCTAAAATGGATGTTTTATATTTCTATGAAGCTGTAAAACTTTGACTTTTTTTCCCCAGTACATGCAACTTAGTTAAATTAGTTGCTCAGAACAGTCTAAAGATTGTCACGTAGTTTCCACTTTAAAAATAGTGCTAGATTTTTTTTAAGCTTTCACTTTTCTATCTCATTTGTTTGCATTCTTGTTCAGGATTTTTTATAGTATTACATGTTCAGGATTTTTTATAGTATTACACATTAGTTGATAAATATCTGAATTTAGTGGACTAAAAAGAATTTCAGTAATTAATCTGTTCTACTTGTGTGGTTGTTTCCTTAAAAGAAAGAAGAAATACTGCAATCTCAATAACTACCTTATTTCAGAGCAAATATCAATAAAAAGGCAATGTTGATTTATTTTCTATATGAATTTAAATTTTTTGTTATGTTACACAATACAATATCACTGTTTCGAGGCGTAGGCTAATTCTGTGGGACAGGGGTTTAAATCTCACCATGGGAGCTGAAAGCTAGTCACATTATTGAAGTATCCATGAAACTGGTGTTGACTGTCATAAAAAGTCACCTGGGTCAGTAATGTTGTTTTGGGAAGGAAATCTGCCATCTTTACCTGCCCGCGTTATCATCTTTGACCTTGTCCATGTAGGCCCCCTACAGACAGAAACAGGGGAATGCATAATAAGGGACAATTGTATACATACTTTGGTTCTGTCTTAACAAAAGAGGACACAAATCAGATACCAGAAATGTTGGAGAATGAATGAAATGAAAATGAAAATCGCTTATTGTCACAAGTAGGCTGCAATGAAGTTACTGTGAAAAGCCCCTAGTCGCCGCATTCCGGCGCCTGTTCGGGGAGGCTGGTACTGGAATTGAACCGTGCTGCTGGCCAGCCTTGGTCTGCTTTAAAAGCCAGCTATTTAGCTCAGTGTGCTAAGAGAGATCAACATTAGTAGAGAAATGATGCTGGGAAAATTGATGGGACAGAAGGCGGATAAATCCCCAGGGCCTGAGAATCTGCATCCCAGAGTGCTTAAGGAGGTGGCTCAGGAAATAGTGGATGCATTGCTGGTCATCCTCCGGCATTCAATAGACTCTGGAACTGTCCCTGCATATTGGCGGGTAGCTCATGTCACTCCAATATTCAAAAAGGGGGGTAGAGAGAAAGCAGGGAATTATAGACCAGTGAGCCTAACATCGGTAGTGGGGAAAATTCTTGAATCCATTATCAAGATCTTTATGGCGGAACATTTAGAAAGCAGTGGCAGGATCAGTCCGAGTCAGCATGGATTTATGAAGTGGAAATCAAGCTTGACAAATCTGTTGGAATTCTTCGAAGATGTAATCAGTACAGTTGACAAGGGGGAGATAGTCGATGTGGTATATTTGGACTTTCAGAAGGCGTTTGACAAAGTCCCGCATAAGAGATTATTGTGCAAAATTAAAGCACATGGGATTGGGGGAAATGTATTGAGGTGGATAGAAAACTGGTTGGCAGAGAGGAAACAAAGAGTAGGAATTAATGGGTCCTTTTCAAATTGGCAGGCAGTAACTAGTGGGGTTCCACAGGGATCGGTGCTGGGACCCCAGCTATTCACAATATATATTAATGATTTGGATGAGGGAACAAAATGTAACATCTCAAAGTTTGCAGATGATACCAAGTTGGGTGGGAGGGTGAACTGTGACGAGGATGCAGGGATCCTACAGGATGAGCGAGTGGGCAAATCAATGGCAGATGCAGTATAATTTGGATAAGTGTGAGGTTATTCACTTTGGAAGCAAAAACAGGAAGGCAGATTACTCCCTGAATGGTTGTAACTTGGGAGAGGGTAGTGGGCATCGGGACCTGGTGTCCTTGTGCACCAGTCACTGAAGGTAAGCATGCAGGTGCAGCAGGCGGTAAAGAAGGCTAATGGCATGTTGGCCTTCATTGCGAGAGGTTTCGAGTACATAAGCAGGAATGTGTTGCTGCAATTATACAGGCCTTGGTGAGGTCACACCTAGAATATTGTGTGCAGTTTTGGTCTCCTTTTCTGAGGAAGGATGTTCTTGCTCTCGAGGGAGTGCAGCGAAGGTTTACCAGATTGATTCCAGGGATGGCGGGACTGTCATATGAGGAGAGATTGACAAGGTTAGGAATGTTCTCGCTGGAGTTCAGAAGAATGAGTGGAGATCTCATACAGACTTATAAAATTCTAACAGGACTAGACAGTAGATGCAGGGAAGAGGTGTGTCAAGAACCAGGGGTCACAGTCTGAGGATTCAGGGTAAACCATTTCGGACAGAGATGAGGAGACATTTCTTCACCCAACGAGTGGTGAGCCTGTGGAATTCATTACCACAGTGTTATGGGCGAGGCATTTTCAGAACCCCAAAATGTATCATGGAGTTCAACCAACCTCTCCCTTTAATGGATTTGTTGCTTTTCCGAGCACGTGGCTTTTTCCCTAGGTGTGGGATTACAATTATGGACACGTGGGTTTTTAAACACAAAACAGTTTATTCCATGAACTCAACATCTTAAATAAACATTGAATCTCTTAACACCCCTTACTTCAAAGATAACTCAGAAAATATTGCCACAGTAAATACCTCCTTAAAATGTTCCTTCAAACTTCCAAGAGACTTAACACCTTTAAACAGTATCTCATCAGGTTAAAGGATATATATTTTTTCTGTTTTATGGCAGAGATATATTAGATTGGGTGACTTCAGCTCCAGCACCTTGCTTTCTTCATGCAGCTCTCTGGAAACCCATAGACATACCCACGCTGCTTTCTCAAACCTGATTTTCTCCCTTCAAGTAGATGACAGAACTTCTCAAGCTGCTGTCTCAAACTGGCTTTCTACTTTTAAACTGCTCTCAGCAAAACCAGCCAGGCACTTTTCCAAACTGAAACTTCAAAACTAAACTGCAAAATGGCTGAACTGAGCTGAGCTCCACCCACTCTATGGCATCACTGTTTTCTTAAAGGTACATTGCTTAAACATCCAGTTCTTAAAGGCACTCTCGCATGACAACAGGAAGTAGTTGATGCTAAAACATTGAATATATTCAAGAAGCGGCTAGATATAGCACTTGGGGAGAATGGGATCAAAGGCTATGGGGAGAAAGCAGGATTAGGCTATTGAGTTGGATGATCAGCCATGATCGTGATAAATGGCGGAGCAGGCCCGAAGGGCCAAAAGGCCTCTACAGCTCCTATCTCCTATGTGTCTACAACAGGAGTGTCAGATGTGCTAACATCATATTAATATTAATCTCTGAATTGACTTAGGTTACTCGTACAATCTGAGCTGGGTGCATATCCCAGCAACCTCTGCATGACACCAATTCCCAACGAATGATTTAGAACTGACCTACTATCATATGACGGTACTTTCATAGAAGAATCTTGGAATCTCTACAAGGCAAAAGGAGATCATTCAGCCCATTGACTGCACCAACCCTTGGAAAACACACCCTAACTAGGCCCACGCCCCACCATATACTGGTAATACAACCTGACCTTTGGGACATGAAGGGCGATTTAGCATGGCCAATTCATCTAACCACATCCTGTGGGAGTAAACCAGAGGAAACACAAACACAGGGAGAACATGCAACTGCACAGACAGTCATCCAAGTCTAGAATTGAACGCAGGTCCCTGGCACTGCGAGGCAGAAGTGCTAACCACTGTTCCAACGTGCCTTCCCATTTTCCATTGTTTGGAAAGATGTGCATCTCTTACTGTTGAAAACTTAGAAAGATGATGACTGGGCAGGGTAGTTCTTACCAGCCTCTCAAATATCAACGTTGCACACATTTTCAAAGCAGTAGTTTGGAGGTGGATTGCAACATTAATATCTTGCATTGCCTGCCTATACTTTAAAATTAATGATTTGATGGTATGAATTGTGTGTTCAACCATACCATTTGACATTGGATAAAGTGGCGATAATGCCACGTAATTGACTCCCCAGCTAGCACACGTCTTGAAATAGTCTGCCAGCATATGACAGCTTGTTATTGGAGATAATTTCTTGCACGCCAAATAAGCTGAACAGAGCATTGATCATATCCCCAATCACAGCATTGTCTTGTGTGACTGCTTAATGATTGGAAATGTGAAGAAATTCGTAACCAGAAAAATATCTTAAATGTGCGATCAATCAATGCCGATCTTCACCCCTGGATGTGGAGGTATTTCATGCAAAATCAATGGTTCTGTTGATTAGGGTGATTATGTCTCACAGGATGTCACCACTTTCTCAACATCACTGCTGATTCCTGGCTAGTAAACTGTCTCTCTGGTATGATATCTGGTACGTTCAGTCCATAAATACCCTGGATGTAATTGGGTTAGAATATCAGAATATAGGACATCGGGTCTCAGGACTTCTTTCCCTTTAAAAACAACCCACCTCGGTACAGCCAAAAACAGCGTAGACATTCAGTTAATACCTGTGTGATGTCAGGCCAACTTCCACAATCTCCTTCCACAGCAACAATAGGGTATCTTGTTTCTTAATTGCTCGCATTTGTGGAATCCAAAACACACAAGATCGATCTTCTTCAATACATCTTTAATTTCAGCTTTCACAGCATATGCATGCAAATCTAGCGAGATAACTGTGTCTTTATTCAGATTAGGCACCCTGATCAGGGTATGTGAAGAAGGCGCTTGATGAATGTACACCGCTATAAATAACAATGAAACAGAATACCCGGAGGCCTTGTTCACCGTGGCCGAGAATTTCAACCAGGCCAATCTCGAGCGTAATTCAAAATTCCACCAACACATCTCCTGTCGCATCATCCTTGACAACTGCTACACAAAAATCAAGGCACCTACTGATCCATCCCCCGACCTTACTTTGGAAAATTGGACCACAAGACGATACTCCTCCTCTCAGCATATAATCAGAAACTTAAGTGGGAGAATCCGGTTAAGAAGGTCATGCAATGCTGGTCCGAGGCAACGGAAGAGCTCCTACCCGACTGCTTGAAATCAGTGGACTGGTCCATATTCAAGAACTCAGCGGCAAATCTAAACGAGTATGCCACCACTGTCACAGATTCATCAGTAGGTGTGCAGAAGATTGGGTGCCAAAGAAAGTAGTACGTGCGTTCCCCAACCAGAAACCATGGTTTAACCGGGAGATTCACGCCCTATTGAAGGCCAGGTCTGAGATGTTCAAGACAGGTGACCAAATTACCTGACCTATACACAAAATGTAGCTACGACCTCTGCAAAGTCATCAGGGAAGCCTGAATTATTGTCTCATGTACCGAAGTAAGGTGCAAAGTATTTTTCTGCGGCCAGGAGAACGTACACAGTACCTACACAGACAAAAATAATAATCGGCAAAGTACATCGATAAATAGTGATTGATTACAGTGCGGCACAAGGGCCAAACAAAGCAAATACATGAACAAGAGCAGCGTCAGGCATCGTGAATAATGTTCTTACAGCGAACTGATCAGACCGAGGGAGAGTCGTTGAGGAGTCTAGTAGCTGTGGGGAAGAAGCTGTTCCTCTGTCTGGATGTGCGGGTCTTCAGACTTCTGTATCTTCTGCCTGATGGAAGGGTCTGGAACAAGGCAAAGCAGGGGGTGTAGGCAGGAGGTGTAGGCAGAATCAATGGAAGGGTGGCAAACTTGTGTGATGTGTTGGGCTGAGTTCACCACACTGCAGTTTCTTGCGATCTTGGGCCGAGCAGTTGCCATGCCAAGCTGTGATGCAGCTAGATAAGATGCTCTCTATGGCACATCTGTAGACGTTTGTGAGAGTCGATACAGACATGCCGAATTCGTTTAGCTTCTGTAGGAAGTAGAGACGTTGTTGGGCTTTCTTGACTGTTGCATCAACTTGAGTGGACCAGGACAGATTGTTGGTGATGGTGACCCCGAGGAACGTAAAGCTATCGACCATCTCCACTTCGGAATCATTGATGTAGATGGGGAGGGAGGTGGGGGGGGTTGTATCGTGCTACGCTTCCTGAAGATGATAATCAGTTCCTTGGTTTTGCCGACATTTGGAGAGGTTTTTGGTACACCATGCAACCAAGTGATCTATCTCCCTTCTGTAGTCTGATTCATCGTTGTTTGAGATACAACCCACCACAGTCGTATCATCCACAAAGTGATAGATCGAATTGGAGTGAAAGCTTGCCACACAGTTGTGTGTGTATAGGGAGTACAGTAGAGGACTGAGCACACATCATTGCGGGGTCCCGGTGTTGAGGACTATTGTGGAGGAGGTACTGTTACCTATCCTGACAGATTGCGGTCTGTTGGTGAGGTAGTCAAGGATCCAGCTGCACAGGGACAATACCAGACTAAGCTAGAGTACAGGTTAATGGCATGGACTCCCGTCAGTTGTAGCAAGTCTTAAACAATATAATAGGCTGCAAAGCAAGTTGAGGTGAATCTCTGGCAACAGAGCATCCCTCCCGATGAATTAAATGCCTTCTATGCACTTTTTGAGCAGGAAACCAACAAACCGGTGTCAACGATCCCAATAGCCGAGACACACCCATACCGACCATCATAGCCTCCGAAGTCAGATCAACCTTCTTGAAAATGAAGCCTCCGAAGTCAGATCAGCCTTCTTGAAAGTGAACCCTCGGAAAGCAATAGGTCATGATGAAGCCCCTATTCGTGCACTCAGGTCATGCGTGCAGCAACTGGTGGGTGTTTTTGCAGCCATCTTCAACCTCAGCTTGATTACACAGTCGATGATCCCTTCCATCATTTTACTGGTGACTGAGAGCAGAATGATGGGGTGATAATTGGTTGGGTTGGAATTGTCCTGCTTTTTATGTATAGGGCATACCGATGAAATTTTCCACATTGCCGGATAGATGCCAGTGTTGTAGCTGTACTGGAACATCTTGCTTGGCAATGCAGGAAATTCGGGTGCACCAATCTTCAGTAGTATTGACGATATTTTGTCAGAGCCCATAGCCTTTAAAATATCCGGTGCCTTCAGCTGTTCCTTGATATTACGTGGAGTGAATTGACTTAGCTGAAGACTGGCACTTCAGGCTGAGGATTGTTGCAAATGTTTCAGCCTTATCTTTTGCACTGATATGGTGGGCTCCTCCATCATTAAGGATGGGGATATTTGTGGAGCCTCCTCCTACAGTGAGTTGTTTAATTGTCCACCACCGGGTGATTCATGACTGGATGTGGCAGGACTGCAGAGCTCAGATCTGATCTGCTGGTTATGGAATTGCTTAGCTCTGTCATTGGCTGCTTATACTATTTGACACACAAGTAGTCCTGTGTTGTAGCTTCACCAGGTTGATATCTCATTTTTCGGTATATCTGGTGCCGCTTCTGGTACGCCTTCCTGCACTCTTAATAGAATCATAGAATTTCTACAGTGCAGAAGAAGGCCATTTGGCCCATCGAGTCTGCACCGACCCTCCGAAAATGCACCCTACCTGGGCCCATTCACCTGCCCTATCCTCATCCCCTTTGGACATTAAGGGGCAATTTACTATGGCCAATCGACCTAACCTGCACATTTTTGGACTGTGGGAGGAAACCATAGCACCCGGAGGAAACTCACGTAGGCATGGGGAGAAAATGTAAACTCTAAACAGACAGTTACCTAAGATTGGAATTGAATCTGGGTCCCTGGAGCTGTGAGGCAACAGTGCTAACCATTGTGCCACTGTGCCACTCGATTGAAGCACTCTTGATTGAACCAGGGTTGATACCCTGTCTTGGTGGTAATGGTAGAGTAGGGGTTATTCCAGGCATGGTTGAGTACACTTCTGCTGCTGCTGGTGGCCCACAGCCCCTCATGGCTCCCCTGTTTTGAGCTGCTAGATCTGTTCGAAATCTCTCCCATTCAGCATGATGATAGTGCCACACAAACACGCCGGCGGATATCTTCAAACGGAAGACGCGATTTTGTCTGCGTAACGACTATGCGGTGGTCACTGCTACTGATACTGTCATGAAGAGATGCATCTGCGGGAGGCAGTTTAGTGAGGATGGGATCAAGTATGTTTTTCCCATTGTTTGTTCCCTCCTATCTGCCGCAGATCCAATCTGGCAGCTATGTCCTTTCGCACCTGGTCAGCTCAGTTGGTGGTGGTACAACTGAGCCACTCTTGGTGATGGGCATTGAAATCCAACTCCCAGACATTCTGCACCCTGGCACCCACTAGTGCTTCCTCCAAGTGGTGTTCAATATGGAGGAGTACTGATTCATTAGCTGAGGGAGGACGGTACATGGTAATCATCGGGAGGTTTTCTTGCCCTGGTTTGATCTGATACCTTGAGATATCATGGGATCCAGAGTCGATGTTCAGGACTCCCAGAGCAACTCCCTCCCAACTGTACACCACTGTGCCACAACTTCTGCTGGATCTGTCCTGTTGGTGGGGCAGGACATACCCAGGGATGGTGATGATGGTGTCTCGGACATTATCTGTAAGGTATAATTCTGTGAGTATGACAGTGTCAGGCCATTGATTTACTCATCTGTGAGACAGCTCTCCTAATTTTGGTGCTCACCCCCAGATGCTGTTCAGGAGATCTTTGCATGGTCAACATGGCTGAGTTTGCTGCTGTTGTTTTGGGTGCCTATGTCAATGCCAGGTGGTCTGTCCAAATTGTGGGAGGGTGAGGGAAGCCTTGAGCTGGAAGGTCTAAGGTTTCCTTATTGGGTTCAGAGGAGAAGTCCAGGTTGTCCTTTGGGGAAGCCATGTGGTTTCCCTCTGTAGTTCTCTGGTTGGAATTTGTTTCAGATTTTGATTATGTCATATTAAGAAGGACTGTGCTACTTTTCAGTGAGTGTTCCTCTTGACTGTTCAGCGGAATATGTATGGTCAGAACCCCTGGGAAGATAGTGATGCAGCTAAGGCCCACAAGCAACCTCAATTGTCCACCCGCCAGGATTCTGCTGTGTGATCAGGGTTAAGATTAGTCAAAATAATTTTTTGTTGAATTCAAATGTTTGTTTTTATAGGGGTTAAATACTTGAGGGGATTTAAGTGCATTGACTGGGCTTTCATGAATGATTGTTTTTATATAGTGAAGTCTATAATATATGTTTAGAACCTTATTTTGTTTCATCTCAATATGGTTGCTAAGGTCTGTCCATTGTGGATATTGGTTGAGTTGGCATGGAGGGTGTTAAGGCTAAAACAAGTTGGTGGGGCTATGAGTGGGCACGAATAGGTTTAGGGACTAGAAACAACCTTGGATATGTGGGGAACAGAGGATGGGTTGGCATGAGTTGGCACTATGTTGACATAGAGAGTGTAAGGGGCATGAGGTGTGTAGGGTCATGGGTTCACCTTTGCAACATATCTCCCCACCTTCAAAGGTCTCCTGTAAACCTATTTCCATAATCTTCCATCACGTCCCTTAATTTTTGTTCAGTCTCCATTTCCTGGCCCCACACAACTCCCTCCCAGCATCATAAACTATCCTGTGTGAATGACATACTATAACTGCAAGTTTCATTATTCTCATTGCTATGTAGGGACTTTCATTTTCTGGTAAAATTATTCCAATGCAATTTAAGCTGCATTTAAATGGCCACTGTAATGTGAACAGAAAACTACAGTAGCAGTCATCACTTTTTTGGTAGCATGGTTGATGTTAACATTTCCAAGGTCTTCTGCAAGAATGTGAAATTTATAAAGATACAATTCTGACAAGGTGCGAGAGAACAAAGCACCTTGTGCATGTTTACATTCATCAACTTTTACAGATGCACCATAGAAAGCATCCTATCTGTATCATAGTCTGGTATGGCAACCACCCATCCCAAGACCGTAAGAAACTTCAGAGAGTCGTGAACACAGCCCTGTCCATCACACAAACCCGCCTCTCATCCATTGACTCTGTCTGCACCTCTCACTGCCTTGGGAATGCGGGCAGCATAATCAATGAGCCCTCCCACCCGGATTATACTCTCTTCCAACTTCTTCCATCGGGCAGGAGATACAAACGTTTGAGAGCATGCACCAAAAGGTTCAAAAACAGCTTCTTCCCTGTTGTCACCAGACTCCTGAATGACCCTCTTATGGACGGAACTGATCTCTTCACACATTCTCTCTACTGAGTAGTACTACACTCCGTATGTTCACCTGATGCCTGTGCCGATGTATTTACATTGTGTATTTATGCATGTCCTGTTGCCATGTAAAATGATCACCTGCAAAGGACCATGGGAATTGTGGTCAATTTGGGACACAGACAGGTACACAGTCTCTGTGTATTGCGCAAAGAAACCAGACTTGGATGAAACTTGTATCCATTAAGAGTCGATCACCGTTTCCCCCAGGCCAATAGAGTTTGAATCAAGGAGTTACAACAGTAGCAGACTACCCAGCGCCACCCCCCATTATTTGGAAAGGCCCGCCCAGCTATCGAGGTATCTGTCCCCTAATTGGCTGAGATCGATGAGGGTAATTGAAAACCCTCTCGATCCATTGGACCCGGAGTAAGGACCACCCAAAAGTGCACGAAGGATAAAAAGCCCTGCACCCTTGAGATCGATCTCTTTTGGGACCGGCCTGTGTGCGACCAACTGCAGCAGAACAACCAAGTTCAAGGACCCGCGACCATTCCTGAAGGACGAGCCCAACTGAGACGAGCCCAACGACTTTCATACCGACCACGTGGACCCGGATAAAGGCCTTATCTCGCACAGTGCCGGTCACTCAAAGTTAAGTAAAGGTCATCTTAGTTTTTAGGTGTAGTTTAGTATGGAGCCGCGTGTGTTATTGCATAGAGATACAAGTCTTGTGTTATTAATAAACTGCGTTGTTGAGCTAACATATTGGTTGTGTGGTCATTTGGTCGATCTCAGAAACAGCTTGTGGTTCACCCCAAAGTAAAGAAGGCAACATTTATTGGCGACTCTAGCGGGACCTCAATTAGAAGTGGCTTTGTTACTCCGAGGGATCCCACAACTTTGGATTAAATTGGGAAAGAGAACGCACCACAAGAGTAAGTTTCATATCGACCAAATAACCAATTTTTGGAAGTGTGCACTAACCGCATGCGTAACTAACAGGGAAGGGTAAGGTAAACTCGTCAGACTAGCAATCCGAGGTTACAGTAGTTGATAAATCAGAGCAGTGCCCCATATGAGAGGATGTGTTGAGAAAGTATTTAAAGGGGAAAGGATGGCCCCTTTGGTCGAATTTTTGTGCAAACACCGAGACAGGTCCAGGAAAGATTGGACAGACTTGGTGGGAGAATCTTTGTGAGATATATAAGAAAAAAAGCAGCATAGTTTAGAAAGCCAATGGCAATAGTGTGCTGCTTGGCACAGTTGCTGGGCACCAAGGAGGTCGTCGAGACGCTCCGCAGACAGTTAGCAGAGAAGGAAGAAGAGAATGAGGGAAACAGTAAAGAAAGTGAGAACATTATTGAGGAACTCCGGGAGAAGATGGCCACTAAAGACAGGGAAATCGCCGATGTTAAACAGCCCACCAGTCTTGCATAGTACACCTTAGCAGCTTTCAGACCCAGTACGACAAGGCCTATCAAGATACACAGCGCACAGTCTTGATAAGAGAGGAGACTGAACACGAGGTCACCCAGCTAACAAAGAAATGCACCGATTTACAGGCAGCTTTAAGAGCGCTCCACCAGTCCACTAAAGAACAAAGACAGAGTACCGTTGACCACGTTAAATGCCAGTGGAAGATAGATAATATCTCCAGTCGTTACTTTCAGTTCAGAATGGTTTTATGTGTGCCTTCAGGACAGACGAGACAGATGAGGAAGAGATGGCAGACTGGGAAGAGTTAACTGAAAGCGCGCAAATATATGTTAAAGGAACAGAAAATCAAAAGCAGACGCCACACATCCCAAAAAGAAAGGCACCGGCAGCACCATCTGCACAGGTCGCACCAACCCTCACAGCTGCCCCGACACCCATGAATCCGGTCACCACGGAAAGAAGGATAAGGGATAAGGCAGGTCAGATATCACCTACACCACCCCACTTTCGGTAACTCAGTTGAGGGCCGCTTGCAGTAAAATTACTCCATTTCAGCCCACAGCAGACCCGCATAGCTTCTTCGAGGAGGTGCGACAACAAAAGGTCATGTACGGATTAGATGAGAGGGAGGAAGTTAAATTGATGTTAATGAGCCTCAGCCAGTCGGTAAGGTCAGCTTTGCCAGACCCTCAAAACGTAGGAGGAGGAACCCTAGAGGAAATGAAGGCCGCAATATTAGACGCTATCGGATACAACAAAGGGGATCCGGTAGAGGGTTTGAACAAATGTAGGCAAAAGAAAGGGGAACATCTGACCGCCTTTGCCGGTCACCTCTGGATACATTTCAAGGCAGTATATGGAAACTTAGACCGCTCTCACCTCGATGAGGAAGATACCACTAAATGGTCCCGTACATTAGTTTCACATGCCACTGATGCAGGCAAAAGGGCTTGCGCGAATTATGACCCAGCAGATATCACGCATAATGAGATTTGCGTACTTAGACGCCTATCCAGGGCATGGGAACAGTCACTTCAGGATCAGATGGACCAGAACACAGTAGAAGTCACAATGTACCCAGTCAGAACTAACCAGGAACCCGCATGGATAAATGAGGGCAGAAGAGAGGAACATTTCCCCTGAGAACAGTACCCCAGAGCATAAGCCCCAGCTTGTGGACAAGTAGGACATTTTGCCCGCGATTGCAGACAAAATCGCCCACACCACCAATGACCCCAACAGCCCAATCCCCCACCCAGAAACAATAGGCCCGACCATGATCGGCAGCCGCGACAGCTAGAAGGCAACGCTCGCCCCATGTATAACGTAAACGCCTGTTCAGGCAACCTCGCTTATAACTCCTCTGATTGACGGTCACCAGAGTCTCCAACATGGGTCTGTGACACGCGATGGGATAACGTAGGAAGACCGGTAGTTACTGGCACAGTCCGGGGACAAGCAGTTGATTTTCTTTGGGTCACAGGAGAATCCCGAACCACACTAAACTCTGCAAACCTATTCCAAAAAACACCCTGGCCAACCACAGATACCATTACACTCAGTGGATTCACAGGCCACATGCAAGAGGCCCCTATATCTGTCCAAATTGGAAACGTAAACACTACCCACCCCTTTGTTCTAGTAGACCTACCCCCGACTGCGGAACACATCCTAGGCATAGACTTCATGAACTCGCATAACTTCTCCTTTGACCCCATAAACAAGTGTGTCTGGTGAATGTCCACGACAACTAGAGCCCCCGCCACGCTCTCAGTGGGAGATTGCGAAAACAGGATTTGCTCAGTAGGGGACTATTGGTTTAAACCTTCGGCAATTAGCACAGACGATACCATTAGGTGGGTAATAGCCACACTCAAAGGTGCGTTTGCCCAACACATGCACGAATGCAGGCACATTCCAGGTATGATTATGATCTCAGGTCCCGACCCCAAACCACAGAAAGAGTATGGATTTCCACAGCAGGCTGAGGGAGAAATTTTAAAGGTAATTAATAGTCTGTTAAAACAAGGAGTGATTTGACCCATAGCTTCCACTAATAATGCCCCGATTTGGCCCGTAAAGAAACCAGACGGTTAATGGCGACTCACCATTGACTACCGCGAACAAAACAAAGTTACCCCTTTAACAGCACCCACCATTGCCACGAGTCCCGCGACCATGCTTAAGGAGGGAGTGCAAGCAAAGTTTTTCACCGTGCTTGATATCAGCAATGGTTTTTGGTCCATTCCCCTAGATCGAGCTTGCCAGTATAAATTCGCATTCACTTTTCAAGGACAACAGTACACGTGGACATGTCTCCCCCAAGGCTTCCATAATTCCCCCTCCATTTTCCACAGACAGCTAGCTGCTGGTCTTTCCAAATTCTCCCGCCCGGAATGCCTAATTCAGTATGTAGACGACCTGCTCCTGCAACCGGCACCAGGGAAGAGCATGTGGCTCTATTGGCCGAATTACTAACCCTGCTCCAGTCCATCGGATGTAAGGACCAAAAAGGCACAGATATTGAGGGAAAAGGTACTTTATTTAGGCACCATTATTACCCACGGCAAAAGTGAAATTGAACAAAAACGCATTGACTCCACTGTGAACTTGCCCCTGCCGCATAATGTAAGTGCACTCCGCTCATTTTTAGGATTAGTGGGATGCTGCAGAAATTATATAGACGGTTTTGCAACCAAGGCCGCCCCGCTCTCAGAGCTTCTGAAAAAGAACACCCCATGGAATTGGCTTCCCCAGCAGACAGACGCCATAGACGATTTAAAACTCGCCCCAGGTACAGCTCCCACTTTACAAGTTCCACACCCCGCCTTGCCTTATGCCACAGAAGTAGCAACCACCGACCGAACCCTCTCAACAGTGCTCCTACAGGAACGCCATGAGCAATTAGGCCCGGTAGCCTATGCCTCTAGAGTTTTAGACCCCGTAGAACAAGGATTTTCTGCCTGTGAATGACACTTGCTTGCAGTCTTTTGGGCAGTCCAGTACTTTGCCTACATTACAGGCCTCAACCCAGTCACGATATTAACCGAGCACCCCCCACCCCAACTGTTGTTAGACGGCAAACTAAAGGATGGTTCAGTTAGCCAGATCAGAGCAGCTCGCTGGACACTCTTATTACAAGGCAGGGATATTTCTGTGAAACGCACCAAGACCCACACGTCCTGAGCAGACAATTTACAATACGCAGGGACCCCACATGAAGGCCAGATAATTACAGCCACACACCCCACAGGACCCTTTGTTCCCAAATCGTTACAAGAACGTGTAAATGGTGAGACACAAAGTTCCCAAGACACAGGGGACACAGTAAAGATCTATGTAGATGGCTCCTCCATTGTTGAGGATGGAGTAAGGATCACAGGATGCGAGATTTACATGGAGGATTCACAGGGACGCCCACTAGAAGAGGTATCTTTAAAATTACCCGGCCACTTGGGTTCACAGGCAGCCAAACTGGCAGCCATAACTTATGTAATTGACCACCCAAACTCCTTTCCAACGCCTGCGGACATACGCTCCGACTACTTGTATGTCTGCAACAGTCTAACAGAATTCCTTCCCCTATGGGAATCTCGAGGTTTTGTATCCACCGACGGAAAACCCCTACCATCCGCCCCTCTCCTGAAACATATTCTTAAGAAAGCCACCGGCCGCACATACGGCATCATTAAAGTCAAGAGCCATCACCACACCTCCCCCCCCCCCCCCCCCCGGGAATCGCTAGACCGACACCTTAGCTAACGCTGGATCACGCACTGGCAACCCCCGAGTGTGAACAGATACATTCAATCCAGGTCTCCCAAACAAATATTGAGGATTTATCACAGGCACAGAAAGCAGACGACTCCCTTAAACAGATACTGAACGGCACAACCGCAGCCCCCTATGATAAATGGAAGGACACACTCGCAATACAGGACGGAATAGTGTTAAAGGACGGAATTTATGTGGTCCCCACCCAAGACAGAAACCAGTTAATCTACCAATTCCATGACGGACACGGACATCAGGGAATAGGCACAACCATTGCCCATTTAAGACCCGTACCAGCCTCCCCGAACAGGCGCCGGAATGTGGCAACTAGGGGCTTTTCACAGTAACTTCATTTGAAGCCTACTTGTGACAGTAAGTGATTTTCATTTCATTTCATTTTTTTTTTAAGACCCTTGTGCTGGTGGCCCAATTCAAAAAGCGATGTCACACATTATGTAGACAATTGCCTCATTTGCGTCCAGAACAATCCAGAACATTATGCAAAGAAGGGACAATTAAGACACACCCAACCTGTAGAAGGCCTCCGGACAAATCTGCAAATTGATTACATTGGTTCCCTCCCCTCCTGCAGAAATGGTTTCAAGTACGTACTAGTCGTCATCGATACATTTACAAAATGGGTCGAAGCATTCCCCACACGTTCAAACACGGCAAAAGCCACCCCAAAAATGTTGACCCAACAGATCTTTACGCCCTGGGCTCTTCCACGCAGCATTGAGTCAGATCAAGGTTCCCACTTTACCGGCAGAGTAATGCAAAATGTTATGACCATTTTCGGTATCAAACAAAAATTCCACATAGCCTACCACCCCCAGTCAAGCGGCATAGTAGAGCACATGAACCGCACTTTAAAAACGACCATTAGGAAAACGGTACAGCAGAACAATTCCACTTGGGACACGGAACTACCCTTTGCTCTCATGATTATCAGGAACACAGTTTCCAGTTCCACAGGTTTCACCCCCCACACCCTTATGACAGGGAGATCCATGAAAGGCATTGAATATTTATTAGGGCTCAATTTGGCAAATCCCGCAGTAGCCACGTTCACCCACGAAAAAGCAGTCCAACAGGTCACAGAAAACATTAAAGCGGCACAACTAACTGCTGCTGTCTGACTAGGCACTAGGAAAAAGCAGAGTAAAGCCAGCTTTGACAAAAAGGTTCATCCCGATAGAGTATACAGTTGTCCAGCAAGTTATGAATCTTGTTGTACAACCCCAGCTCCTTCCTGGCCCATAAATTTGCAGGCCCCTACTCCATCTCTGACAAAGTAAGACCCTCTGTGTACAAGATAGCGAACCCCAACGGTAAGACTGGTTGGTTCCACATCAACCAACTCAAACTCTACGGATCACAACGTAGCCACGCCCACCACTTAGCCTTGGTAATGGGAGAGGATGACGCTCTGCCCACTGACGATTCAGCCTGATGCCCGCTCCGACCCTCCCCCTCAGGACGACACTCTCCCCTCGACTCCGCCCATACTCACAGGTTTCAACCTCGAACTTGACTCTGATGAGAGCCTCCCGGATTTGACTACCTAGCACCCTCTCCACCATCAGCTACCCCAGCCCCCGGAACAACGCCTTGGATTTTCTCGACCCCTTGTACGACCGTCTCCGCACAACGACTCTTCCTACGCCCGCTCCTGACAATGTTGCTTCCACTTCCAGTACACAAGTTCCAGGCTACACACCGCCACACGACAACCCCGATACTCCCTTTTGGCACCGTGACAATTCCTGCAGGTTGGTAAGACATGACGAATCGGACCACCCACAGGCCTACAAGGCTACCACCCGGAATGTGCAGACACGAGTCTGGCAACCAGGAGAAGGTGATGATTTAAGCGATGAGCCCCTTCTGGGAAATGATTTAACAGTACTGATGCACGCAAATATTTGAGGTGTCCAGATGATAAGAAACGGACACTGTCTAAGAATTAAGGTGTCCAAATTTCTGATGGAGCCTGCCTGTCTTCTTGTTTTAACCTCCTCTTCTCTCCAACACATGGTTTTAATCTATGTCGGCCTGACACTCAGTTATACAGTCATAATTACTCCTCTGATTCAACCGTCAGGCACGGTCTACTGACCAATAGCAATTGAAGGCACTACACTATGACTACAAATTCTTTCTGTTCATCCCAGTCACCCAGATAGGATGGATCCCTGCCCTACCTGAGGGCCCCAAAATTAACCAGTCAATCACGCTCGTGTAGTGGAGTAACGGCACTAATCCCCGCCCTACCCGGGGATCCCACCCATTCTTGTCCCGCAGCGGCCCATACGCACCCCACGTCTCACATCATGCTCTCTGGAATGGTTCACTACACCCTTTTACTGCTTTGGGCAGGTCTTGAATCTCCCTTTCCGCTCCAACTCTAAACCCTTCTTTCTTCCAGACCCCTTCAGGTCACCTCCAAATGCTATTTACACATAAAAACACAACGGTTGCTGATCACTGTTGCTACCTCTGAGCCGCTGGGACGAAACTCTATAAAACTTGCTGCCCTGAAATTCGGCTGGTTAAGCAAAGCCTCAACCTCCCATGGTTGCCAGTAAAGATGGAGCATGGTTGAAGAAAGCATCTGCCCACTCCTCACATCGACCACACAAGCTGTGAGACACTTGAATACTTGAATTGAGACACTTGGATTAGTACCTCTCCAAATTTAAAAACAAAACAAAATGGGGGAGTCACACATGGTGACAATCATAAAGGGAAATTGGAACCAAGAGGGAGAGATTAACACACACAGATATTAACCAACGATACTGACATGATACTATGCTTGATTCTAAAGGATTACACAGAAACCAGACACCGCAGGATGAACCCAGCCCCCATGATCACCATCTGGATAGTTGCCACACTTACCGAACTCCAAGCACAAGATACCCAAGACTTTCCACAGCCCGGCGGTCTGTGGTACTGTCCCCCAGATGCAGGGGAATGTGAGAGTGGCACCCTTTGGGTGCGCAAGAACAGAAGCATCATATTTGGGTGCAATAACCAAGGACAATTTACAGAAAGCCCAACGGGTCCACATCATAATGTTACATTAGCGCAACCAGAACAGAAGATTGGTAGGAACTTACAAATGAAGGGTGCCCCGAAATTGGATGTTTAAATAAAATTGCAGGGAACACAATAAGGATCGGACAAAATTGCCCCGGGACATCCACTAAGGTAATTTGGCAATACACATAATTAGAGTAGGACCTAAGCCAGCCCCGAGCGACACCACCCCACAGACCACCTCCAGTCAGGATACCACACAACAACTGGTAGAGATAGAGATCAAAACCCCCACCTGGTGGGAAGGCATTGCAAAATGGAACCCACTCTCATACATAACAGAGACCCTCCTCCTGATTTCAGTAATCTACAGTGTAGTCCTCACATTCTGTAAATGGAAGGCAAAAGCCTCCCGGCCCCCTATATACACAGTTCGAGCCCCCTGTTTGGAATCCAATAGAACTCTACTAAGAATGTACAACTTACAAATCTGTGATAACCGCTGCTAAATGGACCCTTTATACCTCTGTACCGATGAAATGTGATAAGACGAAAGAATGTGGTACTGCTGTTTAAGTTTGTAGATTTTGTGTTAGAGATAACTTCTTTAGGTAAAACCAGCAGCATGAGTGTAGTTTAGAAAGTTCAGTTAGAAACCAACTGTTTTATATGTTAATTTAAGTTGAAATGTTTTATATGGATCTGATTTTAGGAATGAAATAGCTATTAGCAGTGAATTGTTTTAATGAATGTATGTAATATTAATGAATTAGGTAAAATTGTACAATACATTTAGGACAGAGTAGAGTAGGACCTGAACTGACTGACCAGTGCCGGCTTGATAAGGTAGACTGCGGGATCAAGTCTGTGATCCACCACGCTTCGCGTTAAGGACCAAGAGGACGGAATGTAGCCATGTAAAATGGCCACCTGCAAAGGACCATGGGAATTGTGGTCAATTAGGGACACAGACAGGTACACCGCCTCTGTGTGTTGTGCAAAGAAAGCAGACTTGGCTGAAACTTGTATCCATTAAGAGTCGATCACCATTTCCCCCAGGACAATAGAGTTTGAATCAAGGAGTTACAACAGTAGCAGACTAACCGGCGCCCCCCCCCCCCCACTTATTTGGAAAGGCCTACTGCCTGGGCAATGATAGCTGGGACCCGCCCAGCTATCGAGGTATCCACCCCCTAATTGGCTGAGATCGATGAGGGTGATTGAAAACCCTATCGATCCATTGGACGCAGAGTAAGGACCACCCAAAAGGGCGCAAAAGAGACAAAGAATAAAAAGCCCTGCGCCCTAGAGATTGATCTCTTTTGAGACCAGCCTGTGTGTGACCAATTGCAGCAGAACAACAAAGTTCAAGGACCCGCAGCCATTCCTGAAGGACGAGCCCAGCTGAGACAAACCCAACCACTTCCAAACCGACCACGTGGACCCGGATAAAGGCCTTATCTTGCACAGTGCCGGTCACTCGAAGTTAAGTAAAGGTCATCTTAGTCGTTAGGTGTAGTTTAGTACGGAGACGTGTGTTATTGCATAGAGATACAAGTCTTGTGTTATTAATAAACTGTGTTTTTGAGCTAACATATTGGTTGAATGGTCATTTGGTCGATATAAGAAACAGCTTGTGGTTCACCCCAAAGTAAAGAAGGCAACAGTCCTATGTTTTTTCATGTATGGAATAATCTGTCTTGACTGTACACAGAACAATACTTTTCACTGTACTTCGGTACACGTGACAATAAATCAAATTCAATTCAATCTTTTTGTTTTTTTTAAATTCCCTCTAAAAATGTCTTGTGTTCCTCCCAATCTGCTGTTGGAAGCACAACAGAAGATGGGTGAAAACCCCAACGGCAATTCAGGAGAATCCTTCCCCAGGAAATCGCCAACATATACTTTTATTTTAGAAATACATTTAATTGATTTGGCTGCATTTAAATACATTAGCATTTCTGAACTATCATTCTTCACCAGCTTGCCGGTTAACGATTAACCAGGGCTTGAAATTAATGGTGTGCCTTTATCAACTTTGGATTCACTATTGTTTTTAAACACTTGTGCTCAACACACAAATCTGGACACAATCTGTTCATTGTCTTTGGACTCAATTAACAGCATCTCCCTGGGGAATGATGGCAATATAACTTAAAAGATAAGATCAGTTGGCAGACAGGCTAATCTGAGAATGTTTCTCTAAAGTGGTGGGTTTTGGTCTTGGAATGTAACAACACCGGATTTTTATTTTCTTCCCCCATGTAATTCAACGCAACATTTCGCTGTCTCACATAAATGCCAGCAACATTTATTCGCAGTTCATTTAGTTGTTTGCCTATAATCCAGTCACTAAGAGGCCAAGGAGGTATGCGGTGGTCACTGCAACTGTTGATTTAACTCTGCATGGGGGGCGGGGGGGGTTGGAGGTGCTGAGTGTCGACAGAAACTCTCAATAAACTGTGGCTTTTCACCTTACTGACCACTACATTGCAGTCTTTTACTCTCAGCTTTTCTTTGTTGATGCACGTCGGTGTGTATCTGACAAGGTGCAACAAAATGTGAGCTATGAATCAGTTACCGATGATGTTTGGTGAGTCAAGACTAACAATTGTTGCTTTTCTTAGGATTCTCTAAGATACTGGTGAACCGAATGGAAGTAAATCAATTTGTGAAACATAAGATGTAAGACGCTCATGGTGTTTTAACTATCTAGCTTGTTAAACTGGGTTGCACAGGAGCTTAAACCAGTACTGCAGCTCCTGCATTTGAGTTTGAACAAAATCAAGAATAATGTTATTTCTGAGAATTTTGTATGGTTGGTCGGTGCATTAGAAGACATGCTGCAGGGCTGTGTTTGGCAAAAAACTGAGTTACATTTGATTGAGTGTTTTATTTACAAGATTGCTATCCGTGCACAAAAAGGTACATGGAACATTAGCTGAAACAAAGGCCAAACAGTTTTGGTTCACTATCTTTACTTAACAGTGCAGAATAAATGCAGAAAAATGATAAGGAAAGTCAGCAATGAGTATATTAACACATGACAAAATTAAATATTTTCAATGTGATCCCTTTTTAGCCGCAGGAAGTTCTATTTAGCCATCTATTCATTTTAATTCAACTGTAGTATAATTATCAATAAATGAAAACAAATATTCTAAGTCTTCAAGATCTTTTAAAATCATAAATGAAGATTAAGGACCTATTGAAAGTTTAAAAGTCAAGGTTCGTTTCTGCTGTGGTGTTCTCTAGTGAGATCTGATAGTGGTCAGAATGAGATCTTTGGAAGAATTGCAAGGTAATTATTAACGGAGTCTCTGCATAATGATTATATGAGTCTGCAATTATTATTAGAAACTATTAATACATATCTGAAGATAATTTTGAGGGTGTTTTTCATGGCTGTAATTTAAAAATATATACATTTTTAATCAACATTTTTCCATTTTTTACATAATACAAAACAAAAGAACAGAACCAAACAGAGTAAGAACCCCTAATCCCACCGACCATCCCCAATAACCTAATCCCACCTTTACCAAACACATAACCCTTCCCCCCTTTTCCTGCAGCAGGAGTTCAGGGAGCTAGGCAGAAAGTTAAAAGACAGGACCTCTAGGGCTGTAATCTCGGGATTACTCCCTGTGCCACGTGCCAGTGAGGCTAGAAATAGGAAAATAGAGCAGCTAAACACGTGGCTAAACAGCTGGTGTAGGAGGGAGGGTTTCCGTTATCTGGACCACTGGGAGCTCTTCCGGGGCAGGTGTGACCTATATAAGAAGGACTGGTTGCATCTAAACTGGAGAGGCATAAATATCCTGGCCGCGAGGTTTGCTAGTGTCACACGGGAGGGTTTAAACTAGTATGGCAGGGGGGTGGGCACGGGAGCGATAGGTCAGAAGGTGAGAACATTGAGGGAGAACTAGGGAATAGGGACAGTGGGCTCTGAGGCAGAGCAGACAGAGAGAAGTTGCTGAACACAACGGGTCTGGTGGCCTGAAGTGCATATGTTTTAATGCAAGAAGTATTATGGGTAAGGCAGATGAACTTAGAGCTTGGATTAGTACTTGGAACTACGATGTTGTTGCCATTACAGAGACCTGGTTGAGGGAAGGGCAGGATTGGCAGCTAAACGTTCCAGGATTTAGATGTTTCAGGTGGGATAGAGGGGGATGTAAAAGGGGTGGCGGATTTGCACTACTGGTTAGGGAGAATATCACAGCTATACTGCGGGAGGACACCTCAGAGGGCAGTGAGGCTATATGGGTAGAGATCAGGAATAAGAAGGGTGCAGTCATAATGTTGGGGGTTTACTACAGGCCTCCCAACAGCCAGCGGGAGATAAAGGAGCAGATAGGTAGACAGATTTTGGAAAAGAGTAAAAACAACAGGGTTGTGGTGATGGGAGACTTCAACTTCCCCAATATTGACTGGGACTCACTTAGTGCCAGGGGCTTAGACGGGGCGGAGTTTGTAAGGAGCATCCAGGAGGGCTTCTTAAAACAATATGTAGACAGTCCAACTAGGGAAGGGGCAGTACTGGACCTGGTATTGGGGAATGAGCCCGGCCAGGTGGTAGAAGTTTCAGTAGGGGAGCATTTCGGGAACAGTGACCACAATTCAGTAAGTTTTAAAGTGCTGGTGGACAAGGATAAGTGTGGTCCTAGGATGAATGTGCTAAATTGGGGGAAGGCTAATTATAACAATATTAGGCGGGAACTGAAGAGCATAGATTGGGGGCGGATGTTAGGGGATATCAACATCTGACATATGGGAGGCTTTCAAGTGTCAGTTGAAAGGAATTCAGGACCGGCATGTTCCTGTGAGGAAGAAGGATAAATACGGCAATTTTCGGGAAGCTTGGATAACGAGAGATATTGTAGGCCTCGTCAAAAAGAAAAAGGAGGCATTTGTCAGGGCTAAAAGGCTGGGAACAGACGAAGCCTGTGTGGAATATAAGGGGCGTCATTCTCCGACCCCCCGCCGGGTCGGGGAATGGCCGTTGGCCGCCGTGAATCCCGCCCCCGCCCCCGCCGAAGTCTCCGAAGGGAGAAAAGTCGGCGGGGCGTTAATGGCGCTGCTGCCGCGGAGAATGTCACGGGTCTGCGCAAGGCAGCCGATTTTCGGCCTGCCGATATTCTCCCTTCCGGATGGGCCGAAGTCCCGTCGACGTGATGACCGTTCACGTCGACGTGAATCAAACCTCCTTTTCATCGGCGTGACCCGGTGCTCCAGGCTCACGCCGACCAGCGAGGAGGTGAGTAACGGCCTGGGGGGTTGGCTCTGGGCAGGCGATGGCGTGGCCGCAGACTGATTGCGTGAGGAGAGGTGTGTCTCGGTTTGTGTGTGTGTGTGTGTGCGGTGGGGGGGGGGGTGGTGGGTGGTTAGAGTAGGCTGGGCTCCGGGGGAGTGCCGGGAGGGGGTCCGTGCCGGGGTGGAGGTTGGGGGTTAGGGGGGGTCCGTGCTGGGGTGGAGGTTGGGGAGGGGGTCCGTGCCGGGGTGGAGCTTGGGGGTTGGGGGGGGGTCCGTGCTGGGGTGGAGGTTGGGGGTTGGGGAGGGGGTCCGTGCCGGGGTGGAGGTTGGGGGGGGGGGTCCGTGCTGGGGTGGAGGTTGGGGAGGGGGTCCGTGCCGGGGTGGAGGTTGGGGGGGGGTCCGTGCTGGGGTGGAGGTTGGGGAGGGGGTCCGTGCCGGGGTGGAGGTTGGGGAGGGGATCCGTGCCGGGGTGGAGGTTGGGGGTTGGGGGGGGGGTCCGTGTCGGGGTGGAGGTTGGGGAGAGGGTCCGTGCCGGGGTGGAGGTTGGGGGTGGGGGGGGGGGGGTCCGTGCCGGGGTGGAGGTTGGGGGTTGGGGGGGGTCCGTGCCGGGGTGGAGGCTGGGGGGGGGGTCCGTGCTGGGGTGGAGGTTGGGGAGGGGGTCCGTGCCGGGGTGGAGGTTGGGGGTTGGGGGGGGGTCTGTGCTGGGGTGGAGGTTGGGGGTTGGGGAGGGGGTCCGTGCTGGGGTGGAGGTTGGGGGTTGGGGGGGGGGGTCCGTGCCGGGGTGGAGGTTGGGGGTTGGGGGGGGTCCGTGCCGGGGTGGAGGTTGGGGGGGGGTCCGTGCTGGGGTGGAGGTTGGGGGTTAGGGGGGGTCCGTGCTGGGGTGGAGGTTGGGGAGGGGGTCCGTGCCGGGGTGGAGGTTGGGGGTTGGGGAGGGGGTCCGTGCTGGGGTGGAGGTTGGGGGTTGGGGAGGGGGTCCGTGCTGGGGTGGAGGTTGGGGGTTGGGGGGGTCCGTGCTGGGGTGGAGGTTGGGGAGGGGGTCCGTGCCGGGGTGGAGGTTGGGGGTTGGGGGGGGTCCGTGCTGGGGTGGAGGTTGGGGGTTGGGGAGGGGGTCCGCGCTGGGGTGGAGGTTGGGGGTTGGGGGGGGTCCGTGCTGGGGTGGAGGTTGGGGGGGGGGTCCGTGCCGGGGTGGAGGTTGGGGGTTGGGGAGGGGGTCCGTGCAGGGGTGGGTGATGGGAGGGCAAATGAGTTGGTCCACCTGGCCAGGTGCCAGCCTCCAACAGTTGGACCCATGCGGTCCATGCCACCTGGCTGGGGGGAGGAGGGGATATGGGCAATGATGACATGTCGTCGTTCCCCTCCCCCCCACCAGGCCGTCATGTTTTCAGACCATCCAGCGATGTTGGCCGCCGTGGTGGCAGCCGCTCATGTCTATGTTGCCCTGGATGAGGAGGAGGAGGAGGAGGAGCGTGCCAGAGAGGCGGCGCAGGCTGCCGCAGAGGGGCAGGCGGCAGCCGCCCAGGCTGGAGGGACACCTGACCGACAGGACGAGGAGGGGGAGGAGGACGTCGCGGCCCCACGGCAACGGAGGCACCCGAGGGCGCCCCGTGTGTACCGGCCCCGGCAGTCATACCAGGACCTCACGGACCGGGAATGCAGGAGGAGACTCCGGATGAGCCGGGAAACCGTGGCACACATCTGCCACCTGCTGGCACACCTGTCACCGGGTGGCACTGGCGGGGGACACCCTCTCCCCGTGTCCGTCAAGGTTACGGTGGCCCTGAACTTTTATGCAACGGGGTCATTCCAGGCACCGAGTGGGGACCTGTCCGGCATATCGCAGACATCGGTGCATCGGTGCATCCGGGCAGTGACAGGTGCCCTTTATGCCATGGCGCACCGCTACATCCGCTTCCCCGTGGACCGGGCCAGCCAAGATGCCCGGGCCGTGGGCTTCTCTGCCGTTGCCGGGTTCCCCATGGTCCAGGGCGCGATCGATGGGATGCACGTCGCCGTGCGGCCACCTGCAGAGAACAGGGCCGTGTTCACTAATAGGAAGGGGACCTATTCAATGAACGTACAGGTGGTCTACGACCACCGCATGATGATCCTGCACGTCTGCGCCCGTCACCCAGGCAGTGTACACGACTCATTCGTGTTGTCGCGGTCATCCATCCCCGGCATGTACGAGGGACGCCATCCCCGGCTGAGGGGCTGGTTGCTGGGCGACAGGGGCTACCCATTGCGATCGTGGCTGATGACGCCTATACGGAGAGCCCAACCTCCCCGACAGTTCCTCAGAACTGGTAACCACCCCTCCAGGAACATTTCCCCTATTCTTTCCAACTCCTTCCCCTCCCACTCCCGAATGTGACATTGAACCTCGCAGGCTCAAACATATGCCCGGGTAAGCATTTGGAGGGGCGGAGAATCCCCAGGGGGAAACGCGAATCCCGCCCCGCCGCCCCGGCGCCGGCTGCCCTATTTTCTGGCGCCATTTTTCGGGCGGCGTTGGGATTCCCACCATACAGTTTGGGGGCCGTTAACAACGGCATCCCCCCCCCCCCCGCCCATTCTGCGGGCCCCAATGGGCCTAGCGGCCGTCCAGTTTTGGCCAGTCCCGCCGGTGTGAATTACTCACCTCACGCACGGCGGGACCAGGCAGGTAAGTATGCGGGAGAGGTCCTCAGGGGGGCGCGGGGGGTCTGACCCCAGGGGGGGACTTCTTTCCTCCATTCCGGGCCCCTGTAGGGCTCCGCCATATTGCCCCGGGGCCGATGCGGAGAAGAGAACCCCCGCGCATGCCTGGAAATACGCCGGTCGGTCCGCGCATGCGCGAACTCGTGACGTCCCTTCGGCGCCGGCTGGAGCGGCGCCAACCCCTCCGGAGAATTCAGATTCCTTACTTTCGGAATCTGTTGACGCCGGAGTGGTAGGCGCCAGTTTTCCCGCCGGCATGGGGACTTAATCCGCAGAAGGGAGAATCCTGCCCATGATTCACAAATCGGAACCAGCTTTGATGCAACGCTTAATTTAAAATGCTGCCTAAATTGTCTCCATATCTTTAAGGTAGAGGCAACCATTGGATTGGCCGAATAGTTCACTCGTGAGAACAGGAGCGAGGCCGTCGCTATTGGCCTCAGACCAGACCCTCCACATGACTTTGATTCCATCTGCGCCCACTAGCTCCCCGGTCACTACACCAACCCAACACCTTCTCCAGAATATCCGGCGAGTAATAATGGGTGGAATTCTCCGACCCCCCCCCGCCGGGTCGGAGAATCGGCGAGGCGCTGCGTGAATCACGCCACGCCGCCCCGCTGCCGGGATGCAAGTTTCTGCAGAATGGGGAATCGGCACCATCGGCTCTGGCGTGGTCGGCAGGGCGCCGGTCAGGGTACGCGCCTATTCTCCGGCCCAGATGGGCCAGGCGGCCGTCACAAGAAGTCCGAGTCCCGCCGGAGCCATTGTAACATCCTCTGAACCGGCGGAACCTTGGCATTGAAGGAACCTTGGCATTGAAGGGTCCGGGGGCGGCCTGTGGGGGGGGGAGGGGGGTCCGACCCCCGGGGGGGGGGCCTCGTAGTGGGCTGGCCCGCGATCGGGGCCCACTGATTGGTGGGCCGGCCTCTCTCGCTGGGGGCCTCCTTTCCTCCGCACCGGCTCCTGTAGCCCTGCGCCATTTGGCATCGGGGCCGGCGCGGGGAAGAAGGGCACTGCGCATGCGTTAGTTGCTGCCGGCCCAACTGCGCATGTGCGGACCCCGCGGCGCCACATTCACGCCAGGATCGGCAGCTGGAGTGGTGTGGGCCACTCCAGCGCCATGCTAGCCCCCTGTGCGCCGGAGAATGGGGCCCGGAACGGGCGCGACGCCGGAGTAAAACACTCCCGTTTATACGCCGGCATCGACACTTAGCCGCCTGATGGGAGAATCCCGCCGAAGATATCAGGTTTGGCAACACCAAACCCCCCGACTGTCTATCCCTTTGAAGGACTGTCCTCCAAATCCTTGCGGTCTTGTCCGCCCATATAAAGGTCATAATCAATTTTTTGACTCCCCAAAAAGGATTTAGGGAGAAAGATCTGCAAATACTGGAACAAGAACAAAAATCGAGGCAAAATGTTCACCTTGACGAACTGAACCCTGCCCGCCAAAGACAGGAAGATTGCCCTACCTCTGCAGATAATTCCTGACCCTGCCTACCAGGCTCGTATGGTTCATCTTACCGAGCCGGGCCCAATCTAGAGCCACCTGGACCCCAGATACCTAAAGTTGGAACCAGCCACTGGAACAGTGGCACCCGTACATTGACTCCCGTCCTCGGGGAATTAACCGGGAAGTACTCACTTTTATCCAAGTTTACCCTGAAAAAGAGCCAAAGTGCCACAGCAGCCTCATTATTTCACCCATGGTGGGGATCGGGTCCGTCACATACAGTAAGAGATCATCATCATACAAGGACACCCTATGCTCCACCCCTCCCCTCATTATCCTCCTCCATTTACCTGAAGTCCTCAGGGCACTCGCCAATGCAAACAAGAAGGGGAACATGGGGCACCCCTGTCTCGTTCCCCTGTTTAACTGGAAATATACCGAGCTCATGTTATTTGTGGGGACACAGGCTTTCGTACAACAATCATACTCAGGACATAAATTTGGGCCCCAACCCAAACTTCTCCAATAGTGCAAACAAATACCCTCATTCTACTCTATCTAATGCATTCTCACCATCTGTTGTCAGGATTTCCTCTGGTTCTAGCCCCTCTGAAGGGGCAACACCACATTTAACAATCTCTGCACAGTAGACGACAATTGCTGGCCTTGAACAAAACCCGTCTGATCCTCCCCAATAACTTGAGGGAGTCGCTGCTCCAGCCTCAGTGCCAACATCTTGGCCAATATCTTAGCATCTACGTTTAGTAATGAAATAGGGCGGTACATCCCCCATTCCACTGGGTCCTCTTCCTTTTTTAAAAGAAGTGAAATGGACGCTTGCATCAGCTTCCAGGTAGGGAAACCCACGTTACCGAATCCTCAAACATCTCCACCAATAATGGTACCAACTGTCCTGCAAACGTGTTATAAAATTCCACTTGGCACCCATCCAGCCCCGGGGCTTTACCCATCTACATTCATCCTATTACTGTCACGACTTCTTCCACACCCAATGGCACTTTCAACCCTTCACACTCTTCATCCTCCACCTTGGGACACTCTAACTACTCCAAGAACTCTCTCATACCTGACCCCTCCCTGCGCTGCTCTGACCTATAAAGGTTCTACAAATGCCCCATTGACTTTGTCCAGCGTAGACACCAGCCTGTCACCCAATCTCTCAGATGGCCGCCTGCCTCCTCAACTGGCATGCCAAGAGACGACTAACCATCTCTCCAGACTTGTATATAAGCCCCCCTTTGAGCTCCGCAATTGGCACACCGCCTTAACTTGGGGTTGTGTCACTCGAGGATCTGCCATCTACCTCCAAGATCTGATCTACCAATCTTTGGCATTACTCCCTTGCCTTCCTGTCCATATGCAAGACTATCTCCCCTCTAACCACTGCTTTCAGCACCTCCCACAAAACTGAGGATATAACAAACCATTCTTATTAAACCCCACATACTCATAGAATCATAGAATCCCTACTGTGCAGAAGGAGGCCATTCGGCCTGTCAGGTCTGCACTGATCCTTGGAAAGAGAACCCTAGTCGCCACATTCCGGCGTCTGTTCGGGTACACTGAGGGAGAATTCAGAATGTCCAAATTACCTAACAGCATGTCTTTCGGGACTTGTGGGAGGAAACTGGAGCCCCTGGAGGAAACCCACGCAGTCACGGGGAGGACATGGAGACTCCACACAGCCAGTGACCCAATGCCGAGAATCGAACCTGGGACCCTGGAGCTGCGAAGTGACAGTGCTACCCACTGTGCTACCGTGCTGCCTATTGTTGTATCTGTAAAACCTCAGATACTTCGACCAGTATTTTCATCAAAGTTTTACCTAGGTGTCTTTTAATAGCGAGGAGAACAAAGGATAAACACAAGTATAAATTCAACAATCTTTAGTAAACATACAATTAACTCGAAATATATAATACTAGAAACACCCAAGATTGGGTTATACTACCTGAAACGTCATCAAGAAGGTGAGTCTCACTGGCAGCTTCTTCCTTCCTTTCTTCTCAGGTGTCTCGATTGCCTCTGCCTGGAGCCTTCCCTGCAGATGTGCCTCGGGTGCCTGTTTTATCCCCCTCCCTTTGTGCCTCTTTGCCATTTCCTCTGGCTTTCTGCCAATGAGGCCTCAGGAGGGGTCTCAGCACCCAATGGTCTGATTGATGCCCGTTTGACAGGGCGTCTGAGCCCGACCCAGGTGTTCGCTGTTGGTGGTGTAGTCTGCACATAACCTGTTCCCATATAAAGTAACAGCGGGAACTCTGGGAGTCTGGCTCAATCTAGGCTGTAGATAATAGACTGGTGGATATAAAAAACTTCTCCCGCACATCTCCACTGAACCTTTCCCCCCCTCACCTTGAACTTGTGCCCCCTTGTAATTTTCAATTCCGGCCTGGGAAAAAGCTTCCAACTGTTCACCCTATCTATACCCCTTATAATTTTATAAACTTCCATCAGGTCGTCCCTCAGCCTCCGTCTTTCTAGGGAGAACAATTCCAGTTTATTCAATCTCACCTCATAGCTAATATCCACCATACCAGGCAACATCCTGTTAAACATTTTCTGTACTCTCTCCAAAGCCTCCACGTCCTTCTGGTAGTGTGGCGACCGGAATTGGACACAGAATTCCAAATGTGGCCTAACCAACATTCTATATAACTGTAGCATAATTTTCGAGCTTTATACTCTATACCCCGTCCTATGAGGGCAAGCATGCCATATGCTTTCTTTACCACCATTTCCACCTGTGCTGCCACTTTTAAGGATCTGTGGACCTGCACGCCCAGATCTCCCTGTGCCTCTATGCTCCTGATGGTTCTGCCATTTATTTTATAGCTCCCACCTGAATTGGATCTACCAAAATGCATCACCTCTCATTTGTCCGGGTTAAGTTCCATCTGCCATTTCTCTGCCCAATTTTGCAACCTATCTATATCCTGTTGTATTCTGTGACAATCTTCTTTACTATCCGCAACTCCTGCAATCTTAGTATCATCCGCAAACTTGCTAATCGGACCAGCTACATTTTCTTTCAAGTGATTTATATATATTACAAACAGCAGAGGTCCCAGTACTGATCACTGTGGAACACCACCAGTTACAGACCTCCATTCGGAAAAACACCCTTCCACTGCTACCCCCTGTCTTCTATGGCCAAGCCAGTTCTGAAACAATCCAGCTAGTTCACTCCTGACCCCATATGATTTAATGTTTTGCACCTGCCTGCCATGAGGGACCTTATCAAATGCTTTACTAAAGCATGTAGACAACGTCCACGGCCCTTCGCTTGTCAATCATTTTTGTCACCTCCTCAAAAAACTCAATTAAATTAGTGAGACATGAACTCCCTCATACAAAACTATGCTGTCTGTCGGCAATAAGGCCATTCACTTCCAAATGTGCATAGATCCTGGGCGGAATTCTCTCCCCCCCCCCCCCCCCCACGCCGGGGGGGGAGAGTCGCCAGGGCGCCACGCATGTCCCGCCACGCCACCCCGACGCACGCATGCGATTCTCCCACCCCCCCCAAACCGGCGCGGCGAGAATCATGGCTGGCCACTGGGATAATCGGCACTCGCCGTTTGCAACGGGCGAGCGCCGATTCTCCGGCCCGGATGGGCTGAGCGGCCTGCCCAATACGACGGGTTCCCGCCGGCGCCGTCCACACCTGGTCGCTGCTGGCGGGAACAGCGTGGGAATGCTGGGGGGGGGGGGCGACCTGTGGGGGGGGTTCCTGCACCGGGGGGGGCCTCAAATGGGGTCTGGCCCGCGATCGGTGCCCACCGATCGGCAGGCCGGCCTCTCTGAAGGAGGACCTCCTTTCCTCCGCCGCTCCGCAAGATCCATCCGACATCTTCTTGCGGGGCGGCCTCGGGGAGGACAGCAACCGCACATGCGCGGGTGACGTCATTTACGCGGCACCGGCCACGTCATTTACGCAGCGCCAAGGCCCGGCGCGCGTAAAAGACGCGGCGCCGTTCCTAGCCCCTCTGGGGAAGGGGGGGAGAATAGGGGGCTGGAAGCGGGCTCCGACGCCGGTGTCGGCACTTAGACTCCCGATGGGAGAATTGCGCCCCCTATCTCTGAGAATCTTTTCCAACAATTTCACTATCACTGATGTCACGCTCACTGGCCTATAATTACCCGGATTATCTTTGCAACCCTTCTTAAATAACGGTACAACATTGGCTATCCTCCAATCCTCTGGGATCTCACGTGTGACCAACTAGGACACAAAGATTTCTGTTAGAGGCCCAGCGATTTCATCTCGTCTCCCTCAGAAATCTGGGATAGATGCCATCTGACCCTGGTAATTTGTCTACCTTAATGCTTTTCAACACACCTAACACTTCCTCCCTCGTAATAACAACTTGTTGGAAAGTGTTGTAAACTTTACCTGTTGTAAACATCCGTCTGAGACACCACCAATCAACATGTCCCTCTCCTTTATGAACACCGATGCAAAATACTCATTAAGGATTTCACCTATCCTTTGGTTCTATGCATAATTTCCTTCCTTTGTCTTTGAGTTTATCCACTCTTTCTCTAGCTACCCTCTTGTTCCTAATATACGTATAAAATGCCCTGGGATCAAAGAGAAAATGCTGGAAAATGTCAGCAGGTCTGGCAGCATCTGTTGGGAGAGAAAAGAACTAACGTTTCGAGTCCAAATGACCCTTTGTCAAATGCTTTAGGATTCTCCTTAATCATAAGAACATAAGAACTAGGAGCAGGAGTAGGCCATCTGGTCCCTCGAGCCTGCTCCACCATTCAATGAGATCATGGCTGATCTTTTGTGGACTCAGCTCCACTTTCCGGCCCGAACACCATAACCCTTAATCCCTTTATTCGTCAATAAACTATCTATCTTTACCTTAAAAACATTTAATGAAGGAGCCTCCACTGCTTCACTGGGCAAGGAATTCCATAGATTCACAACCCTTTGGGTGAAGAAGTTCGTCCTAAACTCAGTCCTAAATCTACTTCCCCTTATTTTGAGGCTATGCTCCCTAGTTCTGCTTTCACCCGCCAGTGGAAACAACCTGCCCGCATCTATCCTATCTATTCCCTTCATAATTTTATATATTTCTATAAGATCCCCCCTCATCCTTCTAAATTCCAACGAGTACAGTCCCAGTCTACTCAACCTCTCCTCGTAATCCAACCCCTTCAGCTCTGGGATTAACCTAGTGAATCTCCTCTGCACACCCTCCAGTGCCAGTACGTCCTTTCTCAAGTAAGGAGACCAAAACTGAACACAATACTCCAGGTGTGGCCTCACTAACACCTTATACAATTGCAGCAGAACCTCCCTAGTCTTAAACTCCATCCCTCTAGCAATGAAGGACAAAATTCCATTTGCCTTCTTAATCACCTGTTGCACCTGTAAACCAACTTTTTGCGACTCATGCACTAGCACACCCAGGTCTCTCTGCACAGCAGCATGTTTTAATATTTTATCATTTAAATAATAATCCCTTTTGCTGTTATTCCTACCAAAATGGATAACCTCACATTTGTCAACATTGTATTCCATCTGCCAGACCCTAGCCCATTCACTTAGCCTATCCAAATCCCTCTGCAGACTTCCAGTATCCTCTGCACTTTTTGCTTTACCACTTATCTTAGTGTCGTCTGCAAACTTGGACACATTGCCCTTGGTCCCCAACTCCAAATCATCTATGTAAATTGTGAACAGTTGTGTGCCCAACAATGATCCCTGAGGAACACCACTAGCTACTGATTGCCAACCAGAGAAACACCTATTAATCCCCACTCTTTGCTTTCTATTAATTAACCAATCCTCTATCCATGCTACTACTTTCCCCTGAATGCCATACATCTTTATCTTATGCAACAACCTTTTATGTGGCACCTTGTCAAAGGCTTTCTGGAAATCCAGATATACCACATCCATTGGCTCCCCGTTATCTACCGCACTGTTAATGTCCTCACAAAATTCCACAAAATTAGTTAGGCATGACCTGCCCTTTATGAACCCATGCTGCGTCTGCCCAATGGGACAATTTCCATCCAGTTGCCTCCTATTTCTTCCTTGATGATAGATTCCAGCATCTTCCCTACTACCGAAGTTAAGCTCACTTGCCTATAATTACCCGCTTTCTGCCTACCTCCTTTTTTAAACAGTGGTGTCACGTTTGCTAATTGCCAATCCGCCGGGACCACCCCAGAGTCTAGTGAACTTTGGTAAATTATCACTGGTGCATTTGCAATTTCCCTAGCCATCTCGTTTAGCACTCTGGGATGCATTCCATCAGGTCCAAGAAACTTGTCTACCTTTAGCCCCATTAGCTTGCCCATCACTACCTCCTTGGTGATAACAATCCTCTCAAGGTCCTCACCTGTCATACCCTCATTTCCATCAGTCACTGGCATGTTATTTGTGTCTTCCACTGTGAAGACCGACCCAAAAAACCTGTTCAGTTCCTCAGCCATTTCCTCATCTCCCATTATTAAATCTCCCATCTCATCCTCTAAAGGACCAATAGCCACTCTTTTTTGTTTTATGTATTTGTAGAAACTTTTACTATCTGTTTTTATATTCTGAGCAAGTGTCTGTCAAGGACATTTCGTGACCACTAACTCCCTCCTAAAGAGCTTGAGCTTTTTTCTACTTTCCTTGTATTCTTCAAGTGCTTCATCTGTTTTTAGTTGCTTAGGCCTCATGTATGCATCCTTTTTCTTTTTGACTAGAGTCGCAATTTTCCTGGTCACCCACGGTTCCTGAATCCTGCCTTTCCTGTCTTTCCTTTTTACCAGCACATGCCTGGCCTGCCCTCCCATCAACTGCTCCTTAAAAGACTCCCACATGCCAAATATGAATTTACCGTCAAACAGCCTCTCCCAAAGAACAGCCTCCAGATCCTGCCTAATCTGCTTGTAGTTAGCCTTCCCCCAATTTAGCACCTTAACCCTACGACAACACTCGTCCTTTTCCATGAGTATCCGAAAGCTTACAGAATTGTGGTCACAGTTCGCCACATGTTCCCCCACTACAACTTTGATGATCTGGCCGGGCTCGTTCCTTAGTATTAGGTCCAGTATAGCCCCCTCTCTAGTCGGTCTATCCACATATTGTCCAAAAAACCTTCCTGGACACACTTAACAAATTCCTCACAATCCAGACCCCTAGCCCTAAAGGATTTCCAGTCAATATGAGGAAAATTAAAGTCTCCCACTACAACAACCCTATTATTTCTACATCTATCCATCATCTGCTTACATATCTGTTCTTCAACTTCCCGTGGGCTGTTGGGAGGCCTGCAGTACACCCCCATCATAGTGACTGCCCCCTTCCTGTTTCTTCGCAGTGCCTCGTTACTTGATTCTTCCATGGTGTCCTCCCTCTGTACAGCTGTAATATGTTCTCTAACCAGTATTGCAACTCCCCCACCTCTTTTACCTTCCTCCCTGTCTCGCCTAAAATACCTATAACCTGGAATATTTAACTGCCAGTCCTGTCCCTTTTTTAACCAAGTCTCCATTATAGCAACCACATTCAAGCTCCGCGCATGAATCAAGGCTTTAACTTCATCTGTCTTCCCTGTTATACTCCGTGTATTTAAGCAGATACACTCCAGACCTCCAGGTCCACTGAGTTCAACCTCCTCCAGCCTGCCCTTCCTCTGAGCCAGCCTGGGTGCGATGATCTCTTGGTGAGCAATTGACTGGGCGGGTCAAGACATACCCAGGCAGCCTGATTGAATTTGAATATTCAAACTTGACCGTCTCAATTCCCAGCAAGCTATTTGCTGGAGTTGACTGTAGTTTAATTTAAAGTGTCCAATTCTTTAATTTAGGATATCCAATTTTAATCGGGCTCAAAACTAGGCCCGATAGGTTACCACACTATTATTCGTTAATCAACTTGATAGTCACCCTTCTATCAGGATACTACATTGGCAATGGGGATCTTCTTACTGCTACAGAAATCAGGAGAGCAGACCATTCCTTTGAAGCAAACTTGTTCAGCAGTCTATGAGTGTCAAAATGTCCCTTTTTTAGCAAACTAAAACCATTCGTCCCTAATACGGGCAGTAGTGACTCTATGTAGAATGCCTCTGTGGTATTATCAGGTATTGCAGTACCCGAGAGGCTGAAGACCATTGGTTAAACCTAGGAGTTTACCATTGGCTGTTTGGTATGTAGCTCCGCCCTGACAGGCGGGTTATAAGAACCGGTGCTGTCCCAGCAGCCCTCATTCTGTACCGGAGCTGCTGGGGAACAGTTCTAGTCTATTAAAGCCTTCAGTTATGTTACTACCTCGTCTTTAATCGTAATTGATCCTGCATCAATTTAATAGACTACACTTAAGCTGAAAGGATGGATCTCTGAATCAAGCCGGAGTGTCTACAACTCAGCCCCCTCGCGGAGAACTCGGCGGCAATATTTAAGCACTGGCTGGCGTGCTTTAAAGGCTAACTCGAGACGGCCGGAGGCACCCCCTCAGGAGAACAGAAACTGCATCTCCTGCACTCAAGGGTAAGTCCTGGGATCTACACCCTCATCGAGGAGGCGGAGGACTTCGATGCTGCGATCGAACTGTTAAAAGGACATTATATCCGCCCTGTAAACCAGGTCTACGCACGTCACCTGCTTGCAACTAGACGACAAAGCCCCGGGGAATTGGAGGAGTTCTACCGTGCGCTACTGGTGCTGGGCAGAAACTGCCCACAAGTTTCGGGGAGCGAGCACACGGAACTCCTAATCCCGGATGCCTTCGTAGCAGGTATGAGCTCCTCAGAGATGCACCAAAGACTCTTAGAAAAAGACACCCTGGGACTTAGAGAAGCACGGGCCCTGGCAGGGTCCATGGATGTTGCCTCCAGAAACGCGCAGTCCTATGCGCCCGACCGCGTGGCGGTCCCCTGGGCCACGTGGCATCTCGCAGCGGCAGCCACACAGATCTTCCCCATGACCCACAGGCCTGCGCTGTAAGACGGCCCGCTAACTCCGTCGGGCCCCGCTGTTTCTTCTGCGGGCAGGCGAAGCACCCCCGCCAGCGCTGCCCGGCCCGCACCTCCACCTGCAAAGGGTGCGGCAAGAAGGGCCATTTTGTGGGGGTCTGCCAGGCACGGGCCGTGGCCGCGGTCTCCAGCGACTCCGGGCCGCCGTGGCAACCTTCCCTTCGGGCCACAGGCGGCCAGCACTCACCGCCACCCCCCTATCCTAGCGCCACATGCAACCCACGGGCATGGCCACCTTGCCCCTTGGACACCACGCTGGATGGATGGGCGCTGCCATTTTGTTCATCCCCGCTGCCATTTTGTCCATCCCCGACCACCATGTGCGACCCATGGGAGACACCATCTTGGATGGGGCCCCAGGCGCCCAGCACGGCCGACTACACGCTCCCCGATCAAAACCCGCAACTACTTAATCTGGCCTTGGTGATGCTGGACCAAAATCGACCTCGGACACAACGACGACGGTCTTCATCAACGGCCACGAGACGTCTTGCCTGATCGACTCTGGGAGCACGGAAAGCTTTATACACCCCGACACGGTAAGGCTCGGTTCACTTGTTACCCACCCTGTAAACCAAAGAATCTTCCTGGCCTCCGGGTCACACTCGGTGGAGATAAAGGGGTTCTGCCCAGCAAACCTCACTGTCCAAGGCAGGAAATTCAACAGGTTCCGCCTTTATGTCCTGCCGCACCTCTGCGCGGCTACACTCCTGGGGTTGGACTTCCAATGTAACTTGCAAAGCCTGACCTTCAAATTCGGCGGCCCTATACCTCCCCTTACTGTCTGCGGCCTCGCGACCCTTAAGGTCGACCCGCCTTCCCTGTTGGCGAACCTCACCCCGGATTGCAAACCCGTCGCCACCAGGAGCTGACGGTACAGTGTCCAGGACCGGACCTTCATCAGGTCAGAGGTCCAAAGGCTACTGAGGGAAGGGGTCATTGAAGCTAGCAACAGTCCCTGGAGAGCTCAAGTAGTGGTGGTAAAGACCAGGGAGAAACATAGGATGGTCATTGACTACAGTCAGACCATCAACAGGTTAACGCAGCTGGATGCGTACCCTCTCCCCCGCATATCCAACCTGGTAAACAGGATCGCGCAATACAAGGTCTTCTCCACGGTGGATCTCAAGTCCTCCTACCATCAGCTACCCCTCCGTACTAGTGACCGCAAATACACTGCCTTCGAAGCAGAAGGGCGGCTCTATCAATTTTTAAGGGTTCCCTTTGGTGTCACTAACGGGGTCTCGGTCTTCCAGCAAGAGATGGACCGAATGGTTGACCGGTACGTCTTACGCGCAACGTTCCCGTATCTTGATAACGTCACCATCTGCGGCCATGACCAGCAGGGCCATGACACCAACCTCCAAAAATTTCACCAGACCGCGAAAATCCTTAACTTAACGTAAAATAAGGATAAATGCGTATTTAGCACCGACCGCCTAGCCATTCTCAGCTACGTAGTGCGAAATGGAGTTATAGGCCCCGACCCTGAATGCATGCTCCCCCTTATGGAATTCCCCCTCCCTCACTGCCCCAAGGCCCTTAAGCGCTGCCTCGGGTTTTTCAGTTATTAAGCCCAGTGGGTCCCTAACTACGCGGACAAAGCCCGGCCCCTAATCCAGACAACAACCTTCCCCCTGTCGACGGAGGCCCGCCAGGCCTTCAGCCGCATCAAAGTAGACATTGCAAAGGCCACGATGCGCACCATCAACGAGTCCCTCCCCTTCCAGGTCGAGAGCGATGCGTCCGATGTAGCCCTGGCCGCCACCCTCAACCAAGCGTACCCTCCATGCTTCCGAAATCTGCCACTCCTCGGTTGAGGATTGTAGTTTAGTCGGGCAGCATGGTCGGCACGGGCTTGGAGGGCCGAAGGGCCTGTTCCTGTGCTGCACATTTCTTTGTTCTTTGTTTTTGAAAAAGAGGCACAAGCCATAGTAGAAGCTGTGCGACATTGGAGACATTACCTGGCCGGCAGGAGATTCGCTCTCCTCACTGACCAACGGTCGGTGGCGTTCATGTTCGATAATGCACAGCGGGGCAAGATAAAAAACGACAAGCTCTTGCAGTGGAGGACAGAACTCTTCACCTACAACTACAAGATCTTGTACCGTCCTGGGAAGCTAAACGAGCCTCCTGATGTCCTGTCCTGCTGCACATGTGCCACTGCACAAGTGGTCCGCCTCCGAGCCCTTCACGAGGACCTCTGCCACCCGGGGGTCACTCGTTTTTTCCACTTCATTAAGACCCGCAACCTGCCCTACTCCATCGAGGAGGTCAGGACAGTCACCAGGGACTGCCAAATCTGCGCGGAGTGCAAACCGCACTTCTACCGACCAGAGAAAGCGCACCTGATAAAGGCTTCCCGTCCCTTTGAACGCCTCAGCATGGACTTCAAAGGCCCCCTCCCCTCCACCGACCGCAACACGTATTTCCTGAACATGATTGACGAGTACTCCCGGTTCCCATTCGCCATCCCCTGCCCAGACATGACCGCAACCACCGTCATCAAGGCCCTCCAGGGTATCGTTACACTGTTCGGTTTCCCCACGTACATACACAGTGATAGGGGGTCCTCCTTTATGAGCGACGAACGCATCAATTCCTGCTCAACGGGGGCATTGCCTCAAGCAGGACGACCAGTTACAACCCCCGGGGAAATGGGCAGGTAGAGAGGGAGAACAGAACGGTCTGGAAGACCGTTCTACTGGCCCTACGATCTAGGAATCTCCCAGTCTCCCGCTGGCAAGAAGTCCTCCCGGAGGCCCTCCACGCCATCCGGTCTCTGCTCTGTACAACTACCAACCAGACACCTCATGAACGTCTCCTTGTCTTCCCCAGGAAGTCCTCGGGAACTCGCTCCCAACCTGGCTAGCGACACCCGGACCCATCCTGCTTCAGAAGCACTTGCGGGCGCACAAGTCGGACTCGTTGGTCGAGAGGGTCCACCTGCTGCACGCTAACCCCCAGTAAGCCTACGTGGCATTCCCTGACGGCCGGCAAGATACAGTCTCCCTTCGGGACCTGGCACCCGCCGGAACCCCACACGCACCCGAACCATTATCCCCCGCGCACCACCTCACTGGAGGGTCAGTCCTCCCGCCACTCCTGCCTAGGCCCTCCCACCCACCGATGCCCCTACAGGCCGTCTAGGGGTGACGAAGCTGCCATGGAGGCCGAAACCACGCTCCCGGAGTCGCAGACGCCCGGAGCCCCACCAGAATCACCACCGAAGCCCAGACGATCCAGGAGGACGACCAGGCCACCCGACCGACTGATTGTTTCACTGTAACTGTAAATGAACACTGAATGTATATATTTTCCACGCTTGTAAATATTCTCGACTACTCTGTAAGGAGGTATCGCGGTACCTCCATATCTGATCATACCATGTTAGATGCAATTGTAACCACTGGCCACCACCCCCGCCGGACTCTTTTTTTAACAGGGGGTGAATGTGGTATTATCAGGTATTGCAGTACCCGAGAGGCTGAAGACCATTGGTTAAACCTAGGAGTTTACCATTGGTTGTTTGGTATGTAGCTCCGCCCTGACAGGCGGGGTATAAGAACCGGTGCCATCCCAGCAGCCCTCATTCTGTACCGAAGCTGCTGGGGAACAGTTCTAGTCTATTAAAGCCTTCAGTTATGTTACTACCTCGTCTTTAATCGTAATTGATCATGCATCAGCCTCCACTATTTTTTTTGAGTCCAATGAAATCGGCGGGAGTGGGGCGAAAGAAAAGAAGCGGCAAATTTTACTCATGGCGTGCAGGATTCCCACATATAATCGGATTAGGAGTTTGACTTTCCCAGATGCCCTGACTCCAAATCTTTCACGGAGCTTGTGGAATTAGTCAAGGGACATTATCACCTGAAGCCCTTGATAATAATGCAACAATACAAGTTCAATTCGACGACATGGGCCACAGGGGGAGTCGATAGTGGCATTCATGGTGCGCCTAAAATAGTTTGTTGGACACTAAGGGGCAATTTAGCCTGATCAATCCACAGAACCTGCACTTCTTTGGACTGTGGGAGGAAACCGGTCCACCCGGAGGAAACGGGGAGACAGCACAAACTCCACACAGTCACCAAGGCCGGAATTAAACCCAGGTCCCTGGTCCTGTGAGGCAGCAGTGCTAACCACTAAGAATAATGTGAGTTCAAGTCTGCACTCAAAGGCATGTTGAGGGACAGGCTACTTTGTGGCGTTAACAACATGGCCATATAAAAAAGTTGTTAGCAGAGGCAGAGATTACCATAAAGAAGGCAATAGAGGTTGCCGAGGCTATGAAAAATGCCAAAAGGGGAGCGATGGAGTTGCAGAGCTTTCAAGCAGGTGAGGCACACCAGGTTTGGCAGGAAGTCATTGGCAGACGAGGCACCAAAAATGAAGGCGCAGAAAGCATGGTGCAGAAGAGAGTGCAGGCCAGGAACTATGAAGAATGCTATCTGTGGGGGAGGAGATCATCCGCAGGAGAGATGTAAATTCAGGGTAGCTACATGTTTTGCCTGCAATAGGAAGGGGCACATTAGGAGGAAAGGCAAGTCTAAACAAAGCCCACAGGGGTCCCTCAAAGAAAATCTCTGACTCCAGTTCACAGTGTTAATAATCCTGAAAACTGCCCTGAAGTATACAGTTTAAACAACATAAATGTAGGCAAAATGCCCCCAATTGTGATTGTGCTGATGGTAAATGATCAGCCACTTAAATGGAGGTAGACATGGGGGCCTCTGCTACAGTTGTAGGTAAACAATCATATCGTTATTTGCAAGATAGGGTCCAGCCCCTAAAGTTAAAAAATACAACGGCCAGGGTAGCCACATATAATGAGGAAGTTTAAGAATCCTAGGAACAATCACAATGACTGTAAGCTACCAGAGCCAGTCAACGCAACTGTCTCTAATAGTTATGCGGGGAGTGGGGGGGGCGGGGGGGGTGCGCAAAGCAAGGGGCAAGTCTGATGGGACGGAATTAACCTTGAATTAACGAAGGAGGTCTTTCTGCGTCTAAAAAAATATCAAGAAGCCTTTCCAAGATGAGTTAGGCAAATTACAGAGCCCAAAACCAAAGATTTATGTTGTTCCATTGTAATTGAAATGTGTTAGAACATAGAACATAGAAAATACAGCACAGAACAGGCCCTTCGGCCCACGATGTTGTGCCGAACCTTTGTCCTAGATTAATCATAGATTATCATTGAATTTACAGTGCAGTAGGAGGCCATTCGGCCCTTTGAGTCTGCACCGGCTCTTGGAAAGAGCACCCTACCCAAACTCAACACCTCCACCCAACACCAAGGGCAATTTGGACATTAAGGGCAATTTATCATTGGCCAATTCACCTAACCCGCACATCTTTGGACATAGATTGATCATTATACAATGTAGTATAAAATTACCTAACTTATTCATTATTGGTCCAATGCCGACCAAGAAATATTACTACACAAAGCAATGCTTCATGATTCCGACAAGTTTATTACATTTCAGTGACTATTTGCATTTTCTAAACTTTTATTTTCTTTAAGCCTGCAGTAAACTTCAGTCTACTTCAAGGAACCATGAGAATAATTGACAGTGAAATCATTCTGAAATTGAAATAGTAATGTTGTAACCCATTAAAAGACTGCTGTGAAATTGGAGACTTGCATAATACCAACAAACAGACCAATATTTCTCATTTTACTGAAAGTATTGAAATATTGCCACCTTCAAATCTCAGAATTTGTAACACTTTGTTAGTTCACAGATCTATGGTAGCAATAGTTGTTGAAAGCAGGAACTTAAAGGGGGAGGGTTGTGGTGGCGAGTCCCTTTAAAAAGGCGGGTTCTGGGAGGGATCATGTTACCCAATCAGTCAATTGGGTCAGAGCGCGCGAACCCTGGGGACTGAGCGCGGGCTTTCCCAGTTATTTAGGATTTGGGCGTTCTGTAACATGGCAGCCTTTTATCTCACTCTCTGTATATAGTTACTATTTTAATAAACTTATTCATTAATCAACTTGGTGGTCGCTCAACAGAGTGTGGCAGAGAGGAGAAGTTAAGTGGAAGTCGGAGGAAGAGTTGGAGGGGAGGAGATGGAGGCTGGGTTATGGGAGGAGGCTCCGAGGAGTGTGAACGCATCCTCTTTATGTGCTAGTCTTAGCGTCATTCAATTTAAAGTAGTCCATAGGGAGCATAATTGGCCAAATTGAGCAGGTTCTTTGGGGGGGGGGGTTGAGGATAGGCATGGGAGGTGCGTGGGGGGCCCGCAAACCATATTCACATGTTCTGGGCTTGTCCGAAACTGGAGGATTCTGGTGGGGGTTTGCTGACGTTATGGCGGAGGTACTGAAGGTGAAGGTTGTCCCGAGTCTAGAAGCAGCGATTTTCAGAGTGTCGGAAGACCCGGGAACCCAGGAGATGCGAGAAGCCGACGTCTTGGCCTTGGCCTTTGCCTCCCTGGGAGCCCGGAGACAGATTTTGTTGGCATGGTGGGACTCTGGGCCACCGAAGCCGGGGTTGTGGGTAAGTGACCTCGCAGAATTCCTGAAGCTGGAAAAGATTAGGTTTAACTTGGGAGTGTCTGTGGGGGGGTTCGTCCGGAGATGGAAGCTGTTTATTGACTTATTCACGGATAGTTGGGGGGGGGAGGGGTTTATAGGGAGTAAAAACAGGGGAGGCAGGGTGGGTGGAGAGGAACGACAGGGAGGGTGCGGTGGTGATGAGTTATTTATTGGCTATGTGATTTTCTGTGTGTTCTCTTTTTCTTGGTTTTGGATTGTGTTTTATGTATATATTTACAAATTGCCTTAATAAAAGTATATATTTTTTAAAGAGTGTGGCAGAGACTGGTTCAACCGAGGCACTCTTGGACTGTAATTTGCAATTTTGCATTTAGATATTGATTGCTCGTCAATTAATTTTTTTAATTAATTCTCATTCTTGATACACCATTTCCTTCATATCCAAATGTTACTAGAATCCTAAAGTCACATCAGAATCTATTGGTAGAATTAAAAATCTTGGTTAGAACTGATCACATATTAGGTCTGTAGTGTGGCACACTAATTGTAGTAGAAGTAAATAAAGTATCAAAGCCTTTCTCATTGGCTGACTTGGGGGTTGGATTGGATTGGATTGGATTTGTTTATTGTCACGTGTACCGAGGTACAGTGAAAAGTATTTTTCTGCGAGCAGCTCAACAGATCATTAAGTACATGAGAAGAAAAGGGAATTAAAGAAAATACATAATAGGGCAACACAACATATACAATGTAACTACATAAGCACTGACATCGGATGAAGCATACAGGGTGTAGTGTTAATGAGGTCAGTCCAAAAGAGGGTCATTTAGGGTGGGTTGGGAGTGGGCAGGGTGAAGTAGTTGCAGTCAGCCATGAAGTTCATGCATTTCCGCTGTTTACTCCCATTCCTTCTGCCCATGGGGTAAAAAATGGGTATGAAGCCAGATTATTGTCTTATTAGCAACCAAACAGGTTATATTCAGCTGAGAAAGATCAGCACAGTTAAGATGCTAACATTTTGGGATCACTCAAGATTTCCCACAGGAATTGCCTGTGTTAAAATAGCATGCCTTTTTGCAGAGTTTCGCACTTTTAAGTTCACAAGTCTTGTTTTTTCCTGTGGGGTAATGTAGCAGGACTATCAATAATTTCAAGAACTTCCAGTGCCTGGAGTTTCTGTGCTTGGCAATGATGAACTGATGTCATTATCATCCTCTAACAGGATCTAACTTGTAAGGTGTCTTTCGCTTCTGCATTTGAACTGTAGCACAAAAATATAAAAAATAACTTGGCTTTGAATTTTGTCATGCTAAAATTCTCAAAATCAAATTCCTGTGAGCAGTAAGTGTAATCTAAGTCTTGATTAAAATAAACTGTACATTTACAGTTTATATTATCAGTTAAAAAGACCCGATAAAGCAACGTGGCTGTGCATTTTGATCCTAGGTAACACTGTTCCCATCTCTTGATCATGAATTTAAAACTGCTAACATCACATAGCATCAGGCTGAACATACTGGGGGTGAATCTCCGATATGGAGACCAAGTGCCCGTGACGTTGTGAACGGGCCTACGCCGCGGCCAATTCACTGCCAGAGTGCTGGAGCGGCGCCGTCATCGCGCGACGCCACGATTACGCCACGGCACGTATAAGGAAGTGCGCAGGGCGCACAGAAACACCGGGGGACGACATGGAGGAGCCCGGTTGCGCCGCACCCCGCCTCGGGGACAGTGACCTGAAGTCACTGTTGGATGCAGTGGAGGAGCGCAGGGCCATCCTCTACCCCCAACGGCAGTCAAGCAGCACCGTGAGGCGAGGATGGCGAGAGGTGGGGGCCGCAGTCAGCGCTGTGGGGCACATCCACCGCACATCCAACAGTGCAGGAAGAAGCTGCACGACCTCATGAGGGCAGCGAGGGTAAGTTCCCTGAGCCGCGCCCTGGGCAATGCCCCCCCCCCCATTGCCCACGCTGGGGGGGGGGGGGCGGGGGGCGGGGGGTGGAGGGGGGGCGGAGGGTGGAGGGGGGGCTGATTGCACCTGGGACACATGTGGATCCCCCCCCCCCCCGTGTACAGGTGCCATGGCATGGGTCGGAGGGTCCCCTGCGTGAGATAAAGTTGCGTTCATACGTGCGTCCTGCAAATGTGCGTCAACCACGTGCTCCACCCCCCCCCCCCCCCTCCCCCACCCCCAACCCCCCCAAGGGCAAGACAGCACACAATTTCCAGGAGCGTGCAAGAACCAGAGGTGGATCTCCCCAGCTGCACCCCCTGACCCCATACGAGCAGAGGGCACTCGACCTTGCCGGGGGAGCCGCCAGCCGAGAGGGAGCACCGTGCCAGGTCGGAGGCGAAGCTCCAAGTGAGAATCCACTGTATGCATGCAGTCCCTCATCCCATCTCTGTCCTCACCCCCCCCTCACACCGCACTGCCTAACACTGCACCACCCCACAGTCCACGCCCTCACCACCCCACCGCCTGACACTGCACCACCCCACAGTCCACGCCCTCACCACCCCACCGCCTGACACTGCACCACCCCACAGTCCACGCCCTCACCACCCCACCGCCTGACACTGCACTACCCCACAGTCCACGCCCTCACCACCCCACCGCCTGACACTGCACCACCCCACAGTCCACGCCCTCACCACCCCACCGCCTGACACTGCACCACCCCACAGTCCACACCCTCACCACCCCACCGCCTGACACTGCACCACCCCACAGTCCACACCCTCACCACCCCACCGCCTGACACTGCACCACCCCACAGTCCACGCCCTCACCACCCCACCGCCTGACACTGCACCACCCCCACAGTCCACACCCTCACACCCCACCGCCTGACACTGCACCACCCCACAGTCCACGCCCTCACCACCCCACCGCCTGACACTGCACCACCCCACAGTCCACGCCCTCACCACCCCACCGCCTGACACTGCACCACCCCCACAGTCCACACCCTCACCACCCCACTGCCTGACACTGCACCACCCCACAGTCAACGCCCTCACTATGCACCCCCTCAACCCCTAACAAACGACGACGCATGACTAATGAGACCTGCCTTAATGTGTTATCCAGGGCCACACGATCACCGCCGTGGGACTGACCGTTCACCACACCGACGTGCAGCACCAACCTCTTTCGGCCGCAGTGTCCATCCGGACAGACAGGGACGACAACGGGCAGGAGAGCCATCCTCTGAGGCTGGCACACCGAGGCCTGACGCACAGAGGACAGACAGAGACGTCAGGATGGACGATAACGACTCATATGAAAGTTTGACGGATGGGGAGGGGACAGCTAGTCCGGACAGTGACGCACAGAGGGCGTCGCGACACTCGTGGCACGGGGGCAGGAAACCTCTCACCGGCCGTGGTCGAAACCCAGCGGGCCACGGCTCCACACAGGAGACAGAGCTGGGGACAGACGAAGACCTAGCACCCGTGGCACTGCTGTCACCCACACGCCCCAACACCACAGATACACTCACGTCGGTTGGACAAGTTAGTGGCGAGGCATCTGGTACACATTCTGGTGCGCACCACACAGTCAAACCGGTACAGCAGGTGGAGGTAGGAGAAGCCGAGGGCCTGGACGGTCGGAGGACAGGCCAGGCCCAGCACCCAGCTGCTGCCAAGCTGGCTCCCGCTTTCCTGGCCATCCCAGGACCACCCACAGACCCGATGCAATTGGCACCCCAGGGATCAGGCGATGGGATGACGGCTGTCTTCCGGCAGCTGCAGACGCAGCTGGAGGAGTCCATCCACGTCCAGGAGCAGGGAGTGTTGCCGGTCATGGCTGCAACCCAGGCCGACACCGCACGGGTGGCGTCCACGATGGAGGCAATGGGGGAAACGGCTTCGGCCATGGGTCAGGTTCTTCAGGGCGTGGGGCTTATTGCGCTCGCGTCATCCGTGGCCCATGACAGGACTGCCCTCTCACAGGCAGCCATGCTCCAGAGCCACATGGACATTACCGCCGTGCTCCGGGCTCTGGCCCAATCTCAGCAGGCCATCGCTGAGAGCATCGGCGGCCTTGTCCATGAGATGGACGGCGTCGCACAGACCCAGCGGGAGTTAGCGATGTCCCTGACAGGGATGTCGCACTCCCTCAGCTCCATAGCCGGGAACGTTCAGATCCTGAATACCACAGCGGGCCTCCAGGACTGGCAGCACCAGGTGTCGGTGGTGCAGCGGGGCGTGCCTCCCCGCGCACCGCCATCCCTTAGAGAGGCTCGGGGGCCAATTGGCTCCCCGGGGGGGGAGGAGGTGCCGGTGCCTGTCCCTGTAGCCACAGCAAGGGAGGAACCGGGGCACTCGCACTCCCCCCGTCATGTCCCTGGTGCATCTGGTGGGCAGCGGGCAGAGGAGGGTGTCACCACGCCATCCTGCACGCCCGCCGAGCAGCCTGGCCCATCCAGGCCGGGCCGCCCCAGGAAGCGCGCGCTGACGGGAAGCCAAGTCGAAGGGCAAGACCCTCAGCAGTCCGCATCCACTCCTGCTGTACCGTCTGGGAGAACACCTAGACGGAGTGGTAGGGCCCGTAAGGCAAAAAAGTTAGGCACGTAGTAAGTTGGCACGGGTGCAGGGCACAGATTGTTATTGGGGCTATTGCTGCATTGTCACAATAAATGTTGCTACTCCAAACTTCCATGCGTCTGCTCTTTTTCTGGGGGTAGGGTAGGGGTGTGGGGGTGTTAGGGGGGGAAGCGGGGGTGGCGGTGTAGGGGGGTTAGGGGTGGGAAGCAGGTGTGGGGGGGTTAGGGGCAGGAAGCGGGGGCGGGGGGGTTAGGGGGGAAGGGAGGGTGGCGGTGTGGGGGGGTTAGGGGGGGAAGTGGAGGATCCCACTGACGGTTCTAACCGAGGATCATCGCAAGGGTGAGGCCGGGAGTGGACCCCACCCCGACACCAAACACGCCTTGTCCTCTGTGCGACAACGCCCGTGTGATGCACGATCAATGATCACTAAAGCGAGGAACAGTGCAAAGATGCTATGGAGGGCCTTGATGACGGTGGTTGTGGTCATGTTGGGGCAGGGGATGGCGAATGGGAACCGGGAGTACTCATCAATCACGTTCAGGAAGTACGTGTTGCAGTCGGTGGAGGGGAGGGGGCCTTTGAAGTCCATGCTGAGGCATCCAAAGGGACGGGACGCCTTTATCAGGTGCGCTTTCTCTGGTCGGTAGAAGTGCGGTTTGCACTCCGCGCAGATTTGGCAGTCCCTGGTGACTGTCCTGACCTCCTCGATGGAGTAGGGCAGGTTGCGGGTCTTGACAAAATGGAAAAAGCGAGTGACCCCCGGGTGGCAGAGGTCCTCGTGGAGGGCTCGGAGGCGGGACAGGGCGTCAGGAGGCTCATTTAGCTTCCCGGGACGATACAAGATCTCGTAGTTGTAGGTGGAGAGTTCGATCCTCCACCGCAACATCTTGTCGTTTTTTTATCTTGCCCCGCTGTGCATTATCAAACATGAAAGCAACCGACCGTTGGTCAGTGAGGAGAGTGAATCTCCTGCCGGCCAGGTAATGCCTCCAATGTCGCAAAACTTCTACTATGGCCTGGGCTTCCTTTTCGACTGAGGAGTGGCGGATTTCGGAAGCATGGAGGGTACGTGAGAAGAAGGCCACGGGTCTGCCCGCTTGGTTGATGGTGGCGGCCAGAGCTACGTTGGATGCATCGTTCTCGACCTGGAAGGGGAGGGACTCGTCGATGGCGTGCATCGTGGCCTTTGCAATGTCTGCTTTGATGCGGCTGAAGGCCTGGTGGGCCTCTATCGACAGGGGAAAAGCTGTGGATTGGATCAGGGGACGTGCCTTGTCCGCATAGTTGGGGACCCACTGGGCGTAGTAGCTAAAAAACCCTAGGCAACGCTTCAGGGCCTTGGAGCAGTGAGGGAGGGGGAACTCCATAAGGGGGCGCATGCGTTCAGGGTCGGGGCCTATAACTCCATTTCGCACTACGTAGCCGAGGATGGCTAGGCGGTCGATGCTAAACACGCATTTATCCTTGTTGTATGTAAGGTTAAAGATTTTAGCGGTCTGGAGAAATTTTTGGACGTTGGTGTCGTGGTCCTGCTGGTTGTGGCCGCAGATGGTGACATTATCGAGGTACGGGAATGTTGCCCGTAAACCGTACTGGTCAACCATTCGGTCCATCTCGCGCTGGAAGACCGAGACCCCGTTGGTGACACCAAAGGGAACCCTTAAGAAGTGGTAGAGCCGCCCATCTGCCTCGAAGGCAGTGTATTTGCGGTCACTAGTGCGGGTGGGGAGCTGGTGGTAGGCGGACTTGAGATCCACCGTGGATAAGACCTTATAATGCGCGATACTGTTCACCAGGTCGGATATGCGGGGGAGAGGGTACGCGTCCAGCTGCGTAAACCTGTTGATGGCTGACTGTAGTCGATGACCATCCTATCCTTCTCCCCGGTCTTGACCATCACAACTTGAGCTCTCCAGGGGCTGTTACTGGTTTCAATTATCCCTTCCCTCAGTAGCCTTTGGACCTCTGACCTAATAAAGATCCGGTACTGGGCACTGTAGCGTCTGCGCCTGGTGGCAACGGGTTTCAATCCGGGGTGAGGTTCACAAACAGGGAAGGCGGGTTGACCTTAAGGGTCGCGAGGCCGCAGACAGTGAGGGGGGTTATAGGGCCGCCGAATTTGAAGGTTAGACTTTGGAGGTTACACTGGAAGTCTAAACGCAGGAGTGTAGCCGCGCAGAGGTGGGGAAGGACATAGAGACTTACATTTTTGAACTCCCTTCCCTGGACTGTGAGGTTTGCTACACAAAACCCCTTTATCTCCACTGAGTGTGAACCGGAGGCCAGTGAGATGTTTTGATTAACGGGGTGGCTGAGGAGAGAATAGCGCCTTACCGTGTCGGGGTGTATGAAGCTCTCCGTGCTCCCAGAGTCGATTAGGCAGGACGTCTTGTGCCCGTTAATGAATACGGTCGTTGTAGCAGTTGAGAGTGTTCGAGGCCGGGACTGATCCAGGGTCACCAAGGCTAATCGCAGCAGTTGAGAGTTCTCTTCGGGCAGTGTGTGGTCAGCCGAGCTAGGGTCCTGGGGGTTCATCCAAGATGGCGGCTCCCATTGGTCGCACGTGGCTTGGGGTACACCAAATGGCGGCACCCATCCATCCAACGTGGCGTCCGCAGAACAAGATGGCGGCGCCCGGGGTCCACACGTGGCCCTGGAATAGGAAGATGGCGGTGACCGCTGGCCACACGGGAACCGTAGAGAGGTTTGTGGTTGCGGTCAGCATTTGCCGCCGGAGGCCGCGGCAACCTCACGGGCCTGACATACCCCCACGAAATGGCCCTTTTTGACGCATCCCTTGCAGGTGGATGCGCGGGCCGGGCAGCGCTGGCAGGGGTGCTTGGCCTGCCCGCAAAAGTAGCAGCGGGGCACCCCGGGGTTGCCAGGCCACCTTGCTGCGCAGGCCTGTGGAGGGATGGAGGAAATCTCGGGGTCGGCCGCGGAGGGGTTCCACGCTGCCCAGGGGGCTGTCACGCGGTCGGGAACGTAAGCTTGGGCGTTCCTGGAGGCCACGTCCAGGGAGCCTGCAAGGGCCTGTGCCTCCCTGAGACCCAGAGTGTCGTTTTCTAACAGTCGCTGGCGGATTTGCGAGGATAGCAAACCTGCCACGAAAGCGTCCCAGACTAGGAGTTCAATGTGTTCGCTCGCCGAAGCTTGCGGGCAGCTGCAGTTTCTCCCCAACACCAGGAGTGCACGGTAGAATTCTTCCAGCGATTCACCAGGGATTTGTCGCCTTGTTGCAAGCAGCTGCCCGGCGTAGACCTGGTTTACCGGGCTAATATAGTGTCCTTTTAGCAGCTCTATTGCTGCATCGAAGTCTTCCACTTCCTCGATGAGGGTGTAAATCTCCGGGCTCACCCTTGAGTTCAGGACGTGCAGTTTCTGCTCTCTTGTGGGTGCGTTTTCGGCCATCCTGAGATACCCTTTAAAGCACGCCAGCCAGTGCTTGAAGATTGCTGCTGAGTTTGCCGCCTGGGGGCTGAGTTGCAGACACTCTGGCTTGATTCGGAGCTCCATCCTTTCTTCTTAAAAAAAACGAGCTGATCAAATTGATGCACGATCAATGACCACTAAAGCGAGGTGGTAATCCAACTGAAGGCTTTAATAAGTTAGATGTTTCCCCCAGCAGCTCAGGTACAGAATGAAGGCTGCTGGGGCGGCATGGGCTCTTATACCCCACCTAGCAGGGCGGAGCTACGATACATCCTAACCAATAGAAAGCATACAGTTTCCACCAAAGGTGCTCCAGCCTATCAGGTACCGTAATACTTATAATACCACACCGTGGCCCCACATGTGCCAGCAGGTTGCATATATGTGCAACCGTCCCACGGCTCAATCGCAGTCTGCTCCTGCATGCCACCTCCGTCATGTCCTCGTACGTGATGCGGTCCCAGTACACTCGGTCACGCATGGCATGCCTCCGCCGCCTTGGCACGACCACCTGATCATCCTCGACCCCAGGTGGCGCTTCAGGATCTGTGTCGTCACCTTGTTCCCGGCTGGCGACGTGGGGGTGGTCCGCACCCTCCACCTCCTCGTCGACTGGTCGGGCATGGTGACCTGTAGCAGCAGTGCCTGGCACGGAGCCCTCCGCTGCCACTCCCTCTGCCGCACCCTCCATGAGCCTCCCTCCTCGCACGTGACGGTTTGCCATCTGCATGGCTGCCGCTGCCGCCATGGCGGCGAACATCGACGGCTGCTGCGAAAACATCATGCACTTGAAGGGGGGGGGGGGGAGGTTGGTATCGGAGGGAGAGGCAAGGACGGTTGTTAGTAGGGCACTTTGACAAGCGGCAGCCAGGGCCCTTTGGATGAATGGGTGCTCGGGCAGCCTGCACACTGTTCAATCAGACACGCAGCGTCCCACCCTCCGCGGTATCCGTTTCCCGCACCGCTCAACCCGTGCCTCCGCATCGCTCGGCCAGCAGACAGACCCCTTCACCACGACGCCGGTTTGGTACGATGTCTTCGCCACCCTCCTGCTGCCGCACTCCATTGGGGGTTCTCCGTCCTGCGGCCAACCGTTAGTTGCCCCCCCCCCAACCCGGCAGGATGGTGGGATCATTTGCCCCGCTCCATCCTCCGTTCCCCTTCCCAGGACCACAACACCGCCAGCCCCCCTCCCTCCAGCCCCACCCCCACCCCCACTTCCCACCCCCCCCCCCCCCCACCACCACCCACCCCCCCCCATTCCCCCTTCCCCCCAACCCCCCACCCCCTCCCTTCCGGGCCGAAGAATAGCAGGAGCCTGTGTGAAGCGCCTCGATTGGCCTCTCCGCGGTTTCTCCAACATGCGCGGCGCAGACCACGAATCAGCCGTTCCCGCCGGTTGGGAGAATGGCGGGACGGCGTCGGACCGGCGTCGCGCGGAAAAATGGCGCAAACATCAATTCTCCGGTACGGCGTGGCATGGGAGAATGGCGCCCATAATGCTTTGCATTTTGCCAGCAATGAGAATTAGTGTCTCTCACCAAAGTTTAATAAAACACAACACTCGTCACTCGTATAAATGATGCTCTAATTGCAAAGCGTGGGTTATTGTGGTTGTAAGCAATGTCTCTTTAAGAACAGAGTTACATGACATGCATGATATCATTGGCTATTTTGTAGGACTTAGCCCTTAGCCCAGTACCAGCCTTTGTCCAAACCTATTAAATAAACCTCTGTTGATGTTGCTTTCAACCCACGTGCACAAGAAATCTATTTCTTTTAGTCTGTTAGTCTAAAGATACAACAGTTTACAAAAAGAAAATTGGCAACGAAGAACGGATGAAAAAAAACATTTCACAAGGAAGAGAAAGGGCCAAACTTCAACGGTCAAGACTTTGATGGTCGATGTAGAACAGTTGAGCTGCTTCAACAGATCAATCGATGAAGTAAATTTTTTAAAAATAAATTTAGAGTACCCAATTATTTTTTTCCAATTAAGGGGCAATTTAGCGAGGCCAATTCACCTATCCTGCACATCTTTTGGGTTGTGGGGGCGAAACCCATGCAGACACGGGGAGAATGTGCAAACTCCACACGGACAGTGACCCAGGGCGGGGATTCGAACCTGGGTCCTCAGCGCCGTAGGCACCAATGCTAACCACTGTGCCACCGTGCTGCCCTCACGATGAAGCAGATTAACAGAAATTGCACCTGGCATCAGAAACGATAAGGTTTTTCAAGCAAAAATTCAAGGAAGGGCCGGTACTAATTTTAAACTGACAATCCAAGGAGTTCTGGCTGCAGAACTTGGCACGTGCAATACAGTAAAACACCGAGGTAGAGCAAGGCAGAGAACTAAAGATTCTCACAGCTTGTGATGTGAGTCAAAGCTATTCCAAATTGGTAATTCAACCTTATTTGACTAGACTATTAATTTAACGAAAGTTGGAAGAGCATTCCAATAACCTGAAAAATAGCGGGACATTTTAGTGTGATGGGTTCATTTGATGAAAATTAAGAGAACTGGAAGCCATACTCAGAAAGATTCAATTATTATATGCTAGCCAATAAGATTTCAGAAGAGATTAAGGTCCCTGCATTCCAAAGTACAATTTGAAGCAAAACTTTCAAGTTGTTAAGAAGCTTCGTTCAGACCGAGAAAACTAGGGATAAGAATTGGTTAAAATAGTAGAAGACCATTATGCACCAAAGGAGATAATTATCACAGAGAGGTTTCTATTTCATCAAAGAGATGTTTCTATTTCATCAAAGGAATCAGAAGGGGAAAATATTGCGCAGTTCATCGCAACCCTCAAGTGACTAACAGAGTTTTGCAAATTTAGTGACTCGTTAGACAACACAATTAGAGATTGTTTGGTGCATGGTTTGAAAAATGAGGCCATGCAGAGAAGATTATTAACGGAATAAAATCGAAGTTTGAAGACTGCACTAGTTTTTGCTGTCTGAATGAAGCTGATGGCTAAGAATGTTTTTCAGCTCAGAGCGAGCACGAGGATCCATAAACTGGCTGCTGGCAAGAAGACGTCTACCCAACAACAGGCATGTCCTCACTGTGGGAAAAATGGGCCATTTACAGACTGATTGCTGGAGCAAAGACAGGCAATGTAAGAGTTGTGGTAGAACTGGCCACACAGCAAGAGCTTGCTGGGCTAAAATAACTTCTCCAGAGAAGAACACTCAAAGGATGACACAGAACTCATTTAAAAGAAGAAACAAAACAAATTCAACTAAAAAAATTCACAGAAAATTGGTAGAAAAGAACAACAACCACAGTGAAGCTGCAGCACTTCATTCTGATGAAGAACTAAAGCTGAATGTATCTCAGTCCAGGGTAGTTCACACCTTTTTTGGGTAGACCCAAAAGTAAATGGATAACCTATTAAAATGGAGGTTGACATATGGGCTGCTGTCTCCCTAATTCCTGAGACCATTGGATCCCTGTGGACCAATACTGAGGAAATAGTGCCTTTGAGAGGTTACATCACAGTCAAGGTTAAGCTAAGTGGACCAACTGCAGAGTTATGTGGTCCAAGGAATGTGATACAAAGATATATGGAGGGACAGGTTGTGTTGAGGAAGCAGGGAGGCTGCAAAAGGACCTGGACAGGCTAGGAGAGTGGGCAAAGAAGTGGCATGACATTCAATGTGGAAAACTGAGGTTATGCATTTTGGTAAGAACAATAGAGGCATGGACTATTTTCTAAATGGGAAAAGGCTTCGGACATCAGAAGCACAAAGGGACTCAGGAGTCCTTGTTCAGGATTCTCTTAATGTTAGCATGCAGGTTCAGTTGTCAGTTAGGAAGGCAAATGCAATGTTAGCATTCATGGTGAGAGGGATAGGGAGTACTGTTGAGACTGTATAAGGCTCTGGTCAGACCCCATTTGGAATATTGTGAGCAGTTTTAGGCCCCGTATCTAAGGAAGGATGTGCTGGCCTTGGAGAATATCCAGAGGCGGTTCACAAGAATGATCACCGGAATGAAGGACATATGAGGAGTGGTTGAAGACTCTGGGGCTGTACTCAATGAAGTTTAAAAGGATGAGGGGGGAATCTCATTGAAACATACAGAATACTGAGAGACCGAGATAGAGTGAACGTGGAGAGGATGCTTCCAGTAGTAGGAGAAGCTAGAACCCGAGGGTACAGCTTTAGACTGAAGGGGGATCCTTTAAAACAGAGATGAGAATGAATTTCTTCAGCCAAAGGGCAGGGAATCTGTGCAGCTCATTGCCGCAGACGGCTGTGGAGGCCAAGTCGCTGAGTGCCTTTAAGACGGAGATAGATAGGTTCTTGATTAATATGGGGATCAGGGGTTATGGAGAGAAGGCAGGAGAATGGGGATGAGAAAATATCAGCCATGATTGAATGGCAGAGCAGACTCGATGGGCCAAGTGGCCTAATTCTGCTCCTATGTCTTATGGTCGTATGGTCTAAGGAAGTTTTCCAGCTCTCTTTGGCTGCTCTTGGCTGGAAAAGTTTAAATTGAGCTGGAGCACTGTAAAAAGTTTAGTTGATTCACAAGTCAGACTTACATCCATCGTGTTTTTGAAGGCATACTGGGGTCCATGAAAGGAGTACAGTGCCTTTGAAGATTAAGGAAAATAGTCAGTTGAAATGTCTGTGCTGTATGTCCAAAAGTCAAAACTGATCTATTGAGACTTGTGGGAACAGGGGGCTTGTAGCCAGTCATGCAATCCCTATTGTACCTGCCATGAAGTAGGATGGTACAATTCATATCTGCAGGGATTGTAAGACAACAATCAATCTGGTTCTATGTGTGGATGAATACCCCCTACCATTGATTGATGATTTGTTCATAGACCTAGTGGGAGGACAGAAGTTCAGCAAGATTGACCTATCGGAAGGCCTGCTGCAAATTAATGTGGCAGCTGAATCTCAACACCTGTTCACCATCATCACTCACAAAGGCCTATCCCACATCAAGAGATTTGGAATAACATCGGCTACAGCCTTATTTCAATGGTCAATGGGCCAGATTGTTAGTGGATTACAGGGGATACAGTGTTACCTAATGATGTATTGATAACTGGCACCAATGAACAAGAACACTTAGAAGCCACACTGAAATACCTTCAGATGAATGGGCTTCATGTCAGGAAAGATGAATGTGATTTATTTCAGATATTCATACAATATCTAGGACACGTAATTGATAGCAAGGGTCTTCACAAAGCACCTAGAAAGATGGAAGCTAGTATGCAGATCGCACGACCAACACTCAATTTAGGTCTTTCCAAGGGTAATCAACTACTGTGGGAGATTTGTCCAGAATTTACCAACCTGATTGAAATCATTACATACCTTGTTGTGCGCAAAATAGGCATGGCACTTGTAGCCACCTAAAATGGCTGATTCCCGAGTAAAATGGTCAAACCACAATCTAAAATGGCGAACGAAAGAGGCTGATGGGAAAATCAGCCAACAGGACTCAAACGGACAGCTGCAGGCAAAAACAGTGTATTCGACTCTGGGGAAGTCGGCCCAGACCGATACCTGTAACCATTAACAGCACATCAACCCAGCCATCTGCAAACTAAGCAGCCATCCCCTGGAACAATTCCTACAAATTAGCAATTGAAATCCGATCCAGACCTTTCGGCGCCTGCAGTGGCTGAGACAAAGAACGGTGGACGACCACCCCCCGATCAAGGAATCACCCCATTATTGGAGCATATCGAACCCAGTGATTGGGACCAAGTCCAATCACTTGGGACCAGGGTCAAGGTCCGCCCCGAGAGGCGGGAAGCACCTAGGGACTATAAAAATAGGGGCCAAGTTCAGATCGACCTTTCTTCTCCTACTCGCAACCTTCGAGACCCTTCGACGAAGAAACAAGTAAGTGTTACTCCAGCGATCGCTACCAAATAGGTGTTCCAGACTATCGACTCGTACCAGCCTTTTTGAATCCCGCAGGCCAGACCCAATTCGATAGACCATTCGTTTCCCTGACCTGGTGGGCCATCGCCAAAGTTAAGTATTGGCCTTTAGTGGTAGGTAATAGTCTAGAAGTAGGATTATTGTATAAGTATTTATTGCTGTATATAATAAATGATCGTTGATTTAACATTTACTAAGCGGTGTGCTGCATTATTAATCATTATTTGAGCTTGAACCACGTGGCGGTATCAGAAAGATACCTGGCGACTCGTGAGCAAAGGTGACAGAATTAGAGCTAATAAAAGGCTAATAAGAGCAACATTTTTGCGACTCTGGTGGGACCCGATCAAGAAGTGGAAAACCACTCCGGGAGAACCCAAGAAATTTTGAATTAGAATCCAATTGGAAACAAAAACCACAAGTGTTCAAGCGGTTCTGATTAATAATTCATAATTCGGAAGTGTGTGTATGCATGTGAAACTAACAGGGCTATAAGGTAAAACTGATAGATTTTTGTTGCGTCAAAACTGTCGGAAGTCTGTATTTTCGGAAATTAGCGCAAGCCGTACCCGCATCTACGACACCACCTTAGCCCCCTGTTCCAAATTTAACCGAAGCAAGCGGATAGGAGAGATGGCCATGCAGGCAATGCAACGCCTCATGAACCCCGAGGAATTTGCGGTCGCAGCGACCAGCAGCAGTAGAGTGGGACAGTGCCCCACTTGGGAAGAGGAAATTCGGAAATACCTCAAGGGCAAAGGATGGCCCATGTGGAATGATTTCTGTAATAATGACGACTCAGGTCCCGGAAGTATAGGGCATACTTGGTGGGAGAACATGATTGAGATCCATAAAAAGAACTTAACAAAAGCTCGCAAGCCGATGGCAATTGTGTCCTGTCTGGCACAATTGTGAGGCACAGAGGAGGTCGTCAGGACGCTCCGCAAAGAAGTAGAGGGCATACATCGTATGAGTAAAGTCGATGTATGTGAGGTGGAGAAAGAGAATCTGGAATTAAGGCGGAAATTAGCAGCAAAGGACGAAGAGGTGGCTGACGCCAAACTGGGTCACCAGTCTTGTCTGGCGCATTTGAGTAGTTTCCAGTCCCAGTACGAAAAGGCTTATCAGGACACGCAGCGTGCAGTCCTGGTAAAGAAATAAACAGAGAAGCAGGTGGAGATGCTACAGAAGCAATGTAGTGATCTCAAGGCAGCCTTGAGAGTGCTCCACGCTGCAACCATGGAACAAAGACAGACCATGCAAAGTGCCGGAAGCAAATTGCAGACCTGCAGTCACTGCTTTCTGTCCAGAAGGGATTTTAAGAAACTTTTGGGGAAAAATTAGACCAGGAAGACGGCCCTGATTGGGAAGAATTACAGGAAACAGCGCAGAGATATGTTCAGGGAACATGTGCGCAGGGAAAGCCCCAAAGGAGAAAAGCACCCCCACCCCCCACACAGCAGGTAGTTAAGGCTCCGATGAACCCTGTAACAACCCACCGCACAGCCACATCAGACGAGGCGAAATTGCTATATTCCACCCCCCTCACAGTGACCCAATTACGGGACGCGTGTGCAAAAATCACACCGTTCCTCCCCGCTTCAGACCCACACCATTTCTTTGCCACCGTCAAACATCAGGCGACCATGTACGGCCTGGATGAGAGAGAGCATGTCAAGCTCATGGTTCTAAGTTTGGATCCATCAGTAGCAGCAGCCCTTCCCGACCCACAGAACGTAGGAGCAGGCACCCTTGCAGAAATGCATACCGCGATCCTGGATGCGATCGGGTATAACCGGGGTGACCCCGTAGGTGGCCTAAATAAGTGTAGGCAGAAGAAGTCTGAGCACCCCACAGCGTTCGCAGGATGCCTGTGGATTCACTTCAAAGCCGTTTTTGGAGGCGTAGACCATGCCCATTTGTCCCCAGATAATATGGCCAAATGGACCTGCACCCTTATGTCCCATGCCACAGAGGCAGGACAGAATGCCTGTAGTAGTTATGATCCCTCGGAGGAGGCTCATAACGAGAAGTGGGTGGTTAAAAGATTGTCCCGCAGTCTGTACAAAGCAAACCCGCAGTTAAAAATCCTGAAGAACAGCAGGCAGAAGCAGACAAACCCGCAGTTAGGGAACCCGAGGAAGAGCAGGCAGACATGCATCCAGTTAAAACGCACCAGAACCCCGCATGGGTAAACGAAGGAAGGAACAGCCCCCCACAGAAACCACCGGATTGTTACAATTGCGGACAATTAGGACATTATGCATGAGAATGTCAAGCTCCCCTGAAACAGCAACGGGAAAAGCCCACAAATGCCCCCTGAACCAGCAAAGAAACCAACAGCCCCCACCCCCCACCCAGGGAACCACACCCAAGGGAACAATGCACCAGAGAGCCTGCTCCACCTTATGTGCCTCAGGGGTCATGTTACAACTGTGAGCAGCCAGGACACTTCGCCCGAGATTGCAGGAGACCCCCACCAGCTAGACTAGCCGCCAGATATGAAAGAGAACACCACCCATAGCAGCTACAAGGTCATAGCTGCCCCATGCAAACTGTGAGCGCTTACCCACCACTTCTCATGGCAGCGTTACCTCAGCAAGGCCACTTCATTTTTGTTTCACTCCTCCTTCCTTTCTCCTTTGGCCACGCTGCACTCCCTCCATATGCTAATTACACCCCAAGCCAAATGTGATTTACGATGTCCTGTATTCTGATGGAACCTGCAGGATGTTTTATGTTGTTCGTACGTTTGTTTTGTGTAGTCCGTCCGACAGGAGAATTTTTTTTTCCAGCCGCTTGTTCAGCGGTACCAACTTATCTGCAGATACCTGGTCAGCAGACCAGACGCTTGTTCAGCGGAACTAGCTTGTCTGCAGACACTTCAGCTGATACCGGTTTGGGTACCAGATGCCCGATCGTAGCTGCTCTTGTGATTCAAGGATAGAATCACTGTAGCAACCCCACCACGATGACTACATTTTTGCCCGTTCTTGTCGGTTGCTCAGGCAGTGGAGAAACGGCGTGAGACCCGCCCTGCCTGGGGATCCCCCCGTTGGTCAAACACACTTGGGTAGGGGAGATACGGCATTGGTAGCCGTCCTACCCGGGGACTCCATCCAAATCTTACCCGTCGCGGCCCATACACACCTCATTTGACATTTTTCATTTCAAAACGTTTTTATTTGTTTAGGCGACCTTTAGGTTGCTGCCATATGTTATTTACATCCTGGAACATTTGGATGGTAAATCAGCACTGGTCCGTCATTGGGAAGTGTGCCGTGTCCTAAAATTTGTTTTTGGAAAAAAAATGAGGGAGTCACACATAGTGACCAATTATAAGGGAATAATTGGCCCCAAAAGGACAGACACACTAATACACCGGATATTAAACCAAGGTAGTTACAGATACTATGCTTGTTTTTACAGAACTCCAGAGGCTCCAGGACCGGAGAAAACAAAGAACACAAGAAGGAAAAGGAAAGAGGACAGCCAGGACAGCCATGAGGACTTCTTTCATCGTGCTCAACACTCTTTTTGTGGACATTTGGTTGCGCGGGAACGCGGACCCCATTACTTCAAACCTCCCTGCCGTTAATGTTTCCCTCCCCCGCAGTACCCAAAGCCCAGTCACCAGCAACACTGCATCTTCCTGGTGTGCCAGGTTCATAACCTGGTACTCCCTGTCCTATGTGATCGAAGCACTGTTAGCGTTGGCGATACTCTGCTGTGTAGTGCAGACTATGCGCCTCCGCAAATGGAGAAGGAGAGCGTACCGCGCTCGAACCCCGGTATATCGGATCCGATCCCCTATATTCGGCTATGACCAGACCCCAGACCCCCGCGACCTATAACACAATAATAAAGAGCATGCACTTGCGTTATTACTGTAAATAAAAAGATGTACAAAACTTTTCATGAACAAAAAAAAATGTATGATCCTGAGCTTGACTGCCAAGCCAGGAAAGAGTATATTAAATGTTGTGATTGTTAATGTATGTTTTAGGAAGATAGGATAATGCAATGTTTAGTGAGTATAGTGTATTTAGGACAAATTAGAGGTTCCAAGTTTGTTATTTTGTAAATGCATGACCCTGCCTGACATAGCGCCCTTAGAATTGTTTAGGTAAAAAATGTTTGTGCATAGCTAGGGTCAGAGCAGTGGCCATGTAGGAGGTGTCCCCGGTCAGGGAATGGAAAGAACAAAATTTATGTGATCCTTCACGCTTCGTGTTAGGATCACAAGGAGGGAATGTAGCCACCTAAAATGGCTGATTCCCGAGTAAAATGGTCAAACCACAATCTAAAATGGCGAACAAAAGAGGCTGATGGGAAAATCAGCCAACAGGACTCAAACAGACAGCTGCAGGCAAAAACAGCGTATTCGCCTCTGGGGAAGTCGGCCCAGACCGATACCTGCAACCATTAACAGCACATCAACCCAGCCATCTGCATACTAAGCAGCCATCCCTGGGAACAATTGCTACACATTAGCAACATAAAGCCAATCCAGACTTTTCGGCGCCAGCAGTGGCTGAGACAAAGAAAGGTGGACGACCACCCCCCGATCAAGGAATTACCCCATTATTGGAGCATATCGAACCCAGTGATTGGGACCAAGACCAATCACTTGGGGCCAGGGTCAAGGTCCGCCCCGAGAGGCGGGAAGCCCCTAGGGACTATAAAAATAGGGGCCAAGTTCAGATCGATCCTTCTTCTCCTACTCGCAACTTTCGAGAACCTTCGACGAAAGAACAAGTAAGTGTTACTCCAGCGATCGCTACCAGATAGGTGTTCCAGACTATCGACTCGTACCAGCCTTTTTGAATCCCGCAGGCCAGACCCAATTCGATAGACCATTCGTTTCCCTGACCTGGTGGGCCATCACCAAAGTTAAGTATTGGCCTTTAGTGGTAGGTAATAGTCTAGAAGTAGGATTATTGTATAAGTATTTATTGCTGTATATAATAAATGATCGTTGATTTAACATTTACTAAGCAGTGTGCTGCATTATTAATCATTACTTGAGCTTGAACCACGTGGCGGTATCAGAAAGATACCTGGCGACTCGTGAGCAAAGGTGACAGAATTAAAGCTAATAAAACTAAGGCTAATAAGAGCAACACACTGGACATCAAAATGAGAAAAAGCACATCCTAGCCTGTGTATTGTGCAATGAAAGGGTATCAATTAGCAACTTTGTGGTGCGAGATCCTTTCAGGAAGAATGACCATAATATGGTAGAATTCTTCATTAAGCTGGAGAGTGACGCAGTTAACTCTGAGTCGGGTCCTGAACTTGCAGAAAGCTAACTTTGATTGTTTTTGATGTGCATTGGCTTGGATAAGCTGACGAGCGATACTTAAGGGATTGATGGTGGCTAGGTAATGGCAGACATTTAAAAAACACGTGGATGAACTTTAACAATTGTACATCCCTGTCTGGCGCAAAAGTAAGACGGGAAGGTAGCTCAACCATGGCTAACAAGAGAAATCAGGGATAGTGTTAAAGTCAAAGAGGAGTCATATAAATTGGCTAGAAAAAGCACCAAGCCTGAGAACTGGGAGAAATTTAAAATTCAGCAGAGGAGGACAAAGAGTTTAATTCAGAAAGGAAAATAGAATACGAGAGTAAGCTTACAGAAAACATAAAAACTGACTGCAAAAACTTTGAGAAAAAGACAGCTAGAATCAGGTGAATTCATAATGGGCAATAAAGAGATGGCAGACCAGTTGAACAATACTTTGGATCTGTCTTTACTAAGGAGGACACAAAGAACCTTCCAGAAATTCTAGGGGACAGAGGGCCTAGCATGAAGGAGGAACTGAACTAAATCCTTATTAGTCAGGAAATTGTATTGGGGAAATTGATGGAATTGAAACCCAGTAAGCCCCCAGGGCCTGATGCTCTGCATTCCAGAGTTTTTAAGGAAGTGGTGCTAGAAATAGTGGACACATTGGTGATCATTTTCCAGCATTCTATAGACTCTGGAAGAGGTCCAATGGATTGGAGGATAGCTAATGTAACCCCACTTTTTATAAAAGGAGGGAGCGAGAAAACAGGGAATTATAGACTGGTTAGCCTGATGTCTGTGGTGGGGAAAATGCTGGAGTAAATTATAAAGGATGAAATAACTGAGCATTTGGAAAGCGGGGACAGGATGAATTCAAGTCAGGATGGATTCACTAAAGGGAAATCATGCTTGACAAATCTTCTGGAATTTCTTGAGGATGTGACCAGTAGAGTGGACAAGGGTGAACCAGTGGATGTTGTGTATTTGGACTTTAAAAATGCTTTTGACAAGATCCCATAAAAGAGATTAGTGAGCAAAGTTAAAGTTCATGGTATTGGAGGTAATGCATTGACGTGGATAAAGAACTGATTGGCAGACAGGAAGCAGAGAGTGGGAATAAATGGATCCTTTTCAGGATGGCAGGCAGTGACTGGTGTGGTACCACAGGGTTAGTGCTGGGACCTCAACTGTTCACAATATACATTCATGATTTGGACAAAGAAATTGCGTGTAACATCTCCAAATTTGTGGACGACACTAAGCTGGGTGGCAGTGTGTGCTGTGAGAATGATGCAAAGAAGCTGCACGGTGACTTGGGCAGGCAGGCTGAGTGGGCAAATACTTGGCAAATGCAATAGAATGTGGGTAAATGTGAGGTTATCCACTTTGGTGGCAAAAACAGGAAGGCAGATAATTATCTTAATTGTGGCAGTTTCGGAAAAGGGGAAGTGCAGTAAGACTTGCTGTCATGGTGGAACAGTCGCTGAAGGTTGGCATATAGGTACATCCGGCACTGAGGAAAGCAAATGACATGTGGGCCCTTCATAGCGAGAGGATTTGAGTATAGGAGTAGGGATGTCTTGCTGCAGTTATACAGGGCCTTGGTGAGGCAACACCTTGGGTATTGTGTGCAGTTTTGGTCTCCTAGTTTGAGGAAGGACATTCTTGCTATTAAGGGTGTCCAGGGAAGTTTCACCAAACTAATTCCCGGCATGGCAGGACTGAAGAAAGACTGGATTGACTGGGCCTGTACTCACTGGAGTTTAGAAGACATGTTAAAGTCCAACAGATTTGTTTGGAATCATTAGCTTTCGGAGCGTAACTCTTCCATCAGGTGAGTGAAGAGGTAGGTTACACAAACACATACATCGACAAAGCCAATGATGCAAGATGATTCTTTGAATGCGAGTCTTTGCAGGAATTAACTCTTTACAGGTCCAGATGGTGTGACTGGAGAGAGGGATGATCACAGGTTAAAGAGGTGACAATTGTCTCAAGCCAGGACAGTTGGTAGGATTTCGCAAACCCAGGCCAGATGGTGGGGTATGAATGTAATGCGACATGAATCCAAGGTCACGGTTGAGGCCATACTCAAGCATGCGGAACTTGGTTATCAGTTTCTGCTTGGTGATCGTGCGTTTCCGTGCGTCCTGAAGGCTGCCTTGGAGAACGCTTACCCGATATACATTCGCATTCAAAGTATGATCTTGCATCATTGACTTTGTCTATATAATGTGTTTGTGGAATCCACCTCTTCACTCATCTGATGAAGGAGCTGCACTCCAAAACGAGTGACTACAAACAAACCTGTTGGACTTTAACCTGGTGCTGTAAGACTTCTTACTGTGCTCACCCCAGTCCAACACCGGCATCTCCACATCGGGTTTCGAAGAATGAGAGGGGATCTCATAGAAACATATAAAATCCTCATGGGACTGGACTAGGGGCTTTTCACAGTAACTTCATTTGAAGTCTACTTGTGACAATAAGCGGTTTTCATTTTTCATTTCCATTTCACAGGCTAGATGCAGGAAGAATGTTCCCGATGTTGGGGATGACCAGAACTAAGGGTCACAGCCTTAGAATAAGGGCAAATCCATTCAGGACTGAGATGAGGAAGAACTTCTCTCAGAGAGTTGTGAATTTGTGGAATTCTCTGCCACAGAAAGCTGTTGGGGCCGGTTCATTGGATATATTCAGGAGGGAGCTGGATGTGGCACTTGTGGCTAAAGGGATCAAGGGGTATGGAGAGAAAGCGGGAGTGAGATATTGAATTTGCATGATCAGCCATGACCATATTGAATGGTGGCGCATGCTCAAAGGGCCGAATGGCCTACTCCTGCACCTATTTTCTATGTTTCTATTCAGCAAAAGAAGAAGTCAGAAATGTTGGTACATTTCAACCCAAACCCATTACAACTTTCCTGTGATGCTTTGGAGCGGTGGCGTTATGTATACTACCTGCAGGGGAAGAAAGACCAATAGCTTTTGTATCTCCTACGTTAATGTGTAGAATGTAACTATGCTCAGTTGGAGAAGGAGGAACTGAGCATTATATTTGTGTACGGAAATTTCACCAATACCTGTATGGTCGTCACTTCACATTGATGCTGGAACACGGACCCTTAACAGTTATTTTTGGGCCACACAAAAGTATCCCTTCATTGGCTGCAAGTAGATTCCAACATTGGTCTTTAATACTGTGGTAGTACCAGGTATTGTGGTACATGAGAGGCTGATGACCATTGGTTAGACCCAGGAGTCTACCATTGGCTGTATTACATAGCTCCGCCCTGAAGGCGGGGTCTAAGAGATGGTGCCGTCCCAGCAGCCTTCACTTTCTGTATCGAAGCTGCTGGGGAAAAGGTTCTAGCAGATTAAAGCCTTCAGTTATGAAATCACTTTGTCTTGAGTGTAATTGATTGTGCATCAATTTAATCTACTACAACTTAAGTTGGAAGGATAGATCTCCGAATCAAACCGGAGTGCCTCCAGCTCAGCCCCCACGCGGAGAACTCTGCTGCTATTTTTAAACACTGGCTGGCGTGCTTTAAGGGCTACCTCGACACGGCCGTAGGCACCCCCACGGAAGGACAGAAGATGCATCTCCTGCGCACCCGGGTCAGCCCTGGGATCTACCCCCTTATCGAGGAGGCGGAGAACTGTGCTGCCGCTATCGAACTGCTAGAAGGACATTATATCCGCCCTGTAAACCAGGTCTACGCTCGTCAGCTGCTTGCGACTAGGCGGCAAAGCCACAAGGAAACGTTGGAAGATTTCTACCAGGCGCTACTGGTGCTGGGCCAAAACTGTGGCTGCCTGCAAGTTTCGGGGAGCGAGCACATGGAACTTTTAATCAGGGATGCTTTCGTTGCAGGTATGAGCTCCCCCGATATCCGCCGAAGACTCCCAGAAAGGCACACTCTGGGACTTAGAAAGGCACGGGCCCTGGCAGGGTCCATGGACGTTGCCAACAAAAACGTGCTGTCCTTTGCACCCGATCGCCTGGTGGACCCCTGGGCTGCACGGCACCCCGCAGCGGCTGCCCCTCAGACCTTCCCCCTGACCCCGCAAGCCTGCGTGGCGAGACGGCCTGCTAACGCCGCCGGGCCCCGCTGTTTCTTCTGCGGGCAGGCAAACCATCCCCGCCCGCGCTGCCCGGCCCGCACCGCCGCCTGCAAGGGGTGCGGCAAGAAGGGCCACTTTGTGGGGGTCTGCCAGGCCCGCGCCGTGGCCGCGGTCCCCAGCGACTATGGACCGCCGCGGCAACCCCCCTTCAGGCCCCGATCGGCCAGCGCTCACCGCCACCCCCCTATCCTAGGGCCACGTGCGACCCACGGGCACGGCCATCTTGCCCCCCGGACTCCATGCTTGATGGGTGGGCGCCGCCATTTTGTCCATCGCCGCCGCCATCTTGTTCATCCCCAGACACCATGTGCGACCCATGGGTGACACCATCTTGGATGAGGCCCCAGGCCCCCAGCACGGCCGACTACACGCTGCCCGACCAGAACTCGCAATTGCTTCACCTGGCCTCGGTGACACTGGACCAAAGTCGACCCCGGACACTCGCAACGGCTACAACAACGGTCCTCATCAACGGCCATGAGACGTCGTGCCTGATTGACTCTGGGAGCACGGAAAGCTTTGTTCACTCCAACATGGTAAGGTGCTGTTCACTTGTAACCCACCCTGTAAATCAAAGGATCTCCCTGGCCTCCGGGTCACACTCGGTGGAGATACAGGGGTTCTGCCTAGCAAACCTCACTGTCCAAGGCAGGAAATTCAACAATTTCCGCCTGTATGTCCTGCCGCACCTCTGCGCGGCTACCCTGCTAGGGCTGGACCTCCAATGCCATTTGCAAAGCCTGACTTTTAAATTCGGCGGCCCTATACCTCCCCTTACTGTCTGCGGCCTTGTGACCCTTAAGGTCGACCCGCCTTCCCTGTTTGCGAACCTCACCCCGGATTGCAAACCCATCGCCACCAGGAGCAGACGGTACAGTGACCAAGACCGGACCTTCATCAGGTCAGAGGTCCAAAGGCTGCTGGGGGAAGGGGTCATCGAAGCGAGCAACAGTACCTGGAGAGCTCAAGTAGTGGTGGTAAAGACCGGGGAGAAGCACAGGATGGTCATAGACTACAGCCAGACCATCAACAGGTTTATGCAGCTGGATGCGTACCCTCTCCCCCGTATAGCCGACCTGGTAAACAGGATCACACAATACAAGGTCTTCTCCACGGTGGACCTCAAGTCCGCCTACCACCAGCTACCCCTCCGCACTAGTGACCGCAAGTACACTGCCTTTGAAGCAGATGGGCGGCTCTATCAATTTTTAAGAGTTCCCTTTGGTGTCACTAATGGGGTCTCGGTCTTCCAGCGAGAGATGGACCGAATGGTTCCCGTATCTGTATAACGTCACCATCTGCGACCATGACCAGCAGGACCACGACACCAACCTCCGCAAATTCCTCCAGACCGCGAAAATCCTTAATCTGACATACAATAAGGATAAATGCGTGTTTAGCACCGACCGCCTAGCCATTCTAGGCTACGTAGTGCGAAGTGGAGTCATAGGCCCCGACCCTGAGCGCATGCGCCCCCTTATGGAGTTCCCCCTCCCTCACTGCCCCAAGGCCCTGAAGTGCTGCCTCGGGTTCTTCAGCTATTATGCACAGTGGGTCCCCAATTATGCAGACAAAGCCCGACCCCTGGTCCAGTCCTCAACCTTCCCCCTGCCGACGGAGACCCGCCAGGCCTTCAGCCGCATCAAGGCAGACATTGCGAAGGCCACGATGCGTGCCATCGACGAGTCCCTCCCCTTCCAGGTCGAGAGCGATGCGTCCGACGTCGCTCTGGCAGCCACCATCAACCAAGCGGGCAGGCCCGTGGCCTTCTTCTCCCGTACCCTCAATGCTTCTGAAATTCGCCATTCCTCGGTCGAAAAAGAGGCACAAGCCATAGTTGAAGCTGTGAGACATTGGAGGCATTACCTGACCGGCAGGAGATTCACTCTCCTCACGGACCAATGGTCGGTTGCCTTCATGTTCGATAATGCACAGCGGGGCAAGATTAAAAATGACAAGATCTTGCGGTGGAGGATAGATCTCTCCACCTTCAACTACGAGATCTTGTACCGTCCGGGGAAGCTAAATGAGCCTCCTGATGACCTGTCCCGCGGCACTTGTGCCACTGCACAAGTGGACCGCCTCCGATCCCTCCACGAGGACCTCTGCCACTCGTTTTTTCCATTTTGTCAAGACCCGCAACCTGCCCTACTCCATCGAGGAGGTCAGGACAGTCACCAGGGACTGCCAAATCTGCGCGGAGTGCAAACCGCACTTCTACCGGCCAGGGAGGGCGCACCTGATAAAGGCTTCCCGTCCCTTTGAACACCTCAGCATGGACTTCAAAGGCCCCCTCCCCTCCACCGACCGCAACACGCATGTCCTGAACGTGATTGACGAGTACTCCCGGTTCCCATTCGCCATCCCCTGCCCAGACATGACCACAACCACCGACATCAAGGCCCTCCAGGGTATCTTTACACTGTTCGGTTTCCCCACGTACATTCACAGTGATAGGGGGTCCTCCTTTATGAGCGACGAACTGCGTCAATTCCTGCTCAGCAGGGGCATCGCCTCGAGCAAGACGACCAGTTACAACCCCCGGGGAAACGGGCAGGTAGAGAGGGAGAATGGAACGGTCTGGAAGACCGTTCTACTGGCCCTACGGTCCAGGAATCTCCCGGTCTCCCGCTGGCAAGAGGTCCTCCCGATGGCCCTCCACGCCATCCGGTCGCTGCTCTGTACAACCACAAATCAGACGCCTCATGAACGTCTCCTTGTTTTCCCCAGGAAGTCCACCTCCGGGACCTCGCTCCCAACCTGGCTAGCGACACCCGGATCCATCCTGCTTCGGAAGCACGTGCGGGCACACAAGTCGGACCCTTTGGTCGAGAGAGTCCACCTGCTGCACGTTAACCCCTAGTACGCCTACATGGCGTTCACTGACGGCCAACAAGACACAGTCTCCCTTTGGGACCTGCCACCCGCCGGAACCCCACGCGCACCCGAACCATTGCCCCCCCCCCCCCCCCCCCACAGCACCTCACTGGAGGGTCAGTACTCCCGCCGCTCTGCCTAGGCCCGACCACCCACTGACGGCCCCTACAGGGGGTCAGATGGTGCCCTCCCTGTCAACCTTTTGCCCCTACAGCGCCGCCTAGGGTTGACGAAGCTGCCAGGGAGGACGACACCACGCTCCCGGAGTCGCAACCGCCGGGACCCTCATCAGAATCACCGCCGAAGCCCAGACGCTCCAGAAGGACGACCAGGCCACCCGATCGACTGATTGCTGCACTATGAACATTTTGCAAATATCCTCGACATCACGGTACCTCCATACCTGGTCATACCATGCTAAAGGCGACTATTAACGCTGGCCACCATCCCCGCCGGGCTCTTTTTTAACAGGGGGTGGATGTGGTAGTACCAGGTATTGCAGTACCTGAGAGGCTGATGACCATTGGTTAGACCGAGGAGTCTACCATTGGCTGTATTACGTAGCTCCGCCCTGAAGGCGGGGTATAGGAGATGGTGCCGTCCCAGCAGCCTTCACTTTCTGTATCGAAGCTGCTGGGGAAAAGGTTCTCGTAGATTAAAGCCTTCAGTTATGAAATCACTTTGTCTTGAGTGTAATTGATTGCGCATCAATTACTATCGGCACATTTTTGTCAGCCTGAAAACCATGCCAATGTGGATGCATTATCATGTCTGCCTTTACCGGCTGGTCATGATAATATTTTTTTATTGAGCACAGATTGAGAATGTTCCAGTGAGTGCAGCTCAAGTCCAAAGACATATCAGAAATGATCCCGTGAAGGGGAAAATACTTTAACTGGTATTAAAAGGGAGGATAGCAGGAACAAATCCTGAATTAAAACCATACATTTCCAGGAGACTTGAATTAACAGCACAGGGCAGATGCCTGTTGTGGGGGCTGAGAAAATATATTCCTCCAAATTAGCAACAAAGGATATTGGAATAACTACATGAAGGAACAACATAAAACTACTTTTGGTGGCAGGAATTGATGTCCAGATAGAAGGAAAAGCAAGACAGTGCCAGTCATGTGCGGGGGTATGGAATGCATCACCCGTTGTCCCCATTGCATGCATGGAAGTGGCCTAAATGCCACAGCAACGTCTGCTCATTGACTTTGCTGGGGCATTCGAGGGGAACCTGTTCACGGTCATTGTAGACGTACACTCAAGGTGGCCTGAGGTGGTTCTAATTTAGTCAACCACCGCTGAACAAATCATTGAGAAACTTGACGATATCTTTCCGAGATTCAGAAAACCAAAGCAGATGGTGAGTGACAATGGTCCACAGTTTACGGCGTTGAAAGACTGCTTAAAGATGTGTGGAATTAGAGGTTTATGGAACAGATGGGGGGAGTAGACCCATGGAGGTTTGCACAGCCAAGGGCAAAGTAGTTTTCCTTTTTCTCCCATGTCCACAAGGTATACTCTTGCATCAACTTTTTTGTTTTGAGCAGGGCTCTAATACCGGGGGTGGTGAATAATGAGTACTCGGCAATCGCACTGTCAAATCATGCCCCACATCGGGTGGATCTATGGGTTAGTTTGAAGAGAGGACAATGGCCGCTATGGAGGCTGGATGTGGGGTTGTTAGCGGATGAAGCGATCTGTGGGTGGGTGAACAAGACCATCCAAAACTACCTGGAAACAAATGATACGGGGAGGTCTCTGCAGCGACGGTCTGGGAAGCTTTGAAGGCAGTGGTCAGAGGGGAATTAATCTCGATACGGGCCCACAGAGAAAAGGCAGAATGGGCTGAGAGGGATACGTTAGTTGAGGAGATACTCGAGTTGAACAGGAGATACTCGGAGGCCCCGGATGCGGGGCTACTGAGGAAGTGGCAGAGGTTACAGGCGGAGTTTGGGCTGTTGACTACAGGGAAAGCGGTGGAACAGCTGAGGAAGGCAAAGGGGGTGATTTCTGAGTATGGGGAAAAGGCTAGCAGAATATTAGCGCACCAGCTCAGAAAAAGGAAGGTGGCCAGGGAGATAGGGAGAGTAACGAGTAGAGGTGGGAATACGGGGCGAAATTCTCCCCCAACGGCGCGATGTCCGCCGACTGGCGCCCAAAACGGCGCCAATCAGACGGGCATCGCGCCGCCCCAAAGGTGTGGAATGCTCCGCATCTTTGGGGGCCGAGCCCCAACATTGAGGGGCTAGGCCGGCGCCGGAGGGATTTCCGCCCCGCCAGCTGGCGGAAATGGCCTTTGTTGCACCGCCAGCTGGTGCGGAAATGACATCCCCGGGCGGCGCATGCGCGGGAGTGTCAGCGGCCACTGACAGTTTCCCGCGCATGCGCAGTGGGGAGAGTCTCTTCTGCCTCCGCCATGGTGGAGGCCGTTGCGGAGGCGGAAGGGAAAGAGTGCCCCCACGGCACAGGCCCGCTGCGGATCGGTGGGCCCCGATCATGGGCCAGGCTACCGTGGGGGCACCCCCCGAGGTCAGATCGCTCCGCGCCCCCCCCAGGACCCCGGAGCCCGCCCACGCCGCCTTGTCCCGCCGGTAAATACCTACTTTAATTTACGCCGGCGGGATAGGCAATTTCTCGGGGGGCCCGCCAACTGACGCGGCCCGATTCCCGCCCCCGCCCAATCTCCGGTACCGGAGACTTCGGCAACCGGCGGGGGCGGGATTCACGGTGGCCAACGGCCATTCTCCGACCTGCTGGGGGGTCGGAGAATGACGCCCACGGTCCTGGACTCAGTAGGGGTGAATGAGGTGTTTAAGGACTTTTACAGCAAATTACATGAGTCGGAACCCCGGCTGGGGTGGAGGGGATGAGGCAGTTTTTGGGTCAGTTGATGTTCCCAAGGGTGGATTAGGATCTGGTGGAAGGGCTGGGATCCCCAATTGAAACTGAGAAATAATTGAGGGGCTGGAGGGCATGCAGTCGGGCAAGGCCCCGGGGCCGGATGGCTACCCGGTGGAATTCTAGAAGACGTTTTCAGATATATTGAGCCCACTGCTGGTGAGGACATTTAATGAAGCAAGAGAGAAGGGAGTCCTCCCCCCAACAATGTTGCAGGCCTCGATTTCATTAATCCTGAAACGGGAGAAGGATCCGGAGCAATGTGGGTCATACGGGCCAATTTCTCTACTGAATGTGGACTCCAAACTGCTGGCTAAGATACTGGCCACAAGGATAGAGGATTGTATCCCGGGGGTGATAGGGGAAGACCAGACGGGATTTGTAAAGGGCAGGCAACTCAAGGCCAATGTTCGAAGGCTGTTAAATGTTATTATGATGCCCTCAGAAGGAGAGGAGGCGGAGGTGGTGGTAGCGGTGGATGGGGAGAAGGCTTTTGATCGGGTGGAGTGGAATTACCTGTGGGAGATGCTGGTAAGGTTTGGGTTTGGTGAGGGCTTTATTGACTGGGGGCGGTTGCTCTACCAGGCACCAGTAGCGAGTGTGCGTACGAACCGGCTGAGGTTGGGGTATTTTAAACTACACCGAGGGACGAGGCAAGGGTGCCCCCTCTCCCCGCTACTGTTTGCTGTGGCCATAGAGCCATTGGCCATGGTGTTAAGAGCCTCTAGTAACTGGAAAGGGCTGGTTCGGAGAGGGGGGGGGGGGTTCTCCGGGTCTCGCTCTACGCAGATGACCTGCTTGTATATATGGAGGGGATGGGGGAAGTTATGCGGATCTTCGGGGAATTTGATCATTTCTCGGGGTATAAATTGAACATGGGGAAAAGCAAGATGTTCGCGATCCAGGCAAGAGGGCAGGAGAAGCTGGGAGAGCTGCCGTTTGGAATGGTAGGAAGGATCTTTCGATATCTGGGAATCAAGGTGGCCCGGGAATGGGAGGCACTACACAAGTTAAACCTATCCCGGCTCGTAGAACAAATGAAAGAGGACTTTAAGAGATGGGATATGCTCCCCCTATCACTGGCGGGTGGGTACAGACTGTGAAAATGACGGTCCTCCCCAGGTTTTTGTTTGTCTTTCAGTGCCTCCCCATCTTCATCCCGAGGGCCTTTTTCAAGTGGGTGAATAGGTTATTTGGGCTTTTTTTGGGGGCGGGTAAAACCCTGCGAGTGAAGAAAGTGTTGCTGGAGCGTAGTCGGGGGGGAGGGTGGGTTTGCGCTGCCGAACGTTTGCAATTACTACTTGGCGGCTAATATAGCCATGATTAGGAAGTGGGTAGTGGGGAGGAGTTGGCGTGGGAGCGGATGGAGGCGGCGTCATGCAAAGACACAAGTTTGGGAGCACTGATAACGGCACCTCTTCCGTTCTCGAATACTTCACATGTCCGGTGGTGGTGGTGGCTCTGAGAATCTGGGGACAGTGGAGGAGATATAAGAGAGTGGAGGGAGCATCGGTTTGGACCCTGATTTATAATAACCATCGGTTTGTACCGGGTAGGCTGGATGATAGGTTATGGAGATGGCAAAGGGCAGGAATTAAGAGGATGGGGGATCTATTTATACACGGGAGCTTCCCCAGCTTGAAAGCCTTGGAGGATGAATTTGAATTGCCAGCAGGGAATGGGTTTAGGTATTTGCAGATGTGAGACTTCCTGAGAAAGCAGGTTCTGGCCTTCCCCCTGCTGCTGCCACAGGGGATACAGGATAGAGTAGTCTCCAGTACCTGGGTGGGAGAGGGGAAGGTATCAGATATTTACCAGGAACTATTGGATGCGGAGGAAACTCCGGTGGAGGAGCTTACGGGCAAGTGGGAAGACGAGCTAGGAGGAGAGATAGAGGCGGGTCTGTGGGCGGATGCCCTAAGCAGGGTTAATACATCCTCATCATGTGCCAGGCTTAGCCTGATACAATTCAAGGTAGTCCACCGGGCACACACGGCGGTGGCCCGGATGAGCAAGTTTTTTGGGGTAGAGGACAGGTGGGCGGGAAGCCCAGCAAATCATGTCCACATGTTTTGGGCATGCCCGAAGCTTAGAGGGTTTTGGCAGGGTTTGGCTAAGGCAATGTCCACGGTACTCAAAACACGGGTAGTGCCGAGTCCGGAGGTGGCGATCTTTGGAGTGTCAGAAGAGCCGGGAGTTCAGGGGCATAAGAGGCCGATGTATTGGCCTTTGCCTCCCTGGAAGCCCGGAGACGGATCTTGTTAATGTGGAGGGACTCAAAGCCCAGGAGGGGAGAGACCTGGGTTAGTGACATGGCTGGGTTTCTCAGTCTCGAGAAAATAAAGTTTGCTTTAAGAGGGTCAATGGTTGGGTTCACCCGGAGGTGGCAGTCGTTCGTCGACTTTCCGGGAGAAAATGAAAATGTCAGCAGAAGCAGAATTCCAAAGGGGGGGGGGGGAGAGGGCCGGACTGTTGTTTTGTGGTTGGGATGTGTGAAGATTGTGATGGGGTGGAAATGTTTATTGTACCATGTTTATGTTGCTGTTATTGTTATTATTATAAAAACTTGCAAATATCCGAATAAAAATATTTTAAAAAAAGATGTGTGGAATTCTCAGACCTTCGCCTCGTTGATCGCCCGAAGGCGGATCCTGTTGGGATGGAGAGCAGCCTCTCTGTCCTGTGCCCTGGCGTGGCATTGGGAACCTGTTGGAATTCTTGCCTCTTGAGAAGGTTAAGTTTGAACTGAGGGGAAGGATGGAGGAGTTCTACAATTCATGGGCGTTATTCATTAAGCACTTTCAAGATTGGATAACATCGAACATCAGTGGGGGTGGGGGGTGGTTGGGAGGGTTGGGGGGAGGGGGACTGTATCTGTTAATGGTGACTATGGGTGATTCGTGCTTCCTTTTTGTTATTTGTTTATGTTAACATGCGGGCAGTTGTTTGGGGGTTGGTGGGAGAATGGGATTGTTGTTGTTGATATGGGGATTGACATTACATTCGTTACTGCTTATTGTTGATTGTTGGTGGGTGCAAATTTGAGAGAAAATGTGAAAAAGGAGAATAAAAATATTTTTTTAAAACATGTGTGGAATTCAGCATATAGGGCGCGATTCAGAGACGCCATCGAGAAAGACCTTGCCTGTTTGTTTTGGCCTCGGGAGGGATTCTCTCCGCCGAGGCTGCACTTAGAGGGATTTCCTGCTGACGAGGAATCCCCCACCCCGTTTTTGTGATCCCCCTCTCACTCCCAAACCTTGGGAATGCCCTCGGGAACCCCCCTTCCATCTGACAAGCCCCCTCAGGTGCCAGGGGGAGTGGTAGGGTGCCATGCTGCTCTGTCTCCAACCACCCAGGGGTTTCAAAAGACCTGGGAGACTGTATGGATCAATACAAATCTGCGAGGTCTACCGGGCAGTGCTACTGAATTCCGGGCCTCATTTAAGGAGAACAAGAGTTAGTGCAGCTATACTGCTAGTGAGAAGTGGATCCCTGCCACAATATTGGTTCAGATGGGGGTCCAATCTTCTACATGATCCGAACGACAGACAAACTCGTGTGGAGATGCCATGCTGATTAATTATTGTCAACATGCGTGTTAGTATGCCAGTGCCAGAACTACCTCAGGAGGTACCGGCCTCTGTTCCGTCTGACTGTGTGACTTCTAGTCCATCTACAGAAGCAGAGACTGCACCAGACTTACCTGCTGCTACTATTCTTCCCCGAGAAAAAGTAAGAAGTCTTACAACACCAGGTTAAAGTCCAACAGGTTTGTTTCGATGTCACTAGCTTTCGGAGCGCTGCTCCTTCCTCAGGTGAATGAAGAGGTATGTTCCAGAAACACATATATAGACAAATTCAAAGATGCCAGACAATGCTTGGAATGCGACCATTAGCAGGTGATTAAATCTTTACAGATCCAGAGATGGGGTAACCCCAGGTTAAAGAGGTGTGAATTGTGTCAAGCCAGGACAGTTGGTAGGATTTCGCAGGCCAGATGGTGGGGGATGAATGTAATGCGACATGAATCCCAGGACCCGGTTGAGGCCGCACTCATGTGTGCGGAACTTGGCTATAAGTTTCTGCTTGGCGATTCTGCGTTGTCGCGCGTCCTGAAGGCCGCCTTGGAGAACGCTTACCCGGAGATCAGAGGCTGAATGCCCTTGACTGCTGAAGTGTTCCCCGACTGGAAGGGGGACCTGGGATTCATGGGATTCAACCGGGACCTGGGATTCATGTCGCATTACATTCATCCCCCACCATCTGGCCTGCGAAATCCTACCAACTGTCCTGGTTTGACACAATTCACACCTCTTTAAACTGGGGTTACCCCATCTCTGGATCTGTAAAGATTTAATCACCTGCTAATGCTCGCATTCTAAGCATTGTCTGGCATCTTTGAATCTGTCTATATATATGTTTCTGGAACATACCTCTTCATTCACCTGGGGAAGGAGCAGCGCTCCAAAAGCTAGTGACATTGAAACAAACCTGTTGGACTTTAACCTGGTGTTGTAAGACTTATCATAGATTATCATAGAATTTACAGTGGAGAAGGAGGCCATTCGGCCCATCGAGTCTGCACCGACTCTTGGAAAGAGCACCCTACCCAAGGTCAACACCTCCACCCTATCCCCATAACCCAGTAACCCCACCCAACACTAAGGGCAACTTTGGACACTAAGGGCAATTTATCATGGCCAATCCACCTAACCTGCCCATCTTTGGACTGTGGGAGGAAACCGGAACACCCGGAGGAAACCCACGCACACACGGGGAGGATGTGCAGACTCCGCACAGACAGTGACCCAAGCCGGAATCGAACCTGGGACCCTGGAGCTGTGAAGCAATTGTGCTATCCATAATGCTACCGTGCTGCCCACTTCTTACTGTGCTCATCCCAGTCCAAAGCCGGCATCTCCACATCTTAGAAAAAGAGACTGAAATGCCTTCCAGGGTAGAGCCATCTACTGGAGAACCTGTAAATGGATCTAAGCTCGAGAATAACAAAGTCCCGGAAGTGCACAGGCAACCATCGAGAAATAGACACCCACCTGTTTGTCCATCTTATTGACTGTTATTACATGTTATTGATGCCTACATTTGTGTATATATGTAATTGACTATGTTAAAATACTAGTTATTAGTTGTGTTGGACCTTAGAAGGAGGATGATGTTACATATGTGGGTGATTGTAGTTGTGTGCAATGTCTCTTTAAGAACCGAGTCTCGTGACATGCATGACATCATTGGCTACTTCGCGAGCTTTCGCCCTTAGTTTAGTACCAGCCTTTGTACGGTGATGACCTATTAAATAAACCTCTATTCATGTTATTTTCAACCCACATTTATCTGTAGTCTCTTTCTTTTGTGCTTAGTCTAAAGATACAACACAGGTAAACAGGTTTTCATTAGAGTAACGTATAAATATAAAGTAAAAAGCCACCTGTTTAAGAATTGTTCTTGTAACTAAGTTTTAATTCGCATCAGCGAAAAGAAAAAGTAAACATTGCCTGTGCAGACTATTTGAATTTTCTGCGAAATTGTATCCAAGCTTCAATGAAAGGGCAGAATACACAGGACTGTGCCATCAACATACTGTCCTGCTGCTATTCAAACAAACCATGGCAACTAAGCCACCATTTCTTTTTCAGGCTTTTAATCGAGATATTACATACTGTCACAAAAGTGGACTGCAGCTTCACCAACAACCTGCCAGCATATTGAACTTTTTAAGGAAGACCTGTGTTTTTTTTAAAGAAATGCAAGTAAATTCGCTGATCAAAAGATGGTCAAATTGTAAAGTGACCACTTTCTGGAAAATGTCTTTGTGATGTTACTGTCCTGAGAGAGTGGAATTTCACCCCTGAAGAGTGCTAAGGCACACTTCAAACAGAGATACTTGAAAGAAAGGTATGGAAAATACAATAGGTTGGGTTTTAAGCTCCCGTGTTTGTGGAGACAATGGATTGTTTCCGACATCTCATGAAAAATTCCCCCCAAAACTCCTGTTGAATTATATCTCTTGATATGTTTAAAAAGGTTTGACGATGAAAACAAAGTGGACATGCCTATTTCTCCCTCTCGGGAATACACAGAGAAATTGGGTTAAAATTGGCTGAAGATCAGTGAGCGACATGGATAGAAGAACAAAGAAGCCAGAAACACTGGCTTGGTCATAGAAGACAGAGGGTAGCAGTAGAAGGGTGCTTTTCTGATTGGAGGACTGTGACTAGTGGTGTTTTGCAGGGATCAGTTGCTGGGACCTTTGCAATTTGTAGTATATATAAATGATTTGGAGGAAAATGTAGCTAGTCTGATTAGTAGGTTTGTGGATGACACAAAGGTTGGTGAAATTGTGGATAGTGATTACATAGAACATACAGTGCAGAAGGAAGCCATTCAGCCCATCGAGTCTGCACCGACCCACTTAAGCCCTCACTTCCACCCTATCCCCATAAACCAATAACCCCATCTATCCTTTTTGGACACTAAGGGCAATTTAGAATGGCCAATCCACCTAACCTGCATGTCTTTGGACTGTGGAAGGAAACCGGAGCACCTGGAGGAAACCCACGCAGACACAAGGAGAATGTGCAAACCCCGCACAGACAGTGACCCAGCGGGGAATTGACCCTGGTGCTGTGAAGCCACAGTGCTATCCACTTGTGCTACCGTGCTGTCCCTAGGACTGTCAGAGGATACGGCAGGATATAGATCGTTTGGAGACTTGGGCAGAGAGATAGCAGATGGAGTTTAATCAGGACAAATGTGAGGTATGCATTTTGGAAGGTCTAATACAGATGGGAAATATACAGTAAATGGTAGAACCCTTAAGAGTATTGACAGGCAGAGGGACCTGGGTGTACAGGTACACAGGTCACTGAAAATGGTCACGCAGGTAGAGAAGGTAGTCAAGAAGGCATATGGCATGTTTGCCTTCATCGGCTGGGGCATTCAGTATAAAAATTGGCAAGTCATGCTGCAGCTGTATAGAACCTTTCTTAGGCCACACTTGTAATATAATGTTCAATTCTGGTTACCAGACTACCACAAGGATGTGGCGGCTTTGGAGAGGGTACAGAAGATGTTTACCAGGATGTTGTCTGGTATGGAGAGCATTATCTATGAGGAGAGGTTGGATAAACTCAGTGTGTTCTCACTGGAACAATGGAGGTTAAGGGGCAATCTGATAGAAGTCTACAAGATTATGAGGGGCATAGACAGAGTGGATAGTCAGAAGCTTTTTCTCAGGGTGGAAGAGTCAATTACTAGGGGATGCAGGTTTAAGGTGTGAGAGGCAAAGTTTAGAGGAGATGTGCGAGGGACGTTTTTTTACACAGAGGGTTGTGTGTACCTGTAACTCGCTGCCGGAGAATGTGGTGGAAGGCAGGTATGATAGCGACGTTTAAGGGGAATCTTGACAAATACATGAACAGGGTGGGAATAGAAGGATACGGACTCCGGAACTGTAGAAGGTTTTAGGTGAGATGGGCAGCATGGTTGGTGCAAGCTTGGAGGGCCGAAGGACCTGTTCCTTTGCTGTACTTAGAACAAAGAAAATTACAGCACAGGAACAGGCCCTTCGGCCCTCCCAGCCTGCGCCGATCCAGATCCTTCATCTAAACCTGTCGCCTATTTTCCAAGGATCTACTTCCCTCTGTTCCCCGCCCGTTCATATGTCTGTCTAGATGCATCTTAAATGATGCTGTAGTGCCCGCCTCTACCACCTCTGCTGGCAAAGCGTTCCAGTCACCCACTACCCTCTGCATAAAAAACTTTCCACGCACATCTCCCTTAAACTTTTCCCCTCTCACCTTGAAATCGTGACCCCTTGTAATTGACACTCTCACTCTTGGAAAAAGCTTGCTGCTATCCACCCTGTCCATAACTCTCATAATTTTGTAGGCCTCAATCAGGTCCCCCCCTCACCCTTCGTCTTTCCAACGAAAACAATCCTAATCTACTCAACCTTTCTTCATAGCTAGCACCCTCCATACCAGGCAACATCCTGGTGAACCTCCTCTGCACCCTCTCTAAAGCATGCACATCCTTCTGGTAATGTGGCGACCAGAACTGCATCCAGCATTCCAAATGTGGCCTAACCAAAGTCCTATACAACTGTAACATGACCTGCCGACTCTTGTACTCAATACCCCGTCCGATGAAGGCAAGCAAGCTGAATGCCTTCTTGACCACTCTATCGACCTGCATTGCCACCTTCAGGGTACAATGGACCTGAACTCCCAGATCTCTCTGTACATCAATTTTCCCCAGGACTCTTCCATTGACCGTATAGTCTGCTCTTGAATTGGATCTTCCAAAATGCATCACCTCGCACTTGCCTGGATTGAACTCCATCTGCCATTTCTCTGCCAAACTCTCCAATCTATCTATATTTTGCTGTATTCTCTGACAGTCCCCCTCGCTATCTGCAACTCCACCAATCTTAGTATAATCTGCAAACTTGCTAATCAGGCCACCTATACCTTCGTCCAGATCATTTATGTATATCACAAACAACAGTGGTCTGAGCACGGATCCCTCAAGGAACACCAGTAGTCACCCTTCTCCATTTTGAGACACTCCCTTCCACTACACTCTGTCTCCTGTTGCCCAGCCAGTTCTTTATCCATCTAGCTAGTACATCCTGAACCCCATGCGACTTCACTTTTTCTATCAACCTGCCATGGGAAACTTTATCAAACGCCTTACTGAAGTCCATGTATATGACATCTACATCCCTTCCCTCATCAATTAACATTGTCACTTCCTCAAAGAATTCTATTAGGTTTGTAAGACATGACCTTCCCTGCACAAAACCATGCTGCCTATCACTGATAAGTCTATTTTCTTCCAAATGTGAATAGATCCTATCCCTCAGTATCTTCTCCAACAGTTTGCCTACCACTGACATCAAGCTCACAGGTCTATAATTCCCTGCATTATCCCTGCTACCCTTCTTAAACAAAGGGACAACATTAACAATTCTCCAGTCCTCCGGGACCTCACCCGTGTTCAAGGATGCTGCAAAGATATCTGTCCCAGCTATTTTGTTCCTCGCTTCCCTCAGTAACCTGGGTTAGATCCCATCCGGACCTGGCCTTTTGCCACCTTAATGCCTTTTAGAATACCCAAAACTTCCCCCTTCCCTATGCCGACTTGACCTAGAGTATTTAAACATCCATCCATAGCCTCCACATCCATCATGTCCCTCTCCTTGGTGAATACCGATGCAAAGTACTCATTAAGAATCTCACCCATTTCCTCTGACTCCACGCATAAATTCCCTCTTTTGTCTTTGAGTGAGCCAATCCTTTCTCTAGTTACCCTCTTGCTCCTTATATACGAATAAAAGGCTTTGGGATTTTCCTTAACCCTGTTAGCCAAAGATATTTCATGACCACTTTTAGCCCTCTTTATTGCGCGTTTGAGATTTGTCCTACTTTCCCGATATTCCTCCAAAGCTTCATCAGTTTTAAGTCGCCTAGATCTTATGTATGCTTCCTTTTTCATTTTAGCTAGTCTCACAATTCCACCCGTCATCCATGGTTCCCTAATCTTGCCATTTCTATCCCTCATTTTCACAGGGACACTCTAATCCTGTACTCTAATCAACTTTTCCTTAAAAGTCTCCCACATTTCAAATGTGGATTTACCCTTAAACAGCTGCTCCCAATCCACATTCCCTAGCTCCTGTCGAATTTTGTTATACTTGGCCTTTCCCCAATTTAGCACTCTTCCTTTAGGGCCACTCTCATCTTTGTCCATGAGTATTCTAAAACTTACGGAATTGTGATCGCTATTCCCAAAGTAATCACTGACTGAAACTTCAACCACCTGGCCGGGATCATTCCCCAATACCAGGTCCAGTATGGTCCCTTCCCGAGTTGGACTATTTACATACTGCTCTAAAAATCTCTCCCGGATGCTCCTTACAAATTCTGCTCCATCTATGCCTCCAACACTACATGAGTCCCATTCAATGTTGGGGGCAATCACGACCACCCTATTGCTCCTACATTTTTCTCTTTGTTCTTTGGTCTTTACCACTTCCCTGGTGTACTTTTCTTAAGTTGCTCCCTCCCTTCCATTTCCTGATTTGCAGCTATTTCTAAGATGTTACTTGAGTACTCTGTGGTTAAGACCAACGCAAATTATCTGTTAATTCATCGTCCAGCTCTTTATTTTCCATTATTAGTTCCCCAGACTCACTTCTTATACCAGTGTTTTTCAAACTTTTTTTCCGGGGACCTATTTTACCAACTGGCAACCTTCAGGACCCACGCCGGCCGTCCTTTGCGACTCACGCCAGCCATCCTATGCGACCCACGCCGGCTGACCTTCGCAACCCACACCGGCCGACATTCGCTTTACCTTTGATGCGAGAGGTGAGCCTGCTTGGTCCTCATTTACTTGTTTGCTTTTGACAAAATGGCAGATTCGCAATCACACCCAAAGTACGTGACGTCAGCATTCGGGGCGCATGATCTGCTATCTGCCTCGCTTCAGGCAGGAAGATTACAATGAATTTCTAAAAAAAATCTTCTCCTGCATCAGCATGCTGACGTCAGGTGGAGGCGGTGCTTCTCGCGCGGTTCTGCACATGCACACTAATGAGCGGGTACGCACGCGCAGTGCACCCGCATTTTTTTATATGGTCGCGCCCATCACTTTCAAAGCCGCTCGCGGCCGGCATTGTTAAAAGCCGGCTTCTGCGGATGTCGCGCGTGAATTTGCGCGATCGGGAACGCTGCAACGGACAGCTCCGTGCCCCTCCTGACACCCGCCCGCGACCCACCCGCGGGTGGCGACCCCACTTTGAAAATACCTGTCCTGTACGACCATCGCTCACTTAATTAAAAAATTTTTTTAAAAATTAAAGCCATTGTACATGCCTACATGAAAATCTCGGAAGACCAAACATCATCATGAACAGAAAACACAAGCCTCCACCATTCCCCGATACTAACCCCCCAACACACCCTGCCTTCCTAATTTTCCCCCCTTATCTCACCCCTCTACCCCAGCCCCCACAACCTCCCTCACTGCCCCGCTAACCCCTTAATTCACCTTGAAAAAAATCAATGAACGGTTTCCACCTCCGGGTGAACCCCTCCTCCTGCCCCCCAAGGTGAACCTGACCTGCAAATGCAGGAATTCTGCCAGGTCACTCACCCATACCTCCACCTTCAGCGGCTCTGAGACCCGCCAGAGCATCAAGATCCATCTCCGGGCTATCAGGGAGGCAAAGGCCACGCAGACACGGGGAGAACGTGCGGACTCCGCACAGACAGTGACCCAGCGGGGAATCGAACCTGGGACCGTGGCGCTGTGAAGCCACAGTGCTATCCACTTGTGCTACCTTGTTGCCCAAACAGTCCAAGTCTATTCAGCCCCTCCTCATAGCTAACACCCTCCAGACTAGGCAACATCCTGGTAAACCTCCTCTGCACCCTCTCCAAAGCCTCCACATCCTTCTGGTAGCGTGGTGAGCAGAATAGTGCGCAATATTCCAAGTGTGGCCTTACCAAGATTCTATACAACTGGAGCATGTCTTGCCAGTTTTTATACTCGATGCCCCGTCCAATGAAGGCAAGCATTCCGTATGCTTCTTGACGAGCTTGTCCACTTGTGTTGCCACCTTCAAAGATCTGTGAATCTGCATGCCCAGATCTCTCTGACTTCCTCTATTCCTAAGAGTTTTGCCATTTACGGTATATTTCCCCTCTATGTTCGACCTACCAAAATGCATTACCTCATATTTGTCTGGATTAAACTCCATTTGCCATTTCTCTGCCTATGTCTCCAACCTATCTAGGTCCTGCCGTATCCTCTGACAATCCTCAACACTATCTGCCGCTCCACCAGCCTTGGTGTCATCCACGAACTTACAAATCAGACCAGCTATATTTTCCTCCAAATCGTTTATGCATATTACAAACAGAGACCCAAGCACAGATCCCTGTGGAACACCACTAGTCACAACCTTCCATTCAGAAAAACACCCTTCTACTGCTGCCCTTTGCCTTCTGTGACCAAGGCAGTTCTGCATCCATCTTACCACCTCACCTCTGATCCCGTCCGACTTCACATTTTGTACCAGTCTGCCATGAGGCACCTTGTTTTACTGAAATCCATGCAAACAACATCCACCGCCCTCGCCTTATCAATCATCTTTGTCACCTCCTCAAAAAACTTGATAAGTTAGTGAGGCATGACGTCCGATTCACAAAACCATGCTGCCTATCGCTAATGATTCCATTTGTTTCCAAATGGGTATAAATCCTGTCCCTGAGAATTCTCTCCAATAATTTACCTATCGATGTGATAGCCAAAGGTTTCCTGGATTATCCCTGCTAACTTTCTTAAATAGCAGTACCACATTAGCCCTTACCACAAGTTGCTGAACTATTTTAAACCTTAGGAAGAGAATAGACATTAACCACTTACCAGATATACACAAAACAGCTCTTCCCGTGCAATAGGATATGAACTAAGTTCTACATGGTGAAAAATTTTAAAAAGCAAAGGAGCTATATGTAAAATGCAAGACAAATCTAATTCTTCCAATTACCACTCCATCAATCTACTCTTGATCATCAATAAAATGATGAAAGGGATCACCAACTGTACTATCACGTGCCACTTGCTGAGCAATAGCCAGCTCACTGATGCTCAGTTTGGGTTTTACCAGGGACACTCAGCTCCCAACCTCATTATGGATTTGGACAAAAGAGATGAATTAAAGAGGTAAGGGGTATGTCACTGTCCTTGACATCAAGGCAACATTCCTTTACTTTTCTATTCTCACATGGGATGCAGGGGTCACTGGCTAGGCCAGCATTTGTTTCACATCCTTCATTGCCCTTGAAATGAGTGGCTTACATTTCAGAGGGCATTTAAGAGTCAACCACATTGCTGTGAGTCTGGAGTGTCATGGAGGCCATACCAGGTAACGATGGCAGGTTTCCTTCCCAAAGGACATTAGTGAACCAGATACGTTTTTAAGACAATCGACAATGGTTTCATGGTCATCATTCGACTTGTAATTCCGGGGGTTATGTAATGTGAGCACGGGAGTGTCTGCATTTCGCAAGCTCTGCCAGTGTTTTAATCCTTTATTTTATCCTTGTGCACATTTCATAATTGTCTTTTCGCGGGACATATGCTTGTCCGTATGGATGATCCTGATTGGAATTTTGTGATGAGGAGTCAAGTTAAATCATAAAGAATCCTCATGATTTGGAGGCTGGGCATATCAGGCTCGACGGAGCACGATATATCCGTTTTTTGCGGCCTATGGTCAGTTAAGGCTCCCAACCGCTGGCCTGATATTATCCGAAGTGTAGGTGCTTCATTCATTGGAATCCTCGGTAAATCCTGAGAAGTACTCAAAGGTCCTGTCATGGCTTTGGCCTTTGCAATCTACATAGATGGTATTATTATCCTGCAGTTCTCTAATAATCCTGAACGTTACTCCCTCATGATTAGGCTGTTGATTCTTTGTTGTCTTTTCTCCTGTAAGGGCGTGCGCGGTGTGAGGACTGGGTTCATTCTGACTTTTTCTTGAGGTCGGCGTTGTTAGGGAATGAGTAGTGGCGCACACCAAGGTGGGCTTGGTTAATCCTTGATTGACTTGTTGACTGTTCCTAGACCAAATCGGGTGTTTTTTCCTTCAGAGTTTTTTTCTTCTTCTCTTCATCTGGGTGTGCAGTGTGCTGTTCAGTGGAGGAGGTGCACTGCCCTGGGTGTGGTTGAGGAGGTGCAGGACCGGCTGGGAATAGGTTTTGGGGTGTGCTGGAGGTCCTGACTTTTGTGTATTGGTGTGTGCTGGGCTGGGCCAGGTCCGGTGCTGTGGTTGGTATCCTGTTGCTCCCTAAAGCTTAGTACGTCCCTTCCAGAAGGCACTTATTACAGACATCCGAAGAGGATTCTTCTATGCACTGGGGCCTGGGGTTGAGCCGAGTTTTGTACTTTAGTTGACATCCTGTTTCCCCGCTTGTGGTCAGGACGCTTTTTTATTTGATTGAGCAGTTTTTTTTTCTCTTTCTTATCAATGATGGTGAGCGTGTGCCAGGGGAATACAGACACATAGTTGGGTCCTGATCCCTTGTTATGCCATGATCCGCTCCTGGTAGTTTTCCATCTCTTTTGTTGTGAGACATTGACAGCCCGATCATGATCCGAATATATAGCTGCTGGTCCTCTCTGTACAGAATCAACATCATTGCTTACAATTGTATGCAATGATGTTGATTCTGTATTGGGCCTGAGACTGAGATTATGTTGCATTATGTGGTAGATAGAAATATCCTTTTAGAACTGGGGTCTTGGGAATTTTATTTGTTTTTTTAATGTGTGGGTATAAAGAATCTGTGATTGGATCCTGCACGGGTACAGATGGGTCTGGTATCCCAGGGAAGGAGGTGACGCTGTGTCAATGATGCCTCTGGCACTACTGGTGTTGAAGGAGTTGTATATTGGTGCATGCCTGAACACAGCGTGAAACATTTATCTTGAACTTTTGTGACAATTGCGAGCAATTGCTGCGCGGAAAGGTGTGCAGTATTTTACATTTTCCTCATGGCTTTATCCTATTCAACCTCCTTCTCTGGTGGAGCTTTTTAAAAAAAGATATTTTCATTGAAATTTTAATAATTTTTTCACAAAGTTTACAAAAACCAAACAATAACACATAATAAAAGTAATACCCCCCATCCACCACAACAAAATAAACTACACCCACCCCCCACCCATCCATCCTATCCCATCCCCCCCAACAGCTAACAGTGACCAACTCTTTAAGGCCATGAGGTGGAGATGCCGACGTTGGACTGGGGTGAGCACAGTACGAAGTCTTACAACACCAGGTTAAAGTCCAACAGGTTTGTTTCGAATCACTAGCTTTCAGAGCACTGCTCCTTCCTCAGGTGAATTACAGTAAAACCCATCCACCGACCCTCTCAGGGTGAACTTGACCTGGATGTGCAAAAACACCATATCACCCAGCCACGCTGAAGCCAAAGAGGATCCGCCTCCTTGTCACATGCGAGGCAAAGGCAGAACGTCTGCCCCTGTCCGGAGCTCCGGTACATCTAAAGCCCCAAACTATTGCTACCAGTAGGCACAGCTTCAACCCAATGTTCAGGATTGCTGACATGGTATCAAAAAAGCACCTCCAGAAGCCTACCAGCTTAGACCACGACCATAAGACCATAAGACATAGGAGCAGAATTAGGCCACTCGGCCCATCGAATCTGCTCCGCCATTCAATCATGGTTGATATTTTCTCATCCCCATTCTCCTGCCTTCTCCCCCTAACCCCTGATCCCCTTATAAAGCAAGAACCTATCTATCTCTGTCTTAAAGATACTCAGTGATGTGGCCTCCACAGCCTTCTGCGGCAAAGAGTTCTACAGCTTCACCACCCTCTGGCTGAAGAAATTCCTCATCTCTGTTTTAAAGGATCGTCCCTTTAGTCTGAGATTTTGTCCTCTGGTTCTAGTTTTTCCTACAAGTGGAAATATCCTCTCCACGTCCACTCTATCCAAGCCTCGCAGGACCCTGCAAGTTGCAATAAGATCCCCCCTCATCCTTCTGAACTCCACTGAGTACAGACCCAGAGTCCTCAAATAGGTGCTGTTTAGCACACTGGGCTAAATCGCTGGCTTTGAAAGCAGACCAAGGCAGGCCAGCAGCATGGTTCAATTCCTGTAACAGCCTCCCCGAACAGGCGCCGGAATGTGGCGACTAGGGGCTTTTCACAGTAACTTCATTGAAGCCTACTTGTGACAATAAGCGATTTTCATTTCACTTTCATTCCTCATACGACAAGCTCTTCATTCCAGGGATTATTCCTGTGAACCTTCTCTGGACCTTTTCCAAGGCCAGCACATCCTTCCTTCGATAGGGGCCCAAAGCTGCTCATAATACCCCAAACGGGAGCTGACCAGAGGCTTATACAGCCTCAGAAGTACATCCCTGCTCGTGTACACTAGCCTTCTCAACATGAATGCTAACATTGCATTTCCCTCCCTAACTGCCGACTGAGCCTGCACGTTAACCTTAAGAGAATCACGAACAAGGATTCCCAAGTCCCTTTGTGCTTCTGATTTCCTAAGCATTTCCCTGCATGGTGTGCCAGCGCCTTGAACAATGATCGTATCTATCCTCCACCTCGTCGAAGAACTGGCTCTTTCTAGCCTTTGTGAGCTGTGCTCAAAACACTACTTTTAGTTGTATGAGACTCAGCCTCGCACCGGATGAGGTTGCATTCACCTTCCTCTGTCCCTCGCTCGAACTCTCCTCCTCCAAAATTGGCCCTAGCTCTTCTATCCACTTTGCCTTCACTCCCTCAACCGAGCTAGTCTCCTCACCCACTATCCACTGATAAATGCTTGAAGTATTGGCCACCTCCAACCACGAGCAAGATAAAATCTGCTCAAGCAAGGTAGAAGGCTGCTTCAACGGGAAGGCTGAAAAGTACCTTTTGACTCAGCTACGTACCTGGCGATACCTGAACCCATCAGCGTCCATAAGTCCATATTTCTCCTTCAGCTCCCCCAGGCTAGCGAACCGACCTTCTAAAAATAAATCTTCCACCTTCTCCGACCCTTTCTCCTTCCACTCCCTAAACTGGTGGAGCTTTTTGAGACATCAAGTTACGTCCAATGATCGTACTGACCCAATTGTACTGCTGTTCTACTGTTCCCCTCTGTATTCATGAATGTTGAGCAATGGCTTTTTCTTCCGGTGCTCTACCATTCCTATGGTTTTGTTGCGCTGTTTGTTAAAATGTAAAACTTCAATAAATAAAACTTTTTTGAAAAACGACTTTTAATTCGAGTTTTTATTGAATTCAATTTCACCATCTGCCATGGCAGGATCGGAAGTTGGGTCCCCCCAGAGCATTACGCTGGGCCTCTGGATTACTAGTCCTGTGGCAATGCCACCCCAGCATGGCATCAAGGAGCCCTAGCAACACTGCAGTCAGTGGGAATCAGAGGGGAAACTCTCCATTGGTTGGATTCATACATAGCACAAAAGCAGATGGTTGCATTCGCTAAAGGTCAAGCAACCCCATTCCAGGGCATCACTGCAGGAGTTCCTTTGGGTAGTGTCCGAGGCCCAACCATCTTTAGCTGCTTCATCGTAAGATTAGAAGTGGGGATGTTCGCTGAAAATTGCACAATGTTCAGCATCATTTATGACTCCTCAGATACTGAAGCAGTTCATGTCCAAATGCAGCAAGATTTGGACAATATCCTGATTTGGGCTGACAAGTGGCAAGTAACTTTTGTGCTACACAAGTGCTCGGCAAGGACCATTTCCAACAAAAGAGAATCTAAACATCGCCTCTTGACATTGAATGATATTATCATGACTGAATCCCCCACTATCAACATCCTGGGGGTTACCACTAACCAGAAATTGAACTGGACTAACCATATAAATACTCTGGCTATGAACAAGCAGATCAGGATCTAAGAATCCTACAATGGGCAGCACGGTAGCATTGTGGATAGCACAATTGCTTCACAGCTCCAGGGTCCCAGGTTCGATTCCGGCTTGGGTCACTGTCTGTGCGGAGTCTGCACATCTCCCTGTGTGTGCGTGGGTTTCTTCCGGGTACTCCAGTTTCCTCCCTTTTGTGAGGGCCACGAAGAATCCAGCACGAGTTTCAAGGATACAAAGAAATAACATTTATTTACAACAACATATATATACACAACAACAGCAACCTCGCTTGCTGCTTACTCCTTCCTGCTGGTTCCAAACTGGCCAGCTTTATTTATACAGGGAGTCTGCTAATGATTTCTCCGCCCCCCTCATTGGGGAAGCTCATACTCCCACAGGATTGTGGGATTGTCATTAGTCCCCAGCCAATGGTAAGCAGGCAGGTTATAACATCCCTCCCCCCAAAGTCCAAGGAATCCACCGAAGACCCAGGCGAAGGAGGGCATTGGACTCGTTTTGCCACAGGACAGACACCATTTGCACGAGGCGCTGGATCGGGCGGTGTGTAACGAGACAGAGATTGGCGCTTCCGTGAGGAACGGTGTAACGGTTGTACATCCACGGCCCGTGGGCCCGAGGATTCCCGCTCTGATGCGTCCTGTGTCTCCATCGCGGAGTCAGAGTCTGCTGCCACTGTCATCTCGGCGTCTCTATCTCCGCGCGGTTCTGTAACGACCTGCGCAGGCTTTGAGTGAGGCACCAGAGGAAGATTGTGAGGACTACTTTCCATTGTCTCTGGTCTCTGCGGCTGTAGAAATGAGCTCCGAGGGCAGGGAATCTTTGGAAGGGATAGTCTTCTGGACCGAACGTGGTCTACATGTTTGCGCTGGAGACGACCCTGGGCTTGCACCTGGTAAGATATAGGGCCCGTTTGGCGAAAGATTATGCCAGGGACCCACTGCGCACCACCAGCAAAATTGCGAACGAACACTGGGTCACCGGGCACAAACTGCCGAATCGGCCGATGCCGAGAAAAACCCTGTCCCTGCCGTTCTTGTGTGCGGCGTACTTTTGCGCCAATGTCCGGGAAAACCATACTAAGGCAGGTGCGAAGTCTCCGGCGCATTAGGAGTTCTGCGGGAGCTACCCCAGTCACCGCATGGGGGGTGGTCCTATACGAAAACAAAAAGCGAGTCAGTCTCGTCTCGTGTCCATTGAGCCGGAAGACTGCTTCTTTAGGCCTCGTTTGAATGTCTGCACTGCGTGCTCTGCCAACCCATTTGAAGCCGGTTGTAAGGGGCAGTGCAGATATGGCGTATGCCGTTCATCTTCATGAAACTCGCAAACTCCTCACTGGTGAATGGAGTGCCGTTCTCTGTGACCAGCACCTCGGGGAGGCCATGTGTACTAAAAGACAAACGCATCTTTTCAATTGTTGCGCAGGACGTTGTGCCTAGCATCTTATGCACCTCTAGCCATTTAGACTGGGCGTCGATTAATAAAATGAACATGGATCCTTGATAAGAGCCGGCGAAATCTGCATGCAAGCGTGCCCAAGGCCGCCCTGGCCATTCCCAGTCATGTAGGGGCGTGGCCGGCGGAAGCTTCTGATGCTCCTGACAAATGGAGCAGTTTTGGGCCACCTTCTCAATGTCGGCGTCGAAGCCTGGCCACCAAACATAACTCCGGGCCAATATTTTCATTTTGGTCACACTTGGATGCCCATTGTGCAAGTCTCTTAGTATCAACTCCTGTCCTTTTTCCGGGACAATCACACGCGTCCCCCACAAGAGGATGCCATCTTCCACGCTGAATTCTGACAGCTTGGAGGAAAATGCCCGCAACTCGCCTGGGAGCTGTCTATGCTGCCCACCATACAGGACTATGTCTCGAACCCATGACAGGACTGGCTCCGTCTGGGTCCACTCACGGATCTGTGATGCCGTGACAGGCAAGGTGTCCATAAAATTTAGGGTTGCAACCACCTCACCGGTCGTGGGTGTCGACATGGGGCCGGTCGATAAAGGCATTCGGCTCTGTGCGTCGGCATTCACTATCTGCGTTCCTGGTTTGTGCTCCAGAGAATACTCGTATGCAGCGAGCAACAAAGCCCAGCGCTGGATCCGTGCGGAAGCAATGGGCGGTATTGGCTTATCCTCTCTGAAAAGTCCCAGCAGAGGCTTATGATCAGTCACGATAGTGAAGTGGCGGCCGTACACGTACTGGTGGAAACGTTTCACCGCAAAGACCACTGCCAGGCCCTCCTTCTCGATCTGTGCGTACTTTTTTTCTGCTGCAGTCAATGTGCGGGAGGCGAAAGCTATCGGCCGCTCGGCCCCGTTCTCCATCTTGTGAGACAGGACGGCCCCAATACCAAATGGGGATGCATCACATGTGACGAGCAAAGGCTTTCCAGGATCATAGTGGGTTAGTAACCCAGACAACGACAATTGTTGTTTTACCCGCCGGAAAGCGGTTTCTTGCGGCTGACCCCAAACCCAGATGTGATTTTTCTTTAGCAGAAGGTGCAACAGTGCCAGCGTAGTTGCCAGATTGGGGAGGAACTTCCCGTGATAGTTTACGAGGCCGAGAAAAGAACAAAGATGCGAAGTGTCAGTCGGGGCGGGGGCCTGTTGAATCGCGCGCACCTTCTCTGCGACGGGGTGCAAACCTTCGCGGTCCACCCGATAACCCAGGTAGACTACTTCCTTCGCCTGAAAGACGCACTTTGTGCGACATAAACAGACTCCAGCCTCCGAAAAGCGTCTAAGTACAGCCTCCAGATTTTCCAAATGTTCCTGCTCCTTCGTCCCTGTGATCAAAATGTCATCTAAATTGACAGCGACACGCGGTAAACCTCTCAAAATGCCCTCCATAACGCATTGAAAAATAGTGCAGGCAGAGGATACTCCAAAGGGCAAACGTGTATATTCATACAGGCCCTGGTGTGTATTAATCGTTACATATGGTCAGGAGGCAGGGTCCAGCTCCAACTGTAGGTAGGCGTGACTCATATCTAATTTTGTGAACGAGAGTCCACCTGCAAGCTTTGCAGAGAGATCCTCTATGCAAGGCATTGGATATCGGTTGAGTCGGGAAGCCGTATTCACTGTAAGTTTATAGTCACCGCACAAGCGAACTGTGGCATCCGGCTTCATTACAGGTACAATTGGTGCTGCCCCATCAGCGAAACGGACGGGCCTGATAATACCCAAAGTTTCCAAACAAGTGAGCTCCCCTTCTGCCTTCTCGAGCAAGGCGTAAGGCACCGGGCGCGCCGGGAAAAATCGAGGCGTGGCTCCTGGTTCGACTTGGTTACGGGCTACGGCCCCTTTTATTTTCCCCAAACCGAGCTGGAATACATCTGAGTATCGTCCTAGCACCTCAGTCAACCCTCCAGAAACTGTTTGGAAGATGTGCTGCCACTGCAACCGCAAATGGTGCAACCAGTCCCAACCCAACAGGCTGGGCCCATGGCCGCGCACCACGATAAGTAGGAAACGCCTCTCCGAGCGTCCATAGACAACAGGGGTCATCGTAGTTCCTGCAATGTCCAATGGTTCCCCCGTGTAGGTGGCCAACCTGGCCTGTGTGTCGGTTAATGTAAGGGTCTGGGTGGCTTATGGGTGCGGCGATGACCAGCTGAGTCGTACGTTTCGGCAGCTCCCGGTGGAACGGACTTTTGGGCTCTTAATAAGAGCCCCAACGGCAATTTTAACGGCTAAAAGTACTGTGCGGTGAACCAGAAGGGAATCCCCCCTGGATACGGATGAAAAGAGAGGAAGGTGGCCGGATTGCGGTGGATCCTTTAGAGCAGCGGCAAGGAAGGCAAGCAAAAACCAAGATGGCGTCGGAAATGCTGCACTCGTTAATGGGAGTGGAGGCCCCGGCGGGTCCGCTGGAGGTGGAGGGAGCATACCGAGTGTTGGCGCGAGGACCGAGAGCAGGAGAAATTCCTCGAGCCATAGTGGTGAGATTCCTCCGTTTTAAGGATAGAGAGATGGTCCTTAGATGGGCAAAGAAAACTCGGAGCAGTAAGTGGGAGAACGCGGTGATCCGCGTATACCAAGACTGGAGTGCGGAGGTGGCGAGAAGGAGGGCGAGCTTTAATCGGGCCAAGGCGGTGCTTCACAAAAAGAAGATAAAATTCGGAATGCTGCAACCGGCAAGACTGTGGGTCACATATCAAGGGAGGCACCACTACTTTGAGACGATGGATGAGGCGTGGACTTTTATCGTGGAAGAAAAATTGGAATGAGCGGGTTATTAAAAAAAAAGAACGTTTGAAACAAAGTGGTGGGGCGAGTATGGGGGGCAAAGAGGGGGGGGAAATGGGGGGAAAGAGGAGTTTTGTGTTATTAATCCTGCGATGTGGTAACTTTTCTCTCTTCCACAGGAGGTGGTGGGGGAAGGAAAGGAGGTGGAGGAGATGGGGTGTTGGCCATTGGGGGCGGGGCCAAGGGGGAAGCGCGGGCTCGGTTCCCGTGCTATGATAATCATGGCGTGAATAGGGAAGCAGGAAGGAGGGGGCGTCGCACGGTGCGAGCCGAGGTCACGGGGGGAAGCCGAGGTCGGCCAGAGTTTGCTGACTTCTGGGAGAAACATGGGGGGTGTAACTACGCTAGTGGGGGATCTAGCGGGGGGTGTGGGAGGGGGGAATTATTGGGCTGCTGCTGCTGGGGAGAGGGGGGAGCTGGTATGGGGTGGGATGGGCGGGGGGGCACCGCCTGGGGGGGACACAGCTGCGTGGGAACCGGGTGAGGAACTGGAAAAAGGGGATGGCTAATCGACAAGGGGGGGGGGGTAAAAAGCCCCCAACCCGGCTGATCACGTGGAACGTGAGAGGGCTGAACGGGCCGATAAAGAGGGCACGGGTACTCGCACACCTTAAGAAACTTAAGGCAGACGTGGTTATGTTACAGGAAACGCACTTGAAACTGATAGACCAGGTGAGACGAAGCAAAGATTGGGTGGGGCAGGTGTTCCATTCGGGGCTAGATGCGAAAAACATGGGGGTGGCTATATTAGTGGGGAAGCGGGTAATGTTTGAGGCAAAGACTATAGTGGCGGATAGCGGGGGCAGATACGTGATGGTGAGTGGCAAACTACAGGGGGAGACGGTGGTTTTGGTAAACGTATATGCCCCGAACTGGGATGATGCCAATTTTATGAGGCGTATGCTAGGACGCATCCCAGACCTAGAGGTGGGAAAGTTGGTAATGGGGGGAGATTTCAATACAGTGTTGGAACCAGGGCTGGACAGGTCGAGGTCCAGGACTGGAAGGAGGCCGGCAGCAGCCAAGGTGCTTAAAGATTTTATGGAGCAGATGGGACGAGTAGACCCGTGGAGATTTAGCAGACCTAGGAGTAAGGAGTTTTCGTTTTTCTCCTATGTCCACAAAGTCTATTCGCGAATAGACTTTTTTGTTTTGGGAAGGGCGTTGATCCCGAAGGTGAGGGGAACGGAGTATACGGCTATAGCCATTTCGGATCACGCTCCACATTGAGTGGACTTGGAGATAGGGGAGGAAACAGAAGGGCGCCCACCCTGGAGAATGGACATGGGACTAATGGCAGATGAGGGGGTGTGTCTAAGGGTGAGGGGGTGCATTGAAAAGTACTTGGAACTCAATGATAATGGGGAGGTCCAGGTGGGAGTGGTCTGGGAGGCGCTGAAGGCAGTGGTTAGAGGGGAGCTGATATCAATAAGGGCACATAAAGGAAAGCAGGAGAATAGGGAACGGGAGCGGTTGCTGCAAGAACTTCTGAGGGTGGACAGGCAATATGCGGAGGCACCGGAGGAGGGACTGTACAGGGAAAGGCAAAGGCTACACGTAGAATTTGACTTGCTGACAACGGGTACTGCAGAGGCACAGTGGAGGAAGGCACAGGGTGTACAGTACGAATATGGGGAGAAGGCGAGCAGGTTGCTGGCCCACCAATTGAGGAAAAGGGGAGCAGCGAGGGAAATAGGGGGAGTGAGGGATGAGGAAGGAGAGATGGAGCGGGGAGCGGAGAGAGTGAATGGAGTGATCAAGGCATTCTATAAAAAATTATACGAGGCTCAACCCCCGGATGGGAGGGAGAGAATGATGGGCTTTCTGGACCGGCTGTAATTTCCCAAGGTGGAGGAGCAGGAAAGGGTGGGAGTGGGAGCACAGATTGAAATAGAGGAAGTAGTGAAAGGAATTCGGAGCATGCAGGCGGGGAAGGCTCCGGGACCGGATGGATTCCCAGTTGAATTTTACAGGAAATATGTGGACTTGCTCGCCCCGCTACTGACGAGGACCTTTAATGAGGCAAAGGAAAGGGGACAGCTGCCCCCGACTATGTCTGAGGCAACGATATCGCTTCTCCTAAAGAAGGAAAAGGACCCGACCCGCTGCAATGCGGGTCCTATAGACCTATTTCCCTCCTAAATGTAGACGCTAAGATTCTGGCCAAGGTAATGGCAATGAGGATAGAGGATTGTGTCCCGAGGGTGGTCCATGAGGACCAAACTGGGTTTGTGAAGGGGAGACAGCTGAATACGAATATACGGAGGCTGTTAGGGGTAATGATGATGCCCCCACCAGAGGGGGAAGCGGAGATAGTGGTGGCGATGGATGCCGAGAAAGCATTTGATAGAGTGGAGTGGGATTATCTGTGGGAGTTGCTGAGGAGATTTGGTTTTGGAGATGAATATGTTGGATGGGTGCAGCTGTTGTATAGGGCCCCAGTGGCGAGTGTGGTCACGAATGGTCGGGGATCTGTATACTTTCGGCTCCATAGAGGGACAAGGCAGGGATGCCCTCTGTCCCCATTATTGTTTGCACTGGCGATTGAGCCCCTGGCAATAGCATTGAGGGGTTCCAAGAAGTGGAGGGGAGTACTTAGAGGAGGAGAAGAACACCGGGTATCTCTGTATGCGGATGATTTGTTGTTATATGTAGCGGACCCGGCGGAGGGGATGCCAGAGATAATGCGGACACTTCAGGAGTTTGGAGAATTCTCAGGATATAAACTGAACATGGGGAAAAGTGAGTTGTTTGTGGTGCATCCAGGGGAGCAGAGCAGAGAAATAGAGGACTTACCGCTGAGGAAGGTAACAAGGGACTTTCGTTACTTGGGGATCCAGATAGCCAAGAATTGGGGTACATTGCATAGGTTAAATTTAACGCGATTGGTGGAACAAATGGAGGAGGACTTCAAGAGATGGGACATGGTATCCCTGTCACTGGCAGGGAGGGTGCAGGCGGTTAAAATGGTAGTCCTCCCGAGATTTCTCTTTGTGTTTCAGTGCCTCCCGGTGGTGATCACGAAGGCTTTTTTCAAAAGGATCGAAAAGAGTATCATGAGTTTTGTGTGGGCCGGGAAGACCCCGAGAGTGAGGAAGGGATTCTTACAGCATAGTAGGGATAGGGGGGGGCTGGCACTACCGAGCCTAAGTGAGTACTACTGGGCCGCCAATATCTCAATGGTGAGTAAGTGGATGGGAGAAGAGGAGGGAGCGGCGTGGAAGAGATTGGAGAGGGCGTCCTGTAGGGGGACTAGCCTATAAGCTATGGTGACGGCCCCATTGCCGTTCTCACCGAAGAAATACACCACAAGCCCGGTGGTGGTGGCGACTTTGAAAATTTGGGGACAGTGGAGACGGCATAGGGGAAAGACGGGAGCCTTGGTGGGGTCCCCGATAAGAAATAACCATAGGTTTGCCCCGGGGAGAATGGATGGGGGATTTGGAATATGGCAAAGAGCAGGAGTAACGCAACTGAAAGATCTGTTTGTGGATGGGAAGTTCGCAAGTCTGGGAGCGCTGACCGAGAAATATGGGTTGCCCCAAGGGAATGCATTCCGGTATATGCAACTGAGGGCTTTGCGCGGCAACAGGTGAGGGAATTCCCGCAGCTCCCGACGCATGAGGTGCAGGACAGAGTGATCTCAAAGACATGGGTGGGGGACGGTAAGGTGTCAGATATATATAGGGAAATGAGGGACGAGGGGGAGATTATGGTAGATGAGCTGAAAGGGAAATGGGAAGAAGAGCTGGGGGAGGAGATTGAGGAGGGGCTGTGGGCGGATGCCCTAAGTAGGGTAAACTCATCGTCCTCGTGTGCCAGGCTAAGCCTGATTCAATTTAAGGTGTTACACAGGGCGCATATGACTGGAGCACGGCTCAGTAAATTTTTGGGGGTAGAGGATAGGTGTGCGAGATGCTCGAGAAGCCCAGCGAATCACACCCACATGTTCTGGTCATGTCCGGCACTACAGGGGTTCTGGGTGGGGGTGACAAAGGTGCTTTCGAAAGTAGTGGGGGTCCAGGTCGAACCAAGCTGGGGGTTGGCTATATTTGGGGTTGCACAAGAGCCGGGAGTACAGGAGGCGAGAGAGGCCGATGTTTTGGCCTTTGCGTCCCTAGTAGCCCGGCGCAGGATACTGTTGATGTGGAAGGAAGCCAAGCCCCCGGGGGTGGAGACCTGGATAAATGACATGGCAGGGTTTATAAAGCTGGAACGGATTAAGTTTGTCCTAAGGAGATCGGCTCAAGGGTTCACCAGGCGGTGGCAACCATTCGTCGAATACCTCACAGAAAGATAGAGGGAATGGAAAAGAAGAAGGTAGCAGCAGCAGCCCGGGGGGGCGGGGGGGGGGGGGGGGGGGACTTTCAGGGTTGTTAATATATATGTATAGAAGGACTCTCAGGGTTGTTAATATATATGTATAATATGTATAGGTCGTTGCTATAAATAATTGTATATTGGACTGTTAAATCATATTTTTGGAGAGTGTTTATCTGAGACAAGGCAGTTGCCATTTAGTTTTAGTTTTCGTTTTTGTTATATATTATTTATTCTTTGTTTATAAAACAGGTCATTTGTATTTATACTGTTATATTATTGTGTAAAGGATACACAATGTATTGTGATGGTTGACCAAAAATTTTCAATAAAATATTTTAAAAAAAAATGTAAGGGTCTGTATACCCTGCTTGATGCGGTCGAATGTCCTCTGGGCGATCACGGAGACCCCTGCGTCAGCGTCCAACTCCATCTCAAGCGGGTGACCATTGACCCGTACTGTCACCTTAATGGGGGCCACACGGGGAGCTGCCACACAATGCAGCTGCAGGCAGTCGTCCTCCATCTCCATGTCCTCAGGGGTAGTCACCGCAGGTTCATCCACATAGAAGGTATGGCCCCTGGGCTGGTCCCAGTTTTGGTCAAAACGACGGCGCATCTGGCGCCCCCAGGACCGGCGACTGCGACGGGGTCGGCGCCTACAAGTCTGACACGGACATGGCTCCTCATCCATTGGTTCTGGAGAAGGCTCCTTTCGGGGAGGAATGTCCGACGGCCACTGGCGTTGATCCGGACGTCGTCTCGCCCAAGGTACCACAGGAGTGCGGGGGGACGTTTTCGGACGGAAGGGGTTGCGCCCCAAGACATGCACTTCCATTCCCTGTATCTCCTGCACTCCTCGTTCTGCGCTCTCTCGGGACAATACTATTTGAATGGCTGTTGAAAAGTCAATGTTGGCTGAGCTAACAACTTTCTCTGGGTGGCCGCATTGTTAATACCGCAAACCAAATGGTCGCATAACATTTCTGACAAGGTCTCACCCTAGTCACAGTACTCCGCAATCCTGCATAGCCTGGATAGAAAGTCGGCAAGGGATTCTCCTGGGGTCCTCTCAGCGGTATTAAACCAGTAACATTGGATTATCGTGGACGGGGTTGGGTTAAAATGCTGCCCTACTAAATTCACAAGTTCATCAAACGTTTTGGTGTCCGGCGCAGCTGGGTATGTAAGGCTCCTAATCACCCCAAACGTATGCGGGTTGCAGGCGGTGAGCAATATGACCACCTGACGCTCGTTTTCGGTTTGCCCGGAAATAGTAACGCATCCGTTGTGCATACTGGTTCCAGCTTTCCAGCGCAGCATCAAAAACATCCAAACGTCCGTACAGAGGCATGGTGTAAAAGAAAACAACTTCCAACCTGTATCCAACAAAAATCCTGGGAGGTGGCTTCAGCAGTGTAGACAGCTATTCACTTTAACCCTCGTCGCCAGTTTTGTGAGGGCCACGAAGAATCCAGCACGAGTTTCAAGGATACAAAGAAATAACATTTATTTACAATAACATATATATACACAACAGCAGCAACCTCACTTGCTGCTTACTCCTTCCTGCTGGTTCCAAACTGGCCAGCTTTATTTATACAGGGAGTCTGCTAATGATTTTTCTGCCCCCCTCATTGGGGAAGATCATACTCCCATTGGATTGTGGGATTGTCATTAGTCCCCAGCCAAAGGTAAACAGGCAGGTTATAACACTCCCACAGTCCAAAGATGTGCAGGTTAGGTGGATTGGGCATGATAAATTGCCCCTAGTGTCCAAAATTGCCCTTAGTATTGGGTGGGTTACTGGGTTATGGGGATAGGGTGGAGGTGTTGACCTTGGGTAGGGTGCTCTTTCCAAGAGCCGGTGCAGACTCGATGGGCCGAATGGCCTCCTTCTGCACTGTAAATTCTATGAATGAGTAACTCACTTCCTGACTCCCCATAGCCTGTCCACGATCTACAAGGCCCAAGTCAGGAATGTGATGGAATACTCTCCACTTGCCTGGAAGAGTGCAGCTCTGACAACACTGAAGAAGCTCAACATCATCCAGGACAAAGCAGCCCACTTGATTAGCTCCCCATGCAATAACATTCACTCCCTCCACCACTGACACACATTGGCAGTAGTGTGTGCCATTTGCAAGATGTAGTAACTCACCAAAGGCTCCTTAGACAGCACCTTCCAAACCCATGACCACTTCCATCTGGAAGGACAAGGGCAGCAGATACCTGAGAACACCACCACCTGAAAGTTTCTCTCCAAGCCACTCACCATCCTAACTTGGAAATATATCGCCTTCCTTCACTGTCATTCGATCAAAATCCTGGAACTCCCTCCCTAACAGTACTATGGGTGTACCTACACCAAATGGACTGCAGCGGTTCAAGGCAGCAGCTCACCACTACCTTCTCAAGAGTAGTTAGAGATGGACAATAAATACTGGCCTAGTCACCGACGCCCACATCCTAACTCCCTCAACTCATCAAATTCCCAGCACTCAGTTCAAATCGCCCTCCAGAAGGACTAGAGGTCACAGAATTAAGACTTTGCGCAAAAGATGGCGGGGGATGTGAAGAAAAACTCACACAATGAGTGGTAATTATCACGGACTCGCTGCAAACAAAGGTAATGGAAGTGACGTCAATCAGTGATTTCAAAAGGAAATTGGCTGGGCCCTTGCGGAAAATAAGTTTGCATGGCTACTGGATTAGAGAAGGGAAATGGGACAGCATGAGCTGCTGTACAGAGAGCCAGCATGGACTCCAAGCTGTAATGGCTCTATGGGCTGAATTTCATGGGGCAGAGGCCGTACCTGACACCACCTACCCGTTGCAACAGTCGACTGAGCTAAAAATGAAGTCCGCCCAGTACCGCTAATGTGCTGCGGGCAAGCCAAACATGCTGAGAGTGGGACGTCCACCCCTCAGGAAATGCTGCCTTCGAGAGCTGCTGGCTAACCAGATTGGCTGGCGGCCCCAGCAGCACAAGATCTGAGTAGTGGGCACTGGTGGAACTGCAAGAAGTCCCACGAGAAACTTTGATGGATCCCAGAGCCAGATATGTCTGAGATTTGTAGGACAGGTAGGGATCAGACAGCTTAGGGAGATTTGAAAGATCTCCCTCTTGCACTATCACTCCAGCCTACAATTAATCTGCTTTATCCTCATACTTCTATGCTCACTTTCACATAGTACTGGGAGTAGTCCAGAGGTAAATACTTTCGAGGTCCTGCTTGCTAATTTACCAACAAGCTCTCAAACATCTGACTGCAGGACCACATCCCTCTTTCTACCTATGTCATTGTTGCCTATGTGAACCAAGACCACTGGTTGTCCACCGTTTCATCTCCAGATGCACAGCAGCCCTCCAGATAGTTCCTTGACCCTGGCTCCAGGGAGACATACCATACTGTATTCATGTCGGCAGTCACAGACACACCTGTCTGTTCATCTAACTATTGAATCTCCTAGGACATTTGTTCTTTCAATCTTCTATGTGTCCTCCTGTGCAGCTGAGTCAGCCTTGGTGCATGGATTTAGCTTTGGTTGATGCCCCAGTTGAACCGTCAGTTTCATCAGTTTTAAGAACTGAATACTGGTTGGAGAGCGCGATGCATTCAGAGATCCTTACTATCTGCTTATTTCTTCTTGACTGCCCAGTGATCCTGAATTGTTTCACACTCCTCCCGGTCTCTTCACAGTGATCCTAACCTGCTGCACACTCCACCCTTGTCTGCTTCACAATGATCCTGTCCTGCTTCACATTCCTCCCTGTCTCCTCACAGAGATGCTCATCTGCTTCATATTCCTCCTGTTCTGTTTCACAGTGATCCTAACCAGTTTCACGCTCCCCCTGTCTGTTTTGCAGTAGTCCTGACCTGCATCACTGTCCTCCTGTCTGTCTCACAGTGATCTGGGCCTGCTTCGCAGTCCTCCCGGTCAGCTTCACGCTGATCCTGACCTGCTTCACATTCCTCCTGGTCTACTTCACAGAGATCCTGGCCTGCTGCACACTCATCACTACTTGATTCATGGTAATCTTGACCCGCTTCACACTCCCGGTCTGCTCGCGGTGATCTTGATGTGCTTCACACCTATCCTGATCTGCTTCACAGTGACTCTGACCTGCTTCACACTTCTCCTGGTCTGCTTCACAGTGACTCTGACCTGCATCACACTTCTTCTGGTCTGCTTCATTCTGATTCTGGCCTGCTTCACGTTCTTCCCTATCTGATTGATTGTGATTCTGACCTGCTTCACACTCCTCCCAGTCTCTTCCCCTTGATCCTGACCTGCTGCACACTCCCGGTCTGCTTCATTGTGATCCTGATTTGTTTCACACTGCTCCAGTTTGCATCATTTTGATCCTGAGCTGCTTGCGCTCCTCCTGGTCTCCTCCCAGAAAGAGAAATAGAAAGGTGGAGGGCTTTGCGAGGGAATCCCAGAGCTTAGGGCTTCAGCAGCTGAAGGCATATCCATCAATGATGCAGCAATTAAATTCTCAAGAGGCCAAGGTTAGATGAGAGCAGATTATGCAGATACTTTGGAGGGTTGTGGGACTGGAAGAAATTACAGAGAAAGGAAAGGGTCATGGAGGGATTCAAATTTAAAAATCAAGACGCTGAGAGTAAGGGCATAAAAGCAGATTTTTTGGATGACCTAAAAATTATGGAGGAAAGAAAGCGTTAAGACAATCAGGAGGGCGTCGGAATAATAAAGTCTAGAGTTAACAAAGGTGTGTGGATGAGGGTTTCACCAGCAGATTGGTCGAGGCAGGAGAAGTCACTTTCACGTTCTTTCATTTGGCAACTTACAAATAGAGGTATATTATTCCTCCTCTCTTGTCTTTTTACCCTTCAGGAACAGTTTTTTCCCCCTCAATATTGAATTAATTCAAGTTTCACACTAAACTAAACTGTAGTGCTTTCAGCAATATTTCCTGCTGATACATTGAGCTCCAATTCACCATTTTTGACTGCATGCAGTGTTCAGGTATACACGTTTGATCATTTTTTAGAAAATCATAAAATGCTGGAAGCTCTCAACAGGTAGGTAGCATCTGTGGAGAGAGAACCATAGGCTGGCTTCTGCAGGAATTTTGCTGTTTAATTTTCTGCTGTTACTCTTTCAGGATTACACATCTTGAAGAAGTTCTGTTCTTCTCATACCTGACTGTTTTGCTCAATTGTAGTTTTTACTTTGTTTTATTACTCTACTTTTGTTTGTCTACTTTTAAAACCCTTTCTCTTTCATATTTAACTTAGATAAATATCCTAAACCAACAGCCAGCTTCCCGGATCTTGGTTAATATACAACCCATTCATCTTGCATTATCCTATTTTTATCACACTTGCCGCTAAACAAAATACAATGTCACTGTCACCAACTCGCTCCTTATTTGTCCCATTATTCAATTTGTGAATTTTGCGACTGTCTAAAAGTGGCAATAACATAGAACACACAACTTTACAATTCTCTCTCCTGGATAGTATGCTTGTCCTGCATTTTAACATGTTTATCACTCCCTTGTGTCATTATATGCCAATATGGTTAACAAATCAACTGGAATTCTTTGAAGATGTAACGAGTAAAGTTGACGAGGGAGAATTAGTGAATGTGGTTTAATTAGACTTTCAGAAGGCTTTTGACAAGGTCTCACATAGCTGATTACTATGTAAAGTTAAAGCGCATGGGATTGCAGGTAGTGTCTTGAGATGGATAGAAAGCTAGTTGGCAGACAGGAAGCAAAAAGTTGGAATAAATGAGTATTTTTCTGATTGGCAGGCAGTGACTAGTGGGGTACCACAGGGATCTGTGCAAGGACCCCAACTGTTCACATTATATATTAATGATTTGGACAAGGGAACTAAATGTATTCTCTCCAAATTTGCAGATGATACAAAGTTGGGTGGGAGGGTGAGCTGTGAGGAGGATGCAGAGATACTTCAGCAGGATTTGGATAGGCTGAGTGAATGGACATATGCATGGCTAATGCAGTATAATGTGGATAAATGTGAGGTTATCCACTTCGGTAGCAAAAATAGAAAGCAGATTATTACTTGAATGGGTATAAATTGAGAGAGGTGGATACTCAGTGAGACCTTGATGCCCTTGTGCATCAGTCACTGAAAGTAAGTATGCAGGTACAGTAAGTAAAGAAGGCAAATGGCATGTTGGCCTTCATAGCGAGCGGATTTGAGTATACGAATAGGAATGTTTTACAGCAATTGTATAGAGCATTGGTGAGGCCACACCTGAAGTATTGTGTGAAGTTTTGGTGTCCTTATCTGAGGAAGGATGTTCTTCCTATGGAGAGAGTGCAGCAAAGGTTTACCAGGGTGATTCCTGTGATGGCAGGACTGTCATATGAGGAGAGACTAAGTCAGTTCTGATTATATACATTGGAATTCAGAAGAGGGGATCTCTTAGAAACTTATAAAATTCTGACAGAATTAGACAGGGTAGATTCAGAAAGAATGTGGGGGAGTACAGAATTAGGCATCATAGTTTGAGGATAAGGGATAAATCTTTTAGGATTGAGGTGAGGAGTAATTTCTTCATCCAGAGAATGGTGAATCTGTGCAATTCGCAACCACAGAAAGTAGTTGAGGCCAAAACGTTGTGTCAATTAAAGAAGGAATTAGATATAACTCTTGGGGCTAAAGGGATATTGGGGGGGAAGGCTGGATCAGGGTATTGAACTTGATGATCAGCCACAATCATAATGAATGGCAGAGCAGGTTCAAAAGGGCTTCTCCTGCTTCTATTTTCTATGTATCTTTCTATGTATCACATGGGGCAGCCAAATTGTTCTTTACAAGAACATAATCCAATTATGTTTGAATTATTCAGTTGAGGCAAGTGTTATGTTCTGTGTTGTGGCTGTGGTAAAGATGCACATAGAACATCTAGTTCTTTGCTAGTAAGATAGTTTATTGACAAAATGAACAGGTGGAAAGATAACTAAAGAAACTATGATGCCAACAGTAACGATAAATGAATTCTCCTGGAGCTACGTCTAATACGACTGTCCTCGAGTACGACTTACTACCAACTGCCCAATCTCTGGAGTCACATGATGTATCTCTGTCCCCACCTGCTGGTCAGACGTCATACAGACATTACTATGCATATCATCACAGTAAGGTAAAGTCACCATAGTCCCAGTTGACCATAGGCTGCTTTCCCCTTTGAGGGGGAGAGCTGACTGGTGGTGATTTAACCTGAGGATCTGCACACCTCAGGTGAGGAGCAAGGTTGAGCAGGCAGGGCCTCCATTAGTAACCCCAGCTGGTATGGGAATTGAACCTGTGCTGCTGGCCTTGCATCATGAACCAGCTCTCTAGCCAACTGAGGTAACCTGGCTTACACTAATGCTTATCAACTCAATTGCTATTTAAAGATGACATTTGTATAATCTCTTACAATAATTTTCTTTTTTTTTTTTTAAATGTATTTTATTCCAAACCTATAGAAAAAATACAAAACATAAATAATCCGGGAACACTCTCCTCAACTCAAAGTTTTACAGTCTGTACAAGTTTTCCCCCTTTTTCACCCCGCCTCCCCCACCCGCAACAAACAACTCCTTGACAATGGCACGAACAATCCCCACTGTGCCTCAAAGCCCTCCACTGCACCCCTCAATTCAAACCTAATTTTCTCCAACCGGAGGAAGTCATATAGATCACCCGGAGGCGTAATCGACCGCCATTCCAGAAAAATTCTTCCGAGGGCAACCAGAGAGGTGAAGGCCATGACATCAGCCTTCCTCCCCTCCATCAGCGCCGGCTTTTCTGAAATCCCAAAAATCGCCACCATCGGATCCGGCCCGACCTCCACCCCCAAAATCTTTGCTCGTATCCTGAACACTCCCGCTCAGTATCTCACTATCTTCTCACAGCCCCAGAACATATGTGCATGGTTTGCTGGTCCTCACCCACACTTCTCACACTTGTCTGCCACCCCCTGGAAGATCCATCCTCGCCCGAGTCATGTGCACCTTGTGTACCACCTTAAACTGTGACAAACTCATCTTCGAACACGAGGAGGTCGAATTCACCCTACGCAGTGTCTCACTCCACACTCCCCAACCTATCACCCCCCCCCCAACTCCTCATATTTCTCCTTGATCCTCACCACTTGCGTACCCCCTTGCTCTCTCAGCCACCCATATATGTCCCCAATCCTACCCACCCCTTCCACGTCTGGAAGCAGCGTCCGTTCCAAAAGGGCATATTTCGGCAGCCTGGGAAACCCTTTCCACACCTTCCGTGCAAAGTAACGTACTTGTAAATACCTCAATTCACTTCCCTTCGGTAGCACTCCAGCAGCTTCTCTATGCTTGAGAACCTCTCTTCCAGATATAATTCCCTCGCCCTCACTAGCCCTACCTCTCGCCACCTCTTGTACATACCATCCGTCTCCCCAGCTTAAACCCGTGGTTCTCACACAAGTGTTAACACCGACATCCCCTCCATCCTAAAATGTCTCCTCAGCTGGTTCCGCACCTTTATTGTGGACTGTACAACTGGGCTCTTAGTATATCTCCTCAGTGCCAGCGGCAGCACCATCGTCACCATGGCCCTCAGGCTGGACCCCCTACAGGACTCATCATCCATCCTAACCCCTCTCCTTCCCACCACCGCCTCAATTTCTCCACATTTGCTGCCCCATAGTAGTGCAGCAGGTTCCGTGATGCCAATACTGCTTTCTGCCTCTGCAGCAGGGCCCTCTTCACCCTTGGCACCTTCACCGCCAGCGTCAGGTGCAGTGTATCCCATCTCCAAAAGTCCTCCCTGTTCTCCTGCGCCAACTTTATGAAGTTCCACTTAGACCATAAGACATAGGAGCAGAAGTAAGGCCATTCGGCCCATCGAGTCCACTCCACCATTCAATCATGGCTGATTTCAACTCCATTTACCCGCTCTCTCTCCATAGCCCTTAATTCCTCGGGAAATCAAGAATTTATCAACTTCTGTCTTAAAGACACTCAACGTCCCGGCCTCCACCGCCCTCTGTGGCAATGAATTCCACAGACCCACCACTCTCTGGCTGAAGAAATTTCTCCTCATCTCTGTTCTAAAGTGACTCCCTTTTATTCTAAGGCTGTGCCCCCGGGTCCTAGTCTCCCCTGCTAATGGAAACAACTTCCCTACATCCACCCTATCTAAGCCATTCATTATCTTGTAAGTTTCTATTATATCCCCCCTCAACCTCCTAAACTCCAATGAATATAATCCCAGGATCCTCAGACGTTCATTGTTGATGACGTCCTTAACTATATGCTTATGCAATGTCACCCACTCCCTCCCCCCCCCCCAACCTGGATCCCCAGATACCTAAACCTATCCCTGACTACGCTAAATGACAACCCCCCTAAATTAACTCCCCGATCCATTCACCGGGAACACCTTACTTTTCCCCTAGTTCAACTTATAACCTGAGAAAGCCCCAAAACTCTCTAGTAGGCTCATAATCCTCCCCATACTCTCCAGTGGGTCTGACACATATAACAGCAGGTTGCCTGTGTACAGCGACACCTGGTGCTCCCTACTCCCCCTCCTAATCCCCTGCCACTCTGCTGACCCCCTAAGGGCTATCGTACAATAATTTTCTTACCGTAGTCCTTACCTATATGCTTACAAACATCTGACAGATCATTCTCATTGGAAAAATCATAGACACTTTGACAGTTCACAATATTAGGTTGAGATTAATTATTATTCCGCACTATTTTGTTCCAAGATTAAATCTTTTATGCAGACATGGCTGTCATCTTTACAAAAATAAAAATGATCTTTCTCAATTGGAAATGTGGTGGAGGCAAGTTTAATCAAGGCCATTCAAGAGGGCATTCCATGGTTATTTGAATAAAAGCACTGTCTGACTTTTGGCTAAGATCAAGCGTAGGATCAAGCCCGAGTTCAGGTGTAATGCCTGTACTTGTCAGTTTGGACCTAATATTTTCCTTTGTGGGGACCATGTGTTGGATTCGATTTGAATTGTTTTTTGGAGAAAGCAAGGAAATGGATTAGGAGGCTTGCTCCGTCCACTTTGCACATTTGCTTTGAAAGTCTGAGTAAGGCATAACATTAAAAAAAGTAGAAGCAAATGTGCAGGAAGGGCTATTGGAGCCACGTGCAGACACGATCGGCCGAACGGCCTACTTCTGCGCCGCAACAATTCTGAGGATTCCTGCAATGCTTAAAGAAAGCATGGAGAATTGTGTCAAAATAAAATGTTAGTTATTTACTGTCATCTTTATCGTAGCTTAATTGACATAAAATACTACTTTCCTTCACATAGGATTTCGAAACGTTAAGGCAAAAAGCATCATTCCTAGCCTGACTGGACAGATGCGAACTATTGTCTCCGGTAATACAGGCTCTTTCATGTCTCCTTGTATCATTTCCCGTGTCCTGCTCCTGTGTTCATATCCCAGAACATCAGCAGGGGGCCGGAACTAGTGCTATCATTCATGAGTTTAACATCTCGGCTTTTTGTACATTGGTTGGTTTGCACGTGTTTGAATTTGTATCCGGAATATTTGCCCCAAAGAATAGGAAAAGGAATGTGGTCTCTTGGACACTGTTGAAATATTGCATCGAGCCAACTTGACTGAAAAACAAACTTTGAGCCATTCCATTAGCGATGGTAAGAAAAGTTGTGATTTCCATCAAGAAAACCTTTCAGACAGCACACAAGAAATGTAAATAAATGGAGAGGCAGCCTCCTTCCGGGCATTCTATGCCCAATAGAAAACTTTCCCTCAGATTGTCAGAATTTGTAATTTGGAAGTCGCCCCTGTTGTAAACACCGCACATGGTCCCTTTGTACAGGGACAGCAACCAGCCCCTTCCTGCAGTGCCTGTCTGAACTTCGCCTCTCTAACTCCACAGAGCAGCAACAGCTCCCTCCACTTCTGTTCTTTCACCTGTTCAGTGGATGCAGCGCTCTGCTCTTCCACAGACCCGATTCGTGTGGACCTGTGCGACAGCCCACCTTTCGACATGTTTAAAGGGAGAGTGAATTTCCTGTCCAGAGCCAACTCACCTGGAATTGGGGATGGCGCATGCGTGCCCGCCTGAGTTGTACACACCTGTTTCCAACGAGGCGGAAGTTGGTGCTGAGGAACAGAAGAGTGAGGAGTGAGGGAGAGAGAGAGAGAGAGAGAGAGTGAGTGAGTGTGAGTGTGAGGGAGCAAGGAGTGGAGAGTGAGGGAGCAAGGAGTGAGGAAGTGAGTGAGAGGGACAGAGTAGAGTGTGAGTGAGGAGAAAGAGAGAGGGAGGGACACAGTAGAGAGGGTGGCTGAGGGAGGGAAAGAGGAAAGTGAGTGAGGGTGAGTGAGGGACACGGGAGAGAGAGAGAGAGAGAGAGTGAGGGAGGGAGGGAGAGAGTGAGGGAAAGAGGAGGGAGGGTCTGAGTGAGGGCGGCGGGAATCCCGGGGGAAAGCTGCCTTGTGGAAGGCGGGCTGGTCACCTCACTGAGCTGCCCAGTCGCTTTGTTGTTCGGGGGAAGCCGGTTGGAAGTGACCAGTCCCAGACTGACCCCGAGACTCCAGCCTGATTGACGGGATTGTACCCGCCGCTCTCACTGAAATCTCCTCTTGTTTCAGTCGAGATCTGATCAGAATTTTCAAAACGGCGAGTTCATCGTCAGCTCCCCTTTTCATGTTTCATTTCAATGAAAATCAGCGCCAGGTACAGCGTGAGCGGCAATCTGGTGAAAATCTTTCTGGCTGAAGATCTTGAGTGTTTCTGGACTCGGGTTTTTCAGCCATTCACCTAAAAGTTATTGAGGCTATTCCAGAACCCACCACGTGGGGTAAGGCACCTTTTATTATGAATCAAAAATGCATGTTTAAAATCTACTTTCAATAATAAAAACAGCGCCTTTCAGTGTCTGTGGAGGAGCGTTAATATTTCGAGTTGACTATGACTCTTTAGAATTGATTTTAAGGGTGTGCCTCCACCTTGCTGTGGTGCTAGATTTACAGTATTATTACAATCCAATTTGGTTTCAGGAAGTGGTGTGGGATGCGCTAATCATAGATTATAGAATTCCTACAGTGCAGAAGGAGGCCATTTGGCCCATTGTGTCTGCACTGACCCTTTGAGAAATTACCCCACCTAGGTCCAATCCCCCGTCTTATTCCAGCAACCCCACCCTAAGGGGCAAATTAGCATAGCCAATCCACCTAACAGGCGCATCTTTGAATTTTCTTGATAACGAGGGTGAATACTGTAGTAATAATCAGCAAACTGCCACACTCCTGCATTTTAATGGAGAGATGGTTAGACTGAGGGAACTTTGGTGAGAAACTTCTCACTGTGCTCACCCCAGTCCAATGACAGCATCTCCACATCATGGCACATCTTTGGACAGTGAGAGGAAACCGGAGCACCCGAAGGAAACCCACCCAGACACCAGGAGGATTGGATTGGATTGGATTTGTTTATTGTCACGTGTACCGAGGTACAGTGAAAAGTATTTTTCTGCGAGCAGCTCAACAGATCATTAAGTACATGAGAAGAAAAGGGAATAAAAGAAAATACATAATAGGGCAACACAACATATACAATGTAACTACATAAGCACTGGCATCGGATGAAGCATACAGGGTGTAGTGTTAATGAGGTCAGTCCATAAGAGGGTCATTTAGGAGTCTGGTGACAGTGGGGAAGAAGCTGTTTTTGAGTCTGTTCGTGCGTGTTCTCAGACTTCTGTATCTCCTGCCCGATGGAAGAAGTTGGAAGAGTGAGTAAGCCGGGTGGGAGGGATCTTGGATTATGCTGCTCGCTTTCCCCAGGCAGCGGGAGGTGTAGATGGAGTCAATGGATGGGAGGCAGGTTTGTGTGATGGACTGGGCGGTGTTCACGACTCTCTGAAGTTTCTTGCTGTCCTGGGCCGAGCAGTTGCCATACCAGGCAGTGATGCAGCCCGATAGGATGCTTTCTATGGTGCATCTGTAACAGTTGGTAAGGGTTAATGTGGACATGCCGAATTTCCTTAGTTTGCTGAGGAAGTCTGGGCGCTGTTGTGCTTTCTTGGTGGTAGCGTCAACGTGGGTGGACCAGGACAGATTTTTGGAGATGGGCACCCCTAGGAATTTGAAACTGTTAACCATCTCCACCTCGGCCCCGTTGATACTGACAGGGGTGTGTGCAGTACTTTGCTTCCTGAAGTCAATTACCAGCTCTTTAGTTTTGCTGGCATTGAGGGAGAGATTGTTGTCGCTACACCACTCCACTAGGTTCTCTATCTCCCTCCTGTATTCGGACTCGTCGTTATTCGAGATCTGGCCCACTATGGTCGTATCGTCAGCAAACTTGTAGATGGAGTTGGAACCAAGTTTTGCCACGCAGTCATGTGTGTACAGGGTGTAGAGTAGGGGGGCGAAGTACGCAGCCTTGCGGGGCGCCGGTGTTGTGGACTATTGTGGAGGAGGTGTTGTTGTTCATTCTTACTGATTGTGGTCTGTTGGTCAGAAAATCGAGGATCCAGTTGCAGAGTGGGGAGCCAAGTCCTAGGTTTTGGAGCTTTGATATGAGCTTGGCTGGGATTATGGTGTTGAAGGCGGAGCTGTAGTCAATAAATAGGAGTCTGATGTAGGAGTCCTTGTTTTCGAGATGCTCTAGGGATGAGTGTAGGGCCAGGGAAATGGTGTCTGATGTGGACCGGTTGCAGCGGTATGTGAATTGCAGTGGATCAAGGTGTTCTGGGAGTATGGAGGTGATGCGCTTCATGATCAACCTCTCGAAGCACTTCATTACGACTGGTGTCAGGGCTACTGGTCGGTAGTCATTGAGGGACGTTGCCTGGTTCTTCTTTGGTACCGGTATGATGGTGGTCTTCTTGAAGCAGGTGGGGACCTCGGAGTGGAGTAGGGACAGGTTAAAGATGTCCGCGAATACATCTGCCAGCTGGTCCGCGCAGGCTCTGAGTGCACGACTAGGGATCCTGTCCGGGCCCTTCGCCTTCTGAGGGTTCACTTTCAGGAAGGCCAATCTGACTTCGGAAGCTGTGATGGTGGGTATGGGTGAATTATGGCCTGCTGGGGCACTCGACAGCGGATTGTTGGTTACCTGCTCGAACCGAGCATAGAATGCATTGAGTTAATCGGGGAGGGGTGCGCTGCTGCCAGAGATACTGTTAGGCTTCGCTTTGTAGCCCGTTATGTTGTTTAGTCCTTGCCACAACCGCCGAGAGTCTGTCTGTGACTCTAGCTTGGTTTGATATTCTCTCTTGGCATCTCTGATGGCTTTGTGGATGTGCAAACTCCAGACAGTCACCCGAGGTCGAATTGAACCTAGGACCCTGGCACTTTGAGGCAGCACTGCTAATCACTGAGCCACCGTGCAATCCGAAGTTTGATACTTGTGAGGTATATCAGGATTAATGTTTGAGTTTCTCATCAAAGTTTCGTCAGTCTAACCATCCCTCCATCATAAATGCAGGAGGGTGGCTGTTTGCTGATGATTACTACAATATTCACCCTTGTTATCAAGGAAATTCATTGCCGCGTACTGTGGTATCTAGGATTGAGCTAGGATTGATCGGGTTGCACGGTAGCACAATGGTTAGCACTGTTGCCTCGTGCTGTTGGGTGAATTGGACATTCTGAATTCTCCCTCTGTGTACCCGAACAGATGCTGGAATGTGGTGACCAGGAGCTTTTCACATTAACTTAATTGCAGTGTTATTTTAAGCCTACTTATGACAAAGATTACATTTTTTTAAGGATAAGATGCCATGCAGATGCCAGATGATGACAATATCAAATAAGACAAAGCCCAACCTCTCCCCATGACTTTCAGTAAGAACGCCATAACTAAATCCTCCATCATCAACATCATGATTGCTTAGTTGCACCAACCAGAAGGAACAGGGCAGAGATTTGGACATTCAGACTTTTTACTAATTGCTAGGCTCAAAGTAAGAAATATAATTGAATACTTGCCACTAGCGGCTGCAACAGTGCTCTGGCTGGCACCATCCAAGTCAGAAGTTTGCTTGATGGTTGATGTGCCACTGAACCTAAGGGGCTGGATTCTCCCAAAATGGGATGATGCCCCCACGCCGGTGTAAAAACGCTGGTGTTTCACTCCAGCGTTTCCAATAAAAAAGAACAGTTGATTCACTCACCAGGTGGCTAGCAGGGACCCGGAGTGATTCATGGAGCTTTAGGTACGGATATGGGCCCCTGCACTTCCGGTCTGGAGTCCATGCATGTGCATGGCGACGGCCTCCAGCTGCCAAGCCGAGCGTCATGGTGGACTCGGACCATGGAGGCAGTTTTGAAATGTAGCCCCCCAGATCGGCTGCGCTCTCGAAGATCCAACCGGCCCAAATCTGTCCCCCCCCCCCCCCCCCCCCCCCCCAACCAGGGCAGTCGCGGACCACACCATCAGGAACTCGGCTGGTTGAGAGCGGAGGATCGCTGGGCAGGCCTCTGGCAAATACCCCCCAGCCGCACGGAGTACTCCACGAACACGGCGATTCTCGGTCCCAGAGAATCGGCGCAGAGTACTCCACGCACACGCCAATTCTCGGTCCCAGAGAATCGCTGGACTGGCGGGGGCCGGATTTCGGTGTGAAAGTTGATTTTCACCCCTCTCGCCAAACCCGATTTCGGCACAGGGCTGCGGAGAATCCAGATCAATATCTGGGACAGTGTGCCCATAGGATGCACTACAGTTCCGTCATTGTTATTGTTGATACCACTTCCCTTCTCCTGCAACCTATATAATCAATAATAATAATGACAACAACAGTAATGCTTTAGCAGCAAAATCACCTCCACGTTGTGCACCCAATTGATTTGGGAATACATTGATCCTTCACTGATGAAGGGATGAGAATGTTCTGGAATTCCTTACCTTGTGCAACTGTGGGAGCAGGAACAGCATGTGGATATCAGTGGTTCAAGGGAAACACCCACTGGCTTCTTGGAGCAACCAAGGATGAACAGTAAGTGTTGACTTGCCAGTGCCATCTGCATCTGGAGAAAATTCAAATATAAAATTTGAGATTGGTGTCAAATTTGGTTGAAAATGCCCAATGGTCTTGTTAATCCTTTTTGTGCATTATTTAAATCTAAACAGATTTGACTTCAATGATTATGTCTCTGCTCTAAAAACATTTAATTATTGAGGATTGAATGAGAAATTTAACATGTGGCTGACTGACAGCATTACTGCTGTTAACAGTCTTGTAGATTATTACTACAGACCACAAACTTCAGTTCCGTATTTATAAAAATGTATTTATTTTGCCATGTACATTCGTTGCAATGTTCATCACTGGAATTTAAGCTACGTTGAAAATTATACAATCTTTTGCTATTGACAATGAATTGTGTCTGCATTAAGCGTAACAAAATCTGCTCGGTCTGTTCAGTTAAATTGGAGCAAAATGTGGCTCAACATGTAATGATACACATTAAGGAAGCAATATATATTTTTAATTGTATTGTGAATTTTTGAAGATTGGATGCTTGAGTTGTGGTTGTCTATGACTGGCACTGTAATGATCCCGTCAGTTTCCAATTTTGTCCATTATTATTGCATTTTTAAAAAACACTGCAATTTGCGGCAAGAAAACACTGCAATTTGTGGCAAGGGAGACAGATGGCATGACTTGCGAATCGCCACAAATTGCTCAACAGTTTCAACCTCTTCACCTTCAATCTCTGAAAGATGGAAGCTCACTGTCAATCTCCTCCATGAGTGTCCAGGAATTTTATGCATTTGTGCTCACTGCATACAATTGATTGTAACCACCTGGGTTGGCCACTTCCCGACTTAAAATGGAGATCCACAAAGGCTGCAGGGAAATTCAGCCAACACAGGCAAAAACTAGCAGGTGCAAAGTTTCCTGTGTATTAGACTTTGCAGAAGCCCAGACAGCACCGAAACCAGCAGCCATCTGCATACTAATGAGCGATCCCCAGGTACAATTGAAACATGTAAGGTGAATAAGGCCAAGCCAGACTCCTCGGCGCCAGCAGGAGCCAAGACAAAGGAAGGCCAACGGACACTTAGGGACCGCCCAGCAATTGGGAACAGCTCCAGTATTGGAGAAATCGATCCAAGTGATCGGATCGTGGTCCAATCACTTGGAACCAGGTACAAGGTCTGCCCAAAGGGGAGGGGAAGCCCCTGGAGACTATAAAATAGAGTCCCCAAGTTCAAATCGTTCTTCTTGGCAGGGTCACTCAGCAGCGAACCAACCCTTGACAGTGAACTGCCTAGCTGCCACAACAACCAAGTAAGTCTCCAGTCAACGCACGCTACGAGATAGGCGCTCCTAGCTACCAGTCCATACCAGCTTTTGAATCCTGCAGACTCGGGACCGAACAAAAGGCCATTTGTTCCCCTGACCTGGTGGGCCAGTCCAAAGCTAAGTATAGGCCTATAGTATAGAGATAGTCTAGAAAGTAGAGTTTTATGCATGAGTAGTGAGTTACTGTGTATAATAAATGTGTATTGATTTGATTCTTACTAATTGGTGTGTTGAGTTATTGATCAGTACTTGAACCTCGTGGCAGTATCCTAAAGATACCTGGTGACTCTAGAGCAAAGGTTATAAAACAGAGCAAATTGAACCAACCAAAAGTTAGCAACATATTACTGGCGACATCTGACGGGACCCGACTTTAGAAGTGGCCTAACTGCTCCGGGAGAACCCAAAATTTGAATTAGAAATCCAATTGGGAACAGAAAACCACAAGCGTTCAAGCAGTTCTGATCAATCCTCATAATTCGGAAGTGTGTTAATGCATGCGTAACTAACAGGGCTATAAGGTAAAACTGATAGATTTTGTTGTGAAAAACTGTCGGGAGTTTGTATTCCTGAAAATAGCGAAAGCCATACCTGTAATTACAACACCGCCTTAATACTCCTCATTCCAAATTTTAAGAGAGTATTTAGAGAGGAAAGATGGCAATGCAGGCAATGCAACGCCTCATGAACCCTGAAGAATTCGTGGTCGCAGCGACCAGCAGTAGAGTAGGACAGTGTCCCGTTTGGGAAGAAGAAATCAGGAAATATCTCAAAGGGAAAGGATGGCCCCTTTGAAGTGAATTCTGTGAGAATGAGAAAACAGGACCCGGGAGTATAGGACATACTTGGTGGGAGAACCTGTCAGAGATTCATAAGAAAAGCTTGGGAAAAGCTCGCAAGCCGATGGCAATCGTGTCCTGTTTGGCACAATTGCGAGGAACAGAGGAGGTCGTTCGGATGCTCCGTAAAGAGATAGAAGGAGTACATCGAATGAGCAAGGTCGATGTAAGTGAGGTTGAGAAAGAGAACATAGAGTTGAGAAGGAAGTTCGCAGCAAAGGTCGGAGAGGTGGATGATGCCAAGAGGGCCCACTAGTCTTGTCGGGCGCACCTAAGCAGCTTCCAGACACAGTACGAAAAGGCCTATCAGGACACGCAACGTGCAGCCCTGGTAAGAGAGGAAACAGAGAAACAGGTAGAGGCATTGCAAAGGCAGTGTAGCGACCTGAAAGCAGCATTACGAGCACTCCATGCTGCCAGCACTGAGCAGAGACAAAGCTCATTAGATCACGCAAAGTGCCGGATGCAGATTGCAGAACTGCAGTCTTTGCTTTCAGTTCAGAATAGATTCCGGAGCACCTTTGGATCCCAGTTAGATGCAGAAGACGGCCCGGATTGGGAAGAATTAAATGAGACCGCGCATAGATATGTTCAGGGAACATGTGCGCAAGGAAAGCCCCAGAAGAGAAAAGCGCCCCAACCCCCCACATCGCAGATAGTTCAGGCACCAATGAACCCAGTAACCACCCACCGCACAGTCACATCGGAAGGAGACACAGAATTCCTGTACACGACCCCCTTAACCGTGACCCAATTACGGGACGCGTGCGAGAAAATCACACCGTTCCTCCCCACCTCAGACCCTCACCACTTCTTTGCCAGAGTAAAGCAGTAGGCGACCATGTACGGCCTGGACGAGCGTGAGCATGTGAAGCTCACAGTTTTGAGTTTAGACCCTTCGGTCGTAGCAGTCCTTCCCGACCCACAGAATGTAGGAGGAGGCACCCTTGCAGAAATGCACACAGCGATTCTAGACGTGATCGGCTACAACAGAGGTGACCCAGTAGAAGGCCTGAATAAGTGCAGGCAGAACAATACAGAACACCCCACAGCGTTTGCTGGATGCCTGTGGATCCATTTCACAGCAGTTTTCGGCAATTTAGACCGCGCCCATTTGTCCCAAGACGGTATGGCCAAATGGACCCGCACCCTTATCTCCCATGCCACAGAGGCAGGACAAAAAGCCTGTACCAACTATGACCCCTCAGAGGAAGCCCACAATGAGAAATGGGTTTTAAAAAGATTGTCCCGCACCTGGGAGCAATCTGTCCAAAATAAATCCGTAATTAAGAAACCCGACGAACAGCAGGCAGAGGCAGATATCCACACAGTTAAGACGCACCAGAACCCCACATAGGTAAACGAAGGAAGGAACAGCCCCCACAGAAACCACAGAAGTGTTACAACTGTGGACAATTAGGACACTTTGCACGAGAATACAATGCCCCACAAAAGCCATAGAGAGCCCAGCAGACAGGCGCTCTGAATAGGGACAGGACAAAGCCAGTCCATAGTGTAAGCACCCGTTCAGATCAAGCAGACCTGAATGGAACTGACTGACAGTATTCAGGCTCCCCCTTTGGGTCTGCGACACCCTTTGGGATAGGTCCGGCCGACCAGTAGTTGCAGCAAAGATACGGGGACAGCCCATCGAATTTCGCTGGGACACAGGAGGGTCCCGCACCACAATTAATTCCTCCACCATGTTTCAGAAAGACACGTGGCCCACTACAGCCACAATCACCCTCAGCGGCTTCACAGGCCACTCATAGCAGGGACACATCACAGCCCCTGTACCCATTCAGATTGGCAATATAACGACAAAGCACCCCATAGTTTTAGTCTATCTACCCCACACAGCAGAACACATTTTGGGAATTGACTTTATAAACTCCTACCACCTTTCATTTGATCCGGTAAACCAGTGTGTTTGGAGAATGGCAAAATCCGCAAAAGCCCCCGCAACGCTCACAATAGGTGAGTACACAAACCAGATTAGCGCAGTCGGCGAATTTTGGTTTGACCTGACCACGATTAGCACAGACAAGCAGGTTAGGGCAGCTCTGCAGAATGCGCGACCCACAAACATGACTGTGGCCGGATGACTGGTTCCGTTCAAATCACAGGACCTGACCCTAGACCCCAAAAGCAATACAGATTTCCCCAAGAGGCAGAGGGAGAAATCTGAAAAGTGATCGACAGCTTATTAGAGCAGGGCATACTCAGATCAGTAGCCTCCACTAATAATGCCCCGATTTGGCCAGTGAGAAAGCCCGATGGATCATGGCGACTGACCATCGATTACCGGGAACTCAACAAAGTCACCCCTGCAGCAGCCCCCATGGTAGCCACAAGTCCCGAGACCATGCTCAAACAGGGACTCAACTCACAATACTTTACGGTTTTGGACATCAGTAACGGATTCTGGTCCATTCCATTGGCAAAAGCGTGCCAATACAAATTTGCCTTCACTTTTAATAGTCAGCAGTACACGTGGACATGCCTTCCACAAGGATTCCTCAACTCCCCCTCCATTTTCCACCGACAGCTGGCAAATAGATTATCAAAATCTTCTCACCCCGAATGTCTGGTCCAGTATGTGGACGACCTATTACTGCAGACAGACACCAAGGCAGAGCACATCGAGCTTTTGTCTGAACTCCTGGAACTCCTACAACAGATTGGCTGCAAAGTAAACCCAAAAAAGGATCAGATTTTGGAAAACGAAGTGATATATTTGGGTACGATTATCACGCACGGTAAACTCGAGATCGAGCACAAAATAATTGACTCGATTGCCAAATTGCCCCTTCCCCAGAATGTTTCAGCCCTCCGGTCGTTTTTAGGACTGGTTGGCTACTGCCGAAACCATATTGACGGTTTCGCCAGCAAGGCAGCACCCCTCTCTGAACTCACGGATGCTTTGAAAAGAGCCCTCATTGCAGCCCCTGCACCACAAAGTCCAGACCCGCTTTCCCCCTCAAGACCCGCTTTCCCCCTATGCTATAGAGATAGCTAGCACAGACCGCACCCTTTCGGCCGTGCTCCTCCAGGAACGGCACGAACAGTTAAAACCCGTGGCTTATGCCTCCAGACTTTTAGATCCTGTGGAGCAGGGATTTTCAGTCTGTGAAAGGCACCTGCTCGCAGTTTTCTGGGCAGTTCAGTATATTTCCTACATAATCGGACTAAACACCATCACAATCCTCACGGAACACACCCCCACCCAACTTTTACTTGACAGACGACTTAAGGACGGTACAGTTAGCCAAATTAGAGCAGCTAGATGGTCCCTTCTTTTGCACGGACGGGACATCACTGTTAAAAGGACCAAGACCCACACTTTCCTAGCCGATAACCTTCAGTACCCAGGCACCCCCCATGAATATGAAATCATTTCACCGCACCACAACATGGGTCCCTTTATTGTGAAAACACCCCCCAGAAAGATACGTAGTTCATCCCCCAGCACACAGACAATTGCGAACCCTTAAGAATATATGTGGATGGATCTTCCACTGTATTAGAAGGGAAGCGCATTACAGAATGCGGCATATATGTCGAGGACGCGCAGGGACGCGCCCTAGAAGAGATCTCCTTAAAGCTACCAGGCCACTTAGGCGCGCAGGCGGCAGAACTAGCAGCCGTTGCGTATATTATAGATCACCCAGATTTCTTCCCCAGCCCAGCAGACATATACTCGGACAGTGTCTATGTCTGCAACAGCCTTACAGAATTCCTACCCCTGTGGAAAGCAAGAGGATTTGTTTCAGCAGACGGAAAGCCCCTCCCTTCAGCCCCATTGCTCCGCCACATTTTGGAGAAAGCACAGGACAGGACCTTTGGTATTGTTAAAGTTCGCAGTCACCACCGTTCCTCCCCCCCTGGAAATGTAAAAGCCGACGCACTGGCAAACGCAGGTTCCAGGCATGGATATTTTTGGACACCCCCGAAAGCGCACCAGTGAATGCAGTTCCGGTCTCGCAGACTAATATCGAGGATTTCGTGCAGGTCCAGAAGCAGGATAGCAATCTCAGGGAGATTTTAAAAGGAAAATGTACGGCACCCTATGATAGGTTTAAAAATGCACTGACCACACATAACGGTGTGGTGTTAAAAGACACCCTTTATGTGGTTCCTGAACAGGACAGGAATCAGCTTATTTGTTTATTCCATGACAGTCATGGGCATTAGGGAATTGATCCCACTACAGCCCACCTCAGGCAGCTCTGTTGGTGGCCAAGTTTAAAAGAAGACGTAACACACTACGTTGAGAATTGCCTTATCTGTGCCCAGAACAATCCGGACAGTTACGCAAAGAAGGCTCAGCTTAGTCACACCCGCCCCGTTAACAGCCCCTGGACTAACCTCCAGATTGATTTTATAGGACCATTGCCCCCTTGCAGGAATGGTTACAAGTATGTCTTAGTTGTCATAGACACATTTACAAAATAGGTAGAGGCATTCCCATCCAGACCGAACATGGCAAAGACCACCGCAAAGATCTTAACCCACCACATCTTTACAAGATGGGGACTCCCCCGCAGCATTGAATCCGACCAAGGTTCCTATTTTACGGGACGTGTCATGAAGAACGTTCTCACGATATTTGGCATTACCCAAAAATTCCACATCGCATTCCACCTCCAGTCGAGTGATATCGAGGAGAGCATGAATCGGACTCTAAAAGCCACCCTCAGAAAAATGGTCCAACAAAACAACACCACTTGGGATTCAGTCCTCCCTTTTGCGCTGATGTTTTTGAGAAATACTGTCTCAACCTCCACAGGTTACACCCCACACACTCTCATGACCGGACGTCCCATGAAATGCACAGAATTTTTATTAGGATTGGACTTGACCAGCCCCCAAGTGACGGCCCTCACACACGAGAACGCAGTCAAACAGTTAGTTGAACATGTAAAAACGGCTCAGCTAGAAGCCGCAGTAAGGTTAGGCACAAGGAGGAAACAGAGCAAGGCCTGTTTCGACAAGACAGTGCATGCAACTGAGTTTGTGGTAGGACAGCAGGTCATGCTCTCTATCTATAACCCCAGCACGTTCCTGTCACCAAAGTATTCGGGTACGTACTCCATTGCGGACAAAGTAAGCCCCTTCGTCTATAAAATTAAGTACCCCAACAGAAAGACTGTGTGGTTCCATTTTAACCAGCTTAAGGCATATGGCCCACAGTCCAACCACGCACACCACGTCATTCTCGACGCAGCAGACCACACCCCGCCCACAGCCAATGTATCCCTACCCTCCCCCAACACGTCCACCCCATCCACGGACTCGCCCTCTACTCCACCCCCGAACTCTAGACTCCGCCCCGGAACGCCCACAGACAGCAGCAGCAGAGACAGCGAGTGTGACACAGACAATAGCCACAGCACGCCTCCTTACTATCCCCATGCAACAGGCCCCACACCCAGCGAATCTGAACACGATTCGAGTGATCCCTTCCTGATCACATTCCTCAACAAACCCCACCAAAGACCTCCGCCCTACGATGACGACTCCATCCCCACAGAATTAGATACAACTTTCTGGCACCGTGACAATTCATACAGGCTCGTCCGGAACGACGAGATGGACCCCAAATCGCACCATGCAACCCTATCAGCCCTTATACATTCGAGAGTATTGCATCCGGGAGAAGATGATGACTTTGAGTCTGACTCCCAAAACGAGAACCCCTTTACGACCCTGTTCGCAACTGATAACTGAGGTGTCCAGATGATGTTTTAAAAGGAACTGCTTGAGAAAAAAAAAACGGTGTCCTTTCTGATGGAACCTGCAGCATGTTGTTCAATGTTTGTTTGTTATTGTTAAGTGTTGTTTGTACACTCGGAAGTTCCACGGCCCCACACCATATTTGTCGGCAGAAACCTATGAAAACTTGCCAGCACGCTTATCAGCAGAAACCGCTGAGAGCTTGCCGGACCCCAGTTCATAACTGCTCTTCTGGTTCAACGGTAGAACCTTTACGGCAACCCCCCCACGATGACTACATTTTTGCCCGTTCTTGTCGGTTGCTCAGGCAATGGAGAAATGGCATTGGTCTCCACCCTGCCTGAGGACCCCCCCCCTCTGGTCAGCTACGCTCGGGTAGAGCACATACGGCATTGATCACCGTCCTACCCGGGGATTCCATCCAAATCTTGCCCGTTGCGGCCCATACGCAGCTCATTTCGGCACTCTTGGTTCAAAAAGTTTTGTTTTGTTTTCAGGCAACCCTTGGATTGCCATCCCTATGCTATTTACATCCTCAAACATTTGGATGGTAAATCGCACAGCCTGCGAGACGGCTCACACTGTTTCAGTATTTTAAAGTGTGTCTTGTCCTGAAATTCGGTCTTTTAAAAAAAATATATATATTTTTAAATGAGGGAGTCACAGATAGTGACCAATTATAAAGGGAAATTGGCACTAACGGACAGACATACTAACGCACGAGATATTAACCAAATATAGTAACAGAAACTATGCTTGAAATTCCAGAACCTCCAGAGGAAGACAAAGAAGAAGACAAAGACGGAAAGATGAAAACAATCTTCATGTTCACCTGGATCTTGGCAGGATCCCTTCAGTTGCACGCGAACGTGAACCCCCTGACCCCAACCCCCCCGGCCGTTAATAATTCACTTCCCCATAGCACCCAGAGCCCAGTAACAGGCAACACCACACCATCATGGTGTGATAAACTCATAACATGGTACTCCCTTTCCTACGCAGTCGAATCCCTGTAGTCGAATCCCTATTAGCATTGGCGATATTCTGCAGCATCGTGCAGACTATCCTCATGAGGAAATGGCGAAGGAGAGCCTACCGCGCTCGCACCCCGGTATACAGGATAAGATCCCCAATGTTCGGTTATCACCAGGACTCCGAACCCCTCGATCTATAATAAAGGACATTCGTTTGCGTTCTTTTTGTAAATAAAAAAAAAAATGTGTTTCATTTACGACGGAAAGATTGTACAACCCTGTGCTTGACTGCCAAGCCAGGAAAAATGTGAATGCTGCTTTTATTTTTGTATTGTTAGGAAGTTAGTATGATTGAATGTTTGAGTGAGTGTAGTTTATTGAGGATAGTTAAAGGTATCATTTTTTAAATTTTGTAATGCATGCTTCTTTATTTTCATAGAATTTACAGTGCAGAAGGAGGCCATTCGGGCCATCGAGTCTGCACCGGCTCTTGGAAAGAGCACCCCACCCAAGGTCAACACCTCCACGCCATCCCAATAATCCAGTAACCCCACCCTACACTAAGGACAATTTATCATGGCCAATCCACCTAACCTGCACATCTTTGGACTGTGGGAGGAAACCGGAGCACCCGGAGGAAACCCACGCACACACGGGGAGGATGTGCAGACTCCGCACAGACAGTGACCCAAGCCGGAATCGAACCTGGGACCCTGGAGCTGTGAAGCAATTGTGCTATCCACAATGCTACCGTGCTGCCCCCTTTATGACATAGCACCACTTAGATTGTTAGTTAAAAATTTCTTGCATAGTTATGGTCAGAGGCCATGGAAGAGTGCTCGCTGGGTCAGGAAATGAAGACAATGCAGTTATGTGATCCTTCACGCTTCGCGTTAGGGATCACAAGAAGGAAGTGTAGCCACCTGGGTTGGCCACTTCCCGACTTAAAATGGAGATCCACAAAGGCTGCAGGGAAATTCAGCCAACACAGGCAAAAACTAGCAGGTGCAAAGTGTCTTGTGTATTAGACTTTGCAGAAGCCCAGACAGCACCGAAACCAGCAGCCATCTGCATACTAATGAGCGATCCCCGGGTACAATTGAAACATGTAAGGTGAATAAGGCCAAGCCAGACTCCTCCGCCAGCAGGAGCCAAGACAAAGGAAGGCCAACGGACACTTGGGGACCGCCAGCAATTGGGAACAGCTCCAGTATTAGAGAAATCGATCCAAGTGATCGGAACGTGGTCCAATCACTTGGAACCAGGTACGAGGTCCACCCAAAGGGGAGGGGAAGCCCCTGGGGACTATAAAGTAGAGTCCCCAAGTTCAAATTGGTCTTCTTGGCAGGGTCACTCAGCAGCGAACCAACCCTTGACAGTGAACTGCCTAGCTGCCACAACAACCAAGTAAGTCTTCAGTCAACGCACGCTACGAGATAGGCGCTCCTAGCTACAAGTCCATACCAGCTTTTGAATCCTGCAGACTCGGGACCGAATGAAAGGCCATTTGTTCCCCTGACCTGGTGGGCCAGTCCAAAGCTAAGTATAGGACTATAGTATAGAGATAGTCTAGAAAGTAGAGTTTTATGCATGAGTAGTGAGTTACTGTGTATAATAAATGTGTTTTGATTTGAATCTTACTAATTGGTGTGTTGAGTTATTGATCAGTGATTGAACTTGAACCTCATGGCGGTATCATAAAGATACCTGGCGACTTTAGAGCAAAGGTTATAAAACCGAGCAAATTGAACCAACCAAAAGTTAGCAACATGATACAGTTACTGGACATCTTCTGGACCCTCTTAATGGGGTGATTTATGGTCTGACATGCTACTCAAACTTGGAAGTGCAGAGGGTGCAGTTGAAACTTGAGTCACATTCCTGCAGATATCAAATTGTTTCTGGAGGGACACAAGTTTCAAATGGTGACTCTCCCCACTTTCTTTCAACCCCCCACCACTTCTCTTTCTGTAACTGATCTAATTCTAAGTTGCCTTGTTTCCTTTTTCAAAGTTCACTGTGGACAGAATTTTATTCTCTCTGGCATCCTGCCTGCCCCAACCCAGATGCAGTTTCATGCGGGGTGGGGAGAGACTTGTCCGAGACCCACCCTTGCTCCAATTAAGGCCCTTAAGTAGCCACTTGAAGGACCATATCCTGCCCAGCCTCAATTCTTAGGTTGGCCAGGCATGCTTATTATATCCATGAAATAAATGACCAATTCTAGCTGTAAATTATAGGGCTTACAAAATAGTGGCCCAGAATTTACTGGAGTACTTCCATTAGTTAGACTTTCCTACTGTTGGTTTAAAATGTTGACACTAGGGGCAGCACAGTGGTTAGCATTGCCTACGGCGTTGAGGACCCAGGTTTCGAATCCCGGCCCTGGGTCACTGTCTGTGTGGAGTTTGCACATTCTCCGCGTGTCTGCTTGGGTCTCACCCCCACAATCCAAAGATGTGCAAGGTAGGTGGATTGGCCATGCAAAATTGCCCCTTAATTGGAAAATATAATTGGGTACTCTAAATTTAAAATCAAAAACTGTTGACACTGCAAATTGCTGGTAGCATGAGGTCTATCTAGGGTGATTTGATATCTTGGTTTACACTATCCAAAGTACGATGCCTCATAAAATGCAGATCACAGGGTGAACGATGAACCTTTATCGTACCAATTTTACATTAATGTGAAGCAGTTCTGCCTTCTCCCCAGTGCTAGCCATACGAACATACAAATTAAAAGCAGGAGTAGGCCATTCGGTCCCTCGAGCCTGCTCTGCCGTTCAATGAGGCCATGGCTGTTCTGATTGTAACTTCAACTCCACACTCCTGCCTGCCTACAATAACCTTTCACCCCCTTGTTAATCAAGAATCGATCTAGATCTGCCTTAAAAATATTCAAAGATTCTGCTTCCTTTGCCTTTTGAGGAGGGGAGTTCTCTAGGTGCTTAATCACCTGAGGAAAAAAATCCTCATCGCTGTCTTTAATGAGCTATCCCTTATTTTTAAACAGTGACCCCTAGTTCTAGATTCTCCACAAGAGGAAATATCCTTTCAACATCCACCATGTCATAATAACCAATATAGTGCAAATCAGTTGTCCTGACTCCAAAATAAGATGACTTTTAGAGGAATTTTGCTCCACTCTTAAGAAGTTTACTCCATTTCGCTGTTGTGTTAACAGAATGCTAATTATGGGTTCACGATGCATTACTCTAAGGCACAAAATCCTTCCAGCAGTTTGAAACTGCGACCTTTATGCAAATAATTTTACAGGATGCAGTTCATTCACTTAGCTGCATACAGGATGTGTGACTCACACAAAATGCCATTGAAATTAGCGGGCAGAGCCAAAGTGTGTTAAATTTTATGACTTTATAGAGGCATAACTCAGAAATTATGATTAAAACAAATCAATTTTTATTTTGTAAACTTTAGAAATGAAAAATGTTGTTACATTACATGAGATAGAAGTGTTGTTTTTGTTGTATGGAGTAAGGAACATTCTTAAATAAGGTTACTTTCTCTGTCTCTGTGACTGCCTCTTTACAAATAGAAATGGATTGGTTATGTATTTTGAACTTTTGTTTTTCAAACAAATTTCTTTTGTTTTTCAAACAAATTTCTTTTGTTATTCAAACAAATTTCTTTTGGTTTTCAAACAAATTTCTAGCAGTCATAGCTTTCATTTCTATCTCAAAAAAAATGTCTGAATTGGGTCTGAAAAGAGTGCCTAAGGCTTGCATGATATTTATTGACACTTTTACTTTTCAGATTTAAGATTTTACTACCTCATGAAAATTTGTGCGAACCTCTTTGCTGCGGGGAGCCGGATGTTCTTGTAAACTTTACAACAACATTTCCGAGTGGATTTTTAAGACTAAGCATGCCTGCAATTAGACGGCTCTTAAGAAGACGTTATTTGCCCTGGAAACTTGTGCTTGTAGCTCTTGTGTTTATCACGTTTGTATTTCTGATGCATAGGGAAGTAGTTGGGACTACTACACAAGAGCCATGGCTGAAAGAAATGGCAGTAAAGAAGGACAAAGTGTTGTACATGATGATGGGAGCAGTGAACAATCTAAGAGACTCGATTCCAAAAATGCAGATAAGAGCACCTATCAGACAGCAAGACTCCACGGATGTCAGAAAACCCTGTTTGCCAGGATATTACACAGCAGTAGAACTCAAACCCTCCATGGAGCGGCCACCTGAGAATCCAAATGCCCCTGGAGCTTCAGGGAAGCCGTTTCATACTGATAATCTCTCCCCAGAGGAAAAGAAGGAAAAAGATCAAGGAAATGAGAAACACTGCTTCAATGCTTTTGCAAGTGATCGAATTTCTTTACACAGAAGCCTTGGACCTGATACACGACCACCTGAGTATGTTTATATTTGCACCAGATTTCAAGTAATCCATTACTTTTGAATTATGGTTTACTTCTTTATATTTAATGATAAGACATTTCAATTTGAATTTGATGGTAGTATTCACATTTAAAAGCAATTTAAATATTTTAATTTGTAAGATGAGCATGTGCATCAATGCTTTTAGGGAATGATATTGCAGTTTTAGCATCATTGCCAGTTTAACATGGATTTTGCAGTGTAAATCAGGAGGCAGAACCCAACCTAATTCCAGTGATATGGGCTAAAGTTCTCCGGGAAGGGTAATGTTCCAGCACTTTGGTTCACACTGCATGAAGTGTAAATCCAGTGCAGACTTAGATTGGGCTGAAAACTTTGATATCATAATTTAAATGGTTAAAATACCTTGTTTTCCATATGTTTACATTCCTATCTTTGGAAGGCCACTCTGACCATGCATGTGTCCAGAGATATGAAGAACTTTCCCATAAAGTTCCAGCTGATCGGAGCCATAACTGGTTTCTGGCTGAGTACAAGCTGAACTACCACAACTAGTCTTGGACTGATGACTGCAGTTAAATGCAATCGTGTATATCCCTTTAATGTAATTTGATTGTCTATTAAAGATCTGTAGAAGTTCAGAAATAGTGTATGTCATTTGATTGAGTGACCCATTTAATGCTATTTATAAAGATTTCTTAGCAACTCAGTTCAAAGAAACATTTTATTGTTGAGTTGGATTTCTAATGTAAACCATTAAACAAAAGTAATTTATTTACACATTGCAATAATGAAGCATTATAATTTGCGTAAAATTTTAATGCACTTTTTAAATAAAAATTTGTCCATTTCAGCAAAATGTTATATTTTATCCCTGCTATGAATGTAGACAAATTATGAACTATAAGGACCTTTCTTATGGCATTGTTATTGTACAGTAACAGCATATTTAGACTTGAAAGTTTGCATATATAAATTCAATAAGGTGTTATATTTTCTTAAAACATCCAAAAATAATGTACTCCTGAATAAATATTATTTTCATTAGTATAAAAGTCCTAACATTGTCTTTAGAATAAATATAAAGCTATCCAGTACTGAATTGTAGCTGATTCATAGTGTTTTTTTATATTAGAGAGAAAGAGAAGTTTGGCTGCAGAATAATTTGTTCTGGTCGTAAAAGTAGGTAGTGCACAATTGGTTTTACACTGAGCTTCACAAATATCAGTAAACTTGTTTATTTCTAATAGTTGTATAGAATAATGACAATTTAATTTAATTGGAACCTATCCTGAATTGCTTACCTGCTATTCTGAAGGCTTCCAATGAGAAATTAACAAGTAAATGAGCCACTGTTGAGCAACATATGTAGAGTTTGCTTCAGAACCAGATACACTAAACATTGAATGCAAGAGTTTGATCTTTTCCTGTAGCTGTGCTAGATATTTAAGAAAGAGTAAATTAGATAAAGACTCTAACTAATAAATATGTAGTCAAAAATAACATTTTTATCTTCAAAATCCTTATGAAATGTTTTCTGTCTAGATGTATTGAACAGAAATTTAAGCGATGTCCTCCCCTACCTACTACTAGTGTGATTATAGTGTTTCACAATGAAGCTTGGTCTACACTACTCAGAACTGTTTTCAGTGTAATGCATACTTCGCCCGCTATATTTTTAAAAGAGATAATTATGGTGGATGACGCAAGTACAGATGGTAAGTACAAACTACCATCAAGAATTTTCTTTCATATGAGTTATTAATTGAAGTTTTTTTTGGTATCTATTCCATAATTTACACAAGTATGTGTGGCGAACGTAGCCAAACTTCAGTTTCTCAAATACTATTTGAGTATAATTTTGAAAAGATTTTAACCTACTGAGTATGTCCTGAAAATGTGAGTGAATACTAATTTTTCATAAGTGGTCACATCAATTTACTTAAAATATTATATACATTAGCATGGGAAGCTTTTGCATTTCCCTTGTAAGAAAAAATATTGTGAAAATGGATCAGTTTATAATGAAAACCAATTCTGGCTAATATTCCAGGTTAATCGTGACCATTTTATATCTATTCAGACATTGGGTAATCATGAGTGTATTGATTTCTTTCCATACATGTTTAAATGAAGAAACAACTTTGGATATAGATCAAATGTCTTTGCTCAATGCTTAAGGATTACATTATGACTTTTATTTAATATTTTACAATTCATTATGAAAATGAACATTGAAATAACTGCATTGAAAATGTACGGTAACAAATATTTCTATCTGCAGATTACTTAAAAGATCAATTAGATAATTATGTGAAGCCATTTCAAATAGTTAAAGTTGTTCGTCAGCAGGAAAGGAAGGGGTTAATTACTGCAAGATTGCTAGGAGCCTCAATCGCGACAGGAGATGTTCTGACCTTCTTGGATGCCCACTGTAAGTTGACTAGTTTTGACTTTTAGCGAGTGATTGATCGTAACAATTTTGTGAATAATAATCATAAGCATTACCTTTTAGATCTAAGTAAGTAAGTTAGCCCTTGAAGTACTAACAAATAGTCATGAACGGGTATCAAATAGTTGTGAATGGGTATGATCTAGTCGGGAATACAGAGACATGCCTGCAGGGTGACCAGGGATGGGAACTGAATGGAATGTCTAGGGGTACTCTGTATTTAGGAAAGACAGACAAAGAACAAAGATGAATACAGCACAGGAAGAGGCCCTTCGGCCCTCCAGGCCTGTACCGGTCATGATACCAACTTTTGCCAAAACCCTCAGCATTTCCTTGTGCCGTATCCCTCTATACACATCCTATCCATGTGTTTGTCAAGATGCCTTTTGAACGCCGTTAATGTATCAGCTTCCACAACCTCCCCTGACAATGCGTTCCAGGCACTCTCAATCCTCAGCGTAAAATACCTGCCTCGCATGTCTCCTCTAAACTTTGCCCCACGGACCTTAAATCTATGCATCCTGGTGACTGACCCCTCCACCTTGGGAAAGAGTGCCTACCCATCCATGGGATCAGAGGTGAGGTGGTAAGATGGATGCAGAACTGGCTCGGTCACAGAAGGCAAAAGGTTGCAGTAGAAGGGTGTTTTTCTGAATGGAGGGTCATGACTAGTGGTGTTCCACAGGGATTTGTGCTTGGGCCTCTGCTGTTTGTAGTGTACATAAACGATTTTGAGGAAATGCCCCTTTGAGGAAATATCCATGCGCCTCATAATATTGTAGACCTCTATCAGGTCACCCCTCAACCTCCGTCTTTCTAATGAAAACAGATTGAGTCTATTCAGCCTCTCCACATAGCTAACACCCTCCAGACCAGGCAACATCCTGGTAAACCTCCTCTGCACCCTCTCCAGAGCCTCCACATCCTTCTGGTAGCGTGGTAACCTGAATTGTGTGCAATATTCCAAGTGCGGCCTTACCAAGGTTCTATTCAACTGTAGCATGACTTGCCAGTTTTTATACTCTATGTCCTGTCCAATGAAGGCAAGTATTCCGTATGTTTTCGTGACTACCTTGAACACTTGTGTTGCCACCTTCAAAGATCTGTGGACATGCACGCCCAGATCTCTCTCATTTGCTATATTTCGAAGAGTTTTGCCATTTATGGTATATTACCCCACTATGTTAGGCCTACCAAAATGCATTGCCTCACATTTGTCTGGATTAAACTCCATTTCTCTGCCCAAGTCTCCAACCTATCTATGTTCTGCTATATCTTCTGACAATCCTCAACACTATCTGCCACTCCACCAACCTTGGTGTCTTTCGCGAACTTACTAATCAGACTGACTACATTTTCCTCAAAATCGTTTATGTACATTACAAACAACAGAGGCCCAAGCACAGATCAATATTGAACACCGCTAGTCATAACCCTCCATTCAGAAAAATGCCCTTCTACTGCTACCTTTTGCCTTCTGTGACTGAGCCAGTTCTGTTTCCATTTTACCACCTCACCTCTGATCCCGTGTGACTTCACCTTTTGTACCATGAGGCACCTTATCAAAGCCTTTACTGAAGTCCATGTAAACAACATCCACCGACCTCCCCATATCAATCATCTTTGTCATCTCCTCAAAAAACTCGATCAAGTTAGTGAGGCACGACCTCCCCTTCACAAAACCATGCTGTCTATCACTTATGAGTCCATTTATTTCCAAATGGGTATAAATCCTGTTGCTGAGAATTCGCTCCGATAATTTACCTACAACCGACGTGAGGCTCACCGGCCTATAGTTTCCTGGATTTTCCCTGCTACCTTTCTTAAACAGCAGTACCACATTAGCTATTCTCCAGTCCTCTGGGATCTCCCCTGTAGCCAATGAGGATACAAATATGTCAAGGCCCCAGCAATTTCGTCCCTTGCTTCCCTCAGTATTCTGGAGTAAATCCCATCTGGCCCAGGAAACTTATCTATCGTAATATCTTTCAAATGACCCAATGCCACCGTCTTTTCGATGTTAATATGATCCAGACTGTCCACACACCCTACCCAAGGATCATCTTCCACATCTTCGGGCAGCACGGTAGCATAGTGGTTAGCACTATGGCTTCACAGCGCCAGGGTCCCAAGTTTGATTCCCGCTTGGGACACTGCGGAGTCTGCACGTTCTCTCCATGTCTGCGTGGGTTTTCTCCGGGTGCTTCGGTTTCCTCCCACGGTCCAAAGATGTGCAGCTTAGGCGGATTGGCCATGATAAATTTCCCTTCGGTTAGATGGGGTTGCTGGGTTATAGGGATAGGGTGGAGGTGTGGGCTTAAGTGGGGTGCTCTTTCCAAGAGCCGGTTCAGACTCGATGGGCCGAATGGCCTCCTTCTGCACTGTAAAATCTATGATCTATGAAAGTCTCTTTCTTTGGTTAACGCTGATGCAAAGTACTCCTTTAGTACCTCGCCCATTTCCTCTGGCTCAACACATAGATTCCCCCTCTGTCCTTAAGTGGTCCAATCCTTACCCTGGCCCCCCCTCTTGTTTTTTTACACATGAATAAAAAGCTTTGGGATTCACCTTAATCTTACTTGCCAAGGATTTTTCCTGATCCCTTTGAGCCCTTCTAATTTCCTGCTTCTGTACCTTTCTACTTTCTTTATTCTCCTCAAGGGTTTTGACTGTCCCCACCCTTCCAGTATCCTTTTTCTTTTTGAAATATCCCTCGTTATCCAAGGCTCCCTAAATATCCCATACTTATCCTTCATTCCCTCAGCAACGTGACTTTCCTGAATCCTAATCAACTGTCGTTTGAAAGACTCCCACATGTCCGATGTTGATTTGCTACCCAACAGCCGCACCCAATCTAAATTCTTCAACTCCTGTCTAACGTTATTGTAATTTGCCTTTCCCCAGATGAGCACCTTAAGGAAAAGGTGATAGGGTTGCATTGCTGGTTAAGGAGGAAATTAACACAATAGTGAGGGAGGATATTAGCGCCGACAATCCGGAATCTGTCTGGGTAGAGCTGAGAAACAGCAAGGGGCAAAAAACCTCAGTGGCCGTCATATATAGACCCCCGAACTGCAGTGATATTGTTGGGAATGGCACTAAACAGGAAATTAGAGATGCATGTGATAAAGGAACAACTATAATTATGGGTGATTTTAATCTGCATATAGGTGGAAAAATCAAATTCGCCACAGTACCATAGAGGAGGAATTCCTGGAATGTATGCTGGATGGTTTTCTGGATCAATATGTTGAGGAGCCAACTAAACCTAGTTGGCCATCCTGGCTGTGTACTGTGTAATGAGAACAGAATCATTGGCAATCTAGTTGTGCGAGAGCCCTTGGGGATGAGCGACCATAATATGGTAGACTGTTTAAACAAAATGGAGTGTAAAGACGTTGATTCTAAGACTAGGGTCCTGAATCTTAACAAAGGAAACTATGATAAAATGAGGCGTGAGTTGGCCATGATCGATTGGGGAATGTTACTTAAAGGGATGGCAGTGGATTAGGCAATGGCAAACATTCAAAGAGCGCATGGAGGAACTGCAACAATTATTTATTCCTGCCTGTCACAAAAGTAAAACGGGAAAGGTGGTCAATCCAGGACTTACAAGGGAAATGAGCGATAGTATTTGATCCAAGGAAGCAGCATATAACTTGGCCAAAAAAACAATAGGTCTGAGGATTGGGAGCTGAATAGAATTCAGCAAAGAAGGACTAAGGGATTGCTTAAGAAGGGGAAATAGAGTATGAAAGTAAACTTGCAGGGAGCATAAAAACTGACTGTAAAAGTTTCTATAGGTATGTGAAGAGAAAAAGATTGGTGAAAACAAATGTAGGTCCCTTGCAGTCAGAAACAGGGGAATGGAATAGGGGACAAAGTGATAGCTGAGCAATTAAATACATGCTTTGGTTCTGTCTTCACAAATGAGGACACAAATAAGATACCAGAAATGTTGGGGGATGCAGGGTTTAGTGAGAAGGAGGAACTGAAGGTGATCAATATCAGTAGAGCAATGGTGTTGGGGAAATTGATGGGACTGAAGGCTGATAAATCCCCAAGGCCTGAAAATCTACATTCCCAGGTACTGAAGGAGCTGGCTCTAGAAATAGTGCATGCATTGGTGGTCATCTTCCAGGATTCTATAGACTGCGGAACAGTTCCTGCAGATTGGAGGGTGGCTAATGTAACTCCACTGTTTAAATGGGATGCCGAGAGAAAGCAAGGAATCATAGACCAATAAACCTGACATCAGTAGTGGGGAAAATTTTAGAATCCTTTCAAAGATTTTATAGCAGAGCACTTGGACAACAGTGGTTGGATTGACAGATTCAGCATGGATTTTGAAGGGGAAATCATGCTTGACAAATCTACTTGAATTCTTTGAGGATGTAACTAGTAGAATTGATGAAGGGGAGCCAGTGGATGTGGTGTATTTGGACTTTCAGAAGGCGTTTGACAAAATCCCGCATAAAAGATTAGCGTGTAAAATTAAAGTGCATGGGATTGGGGTAGTGTATTGAGATGGATAGAAAACTGGTTGAGGGCAGCACAGTGGTGCAGTGGTTAGCACCGCTGCCTCACTGTGCCGAGGTCCCAGGTTCGATCCTGGCTCTGGGTCACTGTCTGTGTGGAGTTTGCACATTCTCCCCGTGTTTGCGTGGGTTTCACCCCCACAACCCAAAGATGCGCTGGGTAGATGAAATGGCCACGCTAAATTGCCCCATAATTGGAAAAAATGAATTGGGCACTCTAAATTTATATTAAAAAAAGAAAAATGGTTGGCAGACAGGAAACAAAGAGTAGGAGTTAATGGGTCTTTTTCGAATTGGCAGGCAGTGACTAGTGGGGTACCACAGGGATCAGTGCTCGGACCCCAGCTATTCAAAATATATATCAATGATTTAGATGAGGGAACAAAATGTCATATTTCCAAATTTTCAGGTGACACCAAGTTGGGTGGGAGGGTGAGCTGAGAGGAGGATGCAGAGATCCTTCAGTGTGATTTGGACAAGTTGTGTGAGTGAGCAAATTAATGGCAGATGCAGTATAATTTGGATAAATGCGAGTTATCCACTTTGTTAACAAAAACAAGAAGGCAAACTATTATTTGAATGGCCATAAATTAGGAGACGGGAACGTGCAATTAGACCTTGGTGTCCTCGTACAACAGTCACTGAAGGTAAGCATGCAGGTGCAGCAGGCAGTAAAGATGGCAAATGGTATGCTTGCCTTTATTGCGCGAGGATTCGAGTACAGAAGCAGAGTTGTCTTGCAGCAATGTTACAGTGTCTTGGTGAGGCCACACCTGGAATATTATGTGCAGTTTTGGTCTCCATATCTGATGAAGGATGTTCTAACTGCAGAGAGAATGCAGCAAAGGTTTACAAGGCTGATTCCTGGGATGGCAGGACTGACCTATGAGGAGAGATTTAATCGGTTAGGATGGTATTCACTGAAGTTCAGCAGAATAAGGGTGGGATCTCATACAAACCTATAAAATTCTAACAGGACTGGTCAGGGTAGATGCAGGAAGGATGTTCCTGATGGTGGGTGTGTCCAGAACCAGGGGGCACAGTCTGAGGCTACGGGGTAGACCATTTAGGATGGAGATGAGAAATTACTTCACCCAGAGAGTCCAAAACATTGTATGGTTTCAAGAAGCAGTTAGATACAGCAGTTGGGGCAAAGGGGATTAAAGGATATGGGGGAAAGCAGGATTAGGCTATTGAGTTGGATGATCAGCCATGATCATAAAGAATGGAGGAGCAGGCTTGAAGGGCAGAATGGCCTCTTTCTGCTTTATTTTTTCTCTTTTTGTTTCGTTTAAACCTCATTAAAGAGTGCACAACCTCAGATTGGTTTCTATTGTACAAATATATACATACATCAGAATTAGGAGCAGTTGTAGGCCCCTTGGCTCTCAATATGATCATGGTATGTACCTCTTTCCCCCCCCCCCCTCACCACCACCAAATCTAACTGTCTTTGCCTTAAAACTGTTCAAAAACTTTGCTTCCACTCTCTTTTGAGGAAGAGAGTCCCAAAGGCTCTTGAGTCTAGAAAACATTTCTCCTCATTTCTAAAATGAGTGATCCTTTATTTTTAAACAATAATCCTAAATGCTAATTTCTCCCACACGAGGAAACCACTTCTTCACATCTACCCTGTCAAGACCCCTCGGGATCCTGTTTGTTTCAATCAAGTCCCCTCTTACTCTTCTAAACTCCACTGGATACAAGCCTAACATGTCCAAACTTTTCTCATAAGACAACCCACCGATTCCTGATATTAGTCTAGTAAACCTTCTCTCAATTGCTTTTAAAGCATTTACATCTTTCCTTAAATAAGGAGACCAATGCTGCACACACTACTCCAGATGTGGTCTCATTAATGCCCTGTACAACTGAAGCATAACCTCCCTACTATTGTATTCAATTCCCCTTGCAATGCACTACAACATTCTATTAGCTTTCCTAGTTACTTGCAGTATACTAGCTTTTATAAGGCCTTGAAGGAGTCCTCACCGAGTAGTTCAAAAAAACACAAGACAATTAGACCATGATAGATGCTTACTGGGTCTGCCTTGCCGGTGCCAAACTGGCTGGCTTTATATATCATACAACTATACATTGTTTAGAGGTCCCTTGTCCCTTTTAAAGAGGGAGCTCGTATTTTGCAAGGTTCACTGGGAAGTTAATTGTTCCCACCCCGTAAGACCCTTGCGGTTATAACACTAGCCTTTTGTGATTCATGCACAAGGACACCCAGAATCTCAAATCTCTGCAATCTCTCACTATTTAGACAATATGCTTTTTTATTCTTCTTGTCAAAATGGACAACTTCACATTTAACCACATTATACTCCATTTGCCAGATCTTTGCCCACTCATGCAATCTATCCATCTTGATTTGTATGTCTTCACAACTTACTTTGCTACTTTTCTTTGTGTTGTCAGCAAATTTAGCAATCAAAACTTCAGTCCCTTGATCCTATTTATTTATACAAATTAAACAAAATTGAAGCCAAAGCATTGACCCCTGTGGCACACCACTCGTTACATCCTGAAAACTACAAAAGATCCATTTATGCTTATTCTGTTTCCTGCTAGATAGACAATTTTCTATCCATGCCAATATGTTACCCCTACACCATGAGCTTTTATTTTCTGCAATAACCTTGATGCGGCACCTTATGAAATGCCTTCTGGAAATCTAAGTAGAGCATCCAGCCCTGGATGGAACATTCAGTCCAAGTGCCCTGCTCGAATATCTTTAATAGTAACCTCTAACATTTTCCCTATGACTGATGTTAAGCTAACTAGGCTGCAGTTTCAGGCTTTCTGTTGCCCTTTTTTTGAATAAAGGAGTTACATTTGCGATTTTCAAATCCAATGGAACCATCCCTGAATCTAGGGAATTTTGGAAAATTAAAACCAATGCATCAACTATCTTACCAATTACTTCTTTCAAGACCCAAGGATGAGGTTAATCGGGACCCCAGAGGATTTGCCAGCCCACAGCTCCAGCAATTTGCTCCGTACTACTTCCTTGGTGATTGTAATTTTCTTCCATTTCCTGATTTATACCAAGTCTGGGGTGTTACATGTATCCTCTCTCTCTCTCTCTCTCTCTCTCTATGTCTATCTTCAAAATGAGATATCATAATATTGTCACTTTTCTTTCAGACTGTCCATCCAGTGACCTACCCTGCTTTTGGAGCTAAATTCAAAAACCACCATGATGACTAGGACATTGAAATTCTGTTAATTAAATAAGTCTGGAATAAAAAGTAGCTAGAATATGTAATGGTGATAATAAAACTCCTGGATTATCACAAAAATCCATCCGGTTCACAAATATCATTTAGGAAAGGAAATCTGCTGTCCTTACAAAATGGCAGATACCAGTCCCATTGCAATTTAGTTGTCTCAACTGAAATGGTCCAGCAAGCTACTCAATTGAATAGTGATGGGCAATAAACACCAGCTTTGCCAGCGATGCTCATCTGAATGAACATGGAAAAGTTAAATTGCCTCCAGGTCGGAACATTTAGAGTCACACTGCGCCACTATAGTTAGCAGCTCAGAGTCTAACTACTCTTGAGTGAAGTGACCCTAAATATTACATATGAGCGGTTGAGGGTAAAAACAATGACAAACAAAATTAATTATTTGAAAATAAACTGAATTTATGATTTACTTAATTGACGACAGTTACTTTTAGTCTAATCATCACTGCTACTTGACCACTGCTAATAGAAACAGTGGCCAAGCCATGAGGAAGATGTCAGAAAAAAACCTTATCCATAAGAGATCAAATGCAAACGTTTATCGAATTACATGTCTTTTTGTTAATTTAACCCAGAAGGGATGTATGTGCATTATATATAACAAGTTTCCTCCTTTTCTCCCCAAATGCTTTACACAGATCATATAAGAATTCTCTTTTTATTGATTCTATTTTCCAACTTGTTAATTTCTCAATGTGTATAATGTGTAACATGTGTATACATCATATTAAATAGTGAATATTTTTAGAGGAAAACCAAGCATTTAAATATTTTGCTATTCATTAAGAAACCTACAGAGAGCAGTGAAGCTAATTGGGGTGTAAAAATTATTTATTTGATTGATATTCTAATATTGCATAAAATGCAAGTTATGCCTAGTCAATTGGAATTATTTGTATTCTGCTGATATCTTACTAGACAAACGCTACACAATCTTTAATCTGATCTAAATTCTTTTCCTGTTAGGTGAATGCTTCAATGGTTGGTTGGAGCCTTTATTGAACAGAATAGCTGAAAATTATACAGCTGTGGTGAGCCCTGATATCTCCAGCATTGACCTCAATACATTTGAAGTGGTGAAACCAAATCCATACGGACAAAATCATAATAGGGGTAATTTTGACTGGAGTCTCTCATTCGGATGGGAACTCCTTCCTGACCATGAGAAAAAAAGGAGAAAAGATGAAACTTACCCCATCAAGTAAGTTCACATTTTCAAAATACTAGAGTAACAATTATATTAACAAACAAGAACTATAAGAAATATTCTGATATATATTCATCAATCTCTCATTGCATTGCACAAAGGAAATCGAGATCTTGATTACAAAATGACAACAGTGACCATAAACCAGTAGATAATAGAAATTTACTGTATAATTAAAAACAAACTGAATAAATTGGAAAACACAATTCCCAGCAAAAGGGCACAATTGGTTTTGTTTATCAGCGCACATTTCTTTTTTTAATTATAAATTTAGAGTACCCAATTCATCTTTCCCAATTAAGGGGCAAATTAACATGGCCAATCCACCTACCCTGCACTTTTTGGGTTGTGGGGGTAAAACCCACGCAAACACTGGAAAATGTGCAAACTCCACACGGCAGCACACATTTCTAAGGAAAATGGACACTAGAAGTATATAGGACACAAGGATGACTTTGTGGACTTTTTAGAACATTATAGAAAGAAATTAATACTGACCGCCATTGAATAAATTGATAGTGTTGGAAAAGTAATAGAGTGATAGGTACAACAAAAAGTGCAGTTTATTAATGGAACAGCAAGTAGGAGGAAAATAATAAGCTATTGAAACCGGAGTACACTTGAAGGAACAAGTGCAAAGGATGGTGGTCAATAGTGAATCTAAAACTTAGTAGAATACTAGGTGCAAGTGAATTAATAGAGTAGTGGGAAAGGGGGATACCAGAGAACGAATCCATTATTGGCAAAGTGGTAATATAGATTTTATGAATATTAATGTTGAATAACCATAGCAATTGCATATAAACAATTATTTTTGATAGCACAATTTCAAATTCTATTTAGGAGCTTTTTGCATTTATAAAAACACGTTTGAGTTGCATTGTTGGAGATATTACAGAGCTCAGCTTAATAATAATAATATGGTTTTGCTTTTTAAAAAAATGTTCCATCTTATGACTGTAAAGGTGGCCCGATGGTGTCAGTGCTATAGGAACCAGGGGGTCCACTTCCAGGGACATCCTATACTTTATTGCGTATTACTTGCTTTCTTTGCTGTCACAAATGCATAACCTTGCACTTCTCTGGAGTATATTTACTTTGCTACCATTTTGCCCACCTATCCACTCCATTTATATCTTCCTGCAGTCTACAACTTTCTTCCCCACGATCAAAAACACAGCAACATTTTTGTACCATCCACAAACGTCTTAATGCTGCCCTCTGCATTAAAATCAGATCCTTTGATTATTTGCCTGCGGAACCTCACTGGAAACAACATTCCCGGTGAGGCAATCCGGCAGGGCCCCAACCTGCAGCAGCTCCCGGCCCATCCAAGATGGCTGCCATCACCCCCCAACAAGCCAGTTAATAATCTTTGTTCCAAAACAAAGGAACCTACACCATCAGAACAACCTTCACGCACCCCGCCACAACCCCAACAAAACAAACCCAATAAACCTAAAACAAAACCCGACAATGCTGGACAATCACAGCAGGTCTGACAGCATCTGTGGAGAGGGAAGGAAGTCTGGATGACTCTTTGTCAAAGCTATTACCCATGTTCAATTTGTACCCTGAAAACTGGCCAAATCCGCATAAGATCTGCATAATCTCTTCTATCCCCCCTAACCGGTCAGAAATATACAGGAGTAGGTCATCTGCATATAACGGGACCATGTGTTCCACCCCCCACCCCCGGACTAGCCCCTTCCATTCCGTTGACGCTCTCAGCGCCATCGCCAATGGCTCTATGCCAAGGCAAACAACAGTGTGGAGAGGGAACATCTTTGCTTTGTCCCCCGGTGCAGTCAAAAGTAGTCCGAAGTCACCCGGTTCGTCCGCACACTCTCAACCGGTGCCTGGTACAGCAACCGAACGCAGTCAACAAAGCCCTACCCAAACCGTCCCAGGACCTCCCACAGATAATTCCACTCCACCCGGTTAAAAGCTTCTCCGTGTCCATAGCGACCACTACCTCCACCTCCCTCCCCTTGGAGGGCATCATGATTACATTCAAGAGCCTTCTAACGTTGACCGTTAACTGCCTGCCTTTGACAAACCCCGTCTGGTCATCCCCTATCACCCCCGGAACGCAGTCCTCTATCCTCGAGGCCAGAATTCTGCGTCTACATCTAGTTGGGAGATTGGTCTTTGTGATCCACATTGACTGGGTCCTTCTCCCACTTCAGGATCAATGAGATCGAGGCCTGTGATATTGTTGGGGGAAGAACACCTCGCTCCCTTGCAATGGTGGACAATTAAACAACTCACTGGAGGAGGAGGCTCCACAAATATCCCTATCATCAATGATGGAGGAGCCCAGCACATATGTACAAAAGACAAGGCTGAGGCATTCTCAACAATCTTCAGCCAAAAGTGTTGAGTGGATGATCCATCTCAGTCTCCTCCGGAGGTCTCTTCCGGAGATCACAGATGTCAGTCTTCAGCCAATACGATTCACTCCATGTGATATCAAGAAACGGCTGAAGACACTGGATACTGCAAAGGCTATTGGTCCTGACACAAATCCAGCAATAGTACTGAATGCTTGTGCTCCAGAACTTGCCACACCCCTAGCCAAGCTGTTCCAGTACAGCTACAACATTGGCATCTACCCAGCAATGTGAAAAGTTGCCCGGGTGTGTCCTGTACACAACAAAGAGGACAAATCCAACCCAGCCAATTACCGCCCTATCGGTCTACTCTCCATCATCTGCAAAGTTACCGAAGGAGTCATCATCAGTGCTATCAAGCGGCACTTACTCAGCAATAACCTGCTTGGGTTCCACCAGAGGCACTCGGCTCCTGACCTCATTACGCACTTGGTTCAAATATGGACAAAAGAGCTGAATGCTAGAGGTAAGGTGAAAGTGACTGCCCTTGACACCAAGTCAGCATTTGACTGAGTATGGCATCAAGGAGCCCAAGCTAAACTGAAGTCAATGGGAATTAGGGAAACTCTCTGCTGGTTGGAGTCATACCTGGCACAAAGGAAGATGGTTGTGGTGGTTGGAGGTCGATCATCTCAACTCCAGGACATTACTGCAGGAGTTCCTCAGGGTAATGTCCTAGACTCAACCATCTTCAGCCTTCTTCATCAATGACCTCCCTTCCATCATAAGATCAGAAGTGGGGATGTACGACTGCACAATGTTCAGCACCATTCGTGATTCCTCCGATAATGAAGCAGTCCATGTCCAAATGCAGCAAGACCTGGACAATATCCAGGCTTGGGCTGACAAGTGGCAAGTTACATTCATGCCCCACAAGTGCCAGGCAACACCATCTCCTATGCCGCTCCTTGACATTCAATGGCTTTACCATCACTGAATCCCCCACAATCAACATTCTGGCGGTTGCCATTGATTAGAAACTGAACTGGAGTAGCCACATTAATACTGTGGCTATCAGGGCAGGTCAAGGACTAGGAATCCTCCCAACAAGTCACTCACCACCTGACCCCCCCACCCCCCTCCAAGCCTGTCCACCATCTATATGGCACAAGTTAGGAGTGTAATGGAATACTCTCCACTTGCCTGGATGCGTGCAGCTCTAACAACACTCAAGAAACTCGACACCATCCAGGATAAAGCAGCCCACTTGATTGCTCCCCTTCCACAAACATTCAAACCCTCCGCCACCGACGAACAGTGGGACCCATGTGTAGCATCTACAGGATGCACTGCAGTAACTCACCAAGGTTTCTTGGACAACACCTTCCAACCTCACGACCACTACCATCTAGAAGGACAAGAGCAGCAGATACCTGGGAACCCCATCACCTGGACGTTCCCCTCCAAGTCACTCGCCGCCCTGATTTGGAAATATATCACCACTCCTTTACTCACTGGGGCAACATCCTGGAGCACTCTCACTAACAGCATAGTGAGTGTACACCTCCGGACTGCAGCGGTCAAGAAGGCAAATAACCGCCACCTTCTGAAGGGCAGCTAGGGATGGGCAATAAATGCTGGTCTATCCAGCGACGCCCACATCCTGTAAATTAATTTACAAAAAACTCAGATATTGGGGAAGAGAAGTTTGCAGGTTCGACTGGGGAGAGTGTGCCTTTGTTCCCAGTGCCTTAATTGATGCTGGGTGGGCTGTCTGCTTTAGTCTTATTCATCAGGTCAGTTTGAGCGACTTACTGGACCATTTCTGAATTAGGCACATTGCCTTGGGTCTTTGCCAGACCAGGTAAGGAGAACAGACTTCCTTCCCTGAAGAGACAAGTATTTTATTCTTTATTTCTTTTATTTTAGTTAATTAATACAATTTAAATTCCCCCAGTTGCTGAGATTTGAACTGTTGTCCCTGGAGCATTGACCCTGGCTCTGGATTCCTCATCCAATTAAAATTGCCATTATGCCACTGAAACCTTTAGGCACTAGCTAAAAAATGGTATTAAAGAAGCTTGCCTCTGGATACCTAAGGACAGATTATCTGATCTATTTCGCGTATTAATATATCACCATTGGGGTACTATCAGCAGAGGGCCTTCCACCTCCTTATGGCACAAAAATGCAATCTTTAAAAAAAATTATTAATGTGGGCTTCGCTGACTAAGCCGGCATTTAATGCCCATCCCTAATTGCCCTTGCGAAGGTGGTGGTGAGCTGCTCTCTTGATCCGCTACAGTCCATATGATGTAGGTACACCCACAGGGCTGTTGGGAAGGAGTTCCAAGATTTCCCTCCAGTGGCAATGAAGGAAAGGTGATCTATTTCCAAGTCAGGATGTTGAATGGCTTTGAGGGGGACTCTTGGGTGGTAGTAACGGTTGTTGGTTTGGAAGGTACTGTCTGAGGCACCTTGGTGAGTTCCCATCAGTGCATTTAGCACGTGGTAGACCAAAAGAGAAAATGCTGGAAAATCTCAGCAGGTCTAGCAGCATCTGTAGGGAGGGTAATGAACTAATGTTTTGAATCCAGATGGCCCTTTGTCAAACCAAGATTCCAGCATCTGCAGTAATTTGCTTTTATATAGTAGGTGGTAGATACTGCTGCCACTATATGTTGATGGTGGATGGAGTGAATGTTTCACGGTGATGTACCAATCAAGTGGGCTGCTTTGTCTTGGATGGTATCAAACTTTGGTGTCATTAAAGCTGCACTCATCCAGACAAGGGGAGAATATTCCATCACATTCCTGACTTGTGCCATGTAGATGGTGGACAGTCTTTGGGGAGTCAGGAGTTGAGTTACTTGCTGCAGAATTTCTAGCTTCACATCCACCCTTGTAGCCACAGTATTCATTTGGCTTGTCCAGTTCAGTTTCTGGTCAATGGTAACCTGCAGGATATTGATAGTACAGGATTCCGTGATAGTAATGCTATTGAATGTCATGGGGTGATCGTTAGATTCTCTTTTTTAGAGATGGTTGTTGCCAGGCACTTGTCAGCCCAAGACTGGATATTGTCCAGGTCTTACTGCATCAGGACATGGCCTGCTTCAGCATCTGAGGAGTCACGAACGTTGCCGAACATTATGCAATCATCAATAAATATCCCACTTCTGACCTTGTGAGGCACGGTAGCACAGTGGTTAGCACAGTTGCTTCACAGCTCCGGGATCCAAGGTTCGATTCTCGGCTTGGGTCACTGACTGTGGCGTTTGCATGTTCTCCCCATGTCTGCGTGGGTTTCCTCTGAGTTCTCCGGTTTCCTCCCACAGTCCAAAGATGTGCAGGTTAGGTGGATTGACCATGCTAAATTGCCCTTCGGTTAGGTGGGGTTGCTGGGTTACGGGATAGGGTGGAGGTGTGGGTTTAGGTTGGGTGCTCTTTCCTAGAGCCGGTGCAGACTCGGTGGGCTAAATGGCCTCCTTCTGCACTGATTGTCTATGATCTATAATGGAGGGAAGATCACTGATGAATTGGCTGAAAATGGTTGGGCCTTGGCCACTACCCTGAGGAACCCCTGCAGTGATGTTCTGGAGCTGAGATGTTTGACCTCCAACACTTACCTTTGTGCCAGGTATGACTCCAACCTGTGGAGGGTTCCCCCCCTCATTCCCATTGACTCCAGCTTTGACAAGGTTCCTTGATGCCGCATTCTGTCACATACTGCTTTGATAACAAGGGCAGTCAATGTCACTTCACCTCTGGAGTTCAACTCTTCTGTTCATGTTGAAGCAAGGCTGTGTCGAGGTCTGGAGTTGGGTTAGTGGCTCATAGCCTGCTACATAACAATAGTTCTAAATTCACAGCTGATAAACTGGATGACGTTTTATTGGTCTTGTCTTTTGGAGCGAGGACTGCCAGAATCTCAGCAAAATAAGCTTTATAGCTCAGAGAATAATTACTGTATTGTCTCTTTAATCAATTTTGCAGGTCACCAACATTTGCTGGTGGACTGTTTGCAATCTCCAAACAATATTTTGAACTCATAGGCAGTTATGATAACCAGATGGAAATTTGGGGTGGTGAAAATATAGAAATGTCTTTCAGGGTAAGTATTATGATTATTTTTTAAATATATTTTATTCCTAACTTGTATAAAAGTTTGCAAAACATAAACCATTTGGAGAGCAAACTCCCCAACACACAACTATACTGTTTGTACAAATGATTCCCTGTTTTTAATCTATGAAACTATAACTTGGGGAACTCTTTCCAAACGTTCCACGCAAAGTCCCTTACCTGCAGCTGCCTAAACTCACTTCATCTTGGGAGCTCTCCCTCTCCTTCAGTTCCTCTATACTGGCAAAACCCTCTTCTCAGTAAAGATCCCTCACCTTAACCAGCTGTCCACTTTCCATACATGCCATCTTATCCCCCTCCTGGCTCAACCGTGGTTTTCGCACAGTGGTGCCAGCACTGAAATCCCTTCTATCCTGAAATGCCTCCACAGCTGGTTCCAGACCTTTACTGTAGACTGCACCACCGGGCTCTCCGCATTTTTCCTTGGCACCATTGGCAATGCCACCGTCACCACAGCCCTCAAGTTGAACCCCCGACAGAATTCTTCCTCCATCCTAAACCATTCTGTCCCCTCTCCTTCCCACCACTGGCTCACTTTCTCCATGTTCACCGCCCTGTAATTGTGTTGCAGGTTCGGCAACATCAACCCTGCCTTCTGCCTCTGTCTCTGTAACAAGGTCCTCTTAACCCTTGGCACCTTCCCTGCCCATTCAAAGTCTGAGATAATCATATCCAGTTTTCCAAAGAAGGAGTTCGGTACAAAGATCGGAAGTGTCTGGAAGATGAACAGGGGCTGGTTTAGCACAGGGCTAAATCGCTGGCTTTGAAAGCAGGCCAGCAGCACGGGTTTAATTCCCGTACCAGCCTCCCCAAACAGGTGCATGAATGTGGCGACTAGGGGCTTTTCACAGTAACTTCATTTGAAGCCTACTTGTGACAATAAGAGATTTTCATTTTTTTTTCAGGAACCTCGGCAGAATGTTCATCTTCACACTTGGATTCTCCCTGACGGAGTCAGGTGCAATGTATCCCACCTCTTAAGGTCCTCCCTAACCTCCTCCACCAGCTTTGGTAGTTTCCATTTATGTAGCATCACCTATTCCCTCGCCACCTGAATCTCCAGGTATCTAAACCTGTCTTGGGCCACCTTGAATGGCAAACCCCCCCCCCCCCCCCCCCCCCCCCAAGTTGGCTCACCGACCCAACTAGTTCACCGGGAACACTTTTCCCTTCATTTAGCTGATATCCCGAGAATGCCCCAAACTTCCCCACAAGCCCATGATGCTCTCTAGTGGGTCCGAAACATATAATAGTAGGTCGTCCATATATGGCGACATCCGGTACTCCCGTCATCCCTTCATAATACCTTACCACTCTGTCGACCCCCTAAGAGACATTGCCAGAGGCTCTATCGCTAGCGCAAACAACAGCGCCGACAGCGGCCACCTGTTCCCCTGTGCTGTTCAAAGTTTTGTGAGCCCATGTCGTTAGACCGCACACTCTCCTTTGGTGCCACATATAACAGACGTACACATGCCACAAACTTCGGCCCAACCCCGAACCTTCCCAGGACCTCAAACAGGTTCCGCCACTTCACCCAGTCGAGTGCCTTCTCCGTGTCCATGGACACCATTACCTCCAGCACCTGAGCTCCTGACGGGGTCATGACCACATTTAACGGCCTCCTTGTATTACTAGAAAGTTGCCTGCACTTTACAAAATCTGTCTGGTCCTGCGCGACCACCCCCGGGATACATCCTTCCCGTCACCACTTCCACATCTGTAGTTAACAACGATATGGGCCTATATGAGCCACAGTCCAACAGGTCTTTCCCTGTCTTTGGTATTAATGTGATTGTTGCCTGCATCATTGTCTCCGGCAGCTCCCCCTTCTCCAATGCCTCATTAAACGTCCGCAAGAGATCTGGCGCCAGGTCCATCATGAACTCTTTTTATAGAATTCCGCTGGGTAACCATCGGGCACTGGGGCCTTCCCCGACTTCAAACCCCTTATACTGTCCAATAGCTCCCTCAGCCCCAAGGGCTCCTCTAGCGCCTGGCTCTTCTTTTCCTCCAACTGTGGAAACTCCAGTTCACCTAAAAACTGTCCCATGCCCCCTCTTCAGCCTCCGGGTCCGCCCTGTACAGCTCCTTATAATAACCCCTAAACGCCTTGTTTATCTTCCCTGGCTCTGACACCACATACCCTGCTCCAGTTCGTAACTTCAAATTTCCCTGGACAAGGCCTGCCTTAGGAGCTGATGCACTGACATTTGCTCGCCTTCTCCCCGCATTCGTACTGCACCCCCTTGCCCTACGCAGCCGTCCTACTGTCTCCCTGTCGTCAACCTATCAAATTGCCCCTGCAATTTTTTCCTTCTCGCCATGGTGGGCGGCCTCGAGTGCTCCCTATCTACCTCCACTATCTCATTCATTAGCGGTTCATATTCCTCCCTCCATTCCCTAACTATGTGCCTTGAATGAGATAGTCTTCCCTCCCCCCGGACCACCGCCTTTAGTGCTCCGCAAAATCTGACCGGCAAGACCTCCCCGTTTTGGTTCAATTCTACATAATCTTTAATCATAGCCTGCACTTTATCGGAAAACCCTCTATCCGCCAACAACCCCGGATCAAGCCTCCACCCCAGCCTCTGCTCCCATCCCGATCTAAGCCGAATCTCCAGCCAATGGGGTGCATAGTCCAAGATTACTATCCCTCCATACTCTGCCCCCTCCACCCCAACAAAAACCTCCCGACGCACCACAAAAAAGTTGACTCTTGAATTCCCTATAAACATGTGAGAAAAATGAATACTCCCTTCCCCCTGCGTTCTTGGAGTGCCACGGGTCCACCATACCCATCTTTTCCATAAGCCCGCCCAGCTTGTTTGCCATTTGTATCCTACCCATTGACCTGGGGTTCGATCTATCCACCCTCGGCTCTAGGACACAATTAGAATCTCCTCCCATAATCAACTGGTGAATGGCCAAGCCTGGGATCGCTGCCAGCAACCCCCTCAGAAAACCTACATCATCCCAATTCGGTGCATATACATTAACCAGTACCACTGGCGTCCTCTCTAATACCGCACTCACCATCACATACCTCCCACCCGGGTCCCTCACTTCCTTCTCGCTTACAAGCCCCATTTTCTTGCTCATCAAAATTGCCACACCCCTGTGACTTTGAATCAAACTCCGAGTGGAAAACCTGTCCTAGCCATCCCTTTCTTAGCCTAACCTAGCCCTTCATGCGGAGGTGCGTCTCTTGCAGAAAGACCACCTCTGCTTTTAAAACTCCTTAGGTATGCAAAGACCTGAGATCTTTTCACCGGTCCATTGAGCCCTTGCACATTCCACGTTATCAGCTGTACTGCCGTCCCCTTATAAACTTTTCACCCCTTCTACCCTTTGTTAACACAACAGAAAAAGACGAAAACCCCTCTACGTCAGAGGAAAAGAACGTACCCCCCACTCTACCAGTATTCTCCATTATTCCAGAGTGCCAGCACTGCGTCTCCCAAAATTGTTCAGTTTCCCCCCAGTTTATGCTCCTTGATAAAGTCATTGCCACTTCTGGGATCTCAAAATAATATTCCCTGCCTTCATAGTTTCGCTGGGTAGAGCACCTCAAACCTGATCTGCCATTGATATAACACCACCTTGGCCCTGTTGAACCCCACACGCCGTTTTCCAGTTCAGCTCCAATGTCCTGGTATATTATGACCTTGCTTCCTCCCATTCACAGTTCCGCTTCTCCCTGGCCTACTGCAGAATCTTCTCTTTCTCCACAAACGTGTGGAGTCTCACAATCACCTCCCGCGGCGACTCCCCTGTTCTTGGATTCTTCCTCCGAGACGTGTGTGCGCTCTGTCCACCTCGGGGGCCTTGTCCAGCACCCCCTCTGCCACCAGCCCTGCCAGCATCCTCAAAACGTACCTCGTGGCACTTGCACCTTCCACTCCTTCGGACAGGCAACTATTCGCAGATTCTGCCTCCTCGACCTGTTTTCCTGCTCCTCCACCTTTGCTCACAACGTCTTGCAAAGGTCTCCCAAGAGCTCCGCCTCCAATGCCACCACTCTTTAGCCATGTTCAGAGATCACCCTTTCAATCTCTTGGATCTGTGACCCCTGAGCCTCCAGACATTTTTCCACCCTCTCCATTGAGCTCTAGGGGCACCACACAGCCCCTTCGACCGAACCTCCTGCATCTCCTTCCTCTGCTGGCGGAACTCTTCCTTGATCAAGGACATCAACTGCTCCATCTGGGGCTTTCCAACTTGCACTGACCTTTCCTCCTCCGCCATATTTCCACTCGCTGCTGCCCCACAGGTCTCTTCCAACTCCTTGGCCAGATGTTTCACCTGTCGGTTTTGGTAACCAGCAGACATGCTACTCCTGGGGGGAACTTCTCCTCTGACCTTCAGTTACACTTTTCCATCGAAATTACACCAGATTTCAGGTAAAAAGAATCTTTTCTATGACTTCAGGCAAGAGCCACTCTATGTGTGACCACTCACACCATGGCCGCCACCGGAATTTCCTCTGCAAATTTTCATTGAAATACTGTTAACGCTGTTTTTAAAAGCTGCTGATTCACCTAATTTTATTCTGCCAACAGATTGTACCTTGAAATTGGTGACGTTGTATATTAGTTTGATTACATTTATTTGCATTTGTTGCTTATTTTTTTTGTTCGTCTCTCTTTCTTCTTGGACCATTAGGCTGGAGTAAGGCTATCTTTGGCATTCATCACTAGGATTCTGTCATCAATGAGCAAGATGAGATGGCCACTTTGAGCATCTCAAAGATGGCCGCTTTGAGCAGAGAAATATTTGGAAATATAAATAATCTGCACTAGCACCTTTCACAATCACAGGTTGCCCCAAAGTGCTTTACAGCCAAAGTGTAGTCACTGTTGTAATATAGGAAGTGTAGAGATTCTATCCATTCTGGAACTTTTATTTTGTTTGGTTTGGATCGTCTGCATTTTTTTCACACATATAGAACATAGAACGATACAGCGCAGTACAGGCCCTTTGGCCCACGAGGTTGCACCGAAACAAAAGCCATCTAACCTACACTATGCCATTATTATCCATATGCTTATCCAATAAACTTTTAAATGTCCTCAATGTTGGCGAGTTCACTACTGTTGCAGGTAGGGCATTCCACGGCCTCACCACTCTTTGCGTAACCTCTGTCCTATATCTATTACCCCTCAGTTTAAAGCTATGTCCCCTCGTGCCAGCCATTTCCATCCGCGGGAGAAGGCTCTCACTGTCCACCCTATCTAACCCCCTGATCATTTTGTATGCCTCTATTAAGTCTCCTCTTAACCTTCTTCTCTCCAACGAAAACAACCTCAAGTCCATCAGCCTTTCCTCATAAGATTTTCCCTCCATACCAGGCAACATCCTGGTAAATCTCCTCTGCACCCGCTCCAAAGCCTCCACGTCCCTCCTATAATGCGGTGACCAGAACTGTACGCAATACTCCAAATGCGGCCGTACCAGAGTTTTGTACAGCTGCAACATGACCTCCTGACTCCGGAACTCAACCCCTCTACCAATAAAGGCCAACACTCCATAGGCCTTCTTCACAACCCTATCAACCTGGGTGGCAACTTTCAGGGATCTATGTACATGGACACCTAGATCCCTCTGCTCATCCACACTTCCAAGAACTTTACCATTAGCCAAATATTCCGCATTCCTGTTATTCCTTCCAAAGTGAATCACCTCACACTTCTCTACATTAAACTCCATTTGCCACCTCTCAGCCCAGCTCTGCAGCTTATCTATGTCCCTCTGTAACCTGCTACATCCTTCCACACTGTCGACAACACCACCGACTTTAGTGTCGTCTGCAAATTTACTCACCCACCCTTCTGCGCCTTCCTCTAGGTCATTGATAAAAATGACAAACAGCAACGGCCCCAGAACAGATCCTTGTGGTACGCCACTTGTAACTGAACTCCATTCTGAACATTTCCCATCAACCACCACCCTCTGTCTTCTTTCAGCTAGCCAATTTCTGATCCACATCTCTAAATCACCCTCAATCCCCAGCCTCCGTATTTTCTGCAATAGCCTACCGTGGGGAACCTTAGCAAACGCTTTACTGAAATCCATATACACCACATTAACTGCTCTACCCTCGTCGACCTGTTCAGTCACCTTCTCAAAGAACTCAATAAGGTTTGTGAGGCATGACCTACCCTTTACAAAGCCATGCTGACTATCCCTGATCATATTATTCCTATCTAGATGATTATAAATCTTGTCTCTTATAATCCCCTCCAAGACTTTACCCACTACAGACGTGAGGCTCACCGGTCTATAGTTGCCGGGGTTGTCTCTGCTCCCCTTTTTGAACAAAGGGACCACATTTGCTATCCTCCAGTCCTCTGGCACTATTCCTGTAGCCAATGGTGACATAAAAATCAAAGCCAAATGTCCAGCAATCTCTTCCCTGGCCTCCCAGAGAATCCTAGGATAAATCCCATCAGGCCCCGGGGACTTATCTATTTTCAGCCTGTCCAGAATTGCCAACACCTCTTCCCTACGTACCTCAATGCCATCTATTCTAATAGCCTGGGTCTCAGCATTCTCCTCCACAACATTATCTTTTTCCTGAGTGAATACTGACGAAAAATATTCATTTAGTATCTCGCCTATCTCTTCAGACTCCACACACAACTTCCCATCCCTGTCCTTGACTGGTCCTACTCTTACCCTAGTCATTCGCTTATTCCTGACATACCTATAGAAAGCTTTTGGGTTTTCCTTGATCCTACCTGCCAAATACTTCTCATGCTCCCTCCTTGCTTGTCTTGGCTCTCTCTTTAGATCCTTCCTCGCTACCTTGTAACTATCCATCGCCCCAACTGAAACTTCACACCTCATCTTCACATAGGCCTCCTTCTTCCTTTTAACAAGAGATTCCACTTCTTTGGTAAACCACGGTTCCCTCGCTCTACGCCTTCCTCCCTGCCTGACCGGTACGTACTTATCAAGAACACGCAGTAGCTGATCCTTGAACAAGCTCCACTTATCCAGTGTGCCCAACACTTGCAGCCTACTTCTCCAACCTATCCCCCCCAAGTCACGTCTAATGGCATCATAATTGCCCTTCCCCCAGCTATAACTCTTGCCCTGCGGTGTATACTTATCCCTTTCCATCACTAACGTAAACGTCACCGAATTGTGGTCACTGTCCCCAAAGTGCTCTCCTACCTCCAAATCCAACACCTGGCCAGGTTCATTACCCAAAATCAAATCCAACGTGGCCTCGCCTCTTGTTGGCCTGTCAACATATTGTGTCAGGAAACCCTCCTGCACACACTGTACAAAAAACGACCCATCTAATGTACTCGAACTATATCTTTTCCAGTCAATATTTGGAAAGTTAAAGTCTCCCATAATAACTACCCTGTTACTTTCGCTCTTATCCAGGATCATCCTCGCCATCCTTTCCTCTACATCCCTAGAACTATTTGGAGGTCTATAGAAAACTCCCAACAGGGTGACCTCTCCTTTCCTGTTTCTAACCTCCGCCCATACTACCTCGTAAGATGAGTCCCCATCTAGCATCCTCTCCGCCACCGTAATACTGCTCTTGACTAGCAGCGCCACACCTCCCCCTCTTTTGCCTCCTTCTCTGAGCTTACTAAAACACCTAAACCCCGGAACCTGCAACATCCATTCCTGTCCTTGCTCTATCCATGTCTCCGAAATGGCCACAACATCGAAGTCCCAGGTACCAACCCATGCTGCCAGTTCCCCTACCTTATTTCGTATACTCCTGGCATTGAAGTAGACACACTTCAAACCACCTACCTGAACACTGGCCCCCTCCTGCGACGTCAAATCTGTGCTCCTGAATTCTATACTCTCATTCTCCCGTACCCTAAAACTACAATCCAGGTTCCCATGCCCCTGCTGCATTAGTTTAAACCCCCCCCCCCAAAGAGCACTAACAAATATATGGAAGGATAAACAAAATATATATCTTTCAAAGCTTAATTTTACTGTTTTTGTGGATTTCAGTCAAGTATTTTACACACATAAGAGATAACTGGTGCAAAATAAATTTGGTTTGCAACTTGATAACGATAACGTAAAAATTTCAATTTGAATGGCTGAATAACTATAGTAGAATGATTAATTTAGAATAATAGCTGTATGTAATTTGCTTTGTTTACTATATGTCTTGTGCATGGGGGATATATAGTGCATTATTCCACTGGTTTTGTATTGCCATTCTGTAACCTATAACTACAATGCTGCACAAAGAAGGTGGATGAATATTTGAAAATAAAATGTAAAGGACATGATGAAAGAGTCAGGAACTGGGATTGGCTAGCTCATTGAGAGCTGGCATGCTGTGACAGGCCAAATACCTGCTTTAAGCTTCAACAAGGCTTATAAAGGCACAAATGATTTGAACCTGGGTGGAATGAAAGTTTTAGTAGTGATGAGGGCAGAATAGGGACAGAGCTAAGGGCCGGGATTCTCCCACTCGGGGACGAAGTCCCCACGCCTGCCGTAAAACAGGCGAGAATCACTCTCGAAAGTCCGGGGTGATTCTCTGTTTTCCAGGGGGCTAGCAGTGCCCGGCTTGTGTCCCGCAGCACTGGCTGCCGACGGGGCCCTGCTGTCCAGAACACACGGCCATGCCTGTGCACGGCGGATTCAAGTGGGTCCGCGCATGTGCACAGCGGCCGCAAGCGGGTCCGCGAATGCGCACGGAGGCCGCAAGCGGGTCCGCGCATGCGGGCTGTAGCCCACAGCGAGCCCGCGCGGAGGAAGGTAGGTCCCCCCCCAGATCGCGATTGGTGGTGCCCGATTGCGGGCCTGGCCACCGCTGAGGCCCCCCACCCGGAGTCAGATTATCCCTGCCCCCCCCCCCCACCAGGACCGCGGCCGTCGGTCCAAACTCCCACCGGGTGGTACCAGATGTAAACCGCGCCTGCGGGAATTCGGCCGGTCGCCCGCGGAGAATCGCTGTGGGGGCCTATTTCAGCGGCCCCCGACTGGTGCTCCAGTCGCCGGAGAATCGCCGTCAGAGCGGCGTGGCGGGAATCTCCCGTGCCAATAGCGATTCTCCGACCTGTTGCGGGCTTGGAGAATCCCGGCCAAAATGTCACAGATTGAAATAGGTGGATTTGGCTATTGTTGAGGTGTGGGATTTGAAGTTCACCACATGGTCATACAGTATACTGAAGTTGTACAATATCTGGTTCAGTCTGAGTATACAGCTGATGTCAGAAATGGACTCCTGGCTGTAGTGGGAACTGAACAGAGAGCTTTTGGTCCAATAGATGGGTTAACTTGGACTGATTTGTACATGATTTGATGACAAACAAACCAGGCGATGGAATAGCTACAAATTTTTGAAAATATAGTTTTGTCAACATTTTGTGGATTGTATGATTCTTTTAAATACCTTTTAATCTAAACTTGTGTGGGTGTAGTTATTGAAACTGAAACCATATACATCCTAATTCTCAAATTCTCCCTCGGCCTCTTGGCATACTCATGATTGCATAACTAGGTTCAGTAATGTTTCACTTTGGCTTAATATTTCCATGTTCTCTTGCAAAAGCAATGGGAGTTCTATCATTAAGCTCAAGCTAAATTAGGCTATGCAAATACTGAATTTAAAAAACTGAAATGCCGTAACTGGAAAGGATTTCCATTGTGTTGTGATAATTTTGAGGCTAAATGTCATTCTGTACAATGGTTGATAGCCTGAACTACTTGCTGGATCTGGTTGATGATGCTTGCAATGCCAAAAAGTGTGCTTTGACATCATTCACTTTTTTCAAATGCCTTCAGACAGGGCCTTTGGGTAATTAAAAAGTTTAATTAAAGAGCTTTGGATAATTCAAAATCCTTGGCTCCTGGATGATGCTTAAATGTGGTACTAGGCAAATAATGTATCTTTTTCTTTTGTGTCTACAAAAGTCTTCAATCTCAATTTAACATGAGAACTTCTTGGCTCCAGTCCTAGATTAGCAAGTGTACTGACTGTTCTGGTTACTGAATTGCCCTATTTGATTTGATGCATGATTCGTTAACCAGATCATTCTTTCTCAAACTTCCATCTCATTCAGATAGAATCATTCATAAAACTACCATGTTTCCAAAGGTGCAATATTTTCACAATGCAGATGTGAAGAAAGAATCTCAGTTATGACTAAGCTATGAATATCGGATGATAGACACAGTTGTAGTGTCTACAAAGTTTAGTATATGCTTATGTATTCTGTTCTGGTCCATAATAAATGTCATGCCTGTACAACTGATTTCATTCTTAATTGGAACTATTTAGTTCTCTCTAAAACTAAGCAACGTTAAAAAAATATGTTTATTACATTTTCAGTATATTAAATGATTTCCTATTCATCTTTTGTCCTCAATAAAGTGAAGTTAAAAGAAAACAGCTCCTAAAACTTGTGTTCAAATTGGATGTGGTGCAAGAACTAGTTTATAGAATGCTAAAATATCACTGTTGTCCTCATCGGGATGCTAATTTTAGATTTTGAATCTTGATGTTCAACATTACAATAACAACTCACACTTATAGGGGCTGTAATCAGACAATGGCTGACAACGAACCTTGAAAGGAACTATAAAGGTGACTAGAACCTTAGTCAAAGAGATCATTGTTAATCCCGATTGGACCAAACCAGTTGATACAATTTATCAATTCATTGTCCTGTGGCTCCTTGTTTCATGTGCATCATGAACATTATGGGCGAAAGTTTAAAAACCCATTCAATTAGACAGACTTTAAATCTGGCTCAATATCTTCCCAATTTAAAAGGGGTTAGTCTTGAAAGTCTTTCAGTTGTGAAGAGGAGCTGCACACCACTTATTACAATAAGCTTCTAATAATGTGTTACTATTTATCACACATAAACATGTTTGTGAAATACTGTTTACATTTTTTTTTGCAGATTCTCATGTCGGCAGGGTGATGGTCTGTTTTTTTTTTTTTTAAAGATATTTCTTCAAACTTTTTAAAATCAAATTCATTCCGACATTAATTAATTGACAGATTTATATTATTAATTAGCTGTTTCCAGCTTCTATGTATTAGAGGAAGTTGCACTGAACTGCTTTGTTTATTAATAACATCAGTAAATTTCCTGTTTACTAACAGGTTTGGCTGTGTGGTGGACAGTTGGAAATTTTGCCATGTTCTGTAGTCGGTCATGTTTTCCGCACCAAGAGTCCACATACTTTTCCCAAAGGTACTCAAGTAATAGCTCGCAACTTGGTCCGCCTAGCAGAAGTATGGATGGATGACTACAAACAGATATTTTATCGACGAAACCAACAGGCAATGCAGATGTCTAAAGAGGTAGGTGACATTGCTAAAATTTTGGGGGTTTAGAATTATTGAAGATTTTCAAATAAAATGGGGAACAATACTTCCATTTTTATAAATATTCAATACAACTATTCTCAAAACGATGATTTCTTCTACTCCTTGTTTGACCTTTTGCTGAAGAAATCAAACTTCAAACGTGCTGCATGAGGTACTATGGAGAAACCGGTTTATAGCAATGATAATGTTATACGTCTAGCTTGTTTGCAGGATTGCGAATGGTTTTTATTTACCAACATTTTGCCCCTTTCCTTAAAAGATTCCTTTAAGTTCATAATGCAGCTAACTGAATTCCGTAGCATCACAACCATCACTGGTTCATAATTTAATTATATCTTGGTTGCAATCTATTTTGGTTGCAATGTTCAAAAGGAATTTTTCTTTTTATGCATTTATTAATTCTGGTGGTCAGCATTTATTGGCCTCCCTGATTGCCCTTGAGAAAATGATTGTGAGCTGCCAACCTGAATCACTGCGGTCTGTATAATATTGGTACTCTCACAGCTATTCGATAGGGAGCTCCAGCGTTTTATGGCAGGAGTGATGAAGGAACAATGTGTCACAAATAGAATGTACTCGGTCTCTTATTGCCCATTCAGTTTATTTTGTAATGAAAGAGACGTATCTCTTATTCTTGAGTGTGTATATCAATTCAATAAATTTGCAGCAAGCTTTTGTGAGTTTAAAAAAGGTTATTTACTCTCGCATACACAATGGCGCACCCTTGTGCCTACTCAACAAACACAGTTTGAATAATGGTTGCACTTCTACAGATTACATTTAATTACGTCTCTAATTTACAATTTCCAGTCTCCCATATGGCCAGTCTATGGTTTCTTGAATGGTTCAAAGTTTAAGTGAAGGGTTTGCAGCAGATTGCAAAGTTCCCTGTACTCAAATATACAGGAGGTGGATTTTGTTGGTGCAGGTTAGGTATTTTGGCTGCTTGATGATTCACAGCTAGTTTAAGAGCCTGGTTCTCAGACTAGGTGATGACTGATGTTTCTTCAAAAGGCAAAGATGGCACAGCCTTTCTCTGTAGCTGCAGTCTACCCATGTCCTTTCTGAATCTTGGGGTAATTAACCACCCCCATATCCAAAGTCAGAATTGGTCATTGGCCTTGTCAGCTTTCCTTTGTTGAACTGAAAACTTGGAGACAGAGAGTCCAGTAGTCCATTGTTTGAATCCTACTCCAAACAGAATAAATGGGACAGCATGGTGGTCCAGTGGTTAGCACTGCTGCCTCACGGCACAGAAGACCCGGGTTTGATCTCAGCCCCTGGTCACTGACCGTGTGGAGATTGCACATTCTCGCCGTGTCTGCGTGGGTCTCACCCCCACAATCCAAAGATGTGCAGGATAGGTGGATTGGCCACATTAAATTGCCCCTTAACTGGAAAAAAGTGAATTAGGGATTTTAAATCTTTATTAAAAAAAATGTTTTAAAGAGTAAATGATAGGTGTGAATTCCACAGATAATATTTGTTTGGAAAGTCCATTCCAGGGGCATGGCCCCCAACCATGGTTAGTCAATGTAACTTTCTGGAAGCTTCATAGTCTGGGAATCACCATGGATTAGAAACTGCATTGGACCAGCCACATAAATTTTGGAGCTACAAGAAAAGGTCAGGGGTTCTGTGACAAGTTACTCTTCTGACTCCCCAAATCTTTTGTGCTATGTAGAAGGCCCAAGTGTGATAAAACACCCTTCACTTGCCTGGATGAGGCAGCTCTAGTAACACTCCCAAGCTCTACACCATCCAGAACAAAGCAGCCAGTTTGATCAGCACTCCATTTACCACTTTAAATACACTCCATCCACCACCAAGGGCACAGTGGCTGTAGTATGTGCCACCTACAAGATACAGTGTAGCAAGTCACCAAGGCTCATTCAGCAACAACTCAAATTGGTGATCTCCATTATTTAGAAGAGCAAGGGCAGCAGATGTATGAATACCACCACCTGCAAGTTCCTTGCCAGATCGCAGATAATCCTGACTTGAACACCCATCACTGTGTCAGAATCCTGGACCAAAATTATGTTTGAAAGGATCTATGCACCTTTATGTTCATGATTTTCTCAAAATGATGTTACGGACAGGTAGGGGGTTAATTTAAATAACCCTGATTTCTCCTCTCACCAACTGTCCATGTACAGAAAAGTGTTTAGATTTGTTTCTCCCTTTCTAAGTAGTTGCCTATTACCCCAGTTTTGGTGTAATCCAATTTCTTTTAATAACCCCACAGCAAACACATAATCGGATGAATTTAAAGGATTTGTTTGCACACACTCCAACTTGGGAGAAGGATAGCACTGTTGTCTCCTTTTCACTTTATACCATAAGAGAGATGGAGAGAGAAATATTTGTGGAAGGCAAAGAACACAGAGAAAACAATTATTGTTCCACGTGTGTCCAGAATCAAAGTCCAATCAGTTATTCCTTCACTGAAGTCAGCAGGCTGAAAACTGATGCTGTATAATTCAGTTTGCCAGTGGAGTTGACTTCACATAAGGAGCTAGGCACCAGTCGGTCTAATAGACGATGGTACAGAGGTTCCAGTAGAAACAGTGCAGACTGGGCTCAGCATTCTGTCAGGTCAGAGCCCCCTTTCTGTGCTGCTTGTAGATAGATGGTAAAATGGCAGGTTGACTTTTGCAGTACAGCAAGGCAATATAACTGCTTCCACCAACAAGAGGTTCACATCACATGACTCACCTCCACAGTGCCTTTGACAAAGAGTTTGTATCCCCTGTATGGGTTTGTGTGATTGTTAAATGTTCCAACGAGTAATGTTGCGTTGTCCTTTGTTCCAGCTGGCCTAGCTTATGAAATGCAGATGCTTTGCTTTGAATTTGGTCTCTGCAGCCCACAAGGAGTTGTTGGTATCTTTTCAGAGATAACGAGGTGTACGTTTTGTTCAAGGGTCACAGACAGAGATCGCTTCAGCTATTTTAAAAGTGTCTTTGTCCAGTTTATAAAATTTTAGAAATTAGTCATAGGATATGTACATAGAGTGGGATTCTCTTACCCCAGGGCCGGCCCGGAGAATCGGCGTGAATTGTACCACACCGCCAGGACGCGATTCTCTGCTGAGCGGAGAATCGGCGCCGGCGTGGTCGGTGTGGCGCTGGCCGGGGACTGCTCTATGGCCCCCCCCCCCCCAGCGATTCTCTGCCCGGGATGGGCCGAGCGGCCGTACCAAAAAAAAACCAGAGTCCCGCTGGTGCCATTCTAACCTGGTCTTACCGGGCGGGACCACGGCGAGGAAAGGTCCGGGGACGGCCTGTTTGGCGGGGGGGGGGGGGGGGGGGGGTCCGACCGCGATCGGGGCCCACCGATTGGCGGGCCAGCCTCTCGGGCTGGGAGTCTCATTTGTTCCGCGCCCGCCCCTGTAGCCCTACGCCATGTTGCGTCGGGGCCGGTGCCGAGAAGGGGGACACCGCGCATGTGCGGAAATGCACCGGTGCCACTGCGCATGTGTGGACCGCGCGGCACCCATCTGACGCCGGGATCGGCAGCTGGAGCGGCGTGGGTCGCTCCAGTGCCGTGCTGGCCCCCTGTCGGGGCCAGAATTGCTGATCCTGAGGCCATGCTTTTTCTATTAAAATACAGGCTTTTAAAAGGAATTGATACTGATTCATTTTTTATTTTAACTTATTTTCTAACTTATTTCTAATTTGTGTTTGAAAGGTAGTTTCAGCGGCCTTTTGATTGTGGAAGCAATTTTTTGGTTGCTACTAGCTAAATCGTGCATTTATTTTCTCTCCTAGTTATCCAACTTTTAAATCAAATGACTTTTCTGCTTTTTAAAAATTCTTTGTTTTTTTGTCCCTCTGCTCTCCTCCCCTGCATTTTATCTCCTGAGTCTTTACTGCACAAACAATTCTATTTGCATGACCATTTGCATGACCTGGTGATCAAAGGAGAAGCATGCAGGCATGGGCTGGCCTTAATATCTCTCCAATTAATTGTTCAAATCCTTGTATGATAGTCCCGCATCTCTTTTGATTTCCCAATTGGCTTCTCTTTTTCCCTCATCTCATTCCTCAGATCAAGTGTATGTTTCAGATTAGGTACTTAACAATGTAGAAAACTGTGAAATTGATCCAAGGCGCGATCATTCTGGAGCCGTGCCAACATGAACACTACTGTGTCTAGAATAAATAACATTATGATTTCTGTTGAACTCCAGTTTTGTTCTCCGCATTTCATTAATCCCCTCTCCCCTCCTCTCCAATAAGTGTTCAAGTGTATTAGTTGCTTCTAGCTTTTATAAGGCAAGGCATATGTCAATTTGAATAGAATGTTTGCTTATTTTATTGTCCCTGGTTTTCAACCGGAATATCAAGCACAATTATAACCTAATTCATGAGCTTTCGTGAATCTTTAGCCTTTGATATCGCAATATTAAATGGTAAATGTTCACTGATGTTTGTAGTTATTACATTTTTCCTGAACTTTAAATTACATATTTGCTCATTTTGGTAATTTTACATTCCACTGAGCAACTATTTGAATTATTTATTTCAAATACATGATGGGTTGCTATGTTGTATATCAAACTGCTACTCAATCTATCATAGAGATTAAAGAATTATCAAAGGCTGGTGGTTGTCAAACGTTAAGACACTTTGTACTTCAGGTGTGAGTGAGTCATGTCAGTGGTCTATTTTCTGTAACTTGGCAACTTGTAATATAAATGGAAGACTGCATGCCTGAACATGTGGCTTAATTATGACAGACTGTTAAACTTGGCCTTTTCCCAATTCCTGATCTCGCATGAAGTCACGGTAGTTAGCACTGTTGCTTCACAACACCAGGACCCCAGGTTCGATTCTCGGCTTGGGTCACTGTCTGTGCGGAATCTGCACGTTCTTCTTGTGTCTACGTGGGTTTCCTCCAGGTGCTCCGGTTTACTCCCACAAGTCCCGAAAGATGTGCTGTTAGGTGAATTGGACATTCTGAATTCTCCCTCAGTGTACCCGAACAGGCGCCTGAATGTGGCGACTAGGAGCTTTTCACAGTAACTTCATTGCAGTGTTAATGTAAGCCTACTTGTGACAAGAACGATTATTATTATAAGTCCAGACATGTCCGCTTGATTATTTTTTACCTGCCCTCTTTCATATTTTATAAATAGTGAATTGCAGAATTTGCACGTCTTGGCATTGCCATAAAAGCCATCAAAACATTTTTTTTACAGCACATACGTGCATGCATCATGACATGAAATAAAAATATAAAGATCAAAGATGCATGCAACTGGTTGCAGAATCTGCTGGGGTACACATTGTCTTGGAGCCATCTATATACTATCAAAACTGTAAGCGCAGGAATAGTGGGCTGAATGGCTTAATTCTGTGCTGTATGATTCTGTTATTCAGAGGAGCAGAAGTTTTCCACAAAGAACAGATGGATTAGAAGTTAAATGAAATTGCCCATATATTATATACGTTCGAGTACCACTCTCCGCCCTCTTGTGTTTGAGAATGTGAAGGTTTACAATTCTGAGCGAAGAAAGTACTTCTCATCTCAATGCCTCGTCCTGAGACTGAGATCCTTGATTCTAGACGCTTTAGATGGTCACCCCTTTTAATTTTATTTTTTTTACGTGTTTCAATGAGCTGACCTCCTAATTCTTCTAAACATAAGGGAACTTAGTCTGATTCTACTCAATCTCTCCTCGTAGGATGACCCAGGAATCAATCTTTTTTATATTAAAGGAAATCACTGTATGCTGGGGATCGGAAATAAATACAGAAAAACTCAACAGGTTTGGCAATATCTGTGGAGGGCGGGGAACAGATTTTAAAATTTTTTTAGAGTATGCAATTCTTTTTTTTTTCCCAATTAAGGGGCAATTTAGCGTGGCCAATTCGCCTACCCTGCAAGCGCCCTTCAAAATGGCTGCGAACATGTAAAAAAAAAAATGCGGTCGGCATGCGTGCCTGATCATCGGCGTGCATGCACAAAACTATACGCGTGCGCGCCAATGATCAGGCACGCATGCGCAGTGCGGCTGCTTTTTTTTAAAAAAAAATGGTCGTAGCTTTTTATTTTACAAGTTCGGGGGGGGTTTATTCATTTTATTCATTTATTTTATTCATTTAATTTTTATTTATTTTCATTTTATTTTTATTTCTTTTTGACAAGTTCAGGGGGGTTTTATTTGATAAAATTTTACAGGAAAAAAATGCAGAACTTTGGACAGTTGGAGACTCCATACATTCCGACACCGGACGGCTTCACCTTCATCCAACACGTTCTATTGGAGGAGCGTGTGCGAGGGCCAAAGGGACCCAAAACCATTTCCTCCATTTTTGTCAGCAGCAAACAAGGCAAGAGAAAATGGTGGGTCGCGCAGGTCGGCCGGGTTGGGTCCCGTAGTTTGGCCAGTTGGTAAAAATGGGTACCCGGAAAAAAAGTTTGAAGAACACTGCTCTAACATACCGAATTAACATGAGGTAACATGAATTAACAGGCAAATTTGCCAAACACACACTGCGCATCAAATGGCAGACACAACCAAGATAGATCCCAGGGATTTCTCCATTCAGTTAGTGATCACTGTGAATCACAAAAAGTCCTGCAACCCTGTGCTTTCCTGTTGAGGGATTTCAGGGATGCTCCTTTGAGGATTTAGCCTCTCTTTTCCCTCAACAGCACTACCAACTCAACTTCGAAGCCCTCTTGCTTGTCCTGTCTGCATAGAGTTGATAGGCAACAGGACTCCGGTTCAAATTGCCCCAAGGACTGCTCAATTCCCAGTTGCTCAATCTCTATTCCTGCAATGTCATCCGGCTGCGATTACAAGGCTGCACCCGAATGACTAATCACCTGCAGGATCACTGCCCGAAGGGTTCACCAAGCAGACTGCTACTCTTCACAGGATTCTCTTTGACTCAACTCCCAGCCTCTGAGAGCAGATAATTTCACTCAGCTTCACTGAGCTGTCATTGCTCTCCATGCTTTCTGTGACCAACTCCCAGCTGAGCTGCTGTTAACAACTGCTGCTTGAACTGAACAGAGTGTGGTTAAATCTCACAACAGAGGTCACCCTCTGTTCTAAATGGGATCAGATGCATCCAACGTCGGTATGTTCTGAACGTACAATCTCCAATCAACCAACGGTCAATTCTACAGGTATATATATATGTTATATATTTTAAAAATAAATTTAAAGTACCCAATTCAGTTTTTTTCAATTAAGGGCAATTTGCGTGGCCAATCCACCTACACTGCATATCTTTGGGTTGTGGGGGCGAAACCCAGCAAACACGGGGAGAATGTGTAAACTCTACACGGACTGTGACCCGGGATCAAACCTGGGACCTCGGTGCCGCGAGGCAGCAATGCTAACCACTGCGCCACCATGCTGCCCTACCGGTGTTAAATTATAATGGTTCTACACACTCACTCTTCAGAGGAAGTCTTGTCTATCTTTGGTCACTGTATTTTTAGTTGCTGCCTCCTCCTTGCTGTCGCGGGTGAATTAGGCCGAGAGGAGGAACTAAAATTGGAAACCTGAATGTGCCCACCTTTCCTAAATTCTGTACTGCTTTAAAAATAGTGTCTGACTGGACCAACCATCCATGGAATTTCTCTTCCGTATTCTGCCAGTAAATGACCCTGTGCTATAAAAGGACTATTTCAGTACAGGTGCTAAAGTATGTGGATTTTTATTTGATCTTTCTGATCTGTATTTGAATTTGAAATGAAAATTCAGTGTCCTTGCCTACTTGTGATTACAAAATAGAATTATTAGTGTAGCACAACTTGTGCTACATAAATGTTGGTTACCCAGGCACCGGTGTTGCTTTCTTTTGTTGCGTCTCTTGGAAAATTGAGAAAGTAGAGCTTTTACCTACATGGAATGAAGATTTAATTTTTACTCACTGCTTAGATATCATTTAAAAAATTGATTTCAGCTTGTTTTGTATCGACCTGAACAATCAGAGCTGAAGAGAATACTAATTTTCCTTGTGTTACTTTCAGGATGGAGGTTGGGAGATAAATTGGCCAACTGGCTCTGGTCAAGATTTGATTATTATTAATTAGTTAGGGTGAGGAAGCTTTGTCTGAGAGGCCAATTACATTTGCATGAAGACACCATTCATGGTCACTGAATATCTTGTGAATGGTGGACAACTGCTGATTAGCTGATTGATTGTATACCTTGGTTGCTTCCTGCTGTCTTTGAACTAGATTATTGGACAGCTTTTTATTTGGATGAGGGTGGCATAGTGGTGCAGTGGTTAGCACTGCGGCCTCACTGTGCCAGGGAACCCAGGTTCGATCCAAGCCCTAGGTCACTGTCTGTGTGGAGTTTGCACATTCTCCCCGTGTCTGCGTGGATCTCATCCCCACAACCCAAAGATGTGCAGACTAGGTGGATGGGCCATGCTAAATTGCCCCTTAATTGGAAAAAGATAATTGGGTACTCTAAATTTATTTAAAAAAAAGAAAAGATTAACAAGTAAAGTTAAAGAAAACCCAAAGATGTTTTACCAATACATTAATAGTAAAAGGTTAGTTAAGGAAAAAATGGGACCAATCGGAGATGGAGAAGGGAAGTTGTGTGCAGATGTATAGGCTGTGGGAAGGGTTTTAAATTAATATTTTGTCTCTGTTTACAAAGGAAATGGATGATGCCGATAAAGTAGTCCAGAGATATTGGATGGGATAATCATAAAGAAAGAGGAAGTATTTGGAAGGGGTGAAATTCTTAAGTTGATAAGTCACCAGGGCCAGATGAATTGTTTCCAAGGCAACTGAAGGAGATCAGGGAGGAGATAGCAGATGCTTTGAGGATGATTTTCCAATCCTCACTAGAAGCAGGGGAGATACCGGAGGACTGGAGAAATGCAAACATGGTTTCATTGTTTCAAAAGGGTCAAAGAAAAGCCAAACAATTATAGGCACGTTAGTCTTAAATTGGTGGTGGGAAAATTAGTAGAATCAATCCTGAGAAATACGATAACTGTCACATGGAAAGGTATGGACTAGTCCGGGATAGTCAGCATGGATTCGTTAAAGAAGGTCTTGCCTCACAAATTTGATTGAATTCTTTGAGGAAGTGACCAGAAGGGTTGATGAAGGTAGTCCAGTGACTGTTGTGTGTATGGATTTTGGTAAGTGAAAGCCCATGGGATACATGGCAATGTGGCAAACTGGATAACATGTTGGCTTAGTAAAATGAAATAAAAGGTAATGGTTGATGGCTGCCCTTGCAATTAGAAAGTTGTTTCAAGTGGTGTTCCACAGGGCTTGGTGTTGGGACCCTTACTCTTTGTGTTATATATTAATGATTTGGACGTGCACATGGGAAGCACGATTGGAAAATTTGCACGACAGAAAGATTGGTGGACAGTGTAGAGGATAGCTATAATCTCCAAAATGATATATGGGTTGGTGGAGTGGGCGGTAAAGTGGCAGTTGGATTTTAACACCGAAGTTTGAGGTCATGCATTTGGGGAGGTCAAAGGTAGAGAGTACACAATAAATGGGAATATACTATGAGGGGTGGATGAAATAAGAGATCTTAGTGTACAAGTGCACAAGTCCCTAAAGGCAGAAGTTCAAGTAGACAAGGTTGTAAAGAAAGCATATGGAATGCTCTCCTTCATTGGAAGTGGTATAGAATATAAAAGTAAGGATAGAATGTTGAAATTGTATAAAATATTGGTGAGACCACAACTGGAGTATTGTGTGCAGTTCTGGTCATCACATTACAGGAAGGATGGAATTTCTCTGGAGAGAGTGCAGAGAAGGTTTATGAGAGTGTTTCCATGGCTAGAAGAGTGTAGCTACGAGGAGAGAATAGATAGCTTGGGGTTATTTTCCTTGGAACAAAGAAGGCTCAGGGTGACTTAATTGAGGTATTCAAATTGAGGGGAAGCCATAGAGTGGACAGTATAAAATAGTTTTCCTTTGTGGAGAATTCTAAAACCAGGGGACATAGATTCAAGATAAGAGGCTGAAGGTGTAGAGGGGACATGAGGAAGAACCTTTTTACGCAGAGGGTGTGGGAGTCTGCAACTTGTATCTTAATCTGCAACTTAAGTGCTGTAAAATACAGGGCTATGGAACGGGTGCTGGAAGGTGGGATTAGAAAGGGCAGCTGGGTGTCCGCGGGCTGGCATGGACAAGATGGGCTGATTGACCTCCTTCTGTGATGTAACTTCTATGATTCTATTCTATGAATGCCTTTTGCATCAATGAGCTTTACCATCAACAATGCAAATTCAACCCTGATGAATCTTGGAAAGTGGAATAGGATTTCCAAGAAGTCACAAACTATTAACCTTTTCAACAATCGAATACACTAGATCCCTGGCTTTGATCATCTACCAAACTCATGGACATCAATATAAATGATGATAGATGCAGATACTTGATGTACAAAAGAAAAACTTGTGTGGCCCCTGAAGCCAATTATCTGCCTTAATTACTGGATTATAATTTATAGTTGCTGCTCTACATCAATATTAACCTTACCAAATAGAGATTTGCATAGTGTAGACTGACTGTCAGTCACCAGCAAATCCGTTCATTCTCCATAGCAACACCCGTACCAATCAGAGTTCACTTGCCAACCAATCGGCACTTTCTCTTCTCCTGTACTATGGAGTTGCTATTTCCCCTAACATTGCTTTTCTGAAGAAGAGTTGCAAAGGCTTGAACTGTTAACTCTGTTTCTCTCTCCACAAATACTGCCAGACCTGAGTTTTTCCAGCATTTTCTGTTTTTATTTGGTACCCTTTGGATTCTCCTGATGAGTGTAAGGTGAAAAGCTTTGACAAAATGTCTTTCTTTCAGCAATACTCCAGTTCTGTATGACCAAACAACCTCTATTTTGTTCATGTCTTCTGCAAAGTTGCAAATGGTCAACCTGTTATGCACAACGGCAGAACTGTACTTGAAGCGTGGCCTTAAATGTAATGCGTCTTCAGGAGACCTAATTAAGTGATCTGAAGTGTACTGAGGTCAGTTTAAATGTTTTGAGGAATCTGATGGGTAATTAAAATCTCCTAATTTTCAGAATGAAACATTTTCTACAAATCATATGTTACCATTAGTGTTTGATCCACAGGCAATTGGTATTTTGAATCCTTTCCTTCATTGTGACAGTGTATTGATTCAGTTAGTCAGCATTCCTTTGTTTTAACAGAAAACATATGGAGACATTACTGAAAGGCTAGAGTTGAAACAGCGTCTACATTGTAAAAACTTCACTTGGTACTTGAAGAATGTTTATCCTGAGGTGTTTATGCCTGATTTATCTCCTGCCCGTTATGGTGCGGTAAGTACTTTTTTTATATTGCACATTTGGCATGAATTATTTAGCTATTTAAAAATAATTATTGTCGTGTTTTATGAATACAGGAATTCTGTTTTGGCATTTAACATATCAGAACTTGTTTTTGTTGTAGCCTTGCTCTATTTAACGGTCTATTAGCATTTCGATATTTATAATGCTACGCTTGAGCTGCTGGTTTGTAAATCTGAGATTTTTACATATCAATAATGTACTTTGGTTATTTTATAGCTGCAGCGTTTTCAATTAAAAAATCTTGAACTAAAAAATGAAATAAAATTAAATCACGCTAAGATAATAGTACTGGCCCTTTTAAACTCTTTCGCCAACTAAAAGGTAGAAGGTAGATTGCAAAAAAAAAAAAAGTTGATCAGGAAATAAGACTGCTTCTACGTTTCTAGTGATTTTTTTTTTCAACTCTTCAATTTCAGATTAAAAACCTAGGTTCAGAAACTTGTCTTGATGCTGGAGAAAATAATCAGGGTGCAAAACACTTAATAATGTATTCGTGCCATGGCCTTGGAGGAAACCAGGTAATGTCAAGTATTCAATTTAATAATTCCATGTTAGATCACTTTTGGGCAAACCAGGGCATTGCTGCTTCTTGAGAAAGGACCTTTTCCTATGAATAAATGCTTGCTGCAGGGTTCATTTTCATCTGTCAAGCACATCATTTGTGTTTATTGGCTGAAAAACTCGAATAATTCCATTCTAAGTATGCTTCACTAGTTGCTTTCATTTAAATCACCGATGATGATTACAGTTTTCTTATTTTTGTCATTTTTTAATACCTTCACTTGATTTTTCTTGTTTGTACACCGATAGAATTAACTATTGTATTTTTCATGACACTAACATTTCCATAAGAAGCTAAAATCTCCTCCAGAAATGTGGTGGAAGCCCTGTTTGTTTGAGAATGGAGTTTCTATCAGAATCCCCAGTGCAATTGTGGTGGAAAGTAAGATCAGCTCCAAGGAAATTCTTGACTTAGTCTCTTTGCAATGCAGGCAACAAGATAACCCAGAAAAGTACATGTATCAATTGGCAATGTTTTTCCAAGATGCAACCAACTCCAATTTGGGTGCTTTACAAGTGCTAAAGTAATATTGGCCTGGATTTTTGAGAGGCAATTAATGCTTAGTTAATAGAACACACATGAGCATTAAATGTTAAAATCGGGAAGCTGTATGAGTTCTGCTCCTCCAGAAGCTGCGATATAATAGCATCTATGCATTCAATTACATGGAAGGGAATAAAGTTGTGGTACTTTGACAATAGATACCCGCTAAACACTCCAGAAATGTTGGGCCTTGTCCATACTAGCATGAGTAAAGTTTTAATGGTATTGTAAGTCTTAATTGCTGCCAATCAACCTCCTATGGAACTGAAAATTAACTTTTATAATTTAAAAAATGAATAACTTTCTTTAACTTTTCCTTTTTTATGCCTCTTTCTCTTAAAATCTATCTTTTTTTACCCCTCTTACTTTTGCCTCCTGTATATGGATTGGTATTGAATTAACTATTCTAACTTAAACTTTCTGGTTGAGACTTTGTGTGCCTCATTAACAATTCTTCCTTCTGGTTAAGGAGATGTACAGTTGCTTGACTTGTGCACGCAAGCTCCAGATCCTCCCTCAAGAGGGTGCCTGGCTGAATCACCACCTGTTCCAGTGTAAAAGCCCATAACAAAACTTGCATTTATGTAGTACCTTTCATGACATCTAGTGCCCCAAATAGCATTACAGCCAATTGAACATTTAGGCACTGTTATAAAGCAGGACATTCAGCAAGTCAGCTTGACATGTCAAGCTCTCACAAACATCAGTGCAATAATGACCAGATTAACTTTTAGTGATGTTAATTGAGGGATAAGTATTGCCCAGGACTCCGGGCAGGCTCTATTGCTCCTCTTCAAAATAATACCATGGGATCTTTTACCTGAGAGGTAAGGCAAGGGCCTTGATTTTATGTCTCGCCCAAAAGGCGGTAAATCTGTTTGCAAGTGCAAGTGCGATGGATGGCTCGTGTCATTTGTTGGTGTTGACCATAAAATCCAAGCTGGTTTTCACAATACGACATTAAGCTAGGAATTACTTAGTTGTATTCCTGAAAAGCACACGTTTAAATGAAATCAAGTTAAACAAATCGGATTTTCCCATTGCAACCAAAGAAAATATTTTGTTAAGTCATGTAGGACCTTTCCCATCAGAAGAAAAATTAAATCATTATATTTTATACTGTACATTGCTAAATTACTGTAGAAACATAGAAAATAGGAGCAGGAGGAGGACATCCTGCTCATTATGATCATGGCTGATCAACTAACTCAGTGTGTGTTCCCCGGCATATCATTTGATTTCCTTGGACTTGGCCGCAAGTGCTATATCTAATTACTTCTTGAAAACATACAATGTTTCCAGCTCAACGCTTTCTGTGGTAGTGAATTCCACAGGTTCATCACATTCTGGGTGAAGACGTTTCTCATCTCAGTCCTAAATGGTCTACCCTGTATCCTCAGACTAAGGCCGCTGGTTCGGTACACCTACCATTGCGAACATCCTTTTTGCATCTACCCTGTCTCGTCCTGGTGGAATTTTATATGACAAGCCTCTCAGTTTTCTGAGCTCCATCGAATACAAGCCTAACCGACTCAATCCTCCCTCACATATCAGTCCTGCCATCCCAGGAATCAGTTTGGTAAACGTTTGCTGCACTCCCTCTAGAGCAAGAACATCCTTCCTCAGATGAGATGACCAAAGCTGCATACACTACCCAGGTGTGGCCTCACCAAGGCTCTGTATAATTGCAGCGAGACATTCCTGCTCCTGTACTCTAATCTTCTCGCTATACCCATTTGCCTTCTTTACCGCTGCTGCACTTGCATGCTTCCCTTCAACGACTAGTGTACAAGTGCACCCAGGTCTCGTTGCACATCTCTCTCCTAATTTATAGCCATTCAGATAACAATCTGCCTTCCCCTTTTTTGCTACCAAAGTGGATAACCTCGCATTTATCTAAATTGTACTGCATCTGCCATTCATTTGCCCACTCGCTCAACTTGTCCAAATTACACTGAAGGTCCTCCTCAGAGCTCACTCTCCCACCCAGCTTTGTGTCATTTGTAAATTTGTAGATATTACATTTCATTTCCTCATCTAAGTCATTAATATATGGAGTCCCAGCACCGATCCCTGCGGTACCCCACTAGTCACTGCCTGACATTTGAAAAAAGACACTTGTTTCTACTTTTTGTTTTCTGTCTGCCAACCAGTTTTCTGTCCATCTCAATACATAGTATTCATGAACAAAATCACAGAAGTGCAGAAGGAAGCCATTCGACCCATCGAGTCTGCACTGGCAGGTTGAAAGAGCATTCTACCTCATCCAATTCCCCTGATTTGTCCCTGTGACCTTACACACTATTTTCAGGTAGCAAACCTGAAATTGCCTTTGAATACCTCGATCAAACATGCCTCCACAACACTTTCAGGATGTTCATTGCAGCTTCCAGTCATCCTCTGGATGAAAAATCTTTTTCTCGCATCACTTCTAACTATTTTGGCCATTAGGTTGAACCTGTGCCATCTAGTTAGTGCACTCTTCAGAAGGAACAGTTTGTCACTATTTTCCCTCAGGATCTTGAAAACCTCTCCAAGCCACCTTTTCTCCAGGGAAGACAGACCCAATCTATCCTCATAGAATCATAGAATTTACAGTGCAGAAGGAGGCCATTCAGCCCATCGAGTCTGCACCGGCTCTTGGAAAGAGCACCCTACCTCAGCACACACCTCCACCCTATCCCCATAACCCAGCAACCCCATCCAACTTATGGGCAATTTAGCATGGCTGATCCACCTAACGTGCACATCTTTGGACTGTGGAAGGAAACTGGAGCACCCGGAGGAAACCCACGCAGACACGGAGAGAACGTACAGACTCCGCACAGACAGTGACCCAAGCGGGAATCGAACCTGAGACCCTGGCGCTGTGAAGCCATAGTGCTAACCACTATGCTACCGTGCTGCCCTCATAGCTCCAGTTGTTTATCCCTGGAATCATTCTTGTGAATCTCCTCTGTACTCTCTCCAGCGTCTTTACATTCTTCCTCAAGAATGGTGCCCAGAGCTGGACACTACTTACAGATTAGGCCTAAATGGTGTCTTATACAAGTTCCTCCCTCCTTACTCTTGTACTCAGTGCCCCATTAATAAAAACCGAGGATACCATATGCTTTATTGACTGCTCTCTCAACATGCTCTGCCACCTTCAAAGACTTGTGCACATACACACCAAGGTCCCTTTGTTCCTGCATCGTGAGGGTTTCTCCCTTTGTTTTATACTCTCCACATTTGTCCTTCCAAAATTAACTACCTCGCACTTCTCCATATTGATCTTTGAAAGAAATAACATTTATTTTATTTTAAATGTTAAAATATTAAAGAAATAAATTATTTCTACTTGCCTCCAGCTCACCATCTCTCCCACTTGCTGCCTCTTCTGTTCTTTGTTTCTCCCGCTCCCACGACCCTCCAGCTCACCACCAGTCCTGCTGCCAAGGGCTATATAATCTACTTTTTATATTATCTTTGTTCTTTGTTATATTTGTGCAATCTTTAAATAATTGAAAATGTCATCATTTGATTAGAACTATATTAACTATTATATTTATAATAATATGAATAGAGCACAAAAGATGCTATTTGACTCATTGAATGCACATCCAAGTTTCCAATGAATGTCACTCCCTTGCTTGTTCTCCATTGTACTGTTCTTTTTCTCCCTTCAAGTAGTTACTATTAAATGTTACTATTCAGACTACTTCCATCATCGTTAAGAGGCAGATCATTATAGATAACATCAACTCCATGCAAAAAAAAAAAGTTTACCCTGCTTTATCTTTTGCTGTTGTAATGATATGTATAATCTAAGGAGAGTAAAAGGTTAACAAGATGATGTTCATGTATATCAACACTAGATGGCATCACTGAGTAGTGTTATAAAAGGTTGCGTCTCTAAGTATTCTGGGAGAAGCTGATGGAGAAGTATAGTGTGAGGTTGAGTTAGTGTTGGTTGTATTAGAGAGAGATTCATTCCTGTAACATAGATTCAATGCTATTATTTTGTTAGCTGTTACTCAGTAGAGTGTGCAAACCATTTCAAGTAGTGTAAAATAAACTAGCTTTGGTTTAAATATATAGTTCAATGTTCTTTGTAAAAACTATGACTTTGGCTATCTTGGAGAACAATACAAAGAACATTACATGATACCAGTAGTGGAAATTTCTTACATGGTACCAGGTAAATACTGAAGTAATTTAGCTAAAGTTAAATAGAAACTAAGAAAAAAGAAAATCATTACAATGGTTACCTTGCATCTGTGTCCTCTGATTCATACACTTCCTTTTTTTATTCATTCATGGGACGTGGGCATCGCAGGCTGCACCAACATTTATTGCCCATCCCTAATTGCCCTTGAGGGGGCAGTTAAGAGTCAACCACACTTCTGTGGGTCTGGAGTCGCATGTAGGCCAGACCAGGTGTGGATGGCAGATTTCCTTCCCTAAAGGGCATTAGTGAACCAGATGGGATTTCATGGCAATCGACAATGGTTTTATGGTCATCATTAGACTTCAAAAAAAAAAATTTTTTATTAGGGTTTTCACAAAATATCAACAAAATGAAAAAGAAACCCAGTAAAATTAAATACAGAACAAATTAAAACAACCCCCGTACCCCCCTCCCCCTATACATAAATAATAAATTAACACCCCGAGTTAACACAAAGCAAACATAGCAAATATATACACCCCCTCAGATCCCCCAGGGTAAATAAACAAAAATAAAATAGACCCCCCCCCCCTTCCGGGTAGCTGCTCCTGCTGACCATTGTCTACCGTTCTGCCAGGAAGTCCAAGAATGTTTGCCACCGCCTAAAGAACCCTTGTACCGATCCCCTTAAGGCGAATTTCACCCTCTCCAATTTAATAAACCCCACCATATCGTTGATCCAGGATTCCACGCTTGGGGGCCTCGCATCCCTCCACTGAAGAAGAATTCTTTGCCGGGCTACCAGGGACGCAAAGGCCAGAATACCAGCCTCTTTCGCCTCCTGCACTCCCGGCTCCCCTGCAACCCCAAATATTGCGAGCCCCCAGCCCGGCCTGACCCTGGATCCTACCACCCCCGACACCGTCCTCGCCACGCCCTTCCAAAATTCCTCCAGCGCTGGGCATGCCCAGAACATATGGGTGTGAATTGCTGGGCTCCCTGTGCACCTAACGCACCTGTCCTCTTCCCCCAAAGAACCGGCTCATCCTTGGCCCGGTCATGTGTGCCCTGTGCAGCACCTTAAACTGTATGAGGCTGAGCTTCGCGCACTAAGAGGAAGAGTTCACCCTCCCTAGGGCATCTGCCCACGTCCCCTCTTTGATTTCCTCTCCCAACTCCTCCTCCAACTTACCTTTCAACTCCACCACCGAGGCCTCCTCCTCCTGCATCACCTGGTAAGTTTCCGAGATCTTCCCCACTCCAACCCACGCCCCCGAGAGCACCCTGTCCTGTACTGTGCGTGGCAACAGCCACGGGAATTCCACCACTTGCCACCTGGCAAACGCCTTTACCTGTAAATATCTGAAGGTGTTCCCCTGGGGGAGCCCATACTTCTCCTTCAGTTCACCGAGGCTCGCGAACCTCCCGTCCACAAACAGGTCCCCCAACCTTCTTATCCCTGCCCTGTGCCACCCCGAAAACCCTCCATCTATTCTCCCTGGGACAAACCGGTGGTTCCCCTGTATTGGGGTCCACACCGAGACCCCAACTTCCCCCCTGTGCCGTCTCCACTGTCCCCAGATTTTGAGGATAGTCGCCACTACCGGGCTTGTGGTATACCTCATTGGAGGGAGCGGCAGCGGCGCCGTTGTCAGCGCCTCCAGACTCGTACCCTCAAAAGACGCCGTCTCCAGCCTCTTCCATGCAGCCCCCTCCCCCTCCATCACCCACTTGCGCACCATCGCTGCATTGGCAGCCCAGTAGTACCCACAGAGGTTGGGCAGTGCCACCCCCTCCCCCATCCCTACACTGTTCCTTTAATCCTTTGGGCTTTAATTTTACCAAAATGTCTATTATGTCTGGACTGGATGACTTTTCTACTTTGAGCAGTGCCAGCATTTAAGTGCCTCCTTTTTATTTTTATCCTGACCAATATTGTTACTGCTTCTGCCTTTACTCCTTTCTTGGCAGCACCCACTGTCCTAATAAAAACTGATGCATAGAGCTTACTTAGTACATCAACCATGCCCTTTACTGACGCAACAATATCTTTTTGGCCCCGATAAGATAACTGTGTTTCGTAAAATAAGTGAGGACCGATATTACGCCTCTCTTCTTACTTTTACATAATCTTGATGAAAGTAGTGTTAATTAATCCAGACAATGCCAAGCTGAGCATGATGTTCAGAGAAGAGAGAGACGATCTGTGAAGGGGAAATTGTGTGTTGACAAATCTGTTGATGTTTTTGAGGCTGTGACTCCTAGGATGTATATGAAGGAACCGATGGAGGGAGTTTCAAAAAGCGTTTGATAAGGTGCCACACTGGTCATTGCGCAAAATTAGGATTTAAGCGATTGGGGATAATATATCAGCATGGATTTAGGATTGGTTGATGGATGGAAAACAGGGTAGGTAGGAAAAGAAAAAGCAGAATAGTTTCTGAAAAGTCAAAGATTGGAAAATGTTTGCATTGATAGGGACCTGCATGTCCTTGCACAGGAATCACAAAGTTAACATGCAGGTAAGGGAATGGAGTGCAAGAGTAAGAAGTCTTAATGATCTTCAGGAAAGATGGGGAAGGAAAGAAACCAGGAGAGGTAACAGTATTGATTAAACAGAAAATTACCGTGCTGGAGAGAGAGAGAGAATGTCCTTGGAGGGCAATGAACAGAATCTATTTAAGTATTGCTGGAAAAAAAAAGAGGCTTTTCTGTCAAAGTTTTTCATCTTGCACTCATCGGGACAATTCGCAAGAATACAAATGTCATGGGAAACAACAAATTTATAGTGTATGAAAAGAGTGCAGATTGGTTGGCAATTGGACTCTGGAATTGTCAGTCACCATCCACTGGTGCATTTTCCATGGCAACACACCAATCAAAGTCCACTTACCAACCTATCAGCACACTCTCCCCTTACATTATAAATTTGTTGTTTCCCTGGCATTGGTATTCTGTGAGCTATCCTGATGAGTGCAAGATGAAAAGTTTTGACAAAAGGTTTTTTCCAGCATACTCCAGTTCTGTAGAAATTATTTGGTTAGAGCCAAGAAGCATTGGAGGTATCATTGCACTATGCGGTGAATTCTAGAGGCCACCAACTAATCGGAAGGAAATGGAGGTACAAATTTACAAGCAAATTACAAAATGGTACAATTATTAGAGTTGTTACAATGAGGGAACTTTAATTGTCCTACTATGGGTTGCGATAATATTGTAATGGGCAGAGAGGGCATCTAGAATGTTTTCAGGAGAACTTTCTATATCTACAGGTTTCTAGTTCAACAAGAAAGGTGGCATTGCTGGATCTGGTTCTGGGGAATGAGGTAGGTCAAGCAAATAGAGTGTCAGTGGAGTGGGGGGATGGGACATTTTAGAGGACAATGGTCAGAGCAAACCTAAGTCTTAGAACTCTATGGAGAAGGGCAAGAGGCAATCTAGAGGAATCACAATTAATTAAATTTCAATGGGATGAGAATGGATCCGGCCCAGACAAATTGGAATCAAAAAGTGGCAGGTAAGATTATAACAGAGCAACACTAACAGAACTGCCTTTAAAGAGGAAGTAGTTGAGGTACTGTCATGGTACATGTCAGGAGGAGCAAATATAATCCCTGGATAATGAAAGAGATAGAGAATAAAATGAAAAGGATAAAGGGAGCATATGACAGATGTCAAGTGAGTAATACAATTGAGATTCGGGCTCAATTTAGAAGGTTTGGATGGGAAGTGAAACAAAATGAGAAGCAAAGAGAGAGTACGAGAAGAGACTGGCAGCTAAACTAAAAGGGAATCCAGAAATCGTCTACAGGCATTTCTAAAGTAAAAGGGTGATAACAGGGGCTGATTAGGGACCTAAAATGTGATGTGCGCATAGAGCTAAGGGGTACTAAATTAATATTTTACATCTGTATTTATCAAGGAAAAACATGTTGCCAAAGTCTTGGTGAAAGAGTAGATAGTTGAGACACCTGATTGAACTAGAAATTGCTGAAGAGGATGTATTATATAGACTGGCTGTACAAACTTTGGTGAGTCACCAGGACCAAATGACAAACATTCAAAGATATATATCCAAGTGAGGGCAATTATGGAGGCATTGGCCATAACTTCCAATCCTGCTTAGATCTAGGGATGGTGCAAGAAGGCCAGAGAATTGTTCATGCTACACCTTTGTTCAAAAAAGAGTGCAAGGATAAGCCCAGCATCCTCAGGCCATTTGGTTTAACCTGAGTGGCAGAGAAGCGTTTAAAAACTATAATTCAGGGGAAAATGAACAGTCCTTTGGCAAATGCAGATTAATTCGAAGAAATACAAATTGTACTTAACTCGCTTGCTTGAGCGTTTTGTGATAACAACAGGTAAATGGAGGTACTGTGGTTGAGGAGGTGTACGCGGGCTTCAAAAGATTTTTGATGAAGTGTTACACAACAGACGTATGAGCAAAGTTAGAGCTAATGGAATAAAACAATAGGTGGCAGCATGGATATAGTGAAGTTTTCCAGGGAGTCAGTGTCCGGGCCCCTGCTTTTCTTGATTTATAGTAATGACCTATACTTTGGCGTACAGTGCACAATTTCAAAATTTGCAGATGCCATAAAATCTGTGGATTGTGAGGATAGTGTTAAACATCAAAGCGGCATATACAGGGAATGGATGGACAAGTAACGAGGGGATTCATTTTGGTAGGAAAAAAAGGGAGGCAATATAAAACAAAAGTGTAGAATTCTAAAGAATTCCCTGAAAGAGCAGGGAGACAAGGGAAGATATGTGCACAAATCAGTAAAGATGGTAGGATAGGTTGAGGGCTCAGTTAACAAAAGCATACAATTTCCTGGACTTTGTAAATAAGGACAAAGAGTAGAAAGGGAATGGACTTATGATAAACCTGTATAAAACACTGGTTTGGCCTCATAGTGCGTATTGTGTCTTGCTCTGGGCACCCCACTTTAGGAAGATTGTAAAGGCATTAAAGAGGGTGCAGATAAGGTACATGAGAATGGTTCCAGGAATAAGGAACTTCAATTACGTGGCTAGATTAAGTGGAGAAGCTAGGCGGTTCTCTTTGGAAAAGGAAAAGTTGAGTGGATATCTGATGGAAGTATTCAAAATCATTGGTGACCTGATTAGAGTAGATGAGATGAAACTGTTACCATTGCTGAAAGGATTCAGCATCAGAGTGTGCCGATTTTAAGGTGATTGACAAAAGAGCAATGGTAACATGAGGAATAGTTTTCTTTTGTATATATATATATATATATATATATATATATATACAGCGAGTGGTTATGATCTGGAATGTGCTGTCGCAATGAGTGGCTATGATCTGGAATGTGCTGCCGCAGTGAGTGGCTATGATCTGGAATGTGCTGCCGCAGTGAGTGGCTATGATCTGGAATGTGCTGCCGCAGTGAGTGGCTATGATCTGAAATGCACTCTCTCAGTGAGTGGCTATGATCTGGAATGCCCTGTCTCAGTGAGTGGCTATGATCTGGAATGTGCTGCCGCAGTGAGTGGCTATGATGTGGAATGTGCTGCCGCAGTGACTGGCTATGATCTGGAATGTGATGCTGCAGTGAGTGGCTATGATCTGGAATGTGATGCCGCAGTGTGTGGCTATGATCTGGAATGTGATGCCGCAGTGAGTCGCTATGATCTGGAATGTGATGCCGCAGTGAGTGGCTATGATCTGGAATTACTGCCGCAGTGAGTGGCTATGATCTGGAATGTGATACCGCAGTGAGTGGCTATGATCTGGAATGTGCTGCCGCAGTGAGTGGCTATGATCTGGAATGCCCTGTCTCAGTGAGTCGCTATGATCTGGAATGACCTGTCGCAGTGAGTGGCTATGATCTGGAATGTGCTGCCACAGTGAGTGGCTATGATCTGGAATTACTGCCGCAGTGAGTGGCTATGATCTGGAATGTGATACCGCAGTGAGTGGCTATGATCTGGAATGTGCTGCCGCAGTGAGTGGCTATGATCTGGAATGTGATGCCGCAGTGAGTGGCTATGATCTGGAATGCACAGTCTCAGTGAGTGGCTATGATCTGGAATGTGCTGCCGCAGTGAGTGGCTATGATCTGGAATGTGCTGCCGCAGTGAGTGGCTATAATCTGGAATTACTGCCGCAGTGAGTGGCTATGATCTGTAATGTACTGCCACAGTGAGTGGCTATGATCTGGAATGTGCTGCCGCGGTGAGTGGCTATGATCTGGAATGTGCTGCTACAGTGAGTGGCTATGATCCGGAATGTGCTGCCGCAATGAGTGGCTATGATCTGGAATGTGCTGCTACAGTGAGTGGCTATGATCTGGAATGCCCTGTCTCAGTGAGTGGCTATGATCTGGAATGTGCTGCCGCAGTGAGTGGCTATGATCTGGAATGTGCTGCCGCAGTGAGTGATCTGGAATGCCCTGTCTCATTGAGTGGCTATGATCTGGAATGTGCTGCGGCAGTGAATGGCTATGATCTGGAATGTGCTGCCGCAGTGAGTGGCTATGATCTGGAATGTGCTGCCACAGTAAGTGGCTATGATCTGGAATTACTGCCGCAGTGAGTGGCTATGATCTGGAACGTGATGCCGCAGTGAATGGCTATGATCTGGAATTACTGCCGCAGTGAGTGGCTATGATCTGGAATGTGCTGCCACAGTGAGTGGCTATGATCTGGAATTACTGCCGCAGTGAGTGGCCATTATCTGTAATGTGCTGCCACAGTGAGTGGCTATGATCTGGAATGTGCTGCCGCTATGAGTGGCTAGGATCTGGAATGAGCTGCCACAGTGAGTGGCTATGATCTGAAATGTGCTGCCACAGTGAGTGGCTATGATCTGGAATGTGCTGCCGCAATGAGTGGCTTGGATCTGGAATGAGCTGCTACAGTGAGTGGCTATGATCTGAAATACGCTGTCTCAGTGAGTGGCTATGATCTGGAATGCGCTGCCGTAGTGAGTGGCTATGATCTCTAAAGTGATTCCGCAGTGTGTGGCTAAGATCTGGAATGCACTGTTTTAGTAAGTGGCTATGATCTGGAATTACTGCCGCAGTGTGTGGCTATGATCTGGAATGTGCTGCCACAGTGAGTGGCTATGATCTGGAATGCACCGTCTCAGTGAATGGCTACGATCTGGAATGCCCTGTCTCCGTGAGTGGCTATGATCTGGAATGTGCTGCCACAGTGAGTGGCTATGATCTGGAATGCACCGTCTCAGTGAATGGCTACGATCTGGAATGCCCTGTCTCCGTGAGTGGCTATGATCTGGAATGTGCTGCCACAGTGAGTGGCTATGATCTGGAATGTGATGCCGCAGTGAGTGGCTATGATCTGGAATGTGCTGCCGCAGTGAGTGGCTATGATCTGGAATGTGCTGCCGCAGTGAGTGGCTATGATCTGGAATGCACAGTCTCAGTGAATGGCTATGATCTGGAATGCCCTGTCTCAGTGAGTGGCTATGATCTGGAATGACCTGTCTTAGTGAGTGGCTATGATCTGGAATGACCTGTCTCCGTGAGTGGCTATGATCTGGAATGTGCTGCCACAGTGAGTGGATATGATCTCGAATTACTGCCGCAGTGAGTGGCTATGATCTGGAATGTGATACCGCAGTGAGTGGCTGTGACCTGGAATGTGCTGCCGCAGTGAGTGGCTATGATCTGGAATGTGATGCCGCAGTGAGTGGCTATGATCTGGAATTACTGCCGCAGTGAGTGGCTATGATCTGGAATGTGCTGCCACAGTGAGTGGCTATGATCTGGAATGTGCTGCCACAGTGAGTGGCTATGATCTGGAATGAGCTGCTACAGTGAGTGGCTATGGTCTGAAATGCACTGTCTCAGTGAGTGGCTATGATCTGGAATGCGCTGCCGCAGTGAGTGGCTATGATCTCTAATGTGATGCTGCAGTGTGTGGCTATGATCTGGAATGCACTGTTTTAGTAAGTGGCTATGATCTGGAATGTGCTGCCGCAGTGAGTGGCTATGATCTGGAATGTGCTGCCGCAGTGAGTGGCTATGATCTGGAATGCCCTGTCTCAGTGAGTGGCTATGATCTGGAATGTGATGCCGCAGTGAGTGGCTATGATCTGGAATGTGATGCCGCAGTGAATGGCTATGATCTGGAATTACTGCTGCAGTGAGTGGCTATGATCTGCAATGCGCTGCCGCAGTGAGTGGCTATGATCTGTAATGTGCTGCCACAGTGAGTGGTTATGATCTGGAATGATTGCCGCAGTGAGTGGCTATGATCTGGAATGTGCTGCTGCAGTGAGTGGCTATGATCTGGAATGTGCTGCCAGAGTGAGAGGCTATGATCTGTAATTACTGCCGCAGTGTGTGGCTATGATCTGTAATTACTGCCGCAGTGTGTGGCTATGATCTGTAATTACTGCCGCAGTGTGTGGCTATGATCTGGAATGTGCTGCCACAGTGAGTGGCTATGATCTGGAATGTGATGCCGCAGTGAGTGGCTATGATCTGGAATGTGATGCCGCAGTGAGTGGCTATGATCTGGAATTACTGCTGCAGTGAGTGGCTATGATCTGGAATGTGCTGCTGCAGTGAGTGGCTATGATCTGGAATGTGCTGCCAGAGTGAGAGGCTATGATCTGTAATTACTGCCGCAGTGTGTGGCTATGATCTGTAATTACTGCCGCAGTGTGTGGCTATGATCTGTAATTACTGCCGCAGTGTGTGGCTATGATCTGGAATGTGCTGCCACAGTGAGTGGCTATGATCTGGAATGTGATGCCGCAGTGAGTGGCTATGATCTGGAATGTGATGCCGTAGTGAGTGGCTATGATCTCTAAAGTGATTCCGCAGTGTGTGGCTAACATCTGGAATGCACTGTTTTAGTAAGTGGCTATGATCTGGAATTATTGCCGCAGTGTGTGGCTATGATCTGGAATGTGCTGCCACAGTGAGTGGCTATGATCTGGAATGCACCGTCTCAGTGAATGGCTACGATCTGGAATGCCCTGTCTCCGTGAGTGGCTATGATCTGGAATGTGCTGCCACAGTGAGTGGCTATGATCTGGAATGTGATGCCGCAGTGAGTGGCTATGATCTGGAATGTGCTGCCGCAGTGAGTGGCTATGATCTGGAATGTGCTGCCGCAGTGAGTGGCTATGATCTGGAATGCACAGTCTCAGTGAATGGCTATGATCTGGAATGCCCTGTCTCAGTGAGTGGCTATGATCTGGAATGACCTGTCTTAGTGAGTGGCTATGATCTGGAATGACCTGTCTCCGTGAGTGGCTATGATCTGGAATGTGCTGCCACAGTGAGTGGATATGATCTCGAATTACTGCCGCAGTGAGTGGCTATGATCTGGAATGTGATACCGCAGTGAGTGGCTGTGACCTGGAATGTGCTGCCGCAGTGAGTGGCTATGATCTGGAATGTGATGCCGCAGTGAGTGGCTATGATCTGGAATTACTGCCGCAGTGAGTGGCTATGATCTGGAATGTGCTGCCACAGTGAGTGGCTATGATCTGGAATGTGCTGCCACAGTGAGTGGCTATGATCTGGAATGAGCTGCTACAGTGAGTGGCTATGGTCTGAAATGCACTGTCTCAGTGAGTGGCTATGATCTGGAATGCGCTGCCGCAGTGAGTGGCTATGATCTCTAATGTGATGCTGCAGTGTGTGGCTATGATCTGGAATGCACTGTTTTAGTAAGTGGCTATGATCTGGAATGTGCTGCCGCAGTGAGTGGCTATGATCTGGAATGTGCTGCCGCAGTGAGTGGCTATGATCTGGAATGCCCTGTCTCAGTGAGTGGCTATGATCTGGAATGTGATGCCGCAGTGAGTGGCTATGATCTGGAATGTGATGCCGCAGTGAATGGCTATGATCTGGAATTACTGCTGCAGTGAGTGGCTATGATCTGCAATGCGCTGCCGCAGTGAGTGGCTATGATCTGTAATGTGCTGCCACAGTGAGTGGTTATGATCTGGAATGATTGCCGCAGTGAGTGGCTATGATCTGGAATGTGCTGCTGCAGTGAGTGGCTATGATCTGGAATGTGCTGCCAGAGTGAGAGGCTATGATCTGTAATTACTGCCGCAGTGTGTGGCTATGATCTGTAATTACTGCCGCAGTGTGTGGCTATGATCTGTAATTACTGCCGCAGTGTGTGGCTATGATCTGGAATGTGCTGCCACAGTGAGTGGCTATGATCTGGAATGTGATGCCGCAGTGAGTGGCTATGATCTGGAATGTGATGCCGCAGTGAGTGGCTATGATCTGGAATTACTGCTGCAGTGAGTGGCTATGATCTGGAATGTGCTGCCACAGTGAGTGGCTAGGATCTGGAATGCCCTGTCTCAGTGAGTGGCTATGATCTGGAATGTGCTGCCGCAGTGAGTGGCTATGATCTGGAATGTGCTGCCACAGTGAGTGGCTATGATCTGGAACGTGATGCCGCAGTGAATGGCTATGATCTGGAATTACTGCCGCAGTGAGCGACTATGATCTGGAATGTGATACCGCAGTGAGTGGCTATGATCTGGAATGTACTGCCGCAGTGAGTGGCTATGATCTGGAACGTGATGCCGCAGTGAATGGCTATGATCTGGAATTACTGCCGCAGTGAGTGGCTATGATCTGGAATGTGCTGCCACAGTGAGTGGCTATGATCTGGAATTACTGCCGCAGTGAGTGGCCATGATCTGTAATGTGCTGCCACAGTGAGTGGCTATGATCTGGAATGTGCTGCCGCAATGAGTGGCTAGGATCTGGAGTGAGCTGCCACAGTGAGTGGCTCTGATCTGAAATGTGCTGCCACAGTGAGTGGCTATGATCTGGAATGTGCTGCCGCAATGAGTGGCTAGGATCTGGAATGAGCTGCTACAGTGAGTGGCTATGATCTGAAATACGCTGTCTCAGTGAGTGGCGATGATCTGGAATGCGCTGCCGTAGTGAGTGGCTATGATCTCTAATGTGATTCCGCAGTGTGTGGCTAAGATCTGGAATGCACTGTTTTAGTAAGTGGCTATGATCTGGAATTACTGCCGCAGTGTGTGGCTATGATCTGGAATGTGCTGCCACAGTGAGTGGCTATGATCTGGAATGCACCGTCTCAGTGAATGGCTATGATCTGGAATGCCCTGTCTCCGTGAGTGGCTATGATCTGGAATGTGCTGCCACAGTGAGTGGCTATGATCTGGAATGTGATGCCGCAGTGAGTGGCTATGATCTGGAATGTGATGCCGCAGTGAGTGGCTGTGATCTGGAATGCCCTGTCTCAGTGAGTGGCTATGATCTGGAATGACCTGTCTTCGTGAGTGGCTTTGATCTGGAATGACCTGTCTCCGTGAGTGGCTATGATCTGGAATGTGCTGCCACAGTGAGTGGCTATGATCTCGAATTACTGCCGCAGTGAGTGGCTATGATCTGGAATGTGATACCGCAGTGAGTGGCTATGACCTGGAATGTGCTGCCGCAGTGAGTGGCTATGATCTGGAATGTGATGCCGCAGTGAGTGGCTATGATCTGGAATTACTGCCGCAGTGAGTGGCTATGATCTGGAATGTGCTGCCACTGTGAGTGGCTATGATCTGGAATGTGCTGCCACAGTGAGTGGCTATGATCTGGAATGAGCTGCTACAGTGAGTGGCTATGGTCTGAAATGCACTGTCTCAGTGAGTGGCTATGATCTGGAATGCGCTGCCGCAGTGAGTGGCTATGATCTCTAATGTGATGCTGCAGTGTGTGGCTATGATCTGGAATGCACTGTTTTAGTAAGTGGCTATGATCTGGAATGTGCTGCCGCAGTGAGTGGCTATGATCTGGAATGTGCTGCCGCAGTGAGTGGCTATGATCTGGAATGCCCTGTCTCAGTGAGTGGCTATGATCTGGAATGTGCTGTCGCAGTGAGTGGCTATGATCTGGAATGTGATGCTGCAGTGAGTGGCTATGATCTGGAATGCCCTGTCTCAGTGAGTGGCTATGATCTGGAATGTGCTGTCGCAGTGAGTGGCTATGATCTGGAATGTGATGCTGCAGTGAGTGGCTATGATCTGGAATGTGATGCTGCAGTGAGTGGCTATGATCTGGAATGTGCTGCCGCAGTGAGTGGCTATGATCTGCAATGTGCTGTCGCAGTGAGTGGCTATGATCTGGAATGTGCTGCCGCAGTGAGTGGCTATGATCTGGAATGCCCTGTCTCAGTGAGTGGCTATGATCTGGAATGTGCTGTCGCAGTGAGTGGCTGTGATCTGGAATGTGATGCTGCAGTGAGTGGCTATGATCTGGAATGTGATGCTGCAGTGAGTGGCTATGATCTGGAATGTGCTGCCGCAGTGAGTGGCTATGATCTGCAATGTGCTGTCGCAGTGAGTGGCTATGATCTGAAATGTGATGCTGCAGTGAGTGGCTATGATCTGGAATGCCCTGTCTCAGTGAGTCGCTATGATCTGGAATGTGATGCCGCTATGAGTGGCTATGATCTGGAATGCCCTGTCTCAGTGAGTCGCTATGATCTGGAATGTGATACCGTAGTGAGTGGCTATGATCTGGAATGTGCTGCAGCAGTGAGTGGCTATGATCTGGAATGTGATGCCGCAGTGAGTGGCTATGATCTGGAATGTGATGCCGCAGTGAATGGCTATGATCTGGAATTACTGCTGCAGTGAGTGGCTATGATCTGTAATGTGCTGCCACAGTGAGTGGTTATGATCTGGAATGATTGCCGCAGTGAGTGGCTATGATCTGGAATGTGCTGCTGCAGTGAGTGGCTATGATCTGGAATGTGCTGCCAGAGTGAGTGGCTATGATCTGTAATTACTGCCAGAGTGAGTGGCTATGATCTGTAATTACTGCCGCAGTGTGTGGCTATGATCTGTAATTACTGCCGCAGTGTGTGGCTATGATCTGGAATGTGCTGCCGCAGCGTGTGGCTATGATCTGGAATGTGCTGCCGCAGTGAGTGGCTATGATCTGGAATGTGCTGCCAGAGTGAGTGGCTATGATCTGGAATTACTGCTGCAGTGAGTGGCTATGATCTGGAATGTGCTGCCACAGTGAGTGGCTATGATCTGGAATGCCCTGTCTCAGTGAGTGGCTATGATCTGGAATGTGCTGCCGTAGTGAGCGACTATGATCTGGAATGTGATACCGCAGTGAGTGGCTATGATCTGGAATGTGCTGCCGCAGTGAGTGGCTATGATCTGGAATGTGATGCCGCAGTGAGTGGCTATGATCTGGAATGAGCTGCTACAGTGAGTGGCTATGATATGAAATGCACTGTCTCAGTGAGTGGCTATAATCTGCAATGCGCTGCCGCAGTGAGTGGCTATGATCTGTAATGTGCTGCCACAGTGAGTGGCTATGATCTGGAATGTGCTGCCGCAGTGAGTGGCTATGATCTGGAATGAGCTGCTACAGTGAGTGGCTATGATCTGAAATGCACTGTCTCAGTGAGTGGCTATGATCTGCAATGCGCTGCCGCAGTGAGTGGCTATGATCTGAAATGCACTGTCGCAGTGAGTGGCTATGATCTGGAATGAGCTGCTACAGTGAGTGGCTATGATCTGAAATGCACTGTCTCAGTGAGTGGCTATGATCTGCAATGCGCTGCCGCAGTGAGTGGCTATGATCTGAAATGCACTGTCTCAGTGAGTGGCGATGATCTGCAATGCGCTGCCGCAGTGAGTGGCTATGATCTCTAATGTGATTCCGCAGTGTGTGGCTATGATCTGGAATGCACTGTTTTAGTAAGTGGCTATGATGTGGAATTACTGCCGCAGTGTGTGGCTATGATCTGGAATGCACTGTCTCAGTGAATGGCTTTGATCTGGAATGCCCTGTCTCAGTGAGTGGCTATGATCTGGAATGAGTGCCGCAGTGAGTGGCGATGATCTGGAATGTGATACCGCAGTGAGTGGCTATGATCTGGAATGTGATGCCGCAGTGAATGGCTATGATCTGGAATGCACTGTTTTAGTAAGTGGCTATGATCTGGAATTACTGCCGCAGTGTGTGGCTATGATCTGGAATGTGCTGCCACAGTGAGTGGCTATGATCTGGAATGCCCTGTCTCAGTGAGTGGCTATGATCTGCAATGTGCTGCCACAGTGAGTGGCTATGATCTGGAATGTGATGCCGCAGTGAATGGCTATGATCTGGAATTACTGCCGGAGTGAGTGGCTATGATCTGTAATGTGCTGCCACAGTGAGTGGCTATGATCTGTAATGTGCTGCCGCAGTGAGTGGCTATGATCTGGAATGTGCTGCCGCAGTGAGTGGCTATGATCTGGAATGCCTTGTCTCAGTGAGTGGCTATGATCTGGAATGACCTGTCTCAGTGAATGGCTATGATCTGGAAACCCCTGTCTCAGTGAGTGGCTATGATCTGGAATGTGCTGCCACAGTGAGGGGCTATGATCTCGATTTACTGCCGCAGTGAGTGGCTATGATCTGGAATGTGATACAGCAGTGAGTGGCTATGATCTGGAATGTGCTACCGCAGTGTGTGGCTATGATCTGGAATTACTGCTGCAGTGTGTGGCGATGATCTGGAATTACCGCCGCAGTGAGTGGCTAGGATCTGGAATGCACTGTCTCTGTGAGTGGCTATGATCTGGAATGTGATGCCGCAGTGAATGGCTATGATCTGGAATTACTGCCGCAGTAAGTGGCTATGATCTGTAATGTGCTGCCACAGTGAGTGGCTATGATCTGGAATGTGCTGCCGCAGTGAGTGGCTATGATCTGGAATGTGCTGCCGCAGTGAGTGGCTATGATCTGGAATGCCTTGTCTCAGTGAGTGGCTATGATCTGGAATGTGATGCCGCAGTGAATGGCTAAGATCTGGAATTACTGCCACAATGAGTGGCTATGATCTGGAATTCACTGTCTCAGTGAGTGGCTATGAAATGGAATGTGCTGCCGCAGTGAGTGGCTATGATCTGGAATGTGCTGCCGCAGTGAGTGGCTATGATCTGAAATGCACTGCCTCCGTGAGTGGCTATGATCTGGAATGACCTGTCTCAGTGAGTGGCTATGATCTGCATTGTGCTGCCGCAGTGAGTGGCTATGATCTGGAATGTGCTGCCACAGTGAGTGGCTATGATCTGGAATGTGCTGCTACAGTGAGTGGCTATGGTCTGAAATGCACTGTCTCAGTGAGTGGCTATGATCTGGAATGCGCTGCCGCAGTGAGTGGCTATGATCTGGAATGTGCTGCCACAGTGTGTGGCTATGATCTGGAATGTGCTGCTACAGTGAGTGGCTATGGTCTGAAATGCACTGTCTCAGTGAGTGGCTATGATCTGGAATGCGCTGCCGCAGTGAGTGGCTATGATCTCTAATGTGATGCCGCAGTGTGTGGCTATGATCTGGAATGCACTGTTTTAGTAAGTGGCTATGATCTGGAATGTGCTGCCGCAGTGAGTGGCTATGATCTGGAATGTGCTGCCGCAGTGAGTGGCTATGATCTGCAATGTGATGCTGCAGTGAGTGGCTATGATCTGGAATGCCCTGTCTCAGTGAGTCGCTATGATCGGGAATGTGATACCGTAGTGAGTGGCTATGATCTGGAATGTGCTGCAGCAGTGAGTGGCTATGATCTGGAATGTGATGCCGCAGTGAGTGGCTATGATCTGGAATGTGCTGCTGCAGTGAGTGGCTATGATCTGGAATGTGCTGCCGCAGTGAGTGGCGATGATCTGGAATTACTGCTGCAGTGAGTGACTATGATCTGGAATGTGATACCGCAGTGAGTGGCTATGATCTGGAATGTGATGCCGCAGTGAATGGCTATGATCTGGAATTAGTGCCGCAGTAAGTGGCTGTGATCTGGAATTAGTGCCGCAGTGAGCGACTATGATCTGGAATGTGATACCGCAGTGAGTGGCTATGATCTGGAATGTGCTGCCACAGTGAGTGGCTATGATCTGGAATGTGATGCCGCAGTGAATGGCTATGATCTGGACTTACTGCCGCAGTGAGTGGCTATGATCTGTAATGTGCTGCCACAGTGAGTGGCTATGATCTGGAATGTGCTGCCGCAGTGAGTGGCTATGATCTGGAATGTGCTGCCGCAGTGAGTGGCTATGATCTGGAATGCACTGATTTAGTAAGTGGCTATGATCTGGAATGTGATGCCGCAGTGAGTGGCTATGATCTGTAATGCCCTGTCTCAGTGAGTCGCTATGATCTGGAATGCACTGTCTCAGTGAGTGGCTATGATCTGGAATGACCTGTCTCCGTGAGTGGCTATGATCTGGAATGTGCGGCCACAATGAGTGGCTATGATCTGCAATGTGCTGCCGCAGTGTGTGGCTATGATCTGGAATTACTGCTGCAGTGTGTGGCGATGATCTGGAATTACCGCCGCAGTGAGTGGCTAGGATCTGGAATGCACTGTCTCCGTGAGGGGCTATGATCTGGAATGTGCTGCCACAGTGAGTGGCTATGATCTGGAATGTGCTGCCGCAGTGACTGGCTATGATCTGTAATGTGCTGCCGCAGTGAGTGGCTATGATCTGTAATGTGCTGCCGCAGTGAGTGGCTATGATCTGGAATGTGCTGCCGCAGTGTGTGGCTATGATCTGGAATACTGCCGCAGTGAGTGGCTATGATCTTTAATGTGCTGCCACAGTGAGTGGCTATGATCTGGAATGTGCTGCCGCAGTGTGTGGCTATGATCTGGAATTACTGCCGCAGTGTGTGGCTATGATCTGGAATGCCCTGTCTCAGTGAGTGGCTATGATCTGGAATGTGATACCGGAGTGAGTGGCTATGATCTGGAATGTGCTGCCGCAGTGAGTGGCTATGATCTGCAATGTGATGCCGCAGTGAGTGGCTATGATCTGGAATGTGATGCCGCAGTGAATGGCTATGATCTGGAATTACTGCTGCAGTGAGTGGCTATGATCTGTAATGTGCTGCCACAGTGAGTGGCTATGATCTGGAATGATTGCCGCAGTGAGTGGTATGATCTGGAATGTGCTGCTGCAGTGAGTGGCTATGATCTGGAATTGGCTGCCGCAGTGAGTGGCTATGATCTGGAATGTGCTGCCAGTGAGTGGCTATGATCTGTAATTACTGCCGCCGTGTGTGGCTATGATCTGTAATTACTGCCGCAGTGTGTGGCTATGATCTGGAATGTGCTGCCGCAGTGTGTGGCTATGATCTGGAATGTGCTGCCGCAGTGTGTGGCTATGATCTGATATGTGCTGCCGCAGTGAGTGGCTATGATCTGGAATGTGTTGCCAGAGTGAGTGGCTATGATCTGGAATTACTGCTGCGGTGAGCGACTATGATCTGGAATGTGATACCGCAGTGAGTGGCTATGATCTGGAATGTGCTGCCGCAGTGAGTGGCTATGATCTGGAATGTGATGCCGCAGTGAGTGGCTATGATCTGTAATGTGCTGCCACGGTGAGTGGCTATGATTTGGAATGTGTTGCCGCAGTGAGTGGCTATGATCTGGAATGAGCTGCTACAGTGAGTGGCTATGATCTGAAATGCACTGTCCCAGTGAGTGGCTATGATCTGCAATGCGCTGCCGCAGTGAGTGGCTATGATCTCTAATGTGATTCCGCAGTGTGTGGCTATGATCTGGAATGCACTGTTTTAGTAAGTGGCTATGATCTGGAATTACTGCCGCAGTGTGTGGCTATGATCTGGAATGCACTGTCTCAGTGAATGGCTTTGATCTGGAACGCCCTGTCTCAGTGAGTGGCTATGATCTGGAATGACCTGTCTTAGTGAGTGGCTATGATCTGGAATGTGATACCACAGTGAGTGGCTATGATCTGGAATGTGCTGCTGCAGTGAATGGCTATGATCTGGAATGCACTGTTTTAGTAAGTGGCTATGATCTGGAATTACTGCCGCAGTGTGTGGCTATGATCTGGAATATGCTGCCACAGTGAGTGGCTATTATCTGGAATGTGCTGCCACAGTGAGTGGCTATGATCTGGAATGTGATGCCGCAGTGAATGGCTATGATCTGGAATGTGCTGCCACAGTGAGTGGCTATGATCTGGAATGTGCTGCCGCAGTGAATGGCTATGATTTGGAATTACTGCCGCAGTGAGTGGCTATGATCTGTAATGTGCTGCCACAGTGAGTGGCTATTATCTGGAATGTGCTGCCGCAGTGAGTGGCTATGATCTGGAATGTGCTGCCGCAGTGAGTGGCTATGATCTGGAATGCACTGATTTAGTAAGTGGCTATGATCTGTAATGTGCTGCCACAGTGAGTGGCTATGATCTGGAATGTGCTGCCGCAGTGAGTGGCTATGATCTGGAATTACTGCCGCAGTGAGTGTCTCTGATCTGGAATTACTGCCGCAGAGTGTGGCTATGATCTGGAATGCACTGTCTCAGTGAATGGCTTTGATCTGGAATGCCCTGTCTCAGTGAGTGGCTATGATCTGGAAACCCCTGTCTCAGTGAGTGGCTATGATCTGGAATGACCTGTCTCCGTGAGTGGCTATGATCTGGAATGTGCTGCCACAGTGAGTGGCTATGATCTCGAATTACTGCCGCAGTGAGTGGCTATGATCTGGAATGTGATACCGCAGTGAGTGGCTATGATCTGGAATGCCTTGTCTCAGTCAGTGGCTATGATCTGGAATGTGATGCCGCAGTGAATGGCTATGATCTGGAATTACTGCCGCAGTGAGTGGCTGTGATCTGTAATGTGCTGCCACAGTGAGTGGCTATGATCTGGAATGTGCTGCCGCAGTGAGTGGCTGTGATCTGAAATGCACTGTCTCCATGAGTGGCTATGATCTGGAATGTGCTGCCACAGTGAGTGGCTATGATCTGGAATGTGCTGCTACAGTGAGTGGCTATGGTCTGAAATGCACTGTCTCAGTGAGTGGCTATGATCTGGAATGCGCTGCCGCAGTGAGTGGCTATGATCTCTAATGTGATGCCGCAGTGTGTGGCTATGATCTGGAATGCACTGTTTTAGTAAGTGGCTATGATCTGGAATGTGCTGCCGCAGTGAGTGGCTATGATCTGGAATGTGCTGCCGCAGTGAGTGGCTATGGTCTGGAATGTGCTGCCGCAGTGAGTGGCTATGATCTGCAATGTGCTGTCGCAGTGAGTGGCTATGATCTGGAATGTGCAGCCGCAGTGAGTGGCTATGATCTGGAATTACTGCCGCAGTGTGTGGCTATGATCTGGAATGTGATGCTGCAGTGAGTGGCTATGATCTGGAATCCCCTGTCTCAGTGAGTCGCTATGATCTGGAATGTGTTGCCACAGTGAGTGGCTATGATCTGGAATGCCCTGTCTCAGTGAATCGCTATGATCTGGAATGTGATACCGCAGTGAGTGGCTATGATCTGGAATGTGCTGCAGCAGTGAGTGGATATGATCTGGAATGTGATGCTGCAGTGAGTGGCTATGATCTCGAATGTGATGCCGCAGTGAATGGCTATGATCTGGAATTACTGCCGCAGTGAGTGGCTATGATCTGTAATTACTGCCGCAGTGTGTGGCTATGATCTGGAATGTGCTGCCACAGTAAGTGGCTATGATCTTGAATTACTGCCGCAGTGAGCGGCTATGATCTGGAATGTGCTGCCGCAGTGAGTGGCTATGATCTGGAATGTGCTGCCGCAGTATGTGGCTATGATCTGGAATGTGCTGCCGCAGTGTGTGGCTATGATCTGGAATGTGCTGCCGCAGTGAGTGGCTATGATCTGGAATGTGCTGCCACAGTATGTGGCTATGATCTGTAATTACTGCCACAGTGTGTGGCTATGATCTGGAATTACTGCCGCAGTGTGTGGCTTTGATCTGGAATTACTGCCGCAGTGTGTGGCTATGATCTGGAATTACTGCCACAATGTGTGGCTATGATCTGGAATGTGCTGCCGCAGTATGTGGCTATGATCTGGAATTGCTGCCGCAGTGTGTGACTATGATCTGGGATGTGCTGCCGCAGTGAGTGGCTATGATCTGGAATGTGCTGCTGCAGTGAGCGGCTATGATCTGGAATGTGCTATCGCAGTGAGTGGCTATGATCTGGAATGTGCTGCCGCAGTGTGTGGGTATGATCTGGAATTACTGCTGCAGTGTGTGGCGATGATCTGTAATTACCGCCGCAGTGAGTGGCGAGGATCTGGAATGCACTGTCTCCGTGAGTGGCTATGATCTGGAATGTGCTGCCAGAGTGAGTGGCTATGATCTGGAATGTGCTGCCGCAGTGAGTGGCTATGATCTGGAATGCCTTGTCTCAGTGAGTGGCTATGATCTGGAATGTGCTGCCGCAGTGAGTGGCTATGATCTGGAATGTGCTGCCACAGTGAGTGGCTATGATCTGGAATGAGCTGCCGCAGTGAGCGGCTATGATGTGTAATTACTGCCGCAGTGAGTGGCTGTGATCTGGAATGTGATGCCGCAGTGAGTGGCTATGATCTGGAATGTGCTGCCACAGTGAGTGGCTATGATCTGGAATGAGCAGCCGCAGTGAGTGGCTATGATCTGTAATTACTGCTGCAGTGAGTGGCTATGATCTGGAATTACTGTCTCAGTGAGTGGCTATGATCTGAAATGTGCTGCCGCAGTGAGTGGGTATGATCTGGAATTACTGCCGCAGTGAGTGGCTATGATCTGGAATTACTGCCGCAGTGTGTGGCTATGATCTGGAATTACTGCCGCAGTGAGTGGCTGTGATCTGGAATGTGATGCCGCAGTGAGTGGCTATGATCTGTAATGCCCTGTCTCAGTGAGTCGCTATGATCTGGAATGTGCTGCCACAGTGAGTGGCTATGATCTGGAATTACTGCCGCAGTGAGTGGCTATGATCAGGAATGTGGTGCCACAGTGAGTGGCTATGATCTGGAATTACTGCCGCAGAGTGTGGCTATGGTCTGGAATGTGCTGCCGCAGTGAGTGGCTATGATCTGGAATGCACTGTCTCAGTGAGTGGCTATGATCTGGAATGCACTGTCTCAGTGAGTGGCTATGATCTGGATTGCACTGTCTCAGTGAGTTGCTATGATTTGGAATGCACTGTCTCAGTGAGTATCTATGATCTGGAATGTGCTGCCGTGGCTATGATCTGGAATGTGCTGCTGCAGTGAGTGGCTATGATCTGGAATTCACTGTCTCAGTGAGTGGCTATGATCTGAAATGTGCTGCCGTAGTGAGTGGCTATGATCTGGAATGTGCTGCCGCAGCGAGTGGCTATGATCTGGAATGTGCTGCTAAAGTGGGTAGCTATGATCTGGAATGTGATACCCCAGTGAGTGGCTATGATCTGGAATGCGCTGCCGCAGTGTGTGGCTATGATCTGGAATGTGCTGCCGCAGTGAGTGGCTATGATCTGGAATGTGCTGCCGCAGTATGTGGCTATGATCTGGAATGTGCTGCCGCAGTGTGTGGCTATGATCTGGAATGTGCTGCCGCAGTGAGTGGCTATGATCTGGAATGTGCTGCCGCAGTATGTGGCTATGATCTGGAATTACTGCCACAGTGTGTGGCTATGATCTGGAATTACTGCCGCAATGTGTGGCTATGATCTGGAATTTCTGCCGCAGTGTGTGGCTATGATCTGGAATTACTGCCGCAGTGAGTGGCTATGATCTGGAATGTGCTGCCGCAGTGTGTGGCTATGATCTGGAATGTGATACCTCAGTGAGTGGCTAAGTTCTGGAATTCCTGCCGCAGTGTGTGGGTATGATCTGGAATGTGCTGCCACAGTGTGTGACTATGATCTGGAATGTGCTGCCACAGTGAGTGGCTATGATCTGGAATTACTGCCGCAGTGAGTGGCTATGATCAGGAATGTGGTGCCACAGTGAGTGGCTATGATCTGGAATTACTGCCGCAGAGTGTGGCTATGGTCTGGAATGTGCTGCCGCAGTGAGTGGCTATGATCTGGAATGCACTGTCTCAGTGAGTGGCTATGATCTGGAATGCACTGTCTCAGTGAGTGGCTATGATCTGGATTGCACTGTCTCAGTGAGTTGCTATGATTTGGAATGCACTGTCTCAGTGAGTATCTATGATCTGGAATGTGCTGCCGTGGCTATGATCTGGAATGTGCTGCTGCAGTGAGTGGCTATGATCTGGAATTCACTGTCTCAGTGAGTGGCTATGATCTGAAATGTGCTGCCGTAGTGAGTGGCTATGATCTGGAATGTGCTGCCGCAGCGAGTGGCTATGATCTGGAATGTGCTGCTAAAGTGGGTAGCTATGATCTGGAATGTGATACCCCAGTGAGTGGCTATGATCTGGAATGCGCTGCCGCAGTGTGTGGCTATGATCTGGAATGTGCTGCCGCAGTGAGTGGCTATGATCTGGAATGTGCTGCCGCAGTATGTGGCTATGATCTGGAATGTGCTGCCGCAGTGTGTGGCTATGATCTGGAATGTGCTGCCGCAGTGAGTGGCTATGATCTGGAATGTGCTGCCGCAGTATGTGGCTATGATCTGGAATTACTGCCACAGTGTGTGGCTATGATCTGGAATTACTGCCGCAATGTGTGGCTATGATCTGGAATTTCTGCCGCAGTGTGTGGCTATGATCTGGAATTACTGCCGCAGTGAGTGGCTATGATCTGGAATGTGCTGCCGCAGTGTGTGGCTATGATCTGGAATGTGATACCTCAGTGAGTGGCTAAGTTCTGGAATTCCTGCCGCAGTGTGTGGGTATGATCTGGAATGTGCTGCCACAGTGTGTGACTATGATCTGGAATGTGCTGCCACAGTGAGTGGCTATGATCTGGAATTACTGCTGCAGTGTGTGACTATGATCTGGGATGTGCTGCCACAGTGATTGGCTATGATCTGGAATGTGTTGCCGCAGTGTGTGGCTATGATCTGGAATGTGCTGCTAAAGTGAGTGGCTATGATCTGGAATTACTGCCGCAGTGAGTGCCTATGATCTGGAATGTGCTGCCACAGTGAGTGGCAATGATCTGGAATGACTGCCGCAGTAAGTGGCTATGATCTGGAATGTGCTGCTCAAGTGAGTGGCTATGATCTGGAATGTGCTGTCGCAGTGAGTGGCTATGATCTGGAATGTGCTTCCGCAGTATGTGGCTATGATCTGGAATTACTGCCAGTGTGTGGCTGTGATCTAGATTTACTGCTGCAGTGTGTGGCTCTGATCTGGAATTACTGCCGCAGTGTGTGGCTATGATCTGGAATGTGCTGCTGCAGTGAGCGGCTATGATCTGGAATGTGCTATCGCAGTGAGTGGCTATGATCTGGAATGTGCTGCCGCAGTGTGTGGCTATGATCTGGAATTACTGCTGCAGTCTGTGGCGATGATCTGGTATTACCGCCGCAGTGAGTGGCTAGGATCTGGAATGTGCTGCCACGGTGTGTGGCTATGATCTGGAATGTGCTGCCACAGTGAGTGGCTGTGATCTGGAATGTGCTGCCACAGTGAGTGGCTATGATCTGGAATGCACTGTCTCAGTGAGTGGCGATGAACTGGAATGCACTGTCTCAGTGAGTGGCTATGATCTGGAATGTGCTGCCGAGGTGAGTGGCTAGGATCTGGAATGCACTGTCTCAGTGAGTGGCGATGATCTGGAATGCACTGTCTCAGTGAGTGGCTATGATCTGGAATGGGCTGCCGCAGTGAGTGGCTGTGATCTGCAATGTGCTATTGCGGTGAGTGGCTATGATCCGGGATGTGCTGCCGCAGTGTGTGGCTATGATCTGGAATGTGGTGCCGCAGTGTGTGGCTATGATCTGGAATTACTGCCGCAGTGAGTGGCTATGATCTGGAATGTGCTGCTGCAGTGTGTGGCGATGATCTGGAATATGCTGCCACAGTGTGTGGCTATGATGTGGAATGCACTGTCTCAGTGAGTGGCTATGATCTGGAATGCACTGTCTCAGTGAGTGGCTATGATCTGGAATTACTGCCGCAGTGAGTGGCTATGATCTGGAATGTGCTGCCGCAGTGAGTGGCTATGATCTGGAATGTGCTGCCGTAGTGAGTGGCTATGATCTAAAATGTGCTGCCGCAGTGAGTGGCTATGATCTGGAATGTGCTGCCACAGTGTGTGGCTATGATCTGGAATTACTGCCGCAGTGTGTGGCTATGATCTGGAATATGCTGCCGCAGTGAGTGGCTGTGGTCTGAAATGTGATACCGCAGGGAGTGGCTATGATCTGGAATGTGCTGCCGCAGTGAGTAGCTATGATCTGGAATGTTCTGCCACAGTGTGTGGCTATGATCTGGAATGCACTGTCTCCGTGAGTGGCTATGATCTGGAGTGTGCTGCCGCAGTGAGTGGCTATGATCTGGAATGCACTGTCTCCGTGAGTGGCTATGATCTGGAATGTGCTGCCGCAGTGAGTGGCTATGATCTGGAATGTGCTGCCGCAGTGAGTGGCTATGATCTGGAATGTTCTGCCAGAGTGAGTGGCTATGATCTGTAATTACTGCCGCAGTGTGTGGCTATGATCTGTAATTACTGCCGCAGTGTGTGGCTATGATCTGTAATTACTGCTGCAGTGAGTGGCTATGATCTGGAATTACTGTCTCAGTGAGTGGCTATGATCTGGAATGTGATGCCGCAGTATGTGGCTATGATCTGGAATTACTCCCACAGTGTGTGGCTATGATCTGGAATTACTGCCGCAGTGTGTGGCTCTGATCTGGAATGTGCTGCCGCAGTGAGTGGCTATGATCTGGAATGTGCTGCCGCAGTGAGTGGCTATGATCTGGAATGCACTGATTTAGTGAGTGGCTATGATCTGGAATGTGATGCTGCAGTGAGTGGCTATGATCTGTAATGCCCTGTCTCAGTGAGTCGCTATGATCTGGAATGCACTGTCTCAGTGAGTGGCTATGATCTGGAATGCATTGTCTCAGTGAGTGGCTATGATCTGGAATGTGCTGCCGTGGCTGTGATCTGGAATGTGCTGCTGCAGTGAGTGGCTATGATCTGGAATTCACTGTCTCAGTGAGTGGCTATGATCTGAAATGTGCTGCCGTAGTGAGTGGCTATGATCTGGAATGTGCTGCCGCAGTGTGTGGCTATGATCTGGAATTACTGCCGCAGTGTGTGGCTATGATCTGGAATGTGCTGCCACAGTGAGTGGCTATGATCTGGAATTACTGCCGCAGTGTGTGACTATGATCTGGGATGTGCTGCCATAGTGTGTGGCTATGATCTGGAATTTGCTGCCGCAGTGAGTGGCTGTGATCTGAAATGTGCTGCCGCAGTGAGTGGCTATGATCTGGAATGTGTTGCCGCAGTGTGTGGCTATGATGTGGAATGTGCTGCTAAAGTGAGTGGCTATGATCTGGAATTACTGCCACAGTGTGTGGCTATGATCTGGAATGTGCTGTCGCAGTGAGTGGCTATGATCTGGAATGACTGCCGCAGTAAGTGGCTATGATCTGGAATGTGCTGCTAAAGTGAGTGGCTATGATCTGGAATGTGCTGTCGCAGTGAGTGGCTATGATCTGGAATGTGCTGCCGCAGTATGTGGCTATGATCTGGAATTACTGCCAGTGTGTGGCTGTGATCTGGAATTCCTGCCAGTGTGTGGCTGTGATCTGGAACTACTGCCACAGTGTGTGGCTCTGATCTGGAATTACTGCCGCAGTGTGTGGCTATGATCTGGAATGTGCTGATGCAGTGAGCGGCTATGATCTGGAATGTGCTGCCGCAGTGAGTGGCTATGGTCTGGAATGTGCTGCCGCAGTGAGTGGCTATGATCTGCAATGTGCTGTCGCAGTGAGTGGCTTTGATCTGAAATTACTGCCGCAGTGAGTGGCTATGACCTGGAATGTGCTGCCGCAGTGAGTGGCTAGGATCTGGAATGCACTGTCTCAGTGAGTGGCTATGATCTGGAATGTGCTGCCGCAGTGAGTGTCTATGATCTGAAATTACTGCCGCAGTGAGTGGCTATGATCTGGAATGTGCTGCCGCAGTGAGTGGCTAGCATCTGGAATGCACTGTCTCAGTGAGTGGCGATGATCTAGAATGCACTGTCTCAGTGAGTGGCTATGATCTGAAATGTGCTGCCGCAGTGAGTGGCTATGATCTGGAATTACTGCCGCAGTGAGTGGCTATGATCTGGAATTACTGCCGCAGTGTGTGGCTCTGATCTGGAATGTGCTGCCGCAGTGAGTGGCTATGATCTGGAATGTGCTGCCGCAGTGAGTGGCTATGATCTGGAATGCACTGATTTAGTAAGTGGCTATGATCTGGAATGTGCTGCCACAGTGAGTGGCTATGATCTGGAATGCACTGTCTCAGTGAGTGGCTATGATCTGGAATTACTGCCGCAGTGTGTGGCTATGATCTGGAATGTGATGCCGCAGTGAGTGGCTATGATCTGGACTTACTGCCGCAGAGTGTGGCTATGGTCTGGAATGTGCTGCCGCAGTGAGTGGCTATGATCTGGAATGCACTGTCTCAGTGAGTGGCTATGATCTGGAATGCACTGTCTCAGTGAGTGGCTATGATCTGGAATGCACTGTCTCAGTGAGTGGCTGTGATTTGGAATGCACTGTCTCAGTGAGTTGCTATGATCTGGAATGTGCTGCCGTGGCTATGATCTGAAATGTGCTGCTGCAGTGAGTGGCTATGATCTGGAATTCACTGTCTCAGTGAGTGGTTATGATCTGAAATGTGCTGCCGCAGTGAGTAGCTATGATCTGGAATCTGCTGCTAAAGTGACTAGCTATGATCTGGAATGTGATACCCCAGTGACTGGCTATGATCTGGAATGTGCTGCCGCAGTGTGTGGCTATGATCTGGAATTACTGCCGCAGTGAGTGGCTATGATCTGGAATGTGCTGCCGCAGTGAGTGGCTATGATCTGGAATGTGCTGCCACAGTGTGTGGCTATGATCTGGAATTCCTGCCGCAGTGAGTGGATATGATCTGGAATTACTGCCAGTGTGTGGCTGTGATCTGGAATTACTGCCAGTGTGTGGCTGTGATCTGGAACTACTGCCGCAGTGTGTGGCTCTGATCTGGAATTACTGCCGCAGTGTGTGGCTATGATCTGGAATGTGCTGCTGCAGTGAGCAGCTATGATCTGCAATGTGCTATCGCAGTGAGTGGCTATGATCTGGAATGTGCTGCTGCAGTGTGTGGCTATGATCTGGAATTACCGCCGCAGTAAGTGGCTATGATCTGGGATATGCTGCCACGGTGTGTGGCTATGATCTGGAATGTGCTGCCACAGTGAGTGGCTGTGATCTGGAATGTGCTATTGCAGTGAGTGGCTATGATCTGTAATTACTGCCACAGTGAGTGGCTATGATCTGGAATGCACTGTCTCAGTGAGTGGCTGTGATCTGGAATGTGCTGCCACAGTGAGTGGCTATGATCTGGAATGCACTGTCTCAGTGAGTGGCTATGATCTGGAATGTGCTGCCGCAGTGAGTGGCTAGGATGTGGAATGCACTGTCTCAGGGAGTGGCGATGATCTGGAATGCACTGTCTCAGTGAGTGGCTATGATCAGAAATGTGCTGCCGCAGTGAGTGGGTATGATCTGGAATTACTGCCGCAGTGAGTGGGTATGATCTGGAATTACTGCCGCAGTGAGTGGCTATGATCTGGAATTACTGCCGCAGTGAGTGGGTATGATCTGGAATTACTGCCGCAATGTGTGGCTATGATCTGGAATGTTCTGCCGCAGTGAGTGGCTATGATCTGGAATGCACTGATTTAGTAAGTAGCTATGATCTGGAATGTGATGCTGCAGTGAGTGGCTATGATCTGTAATGCCCTGTCTCAGTGAGTCGCTATGATCTGGAATGTGCTGCCACAGTGAGTGGCTATGATCTGGAATTACTGCCGCAGTGAGTGGCTATGATCAGGAATGTGCTGCCACAGTGAGTGTCTATGATCTGGAATTACTGCCGCAGTGAGTGGCTGTGATCTGGAATGTGATGCCGCAGTGAGTGGCTATGATCTGGAATTACTGCCGCAGTGAGTGGCTATGATCTGGAATTACTGCCGCAGAGTGTGGCTATGGACTGGAATGTGCTGCCGCAGTGAGTGGCTATGATCTGGAATGCACTGTCTCAGTGAGTGGCTATGATCTGGAATGCACTGTCTCAGTGAGTGGCTATGATCTGGATTGCACTGTCTCAGTGAGTTGCTATGATTTGGAATGCACTGTCTCAGTGAGTGGCTATGATCTGGAATGTGCTGCCGTGTCTATGATCTGGAATTACTGCCGCAGTGAGTGGCTATGATCTGGAATTACTGCCGCAGAGTGTGGCTATGGTCTGGAATGTGCTGCCGCAGTGAGTGGCTATGATCTGGAATGCACTGTCTCAGTGAGTGGCTATGATCTGGAATTCACTGTCTCAGTGAGTGGCTATGATCTGGAATGTGCTGCCGCAGTGAGTGGCTATGATCTGGAATCTGCTGCTAAAGTGAGTAGCTATGATCTGGAATGTGATACCCCAGTGAGTGGCTATGATTTGGAATGTGCTGCCGCAGTGTGTGGCTATGATCTGGAATTACTGCCGCAGTGAGTGGCTATGATCTGGAATGTGCTGCCACAGTGAGTGGGTATGATCTGGAATGTGCTGCCGCAGTGAGTGGCTATGATCTGGAATGTGCTGCCGCAGTGAGTGGCTATGATCTGGAATGCACTGATTTAGTAAGTGGCTATGATCTGGAATGTGCTGCCACAGTGAGTGGCTATGATCTGGAATGCACTGTCTCAGTGAGTGGCTATGATCTGGAATTACTGCCGCAGTGTGTGGCTATGATCTGGAATGTGATGCCGCAGTGAGTGGCTATGATCTGGACTTACTGCCGCAGAGTGTGGCTATGGTCTGGAATGTGCTGCCGCAGTGAGTGGCTATGATCTGGAATGCACTGTCTCAGTGAGTGGCTATGATCTGGAATGCACTGTCTCAGTGAGTGGCTATGATCTGGAATGCACTGTCTCAGTGAGTGGCTGTGATTTGGAATGCACTGTCTCAGTGAGTTGCTATGATCTGGAATGTGCTGCCGTGGCTATGATCTGAAATGTGCTGCTGCAGTGAGTGGCTATGATCTGGAATTCACTGTCTCAGTGAGTGGTTATGATCTGAAATGTGCTGCCGCAGTGAGTAGCTATGATCTGGAATCTGCTGCTAAAGTGACTAGCTATGATCTGGAATGTGATACCCCAGTGACTGGCTATGATCTGGAATGTGCTGCCGCAGTGTGTGGCTATGATCTGGAATTACTGCCGCAGTGAGTGGCTATGATCTGGAATGTGCTGCCGCAGTGAGTGGCTATGATCTGGAATGTGCTGCCACAGTGTGTGGCTATGATCTGGAATTCCTGCCGCAGTGAGTGGATATGATCTGGAATGTGCTGCCGCAGTGTGTGACCATGATCTGGGATGTGCTGCCACAGTGAGTGGCTATGATCTGGAATTACTGCCGCAGTGTGTGACTATGATCTGGGATGTGCTGCCACAGTGAGTGGCTATGATCTGGAATTTGCTGCCGCAGTGAGTGGCTGTGATCTGAAATGTGCTGCCGCAGTGAGTGGCTATGATCTGGAATTACTGCCGCAGTGAGTGGCTATGATCTGGAATGTGCTGCCACAGTGAGTGGCTATGATCTGGAATGACTGCCGCAGTAAGTGGCTATGATCTGGAATGTGCTGCTAAAGTGAGTGGCTATGATCTGGAATGTGCTGCCACAGTGAGTGGCTATGATCTGGAATTACTGCCACAGTGAGTGGCTATGATCTGGAATGTGCTTTCGCAGTGAGTGGCTATGATCTGGAATGTGCTGCCGCAGTGAGTGGCTATGATCTGGAATGACTGCCGCAGTAAGTGGCTATGATCTGGAATGTGCTGTCGCAGTGAGTGGCTATGATCTGGAATGTGCTGCCGCAGTGAGTGGCTATGATCTGGAATGTGCTGCCGCAGTATGTGGCTATGATCTGGAATTACTGCCAGTGTGTGGCTGTGATCTGGAATTACTGCCAGTGTGTGGCTGTGATCTGGAACTACTGCCGCAGTGTGTGGCTCTGATCTGGAATTACTGCCGCAGTGTGTGGCTATGATCTGGAATGTGCTGCTGCAGTGAGCAGCTATGATCTGCAATGTGCTATCGCAGTGAGTGGCTATGATCTGGAATGTGCTGCTGCAGTGTGTGGCTATGATCTGGAATTACCGCCGCAGTAAGTGGCTATGATCTGGGATATGCTGCCACGGTGTGTGGCTATGATCTGGAATGTGCTGCCACAGTGAGTGGCTGTGATCTGGAATGTGCTGTTGCAGTGAGTGGCTATGATCTGTAATTACTGCCACAGTGAGTGGCTATGATCTGGAATGCACTGTCTCAGTGAGTGGCTGTGATCTGGAATGTGCTGCCACAGTGAGTGGCTATGATCTGGAATGCACTGTCTCAGTGAGTGGCTATGATCTGGAATGTGCTGCCGCAGTGAGTGGCTAGGATGTGGAATGCACTGTCTCAGGGAGTGGCGATGATCTGGAATGCACTGTCTCAGTGAGTGGCTATGATCAGAAATGTGCTGCCGCAGTGAGTGGGTATGATCTGGAATTACTGCCGCAGTGAGTGGGTATGATCTGGAATTACTGCCGCAGTGAGTGGCTATGATCTGGAATTACTGCCGCAGTGAGTGGGTATGATCTGGAATTACTGCCGCAATGTGTGGCTATGATCTGGAATGTTCTGCCGCAGTGAGTGGCTATGATCTGGAATGCACTGATTTAGTAAGTAGCTATGATCTGGAATGTGATGCTGCAGTGAGTGGCTATGATCTGTAATGCCCTGTCTCAGTGAGTCGCTATGATCTGGAATGTGCTGCCACAGTGAGTGGCTATGATCTGGAATTACTGCCGCAGTGAGTGGCTATGATCAGGAATGTGCTGCCACAGTGAGTGTCTATGATCTGGAATTACTGCCGCAGTGAGTGGCTGTGATCTGGAATGTGATGCCGCAGTGAGTGGCTATGATCTGGAATTACTGCCGCAGTGAGTGGCTATGATCTGGAATTACTGCCGCAGAGTGTGGCTATGGACTGGAATGTGCTGCCGCAGTGAGTGGCTATGATCTGGAATGCACTGTCTCAGTGAGTGGCTATGATCTGGAATGCACTGTCTCAGTGAGTGGCTATGATCTGGATTGCACTGTCTCAGTGAGTTGCTATGATTTGGAATGCACTGTCTCAGTGAGTGGCTATGATCTGGAATGTGCTGCCGTGTCTATGATCTGGAATTACTGCCGCAGTGAGTGGCTATGATCTGGAATTACTGCCGCAGAGTGTGGCTATGGTCTGGAATGTGCTGCCGCAGTGAGTGGCTATGATCTGGAATGCACTGTCTCAGTGAGTGGCTATGATCTGGAATTCACTGTCTCAGTGAGTGGCTATGATCTGGAATGTGCTGCCGCAGTGAGTGGCTATGATCTGGAATCTGCTGCTAAAGTGAGTAGCTATGATCTGGAATGTGATACCCCAGTGAGTGGCTATGATTTGGAATGTGCTGCCGCAGTGTGTGGCTATGATCTGGAATTACTGCCGCAGTGAGTGGCTATGATCTGGAATGTGCTGCCACAGTGAGTGGGTATGATCTGGAATGTGCTGCCGCAGTGAGTGGCTATGATCTGGAACTACTGCCGCAGTGTGTGGCTCTGATCTGGAATTACTGCCGCAGTGTGTGGCTATGATCTGGAATGTGCTGCTGCAGTGAGCGGCTATGATCTGGAATGTGCTGCCGCAGTGAGTGGATATGATCTGGAATGCACTGTTTCAGTGAGTGGCTATGATCTGAAATGTGCTGCCGTAGTGAGTGGCTATGATCTGGAATGTGCTGCCGCAGTGAGTGGCTATGATCTGGAATCTGCTGCTAAAGTGAGTAGCTATGATCTTGAATGTGATACCCCAGTGAGTGGCTATGATCTGGAATGCCTTGTCTCAGTGAGTGGCTATGATCTGAAATGTGCTGCCGCAGTGAGTGGCTATGATCTGCAATGTGCTGCCGCAGTGAGTGGATATGATCTGGAATGTGTTGCCGCAGTGTGTGGCGATGATCTGGAATTACTGCCGCAGTGTGTGGCTATGATCTGGAATGTGCTGCCGCAGTGAGTGGCTATGATCTGGAATGTGCTGCCAGAGTGAGTGGCTATGATCTGTAATTACTGCCGCAGTGAGTGGCTATGATCTGGAATGTGCTGCCACAGTGAGTGGCTATGATCTGTAATTACTGCCGCAGTGTGTGGCTATGATCTGTAATTACTGCCGCAGTGAGTGGCTATGATCTGTAATTACTGCCGCAGTCTGTGGCTATGATCTGTAATTACTGCCGCAGTGTGTGGCTATGATCTGTAATTACTGCCGCAGTGAGTGGCTGTGATCTGGAATGTGCTGCCACAGTGAGTGGCTATGATCTGGAATGTGCTGCCGCAGTGAGTGGCTATGATCTGGAATGTGCTATTGCAGTGAGTGGCTATGATCTGGGATGTGCTGCCGCAGTGTGTGGCTATGATCTGGAATTACTGCCGCAGTGTGTGGCTATGATCTGGAATGTGCTGCCGCAGTGAGTGGCTATGATCTGGAATGCACTATCTCAGTGAGTGGCTATGATCTGGAATGCACTGTCTCAGTGAGTGGCTATGATCTGGAATGCACTGTCTCAGTGAGTTGCTATGATTTGGAATGCACTGTCTCAGTGTGTGGCTATGATCTGGAATGTGCTGCCGCAGTGAGTGGCTATGATCTGGAATGCACTGTCTCAGTGAGTTGCTCCGATTTGGAATGCGCTGCTGCAGTGAGTGGCTATGATCTGGAATTACTGCCGCAGTGTGTGGCTCTGATCTGGAATTACTGCCGCAGTGAGTGGCTATGATCTGGAATGTGCTGCTGCAGTGTGTGGCTATGATCTGGAATTACTGCCGCAGTGAGTGGCTATGATCTGAAATGTGCTGCCGCAGTGAGTGGCTATGATCTGGAATGTGATACCGCAGTGAGTGGCTATGATCTGGAATGTGCTGCCGCAGTGAGTGGCTATGATCTGGAATGTGCTGCCAGAGTGAGTGGCTATGATCTGTAATTACTGCTGCAGTGAGTGGCTATGATCTGGAATGTGCTGCCGCAGTGAGTGGCTATGATCTGGAATGTGCTATTGCGGTGAGTGGCTATGATCTGGGATGTGCTGCCGCAATGTGTGGCTATGATTTGGAATTACTGCCGCAGTGAGTGGCTATGATCTGGAATGTGCTGCTGCAGTGAGTGGCTATGATCTGGAATGCACTGTCTCAATGAGTGGCTATGATCTGGAATGCACTGTCTCAGCGAGTGGCTATGATCTGGAATGCACTGTCTCAGTGAGTGGCTATGATCTGGAATTACTGCCGCAGTGAGTGGCTATGATCTGGAATGCCTTGTCTCAGTGAGTGGCTATGATCTGAAATGTGCTGCCGCAGTGAGTGGCTATGATCTGCAATGTGCTGCCGCAGTGAGTGGATATGATCTGGAATGTGTTGCCGCAGTGTGTGGCGATGATCTGGAATTACTGCCGCAGTGTGTGGCTATGATCTGGAATGTGCTGCCGCAGTGAGTGGCTATGATCTGGAATGTGCTGCCAGAGTGAGTGGCTATGATCTGTAATTACTGCCGCAGTGAGTGGCTATGATCTGGAATGTGCTGCCACAGTGAGTGGCTATGATCTGTAATTACTGCCGCAGTGTGTGGCTATGATCTGTAATTACTGCCGCAGTGTGTGGGTATGATCTGGAATGTGCTGCCGCAGTGAGTGGCTATGATCTGTAATTACTGCCAGAGTGAGTGGCTATGATCTGTAATTACTGCCGCAGTGAGTGGCTATGATCTGTAATTACTGCCAGAGTGAGTGGCTATGATCTGTAATTACTGCCAGAGTGAGTGGCTATGATCTGTAATTACTGCCGCAGTGAGTGGCTATGATCTGTAATTACTGCCGCAGTCTGTGGCTATGATCTGTAATTACTGCCGCAGTGTGTGGCTATGATCTGTAATTACTGCCGCAGTGAGTGGCTATGATCTGGAATGTGCTGCCACAGTGAGTGGCTATGATCTGGAGTGTGCTGCCGCAGTGAGTGGCTATGATCTGGAATGTGCTATTGCAGTGAGTGGCTATGATCTGGGATGTGCTGCCGCAGTGTGTGGCTATGATCTGGAATTACTGCCGCAGTGTGTGGCTATGATCTGGAATGTGCTGCCGCAGTGAGTGGCTATGATCTGGAATTACTGCCGCAGTGAGTGGCTATGATCTGGAATTACTGCCGCAGTGAGTGGCTATGATCTGGAATTACTGCCGCAGTGAGTGGCTATGATCTGGAATTACTGCCACAGTGAGTGGCTATGATCTGGAATTACTGCCGCAGTGAGTGGCTATGATCTGAAATGTGCTGCCGCAGTGAGTGGCTATGATCTGGAATGTGATACCGCAGTGAGTGGCTATGATCTGGAATGTGCTGCCGCAGTGAGTGGCTATGATCTGGAATTACTGCCGCAGTGAGTGGCTATGATCTGAAATGTGCTGCTGCAGTGAGTGGCTATGATCTGAAATGTGCTGCCGCAGTGAGTGGCTATGATCTGGAATGTGCTGCTGCAGTGAGTGGCTATGATCTGAAATGCACTGTCTCAGTGAGTGGCTATGATCTGGAATGTGCTGCTGCAGTGAGTGGCTATGATCTGGAATGTGCTGCCGCAGTGAAATGAAATTAAAAATGAAATGAAAATCGCTTATTGTCACAAGTAGGCTTCAATGATGTTACTGTGAAAAGCCCCTAGTCGCCACATTCCGGCGCCTGTTCGGGGAGGCTGTAACGGGAATTGAACCGTGCTGCTGGCCTGCTTTGGTCTGCTTTCAAAGCCAGCGATTTAGCACTGTGCTAAAGATATGATCTGGAATGCACTGTCTCGATGAGTGGCTGTGATCTGAAATGTGCTGCCGCAGTGAGTGGCTATGATCTGAAATGCGTTGCCACTGTGTGTGGCTATGATCTGGAATTACTGCCGCAGTGTGTGGCTATGATCTGGAATGTGATGCCTGAGAAGCTGCTGTAAGAAAATTCACTTGTGACTCTTGAAAGAGAACTAATTATTATCTGTGGATAAAAAAGTTGAAGGTTTGGGGGAAGGGCGTGAATTGCCTTTAGAGAAAGCTGGCACAGCCACAACAGGCTGAATTACCTTGTTCTGCACTGTAACCATTCGATGTTTCTATTCTGTGAGTTAAACAGGGAATGGGAAGGCCACGTGGCATATGATTTTGATGTTCTGGTCTCTTTATCAAAGGAAGGACATACTTGCCCTTGAATACTGGTTCCAAAATGGGGTACCCATACCCTGGGATTATGCCAGATGTTTCTGGGGATACTTTTCTAATAATTTTCAGGGATGTGAAATTTATTCCGATCTCTTCCCAACCCTTTCCTTAGTCCCGAGGTTCCCAAATGTTTGTGGGTTTGGAGCTCCGGCTAATGCGGCACCACACTCCTTCCTGCTGCTCCTCCAATCGCAGGTTGTTTCTCTCCTGCACATGGTGATAACAGACACGAATGCAGTTGTGATTGGGGAACAGCAGAGAGGTGAACCAGGGTGTGGTGTTGGGTGTTCTGACACACAGATGAGCCAACACAGTTGCATATGGTACAACGCTTCTTTATTTAAACTTACTATTTACAGTTTGGTCTTTGCACTCTGCACGTGGGGGGTTCCCTGCTTGTGGTGTTTTAACAGCTCTTTCTTGTTCCCTTCTCCCCAGACCTACTGAACTCCAGGTGTCGTGCTCGTGCTTTTTATATGGTTGGTGTTCTTGTCTGTGATTGGTTGTGGTGTTGTGTACTCTGATTTGCCTGTTAGTGTGTCCATCATGATGTGTGTGTTTGAATATCATGACATCCCCCCTTTTTACAAAGATATGTGCCTACGTGGTGATAAATATGATCGTGTCGTGAGTGCATCTAGGAGTGTGTGTGTGTTGTGTGCAGCATGTGCATATGACGGAACTATGTACATGGGGCGATGTCGGGTGCGTCACATGAGCCAAGTTGTACCATAACATAACATAAATGCGAACGAGAGAAGAAGAGAAAAAAAAAAAAAAAAAAACTTGAACAGTTGTCCAGTCAGACGACCTCTGGAACGATAAACAACAACAGGTTATCATGTAAAATTGTGCAACTTGTTAAACATATGAACGGTATTATAAGTCCAGTCTAATGGGCTTGCGACGAGTTCGGGTTGACCGCCTCAAGGGTGGATCAAGAACCACCGGCTGCTGTGCAGGCCTGGCCATAGGCGGCGACGGAAAGGGCGTGATGTGCGGCAGCTCCACAAAGTCATCCTCGGAAGCCTGTTGAGGATCTGGCGTGTGCGTGCTGTGTGGCTGTGAGCGTGGAAGTCGGCGAAGGGCGCGCCGATTGCGGCGACGCACGGAACCATCCGGCATGCGAACCAGGAACGAGCGGGGAGCCACTTGTCGGAGGACTTCGGCCGGTGCTGACCAGCCACCATACGGTTGATGGACGCGTACTTTGTCTCCGGAGGACAGGGGGGGCAGGTCCGTCGCTCGTGTGTCGTACCGACTTTTCTGGCGATCACGCTGCAGTTGCATGTTCCGAAGAACCGCCTCATGGTCTGTCGTTGGTGCCAGGATGGACGGTACCGTCGTCCTGAGGGAGCGACCCATTAGTAGCTGCGCTGGCGAGAGACCCGTGGATAACGGGGCCGATCGATAGGCCAGCAAGGCAAGGTTAAAGTCCGATCCGGCAGCAGCCGCCTTGCACAGGAGCCGCTTGGCGATGTGGACACCCTTTTCAGCCTTCCCGTTCGATTGTGGATGCAGAGGGCTGGACGTCACATGAGTGAAACCATATGCTGCGGCAAAGGACGACCATTCACGGCTGGCAAAACAAGGTCCATTGTCTGACATGACAGTCCTTGGAATGCCATAGCGAGCAAATGTTTCCTTGCAGGCCCCAATGACTGCGGACGACGTCAGATCATGGAGAGGCATGACTTCCGGGTAGTTTGAGAAGTAGTCTATAATAACAATGTAATCTCTGCCTAGCGCGTGAAATAGGTCAACACCCACCTTCGCCCAGGGGGACGTCACCATCTCGTGTGGTAGAAGTGTTTCCGGAGGTTGCGCCGGCTGAAACCTCTGACAGGTTGTGCAGTTGAGCACCATGTTGGCTATGTCTTCATTAATACCCGGCCAATATACCGCCTCCCGGGCCCTTCGTCTGCATTTTTCGACGCCCAAGTGGCCTTCGTGTAGTTGATGAAGAATCATCTGGCGCACGCTGTGCGGAATAACGATCCTGTGTGATTTCATAAGGACCCCGTCTATGTTGGTGAGATCATCTCGCACATTATAAAACTGGGGGCACTGCCCTTTTAGCCACCCTTCCGTCATGTGGCGCATCACTCGCTGCAGAAGGGGGTCAGTCGCCGTCTCTGCGCGTATGTGGGCCAGACTAGGATCATCAGCTGGCAGATTTGCTGCTGTCAGAGTTACGTGTGCCTCAATTTGACGCACGAACCCCTCCGCATCTGGTGGTGTGCTCACTGCTCGGGAAAGAGTGTCCGCCACGATGAGTTCCTTCCCCGGAGTGTAGATCAGTTCAAAATCGTACCTCCTGAGTTTAAGTAAGATGCGCTGGAGGCGAGGAGTCATGTCGTTCAGGTCTTTGTTAATGATGTTGACCAGGGGGCGGTGGTCAGTTTCGACCGTAAATCGTGGCAGGCCATACACATAGTCGTGGAACTTGTCCAGTCCAGTTAACAAGCCCAGGCATTCTTTTTCGATTTGCGCGTAGCGCTGTTCGGTAGGGGTCATGGCTCGTGAGGCATACGCAACCGGGGCCCATGATGACGTGCTGTCTTTTTGCAGGAGTACCGCTCCAATACCAGATTGGCTGGCGTCTGTTGAGATCTTTGTAGGGCGCGTCATGTCAAAGAAGGCCAGCACTGGTGCCGTGACCAGTTTGTGCTTGAGCTCCTCCCATTCCCGCTGATGCGATTGGTGCCAGTTGAATTCTGTCGATTTTTTTACGAGATGGCGCATATTTGTTGTATGAGAAGCCAGGTTGGGAATGAACTTCCCAAGGAAGTTGACCATGCCCAGGAATCTTAAGACAGCCTTCTTGTCAGCCGGTCGTGGCATGGCTGTGATGGCGCTAACCTTGTCTGCATCGGGACGGACCCCTGACCTTGAGATGTGGTCCCCGAGGAATTTCAGCTCCGTCTGGCCGAAGGCACACTTCGCACGGTTGAGACGCAGGCCATTTTGTCGTATGCGGGTAAAGACACGTCGTAGACGATGCATGTGTTCCTGCGGAGTGGTGGACCAAATGATGATATCGTCCACATATACACGTACCCCTTCGATGCCTTCCATCATCTGCTCCATAATGCGGTGGAATACTTCAGATGCCGAAATGATGCCGAATGGCATCCGGTTGTAGCAGAATCTGCCAAAAGGGGTGTTGAATGTGCATCGTCTTCGGCTGGCCGGGTCCAGTTGGATCTGCCAGAATCCTTTGGACGCATCCAATTTAGTGAATATTTTGGCTCGCGCCATCTCGCTGGTGAGGTCTTCTCGTTTCGGGATGGGATAGTGTTCCCGCATGATATTGTTATTCAGATCTTTTGGATCTATACATATACGGAGCTCGCCAGAGGGCTTCTTTACACAGACCATGGAGCTGACCCATGGCGTGGGCTCCGTGACCCTGGATAGGACCCCTTGGTCCTGAAGAATCTGCAGTTGTGCCTTGAGGCGGTCTTTGAGTGGCGCAGGAACCCTGCGAGGTGCGTGAACGACAGGGATGGCGTCCGGTCTGAGTCGAATCTTGTACGTGTATGGCAATGTCCCCATGCCTTCAAAAACCTCCTGGTTGTGAGCAAGGAGGGAATGGAGATTTGCGTGGAACTCAGCATCCGGGAAGTCGGATGTCTCATCTGGAGAGAGAGACATAATGCGCTGTACCAGGTGAAGGACCTTACACGCCTGTGCGCCCAGTAACGAGTCCTTTGATGAGCCGACAACTTCGAAGGGGAGTGTGGCCGTGTACCTCTTGTGAGTCACCTGTAGCTGGCAAGATCCTATGGACGGGATGACGTTCCCGTTATAGTCAACCATCTTGAGCCGGGATGGCGTGATGGGTGGTTTGACCTTCATGGCCTGGACTGCAGAGTAAGCAATCAGGTTGGCGGATGCGCCGGTGTCCAGATGGAAGGCGACGCGAGATCGGTTGACCGTCAGGGTGGCACACCACTCATCGGCTGGATTGATGGCATTGACCTTGTTGACATCAATGACGGAAACTCGGAAGGCATCCTGGTCATCTGCATCACTTAACTGGAAGTCTTGATGCGTGGGCTGGACGGTCCTGACTCGTCTGCGAGGTTGTCGAGGATGCGCGGGATCCATGGGTTGAGCCGAACGACAGTGGGCTGCGTAGTGGCCCATCGTGGCACATCTGTGGCACTGTCGGTTTTTTGCAGGACATTGCCCTTTTAAATGTAGAGCTCCACAATTGCCGCACGTCATGACGTCACGGAGTTCGTTGCGCCACTGCGCATGCGCAGTGCGATCTTGCGGTGGGCGCACCTGCGCAGTGCGTCCCTCGTTGTGGCCGTTATTTTTGGCGCGCACCTGCGCGGGAGACCGCGGGAAGCGGCCGCTGTCGTCCGGGCCGTGGGTCGGGAAGTAATCGACGGCCTGGATGCGTTCGACGTCATGGGCGGCCTGGCTTGCCGATTCGACGGCTGGGGACCCCCTCCGTGCCAACTCGGACGCCTGAAATCGGGCAAAACGGCAGGTAGCATTTTCGTGGAGGACACAGGCTTCCACAGCAGACGCTAAGGTGAGGCTTTTCATTTTAAGAAGCTGCTGGCGTAGGCCACTAGAGGCAACGCCAAAAACAATCTGGTCCCTGATCATGGACTCTGTGGTGGTGCCGTAACCGCAGGACTGCGCTAGAATCCGGAGGTGCGTCAAAAAGGGTTGAAAAAGCTCCTTACCTTGCAGGCGTTGCTGAAAGAGGTATCTTTCAAAACTTTCATTTACTTCAACTTGAAAGTGCTGGTCCAGTTTGAGGATGACCGTGTCATATTTGGCTTGGCTTTCGCCTTCTTCGAACACCAGTGAGTTGAAAACGTCGGTTGCGTGCGGACCTGCGTAGAAGAGGAGCATTGCAATCTTCGAGTCATCCGAGACATTCTGTTTTTCGGTGGCACGGATGTACAGGTCAAATCGCTGCCTGTAGAGCTTCCAGTTGGTACCTAGGTTCCCCGTGACTTGCATCGGCTGCGGTTTGCCGGTGTGGTCCATGTCCAGAATGGCAGATTAGTAGGCAGGTATCGATCCACTCCTGTACCATGTGGTGTTGGGTGTTCTGACACACAGATGAGCCAACACAGTTGCATATGGTACAACGCTTCTTTATTTAAACTTACTATTTACAGTTTGGTCTTTGCACTCTGCACGTGGGGGGTTCCCTGCTTGTGGTGTGTTAACAGCTCTTTCTTGTTCCCTTCTCCCCAGACCTACTGAACTCCAGGTGTCGTGCTCGTGCTTTTTATATGGTTGGTGTTCTTGTCTGTGATTGGTTGTGGTGTTGTGTACTCTGATTTGCCTGTTAGTGTGTCCATCATGATGTGTGTGTTTGAATATCATGACACAGGGTACTAGCATTGCACTGATGTGAGAGCAAAAGATACTGGCCAAAACAATGAGTGGGAGAGGGTTGCTTGCCCCACAGGTCAACAGACTGCTGGATGGAAATGGTCTGCATGGCCGAGTTGTCCTAGTGAAACCATTTCAAATGGGTATAAAGGAATGTGTGGGAGTAGGGAGTTGGGAAAATGTGTTGTTGAGCGAGTGAGAGCAGATGGTTTGGGAAGAGGGGTTGCTGAATGAGTGGTGGTGAGGGTGAATGAGAAGAAGGGATCCTGGGTGAATGAATGGAGGGGATGGGTTGGTTTGGGAAGAGGGGCTGGGGGTGACTTGGGAATGAGGGCTGCTGAGTGAGTGGGGGAGAAGAGTTTGGAAGTAAAAATAAAAATTACATTATTATCACAGGCATATGTTTACCTGTAATTTGTAATTACAATTTACAAAATGTGTGGTTATTGTAAAGGGGTGGTTAAAAAAGAGAAACTGCCTGTAGAGGTACACAGAAAGTTAATAAATCTGAAGAGGAGTACAGGCCAAAAAAAGTTTGGGAACTGCGAGTGCACTAAAGTTTCACTGGATTGGTTTCTGGGCTGGCAGTATTGTCCCATTAAGGGATATTGATTAGTGTCCACCTATATTCCCTGGAGTTCAGAAGAATGATTTCTGATCTATTTGAAACATGTAAAATTATTAAGCGGCTCTACAGGTTTGAGGCTGAGAAAATATTTCCTTTGGCTGGGGAATCTAAAACTTGGGATCATAAGTCAATCCAGAGACCCAGAGTAATGCTCTGGGTTCCCAGCTTCAAATCCCGCCACTGCAGATGGTGAAGTTTGAATTCAAAAAAATAAAATCTGGATTAAAAGTCTAGTAATGACCATGACACCATTGTCGATTGTCGTGATAACCCATCTGGTTCACTAATGTCCTTTAGGGAAGGAAATCTGCCACCCTTACCTGGTCTGGCCTATATGTGAATCCAGACCCACGGCAATGTGGATGACTCTTAACTGCCTTTCAAGGGCAATTCGGGATGGGCATCAAATGCTGGCACAGCCTACAATGCCCACGTCCCATGAACACATTTTAAAAAAAAAAGTTCTCTCTAAGCTTCAGAGGAAACCAAAAGTTCCCATGAGGATGGGCACCAGTCAACCTCACGGTAGCATGGTGGTTAGCACTATTGCTTCACAGTGCTAGGGACCCGGGTTCGATTCCCGGCTTGGGTCACTGTATGTCCGGAGTCTGCATGTTCTCCCCGTGTTTGCGTGGGTTTCCACCGGGTGCCCCGGTTTCCTCCCACAAGTCCCGAAAGACGAGCTTGCTAGGTGAATTGGACATTCTGAATCATCCCTCCGTGTACCCGAACAGGTGCCGGAATGTGACGACTAGGGGATTTTCACAGTAACTTCTTTGCAGTGTAAATGCAAGCCTACATGTGACACTGATGAAGATTATTATTAAGTGCCTACACGGGCATGATAGTGCAAAAAACAATAAAAGGGATACCGCTTCAACAAATTGCCTGCAAACTTCACAAATAAAAATAGGAGTAAATATTGGTCATAGTCTCTTAATAAAGGGTTAGCCATCTTGGACTGAAATTAGAAATTTTGTCACTGAAAGGGTTGTGCATTTTGGAATCTTCTACCCTGAGTGCTGTGAATGCTCCACTTTTGAATATATTCAAGCAGTTGATTGATTTTGGCAAGTAATAATAATTTTTAAACAAAGCTGTGGCGGTCAGACGAGGAGGAGGCGGGGAAAAGAGAGCAGCCATTCAACCTTTCGTCACCTGATCATAGCAAAATTAAAGATAATTAATACTTCATTCAAATGATCTGATATTTGACCAAGTAGAAAATAAAAGCTCCACCTAGTTTTAAAGAACAAATATCTAACAGCATTACTGGAATTATATATTTGACATTGTAGTTAGTTTTAGTTGTTTTACTTAAATTCAAAGGGCAATCAATATGGTTTCAAATGTTGGAAAGTAGCTTTGAGAAGTAAATTTGTGCTTGGAAATATTGTAGCTGATGTGCTGAAGGCATTCAATAAAATGGGTGTAGAAGGGCTTATTTATGGATGGAATAATCAATTTTAGATAGAAGCTACTAGTTAAACATGATTGAATTATTTCTTCACACTAGGATCACTTGACTTTTGGAATTAAGTGCCACTTAACAAAATGATTGCTGACTCAATTATCAGATCTGTGGCTTTGTGCGTTGAGTCAAAAACACGATTTCAAGATTTATGCTTTAGTAGTAGGATAGGAGGGTGATGAAAAGTAGTTGTGTGAAAGGGGACAGTGCATTGGTAGGGTGAGATTCTTTTGGAATCTTCTTTAACTAAAACATCAATAAAAGCCATGGGATTAAAGGGACCCGGTGGCAGCAGAGGTATGGAATTTGCTCAGGTCGAGGAGGCCAAGTAATGTTGCATGGTTGTTTATGAGACTGGAGAGAAGTACACAGTGATGTCCCTCAGGGTTGTGGAGTCATTGCTTTTTTAAATTAAATATTAATGACCTAGACTTGGGTATAGAAGGCAAAATTTTCAGATGAGACACAGCCTGCAAAATGTACTAAACAATGAGGGGAATAATAGCAGACATCAGGAAGACCGACACGAGTTGGTGACATGGATCAACACAGCTGATGAAATTTAATACAGAGAAATATGAAGTGCTACATTTTGAGGAAGAAACTATATAATTTTAAAGGGGAGGAAGGAACAAAAAGACAAGAAGGTTTACATACACCAATCTTTGAAGGTTAGGGCTCAATTTGGTAAAGTCTCTTATTTTAATTTTTTAATAAAAATGATCCATGGTTTCATGAATAGATGCATGAGTGTGAGAAACAATTGAGTTTTTATAAATCACTAGTTTTTCCTCCGAACGTCTGATTATTAAGAACATCAAGCACTTGGAGAAGAAGCGGAGGAGATTTGCTAGAATGGTGTCAGGGACGAGGGACTTCAGTTATGTGGAGAAACTGGTGTTGTTTTGAGTAATGATAGTAAAGAGAAGAATTGATAGGGGTGTTCAATATCAGGAGTAGTTTAGAAAGTCATAATTTAGTCATATATTAGTAAATAAGTAGAAACTGTTTTCAGTGAGGACCAGAGGAATCCGATTTAAGGTGATTAGCAAAATAAAAACCGACATAACGGGAGGAACATTTTTTTTTACACCGAGTATTTTTAATATGGAATATGCTGCCTTAAAGGTTGGTAGCGACTTTCTAAAGGACATTAGCATTAACAAAGATCGGGATATGGAAAAAGAGCATGAGAGTGTAATTAATTGTATACATCCTTGTAAGAGACGATGGGCCAAATGGCTTCTCTATGTGCTGTAACAATGTAAGATAATGAAAAAGTTTCATTTCATAAGTGTTAACTCAATGGGTAAATATAAATCAAAGGGGACGTGCCACAATATTAAAATTCAAAGAATACTTACCTGCCCCCCCCCCCCCCCCACACACACACATACACAACCCAAAGACACCTGGAATAATATGTGCAGTTTTTGTCTCCATACCTAAAAAAAGATACACTTGCCACAGAGGAAGTGCTGCAAAGGTTCACCAACTGATTCCTGGAATGGCAGAATTGTCATATAAGGGGAGATTGACATGACTGCAGAGGATGCAGATGAGGTTTACAAAAATCATTCCAGGGATGAGAAATTTCAGTTATGAAGATAGATTGGAGAAGTTGGGACAGTTCTCCTTGGAGAGGAGAAGACCAAGCGGAGATTTGATAGAGCTGTTCAAGATCCTGAGGGAATGTGGCGACTAGGGGCTTTTCACAGTAACTTCATTGAAGCCTACTTGTGACAATAAGTGATATTATTATTATTATTATTATTAACTGGACAAAGTAGATATTGGGAAACAGTTCCCGCCCCTAATAGGATCAAGAACGAGAGGGTACAGACTTAAAGTGATTTACAAAAGAAGCAAATGCGATGTTGGAAAAAACATTTTCACACGGATGGTTCAAGTTTAGAATGCACTGCTTGGAGGTGTGATGGAACCAGGTTCGATCAAAACATTCAAGAGGGCATTAGGTGATTGTTTCTAATCAAAGAATGGACATGATTATGGGGCAAAAGCAGGAGAATGGCACAATGTCATACTGCTCAATTGGGGAGCCGTGCAGCGACGATGGGCCGAATGGCCTCCTCCTGCGCGGGAACAATTCTGTGATTCTACATAAACGTGAATCATTTTATTTTTTAAAGATATAATTTATCTTTAGTTTTGTATTTGATGTAGGCCAATATATTTCTCAAAATTAATGATTACTACAAGGCCATGTGTATTTTACACATTGTGCCTGAATTCACAAAGTGCAATGAAATTGCAATTTATTGACATGAGCTTGTTCTTTTCAGTACTTTGAATATACCTCACTGCATGAAATTCGTCATAACATTCGAAAGGAGTTGTGCATTCATAACTTAAAAGGCATTGCTTTTCTTGAGGATTGTGCATATAAAGGTCCAAACAGCTTTGTTTCGGGAGAGCAGAAATGGGAAATTAAGGTGATGAATCAATTTCCTTGCTGAGATTATACTTCATTCAATTTAATGTGTTCTGTTATATTTTGGATCTAGCTTTAAAATTGTTACATTTGTTGTAGTAATTATTGAAGTTTACTACTTTAACACACTTTTTAAAATGTGTTTGTTATTACAAAGTGTGTAGTAAATGAGAAACAAGTAGCTTTGGGACATTTTGCCTTGAGGGAGATGCCTCTGGCAATTTAAAATTCTGATCGAAGAGGCCCCCTTATGACTTAGTACAAGAATGCAGCAATCTATCATGATAATGAATCATATATATCAGGAATCTACCCAGTTCAACCCCATGTCTATGCTCCCTTAGCTGATTATAGTCACAACAGTAGTAAGGCTAAACACTTTAATTCTAAAGATGAATGATTGAAGAGCGGAAAGTCGTTAACAATAGGTCTAAACATAATTCAAGATAGCCAGGAACCGATTAAGAGTAGCAGGTAAACGGGGACAAAAAAGGAGCATGACACCAGAAGCCCCATTAAACGTAAGCTGTCATGGCAATAGGGAGCAATGAAGTTGTAGTAGGAATGTCAGAAAAATGGCTGACAATAGAAGATGCTGATCAATAGAACAAGAGGATTATAGAATATTTAGAAAAGGCACTGTGGAGTGGAATGGACTAATTTAATCTATGGCATCTATCAGAAAAATAAAAAGATACTATGGGAGATCAAAAACTTTGCAGCAACTACTTTGGGATCTTTAATATTAAAACTAATACTAAGGGCAAATGAAAAATCACAAAATCAGAATAATGAGGAACAGTTTGTCCCCTGAATAGGTAGACTAATTAGGGACTTTAATCAGTCAAATATAAATCGGGAGTACCAAACTGGTTGGGCTCAGGTTGATTGGCTTAACATATCTTACTTTGCGACACAGTGCATTTTAAGTATTGAACTCCTTGACTTAGTGAGCTAACCAGATGTCATGCAGGAAATAAATTCTTGCTGCTCCTTATGGGTGTCAAGTACAAAATAATAGTTCAACATGATCAAGGATTTGGAAATACTGAGCCCGTAGGTGGTGGTGCTTAATTTTAGAAAAAACTTGCTTTAAACAATTGACAAAACTGATTAAGAAAACTGATAGTAGTATAGGGGGGGGGGGGGGGGGGTAGTTGTTCAACAATACTGAAACATTGTGTTTAAAGGTGTTCCACGTGTGTACTGAAAGATTGACAAGCATAGAATGAACAAAAATAGTCACAGTTGAATTGACATGAGTAAGAACCAAAATCAGGGGCGGGGGGGAAAGCTTCAATAGATCCTGCAGAGGAAACGTTTTAGAAGTTACTGCTAAGAATGTAGAAACTTGTGGAACCATGTTAAAAAGACAAAGGAAAAACTGAAAAAGAGCATAACTGCAGGTGGTTTATTCTTTCAGTGCTATAACAGAGTGACAATCCCTGCAAATTTGTGAACCCTACTAATTAAATAAAAATGGAGGATGACTATAAGATATTTTAACAGCTAATATGTTTGCTGTAAGTATTCATGACGGAGAACCAGCCCTGTGTGGCCCTCTTTAGAAAGTGATCATCCAAGTAAAATGAAAAAAAAATGTCTTGGGTGTGGTGCAAGTTCCATAGCTGAAGGAACATTCATTTTTATGAAAAAGGCATTCGGGAAAAGATGATGCAGATATACATCTTACAAATATATTTTATGTTACAGGATATGCTTCTGGTAAATCAGCTTTCAAACGAGTGCTTAACTGCAAGAGGGGATAAACCGAACTTAGTGCCATGCAATCCTTCTGATCAATACCAAAAATGGATTTTCAGCTAACATACAATATGGTTCCAAAACAAAAGGAGGATTAAGTGCATTTTTATATCACAAGTCAGGAAATATGTGCATGGGTTGTAAAGCAAAGGGACAGAAGAATTATGGTTATTGTAATTGAAACATATTTTCAAGACATTCTTAAAAGTTTGAAATGAAGCATATTGCACTTGAATGTATTCTATGGTGCTAGGGTATCTTCCTGTTTTTCTGCTGGCGATGAACATTTTAAAAATAGTTTTACCATTTTTTAAATATATGCAGTGCATAAAAGTGAATACAGAGAATGTATAAGGTTTTGATTATTGAGTTCTGATTACACATGCTAGTAATTTTAATGTTTGGATAAGTGATGAACCAAATTACAATTTATGTAGGTAAACAATTTATTAGAGTGTTATTATGTATATATTTTTGGGATTTTGGTGTATATTGGAAATTATCCTTTCCCATCATAATATACAAAAAGTGGAATTGTTTTTACGACGTGAAGAAGAAGGACTCAATTAAAACGTCAGTTCAAGATTTTTTTTTGCAGTCCCTCATTTGGTTTTTTGAGTACTTGTATGATTTGATCCTTTTTGGTTTGATGAAATTCACAACTTTAACAATTATAAAAACACGGACACCTTTAGAAATATCTCCTGTCACTGCCAGGTTATTTATTTTATTGAGGTTACTAGAAATGGGTTGCAGTGGTTATTGTCTTTTTTAAATTTTAAGGCAACTATGGTTGCGGGAGTCTTCTGTACAGAGGTGTTTAAATTTCTTTGATATGTTAAATCACTCTCCCCAGAAACTGTATTTATGATGCTTTTTCAAGCCCTATTTTCAATAAAATGTCTTTGACTTTTACAGTATTAGACCAAGATTTATTTTTTAATGATATTCAAGTCATGACTGATGAGCAACTGGAGAATAACCAGAGCCTGTGGAACTGCATCTTAGCCAGGAATTTTTGAAAATTATTTCATGGAATGTAATTGTCACTACCAAGGCCAGCATTTGTTGCTCATCCCTAATTATCTTTGAGAAAGTGATGTTGAGCAGCTTTCTTGGCCATCCAGTATAGTGTTAGGATCCCATTGGAAACTGCTTTCTTTTCAAAAGTTCAAACTTCCAGTGAATGGCTGGAAGGATTTCAGGTTTTAAGACTTCTACTGTAACACACAAACTAAAAGCAACATTTACAAAACACAATTTTAGAAGGCAACCTATACTCTACTTAGAAAAGATCACCCCCATGTAAAGTAACTGAAAATCTCCCTCTATGGTTATACTTCACTCTTTCTCTTAAGCAGATATTTCATTATTCAGTCCAGTCTAAAGTGATTGATAGCTCCTTTTTCCAAGCTGATAACTTCTGATCCAGAGCTCCTTTTTCCAAGCTGATAACTTCCGATCCAGATTTTAACAATGTGGGTCTACCCTGAAGATCCCTCCCTCTGGCCAAAGCTAGACAAATCTTCCATTTTTGTTTAAACCCTCAGGCCTTGGTCCCAGGTTCGATTCCCCGCTGGGTCACTGTCTGTGTGGAGTCTGCACGTTCTCTCCGTGTCTGCGTGGGTTTCCTCCGGGTGCTCCGGTTTCCTCCCACAGTCCAAAGACGGGCAGGTTAGGCGGATTGGCCATGATAAATTGTCATTAGTGACCAAAAAGGTTAGGAGGGGTTATTGGGTTACGGGGATAGGGTGGAAGTGAGGGCTTAGGTGGTCAGTGCAGACTCGATGGACCGAATGGCCTCCTTCTGCACTGCATGTTCTTCAAACCGAGTGTGAGCGCTCACCTACATTTTGGATGGTGAACAATACAGCCTTTCCTTCTCAATCCATAGAATCTCTATGGTGCAGAAGGAGGCTATTCGGTCCATCGAGTCTGCAATGACCCTCCGAAAGAGCACTACACGGGCCCACTCCCCCATCTTATCCCCATAACCCCATGCATTGATCATAGCCAATCCACCTAACCTGCACATCTTTAGACTGTGGAAGGAAACTGGAGCACCCAAAGGAAACCCATGCAGACACTAGGGGAATGTCCAAACTCCACCGTCACCCAAGATCAAAATTGTACCTAAGTATCTGGCACTGAAGCAGCTGTGCTAACCACTATGCCAACCTTAACTGGGGAAGTGAATTCTCGTGACTAACCACTCGAAGAAATTCTTCTTCTTCACCTTAAATGAGACACACCTTATTTTTAAACAATACACTCTACTTCTAGATTCCCTCATAAGAGGAAACATCATCTCAGCACGTAGCCTGTTACATCCCTCAGTATCTTAGATGCTTCAACAAGATCATCTCTCAAAATCCATTGTCTATCCCAACCTGCTCAACATTTCCACATAAACAAATCCCTCAGCACAGGAATCCGCCTAGTGAATCTTCTTTGAACTGCTTCCAATGAAATTAAATCCCTCCTTAAGGGATCAAAATTGTTCATCATACTCTAGGCATGGTCTCACCAATGCCCCATCTAGTTGTAGCAAGATTTTCCCTAATTTAATACGCCATCCCCCCTTGCAATAAAGTCCCAACATTCAGTTTCCCATTCCAATTATTTGTTGTACCTGCATGCTAAATTTATTCTGATTCATGGGCAAAGACACTCCGAACCCTCTATGCTGCGGTATTCTGCAATCTCTCCATTTAAATAATATTCTGCTTTTCTATTCTTCCTGTCTAAGTGGACAAATTTGTTATCCCACATTGCACTGTATCTGTCATTTTTTTGCCCACTCATTTACCTTCCTATATCTCTTTGTAGACTCTTTGTAACTTCCTCACAACTTTATTTCCTACCTAGGTTATAACTGTCAGTAAATTTTGCTCCAGTAGCTTGTCCTTTCATCCAAGTAATTAATATAGATCATAAAGTCAAACCTTCTGATCCCTGTGGCACTTGACTAGTTAGTTACCTGAAAATGACCATTTATGCCAAATATGTATTGTGTTTGTTAGCCAGTCCTCTATCCATGCTCATATATCACCCCCAACACCACAAGCACTTATGTGTGTGATCTTTTATGTGGCACCTTATCAAATGCCTACATCTGAATACACTACTACATCTACTGGTTCCCTTTTATCCATACCAACATTATGCTTCATAGTGCCAGGTTCGATTCCCGGCTTGGGTCCCTGTGCGGAGCCTGCTTGTTCTCTCCATGTCCGCGTGGGTTTCCTCCAGGTGCTCCGGTTTCCTCCCACAAGTCCCGAAAGACGTGCTGTAGGTAATTTGGATATTCTAAATTCTCCCTCTGTGTACCTGAACAGGTGCCGGAATGTGGCGACTAGGAGATTTTCACAGTAACTTCATTGGAGTGTTAATGTAAGCCTACTTGTGACAATAATAAAGATTATTAATATTATATCCTCAAAGAACTCTTAATTTGTCAAACACAATTTCTTTTTCACAAAACCATATTGACTCTGCTAGTATTATGATTTTCTAAATGTCGTGCTGCTACCTCTCTTTAATAAAGAATTCCACCATGTTCCCACTGACAGATTAGGCCAGCAGCTTTTGGTTTCCTGCTTTGTCTGCCTCCCTTCTTTCTTGAGCAGTGGTGCTACATTTGTGGTTTTCCAATTCGCCAACCCGAGGATGCAAATCATCAAGTCCAGGGGACTTGTCAGCTTTAAGTTCCAATAATTTTCCCATAACTTTTCTTGATTAATAATGATTCTTTTAACTTCCTCCCTCCCTTTGGCTCTTGATTTTTTTGGGTATTTTATAGTGAAGATTAATACAAAATATTTGTTCTACTATTAATAAGTCCCCATTATTCTCTCTAGCAGTCCCTTGAAGTGAGGACAATGCTTGTTACAGAGCTTTTTAAAGTGGATATGCACTGCAACTATCGCATGGTTGTGGCTGACCTGGAAACCTTTCCTCTCTTCTGATCTGCCACAGGCAAATGAGAAGAATTTAATGGTTGGCAATCTGCTTAGCACTTTCCATGGCCATCCATTCTTCGGGTGGGTCTTAAACCCAAAGTTCATGACTTAAAAGTAGATCCAATGCACCACAAAATCTCCACATTCTCCTTAATTAATTCCCAAGTCTCACTCTCTTAAGGGACCAATGCTCACTTTAACTACTCTTTTCCTTTTTATTTACCTGTAGATGTTTTTACTGTTTGTTTTTAAATATCATGCGAGTTTCAATTTCTCCCTTTTTATTACTTCTTTGGTCATCCTTTGCTGGTTTCTAAGACTTTCCTATTCTTCTGGCCTACCACTAATCTTTACAGCATTGTACCAATTACACCATAAGATATAGGAGCAGAATTAGGCCATTCGGCCTGTTGAGGCTGCTTCGCTATTCGATCATGGCTGATATATTCTTCATCCCCATTCTCCTGCCTTCTCTCCATAACCCCTGATCCTCTTATTATCAAGAACACCACATTTGTGCTTGGTGTGGTAACCTACAGGGCTACAGACCAAGAACTGGAAGGTGGATTAGACAGAATAGTTATTTGTCAGAACATAGGAACCAGGGCAGGAGTAGGCAATTTAGCTTCTTGAGCCTGAGCCACTGTTCAAGATCTCATCATGGCCTTAACTCCACTGTCCTACCCATTCTCTGAACTCTCCATCCCATTACTAATTAAAGATCTATCTAGCTCCTCAAATTTACTCACTGACCTGGCATCCACTGCACTTTGGGGTAGCGAATGCCACAGATCCACAACCCTTTGGGAGAAGTAATTTTGCTTCATCTCTCTTTTAAATTTGCTACTCCTTATCCTGAGGCTATGACCTCTTATTCTAGAATGCCCCACATCTACTTTATCCATACCTTTTATCATCTTACATACCTCAATTGCCTTACATAATCTGCCCCACCCCCTTTGTAAATGGCCCTGCATTGCTACAGAGCAATGGTCAGTTTTCTCATCATTGCTGAAGTTTGGGTTCCACCAGGATCACTCGGCTCCTTACCTCATTCCAACTTTGGTCCAAACAGGGACAAAAAAGCTGAACTCCAGAGGTGAGGTAATAGTGACTGTCCTTAACATCAAGACAGCATTTTACCATGCGTTAGTCAATGGGAACCTGGGGGAAATTCTCTATTGGTTGATGTCATTATCTAACACAAGGGTGGCACAGTGATCCCAGTGGTTAGCCCTGCTGCCTCGTAGTGCCAGGAGCTTGGGTTCAATTCTGACCTTGGGTAACTGTGTGGAGTTTGCACATTCTCCCCGTGTTTGCGTGAATTTCCTCCAGTTTCCTCCCACAGTTCAAAGACATGCAGGTTAGGTGGATTGGCCAAGCAAAATTGCCCCTTAGTGTCCAAAGGTTAGGTGGGATAACGGGATTGGGAGGGGGAGTGGGCCGAGATAGGGTGCTCTATTGGAGGGTCGGTGCAGATTCAAGCAAGAATCTAACCATCTCCCCTTGAGATTCAGGACCGAATACTCATTATCATAGAATCTACAGTGCAGAAGGAGGCCCTTCGGCCAATCAGGTCTGCACCGGCCCTTGGAAAGAGCATCCTACTTAAGCCCACACCTCCACCTATCCCCAAAACCCAGTCACCCCACCTAACCTTTTTTGGATACTAAGGGCAATTTAGCGTGGCCAGTCCACCTAACCTGCACGTCTTTTGACTGTGGGAGGAAACCAGAGCACACGGAGGAAACACACGCAGACACGAGGAGAACGTACAGGCTCCGCACAGACGGTGACCCAAGCTGGGATCAAACCTGGGACCTTGGAGCTGTGAAGCAACAGTGCTAACCACTGTGCTATCGTGCCGCCCATCCTAAGGTCACCATTGACCAGAAAAAGAACTAGACCAACCATATAAATACAGTGGCTGCAAGAGCAGGTCAGAGGCAGGAAAATTCTGTGATGGATAACTTGGGTCCTGACTCTTCAAAGCCTGTCCACCATCTAAATGGCACAAGGCAGAGTGTGATGGAGTGTTCTTCACTTACCTGGGTAAGTGCAGCTCCAACAACACTCTCATGAAAGGTGAAGCTCAGAGTTCACCTCATCAACTGTGAGCCAAAGTACCTTGGCCTGCAGACACATTGTAAATGTGGTTGCTGTGGATTATGAAGGTGTCCAACAGCTCTTGCAGCTGCTACATATCACCTGCCATGCCTCTGTACTGTGTTTTATTTAGCTTTAAAACATCACTCAATGGTTATCTGTAGTTAAATTAAGTGATTTAATTTATTAAACTGTGGATTCAACACAATACCTATATCACCGCCATTATCAGTTTAGACTACGACTGCCCCCAATTACAGACAGAAAAAAGACCCCTTAAAACGCAACAAGTCCTATGCCAGGGCTTGTTGGCCACTGAAGGAGTGTTCATAATGTGGCTCAACAGGCTGACAGTCAGCTGAGGAATCTTTCCACCACTTACCCCATTATTCCCCAAAGGGCCCCAAAAAAAAATGTGGGTATGAAGAGGTACTTAAAAAATGTCACCTACCTGTTCACCTAATTAATGCTTCTGGCTTCAACTTTTGAGGTCCTGCTGCTGGTCTCTGGTTCCCTCTTTTGGTTTTCTCTTTTTTGTACCACCTTCTTTACTGAACCAAATTCTCTCATTTACCAAATTCCCTCATTTACTAAATTCCCAAGCTTGCATTCTGTCTTGAGCTGGACTCCTTCATGAACTGCCACCTTCACGCTATCTTATTTCATGTGCTTAACAAGACCATCTGTATTTTTCCTCGATAAAATTCTGAGCTGAGTCTGCCACTGCTGGCTAGATAATCCAGTTTGAATTAGCTACCTAATTAATTGTAGCTGTTTCACCAGCAGAGAGCTTGTTTATCATTAAGATTGAAAGAAACTTAACTTTAACAATAAATTGTAGTTGAATGTCAGATGCAAACATAAACTACATTTTTGAAAGAGATCAACCCTTAAAATTCCCTCATTTATTTAATTCCCAAAGTTACATACTTACAGTTGCCCTCAGTCATGAGCTGCTATCTTTGCGTTTGCTGACTGAACTTTCACTATTTTTAATTCATGAAGGATTTCAATTCCAGTGTGAGGTCTGCAAGATTGGTGTGTCCTTACGGGCAGCACGGTGGTTAGCACTGCTGTCTCACGGCGCTGAGGACCTGGGTTCGATCCTGGCCCCAGGTCACCGTCTGTGTGGAGTTTGCACATTCTCCCCATGTCTACGTGGGTTTCATCCCCACAAGACCACGCTAAATTTGCCCTTAATTGGAAAAAAAATAATTGGTACTCTAAAATTTTATTTTAAAAAAAAATTGGTGAGTCCTTGAACAATTGTAATCTATAATAGCAGTTTGATCCTGGATGTACTTAATCAGTTTGTTTTCATCAGGGCAATGATGTAAATATTCAGCCTGTGTAAGAAAGATTTGATTCAAGCAACTTCTTGACCATTTATTTTCCACCCAAATTTTTTCCTTGAATTTCAGGGAGGGATTACTTCATAATTAAAAGCCATGATGTGGGGATGCCGGCGTTGGACTGGGGTGAGCACAGTACGAAGTCTTACAACACCAGGTTAAAGTCCAACAGGTTTGTTTTGATGTCACTAGCTTTCGGAGCGCTGCTCCTTCCTCAGGTGAATGAAGAGGTATGTTCCAGAAACATATATATATAGACAAATTCAAAGATGCTAGACAATGCTTGGAATGTGACCATTAGCAGGTGATTAAATCTTTACAGATCCAGAGATGGGGTAACCTCAGGTTAAAGAGGTGTGAATTGTGTCAAGTCAGGACAGTTGGTAGGATTTCGCAGGCCAGATGGTGGGGGATGAATGTAATGCGACATGAATCCCAGGTCCCGGTTGAATCCCATGAATCCCAGGTCCCCCTTCCAGTCGGGGAACACTTCAGCAGTCAAGGGCATTCAGCCTCTGACCTCCGGGTAAGCGTTCTCCAAGGCGGCCTTCAGGACGCGCGACAACGCAGAATCGCCGAGCAGAAACTTATCGCCAAGTTCCGCACACATGTCGCATTACATTCATCCCCCACCATCTGGCCTGCGAAATCCTACCAACTGTCCTGACTTGACACAATTCACACCTCTTTAACCTGGGGTTACCCCATCTCTGGATCTGTAAAGATTTAATCACCTGCTAATGGTCGCATTCCAAGCATTGTCTGGCATCTTTGAATTTGTCTATATATATGTTTCTGGAACATACCTCTTCATTCACCTGAGTGAGGAGCAGTGCTCCGAAAGCTAGTGACATCAAAACAAACCTGTTGGACTTTAACCTGGTGTTGTAAGACTTCATATTGTGTTCATAATTAAATTTCACACACTTCTGATTTGACTTCCTGGTATTTTCATTTTACAAATGGTTTTGGTTTCCTTCATTTTAATTTGTTTTCCCACAATGGATTGCTTCAATTTTCATGGTTAAATGTATGAGTTAACGCACTTCTTACCTGCTGACCTCAATAAACCAGAATATTTTCTTAAACTCTAGGGAAGTAACATTTTTATCTCTGGTTCACAATCTCTTTTGATTTTTCCATTTTATTTTCTGGAGATGTTCTTACCCAGGCATGCTTTTAGAATTATTTAGCAATAGTTCCCTCATTTCCTCAAAGTTTTTAATTGCTTTAGATTCCTAAAATTATTTGAGTATAATTTGATTTTCTTCTATTTCGCTCTCACAGGGTTTACTTTGAATTTTCAAAATGTACTAATTCCGACACTAAATTGAGATGAATTTGCCAATTATCAGAACGTGTTTGCCTGTATTTCAATGGCAACTAAATATTTACAAGAACATCTTTTGTCTGTATAATTATATTTGTAGAGAAATCGCTAGCATTGTTCACATAACTGCATAACCTTTTCCAATTCAATTAAGTAGGTACAGAATATTAGTACTTAAACGCAGTGCATTTCTTGTTACCTGAAGCAACAGTGCACAGACTGAAGTCTCCCTCTGCTGTCAGACCTGCAAACACCAGTATTAACATGGCAGGAAAGCTTTACATAAGCTTTCTGGAGTAACTCTGGATCTGAATGTGGCATTAAAAAATGGGATTTGGTATTGTTAAAAAGAGATGGCTGCATATTTCAAAGCTAGATGTTTTTAATACTGGTTAACAATGCATTGGGTCCAGAGTTATTTCCTACTGGATTTCTGAATGATGACGAGTATGTATTCATACACTCAGTGCTAACCTCGGTAACCATAATGTAGGTGCACATTTGAAATATATACACTGTAACAAACATATAAATTATATATATTGAAATTATACAGTGCACAACTGGTTTAGCCATTCATTAACATATCTGGTTGGTCTACATAAAGCATTATTGGACCCTGCTCACATCTTTTCAAAGATGTTCACTGGCATAAAAATAAACTCTCCATTCATCACTGCTTTTTCCTTAAACCCCGCTCACCTACTCCCTCCACCTTCAAAACAAAAGCATGCATTACATGGATTTATCATTCATTTTGACAGCTCCCTTCACCATACCCAGAACATGATTCTTTCCCTAGTTTCTCTCATTTCCACCTTCTCCTCCTCTTGTCCGAGCTTATGTTGTCCTTGAGAACCATTTCCTGTTCTCTGACCTCCATTTCCACTAAACCACCCAACTTCTCTTCCTGGCTCCCATGCTAAATAATATTGTGACCAGTTCCCTCCTCAATTTCCCTACCTATTTCAAATCCAACAATAACTCCCCCTCCTCCAAACAAACAAACAAATGATCCCTCTGTCTTTTCAATTTGTAATACCATTTCCAACCTCCAGTTTTCTCTGCAAATGTTTGAATATTTTGTCACTTCCCAAATTACTGATGTCATTCCTTCAACTTCATATAAACGTCTCTAATCAGATTTCCACCAACCACAGTACTAAAAAGTGCCCTATTGAAGTGGGGCATTCCGACTGAAGTCTTGTCTTAATTGTCAAAGATCTAGTTTGCCTTCCCTTGCCCTCTCTGACTTGCCACCTCTCTTGAACGGGTCACAAGGACTTTAAAACATTGAGATGGGCAGGCTCAGGTGGAAAGGCGAGCATAATTCTAAAACAAACAAGAGGGCAGAGAGTAGAGTAATAGTCAGAAATTGTGCTTTGGGGACTATAGGTGATGGGAAAATTAAAAAGTACTATGTAGTTAAATCAGGAGGGAGAAAAAAGGACATGTATGCGAGAAACATTAGGTCAGAAAGACTGATGTATAGCCTAAACAAGTGTTCTCCTAAAACGCATTGGTGGATCAGTAACAAATTAAATGAATCCCAAGTGCAAATTCAACCCGCGTAGTAGTTATTACTGAAACATGACTGCAAGATGGTCAGCACTAGAAATTAAATAATAAAAGATTAAGATACATGTGGAGGAGGGGTGGGTGGGGGAAGAGGAGCTTTAGTGATTAAAGAAAAAATTAGGTCAATGGTAAGAAAATATACAAAATAGGGTAAGCATCTATAAAGGTGATGAGTAGAATTAAGAAATAGAACTTGATTTGAGGCTGAAGTGTGAGTTGTATAACAGCCCAGTGGTAGTAATTGTGAAGTGGTAGCTTGCATGAATGCTGAGGTGGGAAAAATACCTAGCAAAAAAAGTGGTTATAATGAGAGATTTTGGGTGGAATTTTATGCCCTTTGCCAAGTCGAGTTTAGAAGTGATGGCAGCACTGGGATATTTGCCTTTATTACCCGAGGCATAGAATATAAGAGCATGGAGGTAATGATGGAGCTGTATAAAATAATAATAATTGCTTATTGTCACAAGTAGGCTTCAATAAAGTTACTGTGAAAAGCCCCTAGTTGCCACATTCCGGAACCTGTTCGGGGAGGCCGGTACGGGAATTGAAGCCACGCTGCTGCCTTGTTCTTCATTACAAGCCAGCTGTTTAGCCCACTGTTGGTTAGGCAACAGCAGGGGTACTGTGCGCAGTTCTGGCCACCAAACTATAGGAGGAACGTGATGGCACTGAAGAGGCCAAATAACTGATAGAGATAGATAGGTTCTTGATTAATAAGGGGATCGGGGATTATGGGGAGAAGGCAGGAGAATAGGGATGAGAAAAATATCAGCCATGATTGAATGGTGGAGCAGACTCGATGGGCCGAGTGGCCTAATTCTGCTCCTATGTCTTATAGGGAACCTGATTGAGGTAGATAGGAAGCAACTTTTACCCTTGGCGGAGGGCTCAATAACCAGAGGGCATAGATTTGAGGTAAGGGGCAGGAGGTTTAGAGGGAATATGAGGAACAATCCTTTCACCCAGAGGGTGGTTGGAATTTTGAACAATCTGCATGAAAGGGTGATAGAGAAGGGAACCCTTACAATGTATTTAGATGAGATTTCAAATGCTACAGCATACAAGGTTATGGGCTAAGTGCTGGAAAATGTGCTTGATGGGCGGTGCGGACACGGTGGGTTGAAGCACCTCTTTCCATGCTGTAAAAACTCAATGGGCGGGATTCTCCGGTCTCCGATGGTGAAATCGTGTTTGGCGATCGACCGGAGAATCCACGTTGGCGCCGAAATCGCGGGCGGTGCTGCTTTTGTGATGCTCAGCCCCTCCAAAATGGCATACTCGAGGAATACGGTGCACGCTGCATCGATGGCCTCAGGACGTTACCCGAGGTTCCCCCCCCCCCCCCCCCCCCCCCACCCGATGGTCCGCCCCTGACTGGCCGAATTCCCGACGAAATGTGTCTCTCATGCTATTTTTTGGGGGGGAACTCGGCGTGGCAGCTGCGGACTGAGTCCAGCGCCATCACAGTCGGGGGAGAGCCGATCCGTGGGCAAGGGGTACTTTCGGCAGGGGCTGGGGGCACTTGGGGGGTGGTCCAAGGATGGCGAGCCTGGCCAAAGAGGGGGCACTATTCATGCGCGACCGCTGCCATGTTGTACGGCGCGGCCGCCGCAGGCCACCACTGTGCGCATGCCTGGCCACGGACCCGGCAATTCTCCAGCTTTATCGGCAGCTAGAGCCGGGTGCTCTACCCTGCCTGCCTGCTAGTCCCCCACCAGAGGATCGGTGCCCGTTTTGCGCCGATTATTCGTAAAACGCCACCGTTCCCACGCCGGCATCAGGACATAGTCTCCAAATTGGATAATCCAGCCCAATGACTGTAATTGAGAAGGTGACACCCCAGCGGGCTTCATGTCTTTACACTGATTAAGTCTGTGGTGGGAAGTCATGTGGATGTCCTTCCTGCCCGCTGCTAAATTGAGGCCTTTAGCCAATGTGATAGGGGGCAGGCTTTGCGGTCCATGTAACTGGTTTGGGAACAATCGCGTGGGAGCGCACAAACCCTGACCAATAAAGAGAAGGTGCGGAGGGCCCTGGCAATGTGGACCCTGAAGCTGGAAAGTCAAGATGTAACCATCATTGCCTTTGCCTCCTGTTAAACTTCCTTTGTTGTTATTGGAAGTCTCCAGTGTACTGTCTTGAGCTACTACAAGTAGATAATTAATGCCATGGATATTAACACAATGGTGGGCAGGGGTCTCGCTCTGCAGGGTGCTAGAGCGTGCTCGCCCTGTAGGGAGCATGAGAAGCAAAACACGTTTGGTGTTGGTTGTGGGTCCCAGTGGTGTCCCTCATTCAAAAGGGACTTTGTGTCTGATTGACGTACCTGGCCTCAGGAAGAATGGGGATCAACTGAGAGCCACCCCACGGCCCTTGCTGCAAACACTTCTACCCCATGACCCCCCCACCCATTACCACTCGCCTCTGGCCTGGAATCCAATAATGATACTAGGCCTCTGGTGGGGGACTTACCAGCAGCAGGCACTATTGGTGCACCCAGTTGGTCTTGGTGTGGGTACTTATGTCACCAAGGTCCTTGGCCCATTGCTGCCCATTTAAGTGCTTGAGTAGCACTTAATACAGAAGCCTTCCATAAAAGAGGTGATGTAGGACTCTTGCTGAATTTCCATCATTGCCTCTATTAAATACTGCTCTTTCATTTAGATTGGGATAAGCAGACAAGCTTGTATCAGAAAGGTACATTTCTTTATGAAAACCTCTAATAAAATTTTTTTTTTTAAAAAAAAAGGTAAATTTCTTGCGTCATTTCAGGATACCGTCCTACAACATGTCTTAGAACCAACAAATGCTTTGGTAGACTTAATGAAATCTAAATTACATGAATATTGTGATCATAATATGAATGAGTTCAACATTGTTTAGAAACGGTGAAACATGGAACAGCTATGAAGTTTCTAGATTTAGGTAAGGCTAACCTCAACAGGATGAGACAGAGACTGTCCACAATAAAAATGGAAAATCTTCTCATGAATCAATCAATGCAGAAGTAGTTTATGCCTCTCTGGAACCAGGCTCTACTTGCCAAAATATAGAGACATTGAGGAAAAATGAGGTCAGGGACAACATAAAATCAGAAGTAAAAGCATACAGGAATGGGACAACTAGCAAATATCTTGTTGATTGGACAGCTACGAAGAACAAAAGATTGCAAAGTAATAGTAAAGAGTTATGAATGGGGAATATGAAGGCAACTTGAGTGTTATCAAAATCAACAATCTTTTTAGGGAAAATAGGGTGATCAGGGTCAATGGGAGTCCCTTGACAACCAATAACAGTGACATTGCAAATGAAAATAAATAAATTATGGCCATATAGCAATAATTACTTGGTGTCAATATTTGCAGTGGAGAAACAGATCTAATATCCCAAGGAAGGTATGGAAGTGGGACCAGGGGCTCATAAAAATGAGCATCAAAAATAAAAATAAAATAATGAAGGATATAATGTCACTAAAGAGAGAGAAATCTCTTAAGCCCAGTAGGTTTCCATCCAGTGTTTTTACAGGAAATAGATGAAAGCATTGCCAATACCCTAAATATAAATTTTCTAAGATCTCTCAATTCAGGAAGCATTCCTTTAGATTGGAAAGTTGCATCTCACTCTGCGATTTTAGAAAGATATGAGGGGGAATCCAGTTTGTCTAAGATCTTGTTGTTGGTAAATTACTAGCGTTCCGAAGGATAGTGTAATTGACCATCTCAAAATGTTCAGCTAAGCAGACTCGAGCCAGCATGGATTTGTAAAGGGTAAGTCATCCCTAATGAACCTGACAGAATAATCTACAGAGATAACTGAAGTATTGGGCCGGGGCATGTTTATGGATGTAATTTTCATGGACTTAGAAGGCATTTGGTGAAGTCCTTCATAAGTTTCCGTTCACTAAAGTTGGTAAAATTGAAGGAAAATCATTGAGCCAGTTTGAAATTGGCCCAGTGGCAGGAGACTTAAGTTGAGATAATGAGGAGGTAGTTTTAATTTCAAAATGTAATTCGTGGAGCCAAATTTTCATTCAGCTACGGAGGCAGAACCAGTAGCAGATAGGCCAGCAATTTACCACTGCTGGCCAGTGTGCTGGTAATTTCCCACCTCTGAGCCACTTTAAAATAGGCTGGAGTGAACTAAGGAGATAGAAAGGGAGATAAGAGGGTTGACTGGTACCTACCCACAAAAGGTAGGTAGTCAATTAGGCCAGCCAAAATGTCAGTGCTGACTGGAATTTCCTATCATAGAAAAAGAGCTGGAGTAGGCCTCTTGGCCCTTTCAGCCTGCTCCACCATTCATTATGATCATGGCTGATCATTCAACTCAATAGTCTGTTCCCTCTTTCCCTGCATGTCCTTTGATTCCTTTAGCTCCAAGAGCTATATCTAACTCCTTCTTGAAAACATACAGGGTGGGAGTCTTCATCCCGCCAGACCCGTTTTCCGGTGCGACCCGCCAGCAGTGGGATTCTCTGTTCCCGCAGCTGACCAATGGGGTCTCCCATTGGGGCCACCCCACGCCTTCCGTAAACCCGTGGCCGCAGGTGTGCTGCCGGCAAAGCAGAGGATCCCGCCGATGGAGAACCCTGCAGCAAATGTTTTGGTCTCAACTGCTTTCTGTAGTATAGAATTCAAAAGGCTCACCACTCTCTGAGTGAAACAATTTCTCCTAATCATAGAATTTACAGTGCAGAAGGAGGCTATTCAGCCCATCAAGTCTGCACCAGCCGTTGGAAAGAGCACCCCATTCAAACCCACCCTATCCAAGTAACACCACCTAATCTTTTTGGACACTAAGAGCAATTTAGCATGGCCAATCCATCTAACCTGCACATCTTTGGACTGTGGGAGGAAAGCATAGCACCCAGAAGAAACCCACGCAGACATCGGGAGAAAGTACAGACTCTGCACAGTGAGCCAAGCCAGGAATCGAATCTGGGAACCTGTAGCTGTGAAGCAACAGTGCTCCACTGTGCTATCGTGCTGCCTCATGTCAGTCCTAAATGGTTTATCCCATAATCCTTAGATTGTAACCCCTGGTTCTGGATTCTCCTGCTATCAGGAACATCCTTCCTGCATCTACCCTTGTCTAGCCCTGTTAGAATCTTATAGGTTTCTATGAGATCCCCGATCATTCTTCTGAACTCCAGTGAATATAATCACATAGACTCAACCTCTCCACGTACGTCAATCCTGCCATCCCAGAATTAGTCTGGTAAACGATCATGGCATTCCCTCTAGAGCAAGAACGTCCTTCATCAGATATGGAGACCAAAACTGCACAATATTTCAGGTGAGCCCTCATCAATGCCCTGTATAATTGCAGTAAGACATCCCTGCTCCTGCAATTGAATCCACTCGCTATGAAGGCCAACATACCTTTTGCTTCTTTACTGCCTGCTGCACCTTCATGCTTACCTTCAGCTACTACCTACTGCACTTAGATTATCATAGAATTTACAGTGCAGAAGGAGGCCATTTGGCCCATCGAGTCTGCACCGGCTCTTGGAACGAGCACCCTACCCAAGGTCAACACCGCCACCCTATCCCCATAACCCAGTAACCCCACCCAACACTAAGGGCAATTTTGGACACTAAGGGCAATTTATCATGGCCAATCCACCTAACCTGCACATCTTTGGACTGTGGGAGGAAACCGGAGCACCCGGAGGAAACCCACGCACACACGGGGAGGACATGCAGACTCCGCACAGACAGTGACCCAAGCCGGAATCGAACCTGGGACCCTGGAGCTGTGAAGCAATTGTGCTATCCACAAGGCTACCGTGCTGCCCTCAATGCTTACTTGCATGCTTACCTTCAGCGACTGGTGTATGAGGACGTCCAGGTCTTGTTGCATATTCCCCTCTCTCAATTTATAGCCATTCAGATAATAATCTGCCTTCGTGTTTTTGATACCAAAGTGCATAACCTCACAGGCCCTCTTCGGAGGCCAAAATATGGCTGAGGGATGCAGAGAGCCTCCCATTGGCAGACCAGGGGGTCAGCACTCCCAAGCAAGTAGCAATACTCACTAATGGACCAGATGTAGAGCTGCTGCTGTCCAGTGGCAGGGTTGAACCTCCTTATTGATGGCCCGGCAACCATGGCTCTTTATATTTCTATATTTATAAAATATCTTCGGAAGGGACCTCCATCTTGAGGAACCCTCTATTTCTCCTACCAATTCTCATCTCGGACGGTAGGGCTGCTGATCTTTCATTGCTGAAAGGCCTCCTTTCACCTCAGCCTCAGAGTTTTGCCTGCTGGCCTTACGGGTTGGGGCACTGGGAGGTGGCCACTGAATTGGACATCTCCTTTAAAATCGCTTCCAGGGTCCCGCTGCCTGCGATTCATTCCAGCGCTGGGATCGGACTCTGGTACAAAGATCCAGCCCTACAGGGTGTACTGCAGAGATCTGTAGTACTATTCACTGTACTTAATATTGACTTAGATGACAGGATTGAGAGTCACATATCTAAGTTTGTTGCTAACATGAAGATGAGCATTGAAAATAGTGTAGATAGAAGCAGGAAATTACAAAGAAATGTGGTAAAATTGATTCCGATATCAGCAACTGTGAAGTAATCCACTTTGAACCTAAAACAGATTATTTTCCAATTAGCAGAAAATTAGTTCCAAAGAGTATTGGGGCCCAGGTTAAAAGATCAGTAAAATGTCATGCATGGAAAATAATCAAAAAGGCTAATGCAATGCTAATCTTTATATCTTTGCACCACTTTCTTAAATCTTAAAAGGCTAAGAGATGATTTGATCAAAGGTTCCAAAATATTAAGGGGAACTGATGGGTAGATGGACAGAAACTATTTTGTTGGGGAGTGGAGGACAATGGGACCTACCCTAGAAGTTAGGATGAACACTTCTTTACACAAAGGTGGTAGAAGTGTGGAAATTTTTCTCACAAAGGTCAGTTGATGCGGAATCAGTTTAATTTTAAACCCGAGATTGATAGATTTATATTAACCAAAGTTCTTTGTTATGGAGGAAAGTGGGTATTTGGAGTTTGGCAACAGGCCAGCAATGATCTCATTACAAAAGAGAACAGGCTTGAGGTGCTAAATGGTCTACTCTGCTTCTTTGTTTAAAGCTTGGTCAAATAGGCAGGTTTCTAATACCTCCTCCTTTGGCTTGCTTAATGCTAATTTCCTGTGAAACATCTTGTTGCTTTTACATGCAACACCTTGACATTAAACATCTGCAAAACCAATACATTACGATGAACAACAAGAATGTAATTTTGGCCTATAAATGATTGTTGCTGAAAATTGAATTAAGGCAAGAAAGGACGAGTTGGCGATGATGAAAATTCAATCAGTACTGTATTTTGGCTTCATTTCTACAGCAATGTGGAATAATTAAAACATAGAATTTTCACATTCTGACCATCTATAAGCAACAACCGTATGTGCAAAGAAGGCAAAGAACTTCAGAAACAATAGACTGTCCAGTTTTACAGGCCCCGAATATGCAAGTTAATTGGACAAATATTAAACCTGCATCTCTCAATAGCTGGAATACAAACAAGCAGACATCAGAAAACCAAAGCTCATATAGTACAATTCAGCCTTAACAATTAGCACTATTATACTAGCAACAAAAAAGATATTACAGTAAAATTTGAGAAAAAGGTTTGCAATATATTGTTGCAACAAACCACAATAAATACATCAAGTGTTTGTATCGTCATTCATAATAAATACTGCACAGATAAATACTACCAAGGAGACATCTACTGTGAAAAAGTTTATTACAATATACAAGACCCATATTGAATTCAGTTGTTGAAATTTTGTGGCTTTGTAGCCTATTTTCCTCTTCTCTTTTGGCACAACTAGGGTCACAGGTAGACTGTATAAATTCTTGCAATATCCACAGTTTTCAAAAATAGCAATGCAAAGTATTACTTTAATGGTAGGATCCTGGATGACATAACTAAACTATGTCAAATGCAAGTTGAGAAACTTTCAGTGTGCATTTTAATTTCTCTTTCAATTATGATAAATATTATTTAAAGTAATTTTCAAAAATTAAAGTTGAAGTCGCAACCTGCCAGAAAAGTACTTGCGGGTACAAACTTTCAAAGCTGATTTGGACCAAAAACCTCATTTCTTTGAACTGTATTTATGATAATAGCTGTTTTACTCAGTTTTCGTCCTGGATGAATCCTCATGCAATTAATTTTGATCAAACTGAAGAGCTTTTGTGATTACACAACTCTATATTACTGGAGCTGGATATGTTTTGTACATCTTGTCCATTGCCTGATGGTATTTTCTCAATATACAAACAGCCTCAACATACTAAGTCTGTTTAAGCCTCAGTGCCTCAAGTGTTTCCACATTATTTCTGATATTTAATCAAGTTAGTTTAAAAAACTTAATTTCATTGAAATTAACATGAAGCAACCAATGTCATCCAGAACTATTGATTAACCTAAATGTTTCACTCATTATATTTTATATGCCTAGTTATCACAATGCCCGACAGCAGCAAAGAATCTTACGTTCCCGGGGGTGAGTTGGCAGGCAGGTGTAAGGTTTGATGGAATGCTGTGAGTGCCTTTACTGGCACCCACCGACTCGCCTGCCCTAACCCCACGCAATTGTGCATGCAGCGGGAGAGGGATCAGGCAGCCCACTCACCATTGGGCCAAATGAGGCCTGAAAGTGGCCAATTAAGGGCCTCTACGTGCCCCATCACACTTATTCCCTTGGTGGCTGGAGGCTGGGCACAAGTCTGAAGCCTCAGATCAATGCCTCAAGCTATTGTTGGAAAAGGGAAGGGCTTCTCCTTTGTAGGCCCCCTTGGTTTTATTAGAGCGTCCCACAGGTCTGCCTACCACCTGCTCTTCCCCTCTCTTCCTGGCCTGTGCACGCTAGCCCCCACCACCTTGCTGGGGCCTCCTAGCCTGTCCCCCCACTCCAGTGTAACTCCCCAACTCATCTCTGCAATCTGGCTCCAGGGACGATCATCATCGCAGACAGACTGCAGTCCCAACAGTGGCCAGCTCTCCAGTTGCCACTGCTCGGGCCACAGTGCTACCAGTTATTTAATTGGCCAAAAGCTCTCATGATGAAACTCCCTTCCCAGATGGAGGCAGAAATTTGGCCCTGAGCCAAATAACATCCCTCTGGGGATTAAATGGTTCTACTGGGCAGCTCACTGGAGAGATAGAACGGGGGGGGGGGGGGGGGGGGGAAGGGGAGAGGCTTTTCATTGACATTTTGACTGGTGGTGTTGAGTGGACGTCCTGCCGAAATGTAATATTCTACCCAAAGCATAATCTCACATTTATTTTTATATGACAATATAATCAGATCCAAAAAGCCAAATATTTTATTGAACTCAAGATGATTTAAAAAAAAAAACTGCAATACAAGTTACTTGCATGAAGAAAAGCAAGTGTGTTCAAGGATGCACATGAAGCATTCTGCTGGAAAAGTAAAGTCTCAAACCCTTCAGAAGAGAACAGGCATTAACCCAGCTGATTGTTGTCACTGTAATATCAATGGAGGCATTGGTAGAGTATGTTGGGTGTCAAAGTATTAGTGAATTATCTGTCGCTTGCTTGTATATGGATCCCCTCCAGTTACTTCAACAAAGAAAATATTAATAAGTATTTGAACCATCTAGACCCAGTTCTATTATCAAAATTTCCAATGTTAAGTAAATGGATGAAGTAGAATTCTACTAAAAATTTGAATTGTGAAGTAAAGGTTTTTGGAATGTACAGTTCCAAGACAGTACAAATATAAATAATAAACGACATGACTTTGGTCCCAGGAGCCACATGTTGAAGAAAGCTCAGATTGAAAGGAAGAAGGTATGTCTCGCTTTTTCATCATTTTGGACATAGATTATTCTAACAGGGTAATTTTGGAAACCTTTTTTGAAACCAAGCTTAAACCTATAGTAAACATACTGTATTCAGCCTTCATCAACCAGTACACCTAGTTCTAAACAAATTTAAGTTTTAAATTTTACAGCCCTGCTGACGGCAGTTCTGAATCGTTACTTTGATATGGAGGTAGAGGTGGTGTGAAGTTAGAGATTGGCTTTCCGAGCCTTTCCTTCATTGTTACACAAACATGTTGCATGCTACAAGTAAATTCTATCCAAATGGACAGTTGTGATTAATATTCTATTTACACGACACAACTTAAAATAAATTTCAAGAAGATCAGTATAAATCTGCACAAAATGAAATCATTGGGGTTAAAATTTGACAGTGATCTGTAATAATTACCATATGATGGACAGACTGCTTGGTGCCAGGGGCGGGAGCTATCAAGTCAACATGGGTCAGCTGACTCTCGGAAGCGCAGTGGGGGGTGGACAGGTGTTAAGCTGGAGCTTGACTTGGAGGATTGGGTTTTTAGTGTTGTTGCTAGGAGGACGAGGGAGGGAGGGGGGGGGGGGGAGAGCTGCTTTGCTGACAGGGGAGGAGCTGTTACTAGGGGACAAATGGGAGGTCGGGAACGGCGACAGCCCGAGTGGGGACTCGAGGAAGCGGAGAGCGCAAGCTCGAGGCTGGCCTAAAAAGGGTGATGGCTAGTTTGTGGTGGGGGGGGGGGGGGGGGCAGGGGGGGGAGTTGGAAGCTCCCCATCCTGGCTGATCACATGGAACGCAAGAGGACTGAATGGGCCGGTCAAGTGGGCTCGTGTGTTCGTGCATTTGAGGGGGCGGAAGGTGGATGTGGCAATGCTACAAGAGACACACCTAAAGGTTACAGACCAGATGAGATTGAGGAAGGGGTGGGTTAGCCAAGTGTTCCACTCAGGACTGGACTCAAAGACAAGGGGGGTAGCGATCTTGATCAGCAAACGAGTGGCATTCGAGGCAGGGGGAATCGTGTCAGACAAGGGGGGTAGGTACATAATGGTGAGTAGGAAGCTGGAGGGGGTGCGGGTGATACTTGTGAACATATATGCTCCGAATTGGGACGACGTGGAATTTATGAGGCGGGTGTTAGGTAAGATCCCAGACTTAGAGTCACATAACCTGATCATGGGAGGGGACGTCAAAAGTCATTGATCCGGAATTGGACTGGTCAAAATCCAGGACAGGAAGGAGGCCGGCTGCGGCAAAGGAATTGAAGGATTTTGTGGAACAGATGGGGGGAGTAGATCTTTTTTTCACATGTCCACAAGGTATCTTCTCGCATCAACGTTTTTTTTCTGAGCAGGGTGCTAATACCCTTCTCCTGTCCAATCTCCAGTTAAACCGGCTGCTCAGGTGGTGGATACTGAGTACTCGGCAATTGCAGTGACGGATCATTCCCCGCACTGGGTGGATCTACGGGTTAGTGTGGAGAGAGGGCAACGCCCGCTGTGGAGACTGGATGTGGGGTTGCTAGCGGACGAGGTGGTCTGTGGGCGGGTAAACAAGTCCATCCAAAACTACCTGGAAACAAATGATACAGGGGAGGTCTCTGTAGCGACGATCTGGGAAGCTTTGAATGCAGTACTCAGAGGGGAATTAATCTCGATACAGGCCCACAGAGAAAAGGTGGAAGGGGCTGAGAGGGATAGATTAGTGGAGGAGATACTCCAGGTGGACAGGAGATACTCGGAGGCCTCGGACGCGGGGCTACTGAGGGGGCGGCGGAGGTTACAGGTGGAGTTTGGGCTGTTGACCACAGGGAAAGCTGTGGAACAGTTGAGGAAGGCAAGGGGGGCGATCTATGAGTATGGTGAAAAGGCAAGCAGAATGTTGTGCACCAGCTCAGGAAAAGAGAGGCGGCTAGGGAGATAGGTAAAGTAAAGAGTAGAGACGGTAATACTGTCCTGGACCCAGTGGGGGTGAACGAGGTGTTTAAGGACTTTTATAATAAATTATATGAGTCGGAACCCCCGGCTGGGGTGGAGGGGATGAAGCAGTTTCTGGATCAGTTGAGGTTCCCGAGGGTGGATGAGTACTTGGTGGAGGGGCTGGGAGCCCCAACTGAGATTGAGGAAATAATCAAGGGGCTGGAGGGCTTGCAGTCGGGCAAGGCCCTGGGTCCTGACAGCTATCCGGTGGAATTCTATAAGAAGTTTTCAGAGATATTGAGCCCACTGCTGGTGAGGACATTTAACAAAGCAAGAGAGAAGGGAATCCTCCACCCAACAATGTCGCAGGCCTTGATTTCATTGATCTTGAAACGGGAGAAGGATCCGGAGCAATGCGGGTCATACAGGTCGATTTCTCGACTGAATGTGGATGCCAAACTTCTGGCTAAGATACTGGCCACAAGGACAGAGGACTGTGTCCCGGGGGTGATAGGGGAAGACCAGACGGGATTTGTTAAGGGCAGGCAACTCAAGGCCAATGTTCGAAGGCTTCTAAATATTATTATGATGCCCTCAGAAGGAGAGGAGGCGGAGGTGGTGGTAGCGATGGATGCGGAGAAGGCTTTTGATCGGGTGGAGTGGAATTACCTGTGGGAGGCGCTGGGAAGGTTTGGGTTTGGTGAGGGCTTTATTGACTGGGTGTGGTTGCTGCTCTATTTGGCACCTGTAGCGAGTGTGCGTACGAACCGGCTGAGGTCGAGGTATTTTGAACTACACCGAGGGACGAGGCAAGGGTGCCCCCTCTCCCCGTTACTGTTTGCTCTGGCCATAGAGCCATTGGCCATGGCGTTAAGAACCTCTAGTAACTGGAAAGCGCTGGTTTGGGGGGGGTGGTGGAGCACCGGGTCTCGCTCTATGCAGATGACCTGCTCTTGTACATTTCAGACCATTTGGAGGGGATGGGGGAAGTAATGCGAATCTTGGGGGAATTTGGCAATTTTTCGTGGTATAAATTGAACATGGGGAAAAGCGAGTGTTCTCAGGCAAGAGGACAGGAGAAGAGACTGGGGGAGCTGCTGCTTAGAATGGTAGGGAAGAGCTTTTGATATCTGGGAATCCAGGTGGCCCGGAACTGTACTACACCAGTTAAACCTATCCCAGTTGGTAGAACAAATGGAAGGGGACTTTAAGAGATGGGACATGCTCCCGCTATCACTGGCGGGTGGGTACAGACCGTGAAAATGACTGTCCTCCCCAGATTTCTGTTTGTCTTTTAGTGCCTCCCCATCTTCGTCCCGAGTGCCTTTTTCAAGCGGGTGAATAAAATTATTTTGGGCTTTGCGTGGGCGAGTAAAACCCCGCGAGTGAAGAAAGTGATGCTGGAGTGCAGTCAGGGGGAGGGAGGGAGCTGCCGAACTTCTGCAATTACTACTGGGCGGCTAATATAGCCATGATTAGGAAGTGGGTAGTGGGGGAGGGGTCGGTATGGGAGCGGATGGAGGCGGCGTCATGTACAGACACCAATCTGGGAGCATTGGTAACGGCACCTCTGCCGTTCGCGCCGGCCCGATACTCCACAGGTCCGGTGGTAGTGGCGGCTCTGAGGATCTGGGGACAGTGGAGGAGATATAAGAGAGTGGAGGGAGCATCGATTTGGACCCTGATTTATAACAACCACAGGTTTGTATCAGGTAGGCTAGATGGCGGGTTCCGGAGTTGGCAGAGGGCAGGAATTAGAAGGATGGGGGATCTATTTATATATAGGAGCTTTCCCAGCTTACAAGCTTTGGAGGATAAATTTAAATTGCCAGCAGGGAATCGTTTTAGGTATTTGCAGGTGCACGACTTCCTGAGAAAAGAGGTGCCGGCCTTTCCGCCGCTGCTGCCACAGGGGATACAGGATAGAGTAGTCTCCAGTACCTGGGTGGGAGAGGGGAAGGTATCGGATATTTACCAGGAGCTTTCGGAGGCGAGGGAAACTCTGGTGGAGGAGCTTAAGGGCAAGTGGGAGGACGAGCTAGGAGGAGAGATAGAGGCGGGTCTATGGGCGGATGCCCTAAGCAGGGTTAATACCTCCTCATCGTGCGCCAAGCTTAGCCTGATATAATTTAAGGTAGTCCACCGGGCTACATGACAGTGGCTAGGATGAGCAAGTTTTTCGGGGTAGAAGGTAGGTGTGCGAGGTGCGTGGGAAGCCCAGCAAATCATGTCCACATGTTTTGGGCATGCCCGAAGCTTGGAGGGTTTTGGAAAGGCAATGTCCACGGTGCTAAAAACACGGGTGGTGCCGAGTCCGGAGGTAGCGATCTTTGGAGTGTCGGAAGATCCGGGAGTTCAGGTGGCGAAAGAGGCTGACGTCCTGGCCTTTGCCTCCCTGGTAGCCCGGAGACGGGTCTTATTAATGTGGAGGGACTCGAAGCCCCCGAGTGTAGAGACCTGGGTTAGTGACATGGCTGGGTTTCTCAGTCTCGAGAAAATAACGTTTGCCTTAAGAGGGTCAATGTTAGGGTTCGCCGTTCGTCAACTTTCCCGGGGAAAATGAAAAATGTCAGCAGATGCAGTATTCCAGGAAGGGGGGGGGGCGGGCGGATTGTTGTTGTATGGTTGAGGTGTGTGAAGATTGGGCTGGGGGGGGAAATGTTTATTTTACCATGTTGATGTCATTGTTTTTGTTACTTTTACAAAAATTTGCAAATACCTTAATAAAATAATATTTTTTTTTAAAAAAATTACCATATGATAAATCCATGCATTAGCAGAGTACTTCAGGTAGAATTTATGAATTGTGAGGCTTTGAATTATTATTTTTGAATAAAATCACACATGGACTTTCTGAACCTTTCACTTTTATGTTTGTTAAATTTGAAATCTGAAATCCAAACATTTATTCACAAATGTTGCTGCTCAATTGGAGCAGAATTTAAAGTAAGATGCATTGTGTGAAATGAACATTCAGCCAGGGAATAATATAGCATGACTTACACCCTCTGATTGCCTTCAAAAGATGTCAGGAACTATTTAATGGAGCGTTAAAATGAGGTTCTGATGACTAATGACCTTTACTATGGCTGCCTGAGTATTATTTCCCTATACGTAAGCACATTCACATCCTAATGGGAATACATGAATTAAAGTAAAGCGTTTTCCTGGAATGCCTTTTAAAAGTCACTAGATTTCTACAGGTTGGAAGGACTGCTTTTGAATATTTCCATCTCACTGAAGTTGAGTCTCTGCACTATTCCATTTCGCAGCTGTATCATGTAGTTAGACGATATTGACAAGGATGGGAGGGAGATATTCAATCATAGAGTAGAATATCTAAATGCAGAAAACAAATTCAGGTCCTCAAACGTGTAGACTGACAAAACATCTAGATTCCTTTTGTAAAGAAATATTGAATTTTAACTGGATAAATGCACAGTACTTATAAAGAGCCCACAACATTTTTTTCCTGTAGTAAAGATTTCACTTTAGTCTGCTTGATGGAACGAACATGTATTTCCTTTAGCTATTAGTGGTAACAGAAGTGGATTGTCTTTTCAGCCTCTCCGTTTCTACGCTGTTGATAGTATGGATTTTTGTTTCTACAGTAGGTGTGTTTTTTTAATACATCCATTGTAGTCAGTAGAGGAATGGATTCCTCATTCATTACAAAGGAACGAACTCAATTGCACATGCTACAGGTCAAAAACACAATCACCTGTTTTAGGATCATTCCTACAGCTGCAAGATACATCCACACAGCTTTTTGTTTTACATCAGCTGTTCTGGCTCCACAACTCTATAGAGTATTGAATAAAAACACAGTAAAGAAATAACTGCCCACTTATATTAAGCTCAAAGTATCACCTTAATTAAAAATGAAATCTATATGATTTCAAACAAAATCGTCTGCTGCAAGCCATGGATCGGATCATCAGTCTCCCATGTATATAGCTGCCAACAGGACTATTTAACATGTACTTCACATAATTGCACACTAACTGGCATAAATAAATTCACAGATGAAACAATAAAATTATTTTCATAATTTTCACATGTACAGTACGTAAAGTTATATCCACATTTTGTTGAAAACTGGGACCTTATTCAAATTTTTGAGAACATGTGATGCAGACTAAAAGCCAAGAGCAAAGCTTGTGATATAATTCTTCAATCTGGCTGGCTTGGTATCCATCACGAGTAATGCTTGTCTAACAGTTAAAATGCTTTTGAAGCCAGATAAATTATTAATGACTAGGATGGCTTATACCAAATCACGCAATGTCTAAATCAGCAATTCATAGCTGTGGATAAAGAATTGTATAAAGTCTGCGTCCGATCATATCCTGCAGCCTTTACACATTGAATCCTAGTGGCATCAACCATCATTACTGACCAGTTGACCTAAAGACGGTGGCTGTTAAAAACATGTAAACTATTTAAGTTATACTCCTTTCCATTCTGAATAACTGGTAAATGTAGTAAAGAACAAAAAATAAGAGTGACTGAGCACACTAAACAAACACAGTTTCCACTACTGATGTTTTAATAGTCTCCTCTAACAGTCCGTTGCCTTCTGGGAGGATGATGGTATTTTCCAGTACCTGCTTAGGTGCATAAACATCACCATTTGAAGCAGCAACATAGTCATCTTGAACATGGTTATTTAAATAGCTTTGAAGCTCTGCTTGAGAGTGGTTAGGCTGTTGCTCAGCATATAAACTGCTACACTGAGCATTATTTTCATGTGCTGAAGGACAACAAACTATCACAGAAGGTGTCGTTATGGGATAGTGAGCACTGGTGAAGCTTCCCTCTGATTGGTGTGCATATTCAATATATTGCTCTACAGCTGAGCCATAAGGCACCAAGGAAAGTGCTCCATTATCCTGACCCCCCTCTGTATAGCTTGATGTTAAAGTGGCTTCTACGCAGAAAGGGTCATTGCCACAATCTGTGGTAGCAGTTGTAGTGCTGGTTGTAGCAGTAGTGGTAGCAGCAGCAGTATTACCCTCTATCTGATAATATAGTGTTGAAGAATTAGTGTAATAAGAGGCATCTTCTGGTGGCATGCTATCATGCGCAGAAGTGCCATCAGCATAGCATAACACAGAAGAAAGGGGAATAGCTTCAGTTTGTGCCACAACAGGGGCAGCCAATGCTTCACTAATACTTTCAGCTTTGCTGTTTGCCTCTTCATCTGACTCACTGGCTGTCAAGCTCTGAACACTGGAGTCTGTTATGCCACTGCACAAACTGCTCCCATCGTCATCGTCCTCCTCCTCCTCCTCATCTTCTGCTTGCCAGTCCAGCTCCTCTGCTGACTGAAGGTGCATCACTGCTGTTTCGGGTTCGTTTTCAATGTCAAAGCTGTCCGCCACAGAATATTCGTGGGGCTGCTGGCTTTGTATCAGATGACTAGCATGAGCATTCATGTCTCCTGAGAAACCATTCTCCATCCCAAGCTGCTGTTGATTTTTCTCCAACTCCAGCTTCATTATTGTGTGCAAAAAATGTGTCCGTACTCTAATAGGGTTGAACTCAATCCTGCCTGCAGTATTGCTGCAGCCTTCTTTTGTGCACCCACATGGGAAAGACATGCGGTCCACCTAGGGAAAAATTGCACAGACCGATCATTACACAAACAAATGCATATATTCCAATCCAGGTTCAGATGCAATTAGTGTGGTGGTAGATGATATGTTGAACCACACAGTGTCTAACAGTCACTGTTTTCCTGATTTTATTTACTGGTACAGAACGCCATACTGCACCACCAAATACATATTTAAATGTCATTTGTCGAGCAGTTGTAATTAAAACAGAAGGCTTCAAAGTCAGCATCGGAGAAGAAACAACCTGATGTAGTGTAGAACAAATACAAAGTCTATTTACTTATCATGATGAAAATATAAAGGTAATTTTAAAAACATGCTGAGGGGCCAGCAGTGTCCATTATTTCCAAATTATGTTATTTAATGAAAAGAAGTCCCAACAGTGATTGCACACATTCAAGCCAAAGAACATTGTTAGTACAAGCGACACACTAAAGTACTCGCTCCACTCCCCATGCAGCAAGCCACAAAATTAATTATGATTGGGAGAGGGAACAACAGTTCACTCGACTTGAATCGCAGTAAAATGTGCCAAGAAATGGGACAGCACTTGATTTAAAATACACATGCAGCTAAATAAAGTCTAGGGTTCATGTAAACGACACAAGTTATCCACTTACCTGGCATTTAATCCCTGCTTGACTACAAGCACAAAGCTCAGGATCACAGTATATTCGGCAATCACAGCCACAATCTTCCCTGGATACACGAATTGCACGGAGCTCATGTTTCTCCTCTCCGTCGATCTTTTTAACCCCAGACGCCCGCAATAATGCCCTTCTCTTTTTGGTTGGCAACGGTTGTAAGAAGAAGTAGTCATCAACTTCTGTATTATCCAGATCAATGTCGTCATCAGAAATATCATCTAACGTGAGTGTATTGGCTTCCTCAGACTCTATTGTACCATTTTTTGTTAGCTGCAGATAAAAAGCAATGATTGACATACAAAGCCAAAACTTATCGACAATTCTATTTCAAATGCGGTTATAATATTCTTGAATAAATGATATTGCTTAGCAAAAGACTAATGTTTAAATTCGATAAAATTGCAGCGCCCAGGACCCAGGTTTGATCCCGACCCCGGGTCACTGTCCGTGTGGAGTTTGCACGTTCTCCCCATGTCTGCGTGGGTTAACCCCCACAACTGAAAGATGTGATGGGTAGGTGGATTGGCCACGCTAGAGGGTTCCTTAATTAGAAAAAAAGAATTGGGTACTCTCAATTTTTATTTTAAAAATCCTATAAAATTATTTTTAGTATAACCATAGACAAATCTCAAAGCAACAATTGTTCAGTGCAATATATTATGGAGAAAAGTGTTTTAATGGACCACAGCTTTAAGAGTGGAAAGGATATTGGCTAAAAAAAACCACAGAAATAATTTCTATGATCAGAGTAAACAATGAGGGATATTGTGGCTTCAGAGAGGGTACGATGCAGCTTCACTGGGATGAAAAGTTGACTCTTTTGGGGTAAAACAAGAGATTGTAGGGCAATATATAAAAATTATTAAATTAATTCTACGAAAGAATGGGCGAGAATAGATAGAAGCAAACGGTTTCACATACCAGACTGTCAAATTCAAAATTGAAATGCAACAGATTTAGAAGAGGGAAGGAGAAACTTCTTCACACAAAGGGAGATGTCAGGCTGTAGAATTCACTAATTCACAGATTTAGTGTTTGAGCCAGAAGTCCCTGCTAAGCGTATTTTCAGCAATGTGGGGGTGGGGGGTAATGTAAAATAGGGTGGGTCCCACCACCTCCCCACCCACCCCAAGCTCAACCCCCTCCCCCAATAATATTGCAGGTGGGCGGGCACTGAAATCAGCAGCCTGCCCAAGATTTTTACATAAATAAACAAGACTCAATTGATCTCATTAATAAGCCACTAGGCCCCAATAATATCCTGCCAATGCCATCAATTTTTAAAAAAATTTAGAGTACCCAATTATTTTTTTTCCAATTAAGGGGCAATTTAGCGTGGCCAATCCACTTAACCAGCACATCTTTTGGGTTGTCGATGTGAATGTGCAAACTCCACACGGACAGTAACCCAGGGCCGGGATTCAAACTCGGATCCTCAGCGCCGTAGTCCCAGTGCTAACCACTGCACCACCGTGCTGCCCCTGCCAATGCCATAATACGATTGGCGTGGGCAGGCCATTCAAAAAAAATGTTTCTTTAAGAAAGGCGGGAAGGAAGGGAAAGGTACCACCTTCGGAGGAAATGCCCTTTGCGTTTCCAGGGGGAGGGGGGGGCATAAAAATAATAACCCCCTTTGACTCTATAAAACACACTATGCCCACCCCTGCCCTCTCCGTCCAAGACTCTGGAACCATACCTGACTCCGGTATATATATATATAGGCCTGCTTCTTGTGCCTGCTAGCAGTTTCAATAGCGCCCTCTAGCAGCGCCTTGGCACTGCACTACTGGCAACCCTGCAGCTCCCGAAGGAGGGACTTTCTCCCCAGTGAAGGGTGGAGGTCCCATTAGCAGCCCATTTGGCCCACCCATAATGCATTATGGCTGCAGGGCAGGGCTGCCATCCGAGTCGGGCTTCATGCTAATTTTGCTTCAGGGTGGGATGGGGGGGGGGGGGGGGGGGTGGGGGGGGAGGGAGAGAGACACCTCATCTGTAAAATCTGAGATCAATATGTATTAACATAATATTGTACTTTGACTCAATTTTGGAAGTCAGCACGCTGTGGAATATTAACTTATTATCTCCAATAGCAAATACGCAAATTCTCAAAACATGTGCCAAACAAATTAAATATATTTCTTAAACTACCATCATAACAAGCAGCTGCCATTTCAACAGCAGAGCTTCCAAGCTATGGGCTACTTTGAATCCCAATAACTACAGTAAGAATGGGAAAAAAAATCATTGTTGCAGAAATCAAAATCGGCACAACAGAAAGCCTCAAGTCTCTGGGGTTTCACTACATGTTAAGTTTTAATTATTGTATTTATAATCCATGATGTCGTGTCTTCATTCAGTCTACTTTTTTCATAATTTCCTCCCAGGCAGACTCCTGCTACTTAATACCCAGAACTAGAACAAATGGCTTCTGACACTTGTCATATTAGTTTGAAGAGCAGGTAGAGAAAATTCACACAAGTGCATGGTCTCTACAATCGCTTTTCTTTGGACCTAATATTTTTGGACATTTGACAGTAAGAAAAACATAAAATTATACTATACTACAGTTGCATTGGAGCAGATCCAAGAAGCAATACTGATAAAAAAAATTGCAGTCAGATCAATGCAAATTCATTTTAATTTCAATAGAACTGTGATTACTCAATGGTCTGTGCAAAACTGACTGAACAGTTAGGACCCTACTGTGAGCACAATGTGGTGTTTTCAATTCAATGAATTGATGTGGCAGATATTTTATACAAATTGACCAAATTAGTTGTTTGCTAAACTAATTCCAATGCTTACCATTAAGAGTAAAGGACATTAGTCAACCAGTTGAGTTTTTATGATAATCAAGCAGCTTTTGTGACTATTGTATTTTCCTGGTGATGGTGCACTAATTTACAAAGTTTGCCAAACTCAGTTTCACAAGCATGATTGTGTCAAAACTCATCATATTGTCAGTTGAATGTAATCTGTTTACTCTGGCTTTTCTGCTTCTAAAAATATCGCTTACAAAGACAATTAACTTAACACTAAGACACTCTGGCACTTTTAACTTTACAAATTGCTGTTGAAAATTTCATGAGTTAACAGTTTGATGGCATTCTGACTGGATGCATCGCTGTAGGTTTAATTTGGTGAAACCTAAGCAAGTGACATTTAAAGACATTTAAATTCATGGATCCCCAGTGAGAGCAACGACAGCTCCATGGGATTTACACTCGCCAATATCCAAAGACCTCAATTCATTCAGAAATCCAGGGGTCAGCTAATTTCAATAGTACTTCTGGAGAAAGAGTTTGGAGTTTTATCCATAAGAGGTAGCATACCACGGGCTGATTAAACAGTTGCACAAGCTCTTGGACGAGACTTGCAGCACAAGGGAAAAACAAAGCATGTAACTTTTTTCAGAGACTGTTGCGGAAGCTCCACAACTTCACATTAGAGAACAGAGAGATGCTATATTTTTGGAGATTAAGAAAGAAGCAATCACATGCAGCAATATGACGCATTTGCAATGAAATGGCTGGGAATGTGACCTCCATAAGCCTCAAGGCCCTCATGCATTGATGTAACTAGTTTATTGACCTTATTGGGTCAGTGGAATATTTTCAGGTGAATAACAGGTCATATAACTGAATCCCTGCATATTATAAATCTTCACGAAAGTAGTAAGACTCACCATTGCAAATTAGATGCACATTTGGGAGGGAAAATCAATCTTTACAGTTCACATGTTTTGCATAATGCATGAATTCAGAATTTGGGGCCACAGATTCATGTTTAATATAAAAGATTTAGAACAAACAACAGAAGTAGCTTCTTCACGTAGTGAGTTGTGAGGCTATGGAATTAACTTCCACAGTTAGTGCTTGAGACAGAAACCATGGTGGGAACTTTCTCCGATCTTCTCCCATTTCCTCACCATATAGTCTGAAAGAAAGTCTATTTGCATCTTCCAGCTCATTAGAATTTACACCATGGTATTTTCAATGGAACATGGCATACATCAGCCTTCTCAAAAATACCCACCATGCATATTTGCAATTGCTGACTTGGATCCTTCCCCAACCCAGGAATTTCAGGGCTTACTGGATTAGCTTTACTAATCAGAATCAAAATTTAAATTTATCAAGACACCGCTCTGGTCAAACTTGCTAATAAGTCCCTGGAATTTTAAAAATATTACCTCCACATACTGTGGTCAGAATTAAGGCTGTACTCACCATGTCAGCTATAAAGGTTTCCAAGTATGGATAATGGAATGTAGAGTCATTTTACCTTCAATTTCAGTGAATTGAGCTTTTCCTCCTTCAGGTGCTCTTTCAGCATCTCTCCATGGAGTCTCTCTTGCTCCAAGGCAAATTCCCCAAGTGTGTACTGTTGTACACATTTGTGCCGATTGGACATACCCAGTGTGCTGCCACCCTGGCTGGGGACACTAGTGAAGCCCTGTCTCCGTGTGAAGTAATAGACAGTCACATAGTCAAAGCGAACATTCTTTGTCCTCATCCGCTTCTCCCTTTTCAGGATTGATGATGCTGTGGGTATAAAAAGATAAACTAACTCGGATACTGTTCAGTGCTAAGTGTGCTTCTAAAAAAAATACCATTGTGACCATTGAACAGGAAAAATGAATATTTGGTGCAGGCCTGACATAAATGATTGAGTCTTGTTGCTAAGCTTTATCATTATTTTTTTAAACTTTGCAATAGATATCTAAGCGATGTTTATAAAAAGATAAATTTTTTATTAAGTTACTGTACATTCTTAATTCCCTTATTTTAATGGATAAATACACCTCCCAGTATGTACTCGAAAGATCAGCACAGCCCTAATCTGGTTTATGCTGAGTTTGATGGCCTCAGTCAGGATTGTAATATGAGATATGATTGACTATGTCCTCTGTCCATGGAGAGGCTATCTCGCTGGGGAACCCTTCCTGATTGTTAGTTAGGAATCCATGCTGTAAAGTATTCTTTTCTAGGCTTTATGTAAGGGCAGAATCAGGGAGCACAACTAATATGTTCTGTCCATATGATATGCTTGTATGCAACCTGCTAATAACACTCATCACCATGGTTTCTGAAATATCATTGCTTCCGTCAGACGTCAAAGATAGCCTGCATTCATGAACAATACCAAGATATGAATCAGGAAGTAAAAACATTGAAAATAAGGATATTTACAGGGTAAAGGCTGAATTGCCCTGTGGGGGTGGGTCTGAATTGCGCTGCGGGAGTGGGCTGCATTGCTTTGCGTGGGTGGGGGTTTGCCGCCAGACCTCGCTATCGGGCCACCCGCTCAAAATGCCGGCCTGATTGTGGGATTCCCTTGGTCACTCCTTGCAATGCAAAAATTTGTATGGCTAAGGACTTGGAATTGCTTCATGATTTGTGTTCCCAACATGAGCGCAAATCAGGTGCAATTCAGCTCCAGCGAGAGAACATAGGGTGGGATTCTCTGATCCTAAGTGTTGACGCCGTCGTACACGCCGTCGCGTTTCTCGACGGCGGTCAACATGCCCTCATGAGCAGCGATTCTGACCCCTACAGGGGGCCAGCACGGCACTGGAGCAACCCACGACGCTCCAGCTGCCGATCACGGCGTCAGATGGGCACCGCGGGTCTGCACATGCGCAGTGGGACCTGCGCCAATGCGCGCATGCGCAGTGGCTCCTTTCTCCGCGCCGGCCCCGACGCAGCATGGCGTAGGGCTACAGGGGCTGGCGCAGAACAAAAGAGGCCCACAGCCCGAGAGGCCGGCTCACCGATCGGTAGGCCCCGATCACGGGCCAGGCCACAGTGGACCCCCCTCCCACCAGGCCGACCCCGGATGCATGCACGCCGAGGTCCCCTTGGGTAAAACCACACGCGGACGGTGCCGGCGGGACTCGGATTTTTTGCGCGGCCGCTTGGCGGCCCATCCCAGCCCGGGGGGGTGCGTAGAGCGGCTCCTGGTCGGCGGCAATGGCGCCGATTCTCCGCTCTCTGGAGAGTCGGCTGACCGGCGTTGGGGCGGCGTCGCGCGATTCGCATCCGTCCCAGCGATTCTCCGGCCCAGCCTGGGTTGAGAGAATCCCGCCCATAGTCCCCCAAACAATGGCGACTCCTGCACATGATTACTAACCAAATATTAGGGATTGTGCATTCGTATATGTCTGAAGGGCAGATCCACAACTGGTGCAGAAATGAGCATTGAATTTGTATCAGTAAGGCGCTATAACTTTCCTGTGCATAAAATTCTGTGTGCTTCTATTTATAATGAGCTGATATGCTTGTATCCATTTCTAGTGTGAGCCTCATTAGGGCTTCAGGTTTTCTGTGAAAATGTTCAAACCAACCCCTCGTACCATTCAGTGGCACTTGTGTGTCAGATTTTCTCTTTTATGCCTGGCATACCTTTCATGGAATACCAGCGATGGAAGTTCCATGGACGCAGAAGTTCTTAAACAGTTTTTGTTTTGTAATGTTTACAGTAGCTCTTGTGAGCAATGCTTTTGTGGAACATTTTTTCCTGTATTTTTGTTGAAACATGTTTACTCAAGCCAGAAGAGCCTGACTCGAACTGTTCCTATCTTTACAGATGCTGTCAGATCTGTTGAGTTTCTCCAACACTTTGTTTTTATTTCCTTTTTGAAGTGCCTTACAAAGAGTAATTCACGGGTTTCAGAATGTAAGGAAGCATGGCAGGGAGATTGGCAGGCCCCCATCATTCTGGAGGTATTAGCACACCTAATTACTAGTAAATTATAGAACAATGGCTGTGCAATGTGTAGGATTAGGCCCCATGTTATATGATAGCTTGTAAATGGAGTTGTATAACAATAGAGAATCTGTAAGATTTCATTTTGGGGAAAGAGCTAACAAGCAATGTTTTCTTGGAAACTAGAAAGCAGCTAAAAACATGTCAATAAAGTTTGTGTTGTGATTTCTCTTGCACTGAAGCCACCTTGATATGTAGTCATGATGCCTTTGTGGTTCTATAAAGGCACAATCAGTAATAGAGCAGCACAGTAAATATGTTTTTTACATTCAGCAATTAGTTTAACTGAATAAAGTCTGCAAGTTTTTTTCTCACTGACATATCTGTTAAATCTCATTTGCCATTACGTATGAAATATTCTGAGCCCTGCCCCACTTTTTGTGACTTTGCACTGAGCATGGACAGAAAACATTTAGACAGTACTGTCATGCGAGAATGCCTTTAAGAACTGGATGTTTAAGCAATGTACCTTCAAGAAAACAGTGATGTCATAGAGTGGGTGGAGCTCAGCTCAGGTCAGCCATTTTGCAGGTTTTTAGTTTCAGTTTAAAAGCAGTGTCTGTGTGTTTCCAGAGAGCTGCAGGTTTTGCAGTTTGGTTTTGCTGAGAGCATCTAAAAAGTGCCTGGCTGGTTTTGCTGAGAGCAGTTTAAAAGTAGAAAGTCAGTTTGTGACAGTCTCTGCCTTTCTACAGAAAATATATATATATCCTTTAACCTGATGTGATATGTTTAAAGGTGTGAAGTCTCTTGAAAGTTTGAAGGAACATTTTAAGGAATTATTTACTGTTGCAATATTTTCTGAGTTATCTTTGAAGTAAGGGGTGTTAAGAGATCCAATGTTTATTTAAGATGTTAAGTTGAGTTCATGGAATAAACAGTGTTTTGTGTTTAAAAACCCACGTGTCCATAACTGTAATCCCACACCTAGGGAAAAAGCCGTGTGCTCGGAAAAGCAACAAATCCATTAAAGGGAGAGGTTGGTTGAACTCCATGATACATTTTGGGGTTCTGAAAACGCCTCGCCCATAACAGTACACTATGGACATGATTCAGCAGACAAATGTTAAAGTCCTCTTTTGGACAGGGTGTTTCTTGGCTAAAGAGCTGTTCGCAGATTGGGGGCACCAGTCCCGATCTCTTCCCCCCCCCACCCCCACAACCCGCCCTCCCCACTTCTACCTTCCCCCTCACCCCCCCGAACCTTATCAAGGTGATGTGCGATCAGCCCAGCGCGGAGCCCGATTTGGGGCTCTCATGCGCGAATCACCTTTGCTCCCAGGTCTGTGCCGGGCACAATGGGGTCGCTGAATTGTGCCTATGTTTTTCTCATAAACATTTGTATGTGACCTGTGCCAGTGGCATGTATCCCATGAAAATTTGTCTTCTATGTCACGGAGTCACAATTGTACCAACAAAGATTGGTAAAATAAAAAAATGCAAAATAAAAATCAAAACAAATAGAATAATCTCCTGCTCTTCTTCCATTTTTAATTCAAGTGGGTTGTAGGAACTGCGTTCTGTGGCAATGTGAATACGGCGACAGGGGCAACAGATGCACCATCCCGTCTGTCGACTGACCTGACTCAAGATTGGGTGGGTGGTATCGAGTGATGAACTAATTGGGTTAAGGAAGCATGGAGCTAATTTTAACCTTTGGCAATTTTGTAAATGAGATGATGCTGAATTGGCCACCTGTTTATACACTGGTGCCAATTTTTGTTCTACAATGGAAGCTTATACATAACCTAGGTTATGGTGCAGCACAATGTAGTATATATTCTTTGATATAAAACAGCTGGTGCAAACCTTCATTCCCAATCAGTGATATATAACCCTCACAGAACACAACTTTTACAACCAATCTTTCTGCCTGTTTATATTCAAAGAAATTTTAACATACTGCATATTGACCAGACCTGCGGTCCAAGTGCAACTCTTTGTATCCATAAGCTGAAGTTCTTTAAGCGCAAATCCAATTTAGAATAATTTAATTATTTTTAAAAATCAATATGGGAAAAATGGTGGGGTTCATGGAATTTACAATGCAGAAGGAGGCCATTCGGCCCATCGAGTCTGCACCGACCCTTGGAAACAGCACCCTACTTTTTTTTTGTGATTGAGCACAACTTTATTAAGGTGTTTACAGGTAAGGGAGCCAAACCAGAATAAAGCTTCTCCACACCCACGTGCTTCCTCAGCTCATTGTGGGCTATGTTTTTTTTAAATAAAATCTTTTTATTGGCATTTCCCATATTTATAAGCAGTTGTATATATACACATCACATTTTTCTCGCCTGTGCTAATTTCCTTTATTATACAGAGGTTTAGTTTGTCCTTTGTTTAACGTGCCTTTCATTGCCCTCTGGATCGGTCAATGGTTCCTCCCCCTTCCCCGTTCCTCCCCGTCCCCCCCCCCTTCCCCGCCCCCCCTTCCCCGTTCCCCCCTTCCCTGTTCCACCCTTCCCCGTTCCCCGTTTCCCCCTTCCCCGCCCCCCCGTTCCCCGCCCCCCCGTTCCCCGTCCCCCCCCTTCCCCGTCCCCCCTTCCCCGTTCCCCCCTTCCCCGTCCCCCCCTTCCCCGTTCCCCCCTTCCCCATTCCCCCCCTTCCCCATTCCCCCCTTCCCTGTTCCCCCCGTTCTCCCCCTTCCCCGTTCCCCCCTTCCCCGCCTTCCCCGTTCCCCCCCGTTCCCCGTTCCCCCCCTTCCCCGCCTTCCCCGTTCCCTCCCTTCCCCGCCCCTCCCCCCTCCCCGCCCGGGTTGCGCAGTCTTTTGGTAACTCATCCATCTTAGTGTTTTTTTTTTTTTTTTAAAAAAAATCTTATTAGGTTACTCCTCATTGCTGGTCTCGAACAGGTTTTGGAACAGACCGACAAACTGCTCCCAAGTATCCAGGAAGCCTTCCTCTGACCCTCAGGAGGCATACTTAATCTTTTCCAGGTGGAGAAATTCCGAGAGGGCCAGTCTGCAGCTGTGGGTGGTGCTGCCGATCGCCAGCCGAGCAGGATTCTCCGGCGTGCGATTAGGGAAGCGAAAGCAAGGGCGCCAGCCCCCTTCCCCATGTGTATCTCTGGCTGCTCCGATACCCCGAAGATTGCCACTATTAGGCATGGCTTCACCCTCACCCCCACAACCTTGGACATTGCCTTGGAGAAGGCTGTCCAGAACCCAGCAAGTTTGGGACAAGACCAAAACATGTGGGTGTGGTTGGCCGGGCCCCTCTGGCACGGTTCACATTTGTCCTCCATCTCCGGGAAGAACCTGCTCATTCGGGTTCTGGTCAGGTGCGCTCTGTGACCACTTTGAGCTGCATTAGGCTTAGCCTCATGCAGGAGGTGGTGCAGCTCACCCTGCTCAGTGCTTCGCTCCAGAGTCCCCATCCTATCTCTGCGCCCAGTTCGTCCTCCCATTTTTGTCTGATCTCGTCCAGTGGAGTCCGGGCTCTGTCCAGTAGCTGTCCGTATATTTTCCCACATAGGCACAAGCAATGGGAAGGGGGACTATCAGGTCCTCTGGTAGTGTGGTTTCTGGGGCCCCAGGGTATCCCACTGTCTCTTTGCGGAGGAAGTGTTTTATTTGGAGATGTCTCATTTCCTGTCCTTTTGCTAGCCTCCACTTCTTCGTCAGTTTGTCTAGTGTCGCCAGTCTGTGCCCTACGTAGAAGTCCCCGACTGTCAATGTGCCCCTGTCCCGCCGCCATCTTTTGAAGGTGGTATCTTGCAAGGCTGGGGGGAATCTGTGATTGCCGCAGATGGAGGCCATTTCTGTTCTCCCTAAGTGTTGTCTGAGCTGGGCCCACGTTCTCAGCGTGGCCGCTACCACTGGGCTCGTTTTGTAACTTGTTGAGGAGGATGGGAGTGCTGCTGTAGCCAGGGCCCGGAGGGTCGTTCCTTTACAGGATGCCTCCTCCATTTGTACCCAATCTGTGTCAGGTTCTTGTACCCATCCCCTCACTCTTTCTGCCGTTGCTGCCCAGTGGTAGTATTGTTAGTTTGGTAAGGCCAAGCCCCCTTTGATTTTCCTTCTTTGCAGTGTCTGTTTTGGGATTCTTGGGTTCTTACTCCCCCCACACAAAGGCCATGATTAGACTGTCTACGTTTAGGAAAAAGGCCTTGGGGATGAAGATCGGAATGGATCTAAACAGGAAGAGGAACCTTGGCAGTACGTTCATCTTGATCGTCTGCACTCTCCCCGCCAGGGAGAGTGGGAGTGAGCCCCACCTTTGAAGGTCTCTTCTTACTTCCTCCACCAGGCTGGTCAGGTTCCACTTGTGGATCTGTGTCCAGTCTCTGGCTATCTGGATCCCCAAGTAGCGGAATCTGTTCTGGGATGTTTTGAACGGGAGCCCCTCCAGCTCTCTCCCTCCCCCGTTTGGGTTCATTGGAAATGCCTCGCTTTTGCCCAGGTTAAGTTTGCAGCCCGAGAAGGTTCCAAACTATTTCAGCATTTGCAGTATTGCCTTCAGTCCCTCCTGTGGCTTCGAGACATAGAGGAACAGGCCATCTGCATAGAGTGAGACTCTGTGCTCTCTGTCTCCTCTCCGGATTCCCTTCCAGCTTTTCGCATCCCGCAGGGCTATCGCCAGGGGTTCGATGGCGAGCACGAACTAGAGTGGGGACAGGGGGCAGCCCTGTCTTGTTCCTCTCTGCAGCTGGAAGTATTCAGAGCTGGTGGTGTTAGTTCGGACGCTCGCTTTGGGAGCGTTATACAGGAGCCTCACCCAGGCGGTGAACCCAGCTCCTAGCCAAACCGTTCCAGTACCTCGAGGAGGTAGTTCCATTCGACTCTGTCGAAGGCTTTTTCTGCGTCCAGGGAGACGATCGCCTCTGGTGTTCTCTCCCCAGACGGGGTCATTATTACGTTCAGCAGCCGCCTGATGTTCGCTGTGAGCTGCCTACCCTTAACAAAGCCCGTTTGGGCCTCTGCGACCACCTCTGGTACACAGCCCTCCAGCCTTTTGACCAGGGCCTTTGCAAGTATTTTCGCATCCACGTTCAGCAGTGAAATGGGTCTGTGTGATCCGCATTCCGTCAGGTCTTTATCTTTTTTGGCTATCAGTGAAATTGTGGCCTGCGCTAGCATTGGGGGGCAGGGTGCCCCTTGCCAGTGAGTCCGCGAACATGTCCCTTAGGTGTGGGGCCAGGACTGGTGCAAATTTTTTGTAGAAGTCCGCCGGGGACCCATCGGGTCCCAGTGCCTTCCCCGCCTGCATGGAGCTGATGCTGTCCATGATTTCTCCCAGGCCTATTGGTGCTTCCAGCTCCGCCTGTCTGTCTTCCCCCACAACTGGTAGTTCCAGTCCGTCTAGGAACAGTTTCATCCCCTTGTCCCCGTTGGGGGGCACGGAGGTGTACAGTCCCCGGTAGAAGGTCTCAAATGCCCGATTGACCTCCTTTGGTTCTGTTACCAGTCTGCCTCTGCTATCCTTTACCTGCGCTATTTCCCTTGTGGCTGCCTGCTTTCTCAGCTGGTGAGCCAATAGGTGGCCAGCCTTGTCTCCGTGTTCGTAGAAGGTCCCCCGTGTCTGGTGGAGTTGGTGCATTGCTTTCCTAGTGGATAGCAGGTTAAAGTCCATTTGCAGCTTTTTCCTCTCTGCCAGCAGCCCTACGGTCAGGGCCTCGGAGTATTTTCTGTTGACTTCCAGGATGGAGTCCACCAGTTGTTGCCTGGCCACCCTCTCTTCCCTATCTCTGCTTGCCTTGTAGGCTATGATCTCTCCTCTAATCACGGCCTTCAGTGCCTCCCACAATTTGAAGGGTGAGACCTCCCCGTTTTGGTTGTTACTCACGTAGTCGCCTATGGCCCGCGATGTTTTCTGACAGAAGGCCTTGTCGGCCAGGAGGTCAGTGTCCAGCCTCCATGTGGGGCGCTGGGCACGGCCTGTCTCCAACCTCACATCCATATAGTGTGGAGCGTGGTCAGAGATAACGATCGTGGGGTACTCCGTTCCCGTGACCCCTGGAAGCACCAATTTCCCCACTGCAAAGAAGATGATATGGGTGTATAACTTGTGTACTTGTGAGAAGTATGAAAATTCCTTCTCTCCCGGGTGCAGGAACCTCCATGGGTCCACCGCCCCCATCTGCACCATAAATGCTCCTAGTTCCCTAGGCATGCCAGTCTTTTTCCCTGCTCTGGGGTTTGATCGGTTGGTTAGTGGGTTCTGTACACAGTTGAAGTCGCCCCCCATGATCAGTCGGTGTGTGTCAAGGTCGCGGATTTCTGCCGTGGTCTTCTTCATGAATTCTGTGTCGTCCTAATTGGGAGCGTACACATTTACCAGACCGGTGCCCCTTCCAGGACACCGCTGACCATGACGTACCGTCCCCCTGGGTCCGTAACTGTCTTGGTTTCCAGAAACCTCGTCCTCTTACTAATTAATATTGCTACTCCCCTAGCCCTCGTTCCGTAGCATGAGTGGTCTGTCTGTCCCACCCAGCCCTTCCTTACCAGCAGTCGGTCCTTCTCCCTCAGGTACGTCTCTTGTAGGTAGATTATGTCTGCTTTCAGGCTTCTTAGGTGGGTGAAGACTCTGGATCTTTTGACTGGGCCGTTGAGTCCCCTTACGTTACAGGTAACAATCCTGGTGGGGTTTTTTGACCCCCCCCCCGGTCCTGCGGGGTCACCCATACTTACCTGGTGGACATACCCCTGCCCTCCGGGGTTTCCCTTCGTTAGGGGACCGCACAAAATGGCCGCGGTCACCGCTCTCATAATGAGGTCGGGCCCCGGGGTTTCCTTTTGTCCAGGGGGCACCCACCATGGCCGCCAGCTGTGTGTGCGCCACGTGGCTGCGCCCCTGCACTCCCAGGGTCTCCTTTCGTCCTGAAGCCCCCCCGAGTGGCTGTTTGTGGCACCATCTTGGTTCCTCGCCCTGCTCCATGCCTGCCGAGGCCTGTGTTCGTGCTGCTTATCTACCTCACCCTTCCCTTTGCTTCTCTTTTGTTCTGCGCTCTCCCCCCAACTCCTCTCCCCCCCCTTAGTCCCTGTTCCTCTGTCCCTCCCTGTGTTCTTACTCCCCTTCTGCCATGTCCCCCACCTCTCTTCGAGCCAGGCGCTCCCTCTCCCCTGAGAAGCACGCCACGCCCCTCCTTTCTTCCTGCCCTCCGTGTTAGCCCTCCTCGCTAGCACGGTGGCCCCCCTCCCAGCACTTGCCCTGCTCTGGTCCTGTTTTACGTTCCTTTTGCTAGCCCTCGTCTCGCCCTCCTGTCCGCCTTTTTCACCCTCATTCACCTTGCTTCGCTCCCCCCATTGCATTGAGAGAAAAAACAGCTCCTTCCCCTCAAATGTTACCCAGAGTTTGGCCGGGAATAACATCCCAAATTTCACATTACTTTTGTAGAGTGCTGATTTGGCCCTGTTGAATTCAGCCCTTCTTTTGGCCAGGTCCTCCCCAATGTCCTGGTACACCCTTATGATCTTCCCTTCCCACGTGCTCGATTTCGTCTGCCGGGCCCACTTTAGGATTTTTTCCCTGTCTTGGAACCGGTGCAGCTTCACGATAATCGCTCTAGGCTGCTCCCCGGCTTTGGGCCTGGGTCGGAGCGACCTGTGCGCCCTGTCGATTTCTGGGGGGTTTGGAAACTTCTCCCTTCCCACTAGCTTGCCCAGCATTTGGGTGGCGTAGCCTGTTGGATCTCTGCTCTCCATCCCCTCTGGCAGACCCACTATTTTAACATTCTGCCGTCTGGACCTATTTTCCTGGTCCTCCACTTTTCCTCTTAGGCTCCCCTGGGTCGTTACCAGCCTTTTCACCTCGGTTTCCTGAGTTACCATCCTGTCGCTCTGGTCTGAGGCGTCCCTCTCCAACTCCTGAATCGTCTTCTCCTGCGCCTCCTCCTTTCCAGGCCATCGATGGTTCGCTGCATTTTGTCCGTTGTCTCCGACAGCATCTCCTTCATCATTGTGTGGAGCTCCGTCCTGAGTGCCTCCCTCATGGCGTTTATCTCTGTTTTTATCTCCTCCTTTATGGCGTTTATTTCCGTTTTCAGCACGCTTCTCTGTGATGAACAGTTACTGCCTTATCATCATGTAAGGTGATGTCCCCTTTAAGACCAGGCTTGGAACCCTGGGGACTCCGCCTCTGGCTCCGCCCATCTGGGAGCCATACATAAAGGCCTGCCTCATGGTCTGTATAGCAGTCAGCTCTCGTCCATATCTGTAGCACAGTTATTAGCCTAATAAAGCCTTCTGTACAGTTTAATCTCTAAGCATCATTATTGAGGGTACTTCAATTTATTAGGCTAAACTAGATTCAGGATGGACGCAGGCCTAAAACCAGAGAAGCTCAATCTGGAAGCACGAACGCCGGAGGCAAAGGAAATTTTTTAATACTGGCTGCGGTGCTTCGAGGCCTACCTGGACTCCGCAGAGACTCCCATCCTGGGGCCACGCAAGCTGCGTCTACTCCACGCCCGGGTGAGTCACAGAATCTCCGCCACGCTCGAAAAGGCGACGACTTATGAGGAAGCGATTGAGTTGCTCCGCAAGCGGTTTGTCAAACCCGTCAATGAGGTGCACGCCCGGCATCTGCTCTCTACCTGCCGGCAGCGCTCGGGGGAAATCGCTCGACGAGTTTGTTGAGAAACTCACCGCGCTGGCCAGCGACTGTGACCATCAGGATGTGACAGGGGAAGTCCATATGAACCTGCACATCAGAGATTCTTTCGTGTCCGGCATCCGCTCGACCTACATCCGGCAGCGGCTGCTCGAAAACGGGGCAAAAGACCTCCAGGAGACGCTAACGCTCGCCTCCTCGCTGGAGGTGGCCCGACATAACTTGGATACGTACCCCGCGGACTCTGCCAGCCCCCCCGGACTTCCTCAGACTCGCCCGTATTACAGGCCTGCGCCACGCGGCGACCCGCTCACCATGGGGGCACACCTTGCTACTTCTGCGGGCAGGGCCAGCACCCACGCCCACGCTGCCCAGCCCGCTCCGCGATCTGCAGCGACTGCGGGAAGAAAGGGCACTTTGCGAGGGTCTGCCTGGCCAGACCCAGGGGCCAGATAAACAAAGAACAGCCGGCCCGAAAATCAGGCTCTCAGGCCCGCAGGCCTCGCAATGCTGCTGCGCACCGACCCGACACGTCCTCTTCTGACGCGTCATCAGCCTCGTGCGAATCATGGGAGCGGCCATCTGGTCGGCGGCCATCTTCTCGACCCGACACGTGCGACCAACGGCAGCGGCCATTTTACGACTCCGATTACCCGCGACTGGGTGCGATCACCCTCGATCAAACTCGGCCAAAACACCTGCAGAACTCCATGATGCAGGTCCAGGTCAACGGGCACGACACTGCATGCCTCTTCGACTCCGGGAGCACGGAGAGCTTTATCCACCCTGAAACGGTAAGGCGCTGCTCCCTACGCACCCATCCCACATCCCAAACCATAGCCCTCGCATCTGGGTCCCACTCGGTACAAATCACGGGGTACTGTATTGCGGATCTCTCGATCCAGGGTGCCAAATACACCCGTTTCAAATTTTATATCCTCCCTCACCTCTGTGCCCCCCTGCTGCTCGGACTGGATTTCCAGTGCAGCCACCGAAGCCTGACACTGAAGTTCGGCGGACCCTTGCCCCCCCTCACGGTGTGCTGCCTTGCGACACTGAAAGTCGCACCCCCCTCGCTATTCGCTAACCTCACTCCCGACTGTAAGCCCGTCGCCACCAGGAGCCGGCGCTACAGTGCCCAAGATATGGCTTTTATCAAGTCAGAGGTCCAGCGTTTACTGGGAGAGGGGGTCATCGAGGCTAGCAACAGCCCTAGAGAGCGCAAGTGGTGGTAGTCCGGTCCGGGGAGAAGAAACGGATGGTCGTGGGTTATAGCCAGACCATAAACCAATTCACGCAGCTTGATGCGTACCCCCTTCCTCGCATCGCGGAAATGGTAAATCGGATCGCCCAATACCGAGTCTTTTCCACGGTCGACCTCAAATCTGCCTACCACCAGCTCCCCATCCGACCAAAAGACCGCCCCTATACTGCCTTCGAAACAGCCGGCCGGCTCTTCCACTTCCTCAGGGTCCCCTTTGGTGTCACAAATGGGGTCTCCGTCTTTCAAAGGGCGATGGACCAAATGGTGGACCAGTACGGTTTGCGGGCTACATACCCGTACTTGGACAATGTCACCATCTGCGGCCATGATCAGCAGGACCATGACGCTAACCTCAAAAAGTTCCTCCAGACCGCCCGAGCCCTTAACCTGACCTATAACGAGGGCAAATGCGTTTTCCACACCACCCGGCTGGCCATCCTCGGCTATGTCGTGGAAGACTGGGTCCTAGGTCCCGACCCCACCCGCATGCGCCCCCTTAAGGAACTCCCTCTCCCCCGCAGCCTCAAGGCCCTCAAACGGTGCTTGGGGCTTTTCTCCTATTACGCCCAGTGGGTCCCCAAGTATGCGGACAAAGCCCGCCCACTCCTAAAGACCACCACTTTTCCCCTCTCGGCTGAGTCTCAATTGGCCTTCAACCGCATCAAGGCCGACATCATCAAGGTCGCCATGCACGCGGTGGACGAAACCATCCCTTTCCAGGTAGAGAGCGATGCATCAGACATCGCCCTGGCTGCTACCCTCAATCAAGGAGGCAGACCAGTAGCGTTCTTCTCCCGAACCTTCACCGCCTCCGAGATTCGACACTCTGCAGTCGAAAAGGAGGCACATGCCATTGTGGAGGCTGTGCGGTGCTGGAGACACTACCTCGCCGGTAGGAGGTTTACCCTCGTCACCGACCAACGGTCGGTCGCCTCTATGTTCGATAACACGCAACGGGGCAAAATAAAAAACAATAAAATTTTGAGGTGGAGGATCGAACTCTCCACCTACTCGTACGATATCAAGTATCGTCCAGGGGAGCTCAACGAGCCCCCAGATGCCCTGTCCCGCGGCACATGCGCCAACGCGCAGGAGGACCGCCTACAAGCCATCCACAATGACCTCTGCCACCCGGGGGTTACCCGGCTCGTCCATTTCATCAAGTCCCGCAACCTACCTTACTCAACCAAGGAGGTCAAGGCCATGGTCAGGGCCTGCCAGGTCTGTGCGGAGTGCAAACCGCACTTCTATCGGCCAGACAAGGTTCGGCTCGTGAAGGCCTCGGGCCCCTTTGAGCGACTGAGTGTGGACTTCAAGGGGCCCCTCCCATCCACCAACCGTTATGCCTATTTCCTCACCGTCATCGATGAGTTCTCCCGTTTCCCATTCGCCATTCCCTGCACCGACATGACCTCAGCCACGGTGATTAAGGCACTGCACAGCATCTTCACCCTGTTCGGTTTCCCTGCTTATATCCACAGCGACTGGGGTACATCGTTCATGAGCGATGAACTGCGTCAGTATCTGCTCAGCAAAGGCATCGCCTCGAGCAGAACGACCAGCTATAACCCACGGGGAAACGGGCAGGTGGAGAGGGAGAACGCGACCGTGTGGAAGGCTGTCCTTCTGGCCCTGCGGTCGAGAAATCTCCCAACCACCCGTTGGCAGGAGATCCTACCCGATGCCCTACACTCCATTAGGTCACTCCTCTGCACGGCCACAAATGAGACCCCTCATGACCGATTGTTTCTCTTCCCCAGGAAGTCTACCTCCGGGGTCTCGCTTCCACCTTGGCTGACGGCTCCGGGACCTGTTCTTCTCCGGAGGCACGCGAGGAGCCATAAAACGGACCCCCTAGTTGAAAAGGTCCGACTGCTCCACGCCAACCCCAGTTACGCCTACGTGGAGTACCCCGATGGCAGGCAAGATACGGTTTCCCTCCAGGATCTGGCACCCACTGGATCCTCCACCACAGACGCCCCTTCCCGCGCCGCTCCCCTGCAGGACCCGTCGCCCCCTACAACACACCCCCTTCCGGCCCTACCACCCGTTGGTGAGCTCCTACCGTGCGACTCCCTTTACACACCTCGCCGGCGCCGGCTCCGCTACCCCTGGCCCTGCCTAGTTCCTCTGCCCCGACCCGGACCGAAGCTCCGACCGCTGTGCTCCCGGATGTGCCCTCAACCGGGACGTCCGTGCCCGGCGCACCACCGCCCGAATTGAGGAGATCGAGGAGGACGATCCGGCCGCCGAGACGGATGGACCTATGATGGCACTTCACCCCCGCCGGACTCCTTTTTAAACAGGGGGTGAATGTGATGAACGGTTACTGCCTTATCATCATGTAAGGTGATGTCCCCTTTAAGACCAGGCTTGGAACCCGGGGACTCCGCCTCTGGCTCCGCCCATCTGGGAGCCATACATAAAGGCCTGCCTCATGGTCTGTATAGCAGTCAGCTCTCGTCCAAATCTGTAGCATAGTTATTAGCCTAATAAAGCCTTCTTTACAGTTTAATCACTAAGCATCATTATTGAGGGTACTTCATTCTCCATTCCTCCCTGTGCGGGAGGGGGGGGGATGGTCGCGCGTCCTGTTCCTGCTCCGCTGCTCGGCTCGCCAGCTTTTCCGCTTCCTGGTTTGCCTGAACCTCCGCCTTGCCCCGTGGAGTCGTCTGCCTGAGCGGCCGCAGCTCCTGTATTTTCCCTTCGCCTTCACTGCTGTTCCTTTTTGCATCTCGCCGTCCCTTCAATTTATTATTTGGAGACATATTTCTGTCTGTGCCTTTCTCTTTTTTTCCTGGGTTTTGGCGCGAAAAAGAAATTCTTTTTTTTTTTGTTCCCCCCAAAGAAAAAAAAACCCCCAAGGGTTTTTTTTCTCCTTTTAAAAACGATTTTTTATAAATAAAAAGGGATTTTTTTTTTTTGAAATTTTTTTTTCCCTTTAAAAAGGTTTTTCTTTTTAAAAAAAAAAAAATTTGCAGGAGAGGAACAAGGAAGGTTGAATTAAAAAATTCTTATTTTGTTCCTCTCCGTGCTCCGACTTTCAGGCCGTTTATGAGTGATCCCCACTCCTCCTCCACGTGCAGCTCACCGGGACAGTCTCTCCTTTTTTTTTTCTCTCCCTCTCCAGCTCCGTGGATCGGAGCTTTGGCGCCTGGGCAGGGCCGAATTCGCGGGGCCTAAAGAATTTTTTTTTTGTTGAAAATTCCCTGGGAAACCCCCCCCCAAAAAAGCCGTGATTTTGTGGCTGTGCGGGAGCGTCTTTGCTGCGGCCGCTCCGTTCGTGATCGCCGCCGGAAGTCAACAGCACCCTACCTAAGCCCACACCTCCACTCTATCCCCATAACCCAGTAACCCCACCTAAACGTTTGGACTTTTGGACTCTAAGGGGGATGGGGAGGAGGCGATACCAGAGGTTGGCAGTTCATTTGCTCAGCAGTGTCACTGGCAAGGCAGTGGCTATTGCCAGAATGACACAGGTTTGAGGAGCGACCCAGACCACCTTTAAGTAATGACATGGTGTTTTGTGGGCTGTGGGTCGGGGGAAAGGGGTCTAGGCGGAGAGGCAACAAGAGTAGAGGGGGTGCTTTCTGATGCCGGGCCCCTTGATCAGGTCTCTTTGCATGAGGAACCCACCCTCCTCTGCAGCAAGACATTCCTACTCTATACTCAAATCCTCTCACTATGAAGGCCAGCATGCTATTAACTTTCCTCACTGCCTGCTGTATCTGCATGCAAATCTTCAGTGACTGTCGTTGCACTTCCCTTTTTCCTAAACTGCCACCATTCAGATAATCTGCCTTCCTGTTTTTGCCACCAACGTGGATAACCTTACATTTACCCACATTATATTGCATTTGCCAAGTATTTGTCCACTCAACCAGCCTGTCCAAGTTACCCTGCAGCCTCTTTGCATCCTCCTCACTGCACAATCTGCCACCCAGCTTAGTGCCGTCTGCAAATTTGGAGACATTGCATGTAATTCCTTTGTCCAAATCATTAATGTATATTGTGAACAGCTGAGGTCCCAGCACTAACCCTGTGGTACCACACTAGTCACTGCCTACCATCCTGAAAAGGATCCATTTATTCCCACTCTCTGCTTCCTGTCTGCCAATCAGTTCTCTATCCACGTCAATACATTACTCCCAATAACATGAGCTTTAATTTTGCTCACTAATCTCTTGTGTGAGACCTTGTCAAAAGCCCTTTGAGAGTCCATATACACAACATCCACTGGTTCACCCTTGTTCACTTTACTGGTCACATCCTCAAAAAATTCCAGAAGATTTGCGATGTGTGCTTTCCCTTTAGTGAATCCATGCTGACCTGGACCGATCCTGCCCCTACTTTCCAAATGCTCAGTTATTTCAACCTTAATAATTGACTCCATTATTTTCCCCACCACCGATGTCAGGCTAACCGGTTTATAATTCCCCGTTTTCTCTCTCCCTCCTTTTTTCAAAAATGGGGTTACATTAGCTACCCTCCAATCCGTTAGAACTCTTCCGGAGTCCATAAAATGCTGGAAAATGATCACCAATGCGTCCATATTATTATTATTTCTAGGGCCACTTCCTTAAGTACTCTGGGATGCAGAGCATCAGGCCCTGGGGACTTATCGGTTTTAATCCCATCAACTTTCCCAATACAATTTACTGACTAATAAGGATTTCCTTCAGTTCCTCCTTCATGCTAGACCCTCTGACCCCTGGTATTACTGGAAGGTTATTTATGTCTTCCTTAGTTAAGACAGATCAAAATATTTGTTCAACTGGTCTGTCATCTCTTTGTTGCCCATTATGAATTCACCTGATTGTAACTGGAAGGGACCTACATTTGTCTTCACCAGTCTTTTTTTCTTCACGTATCTATAGAAGCTTTTGCAGTCAGTTTTTAAGTTTTCTGCAAGCTTACCCTCGTATTCTATTATCCCCTTCCAAATTTTTTTTGTCCTCCTCTGCTGAATTTGAAATATCTCCAAGTCCTCAGTCTTGCTGCTTTTTCTGGCCAATTTATATGCCACCTCTTTGGCTTGAACACTATCCCTGATTTCCCTTGTTAGCCATGGTTGAGCCACTTTCCCCGTCTTAGACTTACGCCAGACAGGGATGTACAATTGTTGAAGTTCAGCCATGTGTTCTTTAAATGCCTGCCATTGCCGTCAACACCTTCAGTATCCTTTGCCAGCTTATCCTAGTCAATGCATTCTTTAAGTTCAGGACCCTCGTCTCAGACTTAACTGTGTCACTCTCCATCTTAATGAAGAATTCGACCATATTATGGTCACTCTTCCCTAAAGGATCTCACGCCACAATGTTGCTAATTAATCCACTCTCATTGCACATGCCCAGTCTAGGATGGCCTGCTCTCTAGTTGGTTCCTCGACATATTGGTTGAGAAAACCATCCCTTATAAATCCAGGAAATCCTCCATCATCGCATTGTTACCAGTTTGATTAGCCCAATCAATATGCAGATTGAAGTCACCCATAATACTGTACCCTTATTGCACACATCTCTAATTTTCTGTTTGTTGCCATCCCCAAACGTACAACTACCGTTTGGTGGTCTGTACACAACTCCCACTAATGTTTTTTGCCCTTTGGTGTTCCGCTTTTCCACCCATACAGGTTCCACATCGTCCAGGCTAATGTCCTTCCTTACTACTGCGTTAATCTCATCTTTAACCAGCAACTCTGCCCACCTCCCTATCCTTTCCTTCTATCTGAGCTGGTTTATGATGCAGAACAAGACCAGCAGCGCGGGTTCAATTCCCGTACCAGCTTACCCGAACAGGCGCCGGAATGTGGCGACTAGGGGCTTTTCACAGTAACTTCATACTTGTGACAATAAAGGTTATTATTATTATTATCTTTCCTGAATATTGAATACCCTTTTATGTTGAGCTCCCATCCTTGGTCACCCTGGAGCCAGATCACCGTGATCCCAATTACAACATATCTGTTAATGATTGTAGCGCAGTTCATTCATCAACCTTATTACAAATGCTCCTTGCAATGAGGCACAGAGCCTTCAGGATTGTGTTTTTTTTATTACATTTATTGCCCTTTTAGAATTATGATGTAATGTGGCCCTTTTTGATTTTTGTCTTTGGTTTCTCTGCCTTCCATTTTTTCCTTTACTGCCTTTTGTTTCTGTCCCCAGCTTGCTTCCCTCCGGCTTCCTACAACAGTTCCCATCCCTCTGCCATATTAGTTTAAATCTGCCCCAACAGCACGAGCAGACACTCCCCCAGGACATTGGTTCCAGTCCTGTCCAGAATTATAGAATTTACAGTGCAGAAGGAGGCCATTCTGCCCATGAGTCTGCACCAGCCCTTGGAAAGGGCACCCCAAATTAAGCCCACACCTCCACCCTACCCCCATAATCCAGTAACCCCACCTAACCTTTTTTTGGACACGAAGGGCAATTTAGCATGGCCAATCCACCTAACCTGCACATCTTTGGGAGGAAACCGGAGCACCCGGAGAAAACCCACGCAGACACGAGGAAAATGTGCAGACTCCACATAGACAGCGACCCAAGCCGGGAATCGAACCTGGAACCCTGGAGCTGTGAAGCAACTGTGCTACCCACTGTGCTACCGTGATGCCCAGAAGCAGACCATCCAGTTTGTACTGGCCCCACCTCCCCCAGAACCAGTTCCAATGTTCCAGGAATTTGAATTCCTCCCTCTTGCACCATCTTTCAAGCCACATATTTATCTTAGCTATCCTGGCATTCCCATTCTGACTAGCAAGTGGCAGTGGTAGCAATCCTGAGATTACTACCTTTGAGAGTCTGCTTTTTAGTTTAACTCCTAACTCCCTAAATTCAGCTTGTAGGACCTCATCCTATTATTTACAGATCATAGTTACTGCTTTACCTGACAAAATCCATTTTGGCACTACAAATAATGTTTTAATTATGTTAGAAATGTTAATACACTACTGTGAAAAAACCCAGTCACAATATAAAGATGCAAGCATATGAAATAAAGGACAGAAAATGACCAAATGATCCGTCGAACCTGTCCCACATATTCATGTAATGTTTAGCATCATGATTTCTAGCATGCTCAACCTACCCACAACCATATGCTCCCCTGGATAAGGAAAAATCTAGATTTAAAAATGCAAAGCCATCTTCTTTTTAATTTGTTCATGGGATGTGGGCGTTGCAGACTGTGCCAGCATTAATTGTCCATCCCTAATTGCCCTTGAGGGGGCAGTTAAGAGTCAACCACTTTGCTGTAGGTCTGGAATCACATGAAGGACAGACCAGGTAAGAACGACAGATTTCCTTCCCTGAAGGACATTAATGAACCAGATGTTTTTTTACGATAATCGACAATGGTTTCATGATCATCATTAGACTTTTAACTCCAGATTTTTATTGAATTCACATTTCACCATCTGCAGTGGCGGGATTTGAACCTGGAACCCCAGAGCATTACTCTCGGTCTCTGGTTTACTAGTCCAATGACAATACCACCACGCCACCACCTCCTCTATTTGAGGGTGATAAAAGGTCTTGGAATTTCCTCTCTGACTAGTGGTTAAAATTAGTTCAGGAGGTCATACTGATTACGCGTTGTGTCAGCTATCTTTCGTACTCCATGATTTCTGCGAAGCCAGGAACAGGTTCAGCTCTCTCGTGGAACAATTGAGGATTCACTGCATGAGTCTGTCATGCGAGAGTACCTTTAAGAAATGGGTGTTTAAGAAATGTACCTTTAAGAAATGGGTGTTTATCAGTGATGTCAGAGTGTGGGTGGAGCTGGGCTGTCTGTCAGCGTTTTACTTTCGTTTTAGGCGGTTTGCTGCAGGATGTGTTTTAGTTTTGTTTTCAGAGCTGGATAGATGCTGTCACAGCCAGAAGGGGTATTCATCTCTCGCTAAACTAAAAACTGTAAATCGATCCTTTGGTGATTTAAAACTAATAACTGCTCTCAGTAGTGACTTTAACCTGATGTGCTTCTGTTAAAAGTTCTTTTTTAAGTCTTATGGACGTTAAAAGGACAGCTTAAGGATTACTTAGTGTTGTATTCTTTGGGGGTTGTATTTGAATTAATGGTTGCTAAGATGTTCATTGTATGTTTTAAAAAGCTTAACATGAGTTCATAGAATAAACATTGTTTTGCTTTAAAAAATACTATTCCATTGCTGCTGTACCATACCCGTAGAGTGGGCCGTGTGCTCCCCATACCACAATCTATTAAAAGTTGTGGGTCAGGTAAACTCCATGATACTCTTTGGGGTTCTCTAAACCCTGGCCCATAACAAGTCAAATACTTATTGAAGAGGTTTATAATCCTCTGGGGAAAAATAGGAATTCCCAGACATAAAACCTCATTGAACCTCTTACATACCTTATATTCATGATCCCTGGTTCTCCCTATTTAAAATCACAAGATAATACGGCACAGAAGGAGGCAATTTGGCTCACTGCACCTATACTAGCATTCTTTGGAAGGGCTACAGTCTCACTTCCCTGTTCTTTACTCATAGCCTTGCAATATCTTTGTCTTTTAAGTATTTATCCAATTTCCTTTTGGAAGTTGTCCAATCTGCTTCCGTCACCCTTCTGGCAATACATTCTAGATCATAACCCACGGCATAAATTTATTTTCTTCTCTTGCAGTCTCGTGTTTGTTTGGCCAATGACCTTAAGTCCGTTCCCTCTGGTTTCGGACATTTCTGCCACATAATCCATTTGTATGATGGATTTCAAATCTCCCTTTTTCCATAAAGTAAATAGACCCAGCTTTGAAAGTCTATTAGGCTGACACAGATGTTTTAAACTGGGCATCCATCTTATGACCTCTTGCTGAAATTGCTCCATGGCCTCTGTATCAGTGACCACAAGGGGGCAGAATTGGACACAATGTTCCGAATAAGGCCCAAATCAGATCCTGTATACCCAATTAATTATTTTTCCCAGTAAAACGCAATTTAACATGGCCAATCCACCTAACGTGCACACCTTTGGGTTGTGGGGACACGGGGAGAATGTGCAAACTCCTCAAGGACAGTGACCCAGGGCCGGGATTCGAACCCGGGTCCTCAGCACCGTAGGCAGCAGTGCTAACCACTGCACCACATGCCGCCCCTTCAGATCCTATATGATATGGTACTTTTATTTTATAATGAATAATCCTGTTACAGTCTTGGTCGAGGTCACCAGCACTTTTCTTAAAAATTAATAAATCCAAAATTCCTGTTGTTTACTGACCGAATGAAGCTGCAAGATTCCACAATTTAAGGAAAAATAATTTTTAGCATACAAGAGCCCAACTGACTACTATCTTTGATAACAAACAATACCCGAAAAAACAGAATCAGTTATCACAGGTAAAATCACAGCTATCACAGGTTAGTTATAAACTATAAATTATTCAGTAAAGGGCAGATGCAACTGAGACAGATCTTCCAAAAAGGATTGGCATTCTGTTCAGCATACACGTAATCAATCTCAATCACAAAGTCCTTCAAAACTCTGTCTTCCTCATGAAGAATTTCAGCTCATCTTCTTCTAGGATTTACCTTGATCTCCAGCAGACAGCAGCACACAACCAACCTGAGTTTCACAGGCACCGTCTTCACAAAAAATAGCACATGTCGCAGATCTTCCTCAACTCTGCTTACAATGGTCTGCATGGCGGAGATCCCTCAATGTGATTTTAAATTACAGAAACAAATTCTCCAACCAGGTAGATATACAACCAATACCTGGGGGTTCATTTAAAAAAAAAACTTCCAATGGGGATTCCACATTCTGCAGATAACTTCCAAACCAACAGGATTCTTGGATTTCTGAGGAGGAATCTTTGGTATTGCAATAAAATAATCAAGAGTTCCAACTTATCATGTTTTGTTGCGTTGTCACGACCCATGATGTGTACTACTTCTACACCATTGTAGAAGCCATCAAGAGGTCTTTATTAACATTGATGAACGATGTACATATTTACAGTAGAGGGTACAGATATGGAGAGGACTTCCTGGCTTGTCCTTACATGTTGTTATGTAAGCTCTACACTGCTGACCAAAGCTCTAGGTTAGGTGCGTGGTACAGTCTCAGGTTAACCCTTAATATAACAGATCCCTCTACTACATTGTTACCCTGGATACAGACTGACAATAGTTGCTTACAGTTTGAATCAATTCTTGTGTTGTCATAAGGCGTGTGTATTTAACTTCAGTGTTGCAACTATTGTAGGGCAGCACGGTAGCACAAGTGGATAGCACTGTAGCTTCACAGAGCCAGGGTCCCAGGTTCGATTCCCCACTGGGTCACTGTGCGGAGTCTGCACGTTCTCCCCGTGTCTGCGTGTGTTTCCTCCGGGTGCTCCGGTTTCCTGCCACAGTCCAAAGACGTGCAGGTTAGGTGGATTGGCCATGCTAAACTGCCCTTAGTGTCCAAAAGGTTAGGAGGGGTTATTGGGTTACGGGGATAGGGTGGAAATGAGGGCTTAAGTGGGTCGGTGCAGACTCGATGGGCCGAATGGCCTCCTTCTGCACTGTATGTTCTATGTATTACTACTCTAACTTAAAACAACTTTGTATTAACATTATAACACTGACAGCAAGCGTTGTCAGAGCTCATACTACCCCATCTCTCCCATTCAAATCTTTGCAAGCAGGGTTTGAAGCGGTTCGGAGGTCCAGTACCCCTGACACACCTCACTTGCTGTCCATTTGGAACAGTGCTAGGATCAAGGAGGGGCTTTGATCTTGGTGGTGGATTGTTGGTTGGGGTCGGGTGCAGGCATGGCTTCATGTGCCTTTTCGATTGAGGGCACTGCACCATGCCTAGTCAGTCGTACGCGACTGCTTGACGTCAGTGGACTGGTCCATATTCAAACTCAGCAGCCAGGATTGCGTAAGGTAGTACATAAAATCCCCAACCAGAAACCATGATTTAATCAGGAAATTCACTCCCTACTGAAGACCAGGCCTGAAGCGTTCAAGACAGGTGACCCTGACCCATACAAGACATCCACAAAGCCATCAGGGATGCCAAGAGACAATACCAGACTGAACTAGAGTCACATATTAACGACACAGACTCTCGTTGGTTGAGGCAAGGTTTAAACAACGTAACAGGCTACAAAGCAAAGCGGAGTAGAATCTCCGGCAGCGGCACACCCCTCCCCAATGAACTTAATGCATCTATGCTCGTTTCGAGCAGGAAACCATCAAACCTTTGCAACAGCCCCAGCAGCCTCGGACACACCCATACCTACCGTCACAGCTTCCGAAGTCCGATCGGCCTTCTTGAAAGCAACGGGTCCTGATGGAGTCCCTGGTCGTGCACTCAGATCCTGCGCGGACCAACTGGCGGGTGTGTTCAGGGACATCTTCAATCTCTCCCTACTCCGTTCCAAGGTTCCCACCTGCTTCAAGAAGACCACGATTATACCGGTGCCAAAGAAGAACCAGGCAACGTGCCTCAATGACTACCGTCCAGTGGCCTTGACATCTATCATTATGAAGTGCTTCGAGAGCTTGGTCACGAGACACATCAAATCCATTCTCCCAGAATGCCTTGGATCCACTGTATATCGCATACTGCCACAACCGGTCCACAGCAGATGCCATCTCCATGGCCCTACACTCATCCCTGGAACATCTTGACAACAAGGACTCCTACGTCAGATTCCTACTTATTGACTACAGATCCACTTTCAACACCATAATCTCAGCCAGGATCATATCCAAACTCCAAAACCTCGGCTCATCCCTCTGCAACTGGATCCTCGAATTCCTGACCCATAGACGTCAATCAATAAAGATACGCAACAACACCTCCTCACAATAGTCCTCAATACCGGGGCCCTGCATGGCATCGATCTTAGCCCCCTACTATACTCCCATGACTGTGTGGCAAGATTTGGCTCCAAATCCATCTACAAGTTTGATGACATGAACGTAGTGGGTCAGATCTCAAACAATGATGAGTCAATGTACAGGAGGGAGATAGAGAACTTAGTGGCATGGTGTAACGACAACAATCTCTTCCTCAACATCAGTAAAACTAAGGAGCTGGTCACTGACTTCAGGAAGCGAAGTATCGTACACATCTCTATCTGCATCAATGGTGCCGAGGTGGAGATGGTTGACAGCTTCAAATTCCTAAGTGTGCACATCACCAACAATCTGTCCTGGTCCACCCACGTCGGCGCTATGACCACGAAAGCGCAACAGCGCCTATACCTCCTCAGGAAACTAAGGAAATTAGGCATGTCCATATTGACTCTTATCAATTTTTGCAGACGCACCATAGAAAACATTCTATCTGGCTGCATCACAGCCTGGTATGGCAACTGCTCGGCCCAGGACCATAAGAAACTACAGAGAGTCCATCGCACAAACCTGCCTCCCATCCATTGACTCTGTCACCTCCCGCTGCCTTCGGCCGGCGGGCAGCATAATCAAAGACCCCTACTGCCCGGGTTATTCTCTCTTCCACCCTCTTTTAATGGGCAGAAGATACAGAAGTCTGAACACTCACTAACAGATTCAAAAAAAGCTTCTTCCCCGCTGTTACCAGACTGAATGACTCTCTTATGAACTGAACTGATTTCTTCACCCATCTCGTCTACTGAGTAGTACTACACTCCGTATGCTTCACCTGAGGCCTGTGTCTATGTATTTACATTGTGGATTTATATATGTCCTATGTTTTTTCATGTATGGAACGATCTGTCTGGACTGTACACAGAACAATACTTTTCATTGTACCTCGGACCGTGGTACACGTGACAATAAATCAAATCAGTTGTGTTGCTGCAGCAGAGGTTTCGTTCATGGGTGATGGTTATTTCCTTCTCGGCTGCCAATTGCATCCCTTCTTCGTCCATCTTTTCCAGCCTTGGGAGGTTGAGATGGAGTGGGCGGTTGGGGTGGGGGCGGGGGGGGGGGGGGGGGGGGGGGGCGGTTCTGTTGGCTAGTTGTCGTATGGATGAAAGAAGAATGTAGAGGCGGCTCACCTTTGTTTTTTTTTACAAATTTAGAGTAGCCAATTATTTTTCTTTTCCAATAAAGGGGCTAAATTGCGTGGCCAATCCACCTCACCACCACATCTTTGGGTTGTGGGGGTGAAACATGGGGATAATGAGCAAACTCCACACGGACAGTGACCCAGGGCCGGGAGTCGAACCCGGGTCCTCAGCGCCGCAGTCCCAGTGCTAACCACTGCGCCACATGCCGCCCTGCCTCACCTTTGTTGAGTAGTGCGTGTGCCCACCTGCCACCAGGTTCCAGTGGAATCCCTGGTTTTACACCAGCTGGGTGTTGTTGGGGTCATCACCTCAACCAACTGCACTGTGGTCACTGGAAGAGGCACAGGCGCTGATGGAAGTCATCCTGGCTCTGGTGTCATCTCCACTGGGGGTGCTGTGGTACCTTCTTGCACTGTGGGTTGGTCTGGATTTGGTTACCTGACAAGAATAACGGGACTGCTTCGCAAACAGGGAGGAGGGGTTACAAAGTCAACATTGGTTTCTGCTTCATCGTTGGGCTCCCAGAAGGATGGCGTCCTCCTGTATGGGGACTGGGGCTGTCTTCTTACCTTCTGCTCATTGAAGCAGGTCGAGAGCTATGCAGGCATCTCAACGGAGGAGTGAAAAGGGCTAATTTAGCACAACATACGTAACTTTTGCGATCTGTTTGGCACCATACCTAATGGCTTCAGAATCATTCTAATGACTGGTAGTTGGACTCCCCCTGCACCGTAGAGTGAGCTATCCGTGGTTTGGACCCAGCGTCCTTGGAGCCAGAGTTCATTAGCCAATATGATGGTCACTCTGGCGCTAGAAGCATACTTGAAATTGGTTAAGTGAATGTTTACTGAGATGTCCGTGTTCCAGAATGAAGAGCCACAGCGTCTGATGTCACCCAAGAAGTAGGGCGGTGTGTTTTCTGGGTCCGTGGACTCGATTTTGTGGATGGCTCTTGGATTGTTTCCGCAGCGTTGGGGCGCGGGACTGACTGGCACAGCCTGAAGTTGCTACCTGGCTCTACAATGCTGACCTAAGCTCTAGGTCAGGTGCCTTCTTTCATCATCAGTGGGCAGTGTTGTACTCAGTCCTAGGCTAACCCTTAATGAACCGGATTCTCTTACTACATACCAAACATTTGTTCGATGTAGCGCACAATGACTTACGTGAGACGAGAAGCGATGAAATCTATCTAGGCTTTATTAAGCGAGACTTGTTCCCCAGCAGCTCAGTAACAGAATGAGGCTGCGGGGAGAACTCGAGCTCTTATACTCTGCCTTCAGGGTGGAGCCAGAAGTCGGCAGATCCAACTGGGATCCGGGACCTGGCAGCCAACAGCCTCTCTCTCGGCTTCACAGGTACCATATTACCCCTAATACATACCACCACATTCACCCCTTGTTAAAAAGGAACCAGGCGGGGTGGTGGTTCACATGGTGGTAGGGGTTTAGAAGGCTGGCCCTGGAACAAATTTCGAACTGTGGCCACGGATTCCACGAGTCGAGCGGGCGGTCTGGTCTTCCTCGTCGATCGCCTCAGCCCTGGTGGTGGTGCAGGTGCTGGCTCGGGCGCTGTCGTCTCCGGGAGCGTTGCGCTGTTTGTTCCTGTTTTACTCCTGGGCGGGCACGGGAGGAGGACCGATCCCCCCGGGAAGGGGGCGGTCGTGGGGTGCGCCGGTGGCAGGGAGGGGGTGATCGGTGTTGGGGGGGTGTGTGTGTGTTGCCGGCGGGCGCCAGGTCCCGCAGGGAGACCGTGTCCTGTCGGCCGTCGGGGTACGCCACATAGGCGTACTGCGGGTTCGCGTGGAGAAGGTGAACCCTCTCGACCAACGGATCCGATTTGTGCCCCGCACATGTTTCCGGAGCAAGATGAGTCCTGGGGCTGCCAGCCAGGTCGGCAGCGACGTTCCGGAGGAGGACTTCCTAGGGAAGGCAAGGAGGTGCTCGTGAGGCGTTTGGTTAGTGGTGGTACACAGTAGCGACCGGGAGGAGTGGAGAGCATCCGGGAGGACTTCCTGCCATCGGGAAACAGGGAGATCTCTGGACCGTAGGGCCAGTAGGACGGTCTTCCAGACCGTGCCGTTCTCCCTCTCTACCTGCCCGTTCCCCCGGGGGTTGTAGCTGGTCGTCCTGCTCGACGCAATGCCCTTGCTGAGCAGGAACTGATGCAGCTCGTCACTCATGAAGGAGGACCCCCTGTCGCTATGGATGTATGCGGGGAAGCCAAACAGTGTAAAGATGGTGCCCAGGGCTTTAATGACCGTGGCCGCTGTCATGTCGGGGCAGGGAATGGCGAAGGGGAAACGGGAGTACTCGTCCACCACGTTTAGGAAGTATGCGTTGCGGTCGGTGGAGGGGAGGGGCCCTTTGAAATCCAAACTGAGGTGTTCAAAGGGGGGGGGAAGCCTTGATCAGGTGCGCTCTATCCAGCCTGAAAAAGTGCGGTTTTCACTCTGCGCAGATGTGGCAGTTCCTGGTGACCGTACGGACCTCCTCAACAGTGTAGGGGAGGTTGCGGGACTTTACGAAATGGTAGAATCGAGTAACTCCCGGTGGCAGAGGTCCTCGTGGAGGGCTTGGAGGCGGTCTATTTGTGCGTTGGCACATGTGCCGCGGGATAGGGCATCGGACGGCTCGTTCAGCTTTCCGGGACGATACAAGATCTCATAGTTATAGGTGGAGAGCTCGATCCTCCACCTTAAGATCTTGTCATTCTAAATTTTGCCCCGCTGTGCATTATCGAACATAAAGGCTACCGACCGTTGGTCGGTGAGGAGAGTGAATCTCCTGCCGGCCAGGTAATGCCTCCAATGTCGCACAGCTTCCACTATGACTTGGGCTTCCTTTTCCACTGAGGAGTGGCGGATTTCTGAGGCGTGGAGGGTCCGGGAGAAAAAAGCCACGGGTCCGCCCGCTTGGTTAAGAGTGGCCGCCAGAGCTACATCGGATGCATCGCTCTCGGCCTGGAAGGGGAGGGTCTCGTCGATGGCGCGCATCGTGGCCTTTGCGATATCCGCTTTGATGCGGCTGAAGGCCTGGCGGGCCTCTGTCGACAGGGGGAAGGTAGTGGACTGTATTGGCGGGCGGGCCTTGTCTGCATACTGGGGGACCCACTGGGCGTAATATGAAAAGAAGCCCAGGCAACGTTTCAGGGCTTTGGAGCAGTGGGGGAGGGGAAATTCCATAATTGCATGCGTTCGGGGTTGGGGCCTATCACTCCATTGTGCACTACGTATCCCAGGATGGCCAAACAGTTTGTGCTAAAAACGTATTTTTCCTCGTTATATGTGAGGTTCGAGGCGTTAGCGGTCTGGAGGAACTTTTGGAGGTTGGCGTCGTGGTCCTGCTGATCGTGGCCGCAGATGGTTACATTGTCGAGATACGGGAACGTGGCCTGCAACCCGTGCTGGTCAACCATTCGGTCCATCTCCCGTTGGAAGACCGAGACCCCGTTCATGACGCCAAATGGGACCCTTAGGAAGTGGTATAGACGCCCGTCTGCCTCGAAGGCGGTGTACTTGCGGTCACCTGGGCGGATGGGGAGCTGGTGGTAGGCGGACTTGAGGTCCACGGTGGAAAAGACCTTGTACTGGGCAATCCGATTGACCATGTCGGATATGCGGGGGAGAGGGTACGCATCTAGCTGCGTGTACCTGTTGATGGTCTGACTATAGTCTACGACCATCCTTTGCTTCTCCCCGGTCTTCACGACTACCACCTGGGCTCTCCAGGGACTATTGCTGGCCTGGATTATGCCTTCCTTCAGCAACCGCTGGACTTCAGACCGAATAGATATCCGGTCCTGGGCGCTGTACCGTCTGCTCCTAGTGGCGACGGGTTTGCAATCCGGGGTGAGGTTTGCAAACAAGGACGGCGGTTCAACCTTGAGGGTTGCGAGGCCGCAGATAGTGAGTGGGGGTAAGGGGCCGCCGAATTGGAATGTTAGGCTCTGGAGGTTACACTGGAAGTCTAATCCCAGTAATGTGGGCGCGCAGAGTTGGGGAAGGACGTAGAGCCTGTAGTTCTTAAACTCCCTCCCTTGCACCGTTAGGTTCGCGATGCAGAACCCTTTGATCTCCACTGAGTGGGATCCTGCAGCTAGGGAAATCTTTTACATGCTTGGATGGATGGACAGAAAACAGCGTCTTACCGTATCTGGGTGAATAAAACTTTCCGTGCTCCCAGAGTCGATCAAGCATGGTGTCTCGTATCCATTGACCAGCACCATTATTGTCGTCGTTTGGAGCGTCCGGGGCCGCGATTGATCCAGTGTCACCGAAGCCAGTCGTGGCAGTAGTGTCGCGGCGTTTTCTTCGGACCCCGTGGAGCCGTCTACGCTGGGGTCCTTTGTTGTCAACCAAGATGGCGGCGTCCATGAATCGCACGCGGTTGGGGGTGGACAAAATGGCCGCCCACATGAATCGCCAGCGGTCGGGGGTGGACAAAATGGCCACCCCCATGAATCGCACGTGGCTGGGGGGGGGGGGGGTCACAAGATGGCGGCGCCCATCCTCCCCTCGTGGTGTCCGGGACCCAAAATGGCAGCGATGCGGGTCGCACATGGGCCGCTGGGGGGGTTGGGGGGGGTTTGGGATGTGTTGTCCTCGTTCTTCTCCGGGGATTGCGGCGACCCCCCGGGACCGGCACACAACCGCGTAATGGCCCTTTTTGCCGCAGCTTTTACAAGTAGCTGCGCGGGCCGGGCAGCGCTGCCAGGGGTGTTTCGCCTGCCCTCAAAAGTAGCAGCGGGCCCCCCCGGGATGGTCTGGCTCTCTAACCGCGCAAGCTTGCGGGGGGTGAGGGGTACCGGGGAGTCGGTCGCGATGGGGGTCCACGGAGCCCAAGGGGCTGCCGCGCGGTCGGGGCCGTAGGCGCGGGCGTTTTGGGAGGCCACATCAAGGGAGGCCGCAAGGGCCTGTGCCTCGGAGAGTCCTAGCGACTCTCTTTCTAAAAGTCTCTGACGAATTTGGGGAGAGTTCATACCTGCCACGAATGCATCTCGAATTAGCAGGTCCGTGTGCTCGATCGCGTTCACCGGCGGGCAGTTGCAGTTTCGTCCCAAAATCAGCATCGCGCCGTAGAATTCGTCGAGCGATTCTCCGGGAATTTGCCGTCTCGTCGCGAGTTGGTGGCGTGCGTAGACCAGGTTTACGGGCCGAATGTAGATGCCCTTCAGCAACGCGAGCGCCGTCGAGAAATCCTCCGCGTCTTCTATAAGCGAGTAAATCTCCGGGCTTACCCTCGAATGCAGGACCTGCATTTTCTGCTCTTCCGTGATCCGGCCGGGGGCCGTTCGAAGGTAGCCTTCGAAGCATGCTAGCCAGTGTTTGAACACGGCCGCCGAGTTTGCTGCATGGGGGCTGATCTGCAGTTACTCCGGGACGATCCGGAGCTCCATAGTCTTTTAAGCTTGCTTAATAAATTGTAGCGCACAATGACTTACGCGAGACGAGAAGCGATGAAGTCTATCTAGGCTTTATTAAGCAAGACTTGTTCCCCAGCAGCTCAGTAACAGAATGAGGCTGCGGAGAGAACTCGAGCTCTTATACTCCGCCTTCAGGGCGGAGCCAGAAGTCGGCAGATCCAACCGGGACCCGGGACCTGGCAGCCAATAGCCTCTCGGCTTCACAGGTACCATATTACCCCTAATACATACCACCACATTCGACAAATCCTGGAGTATGCAAGTATCTGTGGAATCTCTTTTATGGCGAGAGGTATAAATAAGATTGAAGCAATTCAAAGAAATGCTGCACGATTCTGTGCAAATCAGTATGAGAACCATACCAGAGTCACTTCCTTGATCAAACATTTGAAATGGGAACCCTTAAAACAAAGGAGGGCGAAAAACAGACCAACAAAGCTCTATCTGGTGGGATTTGACAGAAACAAGTAGCTGGCGCCCCCTTGCATTTGCAAAACATGAGGGAGCAATCCATACAACTACAAAGACCATTTGTTTCCAACACAGTGTATCACCAATCTTTCTTCCCAAGGACAATCCCATAATGGAAATAGTCACAGCACCATCACTTGAAATCTTCAAGACCCACCTTTAGATTTATTTACATTTTTAGGTTTTCATTATCAGAACTGCCATCTCAGTCAGCAGCATGGTTTAATTAGCACTACCCATAACAATGCGACGCTGCTACAACTAAAGTAGAAGCACAGAGAGCTGCAACAACTGTATATTTCTTATTCTCAGCTTCTGGATTTAGCTTCCTCAGCCTGCTGGGAATAACATCCGCGTTCTGATGACTTGGTGTCCTTTAATATGCTTTCATCCATTTCCAGACCCCTGAGAAGTTTTGATTTTCAATCACAATTTCAACCTTAGTTTCCTTGGAAACAGAACCGGACAGTTTCCTTTCTCGGTGTCTCTTTTCCATTTGGGCCTTGTTTAAAAAAAAAACAAGCTTTGAAATCATGGATCTCATCACAAATTTAAGACTTTATTTGCTTTGGGCAGCACTGCATAACAGTGGTCATGAAAATAAGCAATCTAACAAGTCTCTCACTCCCCAGACTTCAGCTCTAAGTAGGGTATAAGTATACTTTGCTCTAATCCTGCTGATGTGCAACCCTACATTTATATATATTGAATGGTGCTTGCCAAAAAAGGGCTCTTTCACACATCACAGTAAGATTCACTTGCAGTAGTTTATTTTTATTCATGATGCCACCACTCAGAGATAATAATAATAATCTTTATTATTGTCACAAGTAGGCTTACATTAACACTGCAATGAAGTTACTGTGAAAACCCCCTAGTCACCACACTCCGGCGCCTGTTTGGGTGCACAGAGGGCGAATTCAGAATGTCCAAATTACCGAACAACACATCTTTCGGGGCTTTGTAGCCACCTGGGTTGGCCACTTCCCAACTTAAAATGGAGGTCGGCAAAGAATGCAGGGAAAGTCAGCCAAGCCAGGAAAAACTAGCAGGTGCAAAGTTTCCTGTGTATTAGAACTTGCCGAAACCAAGGCAGCACTGAAACTCACAGCCATCTGCATACTAATGAGCGATTCCCGGGAACAATTGAAACATGTAAGGTGAATAAGGCCAAGCCAGACTCCTCGGCGCCAGCAGGAGCCAAGACAACGGACACTCAGGGACTGCCCAGCGATCAGGGAACGGCTCCAGTATTGGAGAAATCGATCCAAGTGATCGGAACATAGTCCAATCACTTGGAACCAGACACGGGGTCTGCCTTGAATGGTGCGAAGCCCCTGGGGACTATAAACTAGAGTCCCCAAGTTCAGTTTGTCCTTGGCAGGGTCACTCAGCAGCTCGAATCAACCCTTGACAGTGACCTGCCTAGCTGCCGCATCAACCAGCTTTTGAATCCTGCAGACTCAGAATCGAACGAAAGGCCATTTGTTCCCCTGACCTGGTGGGCCAGTTCCGAAGCTAAGTATAGGCCTTTTAGTGTTAGAGATAGTCTAGTAAGTAGAGTTTTATGCATGAGTAGTGATTGACTGTGTATAATAAATGTGTTTTGATTTGAATCTTACTAATTGGTGTGTTGAGTTATTGATCAGCACTTGAACGTGAACCTCGTGGCGGTATCATAAAGATACCTGGCGACTCTAGAGCAAAGGTTATAGAAACAGAGCAAATTAAGTAAAGACACAACGAGCAACGTTATTAAGAGCCAACCAAAGTTAGCAACAACTTGTGGGAGGAAACCAGAGGAAACCCACACAGACCCAGGAAGAACATGCAGGCTCCGCACAGACAGAGACCCAAGCCGGGAATCGAACCTAGGACCCTGGCCCTGTGAAGTAACAGATCCTGGTGTCATCATCGAAATTGATGACCACTACCACCAACTAATTCAGGTCATTAATGAAGTACTGGCTTAACACTGATCCTGTCGGGAAATATCAGTTTCCACGCAAATCTTTAATAACGACTTTCCACCTACTGGAATGCAGCCAATTTGCTGTCCTATCTGGCAGCTTTTCACAACTTTCATAAGATTGTGTATCTTGTAGAGTAACCTAGTGTGTGACAGATTATCAAGAGAGTTAGAACCATAGAATTGCTACAGTGCAGAAGGAGACCATTCGGCCATCGAGTCTACACTGACCCCCTCAAAGAGCACCCTACCTAGGTCCACTCCCCCACCCTATCCCCATAACCCCGCCTAATCTGCACAACTTTCTGCATATCTATGCATATGATGACTTCGGGGTCAAGTTTATGCACCAACCTAGTAACCTCTTTAAAACATGAAAACACAGGTCGGTCGTGTAATGAGAGGGATTGCGTTTTTGCAAGCTCTGGCTCTGCTCATCTTTTATTCCGTCTTTCCATTTAAAAAAAAAATATTTTTTATTCTCCTTTTTCACATTTTTACCCAAATTTACACTCACCAACAATAAACAATAATCAGTAACAAATATGTCAATCCCCATATCAATAACAATCAATAACGATCCCATCCTCCCACCAAACCCCAAACCGTCTTTTCATTCTTGTGCACATTTTTTTTTTGTCTTATCTTGGTTTACATAGTTTACACTATGTCCCGAGAATTGTTGGTTTGTGTTGGTTGGTTGGTGGTAGAGCGAGTTGGAATGTTTAAATTCTTGCTTGTTCATGGTGGCTGGGAGGAGTTGGGGCAGGGCCCTGTCTTTAGTGGCTCAGTTGATTTTGAATGGGCTCCCGCCCTGATGGTGCGGTGTGCATTGGCGGATGATGGTTGCCGGCGAAGATGCTGATTTGGCTGAAAATCACGGCTTGGAGGTACAGGTCGTCAAGGCCCAATTCCAAGAATTGCGGGTGTTCCTAGGGAGGCAATGGATGCACATGAGGAGGTTCTTGCAATAGAGAAAGCACTGTCCCTGGTGTTACGGTCGGGTTCCTACTGCATGGCCTGTCGTCCATCGTGATGGAGTTGAGGGAGGGGGGGAAACAGGAGAGAAAAGCTGCTCAACCCGGTCCCCGAGGTGAGGAGGTGGAGAAGTTCCCAGCTGAGTTTGAGAATTGGAAGCTGTGTTTCGGGAATCTCGATCTGGAGGCTGAGCAAATTAAATTTGATGGAGCACATCTAATCCTGTCTTCAAGGCCTGGGGTTGGTGTGGCCTTCCGACCACTGGTCTTGTGTTGCCCTGCTCTGAATATCAATTGTGAAGGGTTCTAGTGAGACGGAATGGTGGAAACAATGGTGCCTTATGCATAGATCATTGGAATCCTTGAGAGATCCTGATGATTGCTCTTTGATCCTTATCCTGCCTCATCATTGATTTTGGCTTTCTTTGGCGCCAATTAAGAAGTCTTTATCCTGAGGACTGCCTTGCATTTCGGCATTTTGGTTATTATACTGGACTTGGCTTCCGTTGATCATGTTGTTGTCTGCTTGATGTTGTCAATTTTTTTCCGTTTACAGGGAAGTGAATAATGTGATGGACCGTTCATTATCCAGATTTAACAAACTCATATCATGTTAAGTCGAATGTTGAATGTAGGATTTGTGCACAGTCTTTATTCTTTATGTTAAGTGTATTTGAGCCTTATATTGTCTGACAATGCTTGCGGTGAAGGGAGGGGGGTGCTTTTTGTTGTCTCCTCCACCACCCCCCCCCCCCCTCGCTTAGAAAGAAGATGAGCAGAGCAGAATGAGGGATGGAGGGTCGGAGTTGGTAGGGCTAGTTTGTCCTCACTGTGATAAAGGAAGGTTCCCCCAGTTAGAGCTAACCAGTTTCAGGTTTTTTTTCTATTTTAAATCCGTGCCTTGTTCCTTTTCGACCTAGTCAGTCCTGATGAGGACTAGGTTATATTTGACTCTTTCCTTGGGTCAGACCTACCCCTGTGCCACCTCTCCTTTCTCCCCTCTGCCTGCAACCCTCCCCCCCCCCCGCCCCCCCCCACCTCCTTCTCTTCTCCCTTCTGGTTGGATGTGGTGTTCGTTGTGGCTTGTCCTGGTGGAGTGGTTGGGGGCCCCCGAATATTAGGGGAGGGGGGGGGGTAACCTTCCTCCCAAGGTGCCCATGATATGTGTTTCTTGATAGTCCTTCTTCCTCGGTGCTGTGGTTCCTCATTGGCTGGGGCCAATTTCTCATTTTCTTCTTTGGGGGGGTGGGGGGCATGTCTGGTCCTGATTAGGACTGGCTTGGTGCATTCTCGGTTGGGTGTAAGGGTTGGGGCTGCGTTGAAGTTCTTGGGGTTAGGTTCTCCTGAGTTTCCTTTTGTGACAGTGCTGAGCTAGGCCAGACCCAGTGCCGTGGTCGATATTCTGTTATCCCCATGAAACAGGCGTGTTCTCTCTCAAGGCGCCCGTAAGGGGAGCTGGGTGTGGCTGGGTCTGCTGTCCGGATGAGTAATGACTTTAGGGCAGACCGAGCGTTATACCCAAGAGTTATCCTTCTTTTTATTTCCCCCCGGGGTCGGAGTGAGGTCCTTCTGTGGTTCAGTTGGCAGGAGCTTGTCCATTTTGGAATGCCATGCGTAGCTCGGGTAGGTCTGTTATCCGAGCGATTAGTTCTGATAACTCTTGCTCTTTATCCTTTTACTTCCTTCTGAGAGACCTTGGAGGTGAGGCTTCTGTTGTGTCCCTCACTTTTGTACTTGATTTTCTCCTGAGCTACTTGCGGTGAGGCTAAGATGGCAGTCTCGGTACCATGGGTAAATGAGCGGGCCCATTTGGTAAGTGGTCTTATGGCAGCCCTACCCATTTTTCCTGAATGGTCCTGACTATCGGGATGTGTTCCCTGGTGCTGAGAATGGGGGAGTGGGTTGGCCTTCCCTCCCAGGGTGACCTGAAGGCCCCCTCCTCTGTGGGATGGGGTTCCCCCTTTCCAGCTAGGAATTGATTATATCCTTCTTGGTCTCAGGCCTCTTGTATGTGTAATTGTTTGACGGTCTGGTGGCTTGCTTTTCCCTTAGACCTGGGACCCAGTGGATTTGATAGCTCGGGTCTTTGCTCCTTACTCTTTGCTCTTCCCTTAATTTTCTGAAGGAGACCCTGGGTTTGAGACCTGAGATTTCCTTGCACTTGTGGTGCCCGATCCTCTCCTTGTAGTCCTATAGTGAAATGCTGGCCGTCTGCTCTGTCCTGGGCCTGGAGGGGAGTTTGATCGCATTGTGGATGTCAATGTAATCCCCCTTAGCTCTGGGGTTCTCAGGGTTTTATATTCCTCTGTTTTTTTTTAAGCTATTGATGTGATGTAACAGTGCTATTGACTGTATTCTGCTTTGGTGCAGACCGATCTTGTACCCATGAACGAAACTCATTGGGGAGATTGCCTCCGATTCATCTGGTCTTATTTGTTCTTATGCTTGCAATGACTTCTGTTATGTGCTGTACCTGTTTTGCTTTGATACCTATGGCTTTTTTCTCCTTTGTTTTGATGCGATAATTGCAAAAATTTGAAAACTTCAATAAAAATTTAAAATATCCATTTATCATTGATATGTTTATAGATTGAGCGAAAGTGCTCAGTCTATAAACATTTCTATGATAAATGGATAATTGGCACATATTCCTGTAATATTCTACTTCTGCAGACTCTATTCAAATTGCTATGAAATAGTTAATGCAGATAAATTGCATCAAAAACCCATATAGGTTAATGCATGGACTGTTTATTCAGTTAACTGGGTATCTTTTCTACTTCAATTAAAGCAATATACTGCAGATGCTGGAGATCTGAAATTAAAATGGAGAGTGGTGAATAAAAATAATAATCGCTTATTGTCACAAGTAGGCTTCAATGAAGTTACTGTGAAAAACCCCTAGTCGCCACATTCCGGCGCCTGTTCGGGGAGGCTGGTACGGGAAAAACTCAGCAGGTCTGACAGCATCTGAGGAGAGAGAAAGAGAGAGTCTGAGATCTTCCGGCTCTGGAGTTGCCCCTGCCAGCCAAACGTCCACTGACCTCGGTGGAACCGGAAGATCCTGCCGGTGGGTGGGGCCAGACGATGCCAGCCCAGAGTCAGCGATTTGAGTCCACTATGACTCTTCTTCGGTACTTATCCTTTCTGCTTCTTTTGATAATGTCAATGTTGTCCAGATGAAGTACATCCAGGTGCACAATGCTAATTTATCAGTGCATGAATTTTACTCTTCTTCCTCAGAAGTTAATTACTTGAAGTGAAGAAACACTTAAGAATTTTGATCTGACCTTGAACTTGATCCTATAAATGTTGCTTGAAGGCGAACACAATTTTTACATTGTCACAAAATTATCAGGTACTTAGGTTCTTCAGTACTAGAGAGCTGAATACTCATTTGGGAGCCTTGCATTCAAATCCCAACGTCGACTGATTTCTATCACAGGAGTGAGTGAAGGGTAATGTTAGTATAATAGTAAACTAGAAGTCCAGGCTAATGCTCCACAGAAATTAGGTCAAATCCCACCTAGATTGATGGAATTTAAATTCAATTAATCAATAAATCTGGAATAAAGGTTAGTCTCAGTAACAGTGATCATGTTGTAAAATTCTCCCTGGTTCATTAACTTTCTTCAGTATGGGAAACCTTCTATCCTTACCCAGCCTAACCAACCCACAGAAATGTGGTTGACTTGTTTTAAAATGTAAACTACCCAATTCTTTTTTTACAATTAAGGGGCAATTTAGCATGGCCAATCCACCTACCCTGCACATCTTTGGGTTGTGGGGGTGAACGTGCAAACTCCACACAGACAGTGACTCAGGTCGGGATCGAACCCGGGTCCTCAGCAGCGTGAGGCAACACTGCGCCACCCCAATGCGATTGACTGCCCTCTGTTGTGGCTTAGTAAGCCCTGAATTGAATAAAATTGTTGCAGAAAATCTGAAAAAATAAAACTGGACAGACCATGCGGGATCCACCTAGCAGCGGAAATGACAAAGGCACCTTCTGCCTAGCTGGCCCTGTAAAGTCCCCCTCGCTAACATCTGGGGAGTCGTGCCAAAATTGGGAGAGCTGTCTCACAGACTAGTCAAGCAATGACCTGACCTAGTCATACTCACAGAATCATATCTTACAGATAATGACCCAGATGCCTCCATTACCATCAGTGGGTATATGTCCTGTCTCACCAGCAGGATAGGCCCACCAAAGGTGTCAGTGTAGTGGTTATTTAGTCAGCAGGGAGTGGCCCTGGGAGTCCTCAACATTCACTCCAAGCCCCATGAAGTCTCACGACATCAGATCAAACATGGGGAAGGAAACCTCCTGCTGATTACCACTGTTGCCCTGTTTCAGCTGATGAGTTAATGCTCCTTCAGAATGAACACCACTTGGAAGAAGTACGAGGGTAGCAAGATAATGAATTTTGGGTGGGGGACTTCAATGCATATTATCAAGAGTGGCTGAGTAGAGCCATCAATGACAGAGCTGGCTAAGTCCTGAAGAACCTATCTGCCATACTGAGCCAACAACAGGTAGTGAGAGAATCAATAAGAGGGGAAAACCTACCTGACCTCATTCTAACTCAGTGATAGGGAACCTGGGCTAGTGAGTTGGCCGCATGAGTGTCTTCATCTCAGTGGGCCTCAAGATTGAAATTGGGCTTGTTCATTAACCATAACCGTTCAATCAGATAGAACACATTTAATACATGCCGAATATGACTTCCGGTTGCGGCTATGCCTAGGTAGGTCACACGGTCGGCAGCTCCTGTCGATAACGGACTTTTGGGCCCTCTTAAGGAGCTCCAGCGGCATTTGGAACGAGCCGCCGAGGGCTATGGTGGTAAGGTTCCACCGCTTCACCGACAGGGAGTGTGCCCTGCGTTGGGGGAAGAATGAGCGGAGCAGCAGGTGGGAGAACACAGAGATCCGGATTTATCAGGACTGGAGTGCAGAGCTGGCCAAGAAGTGTGCAGGATTCAATTGGGCCAAGGCGGTCCTCCACGGGAAGGGGGTGAAGTTCGGGCTGTTACAGCCAGCGAGGCTGTGGGTCACATACCAGGACCGACGCCAATATTTTGATACGCCGGATGAGGCGTGGACTTTCATCAAGAATGAGAAGTTGGACTCGAGTTAATGGATTGCAGTATGTTATGGGGGTTGTTGGTGAGGGGGATGGGGCGGTGTTTGGGTGGGGTTTTCCCCGTGTTTTCTTGTGTCTGTGTGGCCCGGGGCCCTTGGGGATTTGGGTGAGGTCGCAGTTGAGAGGAGCTGCGTCACAGGGGGTGGGGTCGGCCCAGGTAGGGAGCGCGGTCTTTCCCGTGAAATGGTGGGGGCGGTACGGTGTTCGATGTCCGCATTAGTTCATACGGGGTGTAGGGGGGGGTACTTTCTCTACCCCACTTAGGTGGGGGGGGCTGGAGATTTGGATGGGGAATCCACAGGGGGATTGGAAGGAGAGGCGGGAGCGGCCGGGGTCAGCATGAGTCAGCTGACTTACGTGAGTGCAATGGGGGGGGGGGGGTAAGCAGTTGCTTGGCCGGGGGGACGGGGGGGTTGCTGCAGTGCTGACTGCGGGGGAATTGATGGTAAGAGGGAGAGTCGGGGCGGAGAGCCTCCGCCTGGGGGGCTGGAGGGTGCGGGAGGCGCGGGCACGTGGCTGGCCTATAAAAGGAGATGGCTAGTTGGTAGGAGGGGGTGGGTAGCCCCCCGATCCGGCTGATCACGTGGAACGTGAGAGGCCTGAATGGGCCGGTCAACAGGGCCCGGGTGTTTTCGCACTTAAAGGGGCTAAAGGCAGACGTAGCCATGCTACAGGAAACACACCTGAAGATTGCGGATCAAACCAGGCTGAGGAAGGGATGGGTGGGGCAGGTTTTTCACTCTGGGCTGGATGCGAAGAACAGGGGGGTCGCAATCTTGGTGAGTAAACGGGTGGCATTTGAGGCGGTGGGTATTGTGGCAGATAGGGGGGGTCGTTATATTATGGTAAGTGGCAGGCTACAGGGGGCCCGGGTGGTGCTAGTGAATGTGTATGCTCCGAACTGGGACGATGCAGGATTCATGAAGCGGATGCTGAGCTGGATTCCGTATCTGGAGTCAGGTAGTTTGATAATCAGGGGGGGGCGGGGGGGGGGGGGGGGGGGGACTTTAATACGGGCCTGGACCCGACATTGGATCGGTCTAGGTCGAGGTCGGGAAAGAGGCCGGCAGCGGCCAAGGTCCTGAGGGGGTTCATGGACCAGATGGGGGGAGTGGATCTGTGGAGATTTGCCAAGCCAAGGGCGAAGGTGTTTTCCTTCTTCTCCCATGTACACAAGGCTTACTCGCGGATAGATTTTTTGTTGGCGAGCAGGGCGTTAATTCTGAGAGTGGAGGGGGCGGAGTACTCGGCCAGTGCGATCTCGGGCCTGCCCCGCACTGGGTGGAGCTGGGGGTGGGGAGGAGAGAGGCCAATGCCCGCTGTGGCGAATGGACGTGGGACTACTGGCGGACGAGGAGGTCTGTGGGCGGGTCCGGAGGTGCATCCAAAGATATGTGGAGGCCAATGATAATGGGCAGGTTTCGGCGAGTGTGGTCTGGGAGGTGCTGAAGGCAGTGGTCAGGGGGGAGCTAATCTCAATCAGGGCCCACAGGGAGGTGAGGGAGAGGATGGAGAGGGAGAGGTTGGTGGGGGAGATACTGAGGGTGGATAGGAGATATGCGGAATCCCCCGAGGGGGGGGGTTGTTGAAGGAGCGCTGGAGCCTTCAAATGGAGTTTGACTTGCTAACCACGGGGAAGGCTGAGGCCCAGTTGAGGAAGGTACAGGGAGCAGTGTATGAGTATGGGGAGAAGGCAAGTCGGATGCTGGCGCATCAGCTGAGGAAGAGGGAGGCGGCTCGGGAGATTGGGGGAATTAGAGATAGGTGGGGGAACATGGTGCTGAGCTCAGCCAAGATAAACAAGGTCTTTAAGGACTTTCATGGTAAATTATATGAGTCAGAACTCCCTTGGGAGGGGAGGGGATGAGGCAGTTCCTGGACAAACTGAGGTTCCCAAAGGTGGATTAAGGGCGGGTAGGAGGGATTGGGGGCCCCGATTGAGATGGAGGAACTAATTAAGAGGTTGTGGAGTATGCAGGTGGCCCCGGGGCCGGATGGGTTTCCCATAGAGTTCTATAGGAAATTCTCGGAGCTGTTGGGCCCGTTGCTGTTGAGAACTTTTAACGAGGCCAAGGAAAAGGGAATCCTTCCCCCGACGATGTCGCAGACTCTGATCTCGCTTATCCTCAAGCGTGAGAAGGATCGGCTGCAATGTGGCTCCTATAGGCCGATTTCGCTCCTTAATGTGGATGCCAAGCTGTTGGCCAAGATCTTGGCCATTAGGATTGAGGACTGTGTCCCGGGAGTGATTCATGAGGATCAGACGGGGTTTGTGAAGGGCAGGCAGCTGAATACAAATGTGCGGAGACTTCTGAATGTGATCATGATGCCCTCGGAGGGTGGGGATGCAGAAGTGGTAGCGGCAATGGACGCGGAGAAAGCCTTTGACCGGGTGGAGTGGGAGTACCTGTGGGAGGTGTTAGGCAGATTTGGGTTTGGGGAGGAATTCATAGGGTGGGTCAAATTGTTGTATCAGGCCCTGGTAGCAAATGTTTCGACGAACTGGCGGCGGTCGGGGTACTTTAGACTATATCGTGGAACGAGGCAGGGGTGCCCCTTGTCCCCCCTGCTGTTTGCCCTGGCGATTGAGCCGTTGGCCATGGCATTGAGGGAGTCCAGAAACTGGAGGGGTTTGGTTCGGGGGGGGGGAGGAGCACCGTGTTTCACTGTATGTGGACGACCTGCTTCTGTACATTGCGGATCCGGTGGAGGGGATGGGGGAGGTCATGCGGATACTTAGGGATTTTGGAGACTTCTCAGGATACAAGCTGAAGGAGTCGATTTCGGCGTGAGAACAGCTGGTGAGTCAGTTTCAGCGGGAGCATTGCGGAAGTGGCTGCTGGGAGGTAAGTCAACCTTTAAAAGCACTTGTCTTTGCAGGGGCAGGCCAGTCGATTTCGGCGTGAGAACAGCTGGTGAGTCAGTTTCAGCGGGAGCATTGCAGAAGGAGGTTGCTGGGAGGTAAGTCAACCTTTAAAAGCACTTGTCTTTGCAGGGGCAGGACAGTCGATTTCGGCGGGAGTGGAGCTGGCTGGTTAGTCAATTTCAGCAGGAGCTGAGAATTTTTCTTCTTTTTTTTAAAATTAGTTTTTTAGGCGGGAACAGGAAGTCGACCCGCGGACGTCTGGGAAGACCCTCACCAATAAATTCTGGTGGAGAGGAAACCCGAGACACGACACGTGTAGTGTCTCCCACCCGCCCTCCTCCTCTAACCTAATAATAAAACCCATTGGTCTGAGGTAAGTACCAAAATATATTATATATTATTATTATTTTTTATAAAAATTTAATTTAGTTGTTAGCCAGATCTTGGTAGAAAGTTAGAGGAATGGCAGGGAAGGGAGTGCAATGTTCCTCCTGCAGGATGTTTGAGGTGAGGGATGCAGTTAGTGTCCCTGCTGATTTTACCTGCAGGAAGTGCTGCCATCTCCAGCTCCTCCAAGACCGAGTTAGGGAACTGGAGCTGGAGTTGGAAGAACTTCGGATCATTCGGGAGGCAGAAGGGGTCATAGATAGCAGCTTCAGGGAATTAGTTACACCAAAGATTGGAGATAGGTGGGTAACTGTAAGAGGGACTGGGAAAAAGCAGTCAGTGCAGGGATCCCCTGCGGTCGTTCCCCTGAGAAACAAGTATACCGCTTTGGATACTTGTGGGGGGGGGGACTTACCAGGGGTAAGCCATGGGGTACGGGCCTCTGGCACGGAGTCTGTCCCTGTTGCTCAGAAGGGAAGGGGGAGAGGAGCAGAGCATTAGTAATTGGGGACTCTATAGTCAGGGGCACAGATAGGAGATTTTGTGGGAGCGTGAGAGACTCGCGTTTGGTATGTTGCCTCCCAGGTGCAAGGGTACGTGATGTCTCGGATCGTGTTTTCCGGGTCCTTAGGGGGGAGGGGGAGCAGCCCCAAGTCGTGGTCCACATTGGCACTAACGACATAGGTAGGAAAGGGGACAAGGATGTCAGGCAGGCTTTCAGGGAGCTAGGATGGAAGCTCAGAACTAGAACAAACAGAGTTGTTATCTCTGGGTTGTTGCCCGTGCCACGTGATAGTGAGATGAGGAATAGGGAGAGAGAGCAATTAAACACGTGGCTACAGGGATGGTGCAGGCGGGAGGGATTCAGATTTTTGGATAACTGGGGCTCTTTCTGGGGAAGGTGGGACCTCTACAGACAGGATGGTCTACATCTGAGCCTGAGGGGCACAAATATCCTGGGGGGGAGATTTGTTAGTGCTCTTTGGGGGGGTTTAAACTAATGCAGCAGGGGCATGGGAACGGGGATTGTAGTTTTAGGGTACGGGAGAATGAGAGTATAGAGGTCAGGAGCACAGATTTGACGTCGCAGGAGGGGGCCAGTGTTCAGGTAGGTGGTTTGAAGTGTGTCTACTTCAATGCCAGGAGTATACGAAACAAGGTAGGGGAACTGGCAGCATGGGTTGGTACCTGGGACTTCGATGTTGTGGCCATTTCGGAGACATGGATAGAGCAGGGACAGGAATGGATGTTGCAGGTTCCGGGGTTTAGGTGTTTTAGTAAGCTCAGAGAAGGAGGCAAAAGAGGGGGAGGTGTGGCGCTGCTAGTCAAGAGCAGTATTACGGTGGCGGAGAGGATGCTAGATGGGGACTCTTCTTCCGAGGTAGTATGGGCTGAAGTTAGAAACAGGAAAGGAGAGGTCACCCTGTTGGGAGTTTTTTATAGGCCTCCTAATAGTTCTAGGGATGTAGAGGAAAGGATGGCGAAGATGATTCTGGATATGAGTGAAAGTAACAGGGTAGTTATTTTGGGAGACTTTAACTTTCCAAATATTGACTGGAAAAGATATAGTTCGAGTACAATAGATGGGTCGTTTTTTGTACAGTGTGTGCAGGAGGGTTTCCTGAAACAATATGTTGACAGGCCAACAAGAGGCGAGGCCACGTTGGATTTGGTTTTGGGTAATGAACCAGGCCAGGTGTTGGATTTGGAGGTAGGAGAGCACTTTGGGGACAGTGACCACAATTCGGTGACGTTTACGTTAATGATGGAAAGGGATAAGTATACACCGCAGGGCAAGAGTTATAGCTGGGGGAAGGGCAATTATGATGCCATTAGACGTGACTTGGGGGGGATAAGGTGGAGAAGTAGGCTGCAAGTGTTGGGCACACTAGATAAGTGGGGCTTGTTCAAGGATCAGCTACTGCGTGTTCTTGATAAGTATGTACCGGTCAGACAGGGAGGAAGGCGTCGAGCGAGGGAACCGTGGTTTACCAAGGAAGTGGAATCTCTTGTTAAGAGGAAGAAGGAGGCCTATGTGAAGATGAAGTGTGAAGTTTCGGTTGGGGCGATGGATAGTTACAAGGTAGCGAGGAAGGATCTAAAGAGAGAGCTAAGACGAGCAAGGAGGGGACATGAGAAGTATTTGGCAGGAAGGATCAAGGAAAACCCAAAAGCTTTCTAGAGGTATGTCAGGAATAAGCGAATGACTAAGGAAAGAGTAGGACCAGTCAAGGACAGGGATGGGAAATTGTGTGTGGAGTCTGAAGAGCTAGGCGAGATACTAAATGAATATTTTTCGTCAGTATTCACTCAGGAAAAAGATAATGTTGTGGAGGAGAATGCTGAGCCCCAGGCTAATAGAATAGATGGCATTGAGGTACGTAGGGAAGATAAGTCCCCGGGACCTGATGGGATTTATCCTAGGATTCTCTGGGAGGCCAGGGAAGAGATTGCTGGACCTTTGGCTTTGATTTTTATGTCATCATTGGCTACAGGAATAGTGCCAGAGGACTGGAGGACAGAAAATGTGGTCCCTTTGTTCAAAAAGGGGAGCAGAGACAACCCCGGCAACTATAGACCGGTGAGCCTCACGACTGTAGTGGGTAAAGTCTTGGAGGGGATTATAAGAGACAAGATTTATAATCATCTAGATAGGAATAATATGATCAGGGATAGTCAGCATGGCTTTGTGAAGGGTAGGTCATGCCTCACAAACCTTATTGAGTTCTTTGAGAAGGTGACTGAACAGGTAGACGAGGGTAGAGCAGTTGATGTGGTGTATATGGATTTCAGCAAAGCGTTTGATAAGGTTCCCCACGGTAGGCGATTGCAAAAAATACGGAGGCTGGGGATTGAGGGTGATTTAGATATGTGGATCAGAAATTGGCTAGCTGAAAGAAGACAGAGGGTGGTGGTTGATGGGATATGTTCAGAATGGAGTACAGTCACAAGTGGAGTACCACAAGGATCTGTTCTGGGGCCGTTGCTGTTTGTCATTTTTATCAATGACCTAGAGGAAGGCGCAGAAGGGTGGGTGAGTAAATTTGCAGACGATACTAAAGTCGGTGGTGTTGTCGATAGTGTGGAAGGATGTAGCAGGTTACAGAGGGATATAGATAAGCTGCAGAGCTGGGCTGAGAGGTGGCAAATGGAGTTTAATGTAGAGAAGTGTGAGGTGATTCACTTTGGAAGGAATAACAGGAATGCGGAATATTTGGCTCATGGTAAAGTTCTTGAAAGTGTGGATGAGCAGAGGGATCTAGGTGTCCATGTACATAGATCCCTGAAAGTTGCCACCCAGGTTGATAGGGTTGTGAAGAAGGCCTATGGAGTGTTGGCCTTTATTGGTAGAGGGATTGAGTTCCGGAGTCGGGAGGTCATGTTGCAGCTGTACAGAACTCTGGTACGGCCGCATTTGGAGTATTGCGTACAGTTCTGGTCACCGCATTATAGGAAGGACGTGGAGGCTTTGGAGCGGGTGCAGAGGAGATTTACCAGGATGTTGCCTGGTATGGAGGGAAAATCTTATGAGGAAAGGCTGATGGACTTGAGGTTGTTTTCGTTGGAGAGAAGAAGGTTAAGAGGAGACTTAATAGAGGCATACAAAATGATCAGGGGGTTGGATAGGGTGGACAGTGAGAGCCTTCTCCCGCGTATGGATATGGCTGGCACGAGGGGACATAACTTTAAACTGAGGGGTAATAGATATAGGACAGAGGTCAAAGGTAGGTTCTTTACGCAAAGAGTAGTGAGGCCGTGGAATGCCCTACCTGCTACAGTAGTGAATTCGCCAACATTGAGGGCATTTAAAAGTTTATTGGATAAACATATGGATGATATTGGCATAGTGTAGGTTAGATGGCTTTTGTTTCGGTGCAACATCGTGGGCCGAAGGGCCTGTACTGCGCTGTATTGTTCTATGTTCTATGTTCTAAGCTAAATGTGGGAAAAAGCGAGCTTTTTGTGGTGCATGCGAGGGGCCAGGAAAAGAGGTTGGGAGAGCTGCCGCTCAAGATGGTGGAGAGGAGCTTTCGGTACTTGGGCATCAAGGTGGCCAAGAGCTGGGGGGTCTTGCACAAGCTCAATTTAGTGCGGCTGGTGGATCAGATGGAGGAGGACTTTCGGAGGTGGGACATGCTGCCACTCTCCCTGGCGGGCAGGGTGCAGTCCGTAAAGATGACGGTCCTCCCTAGGTTCTTGTTCGTCTTCCAGTGCCTGCCCATTCTCACCCCCAAGTCCTTTTTCAAGTGGGTAAATAGTAGTATTACGGGATTTGTGTGGGCAAATAAGACCCCGCGGGTTAAGAGACTGTTTTTGGAGCGCAGTCGGGGGGGGGGGGGGGGGGCGCTGCCGAACCTGTGCAGCCAATACTGGGCAGCGAATGTGTCTATGATTCGGAAATGGGTAATGGAGGGAGAGGGGGCGGCGTGGAAACGGTTGGAAGCGGCGTCCTGTACAGATACTAGGCTGGGGCCACTGGTGACGGCACCTTTGCCGCTTCCGCCGACGCAGTATACCACGAGCCCGGTGGTGGCGGCGACACTCGGGATTTGGGGGCAGTGGAGGCGGCATAGTTGGAGGTAGGGGCCTCAGTCTGGACCCCGATACGGAACAACCACAGGTTCGTTCCAGGTAGGATAGACGGCGGGTTCCTCTGCTGGCATAGGGCGGGAATCAAAAGGATGGGGGACTTGTTTATCGATGGGACTTTTGTCAGTCTGAGGGCGCTAGAGGAGAAATTTGGGTTGCCCCCGGGGAACACTTTTTGGTTCGGGCGTGTGTGAAAAAGCAAGTGGGGGAATTCCCGCTGCTACCTGCCCGGAGTATGCAGGACAGGGTGGTCTCCGGCGTGTGGGTGGGGGATGGCAAAGTATCGGGCATATACCAGGAGCTGCAGGAGGCAGAGGAGGCCTCGGTGGAAGAGCTGAAGGGCAAGTGGGAGGAGGAGCTGGTTGAGGGCCTGTGGGCTGACGCCCTGGGCAGGGTCAATTCCTCCTCATCTTGCGCCAGGCTGAGCCTAATTCAGTTTAAAGTGGTGCACCGGGCGCATATGACAGTGGCGAGAATGAGTGTGTTCTTTGGGGTAGAGGATAAGTGTGTGAGATGTTCAGGGAGCCCAGATGTTTTGGACATGCCTGGCACTTACAAAATTTTGGAAAGGCTTTGCAAAGGCTATGTCCAAGGTCTTGGACACTCGGGTAAAACCGAGCTGGGGAATAGCGATATTTGGGGTATTGGATGATCCGGGAGTGCAGGAGTCGAAAGAGGCTGGAGTTCTGGCCTTTGCCTCCTTAGTAGCCCGGAAAAGGCTCTTGTTAATGTGGAGGGACGCGAAGCCCCCAAGCGTAGAGGCTTGGGTCAATGACATGGCGGGGTTTCCCAGGTTGGAGAAGATGAAGTTTGCCTTGCGAGGGTCCTTGCAGGCGTTCTCCAGGTGGTGGCAACTGTTCCTTGACTTTCTCGCGGAACGTTAGATGGAGGTCAGCAGCAGCAGCAATCCAGAGGGGAGGGGGGGGTTGTTTTAATTTTATTTGTAAGGGGCAAATGCCCCAACTTGTTTTGGTTTGTTTGTTAAATTGTTAATTTGTTCGAGGGTTAAGTTGTTTTTGTTGGCATATTGTTTTGTTCTCTTTGCATTATATTTTCTTTTGTAGTGGTTTGTAAAAATTATTGAAAAATTTTGAATAAAACCATTTAAAAAAAAAAATAAATGCCGAATATTCAATAACGAGTTATAGAAAATGTTTGATCATTCATATATTAATAGAACAGTCACCAACTTCAAGTAGTAAAAACAAAATAAATATTAACACTTGATTAAACACAAGAACTAGGAGCAGGAGGGGGCAATTCAGCCTCTCGGGTCCACTCCACCATTCAATGTGACCATGGCTGATCTCCTCTCAGCCTCAACTCTACTTTCCTGTTTACTCTCCATAACCCTTTATCCTGCTACTAACTAAAAACCTATCCACGTCCTTAAATTTGTTTATTGTTCCGACGTCCACTGAACTCTGGGGTAGAGGATTCCACAGATTTACGACCCTTTGAGTGGAGTAATTCCTCCTCATTTCTTTTTTAAATTTGCCACCCCTTAGCCTAAAACTATGGCCTCTCATTCCAACATGTCCAACAAGAGGAAATATCCTCTCTATGTCGACCATGTCAATGCCTTTTAACATTTTCCTTATATATGTGATACAAGATGCGAGATAAAGACTGCGATGAACAGGAATTTCTTCATTCAGACGGTGGTGAATCTTTGAAATGCTCTACGTCAGAGGGCTATAGAAAATCAATCATTGAGCATGTTCAAGGCAAAAATTGATAGATTTCTGGATACTAATCATATCAAAGGATATGGGAATAACGAGAAAAATGGTGGAAGAGGTGGAAATTCAGCCATCACCTGTTTGAATGGTGGAGCAGGCTCGACCTGCCGAATCTGATTTCCCACATGTAACAAAATGTATTTTGAAAAAGGAAAATTAGGAAACCCTAAAGAAATAACATCTGGTAAATATGATTAACAGCAGAGCCGGCTGAACAGCAAAATATAAACACTTATTAATACTTCCTGAGCGACACAATAAAAAAAAGAGCATGTCAAAAGATTGATTAAAATAAATATAAAACATCTGCTTTCTATTTGAGCTTCATCAAACATTCAAAATGTGCTCCAAGATTATGAACTTTACAAGAGGATTGTACATCCTGAGGTTTCACTCACAAACAGCGCAGTGCCAATTCAAAGCTCAATCTTTCTAAAGCTGCTGTTCAACACTGTTTGAAGAAACATCTGTTACCTCATTCAAGAGTAACTTGTCAATTTTGTTGTATCACCTATGTAGTATTAGCATTTCCTTCTCTCCTGGCCATGGATATCCTGACAGCAGTTTCACTCCGAAGAGCAAGCATATTGAATTCCTAACTAATCAAATTGCAATGTAGTTGCAGGCATTGCCGCTTCTCAGGTACGTTTTTGTGGCCTAATGTTATTAACACATTTTGGTGGACTTGCACAATCACCCACTTAAAATATTTTGGAAACTGGTTTTATAAATAACCAAAATTCAATTTACTTCTATTGCAAATGGGCGGCACGTTAGCACAGTGGTTAGCACTGTTGCTTCACAGCGTGGGGTCCCCACTTCCCGATTCCCACTTGGGTCTGCACGTTCTCCCTCTGTCTGCGTGGCTTTCCTCCAGGTGCTCTGGTTTCCTCCCACAAGTCCCAAAAGACGTTCTGTTAGGTGAATTGAACATTTTGAATTCTCACTCCGCGTACCCGAACAGGCGCCAGAATGTGGCGACTAGGGCTTTTCACAGTAACTTCATTGCAGTGTTAATGTAAACCTATTGCGACAAAATAAAGTTTATTACTAAATGTGTCTCAAACATTAAACAGCATGTTGTAACAGGATATATCCCCTTGAGGGAGAGACAGGGACACGGTTTAAAAATAAGGGGTGCACCGAGCATTATTTGAAAAGGTGGAGATGAGGAGAAAGGTTTTCTCTCAGGGAGTCGCCATTTATGGAACGATATTCCCTAAGGAGCAGTGGAGGCAGGATTATTGAAAAATTTTCAGGCTGGATTAGGTAGATTCTTGATTGGCAAGGAAGACAAAGGTTAGGGGTTAGACAGGAAACGAGAAGCCACAATCAGATCAGCCATGACCTTATTAAATGGTGGGGCAGGCTTGAGGGACTGAAAGGCCTGCTCCTGATTCATATGTTTGTATGTTTTTTAAAATCATTTAGTCCAGAACTGAGAGGCAATGACGAGCAGGCTCAATGGTCTGCCCATGCTTCTGGTGTTCTTACGAGAACCATAATTTAATTTAAAACATGAACTCATTGTAAACTTTATGACTTGTTTTACTACAAAACATTGAACAGTGCATGCCAACCGGGCTCATTATTTACTTTGAGGTGAGCAAGCTCATGTTTCCTTTTGAAACAATACTTGTGTCTTTTTATTTGGTAATGTGCCAACTCTAATTGAGTGACCTGCTGCCAGGTCTGGGCCAATATTGATGAGAACCAGCCGTTAAAACGGCAGGAAAATATTTTGAGGGATATCTCCCTGAGTGTAAATTTCAGTGCTTTTCCATAGAGACACTGAAAATTCTGTGGCGAGATTCGAGGTGTAGTCACCCCCTCCCCCTCTACCGGCTATTTTCTTGGGAGGCAGAAGGATGAGGAAAGTAGACTGAGGGTGAGTAGATGAGCATCCTGCCCACAAGCGGAGGGTAGCCAATTGTGGGCATTTAAAGGTCAATTACGGCCTAATGTCAGAGGCCAAATTGAATTTTATCGAGAGGCATGAGGGAACAGACCAACTCCCTGGAGGACGGCTTTCCAGGAGCAGACTGGGGAGTCAGCATTCCTGGTAGACTCTGGGTCACCCTTTCCCCCTGCCTGCCTAGTCTCAGCTGCAGCCTCAGGCCTCCCTGTAGAATCCACCCCCCCCCCCCCCCCCCCCCCCCCACACACACACACACAATAGTGGCCCAGCTGCAGGGTCTACTCTTCATTTAATATTTCAAGAAATCGGAAAGCTGGTGCCTCCATCTTGGCCTCCACCTCGCCTCTTTCTGTAAAGTCAGCCTGCTGCTTTGAAATACTGAAGGACCAATAGATGGCCCGCCACTGTCCCCAACCCAGATGGCGAGCCCACTCTGGCTATTAATTAGTCAAATCGGTGAAAATCACTCCAGGGTTCTCCACACAGTGTGGGGTTCTGACTCTGACTTTGGGATCCCAAGGTCTGTGGGAATAAAGCCTGCCCCAAGTGTCCATTAGTATTTCACACTGCCAGTCAAAACTTGAAAAGAGTACAATGACAATCACAAGCTCTTTACAAAAGCGATATGAATGCATCCGAAAATGCTTTACAAAGAACTTTTTTTTCAGCAAATCTACCAGTTAACTGAGGTGGAGGGGTGCAACATTATTTTCCTTTCTGACGAGGCTAATAAGCCTGCAGCAAGAGGTATTGGGTGGAGAACTTGGGTCCCTGTGCACAGCTGCTGGATGTTGGTCAGGGAAGGCAGAAAGTTTATCTTAATGTACTTGTATGCATCCGTGTATTAGATTGGGGTTTTGCCTTTTGCTTAAATGAATTGGTTGTACATATTAACTTTTAATGTCTTTGTGAGCAACTGTGTTTGCTATCCATGTACTTATACACAAATGCATTTATAAATAAGATATATTTGTTTATTAGTTTTATAAGTATTTGATTTGATCTGTGTGTGCTATTTATAAATATATTTATAAATCTATTTGCAGCATTTATAATCATTTGCACCACACAAGTGCCAGACAATGACCATCTCTAAACAAAGCAGGTCTAACCATTTCACCTTGACATTCAATGTCGCTGAATCCCACACCATCAACATCCTAGGGTTACCACTGACCAGAAACATCCATATAAATACCGTGACCACAAGAGCAAGTGATCTGGTGCGCATACATCATTGGTGCCAATTTTTTTAAGGGAAATTAGAATTCACAGCTTTCTCTAGGGATATATCTGAGCCACAATGACCAGAAAGTAATTATACTGAAAAGGAGATGGAACATTCAATGAGAATTATACTTTACTCAGGCCAGTTTCAATGAAAAGAAAAAGGAAGTGTGTATCGGAAGTAAAAGATAGCTAATAGGACAGTGCACAAAACATGGAGTATACTTAAAATGGAGGTGATTTGGGAATAAAGAATGAAACACAGGGGCACAGTTTCAAGATAAGGGACCAATCATTTAAGACTGAGACGAGGAGAAATTACTTCACGTAAGGGGTTGTGAATCTTTGGAATTCTCTACCCCAGAGGGCTGTGGGTGCTCTATCATTGAATATATTTAAGGCTGGGAATGACAGATTTTTGAACTTTCAAGGAATCAAGGGATATGGAGAATGGGTGGGAAAGTGTAGTTGAAGCTCAAGATCAGCCATGATCATATTGAATGGTGGAGTTTGCTTGACAGGCCATATGGTCAACTCCTGCTCCTTCTTCTTGTGTTCTATGTGGTTGTTTTTGATAGAGCACTTTTAACTAGCCATCTGCACTGCTGTAAAATGGATGCCAAAGTGTCCTATAGGTCTAGAGGACAGAAAAGGCCCTTCGACCCATTTTTGTAGGATGAGAGGTCCATTGCTGAACTGAAAATTGTACCTCAGTCTTTATAGTTCAAATCCCTTAGAGATATCAAACAGTCTTTTGTCATTACATGATTGTAATCTTATTTTTACTTTCAGCAAGGCAAGGGATGTTAATGCTGAGGCAACTATTGTTTTCTTTTCGGTTTATGGGTTCCACTATCAGTAACAAATTGCTTGCAGGCTGGGTAGGTACAGTAACAATGTAGAATACAACTTCCTCTACACGTTACATTTTAAACTCCATACTTGAAGAGCACTTGCCCAAGTACACCAGTGATATTATTTTTGCTCCCCAATATCGTTATCCCTTTGGCCACTCTTGTTCACCTGTGAGCAGGCCTGTGCTATGAGTTAACTAAAAACATATGCCATTTAGTAACTGACTAGAGGTTAGCAATCTGGTGACAATGACTGGTCGTGGGCGGCACAGTAGCACAGTGGTTAGCACTGCTGTCTCACAGTGCCCAGACCCGTGTTCAACTCCGGACTTGGGTGACTGTCTCTGTGGAGTTTGCTTCATTCCCCCCATGTCTATGTTGGTTTCCTCCAGGTGCTCTGGCTTCCTCCCTGTTGCTAACTTTTGGTGGCTATAAATATGGTGGTTAATAAGGTTGCCTTTCTCAATCTTATTTATGAATATGTCCCACCTAAATGTTGCTCGTTGTGTCTTTTCTTAATTTGCTCTGTTTTATAACCTTTGCTCTGAGTCGTCAGGTATCTTTATGATACCACCACGAGGTTCAAGTTCAAGTGCTGATCAATAACTCAATACACCAGTTAGTAAGTTTCAAATCAAAACACATTTATTATACACAGTCAATCACTACTCATGCATAAAGCTCTACTTACTAGACTATCTCTAACACTAAAAGGCCTATACTTAGCTTTGGAACTGGCCCACCAGGTCAGGGGAACAAATGGCCTTTCATTCGATTCTGAGTCTGCAGGCTTCAAAGCTGGTATAGACTGGTAGCTACGAGCGCCTATCTCGTAGCGTGCGTTGACTGGAGACTTACTTGGTTGGTGCAGCGATTAGGCAGGTCACGGTCAAGGGTTGTTTCGAGCTGCTGAGAGACCCTGCCAAGAAGGACAAATTGAACTTGGGGACTCTATTTTATAGTCCCCAGGGGCTTTGCGCCCTTTTGGGCGGACCCCGTACCTGGTTCCAAGTGATTGGACTAAGTTCTGATCACTTGGATCGATTTCTCCAATACTGGAGCTGTTCCCTGATCGCTGGGCGGTTCCTAAGTGTCCGTTGGCCTTCCTTTGTCTTGGCTCCTGCTGGCGCCGAGGAGTCTGGCTTGGCCTTGTTTACCTTAACTGTTTCCAATTGTTCCCGGGGATCGCTCATCAATATGTAGATGGTTGTTAGTTTCAGTGCTGTCTGGGTTCCTGAAAGTTCTGATACACAGGAAACTTTGCACCTGCTTGTCTTTCCTGCGTCTGACTGAGTTTCCCTGCATTCTTAGCGGATTTCCATTTTAAGTCGGAAATGGCCAACCCAGGTGGCTAGGTGTGCAGATTAGGTGGATTGGCTATGATCTATTTCTCCTTGGTGTCCAAAGGAGTGCAGGATAGATTACGGGGATAGGGTGGAGTAGGGTCTTTCAGAAGGTCGATGGGTCGAGTGGCCTCCTTCTGCAGTATAGAAGTTCTATGATCTGTGACTGCAAGTAAAAAGATCCTCAGCTAGCAGCTTCTTCTGCCTTTTCACAGATAGGCCTCAGAGCACTCTTTAAATCCAACTTGCAACCTACAGATATGTTGCTTTAACTATTTAATTTATTTGCAATTATTTTTATGCAATAATTTAATATAGTGCAAAGCTTTTCCATAAAGATTAAATTCCTGCGTCTGGGGACATGGTATTCAGACACACCGCCAGCTGGGGAGAGGGGGAATTCAGTCCCATCAGAAATACCAGCCTGTTATGGGGTGATTATAATGGGTCAGATTTTGTGGTAAGAATAATTGTTATCAGCATTCATCGTTGTTATGGAGTAAATCAGAGGGCAAACTCCGATGCCTGCACATGCAGTTAATTGGGGAAATTATGTCCAAGTTGCCCTGCTCCTCTACATGCCTCATTAGTACATAGAGTTGGTGCAGAAACAGGCCATCCAGTTAACACACCCACACTGGCAGTGTTTATACTCCACACCAGCCTCCTTCCCACGTTTCTTCATTCAACCCTATTAACACTTCCTTCTTTCCCTTTCACCCCGTTTTGTTTATCTAGCTTCTTCTTAAATCCACTTTTGCAATTCACCAGTATCCCGTCAAGAGGTTTAGCATTGACATACAGAGAAGGGCATGAATTTGCAGTACTTACCTACCAAATAACTTTAAGTTTGTCTATTCAAGTGGAAGTGAATTTTTAACAGTGTGATCAGTTTCTACCAGATAACAACTCTGACACAGAAACAAATTACCGTGCAGTCTCATCGCTTTAGATTTTAATCGTTGGAAATATAATTTTTTTTTTTTTTTTTTAAACATTTTATTTTTCTCATAATCCCATTTTCTTTTCCCTTGCATTAATTTGCTTCCGTGCCGCTGATTTGGCATGAAATTAAATATTCTAATTTGCACTTCCAGATTTAAATTTAGTGTGTCTCACATGGATTCTCATTCTCATTGGGTGAGGAGATATGCCATTGCTTGCCCTGTTATCACATGTCTCAGAGCCCCAAGTAAAAGGTGCTGTGCTCTTTTAGCTCTCTAATTAACACTAGATGTAGGGTAAAAGACAATGGAAGTGCAAGTGCATAAATGCCTCCTGTCATTTGTTCACTGTTGGACACAAAATCCAAGCCAATGGTCCTCGGGTTGTGGACCACACTGACGGCCACAGCCTTGTGAAGGCGATGCTGGGCTTTGTAATGAATATTTCTTTTAGAATTAATTGGCTTGCTAGATTACATGTGCATCAGATAGGTCACTGGGGCACTAAAATAAAAGTAAAATACTGCGGATGCTGGAAATCTGTATTAAAAACAGAAAAGGCTGGAAATGCTCAGCAGATCTGGCAGCATCTGCCGTGAGAGAAACAGAGGCAAGGTTTCCAGTCCATTTGACTCTTTTCATTATCATTTCCTTTGTCTCGTGGTGCCTGACATCGTTGTCAAATCTCTCCCGAGTTCCCTCCTATTCCTGACCTATTTTGTTCCGCCTGCTCCACCCCCTCTCAGGTAGAAATGTGATGGGTTTTATACTGTTGAAGAGAGGGGATGGTCAGGTGAAGCAAAATAGAGGCTCAAGGATATGAGGGAAACATAGAAAATATGAGCAAGAGTCGGCCGTTCGCTCCTTTGAGGCTGCTCTGCCATTCATTATGATCATGGCCGATCATCCCACTCTGTTCCCTCTCTCCCCAGATATCCTTTGATCCCTATAGCTCCAAGAACCAAATCTAACTTCTTCTTGAAAACATACAATGTATTGGCCTCAACTGCTTTTTGCGGTAATGAATTCCACAGGCTCACCACAAAAATGTCTCCTCATTTCAGTCCCAAATGGTCTACTCCGTATCCTCAAACTGCGACCCCTGGTTTTGAACTCTCCCTCATCAGGAACATCCTTCCTGCATCTACCCTGTCTAGTCCTGTTCGAATTTCATAGGTTTTTAGGAGATGCCCCTCATTCTTCTAAACTCCAGGGAATATAATCCAAACTGACTCAACCTCTCCTCATACGTCATTCTCGCCATCCCAGGAATCAATCTGGTTAACGTTCGCTGCACTCACTCTATAGCTGGAACATCTTTTCTCAAATAAGGAAACCAAAATGCTCACATTATTGTGGTCTCACCAAGACCCTGTGTCATTGCAGAAATACATCAATGCTCCTGTACTCAAATCCTCTCGCAATGAAGGCCAGCATACCATCTGCCTTCTTTACCGCTCGCTGCACCTGCATGCTTACCTTCAGTGGCTGGTGTACGAGGATATCCAGGTCTCTTTGCACATTCTCTTTTCTCAATCTGTAGCTATTCAGATAATAATTTACCTTCCTGTGTTTACTACTAAAGTAGAAAACTTCACATTTATCCACATTATACTGCATCTGTACACTCACTCAACTTGCCCAAATCACACTAAGCGTCTCTGCATCTGCTCACAGCTCACTCTCCCACCCAGCTTTGTGTCATCTATAAATTTGGAGATATTATATTTAGTTCCCTCATCTAAATTATTAATATACATTGAATAGCTGGGGTCTTAGCATTGATCCCTGCAGCATTCCACTAGTCACTGCCTGCCATGTGAAAAAAAAGTTAATTCCTACTCTTTGCTTCCCGTCTGCCAACTAGTTTTCTATCGATCTCTATACACTATCCCTAATCCCATGCACCACGCTAATCTCTTATGTGGGACTTTGTTCAAAGCCTTCTGAAAGTCAAAATAAACCACATCCACTGGCTCCCTACCCCACGCACACACTGCCTCCCCCAGGCGCGCACTCTCTCCCCCAGGCGCGTACTCTCTCCCCCAGGCGCGCACACCCTCCCCCAGGCGCACACACCCTCCCCCAGGCGCGCACACTCCCTCCCCCAGGCGCACCCACTCCCTTCCCCAGGCGCACACACTCCCTCCCTCAGGCACACACTCCCTCCCCCAGGCGCACACTCCCTCCCCAGGCGCACACTCCCTCCCCCAGGCGCACACTCCCTCCCCCAGGCGCACACTCACTCCCCCAGGCGCACACTCACTCCCCCAGGCGCACACTCACTCCCCCAGGCGCACACTCCCTTCCCCCCCACACACAGTCCCTCCCCCACACACAGTCCCTCCCCCACACAGTCCCTCCCCCACACACAGTCCCTCCCCCACACACAGTCCCTCCCCCACACACAGTCCCTCCCCCACACACAGTCCCTCCCCCACACACAGTCCCTCCCCACACACACACTCCCTCCCCCATACGCACACACTCCCACCAATGCACAATCCCTCCTACACATGCACAGTCCCTCCTGCACACATACATATGCACAGTCCCACCTATATACACACACACACACACACACTAAGAATTAGGCTCCTGTGAGCCTGCTCCACCATTCAATACAATCATGGCTGATCTAATCTCAGCCTCATCCCCACCTTCATGCCTGCTCCCCATAACTCTTCATCCTGCTGCTAATTAAAAACCTGTCTATCTTCTCGTCAAATTTATTTAGTGTTCTTCTGTCCACTGCATTCTGGAGTAGAGAATTCCACAGATACACAACCCTTGTGTGAATTAGTACCTCCTCATTTCTGTTTTTAATCTCCCACCCCTTATCATAAAACTATAGCCTCACATTATAGAATGTCCAACAAGGGGAACCGTCTGCTCTACGTCTAGCCTTTCAATCCCCTTTAGCATCTTTTACACTTCCCTTAGATTTCTCTCATTCTTCTAAACTCCAGCGGGTATAGGCTATGAACATCACACATGGTCCAGCATGAGCCTTCCATCCCGAGGCCACTAGGTTACTACCTTGCAGTAACTTTTTTCACAATAACTTAATTGCAGTGTTAATGTAAGCCTATTTGTGACAATAGTAAAGGGTATTATTATTAGGATTAGCAGACTCAGTGTTTCTAATTTAACTCCCTCTTCCCTGGCAGGAAACAAGCAGAGAGTGAGGGAACAGCTACAATGAGGCCAGCCACTTACTCACTCTGATCCTTTGCTACTGTATTGCAACTTGGCAGATGTAATTTCAGTTACATCCTCCTCATAACATCAAACATTCAAAAAAATGTACTTACGAGTAAAATGGCTGGAAGTGGATGGGTTCACACTGTCGCCACTCTCTGCGCTCTCACTTTCAGAGATCTCGTCGTCCGACTCCCTTATAGAGGAACATGGTGAGGCTCCTTCAACATCTTCAAACTTTCTCTTCAAAATCCCACTCATGGTGTTCTCAAATTATTAAAAGCACCTGAAACAAAATGTATATTTAGTTGAATAATGTTTTTTAAAAAAAAACACTGAACTCAATAGATGGTAATAACTGGAATATGGGAGGCTCCAGTTGTTTATGAAGAACATTTAAGCTTAAATTACCCATTCATTTATCAATTACAGGACAGATGAAACAATTTTACCTCCAAAATTACTGATCTGCTCTTGTGGCATCAATTTTTTCAGGTATGTAACCATAAGACAGAGGAGCAGAATTAGGCCACTTGGCCCATCGAGTCTGCTCCACCATTCAATCATGGCTGATATTTTTCTCATCCCTATTCTCCTGCCTACAACCCCTGACCCCCTTATTAATCAAGAACCTTAAAGACATCTCCTCATCTCTGTTTTAAAGGATCGTCCCTTTAGTCTGAGATTGGGTCTTCTGCTTCTAGTTTTTCCTACAAGTGGAAACATCCTCTCCAAGTCCACTCTAGCCTCGCAGTATTCTGTAAGTTTCCATAAGTTCCCCCTCATCCTTCTAAACTCCGAGTACAGACCCAGGGCGGGATTCTCCCCTACCCGGCAGGGCGGGCGGTCCTGGCTCCGAGGAGTGGCGTGAATCACTCCGGCGTCGGGCCGCCCAGAAGGTGCGGAATCCTCCGCACCTTCAGGGGCTAGGCTGCCGCCGGTGGGGTTGGCGGTGCGCCAACCGACGCCGAAGGGCCTCTGCCGGCCAGCGTGAGTTGGCGCATGCGCGGGAGCGCTGGCGTCATCCCAGCGCATGAGCAGGGGGATTCGTCTCCGCACCGGCCGTGGCGGGGGTCCACAGCAGCCGGTGCGGAGAGAAAGAGTGCCCCCACGGCACAGGCCCGCCCGTGGATCGGTGGGCCCCGATCACGGGCCAGTCCACCGTGGGAGCACCCCCTGGGGCCAGATCCCCCCCCGCGCCCCCCGGAGGCCACCCGCAGAGCCAGGTCCCGCCGGTAAGAACCTGGTCTAATTTACGTCGGCGAGACCAGCCTAAAACGGGCGGCTGCTCGGCCCATTGCGGGCCAGAGAATCGGCGGGGGGGCCGCTCCTAGCGGCCGCCGACCGGCGCCCGTGAATTCGGCAGCCGGCAGGGGCAGGATTCACGCCACCCCCCGGCGATTCTCCGGCCTGGCGGGGGGTAGGAGAATCCCACCCCCAGAGTCTTCAACCATTCCTCATACGACAAGCTCTTCATTCCAGGGATCATTCTTGTGAACCTCCTCTGGGCCCTTTCCAAGGCCAGCACATCCTTCCTTAGATACGGGATCCAAAACTGCTCACAATACTCCAAATGGGGTTTGACCAGAGCCTTCTATAGCCTCAGAAGTACAACCCTGGTCTTGTATTCTAGCCTTCTCGACATGAATACTAACATTGCATTTGCCTTCCTAACTGCCGACTGAACCTGCATATTAACCTGAAGAGCATCGTGAACAAGGAAGATAGAGTTTGTTATTTTTCCTACCTTTTAATGCTTTTCTTTTTTGAAGTACTGGGACGGCATGATGGCACAGTGGTTAGCACTGCTGCCTCATAGAGTTTGTTAATGGGGGTTTTGACATATGTAGCACTGACCATTACTCTTTATTCTAGTTTCAGATTCTATAATTAGCAAGAAGTGCAGGTTAAATGCAGAGATCAACAGGATGAGTGTGCAAAACTGAGCGCAATTGTTTTCCATTTCCTGTGAGAAAAGCTAAAGGTCTTGAAAATGATTGGTGCAGTAAGCAATTATACCGAAAAAAGACATTGAGTGCTCCATGGGAGAAATGTATATATTTGTGTGGCCCTGTCCATTTTTTCTCTTCCCAGAAACTCCTGATTACTCTTTAGTTGGTTCACACAGGCACGCACAAAAGCAAAATTAAAATACTACTACTACTAATAATAATAATCAGTTATTGTCACAAGTAGGCTTCAATTACGTTACTGTGAAAAGCCCCTAGTCGCCACATTCCGGCATCTGTTTGGGGATACTGCGGTTGTATCACAAAAGCACGTTACGTTAAAACACAGAAAAATGGCTTTAATTCTATCGCTGACAATTAGCTGATGATTGGACACATATTTGGATAAGGAGCTGATTTGTGTTCTACATTTATAAAAGCTGTACTTTGAAAAAAACAGAAAGCTGTACTAGCTATTAAATGATTATGTCTGCTGCTATTGATTTGGTTTTAAGAAACCTTTCGCATATTGCTTACTAAGCAACAAAAGCTATTTCAGACCTGAGCTGAGCTGTTTATAAGTGCTCGTGTGCTCATAAATCCCAAAATAAGATGGGGCTGTTCAATGCTTTCTTTTTTAAACAAACATTTTCACTAAATGTTTATTTCAAACCTCTCGATTGTCCCTTATGCTTTTCAAATTTGAAAGTTTTCAATCACACAAATCCAGGATTTTTGAAATACTCTAAATTCACAGCAATTTAGTAACTCCCATTGACTAAATCTGGTACTCGAATAACAGCCTTTGGAATTACGATAATAATAATAAAGGGAGTAATTGAATCCACCGTGGTTTGGTTGGGTCGTTCTGCATTGGAACTATGTACTCTAATCCTGTTCTAAATTTTTTCTACCCTTTAATGCTTTTTGGGTTTTTTTTTGAAGTACTGGGACAGCACGATGGCACAGTGGTTAGCACTGCTGCCTCATAGCGCCAGGGATCGATTACGACCTTGAGTGACTGTGTGGAGTTTGCACTCTCTCCTCGTGTCTATGTGGGTTTCCTCCGGGTGTTCTGGTTTCCTCCCACAGTCTAAAGATGTGCAGGCTAGGTGGATTGGCCATGCTAAATTTCCCCGTGTGCCCAAAAGGTTGGGTGGGGATACAGGGCTAGAGTGGGGATTGGGCCTTGGTAGTGTGCTCTTTCGAAGTGTCGGTATGGACCTGATGGGCTCAATAACCTCGTTATGCACTGTAGGGATTCTATGATGATTCTACGATACTGCATTCCCACCCCGAAGGTTTTGTGCGGGATATTACAGAAGCCTTCAGTGTATATCAGCCATGATACCCAATTGTACCCTCCTCTTGCCATGATGGGCTTGGCTGAAGGGCAACAGCAAAGCCTGCAAGAGGAGGAAGACTGATGCGCAGGAGCTAGCAACAGTATTGCAGTTAAAATGCCAGGGACGCAATTGCATAAATATCTCAGGCAAGTCCCTTCCCTGAAATCTGCAACTGGGCAATATTATTTTCTAACTGGCATAAATATAACCAAGGAAATGTTATTTGCATACTTGTATATTAATTACCTTTACACATCTGACTCTTTCTTCTCCACACAAAGAATTACAGGCAGCAAGATTCAGTGTGAAGAATCGTTTTTATTGTACCAAATACTCTACAATTAATGCATACAGGTGAATTGTTGAAAAAGCCATGAATCTCTGCAGTTTGCTAATTTTTCCTGCTAGTATTAAGTTCCCCCCAACTTGATCCATAGTAGTGAATGATTCCACACCAGGCTGATGAGCTACATGGAACATATGCAGCCCACTATTTGTATTGTGCAATGATTTCTGGTCAACTTAGGCCAATGTCAGTGTCACTGCAGCATCACTGGGCTTCCTATTTTCATAGTATGATCACATTAGTGGGCAGCACGGTAGCATAGTGGTTAGCACAGTTGCTTCACAGCTCCAGGGTCCCAGGTTCGATTCCCGGCTGGGTCACTTTTTGTGTGGAGTCTGCACATTCTCCCCATGTCTGGGTGCTCCAGTTTCCTCCCACAGTCCAAAGATGTGCGGGTTAGGTGGATTGGCCATGCTAAATAGCCCTTAATGTCCAAAAAAGTTGTGAGGGCTACTGGGTTACGGGGATAGGGTAGATACGTGGGCTTGAGTAGGGGGCTCTTTGTAAGGGCCGGTGCAGACTTGATGGGCTGAATGGCCTCCTTCTGCACTGTAAATTCTATGATAACTGCATCTTGTGAACGACTGGAAGATTGGTCAGAACTACCAGTGACTTGAGTGCCACTGTGCCCTCACTGCATTGCATTTCCTTCTCCCTAAAGCTAACTGATCAATCTGAGTGGAGTAGGCTGGTCTCCGAGAGGAGGCCAAGTATTCGTTTAAATTCAAAGTTCAGTGAATGCTTTGTGTGCTTTCAATCCCAAAACCTCTGTCATAGGAGCACTCATGAGAGATCTTCCGAACATGCCCATGAAGGATACTATTGCAGTCTGCGGTCCACATTTAAGGTTTTGTTGTATTGTTAATGAAGAGTGCAGTGCACACAGTTTCTCCTTCATGACAGCACATATGTGGATGTTCGATTCCTCCCCATGATCCAGTCCACAACATGTGGGGGCCAAATAACTGTGCTACACTCTCAAGTTGCTGCAATTAAGTTTCAGTTTCTCTGCACAGTCACAACAGTCTATATCCTCATTCAAGTCATCACTGGAGCGACTTCCAAGCAGTGCTCTGTGTTTACGCTCTGCTCCTTTATCACTACATATATTTCCTTTTCTTCCTGCATCTTCCCTGCTAATCGCTGTAAGGTTTATTTTGTTCATACAATGTGAGTGTCGCTGGCCAGGCCAGCATTTGCTGCCCATACCTAAATTGCCTTTGAAAAGGTGGTGGTAAGCCACCTTCTTGAAAGCCTGCGAGTCCATGTGATGTAGGTACACCCGCAGAACTGGGAGGAAGGGAATCCAGTTTTTTGACCCAGTGAAGATGAAGGAGATGATGTAGGGTTGCCAAACCCCCAGGATTGACCTGGAGTGTCCAGTAATGGAAGATCAATCTCCAGGTGCAACCCTGGAGAAACATCATTGGGACATTAAAGATTTTTGTTTTTGGGTAATTTTATTTGAACATTTCTCTTTACCAGATAGATGGACACACTTCCAAAGCATTCCAATCTTATACACCTGATAACCGTAACAATTATTGTTCGAGCTGCACTCATCCAGGCAAGTGGAGAATATTGAAAATGTGGAAAAAAAGGCCGTTTGCCTGACTGTCTGCCATCAGTGGGAAGGGCCGGAAAATTCTATATTTGTAGGCAAGTTATAATTTAAACCACAGACCAGAATATTTCATCTTATTTATTTTAGTTCAACCTAAAAATAAACCGTTCTTCACAGGTATATGTTACACTGTCCTTGAAGTTGGCATTCAATTTTTCCGAATCAGTCTAAATTGATTCATAGCTCCCGAGGGTTTTACTTAAATCTGTTCTTTTCCTTTCTCAGCCTGATAACTTCTAATGCCATAACTGTCCATCGCGGTCCATCATGGTGAGAGTATTACTGGAGATCCCCTGCCTGGCGCAAGTCTTCCAGCCTCATTTTAACTCCTCACGATTTTTATTTTTTTCAATTTGAGCACAAGCTCCCACCTGCATTCCAGCATGGTGAATCATAGACATTTTCAACTGTAACTATACTCCCTCTTCTGGACCCCTGGCAGACTAACTTTATCTGTGAGTTTTCAAAGATACCTTAGAAATCCTTTCCCTCTCAAAGTCCATTTCCATGACAACGTGAATTACATGAGCATTGTGTCCAGCGAGACATACTGATCAACTATCATTAAGACACAAATTCTCTTTTAACTTCAAATTAAATGAACAGTTTGAAACACAACTGTTTACAAGCCAACATTTTAGACCACTTCTGGGACTTTGGAGACTCTCAGTCTGAACACTGTTGGAACGAAACGCTGCCATTGTCTCCAAGTGTGAACACTTTGCACCTTCTTCCCAGTAAAACAATGTCCTTTTTATGTCTAACAATCAAACCACTCAGGCTTGCTGTCAGACAGACTTCAGAACAGGTCTTATAATCTTTCATTTTACTTAAAGGCACACTTCCAAAGCATTCCAATCTTATACACCTGATAACCGTAACAATTATTGTTCGAGCTGCACTCATCCAGGCAAGTGGAGAGTATTCCATCACACTCCTGACTTATGCTTTATAGACAGTGGAAGTGAGCTTGGGGGAAATCAGGAGGTGCATTACTTACTGCAGAATTCCCAATCTGTGATCCGCTTCTGTAGCCACAGTATTTATATGGCGGTCCAGTTCAGTTTCTGGTTAATGTTAAACCCCCTGGATGTGGATGGTGGATAATCTTGTGATGATAATGCCATTGAAAGTCAAGAGAAGGTGGTTATATTCTGCCCTGTTGCAGGTGGTCATTGCCTGGCATGTGTATGGTGCAAATTATACATGCCACTGATCGGCAAAAGCCTAAATATTGTCCGGGTCTTCTGCATGTGGGCATGGACTGTCTCAGTACCTGAGAAATCGCAAATGAACACAGTGCAATCATTAGCAAAAATTCCCACTGACTTTATGGGCAACATTTAATGGGTGGCGATGTTTTCTACCATGTCACTGAAAAAGTCAGCAATTCTCTGGTCCCGGTAGCGCTACTGGGAGCGGTTGCCATTGCTCAGACTGCATCGAGTGCCAGCAAAGAACAGCCAGGAGCCGGATATAAGGTAAGCTGGTGGGAGGGGTTTCCATGAATGGGCTGAGGTCGGGACGGACAGGTTGGCAGCATGAAAGTCACCCGCAGAATTCTACGGGCCGTCTCCGCTTGCAAAGCCACACATCGATGTCCATTTAATTCCGATGTTGGAGGGAGGGTCATTGATCAAGCAGCTGAAGGTGGTTGGGCCTAAGACACTACCCTGAGGAACTCCTGTAGTGATATCCTGGGGATGAGATGTCGCGGGACTGGCCTCCTTCCTAGACATCTTCATTTGTGCTTGGCATGATTCCATGATATGCTGTTTTTCAAGGTGATCAAGAGTAGACCGATTAAGTCGTCATTGGACTGATTGGGTTTGTTCTGTTTTTATGGACTGGTCATATTAGGGCAATTTTCCACGTTATTCTGCATGTATCAGTGTTGTGGTTCAAAGTAAGTCCTGGAGTACAACTCTTAAGCACTACAGCAGGTATGTTGTCAGGACCTCTAGCCTTTTCTGTGTACAGTGCAGTCAGTACATCAAAAGGAGTAAATTGAGCTGTCTGGAGACTGGCATCTGTGATGCCGAAGACCTCAGGAGGAGACCGAGATGGTTGCAAAATATTAACCATGTTTTTTGTACTGACAAGTTGGCATCATTGAAGATGGGGATGTTTGTGGAGGCTCCTCCTGCTAGTTGTTTAATTGTCCACCACCATTCATGACTGGTTGTGGCAGGACTGCAGAACTTTGATCTGATCTATTGTTTCACAAATAGCATCCACTGTTTTTTAAAATTCATTTATGGGATGTAGGCATTGCTGTTTAGGCCAGCATTGGGCAGCACGGTAGCATGGTGGTTAGCACAATTGCTTCACAGCTCCAGGGTCCCAGGTTCGATTCCCCGCTGGGTCACTGTCTGTGCGGAGTCTGCACGTTCTCCCCGTGTGTGCGTGCATTTCCTCCGGGTGCTCCGGTTTCCTCCCACAGTCCAAAGAGTGCAGGTTAGGTGGATTGGCCAAGCTAAATTGCCCTTAGTGTCCAAAATTGCCCTTAGTGCTGGGTGTGGTTACTGGGTTATGGGGATAGGGTGGAGGTGTTGACCTTGGGTAAGGTGCTCTTTCCAAGAGCCGATGCAGACTCGATGGGCCGAATGGCCTCCTTCTGCACTGTAAATTCTATCTATGTTATTGCCCCTACCTAGTTGCCCTTCAGAAAGTGGTGGTGAGTTGTCTTCTTGAACCGCTGCAGTCCTGAGGTGTAGGTACACCCACTGTGCTGTGAGGGAGGGAATTCCAGGATTTTGCCCCAGTGATAGTGAAGGAATGATGATATATTTCCAAGTCAGGGTGGTGAGTGACATGGAGGGGAACCTTCAGGTGGTGAGTTTCCCAGGAGTTAGTTTTGTGTCCTTGCTACTTGGTCAACTTATTAGAAGGTGGCCAGCATTTGTGGAATGGCATTTTAGGAAGTATGCTATCAGAAGAGGAAATGGAGAGAGAAGGCTGATGGGTGTATAGGAAGAAAAAAAACAATGCAGCAGTTAACTCAAACAACACAAGCCTTGCACTTTGGGAAAAGTGAATGGAAAAACTTGAAAGTACACTCCTGTGTAATGAAATCTACCGTCCAAAAATAGATTCGTAATTGATAATTTGTGTTTTTTAAAGCTTTGAACATGTGTCCTAACTTTTGTTTTAAGTTACTGTTTTGGTGAATTTCTACGTGCTTAATGTTGAAAAATGAAACGCTTCAGTGTCCAATGAGCCAACATCAAACACTCGTAGTTCACATATAGCATGGGCCTGAAGAACAAGGTTCCATTTACCATAACAAATCCTAACTTCTCCCTCTTTCCAACTCAGTTTACCGCCCCTTAATACTGCACAACCTTTCCTTCTTTCAAAGCAGCAGCCTCTTTGCCATTTCAGAATAAGATGACCAATTATAAAGGTAGTTTAGGGAATGGAATTTAACCTGGTAGAAACTAGGTTTTGTAGTTGCCAAGCTTGTTTCCCACTAATGACCTTCTTTACCTTTTCTGGCCTACATGTGATTCCAGACCCACAGCAATGTCATTGACTCTTTAATGTCCTCTGAATGGCCTAGCAAGATATGCAGTTGCATCAAACCACTAGAAAGTCAATAAAGAATGAAAACGGGCAGTCTACTTAGTGATTGATTTAGGTACCTGAAACGATAATGGCAACCCCAGCCCTGTGAACGCTGCAAAGTCCTCTTCAGGACCATCTGGGGGCTTGTGCCAAGATTGGGAGAGCAGTCACAGGCGAGTCGAGTAACAGTCTGACATAGTCATGCTTACGAATCATTCCTACCAGATAATGCCCTAGACATCACCATCACGGGCCTCTGCCGTGGGGGCACTCTTTCCCTCCGCGCCGGCCTCCATAAAGCTCCGCCATGGCCGGCACAGAGAAGAAACCCCCTGCGCATGCGCAGGGATCACGTCAGCGGTTCTGGGAACACGCTGGCGCTCCTGCGCATACGCCTACTCGCGCCAGCCGGCGGAGGCCCTTCGCGCCAGTCGGCGCAGCACCAATCACTCCAGCGCTGGCCTAGCCCCCGAAGGTATGGCGGATTCCGCACCTTCCGGACGGCCCGACGCCGGAGTGGTTCACGCCACTCTTTGGCGCCGGTACGACTCGCCCGTCGGATACCGGAGAATCCCGGCGACCTGATCTATAAACATTCGTTCCCTCCACCAATGATGCACGCTGGCATCTATAAGATGCACTGCAAAAAGTCCCCAAGCCTCCTTAGAAAGAACCTTCAAACCCATGACTGCCACCATCTGGAAGTACAAGTGCAGCAGATACCGGGGGGGGGGGGGGGATTCTCCGCGAACCGGCAGGGCTGGTCACTCCGGTACCGAGGAGTGGCGTGAACCACTCCGACGTCGGGCCGCCCCAAAGGTGCGGAATCCTCTGCACCTTCAGGAGCTAGGCCGGCACCGGAGTGTTTGGCGCTGCGCCAGCCGGTGCTGAAGGGCTTGGCGCCACGCCAACCAGCGCCGAAGGGCCTCCGCTGGCCGCTGTGAGTTGGCGCATGCACGGGAGCGCCAGCATGTGCATCCCAGCGCATGCGCAGGGGGCTTCTTCTCCGCACCGGCCATGGCGGAGGTTGGCAGCAGCTGGTGCGGAGGGAAAGAGTGCCTCCACAGCACAGGCCCGCCCGCAGATCGGTGGGCCCCGATCGCGGGCCAGGCCACTGTGGGGGCACCCCCCCAGAGCCAGATCCCCCCGCGCCCCTCCGAGCATTCTGCAGGCTGCCCGTGGAGCCTGGTCCCACCGGTAAGGACCTGTTGTGATTTACGCTGGCGGGACCCGCCAAAAACAGGCGGCCACTCGCCCCATTGTGGGCTGGAGAATCACCAGGGGGGGACGCTGCCAGCAGCCTCTGACCGGCACGCCATGATTCCCGCCCCCGCCAAAACCCCAGCATTGGAGAATTTGGCAGCCGGCGTGGATGGGATTCATGCCGCCCCCCCCGGCGATTCTCCGACCCGGCGGGGTGTCGGAGAATCCCACCTATGGAAACATCACCATCAATCAAGTTCCCTTCCAAGTCACACACCATCCTGACTTGAAAATAGAATAAGAATAATTTTTATTATTGTCGCAAGTAGACTTTCATTAACACTGCAATGAAGTTACTGTGGAAATCCCCTAGTCGCCACCTACCGGCGCCTGTTCGGGTACACGGAGGGAGAATTCAGAATGTCCAATTCACCTAACAAGCAGTCTTTCGGGACTGGTGGGAAGAAACTGGAGGAGCCGGAGGAAACCGACACAGACGGGGAGAATGTGCAGACTCCGCACAGGCAGTGACCCAAGCGGGAATCGAAGATGGGACACTGGCACTGTGAAGCAACAGTGCTAACCACTGTGCTGCCATGTTGCCCATATATCACCGTCCCTTCACTGAAACCAGGTCAAAATCTTGGAACTCCTCCCTAATAGCACTGTGGATATACCTACACCTCAGGGACTGCAGCTTACTGCCAGATTCTCAAGGAAAATTAGGAATGGGCCTAGCCAGCAACGCCCGTATCCCATGAATAAATAAAAATACCTTTAGTGTTGGGATGGATTTATATTTAGGTACTGGAAGTGCAAGGATAATAATTTTATCTACCCTTTGTACCATCCAAATTCTAACAGTACATATATCTGAGTAGTAACTTGTAAACTGACATATACTGCTGTGAAGAATAATCAAACAAAATACCCCAAAGTATTAAAGGGGCCTCCAAATGCCTCATAAGATCCACGTGCAAAAATTCACCAAATGACCATATAAGCCAGTCTACATATGTAAATGTCGACAAACACAGAGCATCTAAAATTAATGACCAAGCTGGGGTACAGTTGCTTTAAATTAAGAGCAGATAAAGTCATGGAAAGACAAACTATAATTCTCAATCATATCCTCATTGCGTTCAGCTTTGCTTCAATACTACTTGCATACTTGGTTCTTGTTATTGTACAGTCTCTTTCCATTTTATTTTCCTTAGGATGTTGCTCTCGTTTTATGCCATTAGATCATCCTAATTATATCTGGACTTGGCAGCACCATCCTGCACTCACTGCTCTACAAACCAAATAGTATTAAGATTTGTGGTACAGAAAAATGAAAGTCACTCTGTCAAACAGGTAAAATTGAAGTGAAAGATGCACTTTGCTTGTTTTTTTTGTCAATCTCTCTTTTTATATTTTGTTTTTCCTTGCTCAGACTTTTCCAGTCCCACTTGGTAATAGTATTTCATGATCTACCACTCTTGTGGTCTTGTGGCGCAATGGGTAGCGTCCCTGCCCCTGAGCTAGAATCTCTAGGTTTGCGTCCCACCCAAAGACTTGATGGACAAGGAAGGTGCGTTCATAACGTGGCCAAACAGGTCTCGTGTCAACCTTCCAACAAGCCAATGGCTGCTGGTGAGAGCGGGAGAGACTGCTGGTCTTGATGTGGAGTGGTGTTCCTCCAGCTCTGGCGACAGGCTAGCAACCTGTTCCAGGAATAACTATTTATGGAAACAGACAGAAGTCTGCCTTAGGGAACCACTAGACGCGGGAAGCGAATTGGAATTGGACCACCTCTTTGTACTACCAATAACACTGACATATTTACAGTTCTTGAAAGTCTGCACTTGCTGTGGCAAGAAGGAAGAGCAATGGCAGTGTCACACAGATTGGAGGCACATAATGCTGAGTGGGTTCAATCTGTTATTGTTCCACCCTTTTCATTCCTCAGATTTTCTGGTTTCAGTGGAATGTGCTATTTACGACTCAAACCCTTCACATATGCAAATAGGTTGGAAAGCTTATGGAGTCTGAACCAAACCTCCAAAGTTTCAGGAAGATCCAGTAACTTTTTGTTTCAAGTAGACAAAGTTTGAGATCACAGGCACTTCTTAAGAAAATAAAGCCGCAAAATTCCATGATTTAAAAAAAGAAAATAGGGCGTGATCTACCCAAATGGGGACAGAGTCTCGTAGCATGCCCGCTTAGCTGGGTGGTTTGCCTGGGTACAGAACACTGAACAACACCCCGCTATCTAACGCCCATCAGGGTAGATCGGGAAGTTCAGCAGGGAACGCGTGGCCAAGGCCGCACTTAGCCCTATTCCCTGCACTGAGGAGCTCCGCTAACAGTTAGATTTCGAGTGGCTTGGCAAGCTGGGTAGATCCTGGAAGTGGGATCTACTGGCTGCACCGCACTGCCTTTTGGGTGCAATGAGACTGGTAGATCCCGCCCATAAATTTTATTATAAGGTCAGAAAAATAAAACAATTTCAAATATCCAACTTATACTCTAACATTCAGAATTAACATTGAGGTATGCATGACTTTTTTTTTAATTTAGAGAACCCAAATCATTTTTTCCAATTTAAGAGGCAATTTAGCATGGGCAATCCACCTACCCGGCACATCTTTGGGTTGTGGGTGCGAAACCCACGTAAACACAGGGAGAATGTGCAAACTCCTCACGGACAGTGACCCAGAGCCGGGATCGAGCCAGGGACCTCGGCACCGTGAGGTAGCAGTGCTAACCACTGCGCCACCATGTTGCCCTGAGGTAAGCGTGAATTAATAGGCAAACTGTGGTTGAAAATACCATACTGCTCAATAAATGGCAGATGCGACCAAGACAGATCCCACAGATGTCTCAGCAATCACTCAGATGTCAGTATCCACTGTAAGTTACAGAATCTTTTAATACTAAGAGATTTCTAGCCTTCACCTCTGAAGTTTTAGCCTCTGAATTCCTTCAAAATGCACTCTGACTCGGACTGCCTGAATGACTGTTCACCACCGAGGTTTCAATAATTTCTCGAGACTTCCTGTAGTTTCACGACAGCACCAACTCATAGGCACAATTTGGCTCTTCAGCAACACTAACCACTGCTCCAAAGAAGTACCTTTGCCCCACAGCAGAGTCACCAACCTTTTGTTGTCTTTGCACTCTAAAGGGTTGAGCCCTCATTACTTGGAGCCTGCCAACTGCAGCACTTTTACTACTTGGAGCCTTTTTCTTTGCTCCTTTCTCCAGTGCTTTCTCTCCCCAGTGGTTCATACCGATGCTCTCCTCCCGGCGGCACCTTCCATGGTCCCCTCTCTTTCTCTCTCGGACTTCTCCCCTCTCTCGGGGTTCCAGATGCTGATGCAGTTCATACAGGAGGGCTTCGCCAAGCAGAAACAGGAATGCTTGGACCCGATTAAGGAATCAATTGCTGGAACTTAGACTGGATACTCAAGATCGGGCGATCCAGAAAGTGGAGAGGGCACCGACTGAGCAGGAGGAACACCAAACAGCAGTGGATTTGGAGGTGGGGATGCTGAGAGACCAGCAGAAAAGGCTCCTGGAGAAGGTGGAGGACCTAGAGAATAGGTCCTGCCGGCAGAGCTTGAGAATCGTTGGTCTCCCGGAGGGGTCTGAAGGAGCGGATGCTAGGGTATACATAGCAGGCATGTTCAAGAAGTTACTGGGGGAAGGGATGTTCTCCCGACCCTTGAAGGTGGACAAGGCTCACAGAGCGCTCGCAAGGAAGCCATGTATGGGGGACCCCCCTGAGGGCAATGGTGGTGAGATTCCACAGATACCTGAACAAGGAGTGTATTTTACAGTGGGCCAGGCAGACTCGGAGCTGTAAATGGGAGAACAGCATCCTGCGTATATATCAGGACCTGAGCGCGGACGTGGCCAGGAGAAGTGCAGGGTTCAACCAGATAAAGTCGACCCTTTTTAACAAGAAGGTGAAGTTTGGACTGCTGTATCCGGCCGGTCTTTGGGTCACTTATGAGGAGCAATATTTTTACTCTGAGTCGCCCGAGGAAGCGATGGACGACGCTAGAAGGAAATGGCTAGTCGCGGACTGAGGCCGTTGAACATTGCTGCAGCGCTCATATTAAAAAGGTTTCTTGTTTTTGGAAGTTATTTGTAATGCCTTCTGTATTGATTTGGGGCCTGTTGCAGAGCTGTGCGAGTTAAAGTTTGCATTTGCACTGATGGGGGCTGGAGGTGTGAATGTTAGATGTTGCGTGTTCTGTTTGATTTTCTTTGTGTTTCTTTCGGGTAATTGGGTGGGGATTGTTTTTCTTTTGCACAAGTGTGTCCGAGCCCCGGGGGGGGGGGGCGGGGGGGAGGTGGGAAAATGTCTGGCGCCATGGGCGGGGGTCACCAGGCTAGCTGGGCAGGCTAGCTCACGGAAGTGCAGTGGGGGGGGGGGGGGTTGAGCAGATGTTATGCTTGTTGAAGGGGGGTGGTTTGCATAGTGTTGTTACTGGGGGGGGGGGGGGGGGAACGTTCTGCTGACGAGGGAGGGTCTTTAGCTATGGGACAAAAAGGAGGTTGGGGACAGAGGCTGCCTGGGGGCGTTGCCTGCGGATGCGTGGGGTGCAGGCTGCAGACTGGCCCATAAAAGGTGATGGCTGATCGGCGGAGGGGGGGGGGCCACATGGAATGTGAGAGGGCTAAATGGGCCGGTTAAGAGGGCACGCGTGTTCGTGCATTTGAGGGGATTGAAGGCGGACATGGTAATGTTACAGGAGACTCACCTTAGAGTAACTGATCAGATTAGATTAAAAGAGGGATGGGTCGGACAGGTTTTTCACTCAGGGCTGGACTCTAAGACTAGATTAACAAGCGAGTGTCATTCGAGGCAGGAAGAATAGTTGTAGATGTGGGAGGCCGTTACATTATGGTTAGTGGGAAGCTAGAAGGGCTACACCTGTGGTACTCGTAAATATGTATGCGCCAAATTGGGAAGATGTGGAGTTCATAAGGAGTAACCTGTAACTAGTGGCGTCCCTCAAGGATCAGTGTTGGGCCCGCAGTTGTTCACAATTTACATAGATGATTTGGAGTTGGGGACCAAGTGTAATGTGGCAAAGTTTGCAGACGACACTAAGATGAGTGGTAAAGCAAAAAGTGAAGAGGGTACCGGAAGTCTGCAGAAGGATTTGGATAGGTTAGGTGAATGGACTAGGGTCTGGCAGATGGAATTCAATGTTGCCAAGTGTGAGGCTATCCATTTTGGGAGGAATAACAGCAGAATGGATTATTATTTAAACGGTAAGATGTTAAAACATGCTGCTGTGCAGAGGGACCTGGGTGTACTGGTGCACGAGTCGCAAAAAGTTGGTGTGCAGGTGCAACAGGTGATTAAGAAGGCTAATCGAGTTTTGTCTTTCATTGCTAGAGGGATGGAGTTCAAGACTAGGGAGGTTATGCTGCAATTGTATAAGGTGTTGGTGAGGCCACATCTGGAGTATTGTGTTCAGTTTTGGTCTCCTTACCTGAGAAAGGACATATTGGCACTGGAGGGAGTGCAGAGGAGATTCATTAGGTTGATCCCAGAGTTGAGGGGATTAGATTATGACGAGAGGTTGAGTAGACTGGGACTGTACTCATTGGAGTTAGAAGGATGCGGGGGGGGATCTTATTGAAACATATAAAATTATGAAGGGAATAGATAGGATAGATGCGGGTAGGTTGTTTCCACTGGTCGGGGAAAGCAGAACTAGGGGGCATAGCCTCAAAATAAGGGGAAGTAGATTTAGGACCGAGTTTAGGAGGAACTTCTTCACCCAAAGGGTTGTGAATCTCTGGAATTCTTTGCCCAGTGAAGCAGTTGAGGCTCCTTCTTTAAATGTTTTTAAGAAAAAGATAGATACCTTTCTAAAGAATAAAGGGATTCGGGGATATGGTGTACGGGCCGGAGAGTGGAGCTGAGTCCACAAAGATCAGCCATGATCTCATTGAATGGCGGAGCAGGCTCGAGGGGCCAGATGGCCTACTGCTGTTCCTAGTTCTTATGTTCTTATTATTATGGTTGGGGAAGATCCCGGACCTGGATTCGCACAAGTTGGTCATGGGGGGGTGGGTGGACTTTATCACAGTTAGTGACCCAGGGCTAGACCGAACGAGCTCAAGCACAGACAGGGTGCCAGCACTGGCAAAGGAGCTAAAGGGGTTTATGGAGCAGATGGGAGGGGGGTGGACCCATGGAGATTTGGGCGGCCGAGAGTGAAGGAGTTCTCCTTCTACTCACATGTGCATTAAGTGTACTCCCGGATGGACTTTTTTATCCTGAATAGGGCTTTACTGACGGGGGTAGTGGACACTGGGTATTCAGCGATCACGGTCTCAGATCATGCCCCGCACTGGGTTGATCTACAGGTGAGCAAGGAGGGTGGCCAACGCCCACGCTGGAGACTGGATGTTGGACTTTTAGCAGATGAGGTGGTGTGTGGGTGGCTGAGGAAATATATCCAGAACTATCTGGAATTTAATGATACGGGGAAAGTCTTGGCTGCAATGGTCTAGGAGGCGCTGAAGGCGGCGGTTAGAGGGGAGTTGATCTTGCTACGGGCCCACAGGGAGAAGGTAAACAGAGCAGAAACAGACCTATTGATAAGAGAAATACTACAGGTCGGCAGGAGTTATGCGGAGACCCCAGAGGCAGGGCTTTTAAGGGAACGACCGAGGCTACAGGCGGAGTTTGGCTTGTTAACTACAGGGAAGGCGGTGGAGTAGCTGAGGAAGGCGAGGGGGGCGATTTATGAATATGGATAGAAGGCCACCAGAATGCTTGTGGAGCAGCTCAGAAAGAGGGAGGCAGCTAGGGAGATTGGGAAAGTAAGGGACGGGGATGGGAACCTGGTTGGAAATTCAGCAGGAGTTAATAAGGCGTTCAAGGAGTTTTACAGCAGGCTGTAGGAGTCGGAACCTCCAGCTGGGTCGGAGGGGATGAGGCAATTCTTAGGGGGGCTGAGGTTCCCGAAGGTGGACGAGGGGTTGGTAGAAGGGCTGGGGGCCCCGATCGGGTTGGAGGAAATAGCAGATGGGCTGAAGGCCATGCAGTCGGGTAAAGCCCCGGGGCTGGACGGGTACCCAGTGGAGTTTTATAAAAATGTCTTTGGGATGCTGGGGTCACTGCTGATGAGGACATTTAATGAGGCAAGAGAGAGAGGGGTGCTTCCCCCGACAAGGTTCCTTGATTCCGAGTAAGGTCCACCTCTCCGCAATTAATGAGGCAGGCACTTCCTTAAGGAGGCAATGAATTTCTCCAGCCTCCATTAAATTCCACCCAAAGGGTGCAATTTTCAAGTGGCCTGTGACACAGGCATAAGGGTGGTGGAGCAGCCATTCCACTTGTTTGCTCGTGCCACTGCAAGACCTGAGCCACTTTGAAATGCAGGCCTCATTAATGTGCTGCAGCTCATGGATACTGAGAGAGCAGGAAATTGATTGCATTTATACTGAGCCAGTCGAGAGACCAGGCTGCGGCGAGAGGAGTCAGCAATCCTGAATGGGCCTCATCAGGTTGGATATTTTGTTAAGGTCTAGGAACAGAAACATTTCACAATGAAGAAACTCAAAATGAGCCAAGCGATCCAGAACAGCTAAAAATACTTGTTTCTAAGCAGCTAATCCAAAGTTCCATTTGGCTATACAAACGTACATTAGGAACCTACCAAAACATATTATGACGGTATAGAGCCCTTAGAGAGTAGATAGCTCTGCTCACTAATATTTTCTCTAAAATTGTTAGTTACTTAGATGTTTTATTGGTGAGAAATTATTTAGTCCTTCAGCTAGGCACTGTTTAATAGGTATCCTTTGAATAGATTGTATTTTGAAATTTGGTAATAAGGTGAACCATAATAAATACATTCATTTTGGATAGCCATGAGGCATTTTGGGATCATAAATAATATGTACCTTTACCTAACATTTCAGAACACTGGGAACAGGCATGAGGTAAAATATTCAGATATCCCCACACCTCTGAAGTCGTCATTAGGTATCATGATTATTCTTATTTGCTTCTGTGTTTCTGAAGTTACTGTAAGTTGCAGTCTGTAAATCATTTGACTTTCCAATTGTACTCCTGGTACCAAATAATAAGACTCTATGGATATTGAGCTTTATAGTAGTTCTCAACCGCCCCTGTTTGGCTGTTCATAAATTAGTTATGAAAATGATTGACAGGGCGTCTATCAGGTCAGTGATTCATCATTATGGTGACCAGCAATCATAACATTACACAATTAACGAATAGATATGTCTAAGGAATCGCCCATGAAGGTGCTTGGGGATATGTAAATACATTATGACACTGGTGTTGCAAAGGTTACCCAGAGGAAGAAGCAGTAATGTCATTGCGTTCAATAGATTAAACGGCAGCCACATCATCTTAAAAGTACCATTCACAGATGGAAAATGGACATGTTGATTATGCTCAACAGTATTCAAATTTACATTTACATTTCAAAATGATCAATGAATGAAGATTATAATATTTCAAAAATGGCTACTGAGGTATGATTTTTAGATCGAGCTGTTCTCTGAGTATTTCTTAAACATAAAACATTGGACAGGTATATTATTAATAGGTCAATGTAGCATACCTTGGGTGTACATTAGTTTCCAAATTAAGTAATTCCTTTTTTTGCGATCAGCACAACATATAATTTGGAACAGAAGACCATATATTTTTTAAAAGTAAGGTTTTTGAAAAACGTCAACATACAAAGGGTTCCTCTCATTGAATTGTTTTGTACATAAATTCCTGTTCTTGTTAAGTTTGCATAAGTGACGTTAAGTTATAAAAATGAAACTTAAGAGACTTAACATAAAAAAAAGACATCTGTTCCCGAACTGTTAGCCCTGATCACTTTAAAAGAATAATATTCCTTAATTGTAATTATTGGTAGTAATCACTATTACTGCGATATGACCACAATCTACATACTGAAATATTTTTTAAGAAAGCATTTGTAATGGAGTATTATACAAGATAAACTGCCACAACAGGCATTTTTGATCCTGCCAGGCAGAGTAGATAATCACTATATAGTCTTTTCCCTTTCAGCTGACTGTTCCCAAAGCAATGTACACGATGGCGTTGGTGGTAGCAGCCTCACTACCATGCCTGCAGTCTCATCTGATTTACAGCAGAGTACAATTGGCTGGACTAGACCAATTGCTTTAAAAAAAATAGATTTTAAATCGTATCACCAGAGGAATGAGAGTACACACTTTTTTTAAGTCATGCGATTGCTTTAAAATGGAATCAGTAAGATGAATGAATCCTTTGGGTCTGCTTTATAATCACCAAGTTATTCCCACGATGAATGGCAATTAGTTGTGATCTTGATCACTGCAATTCAAGCAGAAAACTGCAGGAAAAATTTAAACATCTACTCAGCCTTGAGATTGTCAGTCTATGCAAAAAGTGATATTTTACACAGCAAATCTTATTAGTTGTAAAGCACATTAAACAGTTGTTTTAATACTACTTATGCAGCAGTTGGCCTATCACTGATTTTGTTTCATGTTTCAGAGACCAGATAGAAAAACATGTCTTTTTCCCCCTAACTTGCAGAGGTTATAAGTGCCACATTTTTAAACTCAACCTCAGAAACGTGACAAAGATGTCAATTCCCAAACTAGAGGCCAGGTGAACTCTTGAATAAAGAATTTTAAACAAAAACTATTTTAAAGGAGACAAGTGTCATTCAATTCTCAAATTAAAAAAACGTGATGGGTGGCACATTGGGCAGCGGTTAGCACTGCTGCCTCACGGCACTGAGGACCCGGGTTTGATCTCGGCCCCGTATCACTGTCCATGTGGAGTTTGCACATTCTCCCCGTGTCAGCGAGGGTCTCACCTCCACAACCCAAAAAGATGTGCAGGGTAGGTGGATTGGCCACGCTAAATTGCACCTTAATTGGAAAAAAAATTGGGTACTCTAAAAAATATAAAATAAATAAATAAAAGAACCGTGAATAGGCCTTACCACAAAACATACCTTTAATGGCTAAGTTTCTTCAATTTTCAGTATTTACAATAGAATACTCAAAGGCAAGTCTCGAGAAAATCAACGAGCAATTCGACAGACTGAATTACATTTAAAGCATTGCCAAGCTAACCAGTTTGAAGCATCTTGTATAATGGAGTTAACTAAATTGGAATGAGCCTTTGCTATCCAAACAGTAGAATGGAAACAGTAGATGGAGTAATAAACACAGTTCTCACTATGCATCACATCTGTGGCAAAATGCAACCTCATCAGTCTGCAGATAATGAAAAAAGTAGGGATACACATAGTACGTGAAAATAACACTGATAGTGACTTATGGCAATTCCCCCTGGGTTTAGATGCTAAAACACAGCAAGAGCAGCATAGTTTAATTTTAAGACCTTGCAATATGAAACGGTAGATCAATTTTTTAATGCATAGTGCAAAACTTACATGGAATGTGCGGTATCATTCTTATAACACCTAATGCATACTAATGGTCTGCTTTCTACTGTACTTCCGTTGCAGAATTACAAGCTAATTACTGTCAAAATGTTTTGATGCCAGCATAATCTTGGTTGTACCTAGATGCATCCATATCGCACTCTGTTAAGTCCCACTTCTTTTGATACTTCAATAATGGTGCATAACAGTTACTACGGGTAGAAAATAGAATCTCTACTTCCAGTGGCAGTTCAATAAAATCTTTTGCTTTACCAGATAATGAGCAAACGCGATGTACCTTGTGTTACATACAATCATTCAGCAACACCCGTGTCTCCTCAGATCACAAAGAGTTATGCTTCCTAGCACTGCAAGAGAAATACTAGCACCATATGCTTTCATTGTTTAATGACAACCCCACACTCTACAAAGGCTCACTAGCTTCTGCTGGCTGAATAGCTCCAGTCTGACTCAGACCCCCGGTGCAATCACATGGGAGAAATGTCTGAAGCATTCAGACGTGCCAGTGTTTTACTGTCTGGGGACATTTTTATCAGCTGAGGGAAAGATATGGCCCAATGCCAGCCTGATTTGAGCTATTGTTGTATCTGAATTAATGGCACGGTGTGCATGAGACTAGGAACCACTCTCTAGTAGACAGCCTGATGCTTGTATATGGAGGGTCGAAGGTGGGAGGGGGGGGATAAGAGAAGAGGACCATCATCTTATATTGCTTATGGGGGAAGAGAAAACATAAATGTTTATCTGGTTTTATTATTTACCCTGTTTTACAATATATTATTTTCTTTCTACTATATTTGCAAAGTGAAAATGTGGGCCGATGACCCATAGGACCCATTATCCCTCTTGAACAGGGTAGCTCAGGAAACAGTTGATAAGAACAGATTGCCAAATGGTTTTCTAGAGATGTTTCACACAGAAGACCAGCAAAAAAGGGAATTCAGTGGTGTTTTCTCTCACTCATGAATTTAGGGTCAGAATTATATTCCGTGATCATTTGCTCGTTGGTTAGAAAACTGCACCTCAGTTCCCTCAATGACAGAAGGCAATGGACCAAGAAGACTTCAAGCTAAAGTTTTGGTCTGTGTGGAGTTAGCTAGTCACAGATGGAATGACTATAATTGGTCTCAATTCCATGTCTGCGTGGGTTTCCTCCGGGTGTTCCAGCTTTCTCCCACAGTCCAAAGATGTGCAGGTTAGGTGGATTGGCCACGCTAAAATGCCCCTAGTGTTCAAAGATTAGGTGGGGTTACAGGGATAGGGTGGGGATTGGGTGTGTCTGTGTAGGGTGGTCTTGCGAATGGTTGGTGCAGCGTCGATTGGCCGAATTGCCTCCTTCTGCACTGTAGGGATTCTATTCTATTCTATTCAACTAAAAAATAAATAGGCCAGTTTGCCTTCCCATCTCCCTGCAGCAAAACCTTTGTGGGTGGGCCTGTGGGAGGTGGCGACGGCGCAAAAGAAAAACCTACTTGACCTTATGGTTACAAATATATCTGCAACAGATGCAACCAATTGTGAAAGTACAGTTAGGGGAGAGCATCACACAGCTCTTGTGGAAGTCCTAACTTTACCCTGAGGATACCCTGCATCATGGCACTTTCACTGTGCTAAATGGGATGGATTCAGAACAGGGCCAGCAGCTAGATATCCACGAGGCATTTGAGGCATTAGCATCAAACACAATCTGTAAACTCATGGCCTGGCATACTGCTTACTCGACCATTACCATCAAACCAAAAGACCAATTCTAGTTCAATAAGGGGTGTGGAAGAGCATACCAGAAAAAGCTCCAGGCACACCAAAAACCTAAATGAAAGTACAACACAGGACTAGGTGCATAGTAAATATCAGAAGTATTTAATAGGCAGAGCTAAGTGATCCCACTACCAACAAATCAGATCAAAACCCTGCAGGCTTGCTATATAAGGTGTTGAATGGCAGTGAACAATTAAACAGGAGGAGGAAGTTTCAAAAACATCCCAACCTTCCAAGCTTATGAAGCCCAGCCAAACACATCAGTGCAAAAGATAACATTGTAGCCTTTGTGACTGTCTTCAGCCAGGAGAGCCATGTGGTTGATCCATCTTGGCTTCCTCCTGATGCCCCCAGCATTACAGATGCTGGACATCAAACAACTCAATTTACTCCATGTGGTGTCAAAAAAGACTGAAGGTTACTGCAAAGGCAATGAGCCAGTACAACATCTCCGCTGTAGTGCTGAAGATTTGTTCTCCAGATCCAGCCACTCGCTTAGAGCTGTTCCAGTACAGCTACAACACTGGCATCTACCCCCAACTTGTCCTGTCCTGTCTACAAAATGCAGGACAAATTCAATTCAGTCAATCACTGCCAAATCCAAACCTAATCTTAATCATCAGCAAAGTGATGGAAGGTATTGTGACAGTGCAGCAAAGTGCCAATTAGTCACCAAAAACATCTCACTGATGCTCAGTTGAGGTTTCGCCAGGACCACTCACCTCCAAACCTCAGTACAGCCTTAGTTAAAACATAGACAAAACAGCTGAATTCGCGATCTGAAGTCAGAGTGACTACACTTGATATCATGGCAGACTTTCTAAAGAACCAGTTACTGTTCCGATAACCAGGGAATTGGGACAGAAAGAATGTTTGAAGGTGACTGAAGCTAAGAGAACAGAGACCAATGTATTGTTCAAAAGAATTCAAAGAAAAGTGAAGAAAGTGTTCGCAGTTAGGGTGGCACATGGCACAGTGGTTAGCACTGCTGCCTACGGCGCTGAGGACCCGGGTTCGAATCCCAGCCCTGGGTCACTGTCCGTGTGGAGTTTGCACATTCTCTCTGTGTCTGCGTGGGTTTCACCACCACAACCCAAAGATGTGCAGGTTAGGTGGATTTGCCACGTTAAATTTACCCTTAATTGGGAAAACAAATAATTGGGTACTCTAAATTTATAAAAGAAAAAAAGAGAAAGTGTTCGGAGGTAAAATGACAATTGCAGTAACTAAACATAGAGTGGGAAAACAGACTTCAGAGGTAAATCAAAAGTTTGATGCCATTTTAATACATTGTGGGAAATGGGAGTTAAAGCAATTGGGAAACGTTTGTACTGCAGTCAAGACAAAATAAATCCTAAAGGCGGTGGTGTAAAATCGGGACTGCATTCGGTGCTTAAAATGGAGCAGAAGCTTTGTTTAAAAGTATTATTTGGAAAACCGGAACTGGATTTCGGAATGCAAACTGCTAAACGAAAGCATTATTGTGAGAGAAGATTTTAAAGCGTTTTTTGGGGAGTGGAGTTTGTAAACTCTCAGGTGACAATCACCTTGGGGGATTCAGAGGAGAAATCCACTGACACTAACTTGGGTTCAGAGCAGAGCCAAACTTTGTGCTTAAAGGGATTTTTTTGTGTTAATAAGGCCATTGTATCTCAAGATGTACTTTGTGATCCATGTTAATCTTAAAATCTGTGTGATTATTACGCTAAGGGCATCATCATTCCATTTTTTCACATTTAATACATTTTTTATTCAAACTAATTAGTGGTTCTGTGACTCTTCATCCACGTTTTATGCAGTTACGATCTTTTGAGCCAGGGATCTATTCTGGGATCTTCCCATCCAGGTATAATATTAACTAGGACTGCAAAACAAGCTACATTTGTGCCACACAAGGGCCAGGCAATGCCCATCTTCAACAAGAGAGAATCTAATCATCTCTCTTTAACACACAACCGCAATACCATTGTTAAATTCCCCACCATCAACATCTTGGGGGGTTACCATTGACCAGGAACTGGACCATTGGCTGGGCTAGCCACATATATATTGTGGCTACAAGAGCAGGTCAGAGGCTTGGAATTCTGCAGTGACAACTCATCTCCTGACTCCCCAAAGCCTGTCCACTAGCTACAAGGCACATGTCAGGATTGTAATAGACTATTCTCCACTTGTCTGGATGAGTGCAGCTCCAACATTCAAGAAACTTTACACTATTGAAGACTCAGCACCCTAACGATCATCATTCCACCTACTGCCTTAAACATTCACTCCCTCCATCACCAATGCACAGTAGCAACAGTATGTAGCATCAACAAGGTGCACTGCAGCAACTCACCAAGGCTCATTTGAAAGCAACTTCCAAATACATGAACTCAACTATTTAGGAAAACAAAGACATTAGATGCAGGGGATCACCACATTCAAGTTACCCTCTAAATCACACACCATCCTGACTTGGAACTAATCGCTGTTCATTTACTGTTGCTGGGTCAAAATCTTGGAACTCTCTCTTTAGCTGTATTATGTGTATCTACAGCATATGGACTGCAACAGTTGAAGAAGGTGTGTTACCACTATCTTCTCGAGGGCAACTAAGCTGGGTCAATAAATGCTCATCCCAAGGTATATACAAAAATAATATAAACATATATATAAAAATTTATGGCCAAAAATCAGACTTGACTGTGATGTGTTTATGGATGACTAGCCTGCCAATGCTCACTAATTAAGCTCATAAATAAAGAATACCCATTTGGGAAAGGTTCCGATCGTGCTCACCACCATCAATGTAGTACCCCAGCAGGAGTGAACAAGCTCAGAAGATGAGGAAGGGAAAATACTGACATAAAAATAAATTCTCCGGATGCACAAAGCCCTGCAGTTCCTTTGTCTACTTAGTTATGCTTGAAGCCGATGGAATCAAGAATGTGCATAATAAGTGAATAATTAGCATACTGTAGCCTTCACCAGAAGATCTATGAGATCATTTTCAGAATTTAATTTAAACACTGGAAATTTATTCTTGTGCACCTAAGAATAACTGTAAGGCCCAGTTTCTGCAGTACATGCTTCATATATAGCATTTATTTGGAGCAAATTAGTCAAACATTTGCGATAAGGTTTTATTAAGCGTGCAATGATTTCTAAAGTATTTGTAACTTTGACTTATTCAGGTCAATAAAATGAATACAAGATTGCTGCTTTGTATTTTTGCAAATTATAGAGATTTCAATTCAATTTTTAATAGCATTCTTAATCTAGTAATAAGTTAAGAAGATTGTTTATGGTGTACAGTGTCAGACTTTCCCTAACACCCATCCTATGCTATGGTTTGTGTCAGACTCTATCTAAAATAAATCTGTTAAATTATGGTGGAAATTGAGCTCCCGTAACTCAGCAGTGTGAGAGAGAGAGAGATGGATAGCAGTTAAAATAGAACTGCTCTAATTTTCCACACAATTTATGTCAATCTATGATATTAATGCCACAGGTCTGGCAGTGAATGAAATACTTAACAGACTAAGACAGGCGCGTCATAAAGGGATGTCAATGGGGCTCCAATTTTACTTAACCTATGGCTGAGCAATTATGGGCCTGATTCTCCCCCAAAATGTCGAAGTTAATTTGTGGCGGGTTTTTCAGGGAGTTTCCCGTCGGTTTTGGGGCAGCACGGTAGCACAAGTGGATAACAACTTCTTGACAAGACACTGCATCCAGACATCAATCACTGCTAACCTCAACTGGAATAAATACGCCGAGCTTTCTGTCAAGCTGTGGAAATGATTTCCAATAATTGTTTTAAGCATTATCTGAAAAAGATTACACAAAAAGGGTACTGGAATATATTTGATCAGCCTTGCTTCTCCTTTCATGCTGAGGGTGCACACCCTCATTTTGGGCAACAATTCTCTTACCAAGTCTCTGTCCTTTCATACTATTCTAAAGCTTGTACGGTTATCTGACGTTGGTCACCTCAATTATTTGTTTCCTCGTCTGCTCCTCCAGTCACAATGGTGCTTATGCCTCCAAGTGTGGGTTCAGTTCCTTTGCTTTAAATGTACCTCAGCAACTGATGCTACAACAAAAAGCTTCCTATCATGTCTGATGAATAATAGTGCCTGACATTGCTTGATTTGTGTTACTGTGACTCCCTCAGATATCTCCATTACTCGTACCAGCCTCCCCGAACAGGTGCCGGAATGTGGCGACTAGGGGCTTTTCACAGTAACTTCACTTGAAGCCTACTTGTGACAATAAACGATTTTCATTTTTTTTTCATTTCGTGTCTGATTTAGAATTTTTCCCCTCCTGCAATGAAACACATCTGATACACCTTCTGAATCTCTGACTGGCAAGGGCTATCGTTACTGCAGAGACAATTCTATGCAATTAGAAGACAAAATATTATGGGCGCGATACTCCCATGCCGCGCCGTTTTGGAGAATCGCCGTGCATGCCACTTGTTCCCGCGGCGCCAGTCCGACGCCGTTCCGCCATTCTCCCAACCGGTAATAATGGCGTCATCGAGGTTGGCACCTTGTATGCCGGAGAATCGCCCGAGCAAGTAATACAGTCGATTCTCCCTGTCCCCCGCTATTCAGTGGCTCGGATGGGCCGAAGTCCCGACAGCGTGACCCCAGGTCACGCCATCGCCGTTCACCCCTACTAAATAAATCCGTCATCCCGTTGTATTGTCCCTGGGGTTGCAAATGCATCGGGTCTGTGAGTGGGTTTGGCAAGTCCAGGAACCCGGGAACTGTCTGGGCGGCAGCTGGGTGCTAGGCCTGGGTTGCCCTCCAACCGTCCAGCCCGTCGGCTGCTCCTACCTCCACCTGCTGTACCGGGTCGGATGTGTGGTGACCACCAGTCAGTGACTCAGAAGCCTCATCACTTACTTGCCCAATCAAGGTGAGTGTATCTGCGATGGTGGGTGACAGCAGTGCCGCAGGCGCTAGGTCCCCGTCTATCCCCACGTCTGGGGCATCCTGGCTCGAACCTTGGCCTGGTGCATTTAGTTCACGGCCCATGTCAGGTGCCGTGCCCCTATCCTTTGTCTGTCGCAATGTCCTCTGTGCGTCACTGTCCTGAGGGGCTGTCCTGTCGCCGTCACTGTCCGGGCTCGCTGTACCCTCCTCATCCGTCTCACTGTCATCTGTGTCATTACTGTCCGTCCTGACATCTCTGTCTGTCCTCTGTGCATCGCCCTTCGGTGGCCCGGCCTCAGAAGAGGGTCCTCCTGCCCATGATCCTTCCCCTCTGTCCCGTGCATCCCTGTGGCCGGAAGAGGTTGGAGCTGGATGGCGGCGGAGTGAACGAGCAGTTCCAGGACGGTGATCTTCTGGCCCTGGAGAACACAATAAGGCATGTATCGTTAGACACGCGGGGTCGTTTGTGTGGGGGTGGAGGGGGCAGTGTGAGGGTGGTGGAGTGTGAGGCGGTGGGGTGTGAGGGTGTGGACTGTGGGGGTGGTGGGGTGTGAGGGGGGTGGGGGTAATGATGGGCTGAGGGACTGTATGCAGACAGGGGATTCTCACTTGGTGCTGCGCCTCCGACCTGGCATGGCGCTACCTCCCAGCTGACGGCTCCCCCAGCGAGGTCCAGAGCCCTCTGCTCGTAGACGGTAAGGGGATGGAGCTCAGGTAATCCCCCTCCGGTTCTTGAACGCTCCTGTGGTTGTGAGCAGTCTTGCCCTGCGGGGGGGGGGGGTAACGTGGGGCAGGCCCCCCCCCGGCAGGGGCGTTGCCCGGGGGACGTCTCAGGGTCCTTACCCCCGTGAGGTTGTGCACTGGTCTCCCGAGCGGGGGATGTGCCCCAAAGCGCTGAACGCCCTGCCAACCTCTCGCCATCCCTGCCTCACGGTGCTGCACGGCTGCCGGTGGCCACGTCTGGGGAAAAGGATGGCGCTGCGCTCCTCTACTGCATCTAGCTGTGTCTCTAGGTCGCTGACTCGGAAGCGGGGAGCAGCACGGCGGGGCTCAGCCATCTCCAGACTTCGGGGCCTGTGTGCCGAGCGCGCACTTCATATGACACTGGAGCTGGATGGCGGCGGAGTGAACGAGCAGTTCCAGGACGGTGATCTTCTGGCCCTGGAGAACACAATAAGGCATGTATCGTTAGACACGCGGGGTCGTTTGTGTGGGGGTGGAGGGGGCAGTGTGAGGGTGGTGGAGTGTGAGGCGGTGGGGTGTGAGGGTGTGGACTGTGGGGGTGGTGGGGTGTGAGGGGGGTGGGGGTAATGATGGGCTGAGGGACTGTATGCAGACAGGGGATTCTCACTTGGTGCTGCGCCTCCGACCTGGCATGGCGCTACCTCCCAGCGTCATGCTGGCGTCGCGCGATGACGCCACTGCTCTGGCGCCACGCCCACCGCGTTTCTCGCGGCGCCGCTGCTGGCCCCTTTTCTGCCCCTGAATCGGTTGCGGCGGGGGCCGTTTCGTGCCGTCGTGAAACGAGACGGCGTTCACGACGGCGCGGACACTGACTCCCGCGATCGGAGAATCGCGCCCCACGTTCTGGCAATCAGTTCATCCAGTAAATAAACTTAGGATAACTATTTTTCATTGTAATGCTGTTAGTATTGGCAAAACACTGTAAATGTATATATTCATAAACAACCAGAAAGTTTCCAGCTGCTGAAAAAATTCTGACTTATACCTAAACATATAATAAAATTACCAAGAATTTCTTCAGACTGCAATGGAAAGAATCACAAAACTTTCACATAGAAACATAAAAAATGAGGCCATTTGGCCCTTTGAGCCTGCTCCGCCATTGATCGTGGCTGATCGTCTAACTCAGTAACCAGTTCCCATTTTTCCCCTTTTGATCCTTTTAGATCCAAGAGCCTTAAAGAGCTAACTCAGTCTTCAAAATATACAATGTTTTGGTCTCAATTGCTTTCTGTATTTGCGAATTCCAGATGCTCACTACTCACTGGGTGAAGTCGTAAATGGTCTACTTCGCATCCTCAGACTGTGACCCCTACTTCTGGACTCCTCCACCATTGAGAACATCCATCCTACACCGACCCTATCCAGCTCAGTTAGAATTTTATAGGCTTCTATGTGAACACCTTTAATCTTCTAAACTCCAGCGAATATAATCCTAACCGACTCAATCTCTCCTCATGTCAGTCCCGCCATCCCAGGAATCAGTCTATACACAATATTCCAAGACTGGCCTCACCATGGCCCTGTATAATTGCAGCAAGACATCCCTATTCCTACATTCAAACCCTTTCGCTATGATGGCCTACATACCATTTGCTTTCTTTACCCCCTGCCGCATCTACATGCTTATATTACAAACTAGTTGTTTTGTTCCTTCAAATGTCTACAATTAAGGCAGAATAATTTACATTTCTAAAGAAATTAAACTGGCAATGTTATTCACAGAACTGTTACCGCGCAGAAGGAGGGCATTTTGCCCATCATGTCTGCATCGCGTCTGCAAACAAGCATTGTGACTAAGAGCCATTCCACTGCCTTTTCCCCGTACTCCTGTACATTGTTTCTTTTCAAGTAATCACCTAATTTTCTCTTGAATGCCTTGATTGAACCTGCCTCCACCACATTCCAGGCAGTGCTTTCCAGACCTGAACCACTCACTGTGTGAAAAAGTTTTTTCTCACATCACATTTGCTTCTTTTGCAAATCACTTCAAATCGGTCCCCTCTCGTTCGTGATCCTTTTATGAGTGGGAACAGTTCCTCCCTAATTACCCTTTTTAGCCCCCTCATGATTTTTTGAACATCTCCATCAAATCTTATGTCCAGTTCATTGAATCATAGAAGTAGTTACAACACAGGAGGACCCCATGAATGATCATGGCTACGCTGTCTTTCAGCACGAGCAACCCTGGCAGTGCCACTTTCCTGCCTTTTCACCAAAGCCCTGCAAAGTATTTCTAGACATAATTATTCAATACCCTTTTGAAAGCCACGATACAATCCGTCAGCACCACAACCTCGGGCATTGCCTTGCAGATCCTTGCCAGTTGCTGTGTAATAACCTTTTCCCTCATGTCTCCTTTATCAATGTCCTCTGATTCCTGACCTTCTGCCAATGGGAACAGTTTCTCTCTGTCTACACAGTCTAGACTCCTTATGGCTTTTAACATCTCAATCAAATATCCTTTCAATCCCTTCTTTCCCAAGGAGAACAGTCCCAGCTTCTCCAATCCAGCCACATAACTGAAGTCCCTAAATCGTGGAACATTCGCCTAAATCATGTTTGCACCCCTCGCATCCTTCCTGAATTGTGTTGCTCAAAACTGTTCATCATATTTCATCAACACTCTGGGGGGGGCAGCACGGTGGCGCAGTGGGTTAGCCCTGCAGCCTCACGGTGCTGAGGTCCCAGGTTCGATTCCGGCTCTGGGTCACTGTCCGTGTGGAGTTTGCACATTCTCCTGGTGTCTGTGTGGATTTCACCCCCACAACCCAAAGATGTGCAGGGTCGGTGGATTGGCCATGCTAAATTGCCCCTTAATTGGAAAAGAAATGAATTAGGTACTCTAAATTAAAAAAAAACCCTGGGGACTTAGTATTGACCAGCAGCTGAACTGGACCCACCATATAAATACTGTGGCTACAAGAGCAGGTCAGAGACTGGGAATTCTGTGGTGAGTAACCCGCCTCCTGACTCTCCAAAAGTCTGTCCACCATCTCCAAAGCACAAGTCAGGACTGCGATGGAATCCTCTTCAATTGTCTGGAGGAGTGTGGCTGAAACAACACAAGAAGCTCGACCAGATTCAGGACAAAGCAGGTAGCTTCAGGCCCCCTTCCACCACTTCAAACATCCATTCCCTTCACTACCAACACACAGTGGCAGAAGTGTGCACCATGTACAAGATGCACTGCAGGAACTCATTAGGCTTCTCTGACAGCTGTAGCTAACTCCTTCTTGAAAACATACAATGGCTCCTACCATCCCAGGAGGACAAGGGCAGCAGACATATAGAAACACCACCACCTGCACGTTCCTCTCCACTCATCATTCCTATTTGCAACAATATTTCTGTTCTGCTATTGTTGCTGGATCAAAATCCTAGAACTCATTTCCTAACAGGAGTGAAGGTGCATCTACACCAGATGAGTTCAAGAAAGAAGCTCACCACCGTCTTCTCAACATTAATCTTGGATGAGCAACAAATGCTGGTTCAATCAGCAACATTCACATCCCATTAAAGAATTTTTTTTTAAACTGAGATTAACCCAGTGTTTTATAAAGGTTCACGGTAGCTTCCATGCTTATGTACATAGGCCTCTCGTCAGTATTTTATATTGCCTCTCCTCAGTCATCTTACCAAAAGAAATTACGTTGCTGTTGTTATGGGCCAGGGTTTAGAGAACCCCAAAGTATATCATGGAGTTCACCTGACCCACAACTTTTAATAAGATTGTGGTATGGGGAGCACACGGCCCACTCTACAGGTGTGGTACAGCAGAAATCGAAAAGTATTTTTAAAGCAAAACAATGTTTATTCTATGAACTCAAGTTAACCTTTTTAAAACATTCAGTGAACATCTTAGCAACCATCAATTGAAATGCAACCCCCAAAGAATACAACACTAAGTAATCCTTAATAACTTCCCAAACAACACCCAGCAGACAAAAGAATCACCTTTTAACAGAAGCACATTAAGTTTACATTCAATATTGAGAACATTTATAATTCTGAATTCACCAAATGATCAAGAGATAGTCTTTTCACGGCAGAGAGAACCGCAGTACACCTGCTTTGTCTGGCTTCAGCTCCAACAATGAAAACGAAACTAAAACACACCCTGCAGCAAACAGCCTAAAACAAAAGTAAAAAGCTGACAGACAGCCCAGTTCCACCCACACTCTGACATCACTGATAAGCACCCATTTCTTAAAGGTACATTTCTTAAACACCCATTTCTTAAAGGTACTCTCACATGACACTGTTTAAATTTCATCTGCTACGTGGCTTCCCATTCCACCAGGCTATGTCCTCTTGAGGTCTATCTGTTATCTGGTGTCAAATGACAAAGCACTATTTCCAGCATACACAAAGGAATAGGCATATGTTCGGGATCTGAGGGAAGGTCGGTCCTTTGTACCACAGATATATAGAGCACCATTAATGCTCTAATATGATGTGCATCTGTCATCATGCATAATAGGAAAGTTCAAAGAGGAGGCAGTCAGCTCCATCTGCTGTTCATGGCATATTTATGTCTTGGGTTTCTGAAGGTGACCTCAAAACTCTTAACCCTCAGGAGCCAACATTTCCACGGATCGACTCAACAATAGTCTAACAATCAGGAATCAAGTTTGCTAACAGGGAACGGGTCAATAATGTGAGAGTTATAAAGGATGCGATTAAGAGAACAGTGCACTGTTTTGTGAATCTAATGATGTGTGAAACCCTGGAGAAATGCAGAACAATCTGTAACACTACACTTGCAGCTCTGAACATCTGTCTGTATTCTAATTCCTTCTAAAAGCCAACAAATAAACTCAATATCAGGCAAAAAAAATTCTGATATAAAATATGAAACTCCTTGAGTAGAGATGGCCATTTAAAAAATCAGAGCGGGATTCTCCGCCGGCGGGATGCTCCGTTTTGCCGGCAGCCCGGGGGTTTTCTGACGGCGTAGGGCTGCCCCACAATGGGAAACCCCATCGACTGGCCTGCGTAAAGGAGAATCCCACTGGTGGGTTGAGGCAGAAATGGGCGTGGTGGAGAATCCCGCCCCATGTGTTTATTTGTGTAGAGAAGACAAGTTTGAAGTAGATTAGTTCTTGTTAACATGAAAGCACGAAAACAATACTTAACTATTTCAGAGAGGTAGTAATTAAAACTCAGCCAACAGAATTAAAGTTTCTTTTGGATCAGATAAGTACTTTTGTATTTATTGATAAGTCAAATGCAATATGAAATTATTTGTTTCAACTGCACAGTGCATAAACATAACTTAAAATGTTTCCTGCTGTTTCAACCTGTACTGGCTATCGTCGCCAGCTTATTTTTTTTATACACAAGTGGTGTCTTTGCTAACTTTTGAAGCATTACATTTTGTAATATGACCAATGTTCCTGGAACTCACAAATTTTTAAGTTACGTAATTTTTGAATTCAATATTCCAGTTACTTGATGGACATCTGAATAGTATTTTATTCCGACGACAGTGAAAATATGCGAAACTCTCATCATTTAGCCTGAAGGAAAAATTAAATGTATAACAAATAAACAAAACACTTTAGATATAGTTGGTGGAATTAAAAAGAATACTGGAGTACCCAGTTCTTTTTTTCCAATCAAGGGGCAATTTAGCATCTATTCTGCACATCTTTGGGTTGTAGGGGTGAGATCCACGCAGACACAGAGAGAATGTGCAAACGCCACACAGTCAGTGACCCAGGGCCGTGATCGACCCGGGTCCTTGGAGCCGTGAGGCAGCAGTGCTAACCATTGCGCCACCTTACTGCCCTTAGTGGGTAGAATCTTACTTTTTTCAAAGTGTTAGTTCCAGTGAGAAAACCGGGGAGAATCCCACCAGTGCTGACGGCAGGAAAACTCACCGTACATTCAGCCTCTTTAACAATTTTCTTTTCTCCATGTGAATCACACTGTGCTCGTGATGGCTTGCTTCCGATATGCTCGTCCTGGGAAAACTTAATCTCTGTAATTAGTGGGGTGCTCCTTTTAATGGTCTCCCCAGTACTTGATCCAAGACCAATTTGGGGAATGGCTGCCAGAAATATTGCGCCATGTTTTATAGAGGGAGCCCGCTGAAAACATCCCGATGGGGTTGAGTAATGGCGGGAAACCCACTACCCATGATTGGGCAAACGTCCATCCAGCAAAGTGACCAACCCCATCTGGGAGACTATGGCCACAAAGGTGGAGTCATGAGCATCAGAAAGGAAACGTATCTCTCCCGGACTGCAAGGTCGACTGCAGGAGTCCTGTTGCCTTCTGAGCAGATGGCGCCATCAGTCTAACACAGTTAACGCTGTGAGGGCGGAGTATGCAGTGAAGACCTTGGCTCAGGATGTGTACTCCATGGCAGGGGATGCCCGCTCCATGGTTCAGCTCATCACCTCCATGGTTGAGGGCATCAGCTCCATGGTGCAGGGCTTCAAGACACTAGTGGGAATCCACAACTGTCAGTGCCGGAGGACAACGGGGCTTCTGGATCTCACACCTGCTGCCCCACTATCCAAAGGAGGAGCCTAGCGGCTGCCGGCACCCAAAGGAAAGAGAATCGGCAGGAGCACAGGCCAGGGCCTTCCACCTGGAGGGTGTCCAGCCCATCTGACACCACCCTTCCTGTGACACAATTCCAGCGCCACACACCGAGGAGAGCAGCACTGCAATACCTGTGCTGCCGAAAGCAGGCCAAGACCCTCAAGGTCCTGGCCCCAGGGGACACCCAAGGTCAACTCAGGCAACAGGCATGAAAGTCAGCAGGCCTCAGGTACAGCTCAACTTCAGTCATAGATCCTGGGGATAAATCTAGATGTAGCGAGAGGGCTAGGAAGACTAAGAAACGATAGGCACCTAATGGGCATGGGTGAACCTAGGCTCTATTAGAGAAAAGACACCATTGTAATAATAAGCTAGCATTAAAAATCACTTAGATCACGCATAAAGAACATCCATGCTCCACAAACCCTGTGCAAATTCAACTCTTCCTCCCAGTGAAGTGAAGATAACAGCAGCAGTCACTCCTTCTGTAGCCCTCCAGCCCCGCATATATGGAAGGTTCTCCCCCACCCCCCCCACCCGCCCCTTCCAAATCAGTGTTCAGGCCTCTCATGTGTGCCAGTATTTTCTAGTTATGGGGATGCCATTGGCTGAAAACATGTGAGTGTCTGTCCACATCATCAAAAGGTGGAGAATCACACCGGGACCCCTGACGTTTGAGGAGCAGCAGCTGAGATGTGTTGTTCTGCCTCTATGGGCCTATAGATTACTCCATTCGGTGGCAGATTCTGTTCAGCTCTCCGTAAGGTGAGAGTCAGACATTTTGCAGAGTTTAAGATGAGCTCACTGTCCTCTGTCCTCACTGCAAGTCATCATCATTCTCCAGCAGCACCCAGTCAGTCGCTTTAGCTCCCTGCCCATGAATAGAGCGACCAAGTAGATGACCTCCCGCAGGCACCACAGTAATGATAAGTGCGACCACATGTGGGGTAAGGTCTTCATACCTTAGTCCTGGTCATCACAAAACTAAGAGGCTATGAGAGCATCCCTAGCCTTGTGCCCCTTGCAAGCCCTAGCCATCGCCTGAGGTCCTTCTTCCACCTCCTCCACGGGTTGCTCTCCGCCATTCTCCTCATCGGAGGAGATGTGGCGCTCTTCCATCTCCTGATCCAGCTCCTTTCCCCGCTGCACTGCCAAGCGGTACAGAGCCCTGCAGACCACTATAATTCAGGTCTCCCTCTGAGGGACGCAAAGAAGGGCTCCCCTGATCAGCCCAGGTAATGGAATCACATCTTGTGTAGTCCAATTGCCTGCTTGACCAATGTCTGCGTTGACACATGAGTCTCTTTGTAGCGAGTCTGAGCGGGTGTTTATGGCCTCTGCATTGGCATCGTCAACCACCTCTTGAGTAGGTACCCTTTGTCCCTGTGGAACCACCCCTCCAGCCTTTGCTCTCCCTCAAAAATGGCTGGGATCTGCGAGTGCCCCAAGATGTAACTATCATGGATGTTCCTCAGGAAACAGCACACCTGAATGATGCGTGTCATGTGATCTCAGGTGGGCTGGATATTGAGGGACCTTCCAGTACACAAATGCCACCCCATAGATCATAGAATTTACAGTGCAGAAGGAGGCCATTCGGCCCATCGAGTCTGCACTGGCCCTTGGAAAGAGCACCCTACTTAAGACCTCCACCCTATCCCCGTAAACCAGTAATCCCACCTAAACGTTTTGGACACTAAGAGCAATTTAGCATGGCCAATCCACCAAACCCTAACCTGCACCTCTTTGGACTATGGGAGGAAACCAGAGCACCTGGAGGAAACGCATGCAGACACAGGGAGAACGTGCAGACTCTGCACAGACAGTGACCCAAGCCAGGAATCGAACCTGGGACCCTGGAGCTGTGAAGCAACTATGCTAACCACTGTGCTACCGTGCTACCCACGCCGCCATGGTGAATGCAGAGGCATGTCGGTGCAGTTGATGACACCCTGCAATTGCGGCATGACTATTATGTGAGCAATGCCCATGGCGCTGGCATCTTGGCTTGCCTGGTCCCGGTCCAAGTTAGTGTACAGTTGGCCCTCACAATTAGCGCATCTGTGACCATCCTTATGTACTTGTGCTCAGCTGGCTGGGAGATGCCACAGGTCACCCGTGCAACCCTGAAACAAGCCACAGATATAGAAGTTCAGAGTGGCAGTGACTTTCAGGGCCACAGGAAATGGGTGACCTCCCAGGTCACGTGGTGCCAACTCTTGCATCACCTGGCACAGATGATCCACTGTCCCCAAGGACACATGCTGTCTTCTCTGGCACTGCATGTAACAGTGCATGTTCCCGTAACAGCCTCCCCGAACAGGCGCCGGAATGTGGCGACTAGGGGCTTTTCACAGTAACTTCATTTGAAGCCTACTTGTGACAATAAGCGATTTTCATTTCATGTCTGGCATTTGGAGGTAGAAAGTTCTACATCGGAATACATGTGGCCGACAGCGTCTCCTCCAAGGTTCCACCATCAGTGGCCCTGCTCCCGGAAGAGCAACGGGCTCTGCCTCCCTCTGCTTTGCAGGACGCTGGTTCTGGCTGAGTGCGCTGGCATGTTGATGTCACTGCTGCTACTGGTTGATTGAAAATCAAAAAAAAAAAAAAAAATCGCCAGCTCGACTGCCTCCATCTTGATTCTTCAAAATCAAAAACTGGAAGGAAGAGAATGTAAAAGTGAGCAATGAGGAGTCCTGGCAATGCCATGATCGACAACCCACTCGGGATCTGGGACATCCAGCCATGCGCATCCCCTTATGTGAGCATCTATCTACTGAGCCTCACTCCATCCCCTGTCACACAATAGCCACGTCCCCACAGGTGTCCCTATCAACCCACCGGAATGAAGCGCTTTGACTCTTGAGAGCCCCAGCGGTGCATGTGGCCTCCTCCGCCCACCCTCCCCATGGGTGAGTATTGATGGCAGTTGAGTGCATTCAAGGGTCCTGCATTTGAATTTCACTGGGGACCAAGATGCTCCCCCCACCCCTTTGCCCTTGAACGGGTTGACTAATGAGCAAAAGATTAGCATGTCAACTTCATCCTGAAGAGGGCATCCTGATTCTCCTGGCCCTCGTGCGCTGCTGGTTAAAAAGTCTTCCAACTTGAACAGCTAGCCACCAGGCATTAATCCCCGACAGCCTGGCCTCCATAGCCAAGCACTAAAACTCCCAAACATCTCATGCCCTCTAGCTTTACAGTGCTGCCTGAGTGTGGGAGTTCATTCTCACTGCAGTCGCCCTCTCCTCTGTGTGAGGGCCTTCAGACTTCATGTGGCTGGAAACACCCCTTGTCCCCCAGTAACATCTCATGGGACCACACCCATGAACCTGATAGATGCCCCAAGTGCTGACCCTGCTCCCAGCCACTTTCCAGCTGCCACTCAGGAAGGTCAGCCTCTCAGCGGTTATATCGCCACAAGCCCAGCAAGGAGGACACAGGAAGCGATAACTGCATACCAGCCTCCAGACCTGCTTAAACCTAAAGGCTTCTAGCCACGAAGGGCTGCTAAGGGCTGTGAGGGACCAATCCCCCGATATGCTGATGCTGAACCCCCACCCACCCCCAACCCACTCTTGAACTTATCTGGGTCCCCTGCATCCTCTCTGCTGCCCCCTCTGCGACTGGCATCCTGGAGGTGAATGGTGACCTGGATGCTCACCTCTGATATCCCCTTTGCAGGTGAAGTCACTTGGTTCTTGTATTTATACAGCTGTTGCAACTCGGGCCGGTGTGACGCGACACTGGCCCCTGATGAATTTTTAGGGGTGGGGGGGGCGGGAAAAGAGCACCAGCAGGATGGCTCGTCGTCACATTATAATGTATCGAAATGAGCTTCCCGGCCTTCTGTGGCGGGATTCTTGCCGCCGCAGCAAGGGGCCTGGAAAATCAGAAAATGTGATCTCGCCAGCGAGAATAGTGGCCGGGATTCTCAGAGCATGCGCCGGCTCGGAGAATGGGCATTGACGCCGAGACGGCCTGCGACACCGGGACGCGATTCTCCGGTCACCGGAGAATCCGCACGCGCGGTTGACGCAGCGGCGGTCGGGGGCCGTTGAAAGAGGCCCCCGCGATGATTCTCTGCGGTCGATCGGCCGAGTTCCGCCGGTGTGGTTCCCGTATGGTTCCACCCGGCGGGAGCTCGGACCTGCGGCCGCGGTGGATGTCCTGGTGGGGGACGTGGGATTAGACTTGGGGGACGCCCTCCAGGCCCGCGATTGTGGGCCACCAATTGACGGGCGTGCGCGATCCCTGGGGGCCTACCTTCTTCCGCGCCAGCCCGTTGTGTAGCTCCGCCATGTCACGTGACGCTGGCATGCAAGCGCCCGTCATGCGCATGCGCGGACCCGCGGCCAACCGCCACGCGCCTGCGCAGACCCGCGGCGAGCAGTGCAGGGCTGCGTAAGGCCGCTGGAGCAGTGCAGAGCACTCCAGTGCCGTGCTGGCCCCTGTGGGCAACAGAATCGCTGGGCCAAGGGGCCCGTTGACGCTGGCGTTAAACACTCCGGTGTTTACGCCGGTGTCAACACTAAGCCGCGTTTTCAGAGAATCTCAGCAAGTATTCCTCAATTCTCGCCGTATTTTCCGTCTAGACCGGCATTCTTGCTGACGGCTAAAGCAGGCTCAGAATTACGCCCAAAATATCTCAAGTACTTGATTTCCATCTTATTTTAAGCATATTTGAAAGGCCTCACAATCATATCCTCACAACTGAAAGTTTGCCATTATGCGGGAAAATAAATAGTTGGGCGTTCAACACAGCTTAACATTGGGGAAAGCATCAGTGAGCAAGTCATACTTGTGTACCTCATAGCAGCCTGTTCAAGATCTACAACAGCCAAAGTTCCTTAGCGTCAAGGTCAGTCCTGGGATAGAACTGCAGGAGTTACGTAGGATAGTGTTCAAAGCCCAACCATCTTCAACTGATTCATCAATGATCTTCCTTCCATCAGAAAGTCAGATGTTCACAGATGATTACAAAATGCTCAACACCATTTGTGACTCCTCAGGTACTGAAGCTGTCTATGTCCATTTGCAGCAAGATGCGGGCAATATTTAAACTTGGACTGATAAGTGGCAAGTAACATTTGCACTACACAAATTCCAGGCAATGACAATCTCCAAACAAGAGAGGATCTAGCCATCGCCCATTGACTTTCAAAGGTATTTCCATCACTGAATCCCCCACTACCAACATTCTGGGAGTTACCATTGACTCAAAACTGAACTGAACCCAGCCATATAAATACCGTTGCTACAAGAGGTCAGAAGCAGGAAATTCTGCAGAGAATAACTTATCTCCTGATTCCCCAAAGATTGTCCACCATCTACAAGGCACAAATCAAGAGTGTGATGGAATACTCTCCAACTGCCTGGATGAGTGCCATTCCAACATCATCCAGAAGCTCAACATCATCCAGAAGAAAGCAGCCCGTTTGATTGGCACCCCTTCCACAAACATTCACGCCCTCATCCACCACTGATGCAGAGCAGCAGAAATGCATACCATCTTCAAGATGCAAAGCAGCAATTCATCAAGGCTCCTTCGACAGCACCTTCCAAACCATTGAGCTCCAACAGCTAGACGTACAGGGGCAGTAGATGCATGAGAACAACGCCACTTGCAAGTCCCCACCACCTCTTCCCCCAACTATATTGCTGTTCCTTCATTGTTGTTGGGCCAAAATCTTGGAACTCCCTTCCTAACAGCACTGGGGTGTTCCTACTCCACATGGACTGCAGTGGTTCTGGGGGCAGAGCAGCACCATCTTCTTAAGGGCAATTCGGGAAATGCAATAAATGTTGGTTTGGCCTGTGACATTCACATCCCATGAACGAATAAATAATTATTTCAAAATGACTAGACAAAGAATTTTAAAGCCCCCAAAACATTCAGCTTTCTATAACCAATCCTGAATTCATGCTTTCCCCCATTTCTTTTTCACGCATAAATATTTAATTACCCAACAGGGTTAAGACAGAGCTTTTTTTATAAAAAAGGAATATAATTCCAAGTCTGTGTATGCGGATATTTCAAGAAAATAGTTACTGAAAGAACCCTTCTAGAAATGGTAACATTCACTTGCGAGGGTAGACTTTGGCCTAATGGTGGCAACTGTCAGCTCAGTTCAAACCACACTGCAGAGAATTGAGCACAGAATCTTGTCTCAAAGTTCAGAGTACAGAGGGCGGCAGCACGGTGGCACAGTAGTTAGCAAAGCTGTCTCACGGTTCCGAGGTCCCAGGTTCGATCCCGGCTCTGGGTCACTGTCCGTGTGGAGTTTGCACATTCTCCCCATGTTTGCGTGGGTTTCGCACTCTCAACCCAAAAGTGCAGGCTAGGTGGATTGGCCACGCTAAATTGCCCCTTAATTGGAAAAAATGAATTGGGCACTCTAAACTTAGAAAAGAAAAAAAGAGAGAATACAGAGGGAGTAACATCAGACATGCCATGCTACAGATGAGATGTCAAAATGAGACCCCCATCTACCTTCTGAGGCATAAGTAAAAGGTTGGATTGGATTGGATTTGTTTTATTGTCAAGTGTACCGAGGTACAGCAAAAAGTATTGTTCTGTGTGCAGTCCAGACAGATTGTTCCATACTGTCGTGTTATGTACTCTGGGATAACACAGGCTGAAACTGGATGCAGCTTTAACCAAAAGATACTCCAGACCTTGAAGTTAGTTCAATCTGATTTATTGAACCAGTAGCACAGTTAGCACAGTTCTCTGTGAGTTCGACTCTCTGCTAATCTAAGTGTGATTACTCTGTCTGACTGAACCAGACTAGCTCTTAGCCACGTGCTGGAGGTGTGATATTGTACATACACCCTGACTCACTCTGTAGATGTTCATCAGTGGAAAGAGGCGGAGTGTGAGTGCCTCGTGCCTTTTATAGTGAGATACCACCCCTGAGTGTCCTGCCTGCTCATTGATCATGTCCTGTTCTCTGTGTTCATTAGCTGCCGCTCTGTATATCATTACCTGCATATCATGACACCTACATGAAAAGAAAAGCATCGGACATACATAAAAACACAATGTAAATACACAGACACAGGTGTCGGGTGAGCATACGGAGTGCAGTACTACTCAGTAGAGAAGATGTGTGAAGAGATCAGTTCAGTCCCTAAGAGGGTCATTCAGGAGTCTGGTAACAGCGGGGAAGAAGCTGTTTTTGAACCTGCTAGTGGGCGCAATTCTCCCATTGGGAGACAAAGTCCCGACGCCGGAGTGAAACCGGAGTGTTTCACTCCGGCGTCGGAGGCCGTTCCCAGCCCCCTATTCTCCTGCCCCCGGCGGGCTAGGAGCGGTGTCACGTCATTTACGCGCGCCAGGCCTTGGCACCGCGTAAAAGCGGCGCAGCGTAAATGACGCGACCGGCGCCGCGTAAATGACGTCACCTGCGCATGCGTGGTTGCCGTCCTCCCCGCAAGAAGATGGCGGATCGATCTTGCGGGGCAGCGGAGGAAAGGAGGTCCTCCTTCAGAGAGGCCGGCCCACCGATCAGTGGGCACCGATCGTGGGCCAGACCCCTTTTGAGCCCCCCCCCCGGTGCAGGAACCTCCCTCGCCCCCCCCCCCCCCACAACAAGCCGCACCCCCCTGCGTTCCCGCGCTGTTCCCGCCGGCAGCGACCAGGTATGGATGACGCCGGCCGGAACCTGTCGTGTTGGGCAGGCCGCTCAGCCCATCCAGGCCGGAGAATCGCCGCTTGTCCATTAGCAACGGTAAGCGGCGATTCTCCCACGGGCCAGCCTTGATTCGCGCCGCGCCGGTTTTGGGGGGGGTGGGGGGGGGGGGGTGGGTGGGAGAATCGCGTGCGGGCGTCGGGACGGCGTGGCGGGACTCGCGCGGCGCCCGGGCGATTCTCCCACCCGGCATGGGGGGGAAGAATTCCGCCCAGTCTGTGGTCTCAGGCTTTTGAATCTGCTGCTCAATGCAAGATGTTGGAAGAGTGAATAACTAGGGTAGGAGGGGTCTTTGATTATGCCACCCACTTTAAAGATCCCGGGCGGAATTCTCTTAGCCCGCGGCGGTTCGGAGAATCCCTGTTCCCGCCAGTTTTTGGCGCGACGCAGGTCCGACGCCGTTTTGCGATTCTCCCAACAAGCCAAACCGGTGTGGTTGTGATCGGCGTCACGTGGCCCGGAGAATCGCCGGAGCGGGTCGGTTTAGTGATTCCCTGGGGCTCCGGCGATTCTGCGGCCTGGATGGGCCGAAGTCCCAACGGCATGACTGCAGGTTCCGTTCTAACAGGCTTTTTAAAATCTTGGGGTCGGCGTGGGGGGACCTACGGGTGGCGGGACGGGCACGGGCATGGCTGGGGGGTGACGGGAGGGCCTCCAGGTTCGGTGGGTGGCGTGGGAGAACTGCCCCACCGGCCGGTAATGGTCCTCCATGGCAGGTTGTTGCCTAAGCCACGGCCAGGCTGATGGGCACCGACCCTGGGCGCTGGCTGAGGGCGAGCCCCCGGCCGTGCGGATGGGTGCCGGGGAGGACCCCCCCCGCCGGCACCTACCGGCGGGTAGGTGCAGGGCCGCACCCATGGCATCCCCCAGTGAGGGCACTGCCATCCATCAGTGGCACCATGAGGGACGGCCAACAGGAGTCGGGGCACAGAGGGTGCAGCCAGGGGTGGATGTGCATGCGTGTGTGTGGCGCAAGCGTGGCGCAACCGGCCAACCAGCCCATGGTATATGGTTGTGGAGGGGGCCATGCGCCATGATTAAACCTGTTGTCTACCCCCCACCCCCTGCAGATCATAATGTTTGGGCATCAGCCAGCAATGATGGCTGGCTGATGCCAATGGGGATCAACCTTGATGGGGGCCGCTGCCCTGCATGCAGTCCTGTGGCATCGTCGGCGCAGGCGGTTCAGAGCGGCGGCGGCTGCAGCAGAGGGACGGGCTGCAGAAGACCCCATTGTACGGCACCACCTCACCACCCCGCACCCCCACCTCTCACAACACCCATGAGACGCACCTCTCACATCACTCACCACCCTTACCTCCCACACGACCTCATGCACCACACCCTTCCATTACACATCCACCTGCGGCACAACAGGCTGGGCTCACACAGTTGCTTGTGGAAGCGGGTGTGCTCGATGCCATGGAGCATGATGACAACCCGCCCTGCGATGAAGTGTGAGCTCAGAATCGTGAGACGTCTGACTCATGGCCACACTTACACCCTCCACCTGGGTGGTCCCTGTATGCGTGCTGGACACTCCATCACTGGGGGGTGGGGGGGCGTGTACGTCCAGGGGGGCCCACATTACACCCACCAGGGCTCGGGTTTGTTCACCCCTCGACCACAGTGGCACTCATTCCCCTACCTGACCCCGCAGGCATCGGACATAGCACAGAGGCAGCTTGCATTGGTGTAACAGTCGGTTTAATTAGAAAGGTTACATACATGTGACCTAGCCTCTATAACTAAACTGTGCCCTGCACCCGTGCCAACTTACTTGGTGTCTAGCTTCCTGGCCTTACGGGCCCTACCACTACGTCTCTGTGCCTCCCCAGATGGTAGAGCGGAGTAGAGGCGGACTGCTGAGACTCCTGCCCTGTGACTTGGCTCCCCGTCGGCGCTCGTTTCCTGGGGTGGCCAGCTTGGATGGGCCAGGCTGCTGCTCGAACGTCCTGGATGATGTGGCGTCGCCCTGTTCTACCCGCTGCCCAGCAGATGCACCAGGGACGGAACGGGGGTTGTCCGAGGTGCTGTGGTGTCCCAGGATCTCCCCTGCAGGAGTCACCGGCATGGGCCCCAGCCCCTCCTCCTCCATTGGGGTGCCCGGTGGCCCCCGGGCCTCTCCATGGGATGGGGGTGCGAGTGGAGACAGTCCCCGAGGCACCATCGACACCTGGGGCTGCCAGTCCTGGACGCCTGCTGTGGTAACGACCAGGGTCCTTATGTTAGCAGCAATGGAGCTCAGGGAGTAGGCCATCCCTGTTTGGGACTGCGCCACCTCCCACTGGGCTTGTGCGACGCCATCCAGCATCTGGGCAATGTCGCCGATGCTCTCAGCGATGGCCTGCTGAGCCTCGGCCAGACTGCGGAGCACCGCTGAAATCTCCAGTTGGCTCTGGCAGATGGCTGCCTGTGAGAGGGCAGATCTGTCCTGGGTCACGGATGCTGTATGCACATGAAGCCTAACCTGACCCATAGCCGACACCGTTTCCCCCATTGCCCCCACCGCGGACGCCACCTGTGCGGACACCGGTGGGTGGCAGCCATGACCGGCACCACTCCCTGCTCCTGGACGCAGATGGACTCCTCCACCTGTGTCTGCATCTGCTGGAAGCCGGCCGTCATCCAGTTGTCTAGTCCCTGGGTGTCGAACTTCATTGGGTGTATGGGTGGGTCTGGTAAGTCCAGGAACCCAAGAACTGTCTGGGCGGCAGCTAGTTGCTGGGGCTTGGATGACCTCCGAACATCCGGCCCCTCGGCTGCTCCTACCTCCACCTGCTGTGCCGGTACTGCTGTGTGGTGCGCATCAGTCAGTAACCGAGAAGCCTCATCACTAAAGTGCCCAACCGAGGTGATAGTCTATGCGATGGTGGAGGGTGTGGGAGACAGCAGTGCCGAGAAGTCTCCTGCGTCGACCCCGGCCCGATGGACCGAGTCGCACCCGTCTGCGTTTCACTGTCCGGTCTGTCAATCCTCTGGGTTGCCGTCCTCTGTGAGTCAGTGTCCTCGGTGTCGTGTGCATCTGGGTCCTGGGTGTCCATGTCCTGGCTTTCGGTGTCCTGGGTGTCCGTCCTCTGTGTCTCTGTCTCCTGGGTCTTTGTGTCAGTGGACTGGCTTCCATGCGTCTGGCCTCCCTGCGTCCCTGGGGGCCACTGGGCCTGGCACTGGCCGTGGGCCTGCAATGCCAGACGAGCCGGGACCACCGGCGGCTGGTCCTGTAAGACACAAGACAGCACGTATCATTAGACAGGCGGCTGGCAGTGAGCGGGGTGCAGTGGGGCATTGGTTAGGGGGGGGTGCTGTGAGGCATGGGGGGTGGGGCAGTGAGGCATTGGGAGGGGGGGGGGGTGTCAGGCGGGGGGTCTCACTTGCTGGTTCACCTCCCATTAGACCTGACAGCCGGCAACATCCCGGTCCTCGGCTCCGCCTGTGAGGTCCAATGCCCTCTGCTCATGGACGATGAGGGGGTGCAGTACGGGTGGACCCCCTCCGGTTCTCTCCCGCTCCCTGTGGTTGTGGGCAGTCTTATCCTGGGGTGGGGGGGGGGGGGTGGATACAGACATCAGTGTTAGGTGGTCCGACGCAGGCAGCGGAGAGGTTGGGTATAAGATGGCATGGCAGCACGGGGCACCCGGCCAAAGCTCCTGGCATGGGTGGGTGCAGCCCATGTGCATCAGGTAGGGAGTTTTGCCGTCCTCCAGGGGGTTGGGGAAGGGGCACCTTTCACATGTGTGGGTGGTATGCGGGGGTGGTGCCAGGGGCACGTCACTGTGTACTCACCCTGCCTGCCCTCGTGAGGTCGTACATCTTCTTCCGCCGCTATTCGCCGGTACATGGGGTGTGCCCCACGGCGCTGACGGCATTGCATACCTCCCTCCACAAACGCCGGTGCTGCGCGGGTGGTGGTGTCCACGTCTGGGGCACAGGACCGCCCTCCTCTCCTCCACTGCGTCCAGCAGCGTGTCCAGGTCGCGGTCCCTGATCCTAGGGGCGGCACGGCGTGCATCTTGCGGGTCTCGGGACTGAGTGCCGCTCACGCACCTTTAGCGATGCGGTCCAGCGTCACTGACGCGTCACGCCTCTCTGACGCCGGTCTGGGGCCGCTTCCACCCCACTTCTCGTGACGCCTGCTCTAGCCCCTTTTGCGGGCCAGAATCGCTACTGGCAGCGGCTCGTTCATGGCATGGTAAAACTCTCCGGGTTTTACCACGGCGTCAGCGCTTAGCCGCTGGATCAGAGAATCCGCCCCCCATATTTCAACTGGAGTTGAGGGCAGGGGGGAGATTCTCCAGATGTCCTGGCTAATATTCAATCGCTCAATCAACATCATTAAAACAAATTATCTAGTCATTGATCTCACTGCTATTGGTGGGACTTGGCGCTTTGCACACAGGCAACCAAGGTTTCCTCACATTACAACATTAAACATTTATTGCCTGTAAAGCACCTTGGGACATACTTAAGTAAATTTTATTCTCTTCAGATTTGTAGGTTAAATTTAGGAATAAAATGCTCAACTTCCTTAAGACACTAAAAATCCTAATGGTTTTAATGTTACATTAAATTTACTTGCATTTATTAGAAAGAAAGACTTTTAGTATTGTGCTGAAAGAAGTGATGCTGCTGCTATAATTATCATGCACGAGAAAAGTATTTTAAATTGAATATCTAATCAGCCTGTTTCTTGACTCTGAGTAAGCCTATTTGCAAAAATAAGTTTGTGATCTTATAGTTTCAGGTAATATTTCTTCGCCAAATGATTCTGTGTTGAGTGCACGTAGAGCCAAGAACTCCCCTTGCATAGAAACGAAGCAGACTGGCTTCAGACAAAACCAGCAGATCATGTAATACTTTCTGAGACATTCATGTCCTCGTCTCTTTTAAGAAACGAGCAGAGACCAACAGCTGCCTCTTCTCCATTTTTAAACAAATTTAGAGTACCCAATTCATTTTTTTTTTTCAATTAAGGGGCAATTTAGCGTGGCCAATTCACCTAGCCTGCACATTTTTGGGTTGTGGGGGCGAAACCGACGCAAACACAGGGAGAATGTGCAATCTCCACACGGACAGTGACCCAGAGCCGGGATCGAACCTGGGACCTCAGCGCAGTGAGGCAGCAGGGTTAACCCATTGTGCCACCGTGCTGCCCCAGCTGCCTCTTCTTTCATGTGTAAGAAGCATCAACTCTCATCACAGATTCAAGCTGCCAATTAAAGTAGCTTGTCATTTTAACTCTATATACATGTACAATAATGGACATGATTCCCACTTTGATAAGTACATTCAATCCCATTAAACATTGTTCATAATGTACTTTTTGTTCCCTGTAACGTGATTAACGGTCATGTTTAGAAAATGTTTTCAATATTCCACTTTTATTTCCAATTTCCCTCTATTTCAAATCTCTGTACTGTATTCCACAAGCACTGGAAGCTGGACAACACAGTTACTACCAGCAAGATATTTGGTCATGGGGCATCACAGTCAAATCTATTCTTAATGGCCATAAAGGCAGGCATTCGAACACAAGCCAATGGATGGGTAATCAGGAATGGGCACATTGCCTGGCTTTCCTGACCCTAGCTTAAGGGCACTAAAACTTGTCTTCACGTCTCAATAGTTGCACCAATTTTAATACAAATGAGAATCAGGCACTGAGACCAATGCAATGTGATTAACCATTAATCTATCACTTTTATAACCTGCCATTCAAAATGTTGAAAACCTTCGGTCTGCCTTTAAGATTAGATGGTGCACTGTGCATGATCACAAATACACTTTCCATTTGACCCTCCCTACATTATTTCTGAATCAGGGCAGCTGCAAAGCAAAACTAAAATATCTCAATTATCATATTACTAACAACAGAATGCTCCATTAAATCACTTGTGTTATAATTGCATTTAAGCGTAGTGATTGCAAAATACTTTACTTCCGAAGATATTTTACACCATTTTACTGAACCTAACATTATTTTACATATATTACCCATTAGAGCCTCTAAATAGAATAATTATTTTGAGTAGTTTGTGGACAGAAAATATTTGTTAATATTTCACAGCAAGGAGAACGTGTTAACATTTCACAGGCCAAAGCTTCTATCATTGATTTGCTTGACTGACTATTCCAGACTTTCATTCCGACACATTGCCAGAATCCCAGGGGTAAATATGCTTCATGTTCTGCATAACGTTCGATTTTTCTTGCCAAGAAAAATGCTGGAGGCTTTGGAAATGAAGTATATTTCAGCTTCCAAGACCTATAAACTTGCTTTAACTAATTTATAGAATTGCGTGTGTGGAACAGTTCAGTTGCTATGTGGCAATTGAACAGGGTCATATCAGCATTTTCAATTATATTCTTTCTAAGACCGACCGCCATTGCATTTTGATCTGCCAGTGTGTTGCTGTCTTATGGAGCTCACAGGCGTCTCATCCATCAGCACATAGTTCATGCTACCGGTTTGTAATAAATGGATATTTTTACCTGCTTGTAATTTTGCTGAATTTTACTCGCAACGTCCAATACTACTGACAGCTCTGAAATACTTAGTTGATTTTATAAAACGTATAATCAATTTTGGGGGTGTCATTTAAAGACTTAAATTTCCCTGTGCCGTGCACAACCTAAAAGGAGCGGCTACAGTGTGGCCTCTGGAGTCGGTGCAGGTCAAAAGTCACTTCTCTACGAAACACAGAGGGAGCGAGAGAGATAAAGAAAATCTGAGGGTGAGTCATTTGAGGTTTTGTCACAGATCTAAATGCTACACTAGCCAGAGACTGATGCACTGCAGAAGGAGATTTACAGCAGAGAAAGAGGCCCTTTGGCCCATTGTGTCTATGCTGGCCATCATAATCTCTGGTGGAGGAAAGGTAAATTGAAATAAATAGAAAATTCCAGATTGCTTGTGCAAAAATTGAAAAAAAAGAATTGTTCACATTTTTGTAACATTTGTTCCAATTTATCACCATTTCCTTCAATGCCCATCTCTTTTCAAGGACTTTCCACTCAACCTCAATTAAATCTAATTAAATTGTGATCAGATGCTATCAAGAAGCAAGCACAACAGAACTTCAACTAAAACTACCAAAAAATAGGTGAGCTGTTCACTCGTGACTTTGCTTGCTTTTAGTCATTTTTCCAAATCTGGGGCGAAATTCTCCGTTATTGGCGGAAAGTCCGCCGATCAGCGCAAAAAACGGCGCAAATCCGACTTGCGTCACGTCGGAAAAATGGGTCGAAAGTCTTCGGCCCGAAATGGGCTAGCAGCGACGTAACGGGATCCGCGCTTGCGCAGTGGTGCACGCCGTGCAGCGTCATACGCGCCGCACGGCTCATAAGGCCGCGCTGCTCCCCCCCCACCCGACCGGAATACCCGACCGGAACACCTGACTGGAAGGCTGGCCGCCGCTCAGCCCCGAGGTTCGAGTCACGGGATGTGGAGGCGCTCCTGGACGCGGTGGAGCAGAGGAGGGACGCCCTGTATCCCGGGCACGGCCGCAGAGTTGCCCCACGCCACAGCCGGCGTCTGTGGAGGGAAGTGGCAGAAGCCGTCACCGCTGCGGCCCTGACACCATGGACAGGCACCCAGTGACACAAGAAGGTGAACGACCTCGTCAGAGCAGGCAGGGTGAGCCTCCCCCATATCCCCCCTCCCCCATATCCCCCCTTCCCCATATCCCCCTTCCCCCATATCCCCCCTCCCCATATCCCCCCTTCCCATACCATATCCCCCCTTTCCCCATATCCCCCCCTCCCCCTACCATATCCCCCTTTTCCCCCCTCCCCCATAATCCCCCTCCCCATATCCCCCCTCCAATATCCCCCCTCCCCATATTCCCCCCTCCCCCATATCCCCCTCCCCCATATCTCCCCTCCCCCATATCCCCCCTTCCCCCATATCCCCCCTCCCCCATATCAACCCCTCCCCCATATCCCCCTTCCCCCATATCCCCCCTCCCCCATATCCCCCCCTCCCCATATCCCCCCTCCCCCATATCCCCCCCCATATCCCCCCCCCCATATCCCCAAGTGAATCCAGCCCTAACCTTAACCTCTGCAATGCACACGCAACCGATGGCGTGCATTCATATACTTGCCTAACAGTGTTGCCTTTTACCCCTGCCACCCCCCCCCCCCCGCCCCACAGGAGAAGCGCGCACACAACAATAGGGAGCATGTGAGGACTGGAGGAGGCCCCGCTGATGAGAGGCCACTGACCGAACACGAGGAAAGGGCCCTGGAACTGGCTGGCGGACCTGACGACCGGGAGGTTGCTGATGCAGAGGTCGGGGGCGTACTAGCAAGTGAGCCACCAACAGCCCGTCCCCATATCCCCCCTCCCCTATATCACCTGATCACTGCCTGATGTCTAACATGCATGCTTCATTGTGTATCGCAGGACCAAACGTCCAGGCACCCATCCCCGCAGATGTAGACCGCCCGCAGGATGCCCCTCGGAGGCCACGGGAGACGGAGAGACACGGACCCTCCAGCATGCGACGCCCGCAGGATGCCCCTCGGAGGCCACGGGAGACGGAGAGACCCGGACCCTCCAGCATGCGACGCCCGCAGGATGCCCCTCGCACACCACGGGAGACGGAGAGACCTGGTGCAACAGGGAGACGACACCCCCGTCACGTGCGGGGTCGACCACCCAGCGACGAGGGGGGCAGCCACAGGCCCCCGTCACATCCGAGCCAGGACACCACTACCCAGGACACCACTACCCGGGACACCATTACCCGGGACACCACTACCCGGGACACCACTACCCGGGACACCACTACCCGGGACACCACTACCCGGGACACCACTACCCGGGACACCACTACCCGGGACACCACTACTCGGGACACCACTACTCGGGACACCACTACCCGGGACAGCACTGCCCAGGACACCCCTACCCGGGACAGCACTACCCAGGAAGATGAAATACCGGACAGTGACTCAGAGTGGATGGGTGGAGACGAACCCCCACCCCAAAGTGCCATGGACTCAGAGTGGGACGAAGAGCACGACACAACGCCACTGCTGTCACCAACACCCTCCACCATCGCAGAAACACTCACCTCGGTTGGGCACTTTAGTGATGAGGCGTCTGGTACACTCACTGGTGCGCACAACACAGCCGTCCCGGTACAGCAGGTGGAGGTAGGAGCAGCAGAGGGGCCGGGCGGTCGGAGGGCAGCCCAGCCCAAGCGAACATCTGCCGCCCAGATGGATCCCGGGTTCCTGGAGTTTCCACACCCACACATAGATCCGATGCAACCACCGACCCGGAGACGAGCGAAGAGGGTGACGGCCAGCTTGCGGCGGCTGCAGTCGCAGGTGGAGGAGTCCAGGAGCTGGGAGTGGTGCCGGTCATGCGTGCCACCCAGGCTGACACCGCACGGGTGGCGTCCGCGGTGGAGGCAATGGGTGCGACGGTGTCAGACATGGGGAACGGTTTGCGAGGCCTGGGGCTTTCCAGACGTGCAGGCGGCGTCTGTGGCCCAGGAAATGGCTGCCCTCTCACAGGAGGCCATGAGCCAGTGCCAGCGCCAGATGGCAGAGGTGCTCAACGCTATAGCCCAGTCTCTGCAGGCCATGGCCCAGTCTCAGCAGGCCATGGCCCAGTCTCTGCAGGCCATCGCTGAGGGCATCGGCGCCAGTGGCCATGTGCGAGCCGGCGTCGCACTGTCACAGACAGGGTTTGCCAACCCCCTGGGCTCCATGGCTGCAAACCTGCAGACCCCTGTCGATACCAGCACGGGCCTCCAGGACTGGCAGTGCCAGATGTCGGGGGGGGGGGGGCGTCGGATGGCCAGTCCGTTCGCATCCCCCACCCATGTAGAGGCCTGGGGGCCATCGGGCACCCCGAGGGAGGAGGAGGTGGTGTGGTCCGTCCCGGCTCCCCCTGTAGGGGAGGTCCCGGTACACCGCAACACCTCGGACTCCCCCCCCCTTCCGTCCCAGGTGCATCGGGCAGGACAGGCTGGCAGCCCGCCATCCCAGTCGCCCGGGCCACAGCCTGGCCTATCTAGGCCAGGACGCCCCAGGAAATGGCCGCCAAAGGGATCCAGTGTCAGAGGGCAGGAATCACAGGAGTCCACCTCCAGTTCTGCTGTACCGTCAGGGGAACCACGTAGACGTAGTCAAAGGGCCCGTAAGGCCAAACAATTAGACACTGAGTAAGTTGGCACGGGTGCAGGGCACAGATGAGTTTTAGGGGCTAGCGCACGTGCATGAACTCGTCTGGTTATTAAAGTCAATGTTTCACCTACAGAAGCTGCCTTTGTGCTCTGTCCAAAGCGTGCGGGGGTGTCATGTACGTTGAGCGCAAGTGTGTGTGTGAGGGGTGGTCTTATCTCAGCCCCAGGTGAGTCTGCCCCCTTCCCCCTGGGCCGCCATCAACATCCCCCGGACCGAGGACGTGACCGTGCACTGCAGTGTCACAGCCGCATGCAGGGATGGTCCGGGTGGAAGGTGGTACTGTGGCCATGGGTCAGACATAGTCCAACAATATGGAGCCAGGAGCTCACCGCAGGGCGGGTTGTCATCATCCTCCATGGCCTGCAATAGACACGCGTCCACCCGCAACTGTGTGAGCCCGGCCCGTTGTGCCGCAGGTGGATCGGCAATGGGGCGGGGGGGTGGTGTGCATGCGGGTGGGGTGGGTGAGGGTGCTGGGTGGGTGGATGGGTGGGGGGTGTGGGTGGTCGGCTGTTGCCATGGTGTGCGGTCTGTGGCCATACTACCCGATTCCCACGCCCATCTAGTCAGTGAAGCGGGCGGCTATCAGTCTGTCCCCTGCCCGCTGGGCCAGCCGGTAACGGTGGACAGCCACCCGCCTGTGTCTACCCCGTCTGCCCTGACCATTACCCCCATCCCCCTCATCTGAGGAGGACTGCGCCTCTTCCTGCTGCTCCTCCACTCCGCCCTCCTCTGCCTGCGGCACATCGCCCCTCTGCTGGGCTATGTTGTGCAGGACGCAGCACACCACAATGATGCGGCCGACCCTATCTGACCGATACTGGAGGGCGCCCCCAGAGAGGTCCAGGCACCTGAAACGCATCTTCAGCACGCCAAAGCACCTCTCGATCACTCCCCTTGTCGCTACATGGGCATCATTGTAGCGGTTCTCCGCCTCATTGCGTGGCCTCCGTATAGGTGTCATCAGCCACGATCGCAATGGGTAGCCCCTGTCGCCCAGCAACCGGCCCCTCAGCCGGGGATGGCGTCCCTCGTACATGCCGGGGATGGATGACCGCGACAACACGTATGAGTCGTGTACACTGCCTGGGTAACGGGCGCAGACGTGCAGGATCATCATGCGGTGGTCGCAGATCACCTGTATGTTCATCGAATAGGTCCCCTTCCTATTGGTGAACACGGCCCTGTTATCTGCAGGTGGCTGCACGGCGACGTGCATCCCATCGATCGCCCTCTAGACCATGGGCATAGTGGCCACGGCAGTGAAGCCCGTTGCCCAGGCATCCTGGCTGGCCCGGTGCACAGGGAACTGGATGTAGCAGGTCGCAATGGCATATAGGGCGTCTGTAACTGCACAGATGCACCGGTGCACCGATGTATGTCTGTGACCACTGCATGAGGATCCTGCACGTCTGCTCCCGGTACCCGGGCAGTGTACATGACTTATTCGTATTGACGCAATCTTTCATCCCCACCATGTTCGAGGGCTGAGGGACTGACGCGGAGACTGGGCCATTGCCTGCTGAGACTGGGCCACGGCGTTGAGCGCCTCTGCGATCTGCTGCTGGTTCTGGCTCATGGCAGTCTGTGAGAGGGCAGCTATGTTCTGGGCCACGGACGCCGCCTGCACGAAAAGCCCCACACCTTGCATACTGTCTGACACCGTCACACCCATTGCCTCCACCGCGGACGCCACCCGTGCAGTGTCAGCCTGGGTGGCACTACCTGGTCCTGCACGCCGGTGGACTCCTCCACCTTCGTCTGCAGCTGCCGTAAGCCGGCCATCAACCCCTTCGTTCGTTCCTTGGTCCGTGCCTGCATCGGGTCTATGGGTGAGTGCGGTAACTCTAGGAACCCGGGACCCGTCTGGGCAGCAGATGGTTGCCTGCGCCGGGCTGCCCTCTGACCGCCCGGCCCCTCGGCTGCTCTTGCCTCCACCTGCTGTACCGGGACGGCGGTGTTATGCACACCTGTTAGTGCCCCAGATGCCTCATCGCTAAAGTGCCCAACCGAGGTGAGTGTTTCTGCGATGGTGGAGGGTGTTGGTGACAGCAGTGGTGTAATGTCGTGCTCCTCATCCGACCTGAAGTCCGGGGTCCCCTGGAGTGGTGATTCCTGTCCATCCGCCCCCTGTGTGTGGGTGTCATGTGCGGCAGTGTCCTGGCTCGTAGCCGCCCTGGAACATCCTGTGGGGCTTCGTATGCCTGATGGGCTGGGTCGGGATATGGGGGGGACGAGGGATATGGGGGGGATGGGGGATATGGGGGAAGGGGGATTTGGGGGAGGGGGATTTGGGGGAAGGGGGTGGATATGGGGGAAGGGAAAATGGGGGAAGTGGGATATGGGGGAAGGGGGATATGGGGAAGGGAGATATTGGGGGAGGGGGATGGGGAAGGCAGTGGGGGGTCTGACTTTGCGCTGCGTGGCGGGCAGACATTTTGCCGGGTCTCTGGGGGGGGGGGCGTCTATTGTGCAGTGACGCCGCGTGGCGTCACTGACGGTGCGCGCGTCCGTGACGGGTGACGCCGACGCGAATGGCGTCACGCCGCTACTAGCCCATTCCCGGCTGGAGAATTTGCGACATTTCGGAAGGCCCGACGCCGGAGTGATTCGCGCTGTTTTTGGAGCCGGGTTCGGGCCATTGCGCCGATTCACGGCGAATCCCGTCCGGTTGGAGAATCGCAGGGGTGCGGCGTGAATCCCGCCTCCGCCGGCTGCCGAATTCTCCGGCGCCGGGGCTTTGGCGGGGGTGGGAATCGCGGCGTGCCGGTCGGCGGCTGCTCGCAGCGGCCAACCCAGCGATTCTCTGGCCCGTGATGGGCCGAGTGGCCGCCAGCGTCAATCACAACATGTCCTTACTGGCGGGACCTGGCTCCACGGGCAGCTTGCAGAGTCCTCGGGGGGGGGGGGGGGTGGCGATCGGGGCCCACCGATCCGCGGGCGGGCCCGTGCCATGGGGGCACTCTTTCCCTCTGCACTGGCCGCTGTCAACCTCCGCCATGGCCGGTGCGGAGAAGAACCCCCTGCACATGTGTGCTGGGATGACGCTGGCGCTCCCGCGCATGCGCCAACTCGCACGACTGGCGGAGGCCCTTCGGCACCAGTCAGCATGCCGCCAAGCCCTTCTGCGCTGGCTGGCGTGGCGCAAAACACTCTGTGCCGGCCTAGAACCTGAAGGTGCGGAGGAGTCCACACCTTCGGGGCGGCCCAACGCCGGAGTGGTTCACGCCACTCCTCGGCGCCGGAGTTGCCCGCCCCGCCGGTTCACGGAGAATCCCGCCCCAGATTCTGAGAACTCCAAGACTGAAGGTGACCCTAAGAAAGCGGAGTCCGAATCTAATAATAATAACAATGATGAAGATTCAGACCAGAGTTCTGAATCAGGGGCGTCATTCTCCGACCCCCCGCCGGGTCGGAGAATGGCCGTTGGCCGCCGTGAATCCCGCCCCCACCCAAGTCTCCGGTACCGGAGATTGGGCGGGGGCGGGAATCGGGCTCAATTCTCCAGCCCGAATGGGCCGAAGACCCGCCCAGAAATTGCCTGTCCCGCCGGCGTAAATCAAAGCTGGTATTTACCGGCGGGACCAGGCGGCGTGGGCGGGCTCCGGGGTCCTGGGGGGGGGGGGCACGGGGCGATCTGACCCCGGGGGTGCCCCCACGGTGGCCTGGCCCGCGATCGGGGACCACCGATCCGCGGGCGGGCCTGTGCCGTGGGGGCACTCTTTCCCTTCCGCCTCCGCAACGGCCTCCACCATGGCGGAGGCGGAAGAGACTCTCCCCACTGCGCATGCGCGGAGCAAGGTCTGGCGTGCGCGAATCAGAGTCGGCGCTTGGCTGCTCCCCATCTGGAGTCCGGTCTGCCTTCCGTCGATGCCCCCCGTCCGGAGTCCCAACAGGTTCACTGGAGGCAGCCGAGATTCCCTGAAGCTGCACTTCTGGAGTCGGAACATGCAGGAATGCACCAACCAGTGGAGAGGCTCGAGCCATCGAGGGTGGAAGCGGCAATTTGCGGCAATGTGCTGTCATTCCACGTGAGGGAAGGTTGTTTTACAGCTTTAACAGATTTTTGTTTTTTTGATTTGGGACGTTTCCCTTTTAAATTGGATTTGGGGCGTTTCCCCTTTAAATTGGTGCAGTCTGGGGCCTCTGACATCCTGACGCTCGGTATGTAGCACGTAGGAAGCGACTGCGCATGCTCAGATCGCTGTTCCTTTACCGATGGCCGTTTTCTTGACTGCGCATGCGCAGCATCTCGCGCATGCGCAAACAAAACTTCCGGTTCTGCGCACTGCTCGCACAACTGTGCTAGCGTGATACCTTTAGCAAGATGGCCGCCGACCTCGACCCAGCCCTCTCTGAGGCCCGGGATTTCGGCCTCTGGGAATTCGGGCTCCGGGATCCCAGCCACGAGGTGAGTACTGCAGCTTTTCTTACCTTTACTTGCCGATTTGATTGCGTTTTCTTCACAGTACTTGGAGAATTTGTCCAGGACTGCCTGGTAATCGTACCTTTGCTGCCTCCTGAAGAACCTGAACCTTGTGAATATTTCTCTTGCCCTTGCACCGGCGATGGTGAGGAGAAATTCAATTTTTTCGCTATCATCCAGGTCTTGGAGTTCAGCTGCCACCAGGAACAATTCGAACACTTGCCGGAATCGCCGCCAGTTTTCGCGGAGATCGCCGTAGCACTGGAGCGGCTGCGGAACCGGGAGCTCTATCATTTTGCCTGGGCACTGCTGGTTGTCTGTGTACACTGAGGTATGCCGGCAGGTATCGATCCACTCCTGTACCATGTGGTGTTGGGTGCTCTGGTGCACAGATGAGCCAACACAGTTGTATGTGGTACAACTCTATTTTATTTTAACTCTTATAATACAGTTCGTTCTGGATACTCTGCACGTGCTGTCTCCCTGAGTGTGTTTGGTAGCAGATCTGTCCTGGTCCTCCTCTGCAGCTAATACTGACCACCGGGGGTCGTGTCTGTGCTTTTATATCTTTCTGTCATTGGTTGTGGTGTTGTGTGTTCTGATTTGTCTGTTGGTGTGTCTATTATGATGTGTGTGTTTGAATATCATGACATGTATGACATTCATTCTGCGGCACAGTGAATGGAGAATCCCAGCAGTTGAACATTTGAAACTCATCTTAAGCAGTTCGATCATGTATCCCATTAGGATATTTGTTGTGTCCTGGCTTTTATTTCAACTGTGCCTCATTTGTTTAAGGTGTTAAGCCTTGGCTCAATTTTAGCATTCTTGCTTCTGTCAGAAGGTCTGATTCTTGATCCACTCCATAGGATCTGGAACACATTATTCAGGCTGATAACTTAATGAAGAACTAAGGGAGTGCTGCATTGTTGGCGATGCTACCTTTTGGATAAGGCATTAAACAGAACCCCATCTGTCCTCTCAAGATCCCATGGCACGATCCAAAGAAGATCAGAGATCACCCAGTGCTCTGGCCAATATCCATCACTCAGCTAACATCAATGAATAAAGATTATTCAGTAACCTACTATATTGCTGCTGTGTGGGCCTTGTGTGAAAATTGAGGCTGCTGTCATTCCCTACATCAGGCATTTTCAAAGTGGGGTTCGCGACCAGGGGATGGGTCAAGGACGAGTGTCAGAAGGGTCACAGAGACATCCATCGCGCCGTTCCCGATCCCGAGAATTCAGACGCAACGGCCATAAGCAGCCAGCTTTTTAAAATGCCGGCTGCGAACGGCTTTGAAAATGACGGCTGCGAGTGGCTTTAAAAATGCGGGCGTGCTGTGCATGCGTGCCCGCTCATCAGTGCGCATGCCTCCCGGAGTCCAGAGAGCAACACCGCCTCCTCGTGACATCACGTGCTGACCCAGGAGAAGATTTTTTTAAAAAATTCAATTCTATTCCTGCATCTATCTTGAATATGCTCAACGGCTGAGCCTGCAGAACTCTCTGATAGTAAATTTTGGAGATTAAAAAGATTCACAATACTTTTAAGTAATTCCTCCTCATCTATATCTAAAATCGTTGCATTGTAATTTGCAGACTATATCCCTAGGCGGTAAACCACCCATCTGTGGAAAACTTACATTCTGCATCTTCTCTGTATCTGCTCTGTAGAGTCCTGAGAGAATAAATAATGCCTATTTCAATGAGGTCGTTTCTCATTCTTCGCTACTCTAGACTATAGAATATAAGCCCAGGCTCATCTCTCGCATTAAAGGTAAGAGAAAATGGTGGGTCGCGAAGGCCGGCCGGCGTGATCCGCGAAGAGCGGCCGGCGTAGGTCCCAAAGGATGGCCGGTTCGTAAAAATGGGTCCCGAGCAAAAACGTTTGAAAAACATTGCCCTACATTACCACAGAGACTATTTGTCTCAGCACCTGGAGGTTCTTGAGAACAAAGAGTCAGGCTCTTTAAAAAAAAAACTGCAGTTAGAAAACCAGCTGCTCCCCTGAGTTAATTTATTCCTGCAGAGTTATGTAAATAAATAATCAGAATCCTCCCTTTGAGACTGTTGAATCCTCCCTTTGAAACTGCCTGGACCTGTCAATCAGAAAGGTTGTAAAAGGCATTAACCCGTGAAATTGAATGCAAACAATGCAGTTCCATGCTTTTAGGCTTCTAGGTATATAAACTTTAAAGGACAATGAAAGTGACAGAGAAAAACACATCAAAGTTTTCCATCACATTAAAGGGAATGATTTTACCTTCACCTTACAGATCTTTGAACTTGGCATATGGACAGATTGTTTAAGAGGTTTAGGGGTAGAGATAGGAACACTTATAAAGATCATTTTAGATATGATCTTTATTATTGTCACAAGTAGGCTTACATTAAGACCGCAATGAAGTTACTGTGAAAATCCCCTGGTCGCCACACTTCGGCACCTGTTTGGGTATACTGAGGGAGAATTTAGTATGTCCAATTCACCTCACAGCACGTCTTTCGGGATTTGTGGGAGGACACCGGAGCAGACACAGGAAAAATGTGCAGACTCTGCACAGACAGTGACCCAAGCGGGAATTGAACCCGGGACCCTGGCACTGTGAAGCAACAATGCTAACCACTGTGCTACTGTGCTGCCCGAATGACAGAATGGAATGGATTCTCCGCCTCCCGTTGCCAGTAGCGGAGTTCCCTATGCGGTGGAGAATCGAGCATCAGGGAAAATGCAAGATAGGTGCCAAAATGAACCATTTGCATCCTATTAACGGGCTGGACACCAAATTGTCCACGTCATCGTGATTGTGCAGCCCTCTGGGCCGGGATTCACGCAGGTGTGGATTGGTACAAGTATTTGCCAGCATGGTCCTGATGCAATCGACCTCGCGCTGGACCAAGGGGTTAAGTATTTGAGGTTGAGTCCCCCATAATCTATCGGCGGGCCCCCTCCCCCGCCACAATGCAAATCCTGCCCATAGCACAGGGAATCCCCCCCAGCAGAGAACCCCCCCCCCCCCTTACTAAAAATGTAGAAGTTAAATCCTTTGACTTCCTCTTTTTCTCAGCAGAAAACACTTAACTGCTCTGGATGTGCCATGAGCTGTCAATCATAGCGACATGTTTATAAAACGTTAATTTCACAGCAGGCTTGAATAGAAATCTTGAATATCAAAGGATCTGAGGGGATTTAAAGCCTTGTGATTTGGTTTTGGATTTTTATTAAGTTACAGCTGCTAATTTCTCGACATATGTCTGAGGCAGCAGGTGGAAGGCCCAGGTGAGTGAAAAGTAGTGATTTTATTCATCGCTTCTGCCTGGACTGCTCTTTAACTTTCAGGCAGGGGTGACTGCTGGGGGGGGGTTCCTCTGCAACGGAGGTGGGGGGGGTATCTGTTGGGAGTATCTGGCGGGGTCGGCTCATCCTCATGCATACCTTCTTTGGGGTGGGGGGGGGGGGAAGTTACCAGCAATTCCCATGGCGGGGCGGGGTGTGGGAGGGGGGATAGGATTTGTAATGTGTGGGGGCGGGGCACCCACCAGACCACATTATAGGGCAGCCTGATAGTGTGATCCGTGATGGAATCTCTTGTGATTCCCGCCATGCAAACATTTGCATGGCAAAGGACGCTGAATCATTTCTGAGCATCGCTCCCAGCACCATCGCGAAACGGAAGCAATTCAGCTCCTATGGGGAACATAGTCCCCCGAACAGAGAATCCAACCCAGTGTTTAATGGCTGCAGTCGGGAAGAGAAGCCAATGACCTAATCCCAGGGAAGACCCCCCACCTAAACCCCTCCAGCCAAGCACAAACTTTCCTGGGCCCCATTCCTCCTGAAAGACTCCCCTTGACAGTCCGGAGGCAATTTTTGGGAGGGTTCTTATTCCACCGTCACCCCTCGGAATGCAAGGTGCCAGGTTGGCATTCCAAGGGGCAGGGTCTGAAGGGGGGGGGGGGGGTCCAGCCTGTCCTTGCACAACTGAGTCCCTTAACTGGCTAATTATTGGCCATTTAAGGACTGCTTTCTACCCAGCCTCAATTATGAACTAGTGGGAGGGGTTCAAAAACAGGAGAGTGCCTGGCAGGTCACCCCGCTCATCACAGGCGGGAAGGAAAGGGCGAGGCCTTCCTCAAGTGCTGTAAGCTCAATCCTGTCAACTGCTGAAGCAAAAGGAGAGACAGTCATGTAACTGCTTGATCCTTGAAAATTATATGTTGGTCACCTGCTTAATGCAGCTGTGAACTGCATGCTGGTGACATTCCAGTACCAGCCTCCCTGAACAGGCGCCGGAATGTGGCGACTAGGGGCTTTTCACAGTAACTTCATTGAAGCCTACTCGTGACAATAAGCGATTTTCATTTAATTTCATTGATGCCCTGATATGGCATATCCCAGAGATCAGCAGCTAGATGATTCTGTTGGAGGCTGTGGCATTCTGTCTGGAGAAGTTTATTGTCCTCTTGTCTTGATCCTCAGTTAGATCCAGGAAGATTACCCATGGCTTGTAGGGCCTGTATACAGAGTACAGCCACCCAGCAGTTATATAGATCGGCAAGAGAAGCTAGTGTTGTTCCCCTTAGAAAAGAGAAGGTTGAGAGAACTTTGATAGATATGCTAAAAAATTATGCTGACGCTAGACAAATAGATGGGGAAAAATTGTTCCTATTGCCAGAAGGATTGAGAACCAAGGGACACAGAGTTAAAGTGATTGACAAAAGTATCCAAGATAACAGGAGGAAAAACATTTTTGCATAGTGAACAGTTCGGATGTGGAATGCATTGACTGTGAGGGTGTTGGAGGCAGATTTACTGATAGCTTTCAAATAGATAAACTCTGAAGAGAGAAGATATTAAGGGCTACTGGAACCAGCTAAAATATTCTTTCAGAGAACCAGTAGGAACTCAGTGGGCTGAACAGCCACATCTGTGATGTAATTAGATATATCCTTCCTTAAAACAGATTTGTGCCCTTTATAAGAAAGATGCAGAATGACAATAATCCCATTACCTAAAAATGTTTGTTGCAAAGAGGTTAAAGAGTGTATGAATTCAAATACAAAAATCATCCAGCCCGGACCTGACCCCATGTGTTGAAAGAAATGGAAAGCCTAGTTAAACATGTTTGGGCGAAGTTGCTCTTCAGTAGGTTCCCCCTTCCTGTTATCTACTTTGTCTTGGCATCCATTTTTGGCAGATTACCACTCCTTGAACAATTTATTCATCTCCTGATTCTTTTTCAATCTCCACCTTCTCGCCATTCGCTCTCATCATTCCACTCTGTGCCTCATCCAAAACTGCCGTCTGTAACTATTCCCACAAAAATACTATTCACCTACCCTTATTGGCTCCCTATTCTTCAGCCCCACTGTGGTCTCAATTCTTCCTTACATCTGCAATGCCTCCAGCCTTATATCCTGGCTCCTGTCAATCATTTTACCAATCTGCAGTAGAACCATGTGCCTGAATTTTGCGTCCATTGGGCATGCACGCTCGGTGGACCGGAAGTGGACTGGCCAATTACGGACGCCAGCGTGAAACACATGCTGAGAAAAGCTCAGTGCTGCCAAGGGGGACGGTAAGAGGGCAGGTGCCAGTAAAAGAAAGGTTGCAAGTTGTCACTTCTAATGGGCTCCCTCAAGGTGGACAGCTGCTGCAGAGCTGTCTCAGGGAGCTGCAAACCACTACAAATTAAACGCGATGAAAAAACACAGCAACCTGTGTCGAGGTATCACATTCAAACTGAGAGCTCAGAGAACTTCAATTTTATTTCAGCCCTCATATTTCATCCTGCCACGGATTGAGGTCGTAGACAGAACATGGAGGCCACCTGGAGAATTGGCCCGTCGCCAACCGTAAACGTGCCACATGAAATTGCTTTTAAATGACTCCTTAATGGGCCTAATTGGCTGTTTATTGTCAGCAGGCGTGCTTCCAACTCTCGCATGTGCTCACCGACTAAAATATCACACAAGTACGCAATGGCATCAAAATGTGGCCCGACATCTTCTCGCGCAATTTCATGCGTTTACAGGTTGGGCCCATGCACGCCCAAACAATGTAAAATTCTGTCCGTCATCTATCTTATGCGGAAACTCTAGTTTTCTCCCCCTGCATACATCTGCCTTGCTATATCCCTCCCTAATGTCAAGAGCCTCCTTCAAACCTCTCTTTTTAACCAGACTTATGATAATTTCTCTAATTCCCTTCCTCCTGTTGTTTATGTCCAACCATAAATGCAAAATGCCTGGAGACTTTCCACCAAGTTGAAGTTATCAAATAAATGAAAGCTACTGTTGTGGTTCATATATCACAAAATATTTCACACAATTACTGTAATAAGTTTCAACAAAAGAAATAGAAACAGGAATAGACCAGACGATCCTTCGAACCTACTCCACCATTCAACATGACTGATTTTCTATCTCCCTCCACTTTCTCACCCACTCTCCATATCAATTGATTCTCTGAAAGAATGAAAATCTGTCTATTTCAGACTTAAATATGGTCAGCGATGGAAAATCATGCCCTCTAGGATAGACAATTTTGAAGATTCATGACACTCAGTGAAGAAATTTCTCCTCATCTCCTAAATCTTAAATGATCAACCCCTTATCCGGAGACTGTTACGCATGTTCTAGGTTTCCTGGCCAAAGGAACCTACGCTTTAGGTAAATTATTGGAGAGAATTCTCAGAGACAGGATGCATACCCATTTGGAAACAAATGGACTCATTAGCGATAGACAGCATGGTTTTGTGAAGGGGAGGTTGTGCCTCACTAACTTGATCCAAGTTGAGGTGGATGTTGTTTACATGGACTTCAGTAAACCCTTTGACAAGGCGCCTCATGACAGACTGGTACAAAAGAGGAAGTCACCCGGGATCAGAGGTGAGATGGTAAGATGGATACAGAACTGGCTCGGTCACAGAAGGCAAAGGGCAGCAGTAGAAGGGTGTTTTTCTGAATGGAAGGATGTGACGGGCCTGTGGTTGGGCCTCTGTTGTTTGTAGTGTACATAAACGATTTGGAGGAAAATGTACCCGGTCTAATTAGTAGGTTCGCGGATGACACCAAGGTTGGTGGAGTGGTAGACAGCGTTGAGGATTGTCAGAAGATACAGCAGGGCATAAATAGGTTGGAGACTTGGGCATAATTCAGACAAATGTAAGGTAATGCATTTTGGTAGGTGTAACATAGAGGGGAAATATATCGTAAAGGGCAAAACTCATAGGAATATAAAAAGTCAGAGATATCTGGGCATACATGTCCACAGATCTTTGAAGGTGGCAACACAAATGTACAAGATAGTCAAGAAAGCATACGGAATGCTTGCCTTCATTGGATGGGGCATCGAGTATAAAAACTGCCAAGTCATGCTACAGTTGTATAGAACCTTGGTAAGGATGCACTTGGAATATTGCGCACAATTCTGGTCGCCGCACTACCAGAAGGATGTGGAGGCTTTGGAGAGGGTGCAGAGGAGGTTTAACAGGATCTTGCCTGTTCTGGAGGGTGTTAGCAATGTGGATAGGTTGAATAGACCCGGACTGTTTTCATTAGAAAGACAGAGGTTGAGGGGTGACCTGATAGAGGTCTACAAGATTATGAGGGGCATGGATAGAGTGGATGGGCAGGCACTCTTTCCCAGGGTGGAGGGGTCATTTGCCAGGGGGCATAGGTTTAAGGTCCATGGGGCAAAGTTTAGAGGAGATGTCCGTGGCAGGTTTTTTATGGAGAGGGTGATGAGTGCCTAGAACGCGTTGCCAGGGGAGATTTCTGGAAGCAGATACATTAACGGCATTCAATACCCCAAGTGTGGTCTCACCAAAGTCATATACAATGATAGCAAGATGTTCTTATTCTTGTACTCTAAATCCCTTGCAATTACGCTTAACATGCCATTTGCCCGGGACGTTTGCGAGCTTGGGAACGCTTGAGGAAAAGTATAAGCTGCCCCGGGGAAATTTCTTTAAATATATGCAGGTAAGAGCGTTCACGAAACAACTGGTGAGGGAATTTCCGCTGCTCCCGACACAAGGGATCCAGGACAGGGTGCTTTTGGGGGTGTGGGTCGGGGAGGGCAAAGTGTCAGAGATATACCGGGAGATGAGAGAAGAGGGGGAGGAGTTGGTGGGCGAACTGAAGGGAAAATGGGAAGAAGAGCTCGGGGAGGAGATTGGGGAGGGTTTGTGGGCTGATGCCCTAAGTAGGGTAAATTCCTCTTCCTCATGTGCCAGGCTTAGCCTGATCCAATTTAAGGTGCTGCATAGAGCACATATAACGGGAGCAAGGTTGAGCAGGTTCTTTGGAGTGGAGGACAAGTGTGGGAGGTGCGGGGGAAGCCCGGCGAACCACACACATATGATTTGGTTGTGTCCGGCACTGGAGGGGTATTGGAAGGGAGTGACGGGAGTGATCTCGAAGGTGGTGAAGGTCCGGGTCAAACCAGGCTGGGGGTTAGCTTTATTTGGAGTTGCGGATGAGCCGGGAGTGCAGGAGGCGAAAGAGGCCGATGTCGTGGCCTTTGCGTCCCTAGTAGCCCGGCGTAGGATTTTACTCATGTGGAAGGAAGCGAAACCCCCCGGACTGGAGGACTGGATAAACGATATGGCGGGGTTCATAAAACTGGAGCAGATGAAGTTTGCGCTGAGAGGATCGGCTCAAGGGTTCACCAGGCGGTGGCAGCCGTTCCTCGACTACCTAGCGGAACGTCAGAGGGAAGATAGATGACCAGCAGCAGCAACCCAGGGGGAAGGGGGGGGGGGAGGGGGGAGTAAATTGTTTGGGTTTTTGGAGGGGGAGAGGGGGCGGGGGGGGGGGGGGGAGTATTACTTCGTGTTATTTAATTAGTTTACCATGTTAGTTACACAATGTTATATATTGCAGTTATGTTACTTGTATTTTTATTTCTTTGATTTGTAAGGGAGAAAAATTGTGTTTGAAAACTTTAATAAAATATATTTTTTAAAAAAAACATGCCATTTGCCTTTCGAATTGCTTGCTGTACCTGTATGCTAACATTCTAAGTTCCTTATATGAATATATCAAAATCTCTTTGCACATCAATGTTTATGAGTTTCACACCTTTTGAAAAATATTCTGCATTTCTCTATTCTTATCATCACAAAGAGAGCCTCACTTTTCCATATTATAGTTCATCTGACAACTTGCTGCCCAGTCACTTAGCCATCTACCTCATTGCGGCCTCGTGTCCTCATATTTTTTAAAATAATAATCCTTATTGTCACATTAACACTGCAATAAAGTTACTGTGAAAAGCCCCTAGTCGCCACACTCCGGCGCCTGTTCGGATACACGGAGGGAGAATTCAGAATGTCCAAATAAACTAACAGCCCATCTTTCGGGACTTCTGGAAGGAAATCGGAGAACATGCTGACTGCACAGACAGTGACCCAAGCCGGGAATCGAACCTGTGACCCTGGCACTGTGAAGCAACTGTGCTAACCACTGTGCTGCCGTGCCGCCCAGCTACATTCCCAGCTACACTGTGCTACATTCCCACCCAGCAAACCTGGTGCATTAAATCTGCTCTAACCTATTAATATAGATTGATCACCCAGCACTGATCCATATGGCACTCCACTAGCTAAAACTACCAACTTGAAATGTTCTACATGCAAATATATTACCCCCTAACTCCATGAGTTCTTGGGCGGAATTCTCCGCAATCGGCGCGATGCCCGCCGACCGGCGCCAAAAACGGTGCGAATCAGTCCGGCATCGCGCCGCCCCAAGGGTGCGGAATCCTCCGCATCCTGAGCGGTCGAGCCCTAACCTTGAGGGGTAGGCCCGTGCCGGACTGATTTCCGCCCCGCCAGCTGGCGGGAAAGGCCTTTGGTGCCCTGCCAGTTGGCGCAAAACTGACTTTGCCGGGTGGCGCATGCGCGGGAGCGTCAGCAGCCGCTCACGGCATCCCCGCGCATGCGCAGTGGAGGGGGTCTATTCCGCCTCCGCCATGGTGGAGACCATGGCGAATGCAGAAGGAACAGAGATCCCCCACGGCACAGACCCGCCCGCGGATCGGTGGGCCCTGATCGCGGGCCAGGCCACCGTGGGGGCACCCCCCGGGGCCAGATCACCCCGCGCCCCCCCACAGGACCCCGGAGCCTGCCCGCGCCGCCTTGTCCCGCCGGTAAGAGAGGTGGTTTAATCCACTCCGGCGGGACAGACATTCCAGCAGCGGGACTATGGCCCATCCAGGCCGGAGAATCGCCGGGGGGGGGGCGCCAACCGGCACAGCGCGATTCCCGCCCCCGCCGAATATCCGGTGCCGGAGAATTCGGCAACCGGTAGGGGCCGGATTCACGCCAGCCCCCGGCGATTCTCCGACCCGGCGGGGGGGTCGGAGAATCTCGCGCCTTATCTTGCATTTTGAGTGGTACTTCTTTGAATGTTTTTTTTGGAAATCAAAGTATCTTAACTCTACTGACTCTTCTTACATATAAGCAATCACGTTATGGGGATTTGGTGGCATTTAGTCATGGAATTTACAGTGCAGAAGGAGGCTATTTGGCCCTTGAAAGAACACCCTACTTAAGCCCAGTAATCCCACGCAGACATGGAGAGAAAGTGCAGACTCTACATAGACCATAATCAGAGGCCGGAATTGACACTGGGTCCCTAGAGCGGTGAGGCAGCAGTGCTGACCAATGTGCCACCGTGCTGCCCCCAAGTCCCTTATGTTTATTTAATACTATTTCTTTGTATCTATTAATTATTTGAAGTCCCTCACTCTTATTAACCCTTGGTTACCTTTTATTTCTGGTGCAAATTTGTGTCTTCTACTGTGAAGACAGACACAGAACATTTGTTCAATGTCTCTGCCATTTCTTCATTCCCATGATAACTTCTCTCGTCTCTGCCTGTAAGGAACCAACATTTCCATTATCTTCTCTCCAATTTATATTACTTGTAAAAGTTCTTAAAGTTTATTTTATATTTTTGACTATTTTTACCCTTTTAACCTACATTTTGTCGCCCTTTGCTAGTTCCTAAACTCTCCCAATCATCCTCATGCTTACGACTGTTTCATGCAAAATTATAAGTCTCTTCGAATCTAATATTATCCCGAAGTTCACCAGCAAGGATCCGGCAGATGGATCTTTTAACCCTCAGTTTTTGTTTTTCAATGGAATGTAGTTTTGTTGAATATTTTGAATGGTTTCTTTAAATGTTCCCACTGCTTATTTGCCACCATACATTTTGTCTATTTACCAAATCAACCGTAGCCAGTTCTCAATTCATAGGCCTGTTATTGGCTTTGTTTATCTTTCAAATTGGAGTATGTTACTCAACTTAATATGGAATTGAATTGTACTATAATTACTTTTTCCTAGAGGATCTTTTACTGTGAGATTATTAATTAAACCTGCCTCATTGCACAATACTCAATGTAAAATAACTTTACCACAAGTTAGTTCCACAATATTGTCCCAGGAAACTGTTAGACAGTTTCAACAAACTCAATCTTCCAGACTACCATTGTTAAATTGATTTCCCCAGCACACATGAAGATTAAGGTTCCATGTGGTTATTACATTACCTTAGTCACAAGCAAAAATTATTTCTCGCTTAATGTTATGTCAAATTATATAATTAATGTTAGGGGGCAGTAAACTATTCCCACTGAGTGTTCTTATCCTTGTTATTCCATATTGATGTAACGTCCTGATCTTCTAAGCCACGGTCCTTTCTTACTACTGTCCTAAATCATCCTTTGCTAACAGTGCTACTCCGCCTCCTTTTCCATTTTGGAAAAAGAGTTTAATAACTAGTATGGTGACTAAAAGTCCCAAAACAGCTACAAAATGGATAAGCAGTTGGTCTGCCCTGAGATGGCATTGACCGAGGCAGGAATGTTATCTTGGCATCAGCCTCAATATCTCCCTCCATTGGATGGATGACCATTTAGTTCTCAAGTGCTACAGAAAACAAAAAAGTGCAGATACTGACTATATTGGAGTAAAGCCCAATATAATCTTCTATATTCCCACAGTATTTCTGTAACTTCCCATAGTGGTGGTACAGAACAGAAACAAGACAGGAGATGAGGTGAGAGACAATATTCCCTGCTCTCTGCTTCAGGTTCTTGTATCTGTGATGGAAAAGCTCCCAACTTTAGCGATGCACAAAGTAGTTGACATTTGGCCTTGCACCTTGGTTACCCCAATTACTGGAACTTGGGGGGTCAGCCAACAAGGCAATTGGTGGTCTGAGAGGACAGGCATGGAAGCTTGTTAGCAACTTCAGTCTGATCTTTGGTGTCAGGAGTTTTGAAATAACAGTCTGAAGACATTGAGGCTGGTAGTCAGATCAGTATTTGTAGTGTAGCCACCTGAGTTGGCCAACTGCCGATTTAAAATGGAGAACAGCAAAGGCTAAAGGGAAATTCAGCCAACTGAGGCAGAAACCAGCAGGTGCAGGTTTACTGTGTATTTAACTCTGCAAAAGCCCAGACAGCATCGATACCAGCGACCATCAGCATAATAATGTAGCAGCCATCTACATACTAATGAGCAATCCCCGGGAACAATCGCAACATGTAGGACAAACAAAGCTAAGCCAGACTCCCCGGCGCCAGCAGGAGCCAACACAAAAGAGGTTAACGAACACCTCAAGATCGTCCATCGATCAGGGAACCGCTCCAGTATTGGAGAAATCGAACCAAGCGATTGGAACGAAGTCCAATCACCTAGAACCAGGTACAGGGTCCCCCCCGAAAGGCGGGAAGCCCCTGGGGACTATAAAAGTTAAGCCCCAAGTTCAAAACGTTCTTCTTGACTGGGTCACTAAGCAACGCGAACCAACCCTTGACAGTGACCAGTGCAGCTGCCGCCGAGAGACCGTAAGCCTTAAGTTAACGCTCGCTAGGAGATAGGTGCTCCTAGCTACCAATCCGTACCAACTTCGAATCCCGCAGACTCAGGACCCGAACAAAAGGCCATTTGTCCCCCTGACCTGGTGGGCCAGTCCGAAGCCAAGTATAGGCCTGGTAGTTGTAGAATTAGCTTAGACGTAGAATTTGTGCATGAGTAGCGACTACTGTGTGTAATAAATGTGCTTTGATTTGAATCTTACTAATCGGTGTATTGAGTTATTGATCATTACTTGGAATTGAACCTCGTGGCGGTATCATAAAGATACCTGGCGACTCGAGAACAAAGGTTATAAAACAGAGCCAATTGAACCAACCAAAAGTTAGCAACATTTTACTGGCGACATTCTGACGGGACCCGATCTAGAAGTGGCTTAACCTCTCCGGGAGAACCCAAGAATTTGAATTGGAGATCCAATTGGGAACAGAAAACCACAAGTGTTCAATCAGTTCTGATCAATCCTCATAATTCGGAAGTGTGTGTATGCATGCGTAACTAACAGGGCGATAAGGTAAACTGATAGATTTTTTGTTGCGACAGAACTGTCGGGAGTTTGTATTTCAGAAGTTAGCGAAAGCCGTACCAGTAATTACAGCACCGCCTTAGTCCCCCTGTTCCAAATTTAAAAGAAGCATCCAGATAAGAAAGATGGCAATGCAGGCAATGCAGCACCTCATGAACCCAGAAGAATTTGAAGTCGCAGCGACCAGCAGCAGTAGAGTAGGACAATGTCCCGTATGGGAGGAAGAAATCAGGAAGTACCTCAAAGGGAAAGGATGGCCCCTTTGGAGCGAATTCTGTAGCAATGAGGAAACAGGTCCCGGGTGTATAGGACATACTTAGTGGGAGAACCTGAGCGAGATTCACAAGAAGAGCTTAGGGAAAGCTCGCAAGCCGGTGGCAATCGTGTCCTGCTTGGCACAATTGCGAGGCACAGAGGAGGTCGTTAGGACGCTCCGGAAAGAGATCGTTAAGACGCTCCATACATCGAATGAGTAGAGTTGATGTTAGTGAGATAGAAAGAGAGAACTTAAGAGTTGAGGAGGAAGTTGGCAGCAAAAGACGGCGAGGTGGACGATGCCAAGTGGGCACACCAGTCTTGTCTGGCGCACTTAAGCAGCTTCCAGTCTCAATATGAAAAGGCCTATCAGGACACGCAACGTGCAGTCCTGGTACGAGAGGAAACCGAGAAGCAGGTAGAAGCATTGCAGAGGCAGTGTAGCGACCTGAAGGCAGTGTTAAGAGCACTCCATGCTGCCACCACAGAGCAAAGACAAAGCTCACTAGACCACGCAAAGTGCGGGAAGCAGATTGCAGAACTGCAATCTCTGCTTTAAGTTCAGAAAGGATTCCAGGAAACCTTCGGAGCAAAATTAGATGAGGAAGACGGCCCTGATTGGGAAGAATTAAATGAGACAGCGCAGAGATATGTTCAAGGAACATGTGCGCAGGGAAAGCCCCAAAAGAGAAAAGCGCCCCAACCCCCCACAGAGCAGATAGTTCAGGCTCCAATGAATCCAGTAACCATCCACCGCACAGCCACAGCAGACAACGCGGAATTTTTGTATACCACCCCCTTAACAGTAACCCAATTACAGGACGCGTGAGAGAAAATCACACCGTTCCTCCCCACCTGAGACCCCCACCATTTCTTTGCCAGAGTAAAGCAGCAGGCGACCATGTACGGCCTGGATGAGCGAGAGCATGTAAAGCTCACGGTTTTGAGTTTAGACCCTTCGGTCGTAACAGCCCTTCCCGACCCACAGAATGTAGGAGGAGGCACCCTTGCAGAAATGCATACCGCGGTCCTAGACGCAATCGGGTATAACCGGGGTGACCCCGTAGATGGCCTCAATAAGTGCAGGCAAAAGAAAACCGAGCATCCCACAGCATTTGCTGGACGCCTGCGGAGCCATTTTGCAGCAGTTTCTGGAGACTTAGACCATGCCCATTTGTCCCCAGACAACATGGCCAAATGGACCCGCACGCTTATCTCCCATGCCATAGAAACAGGACAAAAAGCTTGCGTGAATTAGGATCCCTCAGAGGAGGCTCATAACGAGAAATGGGTCGTAAAAAGATTGTCCCGCGCTTGGGAGCAGTCTGTACAAAACAAACCCGCAGTTAAAAATCCCGAAGAAAAGCAGGCCGACGCAGACATACAAGCCGTTAAAACACACCAGAAGCCCGCATGGGTAAATGAAGGAAAGAACAGCTCCCCACAAAAGTGTTACAACTGTGGACAGTTGGGAAACTTTGCAAGAGAGTGCAATGCCCCACGAAAGCCACAGAGAGCCCAGCAGACGGGCACTCTGAGTAAGAATAAGACAGAGCCCATTCATAGTGTTAGCGCCCGTTCAGATCAGACGGACCTGACCGGAACAGACTGACGGTGTACGGGCTCCCCCAGTTGGGTCTGCGACACCCTTTGGGATAGGTCCGGACGACCGGTAGTTGCAGCAAGAATTCGGGGACAGCCCATCGAGTTTATCTGGGACACAGGAGGGTCCTGCACCACAATAAATTCCTCCACCATGTTCCAAAAGGACACGTGGCCCACTACAGCCACTATCACCCTCAGCGGCTTTACAGGCCACTCACAGCAGGGACACATCACAGCCCCTGAACCCATTCAAATCGGCACAATTACCACCAAGCACCCCGTAGTTTTAGTTGACCTGACCCACACAGCAGAACACATTCTGGGAATCGATTTTATGAATTCCCACAACCTGTCCTTTGATCCAGTCAATCAATGTGCCTGGAGAATGGCAAAATCTGCAAGAGCCCCCGCAACGCTCAACATAGGAGAATACGCAAACAAAATTAGCGTAGTAGGCAAATTTTGGTTCAACCCGACCACGCTTAGCACGGACAAGCAGGTTAGGGCAGTTTTACAAAAGAACAGGACAGCATTCGCAACCCACAAACACGACTGTGGACGGATGACTGGTTCCTTACAAATCACAGGACCTGACCCTAGACCCCCAAAACAGTATGGATTTCCCCAAGAGGCAGAGGGAGAAATCTCAAAAGTAATCGACAGCTTATTAGAGCAGGGCGTACTTAGATCAGTAGCCTCCACTAATGATGCCCCGATTTGGCCAGTGAGAAAGCCCGATGGATCATGGCGACTGACCATCGATTACCGGGAACTCATCAAAATCACCCCCGCAGCAGCCCCCACAGTAGCAACAAGTCCCGAGACCATGCTCAAGCAGGGACTCAATTCCCGATACTTCACGGTTTTGGACGTCAGTAATGGATTCTGGTCCATTCCATTGGCAAAGGCGTGCCAGTACAAATTTGCCTTCACCTTTAAAAACCAACAGTACACGTGGACATGCCTTACACAAGGATTGCACAACTCCCCCTCCATTTTCCACCGACAGCTGGCAAATGGTTTAGCCAAATTCTCTCGCCCCGAATGTCTGGTCCAGTACGTAGACGACCTACGACTGCAGACAGACACCATGGAAGACCACATCGAGCTTCTGTCCGAACTCCTGGAACTCTTACATTCAATTGGTTGTAAAGTTAACCCCAAAAAGGCCCAGATTTTGGAAGATAAAGTGATATATTTGGGAACAATTATCACGCACGGTAAACGTGAGATCGAGCATGAAAAAATGAAATGAAAAATGAAAATCGCTTATTGTCACAAGTAGGCTTCAATGAAGTTACTGTGAAAAGCCCCTAGTCGCCACATTCTGGCGCCTGTTCGGGGAGGCTGTTACGGGAATTGAACCGTGCTGCTGGCCTGCCTTGTTCTGCTTTCAAAGCCAGCGATTTAGCCCTGTGCTAAACAGCATAAAAGGATTGACTCGATTGCTAAATTGCCCCTTCCCCAGAACGTTTCAGCCCTCCGGTCGTTTTTAGGACTGGTTGGCTACTGCCGAAACCACACTGACGGTTTCGCCAGCAAGGTAGTACCCCTCTCAGACCTCCTAAAGAAAGGAGCCCCCTTGGAATGGCTTCCGCAGCATACGGAAGCTGTGGACTCTTTGAAACAAGCACTCATAGCAACCCCCGCACTACAAGTTCCAGACCCGCTTTCCCCTTACGCTATAGAGGTAGCAAGCACAGACTGCACCCTTTCGGCCGTGCTCCTCCAGGAACGGCACGAACAGTTAAGGTTAACAGTTAACAGAGTTTTAGATGCTGTGGAGCAGGGATTTTCAGCCTGTGAGAGGCACCTGCTCGCAGTATTTTGGGCAGTGCAGTATTTTTCATATATTACCAGACTGAACCCCATCACAATCCTCACAGAAGACACCCCCACCCAACTTTTACTGGACGGACGACTTAAGGACGGTACAGTCAGTCTGATTAGAGCAGCTAGATGGACCCTTCTTTTGCAGGGACGGGACATCACTGTGAAAAGGACAAAGACCCACACTTTTTTAGCCGACAACCTACAGTATCCCGGAACCCCCCATGAATGTGAAATTATATCCCCACACCACAACACAGGCCCCTTTATTGCGAAAACACCCCCCAGAAAGATAGGTAGTTCAACCCAGAGCCCCAAGCACACAGACACGTGCAAACCCATTAGAATATATGTGGATGGATCTTCCACAATATTAGAAGGGAAGCGCATAACAGGATGCGGTATTTATGTCGAGGACGCGCAGGGACACTCCCTAGGAGAAATTGCAATAAAACTTCCAGGACACTTAGGCGCGCAGGCAGCTGAACTTGCGGCCATCGCATACATAGTGGAACACCCAGATTCCTTCCCCAGCCCAGCAGACATATACTCGGACAGCCTCTATGTAAGCAACAGCCTTACGGAATTCCTACCCCTGTGGAAAGCAAGAGGATTTGTTTCCGCAGACGGAAAACCCCTCCCCTCAGCCCCATTACGTCACATTTTAGAGAGAGCACAGAACAGGACTTTTGGGATAGTCAAAGTTCAAAGTCACCATCGTTCCTCCCCCCCTGGAAATGTAAAAGCCGACGTACTGGCTAAGGCAGGTTCCAGGCACGGATATTTTTGGACACCCCCCGAAAACGCACCAGTGAATGCAGTTCAGGTCTCGCAGACTAATATCGAGGATTTAGTGCAGGCCCAGAAGCAGGACAGCAGTCTCAGGGAGATTTTAAAAGGAAACTATCCAGCACCCGATGAGAGGTTTAAAAATGCTCTGGCCACACATGATGGTGTGGTGTTAAAAGACATGTGATTCCTGAACAGACAGGAATAAACTGATTTGTTTGTTCCATGACAGTCATGGACATCGGGGAATCGATCCCACTACAGCCCACCTCAGGCAGCTCTGCTGGTGGCCAAGTTTAAAAGAAGATGTCACTCACTACGTTGAGAATTGTCTTATCTGTGCCCAGAATAATCCGGACAGATATGCCAAAAAGGCTCAACTCAGTCACACCCGACCCGTTAATGGCCCCTGGACTAACCTCCAGATTGATTATATTGGACCATTGCCCCCTTGCAGGAATGGTTATAAATATGTACGGGTGATAGACACGTTTACAAAATGGGTGGAAGCATTCCCATCCAGAACTAACACGGCAAAGACCACAGCCAAGATCCTAACCCACCACATCTTTACGAGATGGGGACTCCCTCGCAGCATTGAATCCGATCAAGGTTCCCATTTTACGGGACGTGTCATGAAGAACGTCCTCACGATATTTAGCATTACCCAAAAATTCCACATTGCATACCACCCCCAGTCGAGTGGTATCGTGGAGCACATGAATCCGACCCTAAAATCAACCCTCAGAAAAATGGTCCAGCAAAACAACACCACTTGGGACTCTGTCCTCCCTTTTGCACTGATGTATCTGCGAAATACAGTTTCAGCTTCTACAGGTTACACCCCACACACTCTCATGACCGGACGCCCCATGAAAAGCACAGAATATTTATTAGGTTTAGATTTGACCAGCCCCGAAGTGACAGCCCTCACACACGAGAAAGCAGTAGAGCAATTAGTGGCGAATGTTAAAACGGCTCAGCTAGCAGCCACAGTGAAATTGGGCACAAGAAAGAAACAGAGCAAGGTCTGTATCGATAAGACAGGGCATGCGACTGAGCTCAGTGTAGGAGAGCAAGTCATGCTCTCCGTATACAACTCCAGCACATTCCTGTCACCAAAGTACTCGGGTCCGTACTCCACTGCGGACAAAGTAAGCCCTTCCGTCTACAAGATAAAGTACCCCAATGGAAAGACTGCGTGGTTCCATATCAACCAGCTGAAGGCATATGGAACACAGTCTAACCACGCACACCACGTCATGCTCGATGCAGCAGACAAAGTCTCGCCACAGCCAACGTAACCCTACCCTCCCCCAACACGTCCAGCCCAGCCACAGGCTAAACCTCGACTCCACCCCCGAACTGTAGACTCCACCCCAGAACGCCCAGACTGCAGCAGCAGAGACAGCGACTGTGACTCAGACGATAGCCACAGCACGCCTCCCTACTTTCCCCATGCAACAGGACCCACAACCAGCGAATCTGACCACGATTCGAGTGATCCCTTCACGGTCACTTTCCTAAACAAACCCCACCACCGACCTACAATGACAACCCCGATTCCGTCCCCACAGAACTAGACACCATCTATTGGCACAGAGATAATTCGTACAGACTCGTCCGGAATGACGAGAGCGACCCCAGATCACACCATGCAGCATCAGCCCTGATACATTTGAGAGTTTGGCACCCGGGAGAAGATGACGACTTTGAGTCTGACTCCCAAAACGAGAACCCCTTTGCGACCCTGTTCGCAACCGATAACTGAGGTGTCCAGATGATGTTTTAAAAGGAACCGCTTGGGAGAAACGGTGTCCTTTCTGATGGAACCTGCAGCATGTTTGGTGTTGTTTGTACTTGTACTGTTAAATGTTGTATGTCAGACCGGAATTTTTTTTTCCACAGCCCCACGCCCTTTCGGCCGAAACCTCCGAGAACTTGCCCGCAGAGACTTGCTAATGTCCCAGACGCCAGTTCAGAGGAACTAGTATGTCGACAGACCCCCGTTCATAACTGCCCTTCTGGTTCGAAGGAAGAACCAATACGGCAACCCCCCACGATGACTCCATTTCTTGCCCGTTCTTGTCGGTTGCTCAGGCAGTGGAGAAACGGCATTGGGACCTGCCCTGCCTGGGAACCCCCCTCTGGTCAGCTACGCTCGGGTAGGGCACACACGGCATTGGTCGCCGTCCTACCCGGGGACTCCATCCAACTCTTACCCGTCGCGGCCCATACGCACCTCATTTCGGAAATGTTTTGGTTCAAAAATTGTTTTGTTTCAGGTAACCCTTAGGTTGCCAACCCTCTGCTATTTACATCCTCAAACATTTGGATGGTAAACCGCACAGTCTGCGAGACAGCTCGCACTGGTTCATTATTTGTAAGTGTGTCTTGTCCTGAAATTCGGGTTTTTTTGAAAAAAAAAATGAGGGAGTCACACTTCGTAACCAATTATTAAGGGAGTAATTGGCACTAAAGGACAAACAGGCTATCATACGAGATGTTAAACTAAGATAGTAACAGACACTATGCTTGATTCCACAGAACTCCAGAAGCTCCAGAGAAGAGAAGGGAAGAGAAAAGTGAAAGAAGAAGAACCATGAGGACATCCTCCGCGTTGCTCATCGTTATGATGGACATTTGGTTGCGCGTGAACGCGAACCCCCGACCTCACCCCCCCCCGCCCCCAGCCGTTAAGGATTCACTTCCCCACAGTACCCAGAGCCCAGTCAGAAGCGACACCACACCATCTTGGTGTGACAGGTTTATAACCTGGTACTCCCTGTCCTACTTGATAGAGTCCCTATTGGTATTGGCGATACTCTGCTGCATCGTGCAGACTATTCGTCTGAGAAAATGGAGAAGGAGAGCCTACCGCGCTCGCACCCCGGTATATAGGATCAGATCCCCTATTTTCAGATATGACCAGACCCCCGACCCCTGAGATCTATAATAAAGAACAGTCGTTTGCGTTTTTTGTTGTAAATAAAGAAATGTTCGTGAGCAATTGTACAATCCTGAGCTTGACCGCCAAGCCAGAAAATGTGTATAAACTGCTATGATTTTGTTTGTGTGGTTTAGGAAGTTAGTGTGATGAAATGTTTAAGTGAGTGTAGTTTATTAAGGATAGTTAGAGGTTCCGATTTTCTTGTTTTGTAATGCATGTCCCTGTTTGACATAGCGCCCCTTAGAATTGTCAGTTAAAAAGAGTGCTCGCCGGGTCAGGGAATGAAAAAACAACGCAGTTATGTGATCCTTCACACTTCGCATTAGGATCACAACGAGGGAGTGTAGCCACCTGAGTTGGTCAACTCCCGATTTAAAATGGAGAACAGCAAAGGCTGAAGGGAAATTCAGCCAACACAGGCAGAAACCAGCAGGTGCAGGTTTACTGTGTATTTAACTCGGCAAAAGCCCAGACAGCATCGATACCAGCGACCATCAGCATAATAATGTAGCAGCCATCTACATACTAATGAGCAATCCCCGGGAACAATCGCAACATGTAGGACAAACAAAGCTAAGCCAGACTCCCTGGCGCCAGCAGGAGCCAACACAAAAGAGGTTAACGAACACCTCAAAAGACCGCCCATCGATCAGGAAATCGCTCCAGTATTGGAGAAATCGTACCAAGCGATTGGAACGAAGTCCAATCACCTAGAAGCAGGTACAGGGTCCGCCCCAAAAGGCGGGAAGCCCCTGGGGACTATAAACGCTAAGCCCCAAGTTCAAATCGTTCTTCTTGACCGGGTCACTCAGCAACACGAACCAACCCTTGACCGTGACCGATGCAGCTGCCGCCGAGAGACCGTAAGTCTTAAGTCAACACTCGCTACGAGATAGGCGCTCCTAGCTACCAATCCGTACCAACTTCGAATCCCGCTGACTCAGGACCCGAACGAAAGGCCATTTGTTCCCCTGACCTGGTGGGCCAGTCCGAAGCGAAGTATAGGCCTGTTAGTTGTAGAAGTAGCTTAGACGTAGAATTTGTGCATGAGTAGTGATTACTGTGTATAATAAATGTGCTTTGATTTGAATCTCACTAATCGGTGTATTGAGTTATTGATCATTACTTGGACTTGAACCTCGTGGCGGTATCATAAAGATACCTGGCGACTCGAGAGCAAAGGTTATAAAACAGAGCCAATTGAACCAACCAAAAGTTAGCAACAGTAGGCCTCTTAGGCATACACTGCATGTGTTCCCAGCTTCAGTCTTGAGACACAAGGCCTTGGCAAAGAGAAAGCCTGTGCAGGGATGTGACTAGACATGCAAGCGAGCAGACCAACCAAAATTAAGCATTTTGAGGCCTCACCAGGAACTGCACTGTTCAAGCGCATTTCAGCTATCGAGTGGCCAGGTTAAGGAGGGGGGGGGAAATACTTGAATCCAGTTCTCATTACTGTTCTTCAAATAGTCCCAGAGGATACTTAATGTTCATATGGAACAGGGAGATAATATATTCCCACATAAAAATCTCATAGAGGGAGAGAAAGTGATAACATGGAATCACCTTAAACAGGGCAATTGCATCCTACCAGAAAGTTACTGGCTTGAGCCACAGAACAGAATGCCAAATAAGTCAATTACTAGTGTGAAGCTCAAATATATTTCTAAACTTCCTCAACGGGTGTGTTTCAGCAACCCCATTGCGCCCAGCGCAGACCCAGGCACAACGGGCGAATCGTGCGGAAGCCCCAAATCGGGCTACGTGCTGGGCGTGAAACCTCACGTGACTCATCCAACTCTACCCGGCCTGATCTGGACCTTGTCCTCACTGGGGGATGTCTCCCAGGCCATTGGAGACCCCAGGGTGGTCGGAGGACAGGGCAGGATGACACCCTGGCATTCATCAGCACTTGGGCACCTTGGTACAGCCAGCGTGACACCCTAGCACCCTGGTTCCCAGAATGGAGGCCAGAAAAACGGCAAAGTGCTGTTGGATAACAGGATGCTGCAGCTGCCGAGAAACACCCCACTAAACACGCCGTTCAGCAGACTTTAACTGAGTCCCCTGAATCGCACACATCATCAAGGTGTAGAAGCTGGATGAACACGGAGCTCTGCTGATGCTCAGAGCACCTCAATAAGGATACTAAAAAATATGGTTGTAAGGAATTTGTTAAATCCTTGTCTGTCCCATGTTTATTTGTCCTGCAACATTGCAGAATTTGCTTTAAACCTGCAGACTTGGGTCAAATTGAAAACACCCCTAGTCAAAAGTACTGGCCTAACTCTCCCCTGGTTGCTCTGTGGCATAGCATGTGATGTCATTTTGATGGACTTGGCATGCAGCCAATCAGTGCATTTGAAATTGTGGGACATCTCCTGTTCTTACTTGTAATTGGTGGAGCTATTTAGAATCTTCTGGAAGAAAGGCTGGTCAGGAGAAGAGTCTCCATTTTACCTTAGTTCTGTTCCGACCTCAAGAACAACCAGGAGCTGGTTTAGGCACTCCCTCCTTATCAGGCCTGTAAAGGTTTAAACTTCGGTTTGAAGGCCAGGGAGCTGAAACTGATCTACCTCTCTGCCGTCTGTTTAACTTGTGGTAGTCCCCCTGGAAGAAAGTCTTGATCTGCAAAAGGGAAGACAAGCAGTCGACGTCTGGAGTGGATGGACAATCTTCATTTAAATTCTCGGGTAGAGAATACTAAAATTGTCTCAGTGAGACTGGAGGTCAATCTGGTGGAGGCCTGTCAAGACTGAGGTGACCTCAGAGGGGGAATTCTCAATGTGACGACCCCGATAGTTAAAAGTGAAAGTGACTTACCAGAGAGCATTCTACAGCAGATTTGGTTAAAGACCACCATTAAAAGATCATTGGCCGCAAAGACCGGTACCTCGGCAGCAAAGAACCACCTCATGCCTTTTAATCCCTGTTATTTTCATCCTTTCCCTACCCCTACCGTACATTTGTCTCGTGTGTGTCTGGGTGGAGGGTGGGACGGGGTTTGGGAAATAGTTAGATTAGCAGACCATTGTTCCATTCTTACCACTAGATTCATTCCTTGTTATAAATAAACAGCTTTTAAATGTTTTACTTATAAATCTGGTGCCTGTAACTCATTGGAGCAGTTAAGGGTTAAATATCTCAGGAAAATACACAAATTATTGCTTAATTTACTTGGGTTGGGACTCTGGTGTCGGGGGGGCTGGAATTTGATCGCACACTCGCCCAGGGTGTCATAACATAGCAACTCTCCTTGATGGATGTTGAGAACTGACAGTTAGTTTACCATCCTGAGTGAGATAAAGGAGTAGGAGAAACAGGAATGTAAATGAAATATAAGAATAATTAAATGTATACTTTGAGATATTTGTACTTTTACTACTTTTCAATCTTTAAATGTTCAAGAGCTGACTGTACATGTTTATAATTACTCATATGTTTATTTTTCACGTGACAACAACACTATAATAGTAAATCAACCACATCTGATTTTGAAGTAGAGTAGTGAAGATAATTTGTTTACTGTGTAAACAATTGTTTGCGATTCTGCCAGAAGAATAAGCCCTGGAGATGGTTGTGATTTCAGGTTGGTATTCTTTTATGTGACAGTGCTTCAACCTAAATTTCCATGTTGTGTGTATATTTATTTTGATGAAGAAGCTAAGAATCCTGAAGCCCTATTTTCTACATTGTGTCCTGCACTACCCACCTCATCTGAAGAGAGGATATTCACATGCAAGATGGCTGGTATATTTATATATATATATATACTATATAACATGAATACCATGCATAGACTGTCCTATACTCGACAGGAGACTCGCACTAACTGACAGATGTTGTACAACACTCACCAGCACCGGGCCAATTCAGATTGAATTACTCCTTTGCTACGGCGCGTGCACAACTTTGCTGCTCACTTTACAACAGACATATACGAGTTGTGCCTGGCTCACATAATTGAAAATAACTGGATATTTAGACTGTGACTAATTCAGTTACAAGAATAATCAACTTTAAAGGCAATCACAGTAGGAAATAATGCAACTAACTTCCTTAGTTTCTCAGTGAGATGATGCAAAATAATAAGTGCTTAAGCTAGTTCCATAGCATGTGGTGTTAGAGCTCCACCATACTGTGCCAAACTAAAGTTTTTTTTAAATTCATTTACGGGATGTGGGCATTGCTGGTTATTGCCCTTCCCTAGTTGGCCTTCAGAAGGTGGTGGCAAGTTGCCTTCTTGAACCGCTGCAGTCTTTGAGGTGTAGGTACACCCAGTGTGCTGCTAGGGAAGGAGTTCCAGGATGTTGCCCTAGCGACAGTGAAGGAACGGTGATATATTTCCAAATCCGTTGGAGTGTGACTTGGAGGGGAACCTCCAGTTGGTGGGGTTCCCAGGTATCTGCTGCTTGTGTCCTTCTAGATGGTAGTGGTCGTGGGTTTGGAAGGTGCTGTCTAAGGAACCTCGGTGAGTTACTGCAGTACATCTTGTAGATGGTACACACGGTTGCCACTGTTCGTTAGTGGTGGAAGGTTTGAACGTTTGTGGAAGGGGGAGCAAAGGTAATTATATTGTAGCTTAAGTTCCACTACTGACTAAAATGGGGCTTTTGCCAAGATCAAAAAATACATTTACTGAAATGAGAACAATTCCATGTACACAATATATTCGCTCCATCGGATCACACTATTCAATAATTGATTTTTCTTCTGACAACATTCTCAGTGAAAACAAAATCACATTTTGCGTCACTAAGGAACAGAACTTGAGGGCCTATTGGTTATTGATTCACTCAACAACTGAGTTGTCATGTAACAATCCACAATAATAGAACACATTTTTTTTTTTTTTTAAACAATCACAACTCTCTTCAAAAAAAAACATAGATTTGAGATATTTTACCAAATATATCGGCAGTCCTTTTTTTTGAATAAACAATTTTAATGAGGTATTTTTGGCATTACAAACAACAACAGTATAAAAACAATGTATAAAGAACAAGAAAAATAGTGCAATCACCGACTCCCATCCTGCCAAGACCCGCCTAATTGACCCCCTATTCTACACTACACTTCCCCCTCCCACCGCTGACGATTAATTCGCCGCGAAGAAGTCGATGAATGGTTGCCACCTTTGGGCGAACCCTAACAGTGACCCTCTCAAGGCGAACTTAATCTTCTCTAGGCCGAGAAAGCTTGCCATGTCAGTTAGCCAAGTCTCCGACTTCGGGGGCTTTGAGTCCCTCCAAGCTAGCAGTATCCGTCTCCGGGCTACCAGGGAAGCAAAGGCCAGAACAACTGCCTCATTCTCGAGGCATTCTCGATTTCTCGAGGAATTAAGGGCTATGGAGAGAGAGCAGGTAAATGGAGTTGAAATCAGCCATGATTGAATGGCGGAGTGGACTCGATGGGCCGAATGGCCTTACTTCCGCTCCTATGTCTTATGGTCTTATTCTCCTCCTGGATTCCCGGGTCTTCCGACACCCCAAAAATCGCCACCTCTGGACTCATTGCCACCCTTGTTTTCAAAACCCTGGACATGATGTCCGCAAACCCCTGCCAATAGCCCCTAAGTTTTGGACACGCCCAGAACATGTGAACATTGTTCGCTGGTCCTCCCGCACATTTTACACACCTGTCCTCCACCCCAAAGAATCTACTCATCCGGGCCACTGTCATGTGGGCGCGGTGGACCACCTTGAATTGGATCAAGCTGAGCCTGGCGCATGTTGCGGTCGCATTGACCCTTCCTAATGCGTCCGCCCATACGCCATCCTCCATCTCACCACCAAGCTCCTCCTCCCACTTACGCTTCAGCTCCTCGGTCTGCATCTCCTCCGCCCCCATGAGTTATTTGTAGATGTCCGAGACACTACCCTATCCTGGATCCCCCTTAGTGGCAGGAGTGGGAAGGATGATACCTGCCTGCGCAGAAAGTCCCGCACCTGTAAATATCTAAATTTGTTCCCCCTAGCCAACCCAAACTTCTCCTCCAGTGCCCTCAAGCTAGGGAAGCTTCCCTCTAAGAACAGGTCCCCCATCCTCTCAATTCCTGCCCTTTGCCATACTCGAAACCCCCTATCCAAGCTCCCCGGGACAAACCGGTGATTGTCACATATTGGGGAGCAGAACGATGCTCCCACTGCTCCAACGTACCTCCTCCACTGACCCCAGATCCTCAAGGCCGCCACCACCATGGGGCTCGTGGAGAACCTCGCCGGCAGGAATGGCAGAGGTGCCATTATCAACGCCCCCAGACTGGTGCCCCATACATGAAGCTGCCTCCATCCTCTCCCAAACCAACCCTGCCCCCACCACCCATTTTCTTATCAGGCCAGTAGTAATTACTGAAATTTGGCAGGGCAAGCCCCCCCTCTCTCCGATTCCGCTCGAGCATCACTTTCTTCACTTGCGGGGACTTAAACGCCCACACAAAGCCCAGGATGATTTTGTTAACCCTCTTACAAAAAGGACCGCGGGATGAAAATTGGGTGACATTGAAATACGAATAAAAATCCCAGTAGGACCGTCATTTTGACCGTCTGCACTCTCCCAGCCAACGACAGCGGGAGCGCATCCCATCTCCGAAACTCACCCTTCATCTGTTCAACCAACCGGGACAAGTTCAACTTGTGTAACCGGCCCCAGTCGCGCGCCACTTGTATCCCTAAGTACCTGAAACTGTCCCCTACCAACCTAAACGGCAGCTCCCTCAGCCGACCCTCCTGCAGCACGGTAGCATAGTGGTTAACACAATTGCTTCACAGCTCCAGGGTCCCAGGTTTGATTTCCGGCTTGGGTCACTGTCTGTGCGGAGTCTGCACGTTCTCCCCGTGTGTGCGTGGGTTTCCTCCGGGTGCTCCGGTTTCCTCCCACAGTCCAAAGATGTGCGGGTTAGGTGAATTGGCCAGGCTAAATTGCCCTTAGTGTTGGGTGGGGTTACTGGGCTATGGGGATAGGGTGGAAGTGTGGGCTTGGGTAGGGTGCTCTTTCCAAGAGTCGGTGCAGACTCGATGGGCCGAATGGCCTCCTTCTGCACTGTAAAATTCTATGATCCCTCGCCTGGACTACAAACATCTCACTCTTTGTCATATTCAGTTTATACCCCGAAAACTGGCCAAATTCCCCCCAAATCGCCATAATTTCACCCATCCCTGCCCCTGGATCTGATATGTATAAGAGCAGGTTGTCCTCATAGCAAGACCCTATGTTCCACCCCCCCCCCCCCCCCCCGAACCAGCCCCTTGAAGCTCTCAGAGCAATTGCCAGCGGCCCTATAGCTAATGCAAACAGCAGTGGGGAGAGGGGGCACCCCTGTCTTGTCCCCGGTACAGTCTAAAATAGTCCGAGGTCGTCCTTACACTAGCCTCCGGGGCCTGCTACAACAGCCTGACCCAGTCGATAAAGCCCCTACCGGACACAAATCGTCCCAGCACCTCCCATAGATAGTCCCACTCCACCCGGTCGAACGCCTTTTCCGCATCCATTGCCACAACTACCTCAACCTCCCTATTCTCCGGGGGCATCATAATCACGTTGAGCAGCCTTCTTATATTGGCCACCAACTGCCTGCCCTTGGCATACCCGGTTTGATCCTCCATAATCACATCCGGCACACAATCTTCAATCCTGGAGGCCAAAACTTTGGCCAGTAACTTGGCGTCCCCATTCAGCAGTGAGATCGGCCTACATGACCCGCATAGCTCCGGGTTCTTGTCCCGCTTCAAGATCAACAAAATAATGGCCTGTAACATCGTCGGGGGCAACTCTATCCCTTGCCTCATTGAAAACATTGACCAGCAACGGCCCTAAAATCCCCGCGAATTTCTTGTAGAATTCCACCGGATACCCATCCGGCCCCGGGGCTTTACCCGACTGCATTGCCTTCAAGCCTTCAACTATTTCTTCGGCCCTAATCGAGGCCCCCAGCCCATTTACCAGCTCCTTCCCCACCCTTGGGAAGGTCAGTCCATCCAAAAAGCGTCTCATCCCCTCAGGCCCCGTGGGGGTTTCCGAACAATAGAGCCTACTGTAAAAGTCCCTGAACGCCCTGTTTAGCCCTCCGAGTCCCCTACCAAATTCCCATCCCCATCAACCACCCTCTCTATTTCCCTGGCCGCCTCCATCTCCCTAAGCTGCTGTGCCAGCATTCTGCTGGCCTTCTCCCCATGTTCATAAAACGCACCCCTTGCCTTCCTAAGCTGCTCCACTGCCTTACCCATGGACAGCACCCCGAACTCCGCCTGCAGCCTCCGACGTTCCCTTAAGAGCTCCAGTCACCGCGCACCTCCTGTCCATCTGTAAGATCTCCTTAACCAGTCGGTCCGTTTCTGCCCTATCCGTCCTGTCCCTATGAGCCCGGATCGAAATCAGCTCCCCTCTCACAACTGCCTTCAGTGCCTCCCAGACCACCGCTGCTGAGACTTCCCCCGTGTCATTAACCTGCAGGTAGTTCTGAATGCACTTCCTCAGCCTCTCGCACACCGCCTCGTCCGCCAACAAACCCAAGTCAACCTCCATTGCGGGCGCTGAAAGCTCTCCTCACTGACCTGCAATTCTACCCAGTGTGGGGCATGATCCAAAATAATGATGGCCGGGTACCCAGAGTCCACCACCCCCGCCAGTAAATCCCTGCTCAAAATGAAAAAGTCAATCCGGGAATACACCTTGTGAACATGCGAATAAAAAGAAAACTCCTTCCCCGTCGGCTGCCTAAACCTCCATGGGTCGAACCCCCCTATCTGTTCCATGAACCCTATCAGTTCCTTTGCCATTACTGGCACCCTCCCCGTTTTCGAACACGACCGGTCCAGGCCAGGGTCGATGACTGTATTAAAATCCCCTCCCATAACCAACTTGTGCGAGTCCAGGTCAGGTATCTTCCCCAGCACCCTCTTTATAAATTCCTCATCGTCCCAGTTTGGCGAGTACACGTTAACCAAGACTACCTTCCTCCCCTCCAGCTTACCGCTAACCATGACATAACGGCCCCCCCCATCCGAGACTATCCTGCCCACCTGAAATTGCACCCGCTTGTTGCTCAAAATCGCCACCCCTCTAATCTTGGTGTCCAGCCCCAAATGAAAGACCTGACTGACCCAAGCCTTCCTTAGCCTGACTTGATCCGCCACTTTCAGGTGTGTCTCCTGTAACATTACCACTTCCGCCTTCAGAGCCCTCAGATGAGCGAACACACGTGCCCTCTTGACCGGCCTATTCAACCCTCTGACATTCCAAGTGATCAGCCCAGTTGGGGGGCACCATGCTCCCCCCCCCCCCCCACACCCTCCGCCGATCAACCATCCCCTTTCCTGGGCCCGCCTCCAGCCCATGCGCGCGTCTCCATCGGCCCACCTCCTTGCAGCCCCCACCCCTGACCTCCTCTCTGTCCCTCCCTCGTCAGCAGAGTAACTCCCCCCGCCCACCAGCAACACCACTTTGTAACCTAACCCATGCCTTATATTAATCATATGCACACCCCCCACTGTGCTGGTGGCCCTCGCCTCCGGCGCAAAGAAGTCTCCTACCTATTGTTCCCCCACTTCTCGCCCATCAAAACAACGTCCCTCATCAAACCGACCCCAAAAAATCACCCAAATACCAAAAGAGACAACCCAAAATGAAAAACCCACAAAGAACCCCCCCCAATAGTGCAAATCAAAGTAATAAAAAGTGAAAAGCCCCACCAGCCACCCCCACCAAAACACCGAAAACCCATAGAAACCGAATAACTTTTATTTCCCCCATCTTCAACCAAACTCAAATGCAGAAGAGAAACGACAATCAAAACATATAAACATCACACAAAAAAGTTACAACTTAAAACAAAAAGTTCTCAGTTCAGCACCAGCCCTTTCTTCTTGGCAAAGTCCATCGTGTCTTCGGGCGACTCAAAATAATGGTGCTGGTCGTCGTGGGTAACCCAAAGACGCGCCGGGTATAGCAGCCCAAATTTCACCTTCTTCTTGAACAGGATTACCTTAACTTGATTGAAGCTTGCTCTCCTTCTGGCGACCTCCACGCTCAGATCCTGATAAACACGCAAAATGTTATTGTTCCATTTGCAGATCTGCGTATGCTTGGCCTACTGGAGAAAACACTCCTTGTCCAAAAACCTGTGGAAACAGACCACCATCGCCCTCGGGGGGGGGGGGGGGGGGGGGTGGCGGCCCCCGGATGCGGCTTCCTCACCATCGCTCTGTACGCCCTGTCCTCCTCCAACGGTCGGGGAAAAGCCCCCTCCCCCAGAAGCTTCTGAACCATACTCGCCACAAACGCGCCAGCATCAGTGCCCTCAGCCCCTTCCGGGAGACCGACAATTCTTAAGTTCTGCCGGCGAGCTCTATTCTCCAGGTCGTCTACCTTCTCCAGCAGCCTTTTTTGCAGATCCTTCAGCATTCCCACCTCCAGTTCAACCACCGTTTGGTGCTCCTCCTGGTCCGCCGGCGCTTTCTCCAGCTTCTGAATCGTCCGATCCTGGGCATCCAGCCTGTGCTCCAGCCGATCGATCGATTCTTTTATTGGGTCAAGACAGTCCCGTTTCTGCCTAGCAAAGCCCTCTTGGATGACCTGCATCAGCTCCTCCGTTGATGGTTGGGCCATCGCAGCAGGGGTCCGAATATCAGCCATACTGTCTTTAGCTGCAACCTCCACCCAGCCCTTGCTTATCTTCTTATTCCTTCCTTTTCGATCCCTTGGGGTTCTTCGTTCCATACACCAATATGTGGTCCAGTGCCAAATTGTCTGCGCCTTCAAAGCCAGTGCTCAAAACTGCAACAAAGTCGGGGAAAAAGGTCCATAAGTCCGGCCAGAGCGGGAGCCACCAAATGTGCGACTTACTCCCTCATAGCCGCCACCGATAGTCCCCATGTATCGACAGTTCTAAAGGAATTATTTATTTATGGAGTTCCTGATCAATTGTTAATTAACACAATTTTAGGTGTGACTAAAAAAAGTTTGTGAAATTTTCAATGATTCGAAACTTGGTTAGTAAAGACAATGGGTGAAATTGATTGTGTAATAGTACAAAAAAAGTGAAGATTGTAAAGCTCAGCCATCTCTTAATTTTTCGCTTTTTTTCAATTGTGAAGGATTACTCCTTCTGTCAGAAAGCCAAGTTGTTTCTGCAGGCAGTGCTGCAAAACAAGCTGAGATGCTGGACAAAGGCGGCTCAGCACCATGGAAAATGTAGTCAAAATATAATACCCTGGGAATCAGTTAGGAGTCTGATTTGCGCCCCTTTAGGTGGCATAAACATACTGCATTCAAATTTAACAGATCAGCTGCACAAAATGTTAATTTACTGAAGCCGTGCTTCATTGCAGAGTATCTCGAAACAAAATGACTGTTGTAAGACCTTGGTATTGCAACGCTTAAAGTACTGACTTATGTCAAAGCAATTATGAAAAATAAAGCTATTTGAACTATAGTATTAGATGAATGAAACATTTAAAGAGATTTTAATCTATTTTTAGTCATTCTTCATACGAAGTGACATAAAATTGCCTTTTTAAGTTAATCTGACCATAAACGCAAACAAAAAGCATACTCCACAGTGAGCAACAGGGGAATTCAGGCAAGCTGTTAAATATTGGCTTATTCCATTCTTCAGCATTTTTTGTAGGTCACTTTGTTAATTGATGGGGGACTTCACTGGATAACAGATAACCTTGACGTCATCTTTCAGATCGACTCGTGTACAGCTTTCCCAGACAACAGGTTTGATTTTCTTTGTCAGGCAGTGTAGTACATAGAACATAGAAAATACAGCACAGAACAGGCCCTTCGGCCCACGATGTTGTGCCGAACCTTTGTCCTAGATTAATCATAGATTATCATTGAATCTACAGTGCAGAAGGAGGCCATTCGGCCCCCTGAGTCTGCACCAGCTCTTGGAAAGAGCACCCTACCCAAACTCAACACCTCCACCCAACACCAAGGGCAATTTGGACATTAAGGGCAATTTATCATTGGCCAATTCACCTAACCCGCACATCTTTGGACTGTGGCAAGGCATATGCTGCTCCTGCGACTGTGCCATAGCCTCAGCCCTTTGCCCTGGATTGAAAGTCACTTCACATGTAGAGTGCGCTCCAGTGACACTCCATAGCCCATTGAATTCTCAGATTTTAACTTGTATTCCCCCCCTCCCCTCCATACCTACCCACTGCCCCAAACAAAAGAGACTCTCAAGGATAACCATTGTACCAGTTATGGTTCAAAGTAGGTACGCCACTGATAGGTCTTAATGTGCCCTCACCTTGTAAGCCTTTGTAACTTTAATCTGATGGCGATATCGTGGCTAGGTCATGATTTTCTTTGCCATCATTCTTCTGATCTCAGGTTCTGTCTCAGTTTACCTAAGATAATAAAATTAAAAATTAGCTAATATGCTGATTACATTTAAGCTCTTTTAGATAAGCAGTGAGCATATTACATTTAAATACTTTAAAATATTCAATACTTCAAGATGGTTTGACAGCATTATTCATTCATACAATGATTGATTTTTACTATGTCGTTGCAACGCTACTTAAAGTATCTGCATCTTCAATTTGCTGTATTGCAGTTGTACAGGAGGAAAATACCTGAAAAGCAAAAACGGAATTAACCATGGGGATTGATTAAGGGTGGACAACCTTTCACCTCCGCCTTTCCAAGCAGCCTGCCTTTGCAGAGGTAACCAGTAGAGGGGTAGAGGATTGGTACAATACAAAATCATCCCAGCACCTGACTGAGAAAAATGCAATGACCTACAGGATGTGCTGCTGGTCATTACAGGCCAGATGCACATTAATAGAGTGGAAATGCTTGCAAAAGTCACCTGTTTAATACAAAAATAGATTGCATATAATTGTATCATTCCCGCAGTTAAATATCTGTTCAACATCCTGTGTTGATAATGGAATCTATTTCAGGAAGGCTTCAACAAGCAAACGTAAACAAAATAGAATGGGTAAAATGGGGCATGAGTCAAAAGCTAGAAGTAATTGACAAACTCTAGTCGTACTAGTTTAAAAAGTGGGCAATTAATAAAACTTACTCAGAATTACTGCGTGCGAGTAGAAAATGGTGCTGGGCTGGCCACTTGACGTAGGCTTCTCCCACTGCTGGTTATATCCCAGTCGCAGCAGGAGGAAGCCATTAAGTGGTTATTAATTGCCCTCTTAAGGGCCTCAATTGGAGCATGGGCAGGTGGCTCACCTGACACCATCCTGCCACACGCATAACTGCGTTGGGGGCAGGGACAGGCAGCAAGACAGCAGAAAAGCCACCCGCTGGATTTAATGAGTCCCAATATTTACACTTTGAGGTTGTAAGAATTATTCAGACATTATTTATTTAGGTTAAGCAAAGAACAAGAGAGGTTTATTTTCCCCAAGCTAAAAAAAATAGGTAAAATTCAACCACAACTTATGAGGTCACAAACGTTCACCTTGGTCCATGAACAGACCAGTACAGATGGCAGAGTAACAAGAATAGGCAGAAAGGACTTTTATTTTTTTACAGCTCACGAAAAGTAAAACAAAGGAATATACTGTTAGCTGCACCCTGGCTGATCTCGATGTGGTAGTTCAATGACTCTTTAGTTCAGGTGTCCTCTGGGTTGTAGTTGTATGGAGCAGGGTTCCTTGTTTTGAATTGATCTCGTTCACAGTTAATTTTTCTTCTCAGGATGGTTACTTTGCAAACCGGGAACAAAATGTCCAAGAGACAAAGAATGCGCACAGCTTCAATATATCTGTATTCAGTACAGCAATGTCTTTTTATCCCTCCCTTTCTTCTTGGTAAGGTCCTTGAAGTCCTTTGCTGGTTGTACATTCCAGAGAAATTCTATTAGTTCCTGTCTGCTGCAGTTATTGTTTCAGAAAAGGTAACTGCATTTTGATATTTCACTTCAGAAATATTAGAGAAGTCACAGGATGATGAGGATAGGGGATGGGATTTTACATGCTCCCCAGAGAGTTGAGTGTTTTATCTTTATCTTGGTGGAATGCAATATTGTGTGCATCACTGCAGTCTGGGCAGTTTCTTCAGTGTTGTATAATGGGCCAGTTTTTTTTTAAGATCCAGTCAGCAAAGCAAAAATAACAAATTGTATCTTCAAAATATAGAGCCTCATAACACGGTCAGTTTCAGAGGGTTCAGAAGAGTACAGACGAATAGCAAATGACGTGATTACTACAGCAAAATGTGGGTCATTGATATGCCAGGGTGAGAATTGACAAGAAATACCACCATTTCAATTAATTACTTCTGATTTCTCAGTTATGCTTCCTTAATACTGCTGGGCGGTGTGGGTGTGTGTATGCACGTGGGATGGGGGCAGGAGGAAATGATCGCTCCTTAACAGGTTTATTCGAGGGCTCCCACAAGGTTTTACCCCGAAGGTTGCTCATCCCTGAACTCTCAAACCCCAACCGCAGGACCTCTCAAACCCCAACCCCTAACCTCCTCACTAGGGCCTGCCAGTTTTACATCCAATGAGATCCCCAACCATACCTAAATGGTCCACCGCTGCACACCCGAAAAGCTGGACAACTACTGGCCTCTGATTGGGGTCCCAGCTCTCTAACACGGGGCTTCCTGTAAGTGAGAGAATTCAGCCTCCAGTCTATTCATGACCAATTGGTTATTTCCCCCTCAGCAAACTCCCATCCAACCTTTCAGCCAGGATTGCGGTGGGGAATCACTTTGACTTGGCACCAGATTTAAACTGCTGTTGGGAAATGGGAAATCCATCTCACCAGACCGATTTCTGTGGGCAGCATTCGCCAAGGCCAGTGGAAATGTTGGCAGTGAGCCGCTGATCGCTATGTTCAGGCCAATATTAATGAAATTTTATTTCACCACTTGTTTTCTGACTGATTCAAGGGTTTAAGCAGCAATTTGCAAACACGTTGGACTAATTATTGTTGTCTTGAGACTGAAATTTTCTGTTTCTTAGTTTATTTTCTCTCCAGGAATGTACGCCATGATAGCCTTGACTATGAGTCACATCACAAATTGTGCCCATTAATTAGCTGACAGTCAATGCTTTTGGAACTCACAAGGCCATTATGCTATTCCTTCTTTTGCTTAATGGAGGGAGTAGTCTGGCACAGTGATTCCCTTCCTCCAGCAGACTGATCGTCTGGAATGAAACTTGCACGCAGATGCTGGGAAACCCAAGTGAAAGGTAGGTCTGATGATCAAACCCACAGCCATCTGGTTTGAATGCAGCTGCACTATCACCTGGACCGTCAGCTTGACTAATTCTTGACTAAATCCAATTGACTAATTCTTGTCCGTGAATCAAATGCTGTTCAATGTGAAAACTACAGCTTCGTAATCAATTTAATAATGAGGAACAAAGATAAACTGGCCTGTCATGTCAATCCATGAGTAATTTATTCAAGTATTGAAATATAAATGATATAAAACATGAGATAGAAATAAATGAACTTTATGATCAAGCACATCCTTTGCAAGTAATTTGCTAAAAATATGTTTTGAGACAGTGTATTTAACATTTTCAGAGAGGATGCTTTTGTGCAATAACCCTTATTCAATTAGTCATTACTGTATCACCAGAGTGGATATGGAATATTATATTTATCCAGGAGTGAAGGATAGGGAAAAAGGAAGAATCTCACAATACTGCTCAACCATCGCAACAACAAAGGAACTTGGAGAGTGAATTAACCCTGCATTAGTAGTCAGTCTCGGTTCGTGCTTGTAAGGTTCTAAAGATGCAATGATATAGTTTTCCTTTCCAAAGAGGCAGAAGTCTCCCATCTGGGTGTTGGTTCCAGTGGCGCTAATAACCATTTAGGATGCGATGGTGAAAACATCAGACATTGATGTTCGGCTAAAAATTTATTCCTGAATATTACAAATGTCGAATTCTCCATCTATGCATTCTAAAATGTCACAGAAAATTGGACAATTTGATTATTAGTTAAAGGGAAATTCCCCAATATGGACATTAGGGACCGGATTGTGGTGGAGTCGTGCCAACACAAAGACTTTTAGAAAAAGCGGGTGGAACCTGGGTGCCGAAGTGCAATCCCCGTTTCTGATGGATCCTGTTTTTGCTGGTAGGCAGTAGGGGGCAGGTGTGAATCACTCAACCAGGAAACCGGAGATCAGCAGGGTCTGTTGAAATTAGCACAGAGTTCAAACAGACCCCATTTTCTCTGTTCCAAGGACCTTGACCGACAAATAGGAGTCACAACTTCATGGAGTAGATATGAACATTGTGAAGGTTAGATATAGTCTGTTTACGTGTCATGACCTGACATTTTTTTAAAATCCTGAGCCCTTTATACATGAAAAAAAGGCTAAGGCTGTCAGTTACAGTTAAAAGAACCCTGACTGCTTTCCAATCTCGGTTAGAAAAAACCATGGTCATTTACCTGCAGTTTCAATAGCATTCTTTGTTGACATTTCCAAAGTGCTGTTTTTTTAAGCTGAGGTTATTACTTGATTGAGTTTCAAAAGCACTTATCTCGGCAGAGGTGGTCTGAGTTCACATTTTGATTGTCAGTATAAAGAGGCTATGGTGTGTTACTGAATAGAACTTAACACTGATTCAACACGTGAGACAATTTAAATCATTTGAATCGGTTTCATTCATGGGAGATATTCAGTATCTGGTGAGAACTCCAGTTTAATTTTCTTTTCATCTTCACATGATTCCTGAGGTCTGCCCATAGTGTATACTAGGAGTGTAGTTATGGGGGGAAGCATGAGGATATATGATGGCATGCAAGGGGCATGAGTTGACTTAGAAGAAGCATGCGATGTATGAGGAGGCATAAGAAGAGGGTGGGGGCATGTAGTTGCATGGAAGTGGCCTGGGACGTGGGAGGGGTGAGGGCCAAGAGAGTCCAATAGCTTTTAAAACAACTTGTCCAAAGTTTCAAAGAACCTCAGAGGCATGCCTACTAACCACCCTAATGCAGCGCTTGCCCTTCTCTGTGACTGCCCATGATCTGCTGACGGGCAATGGGCCGGATTCTTTCTCCTACCCTGGCCACTGCAACCGGAGAAAAATGTTGGTACAATGGAGGCCTTGAAACTGAGGCAGGTATGCCAAGACAGAACATTTTCTGATTTGAGCTACCTGTTTCAGTAGCAAAGATCCGGTTGCAGTTAGAAAACACTGTAGAACTGAACAAACCATACACAAATGAGAGACTGTTCTGCTGTATTTCAACCGAGTAATCATAGTGCAGTTATGCCTGCATTGCCGCAACTGCCAAGGCCTTCGCAATTTAAGCTGCTGCACTGGTAACCATTCAGCAGAATTGTTCTAACAGAATTAACATAATTGAGATGTTTCTGTCCCTCATATTCAGTCAAGCACTAATCGCTGGTGCCACTGTTAAAATTCACTGATTGGATGTTCTATCATGTTGATGATATCATAAATCACTTTTGTAGTATACATCATGCTGCAAATTTAGAAGAAGTCTGCCTATCAAATCATGCTCATTTTAATACAACTAGAAAACCATTCCTTCTTCATTACCAAACTAAACAGACCAGTGAATTGCATGGTGTTTTTCTTTCAGTGGTAAACATAATTGCTAATGCCATTCTCAGAAATATGGACATTAAGGCCCAGGGGTTTAAATATAATCTCCTGAGTAATACATTTTTATCATTTACTTACTTCCTCAGAGTGCAATACTATTTTCAATTACTTGGGGTGCTATTCAACTGAAGAAAATCATACCATTTCTTCTGGTTTCTCTGTGTTGTGATGCCAGAGATACTGCACTCAAGCTGTGCGGTCCTGGATAAACTCTAGTTGACTTTGGTGCCCTGGGTCACGACTGTGGGCTTGTTTGTCAGCCAAGCATCCTTCGGGTACTGGTGGAGAGCAGCAGCCAGGCAGGTCCTGAGGCCCAAATATCCAGTGGTTTAGTATGAATTACGTTCAGGAGTGTTCTTCCGCTTGCTGCCTCACTCACATTCTCGGTTAGCTTCTTGGCATGGTCCTGCGCCCGTGTTTCTCATGGTCACTAAAAAATACTTGGAGCACAACTCCCTCACCTGTCTTAACAAGCCAGCGATGGGTCTGCTCCTCAATCTGGGAAGTTCCAGACATCTTGGTCCAATGAAAAGAGTGCAGGGATACAACATACCAAGTCTCTGATCCTTTTTATCCTGACCTACCCAATATGACTTTCCCAGGGATCAATGACCAGGAAAATTGACCCCAACATTTGATAAAAAAATATCTCAAATGAAATAGGGGTGGGGATTGAGAAAAATGAAGGATCGGTTTCCTATCCTAACGTTCAAAGACTTTTACAGCAACTGTCGTGATCCGCGTAATTCCCATTGAGTGGAACTTAAGCCCACGCTGTTGAAACTTAATATGATCTAAAGTTCTGATTTTGAAGCTGCACTTATATTGGAAATATTAAATCAAGTAAGCAGAGTCAAGAGGGCTACAGGGAGGTAGGGTATACTTGCTGTACATACATACATATATGCAAAGCATAAAGTCTGCATGTTTCTTTAAAAAAAAATCTTTATTGTCACAAGTAGGCTTACATTAACACTGCAGTGAAGTTACTGTGAAAAGCCCCTAGTCGCCACATTTCGGCACCTGTTTGGGTACACAGAGAATTCAGAATTCTCAGCTGCTACGGGAATTAAACCCACGCTGCTGGCCTGGTTCTGCATCACAAACCAGCTGTCTAGCCCACTGAGTTAAACCAGCCTTATGTGTTACAATGAGTTACCACATTGGGAGAACTAAACTAAATAAAAAGCAAACAGATGTTAACAGAATACAGCTGCAGTATCGCAGCTCTTGTGATAAACCCAGACAACAATGATGCCGTAAGCTCCTGTATAAGTAGCATTGACAGGATGAAACATTTTGCAATCTAGTATTAATCCAACTTGTCCATCACAGTATTTTGTGTCTTTTGTTATCTCATTTACAATGATTGATCTTTGTGCATTTCTTCCAGAAACCATTTAGGTCTGTGATGGCACTTGTGTTGTTGTAAGGGTACCAGCCATTTCTGGCTCACATGGAGGGCTCACACTACATAATCATAACCTTAGATTTGAGTACGAATGGTACCGCTAAAAGGCTCTCAATTTCTCTAAGTTTAGTTGAATCCATATGAAATTGTAATTTTCTGGACAGATAACAGAAGTGAAAGCATCAGAGAGCTAAAGTTCCCCAAAATAACAAACCTGTTTACATGTCACCTTTGGTTAGGATTAAAATGTCTAAATCTTTGTTTTCTCCATTTCAATTAATGTTTTGCTTAATATTTGCATGTAAACTGCTCATTGACACACTTTGCATGTATGTATTATGGCTTTAACTAGAGGTAAGCTGCCACAGGTGCTGAAAATAAATATGAAATAAAAACAAAGTGCTGGAAATCCTGGCAGCATCGGTGAAAGAGGGAAGCAGAGTTAATGTTTTGAGTGGGTGTTAACAGCGGATTTATCTGAACCCACTATATGTAGTCACAGACTGAAACTGTGATTGGGCTTTGAAGGTTTAGGAAACCATTCTCTGCTACCATGTTCTGTTCCAGAAAGAAAGTTGGTGAAGGATAGAATTAGAACCATCTTTCAGAGTTACAAATTGCTAGCATGAGCCTCCAAACCCAACCTCAAGTTTTATTGTGCGTCTATTCAGGGGTTGTACGTGATTCTCAAGATAATGCCAACCCATCTGCATACAATTAATATACAATTAATACGAAGGACCTGCAAGCAGTGCTGCAAGAGGTTCCATAGCCTTGCATGAGTGGTCAAGGACAGTGAATGCGTCTTCAAATATATACCATACCATTATTGCATCACTAGGGTCAGCCATTGTTCAAATTGCCATACTTTATTACTAACCAATCAATAATCTTCATTAATCAGGATTCATGTCTAACATTCATATGCTTCACTTCACCCTTTGTTGCCTTTGGGCACTATCCAGCTCGGGAGGGGGCCATCTTCCCAAACATCTTCACAGTCTATGGGAGTTGGGCCTTCCATCCCTTCTGGCAACCCCACAACATGGATATTTTGCCTCCTCAAGCCATTCTCCAGATTATTCAATTTGGCCTTCAGCGCTGTATTCGCCTCAGCCGTTTCCAGAGAGGCAATCAGGTCGCTGTGCCTCGAAAGAGCTGCCTCAATGCCTTGCATCGCAATGCCATGCATTTTTACCATTTTGTTGGTCTTCTCCAAAGCCAACCGAATGGGAGCCAGCGCCTCTTCCATTAACTTACAGACGCTCACCGACACTACCTGGCTTTGCTTCTCAAATTCTGCCGCCATGGTGCCGGTAAGCACCTCAGCCGTTAATGGAGTGGCCAGAGTCACAGAAAATACCTTTGCCATTTTCTTCACCGACGAGCCCAGAGAAGTCTCCGATTCAGTTGACAAAATATCGATGTCAGCCTTCTTCTCCCTGGTCTTCCTGGATATATCCCTGATGTAGGCACCTTATTTCCTTAAACAAGTGGGTTTTTGAACAGAAATACTTCCAGAAACTGGGCAAAAAGGGCGACACAGTAGCAGAGTGGTTAGCACTGTTGCTTCACAGCACCTGGGACCAGGGTTCAGTTCCCAGCTTGAATCACGGTCTGTGCAGGGTCTGCACGTTCTCCCTGTGGTCTGCGTGGGTTTCCTCCGGGTGCTCCGGTTTCCTCCCACACTCCAAAGATGTGCAGGTTAGGTGGATTGGCCATCCTAAATTGCCCTTAGTGTCCAAAAAGGTTCGGTGGGATTACTGGGTTACGGGAATACGGTGGAAGCGTGGGCTACAAAAGGGTGCGCTTTCCAGGGACCGGTGCAGACCCGATGGGCCGGATGACCGCCTTCTGCACTGTAAATTGTTTGATTCTATGATCCTATTAAAAAAAAACATACCCTAGTGGCAGCTACCTAGTGCCCGTCTTCCCCCTACATTCTGCCACCGGAAGCCCAGTACAGGAAAATCAAATAGAAATCTTGATCCTTCTACGAGCAGGAATTTTCTCCCCATTTACTCTGTCCAGCCCCCGCATGATATTGAACATCTCTATCAAATCTCCTCTTAGCCTTTTTCACTCCAAGGAGAACAGTCCCAACTTCTCCAATCTATCCTCACAACTGAAGTTTCTCAACTCTGGAACCATTCCTGTAAACGTCTTCCACACTCTCTCCAATGCGTTCACATCAAATCAAGTGGCACCGAGCACTGTACACCATATGTACGGGCCTCTGGCACGGAGTCTGTCCCTGTTGCTCAGAAGGGAAGGGGGGAGAGGAGCAGAGCATTAGTAATTGGGGACTCTATAGTCAGGGGCACAGATAGGAGATTTTGTGGGAGCGTGAGAGACTCACGTTTGGTATGTTGCCTCCCAGGTGCAAGAGTACGTGATGTCTCGGATCGTGTTTTCCGGGTCCTTAGGGGGGAGGGGGAGCAGCCCCAAGTCGTGGTCCACATTGGCACCAACGACATAGGTAGGAAAGGGGACAAGGATGTCAGGCAGGCTTTCAGGGAGCTAGGATGGAAGCTCAGAACTAGAACAAACAGAGTTGTTATCTCTGGGTTGTTGCCCATGCCACGTGATAGTGAGATGAGGAATAGGGAGAGAGAGCATTTAAACACCTGGCTACAGGGATGGTGCAGGCGGGAGGGTTTCAGATTTTTGGATAACTGGGGCTCTTTCTGGGGAAGGTGGGACCTCTACAGACAGGATGGTCTACATCTGAACCTGAGGGGCACAAATATCCTGGGGGGGAGATTTGTTAGTGCTCTTTGGGGGGGTTTAAACTAATGCAGCAGGGGCATGGAAACCTGGATTGTAGTTTTAGGGTAAGGGAGAATGAGAGTATAGAGGTAAGGAGCACAGATTTGACGTCGCAGGAGGGGGCCAGCGTTCAGGTAGGTGGTTTGAAGTGTGTCTACTTCAATGCCAGGAGTATACGAAACAAGGTAGGGGAACTGGCAGCGTGGGTTGGTACCTGGGACTTCGATGTTGTGGCCATTTCGGAGACATGGATAGAGCAGGGACAGGAATGGATGTTGCAGGTTCCGGGGTTTAGGTGTTTTAGTAAGCTCAGAGAAGGAGGCAAAAGAGGGGGAGGTGTGGCGCTGCTAGTCAAGAGCAGTATTACGGTGGCGGAGAGGATGCTAGATGGGGACTCTTCTTCCGAGGTAGTATTGGCTGAAGTTAGAAACAGGAAAGGAGAGGTCACCCTGTTGGGAGTTTTTTATAGGCCTCCTAATAGTTCTAGGGATGTAGAGGAAAGGATGGCGAAGATGATTCTGGATATGAGCGAAAGTAACAGGGTAGTTATTATGGGAGACTTTAACTTTCCAAATATTGACTGGAAAATATATAGTTCGAGTACAATAGATGGGTCGTTTTTTGTACAGTGTGTGCAGGAGGGTTTCCTGAAACAATATGTTGACAGGCCAACAAGAGGCGAGGCCACGTTGGATTTGGTTTTGGGTAATGAACCAGGCCAGGTGTTGGATTTGGAGGTAGGAGAGCACTTTGGGGACAGTGACCACAATTCGGTGACGTTTACGTTAATGATGGAAAGGGATAAGTATACACCGCAGGGCAAGAGTTATAGCTGGGGGAAGGGCAATTATGATGCCATTAGACGTGACTTGGGGGGGATAAGGTGGAGAAGTAGGCTGCAAGTGTTGGGCACACTGGATAAGTGGGGCTTGTTCAAGGATCAGCTACTGCGTGTTCTTGATAAGTATGTACCGGTCAGACAGGGAGGAAGGCGTCGAGCGAGGGAACCGTGGTTTACCAAGGAAGTGGAATCTCTTGTTAAGAGGAAGAAGAAGGCCTATGTGAAGATGAAGTGTGAAGTTTCGGTTGGGGCGATGGATAGTTACAAGGTAGCGAGGAAGGATCTAAAGAGAGAGCTAAGACGAGCAAGGAGGGGACATGAGAAGTATTTGGCAGGAAGGATCAAGGAAAACCCAAAAGCTTTCTATAGGTATGTCAGGAATAAGCGAATGACTAGGGAAAGAGTAGGACCAGTCAAGGACAGGGATGGGAAATTGTGTGTGGAGTCTGAAGAGATAGGCGAGATACTAAATGAATATTTTTCGTCAGTATTCACTCAGGAAAAAGATAATGTTGTGGAGGAGAATGCTGAGCCCCAGGCTAATAGAATAGATGGCATTGAGGTACGTAGGGAAGAGGTGTTGCCAATTCTGGACAGGCTGAAAATAGATAAGTCCCCGGGACCTGATGGGATTTATCCTAGGATTCTATGGGAGGCCAGGGAAGAGATTGCTGGACCTTTGGCTTTGATTTTTATGTCATCATTGGCTACAGGAATAGTGCCAGAGGACTGGAGGACAGCAAATGTGGTCCCTTTGTTCAAAAAGGGGAGCAGAGACAACCCCGGCAAATATAGACCGGTGAGCCTCACGTCTGTAGTGGGTAAAGTCTTGGAGGGGATTATAAGGGACAAGATTTATAATCATCTAGATAGGAATAATATGATCAGGGATAGTCAGCATGGCTTTGTGTAGGGTAGGTCATGCCTCACAAACCTTATTGAGTTCTTTGAGAAGGTGACTGAACAGGTAGACGAGGGTAGAGCAGTTGATGTGGTGTATATGGATTTCAGCAAAGCGTTTGATAAGGTTCCCCACGGTAGGCTATTGCAAAAAATACGGAGGCTGGGGATTGAGGGTGATTTAGAGATGTGGATCAGAAATTGGCTAGCTGAAAGAAGACAGAGGGTGGTGGTTGATGGGAAATGTTCAGAATGGAGTACAGTCACAAGTGGAGTACCACAAGGATCTGTTCTGGGGCCGTTGCTGTTTGTCATTTTTATCAATGACCTAGAGGAAGGCGCAGAAGGGTGGGTGAGTAAATTTGCAGACGATACTAAATTCGGTGGTGTTGTCGATAGTGTGGAAGGATGTAGCAGATTACAGAGGGATATAGATAAGCTGCAGAGCTGGGCTGAGAGGCGGCAAATGGAGTTTAATGTAGAGAAGTGTGAGGTGATTCACTTTGGAAGGAATAACAGGAATGCGGAATATTTGGCTAATGGTAAAGTTCTTGAAAGTGTGGATGAGCAGAGGGATCTAGGTGTCCATGTACATAGATCCCTGAAAGTTGCCACCCAGGTTGATAGGGTTGTGAAGAAGGCCTATGGAGTGTTGGCCTTTATTGGTAGAGGGATTGAGTTCCGGAGTCGGGAGGTCATGTTGCAGCTGTACAGAACTCTGGTCCGGCCGCATTTGGAGTATTGCGTACAGTTCTGGTCACCGCATTATAGGAAGGACGTGAAGGCTTTGGAGCGGGTGCAGAGGAGATTTACCAGGATGTTGCCTGGTATGGAGGGAAAATCTTATGAGGAAAGGCTGACGGACTTGAGGTTGTTTTCGTTGGAGAGAAGAAGGTTAAGAGGAGACTTAATAGAGGCATACAAAATGATCAGGGGGTTGGATAGGGTGGACAGTGAGAGCCTTCTCCCGCGGATGGATATGGCTGGCACGAGGGGACATAACTTTAAACTGAGGGGTAATAGATATAGGACAGAGGTCAGAGGTAGGTTCTTTACGCAAAGAGTAGTGAGGCCGTGGAATGCCCTACCTGCTACAGTAGTGAACTCGCCAACATTGAGGGCATTTAAAAGTTTATTGGATAAACATATGGATGATAATGGCATAGTGTAGGTTAGATGGCTTTTGTTTCGGTGCAACATCGTGGGCCGAAGGGCCTGTACTGCGCTGTATTGTTCTATGTTCTATGTTCTATGTGTCTTTTATTTGAGTGTCTTTTATTTGAGCTACGTAAGCATTCTGAACTGGCAAAAAGCTTTCCTAAATGGTCAGAAGAGATTTAACATTTTAATCATGTGGCTGAATAAGTCTAATCTTCAAAGCAATGAAAATTGCTGAAATAGCTCAGTGAAGATCTGTGTATTTACTGTGGAAAACACAAGATGTTAGCTGACTATGTGTGGCTCTCTAGGACTTCTTAGTTTAGTCATGGACACTAATGCTTTTAGGTACATAAAAACTGAACAGAGCCCCATGAAAACATCCTGAATAAAGTAATTGGTAGATTGATCCCAAGCACATTGATGAAGCAGGATTGACTATTCTGCTGCAGTATTTGGCACCTTACTGATCTGTGCACATTTTAATATTCCTTTTATTCTGGACTCAAGAGCAATGCAGTGTGCGATAATTATTAGCTCCAGTGACATTATGCTTTTTATAGATGTCATATCGAGTCATTTACAACAAAAACAGATTCAATTGAAATTATTTTATTAGAAGTTTTCTCTAATGTAATTAATATTGAGATATGCTTTAGAAGATAGAGGTCTCACACTTATACTCTGTATAAAAATACACAATGATTCTCTAACATTGTTCTTGCACAAATGTTAATGTTCTTTTTGATTCCTAGAATTAACCTTGGAAATGATTAAACATAAAACTATGAAGGTCCTTGACAAGTTCAATACAGAAATATTGTGGTAAGTCGAGTATTTCAATCATTAGGGAATCAGCAAATTATTCTTCCTGGGAACGGTGAGGCTTTTTTGCATTAACCATGTAGAAACAATATATGTTCAATGTTCATAACTACTGAACGTTTACAACTGACAACGGAAAGATCAAAAGCCGGCAAAAGGGCAACAAATGTCAATCTGGTAAATCAGGGATATAAAAAGTAGAATTATAGATAAGCAGAAGGATTGTTAAATATTATAAGTATCTAAAATAATTGCAATTTTTCAAAAATGAGTCAATAAACCGAGTTGGTAAAACTGACTGTGTTTTAGGATATATTTCCAATAGTATTGAGAAGTCTAATTTTTTTTTTGAAACAAACAATTTTATTGAGGTATTTTTTGGCATTGTTACAGATAACAGAAATGTGCAAACATCAATAGAAAACCAATACTTCAATCAAACCATACTGCACATGCCCGCTCCTCTCCCAGAAATCTAATTGTTAAATGCTTGGAAAAGCATAACCATTAAAGGATTATCAGCATGACTTGCGGTAAGGGACAACGGGTGGAATCTTACCCTACTTTTCCCAAAGTGTCGGTTCCAGTGAGAATCCTGCCGGCGCCGACAACAGGACAATTTACCGAATAATCAGTCTCTTTAACAAAATGTGATTCACATGATTCACGCCGTGCACATGGCGGCTTGCCACTGATTCGCTCAGCCTGAGAAAAATTAATCTCTGCAATCAGTGAGGCGCTCCTTTTAAACACCTCCCCTGCACTTGTTCCAAGTCCAGTTGGGAGATAGCTACCAGGAAGACAGCACCAAGATTTTCAGAGGGAGCCCTAACCAAACCCATGTTTGGGGAGGAGCACAGGCATCCATCAACCAAGGTTACCACACCCTCTTGGGAGGCAGTGAGTGCCAGCTTGTTGCATAAAAGAATCATACAATTTACAGTGCAGGAGGCGGCCATTCGGCCCATCGAGTCTGCACCAGCCTTTGGAAAGAGCACCCTTACGTAAGCCCACACCTCCATCCTATCCCCGTAACCCAGTAACTCCACCTAACCTTTTGGACACTAAGGGGCAAATTTAGCACGGCCAATCCACCTAACCTGAAAATCTTTGGACTGTGGGAGGAAACCGGAGCACCCGGAGGAAACCCACACAGACACGGGGTGAAAGTGCAAACTCCAGACAGTCACCTGAGGCCGGAATTGAACCTGGGTCCCTGGAGCTGTGAGACAGCAGTGCTAACCACTGTGCCGGATTTTCAATAGTGCCGAAAGATGAATAACTTTCTTCACGCAGTCAGGGTAAGTCTGCCTCCTGATGTATACCACTGAACCACTTCACACACCCTTCACACTTCCATGGTTATCTCTCACCAAGCCACCCCATGGATTCCCAACACTTCTCATAGAGCCCTTCTCCCCCGCCCCACCCATGCCTCCATTCTCCTATTCTCCCCAGTAGATAATCTGCTCCTCATATCCCTGCACCCACTCACGTCCCACACATGCCAAGACTTCATCACCAACTGACACGGCAGGACTCCCGCCTACACACTCCCCATCTGTCTCATTGTAGGACAAACTGGAGCACAACTGGTGTGAATGGGCACAAATGCAGGAGTAATGGCCGAGCCGAGATGTCTAATGTCCTTTGAGGAGAGAACCCTTGAGCTGGCAGACGAGGAGTAGGACCGCACCTGCATAGAGGACCAAGTGGAAGCAACAGACAAAAGTAAGAACCCTCAACACATGCAGCAATGGTAAACCACACGTGAGCGAACTTTCTCCCATCATTCATCCCCCATGATGCACTAACACCATCTCGCTTCCCTTGCAGTTCAGTCAGTTGACCAGCCCGGGCCATCCTAAGGCTCAGAGGACACCACAGACCTATGGAGCTCCAAGGGAGACAATTCAGAGATAAGCATCAAGGAAGCATCACAGCTGTCACTCGCACTCTCCACCAGCGCAGATATTCACACCTCGGTGGGATTAACTAGCATGCAGGCTTCTAGGTCACTGACGCGTGAGCACCTCACAACTGAAGATCCACAGCAAGTGAAGGAAGGAACGCCCTAGGGATCCAGCACTCTGATGGATGCCGGAGGCCAGGACTCTACTGAATCCCTGGCCAATGACGTGCTCCTGGCTCTGGTTGTCCCAGAGCCACTGGAAGTGCTAAGGCAGAGCATCAGGAAAGGATGACAGCATCTCTCCTCGGACTGCAAGGCTGACAGGACGAATCCCATTGTCTTCAGGTCCAAGGAGGGAGCACCATCACTCCAACACAATGAGGATGGCATATGCAGGGGAGACCTTGGCACAGGACGTATAATCGATAGCGAGGGATGTCCGTTCCATGGTTCAGCTCATGATCTCCATGGCTGAGGACATAAGCTCCATGATGCAGAGCTTCAACAACATGGTGCAGGCACCAGTGGCAATCAACCAGTATAAGCGCCAGAGGTCAGTGGACTTCTGGATTTCACTCCAGCTGCCACTCTATCCCATGGAGGAGCACAGGAGCCCTCGTGCACCCGAAGGGAAGAGGATCTGCAGTAAGGCAGCCCGAGACCCTGGGGGTGTCCAACCCACCAGCCACCCCTTCCCTGTGAGCAACACACCTTCAACCTCACACATCAAGGAGGGCAGCACTGCAACACGCATGCAGCCCGAAATTAGACCTGGACTTGCCCACCAAGTTCAATTCAGGCTACAGGACGTGGAAGGCAGCAGGCCACCTCAAACTCAGCTGTGGATCCTGAGGATACACCTAGACATAGCGGGAAGGTGAGGGTGAGTATGAAACGATAGGTACCTCTTGGGTACCAGTGAACCTAGGCACTAGGAGTGATAAATTGCTCTTGCATTAAACATCACTGATCACTGAAACAGATCCTCCATACCGTCAATTCATGGTGCCATGCTAGGCAAAGCCCCCTGCGCCCCTGCCATCTCCCACACTGACGACACAGTAAAGACGCGCTGCTGCTGGCATGGCCCCCCAGCCCTCCCCACGCCAACACAAACCAAAGCTCATGTTTCTCATGTCTGCCACTCTTCTCTAGTGATGAGAATGTCAAGGGCTGACAAAGTGTTGAGAGCCTGCCCACCTCATATGCAAGGTGGAGAAAACACCAGGACCCCTGGCCTCTGAGGTAGCTGAGATTTGTCATCCAGCGTTTCTCAACCCCATGATAAGCCTGTTTATTGGCAGGATGCGTTCAGCTTTCTGTCAAGCAGGAGTCAGACATATCGCTGAGGGTGAGAGGAGCATTGCTCTGTACACAATGCAAGTCATCATCATTCTCCTGCAGTGTGCGGCCAATGGCTTTAGTGCCTTGCACATAAATGTAGGAACCATCATGAGGACCTCCCGCTGGCACCACATTAGTGAGTTGATATCAGACTTCACTCCCTAGTCCTGGTCATCCCCAAATTGAGGTGCTATGAGGGTGTCCTTAGGCCTTTGCCCCATGCAGGCCCTGACCATTGCCGGAAATCCTTCCTCCTCCTCTGCGTGTTAACTCTCGCCGCCCTCCTCCTCTTCCTGGTCTAGCTGATCGCCTTTCTGCAGTGCCAGTTTGTGCAGAGTGCAGAATGCCACAATGATGCAGCACACCCTCTGGATTGTATTTGAGAGCTCCCGTCGATCAGTCCAGGCACTGGAACTGTATCTTCAGCAGTCCAATTTTCTGCTTGACCATGTGTAGCCACTTAAAATGGCCAACTCCCGATTCAAAATGGCGAACGGCAAAGGCTGATGGGAAAGTCAGCCAACAGGACAAAAACCAGCAGCTGCAGGTTGGCTGTGTATTTACCTCTGGAAAGGCCAGACAATATTGATACCAGCAACCATCAGCATAACAAAACAACAGCCATCTGCATACTAATGAGCAATCCCCGGGAACAATAAGCAACATTTCGACACACAAAGCAAAACCAGACTCTTCGGCGCCAGCAGGAGCCTACACAAAAAGAGATGAACGAGCACCTCAAGACTGCCCATCGATCAGAGAACCGCTCCAGCATTGGAAAAAATCGAACCAAGCAATTGGGACAAAGTCCAGTCACTTGGGATCAGGTACAGGGTCCGCCCCGAAAGGCGGGAAGCCCCTGGGGACTATAAGAATTGAGCCCCAAGTTTAAATCGCCCTCTTCACTCTTCAGTAGCTCCTCTTCAGCTCTTCTTCCTGCCCGGGTCACCCAGCAACAACGAGCCAACATTGACCGTGACCGGAGCAGTGAAGATCGAAATCGTACGTCTTAATTCAACGCTCGCTACGAGATAGGCACTCCTAGCTACCAATCCGTACCAACTTCGAATCCCGCAGACTCAGAACCCGAACAAAAGGCCATTTGTTCCCCTGACCTGGTGGGCCAGTTCAAAGTTAAGTATAGGCCTGTTAGTTGTAGAAGTAGATTAGACGTAGAATTTGTGCATGAGTAGCGATTACTGTGTATAATAAATGTGCTTTGATTTAAATCTTACTAATCGGTCTATTGGATTATTGATCATTACTTGCTTGGACTTGAACCTCGTGGCGGTATGATAAAGATACCTGGCGACTTGAGAGCAAAGGTAATAAAACAGAGCAATTGAACCAAGGAGAAAATTAGCAACATTATTTGGCGACTCTGGTGGGACCCGATCTAGAAGTGGAAAACCACTCCGGGAGAACCCAGAATTTGAATTAGAGATCCAATTGGAAACAGAAAACCACAAGTGTTCAAGCAGTTCTGATCAATACTCATAAATTCGGAAGTGTGTGTATGCATGCGTAACTAACAGGGCGATAAGGTAAAACTGATAGATTTTTTGTTGCGACAAAACTGTCGGAAGTTTGTATTTCGGAAAGTAGTGAAAGCCGTACCCATATTTACAGCACTGCCTTAATACCCCTGTCCCAAATTTGAAGAGCAGCATTCGGATTAAAACCCCTGTCCCAAATTTGAAGAGCCGCATTCGGATAGGAAAGATGGCAATGCAGCACCTAATGAACCCAGAGGAATTTGCGGTCGCAGCGACCAGCAGCAGTCGAATGGGACAATGTCCCATTTGGGAGGAAGAGATCAGGAAATATCTCAAAGGGAAAGGATGGCCCCTTTGGAATGAATTCTGTGACAACGAGGAATCAGGCCCCAGGAGTATCGGACATACTTGGTGGGAGAACCTGAGCGAGATCCACAAAAAGAGCTCAGGGAAAGCTCGCAAGCTGATGGCAATCGTGTCCTGCTTGGCACAATTGCGAGGCACAGAGGAGGTCTTTAGGACGCTCCGGAAAGAAGTTGAGGGCATACATCGAATGAGTAAGGTCGATGTAAGCGAGGTAGAAAAGGAGAATTTGGAATTGAGAAGGAAGTTGGCAGCAAAAGATGTAGAGGTGGAGGATGCCAAAAGGGCACACCAGTCTTGTCTGGCGCACTTAAGCAGCTTCCAGTCTCAATATGAAAAGTCCTATCAGGACACGCAACGTGCAGTCCTGGTACGTGAAGAAACAGAAAAGCAGGTAGAGGCATTACAGAGACAGTGTAGTGATCTCAAGGCAGCATTAAGAGCACTCCATGCTGCCACCACAGAACAAACACAAAGCACGCTAGATCACGCAAAGTGCCGGAAGCAGATTGCAGAGCTGCAATCGCTGCTTTCAATTCAGAAAGGTTTCCAGGAAACCTTTGGAGACAAATTAGATCAGGAAGTCGGCCCTGATTGGGAAGAATTGAACGAAACAGCGCAGAGATATGTTCAGGGAATATGTGCTCAGGGAAAGCCACAAAAAACGAAAGCGCCCCAACCCCCCACAGAGCAGATAGTTCACGCTCCAATGAACCCAGTAACCACCCACCGCGCAGCCATAGTGGACGATACGGAATTTCTATACTACACCCCTTAACAGTGACCCAATTATGGGATGCGTGCGATAAGATCACACCGTTCCTCCCCACCATTTCTTTGCCACAGTTAAGCATCAGGCGACCATGTACGGCCTGGATGAGTGAGAGCATGTAAAGCTCACGGTTTTAAGTTTAGACCGTTCAGTAGCAGCAGCCCTTCCCGACCCACAGAATGTAGGAGGAGGCACCCTTGCAGAAATGCATACCGCGATCCTGGATGCGGTCGGGTATAACCGGGGTAACCCCGTAGATGGCCTCAACAAATGTAGGCAAAAGAAATCCGAGCACCCCACAGCGTTTGCTGGACGACTGTGGATCCACTTTGCAGCAGTCTTTGGAGACTTAGACCGTGCCTATTTGTCCCCAAACAACATGGCCAAATGGACCCGCACCCTTATCTCCCATGTCACAGAAACAGGACAGAAAGCCTGCGCGAGTTATGATCCCTCAGAGGAGGACCATAATGAGAAGTGGGTAGTGAAAAGATTGTCCCGCGCTTCGGAGCAATCTATACAAAGTAAACTCGCAGTCAAGAATCCCGAGGAAAAGCAAGCCAGAGCAGATTTGCAGGCAGTAAAAACACACCAGAACCCCGCATGAGTGAATGAAGGAAAGTACAGTCCCCCACCCAAGACACAGGAGTGTTACAACTGCGCACAGTTGGGACACTTCGCAAGAGAGTGCAATGCCCCTAAAAAGCCAGAGAGAGCCCAGCAGAGGGGCACTCTGAGTAAGAAAAGGACAGAGCCCATTCATAGCGTTAGCGCCCGTTCAGATCAGAGGGACTTGACCGGAACGGACTGACGGTGTATGGGCTCCCCCAGTTGGGTCTGCAACACCCTTTGGGATAGGTCCGGGCGACCGGTAGTTGCAGCGAAAATTCGGGGACAGCCCATCGAATTTCTCTGGGACACAGGAGGGTTCCGCACCACAATAAATTCCTCCACCCTGTTTCAAAACGACATATGGCCCACTACAGCCACGATCACCCTCAGCGGCATAACCGCCACTCACAGCAGGGACACATCACAGCCCCTGTCCCCATTCAAACGGCACCATCACCACCAAGCACCCCGTAGTTTTAGTTGACCTGCCCGACACAGCAGAACACATTCTGGGAATCGATTTCATGAATTCCCATAATCTTTCATTCGATCCAGTCAACCAGTGTGTCTGGAAGATGGCAAAATCCGCAAGAGCCCTCAGAACGCTCAACATAGGAGAGTACACAAACAAAATTAGCGCAGTAGGTGAATTTTGGTTCAAACCCGACCACGCTTAGTACGGACAAGCAGGTTCGGGCAGTTCTGCAAAAGAACAGGGCAGCATTCGCGACCCACAAGCACGACTGTGGACGAATGACTGGCTCCGTACAAATACCAGGAACTGACCCTAGACCCCCAAAACAGTATGGATTTCCCCAAGAGGCAGAGGGAGAAATCTCAAAGGTAATAGAAAGCTTATTAGAGCAGGGCATACTTAGATCAGTAGCCTCCACTAATAATGCCCCGATTTGGCCAGTGAGAAAGCCCAATGGATCATGGCGACTGACCATCGATTACCGGGAACTCAACAAAATCATCCCCGCAGCAGCCCCCACAGTAGCAACAAGTCCCGAGACCATGCTCAAGCAGGGACTCAATTCCCGATTCTTTACAGTTTTGGATGTCAGTAATGGATTCTGGTCCACCCCATTGGCAAAGGCGTGCCAGTACAAATTTGCCTTCACCTTTAAAGCACAGCAGTACACGTGGACATGCCTGGCACAAGGCTTCCACAACTCCCCCTCCATTTTCCACCGACAGCTGGCAAATGGTTTAGCCAAATTCTCTCGCCCCGAATGTCTGGTCCAGTACGTAGACGACCTACTACTACAGACAGACACCAAGGCAGAGCACATTGAGCTTCTGTCCGAACTCCTGGAACTCTTACACTCAATCGGTTGTAAAGTCGACCCCAAAAAGGCCCAGATTTTGGAAGAAAAAGTGATATATTTGGGAACAATTATCACACATGGTAAATGTGAGATCGAGCATAAAAGGATTGACTCGATTGCTAAATTGCCCCTTCCCCAGAAGGTCTCAGCCCTCCGGTCGTTTTTAGGACTCGTTGGCTACTGCCGAAACCACATCGCCAGCAAGGCAGCACCCCTTTCAGACCTCCTAAAGAAGGGAGCCCCCTGGGAATGGCTTCCGCAGCATACGGATGCTGTGGATGCGTTGAAACAGGCACTCATAGCCGCCCCCGCACTACAAGTTCCAGACCCGCTTTCCCCTTACGCCACAGAGGTAGCGACCACAGACCGCACCCTTTCGGCCGTGCTCCTCCAGGAACGGCACGACCAGTTAAGGCCCGTAGCTTACGCCTCCAGAATTTTAGATGCTGTGGAGCAGGGATTTTCAGCCTGTGAGAGGCACCTGCTCGCAGTATTTTGGGCAGTGCAGTATTTTTCATATATTACCGGACTGAAACCCATCACAATTCTCACCGAACACACCCCCACCCAACTTTTACTGGATGGACGACTCAAGGACAGTACAGTAAGCCAGATTAGAGCAGCGAGATGGACCCTTCTCTTGCAGGGACGGGACATCACTGTGAAAAGGACAAAGATGCACACCTTTTTAGCCGACAACTTACAGTACTCCGGAACCCTCCATGAATACAAAATTATCTCTCCACACCACAACACAGGCCCCTTTATTGCGAAAACACCCCCTAGAAAGATAGGTAGTTCACCCCAGAGCCCCCAGCACACAGACACGTGTGAGCCCATAAAGATCTATGTGGATGGATCTTCCACAGTCTTGGATGGGAAGCGCATAACAGGTTGCGGTATCTATGTCAAGGATGCGCAGGGACGCGCCCTTGAGGAAATATCGTTAAAACTTCCAGGCCACTTAGGCGCGCAGGCAGCAGAGCTCGCGGCCATCGCGTATATAGTGGAACACCCAGATTCCTTCCCCAGCCCAGCAGACATATACTCGGACAGCCTCTATGTCTGCAACAGCCTCACGGAATTTCTGCCCCTGTGGAAAGCAAGAAGATTTGTTTCCGCAGACGGAAAACCCCTCCCCACAGCCCCATTGCTCCGTCATATTTTACAGAGAGCCCAGAACAGGACTTTTGGGATGATCAAAGTTCGCAGTCACCATCGTTCTTCCTCCCTGGAAATGTAAAAGCCGACACACTGGCTAAGCCAGGTTCCAGACACGGATATTTTTGCACCCCCCCCGAAGGCACACCAGTGAGTGCAGTTCAGGTCTCACAGACAAAGATCGAGGATCTAGTGGAGGCCCAGAAGCAGGACAGCAATCTCAGGGAGATTGTAAAAGGAAAATATCCAGCTCCCTCTGTGAGGTTCAAAAATGCACTGACCACACATGACGGTGTGGTGATAAAAGACACCCTTTATGGACTTCCGGTGACGGCGGGCAGGAGGCAGCCGCGCGTTGGAGGGCTCCCGTTCGGGAACGGCATTGACGGGGAGTAACACTCGGTCCTAAGGCCAGCGACGGCAGTAAAAGTCGGGAGACAGCGCACAGAGAAGAAGGATGTCAAAAAACGCCAAAACGACGGCCGGGAAAAAAGCGGCTGAAAGTCCGCTGGGAAGTGGAAAGGTCACCGCGGGGTCAACAAAGAAAACGGAGGCTGGAGCACCAGGGGAGGCCGCAGTGTTTACGGCTGAAGAAATAACTAAGGTGATGGCTGCGGAATTCAAAAAGCAGTTGGCGCAGATTGTGAAATGCATGGAGACGGTGAGGAAGGCGATGAGGGAGGTTTTGAGTGCGCTGGTGGAGGAGGCAGTTTCCCCGGTGATGACGGCGGTGGCGAGCGCAGTGGCGGAGGTGCGAGAGCAAGGGGAGGCGCTGAAGGAAGTGGAGGAGACGTTATTGCAGCACGGTGATCAACTTGCCTCGATGGGGAAGGAGATGGGGAAGGAGATGCGGAAGGTGATGGACACTAACAAGGATCTGCGAGGAAAAATGGAAGATCTGGAAAACAGATCCAGGTGACAGAATTTGAGGATCGTGGGGCTGCCCGAAGGAGTTGAAGGACCGAAGCCGACTGAGTATTTTGCCGCGATGCTGGCAAAACTATTGGGGGAGGGGGAGGATCCCTCCCGATATGAACTGGATCGGGCTCATCGGTCGTGGAGGCCTGTACCAAAGGCGAGTGAGCTGCCAAGGGCAGTGACTCTGTGCTTCCGTAGGTACAGAGTGAAGGGGGAGGTCCTGAGCTGGGCCAAGCAGAAGCGGGTGGTGCAGTGGGCTGGAGCTGGTATACGTGTATACCAGGACTTTATGGTGGAGCTGGCGAGGAGGCGGGCTGCCTTCAACCGGGTGAAGAGGGCACTGTACATTAGCAAGGTGCAGTGCGGCATTGTATATCCAGCGAAGCTGAGGGTGACTTATAAGCTCAGGGACTTTTATTTTGGAACGGCGGAAGCAGCGGAGGAGTTTGCGAAGGCAGAAGGACTGTGGCAGAACTGACAAATTGAGGAATGGTCATGTAACCTCATGACTGTATTTTCTTCTTTTTTGTATCACTGCGCGGGGGTGTAGAGTCTAAAGGAGCCAATGTGGTATATATTTGGACAAGGGAAGGGACGGGACTTTCACTCGAAATGAGAGTTCTTTGGGGTGTAGGTGGATATGCGGGGTTTGTGTGCTAAAAGGGGATCTTTGGGCTTTCCTAGGGCCGGGCAAGGGGGAAAGGAACCCGGGCGGGGGCCTCCACGCTGGCCGGTTTAAGCCGGTCAGTGAACGGGAGTGAGGTGAGGGGAGGGGCTGCAGCCATCGGAGCCTGGCAGAACAGGGTCCGAGTGGTCTAGCTGGGGTGGAAAGTTGGGGGGAAGGAACAGAGGTTGGGAGGAGGAGTTTTACAAGAGGCAGTGGACGGGAGGAGCTGGAGACTTTGGTGGGAGGGGGGGGCGGGCGGTACAACTCTGGGTTATCATGTACGGTACTCTCTCAGAGGCTGGATGGCGTTGGTTTGGGGGGGGGGGGGGAGCTGTGTAGATTAAGGGTGACTACGGGTAATCCCTGGTTCCTTTTTGTCATTTGTTTATGTAAACATGCGGGTTGAGGTTTGGGGGTTGGTGGGCGGATGGGATCGTTGTCATTATGGGGATTGACATATCTTGCGGATTATTATTTACTGTTGATGGGTGTAAATGTGGGAGAAAATGTGAAAAAGGAGGAGAATTAAAAAGAAAAAAGACACCCTTTATGTGGTTCCTGAACAGGACAGGAATCAACTGATTTATTTGTTCCATGACGGTCATGGACATCAGGGAATCAATCCCACTACAGCCCATCTCAAGCAGTTATGTTGGTGGCCGAATTTAAAGGAAGATGTAAACCACTACGTTGAGAATTGTCTTATCTGTGCCCAGAACAACCCGGACAGATATGCCAAAAAGACTCAACTCAGCCACACCCGACCCGTTAATGGTCCCTGGACTAACCTCCAGATTGATTTTATAGGACCATTGCCCCCTTGCAGGAATGGCTATAAATATGTACTTGTGGTGATTGACACATTTACGAAATGGGTGGAAGCAGTCCCAGCCCGCACAAACACGGCAAAAACCACAGCCAAGATTTTGACCCACCACATTTTTACAAGATGGGGACTCCCCCGTAGCATTGAATCAGACCATGGCTCCCATTTTACAGGACGTGTCATGCAGAACATCCTCACGATATTTGGCATCACCCAAAAATTCCACATAGCATACCACCCACAGTCGAGTGGTATCATGGAGCGCATGAATCGGACCCTAAAATCCACCCTCAGAAAAATGGTCCAGCAGAACACCACCACTTGGGACTCCCTTTTGCGCTGATGTTTTTGCGTTATGCTCTCTGTATATAACCCCAGCACATTCCTGTCACCAAAATACTCGGGTCCGTACTCCATTGCGGACAAAGTAAGCCCTTCCGTATATAAAATAAACCCCAACGGTAAGACTGCGTGGTTCCAAATCAACCAGTTGAAGGCATATGGAACACAGTCTGACCACGCACACCACGTCATGCTCGACGCAGCACACCACACCCCGCCCACCTCCTACGTAACCCTACCATCCCCCAACACGTCCAGCCCAGCCACGGACTCGACCTCGACTCCACCACCGAAATATACACTCCGCCCCGGAATGCCCACCGACTGCAGCAGCAGAGACAGCGACTGTGACTCGGACGATAGCCACAGGACGCTTCCCTACTATCCCCATGCAACAGGACCCACACCCAGCGATTCCGACTACGATCCGAGTGATCACTTCATGATCACTTTCCTCAACAAACCCCACCACCGACCACCGAACTACCATGACGACCCCGATTCTGTCCCCACACAACTAGACACCAACTATTGGCACCGAGATAACTCATTCCGACTTGTCCGCAACGACGAGAGCAACCCCACCTCACACCATGCAGCCCTTTCAGCCCTGATACACTCAAGAGTTCGGCACCCGGGAGAAGATGACGACCTTGGGTCTGACTCCCACACCGAGAACCCCTTTGCGACCCTGTTCGCAACCGAGAACTGAGGTGTCCAGATGATGTTTTAAAAGGAACCGTTTGGGAGAAGTGGTGTCCTTTCTGATGGAACCTGCAGCATGTTTTATGTTGTTTGTACGATCGTTAAATGTTGTATGTCCGACAGGAGAATTTTTTCACGGCCCCATGCCTTTTCGGTCAAAACCTCTGAGAACTTGCCCACAGAGACTCACTATTGCCAGACACTAGTTCAGTGGAACTAGCTTGTCTGCAGAGGCTTGTTCAGGTACCAGACGCCCGTTTGTAACTGCCCTTCTGGTTCAAGGAAGGAACCCCACCACGGCAGCCCCACCACGATGACTACATTTCTTGCCCGTTCTTGTCGGTTGCTCAGGCAGTGGAGAAACGGCTTGGGACCCGCCCTGCCTGGGAACCCCCCCTCTGGTCAGCTACGCTCGGGTAGGGGAGATACGGCATTGGTAGCCGTCCTACCTGGGGACTCCATCCAACTCTTATCCGTCGCGGCCCATACGCACCTCATTTTGGAAATTTTAGTTCAAAAAGTTTTGTTTTGTTTCAGGTAACCCTTAGGTTGCCAACCACATGCTATTTACATCCTGAAACATTTGGATGGTAAATTGAACAGTCTGCGAGACGGCTTGCACTGGTTCATTATTGGGAAGTGTGTCTTGTCCTAAAATTCGGTTTTTGAAAAAGAAATGAGGGAGTTACACATAGTGACCAATTATAAAGGGAGTAATTGGCACTAAAGGACAGACAGACTATCGTACGAGATGTTAAACAAAGATAGTTACAGACACTATGCTTGTTTCCACAGAACTCCAGAAGCTCCAGGACCGGAGAAGAAAAGAAAAGGAAAGAGAAGAGCCATGAGGACTTCCTCCACATGGATCAGCATCATACTAATAGACATTTGGTTGCGAGTGAACACAAACCCCATGACTTCAAGCCCCCCAGCCGTTAATGTTTCACTTCCCCACAGTACCCAGAGCCCAGTCACCAGCGACACCACACCATCTTGGTGTGCCAGGTTTATAACCTGGTACTCTCTGTCATATGTAATAGAAACCTTACTAGTATTGGCGATACTCTGCTGCATCGTGCAGACTATGCGTCTAAGGAAATGGAGAAGGAGAGCCTACCGCGCTCGAACCGCGGTATATAGGATCAGATCCCCTATTTTCGGATACGAACAGACCCCCGACCCCCGCGATCTATAATAAAGAGCATTCACTTGCGTTTTATTGTAAATAAAGAAATGTAAAGAACTGTTAATGAGCAATTGTACGATCCTGAGCCTGACCGCCAAGCCAGGAAAAATGTGTATAAACTGCTATGATTTTGTTTGTATGGTTGGGGAAGGTAGAATGATGAAATTTTTGAGTGTAATGTATTAAGAATAGTTAGAGGTTCCCAGTTTATTGTTTTGTAATGCATATCCCTGTTTGACATAGCGCCCTTAGAATTGTCAGTTTAAAATTTTTTTTGCATCGTTATGGCCAGTGTAGGGGCCATGAAGGAAGTGCCCCCCCAGGCCAGAGAATGGAAAGCAACATAGTTATGTGATCCTTCACGCTTCGCGTTAGGATCGCAAGGAGGGTTTGTAGCCACTTAAAATGGCCAACTCCCGATTCAAAATGGCACATGGCAAAGGCTGATGGGAAAGTCAGCCAACAAGACAAAAACCAGCAGCTGCAGGTTAGCTGTGTATTTACCTCTGGAAAGGCCAGACAATATTGATACCAGCAACCATCAGTATAACAAAACAACAGCCATCTGCATACTAATGAGCAATCCCCGGGAACAATAAGCAACATTTAGACACACAAAGCAAAACCAGACTCTTCGGCGCCAGCAGGAGCCTACACAGAAATAGGTGAAAGAGCACCACAAGACCGCCCATCGATCAGGGAACCGCTCCAGCATTGGAGAAAATCGAACCAAGCGATTGGGACAAAGTCCAATCACTTGGGATCAGGTACAGGGTCCGCCCCGAAAGGCGGGAAGCCCCTGGGGACTATAAGAATTGAGCCCCAAGTTTAAATCGCCCTCTTCACTCTTCAGCAGCTCCTCTTCAGCTCTTCTTCCTGCCCGGGTCACCCAGCAACAACGAACCACCACTGACCGTGACCGGAGCAGTGAAGATCGAAATCGTACGTCTTAATTCAACGCTCGCTACGAGATAGGTGCTCCTAGCTACCAATCCGTACCAACTTCGAATCCCGCAGACTCAGAATCCGAACGAAAGGCCATTTGTTTCCCTGACCTGGTGGGCCAGTTCAAAGTTAAGTATAGGCCTGTTAGTTGTAGAAGTAGCTTAGACGTAGAATTTGTGCATGAGTAGCGATTACGGTGTATAATAAATGTGCTTTGATTTAAATCTTACTAATCGTTGTATTGGATTATTGATCATTACTTGGACTTGAACCTCGTGGCGTTATCATAAAGCTACCTGGCGACTCGAGAGCAAAGGTAATAAAACAGAGCAATTGAACCAAGGAGAAAATTAGCAACACATGCAAGCGTTGACGCATGAGCCTTGTTGAAGCGAGTCCCATCAGATGTTTGTGGCCTCCGCACCAGCATCATCAGCCACCTCCTGAGTGGCTACCCTTTGTCCACGAGGAATAATCCCTCCAACTGCTGCTCTCCCTCAAAAATGGCTGAGATATGAGACTGCTGTAAATATCATGGGTTTTCCCTGGGAAATGGACACACACCTGCATGATGCACATCGAGTGGTCACAGATGAGCTGGACATTTGAGGGAGTGGTATGTCCTTGTGGTTCACAAGTGGTGGCCTATGCCGCCAAGGAGACCGCAGAGCTCGGAGGGTGCAGTCAATGACACCCTGCACCTGGGCATGCCTGCTATGTGGGTGAAGCCCATGGCCCTGGCGTTGTAGCTCACCTGCTCCCAGTCCAAGCTGATGTACATGTGGGCCCTTGCGAATATTGCATCTGTGGCCTCTCACGCACTGCTGCATGACAAACTGGGAAATGCCGCACAGGTCAACCGTGCTGCCCTAAACGAGCCACTGGCATAATAGTTCAGAGCAGCAGTAACTTTAAAGGTCACAGGTAATGGGTGACTCCCAGTCCATGTGATGCTAACTCTTGCATCACCTGGCACAGGTGATCCACTGTCCCTGGGACAGACACAGTTTTTCCGGCACTCTACCTCTGACACCTGGACGTTGGAGCTGGAATACCCATGCCCTGTAGTGTCTCCTCCGATGCTCCGTCATCTGTGGCCCTTCTCTGAGAAGATCAACGCCTGCCTCCCCCTCCTCTGCAGGGCACTGGTCCTAGCTACATGCAGCTGCACGTGGATGTCGCTGCTGCCTTTACCACCCTTCAAGTCTGTGAGCCTCCAGGAGAAAAGGGATCTGATGGTTGGTATAAGAATATAAGAACTAGGAGCAGGAGTAGGCCATCTGGCCCCTCGAGCCTGCTCCGCCATTCAATGAGATCATGGCTGGTCTTTTGTGGACTCAGCTCCACTTTCCAGCCCGAACACCATAACCCTTTATCCCTTTATTATTCAAAAAACTATCTATCTTTATCTTAAAAACATTTAATGAAGGAGCCTCTACTGCTTCACTGGGCAAGGAATTCCATAGATTCACAACCCTTTGGGTGAAGAAGTTTCTCCTAAACTTAGTCCTAAATCTACTTCCCCTTATTTTGAGGCTATGCCCCCTAGTTCTGCTTTCACCCGCCAGTGGAAACAACCTGCCCCCATCTATCCTATCTATTCCCTTCAGAATTTTATATATTTCTATAAGATCCCCCCTCATCCTTCTAAATTCCAACGAGTACAGTCCCTGTCCACTCAACCTCTCCTCGTAATCCAACCCCTTCAGCTCTGGGATTAACCTAGTGAATCTCCTCTGCACACTCTCCAGTGCCAGTACGTCCTTTCTCAAGTAAGGAGACAAAAACTGAACACAATACTCCAGATGTGGCCTCACTAACACCTTATACAATTGCAGCATAACCTCCCTAGTCTTAAACTCCATCCCTCTAGCAATGAAGGACAAAATTCCATTTGCTTTCTTAATCACCTGTTGCACCTGTAAACCAACTTTTTGCGACTCATGCACGAGCACTCCCAGGTCTCTCTGCACAGCAGCATGTTTTAATATTTTATCATTTAAATAATAATCCCTTTTGCTGTTATTCCTACCAAAATGGATAACCTCACATTTGCAACATTGTATTCTGTCTGCCAGACCTTAGCCCATTCATATAGCCTATACAAATCCCTCTGCAGACTTCCAGTATCCTCTGCACTTTTTGCTTTACCACTCATCTTAGTGTCGTCTGCAAACTTGGACACATTGCCCTTGGTCCCCAACTCCAAATCATCTATGTAAATTGTGAACAATTGTGGGCCCAACACTGATTCCTGAGGGACACCACTAGCTACTGATTGCCAACCAGAGAAACACCCATTAATCCCCACTCTTTGCTTTCTATTAATTAACCAATCCTCTATCCATGCTACTACTTTCCCCTTAATGCCATGCATCTTTATCTTATGCAGCAACCTTTTGTGTGGCACCTAGTCAATGGCTTTCTGGAAATCCAGATACACCACATCCATTGGGCGGGATTCTCCACTCCTGCGCCAAAGTGCCAACGCCGTCGTGAACGCCGTAGAGATTCACGGGGCTGCGTCATCTACACGCGCCAGGCCTTGTCGCCGCGTAAAGGCGGTGCCGCATAGATGACGTGGCCGGCGCCGCATAACTGGCGTCACCCGCGCATGCGTGGTTGCTGTCCTCTCTGAGTCCGCCCCGCAAGAAGATGGCGGACGGATCTTGCGGGGCCGCGGAAGGAAGGAGGTTCTCCTTCAGCGAGGACGGCCCGACGATCGGTGGGCAGCGATCGCGGGCCATGCCACACTTGAGGTACCCCCCGGTGCAGGATCCCCCCTCCCCCCCCCCCCCCCCCCCGCAGGCCACCCCCCCACCCCCCCAGCGTTCCCGTGCTGTTCCCGACGGCAGCGACCAGGTGTGGACGGCGCCGGGGGGAACCCGTAGTTTTCGCCTGGCCGCTCAGCCCATCCGGGCCTGAAAATTGCGGGGGTGCCGGAGAATCACCATTTTGTGTGTCTCTGGCGATTCTCCGGCCTGCGGCCCGCCGCTTGGGAGAATCGCGGGAGGGCGTTGGATCGGCGTCCTGGGAAGTTTTGCCGGCCCAGGCGATTCTCCCAACCGGCGCGGGAGTGCAGAATAAGAACATAAGAACTAGGAACAGGAGTAGGCTATCTAGCCCCTCGAGCCTGCTCCGCCATTTAATGAGATCATGGCTGATCTTTGTGGACTCAGCTTCACTCTCCGGCCCGTACACCATATCCCCGAATCCCTTTATTCTTTAGAAAGGCATCTATCTTTTTCTTAAAAACGTTTAAAGAAGGAGCCTCAACTGCTTAACCGGACAAGTAATTCCAGAGATTCACAACCCTTTGGGTGAAGAAGTTCCTCCTACACTCCGTCCTAAATCTACCTCCCCTTATTTTGAGGCTATGCCCCCTAGTTCCGCTTTCCCCGACCAGTGGAAACAACCTGCCCGCATCTATCCTCTCTATTCCCTTCATAATTTTATATGTCTCAATAAGATCCCCCCGCATCCTTCTAAACTCCAATGAGTACAGTCCCAGTCTACTCAACCTCTCGTCATAATCTAATCCCCTCAACTCTGGGATCAACCTAGTGAATCTCCTCTGCACTCCCTCCAGTGCCAATATGTCCTTTCTCAGGTAAGGAGACCAAAACTGAACACAATACTCCAGATGCGGCCTCACCAACACCCTATACAATTGCAGCATAGCCTCACTAGTCTTGAACTCCATCCCTCTAGCAACGAAAGACAAACTCGATTAGCCTTCTTAATCACCTGTTGCACCTGCACACCAACTTTTTGCGACTCGTGCATCAGCACACCCAGGTCCCTCTGCACAGCAGCATGTTTTAACATCTTACCGTTTAAATAATAATCCATTCTGCTGTTATTCCTCCCAAAATGGATAGCCTCACACTTGGCAACATTGAATTCCATCTGCCAGACCCTAGCCCATTCACCTAACCTATCCAAATCCTTCTGCAGACTTCCGGTATCCTCTGCACTTTTTGCTTTACCACTCATCTTAGTGTCGTCTGCAAACTTTGACACATTGCACTTGGTCCCCAACTCCAAATCGTCGATGTAAATTGTGAACAACTGCGGGCCCAACACTGATCCTTGAGGGACCCCACTAGTTACAGGTTGCTAACCAGAGAAACACCCATTTATCCCCACTCTCTGCTTTCTGTTAGTTAACCAATCTTCTACCCATGCTACCACTTTACCCTCAATGCCATGCATCTTTAGTTTATGCAGCAACCTTGTGTGTGGCACCTTGTCAAAAGCACATTGGCTCCCCGTTATCTACTGCACTGGTAACGTCCTCAAAAAATTCCACTAAATTAGTTAGGCACGACTGCCCTTTATGAACCCATGCTGCATCTGCCCAATGGGACAATTTCCATCCAGATGCCTCACTATTTCTTCCTTGATGATAGATTCCAGCATCTTCCCTACTACTGAAGTTAAGCTCACTGGCCTATAATTACCCGCTTTCTGCCTACCACCTTTTTTAAACAGTGGTGTCACGTTTGCTAATTTCCAATCCGCCGGGACCACCCCAGAGTCCAGTGAATTTTGGTAAATTATCACTAGTACATTTGCAATTTCCCTAGCCATCTCTTTTAGCACTCTGGGATGCATTCCATCAGGGCCAGGAGACTTGTCTACCTTTGCCCCATTAGCTTGCCCATCACTACCTCCTTAGTGATAACAATCCTCTCAAGGTCCTCACCTGTCATAGCCTCATTTATATCACTGGCATGTTATACGAGTCTTCCACTGTGAAGATCGACCCAAAAAACCTGTTCAGTTCCTCGGCCATTTCCTCATCTCCATTTTTAAATCTCCCTTCTCATCCTCTAAAGGACCAATATTTACCTTAGCCACTCTTTTTTGTTTTATATATTTGTAGAAACTTTTACTATCTGTTTTTATATTCTGAGCAAGTTTACTCTCATAATCTATCTTACTCTTCTTTATAGCTTTTTTAGTAGCTTTCTGTTGCCCCCTATAGATTTCCCAGTCCTCTAGTCGCCCACTAATCTTTGCCACTTTGTATGCTTTTTCCTTCAATTTGATACTCTCCCTTATTTCCTTAGATATCCACGGTCGATTTTCCCTCTTTCTACCGTCCTTCCTTTTTGTTGGTATAAACCTTTGCTGAGCACTGTGAAACATCGCTTGGAAGGTTCTCCATTGATCCTCAACTGTTTCACCATAAAGTCTTTGCTCCCAGTCTACCTTAGCTAGTTCTTCTCTCATCCCATTGTAATCTCCTTTGTTTAAGCACAAAACACTAGTGTTTGATTTTACCTTCTCACCCTCCACCTGTATTTTAAATTCCACCATATTGTGATTGCTCCTTCCGAGAGGATCCCTAACTATGAGATCCTGAATCAATCCTGTCTCATTACACAGGACCAGATCTAGGACCGCTTGTTCCCTCGTAGGTTCCATTACATACTGTTCTAGGAAACTATCGCAGATACATTCTATAAACTCCTCCTCAAGGCTGCCTTGATCGACCTGGTTAAACCAATCGACATGTAGATTAAAATCCCCCATGATAACTGCTGTACCATTTCTACATGCATCCGTTATTTCTTTGTTTATTGCCTGCCCCACCATAATGTTACTATTTGGTATGTAGGCAGCGCGTCCTGTGTCTTCCTTGCGAGCTTGTGACAATATAACCGTTGAGGGATTACCCTTCCAGAGTGGCAGCTGGAAAGTGGGTGGGATCAGATTAATCCAGAGGGTCAGCACGGGAGACACAAGAGGAAACCAGTTCACTCATCACCTCCCTGACCTTTGCTTGATGAGTAAATTGTGCCAATTAAGTCAGCATTACAAAGCAGGAGTGTGTCACTAATAGGTGCCAAGCAGGAGATGAACCAATTCTGGCAGAAAAATTTATGATTAAAATGGCCACTATCGCCATTTACGATTGGCCGTTTCCGATGGTGATGCCTATTATGCATTGTGGGTGGGAGTCAGATTAAGGATCTTGGGTGTGGTCCAATGAGAGACCAGGATGCATGGAGAGAGTGCCTGAGAAGGGGTGTTTTCCAGCCTCGTGTCCGGAAATCCCTCACCCAGGGCGAGGATGACTGCAGTGAGAATGAACTCAGTGGTTATATTGTCACAAGCTCGCACGGAAGACACGAGACGCACTGCCTACATACCAGCCATCAGATCCCTTTACTCCTAGAGGCTCACAGACTTGAAGGGCGGTAAAGGCCTGTGAGCGATCGCACCCATCAAGATGCCGGGAATGAACCCCACCCAGGGTTGAACATATCTGGGTCCCCGCGTCCTATCCACTGTCCCTCTGCGACTGGCACCTGGGTGGTAATGGCAATCTGAGCGCTCACCTCCGATCTCTCTTTGGAGGAGAGGTCGGCAGGTCCTCCTTTTTATACAGCTGTTGTAAGTCACGCCAGCATGACATCACACTGGTGCCCGATGAGTATAGTGAGGGGGGAAGCCCCAGAGAGAGGGCTCCTTCATTGTATTATAATGTATTAAAATGAGGTTCCTGGAGACTTTGGTGGCAGCCATGGAGTGAGTGGTCGCTTATTTGGTAGCTCCCACTCGTGGTGGACCTTTGGGTCCTTTTTCCCTGACTTATGGGGGTTTGATCGGTAAAATAGGAGACTGGTGAGGTAGAGGAGAAGAATCCCCCACCAGTTTATGGATTCGTGGACCAGAAGTGGTCTGAAATGGAGAGATTGTTGGGCAAAGAAGGGAGTGGAGTCTGCAGCACTGGAAAACATTTTTTTTTTTTAAATTTAGAGTACCCAATTATTATTTTTTCTTTTCCAATTGAGGGGCAATTTAGCGTGGTCAATCCACCTAACCTGCACTTCTTTGGGTTGTGGGGGTGAAACCCATGTAGACATGGGGAGAATGGGCAAAGCAGCACAGGAAAACATGGCGGGGGCTCAGGAAATGGGATTGCCAGCCCAGTGGTCAACGGAGCAGCTGGTGGAATTCCTTCAGGCGAGCTTTGCTACGCAAAGACAAGAGTACCTGGACCCGATGAAGATGGGGATTGACCGGGCAGAGCAAAGATTTGAAGCCCGGGTCCAGATGATCCAGAAGGTGGAAGAGGTGGTGGTTGAGCACGAGGACCAGCTAACCGCGATGGCGACAGAGATCATGAGGGACCACTAGAAAAGGCTGCAAGAGAAAGAGGAGGATCTGGAGAACAGGTCCTGGAGACAGAACCTGAGGATCGTTAGCCTCCCGGAGGGCAGCAAGGGATCGGACAAAGGGGCATATGTGGTGCGTGACTGAGAAGCTGTTGGGGGAAGGTGCATTTAATCAGCCCTTGGAAGTGGACAGGGCGCAGAGAGTGCTTATGAGGAAGTTGCAGATAAATGAGCCGCCGAGGGCGATCGTGGTACGAATGCACCGGTTCCTGGACAAGGAACAGATCTTGAGGTGGGCCAGGCAGACGAGGAGCTGCAAATGGGAAGATAATGAGCTGCGCATTTACCAGAACTTGGGTGCGGGACTGGCCAAAAGAAGGGTGAGCTTCAATAAAGTGAAATCGTCCCTCGTCAAGAAGGGGGTGAAGTTCGGCATGTTGTACCCAGCTCATTTGTGGGTCACTTATGAGGGTCAAGAACTTTATTTTGGATCGCCAGATGAGGTGATGAACTTTGTTAAGGACAGGGGACTGGCAGGTGATGGAGGACATTGAACTTGGGACAAGTAACTCTGTACCTATGCTGCTAAGTTTCTTTTCTTTTGGGGTTCTGTATGTATTATTTTTGTACCAATTTTTGGGGCGTTGCTCAGTTTTGTATGCGGGTTAACTTTGTTCTTAATGGGGGATGGTGGGTGGAATTTTCTTCTTTGGGGATTGTTATGTTTTGCATATGTATGTTCGAGTGGGTGGGAGGGGGATTAGTGGGGGGTAGGATGCTTGGTACCATGGGCTAGCTCACGGAAGCACAGTGGGGGGCGAGCAGGTGACCAGTTGGATATGGGGGGTTGGGATTGTTGTTTTGTTCGTGGGGGGAAAAGGGGGTTGGAGGCGGGGGGAATTGTTCTGCTGACAGGGGAGGGACTGGTGCTTGGAGACAAATTGAGGTCGATGACTGTGAACACCCGAGGGCGGGCCTGAGGAGAAGCAGGACGCGAGCTGGAGGCTGGCCTAAGAAGGGTAATGGTTGATCGGCGGCGTGGGGTGCCCTCAACCAGGCTGATCACATGGAACGTGAGAGGGCTGAATGGGACGGTCACGAGGGCTCACATTTTCGCGCATTTGAAGAGTTTGAAGGCGGACATGGCAGTGCTGCAGGAGACACACCTGAGGGTAGTGGATCAGACTAGGCAGAGGAAGGAGTGGGTCAGGCAGATATTCCATTTGGGGCTAGATTCTAAACCTAGGGGGGTTGCGATCTTGATCAATAAGCAGGTGTCATTTGAGGCAGGGAATATAATGACGTCTCAGGGAGTAGGTATGTTATGGTGAGTGGGAAGCTGGAGGGGATGCCGGTGGTATTAGTGAATATTTACACACCACAATGGGACAACGCGGAGTTTATGAGGAGGGTGTTGGGGAAGATCCCGGACCTGGACTCACATAGGCTGATCATGAGGGGGTCTTCAATACGGTCATTGATCCGAGGTTGGATCGGTCGAGTTCAAGGACAATGAGGGTACCAGCCATGGCGAAGGAGCTAAAGGGGTTTATGGAACAGATTGGAGGGTGTGGTAGATCCGTGGAGGCTTGGACGGCCAAGAGCGAAGGAGTTTTCTTTTGTCTCCCATGTTCACAAAGTGTACTCCCGGATTGATTTTCTTCGTTTTGAACAAGGTTTTGCTGGCGGGAGAGGTGGATGCCGAGTATTCGGTGATCGTTGTGTCAGATCATGCCCCACAATGGGTGGATTTATGGGTGAGCAAGGAGGGGGGTCAGCACCCGCAATGGAGATTGGATGTAGGACTGTTAGCGGATGAGGGGGTGTGCGGGCGGGTGAGGGAGGCCACCCAGAATTGTTTGAAGATAAATGACACGGGGGAAGATTCGGCAGCAACGGTATGGGAAGCGCTGACGGCAGTGGTTAGGGGTGAGCTAATTCCAATATGGGCTCATAGGGAGAAGGTGGAGTGGGCAGAGTCAGATAGGCTGGTTAAGGAGATACTCCAGGTGGACAGAAGGTATTCTGAAGCCCTGGACGCAGGGTTGTTGAAGGAGTGGCAGAAGTTACAGATGGAGTTTGGTCTGATATCCACAGGGAAGATGGTGGGGGCAGTTGAGGAAGGCGAGTGGGGCGATATACGAGTATAGTGAAAAGGTCAGTAGGATGCTAGCACATCAGCTCAGGAAAAGGGAGGCAGCCAGGGAGATAGGAAGAGTGAAGGACAGAGGGGGGAACTCGGTCTTGGACCCAGCGGGGGTGAACAGGGTGTTTAAGGAGTTGTACAGTCGGCTGTATGAGTCAGAGCCCCCAGCTGGGGTGGAGGGGATGAGGCAGTTTTTGGAAGAGTTGAAGTTTCCGAAGATTGTGGAAGGGTTGGTGGGAGGGGGTTGGGAGCCCCGATCGGGATTGTAGAGGATTGGAGGCCATGCAGTCGGGTAAGGCCCTGGGACTGGACGGCTACCAAGTGGGATTTTACAAGATGTTTTCTGGGATGGTGTACCTGCTGCTGGTGAGGGCATTCATTGAGGCAAGGGAGCGGAATGTTCTTCCCCCAACAATGTCACAGGCTTCGATTTCATTGATCCTGAAGCATGGAGAAGGTCCCAGAGCAATGTGGGTCAAACAGAACAATCTCCCTACTGGTGGCTATGGAAGCGGAGAAGGTCTTTGACCGGGTGGAATGGAATTATTTGTGGGAGGTCCTGGGATGATTTGGGTTTGGACAGGGCTTTATTGACTGGGTTCGGTTGCTGTACCAGGCACCAGTGGCGAGTGTGCGGATGAACTGGGTGAGTTCGGACTATTTTAGACTGCACCGGGGGACAAGGCAAGGATGCCCTCTCTCCTCACTGTTGTTTGCCTTAGCTACAGAGCCATTGGCGATGGTGCTGACAGCGTCAAAGGACTGGAAGGGGCTAGTCCATTGGGGAGGGGGGGGGGCTGGAACACAGGGTCTCGTTATATGCAGATATTCTGCTCCTATATATTTCTGACCCGTTAGGGGGGATGGGGGAGATTATGCGGATCTTAGAGGAATTTGGTCGGTTCTCGGGGTACAAATTGAATATGGGTAAAAGGTCTGGCACTGCCGAACTTTAGGAACTACTACTGGGTGGCAAATATAGCCATGATTAAGAAGTGGGTAGTGGGGGAGGGGTTGGTATGGGAGCGGGTGGAGGCGGCCTCATGTAAGGGCACAAGTTTGGGAGCATTGGTAACGGCTCCTCTGCCATTCTTGCCGGCCCGGTACTCCACAAGCCTGGTGGTACTGGCGGCCCTGAGTGTCTGGGGACAGTGGCCGAAGCGTATGGGAGTGGAGGGAGCGTCAGTGTGAGCTCCAATTTGTGGTAATCACTGGTTTATCCCGGGGAGGATGGATAGGGGGTTTCGGAGGTGGCAGAGAGCAGGGATTGAGAGGGTGCGGTACCTGTTTATTAATGGGAACTTTCTCTGTTTGGAGGATCTGGAAGTGGAGTTTGAATTGTCGGGAGGGAGTGGGTTTCAGTATCAGCAGGTAAGGGATTTTGTGCAAAGGCAGGTTTCGACCTTTCCGCTTCTACCGCCGCAGGGGATACAGGACAAGGTAGTTTCTAGAACGGGGGTGGGGGAGGAGAAGGTAAGGAAATCAAAAAGAACTTATGGAGTGGGAGGAAACCCGGATCGGTGAGCTACAGCGTAAATGGGAAGATGAGTTGGGAAAGGAGTTAGAGGCGGGTCTCTGGGAGGATGCTTTGAGCAGAGTCAACACGTCCTCATTATGTGCCAGGCTCAGCCTGATACAATTCAAGGTGGTTCACCGGGCACACATGACGGTGCCCGGATGTGCAGGTATTTTGGGATGGAGGGCAGGTGTGTGAGGTGTGCAGGAAGGCCCACAAATCATGTCCTCATGTTTTGGGCCTGTCCGAAGCTCAGGGATCCTGGCAGGGAGTTGCGGATGTCATGTCCACGGTACTAAAATGAGGGTGGCCCTGAGTCCAGAGGTGGCGATTTTTGGAGTGTCGGAAGACCCGGGAGTCCAGGGTGCGAGAGAGGCTGACGTTTTGGCCGTTGCGCCCTTGGTAGTCCGGAGACAGATCTTACTAGCGTAGAGGGACTTGAAGCCCCCGAAATCAGGGGTATGGGTTAGCGACATGGCTGCGTTACTCAGGCTTGAGAAAATTAAGTTTGCCCTGAGAGGCTCAGCATTAGGGTTTGTTTGGAGACGTTTATCGACTTCTCTGGAGAAAACTAAACTATTAGCAGATTCAATAAGGGGTGGGGGGGGGGTTAGGGAGTTAGGCTATTTTGTCTAGCTTAGCCGGGAACAGTGGGAGATGGAGGGGTGTGTTATGCACTGAATTTGTTTACATTTGTACTTGTATCTTTTGATGTTATAAAACCATAAATGCCTTAATAAAATGTTTGTTAAAAAAAAAAATGAGGTTCCTGGCCTTCTGCTGCAGATTTCTCATCACACTGCCTGCGAGGGGCCTGGAAGATCAGAAATTGCAATCTCCCGTTTTCCATTTCTTGCTGAATTTTCCATCCGCGTCGCCGTTCTCACTGACGGCAATGCAAGCTCAAAATCACCCCCATTATGTTCAAATAAACTACTGGATGGTTTCAAATATATTACTGACATAGCAGTTAAGGAATTGCAGATTTTACATACACTTGGATTATTAGAAAACTTGGGTTTGGCTTTAAATTGGCATAAATGGTTAAGCAATTGAGTCACAGAATAGCAAACAAAATAAAGTAGTAGACAGAAAATTAGAAGAAAAAGTTAAAACAGATGAACAGACTCTGTTCATGTTAGGCGAGAATAAGAGTAATCATAAGGCCTTCACCAATTTAAAATACATAATGGATTGGCAATTAGTTTGTGCCAGGTTATGGATATGGAGGCTGCAATTTGCAACCTCCCCCCCCCCCCCCTTTTCCATGGAAATGGGCAGCATTCGATCTGGTACTGCTGCTTCATTCACCTTATTGAAGTATTGGTCCAAGTGGAGTCTGTGCTGCTGGTTGCCTAAGCACGTCGCAGGGGGCCCAGCATCACGTGCTGATAGCATGTGGTGCAGCCAGCCTGCTACTCGTTATGACTGTTAGTCTTAATGGGGGGGAAAGAAATAACTGGAGCCTGCTGCTAAATGCTATTTCTACAATTCAAAAGAAAAGATAGGAACGCCAGGCCTTAGCCATGGAGGTGGAGGATGAGATGTAATGGTTCAGGTGGGGGTGAGAGCAAGGAAGTCCTCAGCAGGTGATCCAGGGAGATCAATTTTCAGGATTTGGTGTCAGGGAGCTGGTCACGATGCTCTACATCTGTGGAGCTCATGTGGGTGGTCAGGATAGTGAATGCATCTCCTCATAACATCTATCTACCATAGCATCAACCTCTCATGCTACTGAATTCACACATCCCATTACATGCCCATTATCAGTGGGTGGCACTCAGGGCTCTCACTTAACATCCAGTCATCACACCTTTGTTCCTAATGATGCCAGTCTTACACTTAGCTCCTGCTGCTTTCGCATACCTCCAGCTATTCAGCTGTGGCAGGAACATCACACAAACACAGTGCAGCACAATCATTGACATTCTGCCCTCTCTTTTACTGAACAAGGTGGAACACAATAGACTGGGGAACAGCGATATCTACATCTCCTGAACCCAACAAAGGAGATGGCTGTCTGCATTGTGGTCTGATTGTGACATGCCAATGACATCCAAAATCACTAAAAACACTGAGGATGAGTGCATGTTCAGACCTTATCACCCTTCCAAAGTCCCACCACAGCCTCATCCTGCTATCTGTCATGACGATTAAGCTACAGGTAGTGATATCACAAACTTTTTTCTTTTCTCCACAAACTTCTTCCTCATTCCAATCTTTTTTCTTATTACCTGATTACAGACATATATCGAAGAAATATGGTGTTCCATAGGGATCAGTGCTGGGGCCTCTGTTAATTTGTAGTGTACATAAACGATTTCGAGGAAAATGTAGCTGTTCTGATTACAAGTTCATGGATGACACCAAGGTTGGTGGAGTGGCAGATAGTGTTGAGGACTGTCGGAGGATACAGCAGGACATAGATAGATTGGAGACTTGGGCAGAGAAATGGCAAATGGAGTTTAATCCGGACGAATGTGAGGTAATGCATTTTTGGTAGTTCGAACATAGAGGGGAAATATACAGTAAATGGCAAAACTCTCAGGAATATAGAAAGTCAGAGAGATCTGGGCATATAGTTCCACATATCTTGGAAAGTGGCAACACAAGTGGACAATGCATTCAAGAAAGCATATGGAATGCTTGCCTTCATAGAATCATAGAATTTACAGTGCAGAAGGAGGCCATTCAGCCCATCAAGTCTGCACCGGTCCTTAGAAAGAACACCCTACTTAAGCCCACACCTTCACCTTATCCCCGTAACCCAAACTAATCTTTTTGGACACTAAGGCAATTTACTTAACAAGCACATCTTTGGACTGTGGGAGGAAACTGGGGCACCCGGAGAAAACCCACGCAGACACGGGGACAACGTGCAGACACCGCACAGACAGTGACCCAAGCCGGGAATCAAACCTGGGACCCTGGAGCTGTGAAGCAACCATGTTCACCAAGGGTACCGTGCTACTCTTCATTGGATGGGGCATTGAGTATAAAAACTGGCAAGTCGTGCTACAGTTGTATAGAACCTTGGTACGGCCGCAGTTGGAATATTGCCCACAATTCTGGTCGCCATACTACCGGAAGGATGTGGAGGCTTTGGAGAGGGTGCAGAGGAGGTTTACCAGGATTGTACTTGGTCTGGAAGATGTTAGCTATGCGATGAAGCTGAATAGACTCAGACTGTTTTCATTAGAAGGACGGAGATTGAAGGGGGACCTGATAGAGGTCTACAAGATTATGGGAGACATGGATAGAGTTGATGGGCAGGCACTCTTTTCCAGGGTGGAAGGGTCAGTCACTAGGGGGCATAGGTTTAAAGTCCATGGGCAACGTTTAGTGAAGATGTGCGAGGCAGGCTTTTAAAAAAATGTTTAAAAATTTATTCTCCTTTTTCACATTTTCGCCCGCATTTACACCCATCAACAATAAACAATAATCAGCAACAGATATGTCAATCCCCATAATAACAACGATCCCATCCGCCCACCAACCCCCAAACATCAGCCCGCATGTTTACATAAACAAATGACAAAAAGGAATCAGGGATTATCCATAGTCACCCTTAATCTACACAGCCCCACCACCCCCCCAACTTATGTTCGATGTTATCCAGTTCTTGAAAGTGCATAATAAATAGTGCCCATGACTTGTAGAACCCCTCCGAGCTTCCCCTCAGTTCGAACTTAACCTTCTCAAGGGTCAAGTGTTCCAATAGGTCCCCCCACCATGCCAGGATACTGGGTGGAGAGGCTGCTCTCCATCCCAGCAGGATCCGCCTCTGGGCGATCAACGAGGCGAACGCGATGATATCTGCCTCCGCACCCATTTCCAACCCTGGCTGGTCCGACACCCCGAATATGGCCTCCTGGGGACCCGGGTCCAGTTTCACACGTGTCACCTTGGAAATTACCCTAAACACCTCCTTTCCAGTACTCCCCTAGCTTTGGACAGGACCAAAACATATGAACGTGATTAGCGGGCCCTCTTCCTCGCAACGCTCACAAACATCCTCTACTCCTTCAAAAAATCGGCTCATCCTCGCCCTCGTGAGGTGCGCTCTATATACCACCTTCAGCTGTATCAGCCCCAACTTCGCACATGAGGTGGAGGCATTCACTCTCTGGAGCACCTCACACCAGACCCCCTCCTCTATACCCGCTCCCAGCTCTTCCTCCCACTTTGTTTTGATCCCTTCCAGTGGTGCCTTATCCTCTTCCAAAATAGCTCCGTACACCACTGACACTGCCCCCTTCTCCAGTCCCCTTGTCGTCAACACCTCCTCCAGCAATGTGGAGGCCGGTTCCTCTGGGAAGCTCTGTATCTCCTTCCTGGCAAAATCCCAAACCTGCATGTACCTAAACACTTCTCCCTGCTCGAGCCCATACTTCGCTTCCAGCTCCCTCAATCCTGCAAACCAACCCCGAAGAAAGAAATCTTTTAGCGTCTTAATCCCCTTCTCTTCCCATTTCCGAAAACTTCCAGCCCACCTCCCTGGCTCAAATCTGTGGTTCCCCCGAATCGGCACTTCCCTTGACCCTACCCCCGACCCAAAGTGTTGGCGTAACTGCCTCCAGATTTTCAATGAAGCTATTATTACCGGACTCCCTGAATATTTTCCCGGAGCTATCGGGAGCGGCGCTGTTGCCAGTGCCTTCAGCCCCAACCCCCTGCACAAACTCTCCTCCATTCTGACCCACTGAGAATCAACCCCTCTTACCCAGCTCCGTACCTTCTCCATATTCGCCGCCCAGTAGTAGTACAACAGGTTCGGGAGACCCAAACCCCCTGCCTGCCTTCCCCTCTGTAGCAGCACCTTTCTCACTCTGGCCACCTTCCCTCCCCATATGAATGAGGTAATCCTTCCCTCAATCTCCCTGAAAAAAGACTGGCAGGAAAATCGTTAGGCATTGAAAAATAAACAGGAATCGTGGCAACACATTCATTTTAACCTCCTGTACCCAACCCGCCAGTGACAGAGGAAGGCCGTCCCACCTTGCCAGATCGGCTTTCACTCTCCCCACCAAACTAGTGATGTTGTACCTGTGAAGCCTCCCCCACTCCCGGGCAACCTGCACCCCCAGATACCGAAAATGAGTCCCTGCTCTACGGAATGGCAGCCCCCCCACCCCTGCCCCCACCCCGGCCGAGACACCACAAAATACTCACTCTTGTCCAGGTTCAGCTTGTATCCAGAGAAAGACCCAAATACCCACAGTAGCTCCAATATTTCTCCTATCGACGCACTCGGTTCCGACACATATAGCAGCAAGTCGTTGGCATATAAGGACACCCTGTGCTCTATCTCCCCCCCACCCCGCACTATTCCTTTCCATGCTCCCGAACTTCTCAATGCGATGGCCAACGGCTCAATCGCAAGTGCAAATAGCAGGGGGGACATAGGAACATAGGACATCCCTGTCTCGTCCCACGGTGGAGAGAAATGTATCTCGAACTGATATTATTTGTGCGGACACTCGCCTTCGGCTCCTTATATAATAGCTTTATCCAGTTCACCAACCTTGATCCAATCCCAAACCGCTCCAGCACTGCCATTAGGTACCCCCATTCTACCCGGTCAAACGCCTTCTCGGCATCTAATGCCACAACCACCTCGGTTTCCTTCCCTTCCGCCGGTGCCATAACGACGTTCAAAACCCTCCTAATGTTTGAAAATAGCTGTCTCCCCTTCACGAACCCCGTCTGATCCTCCCCTATCACCTTCGGGAGGCACTCCTCCAGCCTACCTGCCAGTACTTTCGCCAACACTTTTGCGTCCACATTCAGAAGTCATATGGGACGATACGACCCACACTCCGTCGGATCCTTATCTTTTTTTTAGCAACAGTGAAATCGATGCCTGCCCCAAGGTTTGCGGCAACACCCCCTTTCCTATTGCCTCCTCAAACATCCCCACCATCAGGGGTGCCAATCTATCCTTAAATTTTTTAATGATATTCCACCGGAAACCCATCCGGCCCTGCCACCTTCCCCGACTGCATCCTCCCAATCGTATCCTTTATCTCCTGCTCCACTATTGCTCCTTCTAATGTAGCCCTGCCCCCCTCCCCTAGCCTCGGGTACTCCAACCCATCTAGAAATTCCTGCATCTCACGGTCTCCGCCGAGTGGCTCTGACTTGTACAACCTCTTACAAAACGCCTCAAAAATCTTGTTAATCAGCACTGGAGCCACCACCAACATCCCTGCCCTATCCTTCACCTGAAGAATTTCCCTTGCCGCTGCCTCCCTCCGGAGCTGACCCCGCCTTACGTTCATAAACTGCACCCCTTGCTCGTCTCAGTTGGCGCACCGCCTTCCTGGTGGACAGTCGGTCGAAGCTCACCTGTAGTTCCTTCCTCTTTTCCAGCTTCGCCGGGTCCCCATCCTCTGCATACCTCCTATCTACCTCCAACATCTCATCTATTACCCTCTGCCGCTCCAACCTCTCCTCTTTGTCCACCCTGGCCTTAAACAAAATTACCTCACCCCTCACCACCGCCTTTAGAACCTCCAAGACGACTGCCTTCGACACCTCACCCGTACAATTGAAACCTACATATTCCTTAATTACTTTTTCAATTTTCTCACAGAACACTTGGTTCCCCAAAAGCCCCACATCCAGTTTCTACCCCGGTCTCTGCGCTGCCCCCTTCTCCAGCAGCACGGTAGCATTGTGGATAGCACAATTGCTTCACAGCTCCAGGGTCCCAGGTTAGATTCCGGCTTGGGTCACTGTCTGTGCGGAGTCTGCACATCCTCCCAGTGTGTACGTGGGTTTCCTCCGGGTGCTCCGGTTTCCTCCCACAGTCCAAAGGTGTGCAGGTTAGGTGGATTGGCCATGATAAATTGCCCTTAGTGTCCAAAATTGCCCTTAGTGTTGGGTGGAGTTACTGGGTAATGGGTGATAGGGTGGCGGTGTTGACCTTGGGTAGGGTGCTCTTTCCAAGAGCCGGTGCAGAACCGATGGGCCGAATGGCCTCCTTCTGCACTGTAAATTCTATGATATGATAGCACCATATCCACCCAATGTGGAGCGTGATCTGACACTGCAATTGCAGAGTATTCCGACCCCTTGACTCCAGCCAGCAAAGCCTTCCCCACCACAAAAAAGTCGATCCGCGAGTATACCTTATGGACCGCTGAGAAAAACGAGTACTGCCGTCCCCTTGGGTGCAGGAGCCTCCAAGGTTCCACCCCTCCCATTTCCATCATTAGCCCAGCCAGCGCCTTCGCCCCCCCCCCGATGGGACCAGCGAGAGCGGCCGTGATCTGTCCAACCTTGGCTCTGCACCAGGTTCCAGTCCCCCCCCCACAATCAGCTCATGCGTGTCCAAGTCGGGAGTAGCTCCAAACACCTTCCTCGCGAATCCCACATCGTCCCAATTGGGACCGTATACACTTAACAGCGCTACTAATCTCCCCTCCAGCGTCCCTGCCACAATCACATATCTACCCCCCTGATCTGCCACCACCTTCTCCATCTGGAAGCGTACCCTTTTGCTGACCAACACCACTACCCCTCGAGCCCTTCCATCAAATCTGGAGTGAAACACTTGGCTAACCCAGCCCTTTTTAAGTCTCACCTGGTCCTTCACCCTCAAGTGAGTCTCCTGCAGCATTGCTACATCGGCTTTCAAACTTTTAAGATGTGCACGCACCCTTGACCTCTTGACCGGACCTCCTAGCCCTCTCACGTTCCACGTGACTATCCTTACTGGGGGTCTTTCACTCCCCCCCCCACATTTCTTATCCACCATACCACCGGGCCCTGCCCCATAAGCCTGACCTGCCCCTGTCCATTGTTAACATCGAACCCCTTCCCCCCCTCCCAAGAAGCCCCCTACAAAAACATCCCCCAACATCCATCCCTCCACCCCCTCTTGCTCACCTCGTAGGCCCATGGAAGCCTGTTATCCAGGCTCCAACGTCCGCAGCCCTCCTCTCACCTCACCTCCGTTCACTAACTGACTTTAGTTAGCTAGCGCAGGTGGCTCCCCCCGCCAAGACCTCTCGCCCCCTTCCACCCAGTCCCAGAGAAAGAAACGCCAAAACAAACCAAACAATCCAACCCCTACAATTCACTAACATAACATTTAACCGTGGCAACACAGAACGCCATTAACTTGAACTCTGTAACAATGCAAAGAGAAGTAAATTTCAATACAAATCAATAAAAAGAAAGTTGTAAGATTTGTACATTTTTCAGCCACTCAAACACGGTCCACAGTCTCTCTTCCAGTTCCGCTCTTCATCAACTTCTGTCTTAAAGACACTCAACGTCCCGGCCTCCACCGCCCTCTGTGGCAATGAATTCCACAGACCCACCACTCTCTGGCTGAAGAAATTTCTCCTCATCTCTGTTCTAAAGTGACTCCCTTTTATTCTAAGGCTGTGCCCCCGGGTCCTAGTCTCCCCTGCTAATGGAAAAAACTTCCCTACATCCACCCTATCTAAGCCATTCATTATCTTGTAAGTTTCTATTAGATCTCCCCTCAACCTCCTAAACTCCAATGAATATAATCCCAGGATCCTCAGACATTCATCGTATGTTAGGCCTACCATTCCTGGGATCATCCGTGTGAATCTCCGCTGGACCCGCTCCAGTGCCAGTATGTCCTTCCTGAGGTGTGGGGCCCAGGCATTCACCCAGAGCTCCCCTGGGACCAGGCTTAAACCTTCTTTCTTCTTCCTAGCTGGGAGCCATCCGACGTGGAGCACCCTCCCTACATAGTGCCCTGGCCTCGGGCCTGCCGCCTCAGTCTCCTCGTAGCTCCGCCCCGCTGCTCTGACCTCGACGCCGCGCCGGGCTCAGCGCCTTAGCCCCCGCCGCCCGACACCCGCGCGGGGTTCTTCGCTGGTTTTTTAACCGGCCCCGCTGGCTGCTTGTGACGGCCCCAAAGGCCGACGATGGTCGGGGGGTGCGTGAAGACTCGGATTTTTCCCCGAAATCGCCGCGAATTGCGGCCACCGGCAGGAGATCTTGTTGCTGCGGCCGCCCTGCTCGCCCTCGCCACCGGAAGTCCAAGGCAGGCTTTTTACGCAGAGGGTGAGGAGTGCCTGGAACATGCTGACAGGGGAGGTTGTGGAAGCAGGTACATTAACGGCGTTCAAAAGGCATGTTGATAATACATGGATAGGATGTGTATAGAGCGATACGTCGCTAGGTAGTGTTGAGGGTTTTGGCCAAGGGTGGTATCATGACCGGTATTGGCTTGGAGGGCCGAAGGGCCTGTTCCTGTGCTGTATTGTTCTTTGTACTCAATGTAGTTCAATCGCCTAAGACTGAAAGGATGTTACTACCATTGAGAAAGAGGAGCAACAAAAATACTTCTGGAATGCTGAAGGGAGAGTTTTTCAGGATAGTGTCCTCGGCCCACCATCTTCAGCTGATTCATCAATGACCTTCTTTCCATCATAAGGTAAGAAGTGTGGAAGTTTGCTGATGACTGCACAATGTTCAGCACAATTCATGACTCCTCAGATAATGAAGCAGACCATGTCCAAATGCAAGATCTGGACAATATCCAGGCCTGGGCTGACAAGTGGCAAGTAACATTTGTGCCACACAAGTACCAGGAAACGACCATCTGCAACAAGAGAGAATCTAACCATCGCACCCTGACATTCAATGACATTCCCATCGTTGAATCCCCCTCTAGCAATGTTACCATTATTACCATGGACAAGAAACTGAACTAGACTAACCATAAAAATACGGTGGATGAAATCTTCCATCCTCTTTAGCAGCTGGGATTTTCCAGTGCCCTTGAGAGTGAATGAAGTTTTGGCTGGAACGTCACGTTTTCACTTCTCACTCGCAACAGGCCCTGCAACAGATGAGACTGGAGAATCCTGCCCTGTGGCTACCAAGAAACAACAATGGCCACATCCCATGAATGAATAATAAATAAAAACACAATCAGACGCTTTCCTGAAAGGAAGGAATTGAAAAATATACACGGTAGTTGTGGTGGGCGTACAGAATAATCTGTGCCCTAACACTGGTTAAGGTAAAGGAGATATTAAACCCCGCTATTAATTTGACATGAATATTAGATTTAAATCCTCTTTGTATTCCCCATTCCCCGACCCCACTGTCTCTCTTCTGCAATAGAAAACAGAGATTCCGGTCTGGTTTATCCAAATTTGGGATACTGCCAACTTGCTGATTGAACATGCCAATGTACTTCTCTGTCTATCTCCTTCGAAACATAGAAAATCGGAGCAGGAGGAGGCCCTTCGTACCTCCTCTGCCATTCATTATGAACATGGCTGATCATCCAACTCAATGGTCTAATCTTGCCTTCCCTCCATATCCTTTGCTTTCTTATTGCCCCAAATTCTATACTGCTTCTTGAAAACATATAATGTTTTGGATTCAACTACTTCCTGTGGTAACAAATTCCAAAGGCTCACCACTCTCTGGGTGAAGAGGTTTTGCCTCATCTCTGTCCTAAATAGTCTATCCCGTATTCTCATACTGTGACCCCTGGTTCTGGACAAATCCACCATTGGGAACATCTTCCCTGCATCTACCCTGTCTAGTCCTGTTAGAATTTTATAAGTTTCTATCAGATCCCCCCTCATTCTTCTGAACTCCAGCAAATGCAATCCAAACCGACTCGATACTCTCCTCATATGTCAGTCCCGCCATCCCAGGAATCAGTCTGGTAAACCTTTGCTGCATTCCTCTAGAGCAAGAACATCCTTCCTCAGATAAGGAGACCAAAACCGCGCACAATATTTCAGGTGTGCCCTCACCAAGGTCCTGTACAATTGCAGAAATACATCCCTGCTCTTATACTCAAATCCTCTCGCAATGAAGGCCAGCATTACATTTTCCATCTTTACAGCCTGCTGCACCTGCATGCTTACCTTCAATGACTGGTGTACGAGGACACCCAGGTTTTGTTGCACATTCCCCACTCCTAATTTATGGCCATTCAAATAATAGTCTGCCTTCCTTTTTTTGCTACCAATGTGGATAACCTCACATCTATCCAAATTATACTGCATCTGCCATTCATTTGCTCACTCACTCAACTTGTCCAAATTACACTGAAGGATTTCTGCATCCTCCTCACAGCTCACCCTCCTACCCAACTTTGTGCAATCTGCAAATTTCGAAATGTGACATTTTGTTCCCTCATCTAAATCATTAATATATATTGTAAATAGCTGAGGTCCCAGCACTGATCCCTGTGGTACCCCACTGCAAGCACCCCACTAGTCACTGTCTGCCGATTTGAAATAGGCCCGTTAATTCCTACTCTTTGTTTCCTGTCTGACAACCAGTTTTCTACTCATCTCAAAATACTGCCCTAAACCCATGCACTTTAATTTTACACACTAATCTCTTATGGGACTTTGTCAAACACCTTCTGAAAGTCCAAATAAACCACATCCACTGACTACTAGTTTCACCCTCGAAGAATTCCAACAAATTTGTTCAGTGTGATTTTCCCTTCATAAATCCATGCTGACTCTGTCTGATCCTGCCATTGTTTTCCAAGTAATCTGCTATAAAATCTATGATGATGGATTCTAGAATTTTTCCCACTATTGATGTCAGACTTACTAGTCCATAATTCCCGGTTTTCTCACTACCTCCCTTTTTAAATAGTGGAGTTACATTAGCTATGTATTGGAGGGATTGAATTTAAGAGCCGTGAGGTGATGATGCAGCTGTACAAAACTTTGGTAAGGCCACATTTGGAGTACTGTGTACAGTTCTGGTCGCCTCATTTTAGGAAGGATGTGGAAGCTTTGGAAAAGGTGCAAAGAAGATTTACCAGGATGTTGCCTGGAATGGAGAGTAGGTCTTACGAGGAAAGGTTGAGGGTGCTAGGCCTTTTCTCATTAGAACGGAGAAGGATGAGGGGCGACTTGATAGAGGTTTATAAGATGATCAGGGGAATAGATAGAGTAGACAGTCAGAGACTTTTTCCCCGGGTGGAACAAACCATTACAAGGGGACATAAATTTAAGGTGAAAGGTGGAAGATATAGGAGGGATATCAGAGGTAGGTTCTTTACCCAGAGAGTAGTGGGGGCATGGAATGCACTGCCTGTGGAAGTAGTTGAGTCGGAAACATTAGGGACCTTCAAGCAGCTATTGGATAGGTACATGGATTACGGTTAAATGATATAGTGTAGATTTATTTGTTCTCAAGGGCAGCACGGTAGCATTGTGGATAACACAATTGCTTCACAGCTCCAGGGTCCCAGGTTCGATTCCGGCTTGGGTCACTGACTGTGCGGAGTCTGCACGTCCTCCCCGTGTCTGCGTGGGTTTCCTCCGGGTGCTCCGGTTTCCTCCCACAATCCAAAGATGTGTGGGTTAGGTGAATTGGCCAATGATAAATTGCCCTTAATGTCCAAATTGCCCTTGGTGTTGGGTGAAGGTGTTGAGTTTGAGTAGGGTGCTCTTTTCAAGAGCCGGTGCAGACTCAAAGGGCCGAATGGCCTCCTTCTGCACTGTAAATTCAATGATAATCTATGATTAATCTAGGACAAAGGTTCGGCACAACATCGTGGGCCGAAGGGCCTGTTCTGTGCTGTATTTTCTATGTTCTATGTTCTATCTCCAATCTGCAGGAACTGATCCAGAGTCTGTAGAATCCTGGGAGATGACCACCAATGCATCCACTATTTCTAGAGCCACTTCCTTAAGTACAGTAGGATGTAAATGATCAGGCCCTGGGGATCAGCCTTTAACCCATTAATTTCGCAAACACCATTTCTCTACAAATATTGATCTCCTTCAGTTCCTCCCTCTCACTAAATCTTGCGTTCCCCAACATTTCTGGTATCTTATTTGTGTCCTCATTTGTGAAGACAGAATCAAATGATGTGTTTAGTTGCTCAGCCACTTTTCTTCCCCCCATTCTAAATTATAAATTCCCCTGTTTCTCACTGTAAGGGAGACATTTGTCTTCACCAATTTTGTTCTCTTCACATACCTTGTGTTATGCCTTTACTTATATCTGGATTTATAAAGAATTTACAGTGGTTTCAAACAAAAGCACACGTTTTAAATCTAGAAAGCACAATTAGCAGCAGTAAAGGGTTCATTTGGTTTGAAATGTTTTCTGGAATTGAGCTGACCTGAATGCCTGTTGTTCTTGTGTGCAAAAGTAATTCCATGTCATCTCACACACAAACTGATGTGAACTGAAAAATCTGCAACAGGAAAACAACCGATCAGTACAATCCAAATTTGATCCCTAAAGTAATAAGATAAAATGTTTCAGCATTTTTCAATCAGATGCAAGTCAAATTAACTTGTACTAGCTTGTAATTTTCAATTTAACCAGAATAGCTGTTAATGCTGTTGGGTGCAGTCATGGCTGCAGGCATCACAGAGAATCTCACCTTCCATGCTGCCCTCTGTGCCTGCTCTAAGCTGCTTTGCAGATTCAAAAAATGAGCATTATTCATCCCTGCTTTGACACAAACCAAATAAAGCAGCCAATAACTTCCACAGTAGCCGCAAGAAAGGGTCAGGCTAAGAATTGTAATAACATCTAAATATTTGCCTTTCATCTTTGGAACATAGAGTAAATATCAATTGCTGTATCTGTTGCATGGAACATATTTATACAGGATACTATCACTTTTGTGACACTTCATTTCATTGCAAAATATATCTGAGAAGGATCCAGCCAGTTTAAAAAGAACACAAAGGGAGGGAGAGAGTGACAAACCCAGCGAGTTAAAAAGCATGAAGGGAGAAAGAGTCGATTATCAATGATTCAGAAATAGCATGTAGGGAAAAAGAGACTCAGCCAATTTAAAAAGCATGAAAGGAAGGAGAGGAGGAGGGAAAGGTGGAGAGAATGAGAGAGAGAGAATAAATGGATGAATAGAGTAGAATCCCTACAGTACAGGAGGCCATTTGGCCCATCAAGATTGCACCGACCCTTTGAAAGAGCACTCTACCCATATCCACTCACCCGTCCAATCCCCATAACCCCACCTAACTTGGGACATCCCTGGACACTAAGGGGCTCTAACTCGTGGAGTGTCACAGGGATGAGTGCTGGGGCCTCAACTATTTGCAATGAATTGGATGAAAATATATGATAGCTAAATTTGCACATGACACCAAGATAGGTAGGAATGGAGTATACGAAAAGGGAAATCTTTCTAAAACTATACAAGGCACTAGTTAGACTGTACCTGGGATACTGTGAACAAGTTTGGGCACCTTATCCAAGGAAAGATATACTGGCATTGAAGGCAGTCCAAAGAATGTTCACTAGCTTGAGCCTGGATATGGGGGGGATTTTCCTATGAGGAGAGGATAAGTAGGTTGTGCCTTTAATCATGGAGCTTAGAAGAATGAGAGGCTATCTTATTGAGACGGGACTGGGGCGGGATTCTTCGGAAACCGGCTGGGCGTGCCACTCCGTGCCACGCGTGAAGGAGTGGCGTGAACCACTCCGGCATCGGGCCGCACCTTCAAGGGCTAGGCCGGCACTGGAGTGGTTCGCACCGCGCCAGACGGCGCCGAAGAGCCTCCGCCGGCCGGCGCGAGTTGGCGCATGCGCGGGAGCGCCAGTGTGTGCTGGCATTATCCCAGTGCATGTGCAGAGGGGTTCGTCGCCGCACCGGCAATGGTGGACCGGTACAGCCGCCGGTGCGGAATAATAGAGTGCCCCCACAGCACAGGCCCGCCCGCGGATCGGTGGGCCCCGACTGTGAGCCAGGCCACTGTGGGGGCACCCCCCGGGGCCAGATCCATCCACCCCCCCCCCCCCCCCGCGAGGACCCCGGAGGCTGCCCGCAGAGCCAGGTCCCGTCGGTAAGTACGTACTCTAATTTACGCCAGCGGGACCGCCGTAAAACGGGCGGCCGCTGGGCCCATCACGGGCCGGAGAATCGCCGGGGGGGGCCGCTGCCAACGGCCCCCGACCGGCGCGATTCCCGCCCCAGCCAAATCCCCGACCACGGAGAAGTCAGCAGCCGGCAAGGGCGGGATTCACGCCACCCCCCCCGCCGATTCTCCAACCCGGCGGGGGGTCGGAGAATCCCACCCAAGATTTTCAGGGGGCTTGACAGGGTTGATACTGAGAGGTTGTTTCCCCTTTTGGGAGATTCTGGGATCAGAGGGCATAATCCCAGGGTAAGGGGTTGCATATTTGAGATAGAAATGAGGAGGAATTACTTCTCTCAGAAGGTAGTGAATCTGTGGATTTTTTTTTACCGTCTAGGGCTGTAGAGGCTGCATCATTAAGCATGTTCAAAGCTGAGATAGACAGATTTTTAATCAGTCGTTGAATCAAGGGTTATGGGGATAAGGCGGGATGGTAGAGTTGAGGATTATCATGTCAGATCATTCATGATCTCACTGAATGGCAGAGCAGATTCGATAGGCCGAATGGCCTGCTATGTCTTATGGTCTTGTAAGGTTGAGGGAATTTGGGTGGATACAAAGAGGATGTTTTCTCTTGTGGGGGAGATAAGAACGAGGAGACACCGTTTAAGAATAAGAGGTCCCCCTTTTAATATGGAGACGAGGAGAAATTTTAGAGGGTCATGAGTTTGTGGAATTCTCTGCCCCAAAAAGCAGCAGAGGCTGGGTCGCTGTATTTATTCACGACAGAGTTAGGTAATTTTTTGACAGACAAGGGAACAAGCACCACCACCGGGGCCGAGGCGATCGACGAGGATGACCAGACCGCCCGACCGACTTGTGGCATCAATGTAACACTACTATATTGTGGACTGTAACGAGAACGTTTTCCTTTTCCCCCTTTTACTGTAAATAGTTCAAAACAAAAAAAAAAAAACCCTCTGTACATGCAAAAGTCTTCCTCCCAGGACCAGCCTTGTAAACCCTTACCACCATACAAAGCACCACCCCGCCGGGTTCATTTTTAACAAGGGGTGAATGTGGTAGTATGCATTAGGGGTCATGTGGGACTGTGAAGCCGTGATGTCATTGGCTGACAGATCCCGGGTCCTGGTTGGCTGTTGACCTCTAGCTCCGCCCTGAAGGCGGAGTATAAGAACCTGGAGTTCTCCCCCGTAGGCCAGTCAGCTACTGAACTGCGGGGAACAAGTCACGCTTCATAAAGCCTCATCGACTTCATCTCTATTCGTCTCTCGTGAGTCTTTGTGCGCTACAATTTATTAAGCGTGCTTAAAAGAACTATGGAGCTCAGGATCATCCCGGAATGCCTGAGGATCAGCCCAACGCAGTGAACTCAGCAGCAGTTTCCAAACACTGGCAGACTTGTTTCGAGGCCTACCTCAGAACGGCCCCCGGCCGGGTCACAGAAGACCAGAAACTACAGGTCCTGCACTCGAGGGTAAGCCCGGAAATTTTCCCTCTCATCGAAGACGCAGAGGATTACCAGACGGCGTTCACAGCACTAAAAAGCATCTCTGTTCGCCCAGTGAACCAGATCTACGCACGCTACCAACTCGCAATGAGACGGCAAAGTCCCGGAGAATCGATAGATGATTTCTACGCCGCGCTACTAATTTTGGGACGGGCCTGCAGCTGCCCGCCGGTGAACGTAAATGAATACACGGACATGTTAATGCGTGATGCTTTTGTGGCTGGTATGAACTCTTCCCAAATCCGCCAAAGACTTTTAGAAAAAGAGTCGCTAGGACTCTCAGAGGCACGGGCCCTTGCAGCCTCACTAGATGTGGCCGCGCGAAACGCCCGCGCCTACGGCCCCGACCGCGCGGCAGCCCCTTGGGCTCCGTGGACCCCCGTCGCGACAAACCCCCCCCACCCCACAGGCTTGCGTGGTTCAGACGCCAAGTCGTCCCGGGGGAGCCCGCTGCTATTTCTGCGGCCAGGCGAAACACCCCCGGCAGTGCTGCCCGGCCCGCGCAGCGACTTGTAAGAGCTGCGGGAAAAAGGGCCATTGTGTGCCGGTCCCGGGAGGTCGCCGCGGTCCCCGGCGAACAAGGATTCCTGCGCGCTTCTAACGCTCCCCAACCCCCCCCCCCCCCCAGCGCCCCATGTACGACCCGCAGGCGCAACCAGTTTGGGTCCCGGCCACCGCTGTCCAGCGCCCCATGTACGACCCACAGGCGCAACCAGTTTGGGTCCCGACTACCGCTGTCCCCGGAGAACAAGGCGATCTGCGCGTTTCTGACGCTCCCCAACCCCCCCAGCGCCCCATGTGCGACCCGCAGGCGCCGCCATTTTGGGTCCCGGCCACCACGAGGGGAGGAGGGGCGCCGCCATCTTGGGATCCCCCAGACCTGTGCGACGCATGGGGACAGCCATTTTGTCCACCCCCGCCGCCATCTTGTGACCCCCCAGCCATGTGCGATGCATGGGGGTGGCCATTTTGTTCACCCCCGCCGCCATCTTGGACGGCAACAACGGACCCCAGTGTCGACGGCTCCACGGGGTTCGAGGAAGACGCTCAAACACTACGATCATGTCTGGCCTCAATGACGCTGGACCAAGCATGTCCCCGGACGCTCCAGACGACGACAACGGTGCTGATAAACGGGCACGAGACACCATGCCTGGTCGACTCCGTGAGCACGGAAAGCTTCATCCACCCCGACACGGTAAGATGCTGTTTTTTGACCATCCGTCCCAGTGCGCAAAAGATTTCCCTAGCTGCAGGATCCCACTCCGTACAGATTAAAGGCTTCTGCATAGTGACCCTAACGGTGCAAGGGAGGGAGTTTAAAAACTACAGGCTCTACGTCCTTCCCCAACTCTGCGCGCCCACATTACTGGGATTAGATTTCCAGTGCAACCTGCAGAGCCTAACTTTTCAATTCGGCGGCCCAATACCCCCACTCACTATCTGCGGCCTCGCAACCCTCAATGTTGAGCCCCCATCCTTGTTTGCAAACCTCACCCCGGATTGCAAACCCGTCGCCACTAGGAGCAGACGGTACAGCGCCCAGGACCGGACATTCATTCGGTCCGAAGTCCAGCGGCTACTGAAGGAAGGCATAATCCAGGCCAGCAACAGTCCCTGGAGAGCACAAGTGGTAGTAGTAAAGACAGGGGAGAAGCAAAGGATGGTCATAGACTATAGCCAGACCATCAACAGGTACACACAACTAGATGCGTACCCTCTCCCCCGCATATCCGACATGGTCAATCGGATTGCCCAATATAAGGTCTTCTCTACCGTGGACCTCAAGTCCGCCTACCATCAGCTCCCCATCCGCCCAAGTGACCGCAAGTACACAGCCTTCGAGGCAGACGGGCGATTATACCACTTCCTAAGGGTCCCATTTGGCGTCACAAACGGGGTCTCGGTCTTCCAACGAGAGATGGACCGAATGGTTGATCAACACGGGTTGCAGGCCACGTTCCCGTACCTCGACAACGTGACCATCTGCGGCCACGATCAGCAGGACCACGACGCCAACCTCCAAAAATTCCTCCAGACCGCTAAAGCCTTGAACCTCACATACAACGAGGACAAGTGCGTGTTTAGCACAAACCGGCTAGCCATCTTGGGATATGTAGTGCGCAATGGGATAATAGGCCCCGACCCCGAACGCATGCGCCCCCTCATGGAATTTCCCCTCCCGCACTGCTCAAAAGCCCTAAAACGCTGCCTGGGGTTCTTTTCATATTACGTCCAGTGGGTCCCCCAGTACGCAGGCAAGTCCCGCCCCCTAATACAGACCACGACCTTCCCCCTGTCGACAGAGGCTTGCCAGGCCTTCAGCCGCATCAAAGCGGATATCGCAAAGGCCACGATGCGTGCCATCGACGAGTCCCTCCCCTTCCAGGTCGAGAGCGACGCCTCCGATGTAGCTCTAGCGGCCACCCTTAACCAAGCGGGCAGGCCCGTGGCCTTTTTCTCCCGAACCCTCCACGCTTCAGAAATCCGCCACTCCTCAGTGGAAAGGAAGCCCAAGCCATAGTGGAAGCTGTGCGACATTGGAGGCATTACCTGGCCGGCAGGAGATTCACTCTCCTCACGGACCAACGGTCGGTAGCCTTCATGTTCGATAATGCACAGCCGGGCAAAATTAAGAACGACAAGATCTTAAGGTGGAGGATCGAGCTCTCCACCTTCAACTATGAGATCATGTACCGTCCCGGAAAGCTGAACGAGCCGTCCGACGCCCTATCCCGCGGCACATGTGCCAACGCACAAATTAACCGCCTCCAAACCCTCCACGAGGACCTCTGCCACCCGGGGGTCACTCGGTTCTACCACTTTATAAAGTCCCGCAACCTCCCCTACTCTGTGGAGGAGGTCCGTACAGTCACAAGGAACTGCCACATCTGCGCAGAGTGCAAACCGCACTTTTTCAGGCCGGATGGTGCGCACCTGATCAAGGCTTCCCGTCCCTTTGAACGCCTTGGTCTGGATTTCAAAGGGCCCCTCCCCTCCACCGACCGCAACATATACTTCCTGAACGTGGTGGACGAGTACTCCCGTTTCCCCTTCGCCATCCCCTGCCCTGACATGACAGCGGCCACAGTCATTAAAGCCCTTAACACCATATTCACACTGTTCGGTTGCCCCGCATACGTCCACAGCGACAGGGGGTCCTCCTTTATGAGTGACGAGCTGCGCCAGTTCCTGCTCAGCAACGGTATAGCCTCGAGCAGGACGACCAGCTACAACCCCTGGGGGAACGGGCAAGTAGAGAGGGAGAACGGCACGGTCTGGAAGACCGTCCTACTGGCCCTACGGTCCAGGGACCTCCCAGTTTCACGGTGGCAGGAGGTTCTCCCGGACGCTCTCCACTCCATCCGGTCGCTACTGTGTACTAGCACTAACCAAACGCCTCATGAGCGCCTCCTTGTCTTCCCCAGGAAGTCCTCCTCTGGAACGTCGCTGCCGACCTGGCTGGCGGTCCCAGGAGCCATCCTGCTCCGAAAACATGTGCGGGCGCACAAGTCGGACCCGTTGGTCGAGAGGGTTCGCCTCCTCCACGCGAACCCGCAGTATGCTTACGTGGAGTACCCCGACGGCCGACAGGACACGGTCTCCCTGCGAGATCTGGCGCCCGCCGGCAACACTCACACCCCCCCGACACCAATCACCCCCTCCCTGCCACCGGCGCACCCCGCGAGCGCCCCCTTCCCGGGGGGATCGGTCCTCCTCCCAGGTCCGACCAGAAGTGAAGCGGAAGCAGAAACCGTAAGGCTCCCGGAGACGACAACACGGGAACAAGCACCACCACCGGGGCCGAGGCGATCGACGAGGATGACCAGACCGCCCGACCGACTTGTGGCATCAATGTAACACTACTATATTGTGGACTGTAACGAGAACGTTTTCCTTTTCCCCCTTTTACTGTAAATAGTTCAAAACAAAAAAAAAAAAACCCTCTGTACATGCAAAAGTCTTCCTCCCAGGACCAGCCTTGTAAACCCTTACCACCATACAAAGCACCACCCCGCCGGGTTCATTTTTAACAAGGGGTGAATGTGGTAGTATGCATTAGGGGTCATGTGGGACTGTGAAGCCGTGATGTCATTGGCTGACAGATCCCGGGTCCTGGTTGGCTGTTGACCTCTAGCTCCGCCCTGAAGGTGGAGTATAAGAACCTGGAGTTCTCCCCCGCAGGCCAGTCAGCTACTGAACTGCGGGGAACAAGTCACGCTTAATAAAGCCTCATCGACTTCATCTCTATTCGTCTCTAGTGAGTCTTTGTGCGCTACATGGGGCACAGACAAGAAAATGGTGTTGAGACCCCAATATGTCTGTGTGGAGTTTGCACATTCTCTCCGTGTCTGCGTGGGTTTCCTCTGAGAAACCCGGTTTCCTCCCACAGTCCAAAGACGTTCAGGTTAGGTGGATTGGCCGTGCTAAATTGCCCCTGCTTCGTGTCCAACGGCTAGGTGGGGTTACTGGGATAGGGGAGACATGGGCTGAAGTAGGATGTTCTTTCTGAGATCAGGTGCAAACTCGATGGGCACTGTAAGGATTCCATGGATTCCATTCTATAGATCAGTTATGATGTCATTGAATGCCACAGCAGCCTAATAGTGCCAAATGGCCGACTCCTGCAGCTCTGTCCTACACTCCCATGTTCTTATTATACTGGTAGGGCTTCATCAGCAATCAAAAACATCCTTGGTTGTTTCTTGCTGCAGAAGCTTTGGTAATGAAATTGAGATGGAATTAAACATGAGCTGTGTTGTCATTTTTATTTTTAAATAGGATTTACTTTAAGTATCTCCTGGCGAAAAAGTGAGGAACCTGAAAGGAAACCTCCGGGTGCTCCGGTTTCCTCCCACAGTCCAAAGATGTGCCGGTTAGGTGGACTGGCCATGATAAATTGCCCCTTAGCGACCAAAAGGTTAGGTGGGGTTATGGAGATATGGGATTATGGGGATATAGGAATATGGTGTTATGGGGAGGGTGCTCGTTTGGAGGGCCGAATAGCCTCCTTCTGCACTGTAGGGATTCTTTGGATTCTATGACCCAAACATAACAATAGAAAGGTAATAAAATGTGATTGCATCCTAATACCCAACTGTTAAGAATTAACCATTGTCCCGTCAGGAAATGAAACAAATTTGCCACAATCCACAAAGGATTATGGTTTCCTCTCCATTAGAGAGAAGCAATTGGTTATATATAGCTTTGAGGGCTCCACTCTGCAATTGTGGGGCAAGATAAGGAGGTAGGCCTCCATGAACTATTACAGCTGGTACAGGGATTCAACTCCTGTCTTTCTGCCAACTAGCTAGCCCCCTGAAACTGGAACTAAAACAGGTTAATGAACAGTACGATACGCAACCTATCCTGTGCATAAGAATGTAAACCACAAATGTATCAATGGTCTAGATATTTTTTGAAAACAATTTAATTCTAAATTTGAAATAATATTCTTATTTGAACAGTTAATTGTTAAATATGTGCCAGCTTTCCAATTTCAATTTGTTTTCTGTTTGTAATTTTTGACATCTTGAAACAGAAATTGTTTTTAGCACCCATCTTAGAAAGTTCCAAAACAGTTTACAGCCACTAAGTGTCCTCACTGCTGTTATGTAGGAAAATATGCAAACTAATATATACCCAAGGTCCCAGAAAGAGTAATGAGATAAGGGATCAATTAATTTGTTTGTGGCAGTGTTGATTGAGAGGTAAATATTGACCAGGAGAAATAAAATGTTTCTAAAATGAAATACTTCATTGTTTCTTTCTTATAATCTACATGAATATGAAAAGTAAATAAACTTTAGTGGAACAATGTTTCAATTTAAATAAGATCAATTAATAACTTTTCATTATAGAATCCCTCAAGTGCAGAATGAGGCCATTCAACCCATCATGTCTGCACCAACCCTCTGAAAGAGCCCCCTAGCTAGACTCACTCCCCTTTGCTATCCCCATTATCCCACCTAACCTGCATATCTTTGGACTGTGGGAGGAAATCAGAACATCCGGAGGAAACCCACGCAGACACCGGGATAATGTGCAAACTCCACACAGTCATCCAAGGTCAGAATCGAACCCGGGGCCCTGCCGTGTGAGGCAGCAGTGATAATCACTGCACCACCGTGCCGCCCCCAAGCTCCTTCAAAATGGTTGGGAGGGAAGGGTCAGGCAAATCGATCTGGAAATACATATTCTACACAGTGCATAATATTTCATGGAGGAAATATTCCCCAGAAATATTTGATTAATGGATTTAATAAACAATGGTTTGCTGTTTCTGGATCTTAAACATTAGTGTGGAATTTGGCTGGTTCGCAGCACTGACATTATTTCAAAATACAGCAAAATGTCCCTTCATAACAACCATTAATTTATATTGGGGCACTGATGCTCCAATAACGATGGTGGAATAAATTTGTCCACGTTGCTGCTATACAGACTTATCACAATTCCCAATGAAATATCTTTGAAGAATCTGTGCAGAATCAAATTGAACACAGAGCAGTGTGGAGTGATAGATTTTGGAAGGAAGAACAAAGAGGCAACATAAAATAAAGGATACAATTCTAAAAGAGGTGCAAGAGTAGAGTCCTGTGGTTGTATGTGCACACATTGTTATAGTGGACAGGACAAGTTGAGAAAGGGGAAGGCAGAGGCCGGGATTTACCGGCAGTTCGCGCTGGCGTGAAATTCCAGTCCCACGCAAGTCCCAAATTTCTGCTTTTTTTTATTCCCATCCATTCCCTACCCTCGCCTTCAGGGGAAACCCTCTCACTGCTCAAGGTGACAGGTTGTTAGCTTACTTCCAGGACAAAGCAAATATTGCTCTTTAGTATTCTCGTGGGCAACCTAACCCAACACCCTCACTATCCAAATGTTTCTTCTTCCACAAAGGTATATTGCTCCCCAGGTAGCATAGTTAATATTTTCAAAGAATCATAGAATGGTTATAGCACAGAAGGAGGCCATTTGACATTTGTGCCTGTGCTGTTCCTCTGCAAACAGCAGCTCAGCTAGTTTCACTCAGCCACCCTTTCCTTAGAGTCCTGCAAATTATTTCTCTTCAGATAACTCCAATTTTCTTTTAAAAGCCATCATTGAAACTGCCTCCACCATAACCACAGGCAGTGTTTTTCAGATCGTATCCACTCACTGTGTAAACAAGCGTTTCCTCATGTCACCTTTGGTATTTTTGCTATTTGCCTTAATTTGGTGTGCTCTTGTTCCGGACTGTTCCGTTAATGGGTATGGTTTCTCCCCACCGACTTTGTACAGATCCCTCATGATTGTCAGCACTCTTATTAAATCTCCTCTCAAGGACAACAGCACCAGTTTCTCCAATGACTCTGCAAGTCTGCAGAGGGATTTGGATAGGCTAAGTGAATGGGCTAGGGTCTGGCAGATGGAATACAATCTTGACAAATGTGAGGCTATCCATTTTGGTAGGAATAACAGCAAAAGGGATTATTATTTAAATGATAAAATATTAAAACATGCTGCTGTGCAGAGACCTGGGTGTGCTAGTGCATGAGTCGCAAAAAGTTGGTTTACAGGTGCAACAGGTGATTAAGAAGGCAAATGGAATTTTGTCCTTCATTGCTAGAGGGATGGAGTTTAAGACTAGGGAGGTTATGCTACAATTGTAAACGTTAGTGAGGCCACACCTGGAGTATTGTGTTCAGTTTTGGTCTCCTTACTTGAGAAAGGACGTACTGGCACTGGAGGGTGTGCAGAGGAGATTCACTAGGTTAATCCCAGAGCTGAAGGGGTTGGATTACGAGGAGAGGTTGAGTAGACTGGGACTGTACTCGTTGGAATTTAGAAGGATGAGGGGGGATCTTATATAAACATATAAAATTATGAAGGGAATAGATAGGATAGATGCGGGCAGGTTGTTTCCACTGACGGGTGAAAGCAGAACTAGGGGGCATAGCCTCAAAATAAGGGGAAGTAGATTTAGGACTGAGCTTAGGAGGAACTTCTTCACCCAAAGGGTTGTGAATCTATGGAATTCCTTGCCCAGGGAAGCAGTAGAAGCAGGCTCCTTCATTAAATGTTTTTAAGATAAAGATAGATAGTTTTTTGAATAATAAAGGGATTAAGGGTTATGGTGTTCGGGCCGGAAAGTGGAGCTGAGTCCACAAAAGATCAGCCATGATCTCATTGAATGGCGGAGCAGGCTCGAGGGGCCAGATGGCCTACTCCTGCTCCTAGTTCTTATATTCTTATACCAACCATCAGATCCCTTTTCTCCTGGAGGCTCACAGACTTGAAGGGTGGTAAAGGCAGCAGCGACATCCACGTGCAGCTGCATGTGGCTTGGACCAGTGCCCTGCAGAGGAGGGGGAGGCAGGCGTTGATCTTCTAAGATGACGGAGCATCGGAGGAGACACTACATTTTCCGACCACCCCGCTGCGTGATTTTCGGTTGGGGAAGTGGCCCGCCAGCAGTGTCTAGCAGTCTCGCTGCTGTCAATGGGATTTCCCCATGACAGCACCCCTCACCGTCAGGAAACCCGTGCACTGGAGTGGGACTGGAATTTCCCGCCGGCAAGAACTGCTGCGAAATCCCGCACTATTTTTCAATCTATAAATTCCAGGGCCTTATATGTCTTCCCCTTTCTCAACTTGTCCTGTCCACTATAACAATTTGTGCACATACAACCATAGGACTTTACTCTTGCACCTCTTTTAGAGTTGTATCCTTTTTTTATGTTGCCTCTTTCTACTTCCTTCCAAAATCTATCACTTCACACTGCTCTGTGTTAAATTTGATCTGCCACATATCCACCCATTCCATCAACCTGTCTATGATCGCTTCTATCGTCTCCACAGTTCACAGCACTTCCAAGGTAATCTAAGTCATTATGTGGATCGCCAAAAGCAGTAGTCCAAATACAGATCCCTGGGGAGCACCTATGTAGACCTTCCTCCAGTCCACAAAATAGCTGTACACCATTACTCTGGGTTCACGCACACAGCTAACCCTGTACCATGCTGCTGGTTCCAGTCACACAGCTAACCTCGTATCCATACTGCTCGTTCCAGTCACACAGCTAACCTCGTGTCCATGCTGCTGGTTCCAGTCACACAGCTAACCTCGTGTCCATGCTGCTGGTTCCAGTCATACAGCGAACCTCGTATCCATGCTGCTGGTTCCAGTCACAGAGCTAACCTCGTGTCCATGCTGCTGGATCCAGTCACACAGCTAACCTCGTATCCATACTGCTCGTTCCAGTCACACAGCTAACCTCGTATCCATACTGCTCGTTCCAGTCACACAGCTAACCTCGTGTCCATGCTGCTGGTTCCAGTCACACAGCTAACCTCGTGTCCATGCTGCTGGTTCCAGTCACACAGCTAACCTCGTGTCCATACTGCTGGTTCCCGTCACACAGCTAACCTCGTGTCCATGCTGCTGGTTCCAGTCATACAGCTAACCTCGTATCCATGCTGCTGGTTCCAGTCACACAGCTAACCTCGTGTCCATACTGCTGGTTCCAGTCACAGAGCTAACCTCGTGTCCATGCTGCTGGATCCAGTCACACAGCTAACCTCGTATCCATGTTGCTGGATCCAATCATACAGCTAACCTCGTATCCATACTGCTGGTTCCAGTCACACAGCTAACCTCGTGTCCATGCTGCTGGTTCCAGTCACACAGCTAACCTCGTGTCCATGCTGCTGGATCCAGTCATACAGCTAACCTCGTATCCATGTTGCTGGTTCTAGTCACACAGCTAACCTCGTGTCCATGCTGCTGGTTCCAGTCATACAGCTAACCTCGTATCCATGCTGCTGGTTCCAGTCACACAGCTAACCTCGTGTCCATACTGCTGGTTCCAGTCACAGAGCTAACCTCGTGTCCATGCTGCTGGATCCAGTCACACAGCTAACCCTGTATCCATGTTGCTGGTTCCAGTCACACAGCTAACCTCGTATCCATGCTGCTGGTTCCAGTCACACAGCTAACCTCGTGTCCATACTGCTGGTTCCAGTCACAGAGCTAACCTCGTGTCCATGCTGCTGGTTCCAGTCACACAGCTAACCTCGTATACATGTTGCTGGTTCTAGTCACACAGCTAACCTCGTGTCCATGCTGCTGGTTCTAGTCACACAGCTAACCTCGTGTCCATGCTGCTGGTTCCAGTCTCACAGCTAACCTCGTATACATGTTGCTGGTTCCAGTCATACAGCGAACCTCGTGTCCATACTGCTGGTTCCCGTCACACAGCTAACCTCGTGTTCATGCTGCTGGTTCCAGTCCCACAGCTAACCTCGTGTCCATGCTGCTGGATCCAGTCACACAGCTAACCCTGTATCCATGCTGCTGGTTCCAGTCATACAGCTAACCTCGTGTCCATGCTGCTGGTTCCAGTCACACAGCTAACCTCGTGTCCATGCTGCTGGTTCCAGTCACACAGCTAACGGTCCATGCTGCTGGTTCCAGTCACACAGCTAACCTCGTGTCCATGCTGCTGGTTCCAGTCACACAGCTAACCTCGTGTCCATGCTGCTGGTTCCAGTCATACAGCGAACCTTGTGTCCATACTGCTGGTTCCAGTCACAGAGCTAACCTTGTGTCCATGCTGCTGGATCCAGTCACACAGCTAACCTTGTATCCATGTTGCTGGTTCTAGTCACACAGCTAACCTCGTGTCCATGCTGCTGGTTCCAGTCACACAGCTAACCTCGTATCCATGTTGCTGGTTCCAGACATACAGCGAACCTCGTGTCCATACTGCTGGTTCCCGTCACACAGCTAACCTCGTGTCCATGCTGCTGGTTCCAGTCATACAGCTAACCTCGTGTCCATGCTGCTGGTTCCAGTCACACAGCTAACCTCGTGTCCATGCTGCTGGTTCTAGTCACACAGCTAACCTCGTGTCCATGCTGCTGGTTCCAGTCCCACAGCTAACCTCGTATACATGTTGCTGGTTCCAGTCACACAGCTAACCTCGTGTCCATGTTGCTGGTTCTAGTCACACAGCTAACCTCGTGTCCATGCTGCTGGTTCCAGTCTCACAGCTAACCTCGTGTCCATGCTGCTGGTTCCAGTCACACAGCTAACCACGTGTCCATGCTGCTGGTTCCAGTCCCACAGCTAACCTCGTATACATGTTGCTGGTTCCAGTCATACAGCGAACCTCGTGTCCATGCTGCTGGTTCCAGTCCCACAGCTAACCTCGTGTCCATGCTGCTGGTTCCAGTCATACAGCTAACCTCGTGTCCATGCTGCTGGTTCCAGTCACACAGCTAACCTCGTGTCCATGCTGCTGGTTCCAGTCACACAGCTAACGGTCCATGCTGCTGGTTCCAGTCACACAGCTAACCTCGTGTCCATGCTGCTGGTTCCAGTCACACAGCTAACCTCGTGTCCATGCTGCTGGTTCCAGTCACAGAGCTAACCTCGTGTCCATGCTGCTGGATCCAGTCACACAGCTAACCTCGTATCCATGTTGCTGGTTCTAGTCACACAGCTAACCTCGTGTCCATGCTGCTGGTTCCAGTCCCACAGCTAACCTCGTGTCCATGCTGCTGGTTCTAGTCACACAGCTAACCTCGTGTCCATGTTGCTGGTTCCAGTCACACAGCTAACCTCGTGTCCATGCTGCTGGTTCTAGTCACACAGCTAACCTCGTGTCCATGCTGCTGGTTCCAGTACCACAGCTAACCTCGTATACATGTTGCTGGTTCCAGTCACACAGCTAACCTCCTGTCCATGCTGCTGGTTCCAGTCATACAGCTAACCTCGTATACATGTTGCTGGTTCCAGTCATACAGCGAACCTCATGTCCATACTGCTGGTTCCCGTCACACAGCTAACCTCGTGTCCATGCTGCTGGTTCCAGTCATACAGCTAACCTCGTGTCCATGCTGCTGGTTCCAGTCACACAGCTAACCCTGTATCCATGCTGCTGGTTCCAGTCACACAGCTAACCTCGTACCCATGCTGCTGGTTCCAGTCACACAGCTAACGTCGTGTCCATGCTGCTGGTTCCCGTCACACAGCTAACCCTGTATCCATGTTGCTGGTTCCAGTCACACAGCTAACCTCGTGTCCATGCTGCTGGTTCCAGTCACACAGCTAACCTCGTGTCCATGCTGCTGGTTCCAGTCACACAGCTAACCTCGTGTCCATGCTGCTGGTTCCAGTCATACAGTGAACCTCGTATACATGTTGCTGGTTCTAGTCACACAGCTAACCTCGTGTCCATGCTGCTGGTTCTAGTCACACAGCTAACCTCGTGTCCATGCTGCTGGTTCCAGTCACACAGCTAACCCTGTATCCATGTTGCTGTTTCCTGTCACACAGCTAACCTCGTGTCCATGCTGCTGGTTCTAGTCACACAGCTAACCTCGTATACATGTTGCTGGTTCCAGTCACACAGCTAACCTCGTGTCCATGCTGCTGGTTCCAGTCACACAGCTAACCTCGTGTCCATGCTGCTGGTTCTAGTCATACAGCTAACCTCGTGTCCATGCTGCTGGTTCCAGTCATACAGCTAACCTCGTGTCCATGCTGCTGGTTCCAGTCATACAGCGAACCTCGTATCCATGTTGCTGGTTCTAGTCACACAGCTAACCTCGTGTCCATGCTGCTGGTTCCAGTCACACAGCTAACCTCGTATCTATACTGCTGGTTCCAGTCACAGAGCTAACCTCGTGTCCATGCTGCTGGTTCCAGTCACACAGCTAACCCTGTATCCATGCTGCTGGTTCCAGTCACACAGCTAACCTCGTGTCCATGCTGCTGGTTCCAGTCACACAGCTAACCCTGTATCCATGCTGCTGGTTCCCGTCACACAGCTAAGCTCGTGTCCATGCTGCTGGTTCTAGTCCCACAGCTAACCCTGTATCCATGCTGCTGGTTTCAGTCATACAGCGAACCTCGTATCCATGCTGCTGGTTCCAGTCACACAGCTAACCTCGTGTCCATGCTGCTGGTTCCAGTCACACAGCTAACCCTGTATCCATGCTGCTGGTTCCAGTCACACAGCTAACCCTGTATCCATGCTGCTGGTTCCCGTCACACAGCTAACCTCGTGTCCATGCTGCTGGTTCCAGTCACACAGCTAACCCTGTATCCATGTTGCTGGTTCCAGTCACACAGCTAACCTCGTATCCATGCTGCTGGTTCCAGTCACACAGCTAACCTCGTGTCCAAGCTGCTGGTTCTAGTCACACAGCTAACCTCGTGTCCATGCTGCTGGTTTCAGTCATACAGCTAACCTCGTGTCCATGCTGCTGGTTTCAGTCATACAGCTAACCCTGTATCCATGCTGCTGGTTCCAGTCACACAGCTAACCTCGTGTCCATGCTGCTGGTTTCAGTCATACAGCTAACCCTGTATCCATGCCGCTGGTTCCAGTCACACAGCTAACCCTGTATCCATGCTGCTGGTTCCAGTCACACAGCTAACCCTGTATCCATGCTGCTGGTTCCAGTCATACAGCTAACCTCGTATCCATGCTGCTGGTTCCAGTCACACAGCTAACTTCGTATCCATGTTGCTGGTTCCAGTCACACAGCTAACCTCGTACCCATGCTGCTGGTTCTAGTCACACAGCTAACCTCTTGTCCATGCTGCTGGTTCCAGTCACACAGCTAACCTCGTATACATGTTGCTGGTTCTAGTCACACAGCTAACCTCGTGTCCATGCTGCTGGTTCTAGTCACACAGCTAACCTCGTGTCCATGCTGCTGGTTCCAGTCTCACAGCTAACCTCGTATACATGTTGCTGGTTCCAGTCATACAGGGAACCTCGTGTCCATACTGCTGGTTCCCGTCACACAGCTAACCTCGTGTCCATGCTGCTGGTTCCAGTCCCACAGCTAACCTCGTGTCCATGCTGCTGGATCCAGTCACACAGCTAACCCTGAATCCATGCTGCTGGTTCCAGTCATACAGCTAACCTCGTGTCCATGCTGCTGGTTCCAGTCACACAGCTAACCTCGTGTCCATGCTGCTGGTTCCAGTCACACAGCTAACGGTCCATGCTGCTGGTTCCAGTCACACAGCTAACCTCGTGTCCATGCTGCTGGTTCCAGTCACACAGCTAACCTCGTGTCCATGCTGCTGGTTCCAGTCATACAGCGAACCTTGTGTCCATACTGCTGGTTCCAGTCACAGAGCTAACCTCGTGTCCATGCTGCTGGATCCAGTCACACAGCTAACCTCGTATCCATGTTGCTGGTTCTAGTCACACAGCTAACCTCGTGTCCATGCTGCTGGTTCCAGTCACACAGCTAACCTCGTATCCATGTTGCTGGTTCCAGACATACAGCGAACCTCGTGTCCATACTGCTGGTTCCCGTCACACAGCTAACCTCGTGTCCATGCTGCTGGTTCCAGTCATACAGCTAACCTCGTGTCCATGCTGCTGGTTCCAGTCACACAGCTAACCTCGTGTCCATGCTGCTGGTTCTAGTCACACAGCTAACCTCGTGTCCATGCTGCTGGTTCCAGTCCCACAGCTAACCTCGTATACATGTTGCTGGTTCCAGTCACACAGCTAACCTCGTGTCCATGTTGCTGGTTCTAGTCACACAGCTAACCTCGTGTCCATGCTGCTGGTTCCAGTCATACAGCTAACCTCGTATACATGTTGCTGGTTCCAGTCATACAGCGAACCTCATGTCCATACTGCTGGTTCCCGTCACACAGCTAACCTCGTGTCCATGCTGCTGGTTCCAGTCATACAGCTAACCTCGTGTCCATGCTGCTGGTCCCAGTCACACAGCTAACCCTGTATCCATGCTGCTGGTTCCAGTCACACAGCTAACCTCGTACCCATGCTGCTGGTTCCAGTCACACAGCTAACGTCGTGTCCATGCTGCTGGTTCCCGTCACACAGCTAACCCTGTATCCATGTTGCTGGTTCCAGTCACACAGCTAACCTCGTGTCCATGCTGCTGGTTCCAGTCACACAGCTAACCTCGTGTCCATGCTGCTGGTTCCAGTCACACAGCTAACCTCGTGTCCATGCTGCTGGTTCCAGTCATGCAGTGAACCTCGTATACATGTTGCTGGTTCTAGTCACACAGCTAACCTCGTGTCCATGCTGCTGGTTCTAGTCACACAGCTAACCCTGTATCCATGCTGCTGGTTCCAGTCACACAGCTAACCTCGTGTCCATGCTGCTGGTTCCAGTCACACAGCTAACCCTGTATCCATGCTGCTGGTTCCCGTCACACAGCTAAGCTCGTGTCCATGCTGCTGGTTCTAGTCCCACAGCTAACCCTGTATCCATGCTGCTGGTTTCAGTCATACAGCGAACCTCGTATCCATGCTGCTGGTTCCAGTCACACAGCTAACCTCGTGTCCATGCTGCTGGTTCCAGTCACACAGCTAACCCTGTATCCATGCTGCTGGTTCCAGTCACACAGCTAACCCTGTATCCATGCTGCTGGTTCCCGTCACACAGCTAACCTCGTGTCCATGCTGCTGGTTCCAGTCACACAGCTAACCCTGTATCCATGTTGCTGGTTCCAGTCACACAGCTAACCTCGTATCCATGCTGCTGGTTCCAGTCACACAGCTAACCTCGTGTCCAAGCTGCTGGTTCTAGTCACACAGCTAACCTCGTGTCCATGCTGCTGGTTTCAGTCATACAGCTAACCTCGTGTCCATGCTGCTGGTTTCAGTCATACAGCTAACCCTGTATCCATGCTGCTGGTTCCAGTCACACAGCTAACCTCGTGTCCATGCTGCTGGTTTCAGTCATACAGCTAACCCTGTATCCATGCCGCTGGTTCCAGTCACACAGCTAACCCTGTATCCATGCTGCTGGTTCCAGTCACACAGCTAACCCTGTATCCATGCTGCTGGTTCCAGTCATACAGCTAACCTCGTATCCATGCTGCTGGTTCCAGTCACACAGCTAACTTCGTATCCATGTTGCTGGTTCCAGTCACACAGCTAACCTCGTACCCATGCTGCTGGTTCTAGTCACACAGCTAACCTCTTGTCCATGCTGCTGGTTCCAGTCACACAGCTAACCTCGTATACATGTTGCTGGTTCTAGTCACACAGCTAACCTCGTGTCCATGCTGCTGGTTCTAGTCACACAGCTAACCTCGTGTCCATGCTGCTGGTTCCAGTCTCACAGCTAACCTCGTATACATGTTGCTGGTTCCAGTCATACAGGGAACCTCGTGTCCATACTGCTGGTTCCCGTCACACAGCTAACCTCGTGTCCATGCTGCTGGTTCCAGTCCCACAGCTAACCTCGTGTCCATGCTGCTGGATCCAGTCACACAGCTAACCCTGAATCCATGCTGCTGGTTCCAGTCATACAGCTAACCTCGTGTCCATGCTGCTGGTTCCAGTCACACAGCTAACCTCGTGTCCATGCTGCTGGTTCCAGTCACACAGCTAACGGTCCATGCTGCTGGTTCCAGTCACACAGCTAACCTCGTGTCCATGCTGCTGGTTCCAGTCACACAGCTAACCTCGTGTCCATGCTGCTGGTTCCAGTCATACAGCGAACCTTGTGTCCATACTGCTGGTTCCAGTCACAGAGCTAACCTCGTGTCCATGCTGCTGGATCCAGTCACACAGCTAACCTCGTATCCATGTTGCTGGTTCTAGTCACACAGCTAACCTCGTGTCCATGCTGCTGGTTCCAGTCACACAGCTAACCTCGTATCCATGTTGCTGGTTCCAGACATACAGCGAACCTCGTGTCCATACTGCTGGTTCCCGTCACACAGCTAACCTCGTGTCCATGCTGCTGGTTCCAGTCATACAGCTAACCTCGTGTCCATGCTGCTGGTTCCAGTCACACAGCAAACCTCGTGTCCATGCTGCTGGTTCTAGTCACACAGCTAACCTCGTGTCCATGCTGCTGGTTCCAGTCCCACAGCTAACCTCGTATACATGTTGCTGGTTCCAGTCACACAGCTAACCTCGTGTCCATGTTGCTGGTTCTAGTCACACAGCTAACCTCGTGTCCATGCTGCTGGTTCCAGTCTCACAGCTAACCTCGTGTCCATGCTGCTGGTTCCAGTCACACAGCTAACCTCGTGTCCATGCTGCTGGTTCCAGTCCCACAGCTAACCTCGTATACATGTTGCTGGTTCCAGTCATACAGCGAACCTCGTGTCCATGCTGCTGGTTCCAGTCCCACAGCTAACCTCGTGTCCATGCTGCTGGTTCCAGTCATACAGCTAACCTCGTGTCCATGCTGCTGGTTCCAGTCACACAGCTAACCTCGTGTCCATGCTGCTGGTTCCAGTCACACAGCTAATGGTCCATGCTGCTGGTTCCAGACACACAGCTAACCTCGTGTCCATGCTGCTGGTTCCAGTCACACAGCTAACCTCGTGTCCATGCTGCTGGTTCCAGTCATACAGCGAACCTTGTGTCCATACTGCTGGTTCCAGTCACAGAGCTAACCTCGTGTCCATGCTGCTGGATCCAGTCACACAGCTAACCTCGTATCCATGTTGCTGGTTCTAGTCACACAGCTAACCTCGTGTCCATGCTGCTGGTTCCAGTCCCACAGCTAACCTCGTGTCCATGCTGCTGGTTCTAGTCACACAGCTAACCTCGTGTCCATGTTGCTGGTTCCAGTCACACAGCTAACCTCGTGTCCATGCTGCTGGTTCTAGTCACACAGCTAACCTCGTGTCCATGCTGCTGGTTCCAGTCCCACAGCTAACCTCGTATACATGTTGCTGGTTCCAGTCACACAGCTAACCTCCTGTCCATGCTGCTGGTTCCAGTCATACAGCTAACCTCGTATACATGTTGCTGGTTCCAGTCATACAGCGAACCTCATGTCCATACTGCTGGTTCCCGTCACACAGCTAACCTCGTGTCCATGCTGCTGGTTCCAGTCATACAGCTAACCTCGTGTCCATGCTGCTGGTCCCAGTCACACAGCTAACCCTGTATCCATGCTGCTGGTTCCAGTCACACAGCTAACCTCGTACCCATGCTGCTGGTTCCAGTCACACAGCTAACGTCGTGTCCATGCTGCTGGTTCCCGTCACACAGCTAACCCTGTATCCATGTTGCTGGTTCCAGTCACACAGCTAACCTCGTGTCCATGCTGCTGGTTCCAGTCACACAGCTAACCTCGTGTCCATGCTGCTGGTTCCAGTCACACAGCTAACCTCGTGTCCATGCTGCTGGTTCCAGTCATGCAGTGAACCTCGTATACATGTTGCTGGTTCTAGTCACACAGCTAACCTCGTGTCCATGCTGCTGGTTCTAGTCACACAGCTAACCTCGTGTCCATGCTGCTGGTTCCAGTCACACAGCTAACCCTGTATCCATGTTGCTGTTTCCTGTCACACAGCTAACCTCGTGTCCATGCTGCTGGTTCTAGTCACACAGCTAACCTCGTATACATGTTGCTGGTTCCAGTCACACAGCTAACCTCGTGTCCATGCTGCTGGTTCCAGTCACACAGCTAACCTCGTGTCCATGCTGCTGGTTCTAGTCATACAGCTAACCTCGTGTCCATGCTGCTGGTTCCAGTCATACAGCTAACCTCGTGTCCATGCTGCTGGTTCCAGTCATACAGCGAACCTAGTATCCATGTTGCTGGTTCTAGTCACACAGCTAACCTCGTGTCCATGCTGCTGGTTCCAGTCACACAGCTAACCTCGTATCCATACTGCTGGTTCCAGTCACAGAGCTAACCTCGTGTCCATGCTGCTGGTTCCAGTCACACAGCTAACCCTGTATCCATGCTGCTGGTTCCAGTCACACAGCTAACCTCGTGTCCATGCTGCTGGTTCCAGTCACACAGCTAACCCTGTATCCATGCTGCTGGTTCCCGTCACACAGCTAACCTCGTGTCCATGCTGCTGGTTCTAGTCCCACAGCTAACCTCGTGTCCATGCTGCTGGTTCCAGTCACACAGCTAACCTCGTATCCATGCTGCTGGTTCCAGTCACACAGCGAACCTCGTGTCCATGCTGCTGGTTCCAGTCACACAGCTAACCTCGTATCCATGCTGCTGGTTCCAGTCACACAGCTAACCCTGTATCCATGCTGCTGGTTTCAGTCATACAGCTAACCTCGTATCCATGCTGCTGGTTCCAGTCACACAGCTAACCTCGTGTCCATGCTGCTGGTTCCAGTCACACAGCTAACCCTGTATCCATGCTGCTGGTTCCAGTCACACAGCTAACCCTGTATCCATGCTGCTGGTTCCCGTCACACAGCTAACCTCGTGTCCATGCTGCTGGTTCCAGTCACACAGCTAACCCTGTATCCATGTTGCTGGTTCCAGTCACACAGCTAACCTCGTATCCATGCTGCTGGTTCCAGTCACACAGCTAACCTCGTGTCCAAGCTGCTGGTTCTAGTCACACAGCTAACCTCGTGTCCATGCTGCTGGTTTCAGTCATACAGCTAACCTCGTGTCCATGCTGCTGGTTTCAGTCATACAGCTAACCCTGTATCCATGCTGCTGGTTCCAGTCACACAGCGAACCTCGTGTCCATGCTGCTGGTTCCAGTCACACAGCTAACCTCGTATCCATGCTGCTGGTTCCAGTCACACAGCTAACCCTGTATCCATGCTGCTGGTTTCAGTCATACAGCTAACCTCGTATCCATGCTGCTGGTTCCAGTCACACAGCTAACCTCGTGTCCATGCTGCTGGTTCCAGTCACACAGCTAACCCTGTATCCATGCTGCTGGTTCCAGTCACACAGCTAACCCTGTATCCATGCTGCTGGTTCCCGTCACACAGCTAACCTCGTGTCCATGCTGCTGGTTCCAGTCACACAGCTAACCCTGTATCCATGTTGCTGGTTCCAGTCACACAGCTAACCTCGTATCCATGCTGCTGGTTCCAGTCACACAGCTAACCTCGTGTCCAAGCTGCTGGTTCTAGTCACACAGCTAACCTCGTGTCCATGCTGCTGGTTTCAGTCATACAGCTAACCTCGTGTCCATGCTGCTGGTTTCAGTCATACAGCTAACCCTGTATCCATGCTGCTGGTTCCAGTCACACAGCTAACCCTGTATCCATGCTGCTGGTTCAAGTCACACAGCTAACCCTGTATCCATGCTGCTGGTTCCAGTCATACAGCTAACCTCGTATCCATGCTGCTGGTTCCAGTCACACAGCTAACTTCGTATCCATGTTGCTGGTTCCAGTCACACAGCTAACCTCGTACCCATGCTGCTGGTTCTAGTCACCCAGCTAACCTCTTGTCCATGCTGCTGGTTCCAGTCATACAGCTAACCTCGTATCCATGCTACCAGTTTGACCCTTTGAATCCATGGGCTTTGACTTGGCTAACAGGCCTCATGTGGCACTTTTTCAAACACCTTTTGTAAGTCCAGTTACACTACATCAACTACATACCCTCATCAATTTTCTTTAAAATTCATCAAATTAGTTATTACAATTTGCCTTCACAAATACTCGCTGGCATTCCTTTATTCAACCACATTTGTCCCAGATTATCATTCCTAAATGTTTTCCCACCATTGAAGTTAAACTGATGACCTGCAGTTGTTCGACTTTTCCTTACAATCCTTTTTGAGCAAAGGTGTAACATTTGCAATTCTCCAGTCCTCTGGCACCATCAGTATGTTTAAAAAGGATTGGAAGATTATTGTCAGTGCTTCCATAACATCCAACCTTAATTTCCTCAATATAATAGAATGGCGACTGTGCAAACGGAGGCCATTCAGCCCATCGTGTCCGCATCCCAGCTCTCTAAACAAGCATCATGACTTAGTGCCATGCCCCTGCTTTTTACCTGTACCCCTGCAGTTTGTTTCTATTCAAATAATTATCTAATGCCCTCTTGAATGCCACATCCACCAAACTTCGAGGCAGCGCATTCTAGGCCCAAGCCTTCCGCTGTGTGAAAACGTTTGTTATCACTTCACATTTGCTTCTGCTGCAAATCACTTTAAATCTGTGCCCTGTTGTTCTTGATCCTTTTAAAAGTGAGAACTATTTCTCCCCATCTACTCTGTCCAGTCCCCTCATGATTTTGAACATCTTTATCAAATCCCCTCATAGCCTTCTCTCCAAGAACAGTCCCAACCTCCTCAAACTATTCTCATAACTGCATTTTCTCATCCCTGGAACCATTCTTGTAAACCTTGGACCAAAAGAGAAAATGTTGGAAAATCTCAGCAGGTCTGGCAGCATCTGTAAGGAGAGACAAGTGCTAACTTATTGAGTCCAGGTCAAAGCTAAAAGGCATAGAAAGTGGGGGATATTTATATTGTAGGATGAGGGAATGAAAGGTGAGTCATGGCCACAGAAACCAAGGGAAAAGAATGCAAATGGCAGTCCACAGAGAGAATAAAAGGTGTGAAAGGCCAAACAGCAGAGAAACTGAAATCAGAGAGTAAGCTGTGACAGATGTAGATGTAGGAGGGAGGGACAAGGGTGGGAGAGAGGTAAAATTAGAAAAAGGGGGGGAAGCAAAGGGGGGATAAGATAGGGGGAAAGAGTGGGGGAGGAAATATATATATATATATAAAGACAAGAAGAAATAAAGGTAAAAGACAGTTAAAATGAAATGGAATTAAAACAAAGGGGGTCAAGGTGGGGTAGAGCTCATCATCTGAAGTTGTTGAATTCGATGCTGAGACCGGAAGGCTGTAGCGTGCCTAACCAGAATATGAGATGTTGTTCCTCCAGTTTGCGTTGAACTTCACCCTACAGTATAAATATCCCCCACTTTCTATGTCTTTTAGCTTTTACAAAGGGTCATCTGGACATCTCCTTACGGATGCTGCCAGACCTCCTGAGATTTTCCAGCATTTTTTCTTTTGGTTTCAGATTCCAGCATCCGCAGTAATTTGCTTTTATCTCTTGTAAACTGGGCCCTTGGATGTATCTCATCGGGTCCTGATGACATCAAATTTAAGTACGGCCAGCCTTTTTAATACCTTAACTTTATCAATATTTAGCCCATCCAGTGTCTCAACTCTTTCCCTGCAATTTTTGTAGCAATTTCTTTCTTGGTAAAGGCAGATGCTAAGTACTAATTTAGCCATGCTCTTTACTTCCATGTGTAAATCCCCTCAGTTGTTATTAACTGTTCCCATCCATCTTATGCTACAATTTTACTAATACATTTATAGCAAACTTTTGGATTTCCTTTTGTGCGAGCTGTCAGTCTTTCTGTTTCCTTTTTTCCACTTCCTCTCTGGACTTTCTATATTCAGCCTGGTTCTCGCATGTATTATCAACCCGATATCCATCACTCGAACCCTTTACCTGCTTCATCGTAGTTATTGTCATCCAGGGAGCTCTGGCTTTCTCCCTTGTTGCAATGTACCTCAAATGGTCTCCTCTTTAAAGTCATCCCTTTGTTCCATTACAGCTTTGCCTGCCACTGTTTGATTCTAAACTACCTGGGCCAGATCCTTTGTCACCCCACTGAAATTGGCCCTACTCCAATTTACTCTGGATCGCTCCATGCCCTTTCCCACAGCGAACATGTGTCTTGTGATACGATGGCCACTGTGCCCTGAATTTTCCCCTGTCGCCATTTGATCCACTGACCCATCTCATTCCCCAGAATGAGACCTAGCAATGCTTCCTTTGTCATTAGGCTGAAAATATACTGATCTAGACAACTCTCTTGAACACACTTCAGAAACTCTTTCCCCCTTTCTGCCCTCTATTCCATTGGAATCCCAGTCTTAATTAAAGAGCCCATGGCATTACTTTGTAATTTCCTTGCAAATTTCTTCCTCCATATTCTTCCCAACAGTTGTTGACCTATAGAATAGGCCCAGCAATATTGTGGTAACAAACCAAATAGTTTATGTCCTCAGCTTCTCCAGGACATCACCTTTTTCCAGCATTGTATTTTTCTCCTTAATCAAAGCTGTTACCCCCACCTTTCTTCAAAACTGTATTGTTCTCCTTTATCAATGCTGTTACCCCCACCTTTCTCCAGCATTGTATTATTCTCCTTTATCAATGCGTTACCTCCACCTTTCTCCAGAATTGTATTATTCTCCTTAATCAATGCTGTTACCCCCACCTTTTTCAAGCATTGTATTTTTCTCCTTAATCAATGCTGTTACTCCCACCTTTCTCCAAAACTGTATTATTCTCCTTTATCAATGCTGTTACCTCCACCTTTCTCCAGCATTGTATTATTCTCCTTAATCAATGCTGTTAACCCGACCTTTCTCCAAAACTGTATTGTTCTCCTTTATCAATGCTGTTACCTCCACCTTTTTCCAGCATTGTATTTTTCTCCTTTATCAATGCTGTTACCCCCACCTTTCTCCAGAACTGTATTATTCTCCTTAATCAATGCTGTTACCTCCACCTTTCTCCAGAACTGTATTATTCTCCTTTATCAATGCTGTTACCATTTTTCTTCCCATATCGTGACTATCCAGACAGTACTGGTCCCACCTCAGAACTGGTCGCAATGTCCCAAGAATCTTTAGTCCTCCTCTCTTCTGCATTATCTCTCAAGCCACACATTTATCTTTTCTATGTTCTAATTTCTATACTCAATGGTGTGTGGCACTGAGAGTAATCCGGAGATTACTACCATTGACATCCTCTGGGAAATTGCTTTAGCAACCTGCTTGCTATCTCTATGATTGTACAAAGTTCTCAAAAAACATATTCTTAATACAAGGCTCAAAGCACCAATTAATTTAACATTTTTTAGCACCAAATCCCCAATTTTCTGTATTAAACACACGGCTTCATTTTTAGGATTGTTCATTCGGCTGCTCAATGCCAGGTATGACAAACTCAATCATACATGGTACATGCCCGGCACATTTGTATCCAGCTTTCACATTTTAGGTCCTCCAACAGGCATTGAACACTGATTTACATATTTAAGAAATCTAATGGCTGATTCAGGCAAGTGGTGTCTTTGCTAAAATTTTCCCAAGCCACTATGGCATCAAGTGCAATCCCAGTGTAGGACTTAACCATCTGGAAGTCTTACATGATTTAACCCAGCAAAATGGAAACTTGCGAGTTGAATTTCCCCCCCACTGGATCCAGAAACAAAGACAGCAGGAACAACTCCATCTGATTAATAAAAGCTGGGGTTTTGAGTGGAGGATTGGAACAGCGTTCCTTACAAAATATCTGAAATCAGAGGGGCAATTTTCTGGCCATGCTCGCCAGCGGGATTTTTCGGTCCCGCCAATAACGAACCCCACCGCAGGTTTCCCAGCGGCAGGGAGTGGATTTAGTGGGAAATCCCATTGACAACGCCATGACCAGAAGATCCAGCCGCCGGTAAATAGCAGGCCGCCTCCCACTGCCGCCGCGCTGTGGGAGGGCTTCAAAAATCCTCCCTCATAGTTTAAAAGCTTGTTCAAAATTCTCAGTAGGAAACTAAACCTACAATATTTTAATATAGGTTTTGATCCACCTGCAAATGAAATGAAAGATTTATTTATTGCTTACACACATGGAAGTAAAAGCAAAAAAAAAGCAATAATTAACCCCTCCCTACCCACACCAGTTTATTTTTCAGCAACGCCAGTGGTGAGAGCAGTTAAGGAATGGAAAATGTAGTCCTATATTTCTTTCGAAACAAATCTGCGCATGTCAGAAATGATTGGATTTTTAAAAAATTGTTTATAATTTTGCCATCTAAACAGGCTTTTTCTCATCATTCCACATAGCTTTGATTTATGTAGCACCATGTAATGCATGGCAAGCTGGCCCCATCATTTATAACAAGTTTCATTATAATGGAAGCTTTGACACATGTTGACTTCATTCCTTCACCCCTGAACAATCTTTCTCTTATGGGAAGTTTTTCTGGACTGTATTGCGAGAATCCACCAGACACACCCAGGCACCCAAATGGCATTTCAATATTTTGGTGACTCCAGTGGGCTGTTCAGTGAGGGCTCAAGTTGGCCCATGGGTCAGATTGTGGGGGAGTTTCACAACTGATTGTGGAATCTTAAAGGAAGGTATAAGCAAAGTGTGCAAGAAATATATGTCACTATTTCAGCAAGCAGTCTTTAACTTGTGCAGGGGCAAACAATGAGAGGATTACAGCTGTCAGGAGAACAGGCACAGATCTCCATCATACTCTTCTGGTCATCACACACCAGGTGAGCATTCATATCGTAGCCAATGAGGGTGGCAGGGGAACCAAAAATCATACCCAGTGTTACCATTCTTATAGGAGCAAGCAGGATTTAATTCTCAAAATAGAATGCAATCCAGCTTTCACTTATTACTGTAAACGGCTGAAGTTGTGCATTCTGAATTGGAGTTGGCACAAATCAGAGTTGCCTCACGCCATTGTCAATTCAGAATTTTCTGGGCCCGTGCCAATAGAATCTGAAGGTAGATTTATAGCCGATGTCCTCACCACCCACCCCGAGAAAACACCCAGCCAGCGTATTGTTCCTCTTACCAGCTGTACATCCCTCCCTCTGTATCATCCTTTGGATCACTTGCATAATAGTTGCCATCTGTTCTCACAACTCTTAATTGAAACCTTCCAAACAAATGAAAAAAACCTGCTCATGCACACTCATGTGAGCTATATACACAAGCAGCAATTGATTTACACACAGCTTGTGCACATGCAAAAACAAGTTAATTTTAGAAAGTTAAAGCTTTGCAACACAGCAGCTATTTAAATCATGTGATTTCATTCCACCCCCAATTCAGATTAAAGCTATAGCAGCACATGTTAGTATAACCTCAAAATATGAGGATTTCTATTCTGAGATTACATAGGATTCATGGAGATGTTCAATGCCAGTTAATTATTCATTGAGGTCAAACTAAAATTATGTATCTTTGAACAGAAATACCATGCACACGCTAACATCAGAAACACAGCATGGAGTTGAGTCACTATGAAGACTGAACCAAATTAGTCTCTGATTAACGTCATGGTTTGTATAGACACCAGCAAAAGTGTACTGGCCTTAAATGTTAACTGAGGCAGAGGAATGAGTTTGGGAAGTGCAGGAGAGAAGCTCTGCATGGAGAGCTCAGTGTGAGGCCTAGACCATTTGAATTGCAGGGTCTAATTTAACTATTTCAGCACCGTCTTCCTGCCCAAAACTGGCATGGCTGACGTCAAGGCTGATAGGTGGCAGCTGGAAATTAGATTGCGAGCCTCAGGGTGACTCGGTCCCAGAGCTCCAATCCCCTTGGCCATTTCTGGCCAGTTAGTGCCACCTGCTGTGATTTGGCTGTTGAGCTATTACACTGTGCAGCACTCTTCCAATCTCAACTTTGAAATCAATTTGCAGCACCAATAAGATGATTGGACCATGACTTTTGAATGTAAAATAGGCACCTGCTTTCCTGTTGTGGGAGCTGCAGTCACCTTGAATGTCAGTGAAGGTGAAATGGTGGCAGGCAGGAATATAGCAACCTCTGGTCAGTAATTCAGTGCTAGATAATATTAATATTAAAGCAAAATACTGCACACACTGGAAATCTGAAACAACAACAGAAAATGCTGGAAATAGTCAGCAAGTCAGGCAGCAGCTGTGAGGGAAAACAAAGTTAAATTTTCAGGTCAATGACACTTCAACAAAGCAAGGAAAGAAGGAAATGTAATATGCTTAGAGTAAGTGGAAATGGTGAGCGGGGGGGAGGGAGGTGCGAAGAGAGAGAGAAAAAGAGGGAGGAAGAACAAAATGGTCGGTCTGTGATAGCATGGAGGACAGGAGAGATTCAATGACAAATATTGTTCTCACAGTGAACAGTTTCTCCTTCAACTCCAATCACCACCTCTAATTAAAATATGTTGCTATGGGGGTCCCAATTACAGCTGCCTTTTTTGTACAATTTGTGAAACATTGCTTTACCGTGTCCGATCTATTTCATGCACTTCTGCTCTTACTCTTCCTCCACCCTCCCAGAATCAGGATTGGGTTTTCCTTGTCCTCACATTCTCACCCACTAGCCTTCATATTCAACAGATCATCCTCTGCCATTCCCATAACCTCTCGCATGATGGCACCACAAAACATAGCTTTCCCCCTCTTCCCCTTTCAGCATTCTGAACGGACTGATCACTGTAGCAGCCTGGGTTCCTCCTCAGTTACCCCAACACCACCTCCTTTTCCTATTGCACCTTCCCATACAAGCACAGAAAATGCAACATTTGACCTTTTACCTCCTCCGTTATCACCGTCCAAGGTCCCAAACATTCCTTCCAAGTAAAACAGGAATTTACTTGTTTTTTTTTCAATTTAGTGTACTGTCTTTGCTGCTCAGGATATGCTCTCCTCGGCATTGGGGGAGGCTACATGGAGATTGGGCAACCACTTTGCAGGACACCGCTGTTCAATCCAGACACACGAGTCTGGGTGTCGTGTCGCTTTGCATTTCAATTCTCCACCTGGCTCCCAACTCTGACTTTTCTGTCCTTGGCATCTGTATTCACCAAAGAGAATTGGTGGATATTGAGTCTGGAGACGGGTGTGTAGATAGCCTGGGTGACATTGAGATCCAAAAAGACGAGGTGATAGGCGTCTTGAAAAATTTTAAGGTGGATAAGTCCCCAGGGCCTGATGGGATCTACCCCAGAATACTGAAGGAGGCAAGAGAGGAAATTGCTGAGGCCTTGACAGAAATCTTTGGATCCCGGGGGACTGGAAATAGCCAATGTTGTTCCTTTGTTTAAGAAGGGTAGCAAGGATAATCCAGGGAACTACAGGCCGGTGAGCCTTACATCAGTGGTAGGGAAATTACTGGAGAGAATTTTTTGAGACAGGGTCTACTCCCATTTGGAAGCAAGTGGACATATTAGCGAGAGGCAGCACGTTTTTGTGAAGGGGAGGTCATGTCTCACTAACTTGATAGAGTTTTTCGAGGAGGTTACAAAGATGATTGATGCAGGTAAGGCAGTGGATGTTGTCTCTATGGACTTCAGTAAGGCCTTTGACAAGGTCAAAATTTGGGGCAGCACGGTAGCACAAGTGGATAGCACTGTGGCTTCACAGCGCCAGGGTCCCAGGTTCGATTCCCTGCTGGGTCACTGTCTGTGCGGAGTCTGCACGTTCTCCCCGTGTGTGCGTGGGTTTCCTCCGGGTGCTCCGGTTTCCTCCCACAGTCCAAAGACGTGCAGGTTAGGTGGATTGGCCATGATAAATTGCCCTTAGTGACCAAAAAGGTTAGGAGGGGTTATTGGGTTATGGGGATAGGGTGGAAGTGAGGGCTTAAGTGGGTCGGTGCAGACTCGATGGGCCGAATGGCCTCCTTCTGCACTGTATGTTCTATGTTCTATGTTCTATGTCCCTCATGGCAGACTGGTACAAAAGGTGAAGTCACACAGGATCAGAGGTGAGCTGGCAAGATGGATACAGAACTGGCTAGGTCATAGAAGGCAGAGAGTAGCAATGGAAGGGTGCTTTTCTGATTGGAGGGCTGTGACTAGTGGTGTTCCGCAGGGATCAGTGCTGGAACCTTTGCTGTTCGTAATATATATATATATAAATGATGTGGAGGAAAATGTAACTGGTCTGGTTAGTAAGTTTGCGGACAACACATAGGTTGGTGGAATTGCGGACAGTGATGAGGACTGTCAGAGGATACAGCAGGATTTAGATCGTTTGGAGACTTGGGCGGAGAGATGGCAGATGGAGTTTAATCCGGACAAATGTGAGGTAATGCATTTTGGAAGGTCTAATACAGGTAGGGAATATACAGTGAATGGTAGAACCCTCAAGAGTATTGACAGTCAGAGAGATCTAGGTATACAGATCCACAGGTCACTGAAAGGGACAACACAGGTGGAGAAGGTAGTCAGGAAGGCACACGGCATGCTTGCTGTCATTGGCAAAGGAGGGCATTGAGTATAAAAATTGGCAAGCCATGTTGCAGCTGTATAGAACCTTATTTAGGCTACACTTGGAGTATAGCGTTCAATTCTGGTCTCCACACTACCAGAAGGATGTGGGGGCTTTAGAGAGGGTGCAGAAGAGATTTACCAGGATGTTGCCTGGTTTGGAGGGCATTAGCTATGAGGAGAGGTTGAATAAACTTGGTTTGTTCTCACTGGAACGACGGAGGTTGAGGGGCAACCTGATAGAGGTCTACAAAATTATATGGGGCATAGGCAGAGACACAGGGGTAGCTGGAGTGAGCTCGCAAAGCCCCGCTGTCCTCTGGCTTTTTCACTCATGGGTGCCAGCAGTTGCCTCCACCTTGGAGTGCATGCTCTGCAGCAGTGCAGGATAAAAGTCTTACACCAAGGTCTCCACGGCAGCCGCCACCCTCGTTGACTTTGTTGCATTGGAATGTTGGCACGATCATCTCATATATAAAGCATGCGGACCTTCCATGCAGCCTTTCAACCAGGCGAGTGTACTAGGCATCACTATCTGATTTTCCAGAATTTGCCGTTGGAGCTCCAGCAATGAGGAATAACTGAGTCCAGAGGCTCATCACCTGACTAGGACTCAGCAGATTCCTAGCCTCCAGCAATCCTCAGAGTGCTAGCATCGTGGATACCCCTGCCGTGGATCTGAAAGTGTGATGCACTCATCAGATTGTGACGCCACGGCTGGTGTAGAACCAGGTGACACCGGGGTGTGTGCCTCTGCGCCGGTGGAGGGTGTTGGTGTGCACGGTGATAGGTTTTCAATGTTGGGGACCATAAATTCCTCTTCTGCTGTCGGGGCTGGAGTTAGGGACCTGGCTGGTGTTCTCCTTTGGCTGCTTCCCAGATGAAACTGCAAAATAAAGTAGGGCATTTAAAAACAGGAGACTTGACTCAGACTTGTTGTCTGATGGATGATATAGTGCTGGATCCTCACTTGGTTTATCGCCACTGACCTCAACATCAGCACAGGAGCGATTGACATCCTCCCGGGCCAGCTGTCCTCAAAGACATTCAGCTCTGGCATTCCTAAACCCACCCATGCTCTCCTTCTTGTTGTGAGCCAACTTGTCCTGCATGGGGTCAGATGGAGGGGTGCAGGCAGGACACATTCCAGGGCAGATGATAAGGATGCCTGGTGAGTGGGACCAGCAAGGTGATGAGGACATGACCCACAGCGAGATGAAGACATGTGTGGGAAAGCAAGTGGTGGTGTCCCTTGAGCTGATGCCGAGTGCGATCCCTGTGGATGTGTGATGCATTTGTGAGTGTGTGACTGTGTGAGGCGAGAGTGATGGTAAGAGTGACTTATCCTGGCAGAATGGAGGAGATCATTCATCCTCTTTCTGCACTTGATGGCTGTCCTCTTCTGCAGGACATTAGCGTTGACCACGACTGCCAAGGCCTCCTATGCTGGGTTGGTGACATTGCTGGCTGTTTCTCTTCCTGTGCATCAGTACAGCTTATTACGTTGGGCATCTACTGCATCCATCTCTCCAGGCAGACATCCAGAATCTTGGGGGCAAATGGCTTGGCAGTGATCACTTCCTGGAGACCTAATAAGTGTGGCAGGTGCACACTGCAGCGGCCTTTAAATTTGGCGCTCCAATGACTGCAGCACTGAGGTGATGGCGCAGTGGGCGAATCAGAGGCCGTACCACCAGTAATGGAGTATGGAACCTGTGAATGAAGTTTTTTTTATATATAAATTTAGAGTACCCAATTCATTTTTTACAATTAAGGGGCAATTTAGCCTGGACAATCCACCTATCTGCACATCTGTGTGTTGTAGGGTGAATTCCACGCAAACACAGAGAGAATGTGCAAACTCCACACAGACAGTGACCCAGAGCCGGGATCGAACCTGGGACCTCGGCACCGTGAGTCAGAGTGCTAACCACTGCTCCACTGTGCTGCCGCGTGGATGAAAATGTTGTGTTGCTCTATTCGGGAGAAGAAGCTGCCATTGCCGTCAGCGGGCTGGACGCCACTCTTCCCGCCCGCCATCGACCTTTGCTGATTTCCAGGAAACTCTCACCCAAGTTTGCCGAAATTCAGCCCATGGTATCAATAGCAGCAATTGAAAAGAATATGGACCTGTGCCACTGATTTGTATCTTATAACACGTCCCACATACTGAACTTTTTGACACATCTTACTCAGCTGTAAACTATCCACAAGAATAAAATTAAAATACTACATGTTGCACATCAGATTTATGTTGCTATTCTGTAGAAATATCACATTATCTTTGCATTTTAGAAGCAAATCACAAAAAAGCTGCACTAATTAATCTAAAAGCTAATATAATTTGTTAGGTACGGTTTCTATTGTACACATCAAACACCGTATTACCGCTCTACCTCAGCTTGCAGTGATCCAGGTCCAGAAACATTCAACCCTTTTCTCACTTGCATACATGACTAGAAAACATACAAACCAAACCTTGATTTACTTAATTAGGTCCTGCTATTTGACCAAAATACATTCTACTTATTGCCAGTCACTTAAGATGAGCTCCTTGTTAATATGTTCCAAAACAGTTATACCTACTATTGGTGTACTTCCTAAAGTGCTGGATACCCTGGAAAACTGAAATTTATTACTTTTAGACAGGCAATAAATTGTGAATATATATAAAAAGGTGAGGTAATCTTAATGCTACATTTTTTTACTATAAACCACTTTAACTTAACAAAAGCAGTGAAAATGTTCCAAAATAAGTTGCTGTTTTGTTAACTATGAATGATAAATACAACATTTTGAATGCAGCATTATTCCCATTTATAAAGGATACCGGAGCTGCATGTGGTTGATTTAAGGCTTTACTCCATCACTCCAGATTTGCTCTAACCGGCCTGATTAAGCTTCCAGTATTAATCTACATAAGTATGTGGAAGACTGCAGCCAATTGAAAGCAACATGATACAGGATGAATACAATCACTCAGTAATCGAGTCCAAGCCTATTTGTGCTCTAAATCGGCTTGATGCATGTCGTAGTGTTACAACTTCATCGGTGACTGGGGACCCCGATCCCACAGCTTCATGACATTAACTCAGTTTGCACATACAAAAGCTGCACTGCATTACAAATGTGGAACTGCTAGGTTTCACTTTTGAAATACAGACTGGCAAAGAAACTCAGCTGGGTTTGGTGCTTGTATCACTACAAAACACAGTAAATAATGGGGGATCCTTGATCGCAAACAAGATGCTTACACAGATTTAATCATGTAAAAAATCAATGCAGATATTGTGCCCTCCTCCAGCTATTATGCTGCAGCTTATTAGAGGTTATATAGTGGTGATGTTGGCTTCCCTACAGCAGAAATTTAATTGCTTCAGGGAATGTTCCAGTTATATAGTGATGTGGTGGCATAACCATGTCAGTGTTTAATACAAACTCCAACCCCATGATAAATCCAATGGAAGATTAGCTAGCATCTAGAACGCTTCCTTGATTAGCAAGTTCCTATTGCATTTCAACTGAAAAGCTGCTTTGCCTTTACACAGGCTACAATAATATTCAGTGCAGAGTTTTTTTTTAAGTTACCATTTCGCATCTCCTTGATAAAAGATAAAGCATCAAATGGTTATTTGTGACACTCTGATTGGGCAAGTGGGGGTGCTTCTTTTCTGTGTTTTACTTCAGGTTTGCTGTTAACATTGATCCTGCACTTCCGGGTGCGGCGATGACCAGCTAAGTCGCACATTTCGGCAGCTCCCGGTGGAACGGACTTTTGGGCTCTTAATAAGAGCCCCAACGGCAATTTTAACGGCTAGAAGCACTGTGCGGTAAACCAGAAGGGAATCCCCCCTGGAAACGGATGGAAAAAGGAGAGGGAAGTGGCCAGATTGCAGTGGATCCTTTGGAGCAGCGGCAAGGAAGGCAAGCAAGAACCAAGATGGCGACGGAAGGTGGCAGTTTAACATGGGGCCCTGAACAACAAGAGTTTTTGAAATGTTGCGTGGAAGAACTTAAAAAGGAAATGAAGAAGGAGCTGTTGGCCCCGATATTACAGGCGATCGAAGGGCTAAAGGATGAGCAAAAGACCCAGGAGCGGGAGCTTTGGGTCGTGAAGGCAAAGGCTGCCGAGAACGAGGACGATATACAGGGCCTGGTGGTGAAGACGGAGATGCACGAGGCACACCATAAACGATGTGTGGAAAGACTGGAGATGCTGGAGAATAACGCGAGGAGGAATAATTTAAGGATTCTTGGTCTTCCTGAAGGTGCAGAAGGAGCAGACGTCGGGGCATATGTGAGCACAATGCTGCACTCGTTAATGGGAGCGGAGGCCCCGGCGGGTCCGCTGGAGGTGGAGGGAGCATACCGAGTGATGGCGCGAGGACCGAGAGCAGGAGAAATTCCTAGAGCCATAGTGGTGAGATTCCTCCATTTTAAGGACAGAGAGATGGTCCTTAGATGGGCAAAGAAAACACGGAGCAGTAGGTGGGAGAACGTGGTGATCCGCGTATATCAAGACTGGAGTGCGGAGGTGGCGAGAAGGAGGGCGAGCTTTAATCCGGCCAAGGCGGTGCTTCACAAAAAGAAGATAAAATATGGAATGCTGCAACCGGCAAGACTGTGGGTCACATATCAAGGGAGGCACCACTACTTTGAGACGGCGGATGAGGCGTGGACTTTTATTGTGGAAGAAAAACTGGAATAAGCGGGTTATTAAAAAAGAACGTTTGAAACAAAGTGGTGGGGCGAGTATGGGGGGCGAAGAGGGGGGGAAAAAGGGGGGGAAAGATGAGTTTTATGTTATTAATCCTGCGATGCGGTGACTTTTCTCTCTTCCACAGGTGGTGGTGGAGGGAGGAAGGGAGGTGGAGGAGATGGGGCGTTGGCCATGGGGGGCGGGGCCAAAAGGGAAGCGCGGGCTTTGTTCCCGCGCTATGATAATCATGGCGGGAATAGGGAAGCAGGAAGGAGGGGCGTCGCACGGTGCGAGCCGAGGTCACGGGGGGAAGCCGAGGTCGGCCAGAGTTTGCTGACTTCTGGGAGCAACATGGGGGGTGTAACTACGCTAGTGGGGGATCTAGCGGGAGGGGGGGGGTGGGAGGGGGGAGTTACTGGGTTGCTGCTGCTGGGGAGAGGGGGGAGTCGGAATGGGGTGGGGTGGGCGGGGGGGGGCACCGCCTGGGGGGGACACAGCTGCGTGGGAACCGGGTGAGGAGCTGGAAAAAGGGGATGGCTAATCGACAAGGGGGTGGGGTAAAAAGCCCCCCAACCCGGTTGATCACGTGGAATGTGAGAGGGCTGAACGGGCCAATAAAGAGGGCACGAGTACTCGCACACCTTAAGAAACTTAAGGCGGTTCCGGGTGCGGCGATGACCAGCTGAGTCGCACGTTTCGGCAGCTCCCTGTGAAACGGACTTTTGGGCTCTTGATAGGAGCCCCAACGGCAATTTTGACGGCTAAAAACACTGTGCGGTAAACCAGAAGGGAATCCCCCCTGGATACGGATGGAAAAAGGAGAGAGTGGCCAGATTGCAGTGGATCCTTTAGAACAGCGGCAAGGAAGGCAAGCAAACACCAAGATGGCGTCGGAAGGTGGCAGTTTAACATGGGGCCCTGAACAACAAGAGTTCTTGAAATGCTGTGTGGAAGAGATCAAAAAGGAAATGAAGAAAGAGCTGTTGGCCCCGATACAAAGGCGATCGAAGGGCTAAAGGAGGAACAAAAGACCCAGGAGCGGGAGCTTCGGGTCGTGAAGGCAAAGGCAGCCGAGAATGAGGACGATATACAGGGCCTGGTGGTGAAGACGGAGACGCAGGAGGCACATCAGAAACGATGTGTGGAAAGGTTGGAGGCACTGGAAAACAACGCAAGGAGGAACAACCTGAGGATTCTTGGTCTTCCTGAAGGTGTGGAGGGAGCGGACGTCGGGGCATATGTGAGCACGATGCTGCACTCGTTAATGGGAGCGGAGGCCCCGGCGGGTCCGTTGGAGGTGGAGGGAGCATACCGAGTGATGGCGCGAGGACCGAGAGCAGGAGAAATTCCCAGAGCCATAGTGGTGAGATTCCTCCGTTTTAAGGATAGAGAAATGGTCCTTCGATGGGCGAAGAAAACTCGGAGCAGTAAATGGGAGAACGCGGTGATCCGCGTTTATCAAGACTGGAGTGCGGAGGTGGCGAGAAGGAGGGCGAGCTTTAATCGGGCCAAGGCGGTGCTTCATAAAAAGAAGATAAAATTTGGAATGCTGCAACCGGCAAGACTGTGGGTCACATATCGAGGGAGGCACCACTACTTTGAGACGGCGGATGAAGCGTGGACTTTTATTGTGGAAGAAAAACTGGAATGAGCGGGTTATTAAAAAGAACGTTCGAACAAAGTGGTGGGGCGAATGTGGGGGGCAAAGAGGGGTTTTATGTACTAATCCTGCGATGTGGTAACTTTTCTCTCTCCCACAGGTGGTGATGGGGGGAGGAGGGGAGGTGGAGGAGATGGGGCGTTGGCCATTGGGGGCGGGGCCAAGGGAGAAGCGCGGGCTTGGTTCCCGCGCTATGATAATCATGGCGGGAATAGAGAAGCAGGAAGGAGGGGGCGTTGCACGGTGCGAGCCGAGGTCATGGGGGGAAGCCGAGGTCAGCCAGAGTTTGCTGACTTCTGGGAGCAACATGGGGGGAGTAATTACGCTAGCGGGGGATCTAGCGGGGGGGGGTGGGAGGGGGGAATTACTGGGTTGCTGCTACTGGGGAGAGGGGGGAGCTGGTATGGGAGAGGATGGGCGGGGGGGCACCGCCTGGGGGAGATACAGCTGCGTGGGAACCGGGTGAGGAGCTGGAAAAAGGTGATGGCTAATCGACAAGGGGGGGGGTAGGAAGCCCCCCAACTCGGCTGATCACGTGGAACGTGAGAGGGCTGAACGGGCCGATAAAGAGGGCACGGGAACTCGCACACCTTAAGAAACTTAAGGCAGATGTGGTTATGTTACAGGAAACGCACCTGAAATTGATAGACCAGGTTAGGCTACGCAAAGGATGGGTGGGGCAGGTGTTCCATTCGGGGCTAGATGCGAAAAACAGGGGGGTGGCTATATTAGTGGGGAAGCGGGTAATGTTCGAGGCAAAGACTATAGTGGCGGATAACGGGGGCAGATACGTGATGGTGAGTGGCAAACTACAGGGGGAGACGGTGGTTTTGGTAAACGTATATGCCCCGAACTGGGATGATGCCAATTTTATGAGGCGGATGCTAGGACGCATTCCGGACCTAGAGATGGGAAAGCTGATAATGGGGGGAGATTTTAATACGGTGTTGGAACCAGGGCTGGATAGGTCGAAGTCCAGGACTGGAAGGAGGCCGGCAGCAGCCAAGGTACTTAAAGATTTTATGGAGCAGATGGGAGGTGTAGACCCGTGGAGATTTAGCAGACCTAGGAGTAAGGAGTTCTCGTTTTTCTCCTATGTCCATAAAGTCTACTCGCGAATAGACTTTTTTGTGCTGGGTAGGGCATTGATCCTGAAGGTGAGGGGAACGGAGTATACGGCTATAGCCATATCGGATCACGCTCCACACTGGGTGGACTTGGAGATAGGGGAGGAAACAGGAGGGCGCCCACCCTGGAGAATGGACATGGGACTAATGGCAGATGAGGGGGTGTGTCTAAGGGTGAGGGGGTGCATTGAAAAGTACTTGGAACTCAATGATAATGGGGAGGTCCAGGTGGGAGTGGTCTGGGAGGCGTTGAAGGCGGTGGTTAGAGGGGAGCTGATATCAATAAGGGCACATAAAGGGAAGCAGGAGAGTAAGGAACGGGAGCGGTTGCTGCAAGAACTTTTGAGGGTGGACAGACAATATGCGGAAGCACCGGAGGAGGGACTGTACAGGGAAAGGCAAAGGCTACATGTAGAATTTGACTTGCTGACTACAGGCACTGCAGAGGCACAATGGAGGAAGGCACAGGGTGTACAGTACGAATATGGGGAGAAGGCGAGCAAGTTGCGGGCACACCAATTGAGGAAAAGGGGAGCAGCGAGGGAAATAGGGGGAGTGAGGGATGAGGAAGGAGAGATGGAGCGGGGAGCGGAGAGAGTGAATGGAGTGTTCAAGACATTTTATAAAAAATTATATGAAGCTCAACCCCCGGATGGGAGGGAGAGAATGATGGGCTTCTTGGATCGGCTGGAATTTCCCAAGGTGGAAGAGCAGGAAAGGGTGGGACTGGGAGCACAGATCGAGGTAGAAGAAGTGGTGAAAGGAATTAGGAGCATGCAGGCGGGAAAGGCCCCGGGACCGGATGGATTCCCAGTTGAATTCTATAGAAAATATGTGGACTTGCTCGCCCCGGTACTGACGAGGACCTTTAATGAGGCAAAGGAAAGGGGACAACTGCCCCCGACTATGTCTGAAGCAACGATATCGCTTCTCTTAAAGAAGGAAAAGGACCCGCTACAATGCGGGTCCTATAGACCTATTTCCCTCCTAAATGTAGATGCCAAGGTCCTGGCCAAGGTAATGGCAATGAGAATAGAGGAATGTGTCCCGGGGGTGGTCCACGAGGACCAAACTGGGTTTGTGAAGGGGAGACAGCTGAACACGAATATACGGAGGTTGTTAGGGGTAATGATGATTGCCCCGCCAGAGGGAGAAACGGAGATAGTAGTGGCGATGGATGCCGAGAAAGCATTTGATAGAGTGGAGTGGGATTATTTGTGGGAGGTGTTGAGGAGATTTGGTTTTGGAGAGGGGTATGTTAGATGGGTGCAGCTGTTGTATAGGGCCCCAGTGGCGAGCGTGGTCACGAATGGACGGGGATCTGCATATTTTCGGCTCCATAGAGGGACAAGGCAGGGATGCCCTCTGTCCCCATTATTGTTTGCACTGGCGATTGAGCCCCTGGCGATAGCGTTGAGGGGTTCCAAGAAGTGGAGGGGAGTACTTAGGGGAGGAGAAGAACACCGGGTATCTTTGTATGTGGACGATTTGCTACTATACGTGGCGGACCCGGCGGAGGGGATGCCAGAAATAATGTGGATACTTGGGGAGTTTGGGGATTTTTCAGGGTATAAATTGAACATGGGGAAAAGTGAGTTGTTTGTGGTGCATCCAGGGGAGCAGAGTAGAGAAATAGAGGACCTACTGTTGAGGAAGGTAACAAGGGACTTTCGTTACCTGGGGATCCAGATAGCTAAGAATTGGGGCACATTGCATAGGTTAAATTTAACGCGGTTGGTGGAACAGATGGAGGAGGATTTCAAGAGATGGGATATGGTATCTCTGTCAATGGCAGGGAGGGTGCAGGCGGTTAAGATGGTGGTCCTCCCGAGATTCCTCTTTGTGTTTCAGTGCCTCCCGGTGGTGATCACGAAGGCTTTTTTTAAAAGGATTGAAAAGAGCATCATGGGTTTCGTGTGGGCCGGGAAGACCCCGAGAGTGAGGAAGGGATTCTTACAGCGTAGCAGGGATAGGGGGGGGCTGGCACTACCGAGCCTAAGTGAGTATTATTGGGCCGCTAATATTTCAATGGTGAGTAAGTGGATGGGAGAGGAGGAGGGAGCGGCGTGGAAGAGATTAGAGAGGGCGTCCTGTAGGGGGACTGGCCTACAGGCTATGGTGACAGCCCCATTGCCGTTCTCACCGAGGAACTACACCACAAGCCCGGTGGTGGTGGCTACACTGAAGATTTGGGGACAGTGGAGACGGCATAGGGGAAAGACTGGAGCCTTGGGGGGGTCCCCGATAAGAAACAATCATAGGTTTGCCCCGGGGGGAATGGATGGGGGATATGGAATGTGGCAAAGAGCAGGAATAACGCAACTGAAAGATCTGTTTGTGGATGGGAAGTTCGCGAGTCTGGGAGCGCTGACCGAGAAATATGGGTTGCCCCAAGGGAATGCATTCAGGTATATGCAACTGAGGGCTTTTGCGAGGCAACAGGTGAGGGAATTCCCGCAGCTCCCGACACAAGAGGTGCAGGACAGAGTGATCTCAAAGACATGGGTGGGGGATGGTAAGGTGTCAGATATATATAGGGAAATGAGGGACGAAGGGGAGACTATGGTAGATGAACTAAAAGGGAAATGGGAAGAAGAGCTGGGGGAGGAGATCGAGGAGGGGCTGTGGGCAGATGCCCTAAGCAGGGTAAACTCGTCGTCCTCGTGTGCCAGGCTAAGCCTGATTCAGTTTAAGGTATTACACAGGGCGCATATGACTGGAGCACGGCTCAGTAAAGTTTTTGGGGTGGAGGATAGGTGTGCGAGGTGCTCGAGAAGCCCAGCGAATCATACCCATATGTTATGGTCATGCCCGGCACTACAGGGGTTTTGGATGGGGGTGACAAAGGTGCTTTCAAAAGTAGTAGGAGTCCGGGTCGAACCAAGCTGGGGGTTGGCTATATTTGGGGTTGCACAAGAGCCGGGAGTGCAGGAGGCGAGAGAGGCCGATGTTTTGGCCTTTGTGTCCCTCGTAGCCCGGCGCAGGATATTGCTAATGTGGAAAGAAGCCAAGCCCCCGGGGGTGGAGACCTGGATAAATGACATGGCGGGGTTTATAAAGCTAGAGCGGATTAAGTTCGTCCTAAGGGGGTCGGCTCAAGGGTTCACCAGGCGGTGGCAACCGTTCGTCGAATACCTCGCAGAAAGATAGACGGAATGGGAAAAAGAAGGCAGCAGCAGCAGCCCAGGATCGGGGGGGGGGGGGGGGGGGGGGGGGGGGGGGGGGGAGGGACCAGAAGGACTCTCAGGGTTGTTAATATATACTGTATAATATGTATAGGTCGTTGCTACAGATAATTATATATTGGACTGTTAAATTATATTTTTGGAGAGTGTTACTTGTGACAAGGCAGTTGCCAATTAGGGCTAGTTTTCATTTTTGTTATTTATTTTTTATTCATTTTTGTTTATAAAATAGGTCATTGTTATTTGTGTTGTTATAATATTGTGTAAAGGATGCACAATGTACTGTGTTGGTTGACCAAAAATTTTCAATAAAATATTTAATAATAAAAAAAAAAGAAACTTAAGGCAGACGTGGTTATGTTACAAGAGACGCACTTGAAACTTATAGACCAGGTTAGACTACGCAAAGGATGGGTGAGGCAGGTGTTTCATTCGGGGCTAGATGCGAAAAACAGGGGGATGGGTATACTAGTGGGGAAGCGGGTTATGTTTGAGGCAAAGACCATAGTGGCGGATAGCGGGGGCAGATACGTGATGGTGAGTGGCAGATTACAGGGGAAGGCGGTGGTCTTGGTAAACGTATATGCCCCGAATTGGGATGATGCCAATTTTATGAGGCGCATGCTAGGACGCATCACGGACCTAGAGGTGGGAAAGTTGGTAATGGGGGGAGATTTTAATACGGTGCTGGAGCCAGGGCTGGACAGGTCGAGATCCAGGACTGGAAGGAGGCCGGCTGCAGCCAAGGTGCTGAAAGATTTTATGGAGCAGATGGGAGGAGTAGACCCGTGGAGATTTAGTAGACCTAGGAGTAAGGAGTTTTTGTTTTTCTCCTATGTCCACAAAGTTTATTCGCGAATAGACTTTTTTGTTTTGGGAAGGGCGTTGATCCCGAAGGTGAGGGGGACGGAGTATACGGCTATAGCCATTTCGGATCACGCTCCACATTGGGTAGACTTGGAGATAGGGGAGGAAACAGAAGGGCGTCCACCCTGGAGAATGGACATGGGACTAATGGCAGATGAAGGGGTGTGTCTAAGGGTGAGGGGGTGCATTGAAAAATACTTGGAACTCAATGATAACGGGGAGGTCCAGGTGGGAGTGGTCTGGGAGGCGCTGAAGGCAGTGGTTAGAGGGGAGCTGATATAAATAAGGGCACATAAAGGAAAGCAGGAGAGTAGGGAACGGGAGCGGTTGCTGCAGGAACTTCTGAGGGTGGACAGGCAATATGCGGAGGCACCGGAGGAGGGACTGTACAGGGAAAGGCAAAGGTTACACGTAGAATTTGACTTGCTGACAACGGGTACTGCAGAAGCACAGTGGAGGAAGGCACAGGGTGTACAGTATGAGTATGGGGAGAAGGCGAGCAGGTTGCTGGCCCATCAATTGAGGAAAAGGGGAGCAGCGAGGGAAATAGGGGGAGTGAGGGATGAGGAAGGAGAGATAGAGCGGGGAGCGGAGAGAGTGAATGGAGTGTTCAAGGCATTCTATAAAAGATTATACGAAGCTCAGCCCCCGGATGGGAAGGAGAGAATGATGTGCTTCCTGAACCGGCTGGAATTTCCTAAGGTGGAGGAGCAGGAGAGGGTGGGACTGGGAGCACAGATCGAGATAGAGGAAGTAGTGAAAGGAATTAGGAGTATGCAGGCGGGGAAGGCTCTGGGACCGGATGGATTTCCAGTCGAATTTTATAGGAAATATGTGGACTTGCTTGCCCCGATATTGATGAGAACCTTTAATGAGGCGAAGGAAAGGGGACAGCTGCCCCCGACTATGTCAGAGGCAACGATATCGCTTCTCCTAAAGAAGGAAAAAGACCTGCTGCAATGCGGGTCCTATAGACCTATTTCCCACCTAAATGTAGACGCTAGGATTCTGGCCAAGGTAATGGCAATGAGGATAGAGGATTGTGTCCCGGGGGTAGTCCATGAGGACCAAACTGGGTTTGTGAAGGGGAGACAGCTGAATACGAATATAGGGAGGCTGCTAGGGGTAATGATGATGCCCCCACCAGAGGGGGAAGCGGAGATCGTGGTGGCGATGGATGCCGAGAAAGCATTTGATAGAGTGGAGTGGGATTATTTGTGGGAGGTGTTGAGGAGATTTGGCTTTGGAGATGAGTATATTAGATGGGTACAGCTGCTGTATAGGGCCCCGATGGCGAGCGTGGTCACGAATGGACGGGGGTCTGCGTATTTTCGGCTCCATAGGGGGACGAGGCAGGGATGTCCTCTGTCCCCATTATTGTTTGCACTGGCGATTGAGCCCCTGGCAATAGCATTGAGGGGTTCCAGGAAGTGGAGGGGAGTACTCAGGGGAGGAGAGGAACACCGGGTATCTCTTTACGCGGACGATTTATTGGTGTATGTGGCGGACCGGGCGGAGGGGATGCCAGAGATAATGAGGATACTTGGGGAGTTTGGAGAATTTTCAGGATATAAGCTGAACATGGGGAAAAGTGAGCTGTTTGTGGTGCATCCAGGGGAGCAGAGCAGAGAAATAGAGGACTTACCGCTGAGGAAGGTAACAAGGGACTTTCGCTACTTGGGGATCCAGATAGCCAAGAATTGGGGTACATTGCATAGGTTAAACTTAACGCGGTTGGTGGAACAGATGGAGGAGGACTTCAAGAGATGGGACATGGTATCCCTGTCACTGGCAGGGAGGGTACAAGCGGTTAAAATGGTGGTCCTCCCAAGATTCCTCTTTGTGTTTCAGTGCCTCCCGGTGGTGATCACGAAGGCTTTTTTCAAAAGGATTGAGAAGAGTATCATGAGTTTTGTGTGGGCTGGGAAGACCCCGAGAGTGAGGAAGGGATTTTTGCAGCGTAGTAGGGATAGGGGGGAGCTGGCGCTACCGAACCTGAGTGAGTACTATTGGGCCGCCAACATCTCAATGGTATGTAAGTGGATGGGAGAAGAGGAGGGAGCGGCGTGGAAGAGATTGGAGAAGGCGACCTGTAGGGGGACCTGCCTACAAGCCATGGTGACGGCGCCGTTTCCGTTCTCACCGAAGAAATACACCACAAGCCCGGTGGTGGTGGCTACTCTGAAAATTTGGGGGCAATGGAGACGGCATAGGGGAAAGACGGGAGCCTCGGTGTGGTCCCCGATAAGAAATAATCATAGGTTTGCTCCGGGGAGAATGGATGGGGGATTTGGAACATGGCAAAGAGCAGGAGTAACACAATTGAGAGATCTGTTTGTAGATGGGACCTTTGCAAGTCTGGGAGCGCTGACCGAAAAATATGGGTTGCCCCAAGGGAATGCATTCCGGTATATGCAACTGAGGGCTTTTACGTGGCAACAGGTGAGGGAATTCCCGCAGCTCCCGACGCAGGAGGTGCAGGACAGAGTGATCTCAAAGACATGGGTGGGGGACGGCAAGGTGTCAGACATATATAGGGAGATGAGAGACGAGGGAGAGATTATGGTAGACGAGCTGAAAGGGAAATGGGAAGAAGAGCTGGGGGAGGAGATTGAGGAGGGGCTGTGGGCTGATGCCCTAAGTAGGGTAAACTCATCGTCCTTGTGTGCCAGGCTAGGCCTGATACAATTTAAGGTGTTACACAGGGCGCATATGACTGGAACACGGCTTAGCAAATTTTTTGGAGTAGAGGATAGGTGTGCGAGATGCTCGAGAAGCCCAGCAAATTACACCCACATGTTCTGGTCATGTCCGGCACTACAGGGGTTTTGGGTGGGGGTGACAAAGGTGCTTTCGAAGGTAGTGGGGGTCCAGGTCGAACCAAGCTGGGGGTTGGCTATATTTGGGGTTGCAGAAGAGCCGGGAGTGCAGGAGGCGAGAGAGGCCGATGTTTTGGCCTTTGCGTCCCTAGTAGCCCGGTATGTATGTTCCACATAACATACTGTTGATGTGGAAGGAAGCCAAGCCCACGGGTGTGGAGACCTGGATACATGACATGGCAGGGTTTATAAAGCTGGAACGGATTAAGTTCGTCCTAAGGGGATCGGCTCAAGGGTTCACCAGGCGGTGGCAACCGTTCGTCGAATACCTCACAGAAAGATAGAGGGAATGGAAAAGAAGAAGACAGCAGCAGCAGCCCGGGGGGGGGGGGGGGGGGGGGGGGGGGGGGGGGGGGGGGGAGGAACCAGAGGGATTCTCAGGGATGTTAATATATAAGTATAATATGTATAGGTTGTTGTTATAGATAATTGTATATTGGACTGTTAAAACATATTTTTGGAGAATATTTATCTGGGACAAGGCAGTTGCCATTTAGTTTTGTTTTTGTTTTTGTTTATATATTATTTATTTATTGTTTATAAAACTGGACATTGTTATTTATATTGTTATATTACTGTGTAAAGGATACATAATGTACTGTGATGGTTGGCCAAAAATTTTCAATAAAATATTTTTAAAAAAAAAAACATTGATCCTGTTAACATTGATGGAGTTATTTAAAGTCACTTATTTCAGAGAAATGTTTCACAAATGTTGCTCATGCATTTTTGTATTTTACAACAATTGCAGACATTTTAATCGAGAAATGTTGCCTGAATATCATTTGCATCTTTTCTACGTGAAAGGGTGTCCTATCCTCAATTCAAGGGGTCTTCATAAAGGTGGGCGGCGGAAGCACTCCTGCTCCTCCTAGCTTATAAACAGTGATGTCAAAAAATTTACTGTGCAGAAGGAGGCCATTCGGCCCATCAAGTCTGCACCTGCCCTTGGAAAGAGCACCCCACTTAAGCCCATGCCTCCACTGTATCCCCATAACCCAGTAACCCAACTTAATCTTATTGGAGACTAAGGGCAATTTATCATGGCCAATCCACCTAACCTGCACATCTTTGGGCTGTGGGAGGAAACCGCTGCACCGAAGGAAACCTATGCAGACATGGGGAGACCATGCAGACTCCGCACAGACAGTGGCCCAAGCCGGGACTCAAACCTGGGATCCTGGAGCTGTGAAGCAACAGGTTTAACCACTGTGCTACTGTGCCACCCGTAAAGGTTACTTTTTCCCTGAAACTGTCCTCACCTTCCTTCAGCTGTTGGTTAAGGCCTGGCTCATCCAGCCAGTCAGTGCTAACCTGCAATGCAAAAAATCTTCGGAATGACAACCTTCCCCCCGAGAGTGCGCTGGTTGCCTGTCCCTTGTCTGATCACTGTGAAACCAGAAGTGGGTGACTTGGAGACGTGTTGGGCTTGGGTTGATGATTTTTAAAAAAGTAACACCTGACCTGACTCTAACTTTCACGTTTTGGGTGTTAAAATTCAGCTTTGCTCTCAATTTTATTTGAGATAAAACATACAAAAACAGATTGTTGCATTTGTGGATTTGTACTACATAACCCTTTATATGTGGGAGGAAATTGAGGTCGGAAATAAGTAGGTATAACAAAATTATCATTCATGGGGATTTTAATTACCCGTTCATTGATTGGGACTGGGAGAGAGTAAATTAAGAAATTTGGATAGGATTCCTAAAATATGTGCAAGACTTCTTCCTGGGGCACTATGTTTATATGTCTATAAGTGGAGAGGTCTTAATTGCTCCAGTTATGAATACTGAAACATCAGGTAGATGAGTTGAAATGATAAGATTTAAGGCCGAAATTGAAAAAAGGTTAGTTCAAAAACGAGTGGGGGAGACGGGAACAGGGTAGAGTTTTTAAAGATGTGGTGTAAGCAAAGGCGAGATGGGAAGAAAAATTGGAATTGAAGAGCAACAAAGGTTTTTTGCTGAAATGCAGATTGTAAAATTGCAAAATAATACATAATATTAAAAAGGAAACTACTTCAAATTGTATGATGCTGTGGATAAATAGAGTAAATGGCATATACAGATAAAATAAAAATGACAGATCTAAGAGATTAGAAGGAAAAAGTTAAGAGGGATCATGTAAAAAGGAGAGAAACTCAAAAAATATATTATACAAATACATAATTTAATAAGATAATTACAAAATGTGAGGTGACACCCCTGAGAGGAAGGAAAACTCCGTTTGTAGAGGGAAAATGGAAATTGGCAGCGTTATAAGTATTCTGTATTGGAATTTATAATAGAGAAGAATATTGAAATGTTACAGTGAGTCAAACGATATTGTTCCTAGGAATGAATGGAAAGTGTTAAACTAAATGAAACCAAAGGAGTACCTATTTGGTATAGATTCCAAGGGAGAAATTAGGGACAAAATAGCAGAGGTCGAAATATTATATTTCGGGTTTTAGTGAGAGTGGATGTGTGCTGGACAACTGGAGAATAACCATGTCGTATCAATTTGTTGTTAAATGGAGGTAATTATGGGCTAATTAGTTTAATATCTATGGTAGGGAACATTTTGGAACCATTAATTAAAGATGAAATTACTAAATATCTAAAAGAGGACTTAATGATTAGAACAAGTCAACAGGAAAGATTGCACTCAATAAACCTGATCTGGCATATGGAGGAAATTTACTTCATATGGTGGATGTAGACTTTGAAGTAGTTTCTGACAAGGGGCTATGCAGGTTACTAGAAAATATTAAAAGGATTGGACAAGGATTAAAACCTGGTTGGAAGGATGGAAACTGTTGTGATCGAAGGTAAGGACTTCACACGTTGCCATACAGACAGGATACAACTAGGTTTATTCTACCATTCAATACAATACACTCTCGCTCTCCACTCCCCTGACCTGCTCCCAGGCCAGCAGTCTTACCTATGGGGGATCATCCAATTGGCAGGACGTTCCGCACCCTAATCACCTAGGGAGCTCAAACTCCAAGGTTTAGGAGGGGAATCTAATATAATGCAGTTGCTGGCCTGTAAAATATCCCAAGTCAGGAAAACGCACATTCATGTCTTCCAGCGATGGATCCCTCAGTCACTTGGGCAGAGGTCAGGGGTCCAGAGGCTGTGCAGCGGGCCCGGTAGGCATGTAGCGCACCGGATAACGTTGTGTTCACGAAGAGCAACAAAGTTGGGGCTGTTCGACTGGTGAGGCATTCGGTGCTATCAGCGTGGTGGCACAGTGCCCGTGTCTGATCCAGCGTCGCTGTCATCGCTAGACGGATTTGCAGGCGCGGCGGTAATCTCGGCTTCCTAACTTCCAATGGCTGGTGGGTACAGTGAGAGGGGATCCGACCTCAGCGGGTTTTGGGGATACCCCTAGGTGGCACGGGGCATAATACCCGGATCAAGAGTGGGGTCTCTGGGTGTTGTCCCGGCAGCTCGTGCTCCCGCTGACGAATGTGGTCCAGGAGGCGGTGTGCTTCATTTCCCTGGGCCTGGAACGTGCAGGACGCTGGCCTTGTTGCACGGAAGACTACACCAGGGATCCATGCATGTCCCGTCCCAAAATTTAGGATGTAGGCCATGTCACCTGTTTCAAAGATACGGGTCTTTGGGCCACGACAGGAGTTACTTCTGGCGCTGATGGGCCCGCTCCCCGACGTCGGGGAGGACCAGACTGAGCCCTGGGCCATCGCCCCATGAGCAATTCCACTGGCATGATCCCAGTCATCGTGTGCGGCGTTGTGCGCTAACGAAAACGTAAATGCGCCTACCATGTCTCCCAGGATCCTGCAGGCATCTTTTTAATTGTCCGCTTAAAGGTTTGGACTGCCCGTTAGGCCAACCCGTTTGATACTGGGTAGTACGGGGCAATACGTACTTGCTGGTTGTTGTTTGCAGCCATGAATGACGCAAACCCCTGGCTGGTGAATGCCGTTCCATTGTCAGATACCGAACTTTGGGCAACCTGTGAATCAAGATGCCCGTAGTCTGTCCATGGCGGCTTGTGTGGTTGCAGTGGAAACCCGGTATACACCAGCCACATAGAATGGGCGGCCACAAGTATGAGGATCATGGCCCCCTGGACAGCCGGCAAAGTCTGTGTGAACCCGTGACCACAACTTCCCGGCCATTCCCAAGGATGCATCGGGGCTGCCGCCATGGCTTTTTGATGTTCCTGGCATGGAGTGCAGTTGTGGGCCAACTTCTCGATCTCGGAGTCTAATCTGTGCCATCAAATGTAACTGCGTGCCAGCATTTTCATTTTAGCCCCCCTCGGATGTCCATTGTGATAGTCAACCAATAAAGATGCGCAACCCTGCTCGGGTATGACCACCACAAGAGGAAGCCGGCCTCGACGCTCATCTCTGGCAGCTTCGAGGTATAGGCCTTTGGAAAAAAGCAACCAAATTTTGTTAGCAACCTTCTGGCCCACGGGCATCTGGCATACACGCTGCCAATCCAATCACAGATGTCGCAGCCAATCATGCCCCAATAGGCTTGGCCCATCACAGTGCACTCCCATCAATTGTGGACATGTGAACTGACCCACGGGCACGTGCCAGTGTCCTCAATCGCCAATGGTTCCTCATTATAGGTGGCTAATCAGGCTCCCGTGTCCTTGAGTTCAAGTAACTGTAGGCCGGTCCAGCTTGCCGTGAACGTGCGGTGGATGATGACAGAGGCCGCCGTCCCTGTGTCGAGCTTCAGCTCGGTGGGGTGTCCATTAAGTTGCAGAGTCACCCGGATGGGAATCAGTCCTGGGGCCTGTGATACAGTGTAGCGGTAGGGGTGGTTCCTCAGCCTCCAGTGCGTGCGACGTCTCGGGAAGGGATGACGACTGGCCTGTTGCCTGGCAACGGCTCCTTCACGTGATCTCCAGGAGCCCCATTCCTAGCCACGACGTCCCGCTCAATGTGGGCGGCTGCAAACTGAGAGTTTTGGATTGGGGTAGTCCCTCCAGTCGTTTCGATGCAAGTCATGCCGGCGATTTCACGACCTGCGATGGCTCCCACCCTGCGATGAACCCGGTTGCTCATTTCCGGTAGCTGCCTGCTGGCAATCCCGCCGACATCCGATGTTGAGGACCGTCTATGCCCTGGAGTTCCTGAAACCCATGTTCAGTGCCCGCCCAGGAAAGAATCACGTATGCGGCCTGCTGGAGGGTTGGGGCGACTCCATCAGCAGCTTTTGCTACGTCTCCCAGACCGGCAATCAACAAATTAAACGGTCTCTTAGGAAGGCTCCGAGCCTGCAGAGGGCGGCAAGACCCTGTAAGTGCACCAAGTACTCCCCGTTTGACTCAACTGGGGCCTGTGAAGCCGTATGAAAGTAGACCATGATATGGGGTTGCAAATTCAGGTGATGGCCGACCAGATCAACCAACACATCGAATGCTATATTGTCATGTGTATTCGGGTAAGTGAGGTTCTTAATCAAGGCGTATAGTAGGGCCGCCGACGGCGGTCAGCAAAGTCACAGTCTGCTGCTCACTGGTTCGCGATGGCATTGGTTCAAAAAACAGTTGCACCCTTTTCCACATACTGGGCCCAATAGTCAGTATCAATATCAATGGTTTCAAGCTTACTGATGAGCGCCATGGTTTGTCTGCAGTGGAGCCTCTCCTAGCCCCGTGGAGTTAGGCCGGAGGCGCAGAGTCCTTTGGTTGCAGCAGCTCCACTTGATCCTCGTCGCTAGTGTTGTGACTGAAGGTAAGGACTGCATAAGTAGCCAGACAGATGGGATACAACTAGGTGTATTTTACTATTCAATACAATACTCGCTCACTCTCCCTCATGGTCCTCTTCCCTGACCTGCTCCCAGGTTGGACTTAATATCCTGTGTAGGAGCCTCTAATTGGGAAGAAGCTCCGCTCCCTGGACCTGGGTAGCTCATACTCCAAGGTGCAGGAGGGGAATCAAATATGATGCAAATGCGAGAAACTGTGGGGGTCATAACAGAAACATAGAAAATAGGAGCAGGAGTAGGCCATTTGGCCTTTCGAGCTTGCTCTGCCATTCATTCTGATCATGGCTGATCATCCAACTCAGTAATCAGTTCCCGCTTTCCCCCCCAATATCCTTTGATCCATTTAGTCCCAAGAGCTATATCTAATTCCTTCTTGAATACATGAAATGTTTTGGCCTCAACTGCTTTCTGTGGTAGAGAATTTATGTTGCCATACAACCTCAATGGACGCATTAGGGGATCCTGTGCAGTTAGAAACCCATAAGACCTGGTGGATTTTTAGTCAGCATCTCTAACTTTCAGTGGCAAAGTTAATCTGCCTTTCTTTGCAGTGCGGTTTAGGACTGAGGAGAGAGAAAAGGAAATGTTTGGTCAAATGAGAGGGGCAATTCAGGGGAACTGCGGGCACAGAGCTTTACAAGGGGATGCTCAGCTCTGCTGTACAGAGGAGCCAGAGCCTCAAAGGGGAGACCTCAAGTCCATTCTCGGCAACCAGTCGGTAAAGGGTGTGAGTCGTAGTGATGGGAACCATCCACCCAGTGCTACTGCACCTACAAGTGTTGGAGGGAGTGCACAGAGGAAGACGGCACCATACTGCAGAGCCACCATTGACAGCATGGCAGCCGCAGTCGGTGGTACAAACCGCAGATGGACAGGAATCATTGCAAGGCCAGGCGGAGCGCAGTAGGAGTAGGCAGAAGAATGGTAACGATGCAGCCCAGAGTCTTCACAACCCAAATTCAGTATATGCAGATGTCCTGGGAACTTTGCGACTCTGTGGAGTCAGTCACCAACCTGTGCGCCATGAAACAGAATAATACATGTCCAATAGAGTCGAGTGGCCACCCTCTGCTAATGGCACTCAGAATTGCCACTGCGCTCAACTTCAATGCCTCCGGTTCCATTCGAGGATCCACCATTAACATGTGGGGGATTATCCCACACAGCAGAACACCAGTGGATAAGGCAAATGACCAATGCGCTGTTTAATAGGGATGGCAAGTTAACTGAACACTGCAGATCGGGAGAGCCGGGCTGAGAGGTGAGTGGTATATGTGTGCAAGGTGTCAGCGATTGTAGATAGGGATGCTACTCCAACAATGTTCAACTAGTGTGCAACCACAAGAAGTGAATGATGCAACGTTGTGCCCAATATCCAGGCAGCAGCCACTGAGAAAAAAAGAGTCCGATAAGATGCACCATCCACCATCCATGGGCTAATTATGGAAGTTAAGGACAGTCTCAAATTAAAGCAAACATGTACAATACTAAAGATGAGTGGTAGCTCAGAAGACTGGGAACTTTTTTGAAACCTGCAAAGAATGATAAACAAAAAAGGTGGGAGAAATGAGAGAAAGCTAGCTAGAAATATATGAAGGGCGCGATTCTCCGATGCCGCGCCGGTTGGGAGAATCGCCTGCCGCGCCATTTTTCCAGGCGATGCCGGTCCGATGCCCTCCCGCGATTCACCCAAGCGGCGAGATCGGCCTCGTCGAGTTCTGCGCGGCGCAGGCCGGAGAATCGCCCGAGACACCCAAAATGGCGATTCCCCACTACCCCCACTATTCTCCGGCACGAAGGGGCCGATGTCCCGATGGCGTGACCCCAGTTCACGCCGTCGCCGTTCGCACCTGGTAAATAAAGTCGTCAGCCTGTCGTGCTGGCTGACGCTGAGCAGTGAGGAGGCGAGCGGACTGTTCCGCAGCTCCTATAGACCTGGTCGGCTTCCCCGAGAACGCTGTGGCCAACGGGGGGGGTGGGAGGGGGGTGAGGGAGGGGGGTGAGGGAAGGAGTGGAGGTGGGAGGGGGTGGAGGTGGGGGGAGTGAGGGAGGAGCGGATGTGGGAGTGGGGGTGAGGGAGAGTGTGGAGGGTGTCGTCCATCCACGGATGCCACATGTCAGCCGCCCTGATATGGCAGGACGGTGACGAGGACACGGCCGCAGGTTGTCGTGTGGCTGATTGGCACAGGCGACTGGCACACTGGTGAGGAGGACGGTGTGAACTGACCGTTGGCCGCAGACAGTGACCAGGTGTTAGGCTGGCTGCGTATCTGCAGTCGTCCAGGCCACCGGGACACACAGGGATCCCATGCAGCCCGGCTGGCGAGGTGTGGAAGAACCTCAGTGTAACATGTCGTCTCTCTGCCCCCCACCACCCTCCTGCAGGTCACCATGCATGCCAACCAGAGATGTTCACTGCCGTGGTTGGAGCCGCAGCACTGCAGGTGGCCATCCAGGCGCCGAGCGGGGACCTATCCGGGATCTCACAGGCATCGGTCCACAGGTGCACCAGGGCCATTACCGACGCCTTGTACGCCATCGCGAGGACCGAGCACAGCAGGAAGCACGGGCACGTTGATTCGCCAAGGTGGCCGGGATACCGATGGTCCAGGGTGTCATCGATGGTGTGCACGTCCCCATGCGCCCACCTGCAGACAACAAGGAAGTGTTCATCAACAGGAAGGGCGCATACTCCATGAACATTCAGGTGGTCTGCGACCCCCACATGAAGATCATGCACGTGTGTGCAAGGTACCCCGAGGGTGTGCATGACGCCTACATTCTGGCACAGTTGTTCATCCCCGCAATGTTCGATGGATGCTCCCCCCCCCCCCCCCCCCCCCTCGGCTGAGAGGCTGGTTGCTGGGCGACAGGGGCTATCCGTTGAGGTCATGGCTGATGACGCCAATACGGAGGCCTCAGACCAACGCGGAGAGCCTATACAATGAGGCCCATACAGCAACCAGGGGTGTGGTGGAGCGGTACTTCGGCCTGCTGAAAGTGCAATTCAGATGCCTGGACCACTCCGGAGGGGCCCTGCAGTACCGGCCCGACAGGGTCGGTCGCATCGTTGTGGTCTGCTGTGCGCTGCACAACATTGCCATGCAGAGGGGAGATGCCCTGGTGGAGGAGTCGGAGCGAGGACCCGAAGGCACCGGAGCCAACGCAAACGAAAGGGAGGAGGACGAGGAGGAGGATGGCGTGCATCAGGGTGGGGGGAGGGGCATAGGACACAGACACTGCCCGGGTGCTGGTTACGTCCAGGAGGCTGCACGACGGCACCGTCGAGGACAGCGGGCATGCAACGCGTTGGTGGCTGCACGCTTCACGCACCGAGGGGGAGGGATTCGCTGAACATTGCCACTTGCACCGCCAGTCCTGCACACGGGCACCACACAGCCGCCCCCCCCCCCCCCCCCCCCCCCCCAACGCACGTGTTCACGGCAACAATTCCACATCACCTTACCACTGCGGCACTACAGGATTGCACAACATTGATGATTGTGTAAGCGGGTGTGATCAGTGCCATGTTGAATGATGACAGCCCGCCTTGCGATGAGCTGTGAGCTCAGATTCGCCAGCCAAGGTCTGCCTCATGGCTATAGCTGAACCATGCACTCCGGTGGTCACAGCGTTCGTCACGGGCATTTCATCATATGCCCGAGTGGGGTAGCTGGCGTCGGAGTGCCGAGGACTACGGTGTCCGATTTTGGGAGGCATGGGGGAAAGGGACAGCACATCCGGCACCGACGTTGAACCGCTCGTTAACCCCAGCGCCACTCGGTCACCCTCACGAGCCCCCTGGCACCGGACATAGCACAAAGTCTTACAAGTTAAGTGCAACTGAGTTTAATTGTGACATTCAAATACAGATGCCCTACCCCCTACAACTAAACTGAGCTCTGCACCCGTGCCAACTTATTATGTGCCTAACTTCTTTGCCTTATGGGCCCTACCACTACGTCTACGTGTCTCCCCAGATGGTACAGCAGGAGTGGAGGTGGACTGCTGTGAATCACGCCCTTCGACATGGCTCCCCGTCGGCACGCATTTCCTGTGGTGGCCCGGCTTCGATGGGCCAGGCTGCTCGGCAGGCATGCTGGATGGCATGATGCCACCCTGACCTGCTTGCTTCCCACCAGATGCGCCAGGGACGGAACGGGGGGAGGCCGAGTGTGTTCCGGGACGTCCCTTGCTGGAGGTACCGGTACCGGGACGGGCCCCAGAACCTCCTCCTCCCTCGGGGAGCCCGGTGGCCCCCGGGCCTCACTGTGGGACGGAGGTGTGATCGGAGACGTGCCCCATCGCACCACCGACACCTGGCGCTGCCAGTCCTGGAGGCCTGCAGCGGTATCGACCATGGTCCGAATGCTCGCAGAGACGGAGCCCAGGGAGTGCGACATTCCTGCCAGGGACTGTGCTATCTCAACCTGTGAATGCGCTACGCCATCCATCACGTGCGCCAGGTGGTCTATGCTCTCCGCGACTGACTGCTGGGACTGTTCCATCGCCTGCTGGGACCAGGCCATGGCATGGTGAGACTCGGCCAGGGCCCAGAGCGCGGCAGCAATGTCGTGTTGGCTCTGGCACATGGCTACCTGTGAGAGGGCAGTCCTCTCCTGGGCCATGGAGGACGCGTGCACGTGAAGCACAAAGCCTTGCACAACCTGACCAATGGCTGAAACCGTTTCACCCATTGCCTTCACCGCGGACGCCACCTGTGCGGTGTCGGCCTGGGTGGCTGCGATGAGCGGCACCACTCCCTGCTCCTGAACGCGGATGGACTCCTCCAACTGCGTGTGCAGGTCCTGGAAGATGGCCCTCATCCCGTTATTCAGTCCCTGGGTGTCCACATGCATCGGTTGTCCGGGTGGGTCAAGTACATCCAGGAACCCGGGAACCGTCTGAGTGGCAGCTGTTTGCTGGGCCTGGGCTGCCCTCCGACCGTCCAGCCCCTTGGCTGCTCCAAACTCCACCTGCTGTACCGGATTGGCTGTGTGGTGCGCACCAGACCGTGACCCGGGAGCCGCATCACTTATCTGCCCAACCGAGGTGAGTGTCTCTGCGATGGTGGATGGTGTGGGAGACAGCAGTGCCGCTAGCTCGAGGTCATCGTCCGTTAGGAAGTCTGGTGTGTACTGGTCCCGCTCATATCCCGGCGCAAGGTGCATGCGGCCCATGTCATGTTGCACTCCAGGTGATTCCGTGGACTGTGTGGCCATTCCCTGTGCGCACCATCACTGTCCGTCCTGTGCCTCTAAGTATTGTCTCTGTCCGTCCTCTGTGCGTCCCCGTCCAGTGCCCCATACTGAGAGGATGGCCTTCCTGTCCGACCGACTGCCACCCTCTGGCGTGCGTCCCTGGATGCAGTTGAGGTTGCAGATGGTCGGATGTGTCTTGGCCGAGTCGACCCTGGACGTTCGGCGGCTGGCCCTGGGGAACACAACGATACGGGGTTCGTTAGACACGCTGGGCCGGGTGTATGGTGGTGGTGGGGGCAGTGTGTGAGGGGGGGATGGGATCGAGGGTGCAGTGGCCAGAGTGTGAGGGGGAGGGGATCGAGGGTGCAGTGGCCAGAGTGTGAGGGGGAGGGGATCGAGGGTGCAGTGGCCAGAGTGTGAAGGGGGAGGGGATCGAGGTGCAGTGGCCAGAGTGTGAGGGGGAGGTAATCGAGGGTGCAGTGGCCAGAGTGTGAGGGGGAGGGGATCGAGGTGCAGTGGCCAGAGTGTGAGTGGGGAGGTAATCGAGGGTGCAGTGGCCAGAGTGTGAAGGGGGAGGGGATCGAGGTGCAGTGGCCAGAGTGTGAGGGGGAGGTAATCGAGGGTGCAGTGGCCAGAGTGTGAAGGGGGAGGGGATCGAGGTGCAGTGGCCAGAGTGTGAGTGGGGAGGTAATTGAGGGTACAGTGGCCAGAGTGTGAGGGGGGAGGGGATCGAGGGTGCAGTGGCCAGTGTGTGAGGGGGAGGTAATCGAGGGTGCAGTGGCCAGAGTGTGAGGGGGAGGGGATCGAGGGTGCAGTGGCCAGAGTGTGAGTGGGGAGGTAATTGAGGGTACAGTGGCCAGAGTGTGAGGGGGGAGGGGATCGAGGGTGCAGTGGCCAGTGTGTGAGGGGGAGGGGATCGAGGGTGCAGTGGCCAGAGTGTGAGTGGGGAGGTAATCGAGGGTGCAGTGGCCAGAGTGTGAGGGGGGGCGATGACGGGCTGGGGGGGGGGGGGGGGGCGGTGTGAGGACATGCAGGGTTGTCTCACTTGCTTCTGCGCCTCCGACCTGGCATGTTGCGACCTCCCGGGTGGCGGATCCCCCAGCGAGGTCCAAGGCCCTCTGCTCGTGAGCGTTTAGGGGGTGCAGCACAGGAGAACCCCCTCCGGTTCTCATATGCTCACGATGGTTGTGAGCTGTCTTGTCCTGGGGGGGGGGGGGGCGGTTGGATAAAGCATCAGAATTAGGCGGGTATCATCAGGGCGTGCAGATATAGGCTATATTAATGCTGGGTGGAGAGACTGTTGGAGCCACGCCATGGCATCTCTCCAGGGGGTCCCGGTGCTCATGTGGCTCGAGTACAACGTTGTGCACCCTGAACCCCCCCCTCCCACCCCACTTCCCCCCCCCCCTCAGGGGGGGGGTGGTTGGTTGTGCCCCGGGGCACCTTCATGGCACTTACCCTGGCAGCCCGGTTTAGGTCGTGCAGCTTCTTCCTACGCTCCTCCCCGGACCGGGGGTGGGGGGGGGGGGGTGCCCCACAGCACTCACAGCGGTGCCAACGTCACGCCAACCGCGCCTCACCGTGCTGGACGGCTGGCGATGCCCACGTCTTGGGCAGAGGGTGGCCCTTCGGTTGTCAACCTCATCGAGGAGGGTGTCCAGGTCCGTGTCCCAGAACCTCGGTGCGGCTCGTCGGGGCTCAGCCATCTCTCCTCCTTCTCCTCCTCCAGGGTCCTTCCGTGCACGGATCGCGCCATTTATGGTGCTGCCCCGCATGATTCGGGCGCCGCACGCTTACGTCGCTGCTTTCACGCCACGCCCCCCGAGTTCCTCGCGGCCCCACTTGTAGCCCATTTTCGGGCCCTGAATCGATCGCGATCGGGGCCGTTTCGCACCGTCATGAAACTCGACGGCGTTCACGCCGGTGCGGGCACTTAGTCGCGGGAGCAGAGAATACCGCCGAAAGTTTTTGCTATCCTTAGGTTCTATTTTTTTCTGTTGAAGCCGTTTGCTCTCTTGATTTATGCACGGCATCATTCAATTTCAGTTAGTCGTCTTTTTAATAGTATGTATTGATTCCATAATTTTACAATCTTCTTTCTAATGCAAGAGTTTTTACAAGTTCATAAGCAGCGAAAGTGTGCATAGGTCACTTCCAGGCTGAGACTGGGGAATTAATGGGAAACAGCGTTGAACAGATATTTTGTATCAGTTTTCACTGTAGAAGACACAAGAATCATCCCACGAGTGGTTGCAAATCAAGAGGCAATACGGAGGGAGGAACTTGCAACAATCACACTCGCTGGGGAAAAGGTACTGGTAAAGTTATTAAACCTGAAGGCTGAATGTGTCCTAGGGTTATAAAAGAATTGCTGCAGTGGATACATGGTTGTAATTTTCCAAAGTTCCCTGGATTTTGGAAAGGTGCCAGTGGACTCAAAAACTGCAAATGTAACAAATTATATTTCAGAAAGGAGGGAGACCAAAAAAAAGGAAGCTATAGGGCTGTTAGCCTAACATCTGACCCAGGGAAAATGCTAGAAACCAATAATAAGAAGGATATTTTGAAAACCATAATATAATCAGAATCAACATGGTTTTGTGAAAGGGAAATCATGTTTGAATAATTTGCCATATTTCTTTCGTGGGGGGGCGAAGCTTTGTATTTTTTGTTTATCGGTTATCAGTGATCAGGTAGCCCCCCCCCCCCTCCACAACCCGGAGCCAGCTGCCCTTTGGCTCCAACCTGCCAGAGTGGGTCACACTTCCATTTCTTTGTACACCAAGTGAGGGATTATCTGGTGAGGAATGGCGGCTGTGCAGCTGGCGAGCTGCATGGCAGCTTTCTTGCCTGAGCCAGCACTTGGTAGAAAAATGATCAAATTCCACCCAAAGTCAAACACTTATAATATGATGAGGAAGTTGAATTGTGGCCAAGGGCACGTAAAACGGACTTCAGAGCTGCTATCAGATGTCTGGACTGATTAATTAAAGCTATGGGACAACATTAAACATTTACAGGTTGCTATCATCCTGGGCTACTTCAATAGTGTGAAATGCCATTAGGTGAACTATTTTTAACCCGTCTGAAAACTTTCCAAATTTATAATGTTGATCTTCACTTGACAGCTTGCCAGTTGGCAGAAGGAACAACCTGGCAAACTCTGTTTTAGGGGCAGTTACATCTTCCAAGCACAGCACTGTCATAACTCACCTTAATGAACATGGATGAAATGCTAGAACATGAAGTGTCATTTGGTGATAAACTCTGAAGGAAGGAAATCCATTTATTTTATATTTTAAACTCTTCCCACCGCGAATCCATGTTTCACACCTCCAAGCAGCAGGTTGTGACATTCTTTGATTTTTCAAACTACTCCACTTGAGTGAAATTAAGAAAATGTGTAATTTTCTTAAAGCAAGAAAAGTAGCACATAATCACCGACTGAAAAAATACTTTGAGGTCTTCAAATCTGTCTAGATTTAGGCAAAAACATTGCACTGTAAGCCAGATGAGAATATGCTGAAATTAACATAGCGCTTTTTTAAAAAATACATTTTTACAGGATGTGGGCTTCGCTGGCTAGGCCAGCATTTGTTGCCAATCCCTAATTGTCCTCGAGAAGACGATGTGAGCTGTGTTCTTGAACTGTTGCAGTCCATGTGGTGTAGGTACACCCACAGTGCTATTAGGGAGGAAGTTCCAGGATTTTGACTCGTCCAGCCAAGTGGGGGGTATTCTATCACACTCCTGACTTGTGCCTTGTAGGTGGTGGACAGGCTTTGTGGAGTCAGGAGGCGAGTTACTCGCCGCAGGATTCCTAGCCTCTGACTTGCTCTTGTCGCCACAGTATTAATGTGGCTAGTCCAGTTCAGTTTGTGGTCAATGATAACCCCCAGGATGTTGATAGTGGGGGATTCAGTGATGGCAATACCATGGAGTGTCATGGGGCGATGGTTATATCCTCTCTTTTAGGAGATGGCCATTGCCTGGCACATGTGTGATTCGAATGTTACTTACCACTTGTCAGCCCAAACTTGGATATTGGCCAGGTCTTCCTGAATTTGCACGTGGACTGCTGTGTGAGGAGTCGCGAATGGTGCTGAACATTGTGCAGTCATCAGCAAACATCCCCACTTCTGACCTTATGTTTTAAGGGAGGTCATTGGTGAAGCAGCTGAAGATGGTTGAGCCTAGGACACTACCCTGAGGAACTCCTGCAGTGATGCCTCAGGACTGAGATGACTGATGTCCAACAACCACAGCCATCTTCCTTTGTGCCAGATATGACTCCAACCAGTGGTGAATTTCCCACCCGATTCCCATTGTTTCCAGTTTTGCTATTGCTCCTTGATGCCATACACGATCAAATGCTACCTTGATGTCAAGGGCAGTCACTCTCACCTCACCTCTGGAGTTCAGCTCTTTTGTCCATGTTTGAACCAAGGCTGTAATGAGGTCAGGTGCTGAATGACTGGCAAAACCCAAACTGATCATCTGTGATCAGATTATTGCCGAGTAAGTGTCACTTGATAGGAGCTGTAACAATTTTGAAGCTCCAAATATATTTATAGATTGAAACAAAAAGAATATCACTGTGTAACAATTATTATATTATGTTTCTTTAAACCATAAATCAGCACTATAAATACCCTTTTATAAGACACGTTAGCTCATTCTGGGCTATAAAAATTCCACCATCTTATTTTTGGAAAAACATGATCCATCATTTAGCAGCTCAATATATCATCAGCTCTTAAAAATATCTTCTGACTGCAGCCCAATGTAATAAATATAACATTTTTATAAATCATTCTTGCATTGTTTTAATCTCGTTGATCCTTTAATAAGAATTTAAGGTACAATGCACGTGATGAATGAATTCTTCAGAAAACGAATACAAACGTTGCTATTTATTTAATTTAGAAACATATAAGATATGAAAATGCATTAATTTTAAGCTAACTGGAACTCCAAAAACGCCAATGGTATTGCTTAATGATTTTAAGTGATCCAACAAGCAAGTCCCAAACAGGTGCAATACGGGATTAATACGACAGGATGAAAAATAGACCGAGGATAAAGGATTTTTTTTCAAGCACCTTAACTGCTTGTAATCCACAGGTGGGAACAAAAACAACTAAAGCTCCTTTCAGTGCACACTGTTGTATACATGCTTGTCTTGTCGCGTGACCCATCCATTCTGTTTTATCTACAGTTCTTTTACTGGAGGTGAGTGGCACAGAAACATTTTGTAACTAATCAGCAAAATCATACTGCGCTCTCCTTAGCTTTAGTCTGGAAAGTAAGGGCACTATCTGTCTTCAATTTTATTTTAAATATATACAAATCATGTAAAATTCTTGTCCAAGTATTCTCTAGTGCAGTTACAATTGTCCATTTCCATCTGTATGTAAATTTAAATGGTCAGAATACTAAAGCTGTAATTTGCTCTTTCTTTGTAACTTCCTTAATAAGGCCCTTTTCTCTCCACCTTTAAAAAGCTTCTCAGGAGCCATCTTTGACTAAGCTTCCCACTCAACGTCTCCATTGATGACTGGAAACAACTACCACTATTTGTGAAGCACCTTCGGGCTTGTTTTACATTAAAAGCATTTTATAAATGCACTATATTGCGTTAATGATACAAAACTGCAGGTCATTGCTAGGCTTCTATTTTCTTTTAAAACTTGCTGAGGCTAAACCATTTTGGAATCTTCTATTACAGAATTCATGTTGCACATCTTGTACTGCAGATGCACTTCCTGTACCTCAGATTAAACTCAACTCCAGAGGAATGATCTTCTGCAAAGTGATACGGCTGATACGGACTATTTTCTAAACGGTGACAAAATTCATAATGCCGAAGTGCAAAGGGACTTGGGAGTCCTAGCCCAGGATTCTCTAAAGGTAAACTTGCAGGTTGAGTCCGTAATTAAGAAAGCAAATGCAATGTTGTCATTTATCTCAAGAGGCTTGGAATATAAAAGCAGGATTGTACTTCTGAAGCTTTATAAAGCATTAGTTAGGCTCCATTTAGAATACTGGGAGCAATTTTGGGCCCCACACCTCAGGAAGGACATACTGGTACTGGAGCGGGTCCAGCGGAGATTCACACGGATGATCCCAGGAATGGTAGGCCTAACATACGATGAATGTCTGAGGATCCTGGGATTATATTCATTGGAGTTTAGGAGGTTGAGGAGAGATCTAATAGAAACTTACAAGATAATGAATGGCTTAGATATGGTGGACGTAGGGAAGTTGTTTCCATTAGCAGGGGAGACTAGGACCCAGGGCACAGCCTTAGAATAAAAGGGAGTCATTTTAGAACAGAGATGAGGAGAAATTTCTTCAGCCAGAGAGTGGTGGGTCTGTGGAATTCATTGCCACAGAGGGCGGTGGAGGCCGGGACATTGAGTGTCTTTAAGACAGAAGTTGATAAATTCTTGATTTCTCAACGAATTAAGGGCTATGGAGAGAGAGCGGGTAAATGGAGTTGAAATCAGCCATGATTGAATGGTGGAGTGGACTCGATGGGCCGAATGGCCTTACTTCCGCTCCTATGTCTTATGGTCTTATGATAATTACATTAAAAAGTAGCACACAGTACAAATACACAGTTTCAAGCAATGCAATAGTTTTATTTTGTCTATTGCACTGTCTACATATCTTTTCAATTTAAAATAAAACTGAAGTTATGTTACCACAACTAAGTGATTCTAAGGGACTGCGATATTACTGACTTTTGAACGCAATTGCAGTTAACCTTGGTGACTGACATAAATTGCAATAGTAATGAACTAGTGAGGAAATAAAGAAATAGAACAATCTAAGATATGAAATAAACATGGAACAAAAATAAGGGAATTCAAACCTACAAGGCAAAAAGAACAATGGGTGACTGAAAGATATGTTATAAAATTAAGAAGTTTGTTGACATATTGACTAAGTGTCATCTGAACCAAATCTATTTTGTATTATTTCTTAAAGCCCAGCTGGTAATGTACTGAATATCTCAAAAAATGTTCAAAACGTGCATGTTTCCACTTGAGTCCAGAAACACAGATTTCCACTGGATAAGACAAGAACAAAGAACAAAAGAACAAAGAAATGTACAGCACAGGAACAGGCCCTTCGGCCCTCCAAGTCCGTGCCGACCATGCTGCCCGACTAAACTACAATCTTCTACACTTCCTGGGTCCGTATCCCTCTATTCCCATCCTATTCATGTATTTGTCAAGATGCCCCTTAAACGTCACTATCGTCCCTGCTTCCACCACCTCCTCCGGTAGCGAGTTCCAGGCACCCACTACCCTCTGTGTAAAAAACTTGCCTCGTACATCTCCTCTAAACCTTGCCACTCACACCTTAAACCTATGCCCCCTAGTAATTGACCCCTCTACCCTGGGGAAAAGCCTCGGACGATCCACTCTGTCTATGCCCTTCATAATTTTGTAGACCTCTATCAGGTCACCCCTCAACCTCCGTCGTTCCAGTGAGAACAAACCGAGTTTATTCAACCGCTCCTTATAGCTAATGCCCTCCATACCAGGCAACATTCTGGTAAATCTCTTCTGCACCCTCTCTAAAGCCTCCACATCCTTCTGGTAGTGTGGCGACCAGAATTGAACACTATACTCCAAGTGTGGCCTAACTAAGGTTCTATACGGAGACTTCCGGGTGCGGCGATGACCAGCTGAGTCGCACGTTTCGGCAGCTCCCTGTGAAACGGACTTTTGGGCTCTTGATAGGAGCCCCAACGGCAATTTTGACGGCTAAAAACACTATGCGGTAAACCAGAAGGGAATCCCCCCTGGATACGGATGGAAAAAGGAGGAGAAAGTGGCCAGATTGCAGTGGATCCTTTAGAACAGCGGCAAGGAAGGCAAGCAAAAACCAAGATGGCGTCGGAAGGTGGCAGTTTAACATGGGGCCCTGAACAACAAGAGTTCTTGAAATGCTGTGTGGAAGAGATCAAAAAGGAAATGAAGAAAGAGCTGTTGGCCCCGATACTACAGGCGATCGAATGGCTAAAGGAGGAACAAAAGACCCAGGAGCGGGAGCTTCGGGTCGTGAAGGCTAAGGCAGCCGAGAATGAGGACGACATACAGGGCCTGGTGGTGAAGACGGAGACGCAGGAGGCACATCAGAAACGATGTGTGGAAAGGTTGGAGGCACTGGAAAACAACGCAAGGAGGAACAACCTGAGGATTCTTGGTCTTCCTGAAGGTGTGGAGGGAGCGGACGTCGGGGCATATGTGAGCACGATGTTGCACTCGTTAATGGGAGCGGAGGCCCCGGCGGGTCCGTTGGAGGTGGAGGGAGCATACCGAGTGATGGCGCGAGGACCGAGAGCAGGAGAAATTCCCAGAGCCATAGTGGTGAGATTCCTCCGTTTTAAGGATAGAGAAATGGTCCTTAGATGGGCGATGAAAACTCGGAGCAGTAAATGGGAGAACGTGGTGATCCGCGTTTATCAAGACTGGAGTGCGGAGGTGGCGAGAAGGAGGGCGAGCTTTAATCGGGCCAAGGCGGTGCTTCATAAAAATAAGATAAAATTTGGAATGCTGCAACCGGCAAGACTGTGGGTCACATATCGAGGGAGGCACCACTACTTTGAGACGGCGGATGAAGCGTGGACTTTTATTGTGGAAGAAAAACTGGAATGAGCGGGTTATTAAAAAGAACGTTCGAACAAAGTGGTGGGGCGAATGTGAGGGGCAAAGAGGGGTTTTATGTACTAATCCTGCGATGTGGTAACTTTTCTCTCTCCCACAGGTGGTGATGGGGGGAGGAGGGGAGGTGGAGGAGATGGGGCGTTGGCCATTGGGGGCGGGGCCAAGGGAGAAGCGCGGGCTTGGTTCCGCGCTATGATAATCATGGCGGGAATAGAGAAGCAGGAAGGAGGGGGCGTCGCACGGTGCGAGCCGAGGTCACGGGGGGAAGCCGAGGTCAGCCAGAGTTTGCTGACTTCTGGGAACAACATGGGGGGAGTAATTACGCTAGCGGGGGATCTAGCGGGGGGGTGGGAGGGGGGAATTACTGGGTTGCTGCTGCTGGGGAGAGGGGGAGCTGGTATGGGAGAGGATGGGCGGGGGGGGCACCGCCTGGGGGAGATACAGCTGCGTGGGAACCGGGTGAGGAGCTGGAAAAAGGTGATGGCTAATCGACAAGGGGGGGGGGTAGGAAGCCCCCCCGACTCGGCTGATCACGTGGAACGTGAGAGGGCTGAACGGGCCGATAAAGAGGGCACGGGTACTCGCACACCTTAAGAAACTTAAGGCAGATATGGTTATGTTACAGGAAACGCACCTGAAACTGATAGACAAGGTTAGGCTACGCAAAGGATGGGTGGGGCAGGTGTTCCATTCGGGGCTAGATGCGAAAAACAGGGTGGTGGCTATATTAGTGGGGAAGCGGGTAATGTTCGAGGCAAAGACTATAGTGGCGGATAACGGGGGCAGATACGTGATGGTGAGTGGCAAACTACAGGGGGAGACGGTGGTTTTGGTAAACGTATATGCCCCGAACTGGGATGATGCCAATTTTATGAGGCAGATGCTAGGACGCATTCCGGACCTAGAGATGGGAAAGTTGATAATGGGGGGAGATTTTAATACAGTGTTGGAACCAGGGCTGGATAGGTCGAAGTCCAGGACTGGAAGGAGGCCGGCAGCAGCCAAGGTACTTAAAGATTTTATGGAGCAGATGGGAGGTGTAGACCCGTGGAGATTTAGCAGACCGAGGAGTAAGGAGTTCTCGTTTTTCTCCTATGTCCATAAAGTCTACTCGCGAATAGACTTTTTTGTGCTGGGTAGGGCATTGATCCCGAAGGTGAGGGGAACGGAGTATACGGCTATAGCCATTTCGGATCACGCTCCACACTGGGTGGACTTGGAGATAGGGGAGGAAACAGGAGGGCGCCCACCCTGGAGAATGGACACGGCACTAATGGCAGATGAGGGGGTTTGTCTACGGGTGAGGGGGTGCATTGAAAAGTACTTGGAACTCAATGATAATGGGGAGGTCCAGGTGGGAGTGGTCTGGGAGGCGTTGAAGGCGGTGGTTAGAGGGGAGCTGATATCAATAAGGGAACATAAAGGGAAGCAGGAGAGCAAGGAATGGGAGCGGTTGCTGCAAGAACTTTTGAGGGTGGACAGACAATATGCGGAAGCACCGGAGGAGGGACTGTACAGGGAAAGGCAAAGGCTACATGTAGAATTTGACTTGCTGACTACAGGCACTGCAGAGGCACAATAGAGGAAGGCACAGGGTGTACAGTACGAATATGGGGAGAAGGCGAGCAGGTTGCTGGCACACCAATTGAGGAAAAGGGGAGCAGCGAGGGAAATAGGGGGAGTGAGGGATGAGGAAGGAGAGATGGAGCGGGGAGCGGAGAGAGTGAATGGAGTGTTCAAGACATTTTATAAAAAATTATATGAAGCTCAACCCCCGGATGGGAGGGAGAGAATGATGGGCTTCTTGGATCGGCTGGAATTTCCCAAGGTGGAAGAGCAGGAAAGGGTGGGACTGGGAGCACAGATCGAGGTAGAAGAAGTGGTGAAAGGAATTAGGAGCATGCAGGCGGGAAAGGCCCCGGGACCGGATGGATTCCCAGTCGAATTCTATAGAAAATATGTGGACTTGCTCGTCCCGGTACTGACGAGGACCTTTAATGAGGCAAAGGAAAGGGGACAACTGCCCCCGACTATGTCTGAAGCAACGATATCGCTTCTCTTAGAGAAGGAAAAGGACCCGCTACAATGCGGGTCCTATAGACCTATTTCCCTCCTAAATGTAGATGCCAAGATCCTGGCCAAGGTAATGGCAATGAGAATAGAGGAATGTGTCCCGGGGGTGGTCCACGAGGACCAAACTGGGTTTGTGAAGGGGAGACAGCTGAACACAAATATATGGAGGTTGTTAGGGGTAATGATGATGGCCCCACCAGAGGGAGAAACGGAGATAGTAGTGGCGATGGATGCCGAGAAAGCATTTGATAGAGTGGATTGGGATTATTTGTGGGAGGTGTTGAGGAGATTTGGTTTTGGAGAGGGGTATGTTAGATGGGTGCAGCTGTTGTATAGGGCCCCAGTGGCGAGCGTGGTCACGAATGGACGGGGATCTGCATATTTTCGGCTCCATAGAGGGACAAGGCAGGGATGCCCTCTGTCCCCATTATTGTTTGCACTGGCGATTGAGCCCCTGGCGATAGCGTTGAGGGGTTCCAAGAAGTGGAGGGGAGTACTTAGGGGAGGAGAAGAACACCGGGTATCTTTGTATGTGGACGATTTGCTACTATACGTGGCGGACCCGGCGGAGGGGATGCCAGAAATAATGCGGATACTTGGGGAGTTTGGGGATTTTTCAGGGTATAAATTGAACATGGGGAAAAGTGAGTTGTTTGTGGTGCATCCAGGGGAGCAGAGTAGAGAAATAGAGGACCTACCGTTGAGGAAGGTAACAAGGGACTTTCGTTACTTGGGGATCCAGATAGCTAAGAATTGGGGCACATTGCATAGGTTAAATTTAACGCGGTTGGTGGAACAGATGGAGGAGGATTTCAAGAGATGGGATATGGTATCCCTGTCACTGGCAGGGAGGGTGCAGGCGGTTAAGATGGTGGTCCTCCCGAGATTCCTCTTTGTGTTTCAGTGCCTCCCGGTGGTGATCACGAAGGCTTTTTTTAAAAGGATTGAAAAGAGCATCATGGGTTTCGTGTGGGCCGGGAAGACCCCGAGAGTGAGGAAGGGATTCTTACAGCGTAGCAGGGATAGGGGGGGGCTGGCACTACCGAGCCTAAGTGAGTATTATTGGGCCGGTAATATTTCAATGGTGAGTAAGTGGATGGGAGAGGAGGAGGGAGCGGCGTGGAAGAGATTAGAGAGGGCGTCCTGTAGGGGGACTAGCCTACAGGCTATGGTGACAGCCCCATTGCCGTTCTCACCGAGGAACTACACCACAAGCCCGGTGGTGGTGGCTACACTGAAGATTTGGGGACAGTGGAGACGGCATAGGGGAAAGACTGGAGCCTTGGGGGGGTCCCTGATAAGAAACAATCATAGGTTTGCCCCGGGGGGAATGGATGGGGGATATGGAATGTGGCAAAGAGCAGGAATAACGCAACTGAAAGATCTGTTTGTGGATGGGAAGTTCGCGAGTCTGGGAGCGCTGACCGAGAAATATGGGTTGCCCCAAGGGAATGCATTCAGGTATATGCAACTGAGGGCTTTTGCGAGGCAACAGGTGAGGGAATTCCCGCAGCTCCCGACACAAGAGGTGCAGGACAGAGTGATCTCAAAGACATGGGTGGGGGATGGTAAGGTGTCAGATATATATAGGGAAATGAGGGACGAAGGGGAGACTATGGTAGATGAACTAAAAGGGAAATGGGAAGAAGAGCTGGGGGAGGAGATCGAGGAGGGGCTGTGGGCAGATGCCCTAAGCAGGGTAAACTCGTAGTCCTCGTGTGCCAGGCTAAGCCTGATTCAGTTTAAGGTATTACACAGGGCGCATATGACTGGAGCACGGCTCAGTAAAGTTTTTGGGGTGGAGGATAGGTGTGCGAGGTGCTCGAGAAGCCCAGCGAATCATACCCATATGTTATGGTCATGCCCGGCACTACAGGGGTTTTGGATGGGGGTGACAAAGGTGCTTTCAAAAGTAGTAGGAGTCCGGGTCGAACCAAGCTGGGGGTTGGCTATATTTGGGGTTGCACAAGAGCCGGGAGTGCAGGAGGCGAGAGAGGCCGATGTTTTGGCCTTTGCATCCCTCGTAGCCCGGCGCAGGATATTGCTAATGTGGAAAGAAGCCAAGCCCCCGGGGGTGGAGACCTGGATAAATGACATGGCGGGGTTTATAAAGCTAGAGCGGATTAAGTTCGTCCTAAGGGGGTCGGCTCAAGGGTTCACCAGGCGGTGGCAACCGTTCGCGAATACCTCGCAGAAAGATAGACGGAATGGGAAAAAGGCAGCAGCAGCAGCCCAGGATCGGGGGGGGGGGCGGCGGGGGAGGAGGAACCAGAAGGACTCTCAGGGTTGTTAATATATACTGTATAGTATGTATAGGTCGTTGCTACAGATAATTATATATTGGACTGTTAAATTATATTTTTGGAGAGTGTTACTTGTGACAAGGCAGTTGCCAATTAGGGCTAGTTTTCATTTTTGTTATTTATTATTTATTCATTTTTTGTTTATAAAATAGGTCATTGTTATTTGTGTTGTTATAATATTGTGTAAAGGATGCACAATGTACTGTGTTGGTTGACCAAAAATTTTCAATAAAATATTTAATAAAAAAAAAACTAAGGTTCTATACAGCTGCAACATGACTTGCCAATTCTTATTCTCAATGCCGTATGCCTTCCTGACTACCTTCTACACCTGTGTTGCCCCTTTCAGTGACCTGTGGACCTGTACTCCTGGATCTCTCTGACTTTCAATACACTTGAGGGTTCTACCATTCACTGTATATTCCCTACCTGTATTAGACCTTCCAAAATGCATTACCTCACATTTGTCCGGATTAAACTCCATCTGCCATCTCTCCGCCCAAGTCTCCAAACAATCTAAATCCTGCTGTATCCTCTGACAGTCCTCATCGCTATCCGCAATTCCACTAACCTTTGTGTCGTCTGCAAACTTACTAATCAGACCAGTTACATTTTCCTCCAAATCATTTATATATACTACAAACAGCAAAGGTCCCAGCACTGATCCCTGCGGAACACCACTGGTCACAGCCCTCCAATTAGAAAAGCATCCTTCCATTGCTACTCTCTGCCTTCTATGACCTAGCCAGTTCTGTATCCACCTTGCCAGCTCACCCCTGATCCCGTGTGACTTCAACTTTTGTACTAGTCTACCATGAGGGACCTTGTCAAAGGCCTTACTGAAGTCCATATAGATAACATCCACTGCCCTACCTGCATCAATCATCTTTGTGACCTCCTCGAACAACTCTATCAAGTTAGTGAGACACGACCTCCCCTTCAGACAAAATATAAATAAATAAAGCACGTGGTGAAGTTAATGATGGAGATTTTGGGTGTTGCCCCTTAGGAGCCTCGATGTTATTATGTTGTACATGCAAGAAAATGTCCAATGCTATCATTATTAAGAAATTAACTTTTCCGCTAACCCTAATCTAGATGCCTGGATGAGATGTTTTGGCGACAAAGCAGAGAAAAAACGAGGAAGAAAGACAATCTTACGCGCATAAAAGAGAACAGCAATATTGACTTTAGCTCATCCCTTCCCCCATGTCAAATGCAAGGAGCAGGCCTATAAAGGAATATTCCAACTGGGACAACATTATGTGTACCATCACGTGAACCTGGTTTGAGGTCTGGAGAAAAAAAGCAAGCTGATGTTTTTATTAAATCTAGTGGGTGGAAGCACGGGTGTTAAATCTCTCATATCACCAACAGAAGCAAGTCTATTAATTGGGTTGCCCTGAAAGGCCGAAGAGGGTGACAAACCGGCATGAGGATATCACAGGAACTTCCAATTAATCTCTCTTATATGCTTACCTTCCCATGCATGACACAAGATAGAAAATGTAATAAGAATGAGAAAACATGCTACGACCAGGCACGTGACTGAAAATGTCAAGTTACAATGGGACCACATTCATAATTCCAATTATTTTCCCGCAAATACATGAATGAAATGAAATGAATGAAAATCGCTTATTGTCACAAGTAGGCTTCAAATGAAGTTACTGTGAAAAGCCCCTAGTCGCCACATTCCGGTGCCTGTTCAGGGAGGCTGTTACAGGAACTTCGGGAACTACGGGAACTTACGGGAGGCTGTTACATAAATTTCTCCCCATCCATCACATATCATGCTCTATCCTGTGACCATCAATGCTTGTATCCCAATACTTACTGTAGACTCTGAGGGATGTGCCCAGGCAGTGGCCTGGCATTGCCCCCTAGCAGTGCCAACCTGTGCCAGGAAAAGGTCCTAGTGGGAGCCCCATGGGAGGTGATTCATTTATGTGTGGTGAGGAATGGTGGAAGATACTCCAATAGCTCCATGGTGGGAGCTGGGGGCCATTGGGTTGCAGTACCGATAGTCACTGTGGAGCCGGGTGCCGGCTCGATCAGGCCCAATCCTGCCGGCAGAGTGATTGTGTAAGCCACGCCATGCCGACTTTTTTATTCCTTTGAAGAGGCTCAATATCTGGAGAGAAAACCGTTCCGTGGCACTGGAGTGTGCTCCGGTGTCCTCCCACAGTCCAAAGATGTGCAGGTTAGTTGGATTAGCCACACTAAATTGCCCCTTAATATTCAAAGGATGTGCAGGTTAGGTGGGGTTATGGGGATAGGGCGAGGGAGTGGGTCTAGATAGGGTGGCCCAGCCAATTATCGAACGCCAATAAAAAGAGATCATCTGTCATTATCACATTGTTGCTGGTGGGATTTGCTTTCTGCAATTTTGCGATCATGGGCGACATTCTCCGACCCCACGCCGGGTCGGAGAATCGCCGGGGGCTGGCGTGAATTCCGCCCCCGCCAGTTGCCGAAGTCTCCGGCACCGGATATTCGGCGGGGGCGGGAATCGCACCGCGCCGGTTGCCGGGCCCCCCCCCGCTCGATTCTCCGGCCCGGATGGGCCGAAGTCCCGCCGATAAATTGCCTGTCCCGCCGGCGTAAATTAAATCACCTACCTTACCGGCGGGACAAGGCGGCGTGGGCGGGCTCCGGGGTCCTGGGGGGGGGCGCGGGGCGATCTGACCCCGGGGGGTGCCCCCACGGTGGCCTGGCCCACGATCGGGGCCCACCGATCCGCGGGCAGGCCTGTGCCGTGGGGGCACTCTTTCCCTTCCGCCTCCGCCACGGTCTCCACCATGGCGGAGGTGGAAGAGACTCCCTCCACTGCGCATGCGTGGGAAACTGTCAGCGGCCGCTGACGCTCCCGCGCATGCGCCGCCCGGAGATGTCATTTCCGCCGGCTGGCGGGGCAACAAAGGCCATTTCCGCCAACTGGCGGGGCGGAAATTCCTCCGGCGTCGGCCTAGCCCCTCAATGGTGGGGCTTGGCCCCCAAAGATGCGGAGCATTCCGCACCTTTGGGGCGGCGCGATGCCCGTCTGATTGGCACAGTTTTGGGCGCCAGTCGGCGGACATCACGTCGTTTCCGGAGAATTTCGCCCCAGGTTTCCTAATCTTCAGTTCCGAAACACCTCAATGGCAGTGAAGTGCTTTGAGACAGCCTAAAGTCGTCTCAATGTGACAACTTTATTTTTCTACTGCACATTCTGAAAAGCAGTCATTACGTAGTAATATTTACTAAGGTTAATAATGGCAAAAAACCTTGAAAGACATCAATACTATTTGGTGGCTAATTTTCTAACAGTCCTGAATTGCACAATCACGTTATTCTGATAAACTGAAGTGACTAGATGAGTCATAACACAACTTGTACTCCGAACTGTATTCTCATGTTCTTATGTCCCCGATGCATCTTTTGGAGGGTCGGTGCAGACTTGATGGGCCAAATGGTCTCCTTCTGCAGTGTACGGATTCTATGGATTTCCCCATTGAAAAAAAAATTTTGTTGAGTGAAGACGAAGCCATCTGCAATTGAAATAACAACTGGAAAAATCAGTTTGTAACTGGGCCGAGAGGTTATAAACTCGTCCAATGGTGAGCGAATGTGCCAGTATGGTAAAGCTTTCAAACGGCTCAATAGCAGAAAATTCAAGCAGTTTTCTGTGTTTTAATGGGATTCATTCTTGTTCCCCTTCTGTTAACTACCACTTACTGATTTGCAAAGCTGCTCTGTATTAATAAAAGGAGTGTTTGCTTCCAGCCAGCATTGGGAGAAAAAGAATAACCATGTGCAGGTGGTATTGTGGCAGATGTAATAAATGTTTCCGGTCTTTGCTTCTTTAAATCACATAGATTTAGATAATACAGAGTTTTAGACAGACTCTGAGAAGTAAGAGGATAGAGAAAGAAATGTTCGATATGGAATCACTTGGATGCAGGAACTCCCTTCAAATCTATGTTTCCCTCGTTGTTTTTGAGATGTTGATGTCTAATGTAGTGCCCTACCATTACCCTTGCTGAGATTTGCCACATATGGGGCGACACCCAGAAGCTTTCTAATTTTATGCTTTATCCAAATCATATGGTGTGCCCATCCATGGAACCCAAATTGGAGTTCTGTGGATCATCATCTCCTTGAATTCTGGGGAATGACTGAATTAATTAATGGAATGACTGAATCATCTGAATTCCCCATTTCTAAATACAACATAGAAACATGCAGTCTCTACCCACTTCCTATTTAGTACAAATCCAAAGAACAAAGCTTCCTGTAACTTGTAGGCACTAAATGCACAATCCTCATCGACAAAATACTTAAATTAAAAAGGTGTGTAAATGCTGGAAAATAGCACTCAAGACCACAACCAAGAACATCCTGAGCCAATGTCAGTGAAAATAAAGCTAGCATTTTGTTATTAATAACCATCCTAATAATTCTAGTATTAATAACCAACCAGAGTTGCAAATACTACATACAAACATGCAGTCCCAACCTACACAACATTTGGCACAAATCCAAAGCACAAAAATAATTATTGACATGAAATGTTTCTTTAAACTTATCATTTCACAGGATGTGAGCTTTGCTGGCTAGCCAGGACTTATTGATCCCCCCCTACCTGCCCTCGAGAAGGTGATGGTGAGCCGCCTGGAAACACGCAGTGTTGCAATGGGAATTCCAGGATTTTCATGCGAAGGAACTGCGATATAGTTCCAAGACAGGATGATGTGTGGCTTAGAGAGGAACTTGCAGGCTGTGGTAGTCCCATGCATCTACTGCCCTTGTCCTTCTAGGTGGTAGTCGCAGGTTTGGAAGATGCTGTTGAATGAGCTTTGGTGAGTTGCTGCAGTGCATTTTGTAGATAGTAAACACTGCTGTCAATTTGCGTCAGTGGTGGAGGAACTGAATGCTTAAGGTGGTGGATGGTGTGTCGATTAAGTGGGCTGCTTTGTAAACTTTCTCTTGCTGGATATGTTACGACACCAGTTGATAATATAACTGGGCGGGACGATCACAGAATGAAACCCTGGCTCAAAAGACAGTAATGTGTACTTTAAAAAAAAATAAAAAGTGGAGGAACAGAGTCACAGGACCGCTAATTAGTTTTGACAAGAAAAAAATAGTTCCTAATCATGAAAAGTTGCAGTATTATACAATACTCCTTTACTCCCCCCCCCCTTAGATTAACAAATACACACAGATTTTAAGATTAACATGGATTACAAAATGCATCTTAAACTACAATGGTCTCATTAACAAAACCCCTTCAAGCACACAGAAAGGCTGTGATAAATTCACACACTCTGCTCTGAACCCAAGTGTCTGTGGATTACTCCATTGTCACATGAGAGTTTCCAAACACCATTCGCAAAATCACGCTTTTAGATCTTCTCTCATAATTATGCTTTCCCTTCGCGGTTCACAATCCAAATTCCAGTCCAGGTTTTTCAAATTACACTTTTAAACAAAGCTTCTGCTCCACTTTTAGTAGCTAATCCAGTCCAGGTTTGTACACCAACCTCTTTAGGATTTCTTTGTCTTGACTGCTGTATAAACAGTTCATAATTATTTTAACTCCCGATTCCCAGACTGGAGTAAAATAGCATCAAACTTTTAATTTACCACTGAAGCCTGCTGTCCCACTTTAAATCTGGTACTGCAATTGTCTCTTTATCTCAGAACACTTGGTTTAACTCTTCCTTGAATTCTTCTGAACAATACTTGGTCTCTGTTCTCTTAACTTCAGTCGTCTTAAGACATTTTTTCTGTCCCAATTCTCTGGTTACCTGGACTGTAACATGTTTCTTCGGGAGCTTGCATCTTTGCAACTCACTTGTCCTGTCTAGCTTCTCCTGACAAGAGTTGAGGGATGTTCACTCTCCAGGATCCTATCTCCAACTGCAATATATCCAGCTAAACCTTAAAAGCTTTTCTACCATTAAAAGAGCCTCCAGTTGCTAAGCAATGCCCCCATACTTCTGCTGGCCTATTTATTCTTCACGCCGTAGCCCTCTCTAAACATAATAGAGTCTCAGTTGGAATTGAAACATAGACAAACACCTTTGTCCAGCATGAATCTAACAATAGGTTTTACCCTTCCAGGCCAGAAACATTAAAGTAAACATACTTAAACCTTAACCTTATTTCTGATGTTTACTAATACAAATATAAATCCCTTAAAACTACCTTTGTTTTCCTCACAGAGATGGTCATTACCTTGCACTTGCGTGGCACGAATGTTACATGCCACTTATCAGTCCAAGCCTGAATATTGTCCAGGCCTTGCTGTATATGGACACCGACTGCTTCAGTATTCGAGGAGTTGCAAATGGTGCTGAACACTGTGCAATCATCAGTGAACATCTGCAATTCTGGCCTCATGGAGAGAAGTTCATTGATGAAGCAGCTGAAGATGGTTGGGCCTTGGGTACTACCCTGAAGGACTCCTGCAGCGATATCCTGGGACTGAGATGATTGACCTCCATGCTGCCCAGATCAAATATAGGCATTGAAAGAGTCAAGTCCAGAGATAACAAAGGCATAGGTGAGGGTTTCATCACCTGTTGGACTGAAGTGGGAGCAGAGGTGGGTGAGATTACACAACAAGAATTGCCAAAAAAAAATTAGAATATTCCAAGGGATCAAGAGTGGCAGTGGTGAATTAAAGCTGGGTGATGTTGGTATGCATGCAAAACCGGATATATTTTTCATTGATTTTGCCAAGGGGCAGCCTGCAGAAGAGAAATAAGAGGGGGTCAAGTATCGATTCTTTGGGGGCACCAGAGGTAACATAGCTAGAGTGGGAAGCAAACTAATTATAGGTAATTCTCAGTCTCCGAATGGAAAATGGTGAGGGCAGCTCCACTCAGCTGGCAGGCAGAGGCATTGGAGGAAGATGGTGTGGTCAATTGTTTTAATGACTGATGACAAGCCAAGAAAGAGGAGAAATGATAGTTTTTCACATTCACAGTCACATAGGATGTCATCTGTGACTTTGACAATGGCCCTTTCAATGCTCCAGCTTGGACAGCAACTTGCTAAGAGGGTTTCTACTGGATTTCCTTATTCATGTGAATTAAAAATAACCAGACCAAAGCTTACTGTTGCACACAAAACGACAGTGACAATACAAGAAATAAAGGTAATGTTACTGGTGAATCACTATAATTTTCCTGCATTTACAAGTCGAGCAAACTGCTGAAGATCCAAAACATAGGATTTTCTTTGGATCTTTGTTCCAAGAAATGTATTAAAACATGTTGTCTTTAGACAGCCATATTGTGTTAATGATAGTTGTCTTTAAGCACATCTGGTGGCACTAAATCACAAGATCCACTGATCTTCACACTACTAAGGAAAAACAATCTTCCGGTTTTCCTTGACTTTACATTAATACATGGAAGTCGTATGCATAATGTTGGCATTAAATGTTCATCTTGGACCAGAAGGAACTCAGACCAGGAAAATGTGCATCAAAATCTCCAATGGAAGATACAAATCACCTCAAACCTTAATATGTTTCTGATCTGTGAAAATGTAATTATTGTGCAGCCAGCAATACGTATCTAATTATCTGTGACAACTGTAGCTGTATTTTAAAGAGTCTTCATATCATGACATAACACAGATGTGTTTGTATCACACAGCAGCAAAAATCATTAAGCCAAAGTGAACTGACAAATGGCATTCATCAAAAAGAATCAAAGTGCTATAGCAACCAACTGAGATAACACCATTAGCGAACCATACTACTGCAGGCAATACCACTGCTGAAAAATTCCATTCTGCTAGTGTGTAATATTAACGGAGACAGCACTGTCACTAAGAAATATCTCTGGAGCCATCAATACCAATATACCTGAAGTGAGCCTTTGATGGATTGGCAACTTCTTTGATAGTACATTGCAAATTCGCAATTTATACCACCTAAAAAGACAAGGGCAGCCGAAGCATGGGGACACCACTACCTACAAATTCCTCTTCTAGTCACACGGCATTCTGACTTGGAAATATATCACTGTTCCTTCATCACTCTGGTGTTAAAATCCTGATATTCCTTACCTAATAACACTGTGGGCAAATCTAGACCACACAGACTCCAGTTGTTCAAGGCTGCAGCTAAATTGCACCTTTTCAAGAGTAACTAGGGATTAGAAATAAATGCTGGCCTTGCCAGTGATACCCAGAGCCTATGAACAAATGAAATAAGATCCTGGGTGCGATTTAACCACCTTGATGCACCCGGCACGGATTTGGATGTGCCGGTTAAAGAGTGCGAACAGCCAAAACCGAGGGCACAAATCAGTTTGCCATCTAACCGGTCCAGTCCTGGTGCAGAGTTCCAGGTCACACCCAAATATGGAGAGCATATCATTGACCCCAATTTGCACCAATTTCCATCGCATTAGCGAGATTGAATTCAAATGTAACGGCCTTCTGGGAATGAATCGGCTCTCCAGTGAGAAAACACAAGGGCGTCATTCAGTACTCCTTTTAAAAAATGTGAAGCTGGCGCAATGGCTGCTGAGGGGAACTGAGGAGGAGGTACCCCAGAGCTCGGGCGGGGTAGCGGACCCCTCAGGGGGGTTGGGCTTGGTCGGGGGGCTATAGCTTTCCAGGTCGGGGTCACCGCTGTTTCGGGAGGGGGGGCGGTTGAGGGGCTTTTCATCTGCAAGGACTTCAAGCCATCTTTAAATAATGTGGCTACCAATAACAGAGACAATTACAGCTGCTTTTTGTCTGTCCTACCAGAGACTTCCAGGGCTGAACACTGGGGGGGGGATTCTCCGGTTTCCTGTGGGAGGGATGTACCGGCGCCAAAGAGTGACGTGAACCACTCCAGTGTGGGGCTGCCCGGAAGGTGCAGAGTCCTCTGCACCTTCGGGGGGCTAGGCCGGCGCTGGAGTGGTTGGCGCCATGCCAACCAGCGCCAAAGGGCCTCCGCCAGCCGGTGCGAGTTGCGCAAGTGCAGGAGACCCAGCGTGTTCCCAGAACCGCTGGCGTGGTTCCTGCGCATGCGCAGGGGTTTTCTTCTCCGCGTCGGCCATGGCGGAGCTTTACAGCGGCCGGCGCGGAGGGAAAGAGTGCCCCACGGCACAGGCCCGCCCGCAGATCGGTGGGCCCCGATCACGGGCCAGGCCATCCCCTGGGGCCAGGCCATCCCCTGGGGCCAGATCCTCCCCGCGCTCTCACCTCCCCCCCCCCCCCCCCCGAGGACTCCGCAGCCACCCACAGAGCCAGGTCCCGCCGGTAAGAACCTTGTGTAATTTACGCCGGCGGGACTGGCCGAAAACAGGCAGCTGCTCGGCCCATTGCGGAGAGGAGAATCGCCAGAGGGGGCGCTGCCAACAGCCCCCGACCGGCGTGGTGCGATTCCCACCCCTGCCAAAAAGCCAGCGCTGGAGAATTCAGCAGCCGGCGTCGGGGCAGCATTCACGCCGCCCCCCACCGATTCTCCGGGCGGCGGGGTTCGGAGAATCCCGGCCCCTGTTCTTGGTTACATGCAGACAGTCACATTAACTCCCTTTGACTGTAAGCAGCTGAAGGCTATTGCTAATAAGATATTGGCCTTGTTAGTTGTGACCATTTCACAGCTGCAGGTTGTGTTTGCACCTTGTGGCTACAGATTCCTGGAGGCTGCTGTTACTGTTTCCTTCCTTTTCTGTAGCCAGGAAGAAGGACAATTTTTTCCAAGATACCTGGGTCCTGGAACACGGACTCAGGGAGACGCACATGTCCAGAAGGCAATCCGGCTTGAAACAAGAAACTACTTCAGACCCTGTTGGTGACATTGATCCACCTGATGACGACTTTGAAGAAAGGCTTTTGCAGATTGCTCATGCTTTTGTTGCTGGTGTGGTGAGTGCTGTTTGTAACTGTCACATCACTGCGGGTTAAACACGTTGGAAGGGAAGGATGTTCAACTGCACTTTGTGTGCCAGTGGAATATGTGGGTGCCAGGGTTTGGTACCTGCGAGATTGGACCGTATAGGAGGGCCAGTGCAGCTGTGGCTCTTGGACAGAGAATGACAGTGGTACGTACATTGATGGGCAGATCATTTCTATAACAAAGTTCTGGGCATGATGAGACGGTCTCAGGCTTATCCTACGTCTCCGTTGAGGAACCTGCGAGGGGTGCTGCCATGTGTTTTTATGCGTTTTTCAAAAAGATTAGCTGATATAGCTTTGTATTGGTACCAATATGGAACGGTGACGTCTCCTTGTTGTTTAATGATTAGTGTGATATGTGGCATGTTACGTAGTTGATTTGCAAATCTGCTACTGTTGAGCGTTTAATAAACAAAATATTCTCAAGTGGCTTCAAGTGAGTAAACGTGCCATGACTCAGAATTATCAAACACTCAAGTGGGGCAGCATGGTGGTTAGCACTGTGGCTTCACAGCGCCAGGATCCCAAGTTCGATTCCCTGCTGGGTCACGGTCTGTGTGGAGTCTGCACATTCTCCCCGTGTCTGCGTGGGTTTCGTCCGGGTGCTCCGGTTTCTTCCCACAGTCCAAAGACGTGCAGGTTAGGTGGATTGGACATGCTAAATTGCCCTTAGTGTCCAAAAAGGTTAGGAGGGGTTATTGGGTTCGGGGAAAGGGTGGAAGTGAGGGCTTAAATGGGTCAGTGCAGACTCGATGGCCCGAATGGCCTCCTTCTGCACTCTATGTTCTATGTTCGGTGCTGTGCTTCAGCACTGGGGATATCCTCATGACCAGAGAGTGAATGTGTTGGTCAGGGGAAGGCACCTGAGCAAGTCTCCCTAATGTTCCTGGCAAGAGTCTGGGGTCCAGGAGCACCTGCTGTGGCGAGGGGCGAGTGTGCAGTGCGAGTATTTCCAGCACAACTGGCTCGCTGGATGACACTCGGCAGGACACGCAAGGGCGGGGCAGCCTGGGGGATTTGATGGTCCCAGGGTGGAAGCCCTAACTGAGTGTCGGTCAGTCTCCTTCTCCACCAAAATGAATGGTGGTGTCGGTCCCACAGAGGATGCCATCGCGGTGCTGTTGGCAGCCCAGGTGGCCAGATGCTGGAGAAGGCAGCTGCATTGGCGCAGGCTGGAGGCAGCACCCCATGTGCAGGTGGCTGCCGAACACGCTGAAGATCTGACAGCCCATCAGGCTGAGGCGCAACACAGAGAGGGACACCAACGACTGCCCAAGGTGTACAGGTGTCGTTGGTCTTTTGAGGAGATGACGGACCTCGTGTGCCGCTGGAGATGCCGTCTCAACAAGGAGACAGTGCGACACCTCATGGAGGATGACCACACCCGCTCCCGATAGCCATGAAGGTCACTGCAGACCTGAACCTCTATGCCACCTTTTCATGCCAAGGATCGAGCAGGGACTTCTGCAGCATTTCACAAGCTGCAACCCACAAGTGCATCCGGGAGGTCATGGATGCCCTGTATGCCCGGGCAGCAGACTTTACCAAATTTGAACTGAACCAAGCTAACCAAGATGCTCGAACTGCAGGATTTTCCGCTATCGCCAGGCTGCACTAGATCCAGGGAGTAATTGATGTCACGTATGTCGCTTTCCATGGACCGGGGCATCAGGCAGTGCCCTGCATTAACAGGAAAGGGTTCTCTTAACGTTCAACTTGTGTGCAACCACCACCTTCAGATCTCGCACACGTGTGCACACTTCCCAGGGAGCATGCATGACAGCTACAGCCTAGCACACTTGGAGATTCCCGGCATCTTAGAGGACCACAGGTTGGCTCTTGGGGATGAGATATCCAATGAGGCCCTGGCTAATGATGCCAGTGCAGAGGCCAGAGACCCAGGCGAAGACCCGAAAAAGTGAGGCCCATGTTGCCACCTGTGCTGTCATTGAGCGGTGCATCAGACTGCTCAAAATGCGGTTACGATGCCTGGACTGCTCTTGTGGTGCACTGCAGTACACCCCCCAGAGGGTCTTCTGCTTTGTGGTGGTCTGCTGTGCCATCCACAATTTGGCACAGGACGGGGTGACATGCTGGAGGAGGGGCATTCGGCCTCGTCTGAGGAGAAGGGGGAAGACCAGTAGAGGATGGTGGAAGAGCCCAGAGAAGAGCCAGAAGATGGAGGACAAGAGATGCAACTGTCCGGCATGCACGGGAACCTTGCCACCTTCTCAAAGGATGAGGCTTTGTCGGTCAGCTAATCCCCTCCCGCTCCCATTCCCTGACCTTCCCCCTCCCATTCCCTGCCATCCCTCCCACCCCATTCCCCTCCTCCCCCCAACGACTACCATGCTCTATCCTCCAAAGGTCTGTGTAACATTACCCCAGGGTAATGGGCCTCTGTTGGCACTGTCAGCGGGTCAATATACAAGGCAGGAGAGTGATGATCATTCGCTGTGAGGTAAGCTCTGGTGCTCCTCAGTTTATGGTAAAGTCTGACTCCTATCTTTCTGCTGACAGCGCGCCCACACCCATCCTCTGAATGGGGTCTGCATTGCGGGTATTTGAACTTGGACCACTATGCCGGAGGAGTGGGGGGGACCAGCTGTAGAGATTAATGTGACAGAGGCTTCGCATATATCAGGTGTAACATGATTTCATAGTGAACATTTGACATTTCCATTTCCTCTAACTACAGATCGTGACCTCCTGACCCAGTACCCATTCAGTGATCCTCGCTCTTCTTCATATTACGTGGTCTACTGCTACGTCTAGGTGTGTCCCCAGGATGAACATCAGAGGTGGAGCCAGCCTGATGCTTTTCTCGCCCTGTGGCCTTTGTAGCCCTTGGTGGATGTCATCTGGAGGGCCTGGAGCCGGAGGCACCCGGCCGATTTACCGACGGCACTAGCATCATTGTGCCACCCTGCCCTGCTCACTGCCCCTGAAATGCGCCGTTGTCAGGAGGGCAGGATTTGGAAGAACTGGAGACCGCTGTTGTCTGCTTGGTGGCAGGCCCGGGTTGGCCTCCAGTGCTTCCTCCTCCCCGACGATACCGGTAGCACCCTGGGGGGCTCCATGGGACAGAGGGGCAGCTGAAGTGAGCTCCAGAGGTCACTGCGTCATCGTGCTCGACTGTTCCTGGCAACTCCCCATTGTCTGCACCATGGTGTTGACACCCTCAGCGATGCTCCTCAGTGACTGGGCCATGCTCTGGAGTGCCTTGCCAATGTCCACCTGTATCTGGGACATGTCCCTCATCGACTGGGGTATGGTGTGGAGGTCCTCAGCCATGGTCTTCACAGACTAAGTCATGCCTTGTGCACCACCACTCGGGACAGTGACCTCGTGCTGCAGGTTTTCCACTGCAAAGTGGTAGTATTGGCCTCAGTGCCAAGCATAGTAAGCATCATCACATGCACCCATACATAGCCTTTTGGACTCCTCCAATCGGCTATGCACTCACTGGAATGTGGCTGAAATCCCCGCCTGAATCTCACGGCCATGTCCTAGCATCTGGGATAAGCTTGTCCGGAGGCTCAGCATCTGATTGGGACTCAGCCAAATCCTGGGATCCAGCAGTCCTCTGACTGCTGACTCCCTTGGATGTTCCTGCCTCAACCTGATGTGCATCAGCAACCGTGTAGTGACCAGATTGTGGCCCAGAAGCCTGTCCAATAATGTCGCCCACCGTGTGTCTCTGTGCTGGTGGAAGGTGGGAGTGATAGCTGTGATGCCTCGCTGGTGGTCTCCTCGGAGCCCTCTCCTGAGGTAGTCTCCTGGATGGCAGGGGGTGGGATGACGCCAGGAGGCCCAGCCCTATCAGATGGAGATCCTGTGAGAGAATGGACATGTGGACAGTGAGAGGGAAGGATCATTTTGTCTGACGTGAACAACTCACTTGAGACAGGTCACCTGGGTGAAGGGGCAGTGGATCCTCACCTCAGCGACATAGGTCAACCTTGCTGTCAGTGACTGTCTCCTCAGTCATAAGACCATAAGACATAGGAGCAGAATTAGGCCACTCGGCCCATCGTGTCTGCTCCGCCATTCAATCATGGCTGATATTTTTGTCATCCCCATTATCCTGCCTTCGCCCCATAACCCCTGATCCCCTTATTGATCAAAAACCTATCTATCTGTTTTAAAGACACTCAGTGATTTGGCCTCCACAGCCTTCTGCGGCAAAGAGTTCTACAGATTCACCACCGTCTGGCTGAAGAAATTCCTTCTCATCTTTGTTTTAAAGGATCGTCCCTTTAGTCTGAGATTGTGTTCTCTGCTTCTAGTTTTTCCTACAAGTGGAAACATTCCACGTCCACTGTAGTCAACCCCACAACCGCCAGGGGCCATTCCTCATAGGGCTGAGGACTCGGATCACTGGTATTCCGCCCCTCCAGTCTTGCCCTTTCCTGCTTATTAAGGGCTATCTTCTCCTGCGGGGACAAAGAGACAGCTATGCGCTTGATGGATCAGTAGGGTCTATGACAGGTGACATGTATGGACACTGCAACTGGACATGAAAAGGATGTGAAGTGGATGCCAGAGGGTGCTAAGGAACAAGGAGAAGGTGCAAGGTGTCAGCCAGTGACTTGTGGGGGGGGGGGGGGGGGGCTCGGTGGAGGTCGTTGTTCTTCCTCCGACACTGGACAGCTGTCCTCCTGTGTGCACTGTATGTCATGCTGTATGCACTGACAGCCACTGCCTCCCAGATGGCATTGGTGGCCTTTGCTGCTGGCCCTCCAACCCCCTCGAGGGAAACCGAATGTCCCACTGCGCCTCCAGAGTGTCCAGAAGCCTGGCCAGGTCGGCATCGTCAAAGCGAGGAGCAGGTCTGCGCGCTGCCATGCTGGTGTGTTGACTGGTGTGAGTTGTCGTGAGGGAACGTTTAAAAGTAGTTCCCCTTTGTTAGTGGTGAGCTGTTTGAGGTGTGAGGCTGGCGAATAAGATGGCGAGACAGCCAGTAATGGCGAGAAGCTCGGGGGGGATCATTTCCAGTTCCAAGTGCCATTGAATACGGGCCGCAATCACGCCAATGCAGCATCGTGAAACACCCCGCCAATCATGCCCAAAATGACCCTTAGAAATGTTTCCGTTAAATCGCGCCCCCCATCTCAGAGTCAATGAAGTGCAGGGTTCAAACCCCACACTGGGTAGTCCTGCTAAGTGCAGATAGAACTTTGGTGCTGAATTCTGGGTTGACGTTCAGCATCATGGCTAAATCATAGTCATTCACGATGATTTGCGCCATCAACTCATTTACCTTATTTCGTATACTACGAGCATTCAGGTAAAGTACACTTTGCTGTTTTTTATGTCTTTGTTATGAATCCTAACACCTTGATCAGTAACTTTTCGCAATTTATTTTTCCTCTTACCCTTTCTCCAAATTTTCCTCGTCTTTGAACCCATATCTCTACATAATAACCTGTCACGTAACCTGCTGCCTTGATCTCCATTAACCATTATACTGTCCATAGCTTTACACTTCCCTTCCCCCCCAACTTGCTAGTTTAAGTCATCTTTGTCTACAGGAATAGTGCCAGAAGACTGGAGGATAGCAAATGTTGTCCCCTTGTTCAAAAAGGGGAGGAGGGATAACTATAGACCATGAGCCTTTCTTCTGTTGCGGGAAAAATCTTGGAAAGGTTTATAAGAGATAGGGTGTATAATCATCTGGAAAGGAATAATTTGATTAGAGATAGTCAACACGGTTTTGTGAAGGGTAGGTCGTGCCTCACAAACCTTATAGAGTTCTTTGAGAAGGTGACCAAACAGGTGGATGAGGGTAAAGCAGTTGATGTGGTGTATATGGATTTCAGTAAAGCGTTTGATAAGGTTCCCCATGGTAGGCTACTGCAGAAAATACGGAGGCATGGGATTCAGGGTGATTTAGCAGTTTGGATCAGAAATTGGCTAGCTGGAAGAAGACAAAGGGTGGTGGTTGATGGGAAATGTTCAGACTGGAGTCCAGTTACTAGTGGTGTACCACAAGGATCTGTTTTGGGGCCACTGCTGTTTGTCATTTTTATAAATGACCTGGAGGAGGGCGTAGAAGGATGGGTGAGTAAATTTGCAGATGACACTAAAGTCGGTGGAGTTGTGGACAGTGCGGAAGGATGTTACAAGTTACAGAGGGACATAGATAAGCTGCAGCGCTGGGCTGAGAGGTGGCAAATGGAGTTTCATGCAGAAAAGTGTGAGGCGATTCATTTTGGAAGGAATAACAGGAAGACTGAGTACTGGGCTAATGGTAAGATTCTTGGCAGTGTGGATGAGCAGAGAGATCTTGGTGTCCATGTACATCGATCCCTGAAAGTTGCCACCCAGGTTGAGAGGGTTGTTAAGAAGGCGTACGGTGTGTTAGCTTTTATTAAACATAGAACATAGAAAATACAGCACAGAACAGGCCCTTCGGCCCACGATGTTGTGCCGAACCTTTGTCCTAGATTAATCATAGATTATCATTGAATTTACAGTGCAGAAGGAGGCCATTCGGCCCTTTGAGTCTGCACCGGCTCTTGGAAAGAGCACCCTACCCAAACTCAACACCTTCACCCAACACCAAGGGCAATTTGGACATTAAGGGCAATTTATCATTGGCCAATTCACCTAACCTGCACATCTTTGGATTGTGGGAGGAAACCGGAGCACCCGGAGGAAACCCACGCAGACACGGGGAGGACGTGCAGACTCCGCACAGTCAGTGACCCAAGCCGGAATCGAACCTGGGACCCTGGAGCTGTGAAGCAATTGTGCTATCCACAATGCTACCGTGCTGCCCTTGAGAACAAATAAATCTACACTATATCATTTAACCGTAATCCATGTACCTATCCAATAGCTGCTTGAAGGTCCCTAATGTTTCCGACTCAACTACTTCCACAGGCAGTGCATTCCATGCCCCCACTACTCTCTGGGTAAAGAACCTACCTCTGATATCCCTCCTATATCTTCCACCTTTCACCTTAAATTTATGTCCCCTTGTAATGGTTTGTTCCACCCGGGGAAAAAGTCTCTGACTGTCTACTCTATCTATTCCCCTGATCATCTTATAAACCTCTATCAAGTCGCCCCTCATCCTTCTCCGTTCTAATGAGAAAAGGCCTAGCACCCTCAACCTTTCCTCGTAAGACCTACTCTCCATTCCAGGCAACATCCTGGTAAATCTTCTTTGCACCTTTTCCAAAGCTTCCACATCCTTCCTAAAATGAGGCGACCAGAACTGTACACAGTACTCCAAATGTGGCCTTACCAAAGTTTTGTACAGCTGCATCATCACCTCACGGCTCTTAAATTCAATCCCTCTGTTAATGAACGCGAGCACACCATAGGCCTTCTTCACAGCTCTATCCACTTGAGTGGCAACTTTCAAAGATGTATGAACATAGACCCCAAGATCTCTCTGCTCCTCCACATTGCCAAGAACTCTACCGTTAACCCTGTATTCCGCATTCATATTTGTCCTTCCAAAATGGACAACCTCACACTTTTCAGGGTTAAACTCCATCTGCCACTTCTCAGCCCAGCTCTGCATCCTATCTATGTCTCTTTGCAGCCGACAACAGCCCTCCTTACTATCCACAACTCCACCAATCTTCGTATCATCTGCAAATTTACTGACCCACCCTTCAACTCCCTCATCCAAGTCATTAATGAAAATCACAAACAGCAGAGGACCCAGAACTGATCCCTGCGGGATCAAGACCTACCCCTCACAAATCCGTGCTGACTATCCCTAATCAAGCAGTGTCTTTCCAGATGCTCAGAAATCCTATCCTTCAGTACCCTTTCCATTACTTTGCCTACCACCGAAGTAAGACTAACTGGCCTGTAATTCCCAGGGTTATCCCTAGTCCCTTTTTTGAACAGGGGCACGACATTCGCCACTCTCCAATCCCCTGGTACCACCCCTGTTGACAGTGAGGACGAAAAGATCATTGCCAACGGCTCTGCAATTTCATCTCTTGCTTCCCATAGAATCCTTGGATATATCCCGTCAGGCCCGGGGGACTTGTCTATCCTCAAGTTTTTCAAAATGCCCAACACATCTTCCTTCCTAACAAGTATTTCCTCGAGCTTACCAATCTGTTTCACACTGTCCTCTCCAACAATATCGCCCCTCTCATTTTATTGGTAGATGGATTGAGTTTTGGAGCCATGAGGTCATGTTGCAGCTATACAACACTCTGGTCGCCGCATTATAGAAAGGATGTGGAAGTATTGGAAAGGGTGCAGAGGAGATTTACCAGAATGCTGCCTGGTATGGAGGGAGATCTTATGAGGAAAGGCTGAGGGACTTGAGGCTGTTTTCGTTAGAGAGAAGAAGGTTAAGAGGTGACTTAATTGAGGCATACAAGATGATCAGAGGATTGAATAGGGTGGACAGTGAGAGCCTTTTTCCTCGGATGGTGATGTCTAGCACGAGGGGACATGCTTTAAATTGAGGGGAGATAGATATAGGAGAGATGTCAGAGGTAGGTTCTTTACTCAGAGAGTAGTAAGGGAGTGGAATGTCCTGCCTGCAACAGTAGTGGACTCGCCAACACTAAGGACATTTAAATGGTCATTGGATAGACATATGGACAATAATGGAATAGTGTAGATGGGCTTTAGAGTGGTTTCACAGGTCGGCGCAACATCGAGGGCCGAAGGGCCTGTACTGCGCTGTAATGTTCTATGATCTATGATCTATGGGCAGCCCACCCTCATCATAATGTGGAAGCCTACAAAACTCTCATCAGATAGCATTAACCACACTATCAGTTAGTATGAAGTCGATTGTGGCCATGGGAGGAGGGTTCATGTCAATGTCTGTCAGGGTATTAATCTTTCTGTGAACCCTTTCACTTTTTCATATTATTTTCCAAAGTAAGAATTTGAAGATATAGAAACAACACCAACACTGATATTCAGCAATATTACATTATGGGCTTTTAATAACAGAAACTGTGATTAATGTCGCACCTGAGGAGCTGGTGGCGTTGTGATATTGGACCCAGAGTAATGCTCTGGGGATCCAGGTTTAAATCCCACCACTGCAGATGATGAAATTTGAATTCAATATAAATCTGGAATCAGAAATCTAATGATAACCATGAAACCATTGTCGATTGTCGTAAAGACCCATCTGGTTCACTAGTGTCCTTTAGGGAAGGAAATTTGTCGTCCTTACCTGGTCTGGCCTACATGTGATTCCAGACCCACAGCAATGCCCCCTCATGTGCAATAAATGCTGATACAGCCTGTGATGCCCACGTCCCATGAACGAATAAAAGAAAATTGCACCAATAGGTACCAAGCTAAAGGAGACATTAGAAGGTTACCAATGGTTGGTGAAGAAGGTGGTTCGGCTTTAATTAATGGTAAATTAATTAATGGTTAGCACTGTTGCTTCACAGTGCCAGGGACCCAGGTTTGATTCTCGGCTTGGGTCACTGTCTGTGCAGAGTCTGCGCATTCTCCACGTGTCTGCGTGGGTTTCCTCCGGGTGCTCCGGCTTCCTCCCACAAGTCCCGAAAGACATGCTGTTAGGTGAATTGGACATTTTGAATTCTCCCTCAAGTGTACCCGAACAGGCGCCGGAGTGTGGCGATTAGGGGATTTTCACACTAACTTCATTGCATTGTTAATGCAAGTTTACTTGCGCCAATAATAATAATAATTATTATTATTATTATAGAAGATTTAGCAGTGGAAGGGTTTTGTCGAGACATACCAGAGCATGGGTAAAGTAGCTGAACACACCGTCTCAAATGATAGAATGGCAGGGCTGTGCACAAGAAATCGAAGTTTGAAATCTTCCGTATTCTCAACTCAAGTTTCAGTTCATCAAAATAATTTGTTGTCAGGCCACTTTCAGCAGGAAAGAGGTACAACCAAACATCCAAATTAGGAGGAGTGGGCCATTCAGTCCTCAAGCATGTTCCACCATTCAATAAGATCATGGCTTGTGTTTCTAATTCCACATTCCCATCTACCCCGATAACCTGCGATTCCTTTGCCTAACAAGAATCTATCTCCCTCCGCCTTAAGAGATCTTTCAATGACCCCACCGTCACTGCCTTCTGAGGTGTTGGAGAAGAAAGCTCGTTTTCAAAAGATATTGCAAGCTATACTCAATGCTAACTGCATCCACCTCCCCACAAGATCGCAAGCTGAGCCAGACTGCTTGTAACTCTGTTTCCTATTTAACCCTGAACTGAGCTTTCAATACCGTAAATACTCCACTGCAATAACCACCCACTTTTATTTTTGTAACATCGTCTGCCTTTGCCCTTGTCTCAGCTCAGCTGCTGCTGAAATCTTCACCCATGTATGTCACATCAGACTGAACTATTCTGATGTGTTCCTGGCCAACCTCCATCCTTTAGCCTCTGCTGTTCACACGTTAACCACATGCCGTCATCCCCACCTTAAAAATTATTATTCTGGAGTTTAAAATACCTTCATGGTCGCACCCATCTCAACTCTGTAACCTCCTGCGAGTTTACACTCGTTCACTAACTCCAGCCCCACCCCAACTGTCTATTCCTCCGACTCTGACATCATGCGTCTCCTCCCTCACCTTCCCCAACCCATGGCAGCTTTGTTTTCAGCCACTCGATCCCGATATTTTGGAATTTCCTCTTTTAAGCTCATGCCTCCACCGTCACCTTTGTCCTTAAAACTCTATTCGAACCCGACCTCTTTGCCTCAGCTTTTGGATAGCCTTCCTGGTGTCTCCTTCTTTGGTTTGGCTTCATTTTGAAAACATCGAGAAATATATGCGAAGCAGTTTTTGTTATAGTGAACAAGACTACCATTGAATGTCATGCGGTTACCAAGTATGAAAATAGCAACAACAACAAAAATTCCGAAAGCAAAATACTTTGGTGCAAACGCGATGGGCCAAATGGCCTCCTTCTGCAGCATAACAATTCTGTGATACTGGGGATGCTGGAAATCGGAAATAAAAACAAAAAATGCTGGAAATATTCAGCAGGTCAGACAGCATCTGTGGAATGAGAAACAGAGTTAACGTTTCAGGTCAAGGACCTTTCTTTAGGTCTGAGTTTCTGAAGAAAGTTCCATGAACCGCAACGCCAAAACAAATCCCACTGTGCATTATTTTGAATCCGCAGGAGTGTGACTGGAAAGAGAAAATAGCATTCATTTCCTTTGCATGCAATTTAATTACTTTTCAATTATTAAAGATGCACTGAAACAGGCTCTGGGAATACCACTTGCAAATACTCGGAAAAGCACAGCAACTGCTGAAATACACTAATAAAAATGGCATCAAAAGTAGGTCATTAATGTTCTGAACACTGATTGGACTATAACTGTTTGCAGTTTTCAGATGAAGAGTTTTAGGATAAATTAAGAACCCTATCCTCAACAAGCATTTGAAAATTACTCAGTCAGAAAAGGTTTATAGCACGGGCAGCACAGTGGTGCAGTGGTTAGCACTGCTGCCTCACAGCGTGGAGGACCCGGGTTCGATCCCTGCCCGAGTGGAGTTTGCACATTCTCCCCATGTCTGCTTGGGTCTCACCCCCACAACCCCAAAGGTGTGCAGGGTAGGCGGATTGGCCATGCTAAATTGCCCCTTAATTGGAAGAGAAATGAAATGGGTACTCTAAATTTATATTTAGAATACGTTTATAGCTGCAGTCACAATCGCACTTGCATTATACGTTCATGAAAAGACCACGGGCGAGATCTTCAGCTGTTCACACCTGTCATCCAGGATCTTCCAGTCCCACCGATGGTGCACTCACTCCGTGGGAATGGGAAATTCCATTGACAGTGTTGGGACCAGGAGACCTGACTGCCGACCAATGGTGGGCCGCCTCCGACCACCGCGAAACGTGCCGTGGGGAGGCCAGAGACTCGCACCCCATTTCTCACAGTGCTTAAGAAACATTATACAGAAATACCACAAGTTTCCTCTGATGTTCAGTTGACTGCATAAACTAAAAGAGGATAATTTTCATAAGGTTACTGGTATAAAATTGGCCTTGCGAATGGGTGCCTGCTATAAACTCCGATCAACAGATTTCAACCGAAAGGAAATTCGGGTGGTTAAACAACAAATTTTCTGAGTGATGGTGAAAGACTTTGAGTGAGATTCTTTGACCTCCCCACGGCGTGTTTATCGGGAGCCCGACGATGGCCAACGAAGGGATTTTCTGCTCTCACATTCAATGGAATTTCCCAGTGAATCCACCCCTTGCCGCTGGGCAAACATGGCGGGGGTGCGCCATCAGCGGGACATGAAGATCCTGACAGCGGGAAGATCTCACCCTTTACTCCAGTGAGTAACTGTGGCATGAAGACGAGAAACTATTCAACAAAAAAAAAAAAGACGCTTGTTTAGAAAAATCATCATGCGGATCAGAGTTTGGATTGGATTGGATTGGATTTGTTTATTGTCAAGTGTACTGAGGTACAGTGAAAAGTATTTTTCTGCGAGCAGCTCAACAGATCATTAAGTACATGAGAAGAAAAGGGAATAAAAGAAAATACATAATAGGGCAACACAACATATACAATGTAACTACATAAGCACTGGCATCGGATGAAGCATACAGGGTGTAGTGTTAATGAAGTCAGTCCATAAGAGGGTCATTTAGGAGTCTGGTAACAGTGGGGAAGAAGCTGTTTTTGAGTCTGTTCGTGCGTGTTCTCAGACTTCTGTATCTCCTGCCCGATGGAAGAAGTTGGAAGAGTGAGTAAGCCGGGTGGGAGGAATCTTTGATTATGCTGCCCGCTTTCCCCAGGCAGCGGGAGGTGTTGATGGAGTCAATGGATGGGAGGCAGGTTTGTGTGATGGACTGGGCGGTGTTCACGACTCTCTGAAGTTTCTTGCGGTCCTGGGCCGAGTTTGTGCAACATAACACTCACCGTCTTTAAATCAACAGAATCACTCTGCAACACAAAGGGGAGGGCAATTTTCCGTGCCCTCCGCGACGTGTTTCCCACCGTTGGTAGGTGGTGGGATCTTCTGGACCTGCAGCTGTCAATGAATTCACCCCACACCGTCAGGAAACCAGTAGCAGGGGTTCCCATTCAGTGGGAGCGGTTGAGGACTCTGTGTTTGTACCTATTGGAATTCAGAAGGAAGAGAGATCTTATTCAAACTTACAGGACACTGCGAGGCCTGGATAGAGTGAATGTGGAGAGGACGTTTCCACTTGTAGGAGAAACTAGAACCCTAGGACACAATGTCAGACTGAAGGGACGATCCTTTAAAACAGAGATGAGGAGGAATTTCTTCAGTCAGAGGGTGGTGAATCTGTGGAACACTTGGCAACGGAAGGCTGTGGAGACCAAATCACTGAGTGTATTTAAGACAGAGATAGATAGGTTCTTGATTAATAAGGGGATCAGGGGTTATGGGGAGAAGGCAGAAGAATGGGGATGAGAAAAATATCAGCCATAATTGAATGGCGGAGCAGACTCAATGGGCCGAGTGGCCTAATTCTGCTCCTGTGTCATATGGTATATTGGTCTTGTGCTCCAGAAGATCCTGCTGGCAAGAATGGCCGTAAAATCCCCCAAGGATAGTGAATGCCACTTAGCTGTCCCCTCCGTTGTCCTCTACCACAAATTAAATCTACTTTGGCAAATGGGGAAATAGCAAAAATGATTTGAAATGCAGAAAGTTAAATGTCTGCTGCTGCATAAAAAAAAATTCTTTTAAATTGAGAGTACCCAATTATTTTTTTTTCCAATTAAGGGGCAATTTAGCATGGCCAATCCACATAACCTGCACATCTTTTGCGTTGTGGGGGTGAAACCCACGTAGACACGGGGAGAATGTGCAAACTCCACACGGACAGTGACCCAGGGCCAGGATTCGAACCCGGATCCTCAGCGCCGTAGTCCCAGTGCTAACCACTGCACCACGTGCCGCCCTGTGCTGCTGCATAAGATTTTCTGTATTTCTCCAATACACAACTAAGTCTTTAACAAGGATTATACTCCTTGAGGATTACTTTAGCAACTCTCTGATACATTATCGGGTAAGATGACGGTTGAAGAAGAAGAAATATTCTAGCCTAGAAATTACACTTGGCAACATCAGCAGCCAAATGCAAATGGCCAATCCACTATTTCGCAGAAGGTTTAAAATAAACAGTTTATTGGTTTAAAATGATGTACAAAAGAATGTCATACAAATGCATTAAGCACTTGTCTGCTAATATTGCCAACTATAATTTCTAAACTGACTTATTAACATTTTCTGGAATATGATAACAAGGATGAGGGCGTCTACATGACGGAGAAAAAAACCCGGCACCATTCACTCAATCTTGATTTGTGGTCAAGAGAAAAAACTCTTCCAATCACCAGAAAACAAACTGAATTGATGTTTTACTGAGCAATTTATAGGTTAGTCCACAAAATAATGCAAGTCATTAGATTGTCTCAATAAAAATGTTGCTGATGTTTAAAGGTCTCAACAACTACCAGATTTTGATTTAAACATTGAACCAATCTTCATATCAGATTTCAATCACCAACTTTGAGACTTGTAACACACGTAGCAGAATTTAATTAAGTGCATGAGAGCAAGAATCATGGCGGGGGTTGTGTGTAGTCCAGTGGGAGGCCATTTTTCAAAGGCTTGGTGTCAAGAGCGGCAGGAGAAATCATGTGGCTGGCAGGAAGGCAGCGAGGCAGAAAAGCCACATTCAAGCCGTGAAGGACTAATTAAGACAATTGAAAAAGCACTTATCTGGTATTATCATATCCTTTGAATATGAGCTAATGGTGTCTTCTGAATTTAACACATGCTGAGTGGTATCTCAGGCTGCCTATTATCAGGCCAATATATGCTGCCGGTTTTCAAGTGAGGTCGCAATCCTTGACTGGGAAGTCAGCCATTTTGGATTCTTGCAATCTGCTGGTGAGGAGAGAAAAGCAGACCTCTGTAGTGGAGGGGCTGAACAGAGGTGCAGACCTTCTTGCATCCAAACCAAATGTCCAGTGCAGGAGGCTATCTTCAGAGAATGGGCATCTTAAACTCAATATTACTGAACCCATAAATGATGGATGAAAGGCAGAGAGGAAGGGGCACCCAAGCCCCAGAGAATGCACAACTGGGGCAACAGGAGGACCAAGAGGTTCCTGGCAACCTGTGTCTGGCCAGGAACCAGCGGGAGATCATGGGGGTGTCCCAGGAGAGAGGCAGAAGATGGAACCTCACGTGTTTCAGAGTATTCAAAACTCAAACCAACTATCTGTATTGTCAGAGTAACAGTACCAGAGCATATTTCACTTCTCCAGTGAGGACGTCACAGATATGTGCATGCTGCTGCAGGATATCCTGCTCTGATGGGACTGGGTGGGCTTCCAATGTCAGAGGTACTGGAGATCTCTGCCATGTTAGATTTTTATGCATCCGCATCTTTTCAAGAATCCTCTCACAACACGTGTGGGATATCATGGGTATCACAGGGGAGTCACAAATTTTTCAAAAAGCTGGAATGTTTTGTGTGCTCCCGTATGGACGGGAATGCCAGGCAGAGAGTCCAGTGGTTTGGGGGCCATTGCAGGCTTCCATGTATACAGGGAATCAGATTGTATACAGATTGTTCAAACATGGTCATCAAAGCTCCATCAGGCTAGCCTGCAGTCTTCATCAATCGGAAGGGCTTCTACTGAATTATTGAGATATAATCAACATGAAATGTTAACTCAGTTTCTCTCTCCACAGATGCTGCAATCAGGCTGAGTATTTCCAGCACAGACAGTTTTTATCTCCAGGATCTGCGTTCTTCACAACCTCAAACAAAGGGAAGAGGCCTTGGATCCTGACAGGTGATTATGTCATCCGCTGATTAGGAGGCGCGGAGGATTTGATTGAAAAAGGAGACTATAATCCAGCACCTGAAATCAGCGTGCGATGGAGGTCCATGAGACTTCAGTAACAGTTGGAACTTCCCTCCATGAAATTCCTGAAAGATCAGCCTTTTGTCCTCGAATCTACAACAATTTCACCATCCATCACACAGCCTCTCCATGCCTTCAGCTCCATTAAGGGAGATAAGCCAAGCAACAAAGTCACCACTACACGGCAGTCCTGACTGTCAGGACCCGCGGCTGTCACAGCCTTTTGTCAGCTGCTCCTGCGTGTCAGTGATGTGCTTGCCAGATTGTGAACCCGAGCTGTACCGTGAATACATTCCCACCAAGGTGAATGTGACTTCACCGGTGGATGAAGTGAGAGAGTATGATGCTGCATCCTCTGACAAATGGGTGCCCTCCTCCTCAGTGTTTCAGCTGTGACCACAACATGTCTCTTGAGGAAGCACGGTGGCACAGTGATTAGCACTGCTGCCTCACAGCTCCAGAGACCTGGGTTTGATTCCAACCTCAGGTGACTATGTGTGGTGTGCATATTCTTCCCGTGTCTGCGTGTGCTCGGGTTTCCTCCCACAGTCCACAGAAGTGCAGATTAGGTGGATTGGCTATGGGGATTGGGTCTAGGTAGGGTTCTCTTTCAGAGGGTTGGTGCAGGCTCAAGGGGCTGAATGGCCTCCTTCTGCATTGTAGGGATTCTATGATTCTAGTCCAGAAATCTGCGTGAAGTAAGAAAGACATTTAATTTAGTTCCTCCGCCTTTGCAATCAATCATCCCATCCATGTGTGTCACACATGTTCTTTGTGCCCAGAGGGAGACACAACTTTCCAGATTTTCTTACTGTTAACACCAATGGCATCGATCCCTCCATCCACGATGGCACGGCCTCCCTTCTCCCTGCCCTGTTCCAGAGCCTTCTTTCCCACTATGTTAACATTATCAGGTCTGGCACACCTTCATCTGACTTCGACCATTCCCTGGTATTGTGGGCCCGCTTTTCCTGCAAGCAGGACAAAGTGTGTCTCCAGGCAATTATAATTTCTCCTCCTGGCACCCCTCAGGACCATGATGGGTCCTCCAGCATGTCACACATGTTCACCCACAGTGATTTGTGGACATCCCATCATTGAGAAACAAAAGCCTGTGACACACGTAATGCTATTGCTCCCAAGGGCCATTGCTCCAAGGGCCATTCCTTTCTCCCACGCATCCTAGCTCTTCCCCTGTGAGACTCCTGGCATCTTGAACACATGGAATTCACATCCATGACCTGTCCGCAATCAGACTCATGGTTGTGGTTTGCATGTAGTCAGCTGGACCACAGTCCTGCTAACCTCTCAGCAATCTCCATCCAAGCTTTCTTCATTAATCGCATGCCCTTCCTGGGCCACCTGCAGGAGGCACTACTGAACTGTGGAGCTGTTCTCAGAGACCTTTGCAGTTACCAAGCCTCCTGAATCTTCTTCTGGGTTCTTCTTTTGGGACTGACCTCTCTGGTTTGTGTCGCATACACTGGATGAACACCAACTTGCACTTCCAGTCCTTCTAATGTTCAACTGGAGACGGATGCTTTTATCTGTAGTGAATCTGATTATAAATGGCTGCCAACTGCAAGACAGGCACAGAAATCATTGTAGGCAGGAATCTGTCTGATGTTTAAACATGGCACCAGACCATGTGATGCCAGCAGATGTGTCTGGGTTTTCACCTTCAGGCCATTCCCGGACATACAATTTGGTGGGCCACGGATATAATGGTCATTAACTGGCTGCCCACTTCCACTCCCACCAGCACTGTCTCCCACTTCCGGGTCCACTTGCATTGCTAGTGTTGAATTCCTCTGAATTCAATTCAGCAGCTTCAAGTCATATCAAATCTTTTTGGTAAGGAAGAATCCTTGTTGCTACATGCTAGCTGATAGAAGTATTAAAGAAATTTTTCTGATTACTTTCACAATGCCTTTGATCTGTCAATTCATGGGTTACATCCTTTATACTCCTAGTCAGACTTTAATGTGTTCCTCCATTGGCTTTTACACAGCAGTCATATTCCCAATAGCAGCAATGCGCCTTTTGTCCTGAGCTTTTCCCAACTTACATTAAATTGAGGGCCAAATTTTCACTATGGGGTCAGGTAGTTAGCAGTCTTGGCAGATTGGCCTCAATATAAAGGACTCGTCACACTTAATTTTCACCCTGGGTAGTTGGAGGCATTATTGAGTCAGGCCTGCCACTCCAGAGCTGGTAGGAGGCAGCCACATAGGTAGTGCCAAGCTGGAATGTAAAGAGGACCGCCTCTGTTTTCAGAAGCTTCAGCCCAGTGTTTACAATAGGCTGTCCCCCCCCACCATGATCTCTCCATGAGACCTTGCATTCCTCATGCCACCTCTATAACCAATCACCAGGTGTCCACCATGGGCAGACCTTAGAAGTTATGTGGAGATGAAAAAAAACTTTGAACAATCTAATAGAGCTCCCACTCATACATGTTTGAGAGAGAAAAAAAAACCTCTCATCCATGGAACCCATTCAAGGATTCCACGTCCCCTCACATAGTCAATCGGTTATAGAAGCAAACAAACTTCTATTTAGTAACAACAAAGACGGCCTTAATAGCCTCTAAAAACTGTCAAAGTGTGAACTCCCCCATCCTGAGCTAAGTGGTTTTGAAATTTAGCCAAACATTTCCAATGGGTTCAGCTGTAATAACAGCACTTGAGAAATGTTAGCAATTTAGTCTATTCAAACTGCAGTAAAAGATGGCAATTTATTTTCTAAGCTACACCTGATGGTCTGTTAATCAGATTACATACTTTTTTAAAACACTAACTGACAGCTGCAGCCAGTTTTCTTTTTCATTTTTAAAGGGTTGGAGATTTAAATAATTTCAGATCATGATATTTAAACAAACCTTATTTACCCTTCAAGAGCTTTAACATCTCCTCCAAAAATTAGTGACTCCCACACTTCGTGCTGAGGCCCATGGCACAGCAAAAATTGAGTCTGTTTAAACTCAGCAGTATTTTCAAATAGCCCAACTGATTGGTGTTTCGCAACTGTATAATTCACATCCACGCTCATTCCCATACCAATGAAAATTGTGTTGCCCACAAATGGAAGGGATTTCTGTTTCGGGGTCTCACAAGGTATTTTTAAAGGTCTCCAAAATCACACATGTTTAGAGATCTGCATCAATAATAAGAATTTAGGTGTCTGCCTTCATTTACGGTCAACCAGGGTCTCTGAAATGCCCTCTTGCAGCCAGAATATAGGTGTTCAGGAAAAATAAACCACCTTTGCCTACAAGAGCAGGAAATTGATCAGCAAAACTAAATATGAAAGAAGACATTAAAGAAACAGAAAGAAAGTACATCTCTGGAGTACTCTTTTCATAAAATAGAATGTGACACTTTGACTTTCAAAATAAGACTTCTTTTTATCCCCCTTTTTCAACATTCCTGTCCAAGCCAAACACCTTTCATTGGCAAAGAACTGAGGCAGGCAGCTTACACCAGGCTTTGTCCATGTTGCTCAGTAATCAGTTGCTAGGAGATATGGGAGAGAAACGGAGGATGACACTCCAAATGCTTTCATTTTCAGTCCGTTCCTCGGAGTAAGAGTTCTGATCTCAGCATTTCCTTCTGACAAAAAAATGGTCACAAAACTGCCAAAAAATGAAGATTGTTCAGTTAACTGCAGGCACACTTCCATATTTTCATAATCTTTCTTTATTCACCAGCAAAACAATTCTGCAATGCTGGATGTAAAATTAGCAGATTTTGTGGAATACCCAGCTTGTTACAAACTGAAAGTTTGCGGTCCTAATGCATTTTGGTTTTAGAAATACTATGTCACTCCTAGAAGTGAAAATCTGTTCAAACACCAGGGCCACATTAAGAATTATACTCATGGTTGAATAATTGAAATTTCACCATCTGTAACAACTTGCATTCAAATAGTGCCTTTATTGCAGCAGAATGAGCACAGCAACATCATCACAGGAGTGTTATCAAACAAGATGTTAAAGAAAGTGACCAAAAGATTGGTCAAAGGAGTAGGTTTTAAGGAGTACCTTCAAGGAGGACGGGAGTAGAAGGGTTGAATGGTAGAGGGCCTCGACAGCTGCAGATACAACTGCCAACAGTGTTGCAATAAAAAAGTAATTTCTTGATCAAAAATGCAGGCTTAGGTTTTTTTTTTATTAAGTTGTACACTTGCCAGACCACAATTTCCCCTCTATTCATTCTAATGGACATGATAATTATGGACTGATGAGTGCAGATGTTCAAACCCCCCCATCCCCCTCTCACCCATGGTAGTGTTTTATAGGGAACTGCAATCATACTTTTATGATTAGAATTTCAAAAATGGCAAACCCAGCTCCTAAGTGTCTACTTCGGATCTTAACAAGGGTTTGCGGCAGGCGTTAAACCGGCTTTAATAATAATAATCGCTTATTGTCACAAGTAGGCTTCAATGAAGTTACTGTGAAAAGTCCTTAGTCGCCACATTCTGGCGCCTGTTCGGGGAGGCCGGTACGGGAATTGAACCTGGCACTGTTCTGCATTGCAAGCCAGCTATTTAGCCCACTGTGCTAAACCAGCCCTGTAGCAAGGTACCTTTACCAAGGTAGCCCATCATTTAATTATTTTAAGGTGGAAGCACACCTCAAAATTTATACCCACCCCATTTTAATGCTGCCAGATCTCACGGTTCTTGCGAAACACAGCAGCAAAAGGGAGGTGGGAGTGGATGGATAGAATGGATAAATGTATTCTCAGTACTGTTTCTGGGTCACGACAGTAGTAGTGGTATGGGTTGATATTGATTTTTTAAAAAGAGAAAAGCTGGCTGTTGATAAATCAGTATTGGATCAGAGGGCAGTACCAGATGTATGCGAGAATAATGAGAGGTGGGTGGAAATTATGGAGGCACTGGCCATAACCTTCCAATCCTCCTCAGGTACAGAGGTGTGCCATAGGACTGGGAAATTGCAAAAGTTACACCATTGTTCAGAAAAGGATGCAAGGGAAAGCCCAAATGATAATCTGGGACAAAAATCGCTTGGGAAAATGAGGATTAATTAAGGAAAACAAACATGGATTTGTTGAGGGCAAATTATGTTTAAATAATTTGATTGTGTTTTCTGACGGGGCAACGGATAAAGGGTTGATGAGGGCAATGCAGCTGGTGGGTGAACGTGGACTTCCAAAAGATGTCTGATGTAGTGCCACATAATAGGCTTGTCAGCAAAGTTAAAATCTAAGGAATAAAAAGGATGCTGGCAGCATGGATACTAATTGGCTGAGTTACAGGAAACAGAGGGTAATGGGAAATAGTTGTTAGAGTAATATATACTGGGGTTCCTCAGGAGTCAGCATTCGGACGACAGCTTTCTTTGACTATAGTAATGCATTAGATTTGACTGTGCAAGGCAACATTTCAAAATATACTGTGTCGCAAAACCTGAAAGTATTCTGAGCTAGGATAGTAATAAGTTTCAAGTGGACACAGACAAGTCGGTGGAATGGGTGGACACATGGCAGATTAAATTTAATGTCATAATGCTAGAAAGAACAAGGAAAGGCAATAGAAATTAAGCATACAATTCAGAGGAACCTGTAGGTAAATATATACAGATTGCTGAAGGTGGCATGAAAAGTTGAGAAAATGGTTAATAAGAGCGTAAAAAAGCAAAAAGACTATGGTGAATCTTTTTTAAAATATTGCTTCAGCCTCAACCAATGTATTTTGCCCAATTCTGGGCACCATGTTTTAGGAAGGCACTGATAATGGTGCAGACAAGATTGGCAATAATGATTCCAGGAACTTCAGCTACAAGGATACAAGGATAGATTGGATCATCTGGAGTTTTTCTACTGAAAGAAGGTTGAGAGCTGATTTGACAGAGGAGTTCAATATCGTGAGGGGGGTCTTGTCAAAGTAGGCAGGGAGAAGTGGTTCTGATTGATGGAAGGGTCAAGAACCAGAGGACACCAATTTAAAGTGATTGGCAAAAGAAATGAAGGTAACATGGAGAAAACCCTTTCGTGCAGTGAGTGATTGGGATTTGGAAGGCACTGCCTGAAAATATGGCAGAGGCAGATCCAATCATGACTTTCAAAGGGAAATTGGATAATTATCTGAAGAGAAAGATTTGTAGGCCTACAGGGAAGACACAAGCAAGTGGGACTAGCTAATTTCTTACAGAAAGCTGGCACAAACACAATAGGCTGAATGGCTTCCTTCTGTGTTGTAACCATTCTATAGTTTCTCTTGAACCCCATGCCACTGTCCAACCAAGCTTACCTGCTTCTGTCCCATGATTGGATCCTCACGTCCGATATTCAGGACGCCAAAGCATGTAATGAGGCAGTGGGGAAGGGAACACTGACAAAGGAGAGTATTTGCAGGCACGGAGATGGGTTGAAGTGTGTATACTTCAACGCAAGAAGCATCAGGAATAAGGTGGGTGAACGTAAGGCATGGATCGGTACTTGGGACTACGATGTGGTGGCCATCACGGAAACTTGGATAGAAGAGGGGCAGAAATGGTTGTTGGAGGTCCCTGGTTATAGATGTTTCAATAAGATTAGGGAGGGTGGTAAAAGAGGTGGGGGGGTGGCATTATTAATTAGAGATAGTATAACAGCTGCAGAAAGGCAGTTCGAGGAGTATCACCCTATTGAGGTAGTATGGGTTGAAGTCAGAAATAGGAAAGGAGCAGTCACCTTGTTAGGAGTTTTCTATAGGCCCCCCAATAGTAACAGAGATGTGGAGGAACAGATTGGGAAACAGATTTTGGAAAGGTGCAGAAGTCATAGGGTAGTAGTCATGGGCGACTTTAACTTCCCACATATTGAGTGGAAACTCTTTAGATCAAATAGTTTGGATGGGGTGGTGTTTGTGCAGTGTGTCCAGGAAGCTTTTCTAACACAGTATGTAGATTGTCCGACCAGAGGAGGGGCAATATTGGATTTAGTACTGGGTAATGAACCAGGGCAAGTGATAGATTTGTTAGTGGGGGAGCATTTTGGAGATAGTGACCACAATTCTGTGACTTTCACTTTAGTAATGGAGAGGGATAGGTACGTGCAACAGGGCAAGGTTTACAATTGGGGGAAGGGTAAATACGATGTTGTCAGACAAGAATTGAAGTGCATAAGTTGGGAACATAGGCTGGCAGGGAAGGACACAAGTGAGATGTGGAACTTGTTCAAGGAACAGGTGCTACGTGTCCTTGATATGTATGTCCCTGTCAGGCAGGGAAGAGATGGTCGAGTGAGGGAACCATGGTTGACAAGAGAGGTTGAATGTCTTGTTAAGAGGAAAAAGGTGACTTATGTAAGGCTGAGGAAACAAGGTTCAGACAGGGCATTGGAGGGATACAAGATAGCCAGGAGGGAACTGAAGAAAGGGATTAGGAGAGCTAAGAGAGGGCATGAACAATCTTTGGCGGGTAGGATCAAGGAAAACCCCAAGGCCTTTTACACATATGTGAGAAATATGAGAATGACTAGAGCGAGGGTAGGTCCGATCAAGGACAGTAGCGGGAGATTGTGTATTGAGTCTGAAGAGATAGGAGAGGTCTTGAATGAGTATTTTTCTTCTGTATTTACAAATGAGAGGGGCGATATTGTTGGAGAGGACAGTGTGAAACAGATTGGTAAGCTCGAGGAAATACTTGTCAGGAAGGAAGATGTGTTGGGCATTTTGAAAAACTTGAGGATAGACAAGTCCCCCGGGCCTGACGGGATATATCCAAGGATTCTATGGGAAGCAAGAGATGAAATTGCAGAGCCGTTGGCAATGATCTTTTCGTCCTCACTGTCAACAGGGGTGGTACCAGGGGATTGGAGAGTGGCGAATGTCGTGCCCCTGTTCAAAAAAGGAACTAGGGATAACCCTGGGAATTACAGGCCAGTTAGTCTTACTTCGGTGGTAGGCAAAGTAATGGAAAGGGTACTGAAGGATAGGATTTCTGAGCATCTGGAAAGACACTGCTTGATTAGGGATAGTCAGCACGGATTTGTGAGGGGTAGGTCTTGCCTTACAAATCTTATTGAATTCTTTGAGGAGGTGACCAAGCATGTGGATGAAGGTAAAGCAGTGGATGTAGTGTACATGGATTTTAGTAAGGCATTTGATAAAGTTCCCCATGGTAGGCTTATGCAGAAAGTAAGGAGGCATGGGATAGTGGGAAATTTGGCCAGTTGGATAACGAACTGGCTAACCGATAGAAGTCAGAGAGTGGTGGTGGATGGCAAATATTCAGCCTGCATCCCAGTTACCAGTGGCGTACCGCAGGGATCAGTTCTGGGTCCTCTGCTGTTTGTGATTTTCATTAATGACTTGGATGAGGGAGTTGAAGGGTGGGTCAGTAAATTTGCAGACGATACGAAGATTGATGGAGTTGTGGATAGTAAGGAGGGCTGTTGTCGGCTGCAAAGAGACATAGATAGGATGCAGAGCTGGGCTGAGAAGTGGCAGATGGAGTTTAACCCTGAAAAGTGTGAGGTTGTCCATTTTGGAAGGACAAATATGAATGCGGAATACAGGGTTAACGGTAGAGTTCTTGGCAATGTGGAGGAGCAGAGAGATCTTGGGGTCTATGTTCATACATCTTTGAAAGTTGCCACTCAAGTGGATAGAGCTGTGAAGAAGGCCTATGGTGTGCTCGCGTTCATTAACAGAGGGATTGAATTTAAGAGCCGTGAGGTGATGATGCAGCTGTACAAAACTTTGGTAAGGCCACATTTGGAGTACTCATTTTAGGAAGGATGTGGAAGCTCTGGAAAAGGTGCAAAGAAGATTTACCAGGATGTTGCCTGGAATGGAGAGTAGGTCTTACGAGGAAAGGTTGAGGGTGCTAGGCCTTTTCTCATTAGAGCGGAGAAGGATGAGGGGAGACTTGATAGAGGTTTATCAGATGATCAGGGGAATAGATAGAGTAGACAGTCAGAGACTTTTTCCCCGGGTGGAACACACCATTACAAGGGGGCATAAATTTAAGGTGAAAGGTGGAAGATATAGGAGGGATATCAGAGGTAGGTTCTTTACCCAGAGAGTAGTGGGGGCATGAAATGCACTGCCTGTGGAAGTAGTTGAGTCGGAAACATTAGGGACCTTCAAGCAGCTATTGGATAGGTACATGGATGACGGTAAAATGATATAGTGTAGATTTATTTGTTCTTAAGGGCAGCACGGTAGCATTGTGGATAGCGCAATTGCTTCACAGCTCCATGGTCCCAGGTTCGATTCCGGCTTGGGTCATTGTCTGTGCGGAGTCTGCACGTCCTCCCCGTGTCTGCGTGGGTTTCCTCCGGGTGCTCCGGTTTCCTCCCACAGTCCAAAGATGTGCGGGTTAGGTGAATTGGCCAATGATAAATTGCCCTTAATGTCCAAATTGCCCTTGGTGTTGGGTGGAGTTGTTGGGTTTGGGTGTGGTGCTCTTTCCGGGGGCCGGTGCGGACTCGGGGGGCCGGGTGGCCTCCTTCTACACTGTAAATTCAGTGATAATCTATGATTAATCTAGGACAAAGGTTCGGCACAACATCTATGTTCTATGTTCTAACTGTGTTCCCCACCTCCCTGCCCCCAAACTCTGCACGTCCGATAGAATTTACCCTGCAGTTTGAGAGGGAGAAGCTGCAATCAGATGTAACGGTATTACAATAATCGCTTATTGTCACAAGTAGGCTTCAATTAAGTTACTGTGAAAAGCCCTTAGTCGCCACATTCCTGCGCCTGTTCGGGGAGGCCGGTACGGGAATTGAACCCGTGCTGCTGGTCTTGGCCTGCATTACAAGCCAGCTGTTTAGCCCACTGTGCTAAACCAGCCCAATTAAATAAGGGTAACTACAAAGACATGAGGGAGAAGCTGGCCAGTTTTAAAAAATAATTGTTTTATTGGCATTTCTCATATTTATAAACAATTGTGCATATATACACACATCACATTTTTCTTCCCGCGTTAATATACTTTATTGTACAGAAAGGTTTATTTCTTCTTTCTTTTAATTGGTCCTATAAACATTTCGCCGCCCTCTGGGTCGGTCGATGATCCCTCTCCATCCCGCCCCTCTCCTCCCCCCCCCTCCATTGCATGCTCCCCCCCCGTCCCTTCCCCCCCTCGGCTTTAGCTGTGCTTTGCTTTCATTTTCGGGGGGGGGTTACCCCCTCCTCTTCTCTTTTGTTGTTTCTCCACCTTCCTTCCATTTCCCCCCCCCCCCTGGGTTGCGCAGCTCTTTGATTCATCTATCTTGGTTTTTTATTCTTAATTTACTCCTCGTTGCTGGCCTCGAATAGGTTTTGGAACAGGCCGATAAACTGCCCCCAAGTATCTAGGAAGTCTTACTCAGACCCTCGGATGGCATACTTAACCTTCTTCAGGTGGAGAAAGTGAATGCAGGGACCATCATGAAGGAGAAGGTTCTGGGGAAACTGAAAGGTCTGAAGGTGGATAAATCACTTGGACCGGATGGACTACACCCCAGGGTCCTAAAAGAGATAGTTGATGAGATTGTGGAGGCATTGGTGGCGATCTTCCAGGAATCACTGGAGGCAGGAAGAGTCCCAGAGGACTGGGAAGTGACTAATGTAACACCCCTGTTTAAGAAGAAAGGGAGGCAGAAGATGGGAAATTGTAGGCCAGTTAGCCTGACTTCGGTCATTGGAAATATTTTAGAGTCCATTATTAAAGATGAAATCGCGGAGTACTTGGAAGTGCATAATAAAATAGGACTGAGTCAGCACGGCTTTGTCAAAGGGAGGTCATGTCTGACAAATCTGTTATAGAGTTCTTTGAGGAGGTAACAAGGAATTTAGACAAAGGAGAATCAGTGGACGTGATTTATTTAGATTTCCAGAAAGCCTTTGACAAGGTGCCACATAGGACACTGTTGTTAAGGGTAAGATCCTGGCATGGATGGTGGATTGGCTGAATGGCAGAAGGCAGAGACTGGGGATAAAGGGGTCTTTTTCAGGATGGCGGCCAGTGATTAGTGGTGTGCTGGGCCCACAACCTTTCACAATATACAATGATCTGGAAGAAGGAACTGAAGACACTGTTGCTAAGTTTGCAGATGATACAAGGAACTGTAGAGGGACAGGTAATATTGAGGAAGGAGGCAGGCTGCAGAAGGACTAGGACAGGCTAGGAGAGTGGGCAAAGAAGTGGCAGATGGAATACAATGTGGAAAAGTGTACGGTTATGCACTTTGGAAGGAGAAATGGAGGCATAGACTATTTTCTAAATGGGGAAATGTTTGGGAAATCAGAAGCACAAAGGGACTTGGGAGTCCTCGTTCACAATTCTCTTAAGGTTAATGTGCAGGTTCAGTCGGCAGTTAGGAAGGGAAATGCAATGTTAGCATTCATGTCGAGAGGGCTAGAATACAAGGCCAGTGGTGTACTTCGGAGGCTATATAAGGTTCTGGTCAGACCCCATTTGGAGTATTGTGACCAGTTTAAGGCCCCGTATCTGAGGAAGGATGTGCTGGCCTTGGAAAGAGTCCAGAGGAAGTTCACAAGAATGATGCCTGGCATGAAGAGCTTGTCCTATGAGGAATGGTCTGTACTCATTGGAGTTTAGAAGGATGAGGGAGGATCTATTGAAACTTACAGGATACTGCGAGGCCTGGATAGAGTGGACTTGGAGAGGATGTTTCCACTTGTAGGAAAAACTAAAAGCAGAGGACACAATCTCAGACTAATGGGACAATCATTTAAAACAGAGAAGAGGAGGAATTTCTTCAGCCAGAGGAAAATGAAAAAATGAAAAATGAAAAATGGAAATCGCTTATTGTCACAAGTAGGCTTCAATGATGTTGCTGTGAAAATCCCCTGTGAAAATCCCCGAGTCCCCCCATTCCAGCGCCTGTTCGGGGAGGCTGTTACGGGAATTGAACCGTGCTGCTGGCCTGCCTTGGTCTGCTTTCAAAGCCAGCGATTTAGCCCTGTGCAACTCTCTGCCGCAGAAAGCGGTGGAGGCCAAATCACTGAGTGTCTTTAAGACAGAGAGGGATAGGTTCTTGATTAATAAGGGGATCAGGGTTTATGGGGATAAGGCAAGAGAATGGGAATGAGAAAAATATCAGCCATGATTGAATGGCTGAGCAGACTCGATGGGCCGAGTGGCCAAATTCTGTTCATATGTCTTATGGTCTAACTCCGTTCCATTTCTTACCCACCTGACAGCCAACCAGGGTCAAAATGTCTTTCAATTCAGTAGTATTTTGATGAAGGGTACATGCCAGAAACATAACATGTCGTATCATGTTGCAAATGCTGAATATGACCATGCTATTCTTTCATGTTGCCAGAATTGGCACTTTCTTTTTCTTTTTCACTGTTAACTGCACAAAACATGTATTGTGAAAGAAAAAGTGGGGATTCGACTTCCAGCAGGGGAGGAGAGCGGTCGCGGGCAACAGAGCTCCGGCAGTCGCATCCCGTTCCCCAGGGTGGAAAAAAAAGAAAACAGGCAAACCGGCCGGACTGCGCCCCCTCCCCCCCCTCCCCGCCCCACACGGCAGGAGAACGCAGGGTATGACAAGCAGGGACCGACCCCCCACCAACCCCACCCCTCGGCGGCGACCACGAGGCAGGCGGCGGTACAAAGGACTCCTGGCCCGACCAGAAGCCTCCCTCTCTCTCAACCATCCTGACCCGGAGTGTGGGTGAGTGAGAGAAAAAAAAAGAACTTCCACTTTTTCTTATATTTAAAAAAAACTTTTCCAAAACTTTTTGAAGACTCAAAGAGAAAGAACCTTTTTTTTGACATTTTTTGAAAAAGGGGTTTAAGGGGGGGAAAAAAGTGTTAAAGGAGAGAAAGAAAGGGGGGGGGGGGAAATGCTACAAGGGAGCCAAAGCAGAGGGAGAAAGGGGACCACAAGCAGAAAGGGCTGTAGCCGAGCCAGCTCAGGCGAGCCAACCAGCGCACAAAGAGGCGGAACGGAATGTTCGCCGCAGCAAAAAGAACTGAGCAGACAGGAGCATTTTCCCCTTGGGCCAGGGGGGGGGAACTGGAACTGGAAGGCAGACTTTACCGAGGCGCTGTGAGAACATCAACAGGAAAACAAGGCAGAGGCCAGAGCAGACATGGAGGCCGCAGTGCAGGCAGCAATGGCCAAGCCCCTGGCGGAGGTGCAGCTCGCCCTGGGCAGAGCAGAGGAGAAACTGGAAGCCCAAGAGGTGACCATTAAGGAGCTGGAAAAAGCCGCGACTGACATGAGCAACCGGATCACGGCCCTGGAGAAGGAGGTGGACGATTAGGAAAACTGCTGAAGAAGGCAAAATGTAAGGATAGCGGGCCTACCAGAGGGGATCAAGGGTAGAAACCCCACGTCATACGTGGCAGAGATGCTGGGCAACTTAGTGGGGAGGAAACGTTCCCCAGTCCACCAGAAATGGACAGAGCACACCGGTCGCTGCGCCCGAAACCCATGGCAGGGGATCAATCGAGGGCAGTTATAGCTAAACTGCACCGGTACAAAGGCAGGGAAACATACCTGCACTGGGCCAGGCAAAACAGAACCTGCAAATGGGAAGGACACTTCTTGAGACATTGGGGCAGACCTAGCCAGGAGACGGGCCGAATTCAATAGAGCGAAAACAGCTCTTCACAAGAGCGACGTGCGTTTTGGTATGCTGTACCCAGTGAAACTCTGGGTCACACACCAAGAAAGAGAGAACTTCTTCACAGACCCGCCAAAGCAAACAAGTTCGTCGAGGAAAACGGGCTGGAAAACCAACAGCGAGGGGAGAAATAAGGGGCCCCTGGCAAGGGGCAACAGCGTGCTGACGGGGGGAGGGGAGGGGTGAGGCAACGCCTGGCAGCCCCGCCACAGCGAGCGCACCCTGAACAAAAAGCAAATCACTACCCAATGGACCGCTTCAGGTGGGAGACCAGGCCCCAGCACGAGGGAACAAGAGTAGCGGAGAAGAGAGAGCAAGCGAGAGGTGTGCAGGGTAGGATGGGGGAAAGAGCGGTCAGAAAACCGCAGAGATCGGGCAAGGGAGAAGCGAGATAGTAACTCCCAAGAGGGGGCCACCACACTAGCAGGAAAGCTAGCGCCAGGGGCATGCAACAAAGCAGGGCCGCAGCGTGCCCCCAATAGGAGGGGAGCCGCCAGGCGGGGGGGGGGAGGGCTCGCAACAGAGGCGGGAGAGCAAACGGGGATAGGAACAGGGGAAAGAGGGACAAAAGTGGGGTATAAAGGACAGAAGAACTAGGAGCAGGAGTAGGCCATCTGGCCCCTCGAGCCTGCTCCACCATTCAATGAGATCATGGCTGATCTAGAATCATAGGCGTTTACAGCATGGAAACAGGCCCTTCGGCCCAACCAGTCCATGCCGCCCAGTTTTTACCATTAAGGTAGTCCCAGTTGCCCGCACTTGGCCCATAACCCTCTATACCCATCTTACCCATGTAACTATCTAAATGCTTTTTAAAAGACACAATTGTACCCGCCTCTACTACTACATCTGGCAGCACATTCCAGACACTCACTACCCTCGGAGTGAAGAAATTGCCCCTCTGGGCCCTTCTGAATCTCTCCCCTCTCACCTTAAACCTATGCCCTCTAGTTTTAGACTCCCCTACCTTTGGGAAAAGATGTTGACTATCTACCTTATCTATGCCCCTCATTATTTTATAGACCTCTATAAGATCACCCATAAGCCTCCTACGCTCCAGGGAAAAAAGTCCCAGTCTATCCAGCCTCTCCTTATAACTCAAACCATCAAGTCCCGGTAACATCCTAGTAAATCTTTTCTGCACTCTTTCTAGTTTAATAATATCCTTTCTATAATAGGGTGACCTAAACTGCACACAGTATTCCAAGTGTGGCCGTACCAATGTCTTGTACAACTTCAACAAGACGTCCCAACTCCTGTATTCAATGTTCTGACCAATGAAACCAAGCATGCCGAATGCCTTCTTCACCACCCTGTCCACTTGCGACTCCACCTTCAAGGAGCTATGAACCTGTACTCCTAGATCTCTTTGTTCTATAACTCTCCCCAACGCCATACCATTAACTGAGTAGGTCCTGGCCTGATTCGATCTGCCAAAATGCATCACCTCACATTTACCTAAATTAAACTCCATCTGCCATTCGTCGGCCCACTGGCCTAATTGATCAAGATCCCGTTGCAATCCTAGATAACCTTCTTCACTATCCACTGTGCCATCAATCTTGGTGTCATCTGTAAACTTACTAACCATGCCTCCTAAATTCTCATCCAAATCATTAATATAAATCGCAAATAACAGTGGACCCAGCACCGATCCCTGAGGCACACCACTGGTCACAGGCCTCCAGTTTGAAAAACAACCCTCTACAACCACCCTCTGTCTTCTGTCGTCCAGCCAATTTTGAATCCAATTGGCAACCTCACCCTGGATCCCGTGAGCTTTAACCTTCTGCAACAACCTACCATGCAGTACCTTGTCAAAGGCTTTGCTAAAGTCCATGTAGACAACGTCTACTGCACTGCCCTCATCTACCTTCTTGGTCACCCCCTCAAAAAACTCAATCAAATTTGTGAGACATGATTTTCCACGCACAAAGGCATGCTGACTGCCCCGAATCAGTCCTTGCCTCTCTAAATGCTTGTAGATCCTGTCTCTCAGAATACCTTCTAGCAACTTACCTACTACAGACGTTAGGCTCACCGGTCTGTAGTTCCCAGGCTTTTCCCTGCTGCCCTTCTTAAACAAGGGCACAACATTCGCCACTCTCCAATCTTCAGGCAACTCACCTGTGGCTGCCGATGATTCAAATATCTCTGTTAGGGGACCCGCAATTTCCTCCCTAGCCTCCCACAACATCCTGGGATACATTTCATCAGGTCCCGGGGATTTATCTACCTTGATGCGCTTTAAGACTTCCAGCACCTCCTCCTCTGTAATATGCACACTTCTCAAGACATCACTATTTATTTCCCTTAGTTTCCTAACATCCATGCCTTTATCCACCGTGAATATCGATGAGAAATATTCATTCAGGATCTCACCCAACTCTTGTGGCTCTGCAAAGATGTCCTTGTTGATCCTTAAGAGGCCCTACTCTGTCCCGAGTTACTCTTTTTCCCTTTATGTATCTGTAGAAGTTCTTTGGATTCTCCTTTGCATTATTTGCCAAAACAATTTCATGTCCCCTTTTTGCCCTCCTGATTTCCCTCTTAACTCTATTTCGACAATCTCTATACTCTTCAAGGGATCCACTTGATCCCAGTTGTTTATGTACGTCATATGCCTCCTTCTTCTTTTTTACCAGAGTCTCAATATCTCGAGTCATCCAGGGTTCCCTACTTCTACCAGCCTTGCCCTTCACTCTAAAGGGAATGTGCTTACCCTGAACCTTGGTTAACACATTTTTAATGCCTCCCATTTACCAGCCGTCCCTTTGCCTGCCAACAGTCTCCCCCAATCTACCTCTGAAAGTTCCTGTCTGATACCATCAAAATTGGCCTTGCCCCAATTAAGAATTTTAACTCTTGGGCCAGACCTATCATTCTCCATAGCTATCTTAAAACTAATGGAGTTATGGTCACTTGTCCCAAAGTGATCCCTCACTAACACTTTTGTCACTTGCCCTTCCTTATTTCCCAAGACGAGGTCAAGTTTTGCCCCCTCTCTAGTCGGTCCATCCACATACTGAATGAGAAATTCCTCCTGAATACACTCAACAAATTTCCCTCCATCCAAGCCCCTAATGCTATGGCTGTCCCAGTCAATGTTGGGAAAGTTAAAGTCCCCTACTATTACCACCGTATTTTTCTTGCAGCTATCTGTAATCTCCTTACATATTTGCTCCTCAATTTCCCGCTGACTATTTGGGGGCCTGGAGTACAGTCCTATCAAGGTGATCTCTCCCTTCTTATTTTTCAGTTCCACCCATATAGACTCAGTGGGCGAACCCTCGGATATATCCCCTCTAAGTACTGCCGTGATGTTCTCCCTAATCAAAAGCGCCCCCTCCTCTCTTACCTCCTGTTCTATCCTTTCTATAGCATCTGTACCCCGGAACATTGAGCTGCCAGTCCTGCCCCTCCCTTAGCCATGTTTCAGTCATAGCTATAATATCCCAGTCCCATGTGCCCATCCATGCCCTGAGTTCATCTGCTTTGCCCATCAGGCCCCTTGCATTGAAATAAATGCAGTTTAATGTAGACTTTCCTTGCTCTCTGCCCTGCTTTCTCTGGTCATGCTTTACACACTCTCCCTTCCTGCCTTTTGTTTCCGTCCCCACTGACTTCCTACATCGGTTCCCATCACCCTGCCACATTAGTTTAAACCCTCCCCAACTGCACTAGCAAACACACCCCCGAGAACATTGGTTCCGGTCCCACCCAGATGCAGACCGTCCGATTTGTACAGGTCCCACCTCCCCAAGAACCGGTCCCAATGTCCCAGGAATTTGAAACCCTCCCTCTTGCACCCTCTCTCAAGCCACGTATTCATCCTAGCTATCCTGTCATTCCTACTCTGACTATCACGTGGCACTGGTAGCAATCCGGAGATTACTACCTTTGAGGTCCTACTTTTTAGTTTAACTCCTAACTCCCTAAATTCAGCTTGTAGGACCTCATCCCGTTTTTTACCTATATCGTTGGTGCCAATATGCACCACGACAGCTGGCTGTTCACCCTCCCCCTCCAGAATTCCCTGAAGCCGCTCCGAGATCTTTTGTGGACTCAGCTCCACTTTCCGGCCCAAACACCAGAACCCTTAATCCCTTTATTCTTCAAAAAATTATCTATCTTTATCTTAAAAACATTTAATGAAGGACCCTCTACTGCTTCACTGGGCAAGGAATTCCACAGATTCACAACCCTTTGGGTGAAGAAGTTTCTCCTAAACTCAGTCCTAAATCTACTTCCCCTTATTTTGAGGCTATGCCCCCTAGTTCTGCTTTCACCCGCCAATGGAAACAACCTGCCCGCATCTATCCTGTCTATTCCCTTCATAATCTTATATGTTTCTATAAGATCCCCCTCATCCTTCTAAATTCCAACGAGTACAATCCCAGTCTACTCAACCTCTCCTCGTAATCCAACCCCTTCAGCTCTGGGATTAACCTAGTGAATCTCCTCTGCACACCCTCCAGTGCCAGTACGTCCTTTCTCAGGTAAGGAGACCAAAACTGAACACAATACTCCAGGTGTGACCTCACTAACACCTTATACAATTGCAGCAGAACCTCCCTAGTCTTAAACTCCATCCCTCTAGCAATGAAGGACAAAATTCCATTTGCCTTCTTAATCACCTGTAAACCAACTTTTTGCGACTCCTGCACTAGCACACGCAGATCTCTCTGCACAGCAGCATATTTTAATATTTTATCATTTAAATAATAATCCCTTTTGCTGTTACTCCTACCAAAATGGATAACCTCACATTTGTCAACATTGTATTCCATCTGCCAGACCCTAGCCCATTCACTTAACCTATCCAAATCCCTCTGCAGACTTCCAGTATCCTATGCACTTTTTGCTTTACCACTTGTCTTAGTGTCGTCTGCAAACTTGGACACATTGCCCTTGGTCCCCAACTCCAAATCATCTATGTAAATTGTGAACAGTTGTGGGCCCAACACTGATCCCTGAGGGACACCACTAGCTACTGATTGCCAACCTGAGAAACACCCATTAATCCCCACTCTTTGCTTTCTATTAATTAACCAATCCTCTATCCATGCTACTACTTTCCCCTTAATGCCATGCATCTTTATCTTATGCAGCAACCTTTTGTGTGGCACCTTGTCAACGGCTTTCTGGAAATCCAGATATACCACATCCATTGGCTCCCCGTTATCTACCGCACTGTTAATGTCCTCAAAAAATTCCACTAAATTAGTTAGGCATGACCTGCCCTTTATGAACCCATGCTGCGTCTGCCCAATGGGACAATTTCCATCCAGATGCCTCGCTATTTCTTCCTTGATGATAGATTCCAGCATCTTCCCTACTACCGAAGTTAAGCTCACTGGCCTATAATTATCCGCTTTCTGCCTACCTCCTTTTTTAAACAGTGGTGTCATGCTTGCTAATTTCCAATCCACCGGGACCACTGTAGCCACGTAAAATGGCTGCGTCCCGATTAATTTGGCCAAAACCCGACTTAAAATGGCTAACCGGAAAGGCTGCTAGGAAAAGCAGGTAACAAGACAGAAACAGACAGCTGCAGACAGAATAGCATATTCGGCTCTGGGGAAGTTGGCCCAGATCGATACTCAGGGCTATTAACAGCCCATCCACCCAGACATCTGCAGTGTTGGCTATCCCCGGGAACAATTGCAACATATTAGCAATTGAATACCGGGCCAGACCTGTCGGCGCCTGCAGTGGCCGAAACAAAGGCAGGTGAATGACCACCCCCCGATCGGGGAATCGCCTCGCAATTGGACATATCGAACCCAGCGATTGGAAACAAGTCCAATCACTTGGGACTCAGGGTCAAGGGCCGCCCCTAGTGGCGGGAAGCCCCTGGGCCCTATAAAGTGAGGGGCCAAGTTCAGATCGCTCTCTCTCTCTCCCTTCTTCGCCTGCTCGAGACCTCCGCAAGAACAGCAACCGGCAACCGTTTGAGTCCAGCGATCGCTATCTGATAAAGACTCCTAGCCATCGACCTGTAGCAGCCTATTGAATCCCACGGGCCAGATCCGATTGGATAAGCCATTCGTTTCCCTGACCTGGTGGGCTCTTCCTAAAGTTAAGTATTGGCCTGTAGTGATAGGTTTATTATATAGATAGTAGGATTATTGTGTAAACATTACTTGTTGTATATAATAAATGACCGTTGATTTCAATCTTACTTAGCGGTGTGCTGACTTATTAATCATAACTTGAACTTGAACCACGTGGCGGTATCAGAAAGATACCTGGCGACTCGTGAGCAAAATGTGACGTAATCAGAGCTAATAAACTAAGGCTAAAAAGAGCAACACCACCCCAGAGTCTAATGAATTTTGGTAAATTATCACTAGTGCATTTGCAATTTCCCGAGCCATCTCTTTTAACACTCTGGGATGCATTCCATCAGGTCCAGGAGACTTGTCTGCCTTTAGCCCCATTAGCTTGCCCATCACTATCTCCTTGGTGATAACAATCCTCTCAAGGTCCTCACCTGTCATAGCCTCATTTCCATCAGTCACTGGCATGTTATTTGTGTCTTCCACTGTGAAGACCGACCCAAAAAACCTGTTCAGTTCCTCAGCCATTTCCTCATCTCCCATTATTAAATCTCCCTTCTCATCCTCTAAAGGACCAATATTTACCTTAGCCACTCTTTTTTGTTTTATGTATTTGTAGAAACCTTTACTATCTGTTTTTATATTCTGAGCAAGTTTACTCTCATAATCTATCTTACTCTTCTTTATAGCTTTTTTAGTAGCTTTCTGTTGCCCCCTAAAGATTTCCCAGTCCTCTAGTCTCCCACTGATCTTTGCTACTTTCTAAGTTTTTTCCTTCAATTTGATACTCTCCCTTATTTCCTTAGATATCCACGGTCGATTTTCCCTCTTTTTACCGTCCTTCCTTTTTGTTGGCATCAACCTTTGCTGAGCACTGTGAAAAATCACTTGGAAGGTTCTCCACTGTTCCTCAACTGTTTCACCATAAAGTCTTTGCTCCCAGTCTACCTTAGCTAGTTCTTCTCTCATCCCAGTGTAATCTCCTTTGTTTAAGCACAAAACACTAGTGTTTGATTTTACCTTCTCACCCTCCACCTGTATTTTAAATTCCACCATATTGTGATCGCTCCTTCCGAGAGGATCCCTAACGATGAGATCCTGAATCAATCCTGTCTCATTACACAGGACCAGATCTAGGACCGCTTGTTCCCTTGTAGCTTCCATTACATACTGTTCTAGGAAACTATCACGGATACATTCTATAAACTGCTCCTCAAGGCTGACTTGACCGACCTGGTCAAACCAATCGACATGTAGATTAAAATCCCCCATGATAACTGCTGTACCACTTCTACATGCATCAGTTATTTCTTTGTTTATTGCCTGCCCCACGATAACGTTACTATTTGGTGGCCTATAGATTACTCGTATCAATGACTTTTTCGCCTTATTATTCCTGATTTCCACCCAAATGGATTCACCCTTATCCTCCATAGCACTGATGTCATCCCTTACTGTTGCCCGGATGTCATCCTTAAATAACAGAGCTACACCACCTCCCTTACCATCCACTCTGTCCTTCCGAAAAGTTTGATACCCTCGGATATTTAACTCCCAGTCGTGACCATCCTTTAACCATGTTTCAGTAATGGCCACTAAATCATAGTCATTCACGATGATTTGCGCCATCAACTCATTTACCTTATTCCGAATACAACGAGCATTCAGGTAAAGTACACTTATGTTGGCTTTTTTACCTCTGTTCTGAATCTTAACACCTCGATCAGTAACCTCTCCTAAGTTATATTTCCTCTTAACCTTTCTCCTAATTTTCCTTGTCGTTGAACCCATATCTTCATGTAACAACCTGCTGCGTCGCTTACCATTAACGTTTTCACTTCCCATTTTATTTCTTTTAGTATTCCTGGTCCTATTCACTGAGCTCCCCTCAGTCACTGTACCTTGTACTGTCGCCCTTTTTGATTTTTGACTATGGCTTCTCTGCCTTACACTTTCCCCCTTACTGCCTTTTATTTCTGTCCCTGTTTTACTACCTTCCAACTTCCTGCATCGGTTCCCATCCCCCTGCCACATTAGTTTAAACTCTCCCCAACAGCTCTAGCAAACACCCCCCCTAGTACATCGGTTCCAGTCCTGCCCAGGTGCAGACCTTCCGGTTTGTACTGGTCCCACCTCCCCCAGAACCGGTTCCAATGTCCCAGGAATTTGAATCCCTCCCTCTTGCACCATCTCTCGAGCCACGCATTCATCCTCTCTATCCTGACATTCCTACTCTGACTAGCTCGTGGCACTGGTAGAAATCCTGAGATTACTACCCTTGAGGTCCTACTTTTTAGTTTAACTCCTAGCTCCCTAAATTCAGCCTGTAGGGCCTCGTCCCGTTTTGTCCTATATCGTTGGTGCCTATGTGCACCACGACAGCTGGCTGTTCACCCTTCCCCCCCCCACCCTCAGAATGCCCTGCAGCCGCTCCGAGACATCCTTGACCCTTGCACCAGGGAGGCAACATACCATCCTGGAGTCTCGATTGCGTCCGCAGAACCGCCTGTCTATTCCCCTTACAATTGAGTCCCCTATCACTTTCGCCCTGCCATTCTTCTTCCTGTCCAGCTGCGCAGCAGAGCCAGCCACAGTGCCATGAACCTGGCTGCTGCTGCCTTCCCCTGGTGAGCCATCTCCCTCAACAGTATCCAAAGTGGTACATCTGTTTTGCAGGGAGATGACCGCAGAGGACACCTGCACTGCCTTCCTACTCTTGCTCTGTCTTTTGCTCACCCATTTTCTATCTCCCTCAGTACCTTTCACCTGCGGTGTGACCAACTCGCTAAACATGCTATCCACGAGTCTTCAGCATCGCGGATGCTCCAAAGCGAGTCCATCCGCAGCTCCAGAGCCGTCAAGCGGTCTAACAGGAGCTGCAACTGGACACACATCTTGCACGTGAAGGAACCAGGGACAGTGGGCGTGTCCCTGAGCTCCCACATCGCACACGAGGAGCATGACACGGGTCTGAGATCTCCTGCCATGTCTTAAACCTTCGGTTAACTTCAACAACTACAATTTCAACAAAAAAAAACAAAGAAAAAATAAATATACCAATGAAAAGAAACAGAAAAACAGAAACACTACTTACCAGTCACTTACCAGGGATAAAAAGCACTTCCTCCCCACCCAGCTTCGAATTCCCACCTAGATTCAAATTCCCAAACTCACTCTTAGCTGTGTCTCACTCCTGGCTCGGTCTTCTCTGGCTCACTGGGAGAACTCACTGGGAGTGAGTTTACAAGTTGCTCTTTTTGAACTGTCCTGAATTGAGTCCCCTCCCCCACCTGCTTTTAGATCAAGGTATATTTAAGTGACTGACACTTAACTGCCCCAGTATATGGGGGGGGGGGGGGGACCGGGGGCGGTGGACACAGGGAAGGAGGGACAAACAAGGCTAGAAAGGGAATAACAATAGGGCTACAAAGTGCCACAACCAAGGGCTCGGAACAAGGAATCGCTGCAAGCATTCACCCAGTACGGTCTCTGGGCGAAGGGAGACTCCAGAGTGCAGGGGACTACCCGCATGACGGACGCACAGTGGGCTGCCATGTCAGGTGCCCCCTGGGCAAAGGGAAGCCCCGGAGTCAGAGGCCCGACCGCGTGGAGAGAGCAGTGACAGCGGCCATCCTGGACGGCCCCCTAACAAAGGGAAACCCCGGAGGGCAGGGGCGCGACCACCAGGTAAGTATGGTTAATCCCACAGGAGCGAGGGGACAAAAGCCCCCCACCAGGATAGTCACCTGGAACATAAGGGGACTCAACGGCACAGTGAAAAGATCCAGAGTCCTCACCCACCTAAGAAATATGAAGGCCGACATAGTCTTCCTCCAAGAGACACAGCTGAGAGAGCAGAATAGACTGCGGGTAAGAAAGGACTTGGTGGGGCAGACCTACCATTCCTGCTATGGGACGAGGGCCAGGAGGGTGGCAATACTAATCAGCAAGAGGACGATGTTTAGGGCGACAAAGACGGCTACAGACCCAGTTGGGTGCGTACATGTTAACTAGTACGGCCGGTGTCCCATCCAGAGCCCCGCTGACCGTGACGTACCGTCATGGATGGGGCATCGGTCGCACTAGTTAACGTGTACGCACCCATCTGGGACGACACGAGCTTCATCAGACCATGGCAGAAATCCCCGACATAGCGACACACCGACTAATCATGGGGGGGACTTCAACTGTGTACAGGATCCAACGACAGACAGATCAAGCCCCAAAACGGGGATAACCTCAAGCATGGCAAGGGAACTCGGTCACTTTATGGAACAGATGAGAGCAGTGGACCCCTGAAGGTTCGCCCACCCAGAGGAGGAGTTCTCCTTCTCCCCAGTACACAACGTATACACCAGAATTGACTTTGTGATGGGGAAAATGGTGCTTCCGGGGATAGACAAAGTGGAATACTCCGCAATTGTGATATCCGACCACGTTCCACACTACATCGATGTGAGGCTGGAGAGGGACAGGGCCAACGCCCCACATGGAGGTTGGACATTGCCCTACCAGCTGACAAGGTTTTCAACGAAAAGATATCGCAGACCATAGCAGAGTACACGGAGTACAACCAGAACGGGGAGGTCTAACACTCCACATTCTGGGAAGCGCTAAAATGGGAAATTATCACTTTCAAAGGGTGGAAAGGGCGGCTAGGCAGCAGCTGGTCGACTCCATACTGGAGGTAGACTGTAAATACTCCAAGGCCCCGACCGTAGAGCTCCTGGCGGAAAGAGCTACAAAGGAACTTCGATCTGCTCTCCACTAGGAAAGCAGAGCCCCAACTCCGCCAGGCACGGGGGACCCTGTATGAACACGGTGACAAAGCCAGCCCACTGTTGGCACACCAACTGAGAAAGCAGGCAGCTGTTGCTGATTTTATCCTTGGTTCAATTGCTCTGTTTTATTACCTTTGCTCTCGAGTCGCCAGGTATCTTTATGATACCGCCACGAGGTTCAAGTCCGAGTAATGATCAGTAACCCAATACACCGATTAGTAAGATTTAAATCAAAGCACATTTATTATACACAGTAATCGCTACTCATGCATAAATTCTACGTCTAAGCTACTTCTACAACTAACAGGCCTATACTTAACTTAGGACTGGCCCACCAGGTCAGGGGAACAAATGGCCTTTCGTTCGGGTTCTGAGTCTGCGGGATTCGAAGTTGGTTCGGATTGGTAGCTAGGAGCGCCTATCTCGTAGCGAGCGTTGAATTAAGACTTACTTCTGTCGGGAGTCACTGCACCGGTCACGGTCAATGTTGGTTCGTGTTGCTGGGTGACCCGGGCAGGACGCAGAGGTGAAGAGCGATTTGAACTTGGGGCTCAACTCTTATAGTCCCCAGGGGCTTCCCGCCTTTCGGGGCGGACCCTGTACCTGGTCCCAAGTGACTGGACTTTGTCCCAATCGCTTGGTTCGATTTTCTCCAATACTGGGCGGTCTTGAGGTGCTCGTTCACCTCCTTTGTGTTGGCTCCTGCTGGCGCCGAGGAGTCTGGCTTTGCTTTGTGTGTCCAAAATGTTACTTATTGTTCCCGGGGATTGCTCATCAGTATGCAGATGGCTGTTACTTTGTTATGCTGATGGTTGCTGGTATCGATGTTGTCTGGCCTTTGCAGAGGTAAATATACAGCAAACCTGCAGCTGCTGGTGTCTGTCTATGTTGGCTGACTTTCCCATCAGCCTTTGCCGTTCGCCATTTTAAATCGGGAGTTGGCCAATTTAGGTGGCTACACAGCCACCAGAGAAATTGCACAAATCAGGGATTCCAGTCACATTAGAAACAGAACCAGAAAAGATCAACGAAACCTTCAAGGCCTTCTATTGAGGGCTGTACACCTCAGAGCCCCCAATGGGGGAGTCCGGGATGAAACGGTTCCTTGATGGACTGGACAAACCAGTCATGGGGGAGGGCAGAAAACACGGCCTGGAAGCACCACTAGCACTGGGAGAGATCATGGACATCATTAGCTCCACACAGGCGGGGAAGGCGCCGGGACCAGACGGGTTCCCGGCTGACTTCTACAAAACATTTGCGACAGCACTGGCCCCGCACCTGCGGGAGATGTTCACAGACTCGCTAGCTAGGGGCACACTGCCACCCACACTAGCACAGTCCTCAATCTCGCTGATACCCAAGAAAGATACAGACCCATCTCACTGCTGAACGCAGATGCCAAAATGCTGGCCAAAATCCTAGCCAAAAGGCTAGAAGACTGCGTACCAGAGATGGTTACAGAGGACCAGATGGGCTTGTCAAAGACAGACAGCTAACCTCGAACATCAGGCGCCTGCTGAACGTGATAATGACCCCATCCGGGAGAGAATACCAGAGGTGATCGTCTCCCTTGATGCAGAAAAGGCCTTCGACAGGGTCGAATGGAAATACCTCAGAGGTACTGGTGCAGTTCGGGCTTGGAACAGGGTTCACCTGGGTAAAACACAATGCTCCCATGGCAAGCGTACGGACCAACAACACCAACTCCCAATACTTCCAGCTGCACAGGGGCACCAGACAAGGATGCCCACTGTCCCCACTGCTGTTCCCTCTAGCGATCGAACCACTAGCAATCGCACTCAGAGCAACGAAAAGCTGGAGGGGGATCCAAAGGGGCGGCAGAGAGCACAGTCTCACTCTATGCAGATGACCTGCTCCTCTACATTTCTGACCCACAAAGCAGCATGGACTGAATCATCGCGCTCCTGAAAGAGTTTGCTGCCTTCTCGGGCTACAAACTCAACATGAGCAAAAGCGAGATCATCCCGGTACACCCAGAAGGAGGGGGGGGCAGCACTAACGGAACTGCTTAAACAAGCCCAACACAAATTCCGCTACCTGGGGATTCAAATAGCCCATGACTGGAAAGGGATCCACAAATGGAACCTCACCAGTCTGACAGAGGAAGTAAAAAAAGACCTGCAAAGATGGAACACACTCCCACTCTCCCTCGTGGGGAGAGTCATCCCGATCTACACCCCCAAGGCCTTTTTCAAAGCACTAGACAAAATAACCATGGCATTCGTATGTGGTCCAGGGGGGGCCTAGCCCTACCAAACCTACAATTTTACCACTGGGTAGCGACGACCGAGCGAATAAGAGGATGGATCAAGGAGCCAGAAGCCGAGTGGGTGCGCGCGGAAGAGGCCTCCTGCATGGGGGCCTCCCTCCAGGCCCTCACCATGGCAGCACTCTCATCCCCACCCAAAAAACACTCCAGCAGCCTGGTGGTGATAGCTATCCTCCAGTCCTGGAACTAACTACGGCAGCAGTTTGGTCTCACCAAAATGTCGGACAAAGCTCCCAACTGCAACAACCATAGGTTCACACCAGCACTGACTGACGCCACCTTCAAAAGATGGGGACAGGACAGGGGGACACTGACAGTTAGGGACCGATACATGGACAGCAGGATCGTAACACTGGACAAACTGACAGAGAAATTCCAGCTAGCCAGGGGGAACGAGCGAAGGTACCTGCAACTCAAAAACTTCCTACGAAAGGAGGCAAGGATATACCCACAAACGCCACACCAGACATTACTGGAAGAGTTGCTGGACGCAAGCATCCTAGATAAAGGGAACTGTAGCGACATGTATGACCGACTGGTAGAAAGGGCCGACACTGTACTCTGCACAACAAGAAAGAAATGGGAGGAAGACCTGGGGATTGAAATAGGGTGGGGACTCTGGAGCGAAGCACTGCATAGAGTCAACTCCACCTCCACGTGCGCAAGCTCAGCCTGACGCAACTAAAAGTGGTACATAGAGCCCACTTAACAAGAACCTGTATGAGTAGGTTCTTCCCGGGAGGTGGCGGATAGATGTGAACGGTGCCAAGGAGGCCCGGCCAACCACACCCACATGTTCTGGTCTTGCCCCAGACTTGCGGGGTACTGGACAGCCCAAAAGTGGCGGTCTTCAGGGTATCAGACCAGCCAGATCTATTCCTGGGGAGGAGGGCGGACACCCTTGCCTTTGCCTCCCTGATCGCCCGCCGTAGAATCCTGTTCGGCTGGTGGTCAGCAGCACCACCCAAAGCTGCAGACTGGCTGTCCGACCTCTCAGAATCTCTCCAAATGGAGAAAATCAAATTCGCCATCCGAGGGTCAGACGACGGCTTCCACAGAATGTGGGAGCCATTCGCCCAATTGTTCCGGGACCTGTGGCCAACGAACAAGCAGAAGGATAGCCAGGTAGCCAAGAATCAGGGGAAAACGGCCAAGGCAGGAGAGGGAGGGATAGACCGGGAGAGGGGGAAAACGGGGGACAGCTAAACCCAAGAGGAAAGAAAGGCGAACCGCAGGAGAAGGGGATGGGGGGGGGGGGGGGAAGAGGGAGGAGAGAGGGAACAATAGAGGAGAACCAGAGAGGTGGGGGGGGGGGGGCGCTAGGGAATGACAGCCGGAAGGAGTGCACGGGAAACAATAACAAACTTGGCATCTACAGGAGCAGAGAACAAGGAAAATACGGGTGAAAGACGGGACAAACGGCTGAAGCGGAGGCGAACGCGAGATGACAACGGCAGCGAAATCCGTCCGGGAGAAGCAAGTTACAACACCAACACCAGACCCATTTGAGTATTGCCCTCTTGTTTCTCCGGCACCCAAATGTATATCTACCTCCCCAGCTTCCTCCCCCACCCCCCACAAACAGATGCCTACTTATGTGTTAAAAATAATATTGCCAATTGTACAGAGTTGCTGCTGTTGAGTTGGTGCATAATACCCTACCAGTGTAGGCTTGTGTGTATGCGGCGGAGTGTTTGGCGCCGCGCCAACCGGCGCGGAAGGGCTTGGCGCCACTCCAACCGGCGCCGAAGGGCCTCTGCCAGCCGGCGAGAATTGGCGCATGGACGGGAGCGCCAGTGTGTGCTGGCGTCATCCCAGCGCATGCGCAGGGGGGTTCTTCTCCACACCGGCCATGTTGGAGGTTGACAGCGGCCGGTGCGGAGGGAAAGAGTGCCCCCAACAGGCCCGCCAACAGATCGATTGGCCCCGATCGCAGGCCAGGCCACCGTTGGGGCACCCCTTGGGGCCAGTACCCCCCCCCCAGTATCATTCAACCTTCACTTCTTCTCGTGTGGCTACCGTCTGTCAATTATGTGGATATAATTATTGCTTGCTTCAGGGTATGAGATTCCTCACTGCTCTCGCCAGGTTATTGGATCCCTGCAGACGTTTGCATGTTTCCAGGTCTCAGTAGGTCTGAACTTGGTAAAGCAGGAAATTTAAATGGTCCAGTTGCACTCCAGGAAGAGGCCCACCTCCTGGTTGGGCTTTCAGACTGGTAATGCAAAAGAAAAGTCAGCCACGACTGCTGGCTGGAGGGGCCTTGCCAAATAACCCTGAAAAGCAGAGAAAGGACTTGATCACTACATCTCTGCCTAACTTGCTCAATCTTTCTGCCTGCTTCTTCTAGGTAGCTCAATAATTGGGCATCTGGCTAGTAAGGGAACCAAAAATAAGGCAGGAGGCCAGGGATGTTAAACTGAATGATCACCTGATTTTCAGACGATTGAAGCTAACATTGATTGACTATTTTATACATATCTGGAGTTATATAAGCATTGTGGCAAAAATTAAGCGTTTTGTTTTTATAATTCGATTTATTTCTTCTCCCACAGTACCTAGGAAGGAAATTAAGTTTTGCTTTAGATTACATTATTTTGATGCGGATATGATAAATTTTAATCATTTCAGCTCCAATTTTAAATTGGAGCAGGAGTGAGGCAGATGGGGGCCAAGGTGAGCGCCAAACCTCCCTGTGGCCTTGGCAATGTGGGGCCTGAGACATTTGAGCTCCTGGGAATCAGCTGCATGCCTTGGTTGAGTTGCCCACCCAAATCCAGCAGGTACTGGCAGCTGGCCTACTTATGAGTGGCAGATTGCCAGGCAGCAGGAGGTCACCGTCTACGACTGTAAGAATAATTTGCAGCACTCAACCAATGTTGCAGAGAGGGGAGGTTGCGAGGGTCTCACTATTAGAAGGGAGGGGGGGAATTGGAAGGGAATACAAATATTCTTTATGGGGCCAGGAGGAACATGGCAAGTTCTGACTGTCAAGTGTTAAGGGAAAAAAATCCATTATGTCAGGAGACAAATATAAACAGCTTTGGTACTCGTATCCAGTGATTCATAAAATATTAACAGGATGGAAAAAAAGGCTCGTTTAAAATAATATGTTAATTTTATTTGGCTGTTTTGATACACTTTTGTCTTTCTTCCTGTAGTACACAGCTGCTGACTGTGTCAGTTATAAACTACAAAGCCATCAGCTGTAAAATGCTACGGCAGTTTTCAAAAGGTTTTTTTTCAAAATCGCAAGAACTGTTTGAGGGCCAAATCACTGCTTAGAGGCCGTTAAATATAATGCAAAGACCATTTCCAGCTCTTCTATTCTTTTAAAATGATAATGTGCGATGAGAGAACTGAGTGGTACTAAATTTAGCTAAAACTTGACCAGGCATCCTCCTTCAATTTTGACGTAATATCCAGGTTCAGAATTTCAGTGTTTGGAAGATTCTGTGGACCGTTACAAATGGTGGATGGGGCCAGTTGTTGAAATCCCACCCCCATTCCTGACGGATCCCATTTTTGCCAACACGGGGAAGGGAGCTCACACAGGAGGGAAATCTAAACTCAGAAGCTGGTGTGGAGTTCAAACAGATTTCAATTTTGGCTGGTCCAAGGGCCTAAATTCGCAGTGCCAGAGTGAATTTATACAGCAGACATAGCGCTGTTGAAGGATTGATCAGGTCTGTGCAGTATCGTCATCTGAAGTTATTTAAATCCTCCCCACTTTAAACATGAAAAGAAATACTGAAGCTTTCAGTGAGTTAAAAAAAAACACTTGTTTTTTATTCATTTACGGGAGGTGGGCATCGCTGGTTAGGCCAACATTTAGTGACCATTCCTAGTTGCCCTTCAGAAGCTGGTGATGAGTTGCCTTCTTGAACCGCTGCAGTCCTTGAGGTGTAGGTACACCCACTGTGCTATTAGGGAGGGAGTTCCAGGATGTTGCCCCGGCGACAATGAAGGGTCGGCAATATATTTCCAAGTAAGGGTGGGGAGTGTCTTGGACAGGAACCTCCAGATAGTGGGGTTCCCAGGTATCTGCTGCTCTTGCCCTTCTAGATGGTAGTGGCCATGGGATTGGAAGGTGTTATCTAAGGAAGCTTGGTGAGTTACTGGAGTTCATCTTGTAGAGGTACACAAGACTGCCAATGTTCACCGGTGGTGGAGGGTTTGAATGTTTGTGCAAGGGGGAGCAATGAAGCGGGCTTTGTCCTGGATGGTGTCGAGCTTTTTGAGTGTTGTTGGAGCTGAACTCATCCAGGGAAGTGGAGAGTATATCATTATATTCCTGGCTTTGCCTTTAGATGGTAGACATGCTTTTGGGGGTCAGGAGGGGAGTTACTCACCGTAGGATTCCTGGTCTTTGACCTGCCCTGGAAGCCACAGTATTAACGTGGCAAGTTCAGTTCAGTTTCTGATCAATGGTAACCCCAGGATGTTGATTGTGGGGGATTCAGCGAGGGTAATGCCATCGAATGTCATGGGGCGGTGGTTAGACTGTCTCTTGTAGGAGATGGTCATTGCCTGGCACTTCACACGCCATTTGTCAGCTCAAGCCTGGATATTGTCCAGGTCTTGCTGCATTTGGACATGGACCACTTCATTATCTGATGAGTAGCAAATGGTGCTGAACATTGTGTAGTCACCCCAAACATCCCCACTTCTGACCTTATGATGGAAGGCAGGTCATTGATGAAGCAGCTGAAGATGGTTGGGCCTAGGACACCATCCTGAGGAACTGCTGCATGATATCCTGGAGTTGAGATGATTGACTGCCAACCACCACAACCATCTTCCTTTGTGCCAGGTATGACTCCAACGAGCAGAGAGTTTTCCCCTGATTCCCATTGACTCCAGTTTAGCTAGGGCACCTTGATGCCATACTCAGTCAAATGCTGCCTTGATGTCAAGGGCAGTCACTCTCACCTCTGGAGTTCAGCTCTTTTGTCCATGTTTGAACGAAGGCTGTAATGAGGTCAGGGGCTGAGTGACCCTGGCGGAACACAAACTAAGTGCCCGTGAGGTTATTGCTGAGTAAGTGCCGCTTGATAGCACTGTTGATGACTCCTTCCATCACTTTGCTGATGATGGAGTAGACTGATGGGGCGGTCATTGGCTGGGTTGGACTTGTCCTGTTCCTTTTTTTGTTTAAAACATTTTATTAAGGTATTTATGATTTTATAACAACAATTAATGATGTAAACATTACTCCGTAATTAACACCCCCCAACCAACAACCACACACATTCAACATGGCTTACACACACAGTTCCCCGGATTTGTCCTGTTTCTTGTGTACAGGACACACTGGGCAATTTTCCACTTTGCCTGGTAGATGCCAATGTTGTAGCTGTACTGGAACAGATTGGCTAGGGGCGTGGCAAGTCCTGGAGCTCAAGTCTTCAGTGCTATTGCTGGAATATAGCCTTTGCAGTATCCAGTGCCTTCAGCCGTTTCCTGATATCACGTGGAGTGAATCGTATTGGCTGAAGACTGACATATGTGATGCTGGGGATCTCCGGAGGAGACCGAGATAGATCATCCACTCGCATTTATGGCTGAAGATTGTTGCGAATGCCTCAGCCTTGTCTTTTGCACATACATGCTGGAGTCCTCCATTGTTGAGGATAGGGATATTTGTGGACCTCCTCCTCCAGTGAGTTGTTTAATTGTTGGGCTGGTTTGGTTGTCATACTGACATTAGAAATAAATCATTGCCATCTGGTCATGTAATTTTAAGTGATCTCTTTGTTGACATTATTATAACATGAGTATTTTTCACTATCATGTCTGCATGAGCAAGAGCTGTATTAAATTGTTAGAAATTATCTGTTTTAAACTTCACGTGGCTCCGGAAGTCTGCATTTGGTGGATACTGGTGGGTGGCTATGGAGCTAGTATGATGGTATGAGGGTCTTGGGGGCGATGGAGGGCGAAGATGTGAGGGCAGAGCTAAAGGGCCGACTATCTTCTTAAACAGCTGATATGAGGTCCCAGAGAACTGAGGTGGGCCTTCTAATCAGCCCTCTTCGACACTCGCCCTCCCTTAGGATCCTGCTTCCGGGGTTCGTTGTCCGGGCTTTAATCCCACCCCCTCCTCTCCAGTAAAAACTGGGTCAAAAGAGGCCCTTTAAACTGAGGCTGAGTCAAGTAATTTCCAGACTCAAGCTACCCATTTCAGCAGCTAAAGTCTGTCCCGTCCTGACATCTTCCGCCAACCTTCCTTGAAAAGCATTGCCTTACACTTGGGAGGCAGAACAGAAAATTTGACAGACCACTGAAAGGTCCATGACCCAGAGCTGGAATTCCTGGTCTTGGGGCAGGCGGGATTGCAAAATCCCACCCATCGTCTTGGCGAGTGAAAAATTCTGAATAAAAGATGTGACAAATGTGCAAACCTGCATAGTGTGTCCTGTTATTTCCAGAAAACCATTGTTCTATGAATAGAGTTAATTAAAACAAAGGATGCAAGGAAGATTCCTGGCATTACAGTATTGAATGTTACATTTATAGTGGAGAGCCGTTCCAGGAAATAATTCCCCAGTGCATGCCCTCAGACCATCGACATGTAGGAACAACAGTACTCGTTAATGTTATTGAGTGATTTTTAGATCAACCAGAAAGATGTGTGTCTTTCCTGTCTGGTTACAATCTTTGAGTTGCTGCAGTCTCTTAAAAACCTCAGCCGTGCTTAATTTCTAATTTCCTAACCAGTCAGCAGGCTGACAATTTGCTTACTGCAGATTGAGGAGAATGAGGAGAAACCTAAATGGGATGGGTCATTACCATTGTTCCATCTATTACATCCATTACTATTGTCCGACCCCTCCCATCCCACCCAATTTAACGTGCAAATTCCATACTCAGAACTAATGTTTCAACAAAAATGTTTAAAAAAAAATAAATTTAGACTACCCAATTATTATTTTTCCCAATTAAGGGGCAATTTAGTGTGGCCAATCCACCTACCCTGCACATCTTTGGGTTGTGGGGGTGAAATCCTCCAGACATGGGGAGAATGTCCACACGGACAGTGACCCAGGGCCGGGATTCAAACCCGGGCCCTCAGCGCCTGTTTGCATCATCCCAATGCCCTTCAGTAAATCCTCCGAGCATAACAGAGCCTCCAACTCCCCCCTTCTCTCTCTCTCCACTACCGGGAAGGACAACCCATCCAGAAACTCCAACATATCCGCCCCATGTCAGGGGCTTTGAGGTATACAGATCCAAACCTGGAACGCCGCAGTGACCTCCCTCGGGGCAGTGAACAAGTTGCCGCTCAAGTCCTAATCTGTACCATCTCCCGAGAAGCCGCCTGCCACCTCAGCTGGTGAGCCAAAAGATGTGCCAATAAACCCCCCCCCCACCCTTCTCAAGCGCCGCAGCTGGCCCACTGCCTTCCCGGTGGACACCAGATAAAACTGTATTTGCAGCTGCTTCCTAGAAGCCAGCAACTCCGGAGTAGGGTCCTCTGAATAGCGGCGATCCATCTCCAACATTACACTCACCAGTTGTTGTCTTTCTGCCCTCACCGTCCTATCTAAGTGCGCCTTCTGGGAGACTATCTGACTACCTCCCCCCTTAGAACCGGCTTCAGAGCCTCCCACAACATGGAGGGAGAGACCGAATTGTTCCTGTTAAACCTAGTATATTCGCTAGTCGCAGACACATGCTCACAAAACCCCTTCTCCACTAGTAATGCTACATCTAACCTCCCCAAGGCTGCCCACCCCTTTGTAAAATCCATCCACAGAATGGATCTGACAACAGTCAAATCAGAACAAGATTCATGAAATCACTGCCCTGTGAATGCAGCAAAGTCTTAATGGAAGGAGATTGATGCCCAAAATGGAAGAACTATCCTTTAAGCAATAAGAAAATTCCCTTAGCAGTTTTTCTTTGCTTTCTATTTTGTAGCTGTATTTCAACCCATTTTGCTATCTGGCCCCACACTCTAACCTTTACCATTAGTCTCTTATGTGGCAACATTTCAAAGGCCTTCCAAAAGTCCATGTGTACGGGATTATTTACATCACTCGTCTACTGTCATTTTTTCAAATAATTCAGTAACGTTGGTTAAACATAACATTGCTGACTTTTTTAAAATTATATTCTCCATCTCTGGCTGTTTTAAAACCTGATCTTTGAGCAAAAATTACAGTATCTTTCCGAACACTGATATTAAGATAACCATATATTAGTTCTATCTCCACTGTCAAATTTGTATTGATAAATCTTTATCGAAGCACTTTGGGACATTTGCTTTGGCAAAGTTACTACAAAAATGAATGTTGTTGAAGATAGGAGTTACAATAATAATAATCACCTTTACTAGTGTCACAAGTAGGCTTACATTAACACTGCAATGAAGTTACTGTGAAAAGTTACATGTAGAGCTTGCCAGCGTTCTGACACAATTCTTTTCTTTACATGTATTCACATATATCTTACCTATGATTTGTTTAGCTGTTGCTATCCATCTGAACCAAGGATCTTGTCCTCCTTATGTTTGGCAAATTAGTCTACTATCTCCTCATTTTCTATATTAATTTTTACAATACCCTTCATGACTTCTTCTATTACTGTTATTTTGTCTTTGCTAGCTTCCTCAGAGAAAACTATGGTTTAAAAACAATCTATCAATATTGTCACAACGTCAGTATCATCCTTCTGATCCCTTGGTAGACCGATGCCCATTTTAATTCACGTCTATTACCAGGATGCAAATTTTATTAACACAGATGCCCCAGCAACCCTTCTTCCTTCCCCTTCATGTCTAAATATGTTATAGCCTGCAATATTTCCATTCCAGGAGAAATCTATAATAATTCAAAAGCTCATTACACTAAAATGATTATACCTTATTATACCTTTTACAATGTCATTCCAACGATATAGAGTGTCTAGGAAAATCTAGATAATTCAAATTGTGAGCCCATCATTTACAATAAAATTTGTTTCTAAATACGAAGAAAATAAAGCCTCCCCCCAAACAAATCTGGAATCAAGATTATTTAATGCAGTAGAACAAAGATAAAATCACAACTTCTAACCACTAATTTAATACTTATTTCAAATCATTTGCTGTGATTTTTTTTAAATTCTCATAATTTCATTTACCATATTTTGTTATATTAAATGTTAAAATGAGATTTCTGTCAGGAGAGAATTTAAATTTTGCAGAGTTTTTGTAAACCAGTGGCATTGAAAATTTCCTTGTGCAAATATTGGTACACTCCTAAAGAACACCTGTTCCAATTTTCAAAAAACAGAACGAGCTGAAAACTGTGTTAACCATGCAGCATACTTTGTTGCAATGGGCTGACCAGAAACCTGAAACCCGAGCAGTGATTTCAATTGTGGACTGATTCCAATGTTTAACTAAATGCAAAGATGCTTGTTTGAAGTCACACAATCATAAAGAGGATGGCCAAAACATAGAAAGAGCACCTCAAATCACAAGCCGACTCGGATCTGTAATAACGCACCAAAACTGCACTGTGCAATGACTAAGATGATGTGCTAGTAAAACAACAAATATATTAAAAGCATTGATGATCCTGGAACTCCTCACAGATGGAAGTACAGGGACCTAAATGTAATCATCTTTGCTGTACAAAAGATTGGTAAAATTGACAATAATTTATGAAACATGCTCTCTTCAAGTCTGTCATCCTTTCTTATAATGAATCGAAGAAAAATCAACTGCAGGAAAGCAAAGTATTTATGGAATGGAAGCAATACAATTTCCCTTTGTTCACATGTTCCTGTAAAATTACACCTGCAGTAATGCCATGAAAATGCTTTCAGAGGAATTAAGTTCTGAGTATTCATTTGGAAATATGGAACAAGATTCTTGGATTGCATACACCCTTAAATTAAAGCAATATTTGGTACCACACACCAGTCCTTACAGGATTGAACTAACAGATTTACTGCTATTTGGGGTATTCTGAGAACCCTGCTGAATGAAAAATATTTAACAAAGCAGTTGTAAATTCTAACCTCATCGAATAGGTTTAATTTTAACATCTTTTCAATATAGGCTAATCTATTTTAAATTATAGAAGTCCAATTCTTCTTGTCCTTTTTAAGAACATTTAACAAACAGCATAAATCGAAGTACAAATTGGCACGGCCTGAAAAATTTAGTTTTTTTTAAATCCTGGGTATAGATTTTGTCCTTTACACTTTGTCTAATTTCCATAGAGCTGACAGCATATAATTTAGGTCAAAAGCACCGTTTTTAGAAAACACTAGGAGGTAGGTAAATAAAAAAAACAATTTATTCTAATCCAACATTTCGCCAATTAATGAGTCAAATTTCACACTGTTCCTTTGCCACAAACAACATCCCTTCTCCAATTCCATCTCTCAGAAAATCTCAGTGTTCCCATACACTGCAAATACTTTGACTCATCGGTGTGTGGCAGGCAGGTCTTCTGATATCAAGATTTGTGTTTTCAAAGATTAATACAAATTTGTACTATTTTCAGACTCTGGCAAACAGAAATCTGATGGTAATAACAAGCTGCAATGTAATAACTGTAATCATGTATTGAAAAATACAAATATTACAAGCAGACTATTGTAAGCTTGCAAGGATTGTAAAACCTTTTCAATGGGGATGGAGTGCATGACCACATTGCTGTTTGGAGAACATATTGCTACACAAAACATTCTGCATTATTTTGAAATCACTAAGTAAAGCAAGAAGTCATTTAAATATGTTCCCCACCTATCTCAAAAGGAAAAAAAATCTAAAATAATTGTTGGAACACCATTAACTGCCACAGAACAAAGCCTAGGATGTCTTCTTGCTCTAAGAGGGAATAACGAGGTTGAGAAAGGGTTTACACTTGATATTCTGAGAATATATTTAGAATACACAGTACACTCCTCCACTGTAGTCTTTAAATTGCCCTTCAAACTGTGCTTGTTAGGTTACGGTTCATGTTTCTGCTAAAATGCATTTACATAATCACGCACATACAAAATCTTCAATTAACCAGTGCAAGTAGGTCAGTAAAATAACGTTAATTGTTTATTTTTGAAAATTCGCAGCCAAAAATATTCATTGATGTATTTAAGAGTGGTTACCTGGGGCAGTTTTATCAATACAGCTGAAAATGCTGTTTTCATTATCAGGACTAGCATTTCTGCAGGTCATGCTTGGTTTAGCTAGTGCTACCCATATAAATGTTGGCAGAACACGGATGCTAGTCTGTGAGGCCAATGCAACGAGAGCAGAAGCAGAAGTGGAAGAAAATGTGTTTATCACAAAAAAATATGCAATTTTATAAAGTACATCTCGTCATGGTATCCTGAGTATCATGGAAAGGGACTTTAAAAATATACTGGACAGTTTACTGGTTTTATTAACACACATTGAATTTCCGTTATTTTTTTTAAACGTGTGAAAACATTTAAAATGGGCTTATTAGTGCCTGTGTGACTAAATTATAAGGTCAATTTGAAGACCCTCCTCAAAAGACCATAAACGGGTGCACAAAGTGGGAACTCAGCATCCACATTAATTAAATCTGCAGGCATAGTTAGTTTTGTGGCACTAACCATAGAAACACGATTTAGGACTCTTATAAGCTATTTTTTAAACTAATTTTGTTTCCTTGATCTTTTTATACTGGTCCATCTGATTTCATCCCTATTGCATTAATTAACCAAATGCAAACTAACAAAAGCTCTAGATCCAGATGGCATTGACCCATAATTTGTAGTGAGAATAAAAAAAAACATTTTTTGCGAGCAGAGGAAAGCCTTCAGTGGAAAATGCATACCTACCTTTTCCAAGGCTTGAGGTGCCATTGTGAAGGCTACAGGAAAATTGCAATTCCCCCCACACACAATTTGTGTATGCTGGATATTTTTTGGAAGCCCTAAAAACAAAACCACTTTGGAGAATTTGTCACCACTGGGAAAAGCCTGTTGAGGAATCAGGAACACTCTGAAAGGCAAGTGTAAAATGTATTGACACCTTCAAGCACCACTATTAGATGCCGTGTTGTAAGATAGATGTGTAGACTGGTCCTACAAAGATAAGTTGACCCTTGCATTGACCAGCAATGTGAAATTGTTGTCATGCATTACTGTACATTTTCCACTGGAGAAAAAGTGTCATAATGCATTAAAAACATAGAACAAAAATGGCCAGTCACCCTCTGCTGTCATGTTTTGCACTGTGATTTAAATTGACTGACAATTCTGGCTGCTAAAAAAAGAACCTAGCTTTTGAACGTTGAAAAAAAATATCTTTGCCCCTACTCCTCTCCATTGATTGTCAGGCACACTGCTTTGGAATGGACAACATTCTGTCAGTTTCAGGCAATGTAGCTGTAAGTTTTGTTATGACAGCTGTCGATATAATGAATTCATGGTTGGGTTACAAAGTATGACTTCAGCTCAGCAGGTGGCCTATTGATTCAAGAGTGATTACACATTTAAGACATTATTTTAATAACAGTGGGCTTGAATTCATGGTTTTATTAGTTTAGAGGTTTAATTATTTATCACCAATAATTTTCAAATAATTTCCATTCCAAGTGCTTGGTTACTGAGGGTTGTACATAATAGATACTGGATGAGTGGCTCTGGAGGGTGCATGAGCCATGGAGGTGGCATCGGTGACCTGAGTGAGCATGGGGCTGGGTGGGAACAACGGGAGCATGGAGGTAAGAGGGTGTTGAAGGGGTAAGTGATGACATTTAGGGGGCCTTTAAAAGATGTTGGGAGCTGAGCTGCTGTGTTAGTGAGCCAAGGTGGGCCTTCTAACTGGACCCCTTCCACACCCACACTCCTCACTAACTCGTGATTCATAAAATGTACTGCAGACGTTTGAAAAGACAGAAATTCCAGGTACACATGGGTCTGGTGTGCATTCGGAAGAAATAAATGCATGGTCAAGTTTTCCGAGACCAAAGGAGAAGACAGCCCCTGGAGTATGTGCAGTTAAACATGAAGACCCAGAAGCTGCTGTCAGATACTCGACTGTTGCAGTTAAGAGTTATAGAGCTGTACAGCACAGAAAGAGGCCCTCAGAGTATTGTGTCTGCACCAGCCATCAAACACCTTTCTATTCTAATCCCATTGTCCAACACTTGGTCTGTAGCCTTGTATGCTACAACATTTCAAATGCTCATCTAAATGCTTCTTAAATGTTGTGAGGGTTTCCACCTCTACCACCCTTTCAGGCAGGAGTTCCAGATTCCCAACATCCTATAGGTGACAAAGATTTTCCTCAAATCCCCTCTAAATTCCTACCCCGGCCTTAAATGTACACCCCTTGGTTACTGACCCCTCTACTAAAACAAAAAGTTTCTTCCTATCTACCCAATCTATGTCTCCCACAGTTTTGTACACCTCAATTAGGTCCCCCCTCCGGCTTCTCTGTACTGAGGTAAATAGCCTCAGCCTAACCAGACACTCTTCATAGCTGAAACGTTCCAGTCCAGGCAACATCCTGGTGAATCTCCTCTGCACCCTTCCTGGTACAATCACATCCTTCCTACAGTGTGGCGGCCAGAACGGCACACAGCACTCTAGCTGTGTCCTGACGAGAGTTTTATACAACTCCATCATAACCTCTTATATTCTATGCCTTTACTAATAAAAGCAAGAATCCCATATGCCTTCTTAACCACCTTACCTACATGTGCCCCTGCCTTCAGGGATCTATGGACATGCACACCAAGGTACCCCTGATCCTCTGAATGCCTTTGCGTCCTACCGTTCATTGTATATTCCCTTAACTTGTTAACCTCCCAAAATGCATTACCTCACACTTTTCATGGTCAAATTCCATTTGCCAGTGTTCTTCCCATCTGACCAGCCCATCTATATCATCCTGTAAACTAAGGCTTTCCTCCTTGCTATTTCCCATACCACCAATTTTTATGTCACCTGTTAACTTACTGATCATACCCCCAACATTCACATTTAGATCATTAATGTACACTACAAACAACAAGAGACCCAGTACCAATCCTCGTGGTACACCACTGGATATAGGCTTCCAGTCACAAAGACAAACTTTATCCATCACCCCTCTGCCTCCTGTAACTAAGCCAATTTTAGATCCAATTTGCTAATTACCCTGGATCCCCATGGCCTCTTACCTTCTTGATCAGTCTCCCATGTGGGACCTTGTCAAAAACTTTACTTAAGTCCATGTAGATTACATCAACTACACAGCCCTCATCTATATGGGCAGCACAGTAGCACAGTGGTTAGCACATTTGCTTCACAGCTCCAAGGTCCCGGGTTGGGTCACTGTCTGTGCGGAGTCTGCACGTTCCCCCAGTGTCTGCGTGGGTTTCCTCCGGGTGCTCCGGTTTCCTCCCACAGTCCAAAGAAGTGCAGGTTAGGTGGACTGGCCATGATAAATTGTCCTTCGTGTCCAAAAACGTTAGGTGGGGTTACTGGGTTACGAGGCTATGTTGGAAATGTGGGCTTAAGTGGGGTGCTCTTTCCAAGGGCCGGTGCTGACCTGATGGGCCTCCTTCTGCACTGTACATTCTATGATTTACATGTAGTCACCTCCTCAAAAAATTCAATCAAATGCTTTGCCAATAGATTTGACATTTAAAGGAAGCAGCGACACAAACCGGGGACACTTTCCCACGTACTCTACACACAGTGGCTGAAAAAGTGAGCGCTGGTGCATTTCAGGAGTCAAGTGAGTTGTTAAAGTCTTGCGAACAACCTTTCCAGCCCAGAAAAAAATAATTTTCTTCTCTCAGAAGAAAGTCCCTTAATCCTATCTGTATTTCCAAAATTATTTCCTTTCCTGTACATCACGGAAATGTAATTTATAATTCCTGCTATAGATTTCCTGCTTTGGGCTGAATGAGGATGCTTCAATCTGATTGGTTCAAAAACCTCAATGTTTCTTATCATCTTCACAGGTGCCACAGATCACTTGCTGAGGGTATTGTGCTGGAAAAGACAGCGCATTCGATCAAACCTCAACAAGAAAGAAAAAATCGGTGTGCAGCTGCCAGTAAGGTGAGTGGCAAGCACAGTTCCTTCACTGGCAAAAACAAAATCCGAGCTAATATTTCCAAAGTCGCTGCAAATGAAGGCTCGCCAGCCAATTCGCCAGGCTCACCATCTCCTCACTAACAAGGTCGAGCAGCACTTAAACAGCACTGGCACAGCCAACCCCACTCTGCTCGCAGCCATGGCGCCGAGAAGACCGGCCCCAAGATTTGGCGATGGAGACCTGGGAAGGCTCCTAGACATGTGGAGGCCAGGATGGGTGCCCTGTTCCCCCAAGGATCCTGGAGGGTGAGATATAGGGCTGCCTTGGATGAGGTGGCGGCAGCCGTAAACCCGGGGAGTGCGACCAGGAGGACTGGCCTCCAGAGCCGTAAGAAGGTCAACAACCTACACCGGGGCAGCACGGGTGAGTTGACACCAACATCCCCCCCCCCCTCCCCCGGGACCTTTCGCCCCCCCACGCGAGCATCCACCCCCCAACCATCCCTTCACCCCTCCCTCCCACCACTGTGAACCACGCATGTGGCTAATGATGCCCTTTCTGTGTCTCCGCAGGAGAACCTCTCCCGCAATCGCCAGGAGAGGGCCCAGACTGGCGGAGGGGTGCTGGACATACGGACCCTCACCACCTTCAAGGAATGGGCCCTGCAGGTGATGGGGGTGGCCGAGTAAGTGCGTTCACCAAAACGGAAGTCGGTGGAAGCCGCAGAGGTGAGGCTCTACCGGGCCTCACACGGAGGACCTGTGACACATGACCATTCTCCCGCAGGTCCTCTAGCCGACGGCGCCAGCAGTTCCCAGGTGGCCCCCTCTCCTGCCTCTCATGAGAACACCTTGGAGGAGAGCTCCAAAGAAGAGTCGATCGACGTCTCACAGCTGTCATCCCCATCCTCCACCAGTTCAGATGCGCACACCATGGTGGGAAACGTTAGTGGTCAGGCTTCTGGGGCACAATCTGGTGAGCACCACCCTGCTGCTGATGCACATCAGGTGGAGGCAGCACCCCCAGGCGAACCAGAAGTCAGAGGTCTGCTGGATCCCAGTTCCCAGCTGGGTCCCAGCCTGATGTGAGCCTCTGGTATAGGGTTACCCGGAGCTGATGTTAGGGTGTCGCTGGGACATTCAGAGGAAGATGTCAGCGACACCCTAGCAGGTCTATAGCCAAATTGGAGGAGTCCAAGGTGAATCCCGGGGTCATATGGGCACCAAGAGGGAGGAGGGGGTGCTGGGTGCCAACCCGGACCCGTCCCATGGAGTGTGTATGGTGGTCACCAGCTCCCCAGGTTCCACCCCTCTGATGAGGCCGTATCTCAAGGTCAACACATGGGCAAAGCGGCACGACATGCACGTGCCGTCGACAAGTGCACCGGGGCCCTCTGGCCCCAGAGCCCCCGCGGAACGCCCGTCATGGCCATCGAAGTCCATAGGACGAGGCAAGCAGCTGCATCCTGGGGAGATACCTAGATGTACTGGTAGAGCAAGGAAGGTTAAGCATGTTGAGGATCACTGAGGGCACCAGGGGAGGGGGGAAAGAGGGTGGGGGATAGCTAGGGGGTGAGGGTGGAATTGGATGATACCTGTGACACATTAAAAATCCTTGAGCACAACCAGTATGACGCCTGTCACTTTCTTCTTCTTTGGCCGACCTCCAAACCCTTGGCCCATCTCTCCAGGCATCTCCCCCTCCCCCATAGCGCTCACCCACCCTCCAGCCGTTACATGTCCCCTGGAGCTGTGTCCCATCCCCTGGGTGTTCTGATGTTGGCTGCTGCGGTTTGGTGTTGCCTCCCACAGTGTTCAATACAGTGTCCAAGTGATTGGGATGCGAGGGAATAACTCCCACATGCTACATGGCATGCCCACCCATCGGAATCCACTTAAGACCATAAGACATAGGAGCGGAAGTAAGGCCATTCGGCCCATCGGGTCCACTCCACCATTCAATCATGGCTGATTTCAACTCCATTTACCCGCTCTCTCTCCATAGCCCTTAATTCCTCGAGAAATCAAGAATTTATCAACTTCTGTCTTAAAGACACTCAATGTCCCGGCCTCCACTGCCCTCTGTGGCAATGAATTCCACAGACCCACCACTCTCTGGCTGAAGAAATTTCTCCTCATCTCTGTTCTAAAGTGACTCCCTTTTATTCTAAGGCTGTGCCCCCGGGTCCTAGTCTCCCCTGCTAATGGAAACAACTTCCCTACATCCACCCTATCTAAGCCATTCATTATCTTGTAAGTTTCTATTAGATCTCCCCATAACCTCCTAAACTCCAATGAATATAATCCCAGGGTCCTCAGACGTTCATCATATGTTAGGCCTACCATTCCTGGGATCATCCGTGTGAATCTCCGCTGGACCCGCTCCAGTGCCAGTATGTCCTTCCTGAGGTGTGGGGCCCAAAATTGCTCACAGTATTCTAAATGGGGCCTAACTAATGCTTTATAAAGCTTCAGAAGTACATCCCTGCTTTTATATTCCAAGCCTCTTGAGATGAATGCCAACATTGTATTTGCTTTCTTAATTACGGACTCAACCTGCAAGTTTACCTTTAGAGACGCCTGGACTAGGACTCCCAAGTCCCTTTGCACTTCAGCATTATGAATTTTGTCACCGTTTAGAAAATAGTCCATGCCTCTATTCGTTTTTCAAAAGTGCAAGACCTCGCACTTGCACACGTTGAATTTCATCAGCCATTTCTTGGACCACTCTCCTAAACTGTCTAAATCTTTCTGCAGCCTCCCCACCTCCTCCATACTACTTGCCCTCCACCTACCTTTGTATCATCGGCAAACTTAGCCAGAATGCCCCCAGTCCCGTCATCTAGATTGTTAATATATAAAGAGAACAGCTGTGGCCCCAACACTGAACCCTGCGGGACACCACTCGTTACCGGTTGCCATTCCGAAAAATAACCTTTTATCCCAACTCTGTGCCTTCTGCCTGACAGCCAATCGTCAACCCATGTTAGTACCTTGCCTCGAATACCATGGGCCCTTATTTTACTCAGCAGTCTCCCGTGAGGCACCTTATCAAAGGCCTTTTGGATGTCAAGATAGATAACATCCATTGGCTCTCCTTGGTCTAACCTATTTGTTATCTCTTCAAAGAACTTCGGTTGCGTGAAGTGCTCAAAACGTAACCCCGATTGCCAATTCCCTATTAGCATAGCAATCAGCTGCACGGCCAGAGGCCTCGACAATCGGTGGGTGTTACTGGTGGTCAGTGGGGGTTATGGGTGGTCGGTGGAGCAGACAGGCAGGGGCTAGGGTGCACCAGGAATGGGTACACACGCTGGCATGCTGGTGCTGTGCACAGTTGCCCTCTTAGCACCTTCCACCCCCCTCCAACACCCTTGTTCCCATTGCGGCTCACCCTCCCGGAGGCCCCCGTCACCCACCCACCCAGCCAAGATCCCACACTTCCCGCCGAGCACTGATATAGCACGTCCAGCACCCCCGGTGTCTTTGCGTGAGCAAAGATGACTACTCATCTCCTCGGCTCCCCACAGAAGCCCTTCCGCCAGGGTCACATTTTTAAAAGGAATCCTAATTGGCACCAGTGTGACCAATTGATGGTGAGGATGATGAATGACAGGAGGCAGTTGGATATCGGGTCGCTCCCATTAAATTGTATGGAAATAAGGCTTAAGTGGTGATAACTGGTTTCTCGCCACAATGCAGCACGACCCCGATTTCACCTCTGGGAGCGGGCCGGTTGCATCGCAAACTGTTTGCCGCCTGACGCGGTTCTCGTTTTCGGCACTCCCGTTATTCACCAGCCCCGTTTGCTCCAGCAAGAGTGCAGCGAGGCCAGAGAGTGGAATGGCAACCAGGGGTCTCCCAAGCTATTAGAGGCCCGTGGATGGTCAGCACCAGTGCCAGGATGGCAGTGCCAAGATACCCAGATGGCACTGCCAAGATGGCTGGAGCACTGCCAGGGTGCCAGTGCAAGGGTGGCAAGGTGCCACCCATGCCAATGAAAGGAGGGTGGGGGGGGTTTGAAGGTGGGAGTGTGCACGGCAGATACATTAGGGGCCTTTGTGAGGTTGGGGGTGTGACGGGTGGGGGTCCTGGAAGGAAGAGGTGCTGTAGGGGGCCTGGGGTGACCTGAAGGGGGCCCCCAGGAACTCCATAACGGGATGTCCTCACTTGGGGTTGGGGGTGGGATAGTGACCATGTCTGTTGGGGGTGGCATTTTCCATGGATGGGAAGTGTGGGGGACCAACAAGCTCACTTCGAGGTTGGGGCACCATTTCAAAATGGTGCCCGATAAGAACAAAGAACAAAGAAAAGTACAGCACAGGAACAGGCCCTTCTGCCCTCCAAGCCTGTGCCGACCATGCTGCCTGTCTAAACTAAAATCGTCTGCACTTCCAGGATCCGTAACCCTCTATTCCCATCCTATTCATGTATTTGTCAAAATGCCCCTTATACGTCACTATCGTCCCTGCTCCCATCACCTCTTCCGGCAGCGAGTTCCAGGCACCCACTACCCTCTGTGTAAAAAAACTTGCCTCATACATCCCCTCTAAACCTTGCCCCTTGCACCTTAAACCTATGCCCCCTAGTAATTGACCCCTCTACCCTGGGAAATAGCCTCTGTCTATCCACTCTGTCTAATGCCCCTCATAATTTTGTGGACCTCTACCTGGTCGCCCCTCCGTCGTTCCAGTGAGAACAAACCGAGTTTATTCAACCTCTCCTCATAGCTAATGCCCTCCATACCAGGCAACATCCTGATAAATCACTTCTGCACCCTCTCTAAAGCCTCCACATCCTTCTTGTAGTGTGGCGACCAGAATTGAACACTATACTCCAAGTGTGGCCTAACTAAGGTTCTATACAAATGTCAGTGTTCAGCTCCCAATTCTGAAAAACATTGGAAGTGTGGGCTAAACCGCTGAGAAATTCCCCAGGGCCCCCAAAAAAGTGGCTAAATGTCATTGGATAGTGCTGGGGAACATGCCGGCAGAGCTGGCAGGAAATTCCCTGAAAAACCTGTCACAAATAAACTTAATGTCCAGAGAAAATAGTCACTGCCATGAACATGGTAGCGATTGAAATTGCAAGAGTGCCCATGTAGGACCAAAAGGAAGATGGAAAAATAAAAATACTTGCTGCTAAGGGTTGAAAAAGTAGTGAATTTTTTTAGATGAAGGGGGCAGACTGCACTCCTCCTGCCTGACAGCATTCCAATGTTTTAGCTGCATCGGGAAGGCTCAGCATTGCAGACACTACCAGAGGTGAGAGCTCTCATGATCTCCTTGCATCTTCCACTGGTTCAGCTGTGGAGGATGAGCAGTGTCACATCAGCAGGGGAATCTCAGACAGCTGAAACAACAGAGCCAACCCTGTCACATTACATCATATAAGCACACCCTCCACCAGCACGTGTACACACTTTGCATGTGGTTAATGTTGGGAAAACAAAGGTAGTTTTAAGGGATTTATATTTGTAATGTGAAACATTAGAAATAAGATACAGTTTTAAGTGTGTTTAATTTAACATTTCTGTTCTTGGAAGGATGAAACCTAAAATTAGATTCATGCTGGGCAAAGGTGTTTGTGGGATTGGTTAAATTCCAACTGTGATTCTGCTGTGCTTTGAGAGAGAGTTGCAGCGCTAAGATCAAATAAGAGCCTAGAGAAGGATACAGCATTGCTTAGTAACAGGGGCTACTTCCCAGAGAGCAGGGATTTCTTTTGTTCTTAGTTTTTAGCTGAATTAGTTGGCAGTTGGGGGACAGGAGATCAGGGACTGAACCTCTCTCAACTCTGCCAGGAAGCTGGACAGGACAAGGGAATTGCAAAGATACAAATTTCCAAAGGAACAAGTTACAGTCCAGATAACCAGGGGACTGGGACAGAAATAATTTCTTAAGATGACTGAAATCAAGAGAACAGAGATCAAGGTATTGTTCAGAAGAATTCAAGGAAGAGTAAACAAAGTGTTCTGAGTTAAAGAGATAATTGCAGTAACCAGATTTAAAGTGGGAAAGCAGACTTCAGAGGGAAATTAATCGTTTGAAATGAAATGAAAAATGCCATTTTAATAACAGCCTGGGAATCGAGAGTTAAAGTAATTGTGAACAGTTTGTACAGCAGTCAGAACAAGAAATCTTCAGAATGCAAACTGCCACGGAAAGCACTATTGAGAGAGAAGATTTTAAAGTGTGTTTTTGGAAGACAAGTTTGGAATCACTCATGTGACAATCATCTTGGGAGGGGGGCGGTTCTGAGGAGAAACCCACAGACACAAACTTGGGTTCAGAGCAGAGTGTATGTATTTGACGACAGTCAATATGTGTGCCTAATAAGACTTTGGGCGGGATTCTCCGAAAATGCTGGAAAATCTCAGCAGGTCTGGCAGCATCTGTAGGGAGAGCATCTGTAGGGAGAGAAAAGAGCTAACGTTTCGAGTCCATATGACCCTTTGTCAAAGCTGAAGAGAGAAAGTGGGAAATATTTATACTGTGGAGTGAGAATGAAAGATGAGTCATAGCCACAGAAACCTAGAGAAACCGGGTGCTAATAGCCACAGAAAGCAAGAGGAAAGAGTGTTAATGACAGTGCCCAGAGAGAACAAAAGGTGTTAACGGTCAAACTGCAGTGAAACTGACATCAGAGGGTAAACTGTGACAGATGTAGAGGAGGGGAAGGGGGAAATAAAGGGGAGAAAGGGTAACGAAAGGTGGGGGGGGTGAATATATATAAAGAAAGACAAGAGAGAAAGAAATGGTAAAAAACTGTTAAAATGAAATGGGATGAAAACAAATGGGTCGAGGTGGGGTAGAGCTAATCATCTGAGGATACAAATGATTGCAGATGATACATAGATCTGTAGAGGGACAGGTAGTATTGAGGAATCAAGGGGGCTGGAGAAGGATTTGGACAAGCTAGGAGAGTAGGCAATGAAGTGGCAAATGAAATACAATGTGGAAACGTGTGAGGTTATGCACTTGGAAAGAGGAATTTAGGCATAGACTATTTTCTAAATGGGAAAATGCTTAGGAAATCAGAAACTCAAAGGGACTCGGGTGTCCTTGTTCACGATTCTCTTATGGGTTTTTTAAAAAATAATTTTTATTAAAGGTTTTCATAAAATATCAATAACAGAATGAGAAAAAAAAAGAACCCAACAGGGTTAAGTACAAAACACAATCTAAAAAAAGCAACCCCCCAAACCCCTCCCCCACTGTACATAAATAATAAATTAACATTAACACCCCGACTTAACACAAAAGGTGTATACACCCCCTCAGACCCTCCAGTGTAAATAACATAAACAAAAATATAGTAAACCCCCCCACCCCCGAGCTGCTGCTGCCATTGACCAATGTCTATCGTTCTGCCAGAAAGTCTAAGAACGGTTGCCACCGCCTAAAGAACCCTTGTACCGACTCTCTCAAGGCGAATTTTACCCTCTCCAATTTAATGAACCCTGCCATATCGCTGATCCAGGATTCCACGCTTGGGGGCCTCGCATCTTTCCACTGAAGGAGAATCCTTCGCTGGGCTACCAGGGACGCAAAGGCCAGAATTCCGGCCTCTTGCGCTTCCTGCACTCCCGGCTCCTCTGCCACCCCAAATATTGCGAGCCCCCAGCCCGGTCTGACCCTGGATCCTACCACCCTCGACACCGTCCTCGCTACAGCCTTCCAAAATTCCTCCAGCGCTGGGCATGCCCAGAACATATGGGTGTGATTTGCTGGGCTCCCTGAGCACCTAACACACCTGTCCTCACCCTCAAAGGACCGGCTCATCCTTGTCCCGGTCATGTGTGCCCTGTGCAGCACCTTAAACTGTATGAGGCTGAGCCTCGCGCACGAAGAGGAAGAATTCACCCTCCCTAGGGCATCTGCCCACGTCCTCTCTTCGATCTCCTCTCCCAACTCCTCCTCCCACTTACCTTGCAACTCTACCACCGAGGCCTCCTCCTCCTCCTGCATCACCTGGTAAGTTTCCGAGATCTTCCCCACTCCCACCCACCCCCCACGAGAGCACCCTGTCCTGTACTGTGTGTGGCAGTAGCCGCGGGAATTCTATCACCTGCCGTCTGGCAAACGCCCTTACCTGGAAGTACCTGAAGGTGTTCCCCGGGGGGGAGCCCGTACTTCTCCTCCAGCTCACCCAAGCTCGCAAACCTCCCGTCCACAAACAGGTCCCTCAACTTTCGTATCCCTGCCCTGTGCCACCCCGAAAACCCTCCACCTGTTCTTCCTGGGGCGAACCGGTGGTTCCCCCGTAATGGTGTCCACGCCGAGGCCCCAACTTCCCCCCCTATGCTGCCTCCACTGCCCCCAAATTGAGGGCCGCCACCACCACCGGGCTCGTGGTATACCTCCTTGGAGGGAGCGGCAGCGGCGCCGTTGCCAGAGCCCCCAGACTCGTACCCACACAGGACGCCGTCTCCAGCCTCTTCCATGAAGCCCCCTCCCCCTCCATCACCCACTTGCGCACCATTGTCGCATTGGCGGCCCAGTAGTACCCACAGAAGTTGGGCAGCGCCAGCCCCCCCCCTATCTCTACTCCACTCCAGGAACACCCTTCTCACCCTCGGAGTCCCTCGTGCCCACACAAACCCCATTATACTCCTGTTAACCCGCCTGAAAAAAGCCTTCGGGATAAACATGGGGAGGCACTGGAACAGGAACAAAAACCTTGGGATCACCATCATTTTGATTGACTGCACCCTACCCGCCAAGGACAGCGGCAACGCGTCCCACCTCTTGAAATCCTCCTCCATTTGCTCCACCAGCCTTGTAAAGTTAAGCCTATTCAGGGCCCCACAGCTCCTGGCCACCTGGACCCCTAAATATCTGAAGCCCCTCTCCGCCCTTTTTAGTGGGAGCTCGCCAATCCCCCTGTCCTGGTCCCCCAGCTGAACTACGAACAGCTCGCTCGTCCCCATATTGAGCTTGTACCCCAAAAAGTCCCCGAATTCCCTAAGCATCCTCATTACCTCTGGCATTCCTCCCACCGGGTCCGCCACATACAGCAGCAGGCCGTCCGCATAAAGCGACACCCTATGCTCCTCCCCACCCCGCGCCAACCCCCTCCAGTTCCTCGACTCTCTCAGTGCCATAGCCAGGGGTTCAATAGCCAGTGCGAAGAGCAGGGGGAACAGGGGGGACCCCTGTCTCGTCCCTCGGTGCAACCGAAAGTACTCGGACCTCCTCCTATTTGTGGCCACACTTGCCATCGGGACCTCATACAACAGCCTAACACACCTGACAAACCGCTCCCCAAACCCGAACCTCTTCAGCACCTCCCACAGGTACCCCCACTCTACCCTATCGAACGCTTTCTCAGCGTCCATCGCCACCACTATCTCCACCTCCCCCTCCCTCGCCGGCATCATGATAACATTCAAAAGCCTCCGCACATTCGCGTTCAACTGTCTCTCCTTCACAAACCCCGTCTGGTCTTCATGGATGATCTGCGGCACACAATCCTCAATCCTCGTGGCTAAGACCTTCGCCAGCACCTCGGCATCTACATTTAGCAAGGAAATCGGTCTGTAAGACCCACATTGCAGGGGATCCTTGTCCCGCTTCAGGATCAAGGAGATCAGTGCCCGGGACATTGTCGGGGGTAAAGCCCCCCCCCCCCTCCCTTGCCTCATTAAAGGTCCTGACTAACAGCGGGTCCAACAGGTCCATATATTTTTTATAGAACTCGACCGGGAAACCGTCCGGCCCCGGTGTCTTCCCCACCTGCATGCTTCCTATTCCTTTGATCAGCTCCTCCAGCCCAATCGGGGCCATCAGTCCCTCTTCCACCTTTGGAAACCTCAATTGGTCCAGGAAACGGCCCATCCCTCCCACCTCCCATGGGGGCTCGGATCAGTACAATTCCTCGTAGAAGTCCCTGAAGACCCCATTGATGCCAACCCCACTCCGCACCACGCTCCCTCCCCTGTCCTTAACTCGCCCGATCTCCCTAGCTGCGTCCCGCTTCCGAAGCTGATGCGCCAGCACCCGGCTTGCCTTTTCCCCATACGCGTAGACCGCCCCCTGGGCCTTCCTCCACTGCACCTCCGCCTTCCTGGTGGTCACCAGGTCGAATTCGGCCTGGAGGCTGCACCTCTTCCTCAACAATCCTTCCTCAGGCTCGTCCGCATACCTCCTGTCTACCCTCACCATCTCCCCCACCAGCCCCTCCCTCCCCCTCCACTCCCTCCGCTCCTTGTGGGCCCGAATGGAGATCAGCTCTCCCCTCACCACTGCTTTCAGTGCCTCCCATGCCATCCCCACTCGGACCTCCCCGTTGCCATTGGTCTCCAAGTACCTCTCTATACTTCCTCGGACCCGCTCGCTCACCTCCTCGTCCACCAACAGCCCCACCTCCAAGCGCCACAGCGGGCGCTGGTCCCTCTCCTCCCCCATCTCCAAGTCCACCCAATGCGGGGCGTGGTCCGAAATGGCTATTGCCGAATATCGGTATCCTCTACTCTCTCTATCAGCGCCCTACTCAAAATTAAAAAGTCAATTCGAGAATAAGCCTTATGGACATGTGAGAAGAATGAAAATTCCCTCGCCCCCGGCCTTGCAAATCTCCAAGGGTCCACCCCTCCCATTTGGTCCATAAATCCCCTCAACACTCTAGCCGCCGCCGGCTTCCTACCCGTCGTAGACCTGGAGCGATCCAGTGCCGGATCTAACACCGTGTTAAAGTCTCCCCCCATTATCAGGCCCCCCACTTCCAAGTCTGGGATCCGACCCAACATACACCGCATAAAACCCGCATCATCCCAGTTCGGAGCATACACATTGACCAGTACCATCCTCTGTCCCTGCAACTTACCACTTACCATTATGTACCTACCGCCATTATCTGCCACAATGCTCGACGCCTCGAATGACACCTTCTTTCCCACCAAGATTGCCACCCCTCGATTTTTGGCATCTAGCCCCGAATGAAACACCTGACCTACTCACCCTTTCCTCAGTCTTACCTGGTCTGCCACCTTCAGGTGTGTCTCCTGGAGCATAACCACATCCGCCTTGAGCGCCTTCAGGTGCGCGAACACATGGGCCCGCTTAACCGGCCCATTCAGTCCCCTTACATTCCAGGTTATCAGCCGGATCAGGGGGTTATCAGCCGGATCAGGGGGCTACCCGCCCCCCGCCCCCCTCCCCCGCCGACTAGCCATGACCCCTCCTCGGCCAGCCACACGCCCGCACCCCACATCCAGCCCGTTCCCCACAGCGGCATACCCCCATCTCGACCCCCCCCCCCCCCCCCCCTCGCTCCAGCTCCTCCTTGACCTTAGCAGCAGCAACTCGATTCCCTCCCCCCCCCCCCCCCCCCCCTTGCCGGCTAGGACCCATCCTAGCATTCTCTTAAGGTTAACGTGCAGGTTCAGTCGGCAGTTAAGAAGGCAAATGCAATGTTAGCATTCATGTTTAGAGGGCGAGAATACAAGACTTCGAAGGTTGCATAAGGCTCTGGTCTGACCCCATATTGTGAGCAGTTTTGGCCCCGTATCTAAGAAAGGACGTGCTGGCCTTGGAAAGGGTCCAAAGAAGGTTCACAAGAATGATCCCTGGAATGAAGAACTTATTGTATGAGGAATGGGTCTGTACCTGTTGGAGTTTAGAAGGATGAGGGGGGATCGCATTGAAACTTACAGGATACTGCGAGGCCTGGATAGAGTGGATGTGGAGAGGATGCTCCAACTTGTAGGGAAAACTAGAACCAGAGGACACCATCTCAGACTGAAGGGACGATCCTTTAAAACAGAGATGAGGAGGAATTTCTTCAGCCAGAGGATGGTGAATCTGTGGAACTCTTTGCCGCAGAAGGCTGTGGAGGCCAAATCACTGACTGTCTTTAAGACGGAGATAGGGATTATGGGGAGAAGGCAGGAGAATGGGGATGAGAAAATATCAGCCGTGATTGAATGGCGGAGCAGACTCGATGGGCCGAGTGGCCTAATTCGGCTCCTATGACTAATGGTCTTAAGTTGTTGAATTCAATGTGGAGACCGGAAGGCTGTAGCGTGCCTAACCGGAAGATGAGATGTTGTTCCTCCAGTTAGCATTGAGCTTCACTGGAACATTGTAGCTGGCCAAGGACAGACATGTGGGCATGGGAGCAGAATCATGTGTTAAAAATGGGTGGAAGGTGAACTGTGATAAGGATGCAGAGATCCTACAGCATGATTTGGACAGATTGGGCGAGTGGGCAAGTAAAAGGCAGATGCAGTATAATTGGGAGAAGTGTGAGGTTATTCACTTTGGAAGCAAAAACAGGAGGGCAGATTACTACCTGAATGGTTGTAAATTGGGAGAGGGGAGTGTGCAGTGGGACTTGGGTGTCCTTGTGCACCAGTCGCTGAAGGTAAGCATGCAGGTGCAGCAGGCCATAAAGAAGGCTAGTGGCACGTTGGCCTTCATTGCGAGAGCTTTTAAGATAAAGATAGATAGTTTTTTGAAGAATAATGGGATTAAGGGTTATGGTGTTCGGGCCGGAAAGTGGAGCTGAGTCCACAAAAGATCAGCCCTGATCTCATTGAATGGTGGAGCAGGCTCGAGGGGCCAGATGGCCTACTCCTGCTCCTAGTTCTTATGATCTTATGTTCTATGTTTAGAGTACAGAAGCAGGGATGTGTTGCTGCAATTATACAGGACCTTGGTGAGTCACACCTAGAATAGTGTGCGCAGTTTTGGTCTCCTTCTGTGATGAAGGATGTTCTTGCTCTCAAGGGAGTGCAGCGAAGGTTTACCAGACTGATTCCAGGGATGGCGGGACGGTCATATGAGGAGAGATTGACTCGGTTAGGATTGTTCTCGCTGGAGTTCAGAAGAATGAGGGGGGATCTCATAGAGACTTGTAAAATTCTAACAGGACTAGACAGGATAGATGCAGTCCAGAACCAAGGGTCACAGTCTGAAGATTCAGAGTAAACCATTTCGGACAGAAATGGGGAGATATTTCTGCATCCAAAGAGTGGTGAGCCTGTGAAATTCATTACCACAGGAAGTAGTTGATGCAAAAATATTGAATATATTCAAGAGGCGGCTAGATATAGCACTTGAGGAGAATGGGATCAAAGGTTATGGGGAGAAAGTAGGATTAGGCTATTGAGTTGGATCATCAGCCATGATCGTGATAAATGGCGGAGCAGGCTTGAAGGACCAAAAGGCCTCCTCCTGCTCCTATCTTCTCTGTATCTATGTAACACCGGCATGTACAGAATGCATGTCACACTTGTGTGGCCTTGACCGGTCACGGGTGCCGATGGTGTAATGATGCACAGAGTGGATGTCAGTTGCACCCCAGCTGTAGGCCTCTCCTGTGATCCAGAGCATCAGCCAATGGCTGAGACAATCACTGAAGAGGATGAGAAAGCTTCCCCTCACAGGATGTCGTCATCATCAGCATTATCTTTTTTTTAAAAAATATTTTATTGAAAATTTTTGGCCAACCATCACAGTACATTGTGTATCCTTTACACAGTAATATCACAATATAAATAACAATGGCCAGTTTTATAAACAAGAAATAAATAATATATAAACAAAAACAAAAACAAAACTAAATGGCAACTGCCTTGTCCCAGATAAATATTCTCCAAAAAAATGTTTTAACCGTCCAATATACAATTATCTATAACAACAACCTATACATATTATACTTATATACTAACATCCCTGAGAATCCCTCTGGTTCCTGCCCCCCCCCCCCCCCCCCCCCCTGGGTTGCTGCTGCTGTCTTCTTCTTTTCCATTCCCTCTATATTTCTGTGAGGTATTCGACGAACGGTTGCCACCGCCTGGTGAACCCTTGAGCCGATCCCCTTAGGACGAACTTAATCCGTTCCAGCTTTATAAACCCTGCCATGTCATTTATCCAGGTCTCCATACCCGGGGGCTTGGCTTCTTTCCACATCAACAGTATCCTGCGCCGGGCTACTAGGGACGCAAAGGCCAAAACATCAGCCTCTTTCGCCTCCTGCACTCCCGGCTCTTCTGCAACCCCGAATATAGCCAACCCCCAGCTTGGTTCGACCTGGACCCCCACCACCTTTGAAAGCACCTTTGTCACCCCCACCCAAAACCCCTGTAGTGCCGGACATGACCAGAACATGTGGGTGTGATTCGCTGGGCTTCTCGAGCATCTCGCACACCTATCCTCTACTCCAAAAAATTTATTGAGCCGTGCTCCAGTCATATGCGCCCTGTGTAACACCTTAAATTGTATCAGGCTTAGCCTGGCACACGAGGACGATGAGTTTACCCTACTTAGGGTATCAGCCCACAGCCCCTCCTCAATCTCCTCCCACAACTCTTCTTCCCATTTCCCTTTCAGCTCATCTACCATAATCTCCCCCTCGTCCCTCATTTCCCTATATATGTCTGATACCTTACCGTCCCCCACCCATGTCTTTGAGATCACTCTGTCCTGCACCTCCTGCGTCGAGAGCTGCGGGAATTCCCTCACCTGTTGCCTCGCAAAAGCCCTCAGTTGCATATACCTGAATGCATTCCCTTGGGGCAACCCATATTTTTCGGCCAGCGCTCCCAGACTTGCAAACGTCCCATCTACAAACAGATCTCTCAATTGTGTTACTCCTGCTCTTTGCCATGTTCCAAATCCCCCATCCATTCTCCCCGGAGCAAACCTATGATTATTTCTTATCGGGGACCACACCGAGGCTCCCGTCTTTCCCCTATGCCGTCTCCATTGCCCCCAAATTTTCAGAGTAGCCACCACCACCGGGCTTGTGGTGTATTTCTTCGGTGAGAACGGCAACGGCGCCGTCACCATGGCTTGTAGGCAAGTCCCCCTACAGGACGCCTTCTCCAATCTCTTCCACGCCGCTCCCTCCTCTTCTCCCATCCACTTCCATACCATTGAGATGTTGGCGGCCCAGTAGTACTCACTCAGGCTCGGTAGCGCCAGCCCCCCCCTATTCCTACTACGCTGCAAAAATCCCTTCCTCACTCTCGGGGTCTTCCCGGCCCACACAAAACTCATGATACTCTTCTCAATCCTTTTGAAAAAAGCCTTTGTGATCACCACCGGGAGGCACTGAAACACAAAGAGGAATCTCGGGAGGACCACCATTTTAACCGCTTGTACCCTCCCTGCCAGTGACAGGGATACCATGTCCCATCTCTTGAAGTCCTCCTCCATCTGTTCCACCAACCGCGTTAAGTTTAACCTATACAATGTACCCCAATTCTTGGCTATCTGGATCCCCAAGTAGCGAAAGTCCCTTGTTACCTTCCTCAACGGTAAGTCCTCTATTTCTCTGCTCTGCTCCCCTGGATGCACCACAAAAAGCTCACTTTTCCCCATGTTCAGCTTATATCCTGAAAATTCTCCAAACTCCCCAAGTATCCGCATTATCTCTGGCATCCCCTCCGCCGGGTCCGCCACATACACCAATAAATCGTCCGCGTAAAGAGATACCCGGTGTTCCTCTCCTCCCCTGAGTACTCCCCTCCACTTCCTGGAACCCCTCAATGCTATTGCCAGGGGCTCAATCGCCAGTGCAAACAATAATGGGGACAGAGGACATCCCTGCCTCGTCCCTCTATGGAGCCGAAAATACGCAGACCCCCGTCCATTCATGACCACGCTCGCCATCGGGGCCCTATACAGCAGCTGTACCCATCTAATATGCTCATCTCCAAAGCCAAATCTCCTCAACACCTCCCACAAATAATCCCACTCCACTCTATCAAATGCTTTCTCGGCATCCATCGCCACCACTATCTCCTCTTCCCCCTCTGGTGGGGGCATCATCATTACCCCTAGCAGCCTTCGTATATTCGTATTCAGCTGTCTCCCCTTCACAAACCCAGTTTGGTCCTCATGGACTACCCCCGGGACACAATCCTCTATCCTCATTGCCATTACCTTGGCCAGAATCTTGGCGTCTACATTTAGGAGGGAAATAGGTCTATAGGCATTGTAGCGGGTCTTTTTCCTTCTTTAGGAGAAGCGATATCGTTGCCTCCGACATAGTCGGGGGCAGCTGTCCCCTTTCCTTCGCCTCATTAAAGGTTCTCATCAGTATCGGGGCAAGCAAGTCCACATATTCCCTATAAAATTCGACTGGAAATCCATCCGGTCCCGGAGCCTTCCCCGCCTGCATAATCCTAATTCCTTTCACTACTTCCTCTATCTCGATCTGTGCTCCCAGTCCCACCCTCTCCTGCTCCTCCACCTTAGGAAATTCCAGCCGGTCCAGGAAGCACATCATTCTCTCCTTCCCATCCGGGGGCCGAGCTTCGTATAATCTTTTATAGAATGCCTTGAACACTCCATTCACTCTCTCCGCTCCCCGCTCTATCTCTTCTTCCTCATCCCTCACTCCCCCTATTTCCCTCGCTGCTCCCCTTTTCCTCAATTGATGGGCCAGCAACCTGCTCGCCTTCTCCCCATACTCATACTGTACACCCTGTGCCTTCCTCCACTGTGCTTCTGCAGTACCCGTTGTCAGCAAGTCAAATTCTACGTGTAACCTTTGCCTTTCCCTGTACAGTCCCTCCTCCGGTGCCTCCGCATATTGCCTGTCCACCCTCAGAAGTTCTTGCAGCAACCGCTCCCGTTCCCTACTCTCCTGCTTTCCTTTATGTGCCCTTATTGATATCAGCTCCCCTCTAACCACTGCCTTCAGCGCCTCCCAGACCACTCCCACCTGGACCTCCCCGTTATCATTGAGTTCCAAGTATTTTTCAATGCACCCCCTCACCCTTAGACACACCCCTTCATCTGCCATTAGTCCCATGTCCATTCTCCAGGGTGGACGCCCTTCTGTTTCCTCCCCTATCTCCAAGTCTACCCAGTGTGGAGCGTGATCCGAAATGGCTATAGCCGTATACTCCGTCCCCCTCACCTTCGGGATCAACGCCCTTCCCAAGACAAAAAAGTCGATTCGCGAATAAACTTTGTGGACATGGGAGAAAAACGAAAACTCCTTACTCCTAGGTCTGCTAAATCTCCACGGGTCTACTCCTCCCATCTGCTCCATAAAATCTTTAAGCACCTTGGCTACAGCCGGCCTCCTTCCAGTCCTGGATCTCGACCTGTCCAGCCCTGGCTCCAGCACCGTATTAAAATCTCCCCCCATTACCAACTTTCCCACCTCTAGGTCCGGGATGCATCCTAGCATGCGCCTCATAAAATTGGCATCATCCCAGTTCGGGGCATATACGTTTACCAAGACCACCGCCTCCCCCTGTAATTTGCCACTCACCATCACGTATCTGCCCCCGCTATCCGCCACTATGGTCTTTGCCTCAAACATAACTCGCTTCCCCACTAGTATCGCCACCCCCCCGTTTTTCGCATCTAGCCCCGAATGAAACACCTGCCCCACCCATCCTTTGCGTAGTCTAACCTGGTCTATAAGTTTCAAGTGCGTCTCTTGTAACATAACCACGTCTGCCTTAAGTTTCTTAAGGTGTGCGAGTACTCGTGCCCTCTTTATCGGCCCGTTCAGCCCTCTCACATTCCACGTGATCAACCGGGTTGGAGGGCTTTTTACCCCCCTCCCCTTGTCAATTAGCCATCCCCTTTTTCCAGCTCCTCACCCGATTCCCACGCAGCTGTGTCCCCCCCAGGCGGCGCCCCCCCCACCCACCCCACCCCATTCCGGCTACCCCCTCTCCCCAGCAGCAGCAACCCAGTAACTCCCCCCTCCCACCCCCCCCGCTAGATCCCCCACTAGCGTAGTTACACCCCCCATGTTGCTCCCAGAAGTCAGAAAACTCTGGCCGACCTCGGCTTCCCCCCGTGACCTCGGCTCGCACCGTGCGACGCCCCCTCCTTCCTGCTTCCCTATTCCCGCCATGATTATCATAGCGCGGGAACAAAGCCTGCGCTTCCCTTTTGACCCCGCCCCCCATGGCCAACGCCCCATCTCCTCCACCTCCCTTCCTCCCTCCACCACCACCTGTGGAAGAGAGAAAAGTTACCGCATCGCAGGATTAATAACATAAGACTCATCTTTCCCCCCTTTTTCCCCCCCCTCTTCGCCCCCCATACTCGCCCCACCACTTTGTTTCAAACGTTCTTTTTTAGTAACCCGCTTATTCCAGTTTTTCTTCCACAATAAAAGTCCACGCCTCATCCGCCGTCTCAAAGTAGTGGTGCCTCCCTTGATATGTGACCCACAGTCTTGCCGGTTGTAGCATTCCAAATTTTATCTTCTTTTTGTGAAGCACCGCCTTGGCCCGATTAAAGCTCGCCCTCCTTCTCGCCACCTCCGCACTACAGTCTTGATATACGCGGATCACCGCGTTCTCCCACCTACTGCTCCGAGTTTTCTTTGCCCATCTAAGGACCATCTCTTTGTCCTTAAAACGGAGGAATCTCACCACTATGGCTCTCTGAATTTCTCCTGCTCTCGGTCCTCGCGCCATCACTCGGTATGCTCCCTCCACCTCCAGCAGACCCGCCGGGGCCGCCGCTCCCATTAACGAGTGCAGCATCGTGCTCACATATGCCCCGACATCTGCTCCTTCTACACCTTCAGGAAGACCAAGAATCCTTAAATTATTCCTCCTCGCGTTATTCTCCAGCACCTCCAGTCTTTCCACACATCGTTTATGGTGTGCCTCGTGCATCTCCGTCTTCACCACCAGGCCCTGTATATCGTCCTCGTTCTCGGCAGCCTTTGCCTTCACGACCCGAAGCTCCCGCTCCTGGGTCTTTTGCTCATCCGTTAGCCCTTCGATCGCCTGTAATATCGGGGCCAACAGCTCCTTCTTCATCTCCTTTTTAAGCTCTTCCACGCAGCGTTTCAAAAACTCGTGTTGTTCAGGGCCCCATATTAAACTGCCACCTTCCGACGCCATCTTGGCTTTTGCTTGCCTTCCTTGCCGCTGCTCTAAAGGATCCACCGCAATCTGGCCACTTTCCTCTCCTTTTTCCATCCGTATCCAGGGGATTCCCTTCTGGTTTACCGCACAGTGCTTTTAGCCGTTAAAATTGCCGTTGGGGCTCTTATTAAGAGCCCAAAAGTCCGTTCCACCGGGAGCTGCCGAAACGTGCGACTTAGCTGGTCATCGCCGCACCCGGAAGTTCATCATCAGCATTATCATCATCATCCTCTCTCTGACTGAGGGCCCAGTGAAAGCAGCTGTCTCTGCATTGATGCGGATACGGTAATCTCTGGAGGTGCTCCCATGGGCACCTCCATGACAAGGACGAATGCCAAGAGTATCTCAGCGACAAACATACACAAAAGGAGCCATGAGAAAGGCCACCGTGTTAATAAGAGCATTGAGTGGTACAGTGGGGTTTATTTCACTTGTTAATGTGCATTTTGGAACCTTTTGCTAACACGGTAAACATTGACGCCTGGCAGGGGGGTGGGCACGGGAGCAATAGGTCAGAAGGTGAGAGCATTGAGGGAGAACTAGGGAATAGGGACAGTGTGGCTCTGAGGCAGAGCAGACGGGGGGGAAGTTGCTGAACACAGCGGGTCTGGTGGCCTGAAGTGCATATGTTTTAATGCAAGGAGCATTACGGGTAAGGCAGATGAACTTAGAGCTTGGATTACTACTTGGAACTATGATGTTGTTGCCATTACAGAGACCTGGTTGAGGGAAGGGCAGGATTGGCAGCTAAACGTTCCAGGATTTAGATGTTTCAGGCGGGATAGAGGGGGATGTAAAAGGGGAGGCGGAGTTGCGCTACTTGTTCGGGAGAATATCACAGCTATACTGAGAGAGGACACCTCAGAGGGCAGTGAGGCTATATGGGTAGAGATCAGGAATAAGAAGGGTGCAGTCACAATGTTGGGGGTATACTACAGGCCTCCCAACAGCCAGCGGGAGATAGAGGAGCAGATAGGTAGACAGATTTTGGAAAAGAGTAAAAACAACAGGGTTGTGGTGATGGGAGACTTCAACTTCCCCAATATTGACTGGGACTCACTTAGTGCCAGGGGCTTAGACGGGGCGGAGTTTGTAAGGAGCATCCAGGAGGGCTTCTTAAAACAATATGTAAACAGTCCAACTAGGGAAGGGGCGGTACTGGACCTGGTATTGGGGAATGAGCCCGGCCAGGTGGTAGATGTTTCAGTAGGGGAGCATTTCGGTAACAGTGACCACAATTCAGTAAGTTTTAAAGTACTGGTGGACAAGGATAAGAGTGGTCCGAGGATGAATGTGCTAAATTGGGGGAAGGCTAATTATAACAATATTAGGCGGGAACTGAAGAACATAGATTGGGGGCGGATGTTTGAGGGCAAATCAACATCTGACATGTGGGAGGCTTTCAAGTGTCAGTTGAAAGGAATACAGGACAGGCATGTTCCTGTGAGGAAGAAAGATAAATACGGCAATTTTCGGGAACCTTGGATGACGAGTGATATTGTAGGCCTCGTCAAAAAGAAAAAGGAGGCATTTGTCAGGGCTAAAAGGCTGGGAACAGACGAAGCCTGTGTGGCATATAAGGAAAGTAGGAAGGAACTTAAGCAAGGAGTCAGGAGGGCTAGAAGGGGTCATGAAAAGTCATTGGCAAATAGGGTTAAGGAAAATCCCAAGGCTTTTTACACGTACATAAAAAGCAAGAGGGTAGCCAGGGAAAGGGTTGGCCCACTGAAGGATAGGCAAGGGAATCTATGTGTGGAGCCAGAGGAAATGGGCGAGGTACTAAATGAATACTTTGCATCAGTATTCACCAAAGAGAAGGAATTGGTAGATGTTGAGTCTGGAGAAGGGGGTGTAGATAGCCTGGGTCACATTGTGATCCAAAAAGACGAGGTGTTGGGTGTCTTAAAAAATATTAAGGTAGATAAGTCCCCAGGGCCTGATGGGATCTACCCCAGAATACTGAAGAAGGCTGGAGAGGAAATTGCTGAGGCCTTGACAGAAATCTTTGGATCCTCGCTGTCTTCAGGGGATGTCCCAGAGGACTGGAGAATAGCCAATGTTGTTCCTCTGTTTAAGAAGGGTAGCAAGGATAATCCCGGGAACTACAGGCCGGTGAGCCTTACTTCAGTGGTAGGGAAATTACTGGAGAGAATTCTTCGAGACAGGATCTACTCCCATTTGGAAGCAAATGGACGTATTAGTGAGAGGCAGCACGGTTTTGTGAAGGGGAGGTCGTGTCTCACTAACTTGATAGAGTTTTTCGAGGAGGTCACTAAGATGATTGATGCAGGTAGGGCAGTAGATGTTGTCTATATGGACTTCAGTAAGGCCTTTGACAAGGTCCCTCATGGTAGACTAGTACAAAAGGTGAAGTCACACAGGATCAGGGGTGAACTGGCAAGGTGGATACAGAACTGGCTAGGCCATAGAAGGCAGAGGGTAGCAATGGAGGGATGCTATTCTAATTGGAGGGCTGTGACCAGTGGTGTTCCACAGGGATCAGTGCTGGGACCTTTGCTCTTTGTAGTATATATAAATGATTTGGAGGAAAATGTAACTGGTCTGATTAGTAAGTTTGCAGACGACACAAAGGTTGGTGGAATTGCAGATAGCGATGAGGACTGTCTGAGGATACAGCAGGATTTAGATTGTCTGGAGACTTGGGTGGAGAGATGGCAGATGGAGTTTAATCCGGACAAATGTGAGGTAATGCATTTTGGAAGGGCTAATGCAGGTAGGGAATATACAGTGAATGGTAGAACCCTCAAGAGTATTGAAAGTCAAAGAGATCAGGAGTACAGGTCCACAGGTCATTGAAAGGGGCAACACAGGTGGAGAAGGTAGTCAAGAAGGCATACGGCATGCTTGCCTTCATTGGCCGGGGCATTGAGTATAAGAATTGGCAAGTCATGTTGCAGCTGTATAGAACCTTAGTTAGGCCACACTTGGAGTATAGTGTTCAATTCTGGTCGCCACACTACCAGAAGGATGTGGAGGCTTTAGAGAGGGTGCAGAAGAGATTTACCAGAATGTTGCCTGGTATGGAGGGCATAAGCTATGAGGAGCGATTGAATAAACTCGGTTTGTTCTCACTGGAACGAAGGAGGTTGAGGGGCGACCTGATAGAGGTATACAAAATTATGAGGGGCATAGACAGAGTGGATAGTCAGAGGCTTTTCCCCAGGGTAGAGGGGTCAATTACTAGGGGGCATAGGTTTAAGGTGAGAGGGGCAAGGTTTAGAGTAGATGTACGAGGCAAGTTTTTTACGCAGAGGGTAGTGGGTGCCTGGAACTCACTACCGGAGGAGGTAGTGGAAGCAGGGACGATAGGGACATTTAAGGGGCATCTTGACAAATATATGAATAGGATGGGAATAGAAGGATACGGACCCAGGAAGTGTAGAAGATTGTAGTTTAGTCGGGCAGTATGGTCGGCACGGGCTTGGAGGGCCGAAGGGCCTGTTCCTGTGCTGTACATTTCTTTGTTCTTTGTTCTTTGTTTTTGACGCGTGACTTCACGTGTGTGAGCTTCTATTTTTTAAGCGCAAGACCCAAAAAGATTTGATGGGTCAAGGAGACAGAGTAGAAAACGGAGGACACACCCAAAGATAAGGGGCCCCCTTTTCCACTCTGCAGACTATAACCATGCCATAGGCCTTCTCCAGTAGTAGCCAAAAGAACATGACAGCAGTGTTCAGGCATGAGCAAAAACTTTCTACCCCTGCCTTCTGGCGCCAACCATGCCAGGGATGCAAAGAAATACAACCTCCTTACCATCATGGTGGCATTAGACACAAATGACAGATCACTGTGTTTCAACACAACTTCTAATTTTATGTTTGCAAGAAATTTTCACGAAGCCAGTGAGCCTCAATATCTTGAATCATTCCTGCATCTTGTGCTGCTCGGAGGCTTTCTAATTTTAGGTGTGCTGACAAATAACATCAGTCAATTGCCTCTAATAATAATTTGATTATATGGTGTTATTGACAATGAACTTGCTGACGATTTGGATCAGAGCAGGCTGCATCCTACTTGTACCAATGGGGCTTTACAATAAAGCAGCAACATGCTTTTTTAGATTTTTAGTTTATAAAAGCACATGATGAGTCATTCTAGTTGTAAGTTGTGTTTTCCAATCTCTAAGCTAGAGAGGTGCTGAAGCAGTCATATGTACAGCCATTATAAAATGTCCCAAAGAAGCATGATTTTGAAGTAACCGTTTTAAACACTACAAGTGGATTTTCTCACACTGTCAATGTACTAGAATATCAAAAAGCTACGAGGATAACTTAGCTCTATTAACTCGTTAATAAACAGGATTTCCGTGCTGTTAGCATAACAGGTGTTGAGACTATCTCTTTAAGTATTAAAGCCATGTATGTAGCCTTGGGAACGGGTTACAAAAATGATGAATGTTATTGTACACGTAATTGCCCGATGAGCAAAGTCAATAGATAGCCACAGATTGAGTAAGTTGCAATTTTATACTGAACCATACAGCAGCTGTATCTTCAATTAGTTACTTGATCAAAAGTAACTCTGCAAGTGATTGTTATCAACTATTTGAGTTTACATGTCAGACATTTCTCCAAGGATACTGGGTGGATAAGTTATCCAAGTCGCCAAAAGTCATAAGCAAATTTGCAGCAATTTTAGAGACTTTTCAACCGTGTTACAGTAACCCATTCCATTGAGAAATTTAAACCTACACCACATCAACAAGTTCACATTAAGTATGGGGTTTATGTAGTGACCATTACTATAGTAATGTCATTAAAACTTCATCTTACTAATACTTCAGTCCATTTTGAAGTAACAGGTCGACACAACATTACTTAAAATGCAATGCAACATTAATTTTAACTATTTATTATTTTCTGTTCAAGAACCTAATTTTTTGATGTTACAGGAACTACATATTATGTTACCTCAGAGACCAATTGGAACTAGCCATGGGCCAAAGTTAAATCAGGACTGTCTTGCGAGGGCTGTCTTATAAGCACTGAGAAGTAATCTTTTTAAAAGTAGTCCAGAAAGGTAGTTTAGAATAGTTAATTAATTAAATTGATCAAATTGAATAGATATTTACATCCATAGAGCAAATTGAGTCGGTGGTGTTCTGGAATGTACGGCCTGAAAGGATGATGGAAGCAAATGCAATAGTAGCTATTAAAAGCAAATTGGATGGGTACTTGGAAGGGGAAAACACACAGGGCTATATGGCAAACAGGAGGTGAGGGACTATTTGTTTAGCTCTACCACAGACATGATGGACTGAATAGCCCCCTTCTGGGCTGTATCATTCTATGATCAATTATTTCATTCGTTAATATGTATTCAACACAAAGATGATGATCTACGTTGTGAATATATTAAAACTAGTCATTTTCTGACTAGTCATTTGTATTCTCAAATATAAACTGGATTGCTTCTGATCACTACACAAATATTGAAAATAACTGACCCTTTAGCAGATTACTCACGATATGCCAAGATCACTTCAAAATGAACCCTTGCATCATTAAACAGATTCAGTAGCAACACTTTATCAGGCATTAACACTTAATCATCAGGTAAGTATTTGCAAGCACTGACAAGAATGAATTTTAATATTAGTAAAGCTAATGAATATTCCTGCTCACCACACACTGGTCTGTTGCGTAGAATGATAATATAAAAATTAATCTGGGTTAGTAGTAGATAAAATAAATTAATTTCTGTCGGTAACAGTGTTGTATTCTATGGCATTCTAATCTATTAGAAGCTACATTTAAGATTATCTGATCTAAATGGGGCTGGTTTAGCACACTGGGCTAAATCGCTGGCTTTGAAAGCAGACCAAGGCAGGCCAGCAGCACGGTTCAATTCCTGTACCAGCCTTCCCGAACAGGTGCCGGAATGTGGCGACTAGGGGCTTTTCACAGTAACTTCATTTGAAGCCTACTTGTGACAATAAGCGATTTTCATCTTTTAAACTATGACTGATATATTTGGTTAACTTGAAGATTAATTTAAAATATAACCAGCTTTATTGAGTAATAGAAGAATTGAAATGTTGGGTCTTTTGTTAATAGAACAATGTAGATTACAGGGTTTCTATGGTAGTGTTAATTATGAAAGTATGGTGCAGGAGAGATAAAAGAAAACTGCGTCTAGTACTCGCAAGGCCAAGAACGAGATCATAGACACAACATTAAATGTAAAAGGAAACAACAAAAAGAAAGATAAATACTTGTATATAGAGTTGCAAGGCTGTGGAATTTATCCGGAGTTAGCGGATGAGACAAGATTATGTTGGCATTGAAGATTTAATTGAAAATGCGCATGAAAGAAAATAGGATGAAGGGATGAGAGAACAGGATGGGTAAATGAAATTAGGAATATTTGCCTTAAGGAGGGCAAACACCGACAGACAGGTTGTACCAAATTATCTTTTACCAAACCTCCATTACACCTCCCCTACCCTACCACCCCATATATAGTTTCCATGGGTGAAAACGTCAGTAGCAGCAAGGTTGGCGGTGGCAGGACTTGAAGTACGAAACACTTGTTCACGTGGCTATATGTTTCACTGATGAGCAGAAGTGCTTGGTGCTTCCACTGGCCAGCCGATTAGTTTGTCCATGCACAAGGAACGCAATGAATTAGGTAGCGAGAGCAGACAGGAAGTTGATGTCCAGCTGTTACCTCACGGAATCAAAGACTTGGGCACTATATATAATGGACACAGAGAGGAGTCCCTCCACATTCCCTGTATAGTCCAACTTCCCTCTCTTTGCCTACATAAGTCTTGATAGGGCTGCCATCTCTCTCCTTCCCTCGGACAGCCATGCCCTGTCCCCCTTTGACTGTCGCCACCCCATCTCAATCATCAATTCCTCCTCTCGTAGTTAATCAAAGTTCCCCATAGAAGAAAGTGCAGCTCCATCTCACTCCATATTCACCAAGAAGTCAATCATGTCTGCTGCACGTCACGTTTCAGCAGTCATGAATCTGATGGCATACGTTTCTCGTTCACTGATTACTTAATTGAAAATGTATACTTAATTCTAGTGAGGTTTCCTTTTAATTGGCATGCATAACTTGCAAATGTATGAAAAGGAGATCCCCGTGTTTGCTGTTGGGAAGCCTGATCCGCTGTCAATCCCCCGGCAACTTAATTCAGTTTCATCTCACTGTGAGCCTGCACTCCGCAATCCCCCCTCCCCCTCCCCAGTAGCTTACAGAATTCCACCCATAAGAGAAAGTTTATTTTTATATACTTCTTGATTTTATGTTCGGTAGCACAGAGGCAATGTGGATAGACTGAGTTGTGACTGCGATGAATGCCATACAAGATCAACCTTGACGCTTGCTGGGACACTAAAAACCATTGGAGAAATGACATGCATAGGCCAGTTCTACTTACATTCCCGATGACCGCATGTATCATTTAAAAATGGGTGCAGGAATAGAGAAACCAACGGGTATACATTCACCAACCATGAAGAGATGGCAAGATAAGTTGACAGCCTATTTAAAAAAAAAGTTGATGTGGCTTTGAAGGTCTTGTGATGCAATGGTAATGTCCCTACCTCTGAGCCAGAAGCTCTGGGACTTGATGGCCTTCATAACATGGCCAAACAGGTGGATTATCAAACTGCAAATCTTTCCAATATGCTCAAGGCAAGCATTCAGAGCTGGAGAGTCTCCTGGTCAGCCACAATCTACAGACAACAGAAAACATCTGCAGTACCATGTCAAGCATAAACAATGGCCAACACATGGAAGTCTTCTAAGGGAATGACATCAAAAGAGAGAGATATGTTGTTTTATAAATAGAGACATAAGGCGGAATTTGATTCTCCCTCAGAGGTGGGGTGGTTGAATAATGGGACAGGAGACCCATCACATTCCTGACTCCCCCCAATTACATTGGGGTGAAAAGGATAAAGGATGGCCTTCTCAATAGGAAGTCAATTCATCATCTTGCCGCCAGTGGTATTCAACCATCAGTGGGTGGAGTGCATACTATGTAGGCAGGTATGCTGCCAGGTAACCCTGGAAGTTAAGCCTACAGCCTGAAGAGGCGAAGCCCTCCTTCTCAAGCACACTGTACCTAATAGAGGGACTCATTAGTGACAAGTGAGGGACCCAGGAAAAGACAGCCCCTACCTTTTAAAACAAGCCCCTTCCTCTTGGCCTGGGCCTTCCTGACTAGCCTCACCAATCCTACCCCACTCCCCTATATCCCAGGGCTCCAGCAGCAATGTTCAGCCTCAAGCAATCTGCAGTACTGGTAGTGGCCACCGGATACCTGCCTGCCTCTGATTGGCCGACAGCCCTCGGAGCCAGGAAAACATGGAGGGAAATTGCTGCGGCAGAGCCAGAAACCCTGTCAGGCTGCCTAATTAGGTCTTAATCCCAAAGGACTTCCCGGGAAAGGCTATGGCGGGGTTGCCACCAGCTCTCAGCTGGATAGGCCCACTGCCTTGGCTATTAAATTCCACCCTTACAGTGCACAAAGGGGTTCTATTAATCCTTTATATATCACTGGTTAGGTCCCAACTGGAGCAGTGCGCACAAATCTGGACACCACACTTTAGGAAGGATCTCAAGGTCTTATAGAACATGTAGCATTGATTTACAAGAATGGCACCAGGAATGTGGATAATCTAAGATAACTGACAAAAGAACCAGAGGGAGATTAGGACAATTTATTTTAAGCAGCAAGTTTATAACATGGAATGTCTGGCATGGTGGGGAAAGCAGATTTAATGTGAACTTTCAACAGAAAATCGGATAAATTCTTGAAGTAGAAAACCTTCAGGCTTATAGGGAAAAGGTCAGGGCATGGGACTAATTAGATAGCTCCTTCAAAGAATTGGCACGGGCATGATGGGACAAATGGATCCCTTCTGTGCTAGATAACTCTTGATTACTATCTACAAGGATAATTTCTCTGCAAAAGTCACAGGGTTTGAAGTTTATCTGCTCGATTGTTGAAGTTTAATTTCAAATTATGGAATAATTAAGTGCTGACATCTCTCGTACTACTCCAAGTAAACTTTTGCAGAAGCCTTGTTGCTTCAATGTTGCAAGGGGATGGACACAGTGAGTTTCAGCTGCACCATGTAAAGGAGGAAGATCTCATATGGATTCTGCAATATAGCTTCGTAATACTCTGTTGGTTCAATTAAATATACTTTTTAGAACACTAAAGGTGCTGATGCGGAGAAAACTAAGGTTACCACTTTTCAACCAGCTTTTGTTTATTTCCATTCTTAATTTAGGGCAGGCTGAATTAATTTGTCACCTCACAAGTTGACTAGAATATTGAGACACAATTTATTATTAATGCAATGACATTTACACATTCCTCCTGGGTATGCCCAGCGATATGTTACATATGCCAACTGTGCCTTGCCAATGATGTCATATCCCATGAATCAATACAAAAAGAATGAATGCACATCAAAGACATACATCTAAATTATTTCCCCTGCAACAATCACACATAATTGACAAGTCAAAGAGCTGAATCTGCATAAATTAAGGGAGTTGATAAACCAAGTGGGGTAGAAGTGGGTGGATAACATCATAATCAATTGTTCCTGATAGTTATTGACTTGAGCATCTCAACACAAAAGATAACTCACGATTTATCTACCTATACTGACCAATTCAGTCTATTTTCCTGCATTGATTTAGTCACTACTTGTTTTTTCAGATGGAAAGTTCATCACACAGTAGGGGTTAGTGTCATCAAAGAGAATATTATCACTTTGTCAATACAAAGAAAGTTATTGATGAAGTTAAAAAAAAGTGTATTTCCCTCAGAGACCCCAGCATAGATATTGTGACAAGATGATGAACATCCATTTATCGTGGCACAATATTTGCTTCCTCTGTGGAACAAATATATGTACTTCAGCAGCTTACAGACATACCACAAGAGGCCCACAGGCCCCACCTATCAACGTTTTCATGAATACGAGCGTCCATGCCAGACTGAGAGAATAAAACAGCTTTTGGATCATGAAACGGAGATTACCCTAAAATGTGATTTCCATTGAAGATGACAGGAGATCGTAGTAACAAAGATATTGCAATAATGGGGCGGCACGGTGGCACAGTGCTTAGCACTACTGCCTCACAGCGCCAGGGACTCGGGTTTATGATTCCTTGTTCAGCACTGGAAATCTGGATGGACTATGCCTTTAATAGCAAAACATTTTTTTCAGGAGAAAGCATATCATAAAATGTTTACAGCACAGAAGGAGTTCATTTGGTCTGTCACTACAAGCCACTTCATTGGACAGTGAAATACTTTGGTGGAATTTTTGGTAGCTAACCCGGGATCTCAAATGACATTTTAAACAAATACGAAGGCCTATTTTAAAAATATTGGTGATTTTTAAATCTGCATCGATCCTAAAACAAAAAGATTGTTTTTTGAAGTTTGTTTGGGGTAGTAACATCACATTACATTTTCTAATATAGGTTCAACAAGATTCACTTCTAACGCAGGAGTAATTTCTCACCACTAATGAATGACAACACAAATGGAAATAATTGCTTGGGAGTGGATTAAAGTTTGCGTTTTCTTCTTGATCAAAGCCCTTATGGTGCAAGAGACGCAAATTACAATGAAACCAGATTTTATTACCTAATTTTATAAGACATTACAAATGCTTTTCATTTGGTAAACCTGAACAAGTTACGCGAAACCTGACAATTGATGCATTATGATACAATCAGAAGTAACACATTGATTTTGAACACATTTGCTGCTGGATAATACATCTTGAGCTGGCCTCTCTGTTTCGGAAACAATGTTCTTCCACCAGAGTGCAATCGCTTCTTGGTTTGCATTGGTGCTAGAGTGGTTCCCAGAGGCGACTCACTCTCTCCAGCCATGCAAATGGTTCTGATACTGATGGGGGTCTCTGATGAAAGGGGGGGGGTGGGATTTGCATTGTTCAGGCGAAGTGGGGGGGTGTTATTAAAGAGTGGCCCTGCAATGGACTTTGAGAAAACACACCACATCAGGACCAAGCTGGTAAACTTGCCATTCCATGTCTGCGTGAATCCCAACCGAGATTACTGGAACATTATGAGGCATGGAGAATCTGGTTCCAGTCCGTTAACAGGATGCAAATGGGTTCAAATGACCTATCTGCATCCTCCCCCTGGGCAGGGCTCAAATCCCAAAGCTGTGCCAGCGGGGGACTGGAGCATAAGAACAGGCGCTGATCCTGTTTTTGTCCCCTGACACAAGAAAGATTCTCCACTGTATCGCAAACTCAACTACTGGAGGCAGGCATGGGAGAATCCTCCCCTCCCTGAGGTGCCAAATCGATTTGCATCACTTTGCATTTAACTAAAATTGTATTTGTGTTCAGTTGGTCATACTCCTCTTTATTAACTCATAATACTGAATGTCCACGCCTCATTTCATGGCCTTACCATGTGATCTAGGGCTGAATACGTCCATCCCACCGACAATGGGTTTTGGTGGTGGACAGAAGCGGAAAATCGAGCATGAGCCAGAAACCTGCTGGCATAAAATCACATGATAATTCTCCCAGTGGCAGGTTAATGACAGGTTGGTCGTCCTGCTGGCTGGTGGCTTAACGCCATTTGCATCAATTTGCATCTCAGGATTGCTCATTAAAACAACTGCCCACTGGCATCCCATCAAGACTTCCACTCTTGCATCCAACCAGCATGAAATTATTTCAGTCTAAAGCCCAATTGCTAAAGAGTGGCAGGCACAAGACAGTCCTCCATTGTAAGAGACTTTGAGGTGAGTGCAACGCCTTTTTGCCATAGAGCTGTGTTTCTCCTGATGCGCTGTTCACCACTATACTGGAGTAAACCAGCTCTTGTTCTCCTTCTCCAAGCCGAGCTGCTGCTCATGGACATCACCATACTGTTGAACCCATTGGCCTTCCTGTGTCACCAAATCAGATCAGTACAGCACCTGGGGTTGGGGAATACAGGAATTTCCTCCCACCCTCTGCCATACTCCAGTGTCTATCTGGAGATCACCGAGCATGCAGTCACAACAAAGGTCCAAAGTTCAACCAAGGGTACAATGCAAGGTGAAGGAGGGGGGCTTGACAGAGATATGGGTGGCAATGCTGAAGGAGGGCTGGGAAGGGCGAGGGCTCACAAAGGCAGGCAGAGGGACAAGAATGTGGATGATGAGGACTAACAGTGGAAGGCAGAGGTAAGTCTGAGGGAAGCTGGACTCTGACAGGGCTGCATGAAAAGCTCACCAACAAGTGGTTCAAAGGGATACCACATTGGTTACTGGAAGGGGGATGTACGAAGACTCTAGGTGCGGTGGTAGAAGTCCAAGTGGGGCATTGATGCCTCGCAGGTGATGAGCTCAGGGGGGTAGAGAGGTTGACTTGAGGAACAGACTTCTTCTTGAGGCTGCTAGCTTTTTTCTTCTAGGTTGCTGACATCCTGCATAGTCTGCGGAAGACTGTTCGGCTGGTGAGACTAAGATGTATATGCTGGACTAGCAGTTAAAGCCTACTTGTGACAATAATAAACATTATTATAAGAAAGATTATTAAATATGACGGCAGGGACTTCCGGTGGAGGTTGTAGAGGAGAAGTCGCATGTTGGGTAGCTCCTGCTTGAGGTGTGCTTTTAGTAGTTTTAAAGCCCTGTCCTGGGGGCAATTTGCGAATGATTGACCGAAAGAATATACAAGGAAGGCAAAGGATGTCAAAAGGATTAACAAAAACAGCCGTGAAGAAGGGATTGAGTGAGTGTTCACCGTCGAGAGAGGGCCAGCCAGGGAGCTAGCAAGATGGTGGAGGCTGGGCTGCTGGGTGGGTGGGGCCGCACTGTTCACAGCAGACAGGATGACTGAGGTGATGTCTTTGGAGCTGGAGAAGCAGTTTGCGAAGCACATGGAGGTGCCGAGGAAGAAGATGGCAGTGGCAGTCGCCCCGGTGAGAGTAGCTGTGGCGAAGACATCGGCCAAGGTGAGGGAGCAGAGTGAGAAGATGAAGGGAGTGGAGGAGGCCATGTCGCAGCACAGCGATTAGCTCACCGTGATGGGGGATGAGCTGCGGAGGTGGTCGAGGCCAATAAGGGGCTTCGAGAAAAGCTGGAGGACCTGGAGAACCGCTTGAGGCAGCAAAATCTGAGGATTGTGGGCTTGCCCGAAGGAGTAGAGGGCTCGAGGCCGGAGTACTTCGCCAAGGTGTTGCCAGAGTTGATGGGGGAGGGCAAGGAGCCCTCCGATATGCATTGGCCCTAGGTCATTGGTTGCTAAGGCCGAAGCCAAAGTTAAATGAGCCACCAAGCACAGTGATCATCTGCTTTCACAAGTACCACATGAAAGAGGTGTTGAACTGGGAGAAGCAAAAGTGGGAGGTGCAGTGGGCTGGTGCTGGAGTTCGCATACACCAGGACTTGATGGTGGAGCTGGCAAAGTGGCGAGCGGCTTTCGGCCGAGTTTTGACGGCATTATACAACAGCAGGGTGCTATTTGGTGTGGTGTATCCAGCAAAGCTGAGGGTGACTAACAATACCAAGAGATTCCTACTTCGAGATGATGAAGGCGTTCGTGAAAGAAGAAGGACTTGGACAGAAGTGAAGACTGGAACTGAAGAGGGGTTGTAGACTGTGAATGGGGAGCTGGGAGAGGGTGTAAAATGTGTTATTGTTTGACCTACATTGTTCTTTATTTACTTCTCGCTGTTACAGAGTTTAAGTTTTTTGATTGTCATTCTTTTTTGCGACGGTTTTATGCGATTTTGAGATGTTTGGGTTTGATTGTTTTACTGGGACTGGGCGGGAGGGGAGGGGAGGGAAAGCCCTGGGTGGAGGCTCCCGCGCTAGCAAACTTAAGTCGGCTAGTAAACGGAGGTGAAGTCGGCTGGTGAACAGAGGTGAGGTGGGGAGAGGGGCTGCAGACATTGGAGCCTGGCGAGCAGGTTTCGATTGACCTAAGAGGTGTGAGGGGGGGGGGGGGTCGATACTGGGCGAGGGCTTTTCGAGAGGAAGTGCAGGGGGATTCTGCGAGGGGGTTCGATGTTAACAATGGATTGGGGCGGGTCAGGCTCATGGGGTAGGACTCGGTGTTACGATGATGGTGGATAAGAAGGGAGGGGGAGGTGAGAGACCCCCGGTTACGATAGTTACGTGGAATCGGAGGGGGTTGAGTGGCCCAGTCAAGAGATCAAAGGTGCTTGCGCAGTTGAAAGGTTTGAAGGCTGATGTGGCGATGCTGCAGGAGACTCACTTGAGGGTGAAGGACCAGGTGAGGCTTAGGAAGGGCTGGGTCAGCCAGGTGTTTCATTCGGGATTTGATGGTAGGGCTCGAGGGGTAGCGATCCTGGTTAGCAAAAGAGTACGGTTCCAGATGGAGAAAGTGGTTGCAGACCACGGAGGCAGGTATGTGATAGTGACAAGGGGCATTGGAGGGAAGGCTGGTGGTGCTGGTAAGTTGTATGGTCCCAACTGGGATGATGTAGGATTTGTGAAGGTGCGTGGGGCCATCCCCGACTTGGATTCACCTGAATTGATAGTGGGTGGGGACTGGAACCTGGTGCAGGAGCAGAGATTGGACAGGTCGCTTGTCCCGTCAGGGGGTGAAGGCGATGGCTGGACTAATCGCGGAAATGGAATGGGTGGACCCTTGGAGGTTTCTACACCCAGGGGAGCGGGAGTACTCCTTTTTCTCCTCGGTCCACAAGGTTTATTCGCAAATTGACTAATTTGTGGTGGGGAAGGCGCTGTTGGCAGGGGTTAAGGGGTCGGAATACTCGGCAATTGCGATATCGGATCATGCGCCGCATTGGGTGTATATGGTGTAGGAGAGGGGGCAGTGCGGGGGCGTGGGGGGGGGGGGGAAATCAGGAGATGCCGGAATTCCCAATGGTTTGGAATTTTCTGAGGTTGGGGGAGGGGTAGAGGGACATATTGGATGAGGCGATAGCGGAACAGGAAATAAAAGATACGATTGGGAGGGCAGAGTCGGGGAAGGTTGCAGGGCCAGATGGGTTCCCGGTGGACTATTACAAGAAATTTAAAGATAAGTTGGCACCGCTAATGGCGGGGATGTTTGAGGAGGCAATAGGGAAGGGAGGGTTGCCACAGACTTTGGGGCAGGCATCAATCTCCCTGTTGCTCAAGAAGGATAAGGATCCGACAGAATGTGGATCGTAGAGGTCCATAACACTTTTAAATGTGGACGCAAAGGTGTTGGCGAAGGTATTGGCGGGTAGGTTGGAGGAGTGCCTCCCGAAGGTGATAGGTGAAGATCAGACGAGGTTTGTGAAGGGGAGGCAGCTCTTTTCGAACAATAGGAGGGTATTGAATGTGGTTATGGCACTGGTGGAGGGCAGGGAGACAGAGGTGGTTGTGCCATTGGACGCCGAGAAGGTGTTTGGCCGAGTAGAGTGGGGGTATTTGATGGCAGTTCTGAAGGTGTTTGGGATTGGGCCACGATTTGTAGATTGGGTAAGGCTGCTCGCCGAGGGTGAGTGTCCACACAAATAGCATGAATTCAGGATCTTTCGCTCTGTACCGTGGGGCCAGGCAGGCAGGGATGCCCTATGTCCCCCCTGTTGTTCGCACTTGCGATTGAGCCGTTAGCCATCGCATTGAGGAGTTCGGAGGTGTAGGTAGGGATAGTGCGTTTGGGGGGGGGGGGGGGTAGAGCATCGGGTATCTTTGTATGCGGACGACTTGCTGTTGTATGTATCGGAACTGAGTGTGTCAATGGGGGGCATATTGGAGATGCTTCCCCCCGCCCTAACTCCTAGCTACCCATATATTAGATTCCCTGCCCTTATTCTCCACTTCCATGCCTCCCCTTTCCCCCAAGCCTCCCCTTTCCCCTCCCTCCCCCTTCTTCTTTCTGCTGACAGTCAGTTTTCCTTAAAGAAGTCGATAAACGTTGCCACCTCCGAGCGAACCCCTGTATTGAACCCCTTAAGGAGAACTTGATCTTCTCTAGCCTGAGAAACCCCTGTCATGTCACTGACCCACATCCCCGACTTTGGAGGCTCCGAGTCCCTCAACCCCAGCAAAATCCGTCTCCGGGCGACCAGGGAGGCAAAGGCCAAAACGAAGGCCTTTCTCCCCCATGGGCTCCCGAATCTTCCGACACTCCAAATATTGCCACCTCTGGACTTGGAGTCACCCTCCCTTCCAGGACCTCTGACACGACATCTGCGAATCCCTGCCAAAATCCCCTCAGCTTCGGACACGCCCAAAACATATGTACATGATTTGCCGGACTTGCCCCACGCCTGTCCTGCACCGCCTCAAAAAACATACTCATCCGGGCCACAGTCAGATGAGCCCTGTGGACCACCTTAAACTGGATCAGGCTAAGCCGGCACATGACGAGGATGCATTGACTCTTTGCAGGGACTTTTCCCATAGCCCAGCTTCCAACTCGTCCACCCCAACTCTTCCTCCCACTTCCTCTTCACCTCCCCGATTGGGACCCCTTCCCGCTCCATCAATTCCTTATATGTTTCCGAGACCCTCCCCTCCCCAACCCCTGTTTTAGACATCACCTTATCCTGTAGTCCCCTTAGAAGGAGGCGAGGGAAGCTTGGAACTTGCCTCCGGACAAAGTCCCGCACCTGCAGGTACCGGAATCCGTTCCCACCCGGTAACTCAAACTCCTCCTCTAGCTCCTCCAGGCTCAGGAACCCCTCCTCTAGTTCCTCCAGGCTCAGGAACCCCTCCTCTAGCTCCTCCAGGCTCAGGAACCGCATCTCAATAAAGAGATCCCCAAATCTCTCAAATTCTGCCCGCTGCCACCTCCTAAAGCCCCCATCCACCCCCCCCCCCCCGGAGCGAGCCGGTGATTGTCACAGATCGGTGACCACACCGATGCCCCCTTCAGTCTCATGTGCTGCCTTCATTACCCACACTCTCACGGCTGCCACTACCACTGGGTTTGTGGAGTACTGAGACGGCGAGAAGGGCAGAGGTGCCGTTAACAGAGCCTCCAGACTCGTGCCCTGACAAGATGCCGCCTCTACCCGCTCCCACACCGACCCCTCCTCCACTACCCACTTCCTAACCATCGAATTATTAGCTACCAGTAGTAATTAATAAAGTTCGGAAGGGCCAAGCCTCCCTCCCCATGTCCCTACTCAAGAAGGACCTTCTTCACCCTCAGGGCTTTGCCAGCCCATATAAAACCCGAGATCGCTGCATTCATTTTCCTAAAAAAATGCCTCGGGGATACAGATTGGGAGACACTGAAACGCAAACAGCAATTTCGAGAGGACTGTCATCTTCACGGTCTGTACCCTCCCCACCAATGACAGTGGGAGCACGTCCCACCTGCGGAAGTCCCCTTTCATTTGCTCAATCGCCCAGCCCAAATTTACTTTATGAAGCTGACCCCTTGCCACCCGAATCCCCAGGTACCTAAAACTCCTTCCCACCACTTTGAACGGTATCTCCCTCAGTCCCCTCTCGTGCCCCCTTGCCTGGATCCCGAAGACCTCGCTCTTGCTCATGTTTAGCTTGTAACCTGAGAACCGGCCAAATTCCTCCAGTATTCCCATAATTCCTGCAATCCCCCCCAACGGGTCTGTCATATACAGGAGCAAATCGTCGGCATAGATCGAGACCCTATGCTCCACCCCCCCCCCTCCCCCTCCCCCTCCCCCCCACTATCCCCCGCCAAATGTTTGATCTCCTCAGCGCCATTGCCAAAGGCTCTATGGCCAGGGCAAACAGTAGTGGGGAGAGTGGGCACCCTGTCCCCCTGCACAGACTAAAATACTCTGGCCGGACCCGGTTGGTCCTTACATTCCCCACCGGTGCCTGATAAAGCAAACGGACCCAATCCACGAATCCCTGCCCCAACCCGAACCTTCCCAGGACATCCCACAGGTACCTCCACCCGATCAAAGGCCTTCTCTGCATCCATGACCACCACCACCACCACCTCGACCTCACGCCCCTCTGCAGGCATCATTATCACATTAGGAGCCATCCAATATTGGACATCAAGTGTCGTCCCTTCACAAATCCTGTCTGGTCCTCCCCTATTACCTCAGGGGCACAATCCAGCAATTTAGCATCCACATTCAACAGGGAGATCGGCCTATACAACGCACAACTCACCGGATCCTTATCCTGCTTCAAAATAAGGGCGATCGATGCCCGCGATAACGTTGGACGGGGGGAGCACTCCCAGCTCCTTGGACTTATGAAAAGCATTTACCAGGAGCAGCCCTAGCAACCCGGAAAACCTTTTATAAAACTCAACTGGCTATCAGTCAGGTCCCGGGGCCTTACCCGATTGCATCGCCCCCAACCCGGTTATAACCTCCTCAAGCCCAACTGGGGCTCCCAAACTTTCCACCAACTCATCTATCCTCGGGAACTCCAGCCCTCCCCAGGAATCGCTTCATACCCTCCTCCCTGGCTGGGGGTTCCGATTTATACAATCTACTGAAAAAATCCCGAAACACATCATTCACCCCTGCCGGATCCAAAACCAACTCCCCCCTGTATCTTTTACTTTCCCAATCTCTTTCGCCGCCTCCTGTTTCCTCAGCTGGTGCGCCAACATCCTGCTGGCTTTTTCCCCATATTCACACACCGCCCCCTTCACACTCCTCAGCTGTCCCTCCGCCTTACCTGTGGACAGGAGCCCAAATTCCAGCTGCAGTCACTGATGCTCCTTCAGAAGCCCGTCATCCAGAGACTCCGCATACCTCCTGTCCACCTGTAAAATATCGCCTACCAGTCTGTCTTCCCCTTATGTGCCAGAATTGAGAGGAGTTCCCCCATAATAACCACCCTCAGTGCCTCCCACACCACCCTTGCCGAAACCTCACCCGTGTCATTGATCTTTGTATATCTCCGAATGGCCTCCCTCACCCGCTCGCACACCTCCTCCTCCGCTAACAGCCTCACGTCTAATCTCCATTGTGCCGCTGGGCCTTTCCTCTGTTGACTTGCAGGTCTACCCAGTGTGGGGTGTGGTCTGACACCACAATTGCTGAATATTCAGCATCCACCACCTCAGCCAGCAGTGTTTTGTCCAACACAAAGAAGTCTACACCTTGTGTACATGGGAGTAGAATGAAAACTCCTTACTCCTTGGCCTCCCAAATCTCCACGGATCCCGGAACCCCCTCCCCCTCCCCCACATGCGCTCCATAAACCCTCATAGTTCCTTTGCCATAGCTGATACCTTCCCAGACCCGGAACTCGACCGATCCAGCCTCGGATCCAGGGCCGTGTTGAAATCTCCCCCCATAATCAGTCGCTACGAATCCAGGTCCGGGATCTTCCCCAGTACCCGTCTGACAAACTCAGCATCATTCCAGTTTGGGGGCTGCAAGCATGGTCAAGATACTAGCCCTCATCAACAGCACCAAAAATAGATGAACAAATCATTCATCTCATTGCAGTTCGTAAAATCTTGCTGTGTCCAAATGGCTGGAAATATGTAACCGTACAGATTTGTTACTTTTACGGATTGCTAGCCAAACAGAAAATAACAAAAACAGTTTTAATTAGTAACCAAACCAGACTTTCACTTGAATGTGGTATTAAATTCCTCGGGAAAAAGTGAAGATGAGTTTTACAGTTAAATCCACTCTTTGTTGTGATGACTATTGCTGTTCTGCAAAAATTTATTGCTCAAGCCAAGTGTGATTAAACAATTAAAGTAATTCTAAATTTTCTAATGATAGCAAACTGAATCTCTAACAAAATGGTGATACGGTCAGATTAAGAATATAAATCCATTCAGAATATCTTGCAGTGTCGTTAAATACTGGCTTTTTATTGCTCAATCCCAGTCAAACAAAAGTCTTGTTCATAGATGGAATTTGGAAATACACATCTCGACCTCTAACTTTTTAAAAAAACACCAGACACTATTCTCGCTTTATAAACAAGTATAGTGCAATTCATTCCAAAGTTTCTCAACATCGAAAATTTATATTTCCGTGTGCAAAATGCGACAATCTCAACTCACTGCAAAACCTGCTTCTCTTCGGTCAACATATTTTGCTTATGCCTGGCCTGACGCTCAGGCTGCATATTTCATCCAGCGAAAGAAAATCAAAGATGAATTATTCTATTCAGCATTAACGTCGGCCAGAATATTCTGGGGCAGCAGAGGTGCAAGAGCTGATTGAAAACATGGGATTTTCTTACACTCTAGGCCATCAGTGTACATGTTGCCAAGCATGCACAAACTGAATTGCCAACTCAGTTTCAAATGCAAGACTGATCACAGAATTCTATTTTCACAGTACTAAATATGCACATTGTTGCTTTTGTGCTGGCTAATGTTCAGCTCTACAATATAACAAGATATTTAGTGTCCAATATCAATAAGTGAGTTGTAGCCACCTGGGTTGGCCACTTCCCGACTTTAAAATGGAGATCCGCGAAGAATGCAGGGAAATTCTCAGACTTGTTCTCAGACTTTTGTATAACTCTTCCAACTTCTTCCATCGGGCAGGAGATGCAGTAGTCTGAGAACACGCACGAACAGACTCAAAAACAGCTTCTTCCCCACTGTCACCAGACTCCTAAATGACCCTCTTATGGACTGACCTCGTTAACACTACACCCTGTATGCTTCATCCGATGCCAGTGCTTATGTAGTTACAGTGTATATGTTGTGTTGCTCTATTATGCATTTTCTTTTATTCCCTTTTCTTCTCATGTACTTAATGATCTGTTGAGCTGCTCGCAGAAAAATACTTTTCACTGTACCTCGGTACACGTGACAATAAACAAATCCAATCCAATCCAATCCAAATTCAGTCAAATGCAGGAAAAACAAGCAGGTGCAAAGTTTCCTGTATATCAGAACTTGCAGGAACCCAGACAGCACTGAAACTAACAACCATCTACATATTGATGAGCGATCCCCGGGAACAATTGGAAACAGTTAAGGTAAACAAGACCAATCCAGACTCCTCGGCGCCAGCAGGAGCCAAGACAAAGGAAGGCCAACGGACACTTAGGAACCGCACAGCGATCAGGGAACAGCTCCAGTATTGGAGAAATCGATCCAAGTGATCAGAATTTAGTCCAATCACTTGGAACCAGGTACGGGGTCCGCCCAAAAGGGCGCAAAGCCCCTGGGGGCTATAAAATAGAGTCCCCAAGTTCAATTCGTCCTTCTTGGCAGGGTCTCTCAGCAGCTCAAAACAACCCTTGACCGTGACCTGCCTAGTAGCTGCACCAACCAAGTAAGTCTCCAGTCAACGCACGTTACGAGATAGGCGCTCCTAGCTACCAGTCTATACCAGCTTTGAAGCCTGCAGACCCAGACATCGAACAAAGGGCCATTTGTTCCCCTGACCTGGTGGGCCAGTTCCAAAGCTAAGTATAGGCCTTTTAGTGTTAAAGATAGTCTAGTAAGTAGTTTTATACACAAGTAGTGATTGACTGTGTATAATAAAAGTGTTTTGATTTGAAACATACTAACTGGTGTATTGAGTTATTGATCAGCACTGGAACTTGAACCTCGTGGTGGTATCATAAAGATACCTGGCAACTCTAGAGCAAAGGTTATAGAAATAGAGCAAATTATGTAAAGACACAACGAGCAACATTTAAGAGCCAACCAAAAGTTAGCAACAGAGTGAGTCAAGGAAGCCCAATTAAATAGTACTTTTTAAAAATTGTTCCACAATGAACTTCTGCCCATGTGTTTTTTGCTCCATTTCTTGTTCCCCCATCCTTTCCGATGCACTCCAGTCTACTTTTGCCTTCTTCAATTCCTGATCTAGTCAATCTCAACATTTTCTTTTGTCAGTATCTTCTTGCCGGTTGGTCGTTTTGACGGTGACTATGCTCTGAGCATCTTTTTATTCTATACAATTCTGCAATTTTGACCTCAATTCTGGTCAACAATAACATTATTTAATGTGAACCTTAGTTAATCAGAGGTACATATGGTTTGATTATCCTATCATTGGGGAATTTGATTTCTTTAGTTTGGATAAATATCCTAATGTGAATAAAACATTTTTTTTTAAAAAAATCATAGAATGATACTTCTCCACTCCCCCACTTCAATTTCTCTACACTAACAGTATATCAGGATTCTGATTTTTTGCGTGAGGGTCGGGTGCTTAGAGAAGAAATACAATGTAAAAGAGTAAAGCATCTAATTTAGAGAACATGGAAGATGCAAATGTAGCAATAATATTTACGGTTCCGGGAAGGGTATACCAAACTAGCCCATAAGCCATGAAGTAGAGTCATGGGCCAAATTCTATTGCTTCCGATTGAGACCAAATGGAGGGGGGGGGGATCCAGAATAAAATCATCAAGTGGGGCAGCTGGAGATCTACGGTCCTTTCCCACCCTCGGCCATTTTCACGAGGGTTGGGGAGGGAGCAGTCTCTGGAACCTCAGTCCGCTTCTATGAAAGGGGCAACTAAAAGCATTGTGGGCTCATTTAAAGCCTGCCTCAGTTAAGTATTTTTAATTTTCATGGAGGCAGCTGGACTTCAGCAATTAGTCAGATTTTACACCAGCTGTATGAAGGCATGAACCATGGAATAGAAGCAGGAAGCGTTTATAAGGTAAGTAATAGTTATGCTTCCTTTACAGTTCATTGTTAAATGCTGCAGCATGAATTGCTTCTGTGCTCCGCAATGTATGTTGGTGCTGTGACTGTAAGATGTAAATAACCTTCAAACAATGTGTTTGCCATATTGTTACTTCTGCTATCTGGCAAGCTGTCAAGTAAAAGATCAACAGTATAGATGGCAAGGTCTTCAGATTAGAATTTTAAGAAGTTAATCTAATGGATACAAAAGGAGAGCACATTTCACACTATTGGAAGGGTAGCCTCATCTAATAACGAAGTGTAAAGATTTAATCTATTTCCATTGCTTTTATGAATTCAGTCTGAGGAGTCTGCTTACTCAGGGGGTTTTACGGGCTAGTCAACGTTTCCAACTGTTATAATAGGACTTGGGAGTTCTGTTCATGTCGTGGGTAATGGGTGAGGGGGTGGGCGGGCGGGGGAGGGGGGGTTAAGTGTTCAGATGGTTCAACCGTGAAGAAGTAGTCTGCCACTTGTCTCGGGAGCATTCAGCTGAGGCTTTTTGGGAGCAGTGGCAGACTTCTTAATCTGACTGCTCTGGATTCGGCCCACTGACACTCCTGCCTCTAAGCCACTGAGAGCCTGGATCCTCGGCAGATCCTGCCTACTGACAGTCTCAAGACAAAGGCAGGATTGCAATGGCAAGAATAGTCCCACCTCCTGATTTCTGTCTCCAGCACAAAACTCCATCCCCTGATATTTCTCTATGGGGAGGAACAAAGAGTTATTCCTGGAGCAACTGGCTGGTATAGTAAACAGATCTGTGATAAGTCACCTGGGTACATGTGTAGCATAGAAAGATGTACATTTCCAGTATTTGCTCATTGCTTTATACTTTCCTGGTGGGGTTTTTTTTGGCTGCTATCTTTCATTCTGCATGTTTTGGTGCTTGTTTGTACATTATTGCTGTATTACTGAATTGGTGCTTGAAGTATGCATTTCCACTACACCACATTGTTTTTGTGTTGTCAATATCTAAGATTGTGGTGAATATACTTATTCCTCATTAAATTGTATTCATTTTTAACTTTATTAATTCAATTTGATTAAGGAAATGGTATGCTGTAGTCTACCTAGTGTAAAGCAACATTGATATGCGCCTTAAGGAAGCCACAGTCTAAAGCATCCCAGCCTCCTAGTTAAGTGCCAAACACAGCAGAAGACACAATGACGAATAAATTTAAATAATAAAGTACCAATCTGTTCACAGAAGGCTTCCTATGGCAGGCAGAAGTTGGTGAAATATTAGCTTTCTTAAGGAATGCTGTTTTAAATGCTGAAGGATCACTTAGAGATTCTGAAAGCTTATTCATAAATATGCAAATTACAGTCAACCCTTGATATAACATTACCTTTGGGAGTCATAAGACAACCGTGTTCCAGTGAAGGGCATATTATTACAAGAATGTTTGTGTACTTCCTTTATTAAATCACATAGACATAAATAAAATTGGCTCGATCAGGAACCCTGTTGTAGCTGTGTTAGGAAGCAGGACCATTCTACATTGATGTTCGTATCCCACTAAATTATCCCTCCTTACTTCATAGTCTCAAGTGACTGATTTTATGCTGATTGCTTTACGATGCGATTCAAATGCACCTGGTATACCTGGTATATGATAACGATCTAGATGACTATACACTATACTGATATTTTCATACACTTGGAAAGAAGATAGCTCACAGAACCACCAATAATGGGTAAAGCATCAGTAAATGAAACTACTCTGGACTGAAAAATTGAATTTTCACATGCAAAAAAGAGAAAGTATTGTTCACTTTTGCCGAAAAGCTGCAATAGCACAATTTGTGGAAAATGTGAAGACTAATTAGAATATGTTTTTAAGGTATTGTAGGCACTTCTTTAGCAGAGCATAAAGCTCCTGATGAAGGAGAAGATGGAATACTCCTTCGTAAAAATTTTATCGGTTGACAGAAAAGTATTTCTGCCAAAAATGGTACTTTCTTCAACACTTTTACATCAAAATTTACAATGGAAACTTAACGTATAAACATTAGTGGGATTGTGCACATTTTAGAATAACTTTTTTGATAGATTGCCCACCATTTTGCTGTCTGAAATTGCTACTGTGGAAAAAAGGCAAAGTGTCTGATTGAAAATCGACATGTGTGCCCCCTGCCCCCCCCCCCCCCCCCTCACCCATTGCTGGATCAAGACATAGTGGAAACTGCCTCTCCCACAATGGTTCCCTGACCATGCCCCCAGCACTGCCAGGAGGCAGTGCTGCCATGTCCCTCACCATCTGGGAGTTACACTGACCTCTGCGCCCCTGGCCTGGTCATCTCAACTGCTGGAGAGCAGTAGTAATTCTCACTGGCGTGATGTTATAACAACAAGTGGGGGGGGGGGCATTGGCAGTCCTCGCAAGGTATGGTGTATATTTTAATTGATTCACTGGGCGTGAACCTGATGATGTCACTGGCAGAAGGTTGGGGGGGGGGGAAGAGAGATGATCCCACTCTGATATTTCTCTGGCACAAATTCTGTTATGGCTATCTCACGCGAGTTACCAGCCATAGCGGGATTTGCGTGCGCCAAGAGCAGGCCTGGACGATTTCAGTCAATGTTTTTCACTATATCTTTGAGTAAAGATTCTTTAATCGTTTCTACCACCAATATTAAGTGAACTGGTCTATAGTTTCTGGGACATGTTCTAACTTTTTTAAATATAGAAATAATATTAGCTGCCCACCTGTTTCTGGGCACTACTCCCATTTCTAGTGGAACCAACGAGGGAACAAGCGGTCCTAGATCTGGTCCTGTGTAATGAGACAGGATTGATTAATAATCTCATAGATAGGGATCATCTCGGAAGGAGCGATCACAATATGGTGGAATTTAAAATACAGGTGGAGGGTGATAAGATAAAATCAAACACTAGTGTTTTGTGCTTAAACAAAAGAGATTACAATGGGATGAGAGAAGAGCTAGCTAAGGTAGACTGGGAGCAAAGATTTTATGGTGAAACAGTTGAGGAACAGTGGAGAACCTTCCAAGCGATTTTTCACAGTGTTCAGCAAAGGTTTATACCAACAAAAAGGAAGGACGGTAGAAAGAGGGAAAATCGAACGTGGATATCGGAGGAAATAAGGGAGAGTATCAAATTGAAGGAAAAAGCATACAAAGTGGCAAAGATTAGTGGGAGACTAGAGAACTGGTAAATCTTTAGAGGGCAACAGAAAGCTACTAAAAAAGCTATAAAGAAAAGTAAGATAGATTATGAGTGTAAACTTGCTCAGAATATAAAAACAGATAAGTAAACGTTTCTACAAATATATAAAACAAGAAAAAGAGTGGCTAAGGTAAATATTGGTCCTTTATAGAGGATGAGAAGGGAGATTTAATAATGGAAGATGAGAAAATGGCTGAGGAACTGAACAGGTTTTTTGGGTCAGTCTTCACAGTGGAAGACACAAATAACATGCCAGTGACTGATAGAAATGAGGCTATGACAGGAGAGGACCTCGAGATGATGGTTATCACTAAGGAGGTAGTGATCGGCAAGCTAATGGGGCTAAAGGTAGACAAGTCTCCTGGCCCTGATGGAATGCATCCCAGAGTGCTAAAAGAGATGGCTAGGGAAATTGCAAATGCACTAGGAATAAATTACCAAAATTCACTAGACTCTGGGGTGGTCCCAGCGGATAGGAAATTAGCAAACGTGACACCACAGTTTAAAAAAAGGAGGTAGGCAGAAAGCGGGTAATTATAGGCCAGTGAGCTTAACTTCGGTAGTAAGGAAGATGCTGGAATCTATCATCAAGGAAGAAATAGCGAGGCATCTGGATGGAAATTGTCCCATTGGGCAGACGCAGCATGGGTTCATAAAGGGCAGGTTGTGCCTATCTAATTTAGTGGAATGTTTTGAGGATATTACCAGAGCAGTAGATAACGGGGAGCCAATGGATGTGGTATATCTGGATTTCCAGAAAGCCTTTGTCAAGGTGCCACACAAAACGTTGCTGCACAAGATAAAGATGCATGGCATGAAGGGTAAAGTAGTATCATGGACAGAGGATTGGTTAATTAATAGAAAGCAAAGAGTGGGGATTAATGGTTGTTTCTCTGGTTGGCAATCAGTAGCTAGTGGTGTCCCTCAGGGATCAGTGTTGGGCCCACAATTGTTCACAATTTACATAGATGATTTGGAGTTGGGGACCAAGGGCAATGTGTCCAAGTTTGCAAACGACACTAAGATGAGTGGTAAAGCAAAAAGTGCAGAGGATACCGGAAGTCTGCAGAGGGATTTAGATGGTTAAGTGAATGGGCTAGGGTCTGGCAGATGGAATACAATGTTGACAAATGTGAGGTTATCCATTTTTGGTAGGAATAACAGCAAAAGGGATTATTATTTAAATGATAAAATATTAAAACATGCTGCTGTGCAGAGAGACCTGGGTGTGCTCGTGCAAGAGTCGCAAAATGTTGGTTTACAGGTGCAACAAGTGATTAAGAAGGTGAATGGAATTTTGTCCTTCATTGCTAGAGGGATGGAGTTTAAGACTCGGGAGGTTATGCTGCAATTGTATAAGGTGTTAGTGAGGCCATACCTGGAATATTGTGTTCATTTTTGGTCTCCTTACCTGAGAAAGGACGTACTGGCGGTGGAGGGTGTGCAGAGGAGATTCACTAGGTTAATCGCAGAGTTGAAGGGGTTGAATTACGAGGAGAGGTTGAGTAGACTGGGACTGTACTCGTTGGAATTTAGAAGGATGAGGGGGGGGGGGGATCTTATAGAAACATATAAAATTATGAAGGGAATAGATAGGATAGATGCAGGCAGGTTGTTTCCACTGGCGGGTGAAAGCAGAACTAGGGGGCATAGCCTCAAAATAAGTGGAAGTAGATTTAGGACTGAGTTTAGGAGGAACTTCTTCACCCAAAGGGTTGTGAATCAATGGAATTCCTTGTCCAGTGAAGCAGTTGAGGCTCCTTCATTAAATGTTTTTAAGACAAAGATAGATAGTTTTTTGAAGAATAAAGGGATTAAGGGTTATGGTGTTCGGGCCGGAAAGTGGAGATGAGTCCACAAAAGATCAGCCATGATCTCATTAAATGGAGGAGCAGGCTCGAGGGGCCATATGGCCTGCTCCTAGTTCTTATGTTCTTATAGTGAATATTTATAGATGTGATAATTCCTCTGCTGTCTCCTCCCTAACTTCGCTTAACACCCTTGGCTGCAATCAATCCAGACAAGGGGTTTTATCCACAGTTTGTTTAGCTCATCAATTATTTCAACTTTTCATCTTAAAATGTTCCTATCTTATTTTTGATTTGTTCCTCGGATGTCATGTACATCCAATTAGTCTCTGGTAAATATGGAGATAAAGTAACTATTTAACATTTGTCATTTTTTGCCATCACATTGGAGTCTATACATCACTAGTATCTCTGTCCACACAAAATAAAGAAAATGAAAAATAAGGGCATCAGTAGAATATGTACTATTTCTTTTTGCACTCATTGATAATGTAATTTTGCTTTGCTAATCTCTTTGTTCTCCTGTCATCCTCTCCTTTATTGTCTATATACTTGGTGTATGAATATTTCTTTTGTTTCAATTTTGACCGTAACTTTTATTCACCAATCTGGTGTTTCATTCTTGACTAATTGTTTTTTTTGTAAATCAGGATATATTTCTCCTGAACTCTGGTCACTTTTTAAAATATTTTCCACTGTTGTCCTATCCCTTTGTCAATAATGTCCAACTTGTGTGCGAATCGGGTGTCAAGATCCGAATGATTCCAAAATCAAGCAGAGCAAGACTCCCTCTTTCCTATAAACCAAATCAAACTCATTCAGCTTTCTCCAAGTGCCTGCATGGTTGGGTCTAATACCATACTCAAGACTGCATTTACACTGTGACTGCAGCGTTGGCGCCAAGCCAGACAACATTCATGTTAAATCTACAGCTCGAACGTACAATGCAATGGAGAAGAATGAGTTGATAAAGCTAACTTCTCAATTTAATCTATAGTCGTCTAGATTGCAAGAATCATGCTCAGAATATAAGCTTAAATTTTATTCAGAGAATGTCATTATAATATTTTTTAATTGTATTTAATTCGATAATTTTGCTATGTACACACCACTGGAAAATTCTGGGAGATCAGTTACAGACAAGTACATCAAACAAGATGTGCATTTTAAAATTGAAAAGCATATCACTATCTCAAGGGTTACGAATTACAGCTGGCTTGTGCACACTGCATTTTTAAAGTTCTAAGAATATATACACAAATATGAGGAGAGCTGTAATAGAAATGTTATGACGCTAAACAATAAAGCCATTTTGCAACTAGATCCTTGTATACTAACAAGCAAAGTAAAGTAATAAACCAGTAGTTTTAAAGAAGTAGTGAAAACCTTTTGGAAAAATAGATAAAACATTCTGTTACCAACTGTCCTATCTTATGTACCTATCAATCTATTCCCATTAGTTTATATTTGATAAGACGGCATGATGTAACCACTTAATTGCATACTGCATTGGCCTATACAACCTGACTGACAAGCAGGACCGACATTTGAGGCCAACAATATTAGGGATAAGCTGGATTCATATTGCAAGAATGTCATGAGTAAGTTTACTAAAGAGTCCAGAATGTTACAAAGACAATTTTCATCCTGAGCCAAGCTACTTATGGACATTATTAGAGTGCTGCTGAATATCATTGACGATTGAATCAACAGACTGACCTTGTTCAAATGATACCACGGTGAATAAACAAAAACAAGGCAGCTACAGGATGAAGCATTGATTCAGCCAACCTCCAATTACAAATATATTATTCCGGTTGTAATATCAAGAAAATTGACACAATATTCTTTTGCCTAGTGCAGTAGTATAATCAGTTTGTATGAACAGTTGATTAGATGAACAGTGTAATGGCAAGAAAAACTGCAAAAATGTACTGCTCATCTATTTACAAAGATTGTTGTCATAATCACCTAAAGCCTATTTTTCAGTAAATCAACAGTAATTATGTGGCAATTACAAAATTTCCATAATGAACACCATCACACACGAAACAATGTTTGGATATGGACTCCTATCCTATTGTACAGAAAACCCTATTAAAATATACTCCCTCAGATCCATACAAAAATTATTTAAATATATTGCATATACTAAATATATTATTTACAATTTAAATATACTTAATTAAGGAGTGAAAGGGACATTCAACCTGACGTTCTCATGCAGCTTCACTTCAAGTTTAAGCCCACCATTTTCAGCTCTCCCTCTCGGTTTAAATGATGTGATGATTATTTTTTACACATTATCAAGTTGGGTAAATGCCTATATCCTATTTCTTGTGGACATGATGCATTTTGTTTTGTGCTCGAGTTCAGAATTGTTTTGAGTTGGTCTTAGACAAATTGAGTTTGGAATTTGATGCTAACATGGTTACAGTGTTAAAACGATTACAGAGACAAAACAATTTTTGCTTTGGATTTTTCTTTTAAATATACCTGCTAATAGCAATATTTAAAAAAGAACAAATTTGCTCAATGTTACTTTAAAACAGAAGCCAAATTACAGATGGATAGATAATGGCATCACACAATTTGCAAGATAAAGACTCAATATAGCTTATTTTAATGACAATAATGAAGACAAGGAAGGTTGATTAATTTAACAATTCCTATTCATCTGATCAAAATATTTCTGAAATCCCTTAAATACTAAATTGATTTTAAAAACCATGTCTGGAGTTTAGCATCGGGCACTGAATTTAATGCTGGCTAAGATGCCAAAATAAAAACGATCTTTTATCCATGGCATATTAATGTGGAACCCCCATGTTTTAAATAAACAATTTCAGTCGTCACATTTTCAATATAAAAAATGCTGTAACAACAAGTATTCCTAGAAAACAATGGATAACAGAAATAGAACTTGAAATGAAAGGCACACAAAGGCAAGAACGGGAGAGGGACACAAATGTGGCTCAAGCTTTTCAGCATTTTTAAAACAAGAAACAATTCAGGGATTAAGAAAGATATTGGAACCAACTATAAAATAGTGCAGGAAAAAAAAAATCAAACCAATGCTGGAAGAGATATTCACACACAAAAGGCATATGACCCCACCAGATTCTTAGTCGTCCCCCCCGCTCCCCTCCCTCTCCCTCCAACGCCCCTCCCCCCTAAGCATATGACATATTCAGAGCTAGGCAAAAGAAAACACACAAAAAGCATGAGAAAAAAATGCATTACGTTTTGAAGAGTTTAGGTTTGGAAATGTTGTAATATAGCCATAATAGTTTGATTAATCATGATTGTCTACGCACATGCAAAATCCTAACTATCTTGGGTCCATACGCAAGGCAGTTATGTAGGCAGCCTTGCCGGAGGAGGCCAAGTATTGCTAGAAATTAACTTTTACACTCACTTCCACTCTTCAAATCATACTAATGTTTAAACCTGGTGGAAGGTTAGTTTTTCTTCCATGATTATAGGCCAGGGACAATCTACTGAACCATGAATAAAATTATGCTGGCTTTTTGACAAACTTTAAAATTAAACCTATTAAACTTATTTTTTCAGCAGCACATTTTTTTTTTAGGTTTAGAGTACCCAACTCATTTTTTCCAATTAAGGGGCAATTTAGCGTGGCCAATCCACCACCCTGCACATCTTTGGGCTGTAGAGGCCATGCCCACGCAAACACGGGGAGAATGTGCAAACTCCACACGGACAGTGACCCAGAGCCGGGATCAAACCTGGGGCCTCATGCTAACCACTGCAGCACCGTGCTGTCCTCCAGCAGCACATTTTATCACTATGCCTGATAGTTTATTTTGAACTGTTGGGAACATGAAATTTTAATTCAGGTTAGATACATCTATTTAACATGTTTTTTCAAAATGAAGCACAGATAGACAACAACAAAATAAATTGGTTCCACACAGGTCAGGACCGGAGGAACTAAGTCTATATAAGTACAGAATGAGTGAAAAGAATTTGGAATTCTCATGGTACAAAGAATTAAGAGCAAGAGTCTGATTCTGGAAAGATACAAATGCATTGAAGCATAAACATAATCAAACACATAACACGAGAGCAGGTTAAAAAAAACCTCTACGACAGCATAGTTCAGAATTAAACCAATATGGATTTGAATGCAAGAAGTGGAAGCTATTTGATAAGCCTGCACCTCATCTGTTATGTAACTGACACAAGACCTGTAGTTGAAAAGCATTTTGGGAGACAATCTTTTCCAATAAAACCATGAAGCATTGCAGCGAATTAATCAGTTCCATATTTATGTCAGGCTGACAGTCAAACTCCTCGTGCAGTGCTGTACTTTCCACAATATCTAAGCCAGTCAGAAAATTCCTGATATTTTTCTTCACTCTCCTGGGAAATGTCAGTTGTTAAAAGGTTCTCGTCTTGGAAGTGATCACACATTAGGTCTATTCTTTATGATCATCTCAGAAGCGTTGTACTCGTTAAGCAATCTGTCGTAGCACTTCCATAACATGACATGCTCGTTAGTCTTCAACAGAATTTACAGAATTTGCAGCATTACATTTACATGAAATTTCACAGCATATTTTTATTTCCCTTTTTACGACTTTAACAATACTGCTGGTGTCTTTGTACCTTCTCCTCATAATGAATACAAAATGTCTCTGCACACTTCTTGCCTGCATGATTGAATAAAATGGCTCATCCAGAAGATGTAAACCTGACCTCATTAATTAGAACGCATTGAAAGCTTTTCCCATCTGTACCACATGTACTCTTCACAGACCAATCAATCACAGCTTTTTGCAAAGAATTACTTGAACAGCTGAAGAAGAATGGCAATATGTGTATAGACATCCTGCTGGCATCATTGGAGGTTTTCAAATCTGGCATAGCAGCCTTTGCAGTTAATCAAGCTTCACACAACCTAAACCCTGAACATAATAGTGGGATGGGCAAGCAGCAGTATATTTACTAAAAAGGTTAATGGCAACAGACAGTACAAGAAGCCAAACACATATCTTCTGAGCATTAAGGGAAGCAGTTCTGCCATCACTTTCTAAATGTGAAAAGTAGCACAGTGACATCTGCATTTGAATTTGGCACTGGAGCTCATCAATTCATATCTGTAGTTGGACATTGTGAATATCCTCAAACAAACAATTGCCTTGTAACATTAGCGACATTTCATATGGCTATTTATAAAATTCAAAACCCAGCACCTTACTTGATCCTAATCTGAGCTACAGATCACAGAGCCTGTCCATCACAAAAGCTGCCTTCTTATACCTCCATAATCACATTGCCTGTCTCTCCGTGTCTGGTCTCTCTCTGTGCCTCAGTTTATCTGTTTTTGTTATGTCCAGACAGGACTATTCTAATTCACTCCTGATCAGTCTCCGGTCTTCCACCCTCCATTAATTTTCACTCATGCAAAATGCTGCTGTCTGCAACTCATTGTATTCACCAATTGAGGTGAAATTAAATGAAAGTCGCCAACGCCCCAGGTGACCATAAGTTGCTCTCCCTCTTATGAGAGAGAGCTGATGGGTCCCCCTTATGAGAGAGAGCTGACCCGTGGCGATTTAACCTGAGGGTCACCACATCTCAGTCTACGTTCGCTGATCTACCTTGGTTACTGGTCCACAAATCAATTCAAAGATTCTCACCCGCATGTTGAAATCCCTTCTTGGCCTCACCCCTCCCAATCATCGTAACCTTCGGTGACCCTACAACCATCCAGGAGCAACACATTCTTCCAACACAGACCTCTCCTGCTTTGTTTTCATCTGCCTGAGCCCCATATTTTGGACTTTGCCTCCCTTAACCTTGCCACATTTCTCTCCTCCTTGCCATCTATCTCTATGACATAGCTTTTAGTTATCCACCCGAATACCTCCTTCACTTTGGAACGGTGGCAATCTCCGCATGCCTTCAAAAGCGAGCTTAACTGGTTCTTGGCTGGGACAGACATCACATTTTATAAAATGTAAGTTGATTAATAGTTAATGCATGGATGGCCATGTGATCCCGTGGACTGATTTCAATCGCCTGAGATCAGAGGAATTTATCCAGATTTCCTTTCCCATGTTTGGCCCTATGTACCAATTTTTTGCTTCTTTCAGAAGACTACATAGCTGCTGTAAGATTTGAAGGGTCCAGTCTTTGAGAACATAGAACAGTAAAAAAGGCTTGCCTTTATAATTGCACCTTTCACAAGCTCAGGGCGCACCATGGTGATTTTAAGCACCACTGAAGTGTAATCACTGTAGTAATGTAGGAAACACAGCAGCCAATTTGCACATAGCAAGTTCACACAATAGTAATGTGCTAATGACCTAGTAATATGTTTTTGCAGTGTGGATTGAGGAATAAATGTTGGCCTAGAAAATTCCCCTGCTCTTCTTGGAAATAGTGCCACCGAATCATTTACAGCTCAGATGGGGTCACAGTTTAACAACTCATCTGAATAACAACACTTTTGACAAAGTAGTGCTGGAATGTCAGCCTAAATTTCAAACCATGAAATAGCCTAGACATAGAAACAAGAGTAAGCCATTTAGCCCCTTGAGGCTGATCCGCCATTCAATGAGATCATGGCTGACCTGGGACCTAGCACAACTAACCCTCAACACAACTAAAGAATTTTGATCAATTAAGATTTATTAACTTTATAACATTCAAACTATATATGTTTCAAAATTGCAATATAATAAACTACCTACAATGCTTCATGTTAAAATTCTTCAAAATAATTTTGATCACTATGAATCTCTGAATTAATTCATCCCAATCACCTGTTTATATAACATCATTGTATGGCTCTTCCTCATCCTCACGGCATGGTGGCACAGTGGTTAGCACTGCTGCCTCACAGCGCCAGGGACCCTGGTTCAATTCCCACCTCGGGTGACTGTGCGGAGTTTTCACTTTCTCTCCGTGTCTGCATGGGTTTCCTCCAGATGCTCCGGTTTCCTCTCAGTCCAAAGATGTTCCGGTTAGGTGGATTGGCCATGCTAAATTGTCCCTAGTGTTCAAAGGTTAAGTTGGGTTACGAGGACAGGATGAGGGATTGGGCCTACGTAGGTGCTCTTTCAGAGAGTCAGTGCAAACTCGATGGGTCAAATGGCCTCCTTCTGCACTGTAAGAATTCTATGATTCGCGGGAGCAACTTTTCCAAAAAAGCTACTAATTGGTAGTAACTTCGGCATCATAATTCCTCAAGTAATTGCTCTCGGTACCATCAAACACATTTGATATTTGATATTATTGGGATCGAATTAATTCCACTTGTCTACGACCCATTGACACAATGTTTTTAGTGAGGGTGCTTGTATATTTCTACCCTTAGTGAATGTTTTTTCGCCTTCCAATTCCAATTGTTCCACCTCTTTTGAATACTGTTGTTTGGTTATATTGAAAGTCGGAAGCACACTTTTAAGAATATTTTAGACATGAACACCGATCCTTGCCGTAATCTACTAATTACAGCTTAGTAATTAATTAGAGTACATGTTCATTGTCTCTATTCTTCTTGTCTGTATCTCTATTCTTCTTGTCTGTATTTTTCTATCAGCCATTTTGCTAACCAGGTAACTAATTTTCCTTAAATTCATGATGTTGGTCTTTTGCAGTCAATCATTTTTTGTATGTTCATAAATCCCCTGCACTATTATATTGTCAACTGTGGAGGCCTACCAACCTAATATACTACAGTGAACAGCCATGAACTGAAAGGCGCAAATTATTAGCCTTTACCTATATATATGCAATGGCACAAGAACATCACCACTGAGCAGCGGATAACTTCTCGGTTTTCATGAGGCAGGGAGCAAAACTGGCATATAGAAGTAATGGAGGGGAATGATAGCAATATAGTCTATGTATCTTCCTGACCAGAAAAGGGTATATTGGTGGCAAATGATCTTTTGAACTATTGTTAAGGGATTGACAGCAAGTGAGGAATCTATTTTGTGTATTGCTGAAAAAAGACATGTTGTCAAAGCTTGTCATCTTGCACTCATCAGGATAATTCACAGGGATAACAAATGTAAAGGGAACAACAATTTATATCCTTCATCAATTCACTGGTGCATTTTACATGGCAAGGCCGCTACCACTTGCCAACCAATCTGCACTCTTTTCTCATGCAGTATAAATTCCCTTTACATTTGGTATTCTTACAAATTGTTTCGATGAGTGCAGGACAAAAAGCTTCAAAAACATGTGACTTTTTTCAGCAAGATTCAAGTTCTGTACTGCCAAACAACAATCTATTTTATGTTAAATTATAAGCCGACAGGCTGGCACATGGTGCAGTGGTTAGCACTGAGACTGCAGCGCTGAGGACCTGGGTTCAAATCCTGGCGCTGGGTTACTGTCTGTGTGGAGTTTGCACATTCTCCCAGGTCTCCGTGGGTTTCACCCCCACAACCCAAAGATGTGCAGGTTAGGTGGATTGACCACATTAAATTGCCCCTTAATTGAAAAAAAAAAAAAATTGGATACTCTTAATTTATTTTTTAAAATTATAAGACTACAGAACTCACAAAGGTCACAAACAGCCTGATCAAGATTAATTGGGTTGATGTTTTAAAAACTATTTTGTCAGGTGTGGACGTCGCTGGCTACGTCAGCATTTATTGCTCATCCCTCATTGCCCTTGGTGAGTTGCCTTTTTGAACTGCTGCAGTCCATGTTGTGCAGCTACACCCATAGTGCTGCTCAGGAGGAATTCTAATATATTTACACAATGAAGGAATGGCGATTTAGTTCCAAGTCAGGATGTTGTGTGGCTTAGAGGGGAACTTGGAGGTGGTCCTGTTCCCATGCATTTGCTGCCTTTGCCCTTCAAGGCGGTGGCGGTCTTGGGTTTGGAAGGTGCTGTCCAAATAGCCTTGGTGAGTTGCTGCAGTGCATCTTGTATATGGTACACATTTCTGCCATTGTATGTTGGTGGTGGAAGGAATGAATGGTTAAGGTGATAGATGGGGTGTCAGTCCAGTGAGCTGCTTTAAACTGGATGATGTTGATCTTGAGTGTAGGTCAAACTGACTCATACAAACAAGATTCCATTTAGTTCTGAACTGTCTCACAATCCAGTCATGCTTAGAGATTAACCTATCTGTAGTACAACCTTAATAGGGTACATTCTACTGTTTGCTTAACCTAGATACTAGCAACTTCAGTTAACTTATGAGACAAAAGATGCTTAGACAGACTGAAGTTTCTTGATAAAGGTTGATTCCAGTTGGTGCAGAGGTAATAAATGTTATGAAATTTACATATGAGAGATTTAGAGATATGAAAAGGGTGAACGTAGAATGCATAATAAGATATAGAAAGAAGAAATTTAGAAAGTTGAGTGCTGTGGTTTCTCTGGAAAAGCAGTGCGTGTTGTTGGTTGCTATCTCCAAGTATGTTCATGTAATCTTTAATAAACTTATAGGTGTTTCATTCTTTTGTCTAAACCTCTAATCTTCTGGCACCAGACAAAACTGCAGCATCTGTCCATGCTCACACTATAGTGATCAGGTGTAACATACTCAAGTAGCTATTTGAGCACATTGCTAATGGCAATTATAAAAATGTAAATAAAAAAATCTTAATTAAAAGGATTAAAAAATGACAACTACTTGTTACAAGCATTGTTAGCAAATAAACTAATAAACAATGCTCCAAAAGCTTTAAAAATAGAGACAATGGTAATTCTGAAATCAAAGACACATATACGGACATTTTTTAAAATACTGGATACGGACATTTGAAAAAAAATACTGGACAGACATGATGAGAACAAATATTATTAGACATTAAGTCTCAGTTCCTTACAAGTCAAGCATCTGATCTCCACTAGGTTATCAAGGGAAGGCACTGAACAGAAAAGGGCATGTCCCTACATTGAGAGAATCAAAACCAGCAAGCAGGTTATCCTCCTGCACTCATTCAAACAACTCTGAAGCATTACCATCTGAAATCTGGAAAGAAATTAAAATATATTGCATTTTGGATGCATAGAATGTATAGCGATAACCCATTTCATTAATCATAATCAAGGCACTGTGTGGAAACTAGAAGACTTTCTGCACTAATAGAAGCATTAACAACCATCATAACATAGACCTATTGGCAGAGCTTTCTTTCAAACATTATGGCTAACATCAAAAAATAGAAAAAATACCTGTGGAAACAAAATAATTTGGGTCGAGACACAAACCTCAGATACACTGGTCAGAAAGTGTAAAACGTAATTGGCTCGATCTGTTTAACACCGCCTAACAAGAATAGTAGAAATGAAGAATGCTCGATCTACAATACTTTGTCACTTGATTAACAACGCTGGCTTGAAGTCAATAAGCTTTTTGATGATTTGCTGGCAACTAAATATTACTATTAAAACAATGACCATTTCTGCTTTTACATTCACAGTGTAAGGAAATAAACTCCAAACTGTTAACTGCTCTTTTGTCTCATTCTACGCAATTCTTAAAATAATTAGCAGTTAGAGTATGATTTTACAATATTTAACATTTGACTAAAATTATCTGAAGAACTATAATGATCGTTTCTAGGTTTTCATAAACTATAGAATTATTATTTTTAATTTCATAAAAGTTGCGACTGATTTATTCTGACCATCTCAACAGTCTGTAGAAGAGTATGAACATTAGGGATGGATGGGCCATGAATGTTCTCTTGCCCTGGTCGTGAGCTTTTTAAAGTGAGCATTTATTAAACAGCGGTCGCACTATTAAAGCAATGTCTTTGAATGGTCCAGACGTTTTGACGAAACAATTGTGATTTTTAATGGTTTTAAACATTGAGAGGGTGTATTTACAAGCGGAATCTTACTCACTTTAATCACGGGGGGGGGGGGGGGGGGGGGTGCAGGGGGAAAAAACTGCAGTGTGTGAATAAAACTGGCAACTAACTACATTATTGCAGCACAGAAATAAAACAGCATCATTAACAGAACACACTGGTCCAAGCTGCCAGTTCAGACGGTGTGTGGAGCTGATGTCGATCTGGTTCGGCTCGCTGCCGAGGATTCAGGAAGTAAAGCGCACAAACCTATTCCAAAGCGCACCTTTTAATTGGGCTTTTAAACATGCGCAGAATTTTTTTCTTTAAAAACAGCTGCCCATTATGCTTTCTTTTGAAAAAAGTCAAACGAAAATATTTTCCAAAGTTGTATATTTCTGTCGCGATAATAGCTCGCAATGTTATAAAGCAGAAAATGGCACAAAAGAAATGCATTTAACTGGAAAATGTACTGAGGTTTAACTATTTCTTACACCTCTTTCATCCCGTTTGATTAATATCAGGTAACCCAAAAAAAAACAAGTTGAGCGAATTGTTTAAATATATATATTTTTTAAATAAAGCTAATTTGACTCGATCAATTCTCACTCTGAATTGCTGTCTACCCATCTACAGCAGTTGGACACATAGCCAAAGCAGTGAGTTTCAATGGTTACTCTCATTCACGCCAGATGGCCAGACTGACAAGCCGTCCAAGAGTCACCGGCGATAGATACCGCAGCTCCGGGACAAACAACCTTCATTCTCCTCAGCATTCAAATGGCAGGCAACCAGGAGCCTTGGCAAACACTCAAAAGAAGATAGAAGTATTCAAGACTTAAATTGCCGTTACGTACTTTTGTGTTTTTTTTTTCCCCCTGCTGAAAATCCTGAAGATCAAACGTTGAACGGGGTCACTCCGTCCAGGGAAGCCCGAGGCTTCCTCTAGCTTCTGATCCCAGCCTGCTTTTTATTCGCCCGATCTTTGCTTTTCTGGTTAATTTTTATGTTGTTGTTGCAGATGTATTAATTTTCAACGCGTGACAGTTGCATTTTTCAGTCCCCTGTCCTGCCGGACTTCCTTATGTCCACATGAAGAGGGGCAAAGAAATAAGGCAGCGAAGCTGACATAGGATAAGAGCCCCAGCTGCAAACAGGGAGGATCTTTCCGCCTCGCAATCCAAACAATGGAGCGGCTCTGCACCGGCAGAATGGCAACACACTGCAACGTGACTTGCCTGGGCCAATCAAGCGCGCGTCCACTGAACTGTATGCGAGGCATTTCCATAGTCGACATGTGCACGTTGCTTTTGTTGCCGAGACATATACAGGCTGCTGTGGAAAGAATAAGAGCAAAGCAAGAGCTATGCAGATGCTGCGCTGCACATCCACACAAGCCGCCGAAGCACAAAAGCCCTCGGCTTCAATGCTTTTGGCATTGTAATGAGATTATTATGTGGCAATTGTCGAGATGTTTTTTCTGCTCTCTCCAGGTTCTGCCAGTGACATTGTAGTCTGGTGAAAATACGGTCAGAAAGCTACTTTTGAGCCACCACCAGGTTACAGATAAGAATTGAACATGTTTGAAGGCACTGCACGAATTAACGCAGCGGCTCAGAGCAACTTATATTCGAAAACTGCGTTAAGGTTGTCCTGCCGGTTCTGCGGGAAGCTTGTTTCACAGTTAAGGCTGTGTATTTGATCCATTCAGTGATGCCTTCAGGACATGCAAAACATTTCTGCTATCCACCTGGGAGTCTCCTGACATGACCCAGCTACATATTAGCATGGGTAGAGGATTGGTTAGCTAACGGGAGGCACAGAGTAGACAAGATCTAACTATTGTAGTGCTATAAGAAGATAAAAAGAAGTCGGAGTAGGCCACTCGGCCCCTCGAGCCTGATCCGCTAGTCAATAAGACAATGTCTAATCTGATTGTAACCTCCTGCCTACTCCTGATAACCTTTCAGCCCCTTATTTATCAAGAATCTATCTACCTCTGCCTTAAACATTTTCAAAGACTCTGCTTCCACTGTCTTTTGAGGAAGCGGGTTCCAAAGACTCATTACCCTATTAAGAAAGAAATTTTGAGGGGCAGCACGGTGGCGGAGTGGTTACATAGAACATACAGTGCAGAAGGAGGCCGGAGGCCGCAGAAGGAGGCCGCAGAAGGAGGCCGCCGCCCCCCCCCCCCCCGAGTCTGCACTGACCCACACAAGCCCTCACTTCCATCCTATCCCCGTAAACCAACAACCCCTCCCAACCTTTCTGATCACTCAGGGCAATTATCATGGCCAATCCACCTAACCTGCCCGTCTTTGGACTGTGGGAGGAAACCGGAGCACCTGGAGGAAACCCACGCAGACATGGGGAGAACGTGCAGACTCCGTACAGACAGTGACCCAACAGGGAATCGAACCTGGGACCCTGGCGCTGTGAAGCCACAGTGCTAATCACTTGTGCTACCGTGCTGTCTCACGGCGCCAAAGTCCCAGGCTCGATCCCGGCTCTGGGTCACTGTCCGTGTGGAGTTTGCACATTCTCCTCGTGTTTGCGTGGGTTTTGCCCCCACATGCCAAAGATCTACAGGTTAGGTGGATTGGTCACGCTAAATTGCCCATTAATTGGAAAAAATGAATTGGGTACTCTATATTTATTTTTTAAAAATAAATTCTCCTCATTTGTCTTAAATGGGCAACGGCTTATTTTTAAAGTGACCCCTCGCTCGAGATTCTCCCACAAGAGGAAACATCCTCTCCACAACCACCCTATCAAGACCCCTCACTTAAAGATTTCAATCAAATCACCTCTTCTAAATTCCAGTGGATACAAGCCCAGCATGTCCTGATTTTCCTCATATGACAACCCATCCATTCCTTGTATTAATCTTCCTTGTATTAGTCCAGTGAATGTCCTTCCTTAAATAAGGAGACCAATACTGGACATAGTACCCCATATGTGGTCTCACCAATGTCATGTACAACTGCAGCATAACCCCCCTCCTTTTGTATTCAATTCCCCTCACATTAAAGAATAACATTCTATTAGCTTTCCTAATTACTCTCTGTATCTGTATACTAGCCTTTTCAGTTTATGCACAAGGACATCCAAATACTTCTGCACCTCAGAGTTCGACAATCTCTCACCATTGAGATAATAAGCTTCTTTTTTATTTTTCCAGCCAAAATGGACCATAAAGTCCCTTCATCTAAGTCATTTATATAAATTTGAAAACGGCGAACATAAGAACTAGGAGCAGGAGTATCTGGCCCTTCGAGCCTGCTCCGTCATTCAATGAGATCACGGCTGGTGTTTTGTGGACTCAGCTCCACTTTCCCGCCTGAACACCATAACCCTTCATTCCTTTATTCTTCAAAAAACTATCTATCTTTGTCTTGAAAACATTTAATGAAGGAACCTCAACTGCTTCACAGGGCAGCGATTTCCATGGATTCACAACCCTTTGAGTGAAGACGTTCCTCCTAAGGTCAGTCCTAAATCTACTTCCCCTTATTTTGAGGCTATGCCCCCTAGTTCTGCTTTCATATCCCAGTGTAAACAACCTGCCCACATCTATCCTATCCAATACCTTCATAATTTTATATGCTTCTATAAGACCCCCCCCCCCCCCCCCCCCGCATCCTTCTAAATTCCAACGAATACAGTCCCAGTCTACTCAACCTCATCTCGTAATCCAACCCCCTCAACTCTGGGACAAACCTAGTGAATCTCCCCTGCACACCCTCAAGCGCCACTATGTCCTTTCTCAGGTAAGGAGACCAAAACTGAACACAATACTCCAGGTGTGGCCTCATTAACACCTTATACAGTTGCAGCATATCCTCCTGAGGCTTAAACTCCATCCCTCTAGCAATGAAGGACAAAACTGCATTTGCCTTCTTAATCACATGTTGCACTTGTAAACCAACTTTTTGCGACTCATGCACGAGGACACCCAGGTCCCATAAGACCAGAAGACATAGGAGCGGAAGTAAGGCCATTCGGCCCATCGAGTCCACTCCACCATTCAATCATGGCTGATTTCAACTCCATTTACCCGCTCTCTCTCCATAGCCCTTAATTCCTCGAGAAATCAAGAATTTATCAACTTCTGTCTTAAAGACACTCAACGTCCCGGCCTCCACCGCCCTCTGTGGCAATGAATTCCACAGACCCACCACTCTCTGGCTGAAGAAATTTCTCCTCATCTCTGTTCTAAAGTGACTTCCTTTTATTCTAAGGCTGTGCCCCCGGGTCCTAGTCTCCCCTGCTAATGGAAACAACTTCCCTACATCCACCCTATCTAAGCCATTCATTATCTTGTAAGTTTCTATTAGATCTCCCCTCAACCTCCTAAACTCCAATGAATATAATCCCAGGATCCTCAGACGTTCATCGTATGTTAGGCCTACCATTCCTGGGATCATCCGTGTGAATCTCCGCTGGACCCGCTCCAGTGCCAGTATGTCCTTCCTGAGGTGTGGGGCCCAAAATTGCTCACAGTATTCTAAATGGGGCCTAACTAATGCTTTATAAAGCTTCAGAAGTACATCCCTGCTTTTATATTCCAAGCCTCTTGAGATAAATGACAACATTGCATTTGCTTTCTTAATTACGGACTCAACCTGCAAGTTTACCTTTAGAGAATCCTGGACTCGGACTCCCAAGTCCCTTTGCACTTCAGCATTATGAATTTTGTCACCGTTTAGAAAATAGTCCATGCCTCTATTCTTTTTTACAAAGTGCAAGACCTCGCACTTGCCCACGTTGAACTTCATCAGCCATTTCTTGGACCACTCTCCTAAACTGTCTAAATCTTTCTGCAGCCTCCCCACCTCCTCCATTCTACCTGCCCCTCCATCTATCTTTGTATCATCGGCAAACTTAGCCAGAATGCCCCCAGTCCCGTCATCTAGATCGTTAATATATAAAGAGAACAGCTGTGGCCCCAACACTGAACCCTGCGGGACACCACTCGTCACCGGTTGCCATTCCGAAAAAGAACCTTTTATCCCAACTCTCTGCCTTCGTCAATCTTGCCTCGAATACCATGGGCCCTTATTTTACTCAGCAGTCTCCCGTGAGGCACCTTATCAAAGGCCTTTTGGAAGTCAAGATAGATAACATCCATTGGCTCTCCTTGGTCTAACTTATTTGTTATCTCTTCAAAGAACTCTAACACGACCTCCCCTTACTAAATCCATGCTGACTTGTCCTAATCCGACCCTGCACTTCCAAGAATTTAGAAATCTCATCCTTAACAATGGATTCTAGAATCTTGCCAACAACCGAGGTTAGGCTAATTGGCCTATAATTTTCCATCTTTTTCCTTGTTCCCTTCTTGAACAGGGGGGTTACAACAGCAATTTTCCAATCCTCTGGGACTTTCCCTGACTCCAGTGACTTTTGAAAGATCATAACTAACGCCTCCACTATTTCTTCAGCTATCTCCTTTAGAACTCTAGGATGTAGCCCATCTGGGCCCGGAGATTTATCAATTTTTAGACCTCTTAGTTTCTCTAGCACTTTCTCCTTTGTGATGGCTACCATATTCAACTCTGCCCCCTGACTCTCCGGAATTGTTGGGATATTACTCATGTCTTCTACTGTGAAGACTGACGCAAAGTACTTATTTAGTTCCTCAGCTATTTCCTTGTCTCCCATCGCAAGATTACCAGCGTCATTTTGGAGCAGCCCAATGTCTACTTTTGCCTCCCGTTTGTTTTTAATGTATTTAAAGAAACTTTTATTATCATTCCTAATGTTGCTGGCTAGCCTACCTTCATAATTGATCCTCTCTTTCCTTATTTCTCTCTTTGTTATCTTCTGTTTGTTTTTGTAGCCTTCCCAATCTTCTGACTTCCCACTACTCTTTGCCACATTATAGGCTTTCTCTTTTGCTTTGATGCATTCCCTAACTTCCTTTGTCAGCCATGGCTGCCTAATCCCCCCTCTGATAACCTTTCTTTTCTTTGGGATGAACCTCTGTACTGTGTCCTCAATTACTCCCAGAAACTCCTGCCATTGCTGTTCTACTGTCTTTCCCACTAGGCTCTGCTCCCAGTCAATTTTCGTCAGTTCCTCCCTCATGCCCCTGTAGTTACCTTTATTTAACTGTAACACCTTTAAATCTGATTCTACCTTCTTTCTTTCAAATTGGAGATTGAATTCTACCATATTATGATCACTGCCTCCTAAGTGTTCCCTTACTTTAAGATCTTTAATCAAGTCTGGCTCATTACATAACACTAAGTCCAGAATGGCCTGTTCCCTCGTGGGCTCCATCACAAGCTGTTCCAAAAAGCCCTCCTGTAAACATTCAATGAATTCCCTTTCCTTGGGTCCACTGGTAGCATTATTTACCCAGTCCACCTGCATATTGAAGTCCCCCATGATCACTGTGACCTTGCCTTTCTGACATGCACTTTCTATTTCGTGGTGCATTTTGTGCCCCCGGTCCTGACCACTGTTAGGAGGCCTGTACATAACTCCCATTATGGTTTTTTGCCTTTGTGGTTCCTCAACTCTACCCACACAGACTCCACATCATCTGACCCTAAGTCGTTTAGTGCTATTGATTTAATTTCATTCCTAATTAACAAGGCAACCCCGCCCCCTCTGCCCACTTCTCTGTCTTTTCGATAGGTTGTGAATCCCTGGATGTTTAACTGCCAGTCCTGAACCCCCTGAAACCATGTCTCTGTGATGCCTACCACATCATACCTGCCAGTCACAATCTGGGCCACAAGCTCATCTACCTTGTTCCGTACACTGCGCGCATTTAAATATAGCACCTTTAATTCTCTATTGACCGTCCCTTTTTGTTTTCTTAGTGTGGTGGACCTTGGTTTACTGAGCCTTTCCATACACTGTGTCATATTTTGTGGGATGGGGACTATCGTAATCTCTCCTGAGTTTTGTCTTTTCGTGCTTTTTTGTATTCCTCAGCAGCTACGCTTCCCTCTGCACGTCAACATGTTTTAATATTTTATCATTGAAATAATAATCCTTTTTGCTGTTATTCCTACCAAAATGGATAACCTCACATTTGTCAAAATTGTATTCCATCTGCCAGACCTTAGCCCATTCACTTAAATGATCCAAATCCCTCTGCAGACTTCCAGTATCCTCTACATTTTTTGCTTTACCACTCAACTTAGTGTCGTCTGCAAACTTGGACACATTGCACTTGGTCCTCAACTTCAAATCATCTATGTAAATTGTGAACAATTGTGGGCCCAACACTGATCCCTGAGGGACACCGCTAGCTACTGATTGCCAACCAGAGAAACACCCATTGGTCCCCACTCTTTGCTTTCTATTAATTAATCAATCCTCTATCCATGCTACTACTTTACCCTTAATGGCAAGCATCTTTATCTTATGCAGCAACCTTTTGTGGGCACCTTGTCAAAAGCTTTCTGGAAATCCAGATATACCACATTCGTTGTCTACCGCACCGGTAATGTCCTCAAAAAATTCCACTAAATTAGTTAGGCACGACCTGCCCTTTATGAACCCATGCTGCGTCTGCCCAATGGGACAATTTCCATCCAGATACCTCACTATTTCTTCCTTGATGAGAGATTCCAGCATCTTCCCTACTACCGAAGTTAAGCTAACTGGCCTATAATTAACCGCTTTCTGCCTACCTCCTTTTTTAAACAGTGGTGTCACGTTTGCTAATTTCCAATCAGCCGGAACAGATGGTCAGCATGGTAGCCTAAGTGGATAGCAGTGTGGCTTCACAGCGCCAGGGTCCCAGGTTCGATTCCCCATTGGGTCACTGTCTGTGCGGAGTCTGCACGTTCTCCCCGCTTCTGCGTGGGTTTCCTCCGGGTGCTCCGGTTTCCTCCCACAGTCCAAAGACGTGCAGGTTAGGTGGATTGGCCATGATAAATTGTCCTTAGTGACCAAAAAGGTTAGGAGGGGTTATTGGGTTACGGGGATAGGGTGGAAGTGAGGGCTTAAGTGGGTCGGTGCAGACTCGATGGCCCGAATGGCCTCCTTCTGCACTGTATGTTCTATGTATCTATGTACCACCCCAGAATCTGGTGAATTTTGGTAAATTATCACTAGTGCATTTGCAATTTCCCTAGCCGTCTCTTTTAGTAATCTGGGATGCAGTCCATCAGGGCCAGGAGACTTGTCTACCTTTAGCCCCATTAGCTTGCCCATCACTACCTCCTCAGTGATAATAATCATCTCAATGTCCTCCCCTGTCATAGCCTCATTTCCATCAGTCACTGGCATGTTATTTGTGGCTTCCACTGTGAAGACCGACCCAAAAAACCTGTTCAGTTCCTCAGCTCCCATTATTAATTCTCCCTTCTCATCCTCTACTGGACCTTCGTCACTCTTTTTTGTTTTATATATTTGTAGAAACGTTTTCTATCTTTTTTGATATTCTGAGCAAGTTTACTCTCATAATCTATCTTACTCTTCTTTATAGCTATTTTAGTAGCTTTCTGTTGCCTCCCAAAGATTTCCCAATCCGCTAGTCTCCAACTAATCTTTGCCACTTTGTATGCTTTTGCCTTCAATTTGATACTCTCCCTTATTTCCTTAGATATCCACAGTCGATTTTCCCTCTTTCCACCATCCTTTTTGTTTTATTTTTTAAAATATGTTTATCAAGAATTTTTCAACAAAATTTTCAACCATACAAACCACCCCCCCCCCCCCGCCCCCGTAACAAAAAGAAAAGAAAACTCGCATAGCAAGACATAGACACGGCAAATCAATATAATACAGAACTTTGTACATTGGATTCCTCCCGTACATATTAACTTTCCGGATCATTTATGTATTTTCTTGCTCAAGTGCCCCCCAGAAAAAAAAAACCTTCCCCCCCCCCCTTCTTCCCCCCCCCGAAAGAGCTGTTCCCCCCCCCCCCCCCCCCCCGCCCCCGGGTTGCTGCTGCTGTCGGCCGAACTTCATCTAACGCTCCGCGAGATATTCTAGGAACGGTTGCCACCGCCTGGAGAACCCCTGCACAGACCCTCTCAAGGCAAACTTTATCCTCTCCAACTTGATAAACCCTGCCATGTCATTTCTCCAGGCTTCCACACTGGGGGGCTGCGCATCTTTCTACACTATCAAGATCCTTCGCCGGGCTACGAGGGATGCAAAGGCCAGAATACCGGCCTCTTTCGCCTCCTACACTCCCGGCTCCTCCGCCACTCCAAATAGTGCTAGCCCCCAACTTGGCTTGACCTGGACTTTCACCACCTTAGATATAGTTCTTGCAACTCCCCTCCAGAACGCATCCAGTGCCGGGCACGACCAGAACATATGGGCATGGTTCGCCGGGCTTCCTGAACACCTCCCACATCTGTCCTCCACCCCAAAGAACCTGCTCAGCCTCGCCCCCGTCATATGCGCTCTGTGAATAACCTTAAATTGTATCAGGCTAAGCCTGGCACACGAGGAAGCGGAATTAACCCTACTTAGGGCATCAGCCCACAGACCCTCTTCAATCTCCTCCTCCAGCTCCTCCTCCCATTTACCCTTCAGCTCCTCTACCAAAGCCTCCCCCTCTTCTTTCATCTCCTGGTATATGGCCGACACCTTGCCCTCTCCGACCCATACGCCCGAAATCACCCTGCCTTGAATCCCCTGTGCCGGGAGCAGCGGAAATTCCCTCACCTGCCGCCTCACAAACGCCCTGACTTGCATGTACCTGAACGCATTTCCCGGGGGTAGCCCAAACTTCTCCTCCAGCGCCCCTAGGCTCGCAAACCTCCCATCAATGAACAGGTCCCCCATTCTAATCCCTGCCCGATGCCAGCTCTGAAACCCCCCGTCCATCCTTCCTGGGACAAACCGATGGTTATCTCTGATCGGGGACCACACCGAGGCTCCCATCGCACCCCTGTGTCGTCTCCACTTCCCCCAGATCTTTAGCGTTGCCGCCACCACCGGACTCGTGGTGTACCTTGTCGGCGAGAGCGGCAGCGGTGCCGTCACCAGCGCCCCCAGGCTCGTTCCTTTGCAGGGCGCCATCTCCAACCTCTTCCATGCCGCTCCCTCTCCCTCCATCACCCACTTACAGATCATCGCCACGTTGGCTGCCCAGTAGTAGCCACCCAGATTCGGCAAAGCCAGCCCTCCTCTATCTCTACTACGCTCCAGGAACCCCCTCCTTACCCTCGGGGTCTTGCTCGCCCACACAAAACCCATAATGCTCCTGCCTACCCTCTTAAAAAAGGCCTTGGTGATCACAATTGGAAGGCACTGGAATACAAAAAGAAACCTCGGGAGGACCACCATTTTAATCGACTGTACTCTGCCCGCTAGCGAGAGTGGCAACATGTCCCAACGTTTGAAGTCCTCCTCCATCTGCTCCACCAGCCGCGTCCAAGTAAGTTTGTGCAGGGCCCCCCAGCTCCTAGCTACCTGGATCCCCAAGTATCGAAAGCTCCTTTCCGCCCTCCTCAACGGTAGGTCGTCTATCTCTCTTCCCTGATCCCCCGGGTGCACCACAAAGAGCTCACTCTTCCCTCATTGAGCTTGTAGCCCGAGAAGTCCCCAAACTCCCTGAGAATCTGCATGACCTCTACCATCCCCTCGACTGGATCCGCCACATACAGCAACAGGTCGTCTGCATATAGCGACACGCGATGCTCCTCTCCCCCTCGGACCACCCCCCTCCATTTCCTGGACTCCCTTAATGCCATGGCCAAAGGTTCAATTGCTAATGCAAACAACAGGGGGGACAGGGAGCACCCCTGCCGCGTCACTCGATACAGCCGGAAGTACTCCGACCTCCGCCGATTCATAACCACACTCGCCACCGGGGCTCTATCGGAACTTAACCCAGCTAATGAACCCTCCCCCGAACCCAAACCTCCGCAACACTTCCCAGAGATATTCCTACTCTACTCGGTCAAAGGCCTTCTCCGCGTCCATAGCTGCCACTATCTCCGCCTCTCCCTCCACCGATGGCACCATAATCACATTTACGAGCCTCCGCACATTGGTGTTTAACTGCCTGCCCTTTACAAATCCTGTCTGGTCCTCGTGAATCACCCCCGGGACACAGTCCTCAATCCTCGTAGCCAACACTTTTGCCAGCAACTTAGCATCTACGTTGAGGAGCGAGATCGGCCTGTACGACCCACATTGCAGTGGGTCCTTATCCCGCTTCAGGATCAAAGAGATCGTTGCCTCCGACATTGTTGGGGGCAGGGTCCCCCCCTCCCTTGCCTCATTGAAAGTCCTCACCAGCATTGGGGCTAACAGGTCTACATACTTCCTATAGAACTCCACCGGGAACCCATCCGGTCCCGGGGCCTTCCCTGCCTGCATGCTCCCCAGTCCTCTAATCAGCTCCTCCAACCCAATTGGCGCCCCCAAACCAGCCACCTCCTGCTCCTCCACCCTCGGGAACCTCAGTTGGTCTATGAATCGTCCCCTCTTTTCCCACTGGGGGCTGGGACCTGCACAGCTCCTCATAGAAGGCCTTGAATGCCTCATTTACTTTCACCGCACTCCGCACCGTAGATCCCCTTCCATCCTTGACTCCACCTATCTCCCTCGCTGCCATCCTCTTATGGAGCTGTTGTGCCAGCATCCGGCTCGCCTTCTCCCCATACTCATACATCGCCCCCTGTGCCTTCCCCCACTGTGCCTCAGCCTTCCCTGTGGTCAACAGGTCAAACTCCATCTGGAGACTTTGTCTCTCTCTGAGTAGTCCCTCATCAGGGGCCTCTGCATATCTCCTGTCCACTCTTAAAATCTCCCCCACTATCCTCTCCCTTTCCCTGCCCTCTCTCTTCTCCCTATGAGCCCTGATGGAGATTAACTCTCCCCTGACCACCGCCTTCAGTGCCTCCCATGCTACTCCCACCTGCACCTCCCCGTTGTCGTTGGCCTCCAGATACCTTTCAATACACCCCCACACCCTCCCGCACACCTCTTCATCTGCAAGTAATCCCACATCCAAACGCCACAACGGGCGTTGGTCCCTCTTCTCCCCAGCTCTAGTTCCACCCAGTGCGGGGCGTGGTCTGAAATGGCTATTGCCGAATACTCCATTCCCTCCACTCTCGGGATCAATGCCCTGCCCAGAACAAAAAAATCTATCCGGGAGTAGGCCTTGTGTACATGGGAGAAAAAAGAAAATTCTCTGGCCAAAGGCCTGGCAAATCTCCACGGATCTACTCCCCCCATCTGGTCCATAAACCCCCTAAGCACCTTGGCCACAGCCGGCCTCTTTTCGGTCCTAGATCTGGAGCGATCCAGTGCTGGGTCCAACACCGTGTTGAAATCCCCTCCCATTATCAAGCTTCCTACCTCCAAGTCCGAAATACGCCCCAACGTACGTTTCATGAATCCAGCATCGTCCCAATTCGGGGCGTAAACATTCAGCAATATCACCCACGTCCCCTGCAACCTACCGCTCACCATCACGTATCGACCTCCATTGTCCGCTACTATGTTCTTGGCCTCAAACGACACTGGCTTCCCCACCAGTATTGCCACCGCTCTATTCTTCGCATCCAGCCCCGAATGGAATACCTGTCCTACCCATCCCTTCCGTAACCTGACCTGATCTGCCACTGTAGCCACCTAAAATAGCTGATTCCCTATTAATTTGGCCAAAACCCGATTTTAAAATGGCTAACCGAAAAGGCTGATGGGAAAAGCAGCCAACAGGACACAAACGGACAGCTGTAGACAGAATAGCGTATTCGGCTCTGGGGAAGTCGGCCCAGATCGATACTCAAGACTATTAGCAGCACATCAACCCAGACATCTGCAGTTTAATCGGCTATCCCCGGGAACAATTGCAACATATTAGCAATTAAATGCCGGGCCAGACCTGTCGGCACCTGCAGTGGCCGAAACAAAGACAGGTGAACGACCACCCCCCGATCGAGGAATCGCCCCGTTATTGGACATATCGAACCCAGTGATTGGGAATAAGTCTAATCACTTGAGACTCAAGGTCAAGGGCCGCCCCGAGAGGCGGGACGCCCCTGGGCCCTATAAAGCGAGGGGCCAAGTTCAGATCTCTCTCTCTCTCCCTTCTTTACCTGCTCGCAGCCTTCGCAAGAACCTTCAGCAAAGAACCGTAAGCTTGACTCCAGCGATTGCTACCCGATAGAGATTCCTAGCCACCGACCCGTATCAGCCTTTTTGAATCCTGCAGGCCAGATCCAATTCAATAAGCCATTCGTTTCCCTGACCTGGTGGGCCCTTCCTAAAGTTAAGTATTGGCCAGTAATGGTAGGTTTCGCTATAGATAGTAGGATTATTGTGTAAGCATTAATTGTTGTATATAATAAATGACCATTGATTTCAATCGGTGTGCTGACTTATTAATCATAACTTGAGCTTGAACCACGTGGCGGTATCAGAAAGATACCTGGCGACTCGTGAGCAAAGGTGACATAATCAGAGCTAATAAACTAAGGCTAAAAAGAGCAACACCACCTTCAGATGTGTCTCCTGAAGCATGACCACGTCTGCCTTCAGACCCTTTAAGTGCGCGAACACTCGGGCCCTCTTAACCAGCCCATTTAGGCCTCTCACATTCCACGTGATCAGCCGGATAGGGGGGCTACCCCCCCCCCCCCCCCGCCGACTAGCCATCTCCTATTTTAGGCCAGTCCCGTGCCTGCGCCTCCCGCACCCTCCAGTCCCCCAGACGGGGAACCCCCGCCCCGACCACCTCTTCCGTTTTCAGTTCCACCTCGGCCAATGCAGCAGCAACCCTATTCTCCCCCCCTCTCCCCCTCCCCCCGCTAGATCCAAATCTAGCTCTTTTGTTCCCCCCATAATACTTCCGTAAGTCAGCAGACTCCTGCTGACCCCGGCTTCCCCTGCCTTCCCGTTGACCCCCCTCCGTGTGGAAATCCCTCCTCCTCCTTGTGCTCCTCCATCCCCCCCCTGCCTAACGCGGGAAAAAGCCCGTGCTTTCCTGAGCCAGCCCCGCCCCCTGTGGCGCAGCTCCTGCCGCGGCCCCATCCCAATTCCCCCATCCCCGGGTCTCACCTCCCTCCAGCACCGACGCCCACACTCCCCACGGTCTCCCCATCAAAACTCTTCCCCCATCCCCATCCATCGTCCCACCCGTGAAACATTCTTTACCCATATTTACAACCCTGTATACAGTCAACATCTCCCCCACAACCACAGACCCTCAGTTCGAGTCCAATTTTTCCGTTTGGATAAAGTTACAAGCCTCTTCTGGCGTTTCAAAATAGTGGTGTCGGTCCTGATATGTGACCCACAATGGCGCTGGCTGCAGCATTCCGAATCTCACCCTTTTTTTATACAGCACCGCCGTGGCCCGGTTGAAGCCAGCTCTCCTCTTTGCCACCTCCGCGCTCCAGTCCTGGTAGACTCGGATCACCGCATTCTCCCATCTACTGCTCCGCTCGTTCTTGGCCCGTCTCAGGGCACCCTCTCTGTCCGCGAAACGATGGAACCTCGCCACTATCGCCCTTGGCGGCTCGCCAGCCTTGGGTCTCCTCGCTAGGACCCGGTGAGCCCCTTTTAGCTCCAGGGGGCTCGGAGAGGCCTCCGCACCCATCAGCGAATGGAGCATCATGCTCACAAACGCCCCGGCATCGGCCCCCTCCACTCCTTCAGGGAGACCCAGAATCCGGAGATTCTTCCTCCTCGACCTGTTCTCCAGGACCTCGAATCTCTCGGCCCACCTCTTGTGCGGCGCCTCGTGCGCCTCCATCTTCACCGCCAGGCCCAAGATTTCGTCCTCGTTCTCGTTAGTTTTGTCCCTCACCTCTTGGAGCTCTACTTCCTGGGCCTTCTGGGTCTCCTTCAGCCCCTCGATCACCATCAGTATTGGCGCCAGCACCTCCTTTTTAAGCTCCTCCAAGCAGCGCCTGAGAAACTCCTGCTGGTCCGGTCCCCATGCTGCTCGATCTCCGCCCTCCGCCATCTTGTTTTTTCCCCCTCGTTTCTGCCGCTGCTCCAAAGCCTCTTTTTCCACCGCTCCACTTCTAGTCCCCTCCATACACGACGGAAGGGGGACCTTGCTCTCACCTTCCCACACGGGAATCGGTCAAAAAAATTCAGTTGGGGCTCCTCCGGAGAGCTCAAAAGTCCGTTCTAGCAGGAGCTGCCGAAATGTGCGGCTTAGCTCCGCATCGCCGCAACCAGAAGTCTACCATCCTTTTTGTTGGTATAAAAATTTGCTGAGGACTGTGAAAAATCACTTGGAAGGTTCTCCACTGTTCCTCAACTGTTTCCTTTTTTTTTAATAAACATTTTATTGAGGTATTTTTGGTAATGTAAGAACAACAAAATAAACAATGTACATGAAACAATAAACATAGTGCAAAAGCCATCTCCCTTCCTTACAGGTCCCACCTTTATTAACCCCATACTCTAAGCTAAACTAACCCCCCCCCCTTCTGCTGATGATTAATTTTCCACGAAGAAGTCGACGAACGGTTGCCACATCTGGATGAACCCTAACAGTGACCCTCTCAATGTGAACTTGATTTTCGCCAAACATAGCCAGGTCTCCGACTTCGGGGGCTTTGAGTCCCTCCAAGCTAATAGTATCCGTCTCCGGTCTACCAGGGAAGCAAAGGCCAGAACGTCTGCCTCTTTCTCCTCCTGGATTCTCGAGTCTTCCAACACCCCGAAAATCGCCACCTCCGGACTCAGTGCCACCCTTGTTTTTAACACCGTGGACATGACATCTGCAAACCCCTGCCAAAATCCCCTAAGCTTCGAACATGCCCAGAACATGTGGACATGGTTCGCTGGTCATCCCGCACATTTTGCACACCTGTCTTCCACCCCAAAGATTCTGCTCATCCGGGCCACTGACATGTGACCCCGATGAACAACCTTGAATTGTATCAGGCTGAGCCTGGCACATGTTGCGGACGCGTTGACTCGACTTAACGCGTCCGCCCATAAACCATCCTCTATCTCTCTTCCCAGCTCCTCCTCCCACTTGCGCTTCAGCTCCTCGGTCTGCGTCTCCTCTGACCCCCATAGTTCCTTGTAAATGTCAGAGACGATCCCTTCTCCTACCCACCCTCTGGAAACTACCCTGTCCTGAATCCCCCTTAGCGGTAGGAGCGGGAAGGTTGACACCTGTTTACGTAGGATGTCCCGCACTTGCAGATACCTGAATTTGTTTCCCTTCGCCAACCCAAACTTCTCCTCCAGCGCCCTCATACTCGGAAAGCTCCCCTCTATAAACATGGCCCCCATCCTCTCAATCCCTGCTCTCCGCCATATCCGGAACCCCCCATCCATACTTCTGGGCAAACCGGTGATTATTACAGATTGGAGACCAGACCGATGCTCCCTCTGCTCCCACATGTCTCCTCCATTGCCCCCAGACTCTCAGGGCCACCACCACCACGGGGCTGGTGGAGTACCGTGCTGGTGGGAACGGCAGAGGCGCAGTTACCAACGCCCCCAGATTGGATCCCTTGCATGAAGCCGCCTCCATATTCTCCCATGCCGACACCTCCCCCACCACCCACTTCCTGATCATGGCTATATTCGCCGCCCAGTAACAGTTACTAAAATTTGGCAGCGACAGCCCGCCCTCTCCCCGACTCCGCTCAAGCATTACCTTCCTTACCCGCGGGGTCTTGCCCGCCCAAACAAAGTCAGTGATCACTTTGTTGACCCGTTTAAAAATGGACCGCGGAATAAAGATGGGGAGACACTTAAATACAAGCAGGAATCATGGGAGGACCGTCATCTTCACCATCTGTATCCTCCCAGCCAGTGACAACGGAAGCGCGTCCCATCTCCGAAAATTGTCATTCTACTAGATGGGCCAGATTTCATTTATGCAGCCGGTCCCATTCCTGGCTGGGGCAGTTCAGTTTTGGGCCAATGGTAACCCCTAGGATGTTGATTCTCCTGCTCCTCATTCATACGTTTGTATGTTTTATGTTCGAGACTATTAGCTAAAATTAAAGCTCATGGGTGGGATTCTCCCCTACCTGGCGGGGCGGGGGGTCCCGGCGGGATGGAGTGGCGTGAACCACTCCGGCGTCGGACTGCCCCAAAGGTACGGATTTCTCCGCACCTTTAGGGGCCAAGCCCTCCCCTTTAGGGGCTAGGCCCGCACCGGAGTGGTTGTTGTCCCGCCGGCTGGCGTGGAAGGCCTTTCCGCCATGCCAGCCGGGGCCGAATGGACTCCGCCAGCCGGCGGAAGTACGCGCATGCGCGGGAGCGTCAGCGGCTGCTGACGTCATCCCCGTGCATGCGTAGGGTGGGGGTGGTCACCTCCGCGTCGGCCATCGCGGAGGCTATGGCCAACGCGGAGAGGAAAGAGTGCCCCACGGCACAGGCACATCGGTGGGCCCCTACCGTGGGACCCCGGAGCCCACCCATGTGTCTGGTCCCGCCGGTAAGGGAGGTGGTTTAATTAACGCCAGCAGGACCGGCATGACAGCAGCGGGACTTCGGGCCAGAGAATCGCCGGGGGGGGGGGGGGGGGGGGGGGGGCACCGACCGGCGCGGCGCGATTCCCGCCCCTGCCGAATCTCCGGTGCCGGAGAATTCGGTGGCTGACGGGGGCGGAATTCTCGCCGCCCCTCCGGCGATTCTCCGACCCCGACCCATGTTTCTGAAAGAAAGTCATTGATTTTCATTGGAGAGTGATCGTAAGACAAATGTTAGTGATAGAGGATATATTAGCCAATTTGCAAGGAAGTAACCCATGGTGCTGCACAACTACCTATGCCAGGGCATCAATTTTACACTACATTAGATAATTACTTAGATAATGCAATAGAGAGTCATATTCCCAAATTTGACAAAAGCACAAAGATTTCTGTAACAGTAAGTAGTGTAAACAGGAGCATAAAATTACAGACATGGATAGATTAAATGGGTAGACAAAAACATGACATATAAGTTTCACTGTAGTGTGAGGTGTAGCCACATAAAATGGCTGCGTTCCGATTAGTCTGGCCAAAACCCAGTTTGAAATGGCTAACCCGAAAGACTGCTGGGAAAAGCAGCTAACAAGACACAAGCAGGCAGCTGCAGGCAGTATTGCATATTCGGCTCTGGGAAGTTAGCCCAGATCGATACTCAGGGCTATCAACAGCCCATCAACCCAGATATTTGCAGTTACATTCAGGACTGTTTGCAGCCCATCTATCCAGACATCTGCAGTTAAATCGGCTATCCGCGGGAACAATTGCAACATATTAGCAATTGAATACCGGGCCAGACCTGTCGGCGCCTGCAGTGGCCGAAACAAAGACGGGTGAACGACCACCCCCCGATCGAGGAATCGCCTCACCATTGGACACATCGACCCCAGGGATTGGGGACAAATCCAATCACTTGGGACTCAGGGTCAAGGGCCGCCCAGGGAGGCGGGAAGCCCCTGGGCCCTATAAAAGTGAGGGGCCAAGTTCAGATCTCACTCTCTCTCCTCTTCGCCTGCTCGAGACCTTCGCAAGAACAGCAACCGGCAGCTGTAAGTTTGAATCCAGCGATCGCTAGCCGATAGAGACACCTAGCCACCGACCTGTAGCAGCCTTTTGAATCCCGCGGGCCAGATCCGATTGGACAAGCCATTCGTTTCCCTGACCTGGTGGGCTCTTCCTAAGTTAAGTATTGGCCAGTAGTGATAGGTTTATTTTATAGATAGTAGTATTAGTGTATTAATATTGCTTGCTGTATATAATAAATGACCGTTGTTTTAATCCTTACTAAGCGGTGTGCTGTATTATTAATCATAACCTGAACTTGAACCACGTGGTGGTATCATAAAGATACCTGGCGACTCGTGAGCAAAGGTGACGTAATCAGAGCAAATAGACTAAGGCTAAAAAGAGCAACATAATTGGCGACTCTGGTGGGACCCGACTTAGAAGTGGAAAACCACTCCGGAAGAACCCCAACATTTTGAATTAGAATCCAATTGGAAACAAAACAAAACAAAAAACCCACAAGTGTTCAAGCGGTTCTGGTTAATAATTCACAATTCGGAAGTGTGTGTATGCATGCGTAACTAACAGGGTTATAAGGCAAAACTGATAGATTTTTTGTTGCGTCAAAACTGTCGGCAGTTGGTATTTCGGAAATTAGCGCAAGCCGTACCCGCATCTACGACACCACCTTAGCCCCCTGTTCCAAATTTGAACGTAACGAGCAGATAAGAGAGAGCCATGCAGGCAATGCAAGCGATGCAACGCCTAATGAACCCCGAAGATTTTTCTGTCGCACCAGTCAGCAGCGTTGGAGCGGGACAGTGTCCCGTTTGGGAAGTGAAAATCCGCAAATTTCTGCAGGGCAAAGGATGGCCCATGTGGAAGGATTTCTGCAATAACGACGACTCAGGTCATGGAAGTATAGGGCATATTTGGTGGGAGAACCTGAGTGAGATCCACAAAAAGAGTTTAGCAAAAGCACGCAACCGATGGCAATTGTGTCCTGTCTGGCACAATTGCGAGGCACAGAGGAGGTTGTCAGGATGCTCCGCAAAGAAATAGAAGGCATACATCGTATGAGTAAAATCGATGTATGCGAAGTTGAGAAAGAGAACCTGGAGTTAAAAGGGAAATTAGCAGCAAAGGACGAAGAGGTGGCTGACGCCAAACGGGGTCACCAATCTTGTCTGGCGCACTTGAGTAGTTTCCAGTCACAATATGAAAAGGCTTATCAGGACCTGCAGCGTGCAGTCCTGGTAAAGAAAGAAACAGAAAACCAGGTAGAGACGCTCCAGAAACAATGCAGTGATCTCAAGGCAGCCTTGAGAGCGCTCCACGCCACAACCACGGAACAAAGGCAGAGTACTTTGGACCATGCCGAAAGCAGATTGCAGACTTGAAAGCACTGCTTTCTGTCCAAAAGGGATTTCAAGAAACCTTTGGGGAAAGTTTAGACCAGGAAGACGGCCCTGATGGGGAAGAATTGCAAGAGACAGCGCGGAGATATGTTCAGGGAGCATGTGCACAGGGAAAACCCCAAAGGAGGAAAGCACCCCCACCCCCCACACAACAGATAATACAGGCTCCCATGAACCCTGTAACAACCCACTGCACCGCCACAGCAGACGAGGCGGAAGTCTTATATTCCACCCCCCTCACAGTGACCCAATTACGGGACGCGTGTGCCAAAACCACACCGTTCCTCCCCGCTTCAGACCCACACCATTTCTTTGCCACCGTCAAACACCAGGCGACCATGTACGGCCTGGATGAGAAAGAGCAGGTAAAGCTCACGGTCCTCAACTTAGACACATCGGTCGCAGCAGCCCTTCCCGACCCACAGAATGTAGGAGGAGGCACCCTTGCAGAAATGCAGGCCGCCATCCTGGATGCGATCGGGTACAACCGGGGCGACCCCGTACACGGTCTGAATAAATGCAGACAGAAAAAGTCTGAACACCCCACAGCGTTCGCAGGACGCTTGTGGATTCATTTTGAAGCCGTTTTCGGCAACGTAGATCGTGCCCATTTGTCCCCAGACAATATGGCCAAGTGGACCCGCACCCTTATCTCCCATGCCACGGAAGCAGGACAGAATGCCTGTAGCAATTATGACCCCTCGGAGGAGGCTCATAATGAGAAGTGGGTGGTCAAAAGATTGTCCCGCGTTTGGGAACAAGCGGCTCATGGTAAATCAGCAGCTAGAACCCCTGAGGAAAACCAAGCCGCCGCAGACGTGCAGGCAGTAAGAACCACTCTCCACAACCCCGCCTGGGTAAACGAGGGAAAGAACAGCCCCCCAGCCAAACCGCAAGAGTGCTACAATTGCGGACAGTTGGGACATTTTGCTAAAGAATGCAATGGCCCTAAAAAACCACAGAGAGCCCAACAGACAGGCACTCTCAATAAGAAAAAGCAGAGCCCAAACATAGCGTTAGCGCCCAGTCCGATCAGACAGACGTGACCGGAACGGACTGACGGTGTACAGGCTCCCCCAGCTGGGTCTGCGATACCCTTTGAGATAGGTCAGGACGACCCGTAGTCGCAGCAAAGGTTAGGGGACAGCCGATCGAGCTTCTCTGGGACACAGGAGGGTCCCGCACAACCTTAAATTCCTCCACCCTTGGTAAGGACACGTGGCCCACCACATCCACTATCACCCTCAGTGGCTTCACAGGCCACTCACAACAGGGGCATATCACGACCCCTGAACCCATCCAGATCGGAAATATTACTACAAAGCACCCCGTAATGTTAGTCGACCTGCCCCCAACAGCAGAGCACATTTTAGGGATTGATTTTATGCACTCACACCACCTCTCCTTCGATCCAGTCAACCAGTGTGTCAGGAAAGTGGCGAAATCCGCTAGAGCTCCCGCAACACTCAATATAGGGGACTACATGAACAAAATCAGCGCCGTAGGCGAGTTTTGGTTCAACCCCAGCACACTCAACACGGACAGACAGGTTAGGGCAGACCTGCAAAAAAACAGGGCAACATTTGCAACCCATAAACACGACTGTGGACGGATGACCGGCTCCGTACAGATAACCGGACCGGACCCAAGACCCCAGAAACAGTACGGATTTCCCCTAGAAGCAGAGGGAGAAATCCTAAAGGTCATAGAAAGCTTGTTAGAACAGGGCGTCCTAAGACCGGTAGCCTCAACTAACAATGCCCCGATTTGGCCAGTAAGAAAGCCCGACGGATCATGGCGCTTAACCATTGATTATCGGGAACTCAATAAAGTCACCCCCGCAGCACCCCCCACCGTTGCAACAAGTCCCGAGACCATGCTCAAACAGGGACTCCATGCCCGATATTTCACGGTTTTGGATGTCAGTAATGGGTTCTGGTCCATTCCATTGGCAAAGGCGTGCCAGTACAAATTTGCCTTCACTTTCCGAGCTCAGCAGTACACGTGTACATGCCTGCCACAAGGCTTCAACAACACCCCCTCCATTTTCCACCGACAGCTGGCAAATGGACTAGCAAAATCTTCTCGCCCCGAATGTCTGGTACAGTATGTAGACGACCTACTACTGCAGACAGACACAAAGGAAGAGCACATTGAGCTTCTGTCCGAACTCCTGGAGTTACTACACTCCATTGGCTGTAAAGTAAACCCCAAAAAGGCCCAAATATTGGAAGAAAAGGTGATATATTTGGGTACTATCATCACACACGGCAAACGCGAGATCGAGCACAAAAGAATTGACTCGATCGCTAAATTGCCCCTTCCCCAACACGTGTCAGCCCTCCGGTCATTTTTAGGATTGGTTGGCTACTGCCGAAACCACATTGACGGTTTCGCCAGCAAGGCCGCGCCCCTCTCAGACCTCCTAAAGAAAGGAACCCCCTGGGAATGGCTTCCGCAGCATACGGAGGCTGTGGAATCACTAAAACAGGCACTCATAGCCGCCCCCGCACTACAGGTTTCCGACCCGCTTTCCCCTTTTGCCATAGAGGTAGCGACCACAGACCGCACCCTTTCAGCCGTGCTCCTGCAGGAACGGCACAACCAGCTAAGACCCGTAGCTTATGCCTCCCGAATTTTAGATGCTGTGGAGCAGGGATTTTCAGCCTGTGAGAGGCACCTGTTCGCAGTTTTCTGGGCAGTCCAGTACTTTTCCTATATTACCGGACTGAACCCCATCACCATCTTGACCGAACACACCCCCACACAACTTTTACTGGACGGACGACTTAAAGACGGTACCGTCAGCCAAATCCGCGCTGCTAGGTGAACCCTTCTCTTACAAGGACGGGACATCACAGTAAAACGGACAAAGACTCACACATACTTAGCGGACAACCTACAGTACCCCGGAACCCCCCATGAGTGTGAAATCATCTCGCCCCACCATAATACAGGCCCCTTTATAGCCAAAACACCCCCCAGAAAACTAGCCACTCCATCTCAGAATCCCCCTCACCCGGACACGTGTGACCCCATCAGGATCTATGTGGATGGATCTTTCACAATCCTGGATGGGCAACGCATAACAGGTTGTGGGATTTATGTGGAGGATGCGCACTCGAAGAAATCGCATTAAAATTACCCGGGCACTTAGGCGCGCAGGCTGCAGTGCTTGCGGCCATCGCCTACATTGTAGACCACCCAGATTCCTTCCCCAGCCCAGCAGACATATATTCAGACAGTCTATACATCTGCAACAGCCTCACCGAATTTCTGCCCCTCTGGAAAACAAGAGGATTTGTTTCCGCGGATGGGAAACCCCTCCCCTCAGCCCCATTACTCCGCTATATCCTAGAAAAGGCTAAGAACAAGACTTTTGACATTATAAAAGTCCGCAGCCACCATCGCTCTTCCCCCCCTGGAAATGTAAAAGCCGACGCGCTGGCTAAGGCAGGATCCAGGCATGGGTACTTTTGGAAGCCCCCCGGGAGCGCCCCAGTGAGTGCCCCAGTGAGTGCAGTTCAGGTCGCGCAGACTAGGATCGAAGATCTAGTAGCGGCCCAGAAGCAAGATAGCGCTCTCACTGAAATTGTGAAAGGGAAGTTTCCAGCCTCATACGAGGGGTTCCGAAATACCATAACCACACATGATGGTGTGGTGCTAAAAGACAGCCTTTACGTGGATCCTGCACAAGATAGAAATCAGATGATCTGTCTATTCCATGACGGCCATGGACACCAGGGAATAGAACCCACTGCAGCCCACCTCAAGCAGCTTTGTTGGTGGCCTAATCTTAAAGAGGATGTATCCCATTACATCGAAAATTGCCTCATCTGCGCGCAAAACAACCCAGATAGGTATGCCAAAAAGGCACATCTCAGCCACACCCGACCCGTTAACGGCCCCTGGACTAACCTCCAGATCGATTTTATAGGTCCATTGCCCCCTTGCAGGAATGGTTATAAATATGTTCTGGTGGTCATTGACACTTTTACAAAGTGGGTGGAAGCATTTCCAGCCCGCACCAACACCGCGAAAACCACCGCCAAAATCCTAACCCACCACATCTTTACAAGATGGGGACTCCCCCGTAGTATTGAATCGGACCAAGGTTCTCACTTTACGGGACGGATCATGCAGAACGTCCTCACGATATTTGGCATAACCCAAAAATTTCACATTGCGTACCACCCTCAGTCGAGTGGTATAGTGGAGTGCATGAATCGGACCCTAAAAACCACCCATAGAAAAAAGGTCAGCAAAACAACACCACTTGGGATTTGGTCCTCCCCTTTGCGTTGATGTTTCTGCGTAACACTGTTTCCACCTCCACAGGTTTCACCCCACACACCCTCATGACCGGACGCCCCATGAAAGGGACAGAATACTTGCTAGGTTTAGACCTAACCAGCCCCGAAGTCACGGCCCTCACCTACAAGAAGGCCGTGGAACAATTACTTACAAATATAAAAACGGCTCAGCTAGCAGCTGCTGTTACACTGGGCACTAAAAGAAAACAGAGCAAGGCCTGTTTTGCTAAGGCAGTACATGCTACGGAGTACAACATAGGACAGCAAGTAATGTTGTCCGTGTACAACCCCAGCACGTTTCTGTCTCCAAAATACTCGGGTCCCTATTCAATTACGGACAAAATAAGCCCGTCGGTATATAAAATTAAATACCAAAATGGTAAGACTGCATGGTTTCACATAAACCAGCTCAAGGTTTATGGAGCACAGTCAAACCACTCCCACCACATCATGCTTGACGCAGCCGACCAAACCCCACCCACATCCAACGTGACCACACCCACCCCTTCCACGTCCAGCCCAGACACGGACTCGCCACCGACTCCACCCACTAACTTTGCGCTCCGCCCCGGACTGTCCACAGACTGCAGCAGCACAGACAGCGACTGTGACTCTGATGACAGCCACAGCACGCCTCCCTACCATCCTGGTCCCACACCCAGCAACTCCGACCTCGACTCCAGTGACCCCTTCCTCATCACCTACTTAAATAAACCCCACCATCGACCACCGAACCACACGGACGACCCCGACTTTGTCCCCACCGAACTCGACACCACTCATTGGCACCGTGACAACTCCTGCAGACTCGTCCGCAACGACGAGGACGATCCCAACTCACACCACGCAGCCCTTTCCGCCCTAATTCACTCCAGAGTTTGGCACCCGGGAGAAGGTGACCACCTCGGGCCTGACTCCGCCAACCCTTTTGCGACCCTGTTCGCGACCGAGAACTGAGGTGTCCGCATGATGATTTAAAGGAGACACTTGGTGAAAAGTGTTGTCCTTCCTGATGGAACCTGCAGAATGTTTTACGTTGTCTGTCTGTTTGTTAAATGTTGTTCGTCCTACAGGAGAATGTTCTCACCGCCCCACACCCATTCACCTGAACTTTTTAGCTCTTTTCCAAACGGACAAGCCAGACGCTTGTTCAGCGGTACCAACTTGTCCACAGATACGTGGTCGCCAGACCAGATGCCCGATCATAGCTACTCTTCTGATTTAATGGTAGAATCAGAACAGTAACCCTACCATGATGACTACATTTTTGTCCGTTCTTTGGTTGCTCAGGCAGTGGAGAAACGGTGCGAAACCCGCCCTGCCTGGGGACCCCCCCGTTGGTCAAAAACGCTCGGGTAGGGAAGATACGGTATTGGTAGCCGTCCTACCCGGGGACTCCACCCAAATCTTACCCGTCGCGGCCCACACGCACCTCTTTCGAACTTTTCTTTCAAAAACAGTTTTATTTTATTTAGGCAACCTTTGGGTTGCTGCCACATGCTATTTACTTCCTAGAACATTTGGATGATAAACTTAGCACTGGTCCACCATTGGGAAGTGTGCCGTGTCCAAACATTTGTTTTGAAAAAAAAAAGGGGGGAAGAGTCACATATTGTGACCAATTATAAGGGTTTAATTGGCCCCAAGAAGGACAGACACACTAACACACCAGATATTAAACCAAAGTATTTACACACACTACGCTTGTCTTACAGAACTCCAGAAGCTTCAAGTCCGGGGAAAACCAGCAAACACAGGAAAAGGAAAGAAAGAAGACAGCCATGACGACTCCTTTCACCGTGCTCAACATGTTCATGCTGGACATTTGGTTGCGCGGGAACGCGGACCCCATCACTCCAAACCCCTTTACTGTTAACACTTCACGGCCCAGTAGTACCGAGGGCCCAGTCACCAACCACGCTGCGTTATCCTGGTGTGCCAAGTTCATAACTTGGTACTTCTTATCGTACACCATTGATGGCACTGTTAGCATTGGCTATACTCGGTTGTGCAATACAGACCATGCGCCTCCGCAAGTGGAAAAGGAGAGCGTACCGCGCTCGAACCCCGGTCTATCGGATCCAATCCCCGATATTCGGCTATGACCAGACCCCAGGCCCCCGCGACATATGAATGATAAAACATGCACTGGCGGTTTTTCCTGTAAATAAAAAGAAAATGTATGATCCTGAGCTTGACTGCCAAGCCAGGAAAGAGTATATTAAATGTTGTGACTGTTGTTGTATGTTTAGAGAGATAGGATTGTATATTGCTTGAAGAATTGTTTAGGTAAAATTAGAGGTTCCCAGTTTATTCTTTTTTTAGACACATGCCCCTGCCTGACATAGCGCCCTCAAGAATTGTTTAGGTAAATTTCTGTGCATAGCTAGGGTCAGAGTAGTGGCCATGTAGGAGGTGCCCCCCCCCCCGGTCAGGGAACGAAGAGGACAAAATTTATGTGATCCTTCACGCTTCGCGTTAGGATCACAAGGCGGGAATGTAGCCACGTAAAATGGCTGCGTCCCGATTAATCTGGCCAAAACCCAGTTTGAAATGGCTAACCCGAAAGACTGCTGGGAAAAGCAGCTAACAAGACACAAGCAGGCAGCTGCAGACAGTATTGCATATTCGGCTCTGGGGAAGTTGGCCCAGATCGATACTCAGGGCTATCAACAGCCCATTAACCCAGATATTTGCAGTGACATTCAGGACTGTTTGCAGCCCATCTATCCAGACATCTGCAGTTAAATCGGCTATCCCCGGGAACAATTGCAACATATTAGCAATTGAATACCAGGCCAGACCTGTCGGCGCCTGCAGTGGCCGAAACAAAGACGGGTGAACGACCACCCCCCGATCGAGGAATCGCCTCACCATTGGACACATCGACCCCAGGGATTGGGGACAAATCCAATCACTTGGGACTCAGGGTCAAGGGCCGCCCAGGGAGGCGGGAAGCCCCTGGGCCCTATAAAAGTGAGGGGCCAAGTTCAGATCTCGCTCTCTCTCCTCTTTGCCTGCTCGAGACCTTCGCAAGAACAGCAACCGGCAACTGTAAGTTTGAATCCAGCGATCGCTAGCCGATAGAGACACCTAGCCACCGACCTGTAGCAGCCTTTTGAATCCCGCGGGCCAGATCCGATTGGACAAGCCATTCGTTTCCCTGACCTGGTGGGCTCTTCCTAAGTTAAGTATTGGCCAGTAGTGATAGGTTTATTATATAGATAGTAGTATTAGTGTATTAATATTGCTTGTTGTATATAATAAATGACCGTTGTTTTAATCCTTACTAAGCGGTGTGCTGTATTAATAATCATAACCTGAACTTGAACCACGTGGCGGTATCATAAAGATACCTGGCGACTCGTGAGCAAACGTGACGTAATCAGAGCAAATAGACTAAGGCTAAAAAGAGCAACAGGGGTCACCCATTTTGGCCCAGTAAAGGTTAGTTTTGAGCATTATTTAAACGCTGAAAAGACAGGAACAGAAGGTGCCCAGAGAGATTTAAGAGTCCATGTATAGCGATAGCCACAAAGCCCTGGCTAGACCACATATAGAGTATAGATAAGGGCACTGCAATTTAGGAAGTGTGCAGCCCAGATATACCAAATGTTATTCGTTTTCCATTCCTTAGCTTGCATAAACTAAGTTAATATTCCCTTGAATATAACAATTGGAGAATTATTTGCGAGAGGTTTTAAGAATTTTGAAAATAATTCATAGGGTGGATAGCATATAACATCGCCTGCTAGGGCAGCACGGTGGCATAGTGGTTAGCATTGCTGCCTCACGGCACCGAGGTCGCAGGTTCGATCCCGGCTATTGGTCACTGTCCTTGTAGAGTTTGCACATTCTCCCCGTGTTTGCATGGGTTTCGCCCCCACAACCCAAAGATGTGCAGCGCAGGTAGATCGGCTATGCTGAATTGCCCCTTAATTGGAAAAAATGAATTGAATACTCTAAATTTAAAAAAAAACATCGCTTGCTAGTGGGAGAACTCGATGATAAAGGGACTTAACCTGGGTGACACAATGGCGCTGTGGTTAGCACTGCCGCCTCACAGCGCTGAGGACCCAGGTTTGATCCTGGTCCCGGGTCACTGTTCGTATGGAGTTTGCACATTCTCCCTGTGCCTATATGGGTCTCACCCCCACAACCCAAAGATGTAAGTGAATTGGCCACGCTAAATTGCCCTTTAATTGAAAAAAAATAATTGAGTACTTTAAATTTATTAAAAATCAACGGGGGAATTAACCTGAAAATCACAAGCAGATCTTTCAGAAGAGCAAAAGATTTCCACATACAAATGTTCGTAGAATTGTAGAACACTCCCTCACAAAAATCAATAAATGCTTGCTCAATTAATCATTTTAAATCTGAGCTAGAAAGATTTTTGCCAGTCAATGGTATGAAAGGATATGGAGCAAGGGCAGGTGGATAGAGTTAAAACACAGCTTATTCCCAATCTGATTAAATGGCTGAACAGGTTCAGGGAACTGAATGTCCTACTCCTGGTCCTAACTTTCTACAGTCCTTCCCTTTTTGCAAAAGTCTTTTTTTTTAATTCACTCACGTGGTGTGGCTTCACTGGCTAGGCCAACATTTATTGTCCATCCCTAATTGCTCTTTTATATTTGGATATTAATCTCATCCATTTCTCCTCTTTCTGTTTACTCTTTTCATTGTGTCTATTTTCCATGGGCACCTTCTTTTTCAATTTAGGCAACTTTTCACTTCATCGTTTATCCATCTTCCAGTTCATTAGCTCTTTTCCTGTGCAGACAAAATCTATTCATTTGGGAAATTCCCCATCCTTCTCCACATCTGATGCCTGTGTCCCATTAAACAGAAAACTCTGTTTTGAACAATACAATTGACTCCTGTAATTTTTTATACTTCCCAATTATCCCCAATTATCTCCTATCTGCTATTTTTTTGGTGCCATTATAATCCAGTTGATGGTCCTACCCAGCATCTTCATCCTCTCTTCGTGAAAAGTGGAAGCATGAGTTGTGAGAGTGAAGGAAGAGACGAGAACACCTGAGTAGAAGAATGCCATTAAGAGCTGGAAAGCTCAGACTTTGACTTACATTTATTGTCACGTGTACTGAGGTACAGTGGAAAATATTGTTCTGCATTCAGTCCATGCATGAAAAAAACATAGAACATATGATAAGTACACAATGTAAATACATAGACACAGCCACTGGGTAAAGCCGACAGACTATAGCGCAACAACAGCAAAGAAGCTGCGTAGAGAGAGCAGTTCAGTCCATAAGAGGATCATTTAGGAGTCTGGTAACAGCCTCCTGAATGGCCCTCTTCTGGACAGAATGGATCTCTCTACGCTTGGAGAAGGAGAGAGCATCTCCTTCGCCAGCATGAAGAATTGAAGGGGATTCATTGTGTCACAGTCCCACTTGACCTGGAGTCGCAATACAGTTGAAATTAACTTATGTTTTAAAATACCCGAGAACTTTGGCTGCCCATTAACTACACTCACAAGGTTTGTAAGTTTAAACTAACTTTTTATTGTTCACAGTAACTCTAATTAATTAATCAAATGGATGTTATCTTTTCCTTCAGTTTGTAATGGCTTTCACTGGAGATTCACAGAAATAGTGGGCAGCCAGCATTCAAAGAACAATACAGCACAGGAACAGGCGATTCGGCCCTCCAAGCCTGTACCGGTCATAGTACCAAGTTTTGCCAAAATCCTCAGCACTTCCTTGTGTCGTATCCTTCTATACCCATCATATCCATATGTTTGTCAAGATGCCTTGTGAACGCCATTAATGTATCTGCTTCCACACCCTCCGCTGGCTACGCGTTCCAGGCACTCACCACCCTCAGCGTAAAACACCTGCCTCACACATCTCCTCTAAACCTCGCCCCACGGACCTTAAACCTATGCCCCCTGGTGACTGGCCCCTCCATCTGGGAAAGAGTGCCTGCCCATCCACTCTATCCATGCCCCTCAGAATCTTGTAGACCTCTATCAGGTCATCACACAACCTTTGTCTTTCTAATGAAATCAATCTGAGTATATTCAGCCTCTCCACATAGCCAACACCCTCCAGACCAGGCAACATCCTGGTAAACCAAGGTTCGAAACAACTGTAGCATGACTTGCCAGTTTTTATACTCGATGCCCCGTCCAATGAAAGCAAGCATTCCAAATGTTTTCTTGACTATTTTGTCCACTGTCCTGATGCAAAATACTCATGTAGTACCTCGCCCATTTCCTCTGGTTCAACACATAGATTCCCCCCACAGCCCTTAGTGGTCCAATGCTTTCCCTGGCCACCCTCTTGCTTTTTACATAAGAAAAAAAAGCTGTGTTGCCACCTTCAAAGATCTGTGGACCTGCACGGCCAGATCTCTCTGACTTTCTATATTCCTAAGAGTTTTACCATTTACGGTATATTTCCCCTCTATGTTAGACCTACCAAAATGCATTACCTCACATTTGTCCCGATTAAACTCTATTTGCCATTTCTCTGCCCAAGTCTCCAACCTATCTATGTCCTGCTGTATCTTCTGACAATCCTCAACATTATCTGCCACTCCACCAACCTTGGTGTCATCTGCGAGCTTATTAATCAGACTGGCTACATTTTCCTCCAAATTGTTTATGTACACTACAAACAACAGAGGCCCAAGCATAGATCCCTGTGTAACACCACTAGTCACAACCTTCCTTTCAGAAAAACACCCTTCTACTGCTACATTTTGCCTTCCGTGACCGAGCCAGTTCTGTATCCACCTTACCACCTCACCTCTGATCCCGTGTAACTTCACCTTTTGTACCAGTCTGCCATGAGGTACTTTGTCAAAGGGTTTACTGAACTCCATGTAAACAACATCCACCGCCCTCCCCTCATCAATCATAGATTATCATGGAATTTACAGTGCAGAAGGAGGCCATTCGGCCCATCGAGTCTGCACCGGCTCTTGGAAAGAGCACCCTACCCACGGTCAACACCTCCACCCAATCACCATAACCCAGTAACCCCACCCAACACTAAGGGCAATTTTGGACACTAAGGTCAATTTATCATGGCCAATCCACCTAACCTGCACATCTTTGGTCTGTGGGAGGAAACCGGAGCACCTGGAGGAAACCCAAGCACACACGGGGAGAACGTGCAGACTCCGCACAGACAGCGACCCAAGCCGGAATCGAACCTCGGACCCTGGAGCTGTGAAGCAATTGTGCCATCCACAATGCTACCGTGCTGCCCATTTTCGTCACCTCCTCAAAAAACTCGATCAATTTAGTGAGGCATGACCTCACTTCACAAAACCATGCTGTCTATCGCTTATGAGTCCATTTCTTTCCAAATGGGTATAAATTCTGTCCCTGAGAATTCTCTCCAATAATTTACCTACTACCAACATGAGGCCTATGGTTTGCAGGATAATCCTGCTACCTTTCTTAAACAGCGGTACCACATTAGCTATTCTCCAGTCCTCTGGGACCTCACCTGTAGCCAATGAGGATACAAAAATGTCAGTCAAGACCCCAGCAATTTTTTCCCTTTCAGTATTCTGGGGTAAATCCCGTTAGGCCAAGGAGACTTATCCACCTTAATATTTTTTAAAAGACCCTTACCTCCTCCTTTTCGATGTTAACATGATCCAGACTGTCCACACACCCGACGAAGAATCATCTTCCACCAAGTCCCTTTCTTTGGTGAACACTGATGCAAAATACTCATGTAGTACCTCGCCCATTTCCTCTGGTTCAACACATAGATTCCCCCCACAGTCCTTAGTGGTCCAATGCTTTCCATGGCCACCCTCTTGCTTTTTACATAAGAAAAAAAAGCTTTGGGATTCACCTTAATCCTACTTGCCAAGGGCTTTTCATGACCCTGCTAGCCCTCCTAATTTCCTGCTTCAGTACCTTCCTACTTTCTTTATACTCCTCAAGGGTTTCGACTGTCCCCACCCTTCTAGACCGTACAAAAGTCTCCTTTTGCTTTTTGACGAGGTTTGTTATCCAAGGCTCCCTAAACTTCCCATACTTATCCTTCGTTCTCTCAGGAACGTGACTTTCCTGAATGCCAATCAACTGTCGCTTGAAAGACTCCCACATGTTCAATGTTGATTTGCTATTCACCAGCCGCACCCAATCCAAATTCTTCAATTCCTGTTGAATGTTATCGTAATTTGCCTTTCCCCAGTTTAGCACCTTAACGAGAATGCTATCCTCATCCCTGTCCAAAAGTACCCTAAACCTTGCAAAATTGTGGTCATTACTCCCAAAATGTTCCACTACTGAAACCTCAACCACCTGCCCAGGCTCATTCCCCAATATCAGATCCAGTACTGCCCCATCCCTAGTTGGACTGTCTACATATTGCATCAAGAAGGCTGCCTGGATACACCTTACAAACTCTGCCCCATCCAAGCCCCTAGCACTAAGTGAGTCCCAGTCAATATTGGGGAAATTAAAATCCCCGACCACAACAACCCTGTTACTTTTGCACCAATCCAAAATCTTTCTACCTATCTGCTCCTCTATCTCTCACTGGCAGTTGGGTGCCTGTAATAAACGTCCAACATTGTGATTGCCCTCTTCCTGTTCCTGAGCTCTACCCAGATTACCTCATTGTATGAGCCCTCCAAGGTGTTCTCCTGAGGTACGGCTATAATATTCTCCTTAACCAGTAATGCAACTCCCCACCCCTTTTACACCCCCCTCTATCTCTCCTGAAGCATCTATATCCTCCAACGTTCAGTTGCCAATCCTGCCCTTCCTTTAACCATTTTTTTTGTGATAGCCAGAGAGAGACAGACAGATAACTTTTTCTTTCAGGGTCTGTCATAGAATCACTACAGTGCAATAGGAGGCCATTCGGTTCATTGGCTCTGCACCAACCGTCCAAAAGAGCACCCTACATAGGCCCATGACCTTGTCCTCTCCCCGAAACAACACCTAACCTTTTGGACACTAAGGGGCAATCTAGCATGGCCAATCCGCCAATCCACCTAACCTGCATATCTTTGGACTGTGGGAGGAAACCGGAGCACCTGGAGGAAACCTATGCAGACACGGGGAGAAAGTGAAAACTCCACACAGTCACCCGGGGCCAGAATTGAACTGGTGCTGTGAGGCATCTAGAAGCTTCTGCCTTCAGATAGTAGTCAGCAGAGCAGAGTGAGAAAACTGCTTTCCACCTTGAGGGTCCAGTGGCTTCTCTTGGGTTCACTCCGAAAAACCCCACCTCACAGGAACCAATCGATGTCTGTTGCTGGGCAGAATACTGCCATTGGTCAATTCTTTGGCCACCAGCCAACCAATCAAAACAAACCCCTCCAATCTTTTGGGTGCTAATAAGTCTGGGTCCTTCTACCAAAATACAAGCCTTTATAACACAGCATACGATTTTGACACTTTGAGTTCCTTGATTCCTCTGCTCAACTTAAAGGTCTATCTCCATTAACGACCCATGGACTAAAAATGATAAAGACAAAAGGAAAGAAATAGGAACTAAGGGAATCAACAGGAAGGGCCCTTACAAGTTGTTCTGATGATATGGATAAAGGCTGAGACAGGTGAGTTGAATTTTGCAGAATGACTGGCAAATTGTTGAAGCAGGGCCAGAAAACACAGAGGCAGATTGGTCAGTCTCGGGGGCTAAATATATCAACACACCCTCCCTACTCCCCCACCCCCACTAAAACTCACTATTAAATTCACCATAATGCATTGTACTTTCTGTTTCAATTAAATGTAATATATTATGATATGATTTGCTTTCTTATTAATGCAGTAAAGCCTCTGTTGGTTTGTTTTTTTCGTGTACTTGCTATATGTTCATGTTTTGAGGGTTCAGGGGTGGAGGCGGGGGTGAGAAAATAGGACGGGAATGCCATGAATGTTCCTTGTGACCAGGGCCCAAGAATTCATTATCTGGCTCTCTGTGTAAGTAAACATTAACAAATTGATCAACTGGTGGGTCCATTGAAACTTAGCTTTTAAATTTTAAAAATTGAAAAAATAATCAATTATGAAGCATAAAAATGTTCAAAATTAACTTGGATTCATCATGTAAAAATATGCCCTGCGCACCTAGAAATGCATCAACTGTTATTATTCTTACTGGAGGAATCACATTTGGAATAAAAGTGAAATGAAAATAAAAAAAGAAAATCGCTTATTGTCACAAGTAGGCTTCAAATGAAGTTACTGCGAAAAGCCCCTAGTCACCACATTCTGGCACCTGTTCAGGGAGGCTGTTACGGGAAGTGCATCATATTTTATATCTGCCTTCATGGTAGAAGACATTAAAAGCATCTTAATAATAATAGAAAATCTGGGGGACAAAAGGGATGTAAGAACTTAAAACAATAATTATAATTTGATAAAATTTACAAGGTAAAATTACAGAACTAAAGACTGATAAGTTCCCTAGACTTGTTAGTCTGCATCCTAGGGACTTAAAAGAAGTGGCAGCAGATAGTGGCTGTATGGTTGTAACCTTCCTCAAACCACACATTCAGGTCATGTCCCAGCAGATTGGAACACCACAATTCTTACATTCTGTTCAAGAAAGGAGGAACCAGAAAACAAGAAATAGGCCAGTTAGTCTAACATCTGCCCTTGGAAAAATGCTGGAATCCATTATTAAGGAAGTAGTAGCTTGAACCTTGCTGTTTTGCATTAATACCTATGGACTTTTTTCTCTTTTTCTTTTGTGAGATTTAAAAAATCATAATATAATCAAGCAGAGTGAACATTGTTTACAAAGGAGAAATCATGGGCACGATTCAACACAAACGTGGGATATTGAGCATGAACTGCCGCGAGCTTCCTTGCGCTCAGCCCGGCGAGGCCGTCACCGCAATCCAACATTAATTGGTCAACTTAAGGAGACCCCATGGGCTACACGTGGCAAATCATGGCTCGGCAGCTTATTTGCCAGGACCGTGCTCGCCAGCCCCCCACCAACAAGGTAGAGCAGCACCTAAACAGCTCTCGCACAGCTAACCTCACTCAGCTCGCAGCCATGGGCAGCACGGTGGCACAGTGGTTAGCACTGTTGCCTCACTGCTCCAGGGACCCGGGTTTGATTCCGGCCTCGGATGGCTGTCTGCGTGGTGTTTGCACTTCCTGTGGGTTTCCTCCGGATGCTCCGGTTTCCTCCTACAGTCAAAGATGCACAGATTAGGTGGATCGACCATGCTAAATTGCCCCTTGGTGTCCATGGATATGGATGAGGCGTGGGCTTGGGTGGGGTGCTCTTTCCAAGAGCTGGTGCAGACGCGATGGGCCGAATGGCCTCCTCTACCTCCACGTGTGCAGGGCTGAGCCCAACACAATAAAATGGGATGCACAAAGCGCACCTAACCAGAACCTGAATGAATGGGTTATTTTTGGAGATGGAGGACAAATGTCAACGGTGCCAGGGAGACCTATCCAACCACATCCACATGTTCTGGGTTTTCCCCAGATTTGTCGGGTACTGGGTGATCTTTTTTGATCGATGTCCAGGGTTGTGGGAGTGAGGGTAGTGCCATGCCCAAAAGTAGTGGTCTTCGGGGTTTCAGATCAGCCAGAACTCTTTATGGGGAGAGGTGTCGCCGCCCTAGTCTTTGGCTCTCGATTCTCCACTGGAGAATCCTGCTCGGCTGGTGAATTGGCAGCACCCCGCAAGTCTGCAGACTGGCTGTCCCATCTGGCGTAATTTCTCAGGCTGGAGAAAATAAAATTTGCCATCCGGGGGTTGGAAGTGGGCTTCCACCGGATGTGGAAGCCGTTCACCAACTTGTTCCAAGGTCTGTTTGTAGCCAGCAACCAGGAGAGTAAGGTGGGGGGGGGGGGGGGGGGTGCTATGAGGGGCGAGACACAAAACGGCTATGGGATAAAAAGGAAAGGGTGGAGGTAGAGGGAAGGGGTGGAGAGGGGAAGGGGGCGATGGCATGCAAAGAAAACGAGAGGGACAAGGGGCAAAACCGCAGGAGACTGGTCTGAGGGCAAGCTTTAGCCGAAACTAAACTGCAAATAGGCACTTGTTAATATATGCTCTGGCCATACTGGGGATTGCAACAGATTTATGCCAACTAAAGGGGAGCCACGGCCACAGTGGGAGGGAAGACAGTTGCCTGTGTCATGTGAGAGTACCTTTAAGAAATGGGTGTGTATATAAGTATCTGTAGTGAGAGTACCTTTAATAAATGGGTGTTTATTACTGCAGTGATGTCAGAGGGTTGGTGGAGCTGGGTTGTCTGTCAGCTTTTTACTTTCATTTTAGGCTGTTTTGCTGCAGGGTGTGTTTTAGTTTTGTTTTCAGCGTTGGAGCTGAAGCCAGACTAAGCAGGTGTACTGCTGTTCTCTCTGCCATCAAAAGACTATCTCTTGATCATATGGTGAATTCAGAATTATAAATGTTTTCAGTAGTGACTTTAACCTGAGGTGCTTCTGATAAAGGTTTTGTTTTTAAGTCGTATGGATGTTAAAAAGGAAAGCTTAAAGGTTTACTTAGTGTTGTAGTCTTTGGGGGTTGTATTTGAATTAATGGTTGTTAAGATGTTCAGTGTATGTTTTAAAAAGGTTAACTTGAGTTCACAGAATAAACATTGTTTTGCTTTAAAAGATACTTTTCCATTTCTGCTGTACCACACCTGTAGAGTGGACCGTGTGCTCCCCATACCACAATCTATTAAAAGTTGTGGGTCAGGTGAACTCCATGATACACTTTGGGGTTCTCTAAACCCTGGTCCATAACATCTGTAAATATATGTGCTAATTTCTGTTTGTCTTCTTCATTTTCCTTTTTTTGGCTCGGATTTGTAATATGTAACTTCTGAATTGTGAAATATAAGATGTGAAAACCAATAAAAACACTTCAAAAAGAAGAATCTGATGCACCCAGCCTCCAAATCTAGATTGCCAAAGCATAGCAACCGGTTCTCAAACCCAGTCGGGAATTCATCTCCCATCTCTCACCAGGGACCGGGTTCAGGGAAACATTCCGCCCGGCCCCCATCTCTCAGACCCATTAGGATAAATGATACACCATGCAGCAGGATTTCAATGACACGAGGGTGACCCCTAACCAAGCTCCCTAAAGCGCAGAACTCTCTCATGCTCTTCTAAAGGCACCTGCAATCCCTCGAAATAAGCACCACAGAGCCGAAATTCTCAGATCGGGCAACATCTTCGAAAGTAGCCATCATCCGTTGCATACAGCACTGCCAAGTCAAGAACCCGCACAGCAGCTGCGTCAATGCCAGCTGAGCCCTACCTCAGCCCACTCTGACCGCCATGAACAAACGAGGATTCTAGCATTTTTTCTTGCCTCTTTCTCACAGAAAGACAAATCAAGAACTCCCAGGAACATGTTTGTAGCGCAAGAAAAAAAATAAAATTCAATGTGCATCAGGATGAAATGACGAATTAAAGGACGAGCAGAGTCTGAAATTCCGAAAATGCAACCGCTCCTGCACTCACATCACGTGACCCCCATTTGTTATATTTAATTCTAGAGGGTTTCCATTATCTTGTGTGTGTGGGGCGGGGGGGGGATGTATCTCTTGCCAAGATACCACATTAATGGGTGCCTTGACAATTCTTCTTCTCCTTGTCGGTGGAGTTTCCCTGGTAGAAAATGGTTAACTTTTTCTGGTGATGGTGGGGCCTGAATGGTGCCTCTGATTTGGCTGGAGAGGAATGAGGTCTGTCATGTAGCAACTCTTGGCATGGTGTAAGAATGCTTGGTTTATTGGCTCCTATATACGAGAGGGTACACTGCCATGCCAAGCCTTGTGCCAATGGTGTTCCCCTATTCGTGGGGGTAACCTTTCATTGCTGGGAGGTCTTGGGAGGTTAAGTTAGATTCTGATTGGTTGTATTTTACCCCATTAGGAGTCTTGTATATTTTGTAGCTTTCTCTTTGTTGCCCAGTGGAGGAGGGCGTGCACCATAGTGCCATGTGTCCATCGCTTTATTCTGGTATCTTTTTGGTTTCCTTTTATCCTTTCATTTTCCATATGAAGGGAGATGCCAACTACAATATTCACAGTAACTTTATTGAAGTGTTAATGTAAGCCTACTTATAACACTTCGAAAGATTATGATTACAATGAATGATCATCTGAACCAATTGTATGAATATTTGCTGGTCTTCTCTGTAGGTTTCTCTGAAATATCGATTACTCTGTACTGTACTAGATTTTGGGGACTTGTTGTGTCATGTGGTTGAATATAAAATACTCCCTTAGAACTAGTGTCTTCATGAATTGTTCTTTATTTTTTACTTTGGGGTTAAAGAACTGTTATCTGGCTCCTGCAAAGGCACAGGCAGATCTCATATCCGAGAAAAAGACTCGAAAATGTGTAATTGGTGCCCTTGGTATAATTGGAGTTGGGGGAGGTGTGTTTTGGTGCACACCCTGTTTAGGCGTGAAAATCTTAACCTATATTTCCTTAGGCTGTAGGAGCAATCACTACACATGAAGGTGTGCACAATTTTACCATGTTTCCATGGCTTCAACCTCTTCTTCCTTATTCTCTAGTTTATCCGTTCTTTGTCATTCCTTTTACAAACAAAGGCACTCAGTTAAATGATTAAGCTGAATCAACTATGTTGGTGTTCGCCTGTCTTTTTCTATATTCATGTTCGCAGAAACATTTATCGTCTCCTGTACCAGTTTTGAGGATTTGTTGTAGTATTTGTAAAAATAGAAAAATGCAAGTAAAAAATTATATATTAAAAAAGCCACAAAACAGGTTACTGCACAAGATAAGAGCCGAGGATGTTTGGGGTAACAAGGATAGTGAATCGGCCAGGAGGAAAAACATTCAGGATAAATGGGTTATTTTCGGGTTGGCAAACCATAAGTAGTGGTGTGCCACAGGGATCAGTGCTGGGAATTCAACTATTTACAATCTCTCCCATCAGCTAAATTGGCTACCACCACCTGTGGAGACCTGGAGGCTGATTGGGAAATCTCAGTTGGCTGCCTTCAATAGGCCTCATTGTGACCAGTGTACCACACCATGGAAACCAGACAGGAGAGTGGAGTCAAGGCCAAGATCATGTCAGCTTTGATCTTACTAAATGGCGGAGCAGGCTCAAGGGGCCTACCCCTGCTTCTATTCCTTATGTTCTTATGTTCATTCTAAATGCCTGACTGAAATAGCCCCATAGTCCACAATCCCCGACAACTCATTTTTGAGAGAATAAAATTATTTATACATTTTTCCGCTGGCCCTCCGGTGGAGACACGTAGGTGGACGTCACACTTTAGGTGGCTTCTGTTAGATTCTTTGTTTTTTTGGGTCTGTAAGCCCGGTTTCAGGGGTATTTTTTGGATGAGCTGGTATGGGAAGTCGAAAGGAGTCGGTAGAATTTCAAAGTTCCAGAAGAAAGGTCAGGGGAAGAAGGGGGCAAGTGAAAGTACGCTGGCGAGTGTTGCTGTGAGTCCAACAAGAGGAAAGATGGCAGGGGCTGGGTCGTCGGGTAGGGCTGCTCCCATCACGGTTGAGACACTGACCGAGGAGGTGTCGGGGGAGTTGAAAGGCTGTTCGGCAAGCATTTAGAGGTGCTTCGGAGGGAGATGATGGCTTTGCTCAAGAGTGGATGGTGGTGGCACTTCCTCCGATAAAGATCGCATTAACGACTATGTCAGTTGACGTGTGGGAGCAAAGAGAGAAGATGAAGGGGGTGGAGGAGGCATTGTTGCAACAAAGTGGCCAGTACACCTTGATGAGTGAGGAGGGTGGAGGTCAATAAAGGTGTAAGAGCCAAGGTGGAGGACCTAGAGAACAGATTGAGGAGACAGAATTTGAGGATCGTGGGCTTGCCTGAGGGAGTGGAGGGCTCGAAGCCGATCGAGTATTTTGCGAATATGTTCACCAAGTTGATGTGGGGGGGGGAAGAGCCCTCCCTCTATGAGCTGGACAGGGAACATCAGTCGCTCCAGCCTAATCCTAGAACAAATGAGCCACCAAGCGTGGTCATAGTCTGCTCCCACAGCTACCACATGAAGGAGAAGGTTTTGAGTTGGACGAAGCAGAAGCGGGAGGGATGTAAAGTGAGAAGGTGTAGGTTTACTTGTGTACCAAAACCTGATGGCGGAGTTGGCGAGAAGGCGGGTGGCCTTTGGACGGGTGAAGGCGGCATTGTACAGCAGCAGAGTGAAGTTCGGAATGGTAGACCCTGTGAAGCTGAGAGTGACTCACAACCCGAAGGACCTTTATTTTGAGACGGCAAAGGCAGTGGAGGTGTTTGTTATGGCTGATGGTGTGGACTCGGTTTTTTGTTCCCAATGTTTTTTTTAACATGCGTTATTGTTTCTTTTTATGGATGTGTTTTTCTTTGTTTAGGAGATGTGCTCTCCCCACTCTGGCGGTATGGTTGGGGGGGGGTTAGAGTTTGGCTTTTGGTGGGAGTGTGGGTGGGGGGGTTGGAGGGTTTCTGGGTATGAGGGGCCAGGTTGATGAGGGTGTGATGAGGAGGAGACGGGGCTCTGGCAGGGGTCACTGCGCTAGCTAACAAAGGTTGGCTCGTGAACGGGAGTGTGGTGGAGGGGGTGCGGCGGTCGTTGGAGGGTGGTCGAGCAGGTTTCGATGGATCTGGGAGGTGCGAATTCTGGGGGGAGGGGATTGATACTAGGTGAGGTGCTTGCAAGCAGAAGTGGATGGGGGATTCTGGGAAGGGGATGGGGGTCGACAGTAACTGAAGGATGGGGTGGATGTGGCCGGACGGGCTGGGCATGGGGTAATGGTGATGGTAGATAGGAGGGGCTGTGAGAGACCCCCAGTCAGAATGGTGATGTGGAATATGAGGAGTTAGAGGTCCAGTAAAGAGAGCGAGGATTTGCGGCATTTGAAGAGACTCGGGGGTGGCAATTTTGGTAAGCAAGCGGGTGAGGTTCCAGATGGAGAAGGCGGTGGTGGATCCGGTTGCAGGTACGTGATCGTAACGGTTCCATTGGAGGGGAGGTTGGTGAAATGAAATGAAAATCGCTTATTGTCACAAGTAGGCTTCAATGAAGTTACTGTGAAAAGCCCCTAGTCGCCACATACCGGCGCCTGTTCAGGGAGGCTGGTACGGGAATTGAACCGTGCTGCTGGCCTGCTTGGTCTGCTTTAAAAGCCAGCGATTTAGTCCAGTGTGCTAAACCAGATCCTGGTGGCGTTGGTAAGCGTAAATATACCCGCAATTGGGATAATGCGGGGTTTGTGAAGAAAATGCTGGCTGCAAGCCTTGATTTAGATACCCATGAGTTGGTTTTTGGGGGATATTGGAACAAAGTGCTGGAGTCGAGGATGGACAGGTCCCAGCCGTGCTCGCTAACCCTATCAGGGGAGGGTGGGCGAAGATGTTGGCAGGGCTTATGAGGGAGATGTTTTTTTTAAATTTAGGTTACCCAATTATTTTTTTCCAATTAAAGGACAATTTAGTATGGCCAATTAACCTACCCTGCACATCTTTGGTTGTGGGACTGCGACCCACACAGTCACGGGGAAAATGTGCAACCTCCACATGGAGAGTGACGCAGAGTCGGGATCGAACCCGGATCCTCGGCCACATGAGGCAACAGTGCTAACCACTACATCATCGTGCCGCCTGGGCGATGGGGGGGTTGACCCATGGAAATTTTTACACCCGAGGGTTCGGACTTATTTGTTTTTCTCCGCGATGTACAAGGTGTTCTCAAGGATTTACTTTTTTGTGGTGGGGAAGGCCATAGCTGTTGGCTGGAGTTAAGAGGGCAGAGTATTCGGCAATTGTGATCTTGGATCACGCCCCACACTGAATGGATGTGATACTGGAGAAGAGGGTAGCCTAGAAGCTGGGTTGTGTAGTGAGCTGTACATCTGTACATACATCTGCACATACACCAGGGACTGCAGACAGATGTAACAGCCACAGCATCACTAGAGGGCATCAGAGACGGGTATAAAGGGTCCAGCCCAAGGTAGGATCCGCTTCTTTCAGAAGCACAGGGCTAGTGAGCAGCAGCACACAGAGACAGCTCAGCATAGGCAGCTTACCTTAGCTTCACTGGTCATACCTCATGACTATATTATATCTAGTAAAGCTCTGGAAACAGAACAAACTTACTGAATAAAGTATCTGTGTTAACTGGAAGTCTACAATCTTTATTCAGACTTAGAGAATAACATATGATACCAGGAGTGATTTCAGAAAGCTAGCTAGACACCAGCAAGAGAAGAAAAACTTAAACTGGATATTCGACTGTGGAAGACTTCGCAGCAAATGGATCCTTGATGACTAACTGATTCGATGGAACTTGTTGGAACTCCATGGCAGCTGGAAACAACCGGTAATTTAAGCTATAACTGGAAAATGTTTAAACAGCTGTTTCAAATATTTATTACAGCTAATGATTTAAGCACTGCCTCTGACGCAATGAAAATAGCCCTACTACTCTCAACAGGAGGGCATGAAGCTAGAGAAATCTATAATTGCTTTAATTACTTCAAAGGTGAGGACCACATCAAATTAGAAGTTATACTCAAAAAATTTGATGAACGCTGTAACAGTCCGTCTGGTGAGATGCTGGAAAGATTTAACTCTTGTCAGAGAAATGGAGGGCCTATCTCTGATTTTATTACAAATCTCAAGTTAATACCACAAGGCTGTGATTATGCTGATTTCAGAGACACTGTGATAGTGCATTAATTATTTTCTGGACTAGCTGATAAAAATTTGAGGGAAGAACTTTCACAAAATAAGTATCCAACTCTAGAAATCGCTATACAAAAATGCCTTGCTTATCAAAAAAAACAAAAACAAAATCAATACTTTGAGTCTCTACAAACACAGAATCATCAGTTAGAAAACAAAATCGGTAAAAATGGCGTGAACACTCACCACGATGCGGAGGCAGGGTTGAATCGGAGGAAGACAGAGGTTCTGAGCGACGGCCATCTTGAGAAGGGAGCCGCACATGCGCAGTTGCGAAAAGAGCGCACAGTGCAGGAAACTTGGAGTGCACATGGGCAATCGAGTCCTACGCATGACGTCACGAGCGGCATGACGTCAGAGGACCAGGACCATGGCCACTTAAAAGGGAAATGCACGAAAATGAACAAAAAGAAATTTAAAGCTGCAAAACCCAATTTCCTTGCCTCAAAAGACAGAACAATGCCCAAACTTACACCAGCAGTTGAAAATAACTTTCACAACACCCTGGAACAAGCAGTTTGGAACCGCCCTAGAAGATGATATGGTCCTTGTAGACTATGACTCAGACGAAGATTTCATCTTGGGAGATGACTACCCTCGTACCAAATCCGAACCGCAACTAGAGGTGTTGTACCGTGAAGCCCTCGACGATGAGTTCTTCGGATTGGGGAATCGTCAGCCCAGCATATATGACATCCCGACTCGTGAGTGCAGGATTATGCTGCAGCCTGACGCCAAGAAACAGAGAGTGGTCCACGCACCACGAAGGGTCCCAGACTCCCCACAAGAAGATGCTTTGTTCATTGAACATGAAGAGAACGATCACAACTCCGAAACAAAAAGCGATGATTTGTCCATCGAGCAATACACACAATACTACTCAGACATGGCTGAGTTATTCGGAGATCCTGATCACAGCATCAACAACCCGGTTGAAAAGCTCAATACGACTCTTCTCATGGTAGATGAATCCAATACCATGGTGCCATGGCAGATCGTGAGTACTTTGGATGACAGCAATACCCAAGACAAAGATGATGCCACACAGAGAGCACAGAATGACTTAATTGAGAGAGCACAGATTGACTCTACAGTGAGAACACTGCACGACTCAACAAAGAGAGCGATGACAGACTCCACAGAGAGAGCGATGACAAACTCCACAGAGAGAGCGATGAAGGACTCCACAAAGAGAGCGATGACAGACTCCACAGAGAGAGCGATGACTGACTCCACAGAGAGAGCGATTACAAACTCCACAGAGAGAGCGATGAAGTACTCCACAAAGAGAGCGATGACAGACTCCAGAAAGAGAGCGATGAAGGACTCCACAAAGAGAGCGACACAAGCCTCCACAAAGAGAGCGACGCAAGCCTCCACAAAGGGAGCGACGTAAGCCTCCACAGACAGCTCGGTGACAGACTCAAAAATGGAAGCAAGCAAACACTCCACAACGAACGCCATGCATGTACAAGACCATGAAGATCTATCAAGCTTATTTGAGCCACCAGAGGAAGACACTGAATGTCTACCCACTGTACTTGAGACAAGTGATGAAGAAATCACAATTCCCATACAGGATGTGCAGGATCACAGCGAGACTGACGTATCTCAGCTCATCTGCACAGAAGCACTCAATAATCAGAGGATGGCCATCCATGAGTCCAGAGAGACCACGTCAATAAAAATCCTGAAGATTTTGACTCCAGAAGAGGAGCACCAAGAGACCAGAGAGATCACGGCAATAGAAATCCTGAAGATTTTGACTCCAGAAGAGGAGCACCAAGAGTCCAGAGAGACCACGTCAATAGAAATCGTGAAGATTTTGACTCCAGAAAAGGAGCACCACAACCCACAACTAAATGAAATCATGAAGATTTTGACTCCAGAAAAGGAGCACAAAGAGACCACAGATGATTCAAATGAACCTGAAATGACTCCAAAAGAGGAGCACCAAGAAATCAATGATAATTCAAGTGACCCTGAAATGACTCCAAAAGAGGAGCACGAAGAAGTCAATGATAATTCAAGTGAACCTGAAATGACTCCAAAGGTGGAGCACCTAGAAATCAATGTTGATTCAAGTGAACCAGAAAAGACTCTCAAAGAGGAGTACCAAGTAAGCAAAGAAGAGAAATCGAATCCACCACAAATGACTGATGTCACCAACATCAATGCAACATCAGATCATTCTCACAATTCTCAGAAGAAACGCTCAATGTAGCAGATACCACAAAGGACACTGACACCAATAACTGTGACAATGACTCAAATAATCCACATGGCACACTCATTGAGCGCAACAAGAACAAAAACCACAAGGAGCACAGCAGAAACAAGAACAAGAACAAAAACAACATGCAGCGCAACAAGAACAACAAAAGCAACAAGAAGTATCCCAGAAACAACAAGCATGACAAGAAAAAGAACAAGAATAAAAGCGAAAACAACGAAAACAGAATCAACAAGCGCGACAAAAAGAACAACAAGAATGACAACAACAAGAACGCCAATGAAAACAACCAAGACAGAAACGACAAAAACAACAAGAATGACAATGAAAATAACAAAGACAGAAATGACAGAAACAACAACAATGAAACAACGACCTGTACAACATGTACAACTCTGCATGTGAAAACAATGCCACAGCACACTGTGAAACAATGACAAGACTACAAACATGCCATGGCATGATAAAGAATCTCACAAATTCACCTCTGCTCCAGAACAAACAAGCAAAACAGCTTTCACGAACGATGACATACAGAATCATTACCACAAACACAGGAAAAAGTTGAGGTCAGACAATGGTGCGACACAGAATCGCTACCCGCAATCAAATGGAACAGGGGAAAAAGGTGTCCACATCATTAAGCGACTCATCAGCAAAGCAGCCAAGTCACGTTCCGACTTCAACGTGGCTCTGTTATCGTACCGAGCAACCCCATTGAGCTCAGGACTGTCGCCAGCGCAAATGCTCTTCGGCAGAGACATCCGGACAACCCTACCAGCAAAGCAATTCCGAGACCCCAGCAACGCACCGGTTCTCGACGACATGCGGGCACTATGCTCCAAACAAAAAGTATACTACGATCAACATGCGATCCCACTCAAGCCACTGACAATAGGTGACACCATCAGAATCAGGGACCCAGAAGGCAGATGGTCTGAGTCAGCCACGGTGATCAGGCAGGAGACACCGCGGGCCTACATTGTCAAATCATCTGCGGTAGTACTTTTTCCCCGTAACCGCCTGGATCAATTAGAGATTCGACCTTGAAGTTAAAAACTCACCACTATTCTTAGAATTCCCCATATACCAAAAAAAGGGTCGCTATTCTAAATGGTGAACAGGAATTCTCACTCCCCGACTCTGATGCAAGCTTCAGTGGGTGCTATTCAGGTCAAACTATATTTTCAAGTTATCCCCCGGTATAACCCATACCTTCACCAAAGAACTTTACCTACTTACCCCTCAGTAGCATTGATATCCTGGGTCCTGCGTTGCTAAGTAAGTAAAGTAGGCTAATAACCACTGTTTCGGGTTAAAATTTTAAAGTTATTTTATTATTATATATTTTTTCCTCTTTTTAAAAGATGCAATCATTGTCTTTACAGAAACGTAAAAAGATCTTGCTTCTGGATCCTTCTGGTTGGTTGAAGGGACCTTCAGGCCCAACTTGACAATCAATCTTCTTTTAAAAATCTGGTCTTCTTTAGATGTATTTGCTGATGAGCTCGGTTGCTGTGTCCTATCTTTCCCATGTACCGAGCTATGAGAGCTGGCTCTGCCGTCTGTCCCCTTTCTTCGGGTTTTTATATATTTCTCAGTTATCTAGTTTTTATGACCTAATTGCTAAGTAACTCTTGATTCTCTTTGATTGTAAAAAGTATCTTTGGTCTAAACATTCATTTTGACATAACCTCATCTCATAGATCTGATTACATTGTGTCCTTTGTGGCGTTCAAAATGCTTTGGTTTCAAGAGGTGTTACTTTTAATTCCTGTCATTTCTATAGCTTTATTTTCCAATTGTGTCCTCAGTTCATAATTTTGACTTTGATTTTGGCTTTGATATTATGTTTCTCGTAGACTGAGAGCCTCCAGTTTTCTTCAATTTACCTGGTATTAACAAATTTTCACACATGTTTCAAATGACACATCTTTCCATATTTTCAATTACAACCTACAACGCCAGTATTTCCCACACTGGACTTGACCGAGTCCATTTGTCCGCAGGACGTTCCTCACCACACAACGCCAGACAGTACTCTTGATGACATCAAACCATCATCGCTACTACCACCGACAAGATGCTCCAGCAGAAGCCGTAAGGCACCCGACCGGCTAGATTTGTGACAACACTTCAACACACGCACAAGAAGGATATGGACATTTCTCACGATGGACTCACAACACAGTTAATTGTTTCTGTATTACTTTTATTATTTTCACAGTGTGCAGATTTGCATATTCTCACCACTTGTTATGTACAGTTCTCTTGAGGCCAGTCTAGAAAACACGTCCAATAAAAGGGGTGGGGGGGGGATGTAGTGATCTGTACATACATCTGCACATACACCAGGGACTGCAGACAGATGTAACAGCCACAGCATCACTAGAGGGCATCAGAGACGGGTATAAAGGGTCCAGCCCAAGGTAGGATCCAATTCTTTCAGAAGCACAGGGCTAGTGAGCAGCAGCACACAGAGACAGCTCAGCATAGGCAGCTTACCTTAGCTTCACTGATCATACCTCTTGACTGTATTGTTGTGCTTGGAGTCCGAGGAGATAGGAGAGGTGCTGAATGAATATTTTTTGTCAGTATTCACACAAGAAAAAGACAATGTTGTTGAGGAGAATACTGAGATTCAGGCTACTAGACTATAAGACCATAAGACATAGGAGCGGAAGTAAGGCCATTCGGCCCATCGAGTCCACTCCGCCATTCAACCATGGCTGATTTCAACTCCATTTACCCGCTCTCTCTCCATAGCCCTTAATTCCTCGAGAAATCAAGAATTTATCAACTTCTATCTTAAAGACACTCAACGTCCCGGCCTCCACCGCCCTCTGTGGCAATGAATTCCACAGACCCACAACTCTCTGGCTGAAGAAATTTCTCCTCCTCTCTGTTCTAAAGTGACTCCCTTTTATTCTAAGGCTGTGCCCCCGGGTCCTAGTCTCCCCAGCTAATGGAAACAACTTCCCTACATCCACCCTATCTTAGATCTCCCCTCAACCTCCTAAACTCCAATGAATATAATCCCAGGGTCCTCAGACGTTCATCGTATGTTAGGCCTACCATTCCTGGGATCATCCGTGTGAATCTCCACTGGACCCGCTCCAGTGCCAGTATGTCCTTCCTGAGGTGTGGGGCCCAAAACTAGAAGGGCTTGAGGTTCATAAGGAGGAGGTGTTAGCAATTCTGGAAAGTGTGAAAATAGATAAGTCACCTGGGCCGGATGGGATTTATCCTAGGATTCTCTGGGAAGCTAGGGCGGAGATTGCTGAGCCTTTGGCCTTGATCTTTAAGTCATCTTTGTCTACAGGAATAGTGCCAGAAGACTGGAGGATAACAAATGTTGTCCCCTTGTTCAAGAAGGGGAGTAGAGATAACCCCGGTAACTATAGACCAGTGAGCCTTACTTCTGTTGTGGGAAAAATCTTGGAAAGGTTTATAAGAGATAGGATGTATAATCATCTGGAAAGGAATAATTTGATTAGAGATAGTCAACACGGTTTTGTGAAGGGTAGGTCATGCCTCACAAACCTTATCGAGTTCTTTGAGAAGGTGACCAAACAGGTGGATGAGGGTAAAGCAGTTGATGTGGTGGTGTATATGGATTTCAGTAAAGCATTTGATAAGATTCCCCATGGTAGGCTACTGCAGAAAATACAGAGGCATGGGATTCAGGGTGATTTAGCAGTTTGGATCAGTAACTGGCTAGCTGGAAGAAGACAAAGGGTGGTGGTTGATGGGAAATGTTCAGACTGGTGTCCAGTTACTAGTGGTGTACCACAAGGATCTGTTTTGGGGCCACTGCTGTTTGTCATTTTTATAAATCACCTGGAGGAGGGCGTAGGAGGATGGGTGAGTAAATTTGCAGATGACACTAAAGTCGGTGGAGTTGTGGACAGTGCGGAAAGATGTTACACGTTACAGAGGGACATAGATAAGCTGCAGCGCTGGGCTGAGAGGTGGCAAATGGAGTTTAATGCAGAAAAGTGTGAGGTGATTCATTTTGGAAGGAATAACAGGAAGACTGAGTACTGGGCTAATGGTAAGATTCTTGGCAGTGTGGATGAGCAGAGATATCTCGGTGCCCATGTACATAGATCCCTGAAAGTTGCCACCCAGGTTGAGAGGGTTGTTAAGAAGGCGTACGGTGTGCTAGCTTTTATCGGTAGAGGGATTGAGTTTAGGAGCCATGAGGTCATGTTGCAGCTGTACAACACTCTGGTGCGGCCGCATTTGGAGTATTGCGTGCAATTCTGGTCGCCGCATTATAGGAAGGATGTGGAAGCATTGGAAAGGGTGCAGAGGAGATTTACCAGAATGTTGCCTGGTATGGAGGGAAGATCTTATGAGGAAAGGCTGAGGGACTTGAGGCTGTTTTCGTTAGAGAGAAGAAGGTTAAGAGGTGACTTAATTGAGGCATACAAGAGGATCAGAGGATTGGATAGGGTGGACAGTGAGAGCCTTTTTCCTTGGATGGTGATGTCTAGCACAAGGGGACATACCTTTAAATTGAGGGGAGATAGATATAAGACAGCAGGTTGTTTCCACTGGCGGGTGAAAGCAGAACTAGGGGGCATAGCCTCAAAATAAGGGGAAGTAGATTTAGGACTGAGTTTAGGAGGAACATCTTCACCCAAAGGGTTGTGAATCTATGGAATTCCTTGCCCAGTGAAGCAGTAGAGGCTCCTTCATTAAATGCTTTAAAGATAAAGATAGATAGTTTTTTGAAGAATGAAGGGATTAAGGGTTATGGTGTTCGGGCCGGAAAGTGGAGCTCAGTCCACAAAAGATCAGCCATGATCTCATTGAATGGCGGAGCAGGCTCGAGGGGCCAGATGGCCTACTCCTGCTCCGTTCTTATGTTCTTATGTCAGAGGTAGGTTCTTTACTCAGAGAGTAGTAAGGGCGTGGAATGCCCTGCCTGCAACAGTAGTGGACTCGTCAACACTAAGGACATTCAAATGGTCATTGGATAGACATATGGACAATAAGAGAATAGTGTAGATGGGCTTTAGAGTGGTTTCACAGGTCGGTGCAACATCGAGGGCCAAAGGGCCTGTACTGCGCTGTAATGTTCTATGTTCTATGTTCTGTGTATTATATCTAGTTAAGCTCTGGAAATAGAATGAACCTACTGAATAAAGTATTTGTGTTAACTGGAAGTCTACAATCTTTATTCAGACTTAGAGATTAACATAGGGTGGAGAATGGATGTGGGGTTGTTGGTGGACTGGAATTTCTGTGATAAGACAGGGAAGGTAATCGAGGCGTATGTGAGGTTCAATTGTATGGGGGAGGTCTCGCTGTCAGTGGTTTGGGAGGCCTTGAAGGCAGTGATGAGGGGGGGCGTGATCTTCTTTAAGTTTAAGGTGAATAGGGAGGAGAGGGAGGAACTTGAAAGATTGATAGAAGAGATTTTGGAAGTGGATGGAAAGTGTGCTCAGGACTCGGATATGAGGCTCCTGGCAAAGAGGAAGGAATTGCAGACGAGGATCGACCTGATGTCCATGGGGAAAGTGGTGCATCAATTGAGAAGGATGAGGGGGGCTGTCCATGAGCACAGGGAGAAGGTGGGTCGTATGTTGGTAGGTCAGCTTCATAGTGAGGCTGCGGCGAGGGAGATAGTTTGTGTTCGGGATGCCGATCAGGAGTAGCCATGGATTTGAACCGGGGAGGAAGGATGCGAGGTTCCGGGGATGGGAGGAGAGGGGGATTAGGGAGATGAAAGATTTGTTTCTGGGAGGCCGGTTTGCGTGTTTGGAGGAGCTGAATGAGAAGTTTGGGTTGGCGCGGGATAAGAGTCTATTATAATAATCTTGGTTGTCACAAGTCGGATTACGTTGGGAATTTGGCCGGTTCTCGGGGTATAAATTGAATATGGGTAAAAGTGAGGTCTTTGTGATCCAGGCGTGGGAGCAGGAGAGGAGGCTGGGGGAGATGGTGTTTAAAGTGGTGAGAGAGAGTTTTCGATACTTCGGAATTGAGGTGGCATGGGGATGGGAGAAGTTACATAAATTAAATCTAGCCCGGTTAGTTGAGCAAATGAATTGGACTTTCGGAGGTGGGACATGCTCCCGCTGTCACTGGCAGGGAAGGTACAGACCGTAAAGGTGATAGGGGCTGGTTTAGCACACTGGGCTAAATCGCTGGCTTTTAAAGCAGACCAAGGCAGGCCAGCAGCACTGTTCCATTCCCGTACCAGCCTCCAGAATTCCGGCCTCTTTCGCCTCCTGCACTCCCGGCTCCTCTGCCACCTCAAATATTGCGAGCCCCCAGCCCGGTCTGACCCTGGATCCTACCACCCTCGACACCGTCCTCGCTACGCGCTTCCAAAATTCCTCCAGCGCTGGGCATGCCTAGAACATATGGGTGTGATTTGCTGCACTCCCTGAGCACCTAACACACCTGTCCTCACCCCCAAAGAACCGGCTCATCCTTGTCCCGGTCATGTGTGCCCCGTGGAGCACCTCAAACTGTATGAGGCTGAGCCTCGCACACGAAGAGGAAGAATTCACCCTCCCTAGGGCATCTGCCCACGTCCCCTCTTCGATCTCCTCTCCCAACTCCTCCTCCCACTTATCTTTCAACTCCACCACCGAGGCCTCCTCCTCCTCCTGCATCACCTGGTAGGTTTCCGAGATCTTCCCCATTCCCACCCACCCCCCCGAGAGCACCCTGTCCTGTACTGTGTGTGGCAGTAGCCATGGGAATTCCACCACCTGCCGTCTGGCAAACGCCCTTACTTGTAAGTACCTGAAGGTGTTCCCCGGGGGGAGCCCGTACTTCTCCTCCAGCTCACCCAAGCTCGCGAACTTCCCGTCCACAAACAGGTCCCCCAACTTTCGTATCCCTGCCCTGTGCCACCTCAAAAACCCTCCACCTGTTCTTCCTGGGGCAAACCGGTGGTTCCCCCGTAATGGGGTCCATGCCGAGACCCCAACTTTCCCCCTATGCCACCTCCACTGCCCCCAAATGTTGAGGGCCACCACCACCACCGGGCTCGTGGTATACCTCCTTGGAGGGAGCGGCAGCGGTTCCGTTGCCAGCGCCCCCAGACTCGTACCCACACAGGACGCCATCTCCAGCCTCTTCCATGCAGCCCCCTCCCCCTCCATCTCCCACTTGCGCACCATTGTCGCATTGGCGGCCCAGTAGTACCCGCAGAGGTTGGGCAGCGCCAGCCCCCCCTATCTCTAATCCGCTCCAGGAACACCCTTCTCACCCTCGGAGTCCCTTGCGCCCACACAAACCCCATTATACTCCTATTAACCCGCCTGAAAAGAGCCTTCGGGATAAACACGGGGAGGCACTGGAACAGGAACAAAAACCTTGGGAGCACCGTCATTTTGATTGACTGCACTCTACCCGCCAAGGACAGCGGCAACGCGTCCCATCTCTTGAACTCCTCCTCCATTTGCTCCACCAGCTTTGTAAAGTTAAGCCTATGCAGGGCCTCCCCCAGCTCCTGGCCACCTGGACCCTCAAATATCTGAAGCTCCTCTCCGCCCTTTTTAGTGGGAGCTCGCCAATCTCCCCTCTCCTGGTCCCCTAGCTGAACTACGAACAGCTCGCTCTTCCCCAGCTTGTACCCCGAAAAGTCCCGAATTCCCTAAGGATCCTCATTACCTCTGGCATTCCTCCCATCCGGTCTGCCACATACAGCAGCAGGTCGTCCGCATAAAGCGACACCCTATGCTCCTCCCCACCCCACACCAACACCCTCCAGTTCCTCGACTCTCTCAGTGCCATCGCCAGGAGTTCAATCGCCAGTGCGAAGAGCAGGGGGGACCCCTGTCTCGTCCCTCAGTGCAACCGAAAGTACTCGGACCTCCTCCTATTTGTGGCCACACTTGCCATCAGGACCTCATACAACAGCCTAACCCACCTGACAAACCCCTCCCCAAACCCGAACCTCTTCAGCACCTCCCACAGGTATCCCCACTCTACCCTGTCGAAGGCTTTCTCAGCGTCCATTGCCACCACTATCTCCGCCTTCCCCTCCCTCGCCGGCATCATGATAACGTTCAAAAGCCTTTGCACATTCGCGTTCAACTGTCTCCCCTTCACAAACCCCGCCTGGTCTTCATGGATGATCTGTGGCACACATTCCTCAAGGCTAAGACCTTCGCCAGCACCTTGGCATCTACATTTAGCAAGGAAATCGGTCTGTATGACCCACATTGCAGGGGATCCTTGTCCTGCTTCAGGATCAAGGAGATCAGTGCCCGGGACATCGTCGGGGGTAAAGCCCCCCCCTCCCTTGCCTCATTAAAGGTCCTAACTAACAGCGGGCCCAACAGGTCCATATATTGTTTATCGAACTCGACTGGGAAACCATCCGGCCCCGGTGCCTTCCCCGCCTGCATGCTTCCTATCCCTTTGATCAGCTCCTCCAGCCCAATCGGGGCCCCCAGTCCCGCCACCAGTCCCTCTTCCACCTTTGGAAACCTCAATTGGTCCAGGAAACGGCCCATCCCTCCCTCCTCCCGTGGGGGCTCGGATTGGTACAATTCCTCGTAGAAGTCCCTGAAGGCCCCATTGATGCCAACCCCACTCCGCACCACGCTCCCTCCCCTGTCCTTAACTCCCCCGATCTCCCGAGCTGCGTCCCGCTTCCGAAGCTGATGCACCAGCATCCAGCTTGCCTTTTCCCCATACTCGTAGGCCGCCCACTGGTCCTTCCTCCACTGCACCTCCGCCTTCCTGGTGTTCACCAGGTCGAATTCGGCCTGGAGGCTGTGCCTCTTCCTCAACAATCCTTCCTCAGGCTCTTCCACATACCTCCTGTCTACCCTCACCATCTCCCCCACCAGCCTCTCCCTCTCCCCCCACTCCCTCCGCTCCTTGTGGGCCCTAATGGAGATCGGCTCTCCCCTCACCACCGCCTTCAGTGCCTCCCATACCATCCCCACTCGGACCTCCCCTTTGTCGTTGGTCTCCAAGTACCTCTATACTTCCTCGGACCCGCTCGCTCACCTCCTCGTCCGCCAACAGCCCCACCTCCAAGCACCACAGCGGGCGCTGGTCCCTCTCCTCCCCCATCTCCAAGTCCACCCAATGCGGGGCATGGTCCGAAGTATTGCCGAATACTCGGTATCCTCTACTCTCTCTATCAGCGCCCTACTCAAAATGAAAAAGTCGACTTGAGAATAAGCCTTATGGACATGTGAGAAGAATGAAAATTCCCCAGCCCCCGGCCTTGCGAATCTCCAAGGGTCCACCCCTCCCATTTGGTCCATAAATCCCCTCAACACTCTAGCCGCCGCCGGCTTCCTACCCGTCCTAGACCTGGAGCGATCCAGTGCCGGATCCAACACCGTGTTAAAGTCTCCCCCCATTATCAGGCCCCCCACTTCCAAGTCTGGGATCCGACCCAACATACGCCGCATAAAACCCGCATCGTCCCAGTTCGGAGCATACACATTGACCAGTACCACCCTCTCTCCCTGCAACTTACCACTTACCATTATGTACCTACCGCCATTATCTGCCACAATGCTCAACGCCTCGAATGACACCTTCTTTCCCACCAAGATCGCCACCCCTCGATTTTTGGCATCTAGCCCCGAATGAAACACCTGACCTACCCACCCGTTCCTCAGTCTTACCTGGTCTGCCACCTTCAGGTGTGTCTCCTGGAGCATAACCACATCCGCCTTGAGCCCCTTCAGGTGCGCGAACACGTGGGCCCGCTTAACCAGCCCATTCAGTCCCCTTACATTCCAGGTTATCAGCCGGATCAGGGGGCTACCCGCCCCCCTCCCCCGCCGACTAGCCATGACCCCTCCTCGGCCAGCCACGCGCCCGCACCCCACACCTGGCCATTCCCCACAGCGGCATACCCCCGTCTCGAGCCCCCCCCACTCGCTCCAGCTCCTCCTTGACCTTAGCAGCAGCAACTCGATTCCCCCCACCCCGGGCTGGGACCCATCCTAGCTGGTTTACTCCCCCCATTGCATTTCCGCAAGTCAGCTGACTCCTGTTGAACCCGGCCACTCCCGCCACACCTTCGACTCCTCCCATTGTGTGGCACACCCTCCTCTCCCACTCCCCATCCACAGGCTCTCCCCCTCCCCCCTCCATTCTAAGCGCGGGAAACAATCCTCGCTTCCCCGCCGCTCCCTCCTCCCCCCCAGTCTTTGGCGCGGGAAAAAAGCCCGCGCTCTCCACCTACCAGGCCCCGCCACCAACCAAAACAGTGCCCAACCAGCCCCATCCACCCTCCCCAACCCGAAAGAGAAAAACACAGAGAAAAAGAAACCCAAAACAATGCAAAGGCCACCCCCTCCCCCCGAACCAAAAATAGGCATAACATATCCACCGCAGTCCCCAATTGCCCATCCCGACCCTCAGTCTGTATCCAGCTTCTCGGCCTGAACAAAGGCCCACGCCTCCTCCGGAGACTCAAAATAATGGTGCCGGTCCTTGTAGGTAACCCACAGTCGCGCCGAATGTGCGACTTAGCTCCGCATAGCCGCAACCGGAAGTCTCGAGAGGGGATCCTTTTGGCAGTGTTCGCCTCACCAATCTGCCCCCAAAAAGTCTGTGAAAACTCCTGAAAAAGGTCTGAGAGCCCGTTCCAGATGGGAGCTGCCGAATGCGCGACCTACTCCTCCATGGCCGCCACCGGAACCCTCGTCCCTGCTTCTTCAGTGGCCTTGGTAGATCTTTTCACAGTTGTTCCCTCTGCTGCTAGAATTTACTTTTAATAAAGGCCCTCAAGTCAGCTTGCAGCTTTAAGCTTGCCCTTCCCCCGCCTGCATGCTGGAAGAGGCTCTGTTTATCCTGCAGTTACAGCCAAATCTTTTACTGTTTCTGCCGGGTCTGGTAACCAAGAAACATACCATTCCTGGGGGACACTGTCGGGGGAATGTTGCAGTCTTCTTTCCACACCGGGAAATGTCAAACAAATGCCGTGGGGCCCTGTAAAGAGCCCAAACACCGTTCCAAGCGGGAGCTGCCGAACATGCGACCTAGCTCTGCATAGCCGCACCCGGAAGTCCCCCCAAGACGGATCTTATTGGCGTGGAGGGACTCGGAGTCCCCAAAACCGGTGGTATGGGTTAGCGACATGGCCAGGTTTCTTATGCTTGAGAAAATCAAGTTCGCCCTCAGAGGATCAACGTTAAGGTTTGTCTGGAGTGGCAGTTGTTTATCGACTTCTTCGGGGAAAACTAAACTGTTAGCAGATATTATAAGGGGTGGGGGGATTTGGAAATGAGGGGGGTAGGGAGAGAGTTTAGTTTAGGCGAGACCAGCAAGTGGAGGAGGAGGAGGGACTGGGGAGCGGTGTGTGTAAGCCATGTTGGCTGAGTATGGTTGTTGGTTGGGGGCGGGGTGGGGGTGGGGGGGGTGGGGTTATTTACTGAGTTATGTTTACATTTGTAATTGTTGTTATAAAATCATAATAGCCTTCTTAAAAGTTTTTTTTTAAAAAAACAAGTAGGATTACATTTACTGTGAAAAGCCCCTAATCGCCATATTCCGGCACCGGTTCAGGTACACAGAGGGAGAATTCAGAATGTCGAAATTACCTACCAGCACGTCTTTCGGGACTTTTGGGAGGAAACCGGAGCACCCGGAGGAAACCCACGCAGACACAGGGAGAGCGTGCAGACTCCACACAGACAGTGACCCAAGCCAGGAATCGAACCTGGGACCCTGGAGCTGTGAAGCAACAGTGTTATCCACTGTGCTACCGTGCTGCTTTCCGGTACATGCAGATGTGGGACTTTGCGAGGAATGTTTCCCTGACCTTCCCGATAGTGGCCTGCCTCTTCATTGTTGGAGGGGCTGTTATGGGAGGATTTTGGAGGAGGATAAGGTGTCCATAGAGGGGGCTAACACTAAGTGGGAGGAAAAGGTGGGGGCGGCATTGGAGGAGGTATTGTGGTGTGAGGCGCTATGGAGGGTGAATACCTCAACTTTGTGTGTGAGGCTGGGGCTGATGCAGCTTAAGGTGGTGTACAGTGGCACCTAACAAAGTCAAGGATTAGCTGGTGGTTGGGGGGGGGGGTTATTTACTGAGTTATGTTTACATTTGTAATTGTTGTTATAAAATCATAATAGCCTTCTTAAAAGTTTTTTTTTTAAAAACCAAGTAGGATTACATTTACTGTGAAAAGCCCCTAATCGCCATATTCCGGCACCGGTTCAGGTACACAGAAGGAGAGTTCAGAATGTCCAAATTACCTACCAGCACGTCTTTTGGGGCTTTTTGAGGAGAAGGACAACATCTGTGAGTCCTGTGGGAAGGTCCTGTGAATCATTAAAAAAAAAAAATTTAGAGTATCCAATCCTTCAGGGTCAATTTAGGGTGGCCAATTCACCTACCCTTCACATTTTTTGGGGTTGTGGGGGTGAGACCCACGCAGATGCGGGGAGAATGTACAAACTCCACATGGACAGTGACCCGGGCCGGGATCAAACCCGGGTCCTCAGTACCGTGAAGGGCAGCACGGTAGCATTGTGGAGGGCAGCACGGTAGCATTGTGGAGGGCAGCATGGTAGCATTGTGGAGGGCAGCACGGTAGCATTGTGGATAGCACAATTGCTTCACAGCTCCAGGGTCCCAGGTTCTATTCCGGCTTGGGTCAATGTCTGTGCGGAGTCTGCACATCCTCCCCGTGTGTGCGTGGGTTTCCTCTGGGTGCTCCGGTTTCCTCCCACAGTCCAAAGATGTGCAGGTTAGGTGGATTGGCCATGGTAAATTGCCCTCAGTCTCCAAAATTGCCCTTAGTGTTGGGTGGGGTTACTGGGTTATGGGAATAGGGTGGCGGTGTTGACCTTGGGTAGGGTGCTCTTTCCAAGAGCCGGTGCAGACTCGATGGGCTGAATGGCCTCCTTCTGCACTGTAAATTCTATGAAAAAATTCTATGATAATCACGTGACACCGAGCTGCCCCGGGTCCTACGAATCATGTGCATCCTGTCCGAAGCTGGGACGGTTTTGGAGGGCGGTTTTCAACACCATTCTGTGTGTTTTACATGTAAATGTGGTGTCCAATCACCTAGAAGCCATATTTGGGGTTTTGGTCCAGCCGGAGCTGCAGACGGGTGTGGAGGCAGATGTCTTAGCCGTCGCATTTCTGATTGCTCAGAGGCGGGTCTTGATGGCATGTCAGGTCAGCTTCTCCACTCTGTGCCTTGGCATGGCAGGCAGACCTGCTGAAGGTCTTAGCCCTGGAGAAGGTGAATTTTGCCATAAGCGTGGGGGGAGTGATCGGTTCCACAAAAGGTGGGGTTTGTTTATTCTGCATTTTGGCAAGTTGGCTACCGTTGACTGCTGAGGGAGGGGTGGGGGGGGAGGGGGGGGGGAGGGGGGGGTGAAGGGAGGAACAAGAGTTTAATGTGTTGGGTGGGTTTGTTATTGTCGTAAAATGTAAAAAGTTGAAAATTTGGAATAAAAATACTTGTAAAGAAATTTCAACTTAATTGTAGATTATTTGCGACTATTTTTGAGAACAAAGTTTTAAAATAGAACACAAATAATTCATTCCCAACTGGCAAATAGAAAATAGTCCTCATGAAGTTAGCAAATGTCCTTTATTAGACAAAAAACTGCACTGCAGGTTTTAGGGAAGCGAGGGCTATGGAAAACATAGCCTCATGTCATAGGCTTAAAACAAGAACTGGTCTTGTGTTTTCACCTTTCTGCAGGCAATGTCAGCTGTTTTCAAACTATTGATAAGTTGATTTAGAATATCAAAATATTTTGTCAATTAAGGGGCAATTCAGCGTGGTCAATACTCCTAACCCACACATGTTTGAGTTGTGGGAAGGCCTGCATGTGGCACAGTGGTTAGTACTGCTGCCTCACGTCACCGAGGTCCCCGGTTCGATCCCAGCTCTTGGTCACTGTCCATGCGGAGTTTGCACATTCTCCCCATGTTTATGTGGGTTCGCCCCCACACCCCAAAGATGTGCAAGGTAGGTGGATTGGCCACGCTAAATTGTCCCTTGATTGGAAAAAAATGAATTGGGTACTCTAAATTTAAAAAAAAAATCTTTGGGTTGTGGGGTGAAACCCACGCAGTCACGGGAAGAATGTTCAAACTCCACACGAACCGTGACCTAGAGCCAGGATTGAACCGGGGACCTCGGTGGAGTGAGGCAGCAAGTGCTAACCATTGTGCCCCCGTGCCATCCTACTATTGATATGTTTTACCAGTTTTCTAAGGTTTCCATATAATTAGTGAGTTGTGCTGTTATAGATTGTTTCCCTGCAGAAGTATTTGTGTGTATATCTATAAATTAGTTCAGCAAATTGTTTAGCAAGATAATCTCAGATGTAACCTTCAAGAATGACATTAGATAAATTGTCTTATAAAATGTCCCTTTAAATCTCTGTCCAGTACTATCAACAGCACAAACGAGTGTGCCACTTGTAGGTGCCCTATCGTGGGGGATGAACTGGGCATTACTAATCTACTGCTCCTTCCAACTTCGCTGTTTTCTGAATGTTATGACCAGGTAAGGAGAGGTAAAATTGTTTTCCTCTTTGCCCTCTCCTCAGTGACAGATTTACATTTAGTGTGGCCTCTGCTTCATTTTACCACCTCACACCACCAGAACCAGCCTCTTCCCCCCCCACCACCCTTTCTCCCTACCTCTGGGACCACCCCTCCCCCCACCCCATGCAATCTTGTGCAATAAAATAACTTAATTGGAAGGGACTAATTTCTGAGGAACGGATATGTCCCGGTTAAATGTCTCAAGTGCAGCCAAGGACTTTATTTTCTTCTAATGATACATAAGTAAAAACGAATAATAGGTTATCAAGGAAACCAAAAATTCCCAGGACAGCCCAAGGGATGGAAAGAAAGTATCATATTTATTATTTGTTGAACTTCTGAAGTTTAGTTAATTTTTGAAGTTACTGCGAGGTGATAATTGTTTTTAATAATAAATTTAGAGTACCCAATTATTTTTTTTTCCAATTAAGGGGCAATTTAGCATGGCCAATCCATCTAACCTGCACATCTTTGGGTTGTGTGGGTGAAACCCACTCAGACACAGGAAGAATGTGCAAACTCCACACGGACAGTGGCCCAGGGCCGGGATTCGAACCCGGATCCTCAGCGCCGCAGTCCCAGTGCGAATCACTGCGCCACGTGCCGCCCTGCTAGGTGATAAATTGACAGGCCTGGATAGATGTAAAGCCCATGGAATGGGTTCATTGAAATCACCAACATCTCGGGCAATAAAATTTTAACAAATCACACAAATAAAAATATCCCTCCCATATCTGTACAATAAGCTGTTGCCAGATCGTAGCTGGGCCATATTAATACAAATGTGCAAACTAAAATGTATAAGAACATTTAACAATCTAATGTGACTCGATCGTCTGTCTTTTATTTTTGAACTCAAAAAAATAGTCATGCCCAATACCCATACCCAAGGATGTGGAGGCTTCAGAGAGGGTGAGGAACAAATTTACCAGGATGTTGCCTGGTATGGAGGGCATTAGCTATGAGGAGAGGTTGAATAAACTTGGTTTGTTCTCACTGGAACGAAGGAGGTTAAGGGGCGATCTGATAGAGGTCTACAAAATTATGAGGGCATAGACAGAGTGGATAGTCAGAGACTTTTTCCCAGGGTAGAGGGGTCAATTACTAGGGGGCATAGGTTTAAGGTGCGAGGAGCAAGGTTTAGAGCAGATGTACGAGGCACGTTTTTCACATAGAGGGTAGTAGGTGTCTGGAACCCGCTGCCGGAGGGGATGGTGGAAGCAGGGACGATAGTGACGTTTAAGGAGCATCTTGATAAGTACATGAATAGGATGGGAGTAGAGGGATACGGACCCCGGAAGTGTAGAAGATTTTAGTTTAGGGACGTCCGGTTGCGGTGATGCCGTGCTAGCCGCACGTTTCGGCGGCTCCAGCTCCGACGGACCTTCGGGCTCTTTTAAGAGCCCCAACAGGGAATTTTTTGACGACGCAACCTGGTGTGGGGTGTGTGAGAAGGGAGTCCCCCCCAACAAAGGAGGAAAAAACCGGCGGCTGCAGCGCAAGGAATCGTCGACCAAAGGGTCAGAAAGAGAGAAGCACAAGATGGCGGCGGAGAAAGCGCAGGCGACATGGGGGCCTGAGCAGGATGAAATTGTGAGACGGTGCGTGGAGCTGCTGAAGAGGGAGGTGCTGACCCCGATGCTACAGGCAATTGAGGGGTTCAAGGAGACACTAAAGACCCAGGAGACAGAGCTCCGCGTGGTGGAGCAGAAGGTGACAGATATTGAGGACGAGATCCTGGGCCTGGCGGTTAAGACACAGACGCACGAGGCACTTCATAAAAAGTGTACTGAAAGGATCGTGGCCCTAGAAAACGGAGCGCGAAGGAAGAACCTTCGGATACTGGGTCTCCCTGAGGGTGTGGAAGGAGTGGACTGTGGAGCTTATGCAAGTACGATGCTGAGCTCACTGATGGGTGCTGAGGCCCCTACGGGCCCCTTGGAGGTGGAGTGGGCACATCGGATCCCGGCGAGAAGACAAAAAGCGGGAGAACCACCCAGGGCGATAATCGTGCGATTTTACCACCTTAAGGATAGAGAAGAGGTCCTGAGATGGGCTAAAAAGATGCGGAGTAGCAGATGGGAGAATGCAGTGGTACGGGTGTACCAGGATTGGAGTGCGGAGGTGGCGAAAAGGAGGGCGAGCTTTAACCGAGCCAAAGAGGTGTTGCATAAAAGGAAGGTGAAGTTCGGGATGCTGCAGCCGGCAAGACTATGGGTCACGTATCAGGAGAGACACCATTATTTCGAGACGGCGGAGGAAGCATGGACCTTTATCAAAGAGGAGAAATTGGATCGGAACTGAGGGACTGATGCTACAGGAAATGTTATTGTTAATGTTATGGTTGGAGTTAATTGAGAAGTAAATTGGGAAGGGGGGAGACATTGGGAAATGTGGGCGCCGGTGAGGGGGGAAAGACGGGACATAGTTGGAGAATGGGGAAGGGGAGGGGGAGGGGAAAGGGAGCTGCGCCATAAGAGGCGGGTCAGGTAAAGGGATGTTCCCGCGCTAGAAAGAATAAGGCGGGAAGACAGGCGCAAGGTGGATGGGAGTTCCCCACACGGGGAGTCGAGGAGTGAGCAGGAGTAGCCGGGGTCAGTTGAAGTCAGCTGACTTACGGAAGTAATATGGGGGGAGCAATCACGCTAGAAAGAGATCTGGCGGGGGGGGGGGGGGGGGGGGACAACTGGGTTGCTGCTGCGGAAATCCAAAAGGAAATGGCTAAAGAGTGGGTGGACGGGGATGGTGTGCGACGCTGGGGGAGCGAGCGGGTGCGCGGAGGCGGGATATGGGACTGGCCTAGAGAAGGTAATGGCTAATCGACATGGGAGGGGGGCAGGTAGCCCCCTAGTGAGGCTGATCACGTGGAAGGTGAGAGGCCTGAACGGACCGATAAAAAGGGCCCGAGTACTCGCGCATTTGAAAGGACTAAGGGCAGACGTGGTTATGCTCCAAGAGACGCACCTAAAGGTGGCGGACCAAGTTAGGTTAAGCAAAGGATGGGTGGGACAGGTGTTCCACTCAGGACTAGACGCAAAGAATAGAGGGGTGGCCATTTTGGTCGGGAAACAAGTAGCATTTGAAGCAAAGAACCTCGTAGCAGATAGCGGAGGTAGATATGTAATGGTGAGTGGCAGGCTGGAGGGAATGGAGGTCATCTTGGTTAATGTGTATGCCCCAAACTGGGACGATGCGGGATTTATGAGACGGATGCTGGGGCGTATACCGGACCTGGAGGTAGGAAACTTGATTTTAGGAGGGGACTTTAATACGGTGCTGGACCCGGGGCTAGATAGATCCAGCTCAAGGACCGGAAGAAGGCCCGCAGCGGCCAAGGTACTTAAGGGGTTTATGGACCAAATGGGGGGAGTGGATCCATGGCGATTTCTTAGACCTAGGGCTAGGGAGTTCTCCTTCTTCTCCCATGTCCATAAAGTGTACTCCCGGATAGATTTTTTTGTTTTGGGAAGGTCGTTGATCTCTAGGGTAGAAGAAGCTGAGTACTCAGCCATAGCGGTTTCGGACCATGCCCCACATTGGGTGGACCTGGAATTAGGAGAGGAAAGGGAGCAGAGAACACTCTGGCGATTAGAGGTGGGACTGATGGCGGATGGGGGAGTGTGTGCAAGAGTGCGGGGGTGTATTGAGAGATACCTGGAGGTCAATGATGACGGCGAGGTCCCTGTGGGAGTGGTATGGGAAGCACTAAAAGCGGTGGTCAGAGGACAGCTGATCTCCATTGGGGCCCACAAAAGGAAAACAGAGGCCAAGGAAAGGGAAAGATTACTGGGGGAGATTTTAAGGGTGGATAGGGAATTTGCAGAGACCCCGGAGGAGGAACTGTACAGGGAGAGGAGACGACTCCAGACGGAGTTTGACCTTCTGACCACCAGAAAGGCGGAGGTACTGTGGAGGAAGGCACAGGGGAGGAGGTATGAATATGGGGAAAAGGCTAGTCGCCTGTTGGCTCATCAATTGCGAAAGAGGGCAGCAGCGAGGGAGATAGGAGGAATTAGAGACGAAAGGGGAGACACGGTGCGAAGGGCAGGAAAGATAAATGAGGTGTTCAAGACCTTCTATGAGGGACTGTATAGGTCTCAATCCCCAGAGGGAGAGGAGGGAATGTGGCAGTTCCTGGACCAATTGAGGTTCCCGAAAGTGGAGGAGCAGGAGGTGTTAGGCCTGGGGGCACCGATTGAGGTGGACGAGGTTATTAAGGGACTGGGAAGCATGCAAGCAGGGAAGGCCCCGGGACCAGACGGGTTCCCGGTGGAATATTACAGAAAGTATGTGGACTTGTTGGCCCCGTTGATGGCGAGGACGTTCAATGAGGCCAGGGAAGGGGGGACTCTACCCCCGACGATGTTGGAGGCGACGATATCGCTAATTTTGAAGAGGGATAAAGATCCGTTGCAGTGCGGGTCCTATAGACCTATTTCATTATTGAACGTGGACGCCAAATTGCTGGCAAAGGTACTGGCATCGAGGATAGAGGACTGTGTCCCGGGGGTGGTGCACGAAGACCAGACAGGGTTCGTAAAAGGGAGACAACTGAATGTTAACGTGCGACGACTATTAGGGGTGATAATGATGCCCCCAGTGGAGGGGGAGGCAGAGATAGTGGCGGCAATGGATGCAGAGAAGGCATTTGATAGGGTGGAGTGGGAGTATTTATGGGAAGTGCTAAGGAGGTTTGGGTTCAGGAACGGGTTTATTAGCTGGGTTAGACTTCTTTATGGGGCTCCAACGGCAAATGTAGTTACAGGTCGACAAAGATCGGAGTATTTCCGACTATATGGGGGAACAAGACAGGGATGCCCGCTGTCTCCATTGTTGTTCGCATTGGCAATTGAACCTCTGGCCATGGCGTTGAGAGACTCCAGGAAATGGAGAGGGGTGATTAGAGGGGGAGAAGAACACCGAGTCTCGTTATACGCAGGTGACCTATTGTTATACGTGTCGGACCCAGCCGGGGGGATGATAGAGGTTATGCAAATTTTGAGGGGGTTCGGGGATTTCTCGGGGTATCAGCTAAACATGGGGAAGAGTGAATTATTTGTGATACATCCAGGGGACCAGAGTAGAGAGATAGAAGGCTTGCCTCTAAGGAAAGTGGAAAGAAACTTCCGATACCTGGGGATTCAGATCGCTAGGAGCTGGGGAACCTTGCACAGACTTAATCTGACACGGCTGGTAGAACAAATGGAGGAGGACTTCAAGAGGTGGGACATGCAGCCTCTGTCGCTGGCGGGCAGGGTGCAAGCAATCAAGATGATGGTCCTCCCGAGGTTCTTATTTGTATTTCAATGTCTCCCTATACTAATCACTAAGACCTTTTTTAATAAAATAGACAGGAGTATAACGAGCTTCGTGTGGGCAGGGAACGTTCCGAGAGTAAGGAGGGGGTTCCTTCAGCGTAGTAGGGACAGAGGAGGATTGGCACTACCGAACTTGGGCGATTACTATTGGGCCGCCAATGTGGCAATGATAAGTAAATGGAGGGTGAGGGAGCGACGTGGAAAAGACTGGAGAGAAAGTTCTGTAAAGGGACGAGTTTAGAGGCGCTGGTGACGGCGCCGCTACCGTTCTCACCTAAAAAGTTTACCACGAATCCGGTGGTGGCGGCAACATTGAATATCTGGGGACAGTGGAGGCGACAGAGAGGGGTGCGGGGAGCCCTGGTGGGGTCCCCAATCAGGAACAACCATAGGTTCGCCCCAGGAAGAATGGATGGAGGATTTCAGAGCTGGCACCAGTTGGGAATTAGGAGGCTGGGAGATTTGTTTATAGATGAGACTTTTGCGAGCTTGGGAGCATTGGAGGAAAAGTATGGGTTGCCCCGGGGAAATTTCTTGAGATATATGCAGGTGAGGGCGTTTACTAGACAACAGGTGAGGGAATTTCCGCTGCTCCCGACACAGGGGATTCAGGAAACAGTGCTTTCAGGGGTGTGGGTCGGAGAGGGCAAGGTGTCAGAGATGTACCGAGAGATGAGGGAAGAGGGGGAGGAGTTGGTGGGCGAACTAAAAGGAAAGTGGGAAGAAGAACTAGGGGAGGAGATAGAGGAGGATATGTGGGCTATGCCCTAAGCCGGGTAAATTCCTCTTCCTCATGCGCCAGGCTTAGCCTGATTCAATTTAAGGTGCTACATAGAGCACACATAACGGGAGCAAGATTGAGCAGGTTCTTTGGAGTGGAGGACAGATGTGGGAGGTGTGGCGGGAGCTCGGCAAACCACGCACATATGTTTTGGGCGTGCCCGGCACTGGAAGGGTATTGGAAGGGAGTGACGGGAGTGATTTCGAAGGTGGTGAAGGCCCGGGTCAAACCAGGCTGGGGGTTAGCTCTATTTGGAGTTGCGGATGAGCCGGGAGTGCAGGAGGCGAAAGAGGCCGACATTGTGGCCTTTGCGTCCCTAGTAGCCCGGCGCAGGATCCTACTTATGTGGAAGGAGGCGAAACCCCCCGGACTGGAGGCTTGGGTAAATGATATGGCGGGGTTCATTAAATTGGAGCAGATAAAGTTTGCCCTGAGAGGGTCAGCTCAAGGGTTCACCGGGCGGTGGCAGCCATTTCTCGACTACCTAGGGGAACATTAAAGGGAAGCCAGATGACCAGCAGCAGCAACCCGGGGGGTGGGGGGGGGGGGGGGGGGCGGAGGTTTAGTTTAGTTTATGTCAAAAGATAAGGGGGTTTTGTTATTTGTGTATTGTTAAAAATTTCTTTATTGTTACGTTTGCTTTGTAAGAGGGGAAAAATTGTTGTTTGGAAAAAAATTTCAATAAAATATATTTTTTTTTAAAAAAGATTTTAGTTTAGATGGGAAGCATGGTCCGGCACAGGCTTGGTGGGCCGAAGGGCCTGTTCCTGTGCTGTACTTTTCTTTGTTCCTTGTTTGTTCATTCATTCACTTATTCACAATCTCACACAGATACACAGGTAAACATACACTGGGAATACACAACACTCTTAAAAAGCTTATGACACAGCACTGAGTACAAGATTAAAGTGTATGTGTAGTTGTCTGACAGTATGTGCAGTTGTCTCCAGGTACCAGCTAATGCAGTAATCAGATGTACAGTGAATACACTCTCCTTTCACCAGGACGTTAATCACTGGTACTTCAATCATTAATGTTAAACAAGAGTGTGTGCCTTGAATGTAACACCAACTGGTGACGATATCAATCATTTTTTTTTCTCTGAAATATACCTAGTCATTGCTACCTTCCTGAACAATCACTGTGGTGATATGAGAGGCAGACAGATCCAGCAAGATCCACTTTCACACATTCTAATGGTTTGGATTGGCAGGTCTGACTTTTCAGAACTTTTATCCTCAGTCTTCCTCCCATTCGTAGAGAAATTCAGGATCCATCAATGAGATCAATATTGTGAACAAAACATGACCAAATGTTTTGTTCAATTGAGAAAGGGATGAGCAGTGAGTGCAAAGTAATTTAATGCAACGGGCTCTCCTGAGACAATCCAGTAGGATACATTCCTAGTGGAGAGATCTGGCTGAAATCAGCAGGAGCAATCAGAAGGGAGGATTGTTTTTAAAATATCATGGTATTGATTCAGTGAGTGTAGATACATTCAGAAAGAAGTGCAACACTTTTTGCAATATATGTGTAACTCTTGAGCAGATAAAACCACATTCTTACAAATGCAAACAGGAGTGGAGACAGTGGACACCCCTGTCTCGTGCCCCTATTCAGCGGATAATAACCAGAGTTCAGGACATTCGTACGAACAGTGGGCCTTATACAGTAGGCAAATCCACAAAATAAATTTGTGGCCAAAGCCAAACTTCCCAAGAATCTCAAAGAGATGCTCCACCTCCACGCTAACAAATGCCTTTTCTGCATCCAGAGCCACAATCATCTGCAGTTCGGGCACCAAGAAGGGGGAAAGAACAACATTTAACAGATGATGTATATTGGCCGACACTTGTAGACACTTAACGTAGCCTGTCTAATCCTCCGAGATTACTTTTGGGAGTCACGATTCCAGCCGCAACATCGTGGCAAGTAACTTGACATCCGTGTTCAAGAGTGAGATCGGTTGGTATGACCCACACTCTGTTTGGGTCTTTGTCCTTCTTGAGAATCAAGGAGATAACAGCTAATGTGAGGGTAAAGGGCAACGAAGGAATTATTAAACACGTCCAGAATTAAAGTCACCAGCTGCTCCAAGAACTTCTTGTAGAATTCAAGCGGAAAGCTATCTGAACCAGGGGCTTTGACAGTGTGCATCAAACCAATGCATTTTATAATTTCATTTGGATTTGTATTTGTTTATTGTCACATACACTAAGGTATAGTGAAAAGTATTCTACTGCATACAGCTCAGACAGATCATTCCGTGCATGAAAAGAAAATACACAGGGTAAACATAAAATACACTATATAACTGTTGCTTCACAACACTAGGGTCCCAGGTTCGATTTCCGGCTTGGGTCACTGTCTGTGCAGAGTCTGTATGTTCTTCCTGTGTTTGCGTGGGTTTCCTCCAGGTGCTCCGGTTTCCTCCCACAAGTCCGAAAGACGTGCTGTTAGGTGAATTGGACATTTCTAATTCTCCCTCTGTGTACCCGAACAGGTGCCGGAATGTGGCAAAAAGGAGATTTTCTCAGTAACTTCATGGCAGTGTTAGTGTAAGCCTACTTGTGACAATAAAGATCATTATAAATACATAGACACAGGCATTGGGTGAAGCATACAGGAGTGTAGCACTACTCAGTAGAGAATACGTGTGAAGAGATCAGATCAGTCCATAAGAGGAACGTTTAGGAATCTGGCAACAGCTGGGAAGAAGCTGATTTTGAATCTGTTAGTGCGTGTTCTTAGACTTTTGTATCACCTACCCGATGGAAGAAGTTGGAAGAGTAAATAAGCCGAGTGGGAGGGAGTCTTTTAGGTGTAGATAGAGTCAATGGATGGGAGACGGGTTCATGTGATGGACTGGGTGGTGTTCACACCTCTGTAGATTCTTAAGGTTTTGGCTGGGTTTAACGGGGTTCCAACTCATCACTCCTCTCCACCTCCAAAGCTGGGATGGATAGGCTATCCAAAAAGCCAGTCATGACCGATCCCTCCGCCGGAGGCTCTGATCTATAAAGACCACAATAGAAAGATTCAAATGCCGCATTAACCTAAGGAGAGGAGAAACCCGGCTACCGCTCGAATTGGATATTTGTATGATTTCCTTGGAGGCCGCTTGCCACTTAAGCTGGTGAGACAAAAGGCGACTAGCCTTCTCCCCATATTCATAAAACTTGCCCCTTGAGCATTGCAGCTAGCCTACCGCTCAGCTTGTCAAAAGTAGCTCGAATTGTGTTTGCAGCGTTTTCCTACTTGCCAACAACTCTGGGGTAGGGTGAAGTGAGTACTGGTGGTCCAGATCAAGAATGGAGTCCACCAGCCTCTTCTGCTCCACTCTCGCTGTATTTAGGGGCTTTAGGGGCTGTTTAGCACAGGGCTAAATCGCTGGCTTTGAAAGCAAACCAAGGCAGGCCAGCAGCACGGTTCAATTCCCATAACAGTCTCCTCGAACAGGTGCCGGAATGTGGCGACTAGGGGCTTTTCACAGTAACTTCATTGAAGCCTACTTGTGACAATAAGCAATTTTCATTTCATTTCATTTCATTTACCACATTTGGAGTATTGTTGGCAGTTTTGGGTACCGTATCTAAGGAAAGTTGTGCTGGCCTTGGAAAGGGTCCAGAGGAGGTTCACAAGAATGAGCCCTGGAATGAAGAGCTTCTCGTATGAGGAACGGTTGTGATTAATAAGGGGAACAAGGATTATGGGGCGAAGGCAGGAGAATGGGGATTGAAAAAGTATCAGCCAGGATTGAATGGCAGAGCAGACTCAATGGGCCGAGTGGCCTAATTCTGCTCCGATATCTTATGGTCTTATGGTTTATGGTCTTATGGTTACAAACAACAAAATACCAAAACCCCATAAACCTTGTGCTCCAAAACCTATATAATATCGAAACAAACAATCGTATCAAAACCCCACATAGAACTAAACCCCAAATCTAAACCAGAACTATTCAGCCCCACCAAGAATAAGAAAATACAAGAACAAACGTGAAACCCCAAAAAAGGCAACAATTCAACATGTCTGTCCCCAGAATCGAAAATGTCAATTACACTGTGCCCAAAAGGAGTCCATCTCTCATGGTGTGTCAAAAAAGTAGTCCTTTCCATCGTAAATTAGTCTAAGCCAATCAGGGTGGACCACACTGAACCGGACTCCACTTTTCTAACAGGGTGGCCTTGGCTCTATTGGACGCAGCCCTATTGTTCGTCAGCTCCACTTCTACGTCTTGGTAGAACTTGATAGAACAAAGAACAAAGAACAAAGAAAATTACAGCACAGGAACAGGACCTTTGGCCTTCCCAGCCTGCGCCGATCCAGATCCTTTATCAAACCTGTCTTCTATTTTCCAAGGACCTACTTCCCTCTGTTCCCCGCCCGTTCATATATCTGTCCAGATGCATCTTATATGATGCTATTGTGCCCTCCTCTACCACCTCCGCTGGCAAGACGTTCCAGGCATCCACCACCCTCTGCGTAAAAAACTTTCCACGCACATCTCCCTTAAACTTTCCCCCTCTCACCTTGAAATCGTGACCCCTTGTAATTGACACCCCCACTCTTGGAAAAAGCTTGTTGCTATCCATCCTGTCCATACCTCTCATAATTTTGAAGATCTCAATCAGGTCCCCCCTAACCCTCCGTCTTTCTAACGAAAACAATCCTAATCTACTCAACCTTTCTTCATAGCTAGCACCCTCCATACCAGGCAACATCCTGGTGAACCTCCTCTGCACCCTCTAAAGCATCCACATCCTTCTGGTAATGTGGCGACCAGAGCTGCACGTAGTATTCAAAATGTGGCCTAACCAAAGTCCTATACAACTGTAACATGACCTGCTGACTCTTGTACACAATACCCTGTCCGATGAAGGCAAGCATGCTGTATGCCTTCTTGACCACTCTATCGACATGCGTTGCCACCTTCAGGATACAATGGACCTGGACTCCCAGATCTCTCTGCACATCAATTTTCCCTAGGACTCTTCCATTGACCGTATAGTCCGTTCTTGAATTAGATCTTCCAAAATGCATCACCTCGCATTTGCCTGGACTGAACTCCATCTGCCATTTCTCTGCCCAACTCTCCAATCTATCTATATTTTGCTGTATTCTCTGACAGTCCTCCTTGCTATCTGCAACTCCACCAATCTTAGTATCATCTGCAAACTTGCTAATCAGACCACCTATACCTTTGTCCAGATCATTTATGTATATCACAAACAACAGTGGTCCGAGCACGGATCCCTGTGGAACACCACTAGTCACCTTTCTCCATTTTGAGACACTCCCTTCCACCACTACTCACTGTCTCCTGTTGCCCAGCCAGTTCTTTATCCATCTAGCTAGTACACGCTGAACCCCATACGACTTCACTTTTTCCATCAACCTGCCATGGGAAACAAACGCCTTACTGAAGTCCATGTATATGATATCTACAGCCCTTCCCTCATCAATTAACTTTGTCACTTCCTCAAAGAATTCTATTAGGTTTGTAAGACATGACCTTCCCTGCACAAAACCATGCTGCCTATCACTGATAAGTCTATTTTCTTCCAAATGTGAATAGATCCTATCCCTCAGTATCTTCTCCAACAGTTTGCCTACCACTGACGTCAAGCTCACAGGTCTATAACTCCCTGAATTATCCCTGCGACACTTCTTAAACAAAGGGACAACATTAGCAATTCTCTAGTCCTCCGGGACGTCACCCGTGCTCAAGGATGCTGCAAAGATATCTGTTAAGGCCCCAGCTATTTCGTCCCTCGCTTCCCTCAGAAACCTGGGATAGATCCCATCCGGACCTGGGGACTTGTCCACATTAATGCCTTTTAGAATACCCAAAACTTCTCCCTTCCTTATGCCGACTTGACCTAGAGTATTTAAACATCCATCCCTAGCCTCAACATCCGTCATGTCCCTCTCCTTGGTGAATACCGATGCAAAGTACTCATTAAGAATCTCACCGATTTCCTCTGACTCCACGCATAAATTCCTTCTTTTGTCTTTGAGTGGGCCAATCCTTTCTCTAGTTACCCTCTTGCTCCTTATATATGAATAAAAGGCTTTGGGATTTTCCTTAACCCTGTTAGCCAAAGATATTTCATGACCCCTTTTAGCCCTCTTTATTGCGTGTTTGAGATTTGTCCTACTTTCCCAATATTCCTCCAACGCTTCATCAGTTTTAAGTCGCCTAGATCTTATGTATGCTTCCTTTTTCATCTTAGCTAGTCTCACAATTCCACCCGTCATCCATGGTTCCCTAATCTTGCCATTTCTATCCCTCATTTTCACAGGGACTTGTCTGTCCTGCACTCGAATCAACCTTTCCTTAAAAGAATCCCACATTTCAAATGTGGATTTACCCTTAAACAGCTGCTCCCAATCCACATTCCCTAGCTCCTGCCGAATTTTGGTATACTTGGCCTTTCCCCAATTTAGCACTCTTCCTTTAGGACCACTCTCGTCTTTGTCCATGAGTATTCTAAAACTTACGGAATTGTGATCGCTAGTCCCAAAGTAATCACCGACTGAAACTTCAACCACCTAGCCGGGATCATTCCCCAATACCAGGTCTAGTATGGCTCCTTCCCGAGTTGGACTATTTACATACTGCTCTAAAAAACTTTCCTGGATGCTCCTTTCAAATTTTGCTCCATCTACGCCTCCAAAGCTACATGAATCTCATTCAATGTTGGGGAAGTTAAAATCTCCCATCACGACCACCCTATTGCTCCTACATTTTTCTATAATCTGTCTACATATTTGTACCTCCACTTCACGCTCGCTTTTGGGAGGCCTGTAGTAAAGTCCCAACAATGTTACTGCACCCTTCCTATTTCTTAGCTCTACCCATATTGCCTCAGTGCTCGAATCCTCCATCGTGCCCTCCTTTTTAAAAAAAATATATTTTATTGAAAATTTTTGGCCAACCATCACAGTACATTGTGTATCCTTTACACAGTAATATAACAGTATAAATAACAATGGCCAGTTTTATAAACAAGAAATAAATAATATATAACAAAATCGGAAACTAAAACTAAATGGCAACTGCCTTGTCTCAGATAAACACTCTCCAAAAATATGATTTAACAGTCCAATATACAATTATTTATAGCAACGACCTATACATATTATACATATATATTAACAACCCTGAGAGTCCTTCTGGTTCCCCCCCCCCCCTCCCCCCCCCCCTGGGCTGCTGCTGCTACCTTCTTCTTTTCCATTCCCTCTATCTTTCTGTGAGGTATTCGACGAGCGGTTGCCACCGCCTGGTGAACCCTTGAGCCGATCCCCTTAGGACGAAGTTAATCCGTTCCAGCTTTATAAACCCTGCCATGTCATTTATCCAGGTCTCCACACCCGGGGGCTTGGCTTCCTTCCACATCAACAGAATCCTGCGCCGGGCTACTAGGGACGCAAAGGCCAAAACATCAGCCTCTCTCGCCTCCTGCACTCCCGGCTCTTCTGCAACCCCAAATATAGCCAACCCCCAGCTTGGTTCGACCTGGACCCCCCACTACCTTCGAAAGCACCTTTGTCACCCCCACCCAAAACCCCTGTAGTGCCGGACATGACCAGAACATGTGGGTGTGATTTGCTGGGCTTCTCGAGCACCTCGCACACCTATCCTCTACCCCAAAAAATTTACTGAGCCGTGCTCCAGTCATATGCGCCCTGTGTAACACCTTAAATTGTATCAGTCTTAGCCTGGCACACGAGGACGATGAGTTTACCCTACTTAGGGCATCCGCCCACAGCCCCTCCTCAATCGCCTCCCCCAGCTCTTCTTCCCATTTCCCTTTCAGCTCATCTACCATACTCTCCCCCTCGTCCCTCATTTCCCTATATATATCTGACACCTTACCGTCCCCCACCCATGTCTTTGAGATCACTCTGTCCTGCACCTCCTGCGTCGGGAGCTGCGGGAATTCCCTCACCTGTTGCCTCGCAAAAGCCCTCAGTTGCATATACCGGAATGCATTCCCTTGGGGCAACCCATATTTCTCGGTCAGCGCTCCCAGACTTGCAAACTTCCCATCCACAAACAGATCTTTCAATTGTGTTACTCCTGCTCTTTGCCATGTTCCAAATCCCCCATCTATTCTCCCCGGGGCAAACCTATGATTGTTTCTTATCGGGGACCCCACCAAGGCTCCCGTCTTTCCCCTATGCCGTCTCCACTGCCCCCAAATTTTCAAAGTAGCCACCACCACCGGGCTTGTGGTGTATTTCTTCGGTAAGAACGGCAATGGGGCCGTCATCATAGCTTGTAGGCTAGTCCCCCGACAGGATGCCCTCTCCATTCTCTTCCACGCCGCTCCCTCCTCTTCTCCCATCCACTTACACACCATTGAAATATTGGCGGCCCAGTAGTACTCACTTAGGCTCGGTAGTGCCAGCCCCCGCCCCCCCGCTATCCCCACTACGCTGTAAAAATCCCTTCCTCACTCTCGGGGTCTTCCCGGCCCACACAAAACTCATGATACTCTTTTCGATCCTTTTGAAAAAAGCCTTCGTGATCACCACCGGGAGGCACTGAAACACAAAGAGGAATCTCGGGAGGACTACCATTTTAACCGCCTGCACCCTCCCTGCCAATGACAGGGATACCATGTCCCATCTCTTAAAGTCCTCCTCCATCTGTTCCACCAGTCGCGTTAAATTTAACCTATGCAATGTACCCAATTCTTGGCTATCTGGATCCCCAAGTAACGAAAGTCCCTTGTTCCCTTCCTCAGCGGTAAGTCCTCTATTTCTCTGCTCTGCTCCCCTGGATGCACCACAAACAACTCACTTTTCGCCATGTTCAGTTTATATCCTGAGAATTCTCCAAACTCCCGAAGTGTCCGCATTATCTCTGGCATCCCCTCCGCCGGGTCTGCTACATATAGCAACAAATCATCCGCATACAGAGATACCCGGTGTTCTTCTCCTCCTCTGAGTACTCCCCTCCACTTCCTGGAACCCCTCAGTGCTATTGCCAGGGGCTCAATCGCCAGTGCAAACAATAATGGGGACAGAGGGCATCCCTGCCTTGTCCCTCTATGGAGCCGAAAGTATGCAGATCCCCGTCCATTCGTGACCACACTCTCCATCGGGGCCCTATACAACAGCTGCACCCATCTAACATACTCATCTCCAAAACCAAATCTCCTCAGCACCTCCCACAAATAATCCCACTCCACTCTGTCAAATGCTTTCTCGGCATCCATCGCCACCACTATCTCCGCTTCCCCCTCTGGTGGGGGCATCATCATTACCCCTAGCAGCCTCCGTATATTCGTATTCAGCTGTCTCCCCTTCACAAACCCAGTTTGGTCCTCGTGGACCACCCCCGGGACACAATCCTCTATCCTCATTGCCATTACCTTAGCCAGAATCTTAGCGTCTACATTTAGGAGGGAAATAGGTCTATAGGACCCGCATTGCAGCGGGTCTTTTTCCTTCTTTAGGAGAAGCGATATCGTTGCCTCAGACATAGTCGGGGGCAGCTGTCCCCTTTCCTTTGCCTCATTAAAGGTCCTCATCAGTAGCGGGGCGAGCAAGTCCACATATTTCCTATAAAATTCAACTGGAAATCCATCCGATCCCGGAGCCTTCCCCGCCTGCATGCTCCTAATTCCTTTCACTACTTCCTCTATTTCGATCTGTGCTCCCAGTCCCACCCTCTCCTGTTCCTCCACCTTAGGAAATTCCAGCCGGTCCAGAAAGCCCATCATTCTCTCCCTCCCAGCCGGGGGTTGAGCTTCGTATAATCTTTTATAGAATGCCTTGAACACTCCATTCACTCTCTCCGCTCCACGCTCCATCTCTCCTTCCTCATCCCTCACTCCCCCTATTTCCCTCGCTGCTCCCCTTTTCCTCAATTGGTGGGCCAGCAACCTGCTCGCCTTCTCCCCATACTCGTACTGTACACCCTGTGCCTTCCTCCACTGTGCCTCTGCAGTACCCGTTCCAAGTTCCAAGTACTTTTCAATGCACCCCCTCACCCTTAGACACACCCCCTCATCTGCTATTAGTCCCATGTCCATTCTCCAGGGTGGGCGCCCTTCTGTTTCCTCCCCTATCTCCAAGTCCACCCAATGTGGAGCGTGATCCGAAATGGCTATAGCCGTACACTCCGTTCCCCTCACCTTCGGGATCAACGCCCTTCCCAAAACAAAAAAGTCTATTCGCGAGTAGACTTTGTGGACATAGGAGAAAAACAAAAACTCCTTACTCCTAGGTCTGCTAAATCTCCACGAGTCTACTCCTCCCATCTGTCCATAAAATCTTTAAGCACCTTGGCTGCTGCCGGCCTCCTTCCAGTCCTGGACCTCGACCTGTCCAGCCCTGGTTCCAGCACCGTATTGAAATCTCCCCCCATTACCAACTTTCCCACCTCTAGGTCCGGGATGAGTCCTAGCATACGCCTCATAAAATTTGCATCATCCCAGTTCGGGGCATATACGTTTACCAAGACCACCGTCTCCCCCTGTAATTTGCCACTCACCATCACGTATCTGCCCCCGCTATCCGCCACTATGGTCTTTGCCTCAAACATTACCCGCTTCCCCACTAGTATAGCCACCCCCCTGTTTTTCGCATCGAGCCCCGAATGAACCCACCTGCCCCACCCATCCTTTGCGTAGTCTAACCTGGTCTGTCAGTTTCAAGTGCGTCTCCTGTAACATAACCACGTCTGCCTTAAGTTTCTTAAGGTGTGCGAGTACCCGTGCCCTCTCTATCGGCCCGTTCAGCCCTCTCACATTCCACGTGATCAGCCGGGTTGGGGGGCTTTTTACCCCCCGCCCTTGTCGATTAGCCATCCCCTTTTTCCAGCTCCTCACCCGGTTCCCACGCAGCTGTGTCCCCCCTCATGCGGTGCCGCACCGCCCACCCCACCCCATACCAGCTCCTCCCTCTCCCCAGCAGCAGCAACCCAATAACTCCCCCCTCCCACCCCCCCCGCTAGATCCCCCACTAGCGTAGTTACACCCCCCATGTTGCTCCCAGAAGTCAGCAAACTCTGGCCGACCTCGGCTTCTCCCCGTGACCTCGGCTCGCACCGTGCGACGCCCCCGCCTTCCTGCTTCCCTATTCCCGCCATGATTATCATAGCGCGGGAACCAGGCCCGCGCTTCCCCCTTGGCCCTGCCCCCAATGGCCAACGCCCCATCTCCTCCACCTCCTTTCCTCCCCCCACCACCACCTGTGGAAGAGAGAAAAGTTACCACATCGCAGGATTAATAACATAAAACTCCTCTTTCCCCCCTTTTTACCCCTCTCTTCGCCCCCCATACTCGCCCCACCACTTTGTTTCAAACGTTCTTTTTTAATAACCCGCTTATTCCAGTTTTTCTTCCACAATAAAAGTCCACGCCTCATCCGCCGTCTCAAAGTAGTGGTGCCTCCCTTGATGTGTGACCCACAGTCTTGCCGGTTGCAGCATTCCGAATTTTATCTTCTTTTTGTGAAGCGCCGCCTTGGCCCGATTAAAGCTCGCCCTCCTTCTCGCCACCTCCGCACTCCAGTCTTGGTATACACGGATCACCGCGTTCTCCCACTTACTGCTCCGAGTTTTCTTTGCCCATCTAAGGACCATCTCTCTATCCTTAAAACGGAGGAATCTCACCACTATGGCTCTAGGAATTTCTCCTGCTCTCGGTCCTCGCGCCATCACTCGGTATGCTCCCTCCACCTCCAGCGGACCCGCCGGGGCCTCCACTCCCATTAAGAATGCAGCATCGTGCTCACATATGCCCCGACGTCCGCTCCTTCCGCACCTTCAGGAAGACCAAGAATCCTTAAGTTATTCCTCCTCGCGTTGTTCTCCAGCACCTCCAGTCTTTCCACACATCGTTTATGGTGTGCCTCGTGCATCTCCGTCTTCACCACCAGGCCCTGTATATCGTCCTCATTCTCGGCAGCCTTTGCCTTCACGACCCGAAGCTCCCACTCCTGGGTCTTTTGCTCATCCTTTAGCCCTTCGATCGCCTGTAATATCGGGGCCAACAGCTCCTTCTTCATTTCCCTTTTAAGTTCTTCCACGCAGCATTTCAAGAACTCTTGTTGTTCAGGGCCCCATGTTAAACTACCACCTTCCGACGCCATCTTGGTTTTTGCTTGCCTTCCTTGCCGCTGCTCTAAAGGATCCACCGCAATCCGGCCACTTTCCCCTCCTTTTTCCATCCGTATCGAGGGGGGATTCCCTTCTGGTTTACCGCACAGTGTTTTTAGCCGTTAAAATTGCCGTTGGGGCTCCTATTAAGAGCCCAAAAGTCCGTTCCACCGGGAGCTGCCGAAACGTGCGACTTAGCTGGTCATTGCCGCACCCGGAAGTCCATCGTGCCCTCCTTAATCACAGCTGTGATATCATCTCTGACCAGTAATGCAACTCCTCCACCCCTTTTACCTCCCTCTCTATCCTCCTGAAGCATCTATACCCTGGGATATTTAGTTGCCAGTCTTGCCCTTCCCTCAACCAAGTCTCAGTAATACCAATAAATTCATATTCCAGGTACTAATCCAAGCCCTACGTTCATCTGCCTTACTTGCTACACTTCTTGCATTGAAACAAATGCACCTCAGACCACCTGTCCCTTTGCGTTCATCATCTCTTCCTTATCTACTCTTCCCCTTAGTCACATTGAGTTTATTATCTAGTACCTTACTGGCTTTAGTTGCTGCCTCTTTACTGACCTCTAACTTCCTAATCTGGTTCCCATCCCCTGCCACATTAGTTTAAAACCTCCCCAACAGTGTTATCAAAAGCACCCCCTAGGACATTGGTTCCAGTCCTGCCCAGGTGTAGACCATCTGATTTGTAATGGTCCCACCGCCACCAGAACCGGTTCCAATGTCCCAAAAATCTGAACCCCTCCCTCCTGCACCATGTCTCAAGCCACGTATTCATTCTGACTATTCTTGAATTTCTACTCTGACTGTCTCGTGGCACTGGTAACAATCCTGAGATTACTACCTTTGAGGTCCAACTTTTTAACTTATCTCCTAACTCCCTAAATTCTGATTGTAGGACATCATCACCTTTTTTACCTATATCGTTGGTGCCTATATGCACCACGATAACTGGCTATTCACCCTCCCCCTTCAGTATGTCCTGCAGCCGATCTGAGACATCCCTGACCTGTGCACCCGGGAGGCAACATACCATTCTGGAGTCTTGTTTTTGACCACAGAAACGCCTGTCTACTCCCCTTACGATTGAATCCCCTATGTCTATAGCCCTGCCAGTCTTTTTCCCGCCCTTCTGTGCAGCAGAGCCAGCCACGGTGCCATGAGCCTGGCTACTACTGCCTTCACCTGGTGAGTCATCTCCCACAACAGTATCCAAACGGTACACCTGTTTTGGAGGGAGATGACCGCAGGGGACACCTGCACTGCCTTCCTGCTCTTTCTCTGCCTTTTGGTCACCCATTCCCTGTCTCCCTTACCAATCCTAATCTGCGGTGTGACCAACTCACTGAACGTGCTATCCACCACCTCCTCTGCATCGCGGGATGCTCCAAAGTGAGTTCATCCGCAGCTCCAGAGCTGTCATGCGGTCTAACAGGAACTGCAGCTGGACACACTTCCCACACATGAAGGAGTCAGGGGCATCGTCCAGGTCCCTGAACTCCCACATTGAGCAAGAGGAGCATAACACGGGTCTGGGTTCTCCTGCCATTTTTACACTCCCAACAGTAAGTTTTAAAAAAAAAATTACTCCCCTTCTCAGCAAGCATTCACTCAGCAACCACTGCGCCCCGCACGATAACACCAAAGTGAAAAGAAAAACGACTTATCAGTCACAGCCAATCACTTACCTGCAGGCTGTGACGTCACAGTTCAACTTCTTTCTACTTCTACCTGCCCTCGAGTCTCCCTCTTGATCTTTACTCAGCTGGCATCCTTACAGTGATTGTCTTTTTTTTTTGGTTAGAGGAGGAGGTAGGGAGGGAAACACTGAAGAAGTGTTTTGGGTTTAACTGTCACTTGACAACAGCTCCTCCACAAACCACCTTTTCCCCGCAACAGCCAATCAGCAGCTCTGCTCTACTGCCCTCTGCTGGATGCTTGCCTTGACTTGAACACCAAGGGTGTCTTGCTCAGGTACACTTTCTGGATGCAGTGACCGCAATGCACAGATGCAAATTCTCCGCAACAGCCAATCAGCAGCTCTGCTCTACTGCCCTCTGCTGGATGCTTGCCTTGACTTGAACATCTAGGGTGCCTTGCTCAGGTATACTTTCTGGATGCACTGACCGCAATGCACCGATGCACATTTTCCCTGCAAAAGCAAATCAGCAGCTCCGCTCTACTGCCCTCTGCTGGATACTTGCCTTGACTTGAACACCTAGGGTATCTAGCTCAGGTACAGTTTCTGGAAGCAGTGACCGCAATGCACAGATGCAGATTTTCCCTGCAACAGCCAATCAGCAGCTCTGCCCTATTGCCCTCTGCTGGATGCTTGCCTTGACTTGAACACCGAGGGCGTCTTGCTCAGGTACACTTTCTGGATGCAGTGACCGCAATGCACAGCTGCAGATTTTCCCCGCAACAGCCAATCAGCAGCTCTGCTCTACTGCCCTCTGCTGGATGCTTGCCTTGACTTGAACACCAAGGGTGTCTTGCTCAGGTACACTTTCTGGATGCAGTGACCGCAATGCCCAGATGCAAATTTTCCCCGCAACAGCCAATCAGCAGCTCTGCTCTACTGCCCTCTGCTGGATGCTTGCCTTGACTTGAACACCTAGGGTGTCTTGCTCAGGTACACTTTCTGGATGCAGTGACCGCAATGTACAGATGCAAATTTTCCCTGCAACAGCCAATCAGCAGCTCTGCTCTACTGCCCTCTGCTGGATGCTTGCCTTGACTTGAACACCTAGGGTGTCTTGCTCAGGTACACATTTGGGATGCAGTGACCACAATGCACAGATGCAAATTTTCCCCGCAAGAGCCAATCAGCAGCTCCGCCCTACTGCCCTCTGCTGGATGCTTGCCTTGACTTGAACAGCTAGGGTGTCTTGTTCAGGTACACTTTTGGGATGCAATGACCGCAATGCACTGAAGCAAATTTTCCCCTCAACAGCCATTCAGCAGCTCCGCCCTATTGCCCTCTGCTGGCTGGCTGCTTGCCTTGACTTGAACACCTACGGTGTCTTGCTCAGGTACACTTTCTGGATGCAGTGACCGCAATGCACAGATGCATATTTTCCCCGCAACAGCCAATCAGCAGCTCTGCTCTACAGCCCTCTGCTGGATGCTTGCCTTGACTTGAACATCTAGGGTGTCTTGCTCAGGTACACTTTCTGGATGCAGTGACCGCAATGCACAGCTGCAGATTTTCCCCGCAACAGCCAATCAGCAGCTCTGCTCTACTGCCCTCTGCTGGATGCTTGCCTTGACTTGAACACCAAGGGTGTCTTGCTCAGGTACACTTTCTGGATGCAGTGACCGCAATGCCCAGATGCAAATTTCCCCCCCCCACAGCCAATCAGCAGCTCAGCTCCACTGCCCTCTGCTGGATGCTTGCCTTGACTTGAACACCTAGGGCGTCTTGCTCAGGTACACTTTCTGGATGCAGTGACCGCAATGCACAGATGCAAATTTTCCCTGCAACAGCCAATCAGCAGCTCTGCTCTACTGCCCTCTGCTGGATGCTTGCCTTGACTTGAACACCTAGGGTGTCTTGCTCAGGTACACATTTGGGATGCAGTGACCACAATGCACAGATGCAAATTTTCCCCGCAACAGCCAATCAGCAGCTCCGCCCTACTGCCCTCTGCTGGATGCTTGCCTTGACTTGAACAGCTAGGGTGTCTTGTTCAGGTACACTTTTGGGATGCAATGACCGCAATGCACTGAAGCAAATTTTCCCCTCAACAGCCATTCAGCAGCTCCGCCCTATTGCCCTCTGCTGGCTGGCTGCTTGCCTTGACTTGAACACCTACGGTGTCTTGCTCAGGTACACTTTCTGGATGCAGTGACCGCAATGCACTCAAGCAAATTTTCCCCTCAACAGCCATTCAGCAGCTCCGCCCTATTGCCCTCTGCTGGCTGGCTGCTTGCCTTGACTTGAACACCTACGGTGTCTTGCTCAGGTACACTTTCTGGATGCAGTGACCGCAATGCACAGATGCATATTTTCCCCGCAACAGCCAATCAGCAGCTCTGCTCTACTGCCCTCTGCTGGATGCTTGCCTTGACTTGAACAGCTAGGGTGTCTTGCTCAGGTACACTTTCTGGATGCAGTGACCGCAATGCACAGATGCAAATTTTCCCAACGTTCCTTGACCCATCTCAGAAACTGCTCTTTCTCCTTGAAGCTATGGAACACTATTATCGCACGCAGTCGAACCTCAGGACCGGTCATCTGCCGGAATGTATGGTGGGCTCGGTCCAACTCAGGAGAGAATGTGAGTCCACCCTCATCCACTACCTTCCAGTACATATCTGCAAAGTACTCTGTGGGTATTGGGCCATCCATTCCCTCCGGCAGCCCCACTATTCAAATGTTTGGCCTCCTGGACCTATTCCCTACATCATTCACTTTGGCCTTCAATGACTTCTTCGCTTCGGCCACCGAAGTAGCTCCGATTCCAGTGAGGCAATCCGATCACTCAGGCTCAAGAGGCCACTTGCATATCGACAAATTTCTGCTGTCCAACTTCTTTCCCCTGCCTTTTCTGTGCATTTGAATCATGCATGATCCTTATTCCATTAACTGTGCGGGTTTTCAAAAGAAAGCATCCCTTGATACTAAGAAAAGAGGCAAAATGTATAGTATTCTAGCGAGAGCCACCACCTGCATGTCTTCCCTTTAATTACTCCACAGGAAGTCCCGCGAAACGATTAGTCTTAATGGTTCATGTCCAACAGTTGAATACTTCAAGTGATTTCCATAGATGCTTTGTTAATGAGATAGGGGATGTGAGTCCTTCACATCTTGGGCTGTGAGTTCTAGTCACTTTAGCCTGTGTTTTTACGAAGTTTGTTTTTAAAAGTTGAATTCATGTTTCCATGATGGATTAAAAATCATTATTTGGCATAAAGCACATCTTCATGACATTCAGAACATCAGTTATATTACAAAATGGCTTTTCATTTTTGCTGCATGATAATTAAAGACATTAACTGGCACTTTATCATTGTGGAGAAACATCTTAAGTATTTCAAGTTGTCATGGTTACTTTATTACCTAAAATGGGTGCATTCATCAATGTGTGCACAGAAAGAATCTACAAACAGCAATGAAATAACAACGTTTCAGATTCCCAACTCTGGTCATGTCACACACTCCTCCATACCCTAATATAGGTGTACAGCTGACTCTTTCTATAATTGGAAGACAATCAATACCACTGAAAGGTGACATCCAGCTTTGAAAAAAATCAATGATATTGACTTTATTGTGCAATAATTAAATAAAAGGCATAGTACCTTTTTCAAATCAACCACTTTGCTCCAGGAATTGCAAAATTTCACACGGACACAAATTTGTAGGTGTGCATTGTGCAGTTTTAACTTTGTTTGTCTTTATAAAAAGTTTTTCCAGTTAAGGGGCAATTTAGCATGGCCAATTCACCTACCCTGCACATCTTTGGGTTGTGGGAGTGAGATTCATTGTGTTAAAATTTGGAATTATTATATTTAAAATATTAACTATAAGGATGGCACCTTAACTCAGGGCAGTAATGCTTGGTTTGCCAGCTAAATTCTAAATTATATTTAGACTTAAAATCGTTCCATGGTACCATTTTATAAATACTCTTTCCAAAGTTAATTAATAGTCTGCTTCAACTCGTTGATGTGTGATGAAATTCATGCTGCAGAATGAATGGTTGTGACGTAATTTGAATTTTTGGGTTTTTTACAGCTATCAACAATGATTTCATGGTCATCATTAGACTTTTAATTTAAGGTTTTTTATTGAATATAAATTTCACCATCTGCCTTGGTGGGATTCAATCTTGAGTCCCCAGAGTATTGCCTTGAGTCTCTGGATTACAAGTCAGCCACAATACCACTACACCACCACCTCTCTTAAGTGGAGCTTTAATTGTACTAATTGGCTGCTCACCATTGTGGAGCAGGCAGTTCACCCAATTCACAGGCCCGGCCTGGGAAAATCCCCGGGAGGCGGGAATGTATTGAGAAGATTTCCGACATGGCTTCCCAGTTTTTTCATGGCTCTTCCACATCCAGACCTGCCTCCATGGGACCAGGAATATCCACACTTAGGATTCTAAATGTGGATGACTATAAGGGTCCTTCCTGTTGATTCCCTTTTTCCCCCTTTCTTAATTTGTGCTGTTATCATTTTGATCCATGAATTCTCAATGGACATGTATCTTTAAGTAGCAGAGAGAATGAGGAATTCAAGAAGTGCAACATAGTACACTCTGCTAGCTTTGGACAACAGAACTCTAGACATCTCAGCACTCGAGAGGTGAGGTGGGACTCATTTCAATTGGTTAGCTGCTGGCCAATGAATTGGCTAAAAAGGCTGTATTCTGCCCAGTAACAGGTGGTGATTGGATCCTACTCGAATGGCATGATTTTCAGAGACGTAAGGAGCTCAGTTTGAACCATGGACACACAGAGAAAAGGACCTGCTCTCTTCTCTCTCCAGGAAGGCTGTGAGTTGATGTATTTCTGAACCTACAGATACCTGAATGTATCTACAGTGAAAACCTCAAACTGAAAGCAAAGTTTGAAGAGGAGAAAGGTGCTAGAAACAACCATCTGAAACAAAGCCTCTTATCTTCTGACTTTCATCTTTATCAATTTCATCCCTCTCCTCCCCTCTGTGATTGTTTGGCATTTATGAGTGCGTGTCAAGGGTGAGAGCAAGTCAAAGTGGGGGATTAGGAATTAGAAAATAGTTAACCAGTTGTATTGTATTTCATTATAGTTCTTGTTATAAATGAAAAGTAATTGTGTTTAAATTTACAAACCTGGTGACTGTGATTATTGGCCGCCAAAGGCCAAAGACATCAGGTATATTTCTAAGAATTCTTGGTTAATTCAACTCCGGGTCAAGTGGGGCTTGAAATGGCTACACAATTTGGGGATTCGGGTCTGGGATCTTGGAGCAGGAGACAATGACCATTTGGGTTACAATATAAATTAAAAAGAAACACCAAGTTTGTAGCAATATAACAGATGGCTCTGGAAGCTGCTAAGATTTTCCTTCTTGTGGGCGACTTGTCATTGGTTTATTCAAAAGGGCTTGGGGAAAATAGCTAGTCGAATTGGCAGATGAATTAAAACTAGAGGTATCAGCTAAAGCTAAGAAAGCAGAGATAAGCGATTGCTCAATATTTAAATTTGAAAGAGATGCCAGAAACATGGCATCCATCATGGCAACCATCAGTAGAATGAGCTAAAATTCCAGTTGCAAATGAAACAATCAGAGATGCAGCAAAAAGGAAAAGAAATTGAATTAGAGAGAGAGGAAAATGCAAAAGAGAGAGGGTTCCAGCTTAAGATACTGGAAATTAGAGGGGAGCTGCCAGAAACTAGAGGGGAATTTAATCTTAGAACGGAACCCAGTGGCAATATGTTTAAATTTATATAGGTCCTCCCAAAATTCGAAAAGAAGGAGGTCAAAACCTTTTTTAAGGCTTTTGAGAAAATAGCAACCCAAATCCAGTGGCCAAAAGAACAGTGGCATTATCCATGCAGAGTAAATTAACGGGGCTGGCACAGGAGATTTATGCTTCCCGGTCAGAGGGAGTGTCTATGAAATATGATGAGGTGAAAAGGGTTATTCTGGGTGCATCTGATTTGGTTTCCAAAGCATATAGTCAAAAGTTTTAGAATTTAAGGAGCCAGCTGGGACAGATGTATACCAAATTTGAAAGGGTGAAGCAGACCAATTTTGTTAGATGGGTACGAGCATTGGGAGCTGCGACTATCTATGGGGCTCTGAGAGATGTCATTCTCTGAGAGGAATTTAAGAATTCCCTGCCTTTTATGCTAAAAGCCCATGCTGAAGACCAAAGGATGATGACTGCTGGACAAGCAGCAATAATAGCTGATGATTATGAGCTGATCCATAAACTTAAACATTAGTTTCGTCACCCCCATAATTTTGAAAATGATAGGAAGTGGGAGAGTGAAAGGAAGACAGGTAGCCAAGGAAAAGAATGGATAGCTGGGAATGCTCCGAGATCTCTTCCTCAGACCAGGAAGGCACTGAGGGTGAAGGTGAGACTTGAAAGCCTAGGTGTTACCATTGTAATAAGGTAGGACATATTCGTTCAGCATGTTGGAAGTTGTGAGGAAAGCCTATAGGACTTGTTAGAGTTCAGAAGGAGGATTCAGAAAAGGGAACAGACTGTAGCTGTACCTGGACTGAGGAGAGATTAGGTAAACACTGCTGTGGAAGCAGATATGATAAAAAACAAAGAACAATGCAGCACAGGAACAGGCCCTTTGGCTCTCCAAGCCTGTGCGGGTCATGATACCACCCTTGCCCAAAACCCTCAGCAGTTCCTAGTGCCGTATCGTCTTCACCCATCCTATTCAGTAGATGTCGAGATGCCTTTAAAATTTAAAAATAAATTTAGAGTATCCAATTCACTTTTTACAATTAAAAGGCAATTTAGTGTGGCCAATCCACCTACCCTGCACATCTTTGGGTTGTGGGGGCGAAACCCATGCAAACACAGGGAGAATGTGCAAACTCCACACGGACACTGTCCCAGAGCCGGGATAGAACCTGGGACCTCGGTGCCGTGAGGCAGAAATGCTAACCACTGCGCCACCGTGCTGCCCGAGATGCCTTTTAAACGCCGTTAATATGTCTGCTCCCACAACCTCTCCTGGCATCGCATTTCAGGCACTCACCAGCCTATGTGTAAAAAACCTGCCTCGCACATCTCCTCTAAACATTGCCCCACGGACTTAAAACCTATGCCCCCCTAGTGATTGACCCCTCCACCCTGGGAAAGAGTGCCACTCATAATCTTATAGACCTCTATCAGGTCGCCCCTCTTTCTTCTTAAAAAAAATATATTTTATTAAAGTTTTTCAATCACAGTTTTTTCCCCTTGCACATCAAACAAAAGAAAAATTAAAAGTACAAGTAACATGATACCTACAATCTAACAATGAGTAACTAACTAACATAGTAAACTAACCAAATAACATAAAATGAAACTCCCCCCCCCCTCCCAGAACCCAAACATCTTCCCCCCCCTCCCTCCCTTCCCCCCCCCCCCCCCCCCCCATCCCCCCTGGGTTGCTGCTGCTGGTCATCTATCTTCACTCTAACGTTCCGCTACGTAGTCGAGGAATGGTTGCCACCGTCTGGTGAACCCTTGAGCCGATCCTCTCAGCGCAAACTTAATCTGCTCCAGTTTTATGAACCCCGCCATATCGTTTATCCAGGCTTCCAGTCCGGGGGGTTTCGCTTCCTTCCACATGAGTAAAATCCTACGCCGGGCTACTAGGGACGCAAAGGCCACGACATCGGCCTCTTTCGCCTCCTGCACTCCCGGCTCATCCGCAACTCCAAATAAAGCTAACCCCCAGCCTGGTTTGACCCGGACCTTCACCACCTTCGAGATCACTCCCGTCACTCCCCTCCAATACCCCTCCAGTGCCGGGCACAACCAAAACATATGTGTGTGGTTTGCCGGGCTTCCGCCGCACCTCCCACACTTGTCCTCCACTCCGAAGAACCTGCTCAACCTTGCTCCCGTTATGTGTGCTCTATGCAGCACCTTAAATTGGATCAGGCTAAGCCTGGCACACGAGGAAGAGGAATTTACCCTGCTTAGGGCATCAGCCCACAAACCCTCCTCAATCTCCTCCCCGAGCTCTTCTTCCCATTTTCCTTTCAGTTCGCCCACCAGCTCCTCCCCCTCTTCTCTCATCTCCCGGTATATCTCTGACACCTTGCCTTCCCCGACCCACACCCCCAAAAGCACTCTATCCTGGATCCCCTGTGTCGGGAGCAACGGAAATTCCCTCACCTGTTGTCTTGTGAACGCCCTCACCTGCATATACCTAAAGAAATTTCCCCAGCTTATACTTTTCCTCCAGCGCTCCCAAGCTCGCAAACGTCCCGTCTATAAATAAATCTCCCAACCTCCTAATTCCCAACTGGTGCCAGCCCTGGAATCCTCCATCCAGCCTCCCTGGGGCAAACCTATGGTTGTTCCTAATTGGGGACCCCAACAAGGCTCCCAGCACACCTCTCTGTCGCCTCCATTGCCCCCAGATACTGAATGTTGCCGCCACCACTGGGTTCGTGGTAAATCTTTTTGGTGAGAGCGGTAGTGGCGCCGTTACCAGCGCTTCTAGACTCGTCCCTTTACAGGACTTCATCTCTAGTCTTTTCCACGCCGCTCCCTCTCCCTCTATCATCCATTTACGAATCATCGCCACATTGGCGGCCCAGTAGTAGTCACCCAAGTTCGGCAGCGCCAGTCCCCCTCTGTCTCTACTACGTTGTAAGAACCCCCTCCTTACCCTCGGAACCTTCCCTGCCCACACGAAGCTCGTGATGCTCCTGTCTATTTTTTTTTAAAAGGCCTTAGTGATCAGTATAGGGAGACATTGGAACACAAATAAGAACCTCGGGAGGACCATCATCTTAATTGCCTGCACTCTGCCCGCCAGTGACAGCGGCTGCATGTCCCACCTCTTGAAGTCCTCTTCCATTTGTTCCACCAGTCGTGTCAGATTAAGTCTGTGTAAGGTTCCCCAGCTCCTGGCTATCTGAATCCCCAGGTATCGAAAGTTTCTTTCCACTCTCCTTAGCGGTAGGCCATCTATCCCTCTACTCTGGTCCCCAGGGTGTATCACAAAAAGTTCACTCTTTCCCATGTTAAGCCTATATCCCGAGAAATCTCCGAACTCCCTCAATATCTGCATGACCTCTGTCATCCCCCCCACTGGGTCCGCTACATATAGCAGTAGGTCATCCGCGTAGAGTGACACTCGGTGTTCCTCTCCCCCTCTAATCACCCCTCTCCATTTTCTGGAGTCTCTCAGCGCCATGGCCAGTGGTTTAATTGCCAACGCGAACAGTAATGGAGATAGCGGGCATCCCTGTCTTGTTCCGCTGTATAGTCGAAAATACTCCGAACTTTGCCGACCCGTGACCACACTTGCCGTTGGGGCCCCATAGAGGAGTTTGACCCAGCTAACAAACCCGTCCCCGAACCCAAACCTCCTCAGCACCTACCATAGATACTCCCACTCCACCCTATCAAATGCCTTCTCTGCATCCATTGCCGCCACTATCTCTGCCTCCCCCTCTGCTGGGGGCATCATTATCACCCCTAATAGCCGTCGCACGTTGACATTTAGTTGTCTCCCCTTTACGAATCCTGTCTGGTCTTCGTGCACCACCCCCGGGACACAATCCTCTATCCTCGTTGCCAGCACCTTTGCTAGCAATTTGGCGTCCACATTTAGCAGTGAGATAGGCCTGTAGGACCCGCACTGCAGCGGATCTTTATCCCGCTTCAAAATTAGCGATATCGTCGTCTCCGACATTGTCGGGGGTAGAGTCCCCCCTTCTCTGGCCTCGTTAAAAGTCCTTACCAACAGCGGGGCCAGCAAGTCCACATATTTTCTATAAAATTCCACCGGGAACCCATCTGGTCCCGGGGCCTTCCCTGCCTGCATGTTCCCCAGCCCCTTGGTAACCTTGTCCACCCCAATTGGTGCCCCCAGGCCTTCTACCTCCTGCTCCTCCACCCTCGGGAACCTTAATTGGTCCAAAAACTGCCGCATCTCCTCTTTTCCCTCCGGGTGTTGGGACCTATAAAGTATTTCGTAAAAGGTCTTAAACACCTCGTTTATCTTCCCTGCTCTCCGCACCGTAGCTCCCTTTTCATCTCTAATTCCCCCCATCTCCCTCGCCGCTGTCCTCTTTCGCAGCTGATGGGCCAACAGGCAACTAGCCTTTTCCCCATATTCATATCTCATCCCCTGTGCCTTCCTCTACTGCGCCTCCGCCCTCCTAGTGGTCAGAAGGTCGAACTCCGTCTGGAGTCGTCGTCTCTCCCTGTATAGTCCTTCCTCCGGGGCCTCCGCGTATTCTTTATCTACCCTTAAAATCTCCCCCAGTAATCTTTCCCTTTCCTTGGCCTCTATTTTCCCTTTGTGGGCCCTGATGGAGATCAGCTCTCCTCTGACCACCGCCTTTAGTGCTTCCCATACTACTCCCACTCGGACCTCCCCGTCGTCATTGGCCTCCAGGTATCTCTCGATACATCCCCGCACCCTTCCACAGACTCCCTCATCCGCCAGCAATCCCACATCTAATCGCCAGAGTGCACGCTGCTCCCTCTCCTCTCCTAGTTCCAGGTCCACCCAATGTGGGGCATGATCTGAGACAGCTATGGCTGAATACTCAGTTTCTTCCACCCTCGAGATCAGCGACCTTCCCAAAACAAAGAAATCTATCCGGGAATACACCTTGTGAACATGGGAGAAGAAGGAGAACTCCTTGGCCTTCGGCCTAACAAATCGCCATGGATCCACTCCCCCCATTTGGTCCATAAACCCCTTAAGCACCTTGGCCGCTGCCGGCCTTCTTCCGGTCCTAGATCTAGATCTATCTAACCCTGGGTCCAACACGGTGTTGAAGTCTCCCCCCATTATCAGGTTTCCTACCTCCAGGTCCGGGATACGTCCCAGCATCCGCTTCATGAATCCCGCATCATCCCAATTCGGGGCATATACGTTAACCAACACGACCTCCGTTCCCTCCAGTCTGCCACTCACCATCACATATCTGCCTCCGCTATCTGCTACAATGCTCCTAGCTTCGAATGATACCCGTTTCCCCTCCAGTATGGCCACTCCTCTATTCTTTGCATCCAGCCCTGAGTGGAACACCTGTCCCACCCATCCTTTCCTTAACCTAACTTGGTCCGCCACCTTCAGGTGCGTCTCCTGAAGCATAGCCATGTCTGCCCTCAGTCCTTTTAAGTGCGCGAACACTCGGGCCCTTTTAATCGGTCCATTTAGGCCTCTCACGTTCCACGTGATCAGCTGCACTGGGGGGCTACCTGCCCCCTTCCCGTGTCGACTAGCCATCACCCTCTCTAGGCCAGTCCCACGTCCCGGTTCCGCGCTCCCACCCGTTCCCCAGGTGGCGCATTCCAGCCCCGACCACCCTTTCTTTAACCAGTTCCTCTTTGATTTCTGCAGCAGCAACCCAGTTATCCTCCCCCCTCCCACCCCCACTAGATCCCCATCTAGCGTGATTGCTCCCCCCATATTACTTCCGAAAGTCAGCTGACTTCAACTGACCCCGGCTTCTCCCGCTCACTCCTTGACCCCCCCGTGTGGGGAACTCCCATCTACCTTGCGCCTATTTTCCCGCCATCACCTTTCTGGCGCGGGAACAAGGACAGTAAGCCCCGTATTCTCTATAGTTGTCCCGCCCCTTGTGGCGCAGCTCCCTCTACCGCCCCACTCCTATTCCCCATCCCCCGCCTATGTCTCTTCTTTCCCCCACCGGCGCCCACATTTCTTAGTGTCCCCCCCTTCCCAAATTACATCCCTATTTACATCGACAGTGTCATTTCCCCTCTAACATCAGTCCCTCAGTTCCGATCCAGTTTCTCGTTTTTAATAAAGGTCCATGCTTCTTCCGCCGTTTCGAAGTAGTGATGTCTCTCCTGGTACGTGAACCATAGTCGCGCCGGCTGCAGCATCCCGAACTTCACCTTCTTCTTGTGTAGCACCTCCTTGGCTCGATTAAAACTCGCCCTCCTTCTCGCCACCTCCGCACTCCAATCCTGGTACACCCGTACCACCGCATTCTCCCATCTACTACTTCGTACCTTTTTGGCCCATCTCAGAACCACTTCTCTATCATTGAAGCGATGAAATCGCACGATTGTCGCCCTAGGTGGTTCTCCCGCCTTTGGTCTCCTCGCAGGGACCCGATGAGCCCCTTCCACTTCCAAGGGGCCCGAGGGGGCCTCAGCTCCCAGCAGCGAGCTTAGCATCGTGCTCACGTAAGCCCCGCAGTCCGCTCCTTCCACTCCCTCGGGGAGACCCAGGATCCGAAGGTTCATTCTCCGTGCTCTATTTTCTAGGGCTTCAATCCTTTCAATGCACTTTTTGTGGAGCGCCTCGTGCGTCTGCGTTTTGACCGCCAGGCCCAGGATCTCGTCTTCGTTATCCGTCACCTTCTGCTCCACCACGCGGAGCTCCGTCTCCTGGGTCTTTTGTGCCTCCTTAAGCCCCTCAATTGCCTGTAGCATCGGGGTCAGCACCTCCTTCTGAAGTAGCTCCACACACCGTCTTAAAAATTCGTCTTGGTCGGGCACCCATGCCGCCTGGGCTTTCTCCGCCGCCATCTTGCTCCTTTTTTCCTCCTGTCCCTATCCTCGAGGATTCTTCGCGATGTAGCCGCCGCCGCCGATATTTTTCTCTTTCGTTGGGGGGGACTCCCTGTTATCTCACCCCACACCGGGTTTCGTCTTGAAAAAATTCCCCGGTGGGGCTCTTAAAAGAGCCCGAAGGTCCGTTTGAGCTGGAGCCGCCGAAACGTGCGGCTTAGCTGGGCATCGCCGCAACCTGAAGTCCAGGTCGCCCCTCTTTCTAATGGTTGCACGGCAGCACAGTGGCTAGAACTGTGCTTCACAGCGCCAGGGTCCCAGGTTCGATTCCCCACTGGGTCACTGTCTGTGTGGTGTCTGCACATTCTTTGTCGTGTCTGCGTTGGTTTCCTCCAGGTGCTCTGGTTTCCTCCCACAGTCCAAAGATGTGCAGGTTTGGTGGATTGGTCATGCTAAATTGCCCTTGTTGTCCAAAAAGGTTAGGAGGGGTTATTGGGTTACGGGATAGGGTGGAAATGAAGTGCAGACTCGATGGGCCAAATGGCCTCCTGCTCTGTATGTTCTATGTTCTAATGAAAACATTCCAAGTCTATTCAGCCTCTCCGCATAGCTAACACCCTCCAGACCAGGCAACACCCTGGTAAACCTCCTCTGCACCCTCTCCAAAGTCTATGGTAGTGTGGTGACCAGAATTGTGCGCAATATTCCAAGTGCGACCTTACCAAGGTTCAATACAACTGTGGCATGACTTGCCAGTTTTTATACTCGATGCCCCGTCCAATGAAGGCAAGCATTCCATATGCTTTCTTGACTACCTTGTCCACTTCTCTCTGACTTTCTAGTTTCCTAAGAGTTTTGCCATTTATTATATACTTTCCCTCTATGTGAGACCTATCAAAATGCATACATCACATTTGTCTGGATTAAACTCCATTTGCCATTTCTCTGCCAAAGTCTCCAACCTATCCGTATCCTGCAGTATCCTCTCACAATCCTCAACACGAAATACCACTCCACCAACCTTGGTGTCATCCACGAACCTCCTAATCAGATCAGCTACATTTTCCTCCAAATTGCTTATCTATACTACAAACAACAGAGGCCCCAGCACAGATCCCTGCGGCAAACCACTTGTCACAATCTTCCATTCAGAAAAACACCCTTCTACTGCCTTTGTGACCGAACCAGTTCTGTGTCCATCTTGCCACCTCACCTCTGATTCCATATGACTTTACCTTTTGTACCAGTCTGCCATGAGACACCTTGTCAAAGGCTTTACTGAAGTCCATATAAACAACATCCACCACCCTCCCCTCATAAATCATCTTTGTTACCTCCTCAAAAAACTCGAAGTTAGTGAGGCACAATCTCCCCTTCACAAAACCATGCTGTCTATTGATAATGAGTCCACTTGATTCCAAATGGGTATAAATCCTTTCTCTGAGAATTCTCTCCAATAATTTACCTACTACCGAAGTGAGGCTCACTGGCCTATAGATTCCAGGATTATCCCTGCTACCTTTCTTAAACAGCGGTACCACATTTGCTATTCTCCAGTCCCCTGGGATCTCACCTGTAGCAGTTGAGGATACAAAGATGTCAGTCAAGACCCCGCCAATTTTCTCCCTTGCTTCCTTCAGTATTCTGGGGTAAATCCCATCAGGCCCAGGATACCTATCTACCTTAATATCTTTAGAAACACCCAATGCCTCCTCCTTTTTGATTTCAGCATGACCCAGACTACCCACACACCCTACCCAAGAATGATCTTCCACAAAGTCCATGGGCAGGTTTCTCCACCCCACCACTCCAGCGCACTGTCAGAATTCTCCAATTCGCCAGCTGATCAATGGGATTTCCCATTGTGGGGCAGCCCATGCCGTCAGCAAACCCCCGGGTTGCTGGCAAAATCGAGAATACCGACAGTGGGAATTCAGCCCCTTTTCGTTGGTGAACACTGATGCAAAGTACTCATTTAGTACCTCGCCCATTTCCTCTGGCTCGACACATAGATTCCCCTCACTGTCCTTAAGTGGTCCAATCCTTTCCCTGGTCACCCTCTTGCTTTTTACATATGAATAAAAAGCTTTGGATTCACCTTAATCTTACTTTTCATGACTCGTCCTAGCCCTCCTAATTTCCCGCTTAAGTATCTTCCTACTTTCTTTGTACTCCTCAAGGGTTTTGACTGTCCCCACCCTTCTAGACCATACAAAAGCCTCCTTTTTCTTTTTGACAAGGTTCACAATATCCCTCGTTACCCAAGGATTCCTAAACTTCCCATACTTATCCTTTGTTCCCTCAGGAATGTGACTTTCCTGAATCCTAATCAATGTTGCTTGAAAGACTCCCACATGTCAGATGTTTATTATATCCGATTATAATCCGATTATTATATCATATTATTATTATTACATGTCCGATGTTGATTTACCCTCCAACAGCCGCCCCCAATCTACATTCTCCAATTCCTGTCTAATGTTATCGTAATTTGCCTTCTCCCCAGTTTAGCATCTTAACCCGAGGGTTACCCTCATCCCTATCCAAAAGTATCCTAAAACTTACGGCATTGTGTTCACTATTCCCAAAACGTTCAATGACTGAAACCTCAACCACCTGTCTAGGCTCATTCCCCAATACCAGGTCCAGTACTACCCCTTCCCTCGTTGGACATTCAACATATTGCATCAAGAAGGCTTCCTGGATACATCTTACAAACTCTGCCCCATCCAAGCCCCTAGCACTAAGTGAGTCCCAGTCAATATAGGGGAAGTTAAATTCCCCTATCACACAACCCTGTTAAGGAGAGGTCTTGAACGAGTACTTTTCTTCTGTATTTACAAATGAGAGGGGCGATATTGTTGGAGAGGACAGTGTGAAACAGATTGGTAAGCTCGAGGAAATACTTGTTAGGAAGGAAGATGTGTTGGGCATTTTGAAAAACTTGAGGATAGACAAGTCCCCCAGGCCTGACGGGATATATCCAAGGATTCTATGGGAAGCAAGAGATGAAATTGCAGAGCCGTTGGCAATGATCTTTTCGTCCTCACTGTCAACAGGGGTGGTACCAGGGGATTGGAGAGTGGCGAATGTCATGCCCCTGTTCAAAAAAGGGACTAGGTATAACCCTGGGAATTACAGGCCAGTTAGTCTTACTTCGGTGGTAGGCAAAGTAATGGAAAGGGTACTGAAGGATAGGATTTCTGAGCATCTGGAAAGACACTGCTTGATTAGGGATAGTCAGCACGGATTTGTGAGGGGTAGGTCTTGCCTTACGAATCTTATTGAATTCTTTGAGGAGGTGACCAAGCATGTGGATGAAGGTAAAGCAGTGGATGTAGTGTACATGGATTTTAGTAAGGCATTTGATAAAGTTCCCCATGGTAGGCTTATGCAGAAAGTAAGGAGGCATGGGATAGTGGGAAATTTGGCCAGTTGGATAACGAACTGGCTAACCGATAGAAGTCAGAGAGTGGTGGTGGATGGCAAATATTCAGCCTGGATCCCAGTTACCAGTGGCGTACCGCAGGGATCAGTTCTGGGTCCTCTGCTGTTTGTGATTTTCATTAATGACTTGGATGAGGGAGTTGAAGGGTGGGTCAGTAAATTTGCAGACGATACGAAGATTGGTGGAGTTGTGGATAGTAAGGAGGGCTGTTGTCGGCTGCAAAGAGACATAGATAGGATGCAGAGCTGGGCTGAGAAGTGGCAGATGGAGTTTAACCCTGAAAAGTGTGAGGTTGTCCATTTTGGAAGGACAAATATGAATGCGGAATACAGGGTTAACGGTACAGTTCTTGGCAATGTGGAGGAGCAGAGAGATCTTGGGGTCTATGTTCATACATCTTTGAAAGTTGCCACTCAAGTGGATAGAGCTGTGAAGAAGGCCTATGGTGTGCTCGCGTTCATTAACAGAGGGATTGAATTTAAGAGCCGTGAGGTGATGATGCAGCTGTACAAAACTTTGGTAAGGCCACATTTGGAGTATTGTGTACAGTTTTGGTCGCCTCATTTTAGGAAGGATGTGGAAGCTTTGGAAAAGGTGCAAAGAAGATTTACCAGGATGTTGCCTGGAATGGAGAGTAGGTCTTACGAGGAAAGGTTGAGGGTGCTAGGCCTTTTCTCATTAGAACGGAGAAGGATGAGGGGCGACTTGACAGAGGTTTATAAGATGATAAGGGGAATAGATAGAGTAGACAGTCAGAGACTTTTTCCCCGGGTGGAACAAAGCATTACAAGGGGACATAAATTTAAGGTGAAAGGTGGAAGATATAGGAGGGATATCAGAGGTAGGTTCTTTACCCAGAGAGTAGTGGGGGCATGGAATGCACTGCCTGTGGAAGTAGTTGAGTCGGAAACATTAGGGACCTTCAAGCTGCTATTGGATAGGTACATGGATTACGGTAAAATTATATAGTGTAGATTTATTTGTTCTCAAGGGCAGCACGGTAGCATTGTGGATAGCACAATTGCTTCACAGCTCCAGGGTCCCAGGTTCAATTCCGGCTTGGGTCACTGTCTGTGCGGAGTCTGCACGTCCTCCCCGTGTCTGCGTGGGTTTCCTCCGTGTGCTCCGGTTTCCTCTCACAGTCCAAAGATGTGCAGGTTAGGTGAATTGGCCAATGATAAATTGCCCTTAATGTCCAAATTGCCCTTGGTGTTGGGTGGAGGTGTTGAGTTTGGGTAGGGTGCTCTTTCCAAGAGCCGGAGCAGACTCAAAGGGCCGAATGGCCTCCTTCTGCGCTGTAAATTCTATGATAATCTATGATTAATCTAGTACAAAGGTTCGGCACAACATCGTGGGCCGAAGGGCCTGTTCTGTGCTGTATTTTCTATGTTCTATGTTCTATGTTACTTTAGCACATATCCAAAATCTCTCTACCTATCTGCTCCTCTATCTCTCACTGGCAGTTGGGGGGTCTGTCGTAAACCCCCAACATTGTGATTGCCCCTTCCTGTTCCTGAGCTCTACCCAGATTGCCTCATTGTATGAGCCCTCCGAGGTGTTCTCCCGCAGAACGGCTATAATATTCTGCTTAACCAGTAATGCTACTCCTCCACCCCTTTTACACCCCCCTCTATCTTTCCTGGAGCATCTATATCCTCCAACATCCACCACAGTAGTGGGTCGGATTTCAAACAATGACAAGACAGGAGTACAGGAATGAGATAGACAATCTAGTGAACTGGTGCGATGACAATAATCTCTCCCTCAATGTCAACAAAACAAAGGAGATTGTCCTCGACTTCAGGAAGTGTAGTGGAGAACATGTCCCTGTCTACATCAATGGGAACGAAGTAGAAAGGGTCGAGAGCTTCAGGTTTTTAGGTGTCCAGATCACCAACAACCTGTCCTGGTCCCCCAATGACTCTACTTTCTCAGAAGACTAAGGAAATTTGGCATGTCACCTACGACACTCACCACTTCTACAGATGCACCATAGAAAACATTCTTTCTGGTTGTATCACAGCCTGGTATGGATCCTGCTCTGCCCAAGACCGCAGGAAATTACAAAAGGTCGTGAATGTAGCCCAATCCATCACGCAAACATGCCACCCATCCATCGACTCTGTCTACAATTCCCGCTGCCTCAGAAAGGCAGCCAGCATAATTAAGGACCCCACGCACCCTGGACAGATTCTCTTCCACCTTCTTCCGTCAGGAAAAAGATACCAAAGTTTGTATCAACCGACTCAAGAACAGCTTCTTCCCTACTGCCATCAGACTTTTGAATGGACCTACCTCGCATTAAGTTGATCTTTTCTCTACAGCTTGCTATAACTGTAACATTATATTCTGCAGTCCCTCCTTCCTTCCCTGTGTATGGTATGCATTGTTTGGACAGCATGCAAGAAACAATGGGTAGGATTCTCCCATCGGGCGGCTAAGTGAAAACGGGAGTGTTTTACTCTGGCTCCGGCGCCTGTTCCGGGACCCCATCCTGCGGCCCACAGGGGGCTAGGACAGCGCTGGAGCGGCCTACGCTGCTCCACTGGCTGATCCCGGCCTGAACCCGGCACCGCGGGGTCTGCGCATGTGCAGTTGGGCTGGTGCTAACTAGCGCATGCGTGGTGACCTTCTTCCCCGCGGCGGCCCCGACGCCAAATGGCGCAGGGCTACAGGATCCGGCGCGGAGGAAAGGAGACCGGGGGGCAGAGAGGCCGGCCTGCCGATCGGTGGGCCCTGATCGCGGGCCAGGCCACTACGGAGCCCCCCCACACCGGGGTCGGAACCCACCTCCTCCCCCCCCCACAGGCCGCCCCTGGACCCTTCAACGGCGAGGTCCTGCCGGCTCAGAGGATGTCAGAACGGCGCCGGTGGGACTCGGCCTTTTGTTGACGGCCGCTCAGCCCATCCGGGCTGGAGAGTCGCCGCAAACCCCAACTGGCGCCGCCCCGACCACGCCGGCGCCAATGGCGCCGATTCTCCACACTGTGGAGAATTGTGTCCCGACGTCGGGGTGGCGGGGGGTCGGAGAATTCCGCCCAATACCTTTCACTGTATACCAATACATGTGACAATAATAAATCAAATCAAATCAAAATCAAACATTCAGCTGCCAATCCTGCCCGTCATTTAACCGAGTTTCTGTGATAGCCACAACATCATGGTTCCAAGTACTAATCAGTGCTCTAAGTTTATCTGCCTTACCTGCTATACTTCTGGTACTGAAAAAAATCACTTCAGACCACTGCAGTGATCACTTCAGACCACTTCAGACCACTTCAGTTTGAGCAGACAGGGTGATCTTGTTGTTCTCTTAATTTTTCTTCTCTATTTCCCCTTCAGGGATTGCACCTTCTAAGCTAATGCTATGGTTCTCACCATCAGCCATACTAGTTTAATACCTTCCGAGTGACTCTAGCAAACCTCCCAGCCAGGATATTGGTGCCCCTCCAGTTTAGATGCAACTCGTCTTTCTGTACAGGTCCCACCTGCCCTGGAAGAGATCCCAATTGTCCAGAAATCTGAAACCCTCCCTCCTACACCACCAGTTTAGCCACATATTTAGTTGCACTATCCTCCTATTTCTAGCCTCACTGGCATGTGGCACAGGGAGTATTCCTGAGATTACAACCCTCGAGGTCCTGCCAGTTCTATTGCACAAAGTACAATTTGAGTGTGAATCAGTGTCAGCTCCAGTCGCTGTTGGAGTGGTTGCAAAATTCCCAGTGGATGGAGCAGACTTACATTTGGGGAATGATTTGGCAGGAGTGAAGGTTATAGTTTCACCTATGATTACAGAGAGTCCAAGGGAAGTACAAAGAACAAAGAAAAGTACAGCTCAGGAACAGGCCCTTCAGCCCTCCAAGCCCTTGCCGACCATGCTGCCCGTCGAAACTAAAATCTTCTACACTTCCGGGGTCCGTATCCCTCTATTTCCATCCTATTCATGTATTTGTCAAGATGCCCCTTAAACGTCACTATCGTCCCTGCTTCCACCATCTCCTCCGGCAGCGTGTTCCAGGCACCCACTACCCTCTGTGTAAAAAACTTGCCTCGTACATCTCCTCTAAACCTTGCCCCTCGCACCATAACCTATGCCCCCGAGTAATTGACCCCTCTACCCTGGGAAAAAGTCTCTGACCATCCACCTTGTCTATGCCCCTCATAATTTTGTAGGCCTCTATCAGATCGCCCCTTAACCTCCTTCGTTCCAGTGAGAACAAACCAAGTTTATTCAACCTCTCCTCATAGCTAATGCCCTCCATACCAGGCAACATCCTGGTAAATCTCTTCTGCACCCTCTCTAAAGCCTCCACATCCTTCTGGGAGTGTGCCGACCAGAATTGAACACTATACTCCAAGTGTGGCCTAACTTCTATACAGCTGCAACATGACTTGCCAATTTTTATACTCAATGCCCCGGCCAATGAAGGCAGGCACGCCGTATGCCTTCTTGACTACCTTCTCAACCTGTGTTGCCCCTTTCAGTGACCTGTGGACCTGTACACCTAGATCTCTCTGACTGTCAACACTCTTGAGGGTTCTACAATTCACTGTATATTCCCTACCTGCATTAGACCTTCCAAAATAGAACATAGAAAAAATACAGCACAGAACAGGCCCTTCGGCCCATGATGTTGTGCCGAACCTTTGTCCTAGATTAATCATAGATTATCATAGAATTTACAGCGCAGAAGGAGGCCACCCGGCCATTGAGTCTGCACCGGCTCTTGGAAAGAGCACCCTACCCAAGGTCAACACCTCCACCCTATCCCCACAACCCAGCAACCCCACCCAACACTAAGGGCAATTTGGGACACTAAGGGCAATTTATCATGGCGAATCCACCTAACCTGCACATCTTTGGACTGTGGGAGGAAACCGGAGCACCCGGAGGAAACCCACGCACACACGGGGAGGATGTGCAGACTCCGCACAGACAGTGACCCAAGCCGGAATCGAACCTGGGACCCTGGAGCAGTGAAGCAATTGTGCTATCCACAATGCTATCGTGCTGCCCTTAAGAACAAATTAATTTACACTATATCATTCTACCGTAATCCATGTACCTATCCAATAGCTCCTTGAAGGTCCCTAATGTTTCCGACTCAACTACTTCCACAGGCAGTGCATTCCATGCCCCCACTACTCTCTGGGTAAAGAACCTACCTCTGACATCACCCCTATATCTTCCACCATTCACCTTAAATTTATGTCCCCTTGAGATGGTTTGTTCCACCTGGGGAAAAAGTCTCTGACTGTCTACTCTATCTATTCCCCTGATCATCTTATAAACCTCTATCAAGTCGCCTCTCATCCTTCTCCATTCTAATGAGAAAAGGCCGAGCACCCTCAACCTTTCCTCATAAGACCTACTCTCCATTCCAGGCAACATCCTGGTAAATCTCCTTTGCACCTTTTCCAAAGCTTCCACATCCTTCCTAAAATGAGGCGACCAGAACTGTACACAGTACTCCAAATGAGGCCTTACCAAAGTTTTGTACAGCTGCATCATCACCTCATGGCTCTTAAATTCAATCCCTCTGTTAATGAACACTAGCACACCATAGGCCTTCTTCACAGCTCTATCCACTTGAGTGGCAACTTTCAAAGATGTATGAACAGAGACCCCAAGATCTCTCTGCTCCTCCACATTGTCAAGAACTCTACCGTTAACCCTGTATTCCGCATTCATATTTGTCCTTCCAAAATGGACAACCTCACACTTTTCAGGGTTAAACTCCATCTGCCACTTCTCAGCCCAGCTCTGCATCCTATCTATGTCTCTTTGCAGCCGACAACAGCCCTCCTCACTATCCACAACTCCACCAATCTTCGTATCGTCTGCAAATTTACTGACCCACCCTTCAACTCCCTCATCCAAGTCATTAATGAAAATCACAAACAGCAGAGGACCCAGAACTGATCCCTGTGGTACGCCACTGGTAACTGGGATCCAGGCTGAATATTTGCCATCCACCACCACTCTCTGACTTCTATCGGTTAGCCAGTTCGTTTTCCAACTGGCCAAATTTCCCACTATCCCATGCCTCCTTACTTTCTGCATAAGCCTGCCATGGGGAACCTTATCAAATGCCTTACTAAAATCCATGTACACTACATCCACTGCTTTACCTTCATCCACATGCATTACCTCACATTTGTCCCAGAGGACTAGAGAATAGCTTATGCGGTACCCCTGTTCAAGAAAGGTAGCAGAGATAATCCTGAAAATTGTAGGCCGGTGAGCCTTATGTCGGCAGTCGGTAAATTATTGGAGAGAATTCTCAGGGACAAGATTTGTACCCATTTGGAAACAAATGGACTCATTACCGATAGACAGCATAGTTTTGTGAAGGGGAGGTCATGCCTCACTAACTTGATCGAGTTTTTTGAGGAGCTGACAAGTTTGATTGATGAGGGGAGAGAGGTGGATGTTGTTTACATGGACTTCAATAAACAAGGTGCCTCATGGCAGACTGGTACAAAAGGCAAAGTCACACGGGATCAGAGGTGAGGTGGTAAGATGGATACAGAACTGCTCGGTCACAGAAGGCAAAGGGTAGCAGTAGAAGGGTATTTTTCTGAATGGAAGGTTGTGACTAGTGGTGTTCCACAGGGATCTGTGCTGCGGCCTCTGTTGTTTGTAGTATACATAAGCGATTTGGAGGACAATGTAGCTGATCTGATTAGTAAGTTCACAGATGATACCAAGGTTGGTGGAGTGGCAGATAGTTTTGAGGATTGTCATAAGATACAGCATGACATAGATAGGTTGGAGACTTGGGCAGTGAAATAGCAAATGGAGTTTAATCCGGACAAATGTGAGGTAATGCATTTTGGTAGGTCTAACATAGAGGGGAAATACACTGCAAATGGCAAAACTCTCAGGAATATAGAAAGTCAGAGAGATCTGGGCATGCAGGTCCACTGATCTTTGAAAGTGGCAACACAAGTGGCTAGGTAGTCAAGAATGCATACGGAATGCTTGCCTTCATTGGACGGGGCATCGAGTATAAAAACTGGCAAGTCATGCTACAGTTGTAGAGAACCTTGGTAAGGCCGCACTTGGAATATTGCGCACTATTCTGGTCGTCACACTACCAGAAGGATGTGGAGGCTTTGGAGAGGGCGCAGAGGAGGTTTACCAGGATGTTTCCTGGTCTGGAGGGTGTTAGCTATGTGGAGAGGCTGAATAGATTCGGACTGTTTCAATTAGAAAGACTGAGGTTGAGGGGTGACCTGTTAGAGGTCTAAAAGATTATGAGAGGCATGGATAGAGTGAATGACACGCTCTCTTTTCCAGGGCGGAGGGGTCAGTCACTGGGGGTATAGGTTTAAGGTCCGTGGGGCAAAGTTTAGGGGAGATGTGTGATGCACGATCAATTACACAAAGACGAGAGTAGGATGTAATCGAGGCTTTAATCACACTAAGCTGTGTGGCCTCCTACAGCAGCTGGCGAAATGGCTGCTGTATGGGGAGCACACATATTTATACTCTGCCTACTGGACGGAGCCAGCAGGCAAGGAACTACCCCCGTACCTGTAGTACAGGGCCTTACCACAAATCACCTAATATATACGTCAGTGGTGACTACCACATTCACCCCCTGTGAAAATTGAGTCCGGCGGGGATGGTGGAGAACTATATACAAATACATGTTTTAACTACAGAGAACAAAATGGAGTCCCGATCAAGTTACAGGTTCAGTCGGTCCGGGGCCTTGAACTGCCGTTGAGTGGTGGCGGCGATTCCGGTGTCGGTCTGGTCCTCGGTGACTCCGGGAGCGTGCCGAAATCCTCGTCAGCCTCAGGCGTGGGCAGGGGGAGGACGGATTCTGCTGGGGCGGGGGCTGCGGTGGGGTGCGCCGGGGAAGGGGAGGATGGCGCTGGGTCGGAGGGGTGTGTGTGTGTGGAACCAGCTGGTGCCAGGTCCCTGAGGGAGACAGTATCATGGCGGCCATCGGGGTACGCTACGTAGGCGTACTGCGGGTTGGCGTGGAGTAGCTGTACCCTTTCAACCAACTGGTCAGCCTTGTGGGGTCGTACGTGCTTACGGAGGAGTACGGGTCCTGGAGCTGCAAGCCAAGTCGGGAGCGGCACCCCGGAGGTGGACTTCCTGGGGAAGGCAAAGAGACGTTCATGGGGTGTGTCATTAGTCACAGTGCATAGGAGCGACCAAATGGAGTGCAGTGCGTCGGGGAGGACCTCCTCCCAGCAGGAGGCTAGGAGATTTCTTGACCATAGGGCCAGCTGAACGGCCCTCCAGACCATCCCATTCTCTCTCTCCACCTGCCCGTTTCCCCGGAGGTTATAGCTGGTTGTCCTGCTCAAGGCGATACCCTTGTTGAGCAGGAACTGACGCAGCTTATCGCTCATGAGTGAGGATCCCCTGTCACTGTGGACGTAGGCGGGGAAGCCGAACAGAGCGAAGGTGGTGTTGAGGGCTTTGATGACGGTGGTAAAAGTCATATCAGGGCATGGGATGGCGAAGAGGAATCTGGAGTACTCATCAACCACACTGAGGAAGTACGTGTTACTGTCGGTAGAGGGGAGGGGCCCTTTGAAGTCCACGCTGAGGCATTCAAAGGGGCGGGAGGCCTTCACCAGGCGTGCACGGTCTGGCTGGTAGAAGTGCGGTTTGCACTCCACACAGACCTGGCAGTCTCTGTTGATTGCCCTGACTTCCTCGATGGATTGCGGGCCTCGATGAAGTGGTACAAACGTGTGATTCCCGGGTGACAAAGGTTGTCGTGCAGAGTCCGGAGTCGGGCAACCTGTGCGCTGGCACATGTACCTCGGGATAGGGCATCGGGGGGCTCGTGGAGCTTACCGGGGTGATACAAAATCTCGTAGTTGTAGGTGGAGAGCTCGATCCTCCACCTCAAGATTGTATCATTTTTGATCTTGCCCCGCTGTGTGTTGTTAAACATTGATGCACAATCAATACGCTTGAGTCCACGTGGAGTCATATCGATTCAGCTTTAATCAGATAGAACTGTACCCAGCAGCGAAGTTACAGAAGTGAAGGCTGCTGGGGACGGCACAGGTTCTTATACCCCGCCTCTCAGGGCGGGGCTATGTACATTGCCCAATGGTAGACCCCGCGGTCTAGCCAATGGTTATTCCTCTCTCTGGTACCGCAATACCTGGTATTACCACAAACATGAAAGCTACCGACCGTTGGTCAGTGAGGAGAGTGAATCTCCTGCCGGCCAGGTAATGCCTCCAATGCCGCACAGCTTCAACAATGGCTTGGGCCTCTTTTTCGATGGAGGAGTGCCGAATTTCGGAGGCATGAGCGGTTCGTGAAAAGAATGCCACCGCCTGCCTGCCTGGTTGAGGGTGGTGGCCAGAGCGACGTCTGATGCATCACTCTCGACTTGGAAGGGGAGCGTCTCGTCGACTGCGTGCATCGCGGCCTTGGCGATGTCAGCCTTAATACGGTTGAAGGCCTGGTGATCCTCGGCCGTTAGGGGAAAAAGACTGGATTGGATGAGTGGGCAGGCCATGTCCGCATAATTTGGGACCCACTGGGCGTAGTAAGAAAAGAACCCCAGGCAACATTTGAGGGCCTTGGGGCAGTGGGGGAGGGGGAGTTCCATGAGGGGGCGCATGCAGTCGGGATCGGGCCCCAGAACTCCGTTCTGGACCACATAGCCGAGGCTGGCTAAGCGGTTCGTGCTGAACACACACTTCTCCTTGTTGTAAGTGAGGTTGAGGAGAGTGGCGGTGCGGAGAAATTTGGCAAGGTTGGCGTCATGGTCCTGCTGATCGTGGCCACAGATGGTGACGTTGTCAAGGTACGGAAAAGTGGCCCGCAGCCCATACCGGTCGACCATTCGGTCAATTTCCTGTTGGAAAACCGAGACCACGTTGGTGACGACGAAAGGAACCCTGAGAAAGTGGTAAAGGCGGCCATCTGCCTCAAAGGCATGTATGGGTGGTCCGCCTTACGGATGGGGTGCTAGTGGTAGGTTGATTTAAAGTCCACAGTTGAGAAGACCCGGTACTGTGCAATCTGATTGACCATATCAGATATGCATGGGAGATGGTACGCGTCGAGCTGCGTGTACCTATTGATGGTCTGGCTTAGTCCACGACCATTCTATGCTTCTCCCCAGTTTTGACCACTACCACTTGGTCTCTCCAGGGGCTGTTGCTGGCCTCGATGATGCCTTCCCGAAGAAGTCGCTGGACTTTGGACCTGATGAAGGTCCTGTCCTGGGCGCTGTACCATCTGCTCCTGGTGGCGATGGGTTTGCAATCTGGGGTTAAGTTTGCAAATAGGGAGGGTGGGTCGACCTATAGGGTCGCGAGGCCGCACACAGTAAGGGGTGGTGGTAGGGGTCCGCCGAATTTCAATGTTAGGCTCTGGAGGTTGCACTGGAAGTCCAGGCCGAGTATTAAGGCAGCGCAGAGGTTGAGGAGGACGTAGAGGCAGAAGCCGGTAAACTCCACACCCTGGCCAGTGAGAGTGGCTATGCAGTACCCCCGGATCGCCATGGAGTTGGACCCGGAGGCCAGGGAGATTCTCTGATTGGTGGGGTGTACCGCGAGGGAGCAGCACCTTACCGTATCGGGATGAAATAAGCATTCAGAGCTCCCGGAGTCCAGCAGGCAGGAGATCTTGTGCCCATCGATTTTCACGTTTGTAGAGACGGATGCTAGGTTGTGTGGGCGAGACTGGTCAATTGTGACCGAGGGAAGACGCGGCTGATCGTCGATGGTGGCAGACGATGGGGTGCCCGGGGGGCATGGGTTCTGGTAAGATGGCCGCACATGGTCCGAGGAGGGGGAGATGGCGGCGCCCACTGGCCATGCGTAGTCCGAGGAGGGGAAGATGGTGGCGCCCACTGGCCGTACGGTGGGGGGGGTTGGAACAATAGCGCTGACTGAACGGGTCTGGCACACCACCGCGAAGGGCCCCTTCTTTCCGCTGGCCTTGCAAAGGGCGCTCCGGGCTGGGCAGCGTTGTCAGGGGTGTTTTGGCTGCCCACAGAAGTAACATTTGTGGCCCCCGGGGTCGGTTGGCTGCTGCACGGAACAGGCGTGGGGTTGGCTGAGTGGGGTCCCCAATGGGGCGGCCGTCTGCGGAGTCCACGATGCGTATGAGGGGTGGGCCGCGCGGCCGGGGGTGTAGGCCTGGATGTTGCGCGAGGATATGTCTGGCGTAAAGCGTGTTAGTCCGCTGAGCGTAGTTTTCTTTCAGTAGCGCCATGGCTTTGTCGTAATTCGGCGCGTCCTGGATAAACGGAAAGACGTTGGAGCTCAGCCGCGTGTAGAGGATCTGAATCTTCTGAGCTTCCGGAATTGGGTCTGGTGCAGACCTGATGTAAGCTTCGAAACAGGCTAGCCAACGTTCAAAGTCCTTTTTGGCGTTGCCTGATTGCGGATCCAGCTGCAGGCGATCCGGCTTGATGCGGAGGTCCATCTACTGAAAACTTTAGTGTAATAAATTGATGCACGAACAATTACACAAAGACAAGAGTTGAATGCAACTGAGTCTTTATTACACTAAGATGTGTGGCCTCATACAGCAGCTGGCGAAATGGCTGCTGTATGGGGAGCACACATATTTATACTCCGCCTACTGGGCGGAGCCAGCAGGCATGGACGTACCCCCATACCTGTAGTACAAGGCCTTACCACAAATCACCTAATATATACCTATCAGTGGTGACTACCACAATGTGCAAGGCAGGCTTTCCACGCAGAGGGTGGTGAGTGCCTGAAATGCATTGCCAGGGGAGGTTGTGGAAGCAAATACATTAATGGCATTCAAAAGGCATCTTGAAAACCACATGGACAGGATGGGTATTGTCATGATATGCACTCATGCACATAATGAGATATAGACAGGCAATGACAGACACCCAGTACAGCCAATCAACACACAGAACAGAACACAACCAATCACCAGGCAGAACATTGGAAGGTGGTCTCCCACTACAAAACACAAGAGGCATCAACACTCTGCCTCTTTCCACTGGTGACAACTGTAGTGACAGTCAGGGTGTATACATCAGTTTGCACCTGCTCCACGTGGCTCAGAGCTCGTCTGGTCTCATTAGTTATTGTAAGCACGCTTAGATTAGTAGAGTGTCAAACCCACAGCGAACTCTGTGCACTGCTTAACAAGTTCAATGAAGCGTATTGAACTAACATCAAAGTTTGGAGTCTACTTTCAAGTACAACTGCATCCAGTTGCAGTCCGTGTTACCCCAGGGTGATTAACACGACATGGTACCAGTAGTCTACTATCTCTAAGTGGTTTACCTCGAGTGATTCCGTGACGACCAGCAAGTGCCTTCCAGCGGCATGGAGAAGATCCAGGCCCCTCCACAGCTACGGATCTCCGGTAATCTCGGCGCCAACTAGCAGGTCTTCAAGCAAAGGTTCCTTCTCTACATTAAGGCCTCAGACCTCGAGGATGCGTCCGATGCCAGAAAAATTGCGCTGTTCCTATCAACTGCGGGGGACCAAGCCATCCAGATTTTCAACTCGCTTAATTTTACCGATGGCCAGGACAAGACCAAATTCAAGACCGTTTTAGAGAAGTTCGACAGTCACTGTGAAGTCGAAACAAATGAGAGCTTTGAGCGCTATATATTCCAGCAACGCCTTCAGGGTAAGGATGAACCTTTCCAATCCTTTCTAACTCATCCACGTATATTAACGCAATCCTGCAATTATGGTGCAACCACTGATTCCATGATCAGGGATCAGATCGTGTTTGGGGTGCACTCCGATTCCTTGCGGGAGCAACTCCTCAAAATTAAGCACATGACCCTGCCAGTCGCAATCGAGATATGTATAGTGCATGAGCATGCGAGAAATCGGTCCTCCCGTTTCAAATCGGCAGAATACTAAAAACCTGCCTCCCACGAGGCAGAGAGTGTACAGGCCATTGCCCGGCTGCAGCGTCTCAGTATCGATGAAAGCGCCCATTTTGCGTGCTTTTCCCGGGGCCCCACGCATGCGCAACACGAACGGGAGAACGAAGCGGCCGAAAACCAAACTGCGCAGGTGCAAACGTCGGCTGACCGCACTGCGCATGTGCGACGACGCACGGAGCATAACGACATGAAGTGCCTGAACTGCGGCACCGCCCACTTAAAGCGGCAATGCCCTGCAAAAGGCAGGCGATGTTTACATTGCGGGAAGCCTGGACATTATGCAGCCTTGTGCAGGTCTGCACCATCAGTCAAGGGCCAGCGATCCCAATTCCCGTACCAGCCTCCCCAAACAGGCGCCGGAATGTGGCGACTAGGATCTTTTCACAGTAACTTCATTGAAGCCTACTTGTGACAAGAAGCGATTTTCATTTTCATTTCATTTTATTTTCATTTCATTTCATTTCAATTCCAACGCAAGCGCGTTCGATGTGTCCAGCAAGGTTTGCTGGATTCTGATCCTGGTAGCACTACGGATCCAGAGGACGACTGCCTGAGTCCCCCTATCGTGTGGGCATCATAACTACAAGCGAGTATGCCTCCTCAAATTCAGCAAGACGCCTATCTATCCTCAATGTGGTTTCCGCGGACGAATGGCGTGCTGTCATACAAGTAAATCAATGCAGTATCCAATTCAAGCTGGACACTGGTGCTTCTGCCAATCTCATCTCTCAAGCTGATTTTGACCGCATTAAAAAGCAACCAAACATTCTTCCGCCAGCCTGCCAGCTCCTCGATTATAATGGCAATGCCATAACTGCACTAGGATCGTGTCATCTACCCATCTCCAACAAGACCATCAATGCCACACTGCGATTTGAAACCGTCAAGCCTGATAAGGCATCCCTGCTCGGTGCCCAGGCATGCAAGTTACTCAACCTCGTACAGCGAGTCCATGCCATGTCTTCTTCCAATGTGGATCTTCAGGCTGACATTGATGACATCCTTGCTCAATATCCGGATGTGTTTGATGGAATGGGCATTCTGCCATACTGCTACAAGATCCTACTCAGGCCTGATGCCACGCCTGTAATCCATGCACCATGCCGGGTGCCGGCTCCTCTGAAGGAACGTTTAAAGGCACAGCTACAGGAGCTCCAAGACCAGGGCATCATCTCCAAAGTGACGGAACCGACTGACTGGGTCAGCTCGATGGTCTGTGTGAAGTAGCCCTCAGGAGAGTTGCGGATATGCATAGATCCCAAAGAACTTAACCAGAACATAATGTGGGAACACTACCTGATCCCGAAGCGGGAGAAACTGACCAGTGAGATGGCACACACCAAATTCTTCACGAAGTTAGATGCATCGTGTGGTTTCTGGTAGATACAACTGGACGAGTCCAGCAGGAAGCTCTGCACGTTCAACACACCATTTGGCAGGTACTGTTATAACCGTATGCCGTTCGGCATTGTCTCAGTCTCTGAAATCTTCCACAGGATCATGAAGCAGATGATGGGGGACATTGAGGGTGTGCATGTCTACGTAGATGATGTAATCATATGGTCCATGACCCCCGAGGAGCTCATATCTCGTCTCAAACAAGTTTTTCGATGTGTCCATGCAAATGGCCTCAAGCTGAACAAGGCCAAGTGCTCCTTTGGCATGTCAACCAACAAGTTCTTGGGCGACCAGATATCCCAGTAGGGTGTGCAACCAGATTCGGACAAGGTCAAGGCCATTAACGCCATGAAGACCCCGGAAGACAAGAAGGCGGTACTACGCTTTCTCGGAATGGTGAACTTCTTGGGAAAATTCATTCCCAACATGGCCTCACACACCACGGCTCTCAGGCATCTGGTGAAGAAGTCCACTGCATTCCAGTGGCTACCCACACATCAAGCAGAATGGCTCGAGCTCAAAGCAAAGCTCACCACTGCTCCGGTACTAGTGTTTTTTGAACCGGACAGGGGAACAAAAATCTCCACGGACGCAAGCCAGGACAGCATTGGTGCGGTGCACCTCCACAGGGATGACTCCTCATCCTGGGCTACAGTTGCTTATGCGTCAAGGGCCATGACTCCTACTGAACAGAGGTACGCCCAAATAGAAAAAGAGTGCCTGGGCCTCCTAACCGGCATTGTAAAGTTCCATGACTATGGTCTACCAACCTTCACAGTGGAGGCTGACCACAGACCCTTGTCCATATCATTCATAAGTGTCATGATATTCAAACACACACATCATGATAGACACACCAACAGACAAATCAGAACACACAACACCACAACCAATCACAGACAAGGACAGGGACAGTATAAAAGGACAAACATGACACCTGGTGGCCAGTAGAGCTGGAGACCAGGACAGGGACAGGACCTGTTACACTACACACTCAGGGAGACACCACGTGCAGAGTATCCAGACCGAATTGTATATAGCAGTTGAAATAAAATAGAGTTGTACCAAATACAACTGTGTTGGTTCATCTGTGCATCAGAGCACCCAACACCGCAATAAGGACTTGAATGACATGACGCCCAGGCTTCAGCACATTCTCCTTCGGCTCCGAAGGTACGATTTTGAATTAGCATACACACCAGGCAAGGAGCTGATAATTGCGGAGCCCTGTCCCGCTCCATCACCTCGCCCTGTGGACAGGTTGACTTAATCCGCCAGATTGAGGCACAGGTGCAGCTGTGTGCCAACAACCTCCCGGCCTCAGATGAAAGAGTGATCAGCATTCGTGAAGAGACTGCCAAGGACCCTCTTCTGCAATGTGTAATGCACCACCTTGCAAATGGCTGGAAAAAAGGGCAATGCCCTCAGTTCTTTAATGTGAAGGACGACCTGACAGTCGTCGAGGGGATCCTCCTCAAGCTAGATCGTATCGTTATTCCTCACAGTCTGCAGAGCTTTGTGCTCAAACAAATCCACGAGGGACACCTGGGTGTCGAAAAGTGTAGGCGCAGGACCCGGCAGGCTGTCTATTGGCCTGGAATCAGCCAGGACATATCCAACATGGTCCTCAATTGTGCGACCTGCCAGCGTTTCCAGCCTGCTCAAACCAGAGAAACACTCCAGCAACACGAGGTCGTGACCTCTCCGTGGTCCAAGGTGGGAATGTACCTTTTTCACGCCAATGGGCGTGACTATGTGCTCATCATAGATTACTTCTCAAATTACCCAGATGTTGTGAAGCTGTCAGACCTCACATCAAGGACAGTCATCAAGGCCTGCAAGGAGACATTTGCCAGGCATGGTATTCCACTCACTGCCATGAGTGACAATGGTCCCTGCTTCCACAGCCAAGAGTGGTCCAATTATGCCAAGTTGTACCAATTCAACCACAATACCTCAATCCCACACTACCCGCAGTCCAACGGGAAGGTCGAGAAAGGGGTCCATACAGTGAAGCAACTGCTCTGCAAGGCTGCAGACTCTGCTTCTGACTTCAACCTTGCGCTGCTGGCGTACAGGGCAACCCCTCTGTCCCCCAATATGTCTCCGGCTCAACTCCTCATGAATAGAGATGGATGCCTGTTCCAGCCATACATTTACCAGACCTGGATTACCTCCCACTGATGCAAAAGGTGCAGCAACTTAGGAACCAGCAAAAGCTGATGTACGATGCTCATGCTACCGATTTGCCTGTGCTATCTCCGGAAGATGCTGTTCGGATCAAGCTACCTGATGGAGGCTGGTCAGCTCCAGCTGTTGTTGTTCGACAGGCTGCTCCCAGATCGTTTGTAGTTCGTATGGCTGATGGCTCCATTGTCAGGCCCAACAGAAGGGCACTGCATAAAGTTGCCTACCCACCATCAGATCTTACTTTTCCATATGTTGTTATGCCTCCTCTGGACACCTCGCACCACGAGGCCACCAATCTGGCAGCAATCTCGCCTGTCAAGGCGCCGTCGCCCCCACCTCCACCTCTCAGGCGGTCGACAAGGATCATACGCAAGCCCCAAAGATTGGACTTATAGACATTTATCTTGTAAATTTTGTTCTGTATCTGCACGCTAGACACCTCTTATGTATATATTCATCCACTCACTTTAATCCACTCGCTATTTAATGTAAATAGTTCTCCATGTAAATACAGTCGCATATGCTCCAAGGAACCAACATTTTTTTAAAAAATGGGGAGATGTCATGATATGCACTCATGCATATAATGAGATACAGACAGGCAGTGACAGACACCCAGTACAGCCAATCAACACACAGGACAGAACACAACCAATCACCAGGCAGAACACTAGAAGGTGGTCTCCCACTATAAAACACACGAGGCATCAACACTCTGCCTCTTTCCACTGGTGACGCCTGTAGTGACAGTCAGGGTGTATATATCAATTAGCACCTTCTACACGTGGCTCAGAGCTAGTCTGGTCTAGTTAGTTATAGTAAGCACGCTTAGATTAGTAGAGTGTCAAACCCACAGTGAACTGTGAGCACTGCTTAACACGTTCAATAAAGCGTATTGAACTAACATCAAAGTTTGGAGTCCACTTTCAAGTACAACTGCATCCAGTTGCAGTCCATGTTACCCCAGGGTGATTAACACGACAGGTATAGAGGGATACGGCACAAGGAAGTGCTGAGGGTTTTGACAAAGGTTGGTATAATGACTGGTACAAGCTTGGAGGGCCGAACGGCTTGTTCCTATGTGGTATATTTCTTTCTTTGTTCTAATACCAAGTAGAGCTTGGGAGATTGAAGGCCATGTTTTTTTTTTTAAATGTTTAAATTAAGGGGCAATTTAACATGGCCAACCCACCTGCCCTTCACATCTTTGGGTTGTGGGGGTGGGATCCACGCAGACAGGGGGAGAATATGCAAACTCCAAATGGACAGTGACCCGGGGCCGGGATCGAACCCGGGTCTTCGGTGGCGTGAGGCAGCAGTGCTAACCTGTACCACCATGCCGCCCCAACATGTGAATGGGCGAACCTGTGTTGGCCGTCCCAGACTTTTTCCAGACCATTTAAAATGGCCACAGATGCCAGTGATCTGGGTGTCGGGACAGTGCTGCACACCCTTCAGCATTTTGAAGTATACGGACAACATTACAATGAACAAAGCTTAGGTTATATGGACCATAATCCACTCGCGTTTCTCGAGAGGTTAAAAACCCGGAACGGAAGATTATTTCATTGGAGTTTATTATTGCAACAGTTCAATATTAAAATTGTACATATTCCCGGAAAGGATAATGTGATTGTGGATGCTTTGTCACATATTTAAGGGCTGACTAGTTACCAATGTAGAGACTGGGAAGATAACTAATATAATGGGGATAGATGGATGGATGGATATGTGTTTGTCATTTGTGTCTTGCATACCTCATAATAGAATGACCGTGCCCTGATGTTTCATTGCTTTTAGGGAGGAAGGTATGTATGTAAGGGTCCTTCCATTCTCTTTTTTTCCATTTTCTTTATTTTTGCTGTTTTATTTTTATCCATGAATGCTCAATGGACATGTATTTTTAAGTCAAGCAGCAGAGAAAAATGAGGAATTCAAAACGTTACAACATAGTACACTCTTCTAGCTTTGGATAACAGAAATCAGACTTCTTGGCATCTGAGAGATGGGGTGGGGACTCGGTTCGATTGGTTGGCTGGTGGCCAATGAAGTTCCCAAAAGGCCATATCCTGCCTTAAGTGATGATTGATTTTGAGTGGAATGATTTTCAGAGACCTAAGGAGCTCAGATTGAATACTGGACACACAAAGAAAAGGGCCTACTCTCTTCTTTCTCTCTCTCCAGAAAGGATGTGAGTTGATTTTTTTTTTTAACCTACCGGGACTTGAATGAATCTACAGTGAAAACCTCGAACTGAAAGCAAAGTTTGAAGAGGAGAAAGGTGCTAGAAATAACCATCTGAAACAAACACTCTTATTTTTTGACATTTATCCTTATTATTTTCACCCCTCTCCTCTCCCCTGTGATTATTTGTGTTGTGTGTGTGTTGAGGGTGGGGGATTAGGAATTAGAAAATAGTTAATCAGTTGTGTTTGTTGCATATATCATTATAGTTCTTGTTAAAAATACCAAGTAATTGTGTTTAAATTTAGAAACCTGGTGACTGCAATTATTGGGCAGCAAAGAGCCAAAGACTTTGGATATTTTTCTGAGAATTTTTGGTTAATTCAATTGCGTTGCGATGGGACTAGAATTGACCCTGCACTAGCCCAGGGAGCCATAACACCACACAGGTCCAAGCCATGAATTTGTACATTATTCACTAAAAATGCCTGTAGCTGTAAGATGGGATCTGAACCTGTATTAATTAATGAGTCACTGCACAAGTTGCAGGTGATGTACCTTTGAGTAACTTTTGCTTAGATATAGCTGGTGGAATCGTGTTGGGTTCTTGGAGGTGAGTTTTGCCTGTCTCTAAGGGTGAAGAAGGAAGAGATGGGAGAAGACACTCTGGGCCTTGTGTAAATGGACAGACTGTGTGGGCAAATTGTGAGGCTCCTCTTCTACTTCAACAACTTTGACATCTCAACATTAATTAGTTTGAGAGTGAGAAATCTGAGTTCATAAGTCATGTCTTACATTTAAATAAAGGTCATTACAAAGTAAAACAAAGTGGGTTAAAGGGGTTTGGGTAAATATGTTAAAAGGGAATACTGTAGAGAAGCAATGGTAGACGTTCAAGAAGATATTTCATAACTCTCAACAAAGATATTTAGAAAGAAAGTCTCTACCAGAGGGATGCATCATCCAAGGCTAACTATAGAAGCTAAGGATGGTATCAAATTGAAAGAAAAGGTGTACAATGCTGTAAATTTTAGGCATGATGTGCAGATGCTGGCATTGGACTGGGGTGAGCACAGTAAGAAGTCTTAAAGTCCAACAGGTTTGATTCGAATCACTAGCTTTCAGAGCACTGCTCCTTCCTCAGGTGAATGAATAGGTGGGTTCCAGAAACATATATATAGACAAAGTCAAAGAAGCAATACGATACTTTGAATGCGAGTCTTTGCAGGTAATTAAGTCTACAGGTCCAGACGGAGCAACTGGAGAGAGGGATAATCACAGGTTAAAGAGGTGTGAATTGTCTCAAGCCAGGATAGTTGGTAGGATTTTGCAAGCCCAGGCCAGATGATGTGGGGTGAATGTAATGCGACATGAATCCAAGGTCCCAGTTGAGGCCGTACTCATGTGTGCGGAACTTGGCTATACGTTTCTGCTCGGCGATTCTGCGTTGTCGCGCGTCCGGAAGGCTGCCTTGGAGAACGCTTACTCAAAGATCAGAGGCTGAATGCCCTTGACTGCTGAAGTGTTCCCCGACTGGAAGGGAACATTCCTGTCTGCCGATTAAAATTTAGTGGTAGGCCAGATGATTGGGAAAGTTGTAGAAACCAGCAAAGGATGATTAAAAATATAAAACGGGAGGAATTGGAGTATGAGAGTAAACTAGTAAGAAATACAAAAAGAGTATAAAAACTTCAAAAAGTATATGTTAATGTGTGATTCAAGTCCACGGACCATGTAGAAGTTATAAAACAGAATCTTCCATTCCACTGACATGAAATCTTCACACACATTCATGGAAAAGCTTTACTCATGGGAATTAACTATTTACAATGAACCCCATAAATAATTAATAAATAATAATCACAATAAATAATTTACAATATTATTGTGGCCCAAGACTCCAGACACACCAGGATACAGTTAAGAGCTCAACTCCTAGTCTCCAATCGATCAGGCAGCTGGGTCAGTTCTAGATCAGTGGAAGTAGGGTTGTCTTGCATTCAGCGGAAGTGATGGTTAGTGGAGCTCTGGCCAGTGTCTGGACAGCCACCTGAAGCCACTGTCCCAGAGGACATGGGGCAGATTGGGGGAAAATCCATCCCCACAGTGAAGGAAATGAGAAGATGCTGTGCCTAAGTCAAACAGCACTTGGAAAACCACAAGGGAAATACAAGTACAGACAGTGGGACCTTTCCATTAAAATACCAAATGGTCAGGTCCAACATTCAACTCCCAAAACCTACCAATTCAGCTTCGGAACTCGCTGAGTATAAGGTGCAGGAGGATTTCCAGACACCTGCAACAGATTAACACCCACTGTCAACCGAGAAATAAGAACCATCAATGGACAAGAACCTAACCCAATGTTGTGAAAGGGTCTGTGCAGACAGCGATATTTGCATTGCATAAGCATTTCTGTTTCACAGCCTGTGAAATGTGATTTTTTTTCCAAGACGCTAGAATTGACCTTGACCTTTTCCAAACCCACCACTTACCAAAGACTGCATTCTATAATTATCAAAGCACACAAATAGCCTTACAAAAAGCCTTTCCAAATAGATAACAATAAAAATCCTAGCCTGGAAGACTGGAAATTTTAAAAGAGATAGAAGGCACCATAAAACAAGCCTTCATCCACGCAGTCACCAACACCCGATGAGAATTAAATTGCACTTCCCAAGAGATGATAAGAAACATAATCTTATAGAGAAAATAGCTGTGCAGACAATTGCAGTATAGAATTGAGTTGTGGATTGAGGAATAGGTCCCCAGAATGCATGATTTTTTATCTCTTGCTTTACAGAACAGCAGCTATAAAGGACAATGTCACCTTTGCCTTTAAATACAGGAGCTGCAAATCTTAAAAGCCTCCAAGTATGATTTCCTTCTCTCAAAAGTCCTCCAGTATAGAACATGACCTTCTGCTAAGGCAACCGCAAGAACTGATTTAATGATCTGCTGAAATGCCTTCTCTTTGAGGGATTCATGTAATAATCTTGATATCTAAGTCCACCTCTATGAATCCAGCTAAACTGGAAAAGACTCATTTGTTTACTGGGCCAGCAATGATTGCTGTCTTATAGTGAGCCAGCAATGTGAACTATGAAATATCCTTTCATTTACCATTTGTAAAAATGTACTATTCAGTGGCTTTACCATCGCTGAATCCCCACTATAAACATCCTGGGGATTACCATTGACCAGAAATTGAACTGGACTAGCCATATAAATACTGTGGCTACCAGAGCAGGTTAAAGGCTAAGAATCCTGTGCCGAGTAACTTACCTCCTGACTTCCCAAAGGCTGTCCTCCAACTACAAGGCATAAGTCAGGTGTGTAATGAAATACTCTCCACTTGCCTGGATGAGTACAGCTCCAACACAGTCAAGAAGGTTGACACCATCCCGGACAAAGCAGCCCACTTGATTGGCACCCCTTCCACAAATATTCAATCCCTCCACCACCGCCAAACAGTGGCAGCAGTGTGTATCATCTACAAGATGCACTGCAGGAACTCACCAAGGTTCCTTAGACAGCACCTTCCAAACCCACGACCACTACCATCTAGAAGGACAAGAGCAGTGGAACCCCACCACCTGGAGATTCCCCTCCATGTCACACACCCTCCTGACTTGGAAATATATTGCCATTCCTTCACTGTCGCTGGGTCGAAACCCTTGAACGCCCTCCCTAGGAGCACTGTTGGTGTACCTACACCTCAGGAACTGCAGCTGTTCTAGAATCCCTACTGTGCAGAGGAATGCTATTTAGCCCATCAAGTCTGCAATGACCCTCTGAAGGGCACCCTACCTAGGCCAACGCCCCGCCCTATCCAGGTAACCCACCTAACCTGCACATCTCTGGACACTAAGGGGCAATTTTACAATGGCAATCCACCTAATCTGCACAACTTGACTGTGGGAGGAAACCACCGAACCAGGAGGACACCCATGCAGACAAAGGGAGAACGTGCAAACTCCACACAGTCATTCAAGGTCAGAATTCAAGCTGAGTTCCTGGCACTGTGAGACAACAGTGCTAACCATTGTGCAACCGTGCAGCTCACCACCACCTTCTCTATGCCATATAGGGATGGACAATAAATGCTGGTCTTGCCAGCTATGCCTACATCCCATAAATGTTCACAGCATTCCAGGTGTGGACTAATTTGTGTCTTGTATAGTATAGTTTTAGCAAAAATTCTCTATTTTTATACTCCATTCCCTTTGAATGACAGCCTTCCCAGTTACCTGCTGAACTTACATGCTAGCTTTTTGTGATTCTCGATTTGACCCACTGTCGCAGATAGGGAGGAAATATAAACTGAAATGCCCAATTCCCTTCCTTTACTGTTTATAATCAGTGCATTTTCTTTTTGGAAAGATATGTGTGTGTTTCTAAGCTTCCTTTAATATGTGGGCCATTTAAGGAACCAGCAGCAGATAATAAAGCTCATTTATTTACCCTAAATGTTTAAACACTACATCACTCACTCACATTTGAGAAAGATGCTATTAAAGAAAGCAGGGAAACAGAAAGATGGAAAATATAAACCAGTGAGCCCAATGTCTACCATTGGGAAAATGCTAGAATCCATTGTTAAAGAGGTAGTAGCAGGACATTTAGAAATGCATAATACAATGAGGTAGAGTTAACATGGTTTTGTGAAAGGGAAATTATGTTTGACAAATTTATTAGAGTTCTTTGAGGATGTAACAAGCAGGGTGGATAAAGGGGAACCAGCAAATGTAATGTATGTGGATTCCAAAAGGCATTGAAAAGGTGACACCGGTTATTATACAATATAAGAGCTTATGGTGGGGATGAAAAATTAGCATGGATAGAGGACTGGCTAACAGGAAACAGTAAGAAGTCTTACAACACCAGGTTAAAGTCCAACCGGTTTGTTTCGAATTTGAGTCACCCGATGAAGGAGCTGCGCTCCGAAAGCTAGTGATTCGAAACAAACCTGTTGGACTTTAACCTGGTATTGTAAGACTTCTTACTGTGCCCACCCTAGTCCAACGCCGGCATCGCCACATCATGGCTAACAGGAAACAGACCAGTCCAAATAAACAAATAATTTTCAGGATGGCAATTCTAACTAGTGGAATACTGCAGGGATTGGTGCTGAGGCCTCAACCATTTATGATTTGAATGAAGGAACCAACTCTATTGTAGTCAAACTTTCTGACAATACAAACATAGGTAAGAAAGTCTGTTATGAGGAGAATAAAGCAACTCTGTAAAAGGATATAAATAGGTGAAGTGAATGAGCAAGCATTTGGCAGATGTAGAAAAATGTGTGAAAATGTGAGGTTATCTATTTTGGCGGGAAGATTAGAGAAGCTGAATTTATTTTAAACATGTTATGTTTATATTACAAATTGGAAAAACCTAATAAAAATAAGTAACAGAAAAATTGGTACAAAACAGATAGATAGAAAAAGAGTTATTGCCAGCATAAATGCAACAAAACAATACAGAATAGATTTGGAGCAGATCAGTTGAGGAACCACAGCCCCTAGCTTAAATGCCGGATCAATCCAACAACAAAAGAGGGCATGGTGGTTAGCACTGCTGTCTCACAGCACCAGGGACTCGGGATCGATTCCGGCCATATGTGCCTTGGGTGACTGTATGCAGTTTTCACATTCTCTCCTTGTCTGTGTGGGTTTCCTCCGGTGTTCTGGTTTCCTCCCACAGTCCAAAGATGTTTGGGTTAGGTGAATTGGCCATGCTAAATTGCTCTTTAGTGTCCAAAGGTTAAGTGAGGTTCTGGGGATAGGTTGGGGAGTGGGCATAGGTTAGGGTGCTTTTTCAGAGGGTTGCCGCACTCGATGGGCTGAATGGCCTCCTTCTGCACTTTCAGGATTCTACGATCATATTAATACAATAGAGTCACAATACAGGTCGCACACCCCAAAGTATAGCGTTTCAGAGTAACAACATAAGGTGAATTGAATTGAGTTGAACTAAGATAATTTCATTCATGGAAAGTCTAGCAAAAGCAAGTCAGCCGAAGTTGAGCCTATACATTTAAGAAAGCGGTCCCAGACTTTACGGAACACATCAGATTTAGAGTGGAGAACAGGGGCGAAATTCTCCGGAAACGGCGCGATGTCCGCCGACTGGCGCCCAAAACGGCGCAAATCAGACGGGCATCGCGCCGCCCCAAAGGTGCGGAATGCTCCGCATATTTGGGGGCCAAGCCCCAACCTTGAGGGGCTAGGTCGGCGCCGGACGAATTTCCGCCCCGCCAGCTGGCGGAAAAGGCCTTTGGTGCCCCGCCAGCTGGCGCGGAAATGACATCTCCGGGCGGCGCATGCGCGGGAGCGTCAGCGGCCGCTGACAGCTTCCCACACATGCGCAGTGGAGGGAGTCTCTTCTGCCTCCGTCATGGTGGAGACCGTGGCGGAGGCGGAAGGGAAAGAGTGCCCCCACGGCACAGGCCCGCCCGCGGATCGGTGGGCCCCGATCGCGGGCCAGACCACCATGGGGGCACCCCCCGGGGCCAGATCGCCCCGCACCCCCCCCCAAAGACCCCGGAGCCCGCCCGCGCCGCCTTGTCCCGCCGGTAAGGTAGGTGGTTTAATTTACGCCGGCGGGCCAGGCATTTTAGCGGCGGGACTTCGGCCCATCCGGGCCGGAGAATCGCGCGCGGGGGCCCGCCAACCGGCACGGCGCGATTCCCGCCCCCGCCGAATCTCGGGTGCAGGAGACTTCGGCAATCGGCGGGGGCGGGATTCACGCCAGCCCCCAGCGATTCTCCGACCCGGTGGGGGGTCGGAGAATTTCGCCCCAGATGTCAAAAATGCCATGGGGATGCATTCCATAATCAGCATATGCCAGTTTTAGAACGAGGGATATTTGTCACTAATCCAAGAGCATAGGATATTCTTATGAGCAGAAACGGTCGGAATATTATAGCCTTTTGTCATTCGAATCTGAAATACAGGATTAGACTCTAATGATCTCAAAAATCCTCTCCAGTTCCCTGACCACACCTGACAAATAGGATTGAATCTTGACCCAAGCCCATAGACATTGTATATAGTCATCCTCGGCTACCTGGCACATTAGGCACATCCGGGATAAAGCAGGATCAAACCTGTGTCAAAGACAAGGTGTAATATGAATATGGTGTAGTATCATCAACTGGGTATCCTTCATCATTTAGCAAACCAAATTCTTACCTGCAAAGACCCATATGTTATCCCATGTGTCTTCATCAATCTTGATAGCTAAGTTTTTTTCCCATGTCCGCAGGGCACTCAGCATGGTGCTGCAGGCCCTGGAGTTCAAAACATCATAGAACTTACTAATCAATTGCTCAGTCTCCACAGAATTCAGGGTTCTTTCCACCGGGGAGATTGAGGAGTCAAGCGCAGGGAAGTCTTGTTAAGGATAAAGTTTCTAACCTGTAAATATTTAAAGGATTATCTTCTTATACCAAATTGCTGATATAGCTGCTCAAAGGACGATAACGAGACATCACTGAACATGTCTCCCAGCCTACAAATGCCTCTACCTCGCCAAATTTCTTTTTTTTTTGTTGAAATCTTTTTATTGGCATTTTCCATATTTATAAACAATTGTGGATATATACATCTACATTTTTCTTAACCGCATTATTTTACTTTATTGTACAGAAAGGTTTATCCTGTCCTTCCTTTAATTAACTCTCTATATATTTTGCCGCCCTCTGGTTCGGCCTATGGTCCCTTCTATATTCCCCCGAACCCCCCCTGCCCCTTGCATACTCCCCCTGTCCCTCCACTCTCTCCCCCCCACCCGTTGGCTTTGGCTGTACTTTTCTTTTGTGTTCGGGTAGGGGGAGGTTACACCCCCTTTTCTTCTCCTCTTTTGTGGCTTTCCCGCCTTCCTTCTGTCTTCTCTGCCCCTCCCCCCCTCCCCCTGGGTTGCGCAGTCGTTCGGTTCCTCATCTATCTTGTTTTTTTCCCCGGTCTTCCCTCTTTTTCTTCCTCTCTTTCCCGTATTCTGAACTTTCTCCTCATTGCTGCCCTTAAACAGGTTTTGGAACAGGCTGACGAACTGCCCCCATGTATCTAGGAAGCCTTCCTCCAACCCTCGGATGGCACACTTAATCTTCTCCAGGTGGAGAAATTCCGAAAGGTCTGCAAGCCAGTCTGCAGCTGTGGGTGGTGCTGTTGATCGTCAGCTGAGCAGGATTCTCCGGCGTGCAATCAGTGAAGCGCAAGCAAGGGTGTTGGTTCCCTTCCCCATGTGTAGTTCTGGTTTCTCCGATACCCCAAAGATTGCACAATTGGGCATGGCTTCATCCTTACCCCCACAACCTTGGACATTGTCTCAGAGAAGGCTGTCCAGAACCCAGCAAGTTTGGGGCATGCCCAGAACATATGGGTGTGGTTGGCCAGACCCCTCTGGCACGGTTCACATTTGTCCTCCATCTCTGGGAAGAACTTGCTCATTTGGATTCTGGTCATGTGTGCTCTGTGCACCACTTTGAGCGGCATTAGGCTCAGCCTTGCTCAGGAGGAGATGGAGTTAGCCCTGCTCAGTGCTTCGCTCCAGAGTTCCCACCCTACCTCTGTCCACAGTTCATCCTCCCATTTTCATCTGGTCTCATCGAGTGGTGTCTGAGCTCTGTCCAGTAACTGTCTGTATATTTTCCCACATAGTCCCCGCTCCTTGCTGCTTGTGCCCATCAGGTCCTCTAATAGTGTGGTTTCTGGGGCCTCGTGGTACCCTACTGTCTCCTGCGTAGGAAGTGTTTTATTTGGAGGTGTTTCATTTACTGTCCTTCTGGTAGTTTCCACTTCCTCGTCAGTTCGTCCAGTGTTGCCAGTCTGTGCTCTACGTAAAAGTCCCTGACAGTCAGTGTGCCCCTGTCCCGTGTCCATCTTTTGAAGGTAGTGTCTAGCATGGCTGGGGGAATTTGTGATTGCCGCAGATGGGGGCCATGGGAGACATCTTAGTTAGCCCAAGGTGTTGTCTCAATTAGGCCCATGTTCTCAGTGTGGCTGCCTGAACTGGACTTGTTGTGTATCTTGTTGAGGGGAATGCGAGTGCTGCTGTAACCAGGGCCCGAAGGGTCATTCCTTTACAGGAGGTCTCCTCCATCTGTATCCATTCTGCGCCGGGTTCGTGTATCCATCCCCTCACTCTTTCTGCCATTGCTGCCCAGTGGTAGTATTGTAGGTTCGGTAAAACCAAGCCCCCTTTGATTTTCCTTCTTTGCAGTGTCGGTTTGGGAATTCTCGGGTTCCTACCGCCCACACAAATGCCATGATTAGACCATCTACATTTTGGAAAAAGGCCTTGGGGTGAAGATCGGTATGGATCTAAACAGGAAGAGGAACCTCGGCAGCACGTTCATCTTGATTGTCTGCACTCTTCCCGCCAGGGAGAGTGGGAGTGAGCCCCACCTCTGTAAGTCTTTTTTTACTTCCTCCACCAGGCTGGTCAGGTTCCACTTGTGGATCTGTGTCCAGTCTCTGGCTATCTGGATCCCCAGGTAATGGAATCTGTTCTGGGCCGTTTTAAACGTGAGTGGCCTAGCCCCTCCAGCTCTGCCGCTCCCCCATTTGGGTTCACTGGGAATGTCTCCCTTTTGCCCAGATTAGGTTTGCAGCCCGAGAAGGTTCCAAACTCCTTCAGGAGTTGCAGTATTGCCTTCAGTCATACCTGTAGCTTCAAGACATAGAAGAGCAGGTCACCTGCACAGAGTGAGACTCTCTGTCTCCTCTCCGGATGCCCTTCCAGCTTTTTGCATCCCGCAAGACTATTGCCAGGGGTTCGATCGCTAGCGCGAACAAGAGTGGGGACAGGGGTCAGCCCTGTCTTGTTCCTCTCTGTAAGTGGAAGTATTCAGAGCTGGTGGTGTTAGTTCGGATGATCGCTTTAGGAGCGTTGTACAGGAGTCTCGCCCACTCCTAGCCCACACCGTTTCAGTACCTCGAGGAGGTACTTCCATTTGACTTTGTCGAAGGCCTTTTCTGCGTCCAGGGAGACGATCACCTCCGGTGCTCTCTCTCCGCAGGTGGGGCTCATTATTACCTTCAGCAGCCACCTGATGTTCTCGGTGAGCAGCCTACCCTTGTCAAAGCCCATTTGGTCCTCCACGACCACCTCCAGTATGCAGCCCTCCAGCCTTTTGGCCAGGACCTTTGTGAGTATACCTCTCCAAATTTTGAATCCCCATGGTCGATTAGACAGGATGGGAAATCGGCACTGCCCTGGATATGAAGAGAGCGAAATCAGTTTAGATCTCACTTCTAGTTGGTAGATCAGCCTCTACGCTCTCAGAGTATTAATAATAGGATTATCACACTTAGCAGAGCCCACATTAATATCATCATAAGACAACAAGACCTGTCGAGGAAAAATTGACTGCTGTGCTTCAACGTCGAGCCAGATGGTTGCCTGATCCATCCTAACCCAGTGATGAATCTAAAAGGAGAGGCCAGCTGATACAGTCTAATATTCAGGCGACCCAACCCCCTCAGCGGCTGATAACTGGAGGTTAGCAAACTTAATACGAGGTTTCTTTTTGTTCCAAATATATGTACCAATCATCCCATTAGTTTCATTAATGACTCTAGCCTTCAACAGGAAAGGCAGCATTTGTAAAGGGCATAACAATCTGGGGACCATTCAAAGGGTAAATTAGCAAGGGGAGGTGGTCCCCCCCCCCCTCCCGCCAACATGGTCTCCAACTTAGCATAACCAAACTTGTAATCAGAAAATGCACAAAAACTATCTACTATTCCAACAATGGCGGGGTCCGAAACGCAGCACATCATCTGCACAAAGTGTGATCTCACGTTGCTTCATCCCACATTCCAACCCAATATCAAGGGGTCTGACCTAATGGCCTCCGCAGTGGCTTATTGCCCAGTGCAAATAACAATGAGCACAGAGAGCAGCCTTGCCTAGTCCCTCTCTGAAGCCCAAAGTTCAATGACATTAAACCGCTTGTGAGCACTGTTGCCATGGGTTAATGAAACAATAATTGAATCCACTTAAAATAATTCTCCCCCAACCCAAAGCCTCGTGTATGCACAAGATAATTCCACTCAACTAGGTCAAACGCTTTCTCTGCATCTAAGGTAATAACCAGCCCATCCAGTGCATGTTTCTGTAAAACCTGTATCACATTCAGCAGCCTTCTAATGTTATTACACAAAGGTCTTCCCCGAATAAACCCACGGTGGTCGTCCCACACAGTTGTCAGGAAGTTGCCCTCCACTTTTTGGCTAGAACCCTGGAAAACAGTTTCAAGTCAACATTTAGAAGAGATATTGACCAATAGGAGGCCAATATTCCAGGTCCTTGCCCATTTTCAGAATCAAAGAAATATTAGCCTCACATAGAGTCAGTGGCAACATCCCCTGACTCAGGAGTGTCAATACATACCCCCAACAGCTCTAACTACAAATCCTTAAACTCCTTGCTGTCTCCAGGTTCTTCTAGTAGTCTTTAAAATGGTGGAAGCAAATGATTAAGAGCCTGGGATGAAAACTATCCTTTGGCATCAAAGATAAGATATGGTGCGCCCTTTCTAATTTGAAACACCCAGTCTTCACATCCAGTTTGAGATAATTTGGCAGCCAATCCTCGAAGAACTGATAGGGGTCTTACCCTTCACACCTTCCGGCAGGCCGATAATTCAGATAATCTATCTCTGACGTCGGTGCTCCAAACTCTCCAGGACCTCTGCCATGCCACTCAATCAGTTTTCCAAGGATTAAATTCTTTCCTCTGCCATGGAAGCATCATTTTCATCATGCAGGATTCTTTCCTCCGTATCATCAAGCCTCTTAATAGTGCTTTGCAACGTGGCCTCATGAGCACACAGATTTTGGGTTAATAGACCAAGCCTTTGGTCAATCACTCAGATAATGTCATCAGTCATCATTTTCATCACTTCAGTCTGAAGTTGTTCTGAAGTTGCAGAAAACCCTTGGTCTGTCCGCATGCAGGACCCAGACCTTCCTATCACTCGACATTTCAACTCACCGTCCTGCTTTCATGACCACATGTCTGTCCTTAGCCTGCTGCAATGTTCCAGGAAAGTCCAGTGCAAACTGGAGGAACAGCACCTCATCTTCCGATTAGGCACCTTATAGCCTTCCAGACTTAACATTGAGTGTTCAACAACTTCAGATTGTGAACTCTCTCCTCCACTTTCTCCCCATTTTTATTTCTATCGTTCGTTTTAATTTCTTCCATCGATCCATTTTCCCCTCACCATCGTCGTCCTCCTCCCACATACCCCAATTGGGGCATCTGGGGCGGGATTCTCCCAACCCGCGGCAGAGTGTCCACGTCATCGTAAACGCCGTCGCGTTTTACAACGGCGTGAACAGGCCGCTGCCAGGTGTAATTCTGGTCCCTACAGGGGGCCACCACAGCGCTGGAGCGGTTCACGCCGCTCCAGCTGCCAATCCCGGTGTGAACTGGGTGCCACGGGATCCGTGCATGCGCAGTACTGCTGGCACCAACGCGTGTATGCACTGTGGCCTCCTTCAATGCGCAGGCCCCGACGCAACATGGCGCAGAAGTACAGGGGCCGGCGCGGAACAAAAGAGGCTGGGGACAGAGAAGCTGGCCTGCCGATTGGTGGGCCCCAATCGCGGGCCACGCCGCATCGGAGGTCCCCCTGGGGTCAGGGCCCCCTATCCCCCCCACCCCCACCCCCACAGGCCGCCACCCGACCCTTCCACGCAGAGTTCTCGCCGGCTACGAGCAGGTGGACGGCGTCGGCGGGACTCAGCGTTTTCACTACGGCCGCTCGGCCCACTTGGGCCGAGAATCGGCGGCCCGGCTGCTTTGCGGAGAATCGCGTGCCGGTGTCGGGGGGGGGGGGGGGGGGGGGGGGGGGGGGGGCGGGGAGGGGGGGGGGGGGGCGTGGCCCGGTTGCAGGGATTTTCCGGCCCGGCCCTGGGCTGAGAGAATCCCGCCCCGGTTCCCTGTTCCTATTTATCCTTTGACACACTGCTTACCTTTTTAAAAATATATTTTTATGAAGGCATTTATATAAACATTAAACACAAACCATCACAAGAGTAAGAACTGGACTTCCGGTGGCGACGGAAATCTCATAAAAAATAAATAATTACCCGAACGCCCGACTTCCCTGCTGATCCCCTCTTCCCGACCTACTTTCCCCATTTTAACCCCATTATCCCCCCTTCCCACCAGCCCCACACTTCAATTTTCCTTGAAAAAGTCGATGAACAACTTCCATCCCCGGACAAACCCATCAACTGAATCTCTAAAGGTGAACTTGATTTTCTCCAATCTTAGGAACTCCGCCAGGTCGCTCACTCACACCCCCGGCTTGGGTTGCCCAAATCCCTTCACTCCAGCGAAATCCATCTCCAGGCTACCAGGGAGGAAAAGACGAAAAAGCCAGCCTCTCTCACCCCCTGGACTCCTGGGTTTTTCGACACACCAAATATTGCCACTTCTGGACTCGGGGTCACCTTCACCTTCAGCATGTCTGACATTAAGCCCGTGAACCCCTGCCAGAACCCCTTCAGCTTTGGACATGCCCAAAACATGTGGACATGGTTCGCGGGCATCCCTGTGCACCGCCCACACCTATCCCCCACCGTCATATGCGCCCTGTGAACTATCTTAAATTGGATTATCCTCATGCGTGAAAAAGATGCATTCACCCTCGTCAGACCCTCCTCCCACAACCCAGCCTCCATCACCCCCCCTCTCCCAACCCCCTCCCCCCAGCTCCTCCTCCCATTTCCTCTTGACTTATCCTATCTGGGCTCCCTCCCACTCCATTAACTCCTTGTAAATCTCAGACTCCTTGCCCTCCCCACACCCTCCTTCGATACCACCTTATTCTGTAGTCCTGGGGGTGGCAGATCGGGAAAAGACAGCACCTGCTTCCTCACATAGTCCCGTACCTGTAAGTAACGGAACCCGTTCCCATTGGGCAGCTCATATTCCTCTCCCAATTCCTCTGAAATCAAAAAGCTGCCCCCCACAAACAAATCCCCAAACCGCTCAATCCCTGCCCATCTCCACCCTGAAACCACGCATCCAACCCCCCGGTGCAAATCTATGATTACCTTAAATCGATGCGCACACCGAAGCACACCTCAAATGCTGTCGCCTCAGTCCCCACACCCGCAGGGCCGCCACCACCACCAGGCCCGTAGAGTAGCTGGCCAGTGCGATCGTCTGGGGCGCTGTCAACAACGCTGTCAACAACGCCAAACTCATACCCCTGCAAGCGGCTGCCTCCATCCGCTCCCACACTGACTCTCCCCCACTACCCATTTCCTTACCAAAGCGATGTTTGCTGCTCAATAATAATTCATTATGTTTGACAAGATCTGCCCGCCCTCCACCCCACACCCCCACTCCAACAGGCCCGTGTGGTTTTCCCCACCCATACAAACCCCAAGATCAACAAATTAACTTTCCTGAGAATGATTTTGGGATGAAGATCGGAAGGTTCTGAAAAACAAATAAAAGCCTGGTGAGTACCATCATTTTCACTGTCTGCACCCGCCCCGCCAACAATAGTGGCAGCACATCACACCTCTTGAAATCCCCCCACATCTGTTCCACCAACCACGCCAGATTCAATTTGTGACGTTGTTCCCACCCCCGCGCCACCTGGATGCCCAAATATCTGAAGCTCGCCCCCAACACCTTAAACTGCAGCTCGCCCAACCTCCTCTCCTGTCCCCTGGCCTCAATCAGGAAGACCTCACTCTTCCGCATGTTTAGCTTGTATCCGGAAAACCGGCTAAACTCCTCTAAAATACTCATAATTCCCCGATGCCTCCCAGTGGGTCCGAAATATAAAGCAACAGGTCATCCGCATACAGCGAGACCCCGCGCTCAACTACCCCTTGCCGCACCGCCAGTGGAATTTAACTACCCTCAACCACCTCTACACCTTTTTCCACCGAAACATCCGACCAGCAACAGGGAAAAGGCCCCAAAACGCCACCTGGAGCGGGAGCTGCCAAATGTGCAACCACTCACTCCGTGGCCGTCACCGGAAGACCTCACCACTTACCTTTGTTCATAGAATCACAGATCTCCAAGTGTCAAACGAGGACATTCGGCCCATCAAGTCTGCACCAACCCTCTGAAAGAGCTCCCCGCTTAGACTCACTCCCCTGCTCCATCCCCGTAACCCCACCTAATCTGCACATCTTTGGACACTAAGGGGCAATTTTAGCATGGCCAGTGCACCTAACCGGCACATATTTGAACTGTGGGAAGAAACCGGATCACCCGGAGGAAACCCATGCAGTCACAGGGAGAATGTGCAGACTCCACACAGTCATCCAAGGTTGGAACTGAACCCAGGTCTGTGGCACTGTGAGGCATTAGAGCTAATTACTGCGCCACTGTGCCGATCCCATTCATACATTCTGATTTCTTATTGCGCCACTATGAGCATCCTTCTTAGTCTTGATTACCACCATTTACAATCCCTTTGCCTTTTTGTCCACGACATGTTCGTTAATCTCCACCTATCGCTGGCACACTATCCAGTCCCACTGCTCCCGGCACCGCCCCACAACCGTATAAATCTGATCCTATTTCCAGTTCTCTCTAGCTTTGACACAGAGCCATCCAGACTCGAATCATTAGCTCCGTCCTCTCTCCACAGATGCTGTTAGACCTGCTGAGATTGTTCAGTATCTTCTGTTTTTGTGGTCTTATTAGTGCCTTGCTTAGTTTCAGCAGGACTTCCCTATTGTTATACTACATTCTCTTTGAAACAAAGGCCAACATTCCATTTGCTTTCCCTATCATCATCAGCATTCTCCTGTATGCTGCCAATTGAAGTTCTGATCCGAGTCTGCTGGAGCAGAATTTGTCTGTGACTTTGCCTTCTGGACAGCACAGACTTTTTATCCCCCCTGCAGCCACTCAGGCTCAGTGACTTGTATAAATGATTTAGGCTTGAATGTAGGAGGGTTGATCAGTAAGTTTGCAGATGATATGGGGAGGCGGTGGCGTGGTAGTATTGTCACTGGATTAATAAAACCAGAGACCTGGGGTAACGCTCTGGGGATCCAGGTTTAAATCCCGCCACTGTAGATAATGAAATTTGAATTAAATAAAAATCTGGAATTAAAAGTCTAAATGATGACCATGAAACCGTTGTCGATTGTTGTAAAAAACCATCTGGTTCACTAACATCCTTTAGGGAAGGAAATCTGTTGTCCTTACCTGGTCTGGTTTCCATGTGACTCCAGACCCACAGCAATACTTAACTGCCCTTCAAGGGGCAATTAGGGGTTGGCAATAATTACTGGCACAGCCTGCAACGCCCACGTCCCATGAATGAATAATTATTAACCACCCCACCAATTTTTGAAAGATTGTGAGGAGGATAGCCTTAGATTACAGGAGGATATAGCCAGGCTGGTCAGATGGGCTAATCAGTGGCAAATGGAATTCAATCTGTTTATGCATGGGCTGATGCATTTAGGCAGGGCAAGGGAATACATCATAAACAGTAAGACCCTGGGAAGCACTCAGGATCAGAGGGACCTTGTGTGCACATACACCAGTCCCTTAGGGTAGCAGGACAGGTGGATACAGTGGTTAAGAAGGCAAATATGTGAGACTTCCGGTGGTGGCCATGAGTGAGTGGTTGCACAAAGGGCATCTCCGGCTCAAAGGCATTGATTTGAGCTCTTTTTACCCAAAAGTGGTGGAATTTTGACAGGAAAGTGTAGCTGAAGTTGTGGAGGAGATGTTCCGTCTGAGAGTGGCATGTCTGCTGCTTATCAGACCAAGCAAAAGAAGGTTAAAGACCTGGGCAAGGAACTGAAGGAGACCTATGGCACAGTAACAATTGGAAAGATGGCGGAGAGGGAAGGGTTGTTGCATGCTGGGAAACCCCAGATGGAGCTGGTGATGCCGTTCATCAGAGAGGAGTTCTGCCTACAATGAAAGGAGATGAAGGAAGATCAATTGAAGGCTATCGAAGGAGCGGTAGCACTCTTGAAAAGCTCGATGGAGAGAGTTGAGAAGTGCTAGGAGGTATAGTGGTCGCAGATCTGGGAGATGGAGAGGGTGATATCCGATCACAGTGATCGGGTGGTGGAATTGAAGGCGGAGGTGGGGCTCCTGGTGGATCTTTGCTAGTCACTAAGGGCAAAGGTAGAGGAGCAGGAGTATAGATCCAGAAGGCTGAACCTCTGTACTGTTTGCTTGCCTGAAGGCATGAGTGCTACAAGATATGTCTGGTGGGGCTGGACAAGGCCCCAGAAGTGGATAGGGCGCACAGTTCCCTCAGGCAGCAGCTGAGAGCGGGGGAGCTGCCACGGGCAGTGATTGTGAGGCTCCACAAGTTTGTGGAAAAGGAGAAGGTTCTGCGGTGTGCCAGGGAGAAATGGAACTGCGAATCGGAGGTGAACAGGGTCCGAATCTAATAGGACATTGGAGCGGAGAGGCAAAATGGTGCGCCGGGTTCAACAAGGCCAAAGCGGTTCTTTACCGAAGGCAGATCAAGTTTGGGGTGCTGTACCCGACAAAACTGTGGGTGACATTCGAAGGCCAGGAGTACTATTTCGAAACACCAGAGGAGGCCAATGACTTTATTAGAGACCATAAACTGGGGGAGAACTGAATGTTAATGGGAGATGGAGGAGTTGGAACAATGGAGTTTGGAAGATGGGGGTAGTGTGGAGATTAGAAGGTGAGGGGCAACTGCCGCTCCCTCCCTCCGGGTGCTCCGCTTTCCTCCCACAAGTCCCAAAAGACGTGCTGTTAGATAATTTGGACATTCTGAATTCTCCCTCTGTGTACCCGAACAGGCACTGGAATGTGGCGACTGGGGTATTTTCACAGTAACTTCATTGCAGTGTTAATGTAAGCCTACTTGTGCTTCTAATAATAATTTATTTATTATTTTCAAATACAACATTTAGGTTAAAGTGTTAATGTAAGCCTACTTGTGATTATTATTACTGTAGTGAAATCATATGGACCAAACAAAGATGGCAGGTTTATTTTTCTAAAATGCATTTAGTGAACTATTTGGGTTTGTACAATAATCTGATAGTTTTCTTTATAATGATCTTTATTGTCACAAGTAGGCTTACATTAACACTGCAATGAAGTTACTGTGAAAAGCCCCGAGTCGCCCCATTCCGGCATCTGTTTTGGTACAGGGAGGGAGAATTCAGAATGTCCAAATTACCCAACAGCACGTCTTTCGGAACTTGTGGCAGGAAACCGGAGCACCCGGAGGAAACCTGTGCAGACACAGAGAACGTGCAGACTCCGCACAGTCAGTGGCCCAAACAGGGAATCGAACCTGGGACTCTGGTGCTGTGAAGCAACAGTGCTAACCATTGTGCTACCGTACGTTTATTAGTCACCATTATTTTAATCTAGATTCCTTTAGATTTTTAAGAACTGAATTCCAATTCACAAATGGTCATGGTGGCATTTGAACTCATGTCCCTAGATTATTAGTCCAGCCTTCTGGACACTCAGCTGTTTTGACAGTTTTGAATCTTTGAAAAGCAATGATATGTAATCAACAAAGAAAGCAAGTATTTCATGTAAAATGAATGCTGGTACCATGTTGCAAATCAAATGTCTGGATAATTGATGTCCTCTGAAATGTCACTTTAACAATATAATTATCGTGGGGGTTTCCTCAAAAAACTCAATGCTCTGTTGGCCTCTAGTGGAAGAAATATTCTATAACATTTAACTTCCTCCGGGACAGAAAGCAATTTTAGGCTTGTTGCTTCGTCATTTGGTCACTAAACCAATAGAAATATTACATATAAACAGGCAGATTGCACGTTGGTATTACGTTTCGCGGATGATAACAGGATACCTGGAAGAAGCAGTAATGTTGCACAGAGATTGCACTGTAATCAAGGTATCTGATGAAACAGTAAACCCACATGCCTTTCGCAATTTTATGATCAAAAGGTGTTCATCCTGTTGTCAGGGAATGTGTACTTTCGGGGCGGCAGACACACCCTGGTGAGGCGACTGCGCCTCGCGGCGTGCCCGGGGTTTCGCAGCGAGCGTGCCAGGGAGGCTCGCCGCGCATGCTCGGTTTCCAGCCTTCTCTGGACAGCTGCAGTGATCGGCTAGAGCGGCAGCGTGGCGCAGTCGGCCGTCGCCATGGAGATGGGGGCCGACAGTGACGCAAGCGCAGAGAGATAGAGAGAGGCGGTTGGGACAGACTGCGCACGCGCCAAGGATGGTTTCAAAACCGACGAGAGATTAACTCAGGAGGTAAAAAGAGACGGCAGGAGGTCCCGGCTCTCGGGGAAGCCCTGGGGTTGAAGGGAGGTCCGAAAGCCCTGGAGTTGAAGGAAAGCTGAGTCTGCGAGAGAGACCTGACAAGTTGGGGCAAAGACGAGCTTGTAAACAGCGGTTGTCCGCTGCGGTTGAGACACCAGAGTGACCGGGGGTCTAGGTAGGAGGTTCGCTCAACTGGTAAACAAGACTGGTCCTGGGAGCAGAGTTTTGACAGAGGCCTTTTGGGTTGAGATTGGATCATGGAGCCATAGATTTTTACAGCACAACATCGTGTCTGCACCGATCATCAAGCACCTCTCCATTCTAACCCCATTTTCAGGCACTTGATAAGGGGCTGGTTTAGCACAGCGGGCTAAACGGCTGACTTGTAATGCTGAACAAGGCCAGCAGCGCGGGTTCAATTTCCGTACCGGCCTCCCCGAACAGGCGCTGGAATGTGGCGACTGGGGGCTTTTCACAATATCTTAATTGAACCTACTTGTGACAATAAGCGATTATTATTGTACGTAGCCTTGTATACTATGGTGGAACTCGCAAGTAGAATTGCTGTCGTTTGGGCATCCAAATTAGTGCTCTGAAGGCACGGAGCTAAAATTCCTCAACAGGAACACAGTTCTTTTTGAAGGATTTTATGATTCACAGTGATGACTGTCATCTGAGTGGGTTGTTGAGAAATTCAGGGCCATCAAGCACCTCTCCATTCTAACCCCATTTTCCAGCACTTAGTATATAGCCTTATATACTATGGTGGAACTCAGAGTACCGTTGCTGTTGTTTTGGGATCCAAACTAGTGCTCTGAAGTGGAGTAAAATTTCTCACAGGAAGATGGTTCTTTTTGAAGGATGTTATGATTATAATGATAATCTTTATTAGTGTCACAGGTAGGCTTACATTAACACTGCAATGAAGTTACTGTGAAAATTCTCAGCTTCTGACCAGCTCTTGTAACAACAAGATATGGCTGCCCCTTCTAAATTTCTGGTCAGGCCCCAAGGTGATTGTGGGGATTTCAGAAATGGTCTTTTTCTTCTGTTGTATGGCGTTGGGAGCAGAAGCTATTGTAACAGTTTCAACGCCAAGTTTCCTTACAAGCCCTATGTCCTGCTGGAGAGTAAGTGTAACTCCAGAATATTGCCCTCAAACTTGAGTAGGGGGAAAGATGTTATTTTGTGATTCATGGTTTGGTCAGGGTTTCCTCTGTTGCATCCACATGAGGTTTTAAAATGCCATTTGTACATCTGGTGACCACATTGACCATGTCCAGTCTGTATTCGATTGAGAGTAGTCCACATGCTCTGGGGAGATTGAAGCTGGTTTTGAGATGTTGGATCAGAGACAAATTTATTTGGGAGGGTGTTTTCTGCTCAAAATTTCCTTCTGGTTTCATCAGTGTTATGGAGTTGCAGATGTTCGATTGTGTCAAGGTATCGCGAGTTGGGGGATCTTGACGGTCTCTATGGATGGGGAGGTCCAAGTTGCTGCTGATAAGAGTTATTTCTCGGCGTGTTGCTGCATCCTGTTGAATGGCGGGAGGGGCAACATTTGGGAGGACTGGTAACTATTAAACTGGAGTTTATGTCAAGAGTACCAGAGATTATCCCCATTACTGAGTGGAGTTGTTTTTCCACTCAGTAACTCAAGGCCTATGTGAGTGCACAGTACTCCGTGTCAAGAAGACCAGAGCTATGGCAGAAATTTGAAGGACAGTGGTTTGTGCACCCCAACTTGTGCCAGCGAGCTTGCAGATGATCACTCGTGTCTTGGTCTTTTTGGTAGTCTTTCGGAAGTGGTTAGGGAGTGATCAAGGGTTACTACAACGTAGCTGGGAATTGGGTGATGTTGCACTTTTTCTCCACAGGAAGTGATGTTTAGGGTGCTGCATGCATTGCATTTTTCTCGGTGGAATGCAGAGATAATGATCTTGGCTGAGTTTGTTTGCATTTTGCAGTGGATGATGGCAGCCTTCTTATGGTTCACCCTGTCAAGTAATGTCATCAAAGTGGTGCCCGAATGTCGCTTCTGGGCCCCCTGGTCAATGGAACAAAACTAAAAAATCAGCACTGGAAGTGCTGTTGAATGTCATTGGAGGCGGTTAGATTCTCTCTTGGAGGTGACCATTGTCTGGTACTTATGTGGTATGAATGTTACTTACTACTTATCAGCCCAAGCCAGAATGTTGTCCAGGCTTTCGGCATATGGGCACAGACTGCTTCAGTATCTGAGGAGTTGAAAATGGTATTGATCATGGTGAAATTATCAACAAACATCGCCATCACGGGTGGCTCGGTAGCACAGTGGTTAGTACTGTTGCTTCACAGCGCCAGGATTCCAGGTTCAATTCCTGGTTGGGTCACTGTGCGGAGTCTGCACATTTGCCCCGTGTCTGCGTGGGCTTCCTCCGGACGCTCTGGTTTCCTCCCACAAGTCCCGAAAGACGTGCTGTTAAGTGAATTAGACATTCCAAATTCTCCCTCAGTGTACCCGAACAGGCGCCGTAAGTGTGGCGACTGGGGGCTTTTCACGGTAACTTCATTGCAGTGTTAATGTAAGCATACTTGTGACACTAATAAAGATTATTATTATTTCTGACCTTCTGTTGGAGGGAAAGTCACTGATGAACCAGGTGAAGATGGTAGGACCAAGGTTACTACCCTAAAGAACTCCTGTTGCCGATCTGTGACAATTGGTCTCCAACAATCATAAACATCTTCCTTTGTGCAACAAATGGAGATTTGGGACTCCAACAAATGGAGATTTGATAGAGCTCATCGGATAGAGCTCATTGGTGTCATACTGGACAAATGCTGCTTTGGTGTCAAGGGCACCCACTGTCACATCACCTCTGGAATTCAGCTCTTTTGTCCATGTTTGGACCATGGCTGTAATGAGGTCTAGTGTCAGGTGGTCCTGCCGGATCCCAAACTGAATGCCAATGAGCAAGTAATTGCTGTGTAATAGCTGTTTGATATCACTATCCACAACACCTTCCATCACTGCTGATGATTGAGAGTAGATGAGGTTCGTTAGTTGGCTGGATTAGATTTGTTCTGCTCTTTATGGACAGGGTGTAACTTTCCACATCATTACGTGCAAAAACACTTCCCTCTGTTAACCAACCTTAAGAAGTGAGTGACAGATGTCTTCAAGCAGCTCCCATTGCTGTAGATGACATTGAGGCCAGTCATTCTAGGTGGTGATTTTAACTGCGCATCATTCTGGCTGAACAATCAGCAACAAACTGAATGCTACTTCCAGACTCCTGAATGAATTGGCAAAAGATGCCAAGCTGTGCGACATTTTCAGCAATGTGTAGATGGAGCAGCGTGTAGAAACACCTGCTTCAACACCAGATGGGTCTGTTCATTCCATAATAGACTTCCGAATTTGTGTCCTTTGTGCTCAACATCAGATCCACTAATGTCCAGCCAGTGCTCTTCTTGACCACTGCTTCCTACTGGCTGACTGTCACCTACAGGAAGACCAGGGGCATATGGAAGCTGAACTTAAAGTTATTGACTCCAAAAAACATTGAGGAATTCAAAAATGATTGCAAAGGTTGGAGAACTGCATGACTCCTCTTTGATTCCCTGACATACTGGTGGAAGTGGTAAAGGTGAACATCAAGAAGTTCTTCATCTTCAAATGTGTTCGAAAGACAAAAGAGACAGAGAGAAATATTCCAAGTCTAGAAAAGCATGCAGAATCTGCTTCTGATGCAGTCCGTGCCATGGAAGATCTTCCAAAGAGGTGAAGAGCCATCAGGCCTTGCTCTTTGCCAAGATCACTTTCCAGTCCAAAGTCTGCTTCTTGGAGCAAGATGAGACATTGCTTGCCTTTCCTCTTTAAAAGATACACAGAAGCTCTGTCCTCAACTTGAAAAAAGACAGTGGCTCGGTAGCATCATACCTGGCGTACCAAGGATCAGCAAATCCTTTTGTGTGGGCTGTATTACATGAAGACTACTGACAGCACAGCCTGCCTGACCTTCCTGTCCTCGATTATGGAGGTCTTGGATTACAGCACTTGGGAGAGTCTGGACAACCCCCAAACTGGATGACATAACAAAGACCATCTAGTCATTAAGATAGTAAAGCCCTCGGAGGCAGTCATTTACTGGGCAAGTTATATTTAGCTCTGTGGGACTGGAGTGGCTCAGGCATGTTGGAAGTGTATGTGAATTTGCTTCTGGACGTCAGCCAGTTAGAATCCTTGAGGAAAGGCATCAATACTCTCACCTATAAACGGGAAGCGGAGGAAATCCAAAATTAGCAGCACATTTCATTGCTAAAGGTAGACTACAACATTCTGTCCAAGGTCATTGTCATTTGGTAATTCACCCTGATCAAACCTGTGCTATACCCAGCAGGAAAATCTCTGATAGCCTCCTGCTACTCAAGAATATGATCACCTACATGCAGGACAGGGTTTGGACACCTGCCTCATCAGATTAGACCAGGAGAAGACCTTTGACAGAATATTGCAAACATATAGGATGTATTGTCTAAAATAATTTTTGGGGAGGGAATCTATGTTCCACACTGCTCTACACAAACATCAACAGTGCAGTTTCAATGGGTGGGAATCAGAAAGCTTTCCAATCAAATCTGAAGTCGCAAGGGTGTCCTGTCTCCTTTGTCTTGTTTCTATATCAAACTCTTTGCTGATATCAGAAAGGATGCGTGCATAGGAATGACAATCCCAGACAACAGAGGTACACAGATCAAAGCCTCCCTGGACATGTAAGACGAGCAGTCATCTTCTCAGATCTGTTGTCTGTTCGTAGACTGATGAGCATCTGCAAACAGCTCAAACAGGCCTTGAAAACCCAAATTAAATCCCAACAAAAGCCTGGCTATATTCTTTGGGAACTGTGCTGACTGATCCTTAGTCTGACCTGACGAGGACAATTTGAGGTGCTGGGGATATGGTTTGGAGGGACCAGGGCTTGTACTCAAAACTGGGAGGAACATGTAGCCATGGAGAAACAGAAATTAGTCAGGAGGGAGTGACGGTCCCACTTCATTGCAGGTAAGAACCTGTTCATCAGATGTGAGGTGATCTTGGTGGGTGCAGTTCTGGCCCATAACCATCTCTTGCAACTTGGCGGTGCCCAAAGCTATCTTTCACTTTACCTGGAGATCAAAGATGGATATGTGCAAATCTGTAGATAAAATGGGGGGGGGGGGGGGGGGGGGGTGAAAGCATACCCAACATCACCCTCATTCTCATGGCCAACATTTCCCAACCGGAAACCCTGGATGAACAGGGATATCCACTTCTTGCTGAAGTCTAGGTCTGAGGCGTTCAAGTCAAGCGACCCTGATCTCTACATGAAAGCCAGAAATGATCTAAAGAAATCCATCAAAGATGCCAAAAGACAGTACCGGACCAAACTCGAGTCCCAGGCTAGCCACACGGATCCTCGCTACAAGATGAAGGCATGTAAAATCGTCGGCTCGAACGCACCCCTCCCTGATCAGCTCAACGCATTCTATGCCCGCTTTGAGCAAGAGGGCAGCGAGAGCGAGCCCTCCACCCCAGAAGCCGCGGATGAACTTGTATCTGAGATCACCACTGCAGATGTCAGAGCAGCCTTCTCGAAGGTCAACCCACGGAAAGCCACTGGTCCAGATGGGGTACACGGACGAGCACTCGGGTCTTGCGCGGATCAGCTGGCGGGGGTATTCGCAGACATCTTCAACCTCTCTTTACAACAATCTGAGGTCACTATCTGCTTCAAGAAGACGACCATCATCCCTGTACCAAAAAAAAGTCAAACAGCATGCCTTAATGACTATCGTCTAGTGGCTCTGACATCCATCATCATGAAGTGCTTCGAAAGGTTAGTCATGGCACGAATCAACTCCAGCCTCCCGGAGTGCCTTGATCCACTACTGTTCGCCTACCGCTGCAACAGGTCCACAGCAGACGCCATCTCCATGGCCCTGCACTCTATCCTGGAACACCTAGATAACAAAGACACCTATGTCAGACTCCTATTTATCGACTACAGCTCAGCCTTCAACACCATCATTCCTACGAAACTCATCTTCAAACACCATGGCCTTGGCCTCGGCTCCTCCCTCTGCGACTGGATCCTGAACTTTCTAACCCACAAGCCACAATCAGTAAAGATAGGCAACAACACCTCCTCCACGATCATCCTCAACACCGGTGCCCCACAAGGCTGTGTCCTCAGCTCCCTACTATACTCCTTATATACCTATGACTGTGTGCCCAAATTCCCCTCCAACTCGATTTTCAGATTTGCTGATGATACCACCGTAGTAGGTCGGAATTCAAACAATGACGAGCAGAGTACAGGAATGAGATAGAGAATCTGGTGAACTGGTGCGACGACAATAATCTCTCCCTCAATGTTAACAAAACAAAAGAGATTGTCATCGACTTCAGGAAGCGTAGTGGAAACGAAGTAGAAAGGGTCGAGAGCTACAAGTTTTTAGGTGTACAGATCATCAACAGCCTGTCCTGGTCCCCCAAGCCGACACTATAGTTAAGAAAGCCCACCTACGACTCTACTTTCTCAGAAGACTAAGGAAATTTGGCATGTCCTGCTACAACCCTCACCATCTTCTACAGATGCACCATAGAAAGCATTCTTTCTGGTTGTATCACAGCTTGGTATGGATCCTGCTCTGCCCAAGACTGCGGGAAACTACAAAAGGTCGTGAATGTAGCCCAGTCCATCACGCACACCAGCCTCCCATCCATTGACTCTTATCTATAATTCCCGCTGCCTCAGAAAGGCAGCCAGCATAATTAAGGACTCCAGCACGCCGGACATACTCTCTTCCACCTTCTTCTGTCAGGAAAAAGACACCAAAGTTTGAGGTCACATACCAACAGATTCAAGAACAGCTTCTTCCTACTGCCATCAGACTTTTGAATGGACCTACCTCGTATTAAGTTGATCTTTTCTCTACACCTTGCTATAACTGTAACATTATATTCTGCAGTCTCTCCTTTCTTCCATATGTACAGTATGCATTGTTTGTACAGCATGCAAGAAACAATACTTTTCACTCTCTTCGAATACATGTGACAATAATAAATCAAATCAAATCAAACATTGTGTGCGATTGCATCAAGTTGTGATTAGGTCTTCAATTTGAAAAGACCAACAGTCCATAAAACCATAAGACATAGGAGCAGAATTAGGCCACGCGGCCCTTCGAGTCTGCTCCATCATTATTTTCTCAAAGAACTCTAACAGATTTGTCAGACATGACCTCCCCTTGACGAAGCCATGCTGACTCAATCCTATTTTATCATGCACTTCCAAGTACTCGGCGATTTAATCTTTAATAATAGACTCTAAAATCTTACCAATGACCAAAGTCAGGCTAACCGGCCTATAATTTCACGTCTTCTGCCTCCCTCCCTTCTTAAACAGTGGTGTTACATTAGCCACTTTCCAGTCCTCTGGGACCCTTCCTGCCTTCAGTGATTCCTGAAAGATCACCACCAATGCCTCCAAAATCTCCTCCGCTATCTCTTTTAGAACCCTGGGTATAGTCCATCCGGTCTAGGTGATTTATCCACCTTCAGACCTTTCAGTTTCCCCAGAACAAAGAACAAAGAAAAGTACAGCACAGGAACCGGCCCTTCGGCCCTCCACGCCCATGCCGACCAAGCTGCCCGTCTAAACTAAAATCTTTACACTTTCTAGGTCCGTATCCCTCTATTCCTTCTCCTTAGTGATGGCCACTGCACTCACCTCTGCTCCCTGATTCTCCTGGAGCTCTGGGATCCCACTGGTGACTTCCACCTTGAAGACTGATGTAAAGTAACTATTCCTCTATCATTTCTTTGTTTCCTATTATTACTTCTCCAGCCACATTTTCCAGTGGTCCAATGTCTATTGTTGCCTCTCTCTTACCTTTTTCTATCTTCTTTTATATTACTAGCTAGCTTGCATTCATATTTCATCTTCTCTCCCCTTATTGCTTTTTTAATTTCCCAATCCTCTGGCTTCCCACTAATCCTCGCCACTTCTGAATGTTTTTCTTTTGCTTTTATGCTGTCCTTGACTTCCCTCGTCAACCATGGATGCCTTGTTTAGCATGTTTCCTCCTCCTTGGGATGAATTTCTGTTGTGCCTCCCGAATATCCCCCCCAAAACTCCTGCCATTGCTGTTCCACTGTCTTCCCTGCTAGACTCCTTTTCCAATTAATTCTGGCCAGCTCCTCCCTCATGCCTTTGTAGTTATCCTTATTTAATTGTCATACCATTACATCTGCTTCCAGCTTCTCCCTCTCATTTTGCAGGATAAATTCTATCATATTGTGGTCGCTGCTCCCTAAGAGTTATTCACCTTAAGTTCCCTAATCATGTCTGCCTCATTACACATCACCAAATCCAGAATTGATTGTTCCCTAGTAGGCTCTGTCACAAGCTGCTCCAAAAAACCATCTCTTACGACAGTCCACAAATTCCTTTTTTGGGGATCCCCTATCAACCTGATTTTTCCCAGTCCACCTGCGAATTGAAGTCCCCATGATTATTGTGATCAGTAATCACAAGCTTTTTTACAAGCTTTATCTCCAGATACTGAGGTTCTGTTCTCTCTGGTGTTGTGAAAGATGGACCTGACTATGTTGCCATGGAAAGTTCCATTCAGTTGGTCCAGGCCATACTACTTGTTCTTCCTGAAGAAATTTACATAGGAAACACTGTTAAAATATATTTTATTGAACATTTTTTCCAAACAACAATTTTTTCCCTCTTACAAAGCAAACGTAACAGTAAAGACATTTTTAAACAATACACAAATAACTGAACCCCATAATCTTTTAACATAAACTAAACTAAAACCCTCACTCCCCCCCTCCCCCCTGGGTTGCTGCTGCTGGTCATCTGTCTTCCCTCTAACGTTCCCCTAGGTAGTCGAGAAATGGCTGTCACCGCCTGGTGAACCCTTGAGCCGATCCTCTCAGGGCAAACTTTATCTGCTCCAGTTTAATGAACCCCGCCATATCGTTTACCCAGGCCTCCAGTCCGGGGGGTTTCGCCTCCTTCCACATGAGTAGGATCCTACGCCGGGCTACTAGGGACGCAAAGGCCACAACGTCGGCCTCTTTCGCCTCCTGCACTCCTGGCTCATCCGCAACTCCAAATAGAGCTAGCCCCCAGCCTGGTTTGACCCAGGCCTTCACCACCTTCGAAATCACTCCCGTCACTCCCTTCCAATACCCCTCCAGTGCCGGGCACGCCCAAAACATATGTGCGTGGTTTGCCGGGCTCCCGCCGCACCTCCCACATTTGTCCTCCACTCCAAAGAACCTGCTCAATCTTGCCCCCGTTATGTGTGCTCTATGTAGCACCTTAAATTGAATCAGGCTAAGCCTGGCGCATGAGGAAGAGGAATTTACCCTGCTTAGGGCATCAGCCCACATACCCTCCTCTATCTCCTCTCCTAGTTCTTCTTCCCACTTTCCTTTTAGTTCGCCCACCAACTCCTCCCCCTCTTTCCTCATCTCTCGGTATATCTCTGACACCTTGCCCTCTCCGACCCACACCCCTGAAAGCACTCTGTCCTGAGTCCCCTGTGTCGGGAGCAGCGGATATTCCCTCACCTGTTGTCTAGTAAATGCCCTCACCTGCATATATCTCAGGAAGTTTCCCCGGGGCAACTTATATTTTTCCTCCAATGCTCCCAAGCTCGCAAAAGTCCCATCTATAAATAAATCTCCCACCCTCCTAATTCCCAACTGGTGCCAGCTCTGAAATCCTCCATCCATTCTTCCTGGGGCGAACCTATGGTTGTTCCTAATTGGGTACCCCACCAGGGCACCCCGCACCCCTCTCTGTCGCCTCCACTGTCCCCAGATATTCAATGTTGCCGCCACCACCGGGTTTGTGGTAAACCTTTTTGGCGAGAACGGTAGCGGCGCCGTCACCAGCGCCTCTAAACTCGTCCCTTTACAGGACTTTCTCTCCAGTCTTTTCCACGCCGCTCCCTCGCCCTCCATCATCCATTTACGTATCATTGCCACATTGGCGGCCCAATAGTAATCGCCCAAGTTCGGTAGTGCCAATCCTCCTCTGTCCCTACTACGCTGAAGGAACCCCCTCCTTACTCTCGGAACGTTCCCTGCCCACACGAAGCTCGTGATGCTCCTGTCTATTTTATTGAAAAAGGTCTTAGTGATTACTTTAGGGAGACATTGAAATACAAATAAGAACCTCATCTTAAGATGATGGAGGACCATCATCTTAATTGCCTGCACCCTGCCCGCCAGCGACAGAGGCTGCATGTCCCACCTCTTGAAGTCCTCCTCCATTTGTTCTACCAGCCGTGTCAGATTAAGTCTGTGCAAGGTTCCCCAGCTCCCAGCGATCTGAATCCCCAGGTATCGGAAGTTTCTTTCCACTTTCCTTAGAGGCAGGCCTTCTATCTCTCTACTCTGGTCCCCTGGATGTATCACAAATAATTCACTCTTCCCCATGTTTAGCCCATACCCCGAGAAATCCCCGAATTCCCTCAACATTCGCATAACCTCTATCATCCCCCCCGCTGGGTCCGACACGTATATCAATAGGTCATCTGCGTATAGCGAGACTCGGTGCTCTTCTCCCCCTCTAATCACCCCTCTCCATTTCCTGGAGTCTCTCAACGCCATGGCCAGAGGTTCAATTGCCAACGCGAACAGCAATGGAGACAGCGGGCATCCCTGTCTTGTTCCCCTATATAGTCGGAAATACTCCGATCTTTGTCGACCGTAACTACACTTGCCGTTGGAGCCCCATAAAGAAGTTTGACCCAGCTAATAAACCCGTTCCCGAACCCAAACCTCCTTAACACTTCCCATAAATACTCCCACTCCACCCTATCAAATGCCTTCTCTGCATCCATTGCCGCCACTATCTCTGCCTCCCCCTCCACTGGGGGCATCATTATCACCCCTAATAGTCGTCGCACGTTAACATTCAGTTGTCTCCCTTTTACGAACCCTGTCTGGTCTTCGTGCACCACCCCCGGAACAAAGTCCTCTATCCTCGATGCCAGTACCTTTGCCAGCAATTTGGCGTCCACGTTCAATGATGAAATAGGTCTATAGGACCCGCACTGCAACGGATCTTTATCCCTCTTCAAAATTAGCGATATCGTCGCCTCCGACATTGTCGGGGGTAAAATCCCTCCTTCCCTGGCCTCATTGAACCTCCTCACCATCAACGGTGCCAACAAGTCCACATATTTTCTGTAAAATTCCACCGGGAACCCGTCTGGTCCCGGAGCCTTCCCTGCTTGCATGCTTCCCAGTCCCTTAATAACCTCGTCCACCCCAATCGGTGCCCCCAGGCCTACCACCTCCTGCTCCTCCACTTTCGGGAACCTCAATTGATCCAGGAACTGCCGCATCCCCTCCTCTCCCTCTGGGGGTTGAGACCTATACAGTCCCTTATAAAAAGCCTTGAACACCTCATTTATCTTTCCTGCTCTTCGCACCGTGTCTCCCTTTTCGTCTCTAATTCCTCCTATCTCCCTCGCTGCTGTCCTCTTTCGCAATTGATGAGCCAGCAGGCGACTAGCCTTTTCCCCATATTCATACCTCCTCCCCTGTGCCTTCCTCCACAGCACCTCCGCCTTTCTGGTGGTCAGAAGGTCAAACTCCGTCTGGAGTCGTCTCCTCTCCCTGTACAGCCCCTCCTCCGGGGTCTCTGCAAATTCCCTATCCACCCTTAAAATCTCCCTCAGTAATCTTTCCCTTTCCTTGGCGTCTGTTTTCCTTTTGTGGGCCCCAATGGAGATCAGCTCTACTCTGACCACCGCTTTTAGTGCTTCCCATACCACTCCCACAGGGATCTCGCCGTCGTCATTGACCTCCAGGTATCTCTCAATACACCCCCGCACTCTTGCACACACTCCCCCATCCGCCATCAATCCCACATCTAATCGCCAGAGTGCTCTCTGCTCTCTTTCCTCTCCTAATTCCAGGTCCACCCAATGTGGGGCATGGTCCGAAACCGCTATGGCTGAATACTCAGCTTCTTCCACCCTAGAGATCAACGACCTTCCCAAAACAAAAAAATCTATCCGGGAGTACACTTTATGGACATGGGAGAAGAAGGAGAACTCCCTAGCCCTAGGTCTAAGAAATCGCCATGGATCCACTCCCCCCATTTGGTCCATAAACCCCTTAAGCACCTTGGCCGCTGCCGGCCTTCTTCCGGTCCTTGAGCTGGATCTATCTAGCCCCGGGTCCAGCACAGTATTAAAGTCCCCTCCTAAAATCAAGCTTCCTACCTCCAGGTCCGGTATACGCCCCAGCATCCGTCTCATAAATCCCGCATCGTCCCAGTTCAGGCATATACATTAACCAACACGACCTCCATTCCCTCCAGCCTGCCACTCACCATTACATATCTACTTCCGCTATCTGCTACGATGTTCTTTGCTTCAAATACGACCCGTTTCCCCACCAAAATGGCCACCCCTCTGTTCTTTGCGTCTAGTCCTGAGTGGAACACCTGTCCCACCCATCCTTTCCTTAACCTAACTTGGTCCGCCACCTTTAGGTGCGTCTCTTGGAGCATAACCACGTCTGCCCTTAGTCCTTTCAAATGCGCGAGCACTCGGGCCCTTTTTATCGGTCCGTTCAGGCCTCTCACGTTCCACGTGATTAGCCTCACTAGGGGGCTACCTGCCCCCTTCCCGTGTCGACTAGCCATTACCTTCTCTAGGCCAGTCCCATATCCCACCTCCGCGCATCCACTCGCTCCCCCAGCGTCGCATACCATCCCCGTCCGCCCACTCTTTAGCCATTTCCGTTTGGATTTCCGCAGCAGCAACCCAGTTGTCCCCCCGTCCCCCCCGCTAGATCTCTTTCTAGCGTGATTTCTCCCCCCATATTACTTCCGTAAGTCAGCTGACTTCAACTGACCCCGGCTGCTCCTGCTCACTCCTCGACCCCCCCGTGTGGGGAACTCCCTTACGCCTATCTTCCCGCCATTTTCTTTCTGGCGCGGGAACATCCCTTTACCTGACCTGCCTCTTGTGGCGTAGCTCCCTTTCCCCTCCCCCTCCCCTTCCTAATTCTCCATCTATGTCCCCTCTTTCCCCACTCACCGACGCCTACATTTCCCAATGTCTCCCCCCTTCCCAATTTACTTCTCAATTAACTTCAACCATAACATTAACAATAACATTTCCTGCAGCATCAGGCCCTCAGTTCCGATCCAATTTCTCCTCTTTGATAAAGGTCCATGCTTCCTCCGCCGTCTCGAAATAATGGTGTCTCTCCTGATACGTGACCCATAGTCTTGCCGGCTGCAGCATCCCGAACTTCACCTTTTTATGCAACACCTCCTTGGCTCGGTTAAAGCTCGCCCTCCTTCTCGCCACCTCCGCACTCCAATCCTGGTACACCCGTACCACTGCATTCTCCCATCTGCTACTCCGCACCTTTTTAGCCCATCTCAGGACCTCTTCTCTATCCCTAAGGCGGTGAAATCGCACGATTATCGCCCTGGGTGGTTCTCCCGCTTTTGGTCTTCTCGCCGGGATCCGATGTGCCCACTCCACCTCCAAGGGGCCCGTAGGGGCCTCAGCACCCATCAGTGAGCTCAGCATCGTACTTGCATAAGCTCCACAGTCCACTCCTTCCACACCCTCAGGGAGACCCAGTATCAGAAGGTTCTTCCTTCGCACTCCGTTTTCTAGGGCCTCGATCCTTTCAGTACACTTTTTATGAAGTGCCTCGTGCGTCTGTGTCTTAACTGCCAGGCCCAGGATCTCGTCCTCATTATCCGTCACCTTCTGCTCCACCACGCGGAGCTCTGTCTCCTGGGTCTTTTGTGTCTCCTTGAGCCCCTCAATTGCCTGTAGCATCGGGGTCAGCACCTCCCTCTTCAGCAGCTCCACGCACCTTCTCAAAAATTCATCCTGCTCGGGCCCCCATGTCGCCTGCGCTTTCTCCGCTGCCATCTTGTGCTTCTCCCTTTCTGTCTCTTTGGTCGGCGATTCCTCGCGCTGCAGCCGCCGCCGCTGGTTTTTTCCTCCTTCGTTGGGGGGGACTCCTTTCTCACTCACCCCACACCGGGTTGTGTCGCCCAAAAATTTCCCGTTGGGGCTCTTAAAAGAGCCCGAAGGTCCGTCGAAGCTGAAGCCGCCGAAACGTGCGGCTAGCAAGGCATCGCCGCAACCGGAAGTCCCATAGGAAACACTGTTGACCACCGGTCCATTGGAAGTGTTCCTTGAGGTTCTGTAGGAATATTGGCTTGGCGACCGAAGCCAAAGATTGGTTGTGGAGGGTTGTTTTTCAAACTGGAGGCATGTGACTAGTGGTGTGCCTCAGGGATCGGTGCTGGGTCCACTGTTATTTGTTATATATATATATATATATATATATATATATATGATTTTGATGAGAATATAGGAGGCATGGTTAGTACGTTTGCAGATGACACCAAGATTGGGGGATAGTGGACAGTGAAGAAGGTTATATAAGATTGCAACAGGATCTTGTCAAATGAGACCAGTGGGCCAATGAATGGCAGATGGGGTTTAATTTGGATAAATGTGAGGTGATACATTTTGGTAGGTCAAATCAGGGCAGGACCTATTCAATTAATGGCAGGGAATTGGGGAGAGTTACAGAACAAAAAGATCTCGGAGTACAGGTTCATAGCTCCTTGAAGGTGTTGTCGCAGGTGGACAGGGTGGTGAAGAAGGCATTCAGCATGCTAGGTTTTATTGGTCAGAATATTGAATGCAGGTGTTGGGATGCCTTGTTGAAATTTTACAAGACATTTGTAAGACCACATATGGAATACTGTGTTCAGTTCTAGTCACCCTATTATAGGAAGGATATTGTTAAACTGGAAAGAGTGCAGAAAAGATTTATAAGGATGCTGCCAGGACTTGATGTTCTGAGTTATAAGGATAGGCTGGGACTTTTTTCCCTGGAGCGTAGGAGGCTTAGGGGTGATCATATAGAGGTCTATAAAATAATGAGGAGCATAGTTAAGGTAGATAGCCAACATATTTTTCCAAAGGTGGAGGAGTCTAGAACTAGAGGGCATAGGTTTAAGGTGAGAGGGGAGAGATACAATAGAGATCAGAGGGGAAATTTCTTCATACAGAGGGTGGTGAGCATCTGGAATGGGCTGACAGAGGCAGTGGTAGAGGCGGTTACGATTTTGTCTTTTAATTAGACAGTTACATGGGCAGGGTGGGTATAGAGGGATATGGGCCAAATGCGGGCAAGTGGGACTAGCTTAGTGATAGAAACTGGGCGGCATGGACAAGCTGGGCCAAAGGGCTTGTTTCCATGCTGTAAACATCTATGACTCTATGGTCTATGACTCTAAAAGGCGATGGTGAATTATGTTGGATGGTTCCCTGAGAAGACTGTTGGAGTCATTTAGTGGAATCACCCAGAAATTTCAAAAAAGCACCTAGACATAGCTTGGTGAGGGTGATAAAGGTAATCCCAGTCAGATCCTCCATGCACACCCGAGTCTTTGTGCCAGCACAAGTTGCCCTTGAGGCGACTGCAGTGAGGAAGAGTCTGCCATCCATCTCCTTCTGTAATGTGTCTTTGCAAAACAAGCCTGGAAATAGATACAGTAGTTTTTGTTGAGGTTCATCCTGAGCGGTTTTCTGGTCTATGGGCTGTTCCCCCTATGGACGCACAGTGAGGAAAACATCAACTGCTTCTGTAGAACCATTGACTCCATGAAAGACACTGTTTGGCCTGGCAGAAATTTGCTGGTCTTAAGAGCTGTCCACACTTTAAAAAAAAAAATTTAGAGTACCCAATTCGTTTTTCCATTAAGGGGCAATTTAGCGTGGCCAATCAACCTAACCTGCACATCTTTGGGTTGTGGGGGTGAGACCCACACGGGGAGAATGTGCAAACTCCACACAGTCAGTGACCCAGGGCCGGGATTGAACCCGGGTCCTCAGTGCCGAAGGCAGCAGTGCTAACCACTGCGCCACCGTGCCGCCCACAAGAGCTGTCCACACTTGAATGTTGCAGACTGGCGCATTCCAATTTTTAGGATTACATACTGAGGGACACATTGAAGCTTGGGCTCAACTGGAAAAGTTACAATTTATGGCGTGTCCCAGAATGCAGCTAGTTCTGAAGCTCAAGTTGTCAGTATTACAGTCAGGATCAGTGTTCATAGTCTTTGTTGTATCCAGTGTCTTCAGCCATTTATTTATGGTGTGTGGAGGGAATCAAATTGTCTGAGGATTAGCATCTATGATGTTTGGGACCTCAGGAAGAGGCTGAGATGGTTCATCTGTTCCACTTCTGACAGAAGATGGTTGCAAATGCTTGAGCTTTGTCTTTTGCACGGACGTGCTGGGTTTCACAATCATACTTGTGAAGCCTCCTCCAGTTAATTGTTTAATTGTTCATCATTTGCAACTGAATATGGGCAGGACTGCAGAGTTTGTGTATACATATTCAGGACAAAAATGACATTGGAAAATTATGGGAGTAAGAAAAATGAATAAGAAAGATATATTTGCCGCAGAGTTTTAATTCCAGAAATTAATTAGTAAAAATTTAGACCAAGACAAAAGAGATTTAAGAGTTAATGTGACCTGAAAGATTAGTATGAAGTAAGTTACTTCAATCGGAGCTGAACTCCGATTACCATGAATTAAATGATATTGGAAGAAATGCTATTGTGATGGTTCAGTTTGGTGGATTTAACAAGCATTTTATATTAATTTCAAGATCATTACCAAAAAATATTTATGTGGCACTTTAGAAGATATCATAACTTTATTTCAAAGTTACAAATTTCTTGATGTAACTTGTCAATTGATATTTGAGTATTTCATTTTCTTGTTTGTTTCCTATAGATTTTCTTTTTCTGTTACTGTTTGACTTAAATTTAGCAGAGCAGGACATTGTCCACTAGGCGTCAGCCTTGACTCAGTTGTAGAATTCCTACTTCTCAGTCAGAAGGATGTTCCAGAAATTCGAGAACTCTATTGTGGTGGCGAGGAGTTTCTGAATTGTTCGCAGTGCAATCTTTTAGATGAGAAGTTAAACCAAAACCTAGGGCCCCGATTCCCCCCCAAAATTTCAAAGTTAAGTTGCGGCGGGTTTTTCAGTGAGTTTCCCACCAACTCTGCAGGCGAGTTCCCACCGCTATTCAATTACACATACTCACTTTTTTGGGCCCTGGAGAGTTTTTTTTAGCACTGGGCAGCTGAACTCCGATATCAGGGTGCCATTTTGAAAGGATGGCCCGATCTCTAAGTAAGCTTGTGAGTCTCCCCCCCCCCCCCCCCCCACCCATTGCCAATGTCACCCCCACACACAAGGACACTGCCCCACACCCACCAAGTGAGAACAGCCTGCTATGGGGGTCCCCCCTCTTCAAGACCTCCCAAGCTCCCTTACAGCACCCCTTTCCTTCTAAGACCCCCACCCATCACCCACGTAACCTCCCGGAGGTCCCTACTCACCTGCCCTGCACTCCCCCACCCCCATTTTATGGGTATGGCCCCCCTCGGCCCTGGCCCTTAGCAGTGCCGTGGCACTCGGGCACCCTTGTAATGCCACCCTAGTACCCAGGCCGTGCTCCTGTTGGTGTAGTGCCAAGGTGCCAACTGGGCAGTGCCAAGGTGCCCGCGTTCCAGGGCAAGGGTCAGGGAGCCATCCTGCACTTACCCTGACCACCCTGGGTACCGAAGACCCCCCGGGTGCCATTTGGCATGGTCCACATTTGTTTGGACCAGCACTGATCAGCACCCGACTGCAGCCTCCCTGGGTAGGCCAAAGAATCGAAGGAGGCCTCTGAATCCCCGTTGGTAGATCGTAGTACTTCCGCGTGTGTCATTTGGTCCCGCCCATTTGGGGCGGGGTTCCGTCTCCGACGTCAGAGAATCCCGCGAGGCGCGGAGGCTGTCGTGAGGCTCGCTAGAGGCCTTGCCAGGAAAAGATTGGATGAGGACAAGCGCATATGTATGAATCAGTCACACAAATGAGACAGTGCTGGCCATCGAAGGAAGGGGAATCGCTGAGCCCAGGGCCAATGGTGGGGCTGAAATAATCATTAATGAGGGTATCTACATACCTAATCCTCTTCACATCTCTTGATTGAGAAACAGCAGATGGTGTAAGAATGGACTTCTCACAGTCTCCTCTTACCACAATACAATCCTTGTTCATTCTTCATTTCAACTTCCCAAGAACAGTCAGAGGAGGAAGATGATGGTAAAGGTGAAGAGACACCATCACACAATCTGACAGTTGCAGCCACCTGCTCTGTTACTAACACTGCATATTTTAGAGGACAGAACAGAGGAGGAATCTGCGGCATGTGGGTAGTAGCCAGGGTGAGAGGAAAAGATAGGCCAGAGATCAGCTTGCTGGAGGCCAAGGTCACACACTGATGCCCGGCAGGGAAGTCAGCTGATTCTGAGGGGTTCTATTTCAGATGGCAGCCATTTGTTGTTTATTTCAAGGAATTGGTCACGTTGGGAAAGGGTTAGGTTGTGCAAGGGATTGTTTTATGTATGTAATTGTATTTATTCTTTCTGGTTATTTTGTCTTGCAATAAAATGAAACAAAAAATTTTAATTAAAATATTGAAAAAAAAACTGCTGACTGAGTTACTTCCAGATTCTCCGGGTGGCCAACACCACTGGATTCAGGGAAAATCTCACTGGAGGGAAAGGCAATGATGCAGTTACTATTGCACCAAGGCCAGAAACGGTGCAGGAGTGCGCCTCCATTTGTCCCCAAATGGAGCCAGGATCGCTGAACCACAACCATATCTTCTGAATATTGGCTGCCCAATATTAAAACTATAAATTGGGTAGAGCCTGACTGCCTGTTTCTTTGGAGCAAAGCCCCACGAATCCTTGGACTCTCACCATTAATAAATTAATAAAAATCTCAGGAGTACATTCATTTTAATAGCCTGAACCCTGCCCGCCAAGGATGGGGAGATTACCTCCTCTATAAATTGGACTTGACACCATCAACCACATCAGTATAATTTAATTTATGAAGCGAGGCCCAATTGGGGCCATCTGGACCCTCAGATAATGAAAGCTAGACATGGCAAGGTGAAAAGTTAGCATCCCCCGTTGGGCTCTCCTCTGGGATAGGGTACAGATCCGTTTAACTGGAAAGCATTCACTCTTGTCCAAGTTCAACCTGTACCCTGAGAAGGAGCTAAAACTCTCAAGCAGCTTCATTATCTCTCCCATAGAGGGCATTGGGTCCGTAATTTAAAGAAGGAGGTCATACGCTTAAAGAGAAAGCTAATGTGCCACCCCGCCTCGATTTATACCCCTCCACTTAACAGAGGACCTCAGTGCTATAGCAAGCGGTTCAATTGCCAAGGCAAAGAGGAGCAGAGACAGTGGACACCCCTGTCTTGTGCCCCTATTCAACAGGACGTAGCCCGAGTTCAGGGCATTCATATGAACACCAGCAGTGGGGGCCCTACTCTGTAATTGAATCCAGGAGATACATCTGTCTCAAAATCCAATCCTCCCAAGAAACTCAAACAGTTATTCCCACTCCATTCTATCAAATGCTTTTTCAGCATCTAGGGAAACAATCACCTCTGGCTCGGGCACCGAGGAGAAGAAAAGGACAACGTTTAGCTGGCAACGTATATTGGTTGACAATTGTCGACCCTTAACAAAGCCTGTCTGATCCTCTGAGATCAACTCTGGGAAGCAGGTTTCCAGCCGCAGTGCCAGCACTTTGGCAAGTAACTTAACATCCGCATTTAACAAAGAACAAAGAAAGATACAGCACAGGAACAGGTCCTTCAGCCCTACAAGCTTGCGCCGACCATGCTGCCCGTCTAAACTAAAATCTTCGACACTTCCAGGGTCCGAATCCCTCTATTCCCATCCTATTCATGTATTTGTCAAGATGCCCCTTAAACGTCACTTGCTTCCACCACCTCCTCTGGCAGCTAGTTCCAGGCACCCACCACCCTCTGTGTAAAAAACCTGCCTCGTACATCTCCTCTAAACCTTGCCCCTCGCACCTTAAACTTATGCCCCCTAGTAATTGACCCCTTTACCCTGGGAAAATGTCTCTGACTATCCACTCTGTCTATGTCCTCATACGTTTGTAGACATCTATCAGGTCGCCCCTCAACCTCCGTTGTTCCAGTGAGAACAAACCAAGGTTTTTCAACCTCTCCTCATAGCTAATGCCCTACATACCAGGTAACATCCTGGTAAATCTCTTCTGCACCCTCTCTAAAGCCTCCACATCCTTCTGGTAGTGTGGCGACCAGAATTGAACACCATACTCCAAGTGTGGGCTAACTAAGGTTCTATACAGTTGAAACATGACTTGCCAATTCTTATACTCAATGCCCCGGCCAATGTTTATCAAATTCTTTTGTGAAGATAATCAAAAGCACCTCGCCCATTAGTGGAGTGGCTGGAGCTCCTGATGCTGCCTCCGCCATCTTTTTTCTGAGAGGCCTGTGATTCCGTCAACAACCTTCTACTGTCTGCCTTTTTGCCCCCTCGGCTTTTCTGAGCATTTTACTTATATAGGATCCTTATCCAATTAATTCTGTGGATTTTCAAAAGAAAATACCCCCTTACACTAAGAAAAAAGGGTTAAAAGTGCAATACTCAAGCAGGAGCCACCTCGTCCACATCTCCCCTCTACATAACACCACCAGAAGTCACGGGAATCTGGAGTTGAGGTTGCAATCAAATCAGCAATGATCTTATTGAATGGTAGAGAACCATCTCGGGGCCGAGTGGCCTATTCCTGCTCCTAATTGGAATTTTGGTATACTCTATGAAATTATTTGTAACAGTATAGGTCTGTTCCAATGGTCATGCTCACATGAGGTGCACGCAAGGTAATGTGTGTGTCGTCAATGGCAACATGTACAATCTGTGAAAACACTCATGCTCAGTATTCTTTTTCTGTCAAGAGGGAATAAGATGAAGCTGTCTCTGTACAGAGAGTTTCAGCAACCTCACTAATGCAACAGTGTACTGCAAAGTGAGAGATGTTGCTTATGTCTTCAACAAAAGCCTAGAAGGAGCCAAACACTTCAGAGTTCAGGAAGAATTACGGTCAACATGGCAGCAACAGATAATTCTCTCTTGCCCTCCCCTGAGGTTGTGGCTGCAGCAGTTAACAGATTCCAGTCACATCCACTTTATTGAAAACATTAGTTATCACTGAAGTTGAGGTAAGACCATTTCTCCCTTCAGACAGAAATTTTGAACATTGCCTCCTCCTTCTAGCCCCTCTCCACTCCTGCTCCTCCCTCTTCTTGCAGCTTGTTTTAATCTACATAGTCTCTGCTCATTTTCCCAGTCATGCACAATTCCAAGGGGAAGTCCGACCAGGTCACCCATATCTAGAAACATCCTTTTCAGCATAAGCTTTGGGCATGATTCTCCTGAAACTTTTCCAAGTGCTGTAGCGAGTGTGAATTGCCGCGGGTTCCCTGACGCATGGCCCAGCGAGGCCGGCAACACGATTCATGATGAATTTGTCCACTTAACAAGGCCTCACGGGCTTCTTGCCCCGAATGCCGGGTCACCAGCTGATTCGCTGGGACCGTGCTTGCCAACCCACCGCTAACAACTTCGAACAGCATTTAAGCTTCACTTGCTCAGCCAACCCCATCCAGCTCGCAACAATGACGCCAAGGAGACTGGCCCCAAGATTCGGGGAGACTGACCTGGGGATTCTCCTGAACGTGGTGGAGGTCAGGAGGGATGTCCTGTTCCCCCGAGGGTCCTGGAGGGTGAGCCCCAAGGCAGCCGGTGCTGCCTGGGACAAGGTGGCGGCAGCAGTCAGCTTGGGCAGTGCGACCAGGAGGACTGGCCTCCAGTTTCGGAAGAAGGTCAACAACCTGCACCGGGCAGCCAGAGTGAGTAGACACCAACCCCCCACCCCCAAACCCCCAAGGGAGCATCCCACAGGTGACCCCCAACTTTCCCTCCACCCACCCCTTCAGCCTTCCCACCGCCCCCCCCCCCCCCCCCAACTGTGAACCATGCATGTAGCTGATGATGCCCTCTCTGTGTCCCCTCAGGAAAAACTCTCCCATAATCAGCGGGAGAGGGCCCAGACTGGCGTTGGGGTGCCAGACTTTGAGAATCCTCACCTCCTTCGAGGAGCGGGTCCTGGAGGTGACTGGTGTGGCCGAGGACAGGGCGGTCACCCACGTGGAGGCTGGTGGACGCTGAAGAGGTGAGGAGCCACCAAGCTCCACCCGGAGGACCTGTCAAACTTGAGTAGTGATTGCCTTACTGACTGACCTATCCCTCCCACTGACCACATGTCCATCAGCCGATGTCACCGGCCCATCCTGGGCGACAGCATCTCCTGACTCCAGGGAGAACACCTCGGAGGAGAGCTCCGAGGATACAACTGTTATAGCCGTGACACAGCTGTCATCCCCACCCTCCACCAGCGCAGATACACACACCCCGGTGGGAAATGTGAGTGGTCAGGCATTTGGGGCACAATCTGGTGAGCAGCACACTGCTGCTCATGTACATCTGGTGAAGGCAGGAACCCCCAGGCGATACAGCAGTTGGAGGTCTGCTGGATCCCTGGACCCAGCTTGATCCCAGCCTGATGCTGAGCCTCTGGAACAGAGTTACCCGGGGCTGATGGGGATGATAGGGACCAACCTGGACGTTCAGAGGCAGATGTCAGCGTCACTCCAGCAGATCCATAGCCGATTGGAGGAGTCCCAGAGACTAAGGGCGCAAGAGATGTCACCAGCAATGTGTGGCACTGCAGTGGAGAGCCTGGTGCACGTCTTTGGCACCATGAGTGAAGGTGTCCAAGGTGCCGCGCAGTTGGTGACGTCCATGGCTGAGGGTCTCGGCCGTATATCTGCCTCACTGGGGGATGTTGACCAATACCAGGCTGACCTTGATGGGGTTCTGCGGGACATGTCCCGCTCTCAGATGGGAATGGCCGAGGCCCTGTGGAGCTTGTCCCAGTTGTAGGTGGGCATGGCTGAGGCACTGCAGAGCATGGCCTGGTCACTAGGAGATGTGTCCCAGTGACTGAGGAGCATCGCCCAGGGCGTTGACACGATGTGGCCTATGGGGAACCACCAGGGCTTGCAGAGTCAGATAATGCAGGGGCAACCGGGGCCCTAACCAGCTGCCCCTCCATCCTAAGGCGAACCCCAGGGCCCTATGGATACCAACCGGGAGGAGGGCGAGCTGAGTGCCAACCCGGGCCCGTTCCATTGGGCGGCGACAGTAGCCACCAGTGCTACCGAGTTCCACCCCTCTGATGAGGCCGCATCTTACAGGCAGCAGATGGGACAGGGTAACGGCTGTGTATGTGTTATCGACAAGTGAGCAGCGGCCCCCCAGTCCCAGAGCCCCCAGAGAATGCCTGCCAGGGTCATCGAAGGCCATGGAACGAGGTAAGCAGCTAGCTGCCTACACCTCAGATGTGCATCCTGGGGAAACACTGAGATGTAGTGGTAGAGCTAGGAGGGCCAGGCACATTGTGCATCACTGAGGGCACTGGGGTAGGGAGGAGGGGTTAGGTAGGGGTTGGGGAGTAGATGGGGTTGAGGGCCTGGGTTGTTAGGGGTCCGGCACTATTGGAAATGGCGTATTGTACAGCACATTAAACAACTCTTTGCACAAACATTACGATGCCTCTGTCACTTTCTTCCGCAACGCGGGCTGACCCCGGACCATTTGCTGTCTCTCCAGGAAACACCCCTCCCTGTGGCACCCACCCACCCTCCAGCCTTGGTTGTGTCCCGGGAGCTGTGTCCCATCCCCTGGGTGTTCGGATGTTGGCTGCTGCGTGTGTGGTGTTGACTTCCCACACAGTGTCCAGGCATCAAGGTGCGATCGGAATGCTAGGCAATGGCTCCCACATGCTATATGGCCCGCCTACACACGGGAACACATTTTGCATGTGTCAAGTGCTCACTTAACCACGATTGCCAATTCCCTGTTAGTTTTTGCCTTCAGCCACACAGCCAGAGGCCTCAGCAATCGGTGGGGGTTATGGGTGATCGGTGGGGCAGACAGGCAGGGACAGCGGTTGTCCCCAGAATGGGGTTGTGATCGAAGGGATGTCATGGTGGTGGCGCGAGTGATTGCTCCCCCCAGTTGCAGCTCCCAGCACTCCCCTCACCCCCCCATGGTGGCCCACCCCTGCAGCGGGTCCCCCAGCCCCAAAAAGCACTAGGCTGGCAAGCCCAGCACCCCCGGGCTCTTTGCCTGTGAGCAAAGATTGCTACTCACCTCCTCAGCTCCCCACAGAAGCTCTTCCATCAGGTTCACGTTTTTAAAAAGGAGCACTAATCGGTGCCAGTGTGAGCACTTCCAGGGGAGGCCGGTGAATGACAGGTGGCTCTCGTTAATTGTATGGAAATGGGGCTTCAAGTGTCGATAATTGGTTTCTCGCCACGCCACGGCGAGATTCCGAATTAATCTACGGGAGTAGGCTGGTTGCATTGCAAACTGTTTGCCGCCTGGCACGGTTCCCGTTTTTGGCCTCTCCCGCTATTCACCGGTCTCGTTACGCTTGAGCACAAGTGTTACGAGGTCGGAAGACCATGCCCTTTGAAATGTATAAAGAAAAGTACTTCAGCACCAGTCGGACCACTCCCAGTACACTATTGAAATTTTGGACAAGTATAGACAAGCTTTAAAATACATACACGGTGGGCAGCACGGTGGCACAGTGGTTAGTGCTGCTGCCTCACGGCGCCAAGGTCCCATGTTCGATCCCGGCTCTGGGTCACTGTCCGTGTGGAGTTTGCACATTCTCCCCGTGTTTGCATGGGTTTCGCCCCCACAACCCAAAGATGTGCAGGGTAGGTGAATTGGCACACTAAATGGAGCGGCACGGTAGCATTGTGGTCAGCACAATTGCTTCACAGCTCCAGGGTCCCAGGTTTGATTCCCGGCTTGGGTCACTGTCTGTGCGGTGTCTGCACATTCTCCCCGTGTGTGCGTGGGTTTCCTCCGGGTCCTCCGGTTTCCTCCCACAGTCCAAAGATGTGCAGGTTAGGTGGACTGGCCATGCTAAATTGCCCTTAGTGTCAAAATTGCCCTTAGTGTTGGGTGGGGTTACTGGGTTATGGGGATAGGGTGGAGGTGTAGACCTTGCGTGGGGTGCTCTTTCCAGGAGCCGGTGCAGACTCGATGGGCCGAATGGCCTCCTTCTGCAGTGTAAATTCTATAAATTGCCCTTAATTGGAAAAAAATGAACTGGGTACTCTAAATTTAAAAAAAATATACATACACCTGCACCAGAAGAAATAATCCAGCGAACAACCTGATCCCTTTAAGCACTGGTGTTGAGTCACGCTGTTGAATGCTGTGTTCTGTTGTGTGAGGATGAAACGATATAGGCTGGAGTGTGACATATGATAATGACAGCGCCATTGATAAATCAACATTGCACATTGGTTCATGTCACAATCTGCTTGCTCTGCATGCTCCCGGCAGTTGCACATTTATATTTATGCCATTCTGCACAAATTCTGTTGGAAGCGTGCATACGCATCTCAGATACTATTTTCCAGAGATCGCGTCGGGCCTAGAAAAAGAGCACTCCAACTGCAGTATCTCCCCATAGAATAATATGCCTAGTTTAGTTTATCTCACTTAATAACTGCAAAGGTTCAGAGGCAGGGTACTGCACTGATACATAGCTCAAAGGCCCACAATTGCCATAATAGACTTGGAGAGCCAAGAGGACAAATGCAATCCGGCTAATTAAAGCCCCATCAGTCCATTCTCAATTGTCAAAAAAGCGATGGAAGGTGTTATTGACAATGCAATCAAGGGGCACTTACTCAGCCATAACCTGTTCACTGAAACTGAGTTTGGGTTCCGCCAGAGTCACTCTGCTCCTGACATCATTACAACCTTGGTCCAAAAGATGGATAAGAGTGTTGAACTCAAGAGGTGAGGTGAGCCCTAACAAAATTGAAGTCAGTGGGAATCGGGGAAAATCTCCACTGACTGGAGTCACAATGGAAGATGGGTGTGGCTGTTGGATGTCAATCATCGCTGTCCAGGACATCGTTCCATGAGTTCCTCAGGGTATTGTCCTAGGCTCAACCATCTTTAGCAACCTCATCAATGATTTTTCCTCCTCCTAATATCAGGTGTGAGGATGTTTGCTAATGGTGTCACAATGTTCAGTGCCATTTGCTGCTCCTCAAACACCGAAACAGTCCATGCCCATATGTAGCCAGACCTGGACAATATCGAGGCTTTGGCTGATAAGTGGCAAGTAACATTTGTGCCATACAAGTGCCAAGCAATCGCAATCTACAACAATAGAACACCTAACCATTCCCCCTTGACATTCAACCCCACTATCAACATCCTGGGGGTTACCATTGACCAGAAACTGAACTGGACCAGTCATCTAAATACTGTGGCTACCAGAGCAGGCTGGGAATTTTGCAGTGAACAACTGACCTCCTGACTCCCCAGGCCTATCCACCAACTATAAGGCACAAGTCAAGACTGTGATGGAATACGCTCCACTTGCCTGGATGGGTGCAGCTCCAACAGCACTCAACAAGCTCAACACCAATAAGGACCAAGTAACTCATTTGATTGGCACCCCATCCACCACCTTGAGCACCATTCTCTACACCACTGTGCATGATGGCAGCAGTATGTACCATCTACAAGATGCACCACAGAAAATTGTAAAGCCTACTTTGACAGCACTTTCTACAGTACAAACTCTCACTTTGACGGGCAAGGGCAGGGGAAGCATGGGAACACAACCCCTTGCAAGCACCTTTCCTACATCTTTCTAGAAATTGGGCCATGCTGTGTCCATTTTACAGGCACAAAATGGTGGCCAAAGGGTCCAATGACAGGTAACATGTGTGAGATTATCAGCAAAGAGCCCCACCAGCAAGATTAAATTAGGAAGCTCAGTGGAAATCAGGGCGTTTGCCTGAAAGTGTTGTTCAAGCTACTTCGTCTGTAAGGAGACATTTCTTCACACAAAGAGTGGTGAGCCTGTGGAATTCATTACCACAGGAAGAAGTTGATGCTAAAACTTTGAATATATTCAAGAGGCAGCTAGACATAGCACTTGGGGAGAATGGGATCAAAGGCTATGGGGAGAAAGCAGGATTAGGCTATTGAGTTGGATGATCAGCCATGATCGTGATGAATGGCGGAGCAGGCCCGATGGGCCAAAAGGCCTCCTCCTGCTCCTATCTTCTATGTATCTATGTAAAGTAATACCCATTTCAGGCTGTTTTGAGAAATTAGTTTGCAACTGACCGCAATATGTGCTCCTTCTGCTGGGGACAGCTACCAGAAAGGTAAGAGTCGGTCCATTGGAGCGTACTCTTACTTCCGGTGGTTCTGCCCCAATGCTTCTGTCTTTGAACCCTCGCACATCATACTTTGGAGGGATGTAAGAATATCTTTGATCAATACAGCTACCCCTTTCCCCTTCTATTTTAGTTCACCCATCCAGGTGAAGTAATTTGCAATGTTTCTGGCGAATATGATCAAGTGCTACATGAATAGAAGGCCATTTAAAAATCTGTATATGAGGCCGACGTTTTGGCCTTTGCCTCCCTGGTGGCCCGGATACAGATTTTGCTGGGATGGAGGGACTTGGAGCCTCCAAAGTCAGGAGTGTGGGTTAGCGACATGGCAGGTTTCTCGGACTAGAGAAGATTAAGTTCGCCTTAAGGGGTTCAATTCAGGGGTTCGCTCGGAGGTGGCAGCCGTTCATCGACTTCTTTGAGGAAAACTGACCGTCAGCAGAAGGGGGTGTGGGGTGGGGAAGGGGGGGAAAAGGGAGGCATGGCAGTGAAGAATACGGGTAGGGAATCTAATATATGGGTTGTCAGGAGGTAGGGCGGAGGGAAGTTGGGTATGTCGGTCCGCTCAGTTGTTTAGAGTGTTAAAATGTAAAAATTACAAATGCTTCAATAAAATGTTTTCTAAAAAAATATATATATATGATAGTAATTAAGCTCTATCAACACAAGAGGGCACTTTCATATCAGTTTCCAGTGTCAGCAATTTTTTAAGCACTTGATAACCCCTACCTAGTGTATATTTTGTTACAGGCATATTGTTTCTTTTTAGCTCTTGCTTTTGTTTGTCTATTATGGGCAGCACGGTAGCACAAGTCATTAGCACTGTGGCTTCACAGTGCCAGGGTCCCAGGTTTGATTCCTGGCTGGGTTACTGTCTGTGCGGAGTCTGTAAGTTCTCCCCGTGTCTGCGTGGGTTTCCTCCGGGTGGTCCAGTTTCCTCCTACAGTCCAAAGACGTGCAGGTTAGGTGGATTGGCCATGATAAATTGCCCTTAGTGACCATAAAGAAAAGGTTAGGAGGGGTTATTGGGTTGCGGGGATCGGGTGGAAGTGAGGGCTTAAGTGGGTCGGTGCAGACTCAATGGGCCGAATGGCCTCCTTCTGCACTGTATGTTCTATGTTCTATTCCCCTTCTCTCCTCAGGGTGGGAGTAGAATATGCAAGTTCCTGGATGGAAGGAAGTGCAATGCCAGGGTCAGAATGAGGGAACCTGAATCATTTACTGGACCTCATTAAAATGACGGTAAACTGACTCCCATCTGAAGATTACAGGAAGGGCTTGGGGACTGACTGTGGGAGGAGGGGTGGAAATGGGATGTTAGGCAGCTGCAAGTTGAAGGCAGCTTCTGGGGACCTGGAACATATACTGTAAGGGCTGGAGGATATTTCAATATTCATGACGTTTCCATTGGGTGTGACAGATTACATCAACATTTTCAGAAACATGGGAATTAAAATGGCATCTATTTTCACACATTTCTGCTAAATGGGCATTATTTAAATCAAGGCCATGGTTCCATTTCCAGTGTGCATTTATTAGGCTATTTTTATAACTAATTTCCTGTCAGATAGATTTGGTGGACTTCTTTGTAATTGAGCAGACAGATACTGAAAAGTTAATTACGCAGGTTTAGGACATTGATCCCCTTTAATCTATGTAGTCCCATTGTTGCAGTAATCCAAAACTAATCTCACTGTCGTGTTCTCTTCAAGAGAACACGCCAGTGAGATTAACTTCCTCTGCCGCAAATATTTCAATTTTCCCGTAGAAATATGTAGTGGGCTTTGCTGCTATTACCTGTTGCAAGTACCCCGTGCTGTAACAATCTGGTACTCCTAGAAGGATTATACATTTCTTTTGGCATTGCAGCCAGGTCCTGATCAAAATGCAGATGGCATTCAAGCCATATCATGCCAATTTGTCATGATAATTGTCTTTGATGACGAACAACTCCTTTCCATGTTCACTTGTTTCACCAGCATCTTCATAAGGATATCCAAGAAACCTGGGCACATGTTGACCGTAGAAAGATATCTGTACCACCATTCTGCTTCCTTCCTTTGCACGTTCCATTTAAGCTGTTCGCGGCTCTCAAGAGATGACAACAAGAGGCAAATAACTACATTCTAAACTGCATGTTGCCCAGATAAATCAATTTTGTTTTGGCGGCTCACTCCTATTAAACCGATTATGGGGAATCCAGAAACTGGGGTATATACCCACCACTTTGCCAGGCAGCCTCTGGGTGGGATTCTCCACTCCCGCGCCGAGGTGGCCGCGCGGTCGTGAACGCCGTCGAGGTTCACAATGGCACGAAACGGCCCCGAACCCGACCGATTCAGGCCCTGACAATGGGCTAGGATCGGGGGCTGCGTCACCGACACGCGCCAGGCCTTGTCGCCCGCGTAAAGGCGGCGCCGCATACCTGGCGTCATCCGCGCATGCGTGGTTGCCGTCCTCTCTAAGTCCGCCCCGCAAGAAGATGGCGGACGGATCTTGCGGGGTCGCGGAAGGAAGGAGGTCCTCCTTCAGAGAGGACGGCCCGACGATTGGTGGACACCGATCGCGGGCCACCCCACATTTGAGGTACCCCCCCGGTGTAGGATCCCCCCTTGCCCCCCCGCAGGCCGCCCCCCCCCCCCAGCGTTCGCACGCTGTTCCCGACGACAGCAACCAGGTGTGGACGGCGCCGGGGGGAACCCGCCATTTTGGCCTGGCCGCTCAGCCCATCCGGGCCTGAGAATAGCGGGGGTGTCTCCGGCGATTCTCCGGCCTGCGGCCCGCGGAACTCGACCGGGCCGTTCCCGCCGCTTGGGAGAATCACGGGAGGGCGTCGGACCGGCGTCCCGGGAAATTTTGGCGGCCCAGGCGATTCTCCCAACCGGCGCGGGAGTGGAGAATCTCGCCCACTGTTCTCAACTGCCTACTTCTTATCATTTTGTGTTGGGGAATAAAATTGCCCCTGTTGAGCCTTCAATCACTGAAAGGAGCTAGGAAAATTTGAACACAATTTAATCAGGTTTGCCGGGAATCCTTAAAGTTTCCATTATATGCTTAACTTGTTTACTTCCTAGCAACATTCACAAAGGCATGTCTTCCCTCAGCCAGGAAAGGATAGGACGGGGAAGAGTAAACCATTGTGTGTAAAAACTGGTGGGAAAATCCAACAAGGTCAGAGTAACTTCCTTGCAACGTGCAGCTTGATAAATGGTTGCGAACTTGAATGAGTAGGCTCTGACTCAGGGATTCTTTTCTAAGGGAGACTTATAGACTCACACGAATACATGAAATAGGAGTAGGAGTAGACCACATGGCCCTTCGAGCCTGTTCTGCCAATCAATAAGATCATGACAGATCTTGAGTTTCAACACCACTTTCCTGCCCATTCCCCATTGCCTTTGAATACCTGAAAGATCAGAAACTGCCTATCGCAGCCTTAAATGTATGCAATGATGGAGAATCCACAACTCCCGGGGTAGAGAATGCCAAAGATTCATAACTCTTTGAGTAATTTCTCCTCATTAGAATTGAGATCCCTGAGGGCCATTTTTGCCAGGTATATTTACTTGAATAGCCAGCAGAAATGGCTAAATAATACAACTACTAAATTAACATTAATCAACAGGGATATTTCTAGTCAAGGTGTCACAGTACAGACTATTGGAATTCTATTTATTTTTCTGAAAAACAAATAAGGGATTCTCCATCCTGTCAGACCCGTTTCCCGGCGTGGCGCACCCACGTCAGCAGTGGGATCCTCCATCCCGGCAGCCGGCCACTGCGGCTTCCCACCGCTGGCCCACGCCATCAGGAAATAGGAGGGCGTGGGTGCACTGCCGGTAGAGTGGAGGATCACGCCGGCGGAGAATTCTGCCTAAGGTGTTTATTTTTCAAGTTGAATTTGTGTCAATGACAATTGTTCTTTTAAGAACAGAATAGTTTTCAAAGTTTACCAGTACTTCTATGTTCTCAGATTGCAGACTCTTATTTTTGGGTGATCAACCATTCTGGATTTCATGGTATTGTTCCCGAATTTGTGCTGCTGTCCTGTATTCCGTAGTGCAGGTAAGGATTGTGTGGGTCCCACAGGCCTGTGTGGATAGAGGGTTGGGGGGTTCTGGAGTTCATATTGTTGGGGGTCCAGCAGGTCCAAGGGTGCAGGAGGGATCAGCATGCCCTTGGGTGCAGTGATTCTGGCAGGCCTCTTGGTGCCCAGAGTCCAGCAGACCCTTGGGGTGTTCCCGCACAGGTAGCCTGATAGGCCTTTCTCATGGATTGAAGCATGACAGGGAGAATGAGAAGAGGCAACATAGAGAAAGCCAAGTTACTGGAAATGAGGGGAGGAGGAGAGGATGGGCGGCTCTCAGTAGAGGCCATATGCATCCAGGGATCGCAATCTCCTTCCTGAATTTCAGATGGCCCATATTTGGGACATTTATGTTCACAAATGAGGTCATGACTTAAATCTATCAATTGCTGCATTCACAACGCCAATCTCAGAGCAGGACCAAAGCTCTATTGCCAATGGTTGTAGGCTATGAAGATCATCACGTCAATGTACCTTCATGCATCTAGATCCTTCCAAGCTGCTGCCAGAGATAACATAGAACATAGAAAATACAGCACAGAACAGGCCCTTCGGCCCACGATGTTGTGCCGAACCTTTGTCCTAGATTAATCATAGATTATCATTGAATTTACAGTGCAGAAGGAGGCCATTCGGCCCCCCGAGTCTGCACCAGCTCTTGGAAAGAGCACCCTACCCAAACTCAACACCTCCACCCAACACCAAGGGCAATTTGGACATTAAGGGCAATTTATCATTGGCCAATTCACCTAACCCGCACATCTTTGGACTGTGGGAGGAAACCGGAGCACCCGGAGGAAACCCACGCAGACACGGGGAGGACGTGCAGACTCCGCACAGACAATGACCCAAGCCGGAATCGAACCTGGGACCATGGATCTGTGAAGCAATTGTGCTATCCACAATGCTACCGTGCTGCCCTTAAGAACAAATAAATCTACACTATATCATTTTCCCGTAATCCATGTACCTATCCAACAGCTGCTTGAAGGTCCCTAATGTTTCCGACTCAACTACTTCCACAGGCAGTGCATTCCATGCCCCCACTACTCTCTGGGTAAAGAACCTACCTCTGATATCCCTCCTATATCTTCCACCTTTCACCTTAAATTTATGTCCCCTTGTAATGGTGTGTTCCACCTGGGGAAAAAGTCTCTGACTGTCTACTCTATCTATTCCCCTGATCATCTTATAAACCTCTATCAAGTCGCCCCTCATCCTTCTCCGCTCTAATGAGAAAAGGCCTAGCACCCTCAACCTTTCCTCGTAAGACCTACTCTCCATTCCAGGCAACATCCTGGTAAATCTTCTTTGCACCTTTTCCAGAGCTTCCACATCCTTCCTAAAATGAGGCGACCAGAACTGTACACAGTACTCCAAATGTGGCCTTACCAAAGTTTTGTACAGCTGCATCATCACCTCACGGCTCTTAAATTCAATCCCTCTGTTAATGAACGCGAGCACACCATAGGCCTTCTTCACAGCTCTATCCACTTGAGTGGCAACTTTCAAAGATGTATGAACATAGACCCCAAGGTCTCTCTGCTCCTCCACAATGCCAAGAACTCTACCGTTAACCCTGTATTGCGCATTCATTTTTGTCCTTCCAAAATGGACAACCTCACACTTTTCAGGGTTAAACTCCATCTGCCACTTCTCAGCCCAGCTCTGCATCCTATCTATGTCTCTTTGCAGCCGACAACAGCCCTCCTTACTATCCACAACTCCACCAATCTTCGTATCGTCTGCAAATTTACTGACCCACCCTTCAACTCCCTCATCCAAGTCATTAATGAAAATCACAAACAGCAGAGGACCCAGAACGGATCCCTGCGGTACACCACTGGTAACTGGGATCCAGGCTGAATATTTGCCATCCACCACCACTCTCTGACTTCTATCGGTTAGCCAGTTCGTTATCCAACTGGCCAAATTTCCCACTATCCCATGCCTCCTTACTTTGTGCAGAAGCCTACCATGGGGAACTTTATCAAATGCCTTACTAAAATCCATGTACACTACATCCACTGCTTTACCTTCATCCACATGCTTGGTCACCTCCTCAAAGAATTCAATAAGATTTGTAAGGCAAGACCTACCCCTCACAAATCCGTGCTGACTATCCCTAATCAAGCAGTGTCGCAAGATAAGTCGCAACATTTTGCAATTAGGCTCTCTATGTAAAGAGAGATAATATCATTTGATTTCCTGTTGCTAGACACAAGAGGGCAGAATGAGTTCTAGGATTTGTAAGAATTGTATACTTCCTTATGGTGCAGGGTACCATTGACTGCATGCACATTCCTTTGCATGCACCACATGCCAATTAACACATATACCTGAACCAAAAGAGATTACATTTCCGAAAAATAATAATAACCTTTATTGTCACAAGTAGGCTTACATTAACACTGCAATGAAGTTACTGTGAAAAGCCCCTAATTGCCACATTCCGGCGCCTGCTCGGGTGCACAGAGGGAGAATTCAGAATGACCTGACCTAACAGCACGCCTTTCGGGTCTAAACGTGCAGCTGGTGTCTGACCATAGCAGTGCACCATGCAGGTCAATGCTCAGTATCCTACTATCATCATGATGCAATCATTCAGGGGCAGTCCACAGTACCAGCGGAATTTCATCGACTACAGTTACTGGGTGATAAGGGCTAGTCACTGATGACATAGCTTCAATTTAAAAACCATGCACACGTGCTTCACCTTCATGAGGGAACAATCCTTATCACCACCTATCAGGTGAGAGGTTGAAGAGCAAGAAGACAAAGTGGAGAAGGAGGTGCAAGCGGAAAACATAGAACATAGAACATACAGCGCAGAAGGAGGACATTCGGCCCGTCGAGTCTGCACCGACCCCTTAAGCCCTCACTTCCACCCTATTCCCATAACCCAATGACCCCTCCTAACCTTTTTTTGGACACTAAACGCAATTTTAGCATGTCCAATCCACCTAACCTGCACGTCTTTGGACTGTGGGAGGAAACCGGAGCACCCAGAGGAAACCCATGCAGACACGGGGAGAACATGCAGACTTCGCACTGACAGTGACCCAGCAGGGAATCAAACCTGGGACCCTGGCACTGTGAAACCACTGTGCTAGCCACTTGTGCTACCGTGCTGCCCCAAGAAGAAAGGGAGGCTACAGCCTCGACAGTACTTTTTTGCACAGGCTGCACGTGAACTCAGCAGTGATTCCAGTGATTCCTAAATTCTCCATTCACCATCCTCTTAACCATAATACAAAACTAAAAGTCCACACAAAATGTACATTCCAATACAAATTTATAAATGAAACCAAAAATTCACCAGTTACCCTTGTGCAATTTATTAATGTCTGCCTTCATGTGCCTTTCTCTGTCCTTGTGTTCCTATGCCGTGCTACCCCAGTGGTTGCAGCATGGCTATTGGGAGGCTGCTGGCTTTCAGTGGTGGAGACTGCAGATGATCTTATTATTATTATCTTGGAGGATGACCTCGAGCAGCTTTGGATTGGATTTGTTTATTGTCACGTGTACCGAGGTACAGTGAAAAGTATTTTTCTGCGAGCAGCTCAACAGATCATTAAGTACATGAGAAGAAAAGGGAATAAAGAAAATACATAACAGGGCAACACAACATATACAATGTAACTACATAAGCACCGGCATCGGATGAAGCATACAGGGTGTAGTGTTAATGAAATCAGTCCATAAGAGGGTCATTTAGGAGTCTGGTGACAGTGGGGAAGAAGCTGTTTTTGAGTCTGTTCGTGCGTGTTCTCAGACTTCTGTATCTCCTGCCCGATGGAAGAAGTTGGAAGAGTGAGTAAGCTGGGTGGGAGGGATCTTTGATTATACTGCCCGCTTTCCCCAGGCAGCGGGTGTAGATGGAGTCAATGGATGGGAGGCAGGTTCGTGTGATGGACTGGGTGGTGCTCACGACTCTCTGAAGTTTCTTGCGGTCCTGGGCCAAGCAGTTGCCATACCAGGCTGTGATGCAGCCTGATAGAATGCTTTCTATGGTGCATCTGTAAAAGTTGATAAGAGTCAATGTGGACATGCCGAATTTCCTTAGTTTCCTGAGGAAGTATAGGCGCTGTTGTGCTTTCTTGGTGGTAGCGCGACGTGGGTGGACCAGGACAGATTTTTGGAGATATGCACCCCATGGAATTTGAAACTGCTAACCATCTCCACCTCGGCCCCGTTGATGCTGACAGGGGTGTGTACAGTACTTTGCTTCCTGAAGTCAATTACCAGCTCTTTAGTTTTGCTGGCATTGAGGGAGAGATTGTTGTCGCTACACCACTCCACTAGGTTCTCTATCTCCCTCCTGTATTTGGACTCATCGTTATTCAAGATCCGGCCCACTATGGTCGTATCGTCAACAAACTTGTAGATGGAGTTGGAACCAAGTTTTGCCACGCAGTCGTGTGTGTACAGGGAGTAGAGTAGGGGGCTAAGTACGCAGCCTTGCGGGGCGCCGGTGTTGAGGACTATTGTGGAGGAGGTGTTGTTGTTCATTCTTACTGATTGTGGTCTGTTGGTCAGAAAATCGAGGATCCAGTTGCAGAGTGGGGAGCCAAGTCCTAGGTTTTGGAGCTTTGATATGAGCTTGGCTGGGATTATGGTGTTGAAGGCGGAGCTGTAGTCAATAAATAGGAGTCTAATGTAGGAGTCCTTGTTTTCGAGATGCTCTAGGGAGAGTGTAGGGCCAGGGAAATGGTGTCTGATGTGGACCGGTTGCAGCGGTATGCGAATTGCAGTGGATCAAGGCGTTCTGGGAGTATGGAGGTGATGCGCTTCATGATCAACCTCTCGAAGCACTTCATTACGACTGAAGTCAGGGCCACTGGTCGGTAGTCATTGAGGCACGTTGCCTGGTTCTTCTTTGGTACCGGTATGATGGTGGTCTTCTTGAAGCAGGTGGGGACCTCGGAGTGGAGTAGGGACAGGTTAAAGATGTCCGTGAATACCTCTGCCAGCTGGTCCGCGCAGGCTCTGAGTGCACGACCAGGGATCCCGTCTGGGCCCGTTGCCTTCCGAGGGTTCACTTTCAGGAAGGCCAATCTGACTTCGGAAGCTGTGATGGTGGGTATGGGTGAATTATGGGCTGCTGGGGCACTCGCCAGCGGATTGTTGGTTACCTGCTCGAACCGAGCATAGAATGCATTGAGTTCATCGGGGAGGGGTGCGCTGCTGCCAGAGATACTGTTCGGCTTCGCTTTGTAGCCCGTTATGTTGTTTAGTCCTTGCCACAACCGCCGAGAGTCTGTCTGTGACTCTAGCTTGGTTTGATAGTCTCTCTTGGCATTCCGGATGGCTTTGCGGAGGTCGTACCTGGATTTCTTGTATAGGTCAGGGTCGTCTGCTTTGAACGCCTCAGATCTGTCCTTCAGTAGGGAGTCAATCTCGCGATTGAGCCATGGTTTCCGGTTGGGGAACGCACGTACTGCTTTCTTTGGCACGCAGTCATCCACACATTTGCTGATGAAGTCTGTGACGGTGGTGGCATACTCATTTAAGTTGGTCGCTGAGTTCTTAAATATGGACCAGTCCACTGTCTCTAAGCAGTCATGTAAGAGCTCTTCTGTCTCCTCGGACCAGCACTGCACAACCTTCTTAGCTGGATTCTCCCGCTTGAGTTTCTGCATGTATGCCGGGAGAAGGAGCACCGTCTTATGGTCTGATTTCCCAAAGTGCGGCCGGGGGATGGAATGGTAGGCGCCCTTGATTTTTGAGTAGCAGTGGTCAAGAGTGTTGTCGCCCCTGGTGGGACAGGAGATGAGCTGGTGGAATTTTGGCAGTACACTCTTGAGGTTGGCCTTGTTGAAGTCTCCGGCCACGATGAACAAGGCCTCCGGGTGTTCTGTTTCGTAGTTGTAGCTTTGGGTTTAGAAACCAACTCCAGACTACACCATCTCAACATGGATGGTGTAGTCTGAATTTGGTTGGCAGTCAACAGCAAGAAGACTGCCAGAGTGGCATTGGTGTACTCAAAAATAGTGTCAACCGGGGAACGAGCAGCAGGTTAGTGCTCCATGGACCCTGTAGTGATCTGTACATCTGTACATACATCTGCACATACACCAGGCATGACAGCACAGATGTAACAGCCACAGCATCACTTGAGGGCAGCATCAGAGATGGGTATAAAGGGTCCAGCCCAAGGGAGGATCCGCCTCTTTCAGAAGCACAGGGCTAGCGAGCAGCAGCAGACAGAGACAGCTCAGCATAGGCAGCTTACCTTAGCTTCACTGATCATACCTCTTGACTGTATTATATCTAGTTAAGCTCTGGAAACAGAACAAACCTACTGAATAAAGTATTTGTATTAACTGGAAGTCTACAATCTTTATTCAGACTTAGAGAATAACATAGACCCATTGCTACACTCCCAGGGTGATAACTAAGCAATCCAATAATCTGTTGAAGAACAGATTGCAGGATTGCTGTGATAACTTTGAAGAGCCTTTGAAGAGTTTCATTCAGATGCACTGTTAATGACCCCTTCCATTACTTTACTGATGATCAAGAGGTGACTAATGGGGTGATTATTAGCTGGGTTGGATTTATCCTGTTTCTTGTGTACAGAACATACCCAGGCAGTTTCCCACATTGCCGGGTAGATGGCAGTGTTGCAGCTGTACTTGGTTGGGGTGTGGCAAGCTACTATTGCAGGAACATTGTCAGGGCCAATAGCCTTTGCAGTGCCTTCAGCTGTTTCTTGATATCACATGGAGTGAATCGAATTGGCTAAAGACTGACATCTGTGATGCTGGCGACCTCCAGAGGAGGCTGAGATGGATCATCCACTTGGCACTCCTGGCTGAAGATTGTTGCTTATGCTTCAACCTTATCTTATGTACTGATGTGCTGGGTTCCTCCATTACTGAGGGTGAGGGTCTTTGTGGAGCCTCCTCCTCCAGTGAGTTGTTTAAGTGTCCACCACCATATGAAGAGTATGTTGAAATTGGACAGCTGTGTCATGCTTCTGTCCCTTTTCAATGGGTAAGCATATGAAACTGTTATCTAGATTAATCAATGCATCAGATATCAGTTTCATATATGTATAGCTAGCACATCCACAAATACAGCAGCATCAGCATGGAATAAGCTAAATGCAGTAATATTTATTGCCACTAGTAGTACTGTGACTAAGTTGCAGGTCAGCTGCTGATGCCCCTGCATATGTGGCAAAGGTAGAGCTGGCTTGCAGCTCCCTACAGTATGCAGAGGCTCTCTGCATAACTAGCATTTAACCTTACCACCAGCTGTGTGATGAATGCAGGAATCTCAGATATATTGTATTACAGGTATTTGATGCATTAAGGGTTACAAATCTGGGTTTGTGTTTTTAAAGAATCCTGGATTGAAAGATTTTGGGGGCCAGGGGTGCAATTAAAGCATCATAAAAATGCTTGGGCTAGTGGGTATGTTAGAACATAGAACATAGAACATTACAGCGCAGTACAGGCCCTTTGGCACTCGATGTTGCGCCGACCTGTGAAACCACTCTAAAGCCCACCTACACTATTCCCTTATCGTCCATATGTCTATCCAATGACCATTTGAATGCCCTTAGTGTTGGTGAGTCCACTACTGTTGCAGGCAGGGCATTCCACGCCTTTACTACTCTCTGAGGAAAGAACCTACCTCTGACATCTGTCTTATATCTATCACCCCTCAATTTAAAGCTATCCCCCTCATGCTGGACATCACCATCCAAGGAAAAAGGCTCTCACTGTCCACCCTATCAAATCCTCTGATCATCTTGTATGCCTCAATTAAGTCACCTCTTATCCTTCTTCTCTCTAATGAAAAAAGCCTCAAGTCCCTCAGCCTTTCCTCATAAGATCTTCCCTCCATACCAGGCAACATTCTGGTAAATCTCCTCTGCACCCTTTCCAATGCTTCCACATCCTTCCTGTAATGCGGCAACCAGAATTGCACGCAATACACCAAATGCGGCCGCACCAGAGTTTTGTACAGCTGCAACATGACCTCACGGCTCCGAAACTCATTCCCTCTACCAATAAAAGCTAACACACCGTACGCCTTCTCAACAACCCTCTCAACCTGGGTGGCAACTTTCAGGGATCTATGTACATGGACACTGAGATCTCTCTGTTCATCCACACTGCCAAGAATTTTACCATTAGCCCAGTACTCTGTCTTCCTGTTATTCCTTCCAAAATGAATCACCTCACACTTTTCTGCATTAAACTCCATTTGCCACCTCTCAGTCCAGCGCTGTAGCTTATCTATGTCCCTCTGTAACTTGTAGCATCCTTCCGCACTGTCCACAACTCCACCGACTTTAGTGTCATCTGCAAGTTTACTCACCCATCCTCCAGGTCATTTATAAAAATGACAAACAGCAGTGGCCCCAAAACAGATCCTTGTAGTACACCACAAGTAACTGGACTCCAGTCTGAACATTTCCCATCAACCACCACCCTTTGTCTTCTTCCAGCTAGCCAATTTCTGATCCAAACTGCTAAATCACCCTGAATCCCATGCCTCCGTATTTCCTGTAGTAGCCTACCGTGGGGAACCTTATCAAACGCTTTACTGAAATCCATATACTCCACATCAACTGCTTTACCCTCATCCACCTGTTTGGTCACATTCTCAAAGAACTCAATAAGGTTTGTGAGGCACGACCTACCCTTCACAAAACCGTATTGACTATCTCTAATCAAATTATTCCTTTCCAGATGATTATATATCCTATCTCTTATAAACCTTTCCAAGATTTTGCCCACAACAGAAGTAAGGCTCACTGGTCTATAGTTACCTGGGTTGTCTCTACTCCCCTTCTTGAACAAGGGGACAACATTTGCTATCCTCCAGTCTTCTGGCTCTATTCCTGTAGACAAAGATGACTTAAATATCAAAGCCAAAGGCTCAGCAATCTCCTCCCTAGCTACCCAGAGAATCCTAGGATAAATCCCATCCGGCCCAGGGGACTTATCTATTTTCACACTTTCCAGAATTGCTAACACCTCCTCCTTATGAACCTCAAGCCCTTCTAGTCTAGTAGCCTGAATCTCAGTATTCTCCTCGACAATATTGTCTTTTTCCTGTGTGAATACTGACAAAAAATATTCATTTAGCACCTCTCCTATCTCCTCGGACTCCAAGCACAACTTCCCACTACTGTCCTTGGATTAAGGGGATTCTCTGTGAAGTCAAACAGATTGCAGCTTGGTAAAATGATGTGATTACTGGGAGGAGTCAAAATATCAGGCATTTTGCAGAAAAGCAGTATTAATTGAGTGTTAGTTGGCGATTTGAGCAGAGGTCAAGCATCTCAGCTCAGTGAAAATATATGTCTGTAGAAAGATTAGCAGTTTCTTTCCAAGCAGTCAGAAGAGTGTGAATAGAGGGTGAACTGAAGCAGCTGCTGAAGAAATACAGCCAAAATTTATTCATGGCTCTGACAGGATTCAGGTCTTTCCTTTAAAACAGCGTTGAAAGACTTCTTTTTCTCTAAGTAGAATATCCAGACATCTCCGTAATGCAGGTATTCCTGAGTGCCAACTGTATTTAACAATGGATTGAGAGCTGAGAATTTTTATGTTGTTTGAGTGGGGATAAAGATGGCAGTTAAGGGTTACTGTATTCACTGTATTGACTGGCATTGTTTAAGGGGTAATTGTAAGCTATTTTCTGATGTGGTATTAAAGATCTTTTAATACTGTGTTAGTAATAAATTTTGTTTTAATATACCATATCCCTATTTTTTTTGTGAAATCACTCCCGGAGCGAGGTGTCCTTTCCTCACCTTAAAATGAAATATTGGGGTTTCTGTCCAGTATCCTAGCGACTGTTGGGTCTGGTCCGGGATCATAATAGCTGCACATCACAGAGAGTGACAATTTCAATGTAGGTGGTTTTTGGCTGCTGGAGTTCTTTTGAAGGTTATCACCAGAGCTCTTTATGTGCTGAACTTTCTGTTTCATCTCTTTCAGAATTGAAGTCAGATAAATGCTTTCTATTTCTTTATTTATTCATGAGATATGGATATAACGTCAAGGCCAACATTTATTGCCCACCCTGAATTGCCCCTAAGATTGTGGTGGTGTGCCATCATCTTGAGCCACTACAATCCGTGCGGTGCAGGGATTCCCATTCCAGGATTTTGACCCAGTGGTGGAGGAGAAATGGCAGAATGTTGTGTGCCTTGGAGGGGAACTTGGAGGTGGTACTCGATGCTTCTGCTGTTCTTCTTCTGTCACTGTGCTGTCAAAGGAGCCTGGGCAAGTTGCTGCAGTGCATCTTATACACAATGCTGCCACGGTGTGATGGTAGTGAATGAATGCAAATTGTTGCTTTGCCCTGCATTGTGTGAAGAATCCTGAGTGTTGTTGGGGCTCTTCAAATTCAGGCAGGTGGACAGTATTCCATCACACTTGTGCCCTGTTGGTGGAAATGAACGCCCAACACCACATTTGTGTGTTCTGATTTGTCTGTTGGTGTGTCCATCATGATGTGTGTGTTTGAATATCATGACAAGGAGGTGAGTCACTTGCTGCAGAATACCGGCCGATAGCCTTGTGACCACACCGTGTGTAATTTTGTGGCCCAGTCTTTGGTGTTGATGTTGGGTGATTGAAGGATGGTAATCACATTGAACATCAAGGGGAAGTAGTTGGACTCTCTCTTGTTGGAGATGCTATTTGCCTGGCATCAGTACTGGGTGAATGCTACTTGCCATTTCATTTATAACCTACTTTCTGGTAATATAGTTGATATGGTAAATAAAAACATACTATTACTGTAAATATTTGTTTCTGCAAACAATTATTGAACAAATATATATTATTAATAAACATTTCAGAAATATTGAAAAATGTCTAATCTTTACAGACAGTCCTAGAAAGGACATTCAATTAATTTCTGGGAAATTGTTCAAGATAGCCATTCAAACATTTTTTTTCATTCTGGAATTTGATGTTATCTCTGAAAAGAATAGATCATGCACTACAAATTGGATAAACTCATCAAACTTAATGTGCAAGAATTTACTGGGTGGAGGGCTTGGAGGTGGGAGTGCACTTTATATCGGGAACCATTTTGGATGCAGTCCCACTGCCATTTTACAAATTTTAGGCCGAACTATGCATCGTCTTCCTGGTTGACTTTTCTCTAGCAGCAGAACAATCCTGCCATGTGTGGAGGTCAGAGGTCACTAGTTGCATGGTGAGAGCTTCCCAGAAGCTTTCTGGGCAGGGTGTAGGAGCATTGCATTTGGAGACTCTAGACGGGAGCCCCTAAATGGGAGAATCTCCATGGCCCCGACACCTGAACCGGAGAAGATACCGTTGCAACCCCTGGAGCTTGTCTAACTGGCCCCAGCAAAGAAAAAAAATTCTATTCTTAACCCTGCAAAGGCACCATAAAATGGAGATACCTTCTTGTTCTCCTTGCAACATTGGATGTGGCCGCTTCTCTTGTGATGCTGCAGATCGGCCAGTCCTTCTGAATGGTCCAGAAGCATGGAAACCAACCCTGCTAGTCTTAATAATAATAATCGCTTATTGTCACAAGTAGGCTTCAATGAAGTTACTGTGAAAAGCCCCTAGTCGCCACATTATGGCGCCTGTTCAGGGAGGCTGGTACAGGAATTGAACCTGCGCTGCTGCCCTTGTTCTGCATTACAAGCCAGCTGTTTAGCCCACTGTGCTAAACCATCCCCTGGTTTCGATGTAGGCCCAGTCGCAATCAATTAAGAGACACTGTCAGAAAGACTGCAACTGTGGTTCTGCTGTTTTCCCGTACAGGATCAGGGGCGGGATTCTCCGACCCCCCGCCGGGTCGGAGAATTTCCGGGGGCTGGCGTGAATCCCGCCCCCGCCGGTTGCCAAATTCTCTGGCACCGGATATTCGGCGGGGGTGGGAATCGCGCCGGGCCGGTTGGAGTCCCCCCCCGGCGATTCTCCGGCCCACGATGGGCCGAAGTCCCGCTGTTGGAATGCCTGTCCCGCCGGCGAGAATTAAACCATCTCTCTTACCGGCGGGACAAGGCGGCGCGGGCGGGCTCCGGGGTCCTGGGGGGTCGGGGGGCGATCTGGCCCCGGGGGGTGCCCCCACGGAGGCCTGGCCCGCAATCGGGGCCCACCGATCTGCGGGCGGGCCTGTGCTGTGGGGGCACTCCTTTCCTTCCGCCTTTGCCATGGTCTCCACTATGGCGGAGGCGGAAGAGACCCCCTCCACTGTACATGCGCGGGGATGCCGTGAGCGGCTGCTGACGCTCCCGCACATGCGCCGCACGGCAAAGTCATTTCCGCACCAGCTGGCGGGGCACCAAAGGCTTTTCCTTTGTCTGGCGCGGGCCTAGCCCCTCAAGGTGAGGGCTCGGCCCCTCAAGATGCGGAGAATTCCGCACCTTTGGGGCGGCGCGATGCCGGACTGATTCGCGCCGTTTTTGGCGCCGGTCGGCGGACATCACGCCGATTGCGGAGAATCCCGCCCCAGGACCTTCATTCAGTTATGATGCCTGAACTTAGCCTCTTCCAGGAACAACCTAACATAAATGCATTTATGGGACAATGTGAGGTTGTCCACTTTGGGAGGAAGAATACAGGAACTGAATTTTGTTCAAATTGGTAGATCTTACAGAATGCTGCAATATGGAAGAATCTGGATGTCCTTGGACATGAATCACAAAATGGCTACACGCGGGTACAGTAAGGGGTGGATTTTACAGGTGGGTGGATTTTCAGAGCGAAAAGTTCATTGGCACCTCACCAACCAGAAATCTAACTGCCCTGTGGTGTTCGTACCCTAAGGTGGCCTTAAGAGAGTGCGAGGTGGGGAATCCTGTCCCGCCCCTGCCGACCTCAGGGACAGGAAGCCCTGCCTAGAGAACTGTGTGCCAATCTGATTAGCCAGCAGCTCTATAGTCCCACTAGTACACATGCAGAAGTGGTCAGTGCCAGGACTACCAGCAGTCCCCGTGAAGAAGAACAAATGGATGCTGGATGTTCGTCTGTAGATATTGGGTGGTCAGGGCTGGGAGACCCCAGCGAGGAAGGGGGTGGGAGGCGAGGAGTGCGGGTGGGTGGGGGGCTCAGTTTAGAGAGGCCAGTGGGGGAGGGACATATGTGGGTACCATTTTGGGGGGAAGCTGCTGATGGGCATCGGGGACCCCCCAAAGTAGGTAACCACTCCCTTTCTGCCTACTACCTTTAGACCACACAGTGAAAGCTGTCGGGCTAGTCGCCTTCCTTTTATCTTCCCTCATAGGCTAAATTATTGCGGTGGAGTAAGTGTTAGTTAGTTGGCCACCTAAGGGACTCAATAGATCTAAGGACAGGTGGACTGCTTGGTGCCTTACCTGCCCCTTATAATGTAGATGACAGGTCGGGGTGGGAAGAAGGTGGCTGGTTGGCCACCCACTTTACGTTTCGTGGCCACTTGCCTTCAGATACGGCTGTGGAAAGCTGGAGTTAGGAAGGCAAACAGAGAAAGAGGGATGGAGTACAAAGTAGAGAACCTTGCTTTAACTGTACAGGACATTGGTGAGACTACACCTAGAGTAGTGTGTTCTTAGGGAGGGCGTATGTGCAATGGGAGCCATTCAGAGGAGCTTCACTCAGCTGATTCCTGGGACAAAGCGGTTGTCTTTTGAAGACGGGTTGAGCAAGTTGGACCTATGTTCATTGGAGTTTAGAAGAGTGAGAACTGATCTTATTGAAACATATACAATTCTAAGGGGGATTGACAGGGTAGATGTTGCTACTCATGGGTGTATCTAGATCTAAGGGGCACATTTTCAAAATAAGCGATCTCCAATTTAAGGTGGAGGTGAAGAGGAATTTCATTTCTCAGAGAGTTGTTAGTTTTATGGAATTCTCTTTCCCAACAAGGAGTGGAGGTCGGCTCATTAGGCATATTCAAGGCTGGGTTAGACAGGTCTTTGATTTACAAGGGAGTCAATAATTATAGGGGGCATGCAGGGAAATGGAGTTGAAGCTATAATCTAGGGGGGGGGAGGAGATGGTGGTGTAATCGTAATATCACTGGACTAATAATCCAGAGGCTCAGGCTAATGCTTTGAGCACATAGGTTCAAATTCCACTACAGCAGTTGGTAGAATGTGAAATCATTAATAAGATCTGAAATTGAAAGCCACTGTCAATAATGGTGAAGGTGAAACTATCATTGATTGTCGTAAAAATCCAAATGGTTCACTCATGCCCTTTAGAGAAGGCAATCTGCCACATGTGACTCAACTGCGCTCTGCAATGGCCCAGCAAGCCACTCAGTTGGAGGACAATTAGGGATGGATAACAAATTGTGGCCTTTAAAAAAAATTGTTCTTGGGATATGAGCGTCGCTGGCTGAGCCCACTCCACTCCCGATGGTGCCACTCCCCCATCCCCCCCAACCAGAGTGTGCCTCAGATGCCTGTCCACTAGCATGTCCCACCGAGGTGTGTGTACCTGCGCTGGTGGGGTGGTGAGGATGACAGCTGTTGCATCCTCAGAGCCAGGAGAGGTTCCACCCGGGATGGGCTGGCGCCATCGTCTTGAGGACCTGGGGGAAAATGGATATGTGGTCAGTGGGAGGGACGGGTCAGTCAATAAGGCAATCATAACTCACATTTGATAGGTCCTCCGGATGGAGCCCGGTTGTTTCTCACCTCTGCAGTGTCTGCCAGCCTCCGCGTGGCTGACCAATCTATCCTCGGCCACCCCAGTCACCTCCAGGGCACGCTCCTCGAAGGAGTTGAGGATTCTTATGTCCGGCACCCCTCCGCCAGTCTGGGCCCTCTCCGACGATTATGGGAGAGCTTTTCATGAGGAGACACAGAAAGGTCATCGTTAGCCACACGTGTGGTTCACAGTGGTGGGAGAGGGTGTGTGAAGGAGGGATTGGAGGGTTGAGGGGGAGTGGAGATTGAGGGCTGGGAGTTGGGGGGGGGGATGGATTTTCCCTTGCTGGGGGTGGTGGGGGGCATTGGCGTCTGCTCACTCATGCTGCCCATTGTAGGTCTTTGACCTTCCTGCACTGAAGGCCAGCCCTCCTGGTCATACTCGCCGAGCTGACTGCTGCCGCCTCATCCCAGGCAGCACTGGCTGCCTTGTGGCTGACTCTCCTGGACCCTTGGGGGAACAGCACACCCCTCCTGGCCTCCACTACATCTAGGAGCCTCCCCAGGTCAGCATCTCTGAATCTTGGGGCCGGTCTCCTGGGTGCCACTGTTACGAGTTGGCTGGGGTTGACTGAGAAAGTGCAGCTTATGTGCTGTTCAACATTTTTAGAGGGGGCTGGTGAGCGCGGTCCCGGCAAATCAGCTGACAAGCCTTCATTTGTGGCGAGAAGCCCGTGGAGACCTCATTAGATGGACCAATTAATGTTGAATTGCGTTGCTGGTCTCGCTGGGCCCAGCGCTGGGAAGCTCGTGCCAATTCCTGCTCTCTACCAAAAATGTTTTCTGGAGAATTGTGCCCATGGTGTATTTATCATATGTCCTATGTTTTTCATGTATGGAACGATCTGCCTGGACTGTACGCAGAACAATACTTTTCACTGTACCTCGGTACACATAACAATAAATCTAAATTTTAAAATCTAAATCTAATCTAGCCAAAGGAATATTTGAGTAGAAAAAAAGTTATTTTTTTACATTTTTATTTGACAGCAAGGAATTGGTTTGTTGAACGAAAGTTTCCAGAATTCTGACTTAATCAATAAAACGGAATCAGCTTCCGGGTGCGGCGATGACCAGCTGAGTCGCACGTTTCGGCAGCTCCCTGTGAAACGGACTTTTGGGCTCTTGATAGGAGCCCCAACAGCAATTTTGACGGCTAAAAACACTGTGCGGTAAACCAGAAAGGAATCCCCCCTGGATACGGATGGAAAAAGGAGGAGAAAGTGGCCAGATTGCAGTGGATCCTTTAGAACAGCGGCAAGGAAGGCAAGCAAAAACCAAGATGGCGTCGGAAGGTGGCAGTTTAACATGGGGCCCTGAACAACAAGAGTTCTTGAAATGCTGTGTGGAAGAGATCAAAAAGGAAATGAAGAAAGAGCTGTTGGCCCCGATACTACAGGCGATCGAAGGGCTAAAGGAGGAACAAAAGACCCAGGAGCGGGAGCTTCGGGTCGTGAAGGCAAAGGCAGCCGAGAATGAGGATGACATACAGGGCCTGGTGGTGAAGACGGAGACGCAGGAGGCACATCAGAAACGATGTGTGGAAAGGTTGGAGGCACTGGAAAACAACACAAGGAGGAACAACCTGAGGATTCTTGGTCTTCCTGAAGGTGTGGAGGGAGCGGACGTCGGGGCATATGTGAGCACGATGCTGCACTCGTTAATGGGAGCGGAGGCCCCGGCGGGTCCGTTGGAGGTGGAGGGAGCATACCGAGTGATGGCGCGAGGACCGAGAGCAGGAGAAATTCCCAGAGCCATAGTGGTGAGATTCCTCCGTTTTAAGGATAGAGAAATGGTCCTTAGATGGGCGAAGAAAACTCGGAGCAGTAAATGGGAGAACGCGGTGATCCGCGTTTATCAAGACTGGAGTGCGGAGGTGGCGAGAAGGAGGGCGAGCTTTAATCGGGCCAAGGCGGTGCTTCATAAAAAGAAGATAAAATTTGGAATGCTGCAACCGGCAAGACTGTGGGTCACATATCGAGGGAGGCACCACTACTTTGAGACGGCGGATGAAGCGTGGACTTTTATTGTGGAAGAAAAACTGGAATGAGCGGGTTATTAAAAAGAACGTTCGAACAAAGTGGTGGGGCGAATGTGGGGGGCAAAGAGGGGTTTTATGTACTAATCCTGCGATGTGGTAACTTTTCTCTCTCCCACAGGTGGTGATGGGGGGAGGAGGGGAGGTGGAGGAGATGGGGGTTGGCCATTGGGGCGGGGCCAAGGGAGAAGCGCGGGCTTGGTTCCCGCGCTATGATAATCATGGTGGGAAGAGAGAAGCAGGAAGGAGGGGGCGTCGCACGGTGCGAGCCGAGGTCACGGGGGGAAGCCGAGGTCAGCCAGAGTTTGCTGACTTCTGGGAGCAACATGGGGGGAGTATTTACGCTAGCGGGGGATCTAGCGGGGGGGGGTGGGAGGGAGGAATTACTGGGTTGCTGCTGCTGGGGAGAGGGGGGAGCTGGTATGGGAGAGGATGGGCGGGGGGGCACCGCCTGGGGGAGATACAGCTGCGTGGGAACCGGGTGAGGAGCTGGAAAAAGGTGATGGCTAATCGACAAGGGGGGGGGGTAGGAAGCCCCCCAACTCGGCTGATCACGTGGAACGTGAGAGGGCTGAACGGGCCGATAAAGAGGGCACGGGTACTCGCACACCTTAAGAAACTTAAGGCAGATGTGGTTATGTTACAGGAAACGCACCTGAAACTGATAGACCAGGTTAGGCTACGCAAAGGATGGGTGGGGCAGGTGTTCCATTCGAGGCTAGATGCGAAAAACAGGGGGGTGGCTATATTAGTGGGGAAGCGGGTAATGTTCGAGGCAAAGACTATAGTGGCGGATAACGGGGGCAGATACGTGATGGTGAGTGGCAAACTACAGGGGGAGACGGTGGTTTTGGTAAACGTATATGCCCCGAACTGGGATGATGCCAATTTTATGAGGCGGATGCTAGGATGCATTCCGGACCTAGAGATGGGAAAGCTGATAATGGGGGGAGATTTTAATACGGTGTTGGAACCAGGGCTGGATAGGTCGAAGTCCAGGACTGGAAGGAGGCCGGCAGCAGCCAAGGTACTTAAAGATTTTATGGAGCAGATGGGAGGTGTAGACCCGTGGAGATTTAGCAGACCTAGGAGTAAGGAGTTCTCGTTTTTCTCCTATGTCCATAAAGTCTACTCGCGAATAGACTTTTTTATGCTGGGTAGGGCATTGATCCCGAAGGTGAGGGGAACGGGGTATACGGCTATAGCCATTTCGGATCACGCTCCACACTGGGTGGACTTGGAGATAGGGGAGGAAACAGGAGGGCGCCCACCCTGGAGAATGGACATGGGACTAATGGCAGATGAGGGGGGGTGTCTAAGGGTGAGGGGGTGCATTGAAAAGTACTTGGAACTCAATGATAATGGGGAGGTCCAGGTGGGAGTGGTCTGGGAGGCGTTGAAGGCGGTAGTTAGAGGGGAGCTGATATCAATAAGGGCACATAAAGGGAAGCAGGAGAGTAAGGAACGGGAGCGGTTGCTGCAAGAACTTTTGAGGGTGGACAGACAATATGCGGAAGCACCGGAGGAGGGACTGTACAGGGAAAGGCAAAGGCTACATGTAGAATTTGACTTGCTGACTACAGGCACTGCAGAGGGACAATGGAGGAAGGCACAGGGTGTACAGTACGAATATGGGGAGAAGGCGAGCAGGTTGCTGGCACACCAATTGAGGAAAAGGGGAGCAGCGAGGGAAATAGGGGGAGTGAGGGATGAGGAAGGAGAGATGGAGCGGTGAGCGGAGAGGGTGAATGGAGTGTTCAAGACATTTTATAAAAAATTATATGAAGCTCAACCCCCGGATGGGAGGGAGAGAATGATGGGCTTCTTGGATCGGCTGGAATTTCCCAAGGTGGAAGAGCAGGAAAGGGTGGGACTGGGAGCACAGATCGAGGTAGAAGAAGTGGTGAAAGGAATTAGGAGCATGCAGGCGGGAAAGGCCCCGGGACCGGATGGATTCCCAGTCGAATTCTATAGAAAATATGTGGACTTGCTCGCCCCGGTACTGACGAGGACCTTTAATGAGGCAAAGGAAAGGGGACAACTGCCCCCGACTATGTCTGAAGCAACGATATCGCTTCTCTTAAAGAAGGAAAGGGACCCGCTACAATGCGGGTCCTATAGACCTATTTCCCTCCTAAATGTAGATGCCAAGGTCCTGGCCAAGGTAATGGCAATGAGAATAGAGGAATGTGTCCCGGGGGTGGTCCACGAGGACCAAACTGGGTTTGTGAAGGGGAGACAGCTGAACACGAATATACGGAGGTTGTTAGGGGTAATGATGATGGCCCCACCAGAGGGAGAAACGGAGATAGTAGTGGCGATGGATGCCGAGAAAGCATTTGATAGAGTGGAGTGGGATTATTTGTGGGAGGTGTTGAGGAGATTTGGTTTTGGAGAGGGGTATGTTAGATGGGTGCAGCTGTTGTATAGGGCCCCAGTGGCGAGCGTGGTCACGAATGGACGGGGATCTGCATATTTTCGGCTCCATAGAGGGACAAGGCAGGGATGCCCTCTGTCCCCATTATTGTTTGCACTGGCGATTGAGCCCCTGGCGATAGCGTTGAGGGGTTCCAAGAAGTGGAGGGGAGTACTTAGGGGAGGAGAAGAACACCGGGTATCTTTGTATGCGGACGATTTGCTACTATACGTGGCGGACCCGGCGGAGGGGATGCCAGAAATAATGCGGATACTTGGGGAGTTTGGGGATTTTTCAGGGTATAAATTGAACATGGGGAAAAGTGAGTTGTTTGTGGTGCATCCAGGGGAGCAGAGTAGAGAAATAGAGGACCTACCGTTGAGGAAGGTAACAAGGGACTTTCGTTACCTGGGGATCCAGATAGCTAAGAATTGGGGCACATTGCATAGGTTAAATTTAACGCGGTTGGTGGAACAGATGGAGGAGGATTTCAAGAGATGGGATATGGTATCCCTGTCACTGGCAGGGAGGGTGCAGGCGGTTAAGATGGTGGTCCTCCCGAGATTCCTCTTTGTGTTTCAGTGCCTCCCGGTGGTGATCACGAAGGCTTTTTTTAAAAGGATTGAAAAGAGCATCATGGGTTTTGTGTGGGCCGGGAAGACCCCGAGAGTGAGGAAGGGATTCTTACAGCGTAGCAGGGATAGGGGGGGGCTGGCACTACCGAGCCTAAGTGAGTATTATTGGGCCGCTAATATTTCAATGGTGAGTAAGTGGATGGGAGAGGAGGAGGGAGCGGCGTGGAAGAGATTAGAGAGGGCGTCCTGTAGGGGGACTAGCCTACAGGCTATGGTGACAGCCCCATTGCCGTTCTCACCGAGGAACTACACCACAAGCCCGGTGGTGGTGGCTACACTGAAGATTTGGGGACAGTGGAGACGGCATAGGGGAAAGACTGGAGCCTTGGGGGGGTCCCCGATAAGAAACAATCATAGGTTTGCCCCGGGGGGAATGGATGGGGGATATGGAATGTGGCAAAGAGCAGGAATAACGCAACTGAAAGATCTGTTTGTGGATGGGAAGTTCGCGAGTCTGGGAGCGCTGACCGAGAAATATGGGTTGCCCCAAGGGAATGCATTCAGGTATATGCAACTGAGGGCTTTTGCGAGGCAACAGGTGAGGGAATTCCCGCAGCTCCCGACACAAGAGGTGCAGGACAGAGTGATCTCAAAGACATGGGTGGGGGATGGTAAGGTGTCAGATATATATAGGGAAATGAGGGACGAAGGGGAGACTATGGTAGATGAACTAAAAGGGAAATGGGAAGAAGAGCTGGGGGAGGAGATCGAGGAGGGGCTGTGGGCAGGTGCCCTAAGCAGGGTAAACTCGTCGTCCTCGTGTGCCAGGCTAAGCCTGATTCAGTTTAAGGTATTACACAGGGCACATATGACTGGAGCATGGCTCAGTAAATTTTTTGGGGTGGAGGATAGGTGTGCGAGGTGCTCGAGAAGCCCAGCGAATCATACCCATATGTTTTGGTCATGCCCGACACTACAGGGGTTTTGGATGGGGGTGACAAAGGTGCTTTCAAAAGTAGTAGGAGTCCGGGTCGAACCAAGCTGGGGGTTGGCTATAAATGGGGTTGCACAAGAGCCGGGAGTGCAGGAGGCGAGAGAGGCCGATGTTTTGACCTTTGCGTCCCTAGTAGCCCGGCGCAGGATATTGCTAATGTGGAAAGAAGCCAAGCCCCCGGGGGTGGAGACCTGGATAAATGACATGGCGGGGTTTATAAAGCTAGAGCGGATTAAGTTCGTCCTGAGGGGGTCGGCTCAAGGGTTCACCAGGCGGTGGCAACCGTTCGTCGAATACCTCGCAGAAAGATAGATGGAATGGGAAAAAGAAGGCAGCAGCAGCAGCCCAGGATCGGGGGGGGGGGGGGAGGGAGGGAGGGGGGGGGGGTGGGGGGAGGAACCAGAAGGACTCTCAGGGTTGTTAATATATACTGTATAGTATGTATAGGCCGTTGCTACAGATAATTATATATTGGACTGTTAAATTATATTTTTGGAGAGTGTTACTTGTGACAAGGCAGTTGCCAATTAGGGCTAGTTTTCATTTTTGTTATTTATTATTTATTCATTTTTTGTTTATAAAATATGTCATTGTTATTTGTGTTGTTATAATATTGTGTAAAGGATGCACAATGTACTGTGTTGGTTGACCAAAAATTTTCAATAAAATATTTAATAAAAAAAATAATAAAACGGAATCACCTTGTCCCCTCACAAACACATCTAGAGAATGAATCACATGTGCTGGTGGAAACTGGAGCCTGCTTTTACAATTAATAATTATAATTAAGCTTCCACTAATGTCATCTTCTAAACACAGTGGTTTCCTGCTGGTACGCATTGTGTTTGAACTTTCATACCATGTCAGGTCAATGGTATTTCACTGGGAAAATTTGTTTAATAAGTTGTCATTGCTTAGGCTATAATCACACTAATGATAGCTTGAAACTTGTTAACTTTTTTTGTAGAATGTACAAATCATGTTATTAAAATAAATAGCTTATGAATGTTCTTGATAAGCTTGCAGGTTTTAACATGGAGTATTTATTTATTTGTCTGCATATCTTTTTGTTATTAATTCCCATTGTGCAAACTGTCTAAACCTACTCAGGAAACACTGAATGGAGGAAGCAAAGTTGAATATAAAGAATAAATGATTATAAGGTAATTGCAAGTTCGAAAATATAAAACCAAAATTACAATTCAAGAAATATTCAGTAATCTGAGGATGCGTTGAAGATCTAAAAGTCTATTATTTATACCTTAATAATTAGGCAGTTTATGTGAAGAATCCAAATTACACCATTACACGTGTTTCAAAATACCATGCAGTCACATTAACAATGCTGCAAACATTCATGTATTGATAGTGGGGAGAGCAGGGTTTGCTGAATTCTCTAAGGTAAGACAACAAATGTTGCCTATCCATGAAAAACACACGGGGAGACAGGCCTGCAGTGCATTTGGCTGGAAATTGAATAAATCTGTTTAGTTAGCAACTCTGAAAGAGCTGCTGTTTGCCATTAAAAAGCAGGGCTGTTTCTTCTGTTAACCTAATTGCAGATGCCGAGTCAGAGCTATGAGGAGGTAAATGATTTCTTTTCAAAACAGATGTGATAATGGTAGGATGAAGCACTCCTTTCCGGCAGAGTCACTAGAGGGCATAAAAACAGAAAATGCTGGAAATAGCTGGGCAGGCAGCCTCTGAGGAGAGAGAAACAGAGTTAATTGGCTTTTCTTCATTGACATTTCACTGAACGACATGTTGCAAAAGCTGCATAAATGGAAGTTGGCCCTCTTGAGGGCAGAAGACAAACTTCCTGTTAAATCACTCATCTATGTGGCATAGCAGAAGGTTAGTATGATAATCCAGGAGACACGAACAGGAAGGCTAACGTAGTTTATTTACAGTACAAAAGTACATCTGCTACTGCGGTGAACAGCAATCAAGTCCCAGCCAGGCACTACCAGCACTGCCGGTCCAGGTGAGGGCCGACATTTAAAGGGTTCAGTTAATGAGTCCCAGGTGCCTCTGCCTGCTATCAGTGAAGCTCATACTCCCTGAGCCTCACAGGAGATCTATTAATGATCCCCCATGGTCCTTGTGAGGGTTATCACTGTAATAGCCCACATGGGGCCTACGGGGTGGGAATGATTGCTTTCCCCGTGGTTCTTGTGGAGTGTGAGCTGGGGGCAGGTATCTCTATTAACCTCTATAAAAGGTTGACCAGTAAGGCACTGACCAACGACAAACTCAGTAGGGATCTACCGGGCTGTGTACATAGCATGTTGTAAATAAAATTTATTTTTGTACTTGTGGAATTCCCGTATCCTTATTAAAATCACATCCTCCGCCCCCCCCCACACACACACACACACACCAAGTCTGAATATTCACCCTCGCTTTCATGACGATGGGGCCTACTTTGCCTCTTCGCATGTGGCAGTGTGTCTACTATCAGTGGGGCCGGGTTGGGGGACGTATAGTGGGTGAGGGATTGCCTCTTCTGTGAGTTGCTTGGAGCTCTTGCTGATGGTGACCTCTGGCTTGGGTTCTGTCACTTCTACTTCCATTTCAAATCTCAGAGATCAAGTTAGTGCAGTCTCCGAGGTTGTCAGAACCCAAACCTCAGAGGCAATTCAATTATATCAGTTAAATGTATGTACCTCTTGAATAAGTAACCATTATTTAGCTATCAAGAGATCCATCAATCTAAATGTTGAGCTGTTTGTTGGACCGTCAATATGACGCAAGGTACCCGGCTGATCACGTGGAACGTGAGAGGGCTGAACGGGCCGATAAAGAGGGCACGGGTACTCGCACACCTTAAGAAACTTAAGGCAGATGTGGTTATGTTACAGGAAACGCACCTGAAACTGATAGACCAGGTTAGGCTACGCAAAGGATGGGTGGGGCAGGTGTTCCATTCGGGGCTAGATGCGAAAAACAGGGGGGTGGCTATATTAGTGGGGAAGCGGGTAATGTTCGAGGCAAAGACTATAGTGGCGGATAACGGGGGCAGATACGTGATGGTGAGTGGCAAACTACAGGGGGAGACGGTGGTTTTGGTAAACGTATATGCCCCGAACTGGGATGATGCCAATTTTATGAGGCGGATGCTAGGACGCATTCCGGACCTAGAGATGGGAAAGCTGATAATGGGGGGAGATTTTAATACGGTGTTGGAACCAGGGCTGGATAGGTCGAAGTCCAGGACTGGAAGGAGGCCGGCAGCAGCCAAGATACTTAAAGATTTTATGGAGCAGATGGGAGGTGTAGACCCGTGGAGATTTAGCAGACCTAGGAGTAAGGAGTTCTCATTTTTCTCCTATGTCCATAAAGTCTACTCGCGAATAGACTTTTTTGTGCTGGGAAGGGCGTTGATCCCGAAGGTATGGGGAACGGAGTATACGGCTATAGCCATTTCGGATCACGCTCCACACTGGGTAGACTTGGAGATAGGGGAGGAAACAGGAGGGCGCCCACCCTGGAGAATGGACATGGGACTAATGGCAGATGAGGGGGTGTGTCTAAGGGTGAGGGGGTGCATTGAAAAGTACTTGGAACTCAATGATAATGGGGAGGTCCAGGTGGGAGTGGTCTGGGAGGCGTTGAAGGCGGTGGTTAGAGGGGAGCTGATATCAATAAGGGCACATAAAGGGAAGCAGGAGAGTAAGGAACGGGAGCGGTTGCTGCAAGAACTTTTGAGGGTGGACAGACAATATGCGGAAGCACCGGAGGAGGGACTGTACAGGGAAAGGCAAAGGCTACATGTAGAATTTGACTTGCTGACTACAGGCACTGCAGAGGGACAATGGAGGAAGGCACAGGGTGTACAGTACGAATATGGGGAGAAGGCGAGCAGGTTGCTGGCACACCAATTGAGGAAAAGGGGAGCAGCGAGGGAAATAGGGGGAGTGAGGGATGAGGAAGGAGAGATGGAGCGGTGAACGGAGAGAGTGAATGGAGTGTTCAAGACATTTTATAAAAAATTATATGAAGCGCAACCCCCGGATGGGAGGGAGAGAATGATGGGCTTTTTGGATCGGCTGGAATTTCCCAAGGTGGAAGAGCAGGAAAGGGTGGGACTGGGAGCACAGATCGAGGTAGAAGAAGTGGTGAAAGGAATTAGGAGCATGCAGGCGGGAAAGGCCCCGGGACCGGATGGATTCCCAGTCGAATTCTACAGAAAATATGTGGACTTGCTCGCCCCGGTATTGGCGAGGACCTTTAATGAGGCAAAGGAAAGGGGACAACTGCCCCCGACTATGTCTGAAGCAACGATATCGCTTCTCTTAAAGAAGGAAAAGGACCCGCTACAATGCGGGTCCTATAGACCTATTTCCCTCCTAAATGTAGATGCCAAGATCCTGGCCAAGGTAATGGCAATGAGAATAGAGGAATGTGTCCCGGGGGTGGTCCACGAGGACCAAACTGGGTTTGTGAAGGGGAGACAGCTGAACACGAGTATACGGAGGCTGTTAGGGGTAATGATGATGGCCCCACCAGAGGGGGAAACGGAGATAGTAGTGGCGATGGATGCCGAGAAAGCATTTGATAGAGTGGAGTGGGATTATTTGTGGGAGGTGTTGAGGAGATTTGGTTTTGGAGAGGGGTATGTTAGATGGGTGTAGCTGTTGTATAGGGCCCCGATGGCGAGCGTGGTCACGAATGGACGGGGATCTGCATATTTTCGGCTCCATAGAGGGACAAGGCAGGGATGCCCTCTGTCCCCATTATTGTTTGCACTGGCGATTGAGCCCCTGGCGATAGCGTTGAGGGGTTCCAAGAAGTGGAGGGGAGTACTTAGAGGAGGAGAAGAACACCGGGTATCTTTTTATGCGGACGATTTGCTACTATACGTGGCAGACCCGGCAGAGGGGATGCCAGAAATAATGCGGATACTTGGGGAGTTTGGGGATTTTTCAGGGTATAAATTGAACATGGGGAAAAGTGAGTTGTTTGTGGTGCATCCAGGGGAGCAGAGTAGAGAAATAGAGGACCTACCGTTGAGGAAGGTAACAAGGGACTTTCGTTACCTGGGGATCCAGATAGCCAAGAATTGGGGCACATTGCATAGGTTAAATTTAACGCGGTTGGTGGAACAAATGGAGGAGGATTTCAAGAGATGGGATATGGTATCCCTGTCACTGGCAGGGAGGGTGCAGGCGGTTAAGATGGTAGTCCTCCCGAGATTCCTCTTTGTGTTTCAGTGCCTCCCGGTGGTGATCACAAAGGCTTTTTTCAAAAGGATTGAAAAGAGCATCATGGGTTTTGTGTGGGCCGGGAAGACCCCGAGAGTGAGGAAGGGATTCTTACAGCGTAGCAGGGATAGGGGGGGGCTGGCACTACCGAGCCTAAGTGAGTATTATTGGGCCGCTAATATTTCAATGGTGAGTAAGTGGATGGGAGAGGAGGAGGGAGCGGCGTGGAAGAGATTAGAGAGGGCGTCCTGTAGGGGGACTAGCCTACAGGCTATGGTGACAGCCCCATTGCCGTTCTCACCGAGGAACTACACCACAAGCCCGGTGGTGGTGGCTACACTGAAGATTTGGGGACAGTGGAGACGGCATAGGGGAAAGACTGGAGCCTTGGGGGGGTCCCCGATAAGAAACAACCATAGGTTTGCCCCGGGGGGAATGGATGGGGGATATGGAATGTGGCAAAGAGCAGGAATAACGCAACTGAAAGATCTGTTTGTGGATGGGAAGTTCGCGAGTCTGGGAGCGCTGACCGAGAAATATGGGTTGCCCCAAGGGAATGCATTCAGGTATATGCAACTGAGGGCTTTTGCGAGGCAACAGGTGAGGGAATTCCCACAGCTCCTGACACAAGAGGTGCAGGACAGAGTGATCTCAAAGACATGGGTGGGGGATGGTAAGGTGTCAGATATATATAGGGAAATGAGGGACGAAGGGGAGACTATGGTAGATGAACTAAAAGGGAAATGGGAAGAAGAGCTGGGGGAGGAGATCGAGGAGGGGCTGTGGGCAGATGCCCTAAGCAGGGTAAACTCGTCGTCCTCGTGTGCCAGGCTAAGCCTGATTCAGTTTAAGGTATTACACAGGGCACATATGACTGGAGCACGGCTCAGTAAATTTTTTGGGGTGGAGGATAGGTGTGCGAGGTGCTCGAGAAGCCCAGCGAATCATACCCATATGTTTTGGTCATGCCCGGCACTACAGGGGCTTTGGATGGGGGTGACAAAGGTGCTTTCAAAAGTAGTGGGGGTCCGGGTCGAACCAAGCTGGGGGTTGGCTATATTTGGGGTTGCACAAGAGCCGGGAGTGCAGGAGGCGAGAGAGGCCGATGTTTTTGCCTTTGCGTCCCTAGTAGCCCGGCGCAGGATATTGTTAATGTGGAAAGAAGCCAAGCCCCCGGGGGTGGAGACCTGGATAAATGACATGGCAGGGTTTATAAAGCTAGAGCGGATTAAGTTCGTTCTAAGGGGGTCGGCTCAAGGGTTCACCAGGCGGTGGCAACCGTTCGTCGAATACCTCGCAGAAAGATAGATGGAATGGAAAAAAGAAGGCAGCAGCAGCAGCCCAGGATCGGGGGGGGGAGGGTGGGGGAGGAGGAACCAGAAGGACTCTCAGGGTTGTTAATATATACTGTATAATATGTATAGGTCGTTGCTACAGATAATTATATATTGGACTGTTAAATTATATTTTTGCAGAGTGTTACTTGTGATAAGGCAGTTGCCAAGTAGGGTTAGTTTTCATTTTTGTTATTTATTATTTATTCATTTTTTTTTTGTTTATAAAATAGGTCATTGTTATTTGTGTTGTTATAATATTGTGTAAAGGATGCACAATGTACTGTGTTGGTTGACCAAAAATTTTCAATAAAATATTTATAAAAAAAAAAAAATATGACGCAAGGCAGGTTGCGGTAACGTCAATTAAAGGCTTTATTGAGCATAACTTGTTCCCCAGCAGCTCAGTTACAGAATGCAGCTGCTGGGGGAAATCCGGGTACTTATACCGGCATTTCTGGGTGGAGCCCAGTAGGCAGCAGATCCTATCAGGACCCAGTATCCATCTACCAATAGCCTGTCGGCATCGTGGTGTACCGTATTACCCCTAATACATACCACCACATTCACCCCTTGTTGAAAAAGAACCCAGCAGGATGGTGGTTTGCATGGTGGTAGGGGTTTACAGGGTCGGTACTGTGCTGTAACTCTGAACTGTAAACAAAATTGTCGCATTAACTGGGCCAACGGGCCAAACGGGGTCGGCATTGTGCCGTAACTCTGAACTATAAACAAAATTGTCGCTTTAACTGGGCCAACGGGCCAAACAGGGTCGGCATTGTGCCATAACTATAAACTATCTACAATAATGCCGCTTTTACCGGGCAACACGGGCCAAACAGGGTCGGTATTGTGCCATAACTATAAACTATACACAATAATGCCGCTTTTACCGGGCTACTGAAACGCTGAGATGAATTAAAGCGATTCGATGAGACGGGTGGGTGCCCGGGTCGTCCTTTTCGATCGTCTCGGGCGTGGTGGTGATGGCGCTGGCTCGAGTCCTGTCATCTCTGGGAGCGTAGCGCTGTCCCCTGTTTCCTTACTCCTGGGCGGGTCTGGGAGGAGAACTGAACCCCCCGGGAAGGGGGTGGCTGCGGGATGAGCCGGCGGGAGTGAGGGGGCGATTGGTGTGGGGAGCTCCGGCGGGCGCCAGGTCCCGCAGGGAGACCGTGTCCTGTCGGCCATCGGGGTGCTCCACGTAGGCGTATTGCGGGTTCGCGTGAAGGAGATGCACCCTTTCCACCAACGGATCTGACTTGTGCGCCCGCATATGTTTCCGGAGTAGGATGGGTCCCGGAGCTGCTAGCCAGGACGGAAGTGGCATTCCAGAGGAGGACTTCCTAGGGAAGACAAGGAGGCGTTCGTGAGGCGTTTGGTTCATGGTGGTGCACAGCAGGGACCGGATAGAGTGAAGGGCATCCAGGAGGACTTCCTGCCAGCGGGAAATTGGGAGACTCCGAGACCGGAGGGCCAGTAGGACGGCCTTCCTGACCGTTCCATTCTCCCTTTCTACCTGCCCGTTCCCCCGGGGGTTGTAACTGGTCGTCCTGCTCGAGGCTATGCCCTTGCTGAGCAGGAATTGACGCAGTTCGTCGCTCATAAAGGAGGACCCCCTATCGCTATGGATGTAGGCGGGGAAAGCGAACAGTGTAAAAATGGTGCCGAGGGCTTTAATGACCGTGGCCGCGGTCATGTCGGGGCAGGGGATGGCGAAAGGGAAACGGGAGTATTCGTCAACGACGTTCAGAAAGTACGTGTTGCGATCGGTGGAGGGGAGGGGGCCTTTGAAATCCAAACTGAGGCGTTCAAAGGGTCGGGAGGCCTTTATCAGGTGTGCTCTATCTGGCCTGAAAAAGTGCGGTTTGCACTCAGCGCAGATCTGGCAGTTCCTGGTGACTGTTCGGACGTCCTCGACGGAGTAAGGGAGGTTGCGGGCCCTGAGGAAGTGGTAGAAACGAGTGACCCCCGGGTGGCAGAGGTCCTCGTGGAGGGCTTGTAGATGATCCACTTGTACGTTGGCACATGTGCCGCGAGATAGGGCATCGGATGGCTCGTTCAACTTTCCAGGACGGTACAAGATCTCATAATTGAAGGTGGAGAGTTCGATCCTCCACCGCAAGATCTTGTCGTTCTTGATCTTGCCCCGCTGTGCATTATCGAACATGAAGGCAACCGTTGGTCAGCGAGGAGAGTGAATCTCCTACCGGCCAGGTAATGCCTCCAGTGTCACACAGCTTCCATGATGGCTTGTGCCTCCTTTTCCACTGAGGAGTGGCGGATTTCTGAAGCGTGGAGGGTTCGGGAGAAGAAGGCCACAGGTCTGCCTGCTTGGTTGAGGGTGGCCGCCAGAGCTACATCTGATGCGTCGCTCTCGACCTGGAAGGGGAGGGACTCGTCGATGGCGCGCATCGTGGCCTTTGCGATATCCGCCTTGATGCGACTGAAGGCCTGGCATGCCTCTGTCGACAGGGGAAAAGTAGTGGACTGGATTAGTGCACAGGCCTTGTCGGCGTATTGGGGAACCCACTGGGCGTAGTAAGAAAAGAAGCCCAGGCAGCGTTTCAGGGCTTTGGCACAGTGGGGGTGAGGGAACTCCATGAGGGGGCGCATGCGTTCAGGGTTGGGGCCTATCACTCCATTACGCACTACGTAGCCCAGGATGGCTAGACGGTCGGTGCTGAACACGCATTTCTCCCTGTTGTAAGTGAGGTTGAGGGCGTTAGCGGTCTGGAGGAATTTGCGGAGGTTGGCGTCGTGGTCCTGATGGTCGTGGCCGCAGATGGTGATGTCGAGATACAGGGAACGTGGCCCGTAAACCGTGCTGGTCAACCATTCGGTCCATCTCTCGTTGGAAGACCGAAACTCCGTTCGTGACGCTGAATGGAACCCTTAAAAAGTGGTATAGCCGCCCGTCTGCTTCGAAGGCAGTGTACTTGCGGTCACCGGGGCGAATGGGGAGCTGGTGGTAGGCGGACTTAAGGTCCACGGTGGAGAAGACCTTGTACTGTGCAATCCGATTGACCATGTTGGATATGCGGGGGAGAAGGTACGCATCTAGCTGAGTGTACCTGTTGATGGTCTGACTATAGTCGATGACCATCCTTTGTTTCTCCCCGGTCTTAACGACTACCACCTGGGCTCTCCAGGGACTGTTGCTAGCCTGGATGATGCCTTCCTTCAGCAGCCTCTGGACTTCAGACCGGATGAATGCTCGGTCCTGGGTGCTATACTGTCTGCTCCTAGTGGCAACGGGCTTGTAAGCTTCCCAAACAAGGAAGGCGGTTCAACCTTGAGGGTCGCGAGGCCGCAGACAGTCAGTGGGGGTATAGGGCCGCCAAATTTAAATGTTAAACTCTGGAGGTTGCATTGGAAGTCCAACCCTAGGAGTGTGGGCGCACAGATATAGGGGAGGACATACAGCCGGTAATTTTTGAACTCCCTCCCCTGCACCGTTAGATTAGCGATGCAGAACCCTTTGATCTCAACGGAGTGGGACCCCGCCGCCAGGAAAATTTTCTGGGTGCTTGGACGAATTACGAGGGAACAGCGTCTTACCGTGTCTGGATGAATGAAACTCTCCGTGCTCCCAGAGTCAATAAGACAAGGCGTCTCGTACCCATTCACCAGGACTGTAGTCGTTGCTGTCTGGAGCGTCCGGGGCCGCGACTGGTCCAGGGTCATCGATGCCAAGCGTGGTTGTCGCAGTAGATCATCGTTGTCAGGCAGTATGGGGCCGTCTGTGTCGGGGTCCTTTCCTGTCAGCCAAGATGGCGGCGTCCACGGATCGCACGCGGTCGGGGGTGGACAAAATGGCGGCGCCCATCTCTCACTCGTGGCGTCCGGGGCTCAAAACGGCGCCGTCCGTTGGCCGCATGTGGATCGCTGGGGGGGCTGGGTCTCTGGTCCCGTTTCTTCCCCGGAGATAGCGGCGACCCTGCGGGACTGGCACACCGCTGCGTAGTGGCCCTTCGTTCCGCAGCTTTTGCAGGTAGCCGAGCGGGCCGGGCAGCGCTGCCGGGGGTGTTTCGGTTGGCCACAAAAATAGCAGCGGGGCCCTCCCGGTTGGTCTGGTGTTTTGGCTGCGCAGGTTTGCGGGGGTGGGGGGGGGGTGCCGGAGAGTCGATCGCGGCGGGTGTCCACGGAGCCCAAGGGGCTCCAGTGCGGTCGGGGGCGTAGGCGCGGGCGTTACGCGAGGCCACATCGAGGGATGCCGCCAGGGCCCGAGCTTCTGTGAGACCCAGAGATTCTTTCTCCAGAAGCCTCTGGCGGATCTGGGATGAAGCCAAACCTGCCACATCTGCATTGCGGACCAGGAGCTCTGTGTGTTCGTTCGCCGTTACCGCCGGGCAGTTGCAGTTTCTTCCCAGGATCTGCAGGGCGTTATAGAACTCGTCCAGCGATTCTCTGGGAAATTGTCGTCGTGTGGCGAGCTGGTAGCGTGCAAAAACCTGGTTGGCGGGCCGGATATAGATGTCTTTCAGCGCGGCGATGGCACCGGAGAAATTGTCCTCATCCTCGATGAGTGAGTAGACGTCGGGACTCACCCTGGAATAGAGGACCTGCATCTTTTGTTCGTCCGTTGGTTTGCCGGGGGCCGTTCGGAGGTAGCCCTCAAAACACGCCAGCCAATGTTTAAAGATAGAGGTCGAGTTAGCTGCTTGGGGTGAAATTCGCAGGCACTCTGGGGTGATGCGGAGCTCCATATTCCTACGTCGTTTTTTATTTAAGTCTGCTCAATAAATTGTTGGACCGTCAATATGACGGTCAATTAAAGGCTTTATTGAGCAGAACTTGTTCCCCAGCAGCTCGGTTACAGAATGCAGCTGCTGGGGGAAATCCGGGTTCTTATACCGGCATTTCTGGGTGGAGCCCAGTAGGCGGCAGATCCTATCAGGACCCGGTATCCATCTACCAATAGCCTGTCGGCATCGTGGTGTACCGTATTACCCCTAATACATACCACCACACTGTTGCGCTACCAATGGGATAGCATGAAAAGCACGGAGATAGCCTTGTCCCTTTTCTCCATCCTTCTATTGTATAAAAGCTATGGCACAGAATTCATAGAATGATTAAAGGAGACCATTTGGCCCATTGTGTCTGTGTTGGCCCTGTGAAGGGGAAATTCACCCAGGGCCACTGCACTGTGTTTTCCCCATAGCTTTGCAAATTTTTCCTTTTCAAATAATGATTTGATTCCCTTTCAAAGGCCTCCATTCACCCTCCCTTCTGCACACTCTCAGGCAATGCATTCCAGATCTTAACCACTCGGTACATGAAACATTTTCTCCTCCTGTCACCATTGCTTCTTTTGCCAATTACCTTAAATCTGTGCCCGCTGCTTCTTGATTCTCCCACCAATGGGAACAATTCCTCCCTACCTATTCCATCCAGACCCCTCAAGACTTTGAACGCCCCCATCAAATTTCCTTTCAACCTTCTTTTCTCCAAGGAGAATAGCCTAAATGTCTCTAAACTTTCTGTGCCAGCGAAGTTCCTGATTCCTGGACCCATGCTCATGAATCTTTTCTGCACCCTCTCTGATGCCTTCAATGCCTTCATAAAGTGTGATGCCCAGAACTAGACTGAATACTCCAGTTGAGGCTGAACCTGTTTTAGTAGAACCTCTTTGATCTTGTACTTTTTGCCCCTATTGATAAATCCTGGGATGCCAGATGCTTTATTAACTTCTCTTTCAACCTAACCCAATGCCTTCAATGATTTATGCATAAATACACCCAGTGCCCTCTGCTCTTGTGCCCCCTTTATTTCTTTTTTAAATACATTTAGAGTACCCAATTTCTTTTTCCAACTAAGAGGCAATTTAGTGTGGCCAATTTGGGTTTGGGGGTGAGACCCACGCAGACACGGAGAGAATGTGCAAACTGCACACGGACAGTGACCCGGGGCCGGGATTGAACCTGGGTCCTCAGCGCCATGAGACTGCAGGGCTAACCCACTGTGCCACCGTGCTGCCCTTTTATATCTAATGATACACCTTAGTTTCCTGCATGTTCAAAGATCAATTAAGAATTTGTATGGCCATCACAAACAGCATGTCTGGAAGGCAACAATTTAACAGCCTGTGTCAAGTCATTTTAACAGCCATCCTTGAAAATGTCAAACAGGACTTCATCAGCAGCTGCAGGAAATCTAATGTAGATTTAGGGTGATAGCTCACGCATTGACCAGCTTGTGACCTTTGCTGAATAGTCAACAAAAGCAAAAATACCCATAAATTTTCAATTCAAATTAACTCCCACTAACGCTATAAAATATTTAATTCCTCTCTGATGGGCGATGCAAAAGATGCAAAAGCTGTGTGGTATTACTTCACTGTTTATTGAAAGCAAGTAATATTGCTTAAACTATATTCAAACTAGTTCAAAACAGTTTCATATATTTACATGTTAGCTGATAAATTTAATCGACTTCACTGACAAAGTCACTGTTAATAAAGGAAAAAACAGTGCTTGTGGATTTCGAAAAGGAGTTTGATAAGCTGTCACATGGGAGGTTTGTTGATAACAGCAAGGCAATGCTATAATAGGAAATGTGGCCCTGACCCCTTCCCCTCCCTCCCAGAGCCACAACAAGGTTGCCATTGTTCTCACTTTCCACCCCAACAGCCTCTGTATTCAAAAGATTATCCTCTGCTATTTCGACCAACTCCATACTCTCTCCTCCCCTGTCAGCAATCCAAAGGGACCTTTGACACTCCGATCCACTCCTCTATCATTGCCTTCCTATGGCACCTTCCCATGACATTGCAGGAGGTGTAATACCTGCCCCTTTACCTCCTCCTTCCTCACAGCCCGAGGCCCTAAACACTCCTTAGAAGTGAAGCCGTAATTCACTTGCACTTCTTCCAATTTAGATTACTGTATTCGCTGCTCACAATGCAGTCTGCTCTACAGCTTGGGGGGGGGGGGGGGGGGGCAAAAAACAAACTAGATGACCACTTCTTTGCAGAACATCTTCACTCTCTGCAAGCATGGCCCCGACCTTTTGGTTGCTTGGCATTTCAAATCACTATCTTGCTCTCATGCTCACATTTCTGTCCTCGGCCTGCTACAATGTTCCAGTGAGGCTCAACGTATGCTGGAGGAGCAACACCTCATCTTCCAATTAGGCACTTTACAGCAGTGCTTATCAAACTTTTTTCCCCAGGACCCACTTTCAGCAACCGGATTACCTTTGCAACCCATACTTGCCGACCTTTGCGACAAACGCCACGTTTGCTTACCTTTAATGCAAAAGGGGAGTCTGCTTGGTCCTCACAAACTCACTTGAATCAGGTGCAAAGGAGGAGAGGGCAATACACAAATCAGGTGCAGAATTCAGCCAGTTCCTTTGTACCGTCTTCATAGAACCATAGAGTCTACGGCAGGGAGACAGGCCTTTGGGCCTAAACTGGTTCATGCTAACCAAAAAGACTATCTAAGCTAACCCTATTTGCTTGTATTTGGCCCATATCCCTCTAAACCCAGAGACTATCCCTCTAAACCTGTGGAAACCGATAGAATATCCCTCTAAATCTATATTCATCTTTACGAAAATCCATTCTAAAAGGGGCAAGTGATGAGCTGCATGATGGACTCTGCATTTGAATTATTTAAATGTGAAGGCACTCAACTTGCAGCTCAGGTCATTTTTAAGAACCTCTGCTATTCCAAAATTTCAGGAAGTACACTGGAGTGTTTTTGGAGGTTGTTGTAATGCCCTCGAAGACCACAGGGGATCATCGATTGATCTCTCCATCGGCTTCATTGAGCACGGGTTCCCGCATTGAACAGGCGGATGTTTGCCCAACAGGGACTCATTAGCGGGACATTAAATATTGTAACCGGACCGGGGTTCCTGTTGGTCCTGGTCTGGGATGCTTGTGTTGTACGCTACGGCACCTTTTTGTTCTAGACTAAACCCTTGGTTTGCTTATCCTGACCTCTGTTGCAGTTATTATGTTGCGACAAGCAGCAAGAACCAGATTCTGAGCTATCTTGAAAGTAAAGAAAACAGCTATCTGGTAAGAAAAAGAAACAGACCGGGAAATGCCCTTTTTTGGGCTTGAGCCGTATGATGCGAACATAGAAGACTAGGCCCAGAATGCTGAGCACATCAGCTATTTATTTGCACCAACAACAATGAAGGGGATCAGAAGCAGCAGGTGACCCTCCTGACAGCGTGTGGGGCCCCAACATATAGCATCATAAAAAGCCTAATTACTCAGTGGCTCCCAACTCCAAAACCTACAACGAGCTCCCGATCTAGTGCGAAATCACTATGATTTGAAGCCACCAATCATCCTCCAATGACACTTCTTTAAGATGACAGGGAGATCCTTGGGGGAACCGGTCATGGAATTCCTTGATAGATTATGCGAGTTCGCCCCGTCCCTGACCGAGAATCTACACAATAGATTGGTATGTGGAATTAACAATGTCACAACTCAAAAGAAATTACTGGCAGAGCCCAGTCTAGACCTGCAAAAGGCCATTGAGATAGCCTTATCCCTGGAGAACGCTGAAAAAGGGGCCCAGGAACTTTAAGAAACACCAGACACTAGTATGCTCAGGTTGGGGGAGGAGCCTCACATAGCGATGCCTGCGGATCAGATGGAGGCACCCATGTGCATTGCCCACTATCGACCCAACATCCTGGAGGGATGACCTGGCGGTCTAGGAAACAATGTGACAACCCCAGGTATACCAGGGAATGTAAGTGTCAGCCGTTGCATTGTTGCAAGTGCTGCAGAAGGGCACAGCCTAGGCACTTCTGTCAGAATCGTACTGCCCAGGCATGAAACCAAAGTTAACTCAGGCTCATACCTTTCAGTTATACCAGCCTCCAGGTGAGGGGCCAATGCAGTTGAACTGCGTCGTCACAACCAAGGTCGCCCCATTAAGGATAAGGCTACTCATGAACAGTCATTCCTCAGAGATGGAGGTAGATACGGGGGTGGCTGTCTCCATCATTGGTGAACAAACATTCAACCGCCTCTGAACATTTATTCTACCTTTACACCTATGGGATACTAGAGCCAGGCTAACCACATATACTGGGGATACTTTGTGAATTATGAAGACCACCATGACCCCCGTAACCTGGCGTCGAGTCGACTTCCATTCATAGCCATGTGTGATGAATATAGGACATGGTGGACAAGGACAGATTGTTGATGAGGTGCACACCTAGGAATTTGAAGCTGTTAACCATCTCCACCTCAGCACCATTGATGCAGACAAGGGCGTGTACGATACTTTGCTTCCTGAAGTCAATGACCAGTTCCTTAGTTTGGCCGACGTTGAGAGATTATTGTCATTACACCACTCCTCTAGGTTCTCTATCTTCCTCATGTACTCTGATTCATCGTTGTTTGAGATCCGACCCACTACGGTTGTATCATCAGCAAACCTGTAGATGGAGTTGGAGCCAAATTTTGCCACACAGTCATATGAGTGTATAGGGAGTTTAGTAGAGGGCTAAGTATGCAGCCTTGCAGGGCCCTGGTATTGAGAACTATCTTGGAGGAGGAGGTGTTGTTTATTCTTACTGATTGTGGTCTATGGGTCAGGAAGTCGAGGATTCAGTTTCAGAGGTAGAGTCCAAGTCCTAGGTTTTGGAGCTTTGGTATGTGCTTGGCTGGGATTACTGTGTTGAAGGCAGAGCTGTAGTCAATGAATAGGAGACTGACGTAGGAGTCCTTGTTGTCGAGATGCTCCAGGGATGAGTATGGGGCCAGGGAAATGGCGTCTGCTGTCTACCGCTTGTGGCGGTATGTGAATTGCAGTGGATCAAGGCACTCTGGGAGTATGGAGTTGATGTGTCTCATGACCAACCTTTTGAAGCACTTCATAATGATCGATGTCAAGGACACCAGATGTCTGTCTGGTTCCTCTTTGGCATTGGTATGATGATGGTCTTCTTGAAGCAGGTGGTGTTGTGTTTGGTCCCTTATACCTTACGAAGGAATCCACCAAAGACTTCGACTTGTCCAAACCAGAATCTTTTATTGAGCCTCATGTGGTAAGATAGCAATCTGATACAGAGCACTTATAATGGAGTCTGCCTATTACTCCTCTGGAATCTGCACCTAGCACTGACCACTCACTTGTCTGTCTTATTACCCTCTCAATCTTCTTCTGACGATGGTCGAATGTGTCTCCGCGTATATGGGAGTCACTGCTCACATGATCTTGGTTTGCGATCGCATGGTGTGTCTGCACCGCCACCTGCTGGTTGGAGGTCGCACACCATCCATCTATGATATAGCTCATCGGCATATCACCACAGGTGGGAACCTCAGAACAGAGTGGGGAAAGGTTGAAAATGTCCGCGAACACACCTGGCAGTTTGTCCACGCAGGACCTGAATGCACAATCAGGGACCCAGTCAAGACCCGTCGCTTTCTGAGGGTTCACTTTCAAGAAGGCTGATCTGACTTTGGAAACTGTGATTGTAGATATGGGTGTGTCCGAGGCTGCTGGGGCAGTTGACAATGATTTGATGGTTTCCTGCTTGAACTGAGCATTGAATGCGTTGAGTTCATCGGGGAGGGGTGTGCTGCTGCCGTAGAATCTACTCAGCTGGTTCTGGACACACCCACCTTCGGGAACATCCTTCTTGCATCTACCCTGTCTTGTCCTGTTAAAACTTATAGGTTTCTCTGAGATCCCCCATCATTCTTCTGAACTCCAGCGAATACAATCTTAACCAACTCAATCTCTCTTAATATGTCTATCCTGCCATCCAAGGAATCAGCATCTCCTCTAGAACAAGAACACCCTTCCTCAGGTAAGGGGACCAAGACTGCACACAATATTCCCAGTCTGGCCTCACGAAGGCCCTGTATAATTGCAGCAAGACATCCTTGCTCCTGTACTCGAATCCTCTCGCTATGAAGGCCAACATGCCGTACCTGAATGCATACCTTCAGAGACTGGTGTGCGAGAACACCCAGGTCTTGTTGCACATTTCCCTCTCCTATTTATGGCCATCAAGATAATAGTCTGCCTTCCTGTTTTTGCTACCAAAGTGGATAACCTCGCATTTATCCAAATTATACTGCATCTGCCATTCATTTGCCCACTCACTCAACTTGAAGCGAGAGCATTTAAAACTGGAGACGCAAATATGTGAAAAACATTGTGGATGGCTCCAGTTGGGACCCTGGAGTTGTATTAGAGAAGACAGGGCCAGACTCTTACAAAGTCTAGGTCCAGGGAAAAGTCCTCAAAAAGCACCTTGATTACCTTAGGGGTAGGGAGCCGGGGCAGATGGAATACAATGTGGAAAAGTGTGAGGTTATGCACTTTGGAAGGAGAAATGGAGGCGTAGACTATTTTCTAAATGGGGAAAAGCTTAGGAAATCAGAAGCACAAAGCAACTTGGGAGTCCTTGTTCACGATTCTCTTAAGGTTACCGTGCATGTTCAGTCGGTAGTTAGGAAGGCAAATGCAATGTTAGCATTCATGTCGCGAGTGCTAGAATACAAGACCAGTGATGTACTTCTGAGGCTGTATAATGCCCTGGTCAGACCCCATTTGGAGTATCGTGAGCAGTTTTGGGCCCCGTATCTAAGGAAGGATGTGCTGGCCTTGGAAAGGGTCCAGAGGAGGTTCACAAGAATGATGCCTGGAATGAAGAACTCGTCGTATGAGGAACAGTTGAGGACTCTGGGTCTGTACTTGTTGGAGATTAGAAGGAAGAGGGGGGGACTTGATTGAAACTTACAGGATACTGCGAGGCTTGGATAGAGTGGACGTGGAGAGGATCTTTCCACTTGTAGGAAAAACTAGAACCAGAGAACACCATCTCATACTAAAGGGATGATCCTTTAAAACAGAGAGTGGTGAATCTGTGGAACTCTTTGCCGCAGGAGGCTGTGGAGGCCAAATCACTGAGTGTCTTTGAGACAGAGATAGAAGGTTCTTGATTAATAAGGGAATCAGGGGTTATGGGGAGAAGGCAGGAGAATGGGGATGAGAAAATATCAGCCATGATTGAATGGCTGAGCAGACTCGATGGGCCAAGTGGCCTAATTCTGCTCCTATGTCTTATGGTCTTATGATAAAGTGCTTAAAGAGATGGCTCTAGAAATAGTGGATACATTGGCGGACATCGTCCGGGATTCTATAGACTCTGGAACAGTCCCTGCAGATTGGAGGGTAGCTCACGTCACTCCAATATTCAAAAAGGGAGGTAGAGGGAAAACAAGGTATTATAGACCAGTTAGCCTAACATCGGTAGTGGGGAAAATTCTTGAATCCATTATCAAGGACTTTATAGCGGAACATTTAGAAAGCAGTGGCAGGATCAGTCAGAGTCAGCATGGATTTATGAAGGAAAAATTATGCTTGACAAATTTGTTGGAATTCTTTGAAGATGTAACCAGTGCAGTTGCTAAGGGGCATCCAGTCGATGTGGTATATTTGGACTTTCAGAAGGTGTTTGACAAAGAGATTATTGTGCAAGATTAAAGCGCATGGGATTGGGGAAAGTATTGAGGTGGATTGAAAACTGGTTGGCAGAGAAGAAACAAAGAGTAGGAAGTAATGGTCGAAGAACAAAGATCAAAGAAAAGTACAGCACAGGAACAGGCCCTTCGGCCCTCCAAGCCTGTGCCGACCATGCTGCCCGTCTAAACTAAAATCTTCTACACTTCCTGGGTCCGTATCCCTCTATTCCCATCCTATTCATGTACTTGTCAAGATGCCCCTTAAATGTCACTATCGTCCCTGCTTCCACCATCTGCTCCGGCAGCCAGTTCCAGGCACCCACTACCCTCTATGTAAAAAACCTGCCTCATACCTCTCCTCTAAGCCTTGCCCCTCGCACCTTAAACCTATGCCCCCTAGTAATTGACCCCTCTACCCTGGGAAAAAGCCTCTGACTATCCACTCTGTCTATGCCCCTCATAATTTTGTAGACCTCTATCAGGTCTCCCCTCAACCTCCTTCGTTCCAGTGAGAACAAACCGAGTTTATTCAACCGCTCCTCATAGCTAATGCCCTTCATACCAGGCAACATTCTGGTAAATCTCTTCTGCACCCTCTCTAAAGCCTCCACATCCTTCTGGTAGTGTGGCGACCAGAATTGAACACTATATTCCAAGTGTGGCCCAACTAAGGTTCTATACAGCTGCAACATGACTTGCCAATTCTTATACTCAATGCCCCGGCCAATGAAGGCAAGCATGCCATATGCCTTCTTGACTACCTTCTCCACCTGTGTTGCCCCTTGCAGTGACCTGTGGACCTGTACACCTAGATCTCTCTGACTTTCAATACTCTTGAGGGTTCTACCATTCACTGTATATTCCCTACCTGCATTAGACCTTCCAAAATGCATTACCTCACATTTGTCCAGATTAAACTCCATCTACCATCTCTCCGCCCAAGTCTCCAAACGATCTAAGTCCTGCTGTATCCTCTGACAGTCCTCATCGCTATCTGAAATTCTACCAACCTTTGTGTCGTCTGCAAACTTACTAATCAGACCAGTTACATTTTCCTCCAAATCATTTGTTTATACTACAAACAGAAAAGGTCCCAGCACTGATGCGTGCGGTCCTTTTCAAATTGGCAGGCAGTAACCAGTGGGGTGCCACAGGGATTGGTGCTGGGACCCCATTTAGTCACAATATATATTAATGATTTGGATGAGGGAACAAAATGTAACATCTCAAAGTTTGCAGATGATACCAAGTTGGGTGGGAGGGTGAACTGTGACGAGGATGCAGAGATCCTACAGCATGATCTGGACAGGTTGGGCAAGTGGGCAAATCAATGGCAGGTGCAGTATAATTTTGATAGGTGTGAGGTTATTCACTTTGGAAGCAAAAACAGGAAGGCAGATTAATACCTGAAAGGTTGTAAATTGGGAGAGGGGAGTGTGCAGCAGTACCTGGGTGTCTTTATGCACCAGTCATGAAGGTAAACATGCAGGTGCAGCAGGCGGTGAAGAAGGCTAGTGGTATGTTGGCCTTCATTGCGAGAGGTTTCGAGTACAGAAGCAGGGATGTGTTGCTGCTATTATACAGGGCCTTGGTGAGGTCACACCTAGAATATTGTGTGCAGTTTTGGTCTCCTTTTCTGAGGAAGGATGTTCTTGCTCTCGAGGGAGTGCAGCGAAGGTTTACCAGACTATTCCAGAGGTGGTGACCCTGTTATTTGAGGAGCGATTGACTAGATTAGGATTGTTCTCGCTGGAGTTCAGAAGAATGAGGGGTGATCTCATAGAGACTTATAAAATTCTAACAGGACTAGGCAGGGTAGATGCAGGGAAGATGTTCCCAATGGTGGGTGTGTCCAGAACCAGGGTGTCACAGTCTGAGGATTCAGGGTAAACCATTTCAGACAGAGATGAGGATACATTTCTTCACCCAAAGAGTGGTGAGCCTGTGAAATTAATTACCACAGGAAATAGTTGATGCTAAAACATTGAATATATTCAAGAAGCGGCTATATATAGCACTTGGGGCAAATGGGATCAAGGGCTATGGGGAGAAGGCAGGATTAGGCTACTGAGTTGGATGATCAGCCATGATCGTGATAAATGGCGGACCAGGCTCGAAGGGCCAAAAGGCCTCCTCCTGCTCCTATCTTCTATGTATCTATGGCCTCCTTCTGCACTGCACTATGATTCTAAGGAAGGTAAATTGAAATCTTAAAGATCAGTGGGAGTGGGAATTGGAACCTATCTTGCACACAGTACTATGCAAAGGGTATCCAAGGATAACAACTTGGATCCTTGGTATTAACAGAGTGTTCTTGCATATTCTTCTGTAATACTAGTGGAGACAAATTAACAACTCTGTACCCAGAGACCCCAGGGGATCATTTTCCCCAGGTCAACGATGGTACCAGCAGTCTGACATCAGGCACCTGACAACTTCCTCATATCAGCACTTATGGCAGAACCTGCCTCTCATAGATTGGTTTCTTCACCAATCAGCAAAAGTGCACCATTTGAAACTATTCCATTGTCAGTGGATTTGCTGTATGCCCATCTCTCACCTATGTGGAAGGGCGCAGGCGACAACAACAGTGAACATTGTACATTGGGTTGAAAACAAGAAAACCCTACAATCAGGTATATCACCCAGCCATCTTATGGGGATGTGTTTATTACCAGTGGGAAGACACAATAACAGCCATTACCCCATGCACTTAAGCGCAACTCCACTGATCGTGGCTAACTTCTGAATTGCCAAGGGTTGTATCTACCCAATTAAAACAAAAAGTAATGATTTTTTTCCCGAAGAAGACAGGTAACTGAAATTCCTCCAACTCAGCCTCCAGGGTGCACCCAACACACAAAGGATTGTGTGCCTTACAGAGCAGGGGAAGATAGATATAAAAGAAAATGATCATACCTACCACCAGCAAGAGAACACAAGACACTCAAATTAAAATATGTCACCATCGACAGTTGCTTCACTCTCCAGTGGATGCTTTATGAAAGAGCTGCAGTGGGAAAACCTCAATGCTATCACTTTCTTGTCATGAATCTGCATTTAGTCTTTCTGGGCAGCACTTCAGGGAAAACAAAAAGACGTGACGGAGCTCGCAATTCCTTCAACCACAGGCCTGTGCCTATACAGCCTTCTCACTGGAGGAGGAGCCCTTCCTAACTTTAAAAGTTGTTGCTTCTGGCTGTAAGAAGATGTATTCCCATTTTGTGGCAAAGTACAAATCAATATTGACCTGTAACATGAGATAAACAGAAGCTACATCTTGGGTTCATGTCATATATTTATAGTCATCTGGCCACGAGGAATGACATCATGAGCTTCTATTTGGTTTGAGAATTGTAACTTTAACACACAAATAGAGATGGTTTGCTGTTTTATAAAGTGTCAAAGCACTAGAAAATGTAATTGCTCCCTTCTGACTTGGCCATCTTCTGGTATTCTGGTCATCGAAAGCAATTTACAGCATATTGTAATTGAATCACAGTTTCTTACCATTCAGGAAAAAACAAGAGTCTTCGGGTCAATCTGTGTTGCATGATGCAGGCTGACACACAAAACCAGCAGAAACGACTGTAAGCAGTTTTAGTTTAATCGTGGTTTGAAATCGACTCCAGCTTACCTTTATGTCAACCCCACAAACTCCTCAATTATTATTTGTTTTAAAATTTAGAGTACGCAATTTAGTCTTCTTTTTCCAATTAAGGGGCAATTTATCGTGACCAATCCACCTACCCTGCACATCTTTGGATTGTGGGGGTAAGACCCACGCAGACACGGGGAGAATGTGCAAACTCCACATGGACAGTGACCTGGGGCCGGGATGGAACCTGGGACCTCGGCGCTGTGAAGCAGCAGTGCTAACCACTGAGCCACCGTGCCGCCCTACAAACTCTTCAATTAGATTTCAGCTTGCAGTTCATTCCTAGGCATCCATTATTATTCAATGCATACATTCCGAACCTCTTAATTAGATTCCAGTCTGTAACACTATTCGTGGGCCTCACCAAGGAGGCAGAAGCACGAGCTTGGTTTGTTTTCAGGTCAGAAATCCATCTTTGAGAGGGCAAACTGAATAAAGTTTAAATTTTCATGCAGTTAAGCCTTTAATTGACATGGAGACGGGTTGCCTGTTCAATTAAGAGAGGCAAGCGGGCTCTCAAAGCTGAAGGGCGATCTGGGACCTTCCAGCTTCAGAGAAGCAAGCCAGCATTAATACAAGGTAAGAAACTGGGAGGGCACCTCAGTAAGAAGGTGCCTTCTCAGCTACTTTAAAAAAAAAAACCAAAAACCACAAAAGACAATTTAGTGGGACTTTATCTTCATATAGACTGACAAATCCAATGGGCAAAGGTAATCCGGTGCATCAGTTTGGAGAATGCTTTTGTAATGGTTTTCTGGAAGAATATATTGTATTCTATCAGTGCGGAGAATGTGCAAACTTCACACAGTCACCCATTGCCGGAATTGAACCCGGGTCCCTGGCGCTGTGAGACAGCAGTGTTAACCACTGTGCCGTAGGTGAAAATTCAAGACCAACAGATAATGACCAAACTGTTGATAAAAATGGAACAATGGAATAAATGTAAACTAGCCAGAAATATACAAACAAATTATAAGATCTTTCAAAAGTACATAAAAACATGGGGTCTGGGGCAAAGATGTTGAACAAATATTTTGGGCAATTTACTACATTTCCGCTCTCACCAGCTGCCCTCCCTTCTGGCACTATGATAGGAACAAAGAACAATACAGCACAGGAACAGATCCTTTGGCCCTCCAAGCCTGTACCGGTAAAGGTTCCACTTTTCCTCACCTTCCACCCCACCTCCACATTCAAAGGATCATCCTCCACCATTTCTGCCACCTCCAGCATGATGCCACAGCCAAACACATCTTCCCGTCCCTTGCCCTGTCAGCATTCTGAAGGGACCATTCCCGCAGTGATACCCGGGTCCACTCTTCTATCACCATCATCTTGTCTCCTTCCTCCTTCCCATTTAATCACAAGTGGGGTAACTGCCCCTTTACCGCTTCTCTCTTCACCGTTCTGAGCCCCAAATGTTCCTTCCAGGTGAAGCAACTGCTATGAATTTAGTATACTGTATTCACTACTCACAATGCGGTCTTGTCTGAATTGGGAAGGCCAAACACAGTTGGTAGAATGATTTGCGGAACACCTTCACTCGGTCCACAAGCATGACACCAAGCATCCAATTACTTACCATTTTAATTCTCCATCCTTCTGTCAAGGTCGTCTTTCTATCCTTGGCCAACAGCACTTCTCCAATGAGGCTCCGCACAGACAGTGACCGAAGCCGGGAATCGAACCCAGATCGCTGGCATTGTGAAGCAACAGAGCGAACCACTGTGCTACCATGTCGCTTTCTTTTTCTGCCGCTACAGTCGGGAAAGGTGCAAACCTTTGGAAAGGCGTATTAGGCAGGGAAAGCATGGGGAACACAAAAGCCAACCAAGTACTCCTCCTGAAAAAAGTTTGAAACATGACCTTGGCATCACAAACATCACTTGTCCCTGTTCCGTCACAGGGACAAGCAGAAGACCTGATAGCAACACCTCCGCTCCAAGCACTGGCACCTAATAAATTATATCATCATCTGGGCAAGGGACTGCAAAGATGTCCGCATCACCCATGCCATGACCTGAACCGATGACTGCTGGACTGACCCACTGACTAATCCGCTCTACCGTTTCCATCACCCTGGCCCCAAACCGAAACAGGCATAAGAATTCAATGTCACAGGACTCAAAGAACCTGAGAAGAAAGAGCTACTCAGCTGTCACCTCACAGCTAACCTGGCGACAACCAACAAGTCAGAGCTGCAGAATGCCCACAGCCCTTGGTCTGCCTTAAAAGCCACCATGGTCAGCATCTGTGAGGAGACGCTCGTGCTCTCGACCAGGAAACACCAAGACTGGTTCGACAAGAACAATTAGGAGATCCAGAATCTCCTTGTTCCTGAACTGACAGCTCCACCAAAACTTGAGTGGGAAGAAACAAGCTTACAGGCAACTGAACACCAAGGTGCAACAAAGTACCCACGACCTAAAGAATTGCTGGTGGGTTGAAAGAGTGCAAGAGTCTCAGCAACTCGCCGACAACCACGATGTGCGCGGCTTCTTCAGTACAATCAAAACCACCTACTGTCCGGGTACCCAGGGGCCTACCCCACCAAGAGCCAAAAATGACGAGGCAGTCAACGCCCACTGGAGCGAGCACTTCGAGGATTTCCGCAACCAAAACACAGCCTTCAATACAAATGTCCTCGACATCATCCGCCGCTATCCTAGTGCAACCCCAGCTCACTGTGAGGTCAAATATGCCATCCGACAGCTGAAGAGCAACAAGGTCTCTGGCGCAGATTAAATCCCTGCTAAAGTACAAAAATGTGGCGGAGATGTATTTCTGACAAGAATCCACAACCTCATCACCCTTGTCTGGAAGGAAGAGAGCATGCCGAATGATCTCAGAGATGCCTCAATTGTGACCATCTTCAAGAAAGGAGACAGGTTCAATTGCGGAAATTACAGAGGAATTTCCCTACACTCCGACATGGGGAAGGTCATCATGAGGATACTCCTCAACCGCCCCCTCCCAGTAGTTGAAGAGCCTCTCCCTGAGTCTCAGTGTGGCATTCGCCCATCAAGAGGCTCAATGGACATGATCATCAGCACAGGCAGCATGGTAGCATAGTGGTTAGCACAGTTGCTTCACAGCTCCAGGGTCCCAGGTTCGATTCCCGGCTTGGGTCACTGTCTGTGCGGAGTCTGCACGTTCTCCCCGCGTCTGCGTGAGTTTCCTCTGGGTGCTCCGGTTTCCTCCCACAGTCCAAAGATGTGCGGGTTAGGTGGATTGGCCATGCTAAATTGCCCTTGGTGTCCAAAAAGTTTAAGTGGGTGTTACTGGGTTACGGGGATAGGGTAGAGGTGTGGGCTTGAGTAGGGTGCTCTTTGTAAAGGCCAGTGCAGACTCGATGGGCCGAATGGCCTCCTTCTGCACTGTAAATTCTATGATCAGCTCTCAAAAAATCCAGGAAAAGTGCAGGGAGCAGCATCAACCTCAGTACATGGCCTTCTTTGATCTCGCAAAGGTCTTCGACTCTGTCAACCGTGAGGGATTGTGGAGCATCCTCCTCAAATCCAGCTGCCTGCAGAAATTCCTCACCACCCTCCACCTGCTCCACGATGACATGCAAGATATGGTCCTCACCAACAGAACTACCACAGACCCATAATGTGTGCAAATCAGTCCAGCACATCTGCGTCATCACGCCAACGCTCTTCTCCATCTTCCTCACAGGAACACTCCACCCCGTCACCTTGAAGCTCCCCGCTGCAGTGAAGCTAACCTACCGGACAAGCGGGAAACTGTTCAATCTCCGAAATCTCCAGGCCAGAACCGGTCATCGTGCTGCAGTAGACAGATAATACCTGTGTGTGCACACATTCAGAGGCCGAACTACAAACCATTGTCGACGCATTCACCAAGGCATATGAGAGAATGGGCCTCAGACTAAATATCTGCAAAATAAAGGTTCTCTACCAGCCCGTTCCTGCCACACAAAACTGCCCACCAACCATCAAGATCCACGATGAGCCCCTGGACAATGTGGATCCTTTCCCATATCTCGAGAGCCTCCTCTCGGTGTGAGCAGACATTGACGACGAAATCCTTCATCGCCTTCAATGTACCAGTGCAGTTTTTGGATGCCTCAGGAACAGAGTATTTGAAGGCTGAGAGCTCAAACCCAGCACCAAGCTCATGATCTACAGAACATACATGGTCCCCGCCCTCCTGTATGCATTAGAAACATGGATAATGCACAGCAGACACCTCCAATTCTTGGAGAAATATGATTAACGCTGACTCCGCAAAATGCTGAAAATCCACTGGCAGGATAGGTGTACAATGTGAGCGTCCTCTCCCAGGCCAATATGCCCAATGTTGAGGCACGGGTCATGCTTGAGCAGCTGTGATGGACGGGCCACATTGTCCGCATGCCCGACACAAGACTCCCAAAACAAGTGCTCTACTCCGAGCTCCGCAATGGCAAGCGATCACTAGGAGGGCAGAGGAAACACTACAAGGACACTCTGAGAGCCTCCCTAAATAAAGGCAACATCCCCACAGACATGTGGGAATCGTTTGCCTTCGCTGGAGAAAAAGCATCCGCGAAGGTGCCAATCACCTTGGGCGTCGTAGGGTGGAGCACGCAGAGGCCAAGCATAAACAGCGGAAGGAGAGCGCAGAATTCAGAGTGTCCCGCTCACCCATCATCAAGCACCACCTGCCAAACCTGTGGCAGAGTCTATGGTTCCAGGATCGGACCTTTCAGCCATCGCAGAACCCACCTCCCAGAGTGGAAGCAAGTTATCCTCTTCGCTGAGGGACTACCCAAGAGAGAGAGTAAGGTTATGCTGATTTTAAAATTTATATCATGTTAAGCTGAATGTTGAATTCTGATTTGTGCAATGTATCTTTATCCTTATGTATCCTGGAGAGAAAGACAAGCAGAGCCGGAGTGGGAGGAGGGGTGGAGGGTTTGGGTTGCTAGGATTAGTTCTGTCCTCGCTTCGTTCAAGGAAAGTCCCCACAGTGTCAGCTAATCTCTTTTTTGTGTTTGGTGTCCTTTCCTTTCTCAGGCCCAGGCAAACTGTGTTATCCTGTTGAGAACTGCGGTTTGGCTGGAATTGAGTTTTGGTGGTGCCGGGTCCTCTCCTTGTCATTCTATAGTTATATTACGGTGATCTGTTCTGGACTGGGCCTGGAGTTTGAGCTGTGAGTTTTAGTTGATTTCCCCTTTAGTTCTGGGGTTCGCAAGATATTTTTTTCTTCCTTCTGTCATTTTGTTTTGAAGCTATGGGTATGATGTAGGTCTGTGATTTTGCCTGTATCCTGTTTTGGTGCAGACGGATTCTATATCTATGAAAGGGATATGTTGATGTTTTGTCCCTAATTCATCCGGTCTTATTTGCTTCCATTCTTGCAATGGCAACTGTTTTACACTGTACCTGTTGTACATTGATACCTATCGCTCACTTACCTCCTCTTTTGTTTGGTTTGAGGTGGTTTTTGGAAAAAATGAAAATCGAAAATTCCAAAAAAAAGACTTTAAAAAAAGAAGAAAGGAAGGTGAGAGAAAAGAACTATCGGCCAGCTAGCCTAACATCAGCCATCAAGGAAAAGCTGGAATCCATGATGATGTCTTCACAATGCACTTATACGACCATTGCATGACAAAACAAAGTCAACGGGGCTTCAGGAAAGGGAAATCATGTTTGCCAAATCTATTGGAGATAGATTAATTTATATGCACCATTGGTTTTTTCTTTATATGCAGTGTTTGTGCAACCTATCTCTTCACTCACCTGATGAAGGAGCCACACTCCGAAAGCTAGCGATTCCAAATAAACCTGTTGGACTCTAACTGGTTGATGCACGATCAATGACTCCAGAAACAAGATTGGAGACAATTGAAGGCTTTAATACGCTAGATGTTTCCCCCAGCAGCGCAGGTACAGAAGAAAGCTGCTGGGGCGGCACGGGCTCTTATACCCCGCAGTGCAGGGCGGAGCTAACATACAGGCTTAACCAATGGGAACAAGTACATTCTCCACCAATGGTATTCCGGCATTACCAGGTACTGTAATCCTTCTAACACAGACTACCACATTCACCCCCTGTTAAAAAAGAGTCCGGCGGGGGTGGTGGCTTCGTATTACAACGTGGTAAAGTGGTAGAAGTTACAGTTATGAAGGTACCGTAAAACCTCCGTACAGCATTTTGCCTTATTACATCTTAACTATTTACAACAGTAATGTACATTTCAAAATGAAGCAATTAGTCGATCGGTGGCCCTGGTCGTCCTCTGCTATCATCGTAGCATTGGTGGTGATGCCGATGGAGGTTCGGGCGTCTGTGACTCCAGGAGCGTGGTTTCGGCTTCTGTGGCAGCTTCATCACCCCTAGACGGGGCCGGTGGAAGGACCGACTGATCTGGGAAGGGGGCGGCTGTGGGGTGCGCTGTTGGGCGGGAGGTCCTAGACGGGGTCGGTGGAAGAACCGATCCACTTGGGAAGGGGGCGGCTGTGGGGTGCGCCGGTGGGAGGGAGGGTGGGACTGGTGGCGGGGGTGTGTATGGGGATCCAGCGGGCGCCAGGTCCTGTAGGAAGACCGTATCCTGTCGGCCGTCGGGGTACTCCACGTAGGCGTACTGAGGGTTAGCGTGGAGGAGATGGACCCTCTCGATCAATGGGTCCCATTTGTGCCCCCGGACGTGTTTTCGGAGCAGGATGGGTCCGGGAGCTGCCAGCCAGGTCGGGAGCGAGGTCCCAGAGCAGGACTTCCTGGGGAAGACAAGGAGACGTTTGTGAGGTGTTTGGTTGGTCGTGGTACAGAGCAGTGACCGGATGGAGTGGAGGGCATACGGGAGGACTTCCTGCCAGCGGGAAACTGGGAGATTCCTGGACTGCAGGGCCAGTAGGACGGTCTTCCAGCCCGTTCCGTTCTCCCTCTCTACCTGTCCGTTTCTCCGGGGGTTGTAACTGGTCGTCCTGCTCGAGACAATGCCCTTGCTGAGCAGGAATTGACGCAGTTCGTCGCTCATGAAGGAGGACCCCCTATCACTATGGATGTCGGCCCGCTCCGCGATCTGCAGCGACTGCGGGAAGAAGGGGCATTTTGTGAGGGTCTGCCTGGCCAGACCCTGGGGTCCGAAGAACAAAGAACAGCCGGCCCGAAAATCAGGCTCTCAGGCCCGTAGGCCTCGCAATGCGGCTGCACATCGACCCGACACGCCCCCTTCTGACGCGTCATCCGCCTCGTGTGATTCATGGGGGCAGCCATCTTGAGTAAGGCACTGCACAGCATCTTCACCCTGTTCGGTTTCCCCGCTTATATCCACAGGGACCGGGGTACATCGTTCATGAGCGATGAACTGCGTCGGTATCTGCTCAGCAAAGGCATCGCCTCGAGCAGAACGACCAGTTAGAACCCGCGGGGAAACGGGCAAGTGGAGAGGGAGAACGCGACAGAGAAGGCTGTCCTTCTGGCCCTACGGTCGAGAAGTCTCCCAACTACCCACTGGCAGGAGGTCCGGCCCAATGCCCTCCATTAGGTCGCTCCTCTGCACGGCCACGAATGAGACCCCTCACAACCGATTGTTTGTCTTCCCCAGGAAGTCTACCTCCAAGGTCTCGCTTCCACCTTGGCTGGCAGCTCCGGGTCCTGTTCTTCTCCAGAGGCACACGAGGAGCCATAAAACGGACCCCCTGGTCGAAAAGGTCCGATTGCTCCACGCCAACCCCAGTTCCGCCTTTGCTGAGTACCCCGACGGCAGGCAAGATACGGTTTCCCTCCGGGATCTGGCACCCGCTGGATCCCCCACCACAGGCGCCCCTTCCCGCGCCGCTCCCCTGCAGGACCCGGCACCCTTTACAACACCCCCCCGTTGGTGAGTACCTACCGCGCGCGTCCCCTAGCGCCCCACCCTTTAAACACCCCGCCGCCGCCGGCACCGCTACCCCCGGCCCCATCTATTCTCCCTGCGCCTAGTTCCCCTGCCCCGCCCCGGACCGAAACTCCGACCGCTGTGCTCCTGGACGTACCCTCAACCAGGACGTCTGTGTCCGCCGCACCACCGGCTGCCGCACCACCGCCCGAACTGAGGAGGTTGATGAGGACGATCCGGCCACTGAGACGGATGGACCTATGATGGCATTTCACCCCCGCCGGACTCTTTAATTAACTGGGGGTGAATGTGATGAACGGTTACTGTTACACTGTACCCTTGCCATCATGTGAGGTGATGTCCCCTTTAAGACTGGGGTTGGAACCCTGGGGAACTCCGCCTCTGGCTCCGCCCATCTCGGAGCCGTATATAAGGAGCCGCCTTGTGGGCAGTGCAGCAGTTAGCACACGTCTCAGCTCTAGTCTAGTTCTTAGTTTATTAAAACCTTCTTTACTGTTCACACTCTAAGCGTCATTATTGAGGGTACCACACGTTTCATGCCCTTTGATAAGCACTGTCATCGTAGCAGTCGAGAGTGTTTGGGGCCAAGACTGGTCCAGGGTCACCGAGGCTAATCGTGGCAGCAGTTGGATGTTCTCTTCGGGCGGTGTGTGCTCAGCCGAACTGGGGTCCTGGGAGTCCATCCAAGATGGCGGCACCCACTCGTCGAACATGGCTGGGGATGCACAAAATGGCGGCACCCATCCATCGCACGTGGCGTCCGCGGGACAAGATGGCAGCGCCCAGAGGCTACACATGGCCCTGGAGGAGGAAGCTGGCCGCACGGAGTCTGTGGAGAGGGTTGTGGTGGCGGTCCGTATTTGCCTCTGGACACCGCAGCGACCGCCCGGGCCTGGCATACCGCCACGAAGTAGCCCTTTTTGCCGTATCCCTTGCAGATGGATGAACGGGCCGGACAGCGCTGTCGGGGGTGCTTGGCTTGCCCGCAAAAATAGCAGCAGGGGCCCCCCGGGGTTGCCAGGCTGTCTCGCAGCACAAGCTTGTGGGGGGATGGGAGATGTCTCGGGGTCTGCCGAGGGGGGGATCCACACTGCCCAGGGGGATGCTGCACGGTCAGGGACGTAAGCGTGGGAGTTTCGGGAGGCAACATCCAAGGAGCCAGCAAGGGCCCGTGCCTCCTTGAGGCCTAGTGTCTCTTTCTCCAGCAATCGCTGGCGGATTTGGGAGGACAGCATACCTGCAACGAAAGCTTCCCGCATTAAAAGTTCTGTGTGGTCGCTCGCCGAAACTTGCGGGCAGCTGCAGTTTCTCCCCAACACCAGGAGCGCACGGTAGAATTCTTCCAGTGATTCCCCAGGGATTTGTCGCCTCGTCGCTAGTAGATGTCGGGCGTAGACCTGGTTTACAGGGCGAATATAATGTCCTTTCAGCAGCTCCATTGCGGCATCGAAATCGTCCGCGTCCTTGATGAGGGTACAGATTTCTGGGCTCACCCTCGAGTGCAGAATGTGTAGTTGCTGTTCTCCCATGGGTGTGTTTTCGGCCGTCCTGAGATATCCATTGATGCACGCCAGCCAGTGCTTGAAGGTTGCCGCTGAGTTTGTCGCATGGGGGCTGAGTTGCAGACACTCCAGCTTGATTCGGAGCTCCATTCTTTAAAACTAGCGTATTAAATTGATGCACGATCAATAACTCCAGAAGCGAGATTGGAGACAATTGAAGGCTTTAATACGCTAGATGTTTCCCACAGCAGCGCAGGTACAGAAGAAAGCTGCTGGGGCGGCACATGCTCTTATACCCCACCTTGCAGGGCGGAGCTAACATACAGGCTTAACCAATGGGAACACGCACATTCTCCACTAATGGTATTCCGGCATTACCAGGTACCGTAATCCTTCTAACACAGACTATCACATTGGTGTTGTAAGACTTCTTACTGTATCAATAATAGGAAAGCAGGTTATTTTTTCAGAGAGATAAAGATTCTAAATGTTTATGTTCAGAGAGACTTACGTGTACTTGTACGAGGAACACAGAAAGTTAGCATTCAGGTACAGCAAGCAATTAGGAGAACAAATTGCATGTTGGCCTTCTTGCAAAGGGATTGGAATACCACACTAAGGATGGCCTGCTACAACTGTACAGGACTTTTATGAGACCACGCCTGGAGTACTGCAATTTTGAACTACATAGCTAAGAAAGGATATAATTGCATTGGAGGCAGTACAGTGAAGGTTCACAAGATTGATTCCTGGGAGGTGAGCATTGTTCAATGATGAGAGACTGAGTAAATTGATCCTAATATTCTCTCTATAGTTTAGAAGAATGAGAGATGATCTCATTGAAGAATACAAGATTCTTGACTGGAAAGATGTTGCCCTAGATGGACAACTCAGAATAAGGGGACAATCATTTCGGACTGAGATAAGGGGATGTTTTTTAATTGAGAATGTTGTGAATCTTTGGAATTGTAAGAGCAGACAGCTGTGGCATTCCATCGTTGAATGTATTTAAGGCTGATCAGGCTAGACAGATTTTTAATCTGGAGGGAATCAAGGAATGGGTGGGAAAGTGGGATTGAGGCAGAAGGTCAGCCATGGGCTGACTGAATGTTACAGCAGGCACAAGGGGGATTTGGCCTACTTCTGCTCCTATTCCTTATGCTCTTATGTTTATAGCTTGATTGGACCATAATTGGGTCAACAATTAACATCATCAGTCTCAGGTCAGGAAATGGGATAAGCTAGATAATAACAAGCATTAGATGATAACAAAGGACTCCTGAAAAATAGGGACAAGACAAATACGGCATGATTTTGTCAGTTTTCCATTTCAGGCAAATAAATTTTTTATAATAGTTGTTTTATTTTGATGTTAGGTTTCTTATTAGATGAGGTTTTGCACAGACATACTGACCATCCAAATAACAAAAAGACACAAGAAAGAAAATGTTGCTCGTTGAGAAGGCATTCTCCACTTCTAGGAACACGAGAGGCCTGGGCAATGTGAGTCATTTGATGCTAGGTAGGTGAAGCGAGCCAAGTTAATTATCCAAAGCAGGGCTCAGTTTCCTTACAAATACAAGAAAGCAGTGACAATGGACCCCAAACACTCAGGACAGTAATAGCTATAACTTAACATACTCAATGCCTAATAGAAGTAACTGGATTTAAAGGTTCATACGATTGGGTTGTTACTGAACTGAGAGGTAAGTAGCTTCACGTAGCCTTGTATTTGAAGTTACTGCAGAAGTAAAAGCATCAGTCATGGTCATTTAAATCTTCAAATATGAAAATACTTTTTAAAATTTAAGAACCTAAATATTTCTTCTTTACTCAGTACTTGGTATACAATATATTCATATCAATCTAGGTATTTCATGAAGAATTTTTAGTTAATTAGGCTCAGATAAATAAATTTTTAATTAAATTGCTTTGTACTATTACACAAAGACTTCACTTGCATACATAAGTAATAGAGATGACATGATGAGGTGGTTTATTTGAAGAAATATTTAAACTAAATTGAGCACAGTAATGTTACTATTGTTTGATGTCAGTGCAGCATCAACTTTCCTCAAACATGGGGTGCTGCTAATTTCACAGAAATCAAAAGTTTGAGATTGGTATTAATTCTGTAGTAGCATCTGATAGGCAAATGATTTCAACTCTTTAATTTAAAAAAACCTTGGTCTATGCAGATTTCACCAACAATTGTAAGCTGGTGAATAGGGTGATAGTACATGTTTGAGCACACGTAGACAAAACTTTGCTTTGTTATATTCAAGAGAGATGAGAGAGAGAGCACTGTGATCACAATTGCCTATATACATCACATTTACAATTCCAATCACGACTGCATGGTTTGGTGTGATGTAATTTCTATAGCTTGGTTTCCTACTTAATACACTGTATTCACAGATTGTCATTTTAAATTGTGTAGATGCCTAAGGAACAAATGGACACAAGGGGTTAAAACTTCATTAGCTCCTATATTGGTTATGGGGTTTGGATTCACTTTTCCGACCCCCATTCCTGTTTTGGCGGACTGCGCACAAATTTTCTGCTGCCTCCTCATCACAATGATTTCAGTTTGCAGACAATGGCAGCGCATGTTGCAAGCTCAGCAGGGGCCTAATAGTGTTTGAGGCTAGCATATTTTGCAGCCACCCTTCAACTCTTAACGGAAGCCTGTCAATGCTAAAGGGAAACTGCGTTGAATGACAGGAGGCTGCTGCTTAATGCTATTGCTGGAATTGTGCACAAGGGAAATGGAGCAGTAGGGTGGAGAGAGGGATCCCAGGTTTTGCGATTTGATGCTGGATGTATTAATCATGGAGGAGGATAGAAGGAGGGAGGACATTTTTTTGTGATGCCAACGGGCCCTCAAGGGAATGTGCATAAGTGGCAAGAGAGAGCAATGCCTGGAGTCAGGTCCACAGCAGCTAGCAGCAGTGCTGGAAAAGGTTTAATGACCTTGCATGCATAGTCAAGATATATGAATCCACCTTTACCGAATGATATCTCATATCCACCAAACCACAAACCTCTCATGTTGTTCAATGCACCACATTCCCAACGCTCAACTGACAGTCCTGAGCACTCAAGACTCACACCTACATTCATGTTTCACCTCACCCTCACACACTTTCAAATTATGTCAGCCTCAAACGCAACTCTCATTGCTTTCACATATCTTCACCTATGCCAGACTCCTAACCGAAGCACAGTCTAACACAGGACGCAATTCTCCCATATCCCCATTGGTGGCTTTAATGGTTTGCGGAGGGGGAAAACTCAACAGGTGGTCCAAAAATCGGTTTCACACCGCTGTGAAATAACAGTGGGATCTTCTGCTACTGTCCGCCAAACCCTCTCCGGGCTTGGGCTGTGCTGACAAGGGACAGGGCTTTTTCTGGCTGGGGCTTTGCCCTCGTCCTGGTGACACCTGCAAATGAGAGAGGAGAGAGCGAGTGACAGCCTTAGCCTGGGCTAGTGTGCGGTCCATTCTAGCCCCAATTGACCCAGAGTCGCAACACAATTGAAATTAACTATTAATTCTTCGAAAACACTCAAAGTCTCTGGTCTTTTGCTGCCCAATAGTCACCAGATTTGCAAATTTAAACACAATTCATTTTCATTAATAACAATAACTATAAGTAAATAGGCTGCAAATACAACTGATTAAATAACATCTAATTCCTAACCCCCCCCCCCTTCTTTAACTTGCCCCCACCCTCTATACACATACACAAGACAGGCAAACACCGAGGGGAAAGAGGAATGTAAAGGAAAATAATACGAAAAGTAAAAAGGATAAAAGGCTCTGTTTCAGATGGATGTCGTCCAGTACATCTATTAGTCTAGGCCTTCAGTTTGAGGTTCTTACTTTCCGTCTGTAATGGCTTTCACCGTCGATTCATCAGGATCTCAAGACTTCTCTGCAGATTCAGAAATAACAGGCAAGAAACCTTTTGGAGAAAGAGAGAGAGAAAGAGCAACTCACAAATTTTTCTCTCGGATTCCAGGAGAGTTCTGATTCCTTCCTGGGTCCTCTGAAAACCTCCCACCTGACTGAAGCCAATTACGATCTGTTGCCGGGCAGAATACGGTATTTGGCCAATCCATTGGACACCAGCCAACCAATCAAACCAAATCACTCTAATCTCTCAGGTGCCAGAAAGTCTGAGTTCTTCTGTTAAAAATCTAACTTTTCATATCACAGTCCTATTTTGCAACTTTTGAGTTCCTCACTCCCTCTGCTTGACGTAAAGGTATATGTCCATTAAATATCCATGGATCAAAAAATGATATCAAAAAAGTAAAAGAAATGGGAAATAAGGGAATCGACAGGGAGGGTCCTACAACAGCATAAGCTGCCTCCGACATGAAGGCACCTTTGGCCCTGAAGTTTCTATGACATGCCTGGATCATTACTGGTTGGAGACCCAAATCCAGTTTCCCCCCTCTCCAGTGGCCCAGTCCCACTCCACCCCTGACAGCTGGGCTGCCCTCTCCTCGAACACTGTCTGACTGACTCCCTCACATACTCTCCCACTCTCGCTATTCATGGCTTAACTTCTCCCCATCATAGAGAACCAAGAAGGTGGGGTTTAAGAGGAGCTATATTCAACATCCAATTGTACACAGCTATTTCACATTTATTTCTCATGTTCCCAGTCTGAAAGATAACCCATTGGATTGTGTGGTATCTGATTAATGCACTGCAGCCTGTCCTGGAGGGTTCTGGACCAGCACCGTCCAGAGCGGTGAGCCCATTCACATACAAGGATAAAGCTCAGAGAGGCGTGCCATTTGTGAAGCTTGCTGGTGCTCTCTTCACATGAGCATGTGAGCTCTCTGTGAAATGGTGAAGGAGGCAGAGTGTTCACTGTACCTGTAGGGTGGATGGACCTCAGTTGGGAAATGAGCCATGATGTTGCCACTGAGGCCCATATCCCCTGACCCATTCATTGTGGTGAGTGTGAGCAGCTGAGGGCTCATTTACCCTGGCGGAGCAGAGGACGTCATTCATTCTCTTCTTGCATTGGAGAGTTGACCTGCGCTGGACTCCCTGGAAAGTGACCGCAACGGCGACCTGCTCCCTTTCAGGGTCGGTTTTTCTGCTTGTCCCTCCTCCTCCCATTGGCTGGGTACAGGACGTTCTTTTTGGCCTCCATCTGGTCGAGGAGGGTGCCCAAGAATGAGTCAATGAATTTAGGCACCAGAGGTTCCTGTCTTCTTCCTACCAACTCTATGGGCCTTGTCAGTAAGCTGGATGTGCCTGGATATAATGGTGTGGCGTGCAACGTCCAGCCCACCCTCCGCGTGAGATGTTGGGAAATCCCTGACTGCATAAGTAGTGACACTGGGCCGCACAATACCATGGGAATTCTTGTCAGCCTCTGCAGCTGGAAACACTCCCTGTCCCCACCCCCATCACAGGACTTAATCCCAGATGAGAAAATTCATCTCACAATTACTGACATTCGGCCTTCTCTCCTGCACAACATGACAGAAGGGAGAAGCAAAGAACTGGCAAGGGATAGCATATCTTCATCCACTGAACCTGATGGAAAAAATAATTCTCTGCTTTGTGGGGCTGTCTGCAATAGAGCTTGTAGCATGATGTGCAAGTTGTAGATAGACCTCTGGTTGTCCTCCATGCCCAGCTCTCTCATTCTAACATTCGCCTTCTGATTTTATACTTCCGGATACCTAAAAACTGCCACCTGGCCAGCCGGAGTGCACCAAGGAGCAAGACAGAGGGCAACACCGTACCTGTGATGAGAAAGCACTGTCACTTGATGAAATTCTCACAACTATCAGCTCAGACACTGGCACTACACCAAATTTAGAGGCTGGCACAAAGTCTGGATCTGCACTTGATGGGTCACTGGGTGTGAGTGTTCTTCAGCCTGGAGGAGGGTTATAAGGTAGTTCATGTGCCAGCTCACTAGAGAGTGAAGTCATAGATGTGTTCTGCTATTCAGGGCACAGATGGTGGCCCAACTCACAGAGAATGCTGATGAATATGCACACAGTGATGCCGGTGCATTGACAAGCCTTCCAGACAACTTCTGTCACTGTCTAGGAGCAGGGATGGAACTGACTCCAATATGGCAAGGGCATTGCCCATACCTTTTCAGCGTGGAAGTGGTAGCCAACTCCATGGCAGCACTTGTAGAGCCACTGATCCAGCATCTGCTGGCCATGTTCTCAGCTTCCATTGCATCACAGCCATGAGGTTTAGGTGTGCTGCTATGCAGGTTGAAACTACTGCCTTCATAGCTGCAGATATCAGTGTTCAAAGGGCTTTGTAGGCTTTCACAAATAATGTGACCATGGACCCCTGGGGCTGCCCTCACCCCAAACTCCCATGGCTCTCTCACCCCAATCCTCCTTTTCCAATTCTATGCTTTCAGACGCCCAAGAACTGCCACCTGATCAGCCACAGCATCCCCATGAGGAAGCGAGAGAAAGTAATCCAACACATGTGATTAAGAAACTCTGTCACTTGATCTGGTACTTGCAGCCACCAGCTCAAGCACTGGGCTGGATTTTCCCATGGGCTTTGACCAAATGGGGGTCCCAAGCCTGGAAGCAAGGCCAATGGTGTGATCCTCTGGGAGACGGCCTCACAACTGGGAGGAGTCAGGTGGTTCCTGATGCAGTCAGAGGGTGGCAATATTTGGACATTGGTAGCCCCAATGAAAGAGATGGACACTGCTGAGGCAGGTTGGTGGTATATGGAGAGTCCCTTACTGGGCAAATGCACTGAAGAACCCAAAGTTAGGTATGCTGGAAAATTGGTATGTATGCTGGATCGGGCACAGTCAGGATTGTAGCCTTTCATCCATAGACAGTTCCGTCATTAGAGCATAGATCCTTTAGTTCTGATGATAACCTTGCCTGCCGCAGGAGGGACACCTCCAATAAGTTGTCAGTCTCCACCGAAGTGATTGAGACCCTCTGCCAATGAGAAATTTCTGGAGTTGCTGGAAAATTATCCTAATTGGGCATTAACTACACTAATTAATTTCCTGCCTCTGTGGAGCAGGCAATTGATTTTGTTACCAGCCCAACACTAGAAAAGTTCTCCAGCAGTGGGAATGCATTGAGGAGCCATTTCTGGAATCATAGAATCCCCACAGTGCAGAAGGAGGCCATTCAGCCCATTGAGTCTGCACCAACCCTCTGAAAGAGTACTCCACCCAAGCTCACTCCCCGCCCTATCCCAACAATCACTTAACCCACCCTATATGGCTTTTTTGGACACTAAGGGGTAATTTAGAGTGGCCAATACACCTAACCTGCACATCTTTGGACTGTGGGAAGAAACTGGAGCACCCGGAGGAAACCCACGCTGACATGGGGAGAACTTGCAACTCCGCACAGACAGTGACTAAAGGCGGGAATGGAACATGGGTCCCTCACACTGTGAGGCAGAAGTGCTAACCACTGTGCCACCCTACTCTCATGAGGCTTCCTCTACGTTCCCACCCGTCTTCCCCCCCCATTTCCTTTGGGCTGGGAAAATGCAACCCTGTGGTCGATCGCTAGGGTTGTTGAGGTGCCACATCATGAGATTGACAGTGGCCCCATGATGCATAAACCTTGTTGGCCTCACTCAGGTGAGAGCACTCATGCTAATCCCAGTGTTATTTCACCAGGACCTTTGATGGTGCCTCTCAGCCTGCTAGGCCAGACTGCTGCTGCCCACATCGAGGTGGTGCAGTCCCACCAACAGAGCTGTTGAAGATCATCCTGCAAGACTTCCTCAGTCTACCCCAATCACAATCAGCCACATTCCACCAGCCATACGGAAACCCCTTAGGACAAAGATTGACAATAGATTGACAAGGTAGTCAGAAGAAAATGCAGAAGGATAAATAGTTCATTTCTGCCTGTATAATCTGGATGTGTTGTTTAATAAAGTTGTTAATGAGAATGTTCGTGTGGATGGCCTTCATTATTGGACAGTGACCAATGGGATTTTGTGAGGGGTCTTCTCAGATGGATGTACAGTGGGGACTTATGAATCCATGGTGGTAAAAGGAAGTAGGTTCCTTGAGAGTGGACTTTGAGAAGGCAGTTAGGAACAATGCATGCAGTGTGTGGGGGTCCAGGATGTAACCCATTGCCTCATCTTCAATTTTCACTTCCTACTTCTGAGATACTGGTGGCAATATTACAGATAATGCAGTAGATCATCACAAAATTTAAAGCCCATTTTGGTGTGCATTTGGCAAACTACACCCCGAGCGGACAAGGCAGTGGAACCAGTATTTGAGTAGGCTCCATGATATTTCTTATGACTTCATGGCTCTCATTGTACGCCCACTGTCTTCATGAGGTCATGATGTGGAAGGAGCAGCGCTCCGAAAGCTAGTGACATCGAAACAAACCTGTTGGACTTTAACCTGGTGTTGTAAGACTTCGTTCATGAGGTCAGGTGGGGGAGGTGGGTTTTGTGCAGGCATCAGCCACCTGTACAGTATATTGTTTGTCCCCAAAATATCCATCCTCTGGTTATAGAACATAGAACAATACAGCGCAGTACAGGCCCTTCGGCCCACGATGTTGCACCGAAACAAAAGCCATCTAAACTACACTATGCCATTATCATCCATATGTTTATCCAATAAACTTTTAAATGCCCTCAATGTTGGCGAGTTCACTACTGTAGCAGGTAGGGCATTCCACGGCCTCACTACTCTTTGCGTAAAGAACCTACCTCTGACCTCTGTCCTATATCTATTACCCCTCAGTTTAAAGCTATGTCCCCTCGTGCCAGCCATTTCCATCCACGGGAGAAGGCTCTCACTGTCCACCCTATCTAACCCCCTGATCATTTTGTATGCCTCTATTAAGTCTCCTCTTAACCTTCTTCTCTCCAACGAAAACAACCTCAAGTCCATCAGCCTTTCCTCATAAGATTTTCCCTCCATACCAGGCAACATCCTGGTAAATCTCCTCTGCACCCTCTCCAAAGCCTCCACGTCCTTCCTATAATGCGGTGACCAGAACTGTACGCAATACTCCAAATGCGGCCGTACCAGAGTTCTGTACAGCTGTAACATGACCTCCCGACTCCGGAACTCAATCCCTCTACCAATAAAGGCCAACACTCCATAGGCCTTCTTCACAACCCTATCAACCTGGGTGGCAACTTTCAGGGTTCTCCATGAAGGCTCGTGTACAATGGCTCCAGCTGATCTTTGTAGGATGGGTACATTGTGGCTGCTGCCAGGATAGCCGGGCATTCATTTACATGCTGTATTGGGAGTAGTCACATCACTAACTGCTCACTGATAGCATGCTCAACCTTGCAGTGTGTGTACCTCTCTTTGTTGACATTGTGGACCTCTAATTGGGCAGCACGGCAGCATTGTGGTTAGCACAATTGCTTCACAGCTCCAGGGTCCCAGGTTCGATTCCTGGCTTGGGTCACTGTCTGTGTGGAGTCTGCACGTTCTCCCCGTGTGTGCGTGGGTTTCCTCCGGGTGCTCCGGTTTCCTCCCACAGTTCAAAGTTGTGCGGGTTAGGTGGATTGGCCATGCTAAATTGTCCTTCGTGTCCAAAATTGCCCTTCGTGTTGGGTAGGGCTACTGGGTAATGGGGATAGGTGGGGTTACTGAGTAATGGGGATAGGGTGGAGGTGTGGGCTTGGGTAGGGTGCTCTTTCTAAGAGCCAGTGCAGACTCGATGGGCCGAATGGCCTCCTTCTGCACTGTAAATTCTATGAATTGACACAGTCAATAGTATCCTGCAACATCAGGAATGCCACTATCCTGGCAAAACACATGCCCTCTGATCCTGCCTGTCCTGCTGAGGGAGAAAATTGTGCACACTGCTCTGCTAGAATGAATGGCCTCTGTGATATCCCATTTGCTGTGATGAACGGTGTACTGGGAAATGCTTGAGCTATCATCCAATTCTGTTTGGAAAAATCTAGATGCAGAAAAGTTTATTGCTACTGTGGCCTTTATGGGCAATGGCAGGGTTGTTCTCACTGTGGTGTGAGACTCTGAATCAGGTTGCAGGAGGTGCCACAGTTCAGGGATCACTTCCTTGTTGAACCCAGCTACTTCAGGTATTGCTCCGGGGTTTAGGTGTGCTCCTGAAAATCTCTTGGTGGCCTTCTGTGGAGAACTCCCCTCCTTTCCTACATCATACAGTGTTTTTTCTTCACAGCCTTTGCTTAACATCATGGTCGTGCTGTAGAACAAGAGGTGCTGCAATCACAGGTCCTATAATATCACCACCAGATCCTGTGTTCTCCCCGATTTTAAACACCAATAGTCCAAAGCACCTCCAGAAATACAGCACAGTACTTCCACAAACTCAGGATAGGCAGGGGTAAGTCTAAAACACCTCATCTGTGTGTTAGTGTCTGGCCCTTTATATGATGCTGTTTATTTGATGGTTACAGGTGCCCTTTGCTGCCAAATGCCGGTTCAGTTGGGAGTGATCAAATGATCAGCATCGGCATTCATCAGACAGACACAGATGTTGTTCAAGAAACAAACACGGAATCAGCAATTGTGATTTGACCCCATGATAGCACCACTCCGGGACCACAGCACACACAGCATCCCCTGCCATCGCCCTTCCCAGCACGGAACGTTACGCATGCTGCACTGAAAATGGCCTGAAATGTGGGAAACGGGTGGGATTCTCCATTGCCCGAACGAGCAGGATTCTTCATTGCCCAGCGCCGATATCGTAATCGCCGATTGGGTGGAGAATCCCTTTCCGATGCCCAAATCGGGGGCGGCGCCAGTTTGACGCCGGTTTTCGAGTCTCCGCCTCCACCAAAATGGCATCATCGCGCGCTGCACGCCGTTGAAACACTATTGGCGCATCACCGGATGGCCCTCCCGTAATGCTCCGATGGGTCGAGTTCCCGACCGCGCGGGTGACGTGTGGTCTGAGCGGTCGGGACTTTGACGTGGCAGCTGCGGATTATGTCCGGCTCCGCCACACTCAGACGGGATCCATGCCGCTAGCCGAGGGGGCTTCCGCGAGGGCTGGGACGACTTGTGGGGGTTGGCCAGGGAGTGGCCTGTGGGGTCGCATTTGGCGGGTCTTGTCCACGCTGGCTGGTGCCATGCTGTACAGCGCGACCGCTGCAGGTCGTTGCTGTGCGCAAGCGCGGCCTGGGACCTGGCCATTCTCCGGCCATTTTAGGCACGGGAGCCGAAGGTTTCACCCGGCGCCGTTGCTAGCCCCTCACCAGTCCCGGAATCGGTGAGGGTTCGGCACCGATTATGACGTTGTAAAACGTCCGAGAATTCTCCTTTTCAGCCAGCACTTAGCCACTGAAACGGAGAATCCAGCCCATCATTTTGCTGCTTTGACTCTTCCACAGCACTGGTACCTGCGACAATATGGAGTCCAGGTTTGCATCCAAGTTTGCAAGACTGCACTTTCCCACTCAATCTCTTTTAATTCTCCCAGACATAAATTATAACCTGCAACTTGGATCTCCCGATGCTGGACCAAAGGGGTAAAATTGTTCCTGAAAGCACGGATTGCTATGTAGTCTGACTGCTCCTTCACAGTCAGTGTCAGTTCCATTATAACACATGGGACTGACGGAACATTGCATTTTACATTTAGGAAACATCTAAGGCAGGTGGTTCATAAAAATGAAGGATGGCAACCACTTCTATGATTGCCATATATTGCCTTTCAACAGATCAGCACTTAATAAATATTGAGCTGATTTTATTCATGAGTTTTAATTAAACCCTCAAGTAATTTAAAATGTTATTTTCTATGCAGCTGCATCCAGCTATTTAGCGCGTCAGATTGTTGGAAACACTGTGATGCTATTGCCCAGGATACCCAAGCTGCACAAAATGGAGGTGAGAGTGTATGTAAGAGTATTGGATGTCAGTGAGTTTGGAGTAGAACAACAATATTAGATTTCTCCCAGAACGAGGTGAGATTATTTAAATGCATAAGGAAGACCGACTTATTAGAATTCTGAGTGATTTGGATGTCGACATTCTCAAAATTATTGGGAAATTAAAATATTTTGTGTTATTTTTGTGTATGGACCTGTGTAAAACTGTTGCGCACTAACTCTAAAGCTCCTCAGATTATGCTTTCCATTCACCAGTAACAGGCCCGTTGGTGTGTGCAAGTGCCAGAATATTCAATGAGACCCTTCTGTTGGGCCCGCAAAAGAGTTCCAATTGGAATTTTCTGGATGGCCATTTAAGTTGGCCTAAAGTATCCTTGTACATAATGTACGAGAGCTTTAAATATTAAAATAGATTGCAAACCACAAATAAACCCGGACATAATTTTCCTTTGAAAGGTATGATCACCTGGTACTATGCTGTTCTATTCAGAGATAGGGGTAAAGGGAAATCAGTACATGAAAAAGATTTTAAGAGGGGAGGAGCTATTTTGTCATTTTATTTTCACTAGCATTTGAGAACTGTTTTTGTGTATATTTCGCCTTCTTATTGGCCTTATAACATTTAGATAATGTGTATATAGATACAAAACTAGTGGAATGTTGTTTACCAAATCATTAGGAGACATAAGTATTGAATTAAAGAGTTCAACAGGACAGAAGGATGGTGAAGAAACAATGGCGATGATAATGGCCTTTTACAATGTAAGCTTTCACTCCAGCTTGCTGTGGCGTGCCTACCTAACAATGATTGAGGAAATACCTTTGTAAGTGCCAGGTTGGCACAATGTAGCATCAGCTATCAGGGTGTCTGCAACGAGCTTCCAACACAGGTGTGCCATTGATCATGGCAGTCAAGTTCAAACACTACCTTCAACTTTCTTGCCATCTCCTTATTCCAGGTATGGTAAAATACCTCAGGGTATCCTATAGAAATACATATCTTTCTTAGACTGGTGCTGCAATATTGGTCAAGGGTTTTCTGTGAATTGCAGCTTACATGTGTGTCCTGGTGGAGTAAAACGTGTATAATGAGCAATAAAATAATTGTAAATGTCTAAGAGCATGGATTAGCTTACAAGTGGACCAGGTGGATAAGTAACAGTGTGACCTCCCTAATGGTTCTGTTTGTACTCTTGGCAGCTTTAAGGTAAGCTATTTTCCTTCACTTCTGTTCTTAATTATTGTGATTACCACTGCCCTCAGCATTCCTACACTGCATACTGCAATGTTGCCCTTGGTTGCCTTTGTGGTGATATACCTGTAGATATTACATGTACTCAGCGGTGTGCCCTCCTACCAACAGGTGGCGTAAGAGATGAGTCAGGTCACATCTGGCTACCAGGACAGTCGCACATAAGGGTAGTTTCAGGAGAGTCTAAAGAAATTCTGTAACACCTTGGTCTGTATAAGATTCGTATCGTACCTAATCATGTGTACATTAATAAAACATCGTTCTGGCTTAGTCACCAGCAGTTCCGTGGAATCATTACTAGACGAGATAACAGAACACAACAGTCTTGAAGTCAAAAGAGGGCAACCTGGCTGGGCCTTTGTGCTTCCTGGAGGTAAGTGGAGAAGGGTGCTCATCTCCTTGCTCCCCGTCAGAGTCTATGGTGCCTGATCTCCACTTTTACGGACCAGTAGTGACTTGTGCCCAGGTGACTTTCCACTGGGAGGGGCAGGAGAATACTGGGAGCCCCCTGCATTCGACTTTAATCTCCCTACTGAGAATAAAATGAATGCAAATGAACTGTGATCATTTGACCTTGATCACACTTGCTGGAGCGGGCTGGGAGAATCGCGCAAATCCCGTTTCGGGCCTCTCCTGGAATTCTCCCGACATTGTGGGAATTGAATCAGCGAATTGCCCCCAGTAACGTAAATAGATGGAAATCTGTGTATATGTCACTATAATCAGTAAATCTGGACTTTTCATTCACACTGCTGAAGCCTGTTGGTTTACTAATGGCGTTTCATGAATAGTTCATTCAGTTTTCTGCTGCTCACCATCCTCCTCCAAAGGTTGTCACTCCTGGTGGCTGCACTGGCCCTGGATGGGACTGCCAGGAAGAACAGGAAGGTCTAAAAGCCAGATGGAAGGATGCGGTGGCAGGAGATTGTTAGATCCGAGGTGAGCAGCCACGCATAACCAGTAGTTTAGAAAAACTCAAAGAGGTTTATTACTGGTTACAGTCAAACACCACTACTTCCCAGAGAGTATCCTTCCCCGACCTGCACCCAGGCCGAGGTTTTTATACAAGAGGGGCTACTCCTGTTGAGGGGAAGCCCCGCCCTGTTACCGGGAAAGATCATATTTCCCGGATGGTTCCTATCCCGTGACCTCCATTGGGGTTATCACAAAGTTTTAACTACAACGGGTTTGGAAGAGGAACAGGTGACTTACAGAGATGGAGAGGGTTATCAGCTGGCATTGAGGCAACCCCAAGTAAAATAATTAGAAGCTAAATTGGTGGAGCAAGCTTGAGGTACCATATGGTTCACTCCTGCTCTTGGTTCTTTTATTCTTAAACTCAGCTATGTGATTATAGCATGGATTAGGCAAAATTGACAGCTAATTTCAGAACATTAGATTTTGCACTTTCAATTCATACTTCTAGCTTGGAGAGGAGGCAGTTGCCTGAAGGCTGCACAGAGTTGTGGGTTAGGCTGAGGGTGGCATGTGTCTCAAGCCTAATCGGGGGAATGTCATCAGCGCCATGGAAGGTGGCAGGGCAGTCGCATGGGCTAAGTGCAGAGACAGCATGGACCTGTGCGGAGAAGTTTTACAGATGAGATGCCTGTCTGGTCTGGTGTAGGATATCAATGTCAGGCGAAGTATCCTGATGCAAAGGGGTGGGAAGAGAATGCCGTCCTTCCTAATGAAGAAGACATGGACAGAGGTGGCTGCCAAGGTTAGTGGGCATGAAGTTGTGTGCCGCACCTAGCTGCAGTGCCACAAAAGGTTTAATGCTCTTCTGTGGTCACAGTAAGTGCAGAGGCAACATGGGCCTGTGCGGAGAAGTGCAGTCGAGTGCTTGTTCCCCTGGGTGCTCAGGGGTCAGAGTGTGTCTGCCAACTGGCACTGAAGCCTGCCCTGCAAAGGCTGGACTGTCAGCACAATAGGCCGCAGAGCACTGCATGGGGCAGGTGTTCCACGGTGAAATGGCCCACTTGATGCCGAGGTGGAGGGAAGGAACATCCGGAATGGTCCTCAAGGAAGATGGAACCATAATGAGTTGTTCTATTGTTCCCTGTCAGGAGAAGCTGGCTTCGGAATGCAGAGCAATGCCAGCAGCGTGGGTTCAATTCCCGTACCGGCCTCCCCGAACAGGCGCTGGAATGTGGTGACTAGGGGCTTTTCACAGTAACCTTATTGAAGCCTACTTGTGACAATAAGCGATTATTATTATTATTATTATTATTATTATTATTATTATTACTGCAGCACGTTGCTGAACTGGTGGGGAATCTCCAATCTGCTGGTACTGACGAGGAGCAAGAGAGATGCTCTCGAGTTGGACTGTCACGATCAAGTGGAGATGGGATTCTGGGATGAAGGTAAGTGTGTACGTCCCAGATCCGTGTGCTGCGGATACAGGAGAGGTCATGGGCCCCTCTTATCACAAAATGAGCTGTCCCAACTATAGTGACCATTACAGGTGCAATACAGATGCCACGATGCTGTATGTTTCCATCATCTCAGCAGGCCACTAGCTTGTAGAGTGACAATCATGATTGAATTCACTGATGTTGTGCCTTCCTCCCACAGATGAGCCAATTGCACCAGCCGTAGGCAACCCCTAGGACCCCCATCAGACAACCAGGTCGACATCGCTCCTGCACCTGCGCCATGCTGTTTCTTGGTACCAGGCACCAGCGCAGATACTCACACGTCAGTGGGTATTAGGTCACTGTGGAAGGGTAGTACACAGTGGTGTGGGCATATCACACTAGCATAAGGAGGTAGCAGAGGCAGCGTGTCCCAGGGTACCAACAGTGGGAGCACTGCTGGAGACCAGGAGCATGCTGAGTCCGAGGTAGATGACGAGCCTCTGGAGTCGCCCATCAGGCAGCAGATGCTGGATGTTCAGCGGGTTACGTAGGGAGACCTGGCGCAGATGATGAAGGTTTGCGTGACACGGTTTCCGACACTGAGGAGTCCTTGTGGCATATGAGCACTCCGTTGACCCTGAGCACCGAGCACACATCCTCCTCCACTGAGACAGTGGCAACTCTCATGGAGAGGTTGCTTCAGGGACACCCTCAGGAGTTCCAGGGGTCGCGCTCTGACCTCTGGAGGTCACTGCCAGTCTGAGAGGTGGATGAGGCACTGAGTCCCTCTGCTTGGTGCCTGTCCATCAGTGGTGAGCAATGAGGTGCGAACGAACCTCATGCTGGCAGGCAAATTGCTTGTCGTCTCTGTGGGTTCCTCTCAGGGCGTTCTGGACGACGGCACCAATTCCTCCCCTGCCAGTGGCCACTGCATCTGACGATGCTGCGATATCTGGCTTGGGTCACTGTCTGTGCGGAGTCTGCACATCCTCCCAGTGTGTGCGTGGGTTTCCTCCGGGTGCTCCGGTTTCCTCCCACAATCCAAAGATGTGCGGGTTAGGTGGATTGGCCATGATAAATTGCCCTTAGTGTCCAAAATTGCTCTTAGTGTTGGGTGGGGTTACTGGGTTATGGGGATAGGGTGGTGGTGTTGACCTTGGGTAGGGTGCTCTTTCCAAGAGCCGGTGCAGACTCGATGGGCTGAATGGTCTCCTTCTGCTCTGTAAATTCTATGATCTATGATCTGTGGAATGCCCAGTCGTGGAGCTGGGTGCCCTTTTCCAGTCAATTCAGGATCTGGTGACCAGAGGATGCTCGCCAAGGTCATCACAGTCATCATTAGAATGGGGATGAGAAAAACATTAGCCATGATTGAATGGCGGCGGAGCAGACTCGATGGGCCGAATGGCCTAATTCTGCTCCTATAGAACATTACAGCACAGTACAGACCCTTCGGCCCTCGATGTTGCGCTGACCTGTGAAACCACTCTAAATCCCATCTACACTATTCCCTTATCGTCCATATGTCTATCCAATGACCATTTGAATGCCCTTAGTGTTGGCGAGTCCACTACTGTTGCAGGCAGGGCATTCCACGCCCTTACTACTCTCTGAGTAAAGAACCTATCTCTGACATCTATCTCCCCTCAATTTAAAGCTTTGTCCCCTCATGCTTGACATCACCATCCGAGGAAAAAGGCTCTCACTGTCTACCCTATCCAATCCTCTGATCATCTTGTATGCCTCATTTAAGCCACCTCTTAACCTTCTTCTCTCTAATGTAAACAGCCTCAAGTCTCTCAGCCTTTCCTCATAAGATCTTCCTCCATACCAGGCAACATTCTGGTAAATCTCCTCTGCACCCTTTCCAATGCTTCCACATCCTTCCTATAATGCGGCGACCAAAATTGCATGCAATACTCCAAATGGGGCAGACCGGAGTTTTGTACAGCTGCAACATGACCTCATGGCTCTGAAACTCCACCCCTTATTCAAACACACCGTACGCCTTCTTAACAACCCTCTCAACCTGGATGGCAACTTTCAGGGATCTATGTACATGGACACCGAGATCTCTCTGCTCATCCACACTGCCAAGAATCTTACCATTAGCCCAGTACTCTGTCTTCCTGTTATTCCTTCCACAATGAATCACCTCACACTTTTCTGCATTAAACTCCATTTGCCACCTCTCAGCCCAGCTGCAGCTTATCTATGTCCCTCTGTAACTTGTAACATCCTTCCGCACTGTCCACAACTCTACCGACTTTGGTGTCATCTGCAAATTTACTCACCCATCCTTCTACGCCCTCCTTCAGGTCATTTATAAAAATGACAAACAGCAGTGGCCCCAAAACAGATCCTTGTGGTACACCACTAGTAACTGGACTCCAGTCTGAACATTTCCCATCAACCACCACCCTTTGTCTTCTTCCAGCTAGCCAATTTCTGATCCAAACTACTAAATCACCCTGAATCCCATGCCTCCGTATCTTCTGCAGTAGCCTACCATGGGGAACCTTATCAAACGCTTTACTGAAATCCATATACACCACATAAACTGCTTTACCCTCATCCACCTGTTTGGTCACCTTCTCAAAGAACTCAATAAGGTTTGTGAGGCACGACCTACCCTTCAGAAAGCCGTGTTGACTATGTCCAATCAAATTATTCCTTTCCAGATGATTTATACACCCTATCTCTTATAAACCTTTCCAAGATTTTGCCCACAACAGAAGTAAGGCTCACTGGTCTATAGTTACCGGGGTTGTCTCTACTCCCCTTCTTGAACAAGGGGACAACATTTGCTATCCCCCAGTCTTCTGGCACTATTCCTGTAGACAAAGATGACTTAAAGATCAAAGCCAAAGGCTCAGCAATCTTCTTCCTAGCTTCCCAGAGAATCCTAGGACAAATCCCATCTGGCCCAGGGGACTTATCTATTTTCACACTTTCCAGAATTGCTAACACCTCCTCCTTATGAACCTCAAGCCCTTCTAGTCTATTAGCCTGAATCTCAGTATTCTCCTCGACAACATTGTCTTTTTCCTGCGTGAATACTGACAAAAAATATTCATTTAGCACCTCTCCTATCTCCTCGGACTCCAAGCACAACTTCCCCCTACTGTCCTTGACTGGCCCTACTCTTACTCTAGTCATTCGTTTATTCCTGACATATCTATAGAAAGCTTTAGGGTTATCCTTGATCCTACCTGCCAAAGACTTCTCATGTCCTCTCCTGGCTCTTCTTAGCTCTCTCTTTAGGTCCTTCCTAGCTAACTTGCAACTCTCGAGCGCCCTAACTGAACCTTCATGTCTCATCTTTACATAAGCCCCCTTCTTCCTCTTGACAAGTGTTTCGACTGCTTTAGTAAACCACGGTTCCTTTGTTCGACCACATCCTCCCAGCCTGACAGGTACATACTTATCAAGGACACGCAGTAGCTGTTCCTTGAACAAGCTCCACATTTCCATTGTGCCCATCCCCTGCAGTTTTCCTCTCCATCCGATGCATCCTAAGTCTTGCCTCATTGAACCATAATTGCCTGTCCCCCAGATATAACTCTTGCCCTGCGGTATATACCTATCCCTTTCCATCACTAAAGTAAACGTATCGAATTGTGGTCACTATCACCAAAGTGCTCACCTACCTCCAAATCTAACACCTGTCCTGGTTCATTACCCAGTAACAAATCCAATATGGCTTTGCCTCTCGTTGGCCTATCTACATACTGTGTCAGGAAACCCTCCTGCACACATTGGACAAAAACGGATCCATCTAAAGTACTCGAACTATCGCGTTTCCAGTCAATATTTGAAAAGTTAAAGTCCCCCATAACAACTACCCTGTTGCTTTTGCTCCTATCCAGAATCATCTTTGCAATCCTTTCCTCTACTTCTCTGGAACTTTTCAGAGGCCTATAGAAAACCCCTAACAGGGTGACCTCTCCTTTCCTGTTTCTAACCTCAGCCCATACTACCTCAGTAGACGAGTCCTCATCAAACGTCCTTTCTGCCACCATAATACTGTCCTTGACTAACAATGCCACCCCTCCCCCTCTTTTACCACATTCCCTGAGCTTACTGAAATATCTAAACCCTGGCACCTGCAACAACCATTCCTGTCCCTGCTCTATCCATGTCTCTGAAATGGCCACAACATCAAAGTCCCAGGTACCAACCCAGGCTTCAAGTTCACCCACCTTATTCCGGATGCTCCTGGCATTGAAGAAGACACACTTTAAACCACCTTCCTGCCTGCCGGTACACTCCTGCAACTTTGAAATCTTACTCATGACCTCACTACTCTCAACCTCCTGTATACTGGAGCTACAATTCAGGTTTCCAAGCCCCTACTGAACTAGTGTAAACCCTCCCGAAGAGCATTAGCAAATTTCACCCCCAGGATATTGGTACCCCTCTGGTCCGGGTGTAGACCATCCCGTTTGTAGAGGTCCCACCGACTCCAGAATGAGCCCCAATTATCCAGAAATCTGCAACCTTCCCTCCTGCACCACCCCTGTAGCCACGTATTCAACTCCTCTCTCTCCCTATTCCTTGTCTCGCTACCACGTGGCACGGGTAACAACCCAGAGATAATACCTCTGTTTGTCCTAGATCTAAGTTTACACCCTAGCTCCCTGAATTCCTGCCTTACATCCCTATCCATTTTCCTACCTATGTCGTTGGTACCTATGTGGACCACGACCTGGAGCTGCTCCGCCTCCCCCTTAAGGATCCCGAAAACACGATCCAAGACATCGCGCACCCTGGCACCTGGGAGGCAACACACCAACCGCGAGTCTCTCTCGTTCCCACAGAATCTCCTATCTATCCCCCTAACTATGGAGTCTCCAATGATTAATGCTCTACTCCTCTCCCCCCTTCCCTTCTGAGCAACAGGAACAGACTCTGTGCCAGAGACCTGTACCCCATGGCTTACCCCTGGTAAGTTTCCCCCCCCCCCCCCCCAACAGTATCCACAGCGGTATACTTGTTACTAAGGGGAACGACCACAGCTTCCTCCCAGCCCCTCTCACCATCACCCATCTGTCTTTATTCTTCAGAGTAACTACATCCCTGAAGCTTCTATCTATAACCACCTCTGCCTCCCGAATGATCCGAAGTTCATCCAGCTCCAGCTCCAGTTCCCTAATGGGGTTTCTGAGGAGCTGGAGATGGGTGCACTTCCCACAGATGAAATCAGCAGGGACACTGACGGCGTCCCTCACCTCAAACATTCTGCAGGAATGGTTTATGGTCTTACGACAGCGAAGTCAGCAGGCTGCCTCCAATGCCGCTGCCAGCAAGGGAGGCGGGCACCAAGATGCAGCACCTACAGGCGTAAGTTTAAGGCACCGCAAGGGCAATCTTACATAAGGTTGGCACATTTGTATGCTGTTTAATGTTAAGTTACATAAGCATGTTCCTCAATTCAATGGGCTGAGTTAGCTGTATGCTTTGTACATTGGTCAGATGTTGTTAAAGGCTTGTAAGCTGAGGGCTTTGTGTGGTGCAGGGTTTCTGACGTTGGATTGATTCGGCCTCCATGCCTTGAATGCCCAGCTGAAGGTTTGCTGCATTAATATATCCTGCACACCCCTCCCTCCCTGAATCATAGAATCATAGAATTTACAGTGCAGAAGGAGGCCATTAGGCCCATCGAGTCTGCACCGGCCCTTGAAAGAGCACCCTACCCAAGCCAACACCTCCACCCTATTCCTCTAACCCAGTAACACCATCCCACCTTTTTTGACACTAAGGGCAATTTAGCATGGCCAATCCACCTGATCTGCACATCTTTGGACTGTGGGAGGAAACTGGAGCACCCAGAGGAAACCCACGCAGACACAGGGAGAACATGCAGACTACGCCGAGACGGTGACCCAAGCTGGGAATCGCACCTGGGACCCTGGAGCTGTGAAGCAATTGTGCTAACCACTGTGCTACCGTGCTGCCTCATATCATCCGCCTCAAAGTTCTCACCCTGTGCGGGCCTAGGCTCATCTTCAGACCCATTAATGGAGTCATCCTTCCTGACCTGTGGTGCTGCCTCATTCTCCTCAGCCTGCACTTGGTCCCCCCTTGTCATTAGCTTGGTGCAACTGTCCTGCAACGTGGCTGTTTGCAAGACACAGCACAAATCTCCCACTTAGCCCTGAAATAAATCGGAGCTGTAAAAGTTGAGGACCACTGTGACCTTCAATACCATTGGCACATGCAATTGGAGGCAATTTCAAGACCTCTCATTTCGCAAAGGGATGCCACTGTATCTCTGGAGACGCGAAGCCTCCTGCGGCACTAGACCTCAGACATCTGGGGGTAGTTGGTGTGCTGCCTGTATACTTGAGCTGCTGGGCAGTGGCATCTTTGGCATCATCTCCTGCCTTGGCCACCCTGCTGGCCCTGCGCCAACAGAACATGTCTTTCTCTTACAGGTCTGTGCCTGAGACGCTGCCTACACTAACCTTGCCTCCTTTCATTCCTGTCCCTCTCTCCTCTTCAGAAGATGTCCCACCCACCAGCAGGGTACACTATTTCCGTTGAAACAATGCAGAGGACTAGTGCGTTGCAAATGATTGAACACTGGCCTCCATTCCTCAGGAAATCCTTCCAGGGAAATCCTGAAATGCAATAAGTCATGCCTCAAATACTAAACAATGATTCGGAAACTCAATCATTTGAGTATTAAGAACACGCTTACAATGTTGCTGAATCTAGCACACAAAAGAAATCATTCCAAAATGTTTCAGTTCCAGCCTCCATAACATACATTTTGTGTGAAAACAAAATTGTCAGTCTTTCCATTTTTTATGATGATGTTGCAATCATAGAAGCCCTACAGTGCAGTAGGAGACCATTTGGCCCATCGAGTCTGCACCGACCCTCTGAAAGAGCACCCTAACCTCAATTCAAACCCCCGCAGTCATAATCCCACCTAATCTACGGGTCAATTTTAACATGGCCATTCCACCTAACCAGCACATCTTTGGACTGTGGGAGGAAACCGGAGCACTCGGAAGAAACCTATGCTGATTCGGGGAGCAAACCCCACAGACAGTCACCTGAGGTTGGAATCAAATCCGGGGCCTTGTTGCTGTGAGGCAGCAGTGCTAACCACTGTGTGGCCCTTAATAGACCAGACCAGGTAAGAACAGGAACCTTCCCTAAAGGACAGTAGCAAATCAGATGGGCTTTTACAACAATCATTTTTAATTTCATATTTTGATCAAATTCAAATGCCCCCATCTGCATAGGTGGGAAACGAACCCTATCCCCAGAGCATTACCCTGGATCTCTGCATTACTAGTTCAGTGACAATACCACTATGCTGCCACCTTCCCAATCTCAGATTATTTGAATGAATAATTTATTTGACTTTGAAGCAGTTTTTCCAGAAATAATTTTAGATTGACCAATAGATTTTCGTATTGAGAATATATATGTAATAATAATGTGAGAATAACAAGATAGAATCATAGAATTTACAGAAGGAGGCCATTCGGCCCATCGAGTCTGCACCGGCCCTTGAAAAGAACACCCCACTTAAGCCCACACCTCCACCCTATCCCCGTAAACCAACCTGACCTTTTTTGGACAAAAAGGGCAATTTAGAATTGCCAATCCACCTTGCCGTGTTATGTACTCTGGGATAATACAGGCTGCAACTGGATGCAGTTTTAACCAAAAGATATTCCAGGCCTTGAAGTTAGTTCAATATGATTTATTGAACCAGTAGCACAGTTAGCACAGTTCTCTATGAGTTCGACTCTCTGCTAACTTAAGTGTGGTTCCTCTGTCTGACTGAACCAGACTAGCTTTTAGCCACGTGCTGGAGGTGTGATACTGTAAATACACCCTGACTCACTCTGTAGATGTTCATCAGTGGAAAGAGGCGGAGTGTGAGTGCCTCGTGCCTTTTATAGTGAGATACCACCCCTGAGTGTCCTGCCTGCTCATTGGTCATGTCCTGTTCTCTGTGTTCATTAGCTGTCTGTCTGTGCCTGTCAGTATATCATTATCTGCATGTCTGCATATCATGACATCTCCCCTTTTAAAAAAATGTTTTGTTGGCACATGGGAACGTACTTACATGTGGTGGCATATATTAACATATTTACAAGCGGTGGCATATGTGAACGTATTTACATGTGATGACCGCTGTTTAATGTGAGAAAACGGAACATTGCAAACAAAACAAATGTTCATAAGTCCAGTCTCTGGGGCTTGCGTCTGATCCTTGTCGACCGCCGGAGAGGTGGTGGTGGGGACGACGGCACCTTGACAGGCGGGATGGAAGCCTGACTGGTGGCCTCATAGTTCGAGGTATCATGAGGTGGCAAAACAACCGACGGAAATGGAGAAGAAAGCAGTTGCGGGCAGGCAACTTTGCGCAGTGCCCATCTGTTTCGTCGCACAACAGAACCATCAGCCATACGTACAACATATGAACGGGCGCAGTCTGCCGAACAACGACAGCTGGAGCAGACCAGCCACCATCTGGTATCTTGATCCTGACAGTGTCTGCCGGGGATAACACGGGCAAATCGGTGGCATGAGCATCATAGTCCTGCTTTTGCTGGTTTCGGAGCTGCTGCACCTTCTGCAGCCCCCGGGAGGTGATCCAGGTTGGGCAAGTGTATGGCTGGAAGTGTCGTCTGCAGGTCCCTGTTCATCAGGAGCTGAGCCGGCGACATGCCAGTGGACAGTGGGGTCGCCCTGTATGCAAGCAGAGCGAGGTAGATGTCAGAAGCAGAATCCATGGCCTTGCAGATGAGCTGTTTCACAATGTGCACCCTTTTTCAACTTTCCCATTGGACTGCGGATAGGGTGGGCTGGAAGTGACATGTTTGAAATGGTATGACTTGGCAAACATAGACCACTCGTGGCTGTTGAAGCACGGGCCATTGTCACTCATGACAGTGAGTGGGATACCATGCCTGGAGAACGTCTCCTTACAGGCCTTGATGACGGTCCGAGATGTGAGGTCTGAGAGCTTCACGACTTCAGGGTACTTGGAGAAATAGTCAATAATCAACACGGAGTCACGACCATTCGCACGAAAGAGGTCGACGCCAACCTTGGACCACGGGGAGGTCTCGATTTCATGCTGCTGGAGCGTCTCCTTGCTTTGCGCTGGCTGGAAGCGTTGACAGGTCGCACAGTTGAGGACCATGTTCGAGATGTCCTGGCTAATACCGGGCCAGTAGACAACCTGCCTGGCTCTGCGTCTGCACTTCTCAATGCCCAGGTGTCCCTCATGGATTTGGCGGAGCACCAAGCTCTGGAGACTGAGTGGAATGACAATCAGGTCTAGCTTGAGGAGATACCATCAATCACCGTCAAGTCGTCCTTTACATTGTAAAATTGAGAGCACTGCCCTTTTTGCCAGCCATTGGCGAGGTGGTGCATGACACGCTGCAAGAGGGGGCCTTTGGCTGTCTCCTCGCGGATACGAACCACCTTCTCATCACACGCCGGGAGGGTGCTAGCACACAGCTGCACCTGTGATTCAATCTGCCGGATGATTTCCAGCGGTTCACCAGGCAATGTGATGGAGCGGGACAATTGCATCAGCGATGATGAGTGTCATAATATGCACCCATGCACATCATGAGGTAAAAACAGGCAATGACAGACACCCAGGTTAGCCAATCAACATACAGGAAAGAACACAACCAATCACCAGACAGAACACCAGAGGGGGGCTTCCAACTATAAAACACGTGAGGCATCAGCACTCCGCCTCTTTCCACTGCTGATAACTGTAGTGACAGTCAGGGTGTATATATCAGTCAGCACCTTCTACACGTGGTAAGTTAGAGTTAGTACACTTAGAGTAGTAGAGTGTCAACCCACAGCCAGCTGTGTGCATTGTTACAGAAGTTCAATAAATCGTATTGAACCAACGCCTACGTTTGGTGTATGCTTTACCGTTCATCTGCATCCTGTTGCAGTCCGTGTTACCCCAGGGTGAATAACACGACAATGAGCTCCTTGCCAGGCGTGTACACCAAGTCAAAGTCGTACCTTCTAAGTTTGAGGAGGATGCGCTGCAACCGAGGCGTCATGTCGTTCAGGTCCTTGTGGATAATGTGGACCAGATGCCTATGATCCATCTCGACAATGAGTGTCGGCAGGCCGTAGGCAGAGTCGTGAAACTTGAGAATGCCAGTAAGAAGACCCAGGCATTCCTTCTCTATTTGCGCATACCTTTCGGTGGGCGTCATGCGTAGGCTATTGGTGCCCAGGATGAAGTGTCATCACGTTGAAGCAGCACCGCATCGATGCCATCCTGGCTCGCATCTGTCGAGATCTTCGTCTCCCTGTCTGGGTCGAAAAATGCCAAGACGGTGCAGTGGTGCGCTTGGCTTTCGGCTCCAACCACTCTGCCTGATGTGCTGCCTTCCACTCAAAGGCAGTGGACTTTTTCACCAGATTTCGTTGGGCCGTGGTATGTGAGGCCAGGTTTGGGATGAACATGCCCAGAAAATTGACCACGCCCAGGAAGTGCAACACCGCCTTCTTGTCTTCAGGGACCTTCATGGCTTCGATGACCTTGACCATGTCTGTGTCCGGGCGCACGCCCTGCTGAGAGACCTGGTCACCTAGGAACTTGAGTGTCGAAATGCCAAAGCAACATTTGGACCTGTTCAGCTTCAGGCCATTGGCATGGACACGGCGGAATACCTGCTGGAGACGGGAAACATGCTCTTCAGGGGTCATGGACCATATGATGATGTCGTCCACGTACACACAACCCCTTCAATGCCCTCCATCATCTGCTCCATGATGCAATGGAAGATCTCTGATGCTGAGACAATGTCAAACGGCATGCGATTATAGCAGTATCTGCCAAACGGTGGGTTGAAGGTGCAGAGCCTTCTGCTGGACTCATCCAGCTGGATTTGCCAAAATCCATGTGATGCATCTAACTTGGTGAAAAAACATGCGTGTGCCATCTCACTGGTGAGTTCCTCTTGCTTCGGGATGGGGTAATGTTCACGCATTATATTCTTATTGAGATCCTTGGGATCAATGCAGATGCGTAGGTCTCCTGAAGGCTTTCTAACACCTACCATCGAGCTGACCCAGTCAGTCGGTTGGGTTACCTTGGAAATGATGCCCTGTTGCTGAAGATCCTTGAGCTGTGCCTTCAGGTGCTCCCTCAGCGGAGCCGGGACCCGGCGTGGTGCGTGGATCACTGGCTTGGCATCAGGTCGTAGCAGAACCTTGCATCGATATGGCAGCGTGCACATCCCGTCGAACACATCCTGATACTGAGCGAGGATGTCGTCAATGCCGGCCTAAAGATCCACATTGGAGGATTTTGTTGTGTAAACCCGCTGCACAAGGTTCAACTGCTTGCAGGCATGCGCGCCAAGTAGGGATGCCCTCTCTGCCTTGACAATTTCAAAACGTAACCGTGCATGGGTGCTCCGGTTGGAGACGAGTAGATGCCAGGATCCCAGTGCCATGATGGCATTTCCGTTGTAGCCCAGGAGCCTGCAGGCTGCTGGAAGGACCTTGGGAGGCTTCTTGATGCGTTTGAAATCTATTTGTGAGAGGAAGTTGGCAGAAGCACCTGTGCCCAGCTTAAACTGGATGGAGCTGTGGTTGACCTGCATCACCCCACGCCATTCATCCGCAGAATCCACAGCGAGGGTGGATTGACTTTGTGATGAGTTGGATGTGGCATATTCACGTTTGATGCCTACACTCTTCCTCTGGATCCGTTGTGCTGCCAGGATCAGAATCCTGTAATCGTTGTTACACACTCTGTACACGCCGTCGTCGGAATTGGGAGTGCTGGCCCCTGACAGGTGGTGCAGACCTGCACAAGGCTGCATAGTGTCCAGGCTTCCCGCAGTTTAAACATTGCCTGCCTCTTGCAGGGCAGTGTTTCTTTAAGTGGGTGCTGCCGCAGTTCGAGCACGTCATGACGTCGGCGTCCTGACGCTCCGCGCGTCGTCGCACATGCGCAGTGCGGGTGTTGGCCTCTTCGTTATCCCGTTCGCATCGCGCATGCGTGGGGCCCCGGGAAAAGCGGGCGAAATGGGCGCTTTCATCAATGCTGAGGCGCTGCATCCGGGAGATGACCTGCACACTCTCTGCCTCGTGGGAGGCAAGTTTCTCATTTTCTGCCAATTTGTACTGGGCATAGCGATTTTTGGCGTGCTCATGCACTGTGCATGTTTCAATCGCGACTAGCAGGGTCATACGGTTGATTTTAGTAGCTGCTCTCTCTGAGGATCAGAGTGAACTCCAAAAACGATTTGGTCTCTGATCATGGAGGCAGCAATATCACCAAAGTTGCAGGATAGCGCTAGCAGGCGGAGCTTAGTTAAGAAGGAGTTGAAAGTTTCATCTTTACCTTGTAGACGCTGTTTTAATATGTAGCGCTCAAAGATTTCATTGGTCTCCACTTCACAGTGACTGTCAAACGTGTCCAGGATGGCCTGAAACTTTGTCTTGTCCTGGCCTTCGGTGAAGTGAAAAAAGTTGAAGAGTTCGATGGCTTGATCACCCACTGTTGGGAGGAGAAGTGTGATCTTCCTTGCATCAGACGCACCCACGAGGTCTGAAGCTTCGATGTACAGCAGAAACTTTTGCTTGAATGTCCACCAGTTGGCACTGAGATTGCCGGAGGTCCTGAGCTGGTGAGGAGCCTGAATCTTCTCCATGGTGCCGGGATACATTCGCTGGTCGTCACGGAATGGACTGAGGTAAACCACCTCGATTAAGCAGTCTCCTGGTAGCATGTCATGTTATGTACTCTGGGATAACACAGGCTGCAACTGGATGCAGCTTTAACCAAAAGATACTCCAGACCTTGAAATTAGTTCCATCTGATTTATTGAACCAGTAGCACAATTAGCACAGTTCTCTATGAGTTTGACTCTCTGCTAACCTAAGTGTGGTTACTCTGTCAGACTGAACCAGACTAGCTCTTAGCCATGTGCTGGAGGTGTGATACTGTAAATACTCCCTGACTCACTCTGTGGATGTTCACCAGTGGAAAGAGGTGGAGTGTGAGTGCCTCGTGCCTTTTATAGTGTGATACCACCCCTGAGTGTCCTGCCTGCTCATTGGTCATGTCCTGTTCTCTGTGTTCATTAGCTGTCTGCCTGTGCCTGTCTGTATATCATTATCTGCATGTCTGCATATCATGACACACCTAACCTGCACATCTTTGGACAGTGGGGGGAAACAGGAGCATCCGTAGGAAATCTACGCAGACTCCGCACAGACAGTGACCCAAGCTGGGAATCGAACCTGGGACCCTGGAGCTGTGAAGCAACAGTGCAAACCACTATGCTACCGTGCCGCCCATTTGTAAAATGTAATGATACAACCTTAATATTTGTTAAGCAGGATGTTAAATCAAACAAATTCATAGCCCTTTCACAAACGAGAATAAAAAGAGAACCATCTGCACTTTATGATCTCTTTGTTGGTCTCCTCCGTTCATTGTTCTTTGTTCTTTGACAATTCATACAAAGAACAAAGAAATGTACAGCACAGGAACAGGCCCTTCAGCCCTCCAAGCCCGTGCCAACCATGCTGCCCGACTAAACTACAATCTTCTACACTTCCTGGGTCCATATCCCTCTATTCCCATCCTATTCATGTATTTGTCAAGATGCCCCTTAAATGTCACTATCGTCACTGCTTCCACCACCTCCTCCGGCAGCGAGTTCCAGGCACCCACTACCCTCTGTGGAAAAAAACTTGCCTCGTACATCTACTCTAAACCTTGCCCCTCTCACCTTAAACCTATGCCCCCTAGCAATTGACCCCTCTCCCCCGGGGAAAAGCCTCTGACTATCCACTCTGTCTATGCCCCTCATAATTTTGTAGACCGCTATCAGGTCGCCCCTCAAACTCCTTCGTTCCAGTGAGAACAAACCGAGTTTATTCAACCGCTCCTCATAGCTAATGCCCTCCATACCAGGCAACATTCTGGTAAATCTCTTCTGCACCCTCTCTAAAGCCTCCACATCCTTATGGTAGTGTGGCGACCAGAATTGAACACTATACTCCAAGTGTGGCCCAACTAAGGTTCTATACAGCTGCAACATGACTTGCCAATTCTTATACTCAATGCCCCGGCCAATGAAGGCAAGCATGCCGTATGCCTTCTTGACTACCTTCTCTACCTGTGTTGCCCCTTTCCGTGACCTGTGGACCTGTACTCCTAGATCTCTCTGACTTTCAATACTCTTGAGGGTTCTACCATTCACTGTATATTCCCTACCTGCGTTAGACCTTCCAAAATGCATTACCTCGCATTTGTCCGGATTAAACTCCATCTGCCATCTCTCCGCCCAAGTCTCCAAACAATCTAAATCCTGCTGTATCCTCTGACAGTCCTCATCGCTATCCGCAATTCCACCAACCTTTGTGTCGTCTGCAAACTTATTATTTATGTCGTATCATTTATAATTATATTTCCGCATTGTGCAGAAAGCAGAAAAGCATTTTTTGAGATTGACTTGAGTTCGATGGGTTGGCTGATCTTAAAATCGAAAGTCTGATTCCTATTAAAATAATGCCTTTCCCGGTCCCCTTATTCATTTGGAAACAGCAGTACAGTTGGGTCTGTTGCTAATAAAGCACATAGCTTTCATTGAAAGTGAATTTTGCTGCAGATGCATTTAAAAAAAATCCAACGAGCCATCTCCACTTCAATTTTTCTTAGGATTTATGACATTGCCATACAGTATGGATTTTCACAAACATGTACTCTCCTTTATTGCTCACGTGATTTACATCAGATGTACAGACAACTAAGCAATGTCGACATTTCGCTATTAGTATGGCCTTTCATCCTTGGCAGATGTTTTTCATGTGGCCTGTAAGCCATGCATTAAGTGCAGGTTTTTAACCTATACTCAAGGCACAGAATATACATGGACTCTACTCATTGTGTTTCCAAGGACACCTTAGATTGAATACAAATAGCAGTGATGTTGCCATTTGCCAGGACTTTCATCTGCACCAAGATACATTGTTTGGTATCAATACCGTTATCTTCAATGTGCAAGATTCAGTTTTATGCTTCGGTAATACAATTTCATAATTGGAACCCGGCCCCCAGAGTATTACCCTGGGTCTGTGGATAACCAGTCCAGTGACAATATCGCTTCACCACGGCCTCCCATTGTCTCCTCTTCCATTGCAGTACAAGCAGCAACCATGCAATGCCTTAATATTGCTATCATGGCTCTGGTAACCAGTCTTCAAAGATGTTTCTAAGGCATAACAGTACACCAGCAATCTGTTTCCAACAGATTACTCGGATTGTTGAGGTGGCACTTGTGGACACAGGCAGCCTGGGCAAGAAGGAGCTGTCTAGGTTGCAGCCTCCTTTCCTTTTCCTCATCCTCTATTTTTTTGTGTTCTTGATCCTCAACTCCTCAGATGACAAATGGGAATAATGACGGTAAAATTGTGCATTGTAGCAGCGATACATACAGAGGTCAGGTGGGACTGAGTACTGTACTGCCCACAGTGATGTAAGAAGGCACATGATAATAGCCAGGGGCAGTCTATAGATGGACAGGCATGAGTAACAACTGAAGAGGGAGTCAGGTCCATACTCTATATATGTATATCGTTATGAGTTACTGTTAATATAGTCAAGATTAAAAAGCCTTCTTCATGGTGTCCAAAGCAGGATTCTTCATGGTGGCAGCATCTGGATCAAGAACCCTCGGGTGGGATTCTCTGTCTGCCAATGCCAGAATCGCGATTGGTTCCGACGCCGAAATCGCGCCGGGCACTGATTTCATGCCAAATGGGTGACTCCCACAGGATTGGGGCAGTGTCCAGGCATGGACTGCAACTGTCACGGCCTGCATGGCAGCCATCGTGCCTGTACCTGATACCCTAGCAGTGTGCACGATGCATTTGACGATTCTGACATGTTTGAAATGCACCCCCCGCCCCTCCCCCCGACTGGGGTGTTGGCTGCTGGGCGACAGGGTTTATCGCTGCAGTCCTGGCTGATGACAGCTATCTGGAGGCCACAGACAGATGCAGAGAGCCGCTATAACAACGCCCATGCAGCAACCAGGGACATGACCGAGTGGTGCTTCGACATCCTGAGGATGCAGTTCGGGTGCCTGGAGCATTCTAAGGGTCCCACCAGTATGACGCTTAGACAGGTGCGCGCATCGTGGCGGCCTGCTGCGTCCTCCACAATATCACACAACAGAGGGGCGATGTGCTAGAGGACGGTGAACACCAGTCCTCGTCCAAGGAGGAGGATGTGGAGGAGGGTGAGGCCGGACAGGACATGGAGTCCAGGCAAGTACGGGAGGTCGCATGACGTGTGTGCCTGGGCCAACGCACGTGCGGCGTTCTGATCGCCTCCAGGTTCACCGACTGGAGGTGGAGGACCTGGCCAGGGCACCGCATCCCACCCCCACGGCTCCTCCCAGCACCCCCACCCCTTCAGCCACTGCCCCTACCACCCCGCCTGCAACCCATTCCATGATATATATCTGCTGCACTTGTGGGGTGCAGGCCCTGGGCTGACAGTAACAGTGAGTCTGGTCCATGGCATGGAGGATGGTGAGAACCCGCTTTGCGATGAGCTCTGGTGCTCCACGGCATTTGTGAATGTCTGACTGCTGCCTACGGTAACACTTTCCACAATTCAGCTGAGTGATACCTGCATGCGAGCTGGCCATTCCATCACACCGTGTCATCGAATTCATGGGGAGGCAGTGGTGCTGATAGTCGGCCAGCCCTCTGACCATTCGCCCCCTCATGTATTTCTACCTCTATCTGCTGTTGCGCTACACGTGTCTTTGAGATGGTGGAGGATGTTGGAGACAGCTGAGACGGGAAGGTGATGCGGGCCGATGGCTCTCATCCATGTCGGTGTCATCGCCCTCGCGACATGCCACATGGGGATGTGGTTGTGGGTTGGGGTCAGGGGACACCAGAAGGGCCTGCCTCATCACCAGCAAGACACCAGACAAGATGCGTGATTGCATTGCGGGACGGAGGGGAGTGCGGGTGGTGGGCTGTGTTTGTGTGTGTGTGTGTGTGTGGGGGGGGGGGGGGGGGTTGCGGGGTGTTGGAGAGGGGGCGTGGGGATGGTGTTGGTGGAGCAGGGATGTGGGTGTGACACATGTGCCATGGAGAACCACAACTCAGCGGGTTATCACTCCCTCGCCCCATGCCATCCTCCATCCTGGTGACTGCCCTTCTGCCATTTCTGTGGGCCCTCCGGCCGCATCCAGTGCCCTTTTGTTCTGCTGCCGCAGGTCCGACGGTTCCCCTGCAGGCTCGGGATTTTGGCTGCCCTCCAGGTGGGGGTAGGAGAGGGTTATGGGTGTGTGGGATGGAGGTTGGTGCTAGGGGCACCGTGCTGCCTGTTCACCCTGGCCGTCCTGAGGATGTAGTGCGGGTTTTCTCTGCTCTGCTGGCTATTCCTCGTGGTGTTGCCCACCGTACTGATGTCCACTGCCACCTATGTCCGGGCCCGGTGAACAGTGGGGTACAGTGTCACCCTCTAGTCCTCCACGACATCCAGCAAGGTCTCGAGTTCAGCGTCCATAAATCTTGGTGTCGCCTGTCTTGCACTGCCAAAGAAGCCAGACCAATGAAGTGTGGTTTGACGTCACGCTATAGTTGAAACCAAACCCAAATGTCATCCAACCTCCAAACCAATGACAAGACCAGAACCACCAGAGCCTACCACTCTCTTGATAGAATAACGAACGGGATGTGCAAGGGTTGCACAGTGTCATGGCCACCTGAACCTCTAATTTGAAGGGGGGAACATAAGAAGAATTAGGAACAGGAGTAGGCCATCTGGCCCCTCGAGCCTGCTCCGCCATTTAATGAGATCATGGCTGATCTTTGTGGACTCAGCTCCACTCTCCGGCCCGTACACCATATCCCCGAATCCCTTTATTCTTTAGAAAGGCATCTATCTTTTTCTTAAAAACGTTTAAAGAAGGAGCCTCAACTGCTTCACTGGGCAAGGAATTCCAGAGATTCACAACCCTTTGGGTGAAGAAGTTCCTCCTACACTCCATCATAAATCTACCTCCCCTTATTTTGAGGCTATGCCCCCTAGTTCTGATTTCCCCGACCAGTGGAAACAACCTGTCCACATCTATCCTATCTATTCCCTTCATAATTTTATATGTCTCAATAAGATTCCCCCCGCATCCTTCTAAACTCCAATGAGTACAGTCCCAGTCTGCTCAACCTCTCGTCATAATCTAATCCCCTCAACTCTGGGATCAACCTAGTGAATCTCCTCTGCACTCCCTCCAGTGCCAATATGTCCTTTCTCAGGTAAGGCGACCAAAACTGAACACAATACTCCAGATGCGGCCTCACAAACACCCTATACAATTGCAGCATAACCTCACTAGTCTTGAACTCCATCCCTCTAGCAATGGAAGACAAAACTCGATTAGCCTTCTTAATCACCTATTGCACCTGCACACCAACTTTTTGCGACTCGTGCACCAGCACACCCAGGTCCCTCTGTACAGCAGCATGTTTTAACATCTTACCGTTTGAATAATAATCCATTCTGCTGTTATTCCTCCCAAAATGGATAGCCTCACACTTGGCAACATTGAATTCCATCTGGCAGAACCTAGCCCATTCACCTAACCTATCCAAATCCTTCTGCAGACTTCCGGTATCCTCTGCACTTTTTGCTTTACCACTCATCTTAGTGTCGTCTGCAAACTTTGACACATTGCACTTGGTCCCCAACTCCAAATCGTCTATGTAAATTGTGAACAACTGCGGGCCCAACACTGATCGTTGAGGGACCCCACTAGTTACAGGTTGCCAACCAGAGAAACACCCATTTATCCCCACTCTCTGCTTTCTGTTAGTTAGCCAACCCTCTACCCATGCTACCACTTTACCCTCAATGCCATGCATCTTTAGTTTATGCAGCAACCTTTTGTGTGGCACCTTGCCAAAAGCTTTCTGGAAATCCAGATATACCACATCCATTGGCTCCCCGTTATCTACTGCACTGGTAACGGCCTCAAAAAATTCTACCAAATTAGTCAGACACGACCTACCCTTTGTGAACCCATGCTGCGTCTGCCCAATGGGACAATTCCCTCCAGGTGCCCCGCTATTTCCTCCTTAATGATAGATTCCAGCATTTTCCCTACAACCGAAGTTAAGCTTACCGGCCTATAATTACCCGCTTTCTGCCGACCTTCTTTTTTAAACAGTGGTGTCACGTTTGCTAATTTCCAATCCTCTGGGACCACCCCAGAGTCTAGTGAGTTTTGATAAATTATCACTAGTGCGTTTACAATTTCCCTAGCCATCTCTTTTAACACTCTGGGATGCATCACATCAGGGCCAGGAGACTTGACTACCTTTAGCCCCATTAGCTTGCCCAATACTGCCTCCTTAGTGATTACAATCATCTCAAGGTTCTCACCTATCATATCTTTATTTCCATCAGTCACTGGCATGTTATTTGTGTCCTCCACTGTGAAGACTGACCCAAAAAACCTGTTCAGCTCCTCAGCCATTTCCCCGTCTCCTATTATTAAATCTCCTTTCTCATCTTCCAAAGGATCAATATTTACCTTAGCCACTCATTTTTGTCTTATATATTTGTAGAAGCTTTTACTATCTGCTTTTATGTTCTGAGCCAGTTTACTTTCATAGTCTACCTTACTCTTCTTTCTGGCTTTTTTAGTAGCTTTCTGTTGACCCCTAAAGACTTCCCAGTCCTCTAGTCTCCCACTAATTTTGCCACTTTGTATGTTTTTTCCTTCAATTTGATACTCTCCCTCACCTCCTTAGATATCCACAGTCGATTTTTCCCCTTTCTACCGTCTTTCTTTTTTGTCGGTATGAACCTTTTCTGAACACTGTGAAAGATCGCTTGGAAGGTTCTCCACTGTTCCTCAACTGCTTCACCATGAAGTCTTTGCTCCCAGTCTACCTTAGCTAGTTCTTCTCTCATCCCATTGTAATCGCCTTTGTTTAAGCACAAAACACTAGTGTTTGATTTTACCTTGTCATTCTCCAACTGTATTTTAAATTCCACCATATTGTGGTTGCTCCTTCCAAGAGGATCCCGAACTATGAGATCATTAATCAATCCTGCCTCATTACACAGGACCAGATCTAGGACCGCTTGTTCCCTTGTAGGTTCCATTACATACTGTTCCAGGAAATTATCCCGGGCACATTCTATAAACTCCTCCTCAAGGCTGCCTTTACCAACCTGGTTAAACCAATCGATATGCAGATTAAAATCTCCCATGATAACCGCTGTACCATTTTTACATGCATCCGTTATTTCTTTGCTTATTGCCTGCCCTACCATCCTGTTACTATTTGGTGGCCTATAGACTACTCCTATCAGTGACCTTTTCGCCTTACTATTCCTGATTTCCACCCAAATTGATTCAACCTTGTCCTCCATAGCACCAATATCATCCATTACTATTGCCCGGATGCCATCCTTAAACAACAAAGCTACACCACCGCCCTTACCGTCCATTCTATCCTTTCGTATAGTCTGATACCCTTGGATATTTAACTCCCAGTCGTGACCATCTTTTAACCATGTTTCAGTAATGGGAATAGGGTAGTGAGAATGTTGTTAATGTTAATACTATGATAGTGATAATGTTGGAATAGCATTATAGCAATAAGCACAAGACCGATAACAATGTCAGACTTGAAGTAAACTAAAGTAACTGCACATCCATTGGTTTAAGACTTGGGGGAGGTGCAGTAGTTGGGTCTGATGATTAACATGAGACAGAACTGGCCATATAGTGACGTAAGTAGGCACATGGCCCAGAGTAAGGGGGAGTCTAGAGGTGGATAGAAATGTGTAAATACCTAGGGTGAAGTCAGATCCAAACCTGTACCCTTCAGTGTATGTATGTACATAGTTATGTGTTGCTATTAAAGACTCACTGTTATACAGTCAGTCAAGACGATGAAGTCAACTTCATGGTATCCAAAGCAGAATTCTTCACCATGCAGCAAATCAGGCTAGATCATTAGACCTGCTTAGCTGAGTACGGCAGCACTCTTCCATGACAGTCCAGGCAAAGGAATCATTGCTCCAGGACATCAGTGATCTGCTCTATTAGATTGATTGTGGCAGCAGTTCTCTCCTTTTATGCATGCTGTATATGTATCTTTTTGGGTTGTGGACCAGATTCAGGAGCCATGTTGTCATCAGGTAGACCTTGTCACCCAGTCGCCATCCTTTGGTTCGCTGGAGTGGTTGAAATACAGAAGCAAGGAGGATAACGGGAAAATCAATACAGCGCACCCAGTACCAGGATACCAGGCCTTGCCCTTCATGGTGAGCCCCCTCTGGTCGCACACTAACTGTAGTTTGAGAGAGTGGAACCTCTTTTGATTCTGGTCCATGGCAGCTTTGACATGAGATGCACACAAATCATCCATTGTTGCTGTGGAGGTTTTCACATTGCGAGTGGCAAAGAGAACAATAATTTCCCTCCTATTTTTTGCAACATGCATGGTTAATAATATTCCAATGCCGAGGACTTTTTAACGGTCAAACGCTTTCTCTTCTGTTGCAGGCTGTATATTACAGTTTATATTGCTGCAAGAGCTCTTCAAATTAGCACTGGCTAGTGATCTCATGCAAATGTTAGATTAGTCACCCTGCTGTGCTGATAGAACTTGTATGCAGTTGATAAATTATGCAAATTCTCAATATCACAATTACCTAGCCAGCTGAGTGCAGTTGCGTTATCCCTTATTTTCACAGGAACAGAAGTCAACGACCACATTAATTAAATTTTAAAAATAAATCTATAACACTGCTTATTATAACAATGCTCACCAGCAAATAAATTCCTTACGATGATTTGAAGAGCAAATAGCAATCATTTTGATTTAAAAAAAATCTATTTTGAAAAGTGGCATCTTGGGTGACTTACTGAGGCAAACTATGAATAGTCGGTGTCATATGTCATGTAGCCTAATGCTCAGCTGCTAAATGTAGTCAACTAACTTTAAAAATAATGCCTGCTAATAATGGATAGTATCACTGATGTGATCTGAAGTTTTAATACAGCTATTGAGGCTATTTCTCATTTTATCTGTACATAATCTTATAGTTTGCATTTAAAAATGAATTTTTACACTTGGTGCCTTGAGGGTTTAGTGAGTAACTGAACCACAGAGGCTAGGGAGGGTCAGGATCTAGCAAGGTCAAGCTAAGTTAGCTGCTTTCTGTCAGTGCAACATTAGAGCTCACAGTGGAATAATGTTCACCAGGACGTTGACTGGAACAAGCGGAAGTACTCCAGCATCGAATCAAATGTTTCTGAAGAGATGGGAGAATATTGATAGGGGAAAAGAAGCAATGTACCAATAGTCGAGCCCTTTGCTTTATCCGGTTCCAAAAAAGGCCATAAATAAAGGGAGGCACAGTGCCACAATGGTAGCACTGATGCTTCACAGCGCCAGGGTCCTGGGTTCGATTCCGACCTCGGGAGACTGTCTGCGTGGAGTTTGCACTTTCTCCCCGTGTCTGCTCTGGTTTCCCCCCACAGTCGAAAGATGTGCAGGTTAGGTGGATTGGACATGCTAAATTGCCACTAGGTGGGGTTACGGGGATAGGGTGAGGGATTGGGCATGGGTGAGGTGCTCTTTCAGAGGGCCGGTGCAGACTCGATGGGCTGAATGGCCTCCTTCTGCACTGTAGGCATTCTATGATTCTCTAAATTACACAAATGAATGTTTTCTGTTTGATGAATCTCAAACATTCAGTGCAATATTTTGAAATGCCACTAATACCACTAGGGGAGGGGGTGGCACAGTGGTATTGTCACTGGACTAGTAAACCAGTAATCCAGAGTAATGCTCTGGGGACCCAGGTTTGAATCCCACCACTGCAGATGGTGAAATTTGAATTCAATAAAAATCTGGAATTAAAAGTCTAATGATGTCCATGAAACCATTTTTGATTGTTGTAATAATCCATCTGGTTCACTAATGTCCTTTAAGGAAGGAAATGTGCCACCCTTACCTAGTCTGGCCTGCATGTGACTCCAGACCCACAATAATGTGGTTGGCTCTTAACTGCCCCCTCAAGGGCAATAAATGCTGGCACAGCCTGCGACGCCACATCCCATGGGCGAATAAAAGTAAAATTGAGAGCAATAAAACAATGCTGCATTGTTGTATTGATTGTTTGAAATAAATTATGACATAGTTGCAAGTTCCTGAAAAAGTGTATAACTCAACCTTTACTTTACTAACTAACCATAAAACAGATGAAATGACCAGTTCATTGGGTATTACTGTTGCTTTTAGATTGTCTTGCAGATGGAACCCAGAAGGCAGAAATCTGCTGGTGGACCTTCAGCTGTTTCAGATCATTCAGCCGTTTCCAAGGTAACATCAGCAACAGGCATGGAACAGTTATTAAACTGAGTGAATTCATGTTATAATTCAGTTCATATTGTCAGAGAAAAAGTGCTAATTACATTTTGCTGAACCCGTTCACAGGAATTGTGCTGAAACATTCATTAATAAAGAGGAGCAATTTTCTTTTTGCTTTAAAGCATTGGTATATAAAAAATCAAAGGAAGTGTGTAATTTACTGACTATAGCAACTGTTACTAAATCAGTAAAACCTGGTTCCATTAGTTCTTACTTTACATGAGTTTAGAAAATATATGTGTTTTCTGTTACAGAATCTCTTGGGAATCTAAGTGAATTGGTCTGTTTGACCAATAGTTGAACAGATGCTTTTGTGATTGTGAAGCACAGATGTTTATTTTTCGAGCTTTGCATTTGAAAGAAGATATCAATCAATTTTTTTCTCCAGACTAACTCATTTTTTGTCGAAACGTTTTATACTACCATGTGCAGTGAGTGAAAGAAAGCTGTTGTTTTTTCATAATGTTATTAGTCTAACACAACTTACTCTGTTTCCTATATGTGTTGTCAATAAAATGCTTAGCAATTTATTATGTATATTCAATAGCTGTTTTCAGACTATTTACAAAAGCTACTTTATTCCCTTTTAATTATTTGCAGACTGCAGATTTTATATTAATTTAACTAAACTTCAGTGCTGTTTCATAGCAATGAGTTCACCAAGAGTTTATACTAAAATCCTGAATCATTTATTCCTGCCCGGCACTTATTCTGTGAGATAGCATGCAAATACAAAACCATTGGATGGACAGCAGAGAAAGAAACATGAGACACACTGTTTAAAGAAATGGTGGAAGCTGCGAGGTGATGTAAACCAGAAGTTGTATTGAACTACACAATAGGAATAGGTGCATGCGATAGAGTGGGTTAGACGCAAAAGCCATTGTGATGCAAGAAAATTTTAATGACTTGACTAGCATTGCTAAGACAAGATGGGCGGCATGGTAGCACAGTGGTTAGCACTGCTGCCTTACAGCTCCAGGATCCCAGGTTCAATTCCAGCTTTGATAACTGTTGGAGTTTGCACTTTCTCCCCATGTCTGCGTGGGTTTCCTCCGGGTGCTCCAGTTTCCTCCCATAGTCCAAAGATGTGCAGGTTAGGTGGATTGGCCATGCTAAATTGCCCCTTAGTGTCCAAAAGGTTAGGTGGGGTTATGGGGATAGGATAGAGGCATGGGCTTAAGTAGGGTGCTCTTTCCCAGGGCCGGTGCGGACTCGAATGGCCTCCTGCACTGTAAATTCTATGACTACATAGTCTATGACTCTAAGATTGCTAATTCCTAGCTTGCATTATTCTTTGCAAAATTCGATACTGCCTGAAGTCCCAACAATCGCAATGTTTCCCTGACCCAATCACCAGCTTTCTCCTCCAATGACTGCAGCACACCATTCCATCACCTTCTCCTAATGCCACATTCTGCAACTGCTACACTCTTCAATTTCTTCTCCTCCTCACATTTCTGCCATCATCATACAACAAAAATTTTCCAACTCGCCATATACATCCTCTTTTTAAAAAAAATATATATTTATTAAAGTTTTTTAACACAATTTTTCTCCCTTACAAACAATAACACCCCCCTCCCCCCACCCCCCGTAACAAAAAAAAACGGGAAGTCGCGCAGAGCAAGATATATACATGGCAAAATGATATATTTACACAGCTTTGTACACTGGCCCTCACCCGTACGTGCCAGTTTCCCCAATCCTTCATGTTATCTCTTGCTCATCCACCCTCCCAGGCAGTGTCCCCCCCCCCCCCCCCCCCAAGGTTGCTGCTGCTGCTGACCGACCTTCCTCTAACGCTCCGCGAGATAGTCTAGGAACGGTTGCCACCGCCTGTAAAACCCCTGCGCAGACCCTCTCAAGGTGAATTTAATCCTCTCCAACTTTATGAACCCAGCCATATCATTTATCCAGGCCTCCAGGCTGGGGGGCTTCGCCTCCTTCCACATTAGCAAGATCCTTCGCCGGGCTACTAGGGACGCAAAGGCCAGAATGCCGGCCTCTTTCGCCTCCTGCACTCCCGGTTCGTCCACTGCTCCAAATATTGCTAGCCCCCAGCTTGGCTTGACCCGGGCTTTCACCACCTGAGATATTGCTCCCGCCACTCCTCTCCAGAACCCCTCCAGTGCCGGGCATGACCAAAACATATGGACATGGTTCGCCGGGCTCCCTGAGCTCCTTCCACATCTGTCCTCTACCCCAAAGAACCTACTCAATCTCGCCCCCGTCAAGTGCGCTCTGTGGACCACCTTAAATTGTATCAGGCTGAGCCTGGCACACGAGGAGGAGGAATTAACCCTACCTAGGGCATCAGCCCACAGACCTTCCTCGATCTCCTCCCCCAGCTCCTCCTCCCATTTACCCTTCAACTCTTCTACCAGCGCTTCCCCCTCTTCTTTCAACTCCTGGTGTATTTCCGACACCTTGCCCTCCCCGACTCATACACCCGAGATCACCCTATCTTGAACTTCTTGTGCCGGGAGCAACGGGAATTCCCTCACCTGTCGCCTCACAAAAGCCCTCACCTGCATATATCTAAAGGCATTTCCCAGGGGTAACTCGAACTTCTCCTCCAGTGCCCCTCGGCTCGCAAACGTCCCATCGATGAACAGGTCCCCCATTCTTCCAATCCCCGCCCGATGCCAGCTCTGGAACCCTCCGCCCATCTTCCCCAGGACAAACCGGTGGTTACCCCTGATCGGGGACCACACCGATGCCCCCATTGCACCCCGGTGCCGTCTCCACTGGCCCCAGATCCTTAGCGTTGCAGCCACCACCGGGCTCGTGGTATACTATGTCGGCGAGAGCGGCAGCGGTGCCGTCACCAACGCCCCCAGGCTCGTTCCTTTACAGGACGCCATCTCCATCCTCTTCCATGCCGCCCCCTCTCCCTCCATAACCCACTTGCGGATCATCGCCACATTTGCTGCCCAGTAGTAGCTCCCCAGGTTTGGCAGCGCCAACCCTCCTCGGTCCCTACTGCATTCCAGGAACCCTCTCCTTACTCTCGGGGTCTTATTCGCCCACACAAACCCCATAATACTCCTGCCTACTCTCTTAAAAAGGCCTTAGTGATCACGATGGGAAGGCACTGAAACACAAACAGAAACCTCGGAAGGACCACCATTTTGACCGACTGCACTCTACCCGCCAGCGAGAGCGGTAACATGTCCCATCTTTTGAAATCCTCCTCCATTTGCTCCACCAACCTCGTCAGATTCAGTTTATGTAGGGTCCCCTAACTCCTGGCTATCTGGATCCCCAGATACCGAAAGCTCCCCTCCGTCCTCCTCATGGTAAGTTCCCCTATCCCTCTTTCTTGGTCCCCCGCCTGTAATACAAAGAGCTCACTCTTCCCTACATTGAGCTTATAGCCCGAAAACTCCCCAAACTCCCTTAGAGTCTGCATGACCTCCACCATCCCCTCCATTGGATCCGCCACGTACAGCAACAGGTCATCCGCATATAGTGACACCCGATGCTCTTCTCCCCCTCGGACCGCCCCCTTCCATTTATTAGACTCCCTCAATGACATGGCCAATGGTTCGATCGCCAATGCGAACAACAGGGGGGACAGGGGGCACCCCTGCCTCGTCCCTCGGTACAGTCGAAAGTACTCCGACCTCCGCCGGTTCATCACTACACTTGCCATCGGGGCTCTGTAAAGGAGCTTAACCCAATTGATAAACCCTACCCCGAATCCAAACCTGCGCAGCACCTCCCAGAGGTACTCCCACTCTACTCGGTCAAAGGCCTTCTCCGCGTCCATAGCTGCCACTATCTCCGCCTCTCCCTCCTCCGATGGCATCATTATCACATTTAAGAGCCGCCGCACATTGGTGTTTAGTTGCCTGCCCTTTACAAATCCCGCCTGGTCCTCGTGGATTACCCGCGGGACACAGTCCTCGATCCTCGTGGCCAGCACTTTTGCCAGCAACTTTGCATCCACATTGAGGAGCGAGATCGGCCTGTACGATCCACATTGCAGTGGGTCCTTGTCCCGCTTTAGGATCAAAGAAATTGTCGCTTCCGACATTGTCGGGGGCAGGGTCCCCTCCTCTCTTGCCTCATTAAAGGTCCTCACCAGTAGCGGGGCCAACAGGTCTACGTACTTCCTGTAGAACTCCACCGGGAATCCGACCGGTCCCGGGGCCTTCCCCGCCTGCAGCTCCCCAAACCCTTGCTCAGCTCCTCCAACCCAATTGGTGCCCCCAAACCAGCCACCTCTTGCTCCTCCACCCTCGGGAATCTCAGCTGATCTAGGAATCGTCTCATCCCCTCTTCCCCCGGTGGGGGCTGGGATCTGTACAGCTCTTCATAAAAGGCCTTGAATACCTCGTTTATTTTTGTCGCACTCCGAACCGTGGCTCCCCTTCCATCTTTGACTCCCCCTATTTCCCTCGCTGCCATCCTCTTACGGAGCTGGTGTGCCAGCATCCGACTAGCCTTTTCCCCACACTCGTAGGTCGCCCCCTGCGCTTTCCTCCACTGTGCCTCCGCCTTCCCTGTGGTCAACAGGTCAAACTCCGTCTGGAACCGTCGTCTTTCCCCAAGTAATCTTTCCTCCGGGGCCTCTGCGTATCTCCTGTCCACTCTCAAAATCTCCTCCACTAACCTCTCCCTTTCCATACCCTCTGTCTTCTCCCTATGAGCCCTAATGGAAATGAGCTCTCCCCTGATCACCGCCTTCAACGCCTCCCATACCACTCCCACCCGCACCTCCCCGTTGTCGTTGGCCTCCAAGTACCTTTCGATACACCCCCTCACCTTCCCACACACCAGCTCGTCCGCCAGCAGTCCCACATCCAGCCGCCACAACGGGCGTTGGTCCCTCTCCTCTCCCAGCTCCAGTTCCACCCAGTGTGGGGCATGGTCCGAACATATACATCCTCAAAGGATATGGGGCAAGATTCTCCGACCGTCCGCCGGGTCGGAGAATCGCCGGGGGCTGGTGTGAATCCCGCCCCCGCCGGTTGCCGGTGTGAATCCCGCCCCCGCCGGTTGCCGAATTCTCCGGCACCGGATATTCGGCAGGGGCGGGGATAGGCTGAAGTTCCGCTGCTAAAATGCCTGTCCCGCCGGCGTAGATTAACCCACCTACCTTACCGGCGGGACAATGCGGCGCGGGCGGGCTCCGGGGTCCTGGGGGGAGGGCGCGGGGCGATCTGGCCCCGGGGGGTGCCCCCACGGTGGCCTGGTCCGCGATCGGGGCCCACCGATCCGCGGGCGGGCCTGTGCCGTGGGGGCACTCTTTTCCTTCCGCCTTCGCCACGGTCTCCACCATGGCGGAGGCGGAAGAGACTCCCTCCACTGCACATGCGTGGGAATGCCGTGAGCGGCCGCTGACGTGCGCTTAACCTAACCTGCCGACCGTGACCCCACAACCCACCATCTGGCCACCGCCAGGCCGCACCCCGCCAGTTCCCCAGCCCTGGCAGACACTCTCCCAGCCAGCGGCACAGAACCCGGTCGAGTGTGGCGGTGCCGACACAGTCCGCAGCCAGTATGCCGGCTCAGACCACACGTGTCCTGTGCTGGCGGGAACTCGGCCCATTGGGGGTGGAGCTCCGCGGGTTAGCCGGTCGATGAAGCGACAATGACATGGCGACTGCGCACGTCACGATGACGCCGGTTTGGAGGGGCGGAGAATCGCAAACCGGTGTCAAACCAGCGCCGGCCCCAATTCCGGCATCGGAATCGATTCTCTGCCTGATCACCGATTACGATTTCGGTGTCGGGAAATGGAGAATCCCGCCCAGAGTCTCTTGGGACCTGTATTGCGGCCTGAACTATTGACTGTGTTTAACAGCAGCAGAGCTTGTCATAATATTGCGTGCTGTTTGTATGTGGGTTCTTTAGATGTCTAAATGAGGAGATCTTGAGACTTACAAGTTTAAGCATGAACCCTTTATTGGTAATCTTTCACAATTTACATAGCTACGGTATGGCCATGCATGGTGCTATCTTCATGCAGATAGGCTCCTTACTTATAGAGTTATATATCTGCACTATTCTCTCAGAGTCTTTTACCATGTGACTCTGTGCATCATATCATGGGGGTGCTATTCTGCAGTCCCACATTAACCCTTGCTATTTCAAGCTCCTTTGAAATGCCTGCGGGTACATAACACAACATCCCCTTCTGTAAAAAAAAAAAATGTCCTCCCTTCTCCGGAGTATTAAAATAACATTTTTAATTGCTATGTCTGCTCACCCATCTCAAGTCTCTGACTTTATGAATTCAGATGGTCTTGAGGCTTGACAGTTCTTCCACATCCTGGTCTGCCATATTTGGAGGAATGGTAGTAGTATTCTGTTTCCCTGGTACTTGGCTTTATCCATTTGATTTGCTTTTTGCTCTCCTTTGAGTTGTGTTTCTCTTTGTGAACAACCTGTCTGCTTTTTTCAGTCACCATGGGTTTGACTCATTCTTTCTAGGGGAATGTACAGTCCGTTCATTCCTAGAGTGGACTCACATTTTCTTTTGCCATGGTGTCCGTCATGTTCTTGTTGGACAAAATGTTCTTTCCTTATTTTAAAATGAGGGTATTTGAAGCAATTTCCTTTCAGGTTAGAGTGCTTTTCAAAACTAGGATCTCAGCATTTTGAAAATGCTTGTCAGAGTTGTATTCAGAATGTGTTGTAACTCTACAGGAACCTTTTCCTATTTTTAACAATGTTCTGCAGGTTTCCGTATTTAACTGCCAACCTTTTAAAACTACAACCACCTTCAAGCTGCCTTCTGTATGCTGAGCCTTGGGACCACCGCCTACTTTAAAATGTAAGTACAACTTATTTTTGCACTTTGGCTCACCGTCTTATAATTGCTCAGACTACTTGACTCTGCATTACTTAGTGGTCTTGCATTTTTCCTCCTGAGCTGCACGTCTCTCTAGACTGGCTTTAATTTTTCATACCTTGGGATACTGCTCTGGGTTCATGTTTTGAACTGCTACCTTCCTTATCACTGCTGATCACCACCGCTGATCACCATGGTACTACCTCTATTGATCATCACCGCTGATGCCATCACTGCATACCATGTTATAAATATTATGTTCCGTCCAGACCCGAACATTTGCTGGGATACCGGACAGAAACTCCAATACTTTTTTTAAATTTGTAAAATGGTGAAATGGTGAGGAAAGGATACTTCGCTCCAGGAGAACACTTTTAAGTAGAGTTAGAAAACACAGGATTACTGGCCAATCTTTGGATAGAGATCTTGTGGGAGACTATTTGGAGAGAGAGAGAGAGATCCTGTCAGATTTTTGCTGAATCTCTGTCAGCCTCCTGCATAAACTGCTTTACAGCTCACCAAAAGGACTAACTCTGTACTGACTTCCCAATACCTGGCTCCAAACATTAATTACATCATCCCCATTCCACTCCATTCCACTCAAATCCCATGAACTATGTGGTTATGTTTAAACACAATGGACGGGATTCTCCGTTGGCCGACGCCGAAATCGAGGCATGCGATTGGGTAGAGAATAGCTCCCGTCGCTGAAATTGCGGCAGGTGGCGGTTTGACGCCGAATCGCGACGCTCCACCTCCACGAAAACAGCACCATTGCGATGCACGGCATGCATAATTGAAACCGCCGTTCGCATCTCATTAGTGGGCCCACGCTCCGATGGGCCAAGTTCCCGATGACGCGGTCCACATGTGCTCTCAACAATCGTGAACCTGGCGTGGTGGCTGCTGAGAGAGAGGGCGTACAGACAGTGGCCAGCAGCACCATACTTCATCAACAATCGTGCCGCTGGCTGGGGGGCTTCTGTCAGGGCTGGGGGAGTGGTGAGGGGTGGCCAGGAGATGGGTTTTGGGGTTGGGGTGGACGGGTACGCAACACCATTACTGCAGCCGGCAGGGCAGCCATACAGCTGCGCATGCCGCTGATAGCCCGCTTTAAAACTGGTGCCCTGGGTTGTTTAGGTGACCCCTGCATGGCACTCCCCCAGATGACCTCTGGCCCTGGCCAAGCCATCAGCTGTATGGGCGCTCCAGCACAACCTGTCCCATCCTTTTGGCCCTGATCAGTGTGTCTGTTGGAGGGTGTATAGTTTCAATGTGGCTGCAGCTTGTCAGCCCTGTGAATGTCCATCATGGACCTGGCGATTCCCGCACCATTTTCCTTGTGTTCTGCTGGTGTTCCACACAGCGCTGGTGCTAGCCCTTCACCGGCAGTGGAATCTGTGCAGGTGTGGTGCTGATTTTTCTGACTTGGAACTCCACAGATCCTCCATTGGTGTCAGCACTTAGACTCAGGAAAAGAGAATCCAGCCTATTGCCTCTATTATAATAATAATAATGACCTATTATTGTCACAAGTAGGCTTCAAAGAGGTTACTGTGAAAAGCCCCTGGTCACATTCCGGCGCCTGTTCGGGGAGGCTGGAACAGGAATTGAACCCGTGCTGCTGGTCTTCTGCATTGCAAGCCAGTTGTCTTAGCCCACTGTGCTTAGCCCACTAATTATCTACAACCCAGGGAATCCCCAGAAATCATAACAAAAATTCATTAAGTATCTCCTTGTAAACAGAAACAAGGTTGGAAAGAAGGATGATCTCACTTTTATGACATCTTGATTGCACCTTCTGCAGCCAGAGTGTCCATCTTTCTTTAACACCAGGATTATTTAAAAAAATATTACTGCACCAGATACATATAATACAATACATAAAACAATTTCTTACATTCATCACATAATATTCATCACTACTGCAGAGGTATCTCAGTGAGGAGATCTTGAGATTTGTCTATTAAAATAAGAACCCTTTATTGGTAGTCTTTAACTATTTGCAGATTATAGATATGGTCACAGAATTTATCATAGAACTAACAGTGCAGAAGGAGGCCATTCAGCCCATCGAGTCTGCACCAGCCCTCAGAAAGAGCACCCTACCAAGCCTACACCTCCACCCTATCCTCGTAACCCCAACTAACCTTTTTTGGACACTAAGGGCAAAGAGAGAGAGATCTTAGATTATTTGGGATCTTTTCTTGGTCGGAGGTGACCTCAGTGAATTTACAGTGCAGAAGGAGGCCATTCGGCCCATCGGGTCTGCCCCGGCCCTTGGTAAGAGCACCCTCCACCCTATCCCCGTAACCCAGTAACCCCACCTAACCTTTTGGACACTAAGGACAATTTAGCATGGCCAATCCACCTAACCTGCACACCTTTGGACTGTAGGAGGAAACCGGAGCACCTGGAGGAAACCCACACAGATGCAGGGAGAACGTGCAGACTCTGCACAGCCAGTGACCCAAGCCGGGAATCGAACCTGGGACCCTGGAGCTATGAAGCAACTGTGCTAACCACTGTGCTACCGTGCTGCACCATCGTGCACATGCACGTAGGTTGCTTACTTTCAAAGTTCTGTTTATAGATGGTTCCGTCAGAGTGTCTTACCATATGACTCTGTGCATCATACCATGGGTGGTGCTATTCTGCAGTCCCACATTAACCCTTGCTCTGCTGAGCACTTTTATATTACAATGTATGCAGGCACATAACACAACATAGTTGATAGAATGGAGAGCCACGTATCCAGATTTGTCAATGATACAAAGATAGACAACATTGCAAGTCATGTAGATGAAAGCAGCAGAGGTGAAGAGAATGAGCAAACCTGTTGCAAATTGATTTCAATGAAGTCAAATGTGAGATCATCAATTTTGTGTCATGTTTCTTTCTCTGCTGTCCATCCATTAGGAACATCTTTGAAGATTGGTTTAACCATAATTTTGTGTAAAGTATCAGGGCTTATTGCAGCAGAAACAATCTTGCATTTAAAGTACTGTCACTCCTCGACAATGCTCGTTGTTATGTAACCATCCTTGATTACATGCATCCGGACCTCAAAGTAGTCTTTCTGTGCCCCATCGTCACTGTTGCAACCCATGGGCCAGGGGGTAATTGTGTCCTTTAAAGTCTACTACCTCAGGCACACATTTTCCCAGGCTGTCAGGGCAACTGAGAAATAAGTTGGACCAACCCTCAAGGAATTCTGGAAGGGCTTCAACATTTACCATGGATAGGTGAAGCATGGAATTAAATCACACAATCAAATTTGCTTGCTGTTTGGCGAAAATTGTGTCCTGAGTTTGTGTATGATTTCCAAGGCTTTACAAACAACTCGCAGAGGTGACAAGAATTTTTTTTCAAAATAGGCAAAGAATGCAACTTAGATAGTGCAACAAAAGTGTTGGTGAGTTGCTGGCTCAATGGGCGGCACAGTAGCACAGTGGTTAGCACTGTTGCTTCACAGCGCCAGGGTCCCAGGTTTGATTCCCGCTTGGGTCACTGTCTGCGCGGAGTCTGCACATTCTCCCTGTTTCTGTGTGGGTTTTCTCCGGGTGCTCCTGTTTCCTCCCACAAGTTCCGAAAGAATTGCTGTTAGGTGATTTGGAATTGCTGTTAGGTGATTTGGACATTCAAAATTCTCCCTCTATGTACCTGAACAGGCACCGAATGTGGCGACTAGGGGATTTTCACAGTAACTTCATTGCAGTGTTAATGTAAGCCTACTTGTGATATTAATAAAGATTATAAAGATTATTATCACAGTCAGAAGACTTTACAAATGAGGACCTAATTGAAGAATCTGTAGCTACTGCTGAAGAGATTCCCCCATGTAAAGTCATAACAGCACTTGTCCTGATGCTGCAACATTAGATGTCACCCTCTAAGATATTAGAGTACAGATTGTTCAATTGTGTGCTGCTAGACTTAAAAGAGCATTTCTCTCTGCACATGCACTTTCAGGCTTTGGGTTGTCACATCTCAGGATGTGCGGGAAAGGGTAAAGGTAAACAGGGCCATAGTGATAGGAAACGCGATCGTTTGGGAGACAGACAGGAGATTCTGTGGCCGCAAACGGGAGTCCAAGATGGTGTGTTGTCTCCTGGGTGCCAGGGTCAAGGATATCTCGGAGTGGCTGCTGAACATTCTCAAGGGGGAGGGTGGGCAGCCAGAAGTCATTGTGCACGTTGGCACAATTGATGTAAATAGAAATAGGGATGAGGTCCTGAGGAGGGATTATAGAGAGCTAGGAAAAAGGTTAAGAAGCAGGACCTCGGGAGTGGTACTATCTGGATTACTTCCAATGCTCCTGAGGGTAAGAACAGGAGAATATGGCAGATGAATGCGGGCTAAAGAATTGGTGCAGGGGGCAGGGATTCAGATCTTAGATTATTTGGAATCTTTTCTTGGTCGGAGGTGACCTCATTGAATTTACAGTGCAGTAGGAGGCCATTCGGCCCATCGGGTCTGCCCCGGCCCTTGGTAAGTGCACCCTATCCCCGTAACCCAGTAACCCCACCTAACCTTTTGGACACTAAGGACAATTTAGCATGGCCAATCCACCTAACCTGCATATCTTTGGACTGTGGGAGGAAACCAGAGCACCCGGAAGGAACCCACACAGACACTGAGAGAAAGTGCAGATTCTACACAGACAGTGACCCACGCAGACATGGAGAGAACATGCAGACTCTACACAGACAGTGACCCAAGCCGGGAATCGAACTTGGGACCCTGAAGCTGTGAAGCAACTGTGCAAAGCACTGTGTTACTGTGCTGCCCTGTTTAAGAGGGACAGGTTGCATCTGAACTGGAGGGGGACCAATATCCTGGGGGGAAAATTTGCTCGTGCTACAAGGGAGGGTTTAAACTAGTTTGGCAGGGGGGGTGGGGGGGAGGATCCTCAGCAGCAGCGGAGCAAATGAGGGGCTGAATGGAGATGCAGTACTCAGCAACTGCAAGCTGAATAGACATGGTAGGCTGGAGCATGGCAGGGAGCGGGGAAAACCTGTTGGATTAAATTGCATCTATTTCAATGCAAGAGGGCTGACAGGTAAGGCTGATGAACTCAGGGCATGAATAGGTACATGGGACTGGGATATTATAGCCATAACTGAAACATGGCTGAGGGAGAGACAGGACTGGCAGCTTAATGTTCCAGGGTACACTTGCTTTAGGCGGTACAGAGATGGAGGAAAGAGAGGAGGGGGAGTTACATTTTTGATTAAGGGGAGCATCACGGCAGTAGTCACAGATGAAATAACCGAAGGATCATCCAGTGACGCTTTGTGGTTGGAACTAAGAGATAAGAAGGGGCTAGTGACCTTATTGGGATTGTACTATAGGCCCCCAAATAGTCAACGGGAATTAGAAGATCAAATATGCAGGGAGACTGGGGAGACTTGCAGGAGTAATAGGGTTGTCATAGTAGGGGATTTAATTTTTCCTAACATAGACTGGAACTACCATAGTGTTAAGGGCTTAGATGGGTGGAATTTGTTTAGTATGTTCAGGAACGTTTCCTCAGGCAGTATGGAGAGAATCCTCCTCGGGAAAGGGCAAAATGTGGCCTACCCTTGGGAAATAAGGCAGGGCAAATGACTGAGATGACGGTGGTGACCACTTTGGGGCCAGTGACCAGAGTTCTATTAATTTTAAAATAGTTATGGAAAGGCACAAAACTGGCCCACAGGTGCAAGTTCTAAATTGGGGCAAGGCACATTTTGATGGAATTAAACATGAGCTTGCAAGGGTTGATTAGAGTAGCTTGTTTAAGGGCAAAGGGACCTCTGGCAAGTGGGAGGCCTTTAAAATTGAAATAGCTTGAGTTCACCCTGTTAGGGTGAAGGACAAGGCTGGCAGGAGTGGGGAACCCTGGATGACAAAACATATTGAGGTTTTAGCCAGGGAAAAGAAGGAGGCTTGGCTCATGTATAAGCAGCTGGAATCAAGGGATTCCCTAGCGGTGTTCAGGGAATACAGGAGTATACTCAAGAAGGAAATTAGGAGGGCAAAAAGGGGGCATTAGGTAGCTTTGGCTGAGAGGATTAAGGTGAATCCAAAGGGATTCTTTCAGTAAATTAAAGGAAAAAGAATAGATAGAGAGAGAACAGGACCCCTCATGGACCAAAGTGGCCGAAGCTTTCAATGAATATTTCTCCTCTGTGTTTACTGTGTATAAAGACATGAAGACTTGGGAACCAGGAAAGGTTAGTGGTGATATATCGGGGACAGTTCGCATTACAGTGGAGGATGTGATGGATGTATTAAAATGTATAAAGGTGGATAAATCACCTGGCCCTGACGAGGTATATCCAAGAACACTGCGTGTGGCTAGAGAAGAAATTGCGGGAGCCCAGGCTGAGCTATTTGCATCATCGTTAGCCACGGGTGAAATACCAGAAGACTGGAGGGGAGCAAATGTTGTGCCCTTATTTAAGAAGTGCTGCAAAGAAAAATATGGGAATTATAGACCGGTGGTGGGTAAATTACTGGAGAGGATTCTGAGGGATAAGATATACAGGCATTTGGAAAAACAGTGTTTGATTAGGAGTAGTCAGCACGGCTTTATGCATGGAGATCATGCCTTACAAATGTGTCAGAGCTCTTTGATGAAGTGACCAGGAATGTTGGTGAGGGCAGGGCGGTAGACGTATTCTATATGGACTTCAGTAGGGCCTTTGAAAAAGTTCCACATGGCTGGCTGCTCTAGAAGGTTAGATCACATGGAATCCAGGGAGAGCTGACAAATTGAATATGAAATTGGCTTGATGGTAGGAACCTGGGGCGAGATTCTCCGACCCCCCCGCCGGGTTGGAGAATCGCCGGGGGCTGGCGTGAATCCCGCCCCCGCCGGTTGCCGAAGTCTCCGGCACCGGAGATTCGGCGGGGGCGGGAATCACGCCGTGCCGGTTGGCGGGCCCCCCCGCGCGATTCTCCGGCCCGGATGGGCCGAAGTCCCGCCGCTAAAATGCCTGTTCCACCGGCGTAAATTAAACCACCTACCTTACCGGCGGGACAAGGCGGCGTGGGCGGGCTCCGGAGTCCTGGGGGGGCGCGGGGCGATCTGGCGCCAGGGGGTGCCCCCACGGTGGCCTGGCCCGCGATCGGGGCCCACAGATCCGTGGGCGGGCCTGTGCCGTGGGGGCACTCTTTCCCTTCCGCCTCCGCCACGGTCTCCTCCATGGCGGCAGCAGAAGAGACTCCCTCCACTGCGCATGCGTGGGAAGCTGTCAGCGGCCGCTGACGCTCCTGCGCGTGCGCCGCCCGGAGATGTCATTTCCGCGCCAGCTGACGGGGCACCAAAGGCCTTTTCTGCCAGCTGGAGGGGTGGAAATTCGTCCGGCGCCGACCTAGCCCTTCAAGGTTGGGGCTCGGCCCCCAAAGATGCGGAGCATTCCGTACCTTTGGGGCAGCGCGATGCCCGTCTGATTTGCGCCGTTTTGGGCGCCAGTCGGCCGACATCGCGCCGTTTCCGGAGAATTTCGCCCCAGAGTATAATGGTGGAAGGATGCTTGTCGAACTGGCGGCCTGTGACTAAAGGTGTGCCTCAGGGGTCAATGCTGGACCCATTGCTGTTTGTTATCTATATCAACGATTTGAATGAGAAAGTAAAAGGCATGATCAGTAAGTTTGCAGATGACACTAAAATAGGTGGTATTGTAGACAGTGAAGAAGGTTATCACAAAATACAGCAGCATCTTGAAGAGCTGGGGAAGTGGGCCGAGAAATGGCAAATGGAGTTCAATGCAGATAAGTGTGAGGTGCTGCATTTTGGACAGTCAAATCAAGGTTGGACTTACATGATGAATGGTAGGACCTTAGGGAGTATTGTGGAACAGGGGGATCTTGGAGTTCAGGTGCATGGTTCTCTAAAGATGGAATCACAGGTAGATTGGGCAGTGAATAAGCCTTTTGGCATGCTGGCCTTCATCAGTCAGGGCATTAACTATAGAAGTTGGGAAGTTATGTTGCAGTTTTACAGGACATTGGTGAGGCCACACCTGGAGTATTGTGTTCCGTTTTGGTTGCCTTGCGATAGGAAAGATGTTATTAAACTGGAGAATGTGCAGAAGAGATTTACAAGGATGTTGCCAGGACTCGAGGGACTGAGTTATAGGGAGAGATGCACAGGCTAGGACTTTTTTATTTGGATCATAGGAGACTGAGAGGTGATGGTATTGGGGTTTAAAAGATAATGATAGGTATGAATAGGGTGAATGCATTCAATCTATTTCCCAGGGTTGGGGAATCGAGAACTAGAGGGCATAGGTTTAAGTTGAGAGGGGAAAGAATTAATGGGAACCTGAGCAGCAGGTTTACACAGAGGGTGGTAATTATGTGGAATGAGCTGCCAGAGGAGGTGGTTGAGGCAGGGACATCAACAACATTTAAAAGGCATTTGGACAGATACAGGGATAGGAAAGATTTAGAGGGATATGGGCCAAATGTAGGCAAATAGGGTTAGCTTAGATGTGCTTTTTGGGTGGTGTTATGGGCCAGGGTTTAGAGAACACCAAAGTGTATCATGGAGTTCACCTGACCCACAACTTTTAATAGATTTTGGTTATGGGGAGCACAAGGGCCCACTCTACAGGTGTGATGCAATAGAGATCTAAAGTACTTTTAAAACAAAACAATGTTTATTCTATGAATCCAGTTAACATGTTATAATCATACAGTAAACATCTTAGCAACTATCAACTCAATAATCCCCCCAAAGAGTACAGTACTCTATAAGTAACCCTGAATCTTTCCTAGCAACACCCATAAGACAAATACCCGCTTTAACAAAGACAGCAGGTTTATATTCTCTACTGAGAGCAGTTATCACTTTTAAATTAGAAATTGATCTGAAGACATTCTTACATGCAGCGAGAGATCAAAATTGCACCTTGTTTGGCTGGATGCAGCTCCAACTCTGAAAACGAAACTAAAACACAGACACACACCAGCTTTTTTTGCTCAAAGCTAAAGTAAAAAGCCACAGACCAAAACCCAGCTTCACTCACACTCTGACATCACTGCAGCTATTTGATGAACACCCATTTCTTAAAGGTGCTCTCACATGACAGTTGACATGGACAAGTTTGGCCAAAGAGCCTGTCTGCGTGCCGTAGATTCTATGATTCTATGATATTGTGGGGGAATGGTGGGTTGGAGCACTCAAAGCTCTGGGGAAGGGTGAGGGGGAAATGGTCTTGATTTTGTTCCCTTTTCTTCTTTTACTCTTTTACTCTGTCCTTTCTGTGACTCTGTTCCAATTATGGCAATCAGTGAGTTTGCCCTTCTTTCTATGTTCTATATTCTAATGCTCAGAGTCGCCAGGTATCAAATGATACCACCACAAGGTTCAACCAGCTATCGATCAAAGAGCCAAACACCAGTTAGTTAGTTCAAGGTAAAGGGTACTTTATTTACACACAATTATTCATGCAACATAAACACTACTAGTTAACTACACCAATCGACTAAGACAACCTGTACTTAACTTCGGGCACCCGGCTTAGGTCAGAGAAACAGTGGCCGCTGTTCGATTCTGGATCTATCGAGTCCGAAGGAGTAACTGCTGCTCAGCTAGGCTCATCCGCCTGGTAGCAAGAGTTGAACTTGGACTTGCTTCTGGTGTTGCTGCAATTGGAGATGGTGGTGACCGGGGTACCAAGACCAAGAGAGAGCGAACATATGGCAAACTCTTCTTCTTATACTTGGGGGTTTTTGCGCTCTTTTGGGCGGTCCTTCAGTTTGGGCCCAACTAATTGGGTGATCCCTGATCACTCCGTTCGATTCCTAACCAATAAGTAGGCGGGGATCTGGATGGCTGGGCGTGTCCCAAGCGGTCACTGACTCCGTTGTTTGCATTTCCCTTGAACAGGGAGTGGCACCGAAATGTCTGGGACTGTACCGGTCGCTCGAGTACTGTTGCTAACTTTTGCCTTAGTTTAATTGCTCTGTTTTATCACCTTTGCTCTTGAGTCGCCAGGTATCTTTATGATACCGCCACGTGGTTCAAGTCCGAGTAATGATCAATAATCCAATACGCCGCTTAGTAAGATTTAAATCAAACCACTTTTATTATACACAGTAATCACTACTCATGTACAAATTCTATGTCTAAGCTACTTCTACATCTAACAGGCCTATACTTAACTTGGAACTGGCCCACCAGGTCAGGGAAACAAATGGCCTTTCGTTCGGGTTCTGAGCCTGCGGGATTCGAAGTTGGTACAGATTGGTAGCTAGGAGCGCCTATCTTGTAGCGAGCATTGAAGTAAGACTTACTGGATATCGACGGCGGCTGAACCAGTCACTGTCAAGGTTTGGTTCGCGTTGCTGAGTGACCCGGTCAAGAAGAACGATTTGAACTTGGGCTTAATTCTTATAGTCCCCAGGGGCTTCCCGCCTTTTGGGGCGGACGCTGTACCTGGTTCCAAGTGATTGGACTTTGTCCCAATCACTTGGTTCGATTTTCTCCAATGTTGGAGCGGTTCCCTGATCGATGGGCGGTCCTGAGGTGGTCGTTCACCTCCTTTTGTGTAGGCTTCTGCTGGCATTAAAATGCTAATTGGTCTGAGTTTCGATACCGGCTGGACTGCTTGCTTACAAATATGCATTTCAGGCTCTGAGCCTGCCTGAGTCTTGGCTTGTCCATTTTACCCGCTAGGCTTTGCGCGTTTCTCTGTACATGGTTGTAAGTGGCCATCCCAGATGCCTACACTCCGTCCTCTTGATCCTCAATGCGATGCGTGAAGGATCACAATACTGGGTCTTCTCCTGCTCTCTGAAATGCCGGGTACCCTCACTCAAGGTTCTACCCTACTCTGTCCTATGGGTCAAAAACATTTACCAAAATTTCCCTAATACAACACATATCTAAAAATTCCTCAGGGGCCATTTAACATTCAATAAAAAAAGGGAACCTCTAACTGTCTCTAACTAGACTACACTCATGCTGCTATTTCACATTCAAAGAACTTATCTTACAATGCAAAAATCCAATAGCAGCATCACATTTTTTCTTATCACTAACATTCACATACAGAAAAATAAGCTTTGTTAACAAAACAACAACTGCGGGATTTATTAAAGAGAAAGGTTCAGAAAGAGTGTGGGGTTTGCTGGAGTCTGAGGAAACGGGCTCTAAATGTGTATACTGGAGGGCGGGAGGCTCTCCTCTTCCATTTCTGCAATCTGATTGTCTGGATGACACTGCACAATATGGCTATCACTAGGAAGACTTCCTCTGTGTAGGACAGGGAATATCACTTAACGAGATTCTCACACCATGTGGGGGTATCGATGGCTGGGTCTATGTGTGGTGTAGTGTCCGGGCTAGGGGTGTTGTGTTTTGTAGTCGTGTTCGGGGCTTGTGTGGTGAGGAAAGTGGAGGTAGGTAACGCACGCAACTGTACTGTTCCAGCGACGATCATGACGTAGATCATCAGGGTCGTCTTCATTGTGTTCAGGCTTTCCTTCATCGTTGAGTATCTTCGTACTTTTCTAGGGGAACGAGCAGAGTGTCAGTTATAATCTTGTTGTTTAATATCTCGTTTGTCTGTCTGTTTCTCCTTAACGGCAATTTCCCATTAGAATCGTCACCATATGTGACGCCCTCATTTTTTTTTAAACCAACCATTTGGGAGACAAGACATCCGGAAAAAATTCTGTCACAGTGCGAGTACTCTCGCAGCCTGTGGTTGATGGGCTGAGTGGGCGGACAATTTCTCCGTCCTCTGCAAACTTGTTTTTCCAACCAAGTGATTCTGACATGTAAATAGTAGGTGGGGGATAGCAACCGAAGGGTTGCTGGAAAGGGCAAAAGTTGTGACAAAGTGCATTCTTTAAACCACAGGAAAGAAAAAGAACAGCAAAAGAGTTTCAAAAACAATTCTCCAAATGGGGTGGTGCGTGTGATCCGCGGCAGGGCAAGAATGGGTGGAATCCCTGGGTAGGGCGGTGACCAGTGCCGTTACTCCGCCACCTGAACTTGGCTGACCAAATGTATAGGGGGTCCTCAGGCAGGGCGGGGATCAGTGCTGTTACTCCACTGCCTGAGTGACCTTACAAGAGCGGTAAGAAGTTGTAACTATATGGGCTCCAACAAACTTGTTTCTCTAACTGCCATGTGGCGTCAGAAGAGTAGTTACGACTGTATCAAGAACGTGTCCGTGAGGCTGACACACAAAATTAGACAGAGAGTACGTACAACATTTAAAAACAAACTAAACATAAAAGCGGGCAGGTTCCATCACAGTATAGGACACCGTAAATCGCAATTGGTTCCTGACTCTCATCATCTGGATACCTCAAGGTGCCATTCTGAAAAGGGTTTCAAAGGTGTTGCCATGATGGGAGCCAGACTCGGAGTTGTCATCATCTCCCGGGTGCCAAACCCGTTCATGGAGTTTGCGGGCTAACGCGGCGTGTGCCAATGTGGGGTCCATTTCATCATTCCTTGTCAGACGACAGGAATTATCACGGTACCAGTGTTTCATGTTCCGTAGGGCGGTCGCAAAGGGCTGTCGCTATTGTTGGATGATGGGTCAGGTTACGGTGTGGGCAAATAAATCGTCTCAAAGAGGCTGAGCGTACCCTGTCGGTGTCTCTGGGGCTGTAGTGGCTGGGGCCTGGTCTGTGTGTTCATTGTTCGGTGTCCTCAGGAGCTTCAGTTCTGCTGTCGCTGTCGCTAGCAGCCGAATGAAGCGTCAGGGTGAAATTTGATTCTGGGTGCGGGGTCAAAGTTGTGTCTGTGGACGTGCTGCTGCTGCTGGGGGAGGGGGGAACTCGGGTTGTCAGTGGGTGGGTCCTCATTGTCTGCCATCGCCAATGAGAGGTGGTGCGAGTGGCTGCACTGCGTTCCATAAACCTTAAGCTGATTTACATGGAACCATCCTGATTTTCCGTTTGGAAACGTGATTTTATAAACTGAGGGGCTTACTTTGTCCGAGATTGAATAGGGTCCTGCAAATTTAGGGGAGAAGAATGAGCTGGGGTTGGATAAGGTGATCATCACTTGCTGCCCGACTGTATACTCCGTCGGGTGTACTGTTTTATCAAAGCAGGCCTTACTCTGCTTTCGTTTAGCGCCGAGTCGAACAGCTGCAGCGAGCTATGCTGCTTTAATATTCTCTACTATGAGCTGGACTGCTTTCTCATGGGTCAGGGCGGTGCCTGCGGGGCTGAATAAGTATTCGGTACCCTTCATGGGTCGTCCGGTCATGAGGGTATGGGGGGTATATCCTGTTGAGCTCGATAAACATCCTAATAAACATCAGTGTGAATGGGAGCATTGTGTCCCATGTCGTGTTGCCAAAAGTGGCCATGTCGTGAGCCTGCCTTCGCGAGGGTGTCAGCTTTCAAGTTACCGGGTGGGGAGGAACGATGGTGACTTCTTACTTTTACTATGCTATATTTCCTGCCTTTAGCTGTCTGAAGGATATGTTTGAGCAGTGGGGCTGAGGGGAGAGATTTTCCGTCGACGGAAATAAATCCTCTCGATTCTCACAGGGGTAGGAATTCTGTCAGGCTGTTGCAGACGTATAAACTGTCTGAATATATGTCTGCAGGGGTCGGGAATGAATCGGGGTGCTGGACAATGTAAGCGATGGCTGCTAACTCGGCTGCCTGCGAAACTAAATGTCCAGGCAACTTTAAAGCTATCTCTTCTAAAGCGCGTTCCTGTGCGTCCTCTACATAAATACCACAGCCTGTTATCCTTTTTCCATCAAGGACTGTGGAGGAGCCATCTACATAAATTCTCAGTGCTTTGTCTGTGGGCTGGGGTCCGATACCTGTCTTTCTTGGTACCGACTTGGGAACAAAGGGGTCTGTGCTGTGCTTGGGGGCTATGATCTCGCACTCATGTGGGGTTCCTGCATAGTGCAAATTATCGGCCAGAAACGTGTGCGTTTTTGGCCGTTTCACCGTGATGTCGTGTCCCTGTAGGAGTAGGGTCCATCGCGCTACTCGAATTTGACTTACTGTGCCGTCTTTTAGTCTGCCATTCAATAAAATCTGTGTCGGTGTGTGCTCGGTCAAAATGGTTACTAGGTTGAGTCCAGTTATGTATGAGAAGTACTGTACCGCCCAGAAAACTGCTGTCACGTGCCTTTCGCAGGCTGAAAATCCCTGTTCCACTGGATCCAAGACTCGTGAGGCAAAGGCTACGGGTTCTAGACGATTGTGCCTTTCCTGCAGGAGTGCGGCTGAAAGGGTTCGGTCTGTGGTCGCTACCTCTATTGCGTATGGGGAGTGTGGGTCTGAGGCTTGCAAAGCGGGGGCTGTGCTCAGGGCGCATTTCAATGCATCCACGGCATCCGTGTGCTGTGGAAGCCATTTCCATGGGGCCTGTTTCTTTAGGAGCTCGGAACGTGGGGCTGCTTTTGTGGCGAATCCGTCTATGTGGTTTCTACAATATCCAACCAGTCCTAAAAATGACCGGAGTACTGTAATGTTTTGGGGCAAGGGCAATTTGACAATGGAATCAATGCGTTTGAGTTCTATCTCACGCTTCCCATGCGTGATGACCGTACCTAAATATGTGACTTTTTCCTGGAGGATTTGGGCTTTCTTGGGGTTAATTTGGCATCCAATTGTTGTGAGTAGTTCTAATAATTCTGAAAGAAGCGAAATGTGCTCTTCCTTGGTGTCAGTCTGGAGGAGCAAGTCGTCCACATACTGAACAAGGCACTCAGGGAGGGAAAATTTAGATAAGCCGTTTGCCAATTGTCCTTAAAAGATGGAGGGGGAGTTGTGAAAGCCTTGTGGAAAGCACGACTGATGTGTTAGGCAGGTAGGTTCGATGTGGACTGCACTCGATACAGGGAAGCTAGAAACAGACGTCTAACACTGGCTTACATATTCAGCTGTGGGTCGACACTATACTGAACTGACTGGAGACCTTGTAGTAGCCTGACCAGACTTACTAGCTACCGCATGGTGTTTGCACTTGCTAGCTCGTGGACTCTGACTGTCTCAGTGGCTGGGTCCAGACAGAGCGGGAAACCTAGTGCCCTCTGGCTTTATAGTGGTGGTGTACTGTCTGGTGATTGGCTGCACTGTGCTGTGTGCTTACTGGTCATCCTCTGTGTCAATCACTGCCTGTCTGCATCTCATTATATACATGAGTAGATATTATGACATCTTCCCCCTTTTTTTTAGATAAATAAATACTAAGGTGTGCGTGCGTATATATATATATATATATATATATATATAAATGCCTGACTATATAGAAAAGGTGTCTAAATGAATGTATATACATAGGAAGGTGTCGATAGTGCAGATACATGGCAAACGAAACAATATTTACAGAGGTTAAATCGATGAAGTCACAAAATGTACAAAAGTTCAGTCTCCAGATTCAGTCTTTGTGGTGGGCGACAAATTCTTGTCGATCGCCGCAGAGGTGGATCAGGAGCCGCCTGCACGTGGATAGGCGGGATTGCTGCCATCGCGGTGGTCGCATGGGCTGGCAGGATTGCTGGTAGATTGGTGGCCTCGTGGCAGGGTAGGTCCGGAGGGAGCATCGTAGGTGGCGGGGCACTTCGGTCAGGTAGCGGGCGTGGAACTCTTCGCAATGCCCTTCTGTTGCGCAATAGCAGGGAGCCATCAGCCATGCGGACAAGGAACGAACTTGGGGCCACTTGTTTGATCACAACAGCTGTGACTGACCAGCCGCCCTCTGGCAACTGGACACGAACATGATCAGTTGGGGTCAGCTCGGGTAGATCCGTGGCATGAGCATCGTATGTGGCCTTCTGTTGGGCCCGTGACTGCTGCATTTTCTGTAAGACCGTGAGGTGGTCAAGGTCTGGAACATGTATGGCTGGAACTGTGGTCCTGAGAGTGCGATTCATGAGCATCTGCGCTGGAGACAACCCAGTGTGGTTGCCCTGTATGCCAACATCGCCAGGTTGAAGTCGGAGCCTGAGTTTGCAGTTTTGCACAGCAGCCGCTTTACAATATGGACCCCTTTCTCAGACATCCCGTTCGACTGCGGGTAGTGGGGACTGGAGGTTACGTGACGGAAGTTGTAGGACTGTGCAAAATCAGACCATTCCTGGCTGTAAAAGCAAGGACCGTTGTCGCTCATTACCGTGAGCGGAATCCCATGCCTGGCGAACATTTCTTTGCAAGCTTTGATTATCGCCTTTGATGTGAGGTCGGACAGTTTCACCACTTCTGGGTAACTGGAGAAGTAGTCGACCAGGAGTACGTAGTCACGCCCTTTGGCGTGGAAAAGATCTACACCTACTTTGGACCACGGAGAGGTCACAATCTCGTGCTGTTGCAGCGTTTCCTTGGGTTGAGCTGGTTGAAACTTCTGACAGGTAGGGCAGTTGAGGACTGTGTCAGCAATGTCCTGGCTGATGCCCGGCCAATAGACCACCTCCTGAGCCCTGCGTCGGCATGCATTTCTTGACCCCAACGTGACCCTCATGGAGTTGGCCCAGCACCGTAGCCCGCATGCTCTGAGGAATTACGATCCTGTCGAGTTTCAGTAGGATTCTCTCCACCACCGTCAGGTCGTCTTTTACGTTATAGAACTGGGGACATTGACCCTTCTGCCAGCCATTGGTAAGGTGCTGCATCACACGCTGCAGCAGAGCATCCTTGGCCGTCTCCTCACGAGTTTGGACCACCCGTTCGTCAGAGGCCGGAAGGTTGGTGGCACACAAGTGTACTTGCGCTTCTATGTGGCAGATGAAGTCACTTTGTTCACACGTTGTGGTAATGGACCTGGATAGGGCAATTGCAACGATCAGTTCTTTGCCTGGCGTGTATACAAGTTCGATGTCGTAGCGGCGTAGCTTAAGAAGAATTCGCATGTAACCGAGGTGTCATGTCATTTAAATCCTTCTGGATTATATGGACCGGAGGCCTGTGGTCCGTTTCTACCGTGAATTTTGGCAGGCCGTAAACGTAGTCGTGAAACTTGACTATCCCTGTCAGGAGCCCAGACACTCCTTCTCAATCTGAGCGTACCGTTGCTCAGTGGGCGTCAATGCCCTGGAGGCGTACGCCACTGGAGCCCAGGACGAGGAGTCATCTCGCTGAAGGAGCACCGCCCCAATGCCGTCCTGGCATGCATCAGTCGATATCTTGGTTTCCTTGGTTGGATCGAAGAACGCTAGAACCGGGGCAGTGGTGAGCTTTGCTTTCAGCTCACGCCATTCCTCTTCATGCTTGGGCAGCCACTGGAATTCCGTCGACTTCTTGACGAGATGGCGGAGGGCCGTGGTGTGGGATGACATATTGGGAATGAATTTCCCGAGGAAGTTGACCATCCCGAGGAAGTGGAGGGCTGCCTTCTTGTCCTCCGGGGTCTTCATGGCGTTGATCGCCGAGACCTTGTCGACATCTGGCCGCACGCCCTGCTGCGAGATGTGGTCACCCAGGAACTTAATATCCGATTGACCAAATGAGCACTTGGCCCTGTTGAGCTGGAGACCATGTTCATGAATTCTCTGGAATACTTTCTTGTGGCGAGCAATGTGTTCCTGGAGTGTTGTGGACCAGATAATTACATTGTCAACGTGTACTCGCACCCCCTCGATGTCCTCCATCATCTGCTCCATGATGTGGTGAAATACATCGGAGGCAGATATGATCCCAAAAGGCATCCGGCTGTAGCAGTCGCGACCGAACGGGGTGTTGAACGTGCACAGCTTGTAACTGGACGTATCCAGCTGTATTTGCCAAAAACCCTTGGAGGTGTCCAGCTTAGTAAAGATTTTGGCATGAGCCATCTCACTGGTCAACTCTTAACGTTTTGGTATCGGGTAATGCTCCTGCATGATGTTGCGGTTTAGTTCCTTAGGGTCAATGCAAATGCGAAGCTCCCCTGACGGCTTCTTGACGCAGACCATGGAGTTGACCCAGTCTGTTGGCTCTGTGACCTTCGATACGATGCCCTGGTTTTGGAGGTCCTGTAATTGCTTCTTCAGACGATCCTTGAGGCACCCGGCGTGGTGCATGAATTACCGGGGTGGCGTTCGGCTTGAGCAGGATTTTATATCGGTATGGGAGTGTGCCCATTCCATCGAATGCGCTGTGGTACTGTGTGATAATATCATCTATGTCGGCTTGTAAGTTTTCATCAGGCGAGGCCATCGCCGGTGATGATGACATGGTGTGGACTCGCTGAACCAGGTTCAGGAGCTTGCAGGCTCGAGCACCGAGCAGGGACGCTCTGTCAGGCCCGCCGATTTCAAACCGCAGTGTTGCCTTGATCGCCTTGTTGGATACCCCTAGTTGACAGGAGCCACTGGCAGCTATGCATTGCCATTGTAGTCAAGGAGCTGGCAGGCCAGTGGAAGAATGCTTGGTCAGGCGTGGATGGCATTGAGGTTGGATTTTGAGATGAGGTTCGCTGATGCACCGGTGTCCAGTTTAAATTGAATGCGAGCCTTGTTAACTGTGAGAACAGCACACCACTCGTCGTCGGGATCCACACTGAGGATCGAGAGGCGTTTCGCCGTTGTGGTGGAAGGCAGCGCATGTGTAGTTATGATGCCCACCCGGTATGGGGACTTGAGGCACTGAGCATCAGGGTCTGTTGGGCTGTCGGGATCGGAATCTGGCATGCCTTGTTGTATTGAGCGGACACTTCTGTGCCGCAGCTGGGATCGCTGGCTGCCGAGCGGTGGAGCAGATCTGCAAAGGGCTGCGTAGTGGCCAAGCTTGCCACACTGTAGACACCGGCATCCTTTTGCCAGACATTGCCACTTTAAATGGGCGGAGCCACAATTCGGACACGTCATGACGCCGACGTCAACGCGTTCCGTGCGCCACCGCGCATGCACAGTGCGGTCGGTCGACGTACGCACCTGCGCAGTCGGGTTGTCGGCTTCGTCCTCCACTCGGGTGTGATGCGCATGCGCAGGGACCCGGGAAAAGCACGCAAAACGGCCACTCTCCTCGATGCTCAGGCCCTGCATTTGTGCAAGGGCCTGCACCCGTTCCACCTCGTGGGAGGCCAGCTTTTCAGTTTCTGCCGCCCTGATGTGGGAGTAACGATTCTTAGCATGCTCATGGACAACGCACGTCTCGATAGCGACAGAGAGGGTCAACTGTTTCACTTTCTGGAGCTGCTGCCGAAGGGAGTCGGAGTGGACCCCAAAAACAATCTGATCCCGGATCATGGAATCAGCCGTCGAGTTATAGTTACATGACTGCGCTAGGATGCGGAGATGGGTCACGAAGGACTGAAAAGGTTCATCCTTCCCTGAAGCCTTTGCTGGAAAACGTACGTTCAAAGCTCTCATTCACCTCAATGTCGCAGTGGCTGTCAAACTTCAGCAGGACTGTTTTGAATTTTGTTTTGTCTTCGCCGTCAGGGAACGTAAGGGAGTTGTAGATGTGGATGGCATGGTCCCCCGCGGTGGAGAGAAATAGCGCGATCTTCCTGGCATCTGATGCTGCTTCGAGGTCGGAGGCTTCGATGTACAAGAGGAACGTTTGGTTGAAGATTTTCCAATTGGCACCGAGGTTGCCGGAGATGCGGAGCTGCGGAGGAGGCTGGATGTTTTCCATTTCACCGGATGGCTGCTTGCTGGTCAACGCTGATTCACTCGAGGTAGGTCCGTCAAGATCAGTATCACTCTGGTACCATGATGTGTTCGGCAGGTAGGATCGATGTGGACTGCACTCGATGCAGGGAAGCTAGAAACAGACGTCTAACACTCGAGAAGATCCAACACTGTTTTATTCAATGATAGAACTAATATACATATTCAGCTGTGGGTCGACACTATACTGAACTGACTGGAGACCTTGTAGTAGCCTGACCAGACTTACTAGCTAGCGCATGGTGTTTGCACTTGCTAGCTCATGGACTCTGACTGTCTCAGTGGCTGGGTCCAGAGAGAGCGGGAAACCTGTGCCCTCTGGCTTTATAGTGGTAGTATCCTGAATGGTGATTGGCTGCACTGTTTTGTGTGCTTACTGGTCATCCTGTGTGTCAATCACTGCCTGTCTGCATCTCATTATATACATGAGTGGATATTATGACAACGTCCACGTGTACTGCTGTACCTGGAAAGTGAACGCAAATTTATACTGGCATGCTTTGTCCAGTGGTATGGACCAAAAGCCATTGCTGATATCCAATATGGTGAAACATTTCAACTGGAGTCCTTGTCTCAACATGGCCTCGGGACTCGTGGCAACGGTGAGGGCTGCTAGGGTGATCACTTAGTTCAACTCTCTGTCGTCGATGGTCTGTCGCCATGAACCATCAGGTTTACTTACTGGCCAAATCGGGGCATTGCTCGTTGATGCTATGGGTCGAATCATTCCTTGATTCAATAAACTTTGGATTACCTTGGCTATCTCTCCCTCGGCTTGCTGGGGGAAACCGTACTGTTTCTGGGGTTTAGGATCGGGACCTGTAATGTTGACAACTCCTGGGATTTTTCCGCAGTCGTGCTTGTGCTGGACAAACACCGCTTTATGTCTTTTCAAGACCTCTCTAACCGCTTTGTCTGTGGTAATGGTTTGTGGATCAAACCAGTACTCTCCTACTGAGCTGATTCTATGGGCATAATCTCCTACTGTGAGCGTGACGGGGGCTCGCGCTGCTCTAGCCATTTTCCAAATACATCGGTTGACTGGGTCGAATGAGAGGTTGTGTGCAGTCATGAAATCTATGCCTTGGATGTATTCTGCTGCCTGGGGTAAATCTACTAAAACGACAAGAGTGTTTTATTTTAATATTACCGAGCTGTACGTCCACAGGCGCTGTGATGTGTCCCTGCTGGAGGTGATCTGTAAAGCCACTAAGGGTAATGGTGCCCGTAGTGGGCCATATCTCTCTCTGGCACATGGTGGAGGAGTTTAACGTGGTTTGGGACCCTCCTGTGTCCCAAAGGAACTCTACTGGGTGTCCCCGGACTGTGCCTGCAACTACTGGTCTTCCGGACTTATCCCAAAGGGTATCGCAGACACAAGGTGGGGAGCCCGAACACCGTCAATCGGTGCCATTCATGGCCGAATTATCTGCTCGAGCGCTAACACTGTGGATGGGTCTGGCATTGTTTCGGGGGGGGGGGGGGGGCGTTTGGGTGCTGATTCCTTTGCTGCTTCGGGGGGGACTTGACATTCTCATGTGTAATGTCCTTTCTGTCCGCAATTATAACATTCCTGTGCTTTAGGGTGCTGCTCGCTACTTCTGCCTTCATTTACCCATGCAGGGTCTTGGTGTGCCCTTACTGGATTCATTGCGGCGTCTACTCTCTCCTGCTCTGTCTTTCTCTGTGCAGAATGTTCCCAAGCTCTCGACAGACGTTTCTGAACCCACACTTCATTGTGTGCCGGGTCTGAAGGGATGCAACTGGCATTTGTCCTGCCTCTGTGGCATGGGATACTAGGGTACGGGTCCATTTGACCGTATCGTCTGCTGATAAACGGGCGTGGGCTAACTCACCAAATACAGCAGTAAAATGGATCCAGAGGCGTCCAGCAAACGCTGTTGGATGCTCTCCCTTTTTCTGCCTGCACCGTTTGAGTCATTCTACCGGATCTCCTCTATTATGTCCAATGGCATTTAAAATGGCTGTTTTCATCTCGTGGAGGGTACCTCCTCCTACATTTTGTGGGTCAGGAAGGGCTGAACTAACTGATGGGTCTAGGCTCATCACTATGAGCTTTACCTCTTCCTGCTCGACTAAACCGTACATGAGGGTCTGTTGCTTTACTAGTTCAAAAAAGTGGTGTGGGTCTAATGTGGGGTGGAAAGTCTCTATCTTCTCGCGGGCATCTCTTACCTGGGTGATAGTTAATGGGGTGGTGTACACGAAATCGGGTTGGCCTTCTGTGGTAACCCTGCGCTGCGTGGTGATGGGGTTCATTGGGTTGGGTGCTGCCTGTGATGTCGGTGGTGTGGGTGCTTTCATTTTTGGGGCTTGGGGGCTCTATTTTGATTCTCGATCTCACTTACGTACCGTTGGGCCGTTTCACTTGAGTTCCTGCCAATCGGGGCAGTCTTCCTGATCTAGCTGTGGGCCAAAGGTGTCTCTAAACCCATTTTGAACAGATAGCAGGGATTGTCATTTTGAAATTTGCTGCCTGCACTTGGCATGATCCACCGAACTCTGCCTCTGTTCCGTGGTGGAACTGTGGAGTGCTCGGAGGGCTGCCTGCAAATCATCGCACTGTTTCCTTAACTGTTGTACCTGGTTCTCTGTTTCTTCTCTTACCATTACAGCACGTTGTGTGTCCTGGTAGGCCTTATCAACTGAATTTGGAAGCTGCCAAGGTGGGCGAGACAGGATTGATGTGCCCTCTTGACATCATCCATTTCCTTGTTCTTCGCCGCTAACTGCTCCCGGCGCTGCACATTTAATCTCTCGCTTTCACTAATATCTCCCTCTCTACTTCTCTCCTTCTCCTCAAGCTGCTTGCGGAGCGTCCTCACGACCTCCTCTGTGCCTCGCAATTGTGCCAGACAGGACACGATTGCCATCGGCTTACGAACCTTGCTTAAACATTTCTTGTGAATCTCGGTCAGGCTGTCCCACCAAGTCTGTCCTATGCTGCCAGGACCTGTCTCCTCATTTGCGCAAAATTCCGACCATAGGGACCATCCTTTCCCTTTTAGGTATCTCCTAAGCTCTTCTTCCCATACGGGACACTGTTCTGATCTATTGGTCCCTGCGACCGCGGGCTCTTGTGGATGCATAAGGCATTCCATTGCCTTCTTGGCCATCCCTACAATTACTTCTGTCTACTGGAAATTTGGAACAAGGGGGAATAAAGCGGTGGTGCAAACACGAGTATGGCTCAAGCTATTTTCCGGGTTTACGCAACTCCTGAAAGTTTCACGCAACAAAGTTAATCGAGTTTACCTTATATACCTTTGTTAGTCCGCATGCAAATTACACACTTCTGAATTCTGGAGGTTTGATCGATACTGGTTTCGCTTGTGGTTTCTTTTACTTTGCCAAATTTGGATTCTAATTCACACACTTTTGTGGGTTCTCCCTGAGTGACATGGTCATTTCTGGGTCGAGTCCCGTCAGATGGCGCCAATAACTGTTGCCGTTTCTTCTTTTACTCTTTTACTCTGTCCTTTCTGTGGCTCTGTTCCAATTATGGCAATCAGTGAGTTTGCCCTTCTTTCTATGTTATCTATATTTTAATGCTTAGAGTCGCCAGGTATCAAATAATACCACCACAAGGTTCAACCGGCTATCGATCAAAGAGCCAAACACCAGTTAGTTAGTTCAAGGTCAAGGGTACTTTATTTACACACAATTAGTAATGCAACATAAACACTACTAGTTAACTACACCTATCGACTAAGATAACCTGTACTTAACTTCGGGCACCCGGCTTAGGTCAGAGAAACAGTGGCTGCTGTTCGATTCTGGATCTATCGAGTCCGAAGGAGTAACTGCTGCTCAGCTAGGCTCATCCGTCTGGTAGCGAGCGTTGAACTTGGACTTGCTTCTGGTGTTGCTGCAATTGGAGATGGCTGTGACCGGGGTACCAGGTCCAAGAGAGGACGAACATGTGGCGAACTCTTCTTCTTGTACTTGGGGGTTTTCGCGCTCTTTTGGATGGTCCTTCAGTTTGGGCCCCACTAATTGGGTGATCCCTGATCACTCCGTTCGATTCCTAACCAATAAGTGTGCAGGGATCTGGATGGCTGGGCGTGTCCCAAGCGGTCACTAACCCCGTTGTTTGCGTTTCCCTTGAACAGGGAGTGGCGCCGAAATGTCTGGGACTGTACCGGTCGCTCGAGTACCAGTCCTTTGTCTTGGTGAAGATGGGCCATCAAATGCTCATCGGCCCCATTAAAATGCTAATTGGTTGGAGTTTCGATACCTTCTGGACTTCTTGCTTGCAAATATGCATTTCAGGCTCTGAACTTGCCTGAGTCTTGGCTTGTCCATTTTACCCGTTAGGCTTTGCGCGTTTCTCTGTACCTAGTTGTAAGTGGCCATCCCAGATGGCTACAGTTTATGGTGGTATAAACGGCCACAACATGGGAGGGATGAGGTTCACATTGAGTATAGGGACATCTGCAGCAATGTGTTTAGGGGGAGGACAGGATTGTCCACAATGATTGCAATGGGTGCGCCATGGTTACTGGGGCTGGTTGGAGATTAACCGGAGGGAGATCTGCCTGCACATTGTGGAGTTCCAGGAGGATTGAGGTACTTTCATGGTGACAGGAGTAGACTGGAAGCTGATCTCAAGGTAAAAGTGCAGCATCACATGTTGGCTGCTTAATGGAAAGACGCAATTCAAAAAGAACCTGAGGAGAAAATTGCCAGGGGAATGGTCAGGGACCAAGTGGGAGGTGCTGATGGCTGGACTCGTGCTCATTTGAGGAGCATGCTCATTTTTTTTTTACAAATGAGAACATTGAGATTAAGGCTAAGATGAGAAAGGTTAATGAAAACTTAGTCGAAAAGTTAATGAATTGGAATCCCAAAATTGGGTGCCTTGATGCAATAACACACTGAGGCTGGAAGGTCACATTTGAGTTGGTGTCACTGAGCTTGTTGCAGTCGGAGAAATGTGAGATGGGAAGAGAGAAGATACCATTAAGGTGGTACCGTGGCAGGACTTATGTCATATACAAGATTGTCCAAGAGGCCCTGCAGATTGCATCGTGGAACAAGCGTGGCTTCCAGGGCACAATGCTTCCAAAGATACAAAATGTGCATGTGGATTTGAATCCAAATGCAGCAGCCTGACAGTGTCTTGGGTGATTTGTTATGTTCTTGGTGTAACATAAGCGGCTTCCTTGTGGTGCACTTGACAAAGGAAGGTTCAGACGTGGAGATAACTTCAACACGTTTATTAAACTATTTACACTTCTCCTACTCGGGTTCGACACTACTGCTAATCCTACTATAGCTACCCAGACTGACTAACCAGTTGCTGCAATCCACATGGTGGGTTTAATATTGAATCAACCCTGTGTCTCTACTTACTGACTGTCTCCACTGGAAAGAGGCAGATCATGTGTGTGGTGTCCTTTATATATGGGTTGGTGTAATGCCCCCCTGTGGTTGTGTCACCACTTGTGTATCGTGAATGTCTATTGGTCGTGTCCTATCTACATGATCTATTGGTTGAGTGTATGTGTGTGATGTTTCTGGTGCTGCCTCTAGTGTCTAGCTAGCCCACATGCATTTACATTGATGCACATCACCACATTGGGGGAGTCTGAAATCACATAGCTGTGCTCAACCCTCTCCAAACCTATTTGTGATTGTGCTGACAAGTTGCTGGAGGAATAATGAGACACCCATGATCCTTGATGTAGTGTCCCACATCATCAGAAAAAGATTGTGTATGTTTGTGTCAGGCTTCTCAAAGTTCTCACACCTTTAGTTCTTGAGTTACTCACAGGTGCCACAGGGCTTCGAGGGCCAGTGGTGCTCACAGGGTTTGGCTGCTGCTGGATGATGAGGGATGCCCACAGAGGACGTGGCTCATGCCACCCATGCGACATCCTTAAAGTGCCTCAGAGGAGAGATACAACATGGTGCATTCTGTGACAATGTCCATCAGCACAGGGCTAATTCGCTGGCTTTAAAAGCAGACCAAGGCAGGCCAGCAGCACGGTTCGATTCCCGTACCAGCCTCCCCGAACAGGCGCCGGAATCTGGCGACTAGGGGCTTTTCACAGTAACTTCATTTGAAGCCTACTTGTGAAGCCTACTATGTTTCATTTCATTTCAAAGAGCAAGCCACTGGCACCCTGAAGATAAAATCAGCAAAATGCTGTGGATGCTGGAATCTGAAACAAGAACAATGAATGTTGGGAAAACTCATCAATTAAGAGAGAAATTGCGTTAACATTTCGAGTCCTTAAGATTGTTCCAAAGATGGGAGAATTTTAGAGCTAAAGAAACTGCAATAAACTTTCGCAATTTTAGGAAAACATGGCAGATGCCGGCCGTGAGAGGGGGAGGGGGTGTTTTGCATTGAAGCAATACATGTGAGGAATATTTTTTTAAAAAGAGAAGGAAAGGTGGTTTAAGATTGCGGTACTGTAGCACAGTGGTTATCACTGTTGCTTCACAGTTCCAGGGTCCCAAGTTCGATTCCCGGCTTGGGTCACTGTCTGTGCGGAGTCTGCACTTTCTCCCCGTGGCTGCGTGGGTTTCCTCCGGGTGCTCCGGTTTCCCCCCACAGTCCAAAGATGTGCAGGTTAGGTGCATTGGCCATGATAAATTGACCTTAGTGTCCAAAAAAAGGTTAGGTGAAGTTACTGGGTTACGGGGATAGGGTGGAGGTGTGGGTTTAAGTAGGGTGCTCTTTCCAAGGACCGGTGCAGACTTGATGGACTGAATGGCCTCGTTCTGCACTGTAAATTCTATGATTCTATGGGAAAGGTCAAAATCTAAAGTTGCTGAACTCAGCGTTGAGTTCCAAGGGCTGCAACGGGCCCAATTGGAAGATGAAATGCTGCTCCTCCAGCTTGTGCCGGGCTTTACTGGCAGGACATGTGGACATGAGAGCAAGGTGCTGAGTTAAAATGGCACGCAACAGGAAGGTTTGGGTCATGTTTGCAGACTGAGTGAAGGTGTTCTGCAAAGCAGTCACCCAGTCTGTGCTTAGTCTCCCAAATGTAGAGGAGAGTGCATTAGTAGCAGCGAATAAAATAAACCAAATTGGAGGAAGTGCAAGTGAAACGCTGCTTAGCATGAACGGAGTGTTTGGAGCCTGAACGGTCAGGAGGCAGGAGGTAGAGGGGCAGGTGTTCCACCTCCCGTGATTACACGGGAAGATGCCGTGGGAAGGAGATAGGAGTTGGGTATGATGGAGTGAGCCAGGGTGTCATGGAGGGAGTGGTCCCTGCGGAATGTTGTTGGGGGAGGGGGGCTGGTGAGGGGAAGATGTGTCATGTGGTTGCATCATGGTGGAGATGGCAGAAATGGCGGAGGGCGATGCTTTGAATGCGGAGGCTGGTGGGGTGAAAACAGAGGACAAGGGGGACCATATCATGGTTCTGGGAGAAGGGGAAAGCTTGAGGCAAAGGTGCAGGAAATGGGTCAAACCCATTTGAGTCTCCTGTTAACCACAGTTGGGGGTAACCTCGGTTAAGGAAAAAAGCAGACACGTCAGAAGCACCATTTTCAAAGGTGGCATCATCAGAACCGATGGGATGGAAGCAGAAGAACTGGCAGAATGGGATGGAGTTCTTACAGGGAATAGGGTGTGAGGAGCTGTAATTGAGGTAGCTGTGGGAGCAGTTGGTTTTGTAATCAATATTGGTGGTCAGTCTACCACCGAAAATGGAGCCAGAGAGGTCATGGAAGGGAAGTTAAGTGTCGGAGGTGGACCATGTGAAGGTGAGAGAGGGGTAGAAATTGGTAGCAAAATTGATTAATTTTTCCAGGTCCTGGCAAGAGCATGATGCGGTGCCGGTATAGTCATCGATGTAACGGAAAAAGAGTTGTGGAAGCGGGCCTGAGTGGGACTGGAACAAGGCGTGTTCACATAATCCACAAAAAGACAGGCCGAGAAGCAGCTCGCTAAACGGGCCCAACAGCTGACTTTAACTTCTGCCCGCTGAATCGCGGCCCAAAACTAACTGCCATGTAAGTGTGAGATAGTCGCTAATAAATTCAATACGGAATTCAGGAAAAAAATTTGTTTCAGAGTGTAGTTAGAATTTGGAACCTACTTCCACAAGGTAAGTGTTAAGTCGCCATAGTCCCAGATGATCATAGGTTGCTTTCCCCTTTGAGGTGGTGATTTAACCTGAGGATCACCAGCATCGATGCATTAGAAAGTAACCTCGGCAAACACGTGAGAAGGGGCAGAATACTAGGACATGTTAATGAAGAACGATGGGAGAAGGCTCATGTGGAGCATAAACGCTAGTTTGAATGGCCTGCCTGTTTCTCTGCTGTAAATTCCCTGTAATATCATTAATTATTCCAACCGCATAAATAAATCCTATTTACATATTTCATTTCTTTTTTTCATATTTTACTATTAAAAGTTCAACAAGCTGTAACAGTATAAATAGCATACAAACTGTAATATTTACATTTATGAACTCAACTGACATGACCACACTGTCACCATGACTGCATCAGTTGTCAGTAATGCAACTCTGTTTATCCGTCTTATAAATATGATAAACAATAACAGCATCATGTATCAACCAAAGTGACAATAGTTTGGAACAGTCTGAAGAGTTGTTCATAACCAGAGCCTGGATATAACAGTAATTCTTAAGAATCTGATGCCAAGGTTATTTCCAGCCTGCTTTCATTTAGCCATTATTCCCAATTGTAGTATTTGGTCGAACTTTTTTTACACAAGGGTGAAATTGCCATAGAGACCATTAACTTTGAAAAATAAATTTGAATTCCCAATGGCCAACTCAAAGGAATTGCACAACACGATTTCAAGTTTTAAGACTTTTACTGTGACAAAAATTTAAATAAAAGCAACATTGACTAAACACCATTTTATAGGCAACTCATATTCCAAGCTGCAGCAACATTCCAATGTTAATGCTGTAACATAACTGCAAATCTCACTCCATATTTATACTTTATTCTGTTCCTTACATTCTGTTACGTTCCTCAGCATTCACGCCACACAAGTGCCAGGCAATGACCATCACCAATAAGAGAGAATCAAACCATCACCCCTTGTCATTCAATGGCATTATCATCACTGAATCTCCCACTATCAACATCCTGGGGGTTATCATTGATCAGAACCCAAACTGATGTAGCCATACAAATACTGTGGCCAGAAGAGATCAGAGGCTAGGAATCCTGTGACAAGTAATTCACCTCCAGACTCCTCAAAGCCTGTCCACCACCTACAATATAGAACCCAGGAGTGTGATGGAATACTCTCCACTAACCTGGCTGAGTGCAGCTCTAACAACACTTAAAGAGCTTGACACCATTCAGGACAAAGCAGCCGCTTGATTGGCACCTCTTCCCTCCCTCCACCACAACCAACACACAGTAGCAGCCATGTGTACCATCTACAAGATGCACTGCAGGAACTCACCAAGGCTCCTGAAGCAGCACCTTCCAAACCCATGACCACTACCATTTAGAAGGACAAGGGCAGCAGATACATGGGAACACCACCACCTGGAAGTTCCCCTCCAAGTCCAGTCCATCACATGAACCTGCCTCCCATCCATTGACTCTATCTACACCTCTCGCTGCCTGGGGAAAGCGGGCAGCATAATCAAAGAACCCCCCCCCCCACCTGGCTTACTCACTCTTCCAACTTCTTCCATCGGGCAGGAGATATAAAAGAACACGCATGAACAGATTCAAAAACAGCTTCTTCCCTGCTGTTACCAGACTTCTAAATGACTCTCTTACACTCATCTCCATCAAGGACGGTCACCTCAGCACTTTGCGTTACCGCAAACCCACGGATAACCACACGAAGCTCCACTTCTCCAGCTTCCACCTTAAACACATTAAAGAAGCCATCCCCGATGCACAAGCCCTCCGTATACACAGGATCTGCTCAGACGAGGAGGAGCATAACAGACATCTACAGACGCGGAAAGATACCCTCGTTCGAACAAGATATGGTGCTCGACTCATCGATCGACAGTTCCAACGCGGCACAGCAAAAAACCGCACCCACCTCCTCAGAAGACAAACACGGGATACAACCCCTCGTCGTCCAGTACTTCCCCAGAGCGGAAAAACTACGACACCTTATTCGCAGCATTCAACACATCATCGATGAAGATGAACATCTTGCCAAGGTCATCCCCACACCTTGCCTTCAAACAACCACGCATCCTCAAACAAACCATTGTTTGCAGCAAACTACCCAGCCTTCAGAACGGCGACCATGACACAACACAACCCTGCCATGTCAATCGCTGCAAGACGTGCCAGATCATCGACATGGGTACCACATTACACGTGAGAACACCACCCACCAGGTACGCGGTACATACTCGTGCGACTCGGCCAATGTTGTCCATATGCTGCAGGAAAGGATTTCCCAAAGCGTGATACATTGGCGAGACCATGCAGACGCTGCGACAACGGATGAACGGACATCGCGTGACAGTCGCCAAGCAGGAATGTTCCCTTCCAGTCGGGGAACACTTCAGCAGTCAAGGGTATTCAGCCTCTGATCTCCAAGGCGGCCTTCAGGACGCGCGACAACACAAAGTCGCCGAGCAGAAACTTATAGCCAAGTTTCGCACACCTGAGTACGGCCTCAACGGGACCTTGGATTCATGTTGCATTACATTCATCCTCCACCATCTGGCCTGGGCTTGCAAAATCCTACCAACTGTCCTGGCTCGAGACAATTCACACCTCTTTAACTTGGGGTTACTCCTATCTCTGGATCTGTAAAGACTTAATTACCCGCAAATGTTCGCATTCAAAGTATCGTCTTGCATCTTTGACTTTGTCTATATATATGTTTCTGGAAACTACCTCTTCATTCACCTGAGGAAGGAGCAGTGATTTGAAACAAACCTGTTGGACTTTAACCTGGTGTTGTAAGACTTCTTACTGTGCTCACCCCAGTCCAACGCCGGCATCTCCACATCATGACCCTCTTATGGAGTGACCTGATTAATACTACACTCCAGTATGCTTCACCTGATGCTGGTGTCAATGGCCGGGATTGTCTGACCCGGCGCCGGGCCAGAGAATCCCTGGGGGGGGGGGGCGCGAGAATCGCGTCCCGACGCTGGCTTCCCCATTCTCCAGCGCCGATTCTCGGGCGCCCGCAGGATTCCTGCTGCGCCGGTCGGGGCCCGTTAACAGTGCCCCCCCCCCCACCGGCGATTGTCCGGGCCCCGATGGACCGAGTGGCCGACGAGTTTGGCCGAGTCCCGTCGTCGTGGGTTACTCAGGTCCCACACGCCAAGACCTGGAAGGTGAGTGTGCAGGGGCTGTCCTGGAGGGGGGGGGAGGCAGCCCCCAGCCCCCACGTTGGCCTGGCCCGCGATCGGGGCCACCGATCGGCGGGCGGGCTGGATCCGTGGGGACCGACTTTACTCCGCGCCGGCCCCCTGTTGGGCTCCGCCAGATTGTCCGAGGACCGGCGCGGAGAAGGGAACCCCTGCACATGCGCGGAAATACGCCGGTCGTAGTGCATGCGCGGAATCAAGCACAGCGGTTCTGCGCCGGCTGGAGCTGCGGGGACCACTCCGGCGCCAAACTAGCCCCCAAGGAAGGGGAGCATTTCCTATTATCGGGGACAGTTGACGCCGGAGTGGTTGGCGCCGCTTTTCACGCCAGCGTGGCGACATAGCCCCATTATTGGAGAATCCCGCCCTAAGAATTTACATTGTGGACCTTGTGTTGCCCTATTATGTATTTTCTTTTTATTTTATTCTTTTTCTGAAGTACTAAATTATCTGTTTGAGCGGCTCACAGAAAAATACTTTTCACTGTACCTCGGTACACGGGACAATAAACAAATCCAATCCAAAAAGTCACTCACCACCCTGACTTGGAAATATATCCTTCACTGTTTCTGGGCCAAAATCTTGTAACTCTGTCTCTAATACCACTATGGGTGTACCTACACCACATGGACTGCAGCGGTCAAGAAGACAGCTCACCACCACCTTCTCAAGAGCAATTAGGGATGGGCAACAAATGCTGGCCTAACCACGAAGCCCACATCCCGAAAAATTTATTTTAATTTGGAAGTGGACACTTTATTCTCCCAGAACCAGCAGCCCAAAGTGATTCTTAGCTCCCAAGGGTTTGCTTTTTTTTCAGCCAGAATGCACGGCTGCCATTTTAGATCCTAAGGCATGGTACAATCAGGTTACTCGATCATTAAGTTCATTCGAGACAAAATGGAAAGGCAGGTTGCTCTGTGCTCATAAAGTGACTAAAGTACTAATGTAACAATTCAAGTGATGTGTATAGATAATAAAATTAAGGCTTATTAACACTTTGGCTATTGTTGACTTGAATAGTTCTCTTGCTTTTATTCCACCTGACAATTATATAGATCCCTTTGTATGTCTTCCTTCCCCACCCGAGAAAGGGGCAATATCATTTCCTGGGGCCCGATCATTGCTATTATGAAGACCGTTGCAATGAGATAACAGAAGTGACCTCAGGTGCTGGGTCCTCTAATTTCTTTCAATGTTATTGTGAGTAATTTCTTTCAATCTGAACTTCTCTCTGACAGCCCAGCTGGAGTTGGATCTTGTCACATTAGATATAAGCTATACTTTAACTGTTCTATGATTCATTTGTAATGATATGTATATTGACTGGGATGTAAAGAGTTAACAAATAAATGATAATGCTTCTTACCACTAGAGGGGACCACAGAACAGTCATATATATATATATCATTTGACTTTGTGGATTCTGGGAGTCACGAGTTAGGAGAGAGCTGGAAGAGGGTCAGGCAAAGAGAGCAGTTGTGTACTTGAGAAATGCTGCCAGTTAGAGATAGCATAGTTTAATAGAGAAACCTTCTACCTTAAGAATGTGAACGAATCCTAGTTAGTAGTGTAATAAATTTATAGTTTTGTTCATTAACAACGCTTTGTGTTCTTTATTCAACACTACGTATCCAAGCCATTCAGGTAAAGCAAAATAGAGAACACAACAATTAGTTGGTACTACAAATGTTTTGTGACGCTGCCATGTCTTTATTATAAATAATTAGGATACTAACATCCTGGGATTCTTGGGAACACAGCAATGTGAGAAGTTAAATATTCTCTGGGTTTCATATCAGCAGAACCTTCTTTGTCCCTGTCATTTAAGAAGTCGAAATTTCTGGCATGACAGCGATAACACAAAAGCAAAACTAGTAGCTGCCAAAACAAATGTAGCTGCTAAAAGGCTGCTAGAGTTGGTAAATTATTTCTAGCACAATCTTCTTGGCAATCAATGTTATATTTTGGTCACAAAAAGCTTTATAAATGTGTACCAATCAATCCATTCTTAATGGGACAACAAGGACATAAGGTTGTTGTCCAGGGCTCTTTATCTCCCTTTGTTTAGGATTTGGCGATACACTTGAGCATGGTAATATATTAGCAATTTATCTTTTGCCTTAGAATGGTGTAAAATTGGCATGAATTCATCATATCTCAACAAAAATTTGTATTCATATAATGCCTTAGATATGAAAAATATTGCAAAATGTTTCACAAATTTATACTCAAAATGATGGTGAATCAGGCAAGCAGATATTAGAAGGATTGATGAAAACTTGGTGAAAGATATAAGGTTGTAAAGGAGGGGAGTGAAGTGGAGAGGTTGGGGGATTGATAGAGAGCATTCCAAAGCATGACTGATGAGGCAATGGAAATAGGGAATGCACAAGAGACCAGTCAGAGGAATGGCGAGTAGGCAGTTCTGGAGAAGGTTATAGAGAGGAGAGACAAGGCCATGAAGGAATTTATGCCCAAGGATGAGAATCTTGTGAGGCACGTGGGAACAGGCAGCCACTGTTACTCAAAAAGGAGGGGAGTAATAATTTTATTGGACTTGGGGCAGGGTAGATTCTGATCTGAAATGGGTGATTGGAATGTTCACATAGAGAATTGGAGTTAAGACTCAAGTTGGAAATGGCGTGTTTGAAGGTTTCAGCAGCACGTGAGCTGAGGTAGGAAATGAAATGAGATTAAATGAAAATCGCTTATCGTCACAAGTAGGTTTCAAATGAAGTTACTGTGAAAAGCCCCTCGTCGCCACATTCCGGCACCTGTTCGGGGAGGCTGGTACAGGAAAGGAAAGGAGGCTCTCATATTCATAAACATGTGGGACGCAATTAACCGGCCTTGTCGCACCCGACATGGTGATGCGATGAGGCCGTTGAATCACGTGAGAGGCCTCTCACAAGATTCGCAATGCTGGAGGCATTTCGCGAGATTCAGGAGAACCTCAAGAGACGTCATGATCTGGATCTCGTTCTCGCTGGGCGAGATCCAGATATACATATTTAAATGGTCCTAAATATGTCTGCATCAGATGTTCCTGGTACCTGGAAACTAACGGCCTCCTCAGCAAGGCCTGGACCAAGCACCATTTAGTACTAGTCCACATAAATGCGGACCAGGCGTAATGGACTCTGGAGGGTTTCCCAGGTCATTGGGGACCCTGGGTGGTCAGGGATACCGCAGGCTGGACCCTTGGCACTCCCACTGGCACATGGGCACCTTGGCAGTGCCAGTCTGGCACCTTTGCACTGCCACCCTGGCACTGCCAAGGTGCCTAACTGGCACAGACAAACAGGCCGGGACACTGCCACAGGTTGTCCAGGTGCCACGGTGGCACTGCCAATGGCCTGAGCCTGAGGGGGGCCATGCCCATGAAAGGGGGAATGAGGAGGAGTATGAAGGATGGGGGTGTGTGAAGGGCATGTATGAAGGGGCCTCATAAAGGTTGGAGTTAAGGGTGGGGGTCCTGAAAGGGGGGGCCTGAAAGTGAGGTTGGGGAGACCTGAAAAGGGGAGCCCTCAGGGACCCCATTTCAAGTTATACTCACTTGAGGAGGTGTGGAGTAGTATCCATGTGTGCGGGGGGTGACATTGCCCATGGGTGGGGACCATGAGGGATCCTTAAGCTCACTTATAGTACGGGCCACCCTTTCAAATGGGGGTCCGATCTCTGAAGAGCCGGTCTTGCCGGCGAGTTCAACTCCCAGTGTTGAAAATGTTTCTAAGTGTGGGTTTGACTGTGAAGAAACTCCCCAAAGTCCCAAAAAATGACTAAGGGCACGAACTAACAATCTCGTCGTGCATGTTAGAACAAGACAGCTGGTCTCACTGTAACCTGCCGTTACCAGGCCGGTAAGTTTCATAAGAGGCCTCTCACGAGATTTACAAAGCACATTATGCCATACATCATGTCACAATCTGGATTCCACAATGGGTGGGATACAGATTTATATATTTAAGTGTGCTGTTAAACTCATTTAAATATGTTCGAACTGAGTTACCCAAGGTGCTGGATCTAACAGACTCACCTCAGAAACCTTGGCAGTGCCAACCTGGTACCATGCCAATGCCCCTGTCAGCACCACCTAGGCACCTTGACAGTGCCAGGATGGCATCCTGGTGGTACTGCCAGGGTGCCAGGCTGGAAGTTCCAGGGTGCCCAGGTGGCACCAGCAATGCCAAGTACTACCCTGGCATAGGGCATGTACCTGGGGGCCTCTGATTCTCTGGGAGACCTCCACAAGTGCCATTCTGTCTGGTCCCAATTGTGGAGACCAGCACTGATCGATGCTTGCCAGAGGTCTCTAAAGTGAAGGGGATAGATTCTGACGCATCGGGATAACTCCATTATCATCGTTTCAGAATGATAAAGATCAAACTAGATGGATCCTGACTTTTTTTCATCTAGTCTTGACTCTTCTTAACCTGTTCCTAAATTCTACTGACCATAACCATAAAATCTCTTGAAGTCTACCTTCGCATAGAAATATGTTCCAATGGATGCCATTACTTCAGGGATGTATTCTTTTGGGCCAGATCAATTGTGCTATTTTGTTTCACAACAAATTTCTCACTTGCCCTACCCCTGTTGAGTTAACACTTCTTGAAATTACCTTCAATCAAAAGAGCTACAAAGAATTACATGTCAGTGCAGAATCTCACGAGTAGCCCAGTGATGTGTTATTTCGGGAATGACTCAGCTAATAATTAAGTGAGGATCGATATTAGCAACACTACGATCCCAAGACTCACCCTTGTATGCAGTACAATATATCGGTCTCTTGGTGTAATGTGTGATAACAAATCAATCCTGCTGGTGGCTTTGCTCCCAACCTACAGAAGTCCTATGGTAACACTTGACCTGCAATTGATTAAAGCTGATGTAATCTCATACGCTTCTTTGTGACCAATGAGTCACATTGCCAGCAATACTTGGGAACGAATAATGTTAAAAGCATCTTAAAGGTATGAATTTCCTTATGGCTTTTTTTCACAGCATGCATGAAAACATACAACATACGATAAATACATGAGGATACATAATGAAAATACATAAACAAAGGGCAGCATGGTAGCATTGTGGATAGCACAATTGCTTCACAGCTCCCGGGTCCCAGGTTCGATTCCCGGCTTGGGTCACTGTCTGTGCGGAGTCTGCACGTTCTCCCTGTGTGTGCGTGGGTTTCCTCCGGGTGCTCCGGTTTCTTCCCACAGTCCAAAGATGTGCAGGTTAGGTGGATTGGCCATGCTAAATTGCCCTGAGTGTCCGAAATTGCTCTTGGGTGGGGTTACTGGGTTATGGGGATAGAGTGGAGGTGTGGACCTTGGGTAGGGTGCTCTTTCCAAGAGCCGGTGCAGACTCGATGGGCCGAATGGCCTCCTTCTGCACTGTAAATTCTATGATTCTCTGATAGACAGCGGGTGAAGTATACAGTATATAGTTCTACAACTGTAGAGGAGATGCATAGAAAGTTCAGTTCACAAATTTAGTTCAGTCTACAACAGTGCCATTCAGGAGTCTGGTAAAAGTGGAGGAGCTGTTTTTGTGTCTATTGGTGAGTGTTCTCCAACTTTTGTATCTTCTGCCCGATGGAAGATGTTGGAAGGGAGAAGTAAGACTGGCTGTCTCACTATAATATGTAGATTTGCTAAAAAGTGATCCCACCATCAAAAACAACCTAACTATTCTAGCCCATTTTCCAGGACTTGGCCCATAGCCCTGTATGCCCTGGGATCGCAAGTGCACATCTAAATACTTATTAAATATTCTGAGGGTCTCTGCCTCCAATACCCTTTCGGCCAGCGATTTTTATATTCACATCCCTTCTAAACCTCCTGCCCCTTCCTTAAATTTATGTCCCTTGTTCATTGACCCCTCCACCAAGGGAATAAGTTTGTTCCTGTCTACTCTATCTATGCCCCTCATAATTTTATACATCTCAATCATTTCATCCCCTCAGTCTCCTCTGCTCCAAGGAAAACAATCTAAATCTATCCAATTTGTCTTCATAACTAATATTCTCCAGCCCAGGCAACATCCTGGTAAATCTCCTCTGCACCTTTTCCAGTGCTATCACATCCCTCCTGTAATGCGGATTCCAGAACTGCACACAATACTCTAGGCGTGGCCTAACCAACGTTTTATACAGTTCCAGCAAAACCTCCCTGCTCTTAAATTCTATGCCTTGGCTAATAAAGGCAAGTATACCATATGCCTTCTTAACCACTGTATCCACCTGCTCTGCTACCTTACATGCAGACCAAGATCCCTCTGATCCTCGGTGCTTCCCAGGGTCCTGCCGTTTATCATGTATTCCCTTTCCTTGTTTGTGCTGCCCGAGTGCATCACCTCACACTTATCCATAAGAGCACAAGACCATAAGACATAGGAGCAGAATTAGACTATTCAGCCCATTGAGTCTGCTCTGCCATTCAATCTTAGCTGATTTGTTTCTCATTACTATTGTCCCACCTTCTCCCCATAACCCCTGATCCCCTTGTTAATCAAGAATCTATCTATCTCTGTCTTGAGGACAATCAGTGATTTGGACTCCACAGCCTTCTGTGGAAATGAGTTCCACAGTTTCACCACCCTCTGGCTGAAGAAATTCCTCCTCATCTCTGTATTAAAGGATTAATTCTTCAGTCTGAGGCTATGCCCTCGGGTTCTAGTTTCTCCTACTAGTGGAAATATCCTCTCCACATTCACTCTGTCTAGGCTGCTCAGTATCCTGTAAGTTTCAATGAGATCTTCCTGTATCCTTCTAAACTCAATTGAATACAGACCCAGAGTCTTCAACCGCTACTCATATGACAAGTCCTTCATTCCTTGTGAACCTCCTCGGGACCCTCTCCAAAGCCAGCACATCTTCCCTCAGATACGGGACCCATAACAGCTCACAATATTCCAAATGGGGTCTGACCAGAACCTTATACAGCCTCAACAGTACATCCCTACTCTTGTATTCTAGCCCTCTCGACATGAATGCTAACACTGCATTTGCCTTCCAGACTGAATTCCATTTGCCACTGATCAGCCCATCTGACCAGCCCGTCTATATCGTCCTGTAATTGAAGCCTATCCTCCTCACTATTCGCCAATCCACTAATTTTCATATCAGCCGCAAATTTACTGATCAATCCTCCTACATTCATATCTAAATCATTTATATAAACAATAACTAGCAAGTGCCCCAACACTAATTCCTGCGGGGCCCCACTGGACACAGGCTTCCAGTCAGAAAAACACCCTCGACCATCACCACTTCATGCTTCATGCCACTCAGCCAATTTTGGATCCAATTTGCCAAATTTCCTTGTATCGCATGGGCTCTTATCTTCGCTGTCAGTCTCCCATGTGGGACCTTATGAAAAGCCTTGCTGAAGTCCAAGTAGACTATGTCAAATGTATTCCTCTCATCTACACACCTGGTCACCTCTTCAAAACACTCACGCAAGATGGTCAGACGTAACCTCCCCTTAACAAACATGCTGACTGTTCTTGATTAATCCCTGTCTCTCCAAATGCAGATTAATCTGACTCTCCAATTGCTTCCAATATTTTCCCACCATTGAGGTTAGACTGACTGGCCTATAGTTTCCTGGTTTATCCCTTCCTCCCTTCATTTCACCTAAAGTCCCATTATTGTGGACTCTTTGCAGAGTTCACAGAGCTGGCCACTCACTCCATAGTAGATTGCATGATTTAAACGCTGTGCTCAACGTGACCTTCACAAGGTGGAGCTGGACACCTCCATTGAGTGCAAGCTTGCTGGCAGGCTGCCCAATGCACTAAAAATGTCTTGGTATATAGAGATTAATCTTTTAGTGCAGACAGAATGTCTTGGAATACAGAACATGAGTAGGTCATTCAACCTCTCAAGCATGTTCTGCCATTCAATGAGATCATAGTTGATCTGTGACCCAGCTCCATATACTATCTTTTTTTCATAGCCCATAATATCGAGAAAAATCAATCAATCTCAGATTTAAACTAACAGTTGATCAGATATTAATTCCCATTTTAGGAAGAGAGTTCCAAATTTCTACCATCCTGTGTGTTTCATAATTTCACTCCAGAAAGGTTTTACATTTGGGGCTGGTTTAGTACAGTGGGCTAAACAGCTGGCTTGTAATGCAGAACAAGGCTAGCAGAGCGGGTTCAATTCCCCTACCGGCTTCCCCAAACTCCCCGAACAGGCGCCGGAATGCGGCGACTCGGGGATTTTCACACTAACTTCATTGAAGCCTACTTGTGACAATAAGTGATTATTATTATTACATTACATCCCAGTCCTAAACTGCCCAATCAGAAAGAACAGTTTCTCTCTACCTCCTGTATCTGTTCACCCTCCCATTCAGGTACCATGCCTGAAGAGGGCATTGGCAACTATAGACTTTCATTGGATTGTGCATCATTATGCTTGGCAAAGTACTGCAGTGATTTGCCATTGCCTTCTCCAGTATGGCTGACCAGGAAACTCTCACATTTTTAACATCTACCATCAGGCATTTTGGAAGGAATTACAGGCCAAACAGGTGGATTATCAGCCAAGTCATGAATACACCTCCCAAAGATCTGGAATGGGACTTGAACACAAATCATTTGTTGCAGAGGTAGGGACACTACCACTGCACCATAAGACCCCTCTATTCCCCCTAATATCATGAAAATTACTGCCAAATAAATTCTAAATTAAGAGAATATAACCATAGTTTGGGTAATCTCTCCTTGTAATTTAATTCCTGAAGTCCTGGGATCATTCTGGCAAATCTACACTGCACTTCCTCCAAGGTCAACTTGTTCTTCTGATGATGTGGCACCCAGAACTGTTCACAGTATTCAAGGCATAATCTAGCCAGGCAATTCCGTAGAAGAGTATATCAGACTCAATGTTGGGTGGAATTTTCCGTCTTGCAGACTAGATCTGGTGGCGGGTGAGATAGTCGACGAGTTTCCCACTGATCAGCGGGGAGATTCTCACACCCAATCTTCCGCTCATAAGCTGATTAATAATGCACATGTGGAGGGGCAGGCACAGATTCATCCACCTGCAGTTTCCTCACGGGCACAAAGCTTCTGATGCTACATTTTAGCAGTGGCCAAACACACATTCACTCTCCTCCAGAAGAAGCAAACCCTCTGCACCTCAATTCAGACATAATGCCCTGGTGACTCCTCCAGGCTCTCCATGAATAGCGGGATATCTTCTTCCCAAAGTATGGAAGCAGGAAGGCGCCCAGCCTTATCTTGCTGGCCTGGGAGGTGGTTACCAGGGAGGTCACATGGAAAAAGAAACATGCTGCAGTAGAGGACAAGGATCTCATCCACTCCGCCAGGGTAAGTCTACCTTCTACTTACTCTGAACTCACATTCTCCTGTTCCCCACATCAGTCTCTCTGGGTACAATGCAGCCCTGCCTGTTCCCCACAACAGTCTCTCCGAGTACAGTGCAGCTCTGCCTGTTCCCCACACCAGTCTCTCTGGGTACAGTGCACTCCTGCCTGTTCCCCACGACAGTCTCTCTGGGTACAGTGCAACACTGCCTGTTCCCCAGAATAGTCTCTCCGAGTACAGTGCAGCTCTGCCTGTTCCCACAACAGTCTCTCCGAGTACAGTGCACTCCTGCCTGTTCCCCACGACAGTCTCTCTGGGTACAGTGCAGCCCTGCCTGTTCCCCACAACAGTCTCTCCGAGTACAGTGCAGCTCTGCCTGTTCCCCACACCAGTCTCTCTGGGTACAGTGCAGCTCTGCCTGTTCCCACAACAGTCTCTCCGAGTACAGTGCAGCTCTGCCTGTTCCCCACACCAGTCTCTCTGGGTACAGTGCAGCTCTGCCTGTTCCCCACACCAGTCTCTCTGGGTACAGTGCAGCTCTGCCTGTTCCCCACAACAGTCTCTCTGAGTACAGTGCAGCTCTGCCTGTTCCCACAACAGTCTCTCTGGGTACAGTGCAGCTCTGCCTGTTCCCACAACAGTCTCTCTGAGTACAGTGCAGCTCTGCCTGTTCCCACAACAGTCTCTCTGAGTACAGTGCAGCTCTGCCTGTTCCCACAACAGTCTCTCTGGGTACAGTGCAGCTCTGCCTGGTCCACAACAGTCGATCTGGGTACAGTGCAGCTCTGCCTGTTCCCTCAACAGTCTCTGTGGGTACAGTGCAGTCCTGTCTGTGCCCTACACCAGTATCTCCGTGTACAGTGAAAGCTTGCCTCGTCCACAACAGTTTCTCTGGGTACAGTGCAGCCATGTCTCTGCTCCACAAAAGTATCCCTGGGTACAGAGAAAGCTTGCCTCCTCCATAACAGTCCCTCCGGGTACAATGCAACCCTAGCTGCCCCACAACAGTCTCTCTGGGTACAGTGCAGCCCTGCCTCTTCCCCACAATAGTCTCTCCGAGTACAGTGCAGCCCTGCCTCTTCCCTGCAACAGTCTTTCTGTGTACACTGCAGCCCTGCCTTGTTCTCCACAACAGTCTCACTGGGTTCAGTGCAACCCTGCCTGTTCCCCACAACAATCTCTCTGGGTACAGTGCAGCCCTTCCCTTCCCCCACAACAGCCTCCGCCAATCCACCCCACCCAGATCTCACCTGAGAGGACAGCTTTGCCATCGCTCAGGTGTCAGAGCAGTGAGAGATGACAGAAGCGCAGTAAAATCAAGGTGAATGCAACATGTCTGCACCTCTAAGCCCACAGAAGCCCGACAGTGCTGAAGGAGGCCATTCGGCCCATCGAGTCTGCACCAACCCTCTGAAAGAGAATGTTACCCTGTCCTATCCCTGTAACCCCATAACCCCACCTAACCTGCACATGACGAATGTGATATAAAATAGTTACTTTAGAGATACTAGTTAATGTAATGTAGAAATAAGCCACTTTGATTCTGGCAGTTAGGGACAAAGGGATTTGAGACCGCATGGAAAAAGCAGGAAGAGGTGTGTCTATGAGAGTGATGCTGCATTGATAGGGGCCAGAGAAAGGGATTGGAAGTGAGCCAATCAGAATAGATCAAACAGGTCAGGAGGGACATAGGCTGACCTATGGGCGTCGAGTATGTGAACTTGATACCATTTGAATTGATTTTGCAGAGATCCTTTTGTCTCTTTGTTCAGTCGCTTTCTGGAGTGTAAGAGGCTGGATGTCTCTTATGTTTCTGTAAGATGAATTAAGCTTGCAAGCTAAATAAATAACTTCTTTTTACGTGCGAATCCATCTCAACTTTTATTGAGGCCAGACTGACAGAGAAAGAAATTTGAGAATCAACACACATTGCTGGACACTAAGGGACAATTTTAGAATGGCCAATTCACCTTATCTGTACTTCTTTGGACGTAGGAGTAAATCAGAGCACCCGGAGGAAACCCAAGCAGACACTGGGAGAATATGCAAACTCCACACAGCCAGTCATCCGAGGCCAGTATTGAACCCGGGTTCCTGGTGCTGTGAGGCAGTGAACTAAAGGTGGGCAGCTGCACATCACTTATATCTGGTCATAAATCAGGGCAGCACGGTAGCACACGTGGCTAGCACTGTGGCTTCACAGTGCCAGGGTCCCAGGTTTGAATCCCTGCTGGGTCACTGTCTGTGCGGAGTCTGCAAGTTCTCCTCGTGTCTGCGTGGGCTTCCGCCGGGTGCTCCGGTTTCCTCCCACAGTCCAAAGACGTGCAGGTTAGGTGGACTGGCCATGCTAAATTGCACTTAGTGTCCAAAAAAAGGTTTGGAGGGATTATTGGGTGATGGGGGTAGGGTGGAAGTGAGGGCTTAAGTGGGTCGGTGCAGACTCGATGGGCTGAATGGCTTCCTTCAGCACTGTATGTTCTATGTTCTATGTTGTATGTAGTCTAAATACCTGCTGCCGCGGCACTAGATTTGGCAGGTTGCGAGTTTAATGAGTATTCCTGACATGGTAATACATGTAAATAAGAGGCGGGAATCTCCGATCCTGGGGCTAAGTGTTGACGCCGTCGTAAACACCGGAGCGTTTTACGACAGCGCATCTGACCCCTAGGATCAGCGATCCTGTGCTGCACAGGGTGCCAGCACGGCACTGGAGCGTCATGCAGCTCCAGCTGCCGATACGGGCGTCAGCACGGGCAGCGCGGGTCCACACATGTGCACCACGGCCGGCGAGAGTCCACGCATACGCATCGTGGCCGCCACAAATTCGGGCATGCGCCTGGGTTGCCTTCTCCGCGCCGGCCCCAGGTAACCCTACAGGGGTCTGGCGCGGAGGAACATAGGCCCCCCCCGGGATAAACCCGCCCGCCGATTGGTAGGCCCCGATCGCGGACCAGGCCACCGTGGTGGCCCCCCCAGAATCGGATCCCCCCCTCCCCCACGCCAGGACGGCCTCCCGCAGCATGAACGGCAAGGTCCCGGCGGGTAGGTCCACACGCGAACGGCGGCGGCAGGTCTCGGCCGAACTTGGCGGGCACTCAGCCCGTCGAGCGCAGAGAATCGCCGGGAGGACTGCGTTGAGCCACCCCCCACTGGCGCCACACTGACCGTGCCAGCGCCATTGGCATAGGTTCTCCGGTCGGTTGAGAATCGGAGGACCAGCCTCGGAGCGGCGTTGTGTGATTCGGTGGGGGGTCGGAGGATCCCGCCCAAGGTTCCCGACATGAATCAGCACATAAGTTAACCCACCATTAGGCCGTCATGAAAGTCCTGAGGAGAAAATTCCAACGGATATCCGACCTTTGGTCAAACACCCAATTTTGCATTCCCACCCACCACAATTCTTGCCAATAGCAGGAGTAGAATATTCTGTCGAAACCAAAACTGTGACTGCAGGTCTGAGTCCGAATACATTCCCCTGGGGAAATAGTCTTACCTTGGGGTTTTGTTGGGGCAACCACTTAATTGGCATTGAGACGTTCTCTGTCTAGTTAAGGATGCCAGCTGAGCTCTTGAAATTGGAGAGAAGCAATAGACAGTATGTAACTGAGAGAGTGCTTCAACAGCCATGACTCTACAGTTTACACACATCTAGGCCTGCAGGGAAGAACGGTGGGTAGTCTGGAGTGCTGGCAGTCCAACCTTGCCAGAGGGTGCCTGACTCCAGATAGTTGAATGGGCCCCTGTCTTGTTAGGAAAATCCCAGCTAGCCTCTTTTACTGAGCATTATCAAATTCTTAATTTGCTTCATTGGCTACCTGCCCTGTGGGGTTGGATAGCCTGGCTAGGCCTCAAACCAACCTCCTCCATAATGGACAGCACTGGAAATTGATATGGGTCAGGGTTTAGAGAACCCCAAAGTGTATCATGGAGTTCACCTGACCCACAACCTTTAATAGATTGTGGTATGGGGAGCACACGGCCCACTCTACAGGTGTGGTACAGCAGAAAATGGACAAGTATTTCTTTAAAACTAAACAATGTTTATTCTATGACCGCAAGTTAACCTTTTTAAAACAAACAGTGAACATCTAAGCAACCATAAATTCAAATACAACCTCAAAGACTACAACACTAATTAACCCTGTAAGCTGTCCTTTTAACATCCAAAAGACTTAACAAACCTTCAAACAGGAGCACATTAGGTTTACATTCAATACTGAGACCTTTTACAATTCTGGGTTCACCAAGTGATCCATAGATAGTCTTTGGATGGCAGAGATCAACAATACTGCTCTACTTCAGGTGCAGCTCACTGAAAAACACAGACACACCCAAGCTTTTTCTCAAACTGAAACTAAAAAGCAGAAGTAGAGCTCAACTCCACCCACACTCTGACATCACTCCAGTAACATGAGCAGCTCCATTTCTTAAAGGTACATTTCTTAAACACCCATTTCTTAAAGGTACTCTCACATGACACCTCCCCCCAAGAAAAAAAAATAAACCATCAACTTCAAGCTGGTTTCATTTTTCAGCACTAGCCTTTAAGAAATGCACACAGTAAATATACTTTATCATTTCAAAAAACAACACTCACAAACAGGTATAATAATATAGTCCATTTTTCTATTCGTTCTTCTTCCTCCAACTGAAACTCCTTCTCGATTTACAGTCTCTTTGAACAAGAAAGTCTCTTCATGATCCATCCATTTCTCAACGCCTCCGCATTGCTCTTTAAAGTCAGATACTTTAGTTCAATCTGATTACAGAGTCCCTTGTAAATCTCCAACACAGGAGCATTGGTTATCACAGCTTTCAGGCCATCACATGCCTGTTGAAAGTCCGCTGTCCACTGAAATTTTCGACGTTTCTTCAGCAAGTCCATCAGTGGAGCAATCACGCTACAAAACATTTGCACAAATGTTCGATCAAATCCACTCATGCCAAGAAATCACATTATTTCCCTTCGTCTTGAGGGTATGGGAAACTCCGCAAGGAAAGTGACTTGGGCTTTTCCAAATTCACTTTTGGCTAGGTTTAGCACCAAACCCACCTCCTGAAGTCGATCGAATAACTCCATCAGATGTTTTAAATGATCTTTCCATGTCTGGCTGAAAATTACCAGATCGTCGATATATACCGCACAATTGGGTAATCCTGAAACTGTGTCAGTTAACCGTTGAAATGTGGCTGGGGCGTTTTTCATGCCAAATGGCATAATTTTGAATTCATATATATCATCTGGAGTCACAAAAGCTGAAATCTCCTTCGCCCTTTTGGATAAAGGTACCTGCCAGTAGCCTTTAAGTAAATCCAATTTGGAAATAAAAGTGGACTGTCCCACTTTCTCAATGCAATCCTCCAAATGTGGGATAGGATAAATGTCCGTTCTTGTAACTGCATTAACCTTTCTATAGTCCACCCACAACCGTTGGGTACCATCTGGTTTAGGCACCATCACTATGGGTGAGCTCCATTGGCTGCAACCCATTTCAATTATGCCATTTTTAAACATACTCTCAATCTCTTTGTTAACCTGTGCCAATTTTAAAGGGTTGAGTCTATATGGATGTTGTTTGATTGGAACAGCATTTCCCACATCTACATGTATAGCCATTTTTGTACTTCCCAATTTATCTCCACAAACCTGCCCATGTGATATCACTAACTCTTTCAGGTCAGTTCGTTTTTCTTCTGGAAGGTAACTCAACAATTTATCCCAATTTTAAAAAACTTCCTCATTTTCCAATTTATTTTGAGGTATGTCAAATTCACAGTCATCTGGATTTGGTTAGTCACTTTGAGTTAGAATCATTAAAACCTCCTCATTTTTCTCTCCTTCCCTTTCAAAGTACCTTTTAAGCATATTCACATGACACTCGGTGAGTCTTCCTTCTATGTGGTGTTTTTACTACATAATTCACCTCACTTAATTTCCTTCCAATCTGATAAGATCCACAAAACCTTGCTTTTAAAGGCTCCCCTACCACTGGTAACAACACTAAAACTTTATCTCCACTGGCAAAACTACGAACTTTGGATTTCTTGGCCGCTACCCATTTCATCACATTTTGTGCAACTTTTAAATGTTGTCTGGCCAATTCACCTGCTCTATTTAATCGTTCCCTAAAATTTGACACGTAATCCGATAATGTAATTTCCGATTTCTCACCCACCAATTTTTCCTTAATCTATTTAAGTGGTATTCTTACCCCATGACCAAAAATTAGTTCAAAAGGACTAAATTTGGTTAACTCATTAGGTGCATCCCTAATTGCAAATAGTACAAATGGAATTCCTTTATCCCAATCTTCTGGATAATCTTGACAATAAGCCCTCAACATTGTTTTTAATGTCTGATGTCACCTTTCTAATGCTCCCTGTGATTTTGGATGGTACACAGTTGATTTAAATTGTTTTATTCCTAAGCTATCCATAACTTCTTTGAATAACTTTGAAGTAAAATTTGATCTTTGATCCGATTGTATTTCTGTGGGTAGTCCATATCTGGTAAAGAATTTAAGTAACTCCTCCACCATCTTTTTAGCTGTAATATTACATACTGGAATGGCCTCTGGAAACCTAGTAGACACATCCATTATAGTCAAAAGATATTGATTCCCACTTTTTGTTTTAGGAAGCAGTCCTACGCAATCAATTAGGACCCTTGTAAAAGATTCCTCAAATGCTTGAATGGGTATTAAGGGCACTGGTTTTATCACTGCTTGAGGTTTCCCTATCACTTGACATGTGTGACATGATTGACAAAATTTAACTACATCTTTATGTAGTCCAGGCCAATAAAAATGTTTCTGGATTTTAGCTTGAATTTTCCTTATCCCCAAGTGACCTCTCACTGGTACCTAATGTGCAACTCACAACACCTCCTTTCTATACACTTCCGGCAATCCTACTTGATGAACTTCTGCCCACTTTTCATCCGCCAGCATCTGTAAAGGTCTCCATTTTCTCATCAAGACATCACTTTTACAGTAATAACACTCTGGTATACTCTCAGATTCCTCTTCCGTATATGCTTTCTGATGCAACCGTTTTATTTTTATATCTTTCTGTTGTAACTCTGCCAATTTTCCTGAACACAAAATATCTGCCTCATCCTCCACCTGTTCTTGTTCTTTTTCACCATCTGATCAAAAATCGTTTCTGATAATTGCACTTCCACTTCATCTTCACTCTTTGATTTCTCCTCTTGTCTTAACCTGTGACTTTGCGACCTTGTTACTACACAATCCGGAAAAATCGCAGGATATTCGTCCTTCAACACTTCAGTTGTCTGATTTTCCACTGACTTATCAACCACAGTAGGCATCACTCTCACCTGCGATCCAGCAATATCATTACCCAAGATAAACTGTATTCCTGGACAAGATAGTTTCTCTCTTACTCCGACTACCATTTCATCACTCTTCGCTGGACTTTCCAACCTTACCTTATGTAATGGAACACTACTCCTCTCACCCTGAATTCCACAGATGAACACCTTTTCTGGCAACATTCTTCCCAAACTACATAACTCCTCATCTCTTACCATTAAAGATTGACCAGCTCCCGTATCTCTTAAAATTGTGACTTCTTTACCTGCTTCTCTTGATACACATGAGTAAAATTTACCCACACAAGTAAATTCTTTAAAGACATCTGGCACCTTCTTATCAATCACCTCTTGATCAGGCTGTACAATCTTTTGCACCTCCTTCGCTTCACTTGGGCTTTCCTTTACCACTTTAACGCACGCCACTGTTTTATCCTGTTTTACCACATCAGCCTTCCCAGTGCTTTTCTTCAACCACCAACACTGTGACTTTACTACAGTGAAAACATTTGAAACTTTTCATTTCTTTTCCACCCTCCTGGATTTCTTTTTTAGTCTGAGGTACACTCTCCTTATTATCTCCCATCAGATCACCTTTACCTTTCCCACTTGAGTATTTCTCATGTCCCCAGTTTCTATCCCTCACAGGCTGAAACTGATGTTGGAAACTAAAAGCTTTGATTTATGAACTAATTCATAATCATCTGCCATTTCTGCTGCTAACCATGCAGTTTTAACCCTCTGCTCTTCCACATGAGTTCTCACTACATCAGGAATTGAATTTTTAAACTCCTCCAAAAGTATAATTTCTCTGAGAGCTTCATATGTTTGGTCTATTTTCAAAGCCCTTATCCACCCATCAAAATTACTCTGTTTGAGCCTTTCAAACTCCATGTATGTTTGACCAAATTCTTTCCTCAAATTTCTGAACCTTTGTCTGTAGGCTTCAGGCACTAGTTCATATACACCCAAGATGGATTTTTTCACCTCCTCATATGTCCCAGATACCTCCTCCAGTAGTGATGCAAACACTTCACTAGCCCTACCTACCAGTTTTGTTTGAATCAGTAATACCCACATTTCATGTGGCTATTTCATTTGTTTAGCTATCTTCTCAAATGAAATGAAAAAGGCTTCTACCTCCTTCTCATCAATCCTTGGCAATGCTTGGACATATTTAAATAGATCCCCACCACGCCTTCACTATGACGCTCTTTCTCACTCTTCTCATCACTGTCATCCAACTGTACGTTTCCCTTTACGTCTGCCAATTTTAACTGACTGTTATGTTTCATAGCCATTTTCTGAAGTTAAACTCTCTCTCTTTTTCCCTTTCCTCTCTATCTCTTTCTTTTTGTTCTGCTTGGGCTATTCTTTCTTTGTTTCTTTCTCTTCTCTCCTTTTCTTTTTCCCCGATCTGTATCTCCCTTTCTTTTTCTTTTTCTCCCATTGCATATTCAAGCAGCTTTAATTCTTTTTCATGTTCAAGTTCTTAATCTGCAACTGGATCTTTGCCGTTTCTAATGAGTCAGAATGGATCTCAAGCAAATTTAAATGCTCAGCCACCACCATAATTACCTCACCTTTTCGCATTTTGTCAGGTAATGTTAACTGCAATGTTTTTGCCAAATCTAACAGTCTGCTTCTAGTCACTGTCCATAAGGTACTGTGTGTGACCGTCTCCACCGGCAAAAACATCAGAGACTCTGAAAGAGCCATTGTCCACAACACACTCTCTACTGACTAGAATACCACACCTGAACAGCAACCACAATATGCTCACCCCTCACTGTGTTTAAGTTCACTAAGCCAATCCAATCGATAGACGTTTATCCCGGATGAGCCCCCAATTGTTATGGGTCAGGTTTTAGAGAACCTCAAAGTGTATCATGGAGTTACCTGACCCACAACTTTTAATAGATTGTGGTATGGGGAGCACACAGCCCACTCTACAGGTGTGGTTCAGCAGAAAATGGACATGTATTTCTTTAAAACAAAACAATGTTTATTCTATGAATACAAGTTAACCTTTTTAAAACAAACAGTGAACATCTAAGCAACCATTAATTCAAATACAACCCCAAAGGCTGCAACACTAAGTAATCCTGTAAGCTGTCCTTTTTACATCCAAAAGACTTAACAAACCTTCAAACAGGAGCACATTAGGTTTACATTCAATACTGAGACCTTTTACAATTCTGGGTTCACCAAGTGATCCATAGACAGTCTTTGGATGGCAGAGATCAAGAGTACAGCTCTACTTCAGATGCAGCTCACTGAAAAACAGACACACCCAAGCTTTTTCTCAAACTGAAACTAAAAAGCAGAAGTAGAGCTCAGCTCCACCCACACTCTGACATCACTCCAGTAACATGAGCAGCTCCATTTCTTAAAGGTACATTTCTTAAACACCCATTTCTTAAAGGTACTCTCACATGACAAAATAGTGTCGGGAACCTTACACACTGGCCAGCGATGGTATTTTTGGGCTCTGTCCAACACAGTTCCAGCTTTTCAATTCTTCCCCTCTAGAAATGGACGATAAGGGGCATCATGAAAGAATCCACAGAAAAGTAATAATTTCATCGAGCAGTTGACTGAAGATTAAAGTAGTCGATATCTAAATTGGAGAATGTGGCTAAGAGTCCATAGAAGAGATGGTGTGGGTTTTTTTGTGACACGACACGTCTTGTGGCTGTCAGTTGTGCACTGTCTGCTGCAATTATTTTTCTTTCACAGTATAAGTTCGTATGGTGTGAAGCTGAGTTCTATTGTGGTTTTAGCAAAAGGTAGGGGGAATTTTAACGCTCTCAGAATCGCCGGGGCTAAATACTTAAAATTAGGAAACACAATCCCAACCCCACTGTGATTTCCCCCATTACTTCCAGTTTAGTGGGGTTGGTCTGTTGGCTGGATCTCAAGAGGATAGTTAGGAAAATAATATTTAATTAAGCGCGTCTTCTCCAGATCTTAGCTTTCATGTGGATTTAAGAACATAGAAAATAGGATCCGGAGTAGACTATGATCCCTCAAACCAATTGCTATTCATTATGGTCATCGCTGATCTTTAATCAAAACTCCACTTTCTCGTCCAATCTCCGTATCCTTGATTTATCTAGAGAGCAAGAATCTGTGGATCCCTCCCTTAAATATATTCAGAGGTGGAACAATCATGTGGGCCAGAGTATTCCAAAGATTCACCGTGGTACAGAAGTTAGCACTGCTGTCTCACAATGCAAGGACCTGGGTTCAATTCCAGCCTTGGGTGACTGCCTGTGTGGAGCTTGCACTTTCTCCCCATGGGTTTCCTCCCACAGTCCAAAGGTTAGGTGGATTGGCCATGCTAAGTTGCCCCTTAGTGTCCGAAAGGTTAGGTGGCGTTACGAGGATTGGGTGGAGGCCTGACTCCAGGTTGGGTGCTCTTTCGGAGGGTCGGTGCAGATTCGATGGGCTGAATGGCCTCCTTCTGTGCTGTAGGGATTCTATGAAACCCTTTGAGTGAAGATATTTCTCCTCATCTCAGTCGTGAGTGATCGTACCCTTATCCTGAAACTGCTGTGAGCTGGGTTTTCCACATCTCAGGAAACCAGCCAGCTGAAGGGAGCTGTGGCCTGCTTCATCCAGCAGTTATTTCAACACTGCTTGTGGGTTTGGAGGAGGGGGATTGCTACAATCTGACTGACACCTCACAATTTGGCTGACACTCCCTCATCCTAATTTCATCCCACCTCAATCTGATGCTAACATGCAATTATCCCACCTCGAAGATCTCTCTCCCTAATCAATGATCTTTCCTCTTCTGCTACGATCTCTGCCTCCTTCCCTCCCTGATTTCTCATCTCAAGCTGTGGGGTTTCTGGCAAGTTTTCTTGACAGCTGGCCTCTCAATTGGGCCAGCTTCCGGGGGTGAAATGGAAAAGAAAAATCAAATTGGGTCCTGTCATTAAAGTCTTCCTCATTCCCCATATTTCCGGATTCACGACTGCTAAAAGTCACGTCTGTATTCTCCCTGCAAATATCCCGCCTTTATTCAAGAAAGGTACACTTCTGAGTATTTAGAGAAAACAGAATAGAGAACAATGCATGAAAAATGCATCATCCCCCAAGTGAACAGGAAAATGCCAAAATGTTTTTCAAAATGCATTGAGAAACCCCACAGCTTCCAGCTTTAAATAATTTGACAGTAAATCATTTGAAAACAAAGCGCATTTTCAAATGTAAGTTTTGTTAAAAATGTGGCAATTAATTAAGAAGTTATCAAAAGCTGTTCTGCAAAACTGTGGTCACTGGTTTGACAAAGACAGAAGGAAGTTAGTGTCTGTTGAAATTCAGGCAGCATTTTACGAAGTGTCGAATATCATTTGACCACGGTGTAATGAGAACTTCTTATATGATTATTGGTATATCTTCTGGTATACCTTGGATTATTGGCTATCTTCTGAATCACAATAATACATGCACTGCAAAGTGAACAATTTCAGAAAATGATGAAAAGGAGCATTTAGAACAATTTTGCTATGCAAAGACAGCGCATAATATCAAAGTAAACCTTTCAGAATAAGTACTTAGGAATTGTAGCCATCTGGGATGGCCACTTACAACCAGGAACAGAGAAGCTTGCAAAGCATAGCGGGTAAAATGGACAGAGCAAGATTCAGGCAGGCTCAGAGCCTGAAATGTATAATTCAGACGGTATCGAAACTCCGACCAATTAGTATTTGATGGCCCATCTCCACCAAGACAAAGGACTGGTACTTGAACGACCGGTACAGTTCCAGACATTTCGGCGCCACTCCCTGTTTTAGGGAAACGTAAACAACAGGGTCAGTGACCGCTTGGGACACGCCCAGCCACCGAGGCACCCGCCCATTTATTGGTTCGAAATCAAACATAGTAATCAGGGATTACCCAATTAGTGGGGTCCAAACTGAAGGAACGCCCCAAAAGAGCGTGAAATCCCCCAAGCATAAGAAGAGAGTCCGCCATGTGTTCGTCCTCTTTTGGACCTGGCGCCCCGGCTACGACCATCTCCAATCGTAGCACCACCAGAAGCAAGTCCAAGTTCAACGCCCGCTACCAAACAGATGAGCCTAGCTGAACCGCAGTTACTTCTCCAGACTAGATAGATCCAGAATCGAATAACGGCAACTGTTCCTCTGACCTAAGCCGGGTGCCTGAAGTTAAGTACAGGTTGCCTTAGTCGAAAGGTGTAGTTAACTAGTCGTGTATGTTGCATGACTAATTGTGTGTAAATAAAGTACTCTTGACCTTGAACTAACAAACTAGTGTTTGGCTCTTTGATCAATAGCTGGTTGAACCTTGTGGTATCATTTGATGCCTGGCGACTCTGAGCATTAGAATATAGATATCAAAAGAAAGAAGGGCAACCTCACTGATTGCCATAGTTACAGCAGAGCCATAGAAAAGGCAACAGAATTGTTAGACAAATAAAGAGTAAAGTCCATTATGGATCATCTTTGATATTGTTAAGTCCCAAATTAACTCTAACTCCAACCCTAACCTATGTAAGTAGCCTAATGTGTTTTAGCACTGCCTGAAATGCTAAAAATTGGTCTGTACAGATTTTGTGGTTGGACCAGTGTCTCTGCACACTAAGGGGGTGATTTTCCGAGCCCCACGCCGGGCCGGAGAATCGCTGCAACCGCGCCCCGATGCTGGCGCGCGATTCTCCGAGGTGCATTTGACGCGGCGCTGGCCGCGGGCCGCTGGAATCGGCAGGGCCGCCAATTCTCCGGCCCGGATGGGCTGAGCGGCCGCACGGATATGACAGAGTCCCGCCGGCGCTGTTCACCCCTGGTCGCTGCCGGTGGGAACTCTGCACAAAGGATCGGGGGGCGGCCTGTGGGGCGGGGAAAAGCGCTCCTTCACCGGTGGGGGCCTGCGATGGGGTCTGGCCCGCGATCGGGGCCCACAGATCGACGAGCTGGCCTCTTCCCCCCCCCCGGGCCTACTTTGTTGCGCGGCCGGCCCCTGAACCCTGACGCCATGTTGAGTTGTGGCCGGCGCACTGAAGAAGTCCCCCGCGCATGCGCAGGTTGGCGCGGCACCCAGTTGGCGCCGGGAAGGGAGGCTGGAGCGGCATGAACCGCTCCAGTGCTGTGCTGGCCCCCTGTGGGAGACAGAATCGGTCATCCCCGGACCCGTTTCGCACCGTCGTGAAACGCGACGGCGTTCACGATGGCCCGAATACTTGGTCTCCATTTTTGAGAATCGCCCCCAAAGCATAAGTAGCTCCACTACTACATTTATATGTTTTTCTCCATTTTACACCTGTGGAATGGGCACTCAGCCTGCAAATTTCTACTCCCTATTTTTTTCTGAATTTTTTGTAGGCAGAGAATTTCCACGGAACCTTCAATGTTTGTTGGTAATACCAATGTTGGTCTTTGGGAGAAAAAATATTTTTGCGGACTGGAAGATTTGAAATCAATGATTGATGTAACTGTTAATGTGACGGACAGGGATTGGTCAGCGGAAGCTGACATTGCTCGTGTCATCCTCATATCATCAGTCCCCTTCTCCATTCGTGACTCTATGTGGGAGGAGAATTTACACTCCCATTTCCAGGAGGCAGGATTGGTTGTGGGAGTGGGAAATCCCATTTGAGACACAAAACACAGTTTACGCTGGTGGGATTTCCTGTTTCGATTGTCCCTCATCCACCAATGATATAAGGTGAATCTCGACGTTCAATATCGGATCCTCATTTGAATACATTTACATATAATTATCAGGCCTTTGTGACTGAAAGTCCCATCCTGTTTGATTATCCATTCCTGGCAGTGTGAGGGCACACCGATGTGACTCTCCAGCGGTCCCTCAGAACGCGCACCTGGCGAGCAAAACCTACCAGTGGTGTGCAGGTGAGCATATCCTCCAGAGGTGAGAGGGTCAAGCCCGGGCAATACCCTGGTACTGCCTCTAAAACTCCCTGGGCACTGCTTCCTGGCACAGCCTGGGCAGTGCTAGGGGGCAGAGTTAGGGGGCAGTGACCAGACAGTTCCTGGGGCAACGCCATAAGAGAGTTCCTTGTGGAGGGATGTTACTTTTGGTGGGGAAGGCGTTCTATGGTGGGGGGGGGGGTTCTGTAGTGCGGTGGGAGTTCCATGCTGGGGAGTGGGGGAGTTCTTTGGTGTCGGGGAGTTACATAGTGTGTGTGGGGGGGAAGGGAGTTCTGTGAGGGGTGGTTCTATTTTTTTTGTATCTATTAAAGGGTGCCCTGATCTTTTACAGTTTTACAGACTAAGTTGCTGGTAGGGCGGGCTCAGTAAGAGCCTACCCCGACAGTGAGACGGAGTGGGACCCAACCCTTAACCTCTCTTTGTCTATGACTCCAAAAATGTGGCAGAGAAAGCCGCCCTTGGGGCCATCCATGGGGCTAGCGGCTTCCACGCCGTTTATCCCACCCGCTGCATCACTCTGCCTAATAATGAGAAATGTTGCCTCAATGTAGCCCCCATCATTGTGCAAAGTTGTGCAGCATATCAGAAACACATTTGGGACACTCTTTCGGGCCATATGATCTGTCCAGGTAGTAGGAATTGTCTGGTCTTCTGATAAGTGCTCTCATGAAGTCATGAATCTGATTATATAACAATTCAGCAGGTGACCTGAGAGAAGTTAGAAGCCAAATGTGCAGAAAATAACCCTTCTCCCAAGCAATCTGCCTCTGACATAGCATGCAGGGTCAAAGAATGGGTATATGAAAGACTGACACAGTATGATGGTATCATGACAGCAGTCACATACCTGAATGATGTACTGCCGGTCATCACCTTGCAGATGAACATTCATAGAATGGAGACTTTGCTATTCATAAAAGTACCAATCCGGTAGATTTTGGGAAATCCCAGAGTCCTATCCTTCCGTGTTCGGTTGTTCAAGTGGAAAGTGATTAAGTTGTTTGATATTAGTCAGCTAATTAATGCTAATGTGTACTGGGGACTGATAGGTGTCACCGAATCCCTTATTTCAGCCTGGAACCAGAGACAAAGAGCTTTCACGGCAGCAGGCGATGCTTTGCTTTGCTGCAACAATTGACTGCAGAATTTAATAAAGGTAATAACACAACTCTGTGACAGACTGCCTGGAGAAGCAAAGTACTTAATGTATTGTTCATCTGAGGCATGCAAGGCCTGCTGGGTCACTGTCTATGCGGAGTCTGCACGTTCTCCCCGTGTCTGCGTGGGTTTCCTCCGGGTGTTCCGGTTTCCTCCCACAGTCCAAAGACGTGCAAGTTAGGTGGATTGGCCATGATAAATTGCCCTTAGTGACCAAAAAAAAGGTTAGGAGGGGTTGTTGGGTTACGGGAATAGGGTGGAAGTGGGGGCTTAAGTGGGTCGGTGCAGACTCGATGGGCCGAGTGCCCTCCTTCAGCACTGTATATTCTATGTTCTATCAGCTCTGGAGCAAAAAGACTCCAGCAAACTCTCCTCTTCATCCTGCGAGCTCTTCCTGCAGCAGCAGTTCTGTATGCCACTGCGCGTTGATCTTGTTCCTCTTACGCTAACCACAATGAAAAATACAAGCAGACCACATGATTACAAAATTGCATTGCCAGAAACACATTAACTATTCACAACATTGTAGGGGTACTGCCACCAGTTGTAGATGGTCCCCAGAATTTACATTTTGACCTCTGTTCACTGGCAGCTGAATTCTGGGCAGTATATGTGATTGGGGAAAATGTGGAGAGTTTAATATCAATGAGACTGAAGCTGGGATTTTCCACTCTCGTCCGTGGTAGGCGTCATGGCGAGCGGGAGCAGAAAATGTTGTGAGCACAAGAAAAACGGTTTAATGACCTCTTAAAATCAGTTTGCGATCGTGCTGTCAAGCCTGAAATTGCGGACCACGCTTCCTGCCATGCAATGTTGGCAAGGTATTTAGCATATATTTTAATGTATGAATACTCCTTAATAGTGATGCTTGCCAGATTCATCGCCCCATGCCAGATCAATAGGGCATGTCGGCGTGCAATTTGGCCATGTCTTTCGCAACAGTTATATAAGTGCCGAGTTCCCAGCGACACGGACTTTCCTTGGGATTTTGAGGTTTATTCACCCAACTTGTATTGTGCAGCACTTGGGGCGCGTCAGATTCAGTGCCAATCCTCGCTGCCAGCACCATTGGGCAAAGCTCTACCTAATACAGCAGCAGTAAGACGGGACTGCTTCAAGTCTGCTTCAGGGCGAGGCCTCCATTCAAGACTGGGATAAGTGGCCAGAGGCATGTGAAGGGGCTGTAAGGTGAGGGCTGCATTCGGGGGGAGGAGTGGGGAAGGTAGGACTCACAGATCTGACTGGGGTGGAAGGGGAGGAAGCATCCTCTGCACCTGACTAGGAGGAGAGCCTCTAAACAAATGACATGTTCGATTTGGGACCAGAATGTGAGGCTGATGAACTGAAGAGACGCTTCATTTTACATTGCTTAGCTTGCTTAGACTCTCCTTGTCCCAGTCGAGAAAGGAGGAGGGCACAGCAGTCCAGTCTCAGTCATACTTAGAATGTTGTTTGCAGCGCGTAGACATAACATCGTGTGCATTGGGCCAGGGGGGTTTCAATCATGATTTGGGGCCACAGATGATACACTCAGTCCAGAGAGGCATCTGCAGCGCACAGATGGAGGCAAAGGTAGTATGGGCAGGGGGAATGGTGTGTGAGGGTTTATAAATCTCACTGTGCCAGAGACCTCAAGATGGGGAGGAACAAAGTCCACCAGGATCACAATGGAATCAGGGATTGGAGTGGGAGGTTTGAGAGGTCATAGAGTGAGGGAAATCTCAACATTCAGGGCGTAGGGAGGGATTTCCGCACTCACACAGGGAGGGGCCAAACAGATCCAACACTGAGACCTTGGCACCTCCATCTTACAACATGAAACAATGGCGCAGAAAAAATGTAAATAAGCACCAACTCAATTGTGCTTTGAAGGCCTCTTGGACGATTGATGCATTGCACAGGGAGTGGGCCATCCGACAGAACTGAGTATTGCCAAATGAGGGGAGATACAGCTGCAACAGGGTATGAGCCCTTCATTCATAATGCAGGGAATCAGGAAGGCGTAGAATATCAAAGGAGTAGAATCAGAAGGGGGATGCCATGCTTTACATTATCAGCTTTACCACTTAGCCATTGGCATCACAAAGAAAGATTGAAAGAATGAAAGGAAAATTGTTAGGACAGTCTGACACAGAACCTACAGAGTTTACTTTCCATGATAATTGTTTCTGCTGTGCTGTGTGAACCTCTCTAATAGATTTTGCTCCTTGCATTCCAACAAGTTATTTGGCGTAGAAGTGGTAAAGATAAAAATCCTTTCCAATTTTAACTTGATGTTAAACTGCGTTGTGCCAGTTGGGAAAGCCAAAGCTGATATTTGCCTCAAACAACATGAAATTTATCCAGGCCAAAAGGTTGATTATGAACGCTAAGGATGGCAGAATAAAATGGTAGCCTCTCACTGGATTGAGTCTATAAAAGATATCTGATGAAGCAGGAGTAGACAGAAAAGGAACTGTGGGTTTGGGAAAATAGTTAATTTCAGGATTTTGTTTGACCACAAAGGAGAAGTGAATTCTTTATGATGAATAAGGGATCCATTGTTTGGAAATACAGCAGAAATGAAATTGTAACATTATGGCTTTGCTGCGTCACTTAGTATTGACCCATGTTAGACTGTTTAGCTGTGAAATGCCAGCCTATTTATTTTAGCAACAGTTACGCGCTCATTGCTTAAAGCCCCTTCGACTGCTTCACTACAATTAGACAAAATTATCAGTAACACCAGGGTGCCGAGAATATAGCAGTGACACAAATATAAAGCTGTTTCTGTGAATTGGTGAATGAACTGCCTACACGGATCAGGAAATCCCTGAGTTTGAGTCATTCAGTGCTAACTGATCATAGCTGAGGGATCAGTGAAGACCCAGGAGGCTACAGGTATTACATTACTTCATTTAGGAGTAATGCTGGAAGTTTCTGATATACTTTGTTATCAGGCTTTCTAGTCGCCATCCATCAATGGTGACATGGATATTATGTGCTTCCACCAATGCAATACATAAATTCATGGCAACATTCATATTTTTGTTTTCTCTATGTTTGTACAACATTCTGCTCGGGCTGCAGTTATTGTCCATTTTGAGTTGCCTGGGAAGGTGGTGGGACTTCTCATTGAGTTGCTGCAGCTCCTGTGGTGATGGCACTTCCACAATGATGTTAGATAGATAATTCCAGGATATTGATCCAGTGGCAATGATGTACTGGTGATATATGTCCAATTGAGTATGGTATGTCCCTTGACAGAGAATTTAAAAGTCATGTGGCGGGATTCTCCAATTATGGGGCTATGTCCCCACGCCCGCTAGAAAATAGATGCAAATCACTCCGGATTTTTTTCTAAAAAGTCTGGAGTGACTCTCCGTTTTTAAGGGGGCTAGCAGGGCCCCGAAGTGCTCCACGCAGCTCCGGCTGCCGATATGGGGCCCTGCACCTCTGCGCGGCATGGTGGACCCACACAGCGGGCCAGCGCCAAAGAAGTAGCCCCACCCCCAGATTGCGCGTGCCCACCGATCGATGGCCCCCGATTGCGGGCCTGACCATCATGGAGGCCCCCCCCTCTCCGGTGATGGATACCCCGCCCCCCACCAGGACGGCCACCGCAGCCGCGACTCCGAGCTCCCGCCGGGTGGAACCATACGTGAACCACGCCGGCGGGAACTCAGCCGGTCGTTCGCTGAGAATCTCCGCAGGGTCCTCTTTCAATGGCTCCCGACCGGCGCGGCAACCCGCGCCGATTCTCCGGTCCGCGGGAAGGCGTCGCGGGTCCGACGCCCCATTCTCCGCCCCCATGCCGGGCGCGATTGCGGCACGGAGGCTCGGAGAAACCTGGTCATGGTGTTCCCAAAATATAATTGCTTTTGGCCATCAACTTAGTTGAGATCAAGAGGTAAGAATGTTGTTAATGTTCTCCAGTCAGTCTGGACAATGGTTGAGACAAGAAAGTGGGAGCAGCCAAGAAAGTCAACAGAGTGCCACCAAGACCAGCAAGCCGAAGAAACGAGCCAGGAAGGAGAGCTACTCCATCTACATCTACAAAATGATGAAGCAGGTTCACCCTGACACTGGCATCTCCTCCAAGGCCATGAGTATCATGAACTTCTTTGTCAATGACATCTTTGAATGCATCATGGGCGAGCCTTCCCACCTGACCCATTACAACAAGCGGCACACTGTCAGTTCCAGGGAGATCCAGACTGCCCTGTGCCTGCTGCTGCCTGGGAAACTGGCCAAACATGCCGTGATGGGGGGTACAAAGGCAGTGACTAAGTACATAAGCTCCAAGTAAAGCTGTACACTTCTGAAAAATTAATAATCTCCAGTCTTAAACATGATGGAACTATTTAATGTTGCAGCAGTGCAATTAGAAGAAAGTTTCAACGCAAAATTCCATGGTCCACAATACCAGTGGTTATAATAGGATAGCAGCCACTATGGCTCTCCATCACTGATGAGTCTATTACTTGCAGGCTTTGCAAAAGGATACCTACTTTGGATGGGACCTATTGCTGATTGCCACAACATGCACATCTCCAGCGTTTGGCTGCCCCATGTAGCTGTAAAATCTAGGATCTGTCTGCTATTGAGAGTGTTGCCAGAACACCTCCAGACTCAACTGAATAGCTCCATAGGCCCCTGTACACTGGAGCTAATCCTGATTTTATTTATCCTCCACTCCATGCCCTGTCTCAATAGGAGGGCAAATCAAATCCCTGGATAACACTCCTAAACAGAAGCCCTTTTTCACCCAACAGGAGGCTGGGACACCTTGGCTGCCATTTTATCAACCATTTCCCATTTCACCACATGAGGGCCTGAGAGACAGGAGGGTTGGTAAAATGGCAGTGGAAGGCATCAGGAAGGAAGCCTGACCTCTTCCTGCCTCTGTAGGCTATATCCAAAGGCTGGAGATGGCGTGATTCATGTACACAGACAGTCAGGTCCATCTGTATCCCAGAATTCTCCATTTAAGTAATATTTTTATTTTCTATTCTTTCTGCCAAAGTGGACAACCTGACATTTTCTCACATTATACTCCATCTGCCAAACGTTTTTGCCCACTCACTTCACCTATCTATACCCCTTTGCAAACTCTTTGTATTCTCCTCACAGTTTGTTTTCCCTCCTATCTTTGTATTGCCAACAAATTTGGCTGTGATACACTCTCTTTGTCCAAATCATTTATCTCAATTGTAAATAGATGTGGACCCAACCCTAAACCACTAATTATAGTTTGCCATCCTGAAAATGACCAATATATCCTGACTCTCTGTTTGCTGTTAGACATCCCTCTGTCCAAGCTAACATATTACCCTCAACACCAGAAGCTCTTATCTTGTGCAGTAACGTTTCATGTGGCAACTTGCAAACATTCTTTATGTTCTGTTTGGAGCCAAATTAATTTGGAAAACAACAGGAAATATTGCTCACTTTTGAAAACAAAAGATGTGGATAATCTGCAACTGTAGAGGTTACCTGCTCAACTTTGATTATGACACCATAAAGCAAGCTGGTACCTGAAATTGATTTGAATCTAGTACATTGGCAAGCAATGCGATACAATTCAAACAGAAAGGCTTTGTCTCCTCTCTTAGGGTAAATGTTCCCAGGACTGTACTTCACCAGCCTGATGGTAGTTTATCAGAATTCTGTGTGCAGTGTACTCACTATTTCAATTAAGGTGCCTGATAAACAATGCTGAGTTACAGATAATTTTTCCCATAGTCATCTCTGGAACAGTTCACCAGGAATAACAAGTGCCTTCTTCCAGGCAAATAGCGTGCCATTTTATGAAAGAAATGTTGCTGTGCTGATCAGGCAAAAAACAGTGTTTGGTGTTTCCTGTCAGTAATACATGGAAACACCCAAGATTTTGAAAAAAATGATGGCCCGCATTTGCTGTCGCAGAGAACGGTGACGTGGGTGAAAATTCGTGAGAGAATTGGGAAATGGGATTCAGTTGAGGGGATCCCTCCAGAGGTAAGTATAGCCTCGGGGGTGTGGTGAACGTATTGTACCAACCATTCACCACTGTATCACATTGTGTATCACATTGTATCATGCTGTTGCCCATGTGGGCTCCACCTATGGACCATTGTACTGTACTACAGGGAATGTAACATGTTGGTGCCCTTGTGGGCTCCGCCCCTGGCCCCGCCCCCTTGAGGGAAGGTATAAAGAACAGCTGCCCTGAAGGCGGCTCTCACTAGCAGAGAAGTCGCAGGCAGGCACTGTTTTAGTCGATTAAAGCCACAGTTCACTTCCACTCACTGTCTCGTGTGAATTGATGGTCGCATCAATTTAATCGACTACAACACCACAATGGAATCAGCCCCCAAACCTGACCGACTGGAACCCGACCCACAGGCCGCGGAAGCCAAAGGGATTTTTTCACACTGGTCCGATGTTTCGAGGCCTACCTCGCTGCCTCCTCCTCGCCCCCCGTCACTGACGATCAGAAGCTGAGCTCCTGAAAGTGTTTGGAGTCTTCTCGGGCTACAAACTCAGCCTGAGTAAAAGCAAAATCTTTCCAGTGAATCCGCAAGGGGGAGGGGCAGAGCTGGGGGGACTGCCTTTCAAACAAGCCCAAAACAAATTCCTCTACCTGGGGATACAAATAGCCCACGACTAGACATGGCTCCACAAATGGAACCTTACAATTCTAGTGGAGGAAGTAAAGAAGGACTTGCAGAGGTGGGACACACTCCCACTCTCCCTGGCAGGAAGGGTGCAGACTATCAAGATGAATGTACTGCCCAGGTTCTTCTTCCTGGCCCTCCCAAACCTGCAATACTATCACTGGATGGCCACAATAGAAAGAGTGAGGGTATGGGTAAGGGAGCAGGAAGCAGAATATGTAAGGATGGAGGAAAGCTCCTGCATAGGGATGCCCCTCCGTGCCCTTGCCACAACAGCACTCCCATCTCCAAGCATTCAACAAGCCCAGTGGTAATAACCACGCTCCGGATGGAACCAGCAAAGGCAACACTTCAGCCTGACTGAAATGTCCACCATGGCCCCCACCTGCAACAATCACAGGTTCACATCAGCCACAATGGGATAGTTTTATATGGGCGAAAGACTAATGATGCTGGATGATAGACTAGTGATGCTGGAAGAACTGAAGAAGAGGATTCAACTGCCCAAAGGGAACGAACAATGACATACAGATTAGAAACTTCCTCCATAAGGATACGATGATCTACCCACAGACACCAGGACACTCATTGGTAGAGGAGCGATTGGACGTGGGCAACTTAGCCCCAACTTAGCGGGGTAACTGCGGGGACATGTTTGTGCAACTGTTAGAGGAAGCATGCTCCCCGTTGGAAAGACAAGGGAAGAATGGGAGAAGAACTATGGGTAGGAATAGGTGGGGATTCTGGAGCGAAGCACTGCACATGGTCAACTCCAGCTCCACTAATGCAGCTGAAAATGGTGCACAGGGCTCACTCAACAAGAACCCAAAAAAGCAGGTCTTCCCGGAGGTGGAGGATAAATGTGAATGGTGCCAGGGAGGCCCGGCTAACCACGCCCACATTTTCCGGATATGTCTCAGACTTGTAGGGTTCCGGACAGCCTTCTTTGCAACAATGTCCAAGGTTGTGGAGGTGAGGGTGGAGCCATACCCAAAAGTGGCAGCCTTCGGGTTATCAGACCAGCCAGAACTCTTTACGGGAAGAGGGGCCAATACCCTAGCCTTTGCCTCCCTAATTGCCTGCCGAAGAATCCTGCTTGGCTGGCGATCAGTAGCACCACCCAAGGGTGCAGACTGGCTGGCCAATCTGGCGGAATTTCTCCAACTGGAGAAAATCAAATTCGCCATCCACAAGTAGTGGAAGCCATTCAACAACTTGTTCCAGGACCTGTTTTTAGCCAATAGCCAATAAGAGTGTGTGTGTGTGTGTGGGGGGGGGGGGGGGGGGGGGGGGGGGCACAGGCGAGCCACAGATCATAAACAAAAGGAAGGTGGGGAGGAGTGGGGAAGGGAAGGGGGTGGGGGCGAAAGCCCGTAAAAAAGGCCGCGAGACACAAAGGGCGTAGCCGCAGAGGATAGGCCCAAGGGCAAGCGGAGAACCAAAGTGAGCTGCAATTGGTGGGGAAGTGCACGCTAGGGCAACTGAGGCAGATCGGCCAAATGGGGCCCACAGCCACAGAGGGGGGGTGGGGGGAAACATGAATATGTGAATATTTCTAGTGATTCACATTTGTTTGTTTTGTTTATCTTGCTCTTTGGTCTATCTCTCTTTTGTAATTTTAATTTTGACTTGGTTGCTTTTGTTTGATATGAAGCACAGTTATGACACTTGTAATTTAATGTACAAACTGAAATGTGTAACATAAAAATGTGAAAATAAAAATTGAAACATTTATTAAAAAAATTAAAGTTTTGAATTAGTAACATGTACAGTGGTTTTTAGTCTAACAGATAACGCAGTAGTACAAATTCAGATGCTTTACAGACATTCTCAAAGCACGGTGATGAGGTCAAACATAGGGGGCGCGATTCTCCACTCCCACGCCGGTTGGGAGAATCGCCTGGGCCGCCAAAACTTCCGGGGACGCCGGTCCGACACCCTCCCGTGATTTTCCCAAGCGGCGGGAACGGCCCGGTCGAGTTTCGCAGGCTGGAGAATCGCCGGAGACACCCAAAATGGCGATTCTCTGGCACCCCCGCTATTCTGAGGCCCGGATGGGCCGAGCGGCCAGGCCAAAACGGCGGGTTCCCCCCGGCGCTGTGCACACCTGGTCGCTGCAGTCGTGGGCAATGCATGAACGCTGGGGGGGCAGCCTGTGTTGGGGCGAGGGGGGATCCTGCACCGGGCTTCACCTGGAATGTGGGGTGGCCCGCGATCGGTGCCCACCGATCGTCGGTCCGTCCTCTCTGAAGGAGGACCTCCTTCCTTCCGCGGCCCCGCAAGATCCGTCCCCCATCTTCTTGCGGGGCGGATTTAGAGAGGACGGCAACCACGCATGCGCGCGTTGGGACCGGCCAACCCGCGCATGCGCGGATGACGCCCGTTATGCGGCGCCGGCCACGTCATCTATCCAGCGCCGCTTTTACCCGGGCGACAAGGCCTGACACGTGTAGATGACGCGGCCCCGATCCTGGCCCATTGTCAGGGCCTGAATTGGTCGGGACCGGGGCCGTTCCGCGCCGTCGTGAACCTCGACGGCGTTCATGACGGCGCGGCCACTTCGGCGTGGGAGTGGAGAATGCCACCCAGGAGGTCCTGGCTTGTGAGTGCCCAAAATAAAGAAGATTTATTTCAGAAGGCACCAGTCACACCAAGAGACTTTGACAAGAACTTGTAAGGGCAAAGACAAGGCACTGGAGAGAGCACACACGCCTCCAAACAACTCACCTATCAACCCTCCAAGCACCACTTGCCTCGCACGCGGCAGAGTCTGAAGACCAGCCACCTCAAAACCCATCACAATAAAGTGGAAAAAAGTCACCTTCAACCCCTAGTGACTACCAAAGAAGAAGAAGATGGTAAAGTCAGAGTTCAAAAGTATGAGAAATATGTTGTGCTATTGTATAAAAACATACAAGTGTGAATAAAAAGATACAAAATGAACCCCAAAGAATTCAGAAGATCCTATAAAGAAGCAGAAAGAGATTTAGACAGTATCCTGCAGCGATAGTAGGCTGTTATATTGTCACCTTAACAAACAAGTTATGTGCCTTTATTTTGTCATACAATTAACAATTGCTTTTTGTTATATTACCAAATAATCTTCAAAAAGATGCTTTTACCGAGTGGACACGGTAATAAGGGACTGAATAATATTGTGCTGCTGTGATATGTTGAGTCAATGAAGCCACATTGTGATATTATCAGTTCTGGGGCTGGATTCTCTGGTCCCCCAGCCGCATGTTTCTCAGCGACCTGCCGTTCGCTGGCGGTGGGATTCCCTGCTCCCGCTGCTCGTCAATGGGATTTCCCCATGCCACTAGGAAACCCGCTGGTGGGGATGTTCTGCCGACGGGAACAGAGAATCCTAAAGGCCGGAGAATTCCGGCACTGAAATGATTGGATGACACAGTACAGAGGAAGGCCAGTCAGTACATTGTATTTATGCCAGCTCTTTGGAAGAATTATCCAAACCATCCCACTCTCCGTTCCTTTCCCCACATTCCTCCAAATAAGCATTTATCCCCAATCCCTTTTGAAAGTTAATTTGCATTACCCATACAAGCAGTGCCTTCCAAACTATAGCAATTCACTGCAGAATAGCAGCTCTGCTCATCTTCCCTCTGGTTCTTTTGCAATTACCTTATATCTGTGTTTTTTATTTACCGGCCCTTCTGCCACTGGGAATCATTTCTCCTTATTTATAACATCAAAACCCTTCATGATTTTTGAACACTGCTATCAAATCTCCCCTCAACGACTCTGCTTATAAGAACAACCCCTCTGATGAATTGTGTTAAGTTCTGTCCAACTAATGCTGAACTGTTGAAATTCTGAAATCAAGTTACTGAAATATTTCTGTTGATTCAGGCAAATAATTTGTTACGTGCATAACTTGTTATTATGCTGATCTATTCAGAAACCTACATTTTTATCTCTGGAGCACTTTGTACAGAAGTGCTTTATCCAGATAATAAATAGCAGCGCAACAACGTAAGAGAGAAAATCACTTAAGTAGACGTAACAAAATGCATTGTTAATAAACGCATCCCACTGCACCTGATCAGTTGTAATTTCCCTGAGGGATGCCAAGTGTTAAATAATACTTCAACCAATATTGTTCTGCATTCCTGCTGCTTTAGTCAACTGTGACTAGATTTTTTTTGAATTGGTTCCTGCAGCAAGATTCAAGAACCACACTAAGTACTGTTATATATTTGTTATTGCCGCAAAGAGAAAAAGAAGTAGAGGTGGCACGCTTGAAGTGCGTAAAAACATAGTGCAGGGTTTATTAAGAGATGTTGCTTCCACAGGGTAAGATGGTAAACTCCCCAAAAACCCGTGAAATGCTCCACTGACATCACTGAGCAACACATGACATTTCACCAGCTTGAATACTTGAATACTTATGGACTTGAATACATAACACCCCTCCCCCTTTACATCTTTAGTGCCAATGACTTTTCTTTTAAACATTGAAACAACATAGAACATAGAACATAGAACATAGAAAATACAGCACAGAACAGGCCCTTCGGCCCACGATGTTGTGCCGAACCTTTGTCCTAGATTAATCATAGATTATCATTGAATTTACAGTGCAGAAGGAGGCCATTCGGCCCTTTGAGTCTGCACCGGCTCTTGGAAAGAGCACCCTACCCAAACTCAACACCTCCACCCAACACCAAGAGCAATTTTGGACATTAAGGGCAATTTATCATTGGCCAATTCACCTAACCTGCACATCTCTGGACTGTGGGAGGAAACCGGAGCACCCGGAGGAAAGCCACGCAGACACGGGGAGGACGTGCAGACTCCGCACAGACAGTGACCCAAGCCGGAATCGAACCTGGGACCCTGGAGCTGTGAAGCAATTGTGCTATCCACAATGCGACCGTGCTGCCCTTAAGAACAAATAAATCTACACTATATCATTTTACCGTAATCCATGTACCTATCCAACAGCTGCTTGAAGGTCCCTAATGTTTCCAACTCAACTACTTCCACAGGCAGTGCATTCCATGCCCCCACTACTCTCTGGGTAAAGAACCTACCTCTGATATCCCTCCTATATCTTCCACCATTCACATTAAATTTATGTCCCCTTGTAATGGTTTGTTCCACCCGGGGAAAAAGTCTCTGACTGTCTAATCTATCTATTCCCCTGATCATCTTATAAACCTCTATCAAGTCGCCCCTCATCCTTCTCCGTTCTAATGAGATAAGGCCTAGCACCCTCAACCTTTCCTCGTAAGACCTACTCTCCATTCCAGGCAACATCCTGGTAAATCTTCTTTGCACCTTTTCCGAAGCTTCCACATCCTTCCTAAAATGAGGCAACCAGAACTGTACACAGTACTCCAAATGTGGCCTTACCAAAGTTTTGTACAGCTGCATCATCACCTCACGGCTCTTAAATTCAATCCCTCTGTTAATGAACGCGAGCACACCATAGGCCTTCTTCACAGCTCTATCCACTTGAGTGGCAACTTTCAAAGATGTATGAACATAGACCCCAAGATCTCTCTGCTCCTCCACATTGCCAAGAACTGTACCATTAACCCTGTATTCCGCATTCATATTTGTCCTTCCAAAATGGACAAACTCACACTTTTCAGGGTTAAACTCCATCTGCCACTTCTCAGCCCAGCTCTGCATCCTATCTATGTCTCTTTGCAGCCGACAACAGCCCTCCTTACTATCCACAACTCCACCAATCTTCGTATCGTCTGCAAATTTACTGACCCACCCTTCAACTCCCTCATCCAAGTCATTAATGAAAATCACAAACAGCAGAGGACCCAGAACTGATCCCTGCGGTACGCCACTGGTAACTGGGATCCAGGCTGAATATTTGCCATCCACCACCGCTCTCTGACTTCTATCAGTTAGCCAATTCGTTATCCAACTGGCCAAATTTCCCACTATCCCATGCCTCCTTACTTTCTGCATAAGCCTACCATGGGGAACCTTATCAAATGCCTTACTAAAATCCATGTACACTACATCCACTTCTTTACCTTCATCCACATGCTTGGTCACCTCCTCAAAGAATTCAATAAGACTTGTAAGGCCAGACCTACCCCTCACAAATCCGTGCTCACTATCCCTAATCAAGCAGTGTCTTTCCAGATGCTCAGAAATCCGATACTTCAGTACCCTTTCCATTACTTTGCCTACCACCGAAGTAAGACTAACTGGCCTGTAATTCCCAGGGTTATCCCTAGTCCCTTTTTTGAACAGGGGCACGACATTCGCCACTCTCCAATCCCCTGGTACCACCCCTGTTGACAGTGAGGACGAAAAGATCATTGCCAACGGCTCTGCAATTTCATCTCTTGCTTCCCATAGAACCCTTGGATATATCCCGTCAGGCCCGGGGGACTTGTCTATCCTCAAGTTTTTCAAAATGCCCAACACATCTTCCTTCCTAACAAGTATTTCCTCGAGCTTACTAATCTGTTTCACCCTGTCCTCTCCAACAGATCCAATATTCATTAAATTACATCATCATGTTATTTATACAAATAAACATCAGTAAGACAGGCTCTTTGGTGGACGTTTGAATCGTTTAGGCAATATCCGACATTCAGGAATTTGGCTCTTTGAGATCACGGAACTGTTTTCCTGTTCACTTGTTGGTGGTACTTCTTGTGAAACTAACTCAGTATCTGGCTCTGTTGGCACTGATGAATCTGTAGTGACAGATTTGGTAATTTCTGCAGTAGTAGATCTCACATCTGTCGTATCACTGTCTATACATTCCACTGTTAATATTTCTGGTGAAGACTCTGTATATTCACTTTGTGAAGTTAATAACTTGAAATACCCATATATTCTTACAGAACCATTCCTCTTCAACACAGGAACGATTGGTGTCACCCAATCTCTAGGGGCAACAGGCTTAATGACTCTTGTCTCAATTAACATCAAGCTCTTCTTCCACTTTTGGCTGGATGACATAGGGTATGGTATGTACTTTAAGACACTTAGGCACACTGTCTACTTTGACTTTGAGTCTCACGTCCACTCTAGTCATGGATCCCAAGTGACTCTTCAAATAGCTTAGCATACTTATACAGAAGCGGTTGTAGATCATTTGTACAACCAATAAGTTGGTTCACAATGGCCCACTTGAGCTTTATCTTCCTCCACTATAATCTACCAAATAATGCTAAAAAGCCTATTTGGACAATATGGAGAGGCAACTCCACTTTTTGACTGTTAACTTTCAAATTTATCTTCATGCATCCCTTCAATGGCATGACCTCCTTGGTGTATGTCCTTAGGACCACATCTGATGGTTGTAAATGTAGATGTTGTAGCTTCTGACTGTACATGATCTCAGGTAGGAGTGATACTGCAGCACCCATATCCATTTCCATCATGATAGTGTTTCCATTATGTTTTGGATAAACCCAAAATTGTTGTTAATCTCTTTTATATGATATGACGCTAAGCTTGAATTCTTTAAGCTGACTTGATACATTGTCCCCTAGTGAGTCTTTAGTTTCATAATTTAACTGGTAAATTCAACCAGCAGACGTGACTGTTTTTCTTGGTACACTTTTTCAGTGTTGATAAAGTTTGGTGTGACCAACATGCCTTGGCAATGTGGCCACTTTACCACAATTTTTGCATTTATTCTCCTGACTCTAACATTCTCCTGCTGAATGTCCCACTTGAGTACAGCGATGACAAGATAGATTTTTCGCAGGCCTGTTTCTGTAGTCTCCATCTTATGAACGTTTGCTCAGACTCCAATCAACAAAGCCTTTTTCACTACAAGTTCCATGGAAGTAATGATTTCCACACCAGGGGCGAAATTCTCCATTATCGGCGCAAAGTTACCGGCGGCAAAAACGGCGCAAATCCCACCTGCATCACGCCGCCAAAAATGTTGCAAAGTCTCCGGCCCGGAATGGGCTAGCAGCGACGTGACGCTATCCGCGCTGGCTCACGTGGTTCACGCCATGCGGCGTCGTACACGCCGCACGGCGTGATGGCTCATTAAGGACGCGCTGCTCCCCCCACCCGACCAGAACACCCGACCGGATGGCCACTCAGCCCCGAGGTTCCAGTCCCGTGACATTGAGGCGCTCCTGGACGCAGTGGAGCAGAGGAGGGAGGCCCTGTATCCCGGGCACGGCCGCAGAGTTGCCCTACGCCACAGCCGGCGTCTGTGGAGGGAGGTGGCAGAGGCCGTCACCGCTGTGGCCCTGACACCACGGACAGGCACCCAGTGCCACAAGAAGGTGAACAACCTCGTCAGAGCAGCCAGGGTGAGCCTCCCCCCCTGCCGATATCCATATCCCCCATATCCCCCATATCCCCCCTCCCCCATATTCCCCTCCCCCATATCCCCCATATCCCCCTCCCCATATCCCCCATACCCCCCTCCCCCATATCCCACATATCCCCCCTCCCCCATATCCCCCATCCCCCATATCCCCCCTCCCCATTTCCCCCCTCCCCCATATTCCCCATATCCCCCTCCCCCATATCCCCCCTCCCCCATTTCCCCAAGTGAATCCAGCCCTAACCTTAACCTCTGCAATACACGCGCAACCGATGCCGTGCATTCATATACCTGTCTAACACTGTTTCCTTTTACCCCTGCCACCACCCCCCCCCCCCCACCCCACCCCCCCACAGGAGAAACGCGCACACAACACCAGGGAGCATGTGATGACTGGAGGAGGCCCCGCTGATGAGAGGCCACTGACCGAACATGAGGAAGGGCCCTGGAACTGGCTGGCGGACCTGAGGACCGGGAGGTTGCTGATGCAGAGGTCGGGGGCCCACCAGCAAGTGAGCCACCGACAGCCCGTCCCCATATCCCCCCTCCCCCATATCCCCCACCCCCATATCCCCCCTCCCCTATATCCCCCTCCCCCATATCACCTGATCACTGCCTGCGTGTCTAACCATGCATGCTTCATTGTGTATCGCAGGAGCAAACGTCGAGGCACCCATCCTCGCAGATGCAGACCACCCGCATGATGCCCCTCGGAGACCACGGGGGACGGAGAGACCCGGACCCTCTGGCATGCGACGCCCGCAGGATGCCCCTCGGAGACCACGGGGGACGGAGAGACCCGGACCCTCTGGCATGCGACGCCCGCAGGATGCCCCTCGGAGACCACGGGGGACGGAGAGACCCGGACCCTCTGGCATGCGACGCCCGCAGGATACCCCTCGGAGACCACGAGGGACGGAGAGACCCGGACCCTCTGGCATGCGACGCCCGCAGGATGCCCCTCGGAGACCACGGGGGACGGAGAGATCCGGGCCCTCTGGCATGCGACGACCGCAGGATGCCCCTCGGAGACCACTGGAGATGGAGAGACCCGGACGCTCTGGCATGCGACGCCCGCAGGATGCCCCTTGGAGATCACTGGAGATGGATAGACCCGGACCCTCTGGCATGCGACGCCTGCACGATGTCCCTCGGAGACCACTGGAGATGGAGAGACCTGGAGCAACAGGGAGACGACGCCCCCGTCTCGTGCGGGTGCGACGACGCAGGCGTGTGCCACCCAGCGACGAGAGGGGTAGCCACAGGCCCCCGACACAGCCAAGCCACGAAACCGCTACCCAGGACACCACTACCCAGGACACCACCACCCAGGACACCCCTACCCAGGACACCACTACCCAGGAAACTAAAATACAGGACAGTGACACAGATTGGATGGGTGGAGACGAACTGCCACCCCAAAGTGCCATGGACTCAGAGTGGGACGATGCGCACGACACAACGCCACTGCTGTCACCAACACCCTCCACCATCGCAGAGACGCTCACCTCGGTTGGGCACTTTAGTGATGAGGCGTCTGGTACACTCACTGGTGCGCACAACACAGCCGTCCCGGTACAGCAGGTGGAGGTAGGAGCAGCAGAGGGGCCAGGCGGTCGGAGGGCAGCCCAGCCCAAGCGAACATCTGCCACCCAGATGGATGCCGGGTTCCTGGAGTTACCACACCCACCCATAGGTCCGATGCAACCACCGAACCTGAGACGAGCGAAGAGGGTGACGGCCGGCTTGCGGCGGCTGCGGTCGCAGGTGGAGGAGTCCACCCGCGTCCAGGAGCTGGGAGTGGTGCCGGTCATGCGTGCCACCCAGGCCGACACCGCACGGGTGGCATCCGCGGTGGAGGCAATGGGTGTGACGGTGTCAGACATGGGGAACGGTTTGCGAGGCCTGGGGCTTTCCATGCAGGCGGCGTCTGTGGCCCAGGACATGGCTGCCCTCTCACAGGAGGCCATGAGCCAGCGCCAGCGGCAGATGACAGAGGAGCTCAACGCCATGGCCCAGTCTCAGCAGGCCATGGCCCAATCTCTGCAGTCCATGGCCCAGTCTCTGCAGGCCATCGCTGAGGGCATCAGTGCCATTGCCCATGTGCGAGCCGGCGTCGCACAGTCACAGACAGGGTTTGCCAATCCCCTGAGCTCCATGGCTGCAAACCTGCAGACCCCTGTCGATACCAGCACGGGCCTCCAGGACTGGCAGCGCCAGATGTCGGGGGGGCGTCGGATGGCCAGTCCGTTCGCATCCCCCACCCATGTAGAGGCCTGGGGGCCATCGGGCACCCCAAGGGAGGAGGAGGTGCTGTGGTCCATCCCAGGTCCCCCTGTAGGGGAGGTCCCGGAACACCGCGACACCTCGGACTCCCCCCCTTCCCTCCCAGGTGCATCGGGTGGGCAACGGGCAGGACAGGCTGGCAGCTCGCCATCCCAGTCGCCTGGGCCGCAGCCTGGCCCATCTAGGCCAGGACGCCCCAGGAAACGGCCGCCAAAGGGATCCCGTGTCAGAAGGCAGGAATCACAGGAGTCCACCTCCAGTTCTGCTGTACCGTCTGGGGAACCACGTAGACGTAGTCATAGGGTCCGTAAGGCCAAACAATTAGACACTGAGTAAGTTGGCACGGGTGCAGGGCACAGATGAGTTTTAGGGGCTAGGGCACGTGCATGAACTCCTTTCGTTATTAAAGTCAATGTTACACCTACAGAAGCTGCCTTTGTGCTCTGTCCAAAGCGTGCGGGGGTGTCATGTACGTTGAGCGCAAGTGTGTGTGTGAGGGGTGGTCTTACCTCAGCCCCAGGTGAGTCTGCCCCCTTCCCCCTGGGCCGCCATCAACATCCCCCCGGGCAGAGGACGGGACCGTGCGCTGCAGTGTCACAGCCGCATGCAGGGATGGTCCGGGTGGATGGTGCTACTGTGGCCATGGGTCAGACATAGTCCAACGATGTGGAGCCAGGAGTTCATCGCAGGGCGGGTTGTCATCATCCTCCATGGCCTGCAATAGACACGCGTCCACCGGCAACTGTGTGAGCCCGGCCGTTGTGCCGCAGGTGGATCGGCAATGGGGGGGGGGGGGTGGTGTGCATGCGGGTGGGGTGGGTGGGGTTGGGGAGGGGGGTGAGGGTGCTGGGTGGGTGGATGAGTGGGGGGTGTGGGTGGTCGGCTGTTCCCATGGTTTGCGGTCTGTGGCCATACTACCCGATTCCCACGCCCATCTAGTCAGTGAAGCGGGCGGCTATCAGCCTGTCCCGTGCCCGCTGGCCCACCGGTAACGGTGGACAGCCACCCGCCCGTGTCTACCCGTCTGCCCTGACCATTACCCCCATCCCCCTCATCTGGGGAGGACTGCGCCTCTTCCTGCTGCTCCTCCACTCCGCCCTCCTCTGCCTGCGGCACATCGCCCCTCTGCTGGGCTATAGTGTGCAGGACGCAGCACACCACAATGATGTGGCCGACCCTATCTGACCGATACTGGAGGCGCCCCCAGAGAGGTCCAGGCACCTGAAACGCATCTTCAGCACGCCAAAGCACCTCTCTATCACTCCCCTTGTCGCTACATGGGCATCATTGTAGCGGTTCTCCGCCTCATTGCGTGGCCTCCGTATAGGTGTCATCAGCCACGATCGCAATGGGTAGCCCCTGTCGCCCAGCAACCGGCCCCTCAGCCGGGGATGGCGTCCCTCGTACATGCCGGGGATGGATGACCGCGACAACACGTATGAGTCGTGTACAATGCCCGGGTAACGGGCGCAGACGTGCAGGATCATCATGCGGTGGTCGCAGACCACCCGTATGTTCATCGAATAGGTCCCCTTCCTATTGGTGAACACGGCCCTGTTATCTGCAGGTGGCCGCACGGCGACGTGCATCCCATCAATCGCGCCCTGGACCATGGGGAACCCGGTCACGGCAGAGAAGCCCACGGCCCGGGCATCTTGGCTGGCCCGGTCCACGGGGAAGCGGATGTAGCGGTGCGCCATGGCATATAGGGCATCTGTCACTGCCCGGATGCACCGGTGCACCGATGTCTGCGATAGGCCGGACACGTCCCCGCTCGGTGCCTGGAATGACCCCGTTGCATAAAAGTTCAGGGCCACCGTAACCATGACGGACACGGGGAGAGGGTGTCCCCCGCCAGTGCCACGCGGTGACAGGTGCGCCAGCAGGTGGCAGATGTGTGCCATGGTTTACCGGCTCATCCGGAGTCTCCTCCTGCATTCTCGGTCCGTGAGGCCCTGGTATGACTGCCGGGGCCGGTACACATGGGGCGCCCTCGGGTGCCTCCGTTGCCGTGGGGCCGCGACGTCCACCTCACCCTCCTCGTCCTGTCGGTCAGGTGTCCCTCCAGCCTGGTCGGCTGCCACCTGTCCCTCTGCGGCAGCCTGCGCCGCCTCTCTGGCACGCTCCTCCTCCTCATCCAGGGCAACATGGACATTAGCGGCTGCCGCCACGGCGACCAACATCGCTGGCTGATCGGAAAACATGACGGCCTGGTGGGAGGGGGGGGGGGAAATGACGGCATGTCATCATTGCTCATACCCCCTCCTCCCCCCAGCCAGGTGGCATGGACCGCATGGGTCCGACTGTTGGAGGCTGGCACCTGGCCAGGTGGACCAACTCACTTGCCCCCCCCCACGTCCCTCCCCGGCACGGACCCCATCCTCCTCCCCGGCACGGACCCCATCCCCCTCCCCGGCACGGACCCCAAACCCTCCCCGGCACGGACCCCATCCCCCTCCCCGGCACGGACCCCATCCCCCTCCCCGGCACGGACCCCATCCCCCTCCCCGGCACGGACCCCACCCCCCTCCCCGGCACGGATCCCATCCCCCTCCCCCGGCATTGACCCCCCCCATCCCCCTCCCCGGCACGGACCCCATCCCCCTCCCCGGCATGGACCCCCCCCATCCCCTCCCCGGCACGGACCCCGTCCCCTTCCCCGGCACGGACCCCATCCTCCTCCCTGGCACGGACCCCATCCTCCTCCCCGGCACAGACCCCATCCTCCTCCCCGGCACGGATCCCCCCCATCCCCCTACCCGGCACGGACCCCCCCACCATCCCCCTCCCCGGCACGGACCCCATCCTCCTCCCCGGCCCGAACCCCATCCTCCTCCCCGGCACTCACCCCCCTCCCGGCACTTCCCCGGAGCCCAGCCCACTCTAACCACCACCCCCCGCCGCACACACACACACAAAACCCTACACACACCTCTTCCCACACATTCAGACTGCGGCCACGCTATCGCCTCTCCAGCGGCCAACCCCCCAGGCCGTCACCCACCTCCACGCTGGTCGGCGTGAACCTTGAGCACTGTGTTTCAGGAGGCAGTCACACCTGTCAGAGTAAGTAGTTTAAATCCTGCCAGTGGCCAGGGACAACAGGGTGTGACTGCAAGTCAGGCAGGTAAAGGGAACCAGCAGTCAGGAACTCAGGAGCCTCAGCCCTTGACTCTGTCCAACAGGTATGAGGCACTTGCTCCCTGTGTGGATGGCGAACAGGGTTGCAGGAAGGATGAGTCAGCTGACCAAGGCACCATGGTTCAGCAGGCCATTCAAGGGGAGGGAGTAAATAGGCAAGTTGTAGTTGTAGGGGATTCTATTATCAGGGGGATAGATAGTATCCTTTGTGAGCAGGATAAAGAATCCCGCATGGTATGTTGCCTGCCCGGTGCTAGGGTGCGTGACATCTCTGACCGGCTTGAAAGGATACTGGAGAGGGAGGGGGAGGATCCAGTTGTTGTGGTCCATGTCGGTACCAACAACATAGGCAAGTCTAGGAAAGAGGACCTGTTTAGAGATTATAAAGAGCTAGGATTCAAATTTAAAAACAGGTCCTCAAGGGTCATAATTTCCGGATTACTGCCCGAGCCACGTGCAAATTGGCATAGGGAGGCAAGAATAAGGGAAGTTAACACGTGGCTGAAAGAGTGGTGTGGGAATGAGGGGTTCCTTTTCATGGGACACTGGCATCAGTTTTGGGACAGGGGGGACCTATACCGTTGGGATGGTCTCCACCTGAACCGAGCTGGGACCAGTGTTCTGGCGAAAAGAGTAAATAGGGTGGTCAATAGGATTTTAAACTAAAGATTGGGGGGGAAGGGAAAGTCAGGGAACCAAGAGGTGAAGTAATCAGCGGGGAGTGTAGCTGCTTAGGAATACAAAAAAACACGAACAGACAAAACTCAAGAGTGGTTATGATTGTCCCCATCCCACAAAATATGACACAGTGTATGGAAAGGCTCAGTAAACCAAGGTCCACCACACTAAGAAAACAAAAAGGGACGGTCAATAGAGAATTAAAGGTGCTATATTTAAATGCGCGCAGTGTACGGAACAAGGTAGATGAGCTTGTGGCCCAGATTGTGACTGGCAGGTATGATGTGGTAGGCATCACAGAGACATGGTTGCAGGGGGTTCAGGACTGGCATTTAAACATCCAGGGATTCACAACCTATCGAAAAGACAGAGAAGTGGGCAGAGGGGGCGGGGTTGCCTTGTTAATTAGGAATGAAATTAAATCAATAGCACTAAACGACATAGGGTCAGATGATGTGGAGTCTGTGTGGGTAGAGTTGAGGAACCACAAAGGCAAAAAAACCATAATGGGAGTTATGTACAGGCCTCCTAACAGTGGTCAGGACCGGGGGCACAAAATGCACCACGAAATAGAAAGTGCATGTCAGAAAGGCAAGGTCACAGTGATCATGGGGGACTTCAATATGCAGGTGGACTGGGTAAATAATGTTGCCAGTGGACCCAAGGAAAGGGAATTCATTGAATGCTTACAGGAGGGCTTTTTGGAACAGCTTGTGATGGAGCCCACGAGGGAACAGGCCATTCTGGACTTAGTGTTATGTAATGAGCCAGACTTGATTAAAGATCTTAAAGTAAGGGAGCACTTAGGAGGCAGTGATCATAATATGGTTGAATTCAATCTCCAATTTGAAAGAAAGAAGGTAGAATCAGATGTAAAGGTGTTACAGTTAAATAAAGGTAACTACAGGGGCATGAGGGAGGAACTGACGAAAATCAACTGGGAGCAGAGCCTAGTGGGAAAGACAGTAGAACAGCAATGGCAGGAGTTTCTGGGAGTAATTGAGGACACAGTACAGAGGTTCATCCCAAAGAAAAGAAAGGTTATCAGAGGGGGGATTAGGCAGCCATGGCTGACAAAGGAAGTTAGGGAATGCATCAAAGCAAAAGAGAAAGCCTATAATGTGGCAAAGAGTAGTGGGAAGTCAGAAGATTGGGAAGACTACAAAAACAGAGGCTAACAAAGAGAGAAATAAGGAAAGAGAGGATCAAATATGAAGGTAGGCTAGCCAGTAACATTAGGAATGATAGTAAAAGTTTCTTTAAATACATTAAAAACAAACGGGAGGCAAAAGTTGACATTGGGCCGCTCCAAAATGACGCTGGTAATTTTGTGATGGGCGACAAGGAAATAGCTGAGGAACTGAATAAGTACTTTGTGTCAGTCTTCACAGTAGAAGACATGAGTAATATCCCAACAATTCCGGAGAGTCAGGGGACAGAGTTGAATATGGTAGCCATCACAAAGGAGAAAGTGCTAGAGAAACTAAGAGGCCTAAAAATTGATAAATCGCCGGGCCCAGATGGAAGACCATACACATAGTCGTGGAATTTATCTATGCCGGTTAACAAACCCAGGCACTCCTTCTCAATCTGCGCATAGCGCTGTTCAGTGGGGGTCATGGCCCGGGATGCATAGGCGACGGGCGCCCATGATGCAGTGTCGTCCCGTTGCAGGAGTACCGCCCCAATGCCGGATTGGCTGGCCTCAGTGGAGATCTTTGTATCTCGGGTAGTGTCGAAGAACGCCAATACCGGGGCAGTGGTGAGCTTGATCTTGAGCTCCTCCCATTCCTTCTGGTGTGCGGCAAGCCACTGGAACTCCGTAGTCTTCGTTACTAGGTGGCGAAGAGCTGTTGTGTGGGAGGCAAGGTTGGGAATAAACTTCCCCAGGAAGTTGACCATCCCGAGAAAGCGTAGCACTGCCTTCTTGTCTGCAGGCTGCGGCATGGCTGCAATAGCTGTCACTTTGGCTGCATCCGGACGCACTCCTGATCGGGATATGTGGTCCCCCAGAAACTTTAGCTCAGTTTGGCCAAAAGAACACTTGTCTCGGTTGAGGCGCAGGCCGTGTTCTCGTATCCGAGCAAAGACGCGCTGGAGACGACTGATGTGCTCCCGTGGTGTGGTGGACCAGATGATGACGTCGTCAACATAGACGCGCACCCCTTCGATGCCCTCCATCATTTGTTCCATGATTCAATGAAACACCTCGGATGCCGAGATGATGTCAAACGGCATCCTATTGTAGCAGTATCTGCCAAAGGGAGTGTTGAAGGTGCACAGCTTCCTGCTGGACTGATCCAGCTGAATCTGCCAAAATCCCTTTGAGGCATCAAGCTTGGTAAAAATTTTTGCCCGGGCCATTTCGCTCGTGATTTCTTCCCATTTGGGAATGGGGTAGTGTTCCCTCACGATGTTATTGTTCAGGTCTTTCGGGTCGATGCAGATCTGGAGTTCGCCAGAGGGCTTTTTTACGCACACCATGGAGCTGACCCATGGCGTTGGGTCCGTGACCCGGGAAAGCACTCCTTGGTCCTGCAGATCCTGCAGCTGCTGCTTGAGGCGGTCCTTGAGTGGTGCTGGGACTCTACGAGGTGTGCGAATGACCGGGGTGGCATCCGGTTTGAGCCGCATTCTGTAAGTGTAGGGCAGTGTGCCCATGCCCTCGAAAACCTGCTGGTTGTGGGCGAGGAGCGAGTGGAGCTGCGCCCTAAAGTCTGCATCCGGGAAGTCGGACATGCCTTCTGGAGACAGAGTGTGTATCCGCTGAATGAGGTGGAGGATCTTGCACGCCTGTGCGCCTAGCAGAGAGTCCTTCGAGGATCCAACTATCTCAAAAGACAGTGTGGCTGTGTATGAATTGTGTGCAACCTCGAGCTGGCAAGACCCCATGGCCGGGGTAACATTACCGTTGTAATCGACCAACTGACAGCGGGGATGGCCAAATCGGTGGTTTGACCTTCAAGGTGTAGAAGGCTGAACATGCAATGAGATTGGCGGAGGCACCAGTGTCTAAACGGAATGTGATTGGTGATCGGTTGACCGTTAGGGTGGCACACCATTCATTGCCCGGATGAACGCTGTGCACTGGCATCAGCTGGTGGGTCCTACTTGGGGACATCCAATTTCTGTCAATTACCGCAACGCGGAAGGCTTCCCGGTCGTCGGTATCACCGGTCTGTACGTCGTCAGGGTATGACTCGGTGTATGGAGGCTGAATGGCCGCACGTCCCTGCGAGGCTGGCGGAATTGCGGAGCGTTGGCAGGTTGAGCTGCTCGACAGCAGGCAGCGTCGTGGCCCATCCTGCCACAGCGGAGGCAGTGTCACGTTTTGGCTGGACATTGCCACTTTAAATGTGCGGATCCACAGTTGCCGCACGTCGTGATGTCATGGCGTTCGTTGCGCCATCGCGCCTGCCCAGTTCGGTCCTGCGTAGAGCGCACCTGCGCGTTACACCCCTCTGCGCCGACGTCCCCTCTTTTGGCACGTACAAGCACGGGAGGCCTCGGAAAGCGCCCAAAATGGCCGCCCTCGTCCGGCCCGTGGGCCGGGAGGAACTCGATCGACTGGACCCGCTCGGCCTTGTAGGACCCCTGCCGTGCCGATTTGGCCGCCTGGAATTGGGAGTACCGGCTGGTCGCTTTTTCGTGGAGGACGCAGGTTTCAATGGCGGTGGCTCTTTATTTTGAGGAGCTGCTGGCGTAGGGTGTTCGAGGTGACCCCCAAAACTATCTGGTCCCGAATCATGGAATTGGAGGTGGCCTCATATACGCAGGACTACGTGAGGATACGGAGGTGTGTCAAAAAGGATTGAAAAGGCTCATCCTTACCCTGCAGGCGCTGCTGGAAGAGGTACCTCTCGAAGCTCTCATTCACTTCGACGCTGAAGTGTTGCTCAAGTTTTAGAAGGACCGTCTTGTACTTCGTCTTGTCCTCGCCTTCCGCCAATGCCAGGGAGTTGTAGATGTGGATGGCGTGTTGCCCTGCCGTGGAGAGGAGGAGGGCAATCTTCCTGGTGTCCGATGCATTCTCCCTGTCTGTGGCTTCTAGGAAGAGCTGGAAGCGCTGTTTAAACAGCTTCCAGTTGACGCCGAGCTTTCCAGCGATTTGGAGCGGCTGCGGCGGGCTGATGGTGTCCATGGCGCAGGATGGCGGATCTCTGAAGATGTGCAGGTAGGTCTCACAGTTGCTGGGCAGTTTCCAAACCTGGTATCATGGCGTGTTGGGTGTTCCGATATACAAACGAACCAACACGGTTGTAGATGGTACAACTCTGTTTTATTGTTCTGAATAATAACAACTGTTAACTTCTGGCTCTGGTTCGTACTTCACCAGTTAAATTGTGGACCCAGCCCTAACACTATCTTAGAGAGGCACTCAGCACATGGTGTCTGTCTGAGTGGCACGCTGTGAGCTCTGTGCTCTGAGCTATCTCCTGCTGGAATGAACGGGAACTATGGTGTTCCCTGTTTTATAGTACGTGTGCTCTCACTGGTGATTGGCTGTGATGTTGCGTGTGTGTTGATTGGTCCATCAACCTGTCCATCAGTGTGTGTGTGTGATTGCACCATGATATGTAAATATGGATATCATGACAGCCTGGACAATCGATTCCTGAGCAGCAGGTTGTAGAGTCTGCAGTCTTCTAGGTTCCTATCCTGGCAACCCATTTGCAGTGCCGTCTCTGTCTTAAATGCAGTCTTAATTTTCAAGACTCTTATTTCGCACTAGTGGCTGTCATGATAGGTCGGTTGACACACTGACGCCTCTCCACGAGCTGAACGTTTTTTTTTTACTTTCCACAAACATATCGATGATTTTCAGCCCGAGTGTCAATGATGATAGTTTTCTTCAGACATCCAAATCTCCGTCGATGGTTGATCTGAATTTTCATCGATGGATTTTTTGTCTAGCCCTAAATATTCACCAATGGTTGTTTATGGTCTGAATCTTTGTTGTCAGTTTTCTCTTCTGTTATATTTTTGTTGATGCCACAAAGAGAAAAAGAAGAAGAGATGCCATGCTTTAAGTCTGTAAAAACAGATTGCAACGTTTATTCAGCGGTTTTGCTTCTACAGAGTAAGATGGTGAACTTTCCAAAAGCCTGCAAAACGCTCTACTGATGTCACTGCGCATCACATGACATTTCACCAGCCAATAGTGTTACTTAAATACCAAACAATGACAATAATAAATCCCCAGAATTAAAGGGCGGGATTCTCCGACCCAGCGGGGGGAGGCGCGAAACCCGCCCCGATTCCGGCTGCTCTACTCTACCTCTACGGCGCCGTTTTTCGGGTGGCGGAGGATTCCCGCCATGCTGGTCGGGGGCCGTTGACAGCCCCCCCCCCCCCCCAGTAATTCTCCGGGCCCCGATGGGCCGAGCGGCCGTCCAGTTTTGGCCAGTCCCGCCAGCGTAAATTACTCACCTCACGCATGGCGGGACCTGGCAGGTGAGTATGCAGGGGCAGTGCTTGGGGGGGCACTGGGGGATCCGACCCCAGGGGGAGGGGGGCCCACGGTGGCCTGGCCCGCGATCGGGGCCCATCGATCTGTGGACGGGCTTGTTCCGTGGGGTCTTCTTTCCTCCGTGCCGGGCCCCTGTAGGGCTCCGCCATATTGCCCGGAACCCGGCACGGAGAAGAGAACCCCCGTGCATGCGCGGAAATACACCGGCAGTTTGCGCATGCGTGGGAATATGCCGGCCAGTCCGCGTATGCGCGGACTCGCCCCGTCACTTTGGCGTAGGCTGGAGCGGGGCCATCCCCTCCGGCGTCCACCTAGCCCCCGAAAGTTCAGAGAATACTTTCGGGGGCTTTAGACGCCGGAGTGGTTAGCGCCGGTTTTCCCGCCGGCGTGGGGACTTAGTCCCCAGAAGACAGAATCCCGGCCAAAGATCTTTTACAAGCTATTAACAGCACCACGGTGGCACAGTGGTAAGCACTGCTGCCACACAGTGCCAGGGACCCGGGTCCAATTCCGGTCTCGGGTAACTGTGTGGGCTTTGGACATTCTCGCCTTGTCTGGGTGGGCTTCCTCCAAGTCCTGTGGTTTTTTCCCACAGTCCAAAGATGTGCAGATTAGGTGGCTTGGCCTGGTTAGTGTCAGAACATCCACTCATGCATATAATGAGATGCAGACAGGCAGTGATTGACACACAGGATAACCAATGAACACACACGACACAGAACAACCAATCACCAGACAGGACACCACCACTATAAAGCCCACAGAGCATTAAGACTCTCCCTCTCTCTACAGGACACAGCTACTGAGATAGTAAGAGTGCACAAGCCAGTGAGCACCATCTCCATGGGGTAGAGAGCTAGTCTGGTCAAGCCAGTAGGAGGTTATCAGTTAGATTAATAGAGTGTCAACCCACAGCAGATTATGTACAGCAATCAGCAAGTTCAATAAAACAGTGTTGGACCATCTCCTGTGTCAGAAGCCTGTTTCTAGTTTCTCTGCATCCAGTTGCAGTCAACGTTGAACCAACTCACTTAACACATCATGGTACCAGGGAGCTATTAATTCTAATGAACCTACCTCGAGTGCATCTGCAACGACCAGCAAGCAGCCATCCAGCGGCACGGAAAAGATCCAGCCTCGTCCACAACTCTGGCGCCAACTGGAAAGTCTTCAAACAGAAGTTCCTCCTGCATATCGAGGCCTCCGGCCTCGAGGCAAAATCGGATGCCAGAAAGATCGCGCTGTTCCTGTCGACTGCGGGGGATCACGCCATCCACATCTATAACTCGCTCACGTTTGCCGATGGCAAAGACAAGACGAAGTTCAAGACAGTTCTGCTGAAATGTTGAACGGTACATCTTCCAACAGAGGCTTCAGGGTAAGGATGAACCTTTTCAGTCCTTCTTGACCCATCTCCGCATCCTAGCGCAGCCATGTAATTATGACTCGACGGCGGATTGCATGATCCGGGATCAGATCGTTTTCGGGGTCCAGTCCAACTCCCTGCGGGAGCAGCTCCTCAACGTCAAACAGTTGACCCTCTCCGTCGCCATCGAAACGTGCGTTGTCCATGAGCATGCCAGAAATCGTCATTCCCGCATCAGGGTGGCAGAAACTGCAAAACTGGCCTCCCACGAGGCAGAAAGGGTGCAGGCCATCGCAAAAATGCAGGGCCTGAGCATCGAGGAGAGTGGCCGTTTCGCGTGCTTTTCCCAGGTCCCTACGCATGCGCGCCACGATCGGGTGGACGATGAGGCCGAAGACCCTAATGCGTATGTGTGAACGTCGGCCGACCGCACTGCGCATGTGCGATGGCGCACAGAACGCGCTGACGTCAGCGTCATGACATGTCCAAATTGTGGTTCCGCCCATTTAAAGCAGCAATGTCCATCCAAAGGAAGGCGATGTCTACAGTGTGGAAAGCCAGGACATTACGCGGCCTTCTGCAGGTCCACTCCACCGAGCAATAGCCAGCGATCACAGCTGCAGCACAGACGTGTCCGCTGCGTACAACAAGGCATGCAGGATTCTGATCCAGACAGCCCAACGGACCCCAATGCTGACTGCCTCGAGTCTCCATATCGGGTGGGCATCATCACCACACGCGAGCTGGTCTCCACCGCTTCTGCAAACCGTCTTTCAATCCTGAGTGTGGATCCTGATGACGAGTGGTGTGCCGTCATCACAGTCAACCAGTTTCGCATCCGATTTAAATTGGACACTGGCCCGTCTGCAAACCTCATATCACAGTCGGACCTCGACAGCATCCGACACCAACCTAGCATTCTTCCGCCAGCCTGCCAGCTCCTTGACTACAATGGTAATGCCATAGCTGCCAGTGGATCGTGTCAGCTAGGTGTATCTCACAAGGCAATCAAGGCGCGTTAAGATTCAAGATCATCTGGCCTGACAAGGCAAACCTACTTGGTGCTCGCGCATGCAAACTCCTAAATCTGGTCCAGTGAGTTCATGCCATGTCCTCGACACCAGCGACGGCCTCGCCCAATGCGAATCTCCAGGCTGAGATAGACGGCATTCTCACACAATACCACAATGTGTTTGATGAGATGGGCACGCTCCCATATCACTACAAGATATTGCTCAAGCCGAATGCCACCCCAGTCATCCATGCACCACGCCGGGTGCCGGCTCCTCTCAAGGATCGTCTGAAAATGCAGCTACGAGAGCTCCAAGACCAGGGCATCATCTCAAAGGTCATAGAACCAAGAGACTGGGTCAGCTCCATAGTCTGCGTCAAGAAACCCTCTGGCGAACTCCGCATTTGCATTGATCCCAAAGACCTGGGGCATCATTCTCCGACCCCCCAGAGGGTCAGAGAATGGCCGTTGGCCGCCGTGAATCCCGCCCCCGCCGGTTGCCGAAGTCTCCGAAGGGAGAAAAGTTGGCGGGGCGTTAATGTCGCCGCTGCCGTCGGAGAATGGCACGGGTCTGCGCAAGGCAGCCGATTTTCGGCCTGCTGATATTCTCCCTTCCGGATGGGCCGAAGTCCCGCCGACGTGATGACCGTTCACGTCGACGTGAATTAAACCTCCTTTTAATCGGCGTGACCCTGTGCTCCAGGTTCACGCCGACCAGCGTGGACGTGAGTGACAGCCTGGGGGGTTGGCTCTGGGCAGCCGATGGCGTGGCCGCAGTCTGAATGTGTGAGGAGAGGTGTGTCTCGGGTTGTGTGTGTGTGTGTGTGCGGCGGGGGGGTGGTTAGAGTGGGCTGGGCTCCGGGGGAGTGCCGGGAGGGGGGTCCGTGCCGGGGAGGGGGATGGGGGGTCCGTGCCGGGGAGGAGGTTGGGGGGGTCCGTGCCGGGAAGGAGGTTGGGGGGCGGCCATGCCGGGGAGGAGGTTGGGGGGGTCCGTGCCGGGGAGGGGGATGGGGGGTCCGTGCCGGGGAGGAGGTTGGGGTCCGTGCCGGGGAGGAGGTTGGGGGGGGGTCCGTGCCGGGGAGGAGGTTGGGGGGGGGTCCGTGCCGGGGAGGGGGATGGGGGGTCCGTGCCGGGGAGCAGGTTGGGGGGGTCAGTGCCGGGGAGGGGGATGGGGGGTCTGTGCCGGGGAGGAGGTTGGGGGGGGGTCCGTGCCGGGGAGGGGGATGGGGGTCCGTGCCGGGGAGGAGGTTGGGGGGTCCGTGCCGGGGAGGGGGATGGGGGGTCCATGCCGGGGAGGAGGTTGGGGTCCGTGCCGGGGAGGAGGTTGGGGTCCGTGCCGGGGAGGAGGTTGGGGGGGGGTCCGTGCCGGGGAGGAGGATGGGGGGGTCCGTGCCGGGAAGGAGGTCGGGGTCCGTGCCGGGGACGAGGTTGGGGGGGGTCTGTGCCGGGGAGGAGGTTGTGGGGGGTCCGTGCCGGGGAGGGGGATGGTGGGTCCGTGCCGTGGAGGAGGTTGGGGGGGTCCGTGCCGTGGAGGAGGTTGGGGGGGTCCGTGCCAGGGAGGAGGTTGGGGTCCGTGCCGGGGAGGAGGTTGGGGGGGGGGGTCCGTGCCGGGGAGGAGGTTGGGGGGGGGTCCGTGCCGGGGAGGGGGATGGGGGGTCCGTGCCGGGGAGGAGGTTGGGGGGGGTCCGTGCCGGGGAGGAGGTTGAGGGGGGGTCCGTGCCGGGGAGGGGGATGGGGGGTCCGTGCCGGGGAGGAGGTTGGGGGGAAGGTCCGTGCCGGGGAGGGGGATGGGGGGCCCGTGCCGGGGAGGAGGTTGGGTGGTCCGTGCCGGGGAGGGGGATGGGGGGTCCGTGCCGGGGAGGAGGTTGGGGTCCGTGCCGGGAAGGAGGTTGTGGGGGGGTCCGTGCCGGGGAGGGGGATGGGGGGTCCGTGCCGGGGAGGAGGTTGGGGTCCGTGCCGGGGAGGGGAATGGGGGGGGGTCCGTGCCGGGGAGGAGGTTGGGGGGATCCGTGCCGGTGAGGGGGCTGCGAGGGCAAGTGAGTTGGTCCACCTGGCCAGGTGCCAGCATCCAACAGTTGGACCCATGCGGTCCATGGCACCTGGCTGGGGGGAGGAGGGGATATGGGCAATGATGACATGTCGTCGTTCCCCTCCCCCCCACCAGGCCCTCATGTTTTCCGATCATCCAGCGATGTTGGCCGCCGTGGCGGCAGCCGCTAATGTCTATGTTGCCATGGATGAGGAGGAGGAGGAGGAGCGTGCCAGAGAGGCGGCGCAGGCTGCCACAGAGGGACAGGCGGCAGCCGCCCAGGCTGGAGGGACACCTGACCGACAGGACGAGGAGGGGGAGGAGGACGTCGCGGCCCCACGGCAACGGAGGCACCCGAGGGCGCCCCGTGTGTACCGGCCCCGGCAGTCATACCAGGACCTCACAGACCGGGAATGCAGGAGGAGACTCCGGATGAGGCGGGAAACCGTGGCACACATCTGCCACCTGCTGGCGCACCTGTCACCGCGTAGCACTGGCGGGGGATACCCTCTCCTCGTGTCCGTCAAGGCTACGGTGGCCCTGAACCTTTATGCAACGGGGTCATTCCAGGCACCGAGTGGGGACCTGTCCGGCATATCGCAGACATCGGTGCATCGGTGCATCCGGGCAGTGACAGATGCCCTATATGCCATGGCGCACCGCTACATCCGCTTCCCTGTGGACCGGGCCAGCCAAGATGCCCGGGCCGTGGGCTTCTCTGCCGTGGCCGGGTTCCCCATGGTCCAGGGCGCGATTGATGGGATGCACGTCGCCGTGCGGCCACCTGCAGATAACAGGGCCGTGTTCACCAATAGGAAGGGGACCTATTCGATGAACAGACAGGTGGTCTGCGACCACCGCATGATGATCCTGCACGTCTGCGCCCGTTACCCAGGCAGTGTACATGACTCATACGTGTTGTTGCGGTCATCCATCCCCGGCATGTACGAGGGACGCCATTCCCGGCTGAGGGGCTGGTTGCTGGGCGACAGGGGCTACCCATTGCGATCGTGGCTGATGACGCCTGTACGGAGGCCACGCAATGAGGCGGAGAACCGCTACAATGATGCCCATGTAGCGACAAGGGGAGTGATAGAGAGGTGCTTTGGCGTGCTGAAGATGCGTTTCAGGTGCCTGGACCTCTCTGGGGGCGCCCTCCAGTATCGGTCAGATAGGGTCGGCCGCATCATTGTGGTGTGCTGCGTCCTGCACAACATAGCCCAGCAGAGGGGCGATGTGCCGCAGGCAGAGGAGGGCGGAGTGGAGGAGCAGCAGGAAGAGGCGCAGTCCTCCCAGATGAGGGAGATGGGGGTAATGGTCAGGGCAGACGGGGTAGACACAGGCGGGTGGCTGTCCACCGTTACCGGCTGGCCCAGCGGGCACGGGACAGACTGATAGACGCCCGCTTCACTGACTAGATGGGCATGGGAATTGGGTAGTATGGCCACAGACCGCACACCATGGCAACAGCCGACCACCCACACCACCCACCCATCCACCTACCCAGCACCCTCACCCCCCTCCCCAACCCCACCCACCCCACCCGCATGCACACCACCCCCCCCCCATTGTCGATCCACCGGCGGCACAACGGGCCGGGCTCACACAGTTGTGGGTGGACGCGTGTCTATTGCAGGCCATGGAGGATGATGACAACCCGCCCTGCGGTGAGCTCCTGGCTCCACATCGTTGGACTATGTCTGACCCATGGCCACAGTACCACCATCCACCCAGACCATCCTTGCATACGGCTGTGACACTGCAGCGCACGGTCCCGTCCTCTGCCCGGGGGATGTTGATGGCGGCCCAGGGGGAAGGGGGCAGACTCACCTGGGGCTGAGATAAGACCACCCCTCACACACACACTTGCGCTCAACGTACATGACACCCGCGCATGTACCCGCGAAGGGGAGGAGTCCGAGGTGTCGCGGTGTTCCCGGACCTCCCCTACAGGGGGAGCCGGGACGGACCACACCACCTCCTCCACCCTCGGGGTGCCCGATGGCCCCCAGGCCTCTACATGGGTGGGGGATGCGAACGGACTGGCCATCCGACGCCCCCCCGGCATCTGGCGCTGCCAGTCCTGGAGGCCCGTGCTGGTATCGACAGGGGTCTGCAGGTTTGCAGCCATGGAGCCCAGGGGGTTGGCAAACCCTGTCTGTGACAGTGCGACGCCGGCTCGCACATGGCCACTGGCGCCGATGCCCTCAGCGATGGCCTGCTGAGACTGGGCCATGGCCTGCAGAGACTGGGCCATGGCCTGCTGAGACTGACTGGGCCATGGCCTGCAGAGACTGGGCTATGGCGTGCTGAGACTGGGCTATGGCGTTGAGCGCCTCTGCCGTCTGGCACTGGCTCATGGCCTCCTGTGAGAGGGAAGCGATGTCCTGGGCCACAGACGCCGCCTGCACGGAAAGCCCCAGGACTCGCAAACCGTTCCCCATGTCTGACACCGTCGCACCCATTGCCTGCACCGCGGACACCACCCGTGCGGTGTCGGCCTGGGTGGCACGCATGACCGACACCACTCCCAGCTCCTGGACGCGGGTGGACTCCTCCACCTGCGACTGCAGCCGCCGAAAGCCGGCCGGCACCCTCTTCGCTCGTCTCCGAGTCGGTGGTTGCATCGGATCTATGTGTGGGTGTGGTAACTCCAGGAACCCGGGATCCATCTCGGCGGTTCGCTTGGGCTGGGCTGCCCTCCGACCGCCCGGCCCCTCTGCTGCTCCTACCTCCACCTGCTGTACCGGGACGGCTGTGTTGTGCGCACCAGTGAGTGTAGCAGACGCCTCATCACTAAAGTGCCCAACCGAGGTGAGTGTTTCTGCGATGGTGGAGGGTGTTGGTGACAGCAGTGGCGTTGTGTCGTGCTCTTCGTCCCACTCTGAGTCCATGGCACTTTGGGGTGGGGGTTCGTCTCCACCCATCTACTCTGAGTCACTGTCCGGTATTTTATCTTCCTGGGTAGTGCTGTCCCGGGTAGGGGTGTCCTGGGCAGTGCTGTCCCGGGTAGTGGTGTCCTGGGTAGTGGTGTCCTGGGTAGTGGTGTCCTGGGTAGTGGTGTCCTGGCTCGGATGTGACGGGGGCCTGTGGCTGCCCCCCTCGCCGCTGGGTGGTCGCTCCCGCACGTGTCGGGGTGTCGTCTCCCTGTTGCTCCAGGTCTCTCCGTCTCCCGTGGTGTGCGAGGGGCATCCTGCGGGCGTCGCATGCTGGAGGGTCCGGGTCTCTCTGTCTCCCGTGGCCTCCGAGGAGCATCCTGCGGGCGTCGCATGCTGGAGGGTCCGGGTCTCTCTCTCTCCCGTGGCCTCCGAGGGTCATCCTGCGGGCGTCGCATGCTGGAGGGTCCGGGTCTCTCTGTCTCCCGTGGCCTCCGAGGGGCATCCTGCGGGCGTCGCGTGCTGGAGGGTCCGGGTCTCTCTGTCTCCCGTGGCCTCCGAGGGGCATCCTGCGGGCGGTCTGCATCTGCGGGGATGGGTGCCTGGATATTTGGTCCTGCGATACACAATGAAGCATGCATGGTTAGACATCAGGCAGTGATCAGGTGATATGGGGGAGGGGGTTATAGGGGAGGGGGGATATGGGGATGGGCTGTCGGTGGCTCACTTGCTAGTACGCCCCCGACCTCTGCATCAGCAACCTCCCGGTCCTCAGGTCCGCCAGCCAGTTCCAGGGCCCTTTCCTCGTGTTTGGTCAGTGGCCTCTCATCAGCGGGGCCTCCTCCAGTCCTCAAATGCTCCCGATTGTTGTGTGCGCGCTTCTCCTGTGGGGGGTGGGGGGGTGGCAGGGGTAAAAGGCAACACTGTTAGGCAGGTATATGAATGCACGCCATCGGTTGCGCGTGCATTGCAGAGGTTAAGGTTAGGGCTGGATTCACTTGGGGATATGGGGGATATGGGGGAGGGGATATGGAGGAGTGGGGATATGGGGGATATGGGGGAGGGGGGATATGGGGATATGGGTGAGGGGGGATATGGGGGATATGGGGGAGGGGGATATGGGGGAGGGGGATATGGGGGAGGGGGGATATGGGGGAGGGGGGATATAGGGGAGGGGGGATATGGGGCAGGGGGGATATGGGGGAGGGGGGATATGGGAGATATGGGGGAGGGGGGATATGGGGGAGGGGGGATATGGGGGGGATATGGGGAGGGGGGATATGGGGACCGGGGATATGGGGGAGGGGAGATATGGAGAGGGGGGATATGGGGGAGGGGGGATATGGGGGAGGGGGGATATGGGGGAGGGGGGATATGGGGAGGGGTGCCTGTCCGTGGTGTCAGGGCCGCAGCGGTGATGGCCTCTGCCACTTCCCTCCACAGACGCCGGCTGTGGCGTGGGGCAACTCTGCGGCCGTGCCCGGGATACAGGGCGTCCCTCCTCTGCTCCACCGCGTCCAGGAGCGCCTCCACATCCCGTGACTCGAACCTCGGGGCTGAGCGGCGGCCAGCCATCCAGTCGGGTGTTGCGGTCGGGTGTTCCGGTTGGGTGGGGGGGAGCAGCGCGGCCTTATGAGCCGTCACGCTGTGCGACGCGTATGACGCTGCACGGCGTGAACCACGTGCGCTACGCGGATCCCGTTACGTCGCTGCTAGCCCATTTCGGGCCAGAGACTTTCGACCCATTTTTCCGACGTGACGCAAGTCGGATTTGCGCTGTTTTTTGCGCCGTTCGGCGGACTTTCCGCCGATAACTGAGAATTTCGCCCCTGAATCGCAACATAATGCGAGAGCACTACTCAAACCCGAAGCGTGAAGAATTAACCTGTGAGATGGCTCATGCCAAATTCTTTACCAAGCTGGATGCCTCCCGCGGTTTCTGGTAGATACAGCTGGACGAGTCCAGTCGGAAGCTGTGCACGTTTAACACTCCTTTAGGCAGGTATTGCTACAACCGCATGCCTTTTGGTATCATCTCAGCTTTCGAAGGATTTCATCGCATAATGGAGCAAATGATGGAGGGCATCGAAGGGGTGTGAGTCTATGTGGACGACATGATCATCTGGTCCACGACGCCCGAGGATCATATCGCTCGTCTCAAACAGATTTTCCAGAGGATTCATGAAAATGGCCTCCAGCTCAACAGGGCCAAATGCTCGTTTGGGCGGTCCGCTATCAAGTTTCTGGGTGACCACATTTCACAGCAGGGTGTGCAACCTGACAAGGTGCTAGCAATCAATGCCATGAAGACCCCAGAGGACAAAAAAGCGGTCCTCCGTTTCCTCGGGATGGTAAATTTTCTCAGAAAATTCATTCCCAAAATGGCATCCCACACCACGGCCCTCCGGCATCTCGTTAAAAAGTCGACAGTGTTCCAGTGGCTTCCCGCACATCAAGCGGAGTGGCTTGAGCTGAAGGCGAAGCTCACCACAGCCCCAGTACTGGCGTTCTTTGGCCCAACCAAGGATACCAAGATATCCACAGACGCAAGCCAGGATGGCATTGGGGCGGTGCTCCTCCAGCGAGACGACTCCTCGTCCTGGGCTCCAGTGGCATATGCATCCAGGGCCATGACTCCGACTGAACAACGGTATGCCCAGATCGAAAAGGAGTGCTTGCGTCTCCTGACAGGAATAGTCAAGTTTCATGACTACGTGTACGGTCTGCCAAAGTTCACGGTGGAAACAGACCGCAGGCCTTTAGTCCACATAATCCAGAAGGATTGGATTGGATTTGTTTATTGTCACGTGTACCGGGGTACAGTGAAAAGTATTTTTCTGCGAGCAGCTCAACAGATCATTAAATACATGGGAAGAAAAGGGCAGAAAAGAAAATACATAATAGGGCAACACAACATATACAATGTAACTACATAAGCACTGGCATCGGCTGAAGCAGAAAGGGTGTAGCACCGAGGTCCGGGTCGACTCCAAATCGAGGTTGGGGCTTCACTTCCGGTTTGGGCCCAATCCACTTCCAGGTCGTGTGTCATGATATTCAGGTGAACATCATGGTGCAAACATACATACATACTGATTGACAGATCAACGGACCAATCAATACACACACAACACCACAGCCAATCACAGGCAAGAGCGTACACACTATAAAACGGGGAACACGACACTTCCCGCTCATTCCAGCAGGAGACAGCTCAGGGCACAGAGCTCACAGCAAGCCACTCAGACATCCACCATGTGCTGAGTGCCACTCCAATGGTAGGGAGTGTTAGGGATAGGTCCACAGATTCAAGGGTAATGAACGAACCACAGTAACCAGTTTACCATTGTAAATATTGTTAATAATAAAACTGAGTTGTATCATCCGCAACCGTGTTGGTTCGTCTGTGTAGCAGAGCACCCAACACGACATCATGGAGGTCAGGTCGGGTTGGGTCAAAAGGTCTCCACGGGCCTCGGAGGATGTTCAAGCCTGCAAGAGAAGATAAAAGAGCGAGGTTAGTAATAATGTTAGTTTTAGAATTAATTTTTAAAAGATTAGAACGAGTATAAGTTAAGTAAAAAGTGGATCTGTTGAGGAGAGCTCGCAGAGAGTCGCCTCCCTCCGGCGCCATCTTGGTGTTCCGCTTTAGGATTAGAAGGATTTAAATGACATGACACCTCGGCTGCAGCGAATTCTTCTCAGTCTCCGCCGCTATGACTTCGAACTCGTCTACACACCGGGTAAGGAGCTGATCATTGCGGATGCCCTATCCCGATCCATCACCACGCCGTATGAACAGGGCGACTTAATTCGCCACATTGAGGCACAGGTGCAGTTGTGTGCCAGCAACCTCCCAGCCACTGATGGACGAGTTGTCCAAATGCACTAAAAACTGCCAAAGATCCTCTACTGCAGCACGTGATGCAACACCTCGCCCATGGCTGGCAAAAGGGGCAGTACCCCCAGTTCTTCAACGTTCAGGACGAGTTAACGGTTGTTGACGGGATCCTTCTTAAACTAGATAGAATCGTCATTCCCCAAAGCATGCAAACCATGGTGCTCAGACAGAACCATGAGGGTCACCTTGGGTTCGAGAAATGTCGACGCAGAGCTCGGCAGGCAGTGTACTGGCCTGGCATCAGCCAGGACATTGCCAACACAGTCCTCAACTGCACAACATGCCAGAGGTTTCAACCAGCGCAGCCCAAGGAAACACTGCAACAGCACAAGATCGTGACTTCTCCATGGTCCAAAGTGGGGCTAGACCTGTTTCACGCAAATGGGCGTGATTATGGTAAGTGGTGAAACTGTCGGACCTCACGTCCAAGTCAGTCATCAAAGCCTGCAAAGAGACATTTGCCAGGCACGGGATACCACTTATAGTAATGAATGACAATGATCCATGTTTCTACAGCCAAGAGTGGTCCAACTTTGCACGATCCTACCACTTCAGGCATATCACATCCAGTCCCCAATACCCACAATCAAACGGGAAGGCCGAAAAAGGGGTCCATATTGTCAAGCGGTTGCTGTGCAAGGCTGGAGACTCAGCCTCGGATTTCAACCTGGCGCTGTTGGCATACAGGGCAACCCCTCTGTCGACTGGTTTGTCTCCGGCGCAGCTGCTCATGAACCGCAACCTGAGGACAACTGTTCCAGCCATCCATGTTCCAGACCTTGACCACCTCACGATGCTGCAGAAAGTGCAGCGATTCAGGGACCAGCAGAAGATCACGTATGATGCTCATGCCACGGATCTGCCTGCGCTGGCTCCAGAAGATGTTCGCGTCCAGTTGCCTGAGGGAGGCTGGTCAGTCCCAGCTGTTGTCATCAGACAGGCTGTCCCCAGGTCTTTCATTGTTCAAATGGCTGATGGCTCCATTCTACAGCACAACAGGAGGGCGCTGCGCAAAGTTCCCTGCCCACCACCTGACCGCACTTCTCCGCATGTCATCCTGCCGCCTCAGGACATCTCGCACCACGTGGCCACCGATCTGGCAGTGATCCCGCCTCTTCATGAGGCCACCGACATGGCAGCAATCCCGCCTGTCCAGGTGACGGCGTCCCCCCTCCACCTCTGAACCGATCGACAAGAATTTGTCGCCCGCCTCAAAGACTGAATCTATAGACTTAAATCTTGTAAATTTTGTTCAGTTTGCTCTGTATCTGCACGATAGACACCTTCCCATGTACATATGTTCATTAAGACCATAAGACATAGGAGTGGAAGTAAGGCCATTCGGCCCATCGAGTCCACTCCACCATTCAATCATGGCTGATTTCAACTCCATTTACCCGCTCTCTCTCCATAGCTCTTAATTCCTCGAGAAATCAAGAATTTATCAACTTCTGTCTTAAAGACACTCAACGTCCCGGCCTCCACCGCCCTCTGTGGCAATGAATTCCACATACCCACCACTCTCTGGCTGAAGAAATTTCTCCTCATCTCTGTTCTAAAGTGACTCCCTTTTATTCTAAGGCTGTGCCCCCGGGTCCTAGTCTCCCCTGCTAATGGAAACAACTTCCCTACATCCACCCTATCTAAGCCATTTATTATCTTGTAAGTTTCTAATAGATCTCCCCTCAACCTCCTAAACTCCAATGAATATAATCCCAGGATCCTCAGACGTTCATCGTATGTTAGGCCTACCATTCCTGGGATCATCCTTGTGAATCTCCGCTGGACCCGCTCCAGTGCCAGTATATCCTTCCTGAGGTGTGGGGCCCAAAATTGCTCACAGTATTCTAAATGGGGCCTAACTAATGCTTTATAAAGCTTCAGAAGTACATCCCTGCTTTTATATTCCAAGCCTCTTGAGATGAATGACAACATTGCATTTGCTTTCTTAATTACGGACTCAACCTGCAAGTTTACCTTTAGAGAATCCTGGACTAGGACTCCCAAGTCCCTTTGCACTTCCGCATTATGAATTTTGTCACCGTTTAGAAAATAGTCCACGCCTCTATTGTTTTTTCCAAAGTGCAAAACCTCGCACTTGCCCACGTTGAATTTCATCAGCCATTTCTTGGACCACTCTCCTAAACTGTCTAAATCTTTCTGCAGCCTCCCCACCTCCTCCATACTACCTGCCCTCCACCTATCTTCGTATCATCGGCAAACTTAGCCAGAATGCCCTCAGTCCCGTTATCTAGATCGTTAATATATAAAGAGAACAGCTGTGTTCATTCACCACTTGTACATAGTCATGCATGTATATACCGCCACGTTCCAAAATTTATTTTAAAAAGGGGAGATGTCATAATATCCACTCTTGTATATAATGAGATGCAGACAGGCAGTGATTGACACACAGGATAACCAATGAACACACACGACACAGAACAACCAATCACCAGACAGGACACCACCACTATAAAGCCCACAGGGCATTAAGACTCTCTCTCACAGGACACAGCTACTGAGATAGTTAGAGTGCACAAGCCAGTGAGCACCATCTCCATGTAGTAGAGAGATAGTCTGGTCAAGCCAGTAGGAGGTTATCAGTTAGATTAATAGAGTGTCAACCCACAGCAGATTATATACGGCAATCAGCAAGTTGAATAAAACAGCGTTGGACCATCTCCTGTGTCGGAAGCCTGTTTCTAGTTTCACTGCATGCAGTTGCAGTCAACGTTGAACCAACTCACTTAACATATCAGTTAGAATGCTCTTTTGGTGGTTTGATGCAAGCTTGATTGGCTGACTGACCTCTTTCTGCACTGTAGGGATTCTATGGATTAAAAGAATGGTAACAGTGTGTGCAGAACTGCAAGAGAATGATCTCATCATAATATTAATAACACGTGTATAGTTACTGATAAGCTAGTTAGTACTCAATATCTTCGCAAAATGTTTCTAAATCCAAATCTATCCCTTATTTTCATAGTAGAGAATTAAGCTATGGTTTAAAGGATTACACTGTAAACTGAGCACATAGGAATAGCTGAAGTGTGCAACCATTGGCTCTTTGCTTTCCCTTGGGGCCTCTTAAATAATGCATTGTCCTGAGCGGGATATTGGAGATTTTGTATCCTTTAGCTATCTGTTGTCAGATGTGTGTCAGAGCACCAACGCAGGGTGTTCATTAGTTTAATGAATCCTGGGAACCAAATGTCTTCTTTGCTTTTTAAAAATGTTATCCAAAATATTGCTGCTGCATCAGATACTGCTGCACTTCAAAAACTAATTAGTGGTAAGAATAACAGTACAAATATTGTTTAACTGCAATTGATAATGTGTTTACAGTTATTGTGCTACAGTTCAGTTCATTTGCAATGAAATTGTTTTCCAGACTGACCTAGTCTTCAAATTAAATAAAATGCTGTTATAAACATGGTAGCTATTAACATTTTAATGGCTTCAGAATAATTTAGAATTATGTGAGGAACAATTTGCTTCAATGAACTGAGGCAGATCTTAAAATTGCAAGAGATGCATTTTGTGGCAAAGCATCTTGTTGTAATTGCGCAATAATATTTATGCTTTAAATCAGATGTTCAACTTGACAGCCGAATATTTAAAAAACATAAAAAAGCAGTTGTTCGAAATATCATGCCGTTTACCAACCTAAATTTATATTTTAATGCAAAACAAATGCTACTAAAATTCTTGCCCGCTCAAGGTTATTTATGGAGCTGACACAATGGGGAGCAATGGTGTGTGGAAAAATTCACTGAGTGACATTGAACTAAATAACAAGAGTGAGTTATTAGGTTCTGCACACATGCAATGCATTTATTTGCCAACATGACCACTCCGAATGTTTGTAATCAGATTGTACCTTTTTCTATTTTTATAGGTTTGTAAAACTCCTATTGGAAGGATATACAACTGATGATATATCCCGAATGTGCAAGCTATATATACAGCATTTCAAATTGGCTTCTGTCACAGTGTATAACATTTCTGACTCTTCTCTGTAACATAATGAACAAGACAGTGAAGCTCTGCTTTCATTGTAAATTCTCAAAAGTTTTGATTTTCTTTTCAGACCTGGCAAGAAAAAAGGTGGCAATTTGCAAAGCAACTGGTGGGATTTACACTAAGTGTTATCTTTAAAAGGGCCGATGTCAGGATTTTTTCCTTCATTTTCTTCTGAGCATTTACTGAACAAAGAGTGAGTTTCTAAGTAAAAATGTTACGTGGCATTATTCCATACAAGGAAGTGATGGGAATTGACTCTCTTCCTGATCTGGTTTCCTGTTAGCTGGGAATTTTCTCTCCAAGTTCAGCAGCGTTTACTGAAGGTCAGCTATCCTTGCTGCTTGAAGCAAAACCAGGATAATGTCTTTTAGATTGAATGGGTTTTTTACATGACCAGGGCTGCTGGATTTTTAAACAAACCCATGGTTTTGCTCAGCTGTGGTTTAGCCGCAAATGAGATTGATTTCATAAACACATACTTTCCCTATGATGTTTCAATTGTCTGCCATATGTTTAAATTTTGAAATTTTCCGACTTGTAGGAAACTGTATTGGCAGAATTCCAAATAAAGAAGGGTTCACTGAACCCTTTGAAGAAGAACTGGGAGTCTTGTGATTCAATTGCATCGTCCTCAAGGAATGTTCTCCGAAGCGAGTCGTATGAGTCTTTACCTCAGACTGTTTCCAGTAATTTAAAATTCCTGCTAAACAATTCATTCAATACCAGGCTTTCAGACGGCACTCAAGAGCTTTTATATCAGCCCTTCAACAACAGTTTTAAAGTCACCAGTCAGCCAATGCTTCCATTCCAAGAAGATCAGCAACTGTAATACAAGTACCAGAGCTGGAATATCGGTTGTAACAATACCGGAGACATCTTGCGTTCTGAGACACTGTAACTTACCTGCTGGGAACGTTATTTCGACAGCAATGGAAAGTGAGTCACAAAGCAGAATGGTGAGGGAAACACAGAGAGAGAACATTTCAGCTTCACCTATATCCACACAAGAAACAGAATCAACACAAGACAAAATCGTTCGGGAAGATCTGCAAGCTGCTCGAAGGATTGAGAGGTTTGCTATTCCACTGGATGATCTGAAGATGCTGTTTGAGAAGTCAGAGACACCGAAGAAGTGCAAAAAGGTAACATATTCTCTGTACTGTACTGTTCCATCTTATTAAGGAAATTTAAAGAGGATATTGAAACTCGTCATTTCACCAAAGTGTGTTTGTAAAAAAAATAATGCCAATGATATGTTAGTTTAGGCAAATTAGAATGAATAAGTCTGACTAAAAACACTGCAATTCCTGATATGAAAGATTTCCGCCTGGTTTGTTTTTTGTACAATAATATTCGGTCAGTGCAAGTGTGACTGTTTCATGGGTGGTTGATTCAAAAGAAAATGTTTTCTCTGTGTTGATTCCTAATATAATTGTACTAATTTGGACTGGAATTACCAACCACACCCTTCAAAATAAACATTATTGGCACTTATGTCCTTTGAATGAAACTGTGATTTTCAAATTGCAACTAAGACCAAAGCAGCCTAAACCTGACTTAAAACTAGCAACGTAGAGCAGCAAATTTCACTGCATTTCAGTTGATAGAAAAATTCAATAGTGGAGTAACTCTAAGCTAGTATTAGGTTAACAGTTGGAATTGCAAATACCCCAAAAACTACTTATTGATATGAGTGTGAATCATCAGACTAACAGATTTATGGTTGTGGGTAGACAGGATACATCTGTAACCAGTATGCACGAGACATGCCAGCTTCCTCCAAACATCAAAAAAGCAAATGTAGCAAATGCATGTCTGCGCAAGACAGGTATTACTGACCAGGTGATTGAGGCAATGTTATTTGATATGTTATAGCTTGCATTAACTAGCCGAGTACGAAACAGAAGAAATGAGTTGCCTTGATGGCTGAGTGGGAAAATGTGATGTATGGCATATTATTGAATCACATGGGAGATCCTATATTCAATCCTTAGTCTGCGCTGAATCAAACCAGAGTGGTGGAAATAGGCATCACAACTGGTCTCAGATTACAGAGAGGGAAAATCAGCCAGGGCTCCCTTCTGACCCCTGCAGAAAATGCATATCTGAAAAGGCAGCTTGAATATGGCTGTGATTCTTTTTCTTCAGCCTTCTGACAGGATAACTCACTGACGCATTCTGTCTGGGATCACATGTGAAAATGGCCAGTGGCCCTAAAGCTACCCATGCCCACCCAGCCTGAGTCACTACTCACTCAAGAAAAGAGTTTAAAAGCAGAAAGAAGCAAAGGGTAGAAAAGTTTAAATAAAACATTGTGCGATTGTTAACATTACACTGAAGAGATGGTTTAAATTAATGCAAGATTGTGAGGTGTGCTTGCTCAAATTCTCAATTGGTGACCCCACTGAAGAAAGTTGTGCTTCATCTGTCTGGATTTCATAGCACAGCATTTGGAAAGCAGTGGTATAATTAGACAAAGTCAGCATGGATTTATGAAAGGGCAATCATGCTTGACAAATCTACTAGAATTCTTTGAAGATGTAACTAGTAGAATTGACGATGAAGACCCAGTGGATGTAGTTTATTTAGACTTTCAGAAGGCTTTCCAAGTTCTCACATAGCAGATTACCATGTTAATTTAAAGTGCATGGGACTGTGGGTAATGTCTTGAGATGGATAGAAAGCTGGTTAGCAGACATGAAGCAAAACTTTTATTATTATTTGAATGGGTGTAAATTGAGAGAGGTGGATTCTCAGCGAGACCTTGGTGTCCTTGTGCATCAGTTGATGAAAGTAAGCGCGCAGGCACAGTAGGCAGTAAAGAAGGAAATGGTATGTTGACCTTCATAGAACATAGAAAAATACAGCCCAGGATGTTGTGCCGAACCTTTGTCCTAGATTAATCATAGATTATCATTGAATTTACAGTGCAGAAGGAGGCCATTCGGCCCACTGAGTCTGCACCGACTCTTGGAAAGAGTACCCTACCCAAGGTCAACACCTCCACCCAACACTAAGGGCAATTTTGGACACTAAGGGCAATTTATCATGGACAATCCACCTAACCTGCACATCTTTGGACTGTGGGAGGAAACCGGAGCACCCGGAGGAAACCCACGCACACACGGGGAGGATGTGCAGACTCCGCACAGACAGTGACCCAAGCCGGAATCGAACCTGAAACCCTGGAGCTGTGAAGCAATTATGCTATCCACAATGCTACCGTGCTGCCCTTAAGAACAAATTAATCTACACTATATCATTCTACCGGAATCCATGTACCTATTCAATAGCTGCTTGAAGGTCCCTAATGTTTCCAACTCAACTACTTCCACAGGCAGTGCATTCCATGCCCCCACTACTCTCTGGGTAAAGAACCTACCTCTGACATCCCTCCTATATCTTCCACCATTCACCTTAAATTTATGTCCCCTTGTGATGGTTTGTTCCACCCGGGGAAAAAGTCTCTGACTGTCTACTCTATCTATTCCCCTGATCATCTTATAAACCTCTATCAAGTCGCCCCTCATCCTTCTCCGTTCTAATGAGAAAAGGCCTAGCACCCTCAACCTTTCCTCGTAAGACCTACTCTCCATTCCAGGCAACATCCTGGTAAATCTCCTTTGCACCTTTTCCAAAGCTTCCACATCCTTCCTAAAATGAGGCGACCAGAACTGTACACAGTACTCCAAATGTGGCCTGACCAAAGTTTTGTACAGCTGCATCATCACCTCACGGCTCTTAAATTCAATCCCTCTGTTAATGAACGCGAGCACACCATAGGCCTTCTTCATAGCTCTATCCACTTGAGTGGCAACTTTCAAAGATGTATGAACATAGACCCCAAGATCTCTCTGCTCCTCCACATTGCCAAGAACTCTACCGTTAACCCTGTATTGCGCATTCATATTTGTCCTTCCAAAATGGACAACCTCACACTTTTCAGGGTTAAACTCCATCTGCCACTTCTCAGCCCAGTTCTGCATCCTATCTATGACTCTTTGCAGCCGGCAACAGCCCTCCTCACTATCCACAACTCCACCAATCTTCGTATCGTCTGCAAATTTACTGACCCACCCTTCAACTCCCTCATCCAAGTCATTAATGACAATCACAAACAGCAGAGGACCCAGAACTGATCCCTGCAGTACACCACTGCTAACTGGGATCCAGGCTGAATATTTGCCATCCACCACCACTCTCTGACTTCTATCGGTTAGCCAGTTCGTTATCCAACTGGCCAAATTTCCCACTATCCCATGCCTCCTTACTTTCTGCATAAGCCTACCATAGGGAACCTTATCAAATGCCTTACTAAAATCCATGTACACTACATCCACTGCTTTACCTTCATCCACATGCTTGGTTACCTCCTCAAAGAATTCAATAAGACTTGTAAGGCAAGACCTACCCCTCACAAATCCGTGCTGACTATCCCTAATCAAGCAGTGTCTTTCCAGATGCTCAGAAATCCTATCCTTCAGTACTCTTTCCATTACTTTGCCTATCACTGAAGTAAGACTAACTGGCCTGTAATTCCCAGGGTTATCCCTAGTCCCTTTTTTGAACAGGGGCACGACATTCGCCACTCTCCAATCCCCTGGTACCACCCCTGTTGACAGTGAGGACGAAAAGATCATTGCCAACGGCTCTGCAATTTCATCTCTTGCTTCCCATAGAATCCTTGGATATATCCCGTCTGGCCCGGGGGACTTGTCTATCCTCAAGTTTTTCAAAATGCCCAGCTCATCTTCCTTCCTAACAAGTATTTCCTCGAGCTTACCAGTTTGTTTCACACTGTCCTCTCCAACAATATGGCCCTTCTCATTTGTAAATATAGAAGAAAAGTACTCGTTCAAGACCTCTCCTATCTCTTGAGACTCAATACACAATCTCCCGCTACTGTTCTTGATCGGACCTACCCTCGCTCTAGTCATTCTCATATTTCTCACATATGTGTAAAAGGCCTTGGGGTTTTCCTTGATCCTACCCGCCAAAATTGTTCATGCCCTCTCTTAGCTCTCCTAATCCCTTTCTTCAGTTCCCTCCTGGCTATCTTGTATCCCTCCAGCGCCCTGTCTGAACCTCGTTTCCTCAGCCTTTCATAAGTCTCCTTTTTCCTCTTAACAAGACATTCAACCTATCTTGTCAACCATGGTTCCCTCACTCGACCATCTCTTCCCTGCCTGACAGGGACATACATATCAAGGACACGTAGTAGCTGTTCCTTGAACAAGTTCCACATTTCACTTGTGTCCTTCCCTGACAGCCTATGTTCCCAACTTATGCACTTCAATTCTTGTCTGACAACATCGTATTTACCCTTCCCCCAATTGTAAACCTTGCCCTGTTGCACGCACCTATCCCTCTCCATTACTAAAGTGAAAGTCACAGAATTGTGGTCACTATCTCCAAAATGCTCCCCCACTAACAAATCTATCACTTGCCCTGATTCATTGCCAAGTACCAAATCCAATATTGCCTCCCCTCTGGTTGGACAATCTACATACTGTGTTAGAAAAGCTTCCTGGACACACTGCACAAACATCACCCCATCCAAACTATTTGATCTAAAGAGTTTCCACTCAATGTTTAGGAAGTTGAAGTCACCCATGACTACTACCCTGTGACTTCTGCACCTTTCCAAAATCTGTTTCCCAATCTGTTCCTCCACATCTCTGCTACTATTGGGGGGCCTATAGAAAACTCCCATCAAGGTGACTGCTCCTTTCCTATTTCTGACTTCAACCCATACTACCTCAGTAGGCAGATACTCCTCGAACTGCCTTTCTGCAGCTGTTATACTATCTCTAATTAACAATGCCCCCCCCCCCCACCTCTTTTACCACCCTCCCTAATCTTATTGAAACATCTATAACCAGGGACCTCCAACATCCATTTCTGCCCCTCTTCAATCCAAGTTTCCATGATGGCCACCACATCGTAGTCCCAAGGGGCTGTTTAGCACAGGGCTAAATCACTGGCTTTGAAAGCAGACAAGGCAGGCCAGCAGCACGGTTCAATTCCCGTAACAGCCTCCCCGAACAGGCGCCGGAATGTGGCGACTAGGGGCTTTTCACAGTAACTTCATTTGAAGCCTACTTGTGACAATAAGCGATTTTCATTTTCATTTTCATTTCAAGTACCGATCCATGTCTTAAGTTCACCCACCTTATTCCTGATGCTTCTTGTGTTGAAGTATACACACTTCAACCCATCTCCATGCCTGCAATACTCTCCTTTGTCAGTGTTCCCTTCCCCACTGCATCACTACACACTTTGGCATCCTGAATACCGGCTACCTTAGTTGCTGGACTACAAATCCAGTTCCCATTACCCTGCCAAATTAGTTTAAACCCTCCCGAAAAGTATTAGAAAACCTCCCTCTCAGGATATTGGTGCCCCTCTGGTTCAGATGCAACCCGTCCTGCTTGTACAGGTCCCACCTTCCCCAGAATGCGCTCCAATTATCCAAATACCTGAAGCCCTCCCTCCTACACCATTCCTGCAGCCACGTGTTCAGCTGCACTCTCTCCCTATTCCTAGCCTCGCTATCATGTGGCACCGGCAACAAACCAGAGATGACAACTCTGTCTGTCCTGGCTTTTAACTTCCAGCCTAACTCCCTAAACTCGTTTATTACCTCCACACACCTTTTCCTACCTACGTCGTTGGTACCAATGTGCACCACGACTTCTGGCTGCTCCCCCTCCCCCTTAAGGATCCTGAAGACACGCTCCGAGACATCCCTGGCCCTGGCACCCGGGAGGCAACATACCTTCCGGGAGTCTCGCTCGCGATCACAGAATCTCCTATCTATTCCCCTAACCATTGAATCTCCTACTACTATTGCTTTTCTATTTTCACCCCTTCCCTTCTGAGCCCCAGAGCCAGACTCAGTGCCAGAGACCTGGCCGCTAGGGCCTTCCCCCGGTAGGTCATCCCCCCAACAGCATCCAAAACGGTATACTTATTTTGAAGGGGAACGGCCACGAGGGATCTCTGCACTGTCTGCCTGTTTGTTTTCTTTCCCCTGACTGTAACCCAGCTACTCTTGTCCTGTACCTTGGGTGTGGTTACCTCCCTGTAACTATTCTCTATCACCCCATCTGCCTCTCGGATGATCCGAAGTTCATCCAGCTTCAGCTCCAGTTCCCTGACACGGTCTTTGAGGATCTGGAGTTTGGTGCACTTCCCGCAGGTATAGTCAGCGGGGACACCGGTGGTATCCCTCACCACCCACATCCTACAGGAGGAGCATGCAACTGGCCTAGCCTCCATCCCCTCTTACCTTACAGAATATAGCTGCCCTGTGGACCAACTGGACCTCCGCCCTCCGACTCTGCTCCCAGTCAGCTGCACTCTCTGCAAACTTCCGGCTCCCTTCACGCTCTTTGAGGAAATGTAGGAAATGGAAATGAAAGGAGCACCTTACTCCCTCAGTCACCAAACTCTCACTCTAGCACTCAAATGCACCAAATTCAGCACTCAGTGCAAATCTTCATAGGAAAGATTTGAGTATAGGAATAGGGATGTTTTACTACAATTATATAGTGCTTGGAAATATATCACCATTCCTTTGCTGTCACTGGGACAAAATCCTGGAACTCCCTCCCTAACAGCACCGTGGGTGTACCTACACCTGAAGGACTTCAGCGGTTCAAGAAGGCAACTCACCCCGACCTTCTGAAGGGCAACTTTGGATGGGCAATAAATGCTGGCCTAACCAGCGACGCCCACATCCCGTAAATGAATAAAAAAATTATTATTATTAAATAAAACATTTTTTTAAAATTGGTGAGGTCACCTGGTGTTTTGGTGACCTTGTTGAGAAAGGATGTTCTTGCTATGGAGAGAGTACAGCGAATGTTTACCAGGCTGACTCCTGGGTGGCTGGACTCTCATATGAGGAGAGACTAAATAGGTTAAGATTATATTCATTGGAGTTTAGAAGAGTGAGGAGGGATCTCTAGGAACTTGTAAAATTCTAACAGGATTAGACAAGGTAGATTCAGAAAGAATGTTCCCGATGGTGGGGGAGTCCAGAACTAAGAGTCATAGTTTGAGGATAAGGGGTATACCTTTTAGGATTGAAGTGAGGAGAAATTGCTTCACCCAGAGAGTGGTGGGTCTGTGGAATTCACTGCTGCAAAAAGTAGTTGAGGACAAAACATTGTGTAATTTCAAGGAGGAATTAGATATAGCTTTTGGGGCTAAAGGGATTTGGGAGGAAGGCGGGATCAGGGCATTGAACTCGATGATCAGCCATGATCAAGTGAATGGTGGAGCAGGCTTGAAGGGCTGAATGGCCTCCTCCTGCTTCTATTTTCTATGTATGATTCTATCCGTCATTTGATCTTAATTTGAACTATTGTTGTAGGATTTCCTGTAGGAGATAGCTTTTCAGCAGGTCATGAAATTGGTTACTTGTGGTTTTCTTACTCGGTGATCAAGATTCTGTTCTGGTGGACTCTGTAAGGCTGGGAGACTTTAGGCTGGATTCTATGTTTCTGCGGCTAAGTGCTGGCACCAGAGAGGGGCTAGCACTGGTGCCACGTGGAGCACCTGCGAATCGTGCGGAGAACGGCTGGCGAATCGGCGGGTCCCATGTCGCGCTTACGTAGGGCTGACAAGCTGCAGCCATGTCTACCTACACCCCCACCGGTCGCACCGGGAAACATGGACCATGTACCCGCCTGCCCGACCCCTGAGCCCACCCTCTGACCACCCCCTATTACTCCACCTAGCCCTAGCAGAAGCCCCCCGGCCAGCGGCACGGATTCTGGCCGAATGTGGCAGCGCTGGACACTGTCCGCAGCCGGCATGCCAGGCTCCCAACTGCTGGAACCACACGTGACACGCGCTGTCGGGAACTCAACCCATCGGGGGCGGAGCATCACGGGTGGGCCAACTGATGACGCGCCAATGGCGTTGCGACTGCGCAGGGCATGCATCCCGATGGCGCCGATTTGGAGGGGGCAGAGCATCGCCAACCGGCATCAAACCGGCGCATGCCCCGATTCCAGCATGGGAAATCATTCTCTGCCCGACCGCCGATCCCAATTTCGGCATCGGGCTACAGAGAATCCCGCCCTTTAGGTTTCGACAGTTTCCACTTCCTTAAAAAACTGTTACTGCCTTTTATGCATCTGCTGTTTCTTGCTGTGTCTTTGCAGACTGACCAGTTTCTCTCTGGTTCTTGGGATAAAAGAATTTGCGAGCTGAAGATAGTTTTGATTGCATAATCAACTGTTATTGTCCATCCAGAATGGTTTAAAGCTAGAAGTCATTGCTCTACAATGGATAATGGATCTGTTCACAGCCACTAATGATAATCTGGCTTCCACAGCTTTCATAGAATCATACAGTGCAGAAGGAAGCCATTCAGCCCATCGAGTCCGCACTGACCCTTCAAAGGAATACCATACCTAGACCCAATCCCCCACCCTATTCCTGCAACCCTAACCTAAGGGGCAATTTAGCTTGACCAAACCACCTAACCTGCACATCTTTGGACTGTGGGAGGAAACCGGAGCACCCGGAGGAAACCAGTGCAGACACCGAGAAAATATACAAACTCCACACAGACCTGTGGTCAGAATCGAACCTGGGTCCCTGGCACTTTGAGGCAGCAGTGCTCAGCACTCTGCCACCATGCTACCCTGATGAAGATTTAGTTATTAAGTTTTGAACCTGAGAACATGAAGTCTGGAAGTTCATTGCTTAGAGTTTTGGGTAAACCACAAAACAATCACAGGTGTAAATTCCACCAAGGGGTTCTGTCTGGGTAAGTCCATTAATGAGGGAGGCCTCCATCTAACATTGTTAATTCAGAAACTGTTGGAGATTTGAGATAGTTTTGTGCAGAAATTGCAAAAGTGACCTGACCCTTGGCAGCCATCTTAGCCACCATGTTAGTGTCTATTTTTAAATAAAAGACAGTTCCAGAAAATTTTAGACTGAATGCAGTCCATGTTTAACCACATGAATAGGACCATATGGGCAAGATTTCCCTACTTTTAGACAGCACGCCCTTGCAATAAAAGCCAACATTCAATTTACATTCCTAATTTCTTGCTGCACCCGGATGCTATTTCTTGTGATTGACGTACACGGATACCCAGGTCCTCCTGTAGCCCCAGCATTCTGCATTTTTTCTGCATTTAAATAATTTTCTGATTTTGTATTGTTCCTGCCAAAGTAGACACACTCATATTTTCCCACATTATACTCCATCTGCCAAATGTTTGGCCACTCACTTATCCTATCTATATCCTTTTGCAGAATCTTTGTGTCCTTCTCTCAAATTGTTTTCCTACCCATCTTCGTATTGTCAGAAAATAAATCAGGCCATAATATAGATTGTAAATACTTGATGCCCCAGCACTGCTTTTGTGGTACTCCACTAGTTACAGTTTGCCAATCAAATGATTCATTTTTCCTGACTCTGTTTCTTGTTAGTTAACCAATCCTTTATCCATGCCAATACATTACCCTAAACAACATAAGCTCTTAACTTGAGTAGTCACTTTTATTTGAATCCTTATGAAATGCCTTTCGGAAATCCAAATGCACTGCACCTACTGGGTCCAGTTTATTCGCCCTTCTTGTTATACCCTCAGAGAACTCTAATCAATTTGACAATCACGATTTTCCACCCACAAAACCATACTGACTTTGCCTAATTGTATTATTATTATTTTCTAAATGTCCTGCTTCTACCTCATTAATACTGGATTCTAGCATTTCCCCAATGACAGTATTAGGTTAACTGCCCTATAATTTCCAGCTTTCTGTCTCCCTCCTTTCTGGAATAGAAATGTTCCATTTGTGGTTTTTCAATCGGCTGGGACCTTTCCAGAATCTAAGGAATTTGGGGAGATCACATTCAATGCATCTCCATCTCTGCAGCCACTTTTTTAAAGGCCATAGGATGCAAGCCATCAAGCTCAGGGGACTTAAATCCCATTAGCATTCCAATATTTTTTCTCTATTGATAGTGATTGTTTTATTTTCCATCTTCCCTTTTGCCTCTTGATTTTCTATTAGTCATGTAATGCTTTTTGTGTCTTCTACTATGAGGACAGATGCAAAATATTTGTCCAAAGCCTCTACCATTTCCTCATTTTGCATTATTAATTCTCCAATGTGACCCTCTAAGGGACAAATGCTCACTTTAGCAACTCTTTTCCTTTTTATATATTTGTAGAAGCTGTTATTGTTTGTTTTCATATTTCTTGATAGTTTTCTTTCAAGCTTCAGTTTTTTCCTCATTTTTTTTTAGTCATCCTTTGCCACTTCCTAAAATGTTCCCAATCTTCTGGCCTACCACTCATAGAATCATAGAATCATAGAAGTTTACAGCATGGAAACAGGCCCTTCGGCCCAACCAGTCCATGCCGCCCAGTTTTTTACCATTAAGCTAGTCCCAGTTGCCCGCACTTGGCCCATAACCCTCTATACCCATCTTACCCATGTAACCATCTAAATGCTTTTTGAAAGACACAATTGTACCCGCTTCTACTACTACCTCTGGCAGCCCATTCCAGACACTCACTACCCTCTGAGTGAAGAAATTGCCCCTCTGGGCCCTTCTGAATCTCTCCCCTCTCACCTTAAACCTATGCCCTCTAGTTTTAGACTCCCCTACCTTTGGGAAAAGATGTTGACTATCTACCTTATCTATGCCCCTCATTATTTTATAGACCTCTATAAGATCACCCCTAAGCCTCCTACGCTCCAGGGAAAAAAGTCCCAGTCTATCCAGCCTCTCCTTATAACTCAAACCATCAAGTCCCGGCAACATCCTAGTAAATCTTTTCTGCACTCTTTCTAGTTTAATAATATCCTTTCTATAATAGGGTGACCAGAACTGCACACAGTATTCCAAGTGTGGCCGTACCAATGTCCTGTACAACTTCAACAAGACGTCCCAACTCCTATATTCAATGTTCTGACCAATGAAACCAAGCATGCCGAATGCCTTCTTCACCACCCTGTCCACCTGCGACTCCACCTTCAAGGAGCTATGAACCTGTACTCCTAGATCTCTTTGTTCTATAACTCTCCCCAACGCCATACCATTAACTGAGTAGGTCCTGGCCTGATTCGATCTGCCAAAATGCATCACCTCACATTTATCTAAATTAAACTCCATCTGCCATTCGTCGGCCCACTGGCCTAATTGATCAAGATCCCGTTGCAATCCTAGATAACCTTCTTCACTATCCACTATGCCACCAATCTTGGTGTCATCTGCAAACTTACTAACCATGCCTCCTAAATTCTCATCCAAATCATTAATATAAATCACAAATAACAGTGGACCCAGCACCGATCCCTGAGGCACACCACTGGTCACAGGCCTCCAGTTTGAAAAACAACCCTCTACAACCACCCTCTGCCTTCTGTCGTCCAGCCAATTTTGAATCCAATTGGCAACCTCACCCTGGATCCCGTGAGCTTTAACCTTCTGCAACAACCTACCATGCGGTACCTTGTCAAAGGCTTTGCTAAAGTCCATGTAGACAACGTCTACTGCACTACCCTCATCTACCTTCTTGGTCACTCCCTCAAAAAACTCAATCAAATTTGTGAGACATGATTTTCCACGCACAAAGCCATGCTGACTGCCCCGAATCAGTCCTTGCCTCTCTAAATGCTTGTAGATCCTGTCTCTCAGAATACCTTCTAGCAACTTACCTACTACAGACGTTAGGCTCACCGGTCTGTAGTTCCCAGGCTTTTCCCTGCTGCCCTTCTTAAACAAGGGCACAACATTCGCCACTCTCCAATCTTCAGGCACCTCACCTGTGGCTGCCGATGATTCAAATATCTCGGTTAGGGGACCCGCAATTTCCTCCCTAGCCTCCCACAACATCCTGGGATACATTTCATCAGGTCCCGGGGATTTATCTACCTTGATGCGCTTTAAGACTTCCAGCACCTCCTCCTCTGTAATATGCACACTTCTCAAGACATCACTATTTATTTCCCTTAGTTTCCTAACATCCATGCCTTTCTCCACCGTGAATACCGATGAGAAATATTCATTCAGGATCTCACCCAACTCTTGTGGCTCTGCACATAAATGCCCTTGTTGATCCTTAAGAGGCCCTACTCTGTCCCTAGTTACTCTTTTCCCCTTTATGTATCTGTAGAATCTCTTTGGATTCTCCCTTGCATTATTTGCCAAAGCAATTTCATGTCCCCTTTTTGCCCTCCTGATTTCCCTCTTAACTCTATTTCGACAATCTCTACACTCTTCAAGGGATCTACTTGATCCCAGTTGCTTATGTACGTCATATGCCTCCTTCTTCTTTTTGACCAGAGTCTCAATATCTCGAGTCATCCAGGGTTCCCTACTTCTACCAGCCTTGCCCTTCACTCTAAAGGGAATGTGCTTACCCTGCACCCTGGTTAACACATTTTTAAAAGCCTCCCATTTACCAGCCGTCCCTTTGTCTGCCAATAGTCTCCCCCAATCTACCTCTGCAAGTTCCTGTCTGATACCATCAAAATTGGCCTTGCCCCAATTAAGAATTTTAACTCTTGGGCCAGACCTATCATTCTCCATAGCTATCTTAAAACTAATGGAATTATGGTCACTTGTCCCAAAGTGATCCCTCACTAGCACTTCTATCACTTGCCCTTCCTTATTTCCCAAGACGAGGTCAAGTTTTGCCCCCTCTCTAGTCGGTCCATCCACATACTGAATGAGAAATTCCTCCTGAATACACTCAACAAATTTCCCTCCATCCAAGCCCCTAATGCTATGACTGTCCCAGTCAATGTTGGGAAAGTTAAAGTCCCCTACTACTACCACCCTATTATTCTTGCAGCTATCTGTAATCTCCTTACATATTTGCTCCTCAATTTCCCGCTGACTATTTGGGGGCCTGTAGTACAGTCCTACCAAGGTGATCTCTCCCTTCTTATTTTTCAGTTCCACCCATATAGACTCAGTGGGCGAACCCTCGGATATATCCCCTCTAAGTACTGCCGTGATGTTCTCCCTAATCAAAAACGCCACTCCCCCTCCTCTCTTACCTCCTGTTCTATCCTTTCTATAGCATCTGTAGCCCGGAACATTGAGCTGCCAGTCCTGCCCCTCCCTTAGCCATGTTTCAGTCATAGCTATAATATCCCAGTCCCATGTGCCCGTCCATGCCCTGAGTTCATCCGCTTTGCCCGTCAGGCCCCTTGCATTGAAATAAATGCAGTTTAATGTAGACCTTCCTTGCTCTCTGCCCTGCTTTCTCTGGTCATGCTTTACACACTCTCCCTTCCTGCCTTTTGTTTCTGTCCCCACTGACTTCCTACATCGGTTCCCATCCCCCTGGCACATTAGTTTAAACCCTCCCCAACTGCACTAGCAAACACCCCCCCGAGAACATTGGTTCCGGTCCCACCCAGATGCAGACCGTCCGATTTGTACAGGTCCCACCTCCCCCAGAATCGGTCCCAATGTCCCAGGAATTTGAAACCCTCCCTCTTGCACCATCTCTCAAGCCACGTATTCATCCTAGCTATCCTGTCATTCCTACTCTGACTATCACGTGGCACTGGTAGCAATCCTGAGATTACTACCTTTGAGGTCCTACTTTTTAGTTTAACTCCTAACTCCCTAAATTCAGCTTGTAGGACCTCATCCCGTTTTTTACCTATATCGTTGGTGCCTATATGCACCACGACAGCTGGCTGTTCACCCTCCCCCTCCAGAATGCCCTGCAGCCGCTCCGAGACATCCTTGACCCTTGCACCAGGGAGGCAACATACCAACCTGGATTCTCGTTTGCGTCCGCAGAAACGCCTGTCTATTCCCCTTACGATTGAATCCCCTATCACTATAGCTCTGCCACTCTTTTTCCCGCCCTTCTGTGCAGCAGAGCCAGCCACGGTGCCATGAACCTGGCTGCTGCCACCTTCCCCTGGTGAGCCATCTCCCCCAACAGTTTCCAAAACGGTAAATCTGTTTTGGAGGGAGATGACCGCAGGGGATCCCTGCACTGCCTTCCTACTCTTCCTCTGTCTGTTGGTCACCCTTTCCCTATCTGCCTCAGTAATTTTAATCTGCGGTGTGACCAACTCACTGAATGTGCTTTCCACAACTTCCTCAGCATCGCGGATGCTCCAAAGTGAGTCCATCCGCAGCTCCAGAGCCGTCAAGCGGTCTAACAGGAGCTGCAGTTGGACACACTTCTTGCAGATGAAGGAGTCAGGGACACCAGAAGGGTCCCTGACTTGCCACATCTCACAAGAGGAGCATGACACGGGTCTGAGCTCTCCTGCCATGACTTAAACCTGAAGTTAAATTTGAACTACACTACACAGCTAGGAGAAAGTCAAAGAGAGAGAAATCACTTGCCAGTTACAAGCCAAACACTTACCTGCTGGCTGTGATGTAGTTGTACACTCACGGCAGTGTACATCTTTTCTTTCAATTTGATACCATCCATAATGTCATTAGTTAGCCACAGAAGGTGCATCCTTCTGGTAGAATCTTTCTTCCTCAATGGAATATAACTTTGTTGAGAGTTATGAATGTCTGCTATTGCTTCTCTGCCTTTTTAACTGCTTTAGTCCACTTTAATCAGCTCTGTCTTCATACCCTTGCAAGTTTCAGGCTCTATATATGGACCCACATCTCTCACTCTCAAACTGAGTGTGAAATTCCATCATGTTATGATCACTCTTGCATAGAGGGTCATTTATTGTGAGTCGTTAATTAACCTAATATCTTTACTCAATACCAAGTCTGAAATAGCCTGTTCCCTGCTGGGTTCCTGAAATTAGTGTTGTGAGAAAGTGTCCTGAAAACACTCTTATGAATTCATCCTCGAGGCTATCTTTGTCAATTTGTTTATCAAATGAATGTAAAGATTAAAATCATTCATGATTATTTCAGTACCTTTCATGTAAGCCCCCATTATTCCTTGATGCAAATTGGGCCTACTGTGTAACTGCTGCTAGGGGGCCTATCAACTATTCCCCCTGTGATTTCTATCTTTTGCTATTTCTTATCTACACGCAAACTGATTCCACATCTTGAATATTGATAACAAAGCCATGTCCATGTGGTTGTTCGATATTGCAAGCCTATTCACTAATGTGCCGCTCAAGGAAGCCATAGACATTAGCACCACATCACTATATCTAGATCTAGTTGCACCACCATTGTCTGAATCTGTATTCATTGAACTTATGAACTCAACAACTCGTGCAGTTGAGTTCAGTTTTAACAATACCATGTATGCCCAAATAGATGGTGTTGCCATGGGATACCCTCTGGGCTCAGTTCTCACCAACATCTTCACTGGTTTCCATGAGAAACATCTTTCATGGAATGACCCTTAACCTTTTGTGTATTTCTGATGTATGGACATGCTATATTTAAAATCCACAGATTTCCTTACATACCTGAATGCACTCTATCCTGTGCTAAAATTCACCTTTAAAATGAAGCAGTCAAACAAGATCCTTTTTCTCATTCTGTTCATTGAGAAATCTACCAATGAGTTGTCTACTACTGCCAACCGCAAACCCATGTACACATTGGGATTCCTATTGTTCTACGTGCTGTAAGATTGGTCTTATTGGCACCCTGTTAAATTGAGTAAGAGCCGTATGATCACCACATGAGCTTGATGCCGAAATAGGACACATCAAAGCTACCCTGCAAAATAATGGCTATCCTGATCAGATCATTTCTGGCTGTATATGGTGAAATTCATGAATGGGCTTAAGGCCATCACTTTTGATCCTAAAAATGCGCAGTCTACCTCAGATTAGCCTGGAAGGATAAGGTGTCTCAAACAAATTTGAGCAACGTGTCAAGTTATGTTTCAAGCTACAACCGTGCAGTAGCAACACGAGTGATATTCTCCACTAACAGGATGCTGCTGACAGGACAGAAGGGCATTCTGTCGACCACAGAAATGACTCTGTGGTATCTGAATTTTAGTGCCCTTCAATAAGATAATTTCTGATCTCGGGCTTCAACTCCATTTTCCTGTCTGCTCCCCATATCACTTAAGTTTCTGAGAGACCACGGGCGGGATTCTCTGAGCCCCCGCTGGGCCGGAGAATCGCCGGGGGGCGGCGTGAATCCCGCTCCACCACCCTGACGCCGGCTGCCGAATTCTCCGGCGCCATTTTTTTGGTGGGGGCTGGAATCGCGCCGCGCCGGTCAGGGGCCGTTGGCAGCGGCCGTTGGCAGCGGCCCCCCCCCCTCCGGCGATTCTCCGCTCCGCGATGGGCTGAGCGGCCGCTCGTTTTCGGCCAGTCCCGCCGGCGTAAATTACATAAGGTTCTTACCGGTGGGACCTGGCTCAGCGGGGGCCTGCGGAGTCCTCGGCGGGACGCAGGGAAATCTGGCCCCGGGGGAGGGCCCCCACGGTGGCTTGGCCCGCAATCGGGGCCCACCGATCTGCGGGCGGGCCTGTGCCTTGGGGGCACTCTTTCCCTCCGCGCCGGCCGCTGTAAAGCACTGCGCCAACCACTCCAGCGCCGGCCTAGCCCCCGAAGGTGCAGAGAACTCTGCACCTTCCGGGAGACCCGGCACCAGAGTGGTTCACGGCACTCTTTAGCGCAGGTACACCCGCCCGCCGGATACTGGAGAATCCCGGCCCACAAATCTATCTTACCTTAAATGTATTCAACGATGGATCCCAAAGTTCAGTATCCTTTGGCTCAGATTTTACAGCCCTACCCGCAGCCGGGACCTTCCAGTCCTGCCAAAAGTCAATGGAATTTTGTCTGGCCCACCGCATCACCATGGCAGTTCCCGCCACGGGAGTTTATTGAGTATTTATCCTCATCTCTATTCTAAATGATCAGCCCCTTATCCTGAGACTGTACCCTCATGTTTTTGAGTCTCTGATCAATATAAACAATGGGTGGAATTTTCCAGCTCCTCATGCCGGCAGAGTCTTCCGGTCCTGCCAAAGTCAACCGGGAATGTCTCAGCATCCACACTGCCAAGCCTTTCAGAATTTTGTAGGTTTCAGTGAGATCACCGCTCCTTCTTCTAAAGTTCAGAGAATGTAGGCCCAATTTGCTTAGCCTCCCATCAGAGGACAACTCCCTTATCCCAGGGACCCATTTAGCGAACCTTTGCAGTAACACCTCCAATGCAGTTATATCTGTTCTTTAATGTGGAGACTAAATCTGCACACAGTACTCCAGATGTGGTCTCAGCAAAACCCTGTACCACTGCAGCAAGATTTCTTTATTCTTGTACTCCAATCACCCTGCAGTAAAGGCCAACATTTTCACTTATGCCAGGCGAAGCCAACTTTTAGAAGTGTGATGCATGAAATGTAAAATCAAACCATCTGGATATAACTAGCAAGCTCCTCTCTGTGAGAAAGATGAAGAGTGGCTATTTTCACAGTCTTAAAGGTTATTATTCTTGGCATATAATGGACTATTACTGTTTTATGAGCAATATGTGCTGGATTTTATTGTTCTTGAATAGCAGAACCTCGTGGAAAAATGAGTAAATGCGTGTGACTTTCATTGCATCCCAGCCCACAGTCTCCCAGGTGGAAAATCAGAATCCATTTCCTGTACTTACTTAATCACCTAATGCCAACAGTAGCATGTATGAACTGTTTTAGCAATGCCAACGTCAACTGCTTCAGTGTGCATAATTTTAATTTTACGCAATCTCTTGTTAGACAGGAGAAAATCAACTAGAAAAACATATCGGGCACGATGTGTTTGGTCTCGTCGTACCCGACATGGTGATGCAACACGGCTGTTATATCTCCCGAGAGGCCTCTCATGAGATTTGCGACTCTCAGAACGCCTTGCAAGATCTTGTTAGTTATTGCGAGACATCGCAATCTCACCCAGCGCAGGCAAGATCCAGACTTACATATTTAAGTGAGCAGTTGGGCTCCCTTAAATATGTCTGCACCTGATGCCCCTGAGGCTCTGGAACTAATGCTTGCACCTGGGAGACCTTGCTATGGCACCATTTACCACTGGTCCACATAAACATGGACCAGGCGTAATGCCACCTGGGAGGGTTTCTCAGGCCATCGAAAGCCTCCGGGTGGTGAGACTCTCGGCAGGGTGGCACCCTGCCACTCCCATTGCCACCTGGGCATCTTGTCACTGCCAACCTGACACCTTGGCACGGTCACTCTGGAATGCCAAGGTGCCCATGTGGCACTGCCAGGCTGGCAGGAGCACTGCTAGGGTGTCAGGCTGGCAGTGACAAGGTGCCCAGGTGCCAGGTTGCCATGCCCCAACTCACCTGTTGGGGAGACCCTGAGCCCCCTGCATCACACCTCATTTGGGCAGGGCATCCCCCGGGCCCAACCCCCGGTGCAGACAAAATGTTACCTTGGCAACATGGCACCCTGGCAGTGCCCCTGCCATCACCTACCACCTGGGTGCCCTGGCAGTACGATGGTGGCACCCAGGTGGTAGTGCCATGCTGGCACGCAGGTGGCACTGCCAGCTGGCCAGGTGGTACTACCAAGGGTCCCAGATGGCATCGGCAGTGCCAGGCTGCCACCATTCCCAGGTACCAACCACACCGGGGCCTCCGATCACATGGGAGACCCCCCCAAATGCTGTTCCATCTGATCCCCATTTGGGGGTCCAATGCTTCCAACGTTTCACCCATCTTGACGTCAATTTCTGTCACCCAGACTGTCATAATATTGGTAGGTTTTAACTATTTACGGTTCCAAGATATGGTCATGCATGGTAGTACTCCACCAGACAGGCTAGCTGCACTCATAATCTTGCTTCTAGTCTATTTTCTGAGAGTCTCTTACCATGTGACTCCACACACCACACCATTTGCAGTGCCACTCTCCAGTCTCACGTTAATTCATGATCTGCTGAGTATCTATACATTCTAATGCATGAAGGCACATATCATCACACAGACAACCTGCTAAGCTTTGCTACTCCTGGCCAAAAATAAAATTACTTTACTCTTTTGGGTCATTTCCATCCCCAATCTGTATACTTACTGAATGGCCTGCCAGGAAACTCATTGTGTGTCCCTCTCAGACGGTATAGTAAAATTTACAGTCCCAAAAATCTTATCAGGCTCTGCCATGCTTGTGTTAAATAAAGCCCTGTGCCTTTGGGCAGGCTTCCTTTCTGCGCCGAAGAGCAGCAGAAAATTACGGAAAGTCAGTTCCCGGTCGCAGCAGGACCAAAACGTGATCTGGGTGATTTTATTTGTCTCCCGACAGGTGGGCAGGGTTAAAATCAATGCTGTAAATCCATTTTGCAGCATACAATGAATCAAAGAGCTTTGTAGCTGCCCAAAATGTATGGTGGCAAATTTCACTCCAGATTAATTTGATCAACGTGTAAGATGATACCTGGCAACCAGAGTTTGCAATGAAATTTTAGAGGTTAGGCCTTTAAACAGGTAAATCCATTTGTTCAACACTGTGAAGAGTTATGAGTGTTTCTGTTGGAAAATGAAAAGTATTGTTTATACTATAGTGGAAACGTATCACATAACATACTTAAAATGTTCAACATAAGGCTGTTGTGGCATGAAACATATACGTCATGTCCTTGAGAATACAAAGCACCTGGCTTTGGTCATTACTGAGAACTTGCCAGTAATTGCTGGCAAGCTTCTACTATTTTTGTTTGCACATTCAGTCCCTTTTGCCTCTGCCAAATGGAAACCTGAGTTGGTTGTACAGCCATGCTGATTCCTTTGCAGTTTGGTTGTTGGCTTTATCTGCATGTTGCTTTCACTAGAGCTGAAGTTGTAATCACTCTCAGGGATGATCATTCATTGCTTTGCCGTTGACATGCTAATGGTTACATAGATGGCACTCAGAAAGCGACATTCCAATGCTTGCTAAAGTTAATGACAAAATGCCAGCGGATGATTTATTCATGTTGATTCCAACCTGAAACCTCCCCCACCCCTAACAGCCCTCAAGAAGGTGAAGCTGAGCAGTCTTCTGGAACTGCATTCTATGTGACAAAGTCACTCCCCTAGTGCAGTTAGGTGGGGAGTTTCAAGATTTTGACCTCGCGATGATGAAGGAGTGCTGATATATTTGCAAGCCACACACCGTCCTGATGTGAGAGGAGTACTTGGCAGTCGTGGGGTTTCCACATGCTTGATGCCGTTATTCTTCTAGGTGGTAGAGGTGAGACGTACTGCTGAAGTAGCCTCGTTGACAACTTTTTGTACCTTGATATTCTCAGACAATGAAGCAGTCCATGTCCAAATGCAGCAAGACCTGGACAATATGCAGGCTTGGGCTGACAAGTATCAAGTTACATTCGCGCCACACAAGTGCCAGGCAATGACCATCTCCTACAAAAGATGATCTAACCACCGCCCCTTGACATTCAATGGCACTACCATCGCTGAATCCGCCCCAATCAACATCCTGGGGGTTACCATTGAGCAGTAACTGAACTGGACTAGCCATATTAATACTGTGGCTACCAGGGCAGGTCAAAGACTAGGCATCCTACGGCGAGTAACTCACCTCCTGACCTCTTAAAGCCTGTTCATCATCTACAAGCCACAACTCAGGAGTGCAATGGAATACTCTCCACTTGCCTGGATGAGTGCAGCTACAACAACACTCAAGAAGCTCAACACCATCTAGGACAAAGCAGCCCGCTTGATTGCTCTCCCTTCCACAAATATTCAAACCCTCCACCACTGATGAACAGTGACAGCCATGTGTACCATCCACAAGATGCATTTCAGTAACTCACCAAGGTTCCTTAGACAACACCTTCCAAACCCACAACCACTACCATCTAGAAGGACAAGATCAGCAGATACCTGGGAACCCAACCATCTGGAGGTTCCCCTCCAAGTCACTCACCACCCTTACTTCGAAATATATTGCCGCTCCTTCACCGTCGCTGGGATAACATCCTGGAACTCCCTCCCTAATAGCACAGTGGTGTACCTACCCCTCAAAGACTGCAGCGTTTCATGAAGGTAAATCATCACCACCTTCTGAAGGGCAACCAGGGATGGGCAATAAATGCTGGCCTAACCAGCGACCCCCACATCCTGTAAATAAATTTTAAAAAGTATACGACACATAGCTCAACAACAATGAAGTCGTGGAGGGAGTGAATGTTTAAGGTGCTGGATAGGGTGCTGATCAACCAGGCTGAATACTGTGGGTGCTGCACTCAGTTAGGCAAGTGGAGAGTATTCCATTTCACTCCTGACCCGTGCCTTATAGGTGGTCACCAATAACTATGATTATTGGTACTAACTTTTTATTCCAGATTTTTAAATTTAATTAACTTAATTCAAAAACATTCAAAATGATAGAACTTGAACTCACTTTTTCAGATTATTAGTTTGAACCTTTGGATTAGTCGCCTGGTAGCTAGTGACAATTTTTAAAGGGACTGTCACTTAATTAAGCCAAATTACAGGTGCATTTTCTAAAAAATAGCAACTTGTCTCATAGTTTAACATCTGTGGTATAAAGGGTTAATATTAGATGTATCTAAACACATAGCCGGAATTTGTCAAAGTGTCAGGCTAATACTGAAAACTGGGCCGGGATTCTCCCCTACCCGGCGGGGCGGGGGGCCCCGGCGGGATGCAGTGGCGGGAACCACTCCGGCCGCCCCTAAGGTGCGGATTTCTCCGCACCTTTAGGGGCCAAGCACTCACCGTGAGGGGTTAGGCCGACGCCGGAGTGGTTTCCACTCCACTGGCTGACGTGGAAGGCCTTTGGCGCCATGCCAGCCGGGGCTGAAAGGACTTCGCCAGGCGGCGGAAGTCCGCGCATGCGCGGGAGCATCAGCGGCCGCTGACGTCATCCCCGCGCATGCGCAGGGGGGTGTTTCTTACATGTCGGCCATTGCGGAGGCTGTGGCCGAGGCGGAAGGAAAAGAGTGCCCCCCACGGCACAGGCCCGCCCGCGGATCGGTGGGCCCCGATTGCGGGCCAGGCCACCGTGGGGGCACCCCCCAGGGCCAGACCGGCCCGCGCCACCCCAGGACCCTGGAGCCCGCCCGCACCGCCAGTCCCGCCGATAAGGTAGGTGGATTGATTCACGTCGGCGCGAGTGGCATGACAGCAGCGGGACTTCGGTCCATTGCGGGCCGGTGAATCGCCGGGGGGGGTGGGGTCGCCGACCGGCGCGCCGCGATTCCTGCCCCCGCCCAATTTTCGGTGCCGGAGAATTTGGCGGCCAGCAGGGGCGGGAGTCACGCCGCCCCCCGGCTATTCTCCGACCCGGCGAGGGGGCGGAGAATCCCGCCCCTGGTGTGTAACTCAGACCAGTTTTCTCTCCAGATATTAAGGCTCGGTTTACAGCGTCACTTTGATGGGTGGGACCTTAGAAGCAGCAACCGGCTCCACAGAGATTGGAGCGCAATCTTTAAATAGCGCGCCAATCAGCACTGCAGCCTAACAGCCCCAGTGCCTATTATGGAGGCATTGGGGGTTCTCCCCTCACTTCTGATAATCCTCACTGACATTGCTTTACCCTGCCCCTGACAATTATTGTGGCATTCCATCCCCCCCCGACAATCCTCATCAGTATTCCCCTCAAACCACCATCACTGCAGAAGAATCCACCCTCCTTAGTGACCTCTGTCCCCTCCGCAAAACACACATAAATGCACCCTCCCTCATGGGACTCCCACTATGGCTCGTCCCGGCACTGCCCCAGCACAGGTTGGCACTATCAAGTTGGCTGCCAAGTTGTCATAGTGTCCACCTGGCAGTGCCAACATATGCCAGAGCACTGCTTGGGTTTGTCCCTCAAAATCGCATCGAGTTTATATCATCAGTGATATTGGTTCACATAATAACAGAGCAAAAATAGCTCCATGTAGAACGTTGTGTGGAGACTATCTTGTAAATAGTTGGCATAGAGTTTGCTAACAATATATCTGGAAGACCAGGACCACACCCACAACATGCCAGACCAAAGGCAACAATAACAGATGGTGGAAAAGGTTAAATAAGACAAAATGAGCAGCAAGTGAAAGGATCAGTGAGAAAATCAACTGCAGGATAAGGACAACACAGAATGAATTTCAGCTGTACTCCAGAAGAAGTAACAATCAAAAGCAGAGATGGAAAATGTTTTGCCTTTACCAAAGCGCTTCAACCATGGAGAGGGCCCCGGATCATGCCAAGAAGTGGTAGAACAGGCATCACAGGATTATCAAGTACAGAACAGCATTGGGGATAGCAGAAAAGATTAGCAAGAAGCAGGTCAGTACCTTACTATACGACATAGACAGCATTACAGATTATGTCATGGTCAGATAAGGCATAAACAAAGACACAGCATCATATGATGAAGTTATCAAAGAAAGCCATTGATACTAACTTTAATCTTTGGAAAAACACCATCATAGAGTGAGAAAATGGAATAGATGCACCCAAAGTCAGGAAAAGAACATAGCTTCCTTTATTGCCGAGGCCTATTGATTAGCAGAATGTTGTGAAATACCAGAGACCTGAAGGACGAATTAACTGGATTGGCATTAGAGTCTCAGAAGAGACACTCCAAATCTTTGCAGTTGTGGAAAGACTTGACCTATTCAAAAGCAGTACAGATAGCGAGGTACTTAGAAGAGAGAAAGCAAAACAAAAGGTTTATTTGTGGTGAAATTTTGTGGAGAAAACAGGCTAATACAGTCCAGTTTATAGCATGAAAAAATGCAGCATACTTAACCTCAAACTGCCACTATTCAGCATTCTCATTGTGAAAGGAAAAGATTGCATTGGCACAAATGCCAAAAATGTGGAGGCCATTTTAAATCAGTCCAAATAATTAAAGGATAAACAGCCAAGACCATGAAGGCATTCGAGAAATTGACGGAGAAAAAGAACCAGAAGTAACCTTCTTCAGGGAAGTCAGGTTCAAATGGAAGTGATTCGAGTGCAGATATTACAGTCAATGGACATAAAAAACAACTTCACTTTTGACACTGGAGCAGAAATTTCAATTCTGTCAGATACAGAGAAGTGGTTAAAAGCATAGATACTCCAGTAATTAACCGTAGAGCTCCATAGTCTAGGAGGCATTCAGCTGAAGCACAAGGGGCAGTTGGCTGCAGAACATCATGTAAAAAAAGAGAAATCACCCAGAAACCATGGCTGGACTTTTCCAGTCATTCTCGCAAGTGGGATCTTCCAGAATATCATCTTGGCATGATGATTTCAGGCAGCTCTCTGTTCAAAATCATTAATCTTGCAGTTTGAAAAGGAGAACTGAAAGCACTTAGCATTTCTGAATTTGCCAACAGCTGTCAATCAGAACAAGACTTTTTATAAACATTGAGCTTAGGACCAATGGGGAGTTCTTCAGATGGATTTAAGGGAACGATAATAAACAAATCTCCTGCCTGGTGTTTCCAAACCATTTATTAATCAAATGCTAGTTAAAGGTACTGCACTATGAAATGGAATGAATGCAAAGAATATCTAAGGATCGCAGGGGATTTCAAAGCTTTTCAACTGTTGTGAGCTTTCTCGGAAGGCTTGGAGACTTCAAAAAGCTGCAGTGTTAAAAGCATGGGGCTGGTGAGCAGATGTGAAGAAAGGAAAATAATTTGAGGCTTCCTGGCTTGTATCTTCAATGAACTGTCTGATCTGCTCATCAGCTGTCAGGCAGAGCAGTTCATGATGACTTTGAACAGAGGGTTGCCTGAAATCACCATGCCAAGAGTGAACTTTAGGTTGCCCAGGGCTAGGAGGGGCAGTCCAGACACCAGATCCACATCATAGTACTGTATTCCATAGCATCCATACTGTGCAGAAGAAGGTCATTCAGCCCATCAAAACTGCACTGATCTTCTGAAAGAGCACCCTACCTAGGCCCAATCTCCTGCCTTATCCCTGTAGCCCAACCTAACCTGTGGACACTAAGGGGCAATTCAGCTTGGCCAATCCACCTGACCGGCACATCTTTGGACTGTGGGAGGAAACGGAGCACCCAGCGGAAACCTACACAGACATGGGGAGAACATGCAAACTCCACACAGTCACCCGAGGTTGGAATTGATCCCGGGTCCCTGGCACTGTGAAGCAGCAGTGCTAACCACTGTGGAACCGTGCCACCATGCTCCCTATCTGGGGGGGAGAGTCCGAGCTCAACCCCTTAAACCAAGCCCAAGCCCAACCAACACCAAGGACCCTTTGGGAACCTTCCCTCTGCAGCCTGGCAGCAGCAGGGGTGGGGGTGGGGGGGGGGATGTAAAAAATTGACTTACCTCCTTTATCCCTCTTGGGGTCCATCATGCCAGTTCCATGCTTGTCAAGACCTGCACAAAAAACCCACCCAGTGGAGATCCCCCTGGGGGGTGGTGGAGATAGTAGGAGGGCCAAGCATCAGGGTTCAAGCCCACTGATCATATTGAAAACAGGGGATTTACATAATTCCAGGATTCCCACGCACTCTGGGGGCATTTCTGGGCCACTGGGGATTCTCCGCCTGATCAGGATTCCCAATTTCAGAGGGCAAGAGTGGAGATTCACTACCTATATTACGTCCCTGGAGGATTTTAGATCGAACTCTGCTGACAGAATGCTGAGAAATGCCAAGAAAATCAACACCAAGAAAGATCAGCTGGAGGTCAGCTGGAGAATCGGTTCTTCAACTTGGCGATACGGCAACTGAGTCAGCTCTTGATCTGGCAGTTTCAAAGGCCTGTCATCTGGGGCGTCATTCTCCGACCACCCAGAGGGTCGGAGAATGGCCGTTGGCCGCCGTGAATCCCGCCCCTGCCGGTTGCCGAAGTCTCCGAAGGGAGAAAAGTCGGCGGGGCGTTAATGTCGCCGCTGCCTTCGGAGAATGGCACGGGTCTGCGCAAGGCAGCCGATTTTCGGCCTGCCGATATTCTCCCTTCCGGATGGGCCGAAGTCCCGTCGACGTGATGACCATTCACGTCGACGTAAATTAAACCTCCTTTTCATCAGCGTGACCCTGTGCTCCAGGTTCACGCCGACCAGCGTGGAGGTGAGTGACGGCCTGGGGGGTTGGCTCTGGGCAGGCGATGGCGTGGCCGCAGTCTGAATGCGTGAGGAGAGGTGTGTCTCGGGTTGTGTGTGTGTGTGTGTGTGTGTGTGTGTGCGGCGGGGGGGGGGGGGGTGGTGGTTAGAGTGGGCTGGGCTCCGGGGGAGTGCCGGGAGGGGAGTCCGTGCCGGGGAGGGGGATGGGGGGGTCCGTGCCGGGGAGGGGGATGGGGGAGGGTCCGTGCCGGGGTGGAGGTTGGGGGGGGGATCCGTTCCGGGGAGGAAGTTGGGGTCCGTGCCGGGGAGGGGGATGGGGGGGTCCGTGCCGAGGAGGGGGATGGGGGGTCCGTTCCGGGGAGGAGGTTGGGGTCCGTGCCGGGGTAGAGGTTGGGGGGGGGGTCCGTGCCGGGGAGGGGGAAGGGGGGGGTCCGTGCCGGGGATGGGGGTGCGAGGGCAAGTGAGTTGGTCCACCTGGCCAGGTGCCAGCCTCCAACAGTTGGACCCATGCGGTCCATGCCACCTGGCTGGGGGGAGGAGGGGATATGGGCAATGATGACATGTCGTCGTTTCCCCCCCCCTCCCCCCCCCCCCCCAACCAGGCCGTCATGTTTTCTGATCATCCAGCGATGTTGGCCACCGTGGCGGCAGCCGCTAATGTCTATCTTGCCCTGGATGAGGAGGAGGAGGAGGAGCGTGCCAGAGAGGCGGCGCAGGCTGCCGCAGAGGGACAGGTGGCAGCCGCCCAGGCTGGAGGGACACCTGACCGACAGGACGAGGAGGGGGAGGAGGACGTCGCGGCCCCACGGCAAGGGAGGCACCCGAGGGCGCCCCGTGTGTACCGGCCCCGGCAGTCATACCAGGACGGGAATGCAGGAGGAGACTCCGGATGAGGCGGGAAACCGTGGCACATATCTGCCACCTGCTGGCACGCCTGTCACCGCGTGGCACTGGCGGGGACACCCTCTCCCCGTGTCCGTCAAGGTTACGGTGGCCCTGAACATTTAAGCACCGGGGTCATTCCAGGCACCGAGTGGGGACCTGTCCGGCATATTGCAGACATCGGTGCATCGGTGCATCCGGGCAGTGACAGATGCCCTATATGCCATGGCGCACCGCTACATCCGCTTCCCCGTGGACCAGGGCAGCCAAGATGCCCGGGCCGTGGGCTTCTCTGCCGTGGCCGAGTTCCCCATGGTCCACGGCGTGATCGATGGGATGCACGTCGCCGTGCGGCCACCTGCAGATAACAGGGCCGTGTTCACCAATAGGAAGGGGACCTATTCGATGAACATACAGGTGGTCTGCGACCACCGCATGATGATCCTGCACGTCTGCGCCCGTTACCCAGGCAGTGTACACGACTCATACGTGTTGTCGCGGTCATCCATCCCCGGCATGTACGAGGGACGCCATCCCCGGCTGAGGGGCTGGTTGCTGGGCGACAGGGGCTACCCATTGCGATCGTGGCTGATGACGCCTATACGGAGGCCACGCAATGAGGCGGAGAACCGCTACAATGATGCCCATGTAGCGACAAGGGGAGTGATAGAGAGGTGCTTTGGCGTGGTGTAGATGCGTTTCAGGTGCTTGGACCTCTCTGGGGGCGCCCTCCAGTATCGGTCAGATAGGGTCGGCCGCATCATTGTGGTGTGCTGCGTCCTGCACAACATAGCCCAGCAGAGGGGCGATGTGCCGCAGGCAGAGGAGGGCGGAGTGGAGGAGCAGCAGGAAGAGGCGCAGTCCTCCCCAGATGAGGGGGATGGGGGTAATGGCCAGGGCAGACGGGGTAGACACAGGCGAGTGGCTGTCCACCGTTACCGGCTGGCCCAGCGGGCACGGGACAGACTGATAGCCGCCCGCTTCACTGACTAGATGGGCGTGGGAATCGGGTAGTATGGCCACAGACCGCACACCATGGCAACAGCCGGCCACCCACACCCCCCACCCATCCACCCACCCAGCACCCTCACCCCCCTCCCCAACCCCACCCACCCCACCCGCATGCACACCACCCCCCCATTGCCGATCCACCTGCGGCACAACGGGCCGGGCTCACACAGTTGCGGGTGGACACATGTCTATTGCAGGCCATGGAGGATGATGGCAACCCGCCCTGCGGTGAGCTCCTGGCTCCACATCGTTGCACTATGTCTGACCCATGGCCACAGTACCGCCATCCACCCGGACCATCCCTGCATGCGGCTTTGACACTGCAGCGTACGGTCCCGTCCTCTGCCCGGGGGATGTTGATGGCGGCCCAGGGGGAAGGGGGCAGACTCACCTGGGGCTGAGGTAAGACCACCCCTCACACACACACTTGCGCTCAACGTACATGACACCCCTGCACGCTTTGTCAGAGCACAAAGGCAGTTTCTGTAGGTGTAACATTGACTTTAATAACCAAAGGAGGTCATGCACGTGCCCTAGCCCCTAAAACTCATCTGTGCTCTGCACCCGTGCCAGCTTACTCAGTGTCTAATTGTTTGGCCTTACGGGCCCTTTGACTACGTCCACGTGGTTCCCCAGACGATACAGCAGAACTGGAGGTGGACTCCTGTGATTCCTGCCCTCTGACACTGGATCCCTTTGGCGGCCGTTTCCTGGGCGTCCTGGCCTAGATGGGCCAGGCTGCGGCCCGGGCTACTGGGATGGCGAGCTGCCAGCCTGTCCTGCCCGTTGCCCACCCGATGCACCTGGGACGGAAGGGGGGGAGTCCGAGGTGTCACAGTGTACCGGGACCTTCCCTACAGGGGGAGCCAGGACGGACCACACCACCTCCTCCTCCCTCGGGGTGCCCGATGGCCCCCAGGGCTCTACATGGGTGGGGGATGTGAACGGATTGGCCATCCGATGCCCCCCCGACATCTGGCGCTGCCAGTCCTGGAGGCCGGTGCTGGTATCGACAGGGGTCTGCAGGTTTGCAGCCATGGAGCCCAGGGGGTTGGCAAAACCCTGTCTGTGACAGTGCAACGCCGGCCCGCACATGGCCACTGGCGCCGATGCCCTCAGTGATGGCCTGCAGCGACTGGGCCATGGCCTGCTGAGACTGGGCCATGGCCTGCAGAGACTGGGCTATGGCGTTGAGCGCCTCTGCCATCTGGCGCTGGCACTGGCTCATGGCCTCCTGTGGGAGGGCAGCCATGTCCTGGGCCACAAACGCCGCCTGCACGGAAAGCCCCAGGCCTCGCAAACCGTTCCCCATGTCTGACACCGTCGCACCCATTGCCTCCACCGCAGACGCCACCCGTGCGGTGTCAGCCTGGGTGGCACGCATGACCGGCACCACTCCCAGCTCCTGGACGCGGGTGGACTCCTCCACCTGCGACTGCAGCCGCCGCAAGCCGGCCGTCACCCTCTTCGCTCGTCTCCGGGTCGGTGGTTGCATCGAATCTATGTGTGGGTGTTGTAACTCCAGGAACCCGGGATCCACCTGGGCGGCAGATGTTCGCTTGGGCTGGGATGCCCTCCGACCGCCCGGCCCCTCTGCTGCTCCTACCTACACCTGCTGTCCCGGGACGGCTGTGTTGTGCGCACCAGTGAGTGTACCAGACGCCTCATCACTAAAGTGCCCAACCGAGGTGAGTGTTCCTGCGATGGTGGAGGGTGTTGGTGACAGCAGTGGCGTTGTGTCGTGCTCTTCATTCCACTCTGAGTCCATGGCACTTTGGGGTGTGGGTTCGTCTCCACCCATCCACTCTGAGTCACTGTCCGGTATTTCGTCTTCCTGGGTAGTGCTGTCCCGGGTAGGGGTGTCCTGGGCAGTATGTGGAGTCTATGTGGGTAGAGTTGAGGAACCACAAAGGCAAAAAAACCATAATGGGAGTTATGTACAGGCCTCCTAACAGTGGCCAGGACCGGGGGCACAAAATGCACCACAAACTAGAAAGTGCATGTCAGAAAGGCAAGGTCACAGTGATCATGGGGGACTTCAATATGCAGGTGGACTGGGTAAATAATGCTGCCAGTGGACCCAAGGAAAGGGAATTCATTGAATGTTTACAGGAGGGCTTTTTGGAACAGCTTGTGATGGAGCCCACGAGGGAACAGGCCATTCTGGACTTAGTGTTATGTAATGAGACAGACTTGATTAAAGATCTTAAAGTAAGGGAGCACTTAGGAGGCAGTGATCATAATATGGTAGAATTCAATCTCCAATTTGAAAGAAAGAAGGTAGAATCAGATGTAAAGGTGTTACAGTTAAATAAAGGTAACTACAGGGGCATGAGGGAGGAACTGATGAAAATCGACTGGGAGCAGAGCCTAGTGGGAAAGGCAGTAGAACAGCAATGGCAGGAGTTTCTGGGAGTAATTGAGGATACAGTACAGAGGTTCATCCCAAATAAAAGAAAGGTTATCAGAGGGGGGATTCGGTAGCCATGGCTGACAAAGGATGTTAGGGAATGCATCAAAGCAAAAGAGAAAGCCTATAATGTGGCAAAGAGTAGTGGGAAGTCAGAAGATTGGGAAGGCTACAAAAACAAACAGAGGATAACAAAGAGAGAAATAAGGAAAGAGAGGATCAAATATGAAGGTAGGCTAGCCAGTAACATTAGGAATGATAGTAAAAGTTTCTTTAAATACATTAAAAACAAACGGGAGGCAAAAGTAGACATTGGGCCGCTCCAAAATGACGCTGGTAATCTAGTGATGGGAGACAAGGAAATAGCTGAGGAACTAAATAAGTACTTTGCGTCAATCTTCACAGTAGAAGACATGAGTAATATCCCAACAATTCAGGAGAGTCAGGGGGCAGAGTTGAATATGGTAGCCATCACAAAGGAGAAAGTGCTAGAGAAACTAAGAGGTCTAAAAATTGATAAATCTCAAGGCCCAGATGGACTACATCCTAGAGTTCTAAAGGAGATAGCTGAAGAAATAGTGGAGGCGTTAGTTATGATCTTTCAAAAGTCACTGGAGTCAGGGAAAGTCCCAGAGGATTGGAAAATCGCTGTTGTAACCCCCCTGTTCAAGAAGGGAACAAGGAAAAAGATGGAAAATTATAGGCCAATTAGCCTAACCTCGGTTGTTGGCAAGATTCTAGAATCCATTGTTAAGGATGGGATTTCTAAATTCTTGGAAGTGCAGGGTCAGATTAGGACAAGTCAGCATGGATTTAGTAAGGGGAGGTCGTGCCTGGCAAACCTGTTAGAGTTCTTTGAAGAGGTAACAAATAGGTTAGACCAAGGAGAGCCAATGGATGTTATCTATCTTGACTTCCAAAAGGCCTTTGATAAGGTGCCTCACAGGAGACTGCTGAGTAAAATAAGGGCCCATGGTATTCGAGACAAGGTACTAACATGGATTGACGATTGGCTGTCAGGAAGAAGGCAGATAGTTGGGATAAAAGGTTCTTTTTCGGAATGGCAACCGGTGACGAGTGGTGTCCCGCAGGGTTCAGTGTTGGGGCCACAGCTGTTCTCTTTATATATTAACGATCTGGATGACGGGACTGGGGGCATTCTGGCTAAGTTTGCCGATGATACGAAGATAGGTGGAGGGGCAGGTAGTATGGAGGAGGTGGGGAGGCTGCAGAAAGATTTAGACAGTTTAAGGGAGTGGTCCAAGAAATGGCTGATGAAATTCAACGTGGGCAAGTGCGAGGTCTTGCACTTTGGAAAAAAGAATAGAGGCATGGACTATTTTCTAAACGGTGACAAAATTCATAATGCTGAAGTGCAAAGGGACTTGGGAGTCTTAGTCCAGGATTCTCTAAAGGTAAACTTGCAGGTTGAGTCCGTAATTAAGAAAGCAAATGCAATGTTGTCATTCATCTCAAGAGGCTTGGAATATAAAAGCAGGGATGTACTTCTGAAGCTTTATAAAGCATTAGTTAGGCCCCATTTAGAATACTGTGAGCAATTTTGGGCCCCACACCTCAGGAAGGACATACTGGAACTGGAGCGGGTCCAGCGGAGATTCACAAGGATGATCCCAGGAATGGTAGGCCTAACATACGGTGAACGTCTGAGGATCCTGGGATTATATTCATTGGAGTTTAGGAGGTTGAGCGGAGATCTAATAGAAACTTACAAGATAATGAATGGCTTAGATAGGGTGGATGTAGGAAGTTGTTTCCATTAGCAGGGGAGACTAGGACCCGGGGGCACAGCCTTAGAATAAAAGGGAGTCACTTTAGAACAGAGATGAGGAGAAATTTCTTCAGCCAGAGAGTGGTGTGTCTGTGGAATTCATTGCCACAGAGGGCGGTGGAGGCCAGGACGTTGAGTGTCTTTAAGACCGAAGTTGATAAATTCTTGATTTCTCGAGGAATTAAGGGCTATGGAGAGAGAGCGGGTAAATGGAGTTGAAATCAGCCATGATTGAATGGTGGAGTGGACTCGATGGGCCGAATGCCCTTACTTCCGCTCCTATGTCTTATGGTCTTATGGTCTTATAGTACGCCCCCCGACCTCTGCATCAGCAACCTCCCAGTCGTCAGGTCCGCCAGCCAGTTCCAGGGCCCTTTACTCATGTTTGGTCAGTGGCCTCTCATCAGCGGGCCCTCCTCCAGTCCTCACATGCTCCCTATTGTTGTGTGCGCGCTTCTCCTGTGGGGGGGGGGGGGGGGGGGGTGGCAGGGGTAAAAGGCAACAATGTTAGGCAGGTATATGAATGCACACCATCGGTTGCGCGTGCATTGCAGAGGTTAAGGTTAGGGCTGGATTCGCTTGGGGATATGGGGGTTATGGGGGAGGGGGGATATGGGGGATATGGGGGAGGGGGAAGGAGGGATATGGGGAGGGGGGATATGGGGAGGTGGATATGGGGGAGGGGGGATATGGGGAGGGGGGATATGGGGGAGGGGGATATGGGGTAGGGGGGATATGGGGGAGGGGGGATATGGGGGAAGGGTGGATATGGGGGAGGGGGGATATGGGGGATATGGGGAGGGGGGATATGGGGGAGGGGGGATATGGGGGAGGGGGATATGGGGGAGGCTCAACCTGCCTGCTCTGACGAGGTCGTTCACCTTCTTGTGGCACCGGGTGCCTGTCCGCGGTGTCAGGGCCACAGCGGTGACGGCCTCTGCCACTTCCCTCCACCGACGCCGGCTGTGGCGTGGGGCAACTCTGCGGCCGTGCCCGGGATACAGGGCGTCCCTCCTCTGCTCCACCACGTCCAGGAGCGCCTCCACATCCCGTGACTCGAACCTCGGGGCTGAGCGGCGGCCAGCCACCCGGTCGGGTGTTCCGGTCGGGTGTTCCGGTCGGGTGGGAGGGAGCAGCGCGACCTTATGAGCCGTCACGCCATGCGGCGCATATGACGCTGCATGGCGTGAACCACTGCGCAAGCCCGGATCCCGTTACGTTGCTGCTAGCCCATTTCGGGCCGGAGACATTCGACCCATTTTTCCGACGTGACGCAAGTCGGATTTGCGCAGTTTTTTGCGCCGATCGGCGGACTTTCCGCCGATAACGGAGAATTTCGCCCCGATGACTATTAATATTATCAAAGTAATTGATGAGAAACTTGGCCGATTAGTGCAAAACATCCAACTTATGCTGTAGAACTGCAGAATACTGGTAAAAGTCTTGACGAAGCTGAGCAGAGAATTCCTAGTGTGCAAAATGCAACTACCTGGGTAGAGGCCTGTTTGCAATCTATCAAAATGTAGCTGCTCACAATGTTGGAACATCTGGAAAATATAGAGAACCGAAGCTGGAGAAAAATGTCTGGATTATCGGTTTACCAGAGGAAGCTGAGGGCAAGTTCCCAGTTAATTTCTTGGAGTATTGGCTACCACGCTTCTCAACGGAAGCCGGGCACATTAAACTGGAAAGTGCACCGCGCTTATTTGCTCTGAGGTCCAGGGACAACCAACTGCCCCAGCCCATAATTATGCATTTCCACAACTTCAGGAATTGCCAAAAAGTGATGGAGGCAGCTAGACAAAGTCAAACTTTTCTCTAAGATGGATCAAAGGTCTCTTTTATCAACATTTTCCATCAGCGATACAACAGAGACGCAAGGGTTTAAACAAAGTTAGAACATGTCTGAAGGCCATCGGTGCATAGCATGCCTGCCTGTACCTAGCCACACTGAGGGTGACATTCAACAATTCTCCAAAAACATTCGATACACTCTCAAAAACCCCAGGCTTTCATGAACTCTGTGGAAGACAATAATTTAAGTCCCTCAGCTGAATGACATTATTTTATAGATTGCAGTTGACCTCAAATTTTGGACATTATCCCTTTTTATTATACTCTCTTATTTTGCACTTGTCCTTATCATTCTGACAGGGATGGCCTAGTAACTGACCACTAAAAGGCATATTTTCCGTAAGAAATGCTGGGACTCGTACGGACTTTTGATGACAATATTCTTCAGCGTGTTTTTTTTTAGTCAATTAATGCAATTTGCAGGTGGTATGACATTAGTGCTGTATGAGAAATGTGTATCTTTCTTGTTTATATATTTACTTAAAATAACATTGTACATATTATCTGCCTCCTTATCTCATTTTATGTTAAATATGCCATAGTTAGGTGATGGACGTGTGACTTAATTCTTAATAAGCATGGTTAGATTACAGAGATGACGCCATGTTCTCTTTTTGTTCATATTATATTTCAATTTTTCTTTCTTGAAGAGAGAGGTTCTTTGTTATAAACATGGGATGTCAAACAAGGCTTCACATTTGATGTGGAAACCCCCCTTAGCGTTAACTGTTTAAGATTGTTTGTTCTGTTGATTAAAATGTCCTTGAGTGTTTTTTTCATTTTGGGTTTAAAGAATTGTTAGTTGGTGACTGGTGTTCTTGTAAAGGTATGGACAAGTTTCATTTTTTAGAAAATGACGGTATAATATGTCGCTGGCTTCTTGTGCAACTGGGCATAGGGGAGGTGAGTTATTGTGCGCACCTCAGCGGGAGGGGAACATCAATGTCAGGTCAAAGGCCAACTTTCCTTTTTATCGATATCCTACATTCTTTTCTACTGACTAGCTAATGGCAGTAGCTACATTGAAAATTTGCTCATTCAGTGTATGAGGGATACAGCTTCCTTATAAAAGAAAAATGTTTCTCCCTTTTCTCAAAAAGGAGAAAGTGGGTATAGCCCTGACACAGGAGACTCATTCAGATGACATAGAACATCTGAAATTGAAGCGGGATTGGGTCGAGAAAATGGGGCGAAATTCTCCGGAAACGGCACGATGTCCGCCGACTGGCGCCCAAAACGGCGCAAATCAGTCGGGCATCGCGCCGCCCCAAAGGTGCGGAATGCTCCGCATCTTTGGGGGCCGAGCCCCAACCTTAAGGGGCTAGGTCGGCGCCGGAGGGATTTCCGCCCCGCCAGCTGGCGGAAACGGCCTTTGGTGCCCCGCCAGCTGGCGCGGAAATGACATCTCCGGGGGGCGCATGCGCGGGAGCATTAGCGGCCGCCGATGGCATTCCCGCGCATGCGCGGTGGAGGGAGTCTCTTCCGCCTCCGTCATGGTGGAGACCGTGGCGGAGGCGGAAGGGAAAGAGTGCCCCCACGGCACAGGCCCGCCCATGGATCGGTGGGCACCGATCGCAGGCCAAGCCACCGTGGGGGCACCCCCCGGGGCCAGATCACCCCGCGCCCCCCCCAGGACCCGGAGCCCGCCCGCGCCCCTTGTCCTGCCGGTAAGGTAGGTGGGTTAATCCACGCCGGCAGGACAGGCATTTTAGCGGCGGGACTTCGGCCCATCCGGGCCGGAGAATCATGGAGGGTGGGCCTGCCAACCAGCGCGGCGCGATTCCGACCCCCGCCGAATCTCTGGTGCCGGAGACTTCGACAACCGTCGGGGGCGGGATTCACGCCAGTCCCCGGCGATTCTCCGACCCGGCGGGGGGTCGGAGAATTTCGCCCATGGTTCCTGCCTCATTTTCGACCAGTAGCCAAGGGGTCACGATTTTTATTCATAAAATCCTGCATTTAGGATAAAGGGGGAAGATGTCATAGTCATAGAACATACAGTGCAGAAGGAGGCTATTCGGCCCATCGAGTCTGCACCGACCCACTTAAGCCCTCACTTCCACCATAACCCCATAACCCAATAACCCCTCCTAACCTTTTTGGTCACTAAGGGCAATTTATCATGGCCAATCCACCAAACCTAAGATATGTGATTATCAAAGGAATACTGCAAGAGGAAAGTATTTTGATAATGAATGTTTATGGTCTGCCAAATTACTCTCCTGATTTTATTACTAAAGTCTTCATGGATTTGTAGAATGAGAGTCAACAAAGTATTTTACAGGAGGGGACTTCAACTGTCACCAAAATCCTTTGATTGACAAGTTTCCTATAACTAGGAATCCACCGACAAAACAGGCGAAGGCACTAACATCTGTACACGATGAATTAGAATATTTGGATGTTTGGAGAATATTGCACGCCAAGGACAAACATCTTCTTCTCAGCTCCCCACTAATTTAATACCAGAATGGATAATTTTTTCATGCCAGAAGCACTATTACACTCTGGTTTCCTGCTCCACAGGAAGTATTGTGATCTCTGATCATGCTCCTGTGTTCTTGGTATTTTCACTCAGGGCGATATATTTACAATCTAGATAATGGGAATTTAACACATCTCTGCTAAAAGATCACAATTTTATTTATTTTAAATCTGAATTTGACCATTTTGATTCAATCAGTTCTCTTTCTGAAGTAACCTCTCAATCCTGTGGGAGACTTGTAAGGCTTTTGCAAGCGGGTTGGTAATTTCCAAGATGACCAACCAAAAGCTTAAAATAATGGAACAACAGCATCGGCTAGAAGTAAAACTGTCCCAAGCAGAAAGAAAGTATGTTAGAAATCCTAGCCATTTAGTGTTGTCAAGGTGCCCAGGTTGGCACTTCAAGTTGGCAAGGGCGCTACCCGGGTGCCAGGTTGGTGGTGCCAAGCTGACATTCTTTCCATGACGGGGATGGAGCCTAGGAGTGTCCTGTGCGGGCACGTGGCATGGGGGTGGGGGGGGGGGGGGGGGTGGGGGTGGGGGGGGGGTGGGGGGGGGTTGTGGTTGGGGGGGGGGGGGCGGGGGACTGAGGACGCCTTTATATGTGCGTTGGGGCTTAGGAGGAGCTTGGTGGTTGCGTTGGGGGGTTGAGAAATCAGGACATCATTTAAAAATGGCATCCCGATCTCCTCCTGCACTGAGGATTTCTGACGACCGGAGCTCCTCAGTGCAGGAAACAAGACTAAGTGTGGGCACATTGGAGAATTCCCCGCTGAGGCCCTGAATAGGAACAGAGTCCCTTTAGATAGCATGGGGTTTCTCGGAGCTCCAAGCGATCGGAAACACCTGGCTAAAAAAAAAGCAGAGATACTCCAGCCATCAACCGAAACACTCCATGGTCTGGGAGGCATTCAGCTGAAGGTCAAGGGATGGTTGGCTGCAAAACTCTACATAAAAGAAGAGAAATCACAGAAATCATGGCTGGAATTTTCCTGTTGTTCTTCCTGGTGGGGTCTATTGGTCCCGCTGGCCGCGAACCCTCTCGCCACAGGTTCCTCTGCCTGGTTGGGGAGGTGCGGGTGATGCATAGTAAGGGAAACTCTGTCGACCGCAGCGGAATCAGAAGATCCCGCCACCTACCGATGGTGGGCTGTCTCTGTCGCCATGAAATACGCCACGGAGACGGCAAGGAAAATCCCGCCCTTTGTATGTGATCCACAATCAAGAATGTTCGCTGTTAAGCCAGAAAGCTTGAACTGATTTGCAACTTCTATTTAAAGGAGATGAGTTGGAAATCCTGATGGGAAACAGACGGATGTTTCCCTGGAACAGCAGGAGAAAGAACCAGAATATGTGCAAGGCAAGACAGCAGATACATTCAGTGGGCTTCTCCGCCGGCAGGATTCTCCATTGCGCTGGGAGCGCGCCCACACCCGCGGGTTTCCCAGCGGCTTGGGGTAGCCACAATGGGAAATGCCATTGGAAGGTGGCGGGAAAGGAGAATCCCACTGCCGGCGAGGACACCCCACCCAGGAAAACGCGGCTGACGGACGAGAGAGTCCTGCCCATCATCACACATTTTGTTGGGAAGCCTGACAAGAGGACAAATATCTTGTTAAGGACGTCGAGTCATCCAACTCATCCATAACAAAATTCTTACCAGCAACCACATGGAAGCTGAAAGTAATGAAAGCTGAAACTCCAGGCACAGAAATCAGATGAAGAATGTACTAAAATCAGAGATTACTGCAAAAACTGGATGACCAGAATATTTTCCTAACAATATCATCCCAAAACAGTATTTTGAGCAACGCAGACACCTCAGCACAGTCGACAATATTCCCGGTGCTGCTACTGGGACCAGAGAACTGCTGCTCATTTGATTGGCATGCAGCATTTAGAGGGATACTTCTTCCCTGATGAGTGCAGTAGTCTCGCCCTGAGCCAATTAATGCCCAACGAGCATTAAATGACTGTGTGGAAAAGCACCAGAGCGAGGGTGTGCTCTCCAGCAACCTTTTTGCCAGGTATTAGTAATGCGGCGGTGGGAATGTGGGTGCTGGGAATCCTAGAAAAACATAAAATCCTACCCAAGTGTTTCTTTTTGCTAAAGCTGATCTAGTAGCTGTAAATGAAGGAGCATTAGCTCACCATACTCTGTGGCACAGCCACACTTCAGGATCTCGTGATTTGACATCTTAATTGATTAAAATATGACTGATGCACTATCAATTACAACGAGATGAGAGAAGAGAGTAATCGAGGCTTTATTACACAGAGATGTGTGGCCTCCCACAGCTGCTGCCGAAATGGCTGCAGTTCGGAGAGCACACACATTTATACTCTGCCTACTGGGCGGAGCCAGCAGGCAGGGATCTACCCCCGTACCTGTAGTACAGGGGCCTTACCGTAATACCCTCGTAAGCAGTGCAGTATATACAATATAATACAACAGTGGTGACTACCACAATGACACCATTTTTCTGCATGCAAACAAATCTAAGACAATAATTTGCAATGCATTAACTCCATAATCGACAGAGAAACCGCAGGTGTTAGTAAATCAAACAAAAAGGACCCTGTTTGTGTGCAACTAGCAGACAAAACACAAAAAATTGTTGTGTTTTCTTTTCTACCGTGTCAAAGGTATGATATGCAGTGTGAATTTCTACATCAATTGGGTGAGTAACATTCTCTTAGTGGAAAGATTTTTAAGCATTGTGCAAACAACAGCGATACAAACTTTGCTACTGCTAAGTGCACTGGGAAAAACAACATCTGGTGAAAATTGCAAGTCACATTAGGGCGAGAGAACATTGGTATTGATTGCTGCCCTCATTTCTTTCATAACTGTCTGCAAACAGCAGTTGGCAACAAGATGAGGAAATGACAGGCACTTCCTCAGTAACCACTTAATTGTAAGTTATACTTACTTTTTCACTTATAATCAATGCTATAGTTACAAGTATTTCTTTTTAATGGGACTCGATGATCTTGTATTTAATCTAAATGTCTGTACAGCAGAGTTCTGATTGATTGCTGCTGAATCTGCTTGAATGCAAATAATTTCATCAGGTATTCGGCACAGGGCAAAATGGTCACCTTACCAGCAACGTAACTATTATTTTGATTATGCTACCTTACTTGCCAGAGCATCACTGGTAAAGGATTCTCATCCCCCTCCTTTGCATTTGTAGCCCCAGAGTCCCACAAATATCTATCCTCAGTATCCTCCATGTGCACTCATCCAAAGAATTCCACATGTATATGGGAGGTGCTCAACTGTTCCTGTGTGCCACCTGTTTTGACGCTCCACTGCCTGATAGCCAGTTTTGGATTATTTGCAATTTTGTCCAGTTATTGAGAAGTCCAATGGCTGAAGCCATTTCAAGTCCATATGACCCTTCAGTCATTTAGCATGGTGGTAGTGCTACCGAGCTACTCTTGCTGTTGGACAATGAAGTCCCTCACCCAGAGTACCTTCTGCACCCTTGCCACCCTCAGTGCTTCCCCAAGTGGTGTTCAACATGGAGGAGTACTGATTTACCAGCTGTGAAGTTGATACATGGTGCTTACCCATGTTTAACCTGGTGACTTCATGGAGTCTAGAGTGAATATTGAGGACTCCCAGGGTTATGACTGTATACCATTGTGATAACACCTCTGCTGACTCTGTCCTGTGGGACCCCTGGGGCGGGATTCTCCGACCCCCCGCCGGGTGCTGAATCACACATTGGTCACCTTACAAATATATTACTTGGGTCATTTTCGAACTCTGTGGTTTAAATTGCACAGTAAAAAGGAGAGTTGCAATGGATATTAAATTTATATATGGTGGGTGGGATTATCCGTTCCCGATGACAGTCAATGAACTTTGGGCTGCGCAGCCGAATCCCCCACCCTGGGTCCTGCCACGATGTGGCCATAAAAATCCCAAATGTAAAATTCTGAGTAAACCCAATACTTTACCACAGAAGCACTCATGTTTTATTTCTTGTTACCTGGAACAGAATGTTTCTATAGGTGACTTGAATAGAACAATTGTGCTTCGTAATTGTTCTATTTAAGTGCCTCTCCCTCCAGCAGGGCAGAATGTCCCTGGAATTATTATTTGAACTTGGAGCTTATACTCTGATAAACAATCAATGTTTAAGCCATCAATTATCCCGATTGGTAGCAAGCAGGCCACATTAAGTGCTCTGTGTATGTAATAGAAACTGCAAGCAAACCACATGACTTTGTGTGCAGATAACCTCTTGATGCATGGAAGTTTCCAATGAACACTCTGGACTTTGAACAAACTACTTGGTGCTTAAGTAAAAGCTCTGCATAGCTCTGAATATATAAACAGCCCTGATTTTTTAAAACTTCTAACTAATGTGCAAATCTTAATAGCCAGGATAGATGTCACATACATCGCATAATTTCCATCGTTATCTTTGGCCATGGGCTGTCCAATGTAACATGCCTACTGCAGAAAGAAAATAAAAAGGGACTTTTTTCTTTGTCTTATATTTATTTGAAGTTGTGATTGTTAATGTGTGACAATTACTGCAGCGCATTCCTTCAGGGTCAAATTGATTCACTCTATTGCGTATCAGCAACGCCAAATCACATTTGTGACCTGACATGCCTAATTAAATACATTCCCTTTAATTGCAAATAAAATATGGGCGCTACCTCCAATAAAATGCAAATGTATGGATCTAACCATTATGCATTTTCTTGTTTGAGCACTCCAGCAACTTAAAATTTTTTAAAAAACTTTTGCTTCTAGATGGCTACAATACGATGTTCAAAGTTCTTGTAATGAGCAATTACATAATAATAATGCAGTTATACAGTTTTTCAGAGTATTATTCATCACAAAATTCAGATGTCAGAAAATATACATTTATTGGTATGATAATAATTTTAATTCTGGCTGTATACAGTACCTAACTGTTTTGTATAATCAAAGAAAGAACTTGCACTTTATGACATCTTTTATGATTTCAGGCCACAAGCAACTACTTTTGAAGTGTAGCCATTTAATGTAAAATTTGTGACAGCAAGGTTCCACAAACAGCAATAAGACAATGATCAGCTAATCTGCTTTTAGCAATATTGGTTGAGGGATAAATACTGAGCAGAACCTCAGCAAAGCTCCCTGCACTTCTTTATATAATTGCATAGGATCTTATCCATTTTACCTGAGAGGAGAGGTGGGATCTGGATTCATGTCTCCAATAGATTCCCTCAGTAGCGCACTGAAGTGCCAGACTAGATTCAATGCTCAAGTCTCTGGAATGGAACTTAAATCTTGTACTTCTGGCTCTGAGAGTCCTAGTAAGTGAGCCAAGACTGGCATCCCAAGAAGCATGTGATATGTTTCTCTGGTCCAAAATGTTAATAATCAGGAGTTCTAACTAGTATCTTCAGAGACAGAGAATAGCAAATGGCATGGGTTTAAGATGATGAAAATAATGTAAAAAATGGGAAGTTGGTGTTACAACATATTATATTAAGCAACAGTGGACGCAGTATGCGGCCCAATAATAAAGTAACTGGAGCACAAAAGAAGAGATCCGTTTATCACCTACTAATTAAGTGAAGAACAACACGCTGAGGAATAATAAACCCTCCGGTTCTAATTATTGACGTGTGCCCATTTTACAAGGGCCTAAGAATGCAATATTCTGTGTACATGCTCAACTGCAACAAAAGTGTGCCTCCCACCTTACTGGCAAAGGTTGAAGTTTTGGCGCCCAGGGCCAGAACTTGAAATATATACAAATAGGATTCTGGGCCCCTTTCTGAGATTGGGCTATCCTGCACACTGTAATCAGGATAACTCGATCTGAAATATATTTTTGGCAAAAACTCAGAGGAAAGATTGATTTGCGTATACGTCGGCTCTGTTCAACTGTAGCAGATTTCGACTTAGATTTGGGGGTGATTCTCCGAGCCCCGCGCTGGGCTGGGGAATCGCCGCAACCGCGCCCCGACGCTGGCACGCGATTCTCAGGCGTGCGGAGAATCGGCGCCATTTGTGCTGGCGCGTTTGACGCGGCGCGGGCCGGGGGCCGCTGTAATCGGCAGGGTCGTCGATTCTCCGGCCCGGATGGGCTAAGTGGCCGCGCGGATACGACAGAGTCCCGCCGGCGCCGTTCACCCCTGGTCGCTGCCGGCAGGAACTCTGCGCGAAGGGTCAGGGGGCGGCCTGTGGGGCAGTGAAAAGTGATCCTTCACCGGGAGAGGGCCTCTGATGTGGTCTGGCCCGCGATCAGGGCCCACCGATCGGCGGGCTGGCCTCTTCCCCCCCCGGGCCTACTTTGTTGAGTGGCCGGCCCCTGAACACCGACACCATGTTGAGTCGGGGCCGGCGCGCTGAAGAAGTCCCCCGCGTATGCGTAGGCTGGCGCGGCCCAACTGCGCATGCGCGTGTTGGCACGGCGCCCATTTGGCACCGGGAAGGGAGGCTGGAGCGGCGTGAACCATGCTGGCCCCTGTGGGGCATAGAATCGGTCGTCCCCATGCCCATTTTGCGCTGTCGTGAAACGCGACGGCGTTCACGACGGCGCGAACACTTGGTCTCCATTTTGGAGAATTGCCCCCTTACTGTCACGTGTAAATACATAGACATAGACGTTGGGTGAAGCATACGGATTCTAGTTCTAAAACTGGAGAGAAGATGTGTAGAAAACTAGCAGAATTGTCACAGCCATCTTTTCCAGCTGTAGCAATTACTGATTTTTGATTCCAATTATTGTACAAGTCTCAACTTCATTGTGGGTTTTCCCTAAAATGTTAATGTAGTGATCTGTACATCTGTACATATATCTGCACATACACCAGGCACTACAGCACAGATGTAACAGCCACAGCATCTCTAGAGGGCAGTATCAGAGAGGGTATAAAGGGTCCAACCCAAGGGAGGATCCGCCTCTTTCAGAAGCACAAGGCGAGTGAGCAGCAACAGACAGAGACAGCTCAGCATAGGCAGTTTACCTTAGCTTCTCTGGTCATACCTCTTGACTGTATTATATCTAGTTAAGCTCTGGAAACAGAACAAACCCACTGAATAAAGTATTTGTGTTAACTGGAAGTCTACAATCTTTATTCAGACTTAGAGAATAAAATATGGTACTAGAAGTGATTTCAGAAAGCTAGCTAGACACCAGCAAGAGAAGAAAAACTTAAACCAGATATTCGACTGTGGAAGACTTCGCAGCAAATGGATCCTCAACGACTAACTGATTCGATGGAACTTGTTGGAACCCCACGGCAGTTGGAAACAGCCGGTAATTTCAGTTATAACTGGAAAATGTTTGAACAGCTGTTGCAAATATTTATTACAGCTAATGATTTAAGCACTGCCTCTGACACAACAAAAATAGCCCAACTACTCTCAACAGGAGGGCATGAAGCTAGAGAAATCTATAATTGCTTTAATTACTTAGAAGGTGAGGACAACACCAAATTAGAAGTTATACTCAAAAAATGTGATGAATGCTGTAACAGTCAGTCTGGTGAGATGCTGGAAAGATTTAAATCTTGTCAGAGAAACGGAGGGTCCATCTCTAATTTTATTACAAATCTCAAGTTAATACCACAAGGCTGTGATTATGCTGATTTCGGAGACACTATGTTAAAGGATCAATTAATTTCTGGACTATCTGATAAAAATTTGAGGGAAGAACTTTCACAAAATAAGTATCTAACTCTAGAAATCGCTATAAAAAATGCCTTGCTTATCAACAAAAACAAAGTCAATACTTTGAGTCTCTACAAACACAGAAACATCATTTAGAAAACAAAGTCAGTACAAATGGCGCAAACACTCACCACGAGGCAGAGGCAGGGTTGAATTGGAGGAAGATGGAGGTTCTGAGTGGCAGCCATCTTGAGAAAGGAGCCGCACATGCGCAGTTGCGAAAAGTGCGCACAGTACAGGAAAGTCGGAGTGCGCATGTGCAATCGAGTCCTACACATGACATCACGAGCGTCATGACGTCAGAGGACCAGGACCACGCCCACTTAAAAGGGAAATACACGAAAATGAACAAAAAGAAGTTTAAAGCTGCAAAACCCAATTTTCTTGCCTCAAAAGACAGAACAATGCCCGAACTTACGCCAGCAGTTGAAAATAACTTTCACAACACCCTGGAACAAGCAGTTAGCACTGCCCTAGAAGATGATATGGTCCTTGTAGACTATGACTCAGACGAAGATTTCATCTTGGGAGATGACTACCCTCGTACCAAATCCGAACCGCAACTAGAGGTGTCGTACCGTGAAGACTCCGACGATGAGTTCTTCGGATTGGGGAATCTTCAGCCCAGCATATATGACATCCCGACTCGTGAGTGCAGGATTATGCTGCGGCCTGATGCCAAGAAACAAAAAGTGGTTCACGCACCACGAAGGGTCCCAGCCTCCACACAAGAAGAAAATGAAATGAAATTAAATGAAATGAAATGAAAATTGCTTAATGTCACAAGTAGGCTTCAAATGGAAGTTACTGTGAAAAGCCTCTAGTCGCCACATTCCAGCGCCTGTTCGGGGAGGCTGTTATGGGAATTGAACCGTGCTGCTGGCCTGCCTTGGTCTGCTTTCAAAGTCAGCGATTTAGCCCTGTGCTAAACAGCCCCTTAAGATGATTTGTTCATTGAACATGAAGAGAGCGATCACAACTCCGAAACAAAAAGCGATGATTTGTCCATCGAAAAATACACGCCATATTACTCAGACATGGCTGAGTTATTCGGAGATCCTGATCACAGCATCAGCAACACGGTTGAAAAGCTTAACACGACTCTTCTCATGGTAGATGAATCCAATACCATGGTGCCATGGCAGATCGTTGGTACATTGGATGACAGCAATACCCAAGACGAAGACGGCGCCACACAGAGAGCACAGAACGACTTCGTTGAGAGAGCACAGATCGACTCTACAGCGAGAACACTGCACGACTCCATAAAGAGGGCGATGACATACTCCACAGAGAGAGCGATGAAGGACTCCACAGAGAGAGCGATGACAAACTCCACAGAGAGAGCGATGAAGGACTCCACAAAGAGAGCGACGCAAGCCTCCACAAAGGGAGCGACGTAAGCCTCCACAGACAGCTTGGTGACAGACCCAAAAATGGAAGCAAGCAAACACTCCATAGCGAACGCCATGCATGTACAAGACCATGAAGATCTATCAAGCTTATTTGAGCCACCAGAAGAAGACTATGAAAGTCTACCCAGCTCATTCAACCAACAAGAAGACACTGAATGTCTATCCACTGTATGTGAGACGAGTGACGAAGAAATCACAATTCCCATACAGGATGTGCAGGATCACAGCGAGACTGACATATCACAGCTCATCTGCACAGAAGCACTCAACAATCAGAGGACGGCTACCCAAGAGTCCAGAGAGACCACGTCAATAGAAATCCTGAAGATTTTGACTCCAGAAAAGGAGCACAAAGAGATCAATGATGATTCAAATGAACCTGAAATAACTCCAAAAGAGGAGCACCAAGAAATCAGTGATGGTCCAAGTGAACCTGAAATGACTCTAGAAGAGGAGTACCAAGAAATCAATGATGATTCAAGTGAACCAGAAATGACTCTAGAAGAGGAGTACCAAGTAAGCAAAGAAGAGGAATCGAATCCACCACAAATGACTGATGTCACCAACATCAATGCAACATCAGATCATTCTCACAATTCTCAGAAGAAACGCTCAATATAACAGATACCACAAAGGACACTGACACCAATAACTGTGATAATGACTCAAATAATCCACATGGCACACTCATTGAGCACAACAAGAACAACAAAAACGCAAGAAGCACAGCAGAAACAAGAACAACAACAGCAACAACAAAAACAACATGCAGCGCAACAAGAACAACAAAAGCTACAAGAAGCATCCCAGAAACAACAAGCACAACAAGAAAAAGAACGAGAATAAAAGCGAAAACAACGAAAACAGAATCAACACGCGTGACAAAAAGAACAACAAGAACGACAACAACAAGAACACCAATGAAAACAACCAAGACAGAAACGACAAGAACGGCAACGAAAACAACAAAGACAGAAACGACAGAAACAATAACAATGAAACAATGACCTGTACAACATGGTACAACTCTGCATGTGAAGGACAATGCCACAGCACACTGCGAAACAATGACAAGACTACAAACATGTCATGGCATGATAAAGAATCTCACAAATTCACATCTGCCCCAGAACAAACAAGCAAAACAGCTTTCACGAACGATGGCATACAGAATCAATACCACAAACACAGGAAAAAGTCGAGGTCAACGGTGCGACACAGAATCGCTACCCGCAATCAAATGGAACAGGGGAAAAAGGTGTCCACATCATTAAACAACTCATCAGCAAGGAAACCGAGTCACGTTCCGACATCAACCTAGCTCTGTTATCGTACCGAGCAACCCCACTGAGCTCAGGACTGTCGCCACGCAAATGCTCTTCGGCAGAGACATCTGGACAACCCTACCGGCAATGCAGTTCTGAGACCCTGGCAACGCACTGGTTCTCGACAAAATGCGGGCACTCTGCTCCAAACAAAAACTATACTACGATCAACATGCGATCCCACTCAAGCCACTGACAATAGGTGACATCGTCAGAATCAGGGTCCCAGAAGACGGATGGTCTGAGCTAGCCAAGGTGATCAGGTAGGATTCACTGCGGTCCTACATTGTCAAATCGTCAGCGGGAGTACTTTTTCGCCGTAACCGCCGGGATCTATTAGAGTATCGACCTACAAGCCAGTATTTCCCACACTGGACTTGACCGAGTCCATTTGTCGACAGGACGTTCCTCGCCACACAACGCCAGACAGGACTCTTGATGACATCAAACCATCATCCCTACTACCACCGTTAAGACGTTCCAGCAAAAGCCATAAGGCACCCGACCGGCTAGATTTGTAATGACACTTCGACACACGCGCAAGACGAATATGGACATTTCTCACGATGGACTCATAACACAATTAATTGTGTCTGTATTACTTTTATCATTTTCACAGTGTGCAGATTTGCATATTCTCACCACTTGTTATGTACAGTTTTCTTGAGGCCAGTCTAGAAAACATGTCAAATAAAAGGGGGGGGGGGGGGGATGTAGCGAACTGTACATCTGTACATACATCTGCGCATACACCAGGCACTACAGCACAGATGTAACAGCCACAGCATCACTAGAGGGCAGCATCAGAGATGGGTATAAAGGGTCCAGCTCAAGGTAGGACCCGCCTCTTTCAGAAGCACAGGGCTAGTGAGCAGCAGCACACAGAGACAGCTCAGCATAGGCAGTTTACCTTAGCTTCATTGGTCATACCTCTTGACTGTATTATATCTAGTTAAGCTCTGGAAACAGAAAGAACCCATTGAATAAAGTATGTGTGTTAACTGGAAGTCTACAATCCTTATTCAGACTTGGAGAGTAGCATAATTAAGACAGCCGAAAATTCTGATATTTAAACAAAATGATGTGAGTTTCATAGGCCAGCTAGTAGAATTCTTCATTACCGCCAAATATTGATAAAAACACAGATGTTCGTTACATCTTAAACATCTAATTAAACATGTATGGCAGTTATATGGGTAAGATGGGTATAGAGGGATATGGGCCAAATGTGGGTAATTGGGACTGGCTCAGTGTTAAAATCTGGGCGTCATGGACAAGTTCGGCCGAAGGGCCTATTTCCATGCTGTAAACTCTATGACTCTTAAGGGCAATATAATTGCTTGCTTTGCTTCTTTCGTCTATTGACAACTGAATTCAGTTGTACATGGTGACACAGTGGTTAGCACTGATTCCTCACTGCGCCAGGGGCCCAGGTTCAATTTCGGCCTTGGGTCACTGTCTGTGTGGAGTTTGCACTTTGACCACGTGTCTGCGTGGGTTTCCTCCGCGTGCTCCAGTTTTCTCCTACAGTCCAAAGAAGTGCAGGTTAGGTGGAATGGCCATGATAAATTGGCCCTCGGTGGGATTGCGAGGATAGGGCAGAAGAGTGGGTCTGTGTAGGGTGCTCTTTCAGCGGGTTGGTGCAGACTCAATGAATTTGTTAAGAATGAACGTGGTATATTACGCAAAGGCAGATGCAGTATGTGGTCAAATAACAAACTGACTGCAGTATAGTTGCAGCCAACTTCACCCAAACACTGAGGATGAGATTTCCCTGGACATCAGAAAAGGTTGATGGCCGGCGGGAAAAGTGGCGTTGACCTGCCGACGGCAATGCCGCCATTTCCTGCTGTATATTGCAGCACTTGGTGCCAACAATTTTCATCCACAGGTTCCACGCCGTATTGCTGGCGGGGCGGGTGAATCAGAGGGTATCCGTCATCACCTCAGTGCTGTAATCTTCGGCACCACATTTAAAGGCTGCCCCGTGCACAACAGCCGAACGTCCCAGGTCGCTGGGAAGTGATGGCGGACAAGAAATCTGCCCCAAGGTTTTTGGACACCTTCCTGGTAGAGGCCCGATGTGATGTGCTGTACCCACGCACAGGGAGAAAAACAGCCAGTAAGGTCACAAACCCAGCAAGGGAGGCGGTGGCAGCGGCGCTCAGCGCTAAAGTTCTACAGACAAGGACAACCATTCAGTGCTGGAAGAGGATGAATGATCTTCCTTTTGCCAGGGTAAGTCACTCTTCCAATCACTCTCAACACTCACACTCACCAACCCACCACACATCCACAGGGATATCACTCACTGCCAGCTTAAGGGACGCCATCACTAACTCTCACATACATATTCATCTCCCCTGCGGGGCGTGACCTCATGACGTTTCTGGTCCCACTCACCATCTACACATGCCAGGCATCCTTAATACCTGCCCTGGCACATGTCATAGAATCATAGGATAGAACTTACAGTGCAGAAGGAGGCCATTCAGCCCATTGAATCTACATCACCCCTGAAAGAGATTCCTACTTAAACCCACACCTCCACCCTATCCCCGTAACCCAGCAACCCCACCTAACTTTTGGACACAAAGGGGCAATTTAGCATAACCAATCCACCTAACCTGCACGTCTTTGGACTGTGGGAAGAAACCGGAGACAAGTGGGAGAAAGTGTAGACTCCGCATAATCGGGAATCGAACCCAGTTCCCTGGTGATGCGAAGCAACAGTGCTAACCACTGTTCGACCGTGCCCTACACATGTCCTACTTACACTATTCATCTGTTTCCATGCAAGACAAGCTGGCTCACAACAAGAGGGAAAATTCCCAAGCAGAAAGAGGCATGCCAGAGCTGAAGGTCCTCAAGGACTTTGAGGACAGTGCCATCCAGCTGGCTGGGAGGATGTCAATCGATCCTGTGCTGATGGTGAGGTCAGCAGCGATAAACCAAGTGAGGATCCAGCACTATATCATCCATCAGACAACAAGGCTGTTGAGTTGAGTCTCCTGTTTCTAATGGCCCCTGTCACACACAATAATGACCTCTGCTTTCTTTCACTGGCACATCTGGGAAGCAACACAGGGAGTCCACCAGCCAGGTCCTCGACTCTAGCCCCGACAGCAGAGGAGGAATTCACAGACCCTGATATCCAAAGAATCATCACGGCATTCACCCACCCACATCCTCCAGCGCAGACATGCACACCTCAGTGGGACCTGGTTCTAGACCAGCCTCTGGGTCACAATCTGGTGAGCACATCACTCTCTCAGAACCACAGCACACAGAGGTAGAGGTGTCCAAGGGTGATGACACTCAGAGAGTTACTGGAGGCCAGGAAGCTGCTGAGTCCCAGTTAGATGACTGGTCTCTGGACACGAGCTTGCCTCATCATGCCTCAGTTGCTGGAGCTCCAAAGGCAAAGCTTGAAAAATCAGATAGTGAAGTCTAGTACACTCCTCGGATTGAAAGGCTGCATGGAGGGGTCCGCCTGCCTTATGCCTGAAGTGTTTGTGCCAACATTCGAACACAGCTACGGTTGTGGCTGTCTCGGAGTATTTGGTGCATGACTTCTGTCCTGCAGTGCTGCAGGCACTTTCTGGGATCCATGAGTGCCATCACCAGGGGGCGGTGGGACTCAAGCTCATTCCAGCTTCCCTTCTTTCCCAAGGAGGAAGCCAGTGGCCCTTAGGCATCCATAGAATGGAGGTCAGCTGGTGCACACTCCGGGGTCATCCACCCAGGTGACTCCAGGATCGTACATCCCATCTGAATGCCCTCTTCCTGTATCTGCGGCTCCAGTCCCAAAGGCTGAGGATGGTGGCACTGCCACACAGCAGGACCTTGAAAGCAGGCCAGGCCCCTCTACATCTCGGACCTCCAGAGGACATTCGCTATGATCACCAGAGATGACAGGGCATGGCAGACAGCAGCCTGCCTCCATCTACACTGTGGATGTTGGTGATGCACCAAGATGTGGCAGCAGGATCTAGTTCTAGTTGCACGGAGTTAAGCACTTGGACATAATGTTCACCTCTGCAAATAAACTCACTGATTGCACCCTTTCTGTGGCTCCTTGGTGTAATGAGCTGAGTTTCTGTAGTTCCCACCTTAAAATTGACTTCATACACCAGAAAACGGCAGGGTGCTCAGTCCAGATCTTCCTCCATGTGCTTTGTGCATAATTCTGAGCACCCTGTTGGCGTCCCTTCAAAGTGACTCAACACATCAGTGTTTGTCGTCGGGAGTGAAGAAGTCTCCCACAATATACAGGGCAGCACGGTAGCACAGTGGTTCGATCCACGGCTTGGGTCAGGTTAGGTGGATTGGCCATGCTAAATTGCCCTTAGTGTCCAAAAAGGTGGGGTGGGGTTACTGGGATACGGGGATGTGGTGGAGGTGTGGGCTTGGGAAGGGAACTCTTTCCAGACTCGATGGGCCGAATGGCCTCGTTCTGCACTGTAAATTCTATGATTCTATGCTAGCTTCATTCATTCCAGTCATTGTCTATCTGTGCTCTCTGTACCTTTGCAGCTGCTGCTGCCCGCCCCGGACACATTTACCTCTAGTGACACTGAACCTCAAGGGTACAGCTTGCAAAGGATGACATTAGGTCAAGAGAGGTGAAACTCTCCCCGCTGCATTGCCATGATATGATCCTCGTCACTGAGAGCAAACGAGCTGCCATCAGCCAGGCAGGAGTCAGACATTCACAGAAGCTCGGTGAGGATCTGTGCACTGTCCCCACTGCAAGTCATCATCATTTCCTGGAATGTAAGGACTATCAGCAACCGTTCCTTCCCCATGACAGGAGCCTTAGCACAAACGGTGTGCGCTGCCATCAGTCAGATGGGACTGCTGCTCACTGAGCGATATGAAAAAAATGGAATGTCCTCACTGAATCCAGTTCAAGATGGTGCATAGGGCTCATATAACGGTGGAGAGGATCAGTAGGTTCTTTGAGGGGGTAGAGGACAGGTGAAGGCGGTGCGCAGGGTGGCCCACGAATCACGCCTGCATGTTCTGGACGTGTCCAGGTTTGAGGGGGTTTTGGCAGGGGTTCTCGGGTGTGATATCTGAGGTGCTGGGTGTGGAGGTGGCCCCTAGACCAGAGGTGACAATATTTGGGGTGTCGGAAGATCCAAGAGTCCAGGGGTGAGAGAGGCCGATGTTTTGGCCTTGGCCTTCCTGATAGCCCAGAGATGGATTTTGCTTGGAGGGGGTGGGACTCGGATCTGCCAAAGTGGGGGTGTGGGTGAGTGACCTGGCGGAGTGCCTGAGGCTGGAGAAGGTTAAGTTCATCTTGAGGGGGTCGGCGGATGGGTTCACCCGGAGGTGGATGCCGTTTATTGATTTCTTTAAGGAGGTTTTGAAGGGTCAGCAAAAGGTGAGGGGGGGAGGGTGGTTAAAATGGGAAGGTGAGACGTGAGGAGGGGTTGGTGTTGGGGAGCAGGGGTTAGTGGGGGTTGTTTAATGAATTGTTTGTTGTTCTTCTGATTCTATTTGTATATATGAAAATGCGTTGAATAAAAATATATTTTTAAAAAGAGCCACTATCCCCAAGTTAAAGACTGGTCACCCCAAGTTAGAACTGAGCTCATCACCCCCAATCAGAGTCTGGTCACCTCCACGTCAAAGGCTGGTCATGCCCAGTCAGAGCCGGTAGCCCCGAGTCAGCCCCCTTAACAAGTGGAACAGTTGTGTGAACACTGCGCTCATCTTGGAGCTCTGTTCAGAGCGGTACCCGCCTGTTCTGATTCACACTGTTCTAACATCACGCTGCCACGGATGGATTTTTAAATGGCGCATGTGTGTGTGTGGCGGGGGGGGGGGGGATTTATTTGAAAAAATATATTTTATGGGATGTGGGCGTCACTGACAAGGCCAGAGTTTGTTGCTCATCCCAATTACCCTTGAAGTGAGTGACTGGAACAGCATTGCAACAGCCGTTAAGAGTCACACATAGGTCTGACTAGGGAAGCATGGCAGATCTCCTTCCCTCAAGGACATTAGAACCAGGTGCGTTTTTTTACGACAACTGATGATAAGTTTCATAGTCACCGTTACTGAGACTATCTTTCTAATTTCAGATTATGACCTAAATTCAAATTCCACCAGTTGCCATGGTGGGATTTTGAACCCTTGTCCCAGGACATTAGTCTGGGCCTCTAACTTATTAGTCCAGTGATATTACCGCTATGCCACTGTCTCCCCCCCAGTGAATGGGCCTGATAATGAAATGCAGATCCATTCAAATCAGATTCCCGCTGTTCAACAGCAGGAAACACAACCCACCACTGGCAGGGGGAGGGCACATGGTCACGGCAAGCTTTCAGATCAAGGTAAAATGCGACTTTGTTCTTTTAGTGATATTTTTTGTTGCCTTCACTGAACACACGCGACGCTGATGGGAATGGAAAATACCAGCCTTAGTATTTGAACAATTCTCCAGAAAAAGCACAATCACAATCCTTAAATGCTGAAAAATATTGGAGGATCATAGAGCTTTTACAGCATGGAAAGAGGCCTATCGCCCCATCGTATCCACGCCAGCCATCAAGCACCTATCTCTCAAATCCCATTTTCCAGCACTTGGCCTTGTGTGCCATGGTATTTCAAGTGCTCACCTAAATACTTCTTAAATGTTGTGAGGGTTCCTGCCTCTATCATCCTTTCAGGCAGCGAGCTCCAGATTCCCACCATCCTCTGGGTCACAGCCCCACTGAATCTCCAACCCTGACCTTATGTCTGTGCCGCTTGGTGATTGACCCCTTGGCAAAGGGGAAAAGTTCCTTCCTGTCTACTCTATCTATGCCCTTCATAATTTTATACACCTCAGTCAGGTTCCCCCCTCAGCCTTCTCTTCTTCAAACAAAACAACCCCAGGCTATCCAGTCTCTCTTGATAGCTGAAATGTCCCAGGCCAGACAACATCCTGGTGAATCACCTCTGCACCCTCTGTTGTCCTGTTATTTACGCTGGTGATATGTTAAGGATTACGAATAGATACATTAAAAAAAATTAAGTGATAATCATTAATTTTTTGTGGATTTCATCATGCATGAACAACATGGGGCCCTGACTGCCACATCAGCAACATTAACAAATATACAACCAAAGTAAAATGAAGCAACCCATATAAAATGTTCAATATATAATCATTTAACAAAATAAACACAGCCTGAAGTAATTTCAAAGCTTTAATCACAATTATGATTTAACGAATGGTTATAAACCACTCATGCTTTACATTCTTGTAATTATGAAGTAAAAACAGAACAAGCTGTAAGTACCTGGTGGGCGACACGGTGGCATAGTGGTTAGCACTGCCGCCTCATGGTGCCAGGGACATGACTTCGATTCCTGCCTCGGATGACTGTCTGTGTAGAGTTTGCACATTCTCCCCGTGTGTGCATGGGTTTCCTCTGGGTGCTCCGGTTTCCTCCCACAGTCCAAAGATGTGCAGGTTAGGTGGATTGGCCATGCTAAATTGCCCCTTAGGGTGGAGTTGCAGGAATAGGGTGGGGGATTGGACCTGGGTAGGGTGGTATTTTGAAGGGTCAATGCAGACTGGATGGGTCAAAGGCCTCCTTCTGCACTGTAGGGGTTCTGTGATTCTATGATACGTAACAGTTCAATTGATATTTCAGATGCTGAATTTCGAGTATTTTCAGTTTTGTTGTTTTTACTTTCAGATTCTAGTATTTTCCCCTCTTGCTTAGATGCTGTGCACTGCAGGACTGGATTTTATGGCCCTGACGGTGGATTTTCAGGCAGGGAGTTGTATAATTAAATGGTGTTGGCTCCTGGCATCTACCTGCCTGCTTCAACTACAAGGTGTGATTTAACTAAAAGGGAGCAAAGTCCCATAGCAAGCGCATTTAGCTGCCTGTTTCCCGGCGCTGCAGGCTAGACAACGCCACTCCCGTTAAATAAGGGACCTTAGCGGGGAACACGCGGCTGAAGCCGCACATAGCCCTGTTTTCTACAACGAGGAGCTCTGATCGCTAGAACTCCTCAGTGTAGCGGGAGATCAGGACGCCATTTTTAATTGGCGTTCCGATCTCCGAGGCCTGCAGCACCCCCCCCCCCCCCCGACCTCCCTCTAAGCCCCAAGCACTATGGGAGGGTCCCCGGCCACCTCTGCACCCAATCCCTTAAAACCAGCGCAGGGCACGCCTGGCCCGATCGCCGGCACACAGAAAATGTTAGCTTGGTACCGCCAACCTAGCACCCTGACAATGCCCATGCCAGCTGGCAGTGCCACCTGGCAGTGCCACCTGGGAACCTTGGCAATGCCAGGCTGGCACACAAGTCACACTACCTTGGTGCCAGGCTGGCAGTGCCAGGGTACTCTTCCCAAAGGGCTGATCTCCTGGGAGACCCCAAGAGTACCATTCTGTCTGGGCCCATTTGTCTCACTCTAATATGCAGATTTGCTAAAAATGGATCCTTCCTCCAATGGCCGGGATTCACATCGCAATGTCTCGCTAGATCGTGTTAGATCTCGAAGCACTGCGAGCAGGGTAGATCCCGGGAGCAGCATCTCCCAGTTTTTATTGACCATGCTGCACCATGGCGAGCTGCTTTCCGGGCGCTGTGTGGCCGTTCGTCACGCACATAATGTTACCTGTGGTGTGGAAGGTATTGGGAGGACCGCACCTATGGGCCAATTGAGGCCCATAGGCAGTTAAGTAGTAGTAACTTAAGGTGTCGATGGCAGCCATGAAGTGGAGATGCCGGCGTTGGACTGGGGTGAGCACAGTAAAAAGTCTTACAACAACAGGTTAAAGTCCAGCAGGTTTGTTTGGAATCACTAGCTTTCGGAGCGCACCTGTTGAAGGAGCTGCGCAGCGAAAGCTAGTGATTTCAAACAAACCTGTTGGACTTTAACCTGGTGTTGTAAGACTTCTTACTGTAGTTTCTTAGGAGCCTCATTCCAGTACAGCTAAGATTTTTCAGAGGGTAAGTGCAGACTTAATGGGCCAACTGGCCTCGTTCAGCACTGTAGGAATCCTATGGGGCTGGTTTAGCACAAGGGGCTGGTTTAGCACAGTGGGCTAAATCGCTGGCTTGTAATACAGAACAATGCCAGCAGCGCGGGTTCAATTCCCATACCAGCCTCCCCGAACAGTGCCGGAATGTGGCGACTAGGGGCTTTTCACAGTAACTTCATTGAAGCCTACTCGTGACAATAGGCGATTATTATTATTATTATCGTTGTATGGGCACAACTGAGGCCATCATGGGAAAGGCCCATGCCATGGTCGTCCCAACCTTTCATTTGCAGTCCACCTCCTCCCCCTCTCTAACAAATCCATCCTCACTGGGGCCTGCCAGCTTAGCCCTAGTGAGGTACCAGGCTTACATTAATGTAATAATCTCACCAAGGCTAGTCTTCCGACACCATACCCTTTCATTTACATTACCAAAAAAGTTCATAGCCGCGACTTACAGCACACGTCCAAGCCCGGGAACTACATAACATCGTCCCGGGTTGAAACAGCAGGTTTTAAGCTCCCGTTGCTTGTTTCCCATTGGTTGAACTCAATATCGAAGTTCATACTCCACGAGGTCCCCAGGGAGATCTATTGATTATCCCCAGTGCCCATTCTGGCCACCATATCATCCCTCCCCTCTTAAGTCCATTTCTGCCCCAGTACCCTCACTGTGAGAAAGTTCCTTCTGCTGCTGGGCGATCAGTTTGAGTACAGTCGAGGGTGGGCACTGGATCTGGTGGTGTGAGCTGAATTGGGACCTCCATTTTCGGAGGGAGCGCTGAAGAGCTACTGACGTGGATTCCTCTTCGGGGTTCGCTTCAGCTGGGGCACTAGTTTTCATTGCTTCCACCTCAGAGTCCATGTCACCACTATCTGGAGGAACGGGCGCTGGGACAGCTTTGAACTGTTGCCCGGCCCTGGCAGTGGCCACAACCAAAATCGGTAATGAGGCTTGCACGGGGCGGATCCCCTGCTCTGATGTGGTCCAAGTGTTCCTTTATGACCTTATCCTGAACCTTCACTTTGTATGACACTAGCCCCATTTTTCTCCATTATGGTGGCACAATGGGTAGCACTGCTTCCTTATAGCGCCAGGGTCCCAGGTTCAATTCTAGCCTTGGGTGACTTTGTGTGGAGTTTGCACTTTCTTTCCATGTCTGTGTGGGTTTCTTCCTGCCACAGTCCAAAGATGTGCAGGTTAGGTGGATTGGCTACGCTAAATTGCCCCTTAGTGACCAAAGATGTGCAGGTTAGGTGGGGTTACGGGGATAGGGGAGGAGGCCTAGGTAGGGTCTCTTTCAGAGAGTCGGTGCTGACTCAATAGGCTGAATGGCCTTCAGCACGGTAGGAATTCTGTGGTTCTATTGATCCATCTGGGACCATCTCCAAGGTTCCTCATGTAAACCTGATCACCTGTTTTGAATGTTTTTTCTGTTCTTGCGGAGTTGTAATTTCTTTCATGGATCCCTTGTTGGGACTCCACCCTCCCTGCCAGGTTTGGGAATAATAGGCTTGGTCTCCTATGAAGTCGCTGTCCCATTAGCAGTTCCGCTGGGGCAATTCCTGTTTTTGTCCTATCGTCAATTAAAATTCATACCAATTTGGCCTCTATGGGTGCTGTAGTTTGTTTCTTCATGCCAGTTTTAAAAGTCTGCACTGTGTGTTCTGCCAACCTATTTGATAACGGTGATAAGGTGCTGTTCTGATAATGCCATTAGGTAGTATAGTTTTGGAACTCACTACTGGTGAAGGCAGTGCCGTTATGGAAACCAGGACTTCTGGTATTTCGTGCATGCAGAACCTCTGCTGTGATTGCTCGATTGTAGCGTGGGAGGTAGTGGAGCTCATGCAGTATATCTCCAACCATTTGGAATGTGCATCTACCAGGATCAAAAGCATGGGACCCGTAGAAGACCCGGGAACGTCCATGTGCACCCTCACGCATGGCCTGTCAGGCCACTCCCATTCATGTCGGGAGGCTGAGAGAGGGAATTGATTCTCTTGGCATACATCGCACCACCTCCCCAAGCCCATGATGTCTGAGTCGAGGTCGGGCTAGCAAACATAGCTCCTTGCGAGTATTTTCATTTTTGATACTTCAGATCGGCCATTAAGCAGCTGAATAGGTATTGGACGCTGGGCGAGGGACAACTACTCGGACCCCTAGAGAATGATATCTCAACAGTCCTCAAAACTGAGCTGCTTTTTCTTGGTTTCATTTCTTCTGAGGGTTGTCCTTGGAATTCTCTATTCAGGATCAGGTGCTTTAGTTTAGACGGAGTTGGATTATTTTGCATCCAGGTCTTAATTTGCCTTGCTGACACCGACAAAGTCTCTAAATATTTTAGGGTCATCGTGATCTCTTGCACTGCTGGTAAAGGAGCTGAGCTTGTGGGCAGTGGGAAGCGACTCAACCCATCGGCAATAGCCCTCTGGATTCCAGGGCAGTGCTCTAAACGGTATTCATAAGCTGCAAATAACAGGGCCCAATGCTGTATCCCGGCGTAATTGTCTTATTCTCTTCAAAAGGTCCCAATAAGGGCTTGTGGCCAGTTACTATTATGAAAGGTCTACCATAGAAAAATTGGTGGAACTTTTTTTACACCAAACATGACCGCCAAGCCCTTTTTCTCAATTTGATAATATCTCCGCTCAGCATCTGAAAGGGTCCTGGGTGCGTATGTGATAGGCCTTTCATTCCATCTTTCCTGCAGTGTGAAAGCATCAACCCAACCCCGTAAGGGGAAGCATCACATGTCAAAATGAGTTCCTTCTTAGGGTCAAAATGGGCCAATACGTTGACTGTCAGCAATTATTGTTTAACCTTATTGAATGCCTCCACCCGTGGTGCTTCCCAAGACCATCTTTGCTACTTCCGTAGTAAAAGATACAAGGGGATCAGTAAGGAAGAAAAATTTGGATAGATTTCCTGTAATAATTTACTAATGCCAAGAAGGAGTTTAATTCCATGGTGTTTCTTGGAGTGGATGCTTCCTTGGTGGCCTTTACCTTGCCCTCTAACAGATATAAGCCCAAGTAGGTCGCTTCGGTCGCTTGAAAAACACATTTTTCCCACTTCAGGTGTACCCATTCTCTCATGAATCCCCGCAAGACCTTTTCTGGGTTTGGCAGGTGCTCTCATTCTGAAGTCCCCATGACCAGGATGCCATCCAAGCACACCGCCACTTTGGGTAACCCTTGGAGTATGTTCGCCATGGTCCATTGGAATATGGCGCTCTCAGATGAGACCTCAAAGGGCAAGCAAGTGTATTCATGTAGGCCCTTGTGTATGTTGATTGGACCATACATCCAGGAAGGTTTGTCTAATTTAAGTTGAAGATAGGTGTGGCTCACATCCAACATAATGAATGCTATCTTTTACCATTTGCTAACTTGGCGTACAGGACTTCAATTTGAGGCATGGGGTATTTATCTAGCTTGGAAACCCAATTGACCGTTAGCTGATAATCTCCACAGAGGCAGACCGCTTTGTCCGGTTTAAGAACAGGGATGACAGACGCAACCCTCTCTGCGAACTTTACAGTCCTTATTATGACGAGATTTTCCACCCGCCCAAATTCGGTCTCCACCTTTTCCAATAGGGAGTTCGGAAGCGGTCTCGCACTAAAATATTTAGGAGTAGTAGCAGGGTTGACATAATTCTTGGCTTTGGCTCCTCTTACATCAAACGTGACCGGGGCTGATTTAGCATAGTGGGCTAAGACAGCTGGCTTGTAATGCAGAACAAGACCAGCAGCGCGGGTTCAATTCCCGTTCCAGCCTCCCCGAACAGGCACCGGAATGTGCCGACTAGGGGCTTTTCACAGTAACTTCATTGAAGCCTACTTGTGACAATAAGCGATTATTATTATTATTTTCCAAAGTCCTTCCTGGAAAACCTCAGGATATTTGCTGATGACTTCATACAGTCCTCCCAAGCCCAGCCTGAGATTTCCAGACTCAATCTCTCCTCATACATCAATCCCGCATCCCATGTAGGGCAGCACGGTAGCACAGTGGTTAGCAATGTTGCTTCACTGCGCCAGGGTCCCAGGTCGATTCCCAGCTTGGGTCACTGTCTGTGCGGAGTCTGCATGTTCTCCCCATGTGTGCGTGGGTTTCCTCCGGGTGCTCCAGTTTCCTCCCACAAGTCCCAAAAGATGTGCCGTTAGGTAATTTGGACATTCTAGTTCTCCCTGTGTACCTGTTCCGGTGCTGTAATGTGGCGACTAGGGGCTTTTCACAGTAACTTCATTGCAATGTTAATATAAGCCTACTTGCGACACTAAAGATTATTTTTAAAAAATGAATCAGTCTGTAAAACCTTCGCTGCACTCCCTCCATGGCAAGAACATCTTTCCTCAGATAAGGAGATGTTACAATATTCCTGCACACAATATTCCAGGTGTGGTCTCACCGGGCCCTGTATAATTGCAGCATCCATGCTCTTGCACTCGAATGTTCTCGCTATGAAGGTCAACACACCATCTGCCTTCTTTACCGCCTGCTGTACCTGCAAACTGCCTTTCAGTGAATGGTGTACAAGGACACGCAGGTCTTGGTGCACATTCGCCTCTCAATCTATAGCCATTCTGATAATAATCTACCTTCCTGTTTTTGCTACCAAAGTGGATAACCTCACACTTCTCCACATTCTGACAAAAGGTTGGTAGAATTACGGATAGTGATAAGGAGTGTCAGAGGATACAGCAGGATATAGATCGGCTGGAGACCTGGGCGGAGAGATGACAGGTGGAGTTTAATCCGGACAAATGTGAGGTATGCATTTTGGAAGGTCTAATACAGGGGTGAAATATACAGTAAATGGCAGAACCCTGAAGAGTATTGACAGGCAGAGGGACCTGGGTGTACAGGTACACAGGTCACTGAAAGTGGCAATGCAGGTGGAGAAGGTAGTCAAGAAGGCTTATGGCATGCTGCCTTCATCAGCCAGGGCATTGAGTTTAAAAATTGGCATGTCATGCTGCTGCTGTAAAGTACCTTTGGTTAAGCCACACTTGGAATATAGTGTTCAATTCTGGTCGCCACAGTATGAGAAGGATGTGGTGGCTTTGGAGAGGGTGAAGAGGAGGTTTACCAGGATGTTGCCTGGTATGGAGGGCATTAGCTATGAGGAGAGGTTGGATAAACTCGGTTTGTTCTCATTGGAGCGACGTAGGTTGAGGGATAGAAGTCTACAAAACTATGAGGGGCATGGACAGAGTGGATAGTCAGAAGCTTTTTCCAAGGGTAGAGGGGTCAATTACTGGGGGACATAGGTTTAAGGTGCGAGGGGCAAAGTTTAGAGGAGATGTGTGAGGTAAGTTTTTTTACACAGAGGGTAGTGGGTGCCTGGAACTCGCTGCTGGAGGAGGTGGTGGAAGCAGGTACAATAGTGAAGTTTAAGGGGCGTCTTGACAAATACATGAATAGGATGGGAATAGAGGGACATGGACCCCGGAAGTGTAGATGATTTTAGCTTAGACGGGCAGCATGGTCGGCGCAGGTTTGGAGAACTGAAGGGCCTGTTCCTGTGCTGTACTTTTCTTTGTCCTTTGTTCTTATTTTATTGAATCTGCCCACTCACTGAACTTGTCCAAATCACACTGAAGCATATCTGCTCCTCCTCACAGCTTCCCCCTCCACTCAGCTTTGCATCATCTGCACATTTATGAGATTACATTTAGATTACATCTAAATCATTAATATATATTGTGAATGGCTGGGATCCCAGCACTCATTCCTGTGATAATCCATGAGTCACTGCCTGCCATTTGGAAAAAGACCTGTTTATCGCTACTCTTTGTTTTATGTCTGTCAGCCAGTTTTCTATCCATCTCAATACACTATCTGCAATACCATGCACTTTCGCTAATCTCTTATGTAGGACTTTGTCGAAATCCTTCTGAAAGTCCACATAAACCTCATCCACTGGGCTCCCCCTCATCAACTCTACTATTTACATCCTCGCAGAATTGCAGTAGATGTATCAAGCATAATTTCCCTTTCGTAAATCCATGCTGACTCTCTCCAATCCTGCCACTTTTCCCAATTACTATTAATAAAGTACTCTAGCATTTTCCCCACTACCAACATCAGGCTTACTGGTCTGTAATTCCCTGTTGTCTCTCTCCCTCCATTTTTAAATAGTGGGGTTACATTAGTTGCTCTTGAATCCATAGGAAATGTTCCAGAATCGATAAAATGTTGGAAGATGACCATCAATGCATCCACTATTTATAGGGCCACTTCCTCAAGTATTTTGGGATGTAGATTCTTTTGTCATAGGGAATTATCGGCCTTCAATCCCATCAATTTACCCAACATCATCTCTCTACTACTAGTGATTTCCTTCAGGTTCTCCCTCTCACTAAACCCTGTGTTCCCCAACATGTCTTGTATATTATTTGAGACCTCCCTGTGAAGACAGAACCAAAGTATGCATTTAGTTAGTCAGCCATTTCTTTGTTCCACATTATAAATTCACCCGTTTCTGACTATAAAGGACCTACATTTGTGTTTACCAATCTTTTTCTCTTCACATACCTATCGAAGCTTTTCCAGTCAGTTTTTATGTTCCCTGCAAGCTTACGCTCATATACTCTATTTTCCCCTTCTTAATCAATCCCTTTTTCCTCCTTTGCTAAATTCTGAATTGCTCCCAATCCAGGTCTGCTGTTTTTTCTGGCTAATTTTCTTCATCTGGCCTTCCTCTGACTCCTTGCATAGGTTTCTATCTCCCTGCTATTTTAATTTAAACCCTCCCTGACCACTCTGGAAAGTACTCCCCCTAGGACGTCAATCCCGGTCTGCCCGGAGAAAAGTAAGGAATAAAATTGGAATTTGCATTTTTAAAATCTCAACATGAAAGAATGAAAATAGACACTTACAGTCATTTACTTTCTGAGAAAGAAAATTTTATTGATAGTCATCAACAATTATTGTCCTGTTAAAAGGGCATTTATGCTGATAATTACTCGGCCTAACTTCCCGTGGTGTGTTTAATGAAAAATTAATGTGCAAATGCATTGACTTCATCAAAATCGAGTGAGAGATGTGGGGCTGGATTCTCTGCCCACGGGATGCTCCGTTTTGCGGGCAGCACGGGTATTTCCCGATGGCGTGGAGCTGCCCTACAATGGGAAACCCCATTGACCAGCTGGCATAACGGAGCATCCCGCCGGCGGGGTGAAACAGAAATGTGGCGCGGCGGGGCAGAGAATCCAGCCTGTGGTTTTCACAAGGGAATTGCACAGTAACTAAATAAGTCAGCAATTCACAAGCTTCTGACTGATTTGCATATTCATCATAGAAAAGTCACAGCACAGAAGGAGGCCATTCGGCCCTTCTTGTCCATGCCAGCCTGAGGACACCCAGGCACCTTTCTAATCCCACCTTCTTGCACCTGGTCCATAGCCCTATAGCTTAGAGTACTTAAGGTCAGGTCCAGGTACTTTTTAAAAAGAGTTTAGGGTCTCTGCCTCCACCAACTCAGGCAGTGAATTCCAGACATCCACCACTCTCTGTGCAAAAAAATGAAGGAGATTAACGTTCAGACGCCATTTTTCTTAAGAAAATCCTGACCCTCACATCTTTTTCTTTAGTTTAAGTGTCTAAAACTGAAAGTAATTTTCCAGATATGGTCTTACCATATGTACTACTGAAGCATCACTCCATATTTTTGCATACCAGCATCAAAGAACAAACAAAGAACAAAGAAATGTACAGCACAGGAACAGGCCCTTCGGCCCTCCAAGCCCGTGCCGATCATGCTGCCCGACTAAACTACAATCTTCTATACTTGCTGGGTCCGTATCCCTCTATTCCCATCCTATTCATGTATGTGTCAAGATGCCCCTTAAATCCTCAACATTTCACTAATTTTGTACTTGTACACTAGATGTTAGTGATTTGTACACATGGACACCTAAATGCCTTGGCTCTTCCACAAATCCTAACTTTTCATCATTGAGAAAGTATTCCAATTTGTCATTTTCCAATCCCTTTCCAAAAATTAAATTTTTCTTGGCACAGTTTTGCCTACCATGTTAATGTGTGAGTATCTATTTGTAACTGTTCCCAACTTACTATGTCTTCCAACTTAGTTTCATCCACAAACATGAACATATAATTTGCTATTCCTTTTTCCAAGTTATTAATAAACATGATGAATTTCCCTGTTATGGAATCCTCGTGAGCATTTGTTACATTTCACAATCAGGAATTTTTCCTTTCCCCCTACGTTCTGTCCCTTACCTTCCAAGCAATTCCAAATCATTGTGAGTTTGTTGAAAATTAGCCTGATCTTTCTCATAAAATTGATTTATTTCACTCAAAATTAGGTTAAAAAGTGTCTTGAGAAACAATTATGCAAAATCACTGACGTTATCTGTGATTTCCTGCAGAACCCAAGGAGTAATTCACAGAACCATATCCTCTGAGAGGCTTAGCATGTAGTTCATCCCTTCGAGAGAGTGAACAAGTTAAGTAGATGATTTAACAGGACATTGCACATTGTCAATCGAGGGAACAGACGGGACCATCATGACTTATTTTGCCTGTGAAGCACACATTAATATTAACAGGGCCAGTTTTGCTGTAGTTCAGACCCCCAGTGTTCTACAGGATTAATGGTCAAGAAAATGGGTCAGAAACCCACATCTCCAGCGCTATTGCCCAGGATTTCAAGGGGTTTCTGGTGAAAACTGAGCAAGGCTTCGGTCTTCCCCAGGTGGAGCCAATAATATGAGGCAGTGGGTGAGAGATGGGAAATTTTCAACCTCCTGTCACACTTTTGATCCATCACGCTGCTTGGGGAACCCAGCATTGGGTTCCCAGAAAAGATGATCACCTTGTCTGCCCCAGACCCTAGCAACCAATAGGGCCACTGGGGTCGCAGGCACAGAATGAAGATCTCAAGGTTGATCTCTTCTATTGTTATTGGCCCTCGTATTTTTCTTATAGAAAGTCCTGCAGATACTCTTCAGCAACAGCAGAAGCTGCATTTTTCTCTTTTACTCAAATGGGAATAGACTGTAACCAAGTCAAAAATAATTGGGACCAGATCACTAAGCTTTACTCTCTTTTGATGAAGCAGGATAATATAGATGCAATACAGATTTTTGTAAGATGATAAATATCTTGTAAGTACAGTTACATATGGTTTTAGACAATCAGCAAAGTAATAATACTAAAAAGAAACAATGAAATGGAGTACTGTGCATATGAAAAGGAAACTAGAATCAAGAAACACTGATATATTTTAATCCAGTGAAAAATTGTATTGGTTAAATAAATATATAAAAATTAATTGGTAACCTTTAGTGTATTTCTATGTACCATTCGGTGTACTTTGTAAGATTTTTAAACAAAATGTACAAGAATATTTTTTAAACTGGGTCATGCTTTCATATCCATTCCAAGGTCAGCATATTTATAAATCATTACATCACGCCAGCGAGCACAGGGCAGCAATATTATGCAGATATGGGCACACTATTGTGTCGCAGCCAAGGCCCTGTACCAAATAAATGATCATTCTCAGAGGGTTGCAATATTTCAATGTTGTTTTAATTTGGACTTAAAATGAAAATAAACTATAAAAATTCAATTGTGTTGAAAAATGAACACAAATCATTTAGCGTCATTGTGCTTAAATTAGATGTCCCCCCTTCCCCCACAAATTTTAAATATTGCCAATTTTAAAAGGACCTTAGGGCCAAATGGGGAGGGCGTTTTGGTTTCTCTACTGCCCCATTTTTATGTGGAAACAGGGTGATAGTTACAATGAAAATCTTCCTGCAGTCTTTGCCTCTGCTCCTCTGTTGGTGCAGGCATCACTGAAATAAGTGGATAAGGATGCCAGTAGAGGCAGATGGGAGCCTCATTGTTGTATGAACATCAGGGTCCTATAACACACGTAGGTCCCTGTTATAATTTTGATGGGTAAATTCTAGCTTTGTGTAAACCCCGCCCACCACACCACAGTGAATGCACACAAAACAGCATTTTTTAAAGGGGCAGTTGGAGGTCATTTGAACAGTGACCTTTTGGAGAATTTCTGTGTTCCAGATAAGGAAAAGGCTCTTGCTTCACCACTAATAGAATATTATCTACTTACCCACCCTTCCCACTTCCCTCATTGGCCTGGTCCCCGCTTTAAGTTGGGGTGTTGGTTTATCTCCTCAGAAAGATTGCCGGCAATCCCTACTCACATTTGGTTAGCTGTTTGACAGCTTCTCTGTCAATTTTAACTGAGATCCAACCATCATAATGATTCAAGCCTCCAGCTGGTGAGATCAGGCGAGTGTAAATAGTGGGAGAAAATATATTTACAATTGCTACAAAAATGGAGTGTGGTGATAAGCATCACTGTATAAGTACAAGGGGTTAATATAAATACACTACAACTAAGTAAACACCAGAGGAAGCACCGGAGATGTCATGACATGCAGACATACAGCTAATGAACACATAGAATAGGACACGACCAATGGGCAGTCAAGACACCCAGAGGTGACACTACCACGCATTCTCTGTCTCTTTCCACAGGCGACACTTAGAGAGAAGGACAGGGGCAGATCAGAAGCATCACACCCACCGGATGGCTTAGAGCAGACTGGTTAGTTAGACTGAGTTACTATAGCAAGATTAGCAGGAGAGTCGAACTCATAGAGAACTGTGCTAATGGTTCAATAAATCACATTGAACTTACTTCAAAGTCTGGAGTATCTTTTGGTCAAAGCTGCATCGAGTTGCAGCCTGTGTTATCCCAGAGTACATAACACATCATGGAGTACAGGTAAATTTGGGGGAAAACATGATAATAAGGCTCTGAGATAATCTGAGTAGTGCCATTACATATGCTTATCCTTTGGTGGCTGAGGACCCAGTCCCATGTGGATGCAGTCATTTTCTACTGCTTTTTGTACTGCTTGATTTCATGGTTGCATTAAACTCGCTGTTTTCACCTAAACACTGTTGACATTGTGCTCCAGTTTATGTGCCAACCTGAAGTATGGCAGCCTACTGGCATGGTTATGGTGTTGAATCTGTCTATATATATGTTTCTGGAACATACCTCTGCGTTCACCTGAGGAAGGAGCAGCGCTCCGAAAGCTAGTGTCATCGAAACAAACCTGTTGGACTTTAACCTGGTGTTGTAAGACTTCTTACTGTACTGGTATGGTAGCAGTGTTGGAACATTTTCACATCTCTCATAAAAGGAAATTGGTGAACTTATGTGGTACATCCACACTGATGTCACCTTGACTTAGTGAATTATGTATCATGGCACAATATATGCAGGATTATGGTACAGCAACAGCAGAAACTATGGCATTGGGTATTTGGGGAAGATCAAGACAGTCAATTTATTCGATCATTGGTGTTTGCCATACCTGTTGACATAACCCTGAAGCCTATCATTATAGGATTAGAACTGCACAACAAATGTCATAACCTATCATGATCACAATGGTGTGCCTGTCAGTTCATATTTGGATTGACCACTTCATGTGCTTATAAAGTCGTTGAAGTGCGACTATGGATGCAAATGCTTATTTTTACAAAGGATTAAGTGGTTGAAGGAATTTAAATGGTGTGAATGGGTTTTTAATCAATGAGAGTTTTTTTTAACAGTGAGCTCAAAAATAGACACTTAAGATGGGATTTTTCAGTTGTGCCCGCCCAGCGACCGGAAATTCCCACCCGAGGTCAATGGACCTTTACATACATACATACAATTTACAGTGCAGAAGGAGGCCATTCGGCCCATCTAGTCTGCACCGGCTCTTGGAAAGAGCACCCTACCCAAGCTCACACCTCCACCCTATCCCCATAACCCAGTAACCCCACCCAACACTAAGGGCAATTTTGGACACTAAGGGCAATTTAGCATGGCCAATCCACCTAACCTGCACATCTTTGGACTGTGGGAGGAAACCGGAGCACCCGGAGGAAACCCACGCACACACGGGGAGGACGTGCAGACTCCGCACAGACAGTGACCGAAGCCGGAATTGAACTTGGGACCCTGGAGCCGTGAAGCAATTGTGCTATCCACTATGCTACCGTGCTGCCCGGGGACTTTACATGGTCCCCGCCCCATCCATGGTGATCTTCAGGCGGGTGCAGCCAAAAAATCCAGCCCTGAAGAATGCAATTTTCCATTCTGGACACTAAGTGCAGTGGTGTTCAGGAAAGCTAGCATAATTCCTGCTGGGCGACGGGGTGGGTTCCTGTGCCAAATAATCTGCTTTTAAGCTTGTTCAATTTCATGGCAGGGTGGGCTGGGATTTGTCTGCCCTGCTGTTACCTCATGAGGTTGAAGGTTCAGACACCTTGGGCGGTATTCTCCGATCCTGGGGCTAAGTGTTGACGCCATCGTAAATGCCGGAGCGTTTTACAATGGTGTCATCTGGACCCTAGGATCACCGATCCTGCACCACACAGGGGGCCAGCACGGCACTGGAGAGCCTCACGCTGCTCCAGCTGCCGATACGGGCGTCAGCACGGGCGACGCGGGTCTGCGCATGCGCGCCACGGCCGGAGTGTGTTCGCACATGCGCGTGGGTTGCCGTCTCCACGCCGGCCCTGATGCAACATGACAGAGACATACAGGGGCCCGGCGCAGAGGAACATAGGCCCCCACCGGGATAAGCCCACCCGCCGATCGGTAGGCCCCGATTTCAGGCCAGGCCACAGTGAAGGCCTCCCCCGGAGTCAGATCCCCCCTCCATCCCACCAAGCCGCCCCCACAGCATGAATGCCGAGGTCCCGCCAGGTAGGAGCACATGAGAACGACGCCAGCGGGACTCGGTCTGACTCTGTGTGCCCTTGGCCCATCACGTGGGGAGAATCGCCGGGGGGGGGGGCCGCGTCCATCGTGCTGGAGAATCGGCCGACCGGCGTCGGAGCGGGGTTGTATGATTTGAGCTCCACCCCCCCACCCCCTGCGATTCTCCGACCGGGCGCAGGGTCGGAGAATCCTGACCCATATTTAATAGTACCTACACACACATTCACTCTCTGGAGCACAGGTCTTGGTGTGGTAAGAGCAGAAATGGCCCCGAGAAGAAACAAACCCTCTGCCCCAAGTTCAGTAACAACTCCCTGGAGAGACTCCTCCAGCCAATCCAGGACCAACGGGAGATCCTTTGCCTTCAAGATGGAAAACAGAGGTCCATCAACCTCACCACACTGACTTGGGAAGACGTTTCCAGGGTGGTCAGCACTTGTGGACCTCAGAAGAAGACTGGTGTCTTCACCTGACCTACATACCTAATCCCTTTTTCCAGCACTTGGTCATGGCCTTGAATGTTATGACATGCCAAGTACTCATCCAGGCACTTTTTAAAGGGTGTGAGGCACCACGCCTCTACCACCCTCCCAGTAAAAAAGATTTTCCTCAAATTCATCCTAAACCTCCCGTCCCTCACCTTCAACTCGTGTCCCCCCGTGACTGACCCTTCAACTCAGGGGAACATCTACTCCCTATTCACCCTGTCGATGCCCCACAATCTTTTCATTCATTTATGAGATGTGGGCGTTGCTGGTTAGGCCAGCATTTATTGCCCATCCCTAGTTGCCTTTCAGAAGGTTGTAGTGAGATGCCTTCTTGACCACTGCAGTCTTTGCGGTGTAGGTACACCCACTGTGCTGTTAGGGAGTTCCAGGATGCTGCCCCAGCGACAGTGAAGAAATGGTGACATATTTCCAAGTCAAGGTGGTGAGTGAATTGGAGGGGAACCTCCAGGTGGTGGGGTTCCCAGGTATCTGCTGCTCTTGTCCTTCTAGATGGTAATTGTCGTGGGTTTAGAACATGCTGTCTAAGGAATCTTGTATATGGTACACACAGCTGCCACTGGAGGGACTGAATGTTTGTAGAAGGGGGAGCAATCAAGCGGACTGCTTTGTTCTGGAAGGTGTTGAGCTTCTTGAGTGTTTTGGAGCAGCACTCATTTCGGCAAGGGGAGAGTATTCCATTACACTCCTGATTTGTCTCTTGTAGATGGTGGACAAACTTTGGGGATCAGGAGGTGAGTTATTTGCTGGAGGATTCCTAGCCTTTGATCTGTGGTATTAATGTGGCTAGTCCAATTCAGTTTCTGATCAATGGGAACCACCAGGATGTTGATTGTGGGGGATTAAGCGATGGTAATGCCATTGAATGACAAGGGGTGGTGGTTAGAACCTCTCTTGTAGGAGATGGTCATTGCCTGGCATTTGTGTGGCGCGAACGTAACTTGCCATTTATAAGCTCGAGGCTGGATATTGTCTAGGTCTTGCTGCATTTGGACATGGACTGCTTCATTATCTGAGGAGTCACGAATGTTGCTGAACATTGTGTAGTCATCCACAAAAATCCCCACTTCTGACGTTATGATGGAAGGGAGTTCATCTTGTGCACCTCGATCAGGTCACCCCACAGTCTTCTCTGTTCCAGCAAAAACTCAAGCTTATCCAACCTCTCTTCATTACTTAAACGTTCCGTTCCAGCAACATCCTGGTGAATCTCCTCTGCACCCCTTCCAGCACAATCATGTCCTTCCTAAAATGCAGCAACCAGATTTGCACACAGTAGTCAAGCTGTGGCCTCACCAAAGTTCTACACAACGCCAAAGGGCCGGTTTAGCTCAGTGGGCTAGACAGATGGTTTGTAGTGCTGAACAAGGTCAGCAGCGCGGGTTCAATTCCCACACCGGCTTACCCGAGCAGGCGCCGGGATATGGCGACTCGAGGCTTTTCACAGTAACTTCATACTTATGACAATAAAAGATTGTTATTAACATGACCTCCCTGCTTTTGTAATCTCTGCCTCGATTGATAAAGGCAAGTGTCCCATATGCCTTTTTCACACTGCAAATTTTCCCTTCACACCTGTGATGATGCCCACACTGGAAAATCCCATCAGATAACTCTGATTATCTCCGCAGATGCTTCCTGATCTGTTAAACATTTCTAGCATTTTCCATTATTATTTCAGATTTCCAACATCCGCAGTATTCTGCTTTTTGATGTATTACGCTCCATTTTTTGTGAACTTTAGAGGAATTGTCTTTCATGAACTATTATGCACTAACCTATCTTCGTCTAATATATTTATTTACATTTTTACAGCCAAGGAAATATATCCCATCATAGTTTTATCTCCCAGAAACAAAAAAGTCATTATCTTGATTTACTTCTTGCCTTCAGTTTCCCCTTGGATCCTGGTCTATTCTGATATTTTTCCTTCATCTTCCAGCTGAAAGCATTTGTGCATGAATTGTCAATCCATCAAAGATTTTGACACAAAGAGGGTGATTTTTCTGGCTGCATTACAGCCGGTGAAAATCCTGCTATGCTGGGAAAGTAAAAGGGAGACCCCTGAAGGGGGATTTATGCCAGGCACCAAACAATGTCCTTGGGCCTCCTCATCAGATATAATCTTGTTCACACGGCTGGTGTGAGACAGATTAGCACATTAAAAGTCAAACTTAAATATGCAAATCGGCTTTAAATCGAATTCTCCCGGTTCCTGTAATTCTCCTACCTGGTGGTGCAACTTGAAGGGAATCAATACTGTCTCCAAAAATGGAGACGAGACATGATGACCATGCCGGGGGGGGGGGGGGGGCTCAGAGATTGGGGTGGTCGGGGACACGGCAGAGTACTCTAAAAGGAATACTGTGAGTTAGAAACTCTCTCTCAACTATTATCAGCTGCTTCATTAATGACCTTCTCCTCACCATTAGGTCAGACGTGGAGCTGTTACATTCAGCTAATGATAATTAAAATAATGAAGCAGTTTATGGCCAATTGCAGTGAGACATGAGTGACATCAAGGCTTGAACTAATAAATGACAAGTGATGTTCATATCTCAAATGTTCTGGGCATCTCTAACCTTGCATTCAATGGCCTTTCCATTGCTGGATCCCTCCCCATCAAGGTGATGTACTTGGGTAGGACAAACAAGGCAAGGAAATGACAAACAGCTGGGAAGTACCAAAGATAAGAGCGACCTTGCTGTGCATGTACACCGGTCCATTATAGTGGCCGAGCAGGTGAATACAGGGTTCAGGAGGCATATGGTATACTTGCCTTTATTAGCCGAGGCATAGAGTTTAAGACCATGGAGGTTATGCTGGAACTGTATGAAATGTTGGTTAGGCCTCAGATAGAGTATTGTGTAAAGTTCTGGAATCCAAATGATAGGAGGGATGTGATCGCACTTGAAAGGGTGCAAAGGAGATTTACCAGAATGTTGTCTGGGCAGGAAAGTTTTAGTTATGAAGAGACATTGGATAGACTGGGGTTATTTTCTGTGGAGCAGAGGAAACTGAAGGGGGACATGGTTGAAATGCATAAAATTATGAGGGGCATAATAGGGCAGAAACCTTCCCCTTGATAGAGGGATGAATGGTTAGGGTGCGTAGATTTAAGGTAAAGGGCAGGAGGTTTAGTCGGGATGTGAGGAAAAATCTTTTCAGCCAGAGGGTGGTGGGAATCTGGAACTCACTGCCTGAAAGGGTGGTGGAGGCAGAGACACTCATAACATTTAAGAAGTATTTAGATATCTACATGCGATGCCAAAGCATACAAGGCCAGGGGCCAAGTGATGGAAAAGGGGATTAGAATACTTGGGTGGTTGTTTTTGACTGGCCCAGGTGCACTGGGCTGAAGGGCCTTTTCTGTGCTGTCGATCTCTAGTGGTGCAATTCTCCCAAAAGGGAATAAGTTCCCATAGGCAGTGCGTTTAGCTTTGTGTTTCCTGGTGCTCGCAGTGCTGAGAAACACATGGCTAATCAATGCAACTCGCATTGTATAAAGGGCCTGAACAGGGAACATGCGGCCAAGGCCGCACTTAGCCCAGTTTTGCACACTGGAGCTCAGCTCGCCGGAATTCCCCATTGTAGCGAGAGATTGGGATGACATTTTTAAATGGCGTCCTGACCTCCAAGGGCCCCAAAGTGATTCCCGACCTTCCCCCAGCCTAAACGCACTATGGGAAAGTCCCTGCACCTCCCGTCCCCCCCACCCAGCACCTCCCCAACACCCACGCAGGGCACCCCCGGCCCGATCGCAAGCACTGGCACCTTGGCAGTGTCAGGCTTGCATCCAGGTGGCACTGCCAGGGTACCACCCTGCCCAAAGGGCATGTACCAGGGGGCCTTCAATCCCCTGGGCGATCTCCATGAGTGCTGTTCATCCTGGTCCCCAGTTGTTTACCATAACCGCCTTGGTGAGGCCATGCCTGGAGTATTGTGTGCAGCTTTGGGCACCTTATGTAAGAAAGGATATACTTGCCATAGAGGAGTGCAGCAAAGCTTCACCAGACTGATTCTTGAGATGGCAGGATTGTCATGTGAAGAGAGTTTGGGTCAGTGGGGCCCCAAGTTCACTGGAATCTGGAAAATGAGAGGGGATCAAATTCAAACGTATAAAGTTCTGACAGTATGGACAAACTGAATGCAGGGGTGTTGTTTCCTGTGGACAGGGGTCTAAAACAAGGGGTCACAGTCTCAGGATAATGGGGTAGGCCATTTAAGACTGAAATGAGGGAAAATCTCTTCACACCCATGATGGTGAACCTATGGACTTCTCTCCAACATAAGGCTGTGGAGGCCAACTTCACTGAATATATTTAAGAAAGAAATAGATCAATTTCTAGACTCTAAATCACGTCCGTAATGGCAGAGTATTATTTCAATGGTGGTAGATTGGGAAATGTTGACGTGCAAAGGGACCTTGGTGCCTAGTATGAGGAGAGTGCTGGAGTATGGCGTTGAGAGGATCAGCCATGATCATGTTGAATGGCGGAGAAGGCTCGAAGGGCTGAATGGCCCACTCCTGCTCTTATTTACTATGGATCAATGGCCAGGATTCTCCGATCCATGTTCACCCACCACCGCTGCCAGCGAAAATGGAAGGTTTGGCACTTAGCCAAACCTCCATTCACTCCAACGGGATTGGAGAATTCCGCCGGTGTGAACAAACGGAGGATTCCAGCCTATGTTTCTATTTTGTTCAGCTTTTTGAGGATGTAACATTACCCTTGTTGCTTGCCGGACTGATTTGGGACAATTTGTTAATACGCTGGTATTTAATTTCTGGTACTGGATTTGTATCTTTTCCAGATTGGAAAAATGTTTCCCTGTGGGCGATATTAACCGATGAGCTTGTTGGTTTGGAGTCCATTGCACAAAGCTCCTATAAACTGCTAGTACGTTAACAATTGCACTCAGATGGGTTATAGAGTGTTTGATTCTGAAAGATCTCTTGTGTGCTGCAGATATTTCTCAGAGGTCAGGGCTGCAGGATATTCCTGGATAAAATGCCCTTTCCTCGGTGTGTAGCTGTTGCTATTCTTGACTTGTAAATAGTTGCGCAACCTCATCATTTAAAAAAAATAGCTCTCGATGATGAATTGCAAATACTGCCTTGTCTAATACAAAACGGTTCACAGAAGCACCATGACTCAGTGAAATTATTTAGAAATGGTGTTGATGACAGCTCAATATGTTTATTGATGAATAGTTGAGCGATACAGATCAAGAAGCTCTGAAGATCTGTTCCTAAGTTGTGCCAAATCAACTGATCTTAACTTCCCTTTGAGAAGGAAAAGATTTATTTCAAATTCATTCAGAGATGTGGGCTTTGCTGGCTAGGCCAGCATTTATTGCCCAGCCTTATTTGCCCTTGAGAAGGTGGTGGTGAGCTGCCTTCTTGGACAGCTGCAGTACATGTGGTGTAGTACACCCACTGTGCTGTTAGGGAGGGAGTTCCAGGATGTTGCCCCAGTGACCGTGAAGGAATGATGATATATTTCCAAGTCAGGATGGTGAGTTGCTTGGAGGGGAACTTCCTCTGTATCTGCTGCCCTTGTCCTAGATCGTAGTAGTCAGGAATTGGGAGATGCTGTCTGAAGAGTTCCTACAGTAAATCTTGTCGATGGTACACACTTCTGCTAATGTCAGTGGTGGAGGGAGTGAATGATTGTGCATAGGGTTTTAAAAAAATTAATTTACAGGATGTGGAAGCTGTTGGCTGGCCCAGTATTCATTGCCCATCCCTCCTAAGTGTCCCCCATTTCAGAAGCATTTGACAGTCAACAACATTGCTGTGGATCAGGACTCACCACCTTCTGGCGGTGACTGCAGCTATCCAGCTCTGAAAACAAAACTAAAACACACCCTGCAGCAAACAGCCTAAAACAAAAGAAAAAAGCTGACAGACAGCCCAGCCCAACCCCTTATTTGACATCACCCATTTCTTAAAGGTACTCTCACTACAGATATTTATGTACACACCCATTTATAAACACCCATTTCTTAAAGGTACTCTCACATGACACCTGTAGGCCAGACCAGATAAGGATGACAGATTTCCTTCCCTAAAGGACATTAGTGAAGCATATGGGTTTTTACGACAGTCGACAATGGTTTCATGGTCTTCGTTAGATTTTTATTGAATTCAAATTTCAGCATTTGCTGTGGTGGGATTTGAACACAGGTCCCTAGTTCGTGCCCTGGGGAGGTAGTGGCGTAGTGGTATTGTCACTGGACTAGTAAACCAGAGACCCAGGATCATGCTCTGCGGACCCAGGTTCGAATCACGCCATGGCAGACGGTAAAATTTGAATTCAATAAAAATCTGGAATTAAAAGTATAATAATGTATATGAAACGTTTGTCATAAAAACCCACCTGATTCACTAATGCCCATTCGGGAAGGAAATCTGTCATCCTTTCCTGGTCTAGCCTACACGTGATTCCAGATCTACAGCAATGTGGATGACTCTTCAATTGCCTCAGGGATGGGCAATAAATGCTGGCCCAGACAGCGATGCCCCCATCCCATGAACGAATAAAAAATAAAATAAAAAAATGTCCGGATTACTAGTCCAGTGACAATACCACTATGCCACCGCCTCCCTCCCAACCCATGTGGACTGCTTTGTCCCGGTTGGGGTCAAACTTCTTGAGTGTTTTTGGAGCTGCACTTATCCAGGAAAGCAGAGATTATTCCATCCTGACTTGTATCTTATAGATTGTTGACAGGTTTTGGGGAGTCAGGAGGTGACTTACTCGCCACAGGATTCCTAGCCTTTGCCTTGCTCTTGTAGCCACAGTGTTTATAGGGATAGACCAGTTAAGTTACTTGTCAATGATAAGATTGTAGGGATTCAGAGATGGTAATGCCATTGAATGTTAAGGGGCAATGGTTTGATTCTCTCTTTTTGGAGATGACCATTGCCTGGCACTTGTGTGTGACGAATGTAACTTGACACTTGTCGTCCCGAGCCTAGATATTGACCAGGTCTTGCTGCATTTGGACATGGACTGCTTCATTATCTGAGTCACCATGAATAGTGCTGAACATTGTGCAATCATCAGTGAACATCCCCACTTCTGACCTTATGATGGAGGTCATTGATGAAGCAAAGAACAAACAAAGAACAAAGAAAAGTACAGCACAGGAACAGGCCCTTCAGCCCTCCAAGCCTGCGCCGACCAGGCTGCACATCTAAACTAAAATCTTCTACACCTCTGGGGTCCGTAATCCTCTATTCCCATCCTATTCATGTAAGTGTCAAGATGTCTTTAAAAGTAACTATCGTCCCTGCTTCCACCACCTCCTCTGGCAGCGAGTTCCAGGTACCCACTACCCTCTGTGTAAAAAAACTTGCCTCATACATCTCCTCTAAACCTTGCCCCTCGCACCTTAAACCTATGCCCCCTAGTAATTGACCCCTCTACCCTGGGAAAAAGCCTCTGACTATCCACTCTGTCTATGCCCCTCATAATTTTGTAGACCTCTATCAGGTCGCCCCTCAACCTCCTTCGTTCCAGTGAGAACAAACCAAGTTTATTCAACCTCTCCTCATAGTTAATGCCCTCCATACCAGGCAACATCCTGGTAAATCACATCTGCATCCTCTCCAAAGCCTCCACATTCTTCTGGTAGTGTGTTGACCAGAATTGAACACTATACTCCAAGTGTGGCCTCACTAAAGTTCTATACAGCTGCAACATAACTTGCCAGTCTTTATACTCAATGCCCCGGCCAATGAAGGCAAGCATGCCGTATGCTGGGATTCACGTGGGTGTGAATTAGTACAAGTATTTCCCAGCGTGGCCCTGATGCGGTGGATCTCGCAGTGGGGGGTGGATCTCGTAGTGGGCCAAATGGGTAAGTATTTAAAATAGGTGCCACCTAAGTCCATCAGAGGGCTCCCACCCCCACAATGTAAATCATGCCCACCCCAGCCCCCCACCAGATGCCCCAAAAGAGGCTCCCCCATGACAGAAATCCCCATATAACAGAGACCCCCTAAAACAGAGACCCCCCATCAGTCACCCCAGCCTGGAAGCTAGCTATGATTGACAGCTCACCACCGCATCAAAAGCAGTTAATTGCTTTCCGCTGAGAAAAAGCGGAAGTGAAAGCACTTAACTCCTTGATGTTTATAAACATTGTGGTCAGGTTCAAAGCAGGCTACTTGAGGTCCATTCAAGCATGAAGGAAAACAAAATGAATCCAGAGATCTGGTTATCTGGAAGCTGTCAATTATATCCGAGTAAAAACTTTTTCTATTTGAAGTGCATAGAAACTTTGCAGAACAAATTATCTGACTTTAAACCCGAGTGATGTGGTTTGCGCTTTCTATGAAGTTACAGCTGCTACTTTCTCTGCCTGAGGCAGCAGCTGTAAGGGACAGTTGATTTTTTTCACTATTTCTCTTCTGGACTGCTCTTTATCTTCCAGCAGGGATGACTGATGTGGGTAGAGGGCGGGGGGGGGGGGGGGGGGGCAGGGTGCAGAGGGGGATCAGTGTTATGGGGGATCTATGGTGGGGATGGGGAAATCGGGTCACTCTCACACATGCATTCTGTGGGGGGTGTTGACCAAGCCATTCCTGTGTTGAAGGGGGACAGAAATTGTGTTGTGGGAGGGAGAGGGGTCTCGCTGTTGGGCAGTGGGGGATCTCTGGTGGAGGTCTCTTGTGGGGATCTCTGGTGGGGGGGTCGGGTCACACTGCTGCATGGTTTCTGGGGAGGGGGTTTGACCCTGTAATTCCCATGGTGGGGGCCGGCATTACATTGCAGGGGAAAGCCGAACCTCACTATCGAGGCACCCATTCAAAATGGCTGTTCAATAGCGGGATTTGCGCCAGAATCCCTCATGATCCCCGCCATGCATAGATTTGCATGGCAAAGGAAAGTGAATCGCCTCTGGGTGCCACTCCCAGCGCCAGCGCAAACCAGAGGTGATTCTGCTCTGGCAGGAGAACTTTGGGCAGAATTCCCTGATAATGGGGCTCTCTCCCCACGCCCACGAGAAAACAGGTGCGAATCACTCTGGACTTTCCTGGAGAAGGTCCAGAGTGAGTCTCCATTTTGAAGGCGGCTAGCAGGCGCCTGGATTGGTCCTCATAGCTCCGGCTGCTGCCAAGGGGCCCTGCACTTCCAGTTGCGGGTCTGTGCAACATGGCGGATCCACACGCGGGCCGGCCCCGATAATATAGGCCCCCTCCAGATTGCGCCCGCCCGCCTATTGGTGGTCCCCTGTTCACGAGCCTGCCCCCCCCCCCCCCCCCGGTGAGGGACCCCTCTGCCCCCCACCACGGCAGCCACGGACTGAGTCTGCAGCCGCCACTCCGAGCTGCCGCCGGGTGGAATCTTGAGTGAACCACACCGGCGGGAACTCGGCCAGTTGTCGGCAGAGAATCGCAGCGAGGGCCTCTTTCAATGGCCCTTGACCGGCACTGCGTCAACCGCGCACACGCGATTGGCGGCGATTCTCCAGTCAATGCGGGAGCAGCGTCGGACCTAATCGTGGGTCTGACGCCCCATTCTCTACCCCCGCACCACACGCGATTGTGGCATGGAGGCTTGGAGAATCTCGGCCTTTTTCTCCGAAACGGAGAATTCTGCCCCAGGTAAGGGCATGGGTGGCCTCACCCTAACCCTAACACTCATGTCTAGATTTACACATGCAAAATGACTAGTTAGGCGAGTTAACAAATGATGTTCGGTGACCTTGGAATCATATCTGAACAAAGAATCATTGCATACAGGAGAAAAGATGAGAAATCGCATAGAAGCAGAATAACAGAACATTTCCTAATTTACGACATTAACTCAGGACGACAGAGAGACTCATTGTACACTAACATATGGCATGGCATTTACATATTGCATGTCTTTCAGGCCTGAAACTATATAAGCACTCATTGCAGGATCCACTAAGGCTATGTCATACCATTACTTTAGAATCATTGTGAAGTAGTGTTGCCAGATTTATTCCTATTCCTGAAGGTTTGATCACATGACATTTACTGCAGTCTGCAAATGTTTTGGCATTTACTTAATGACCATATATTTGCTTTGCTGAGAATGCCAATGAGTGCTATTGAAGGTTATAATTTTAAACAAGTGACCTGAGTATGTTAATGCTAAAATTGAAGCTCATGGATGGCAGTGCATATTCTGTTATATTGGTACCTAAGAACCTAACACTGATTTTGCAAATTCATCATCACTAGATACCCCTTTAGAGCTTTATCACTGGTTGCACCCCCCAGTGCAGGTCACCTTGCTCCTGCTGGCCCAAGACAATAAAGCAAACAAGGCAGGCAGCCAAAGGCACAGTGAATTTTCCTTTGACTACTCCAACCTCACAGCCATAATCTTGCAGGTAATGTGGCAAGCTGCCCCCCTGGTGAGCTTACGGGGTCTGATCAGGATCCAGCCACAGAGCATGTCTCATCAGGGAAAGACTATGTTTAGCTCCACAGAGGAGGCTAGGAGTGAGCTCGATGAGCACCACCGTACAGGATCATCCGAGACCGACAGGTGTGAACTATGACACCCAAGTACGTTTGTACTGGCTCACCAGGGGTTCCAGCATCCATTCTGGAAGTTTCCCAGTCTATCCAAAATAGTCAGCAAGCGTAGCATGTTAAGTAATGGGTTAAGAGACATTACAATTAGTTGTCTCATTTATGTTAAGTATCCATTAATTGACACTGATATGTAAAGGGGCTTCAGGTGGCCTCTGGGAGGTGGTGTGTTAAGAGTTTTGTGCAGAGGCTGTGGAAGTGAAATAAATGGTGTTTGGTGAAAAGGAACAAGAACTTTAGACTCTTCATATCACAGCAACTAAAACGGCTAACAATTGGTAGCAGAGGATGGTTGCTGTGTAAATGTGAAGGATTGAAAGATACAATTTTTCCAGGTCAAACCAAGGAGTGAGTGAGAAAAGAAAAAAAAAAAGGATATATGGCTGAACCGAGGATAAAGGTGGCTGGATATGACTATCCTCCCTTATTTTCTGAAAGGGAATCGTACGACCAATGGAGAAGTGCAGTAGTTATGTGGACTAATGTAACTGCTTTGGGAAAGAGAAAACAAGGTATGGCATTGGCTCTTTCTCTACCATATGGCAGTAAAATCCGAAACAAAGTGCTTTCTGAGCTGGAATTGGAAGAGTTAGACTCAGAAGAAGGTCTGGAGACATTATTACATTATATGGATAAGATTTATAAGAAAGATGACTTGTTAAGTGCGCCTGAAGCATGGTTGGATTTTGATAAGTTCCGGAAAATGGAGGATATCTCCATGGAAGACTATATAATGGAATTTGGCAGACTATATAAAAGGCTGCAGAAACACAATCTGGAATTTCCACAGTCTGTGTTGGCCTTTAAATTACTTGACTGTGCTAGAGTGAGCAACATGGAAAGGCTCCTGGTTTTGACAGGAGTTCAGTTTACTGATAAGGATACCTTATTCGAACAGGTGACAAAAGCTTTACAAAAGTTTCTGGGGAAACATTCGATTCCAATGGCTCTGATGACCCAATAGGTCAGCCTGCAATAAGGCAGAATATGGAAGATACACTACCAACAGGATGGCGAAATCGTATGTTACGAACAGGGCTCAAGACTATAGACGGAGACTGAGACAAGGAAATTATGAAGACAGAAACCCAGTTAGATCCTAAAATAGGAAGATGGACCCCAGAAATGCACAGGGCATGATAAATCGATGTTTTCGCTGTGACTCGCAATACCATTATGCTTTCAACTGTCCAACTCGTTATGATAGAGTGTTTGAAGCGACACATGACACACAAGAGTCAGAAGAGGAAAAAGACAGTGACTAGAAAGAAGGCATTGTCCTATTGACAAGCAGTTTTACGCCGGTAATGAGGGTGTTGGTTGCAGAATCCTTCAACTGTGCTTTATTGGACAGTGGCTGCACATCTACTGTGTGTGGAATTGACTGGTTAAAATGTTACCCGGACTCTTTGAATGCTGAAAATCGTAACAAGGTTAAGGAATTTGAAAGTTCCACAAGTTTCAGGTTTGGGGATGATAAAACTCTGAAGTCGCTGAAAAGAGTGGTGATCCCTTGCAATATTGCCGGAGTGAATCATTTCATTAGCACGGATGTTGTATCAAGTGAGATACCTTTGCTTCTGAGAAGACCGTCGATGGAGAAAGCACACATGGGCCGAAATTCTCCCGAAACGGCGCGATGTCCGCCGACTGGCGCCCAAAACGGCGCCAATCAGACGGGCATCACGCCGCCCCAAAGGTGCAGAATGCTCCGCATCTTTGGCGGCCGAGCCCCAACATTGAAGGGCTAGGCCGACGCCGGAGGAATTTCCGCCCCGCCAGCTGGCGGAAACGGCCTTTGTTGCCCCGCCAGCTGGCGCGGAAATGACATGTCGGGGCGGCGCATGCGCGGGAGCATCAGCGGCCGCTGAAAGTTTCCTGTGCATGCGCCGTGGAGGGAGTCTCTTCCGCCTCCGCCATGGTGGAGACCGTGGCGGAGGCGGAAGGGAAAGAGTGCCCCCACGGCACAGGCCCGCCCACGGATCGGTGGGCCCCGATCGCGGGCCAGGCCACCGTGGGGGCACCCCCGGGGTCAGGTCGCCCCGCGCCCCCCCACAGGACCCCGGGGCCCGCCCACGCCGCCTTGTCCCGCCGTTCAAAAGGTGGTTTAATCCACGCCGGTGGGACAGGCAATTTATCGGCGGGACTTCGGCCCATCCGGGCCGGAGAATCCATCGGGGGGGCCCGCCAACTGGCGCGGCCCGATTCCCGCCCCCGCCGAATATCCGGTACCGGAGACTTCGGCAACTGGTGGGGGCGGGATTCATGGCAGCCCCCGGCGATTCTCCAACCCGGAAGGGGGTCGGAGAATGACGCCCATGAAACTGGATATGGAACAGGATAAGGCAACAGTTTTTGGAAAGACGGTGGACTTACAATTTACACAGTCGGGACACTATTGTATTCCATTACTGACAAATACTATTTCAAGTAGAGTGGTTAAGGATGTGTTAATGGCAGTTGAAAATGGGAATTTAGCTGATAAAAAACTTGTGGTATTAAAACTGCATAGGCAATTTGCACATCCGTCTCCTCGGAGGCTGAAAAATTTATTACTGGATGCAGGGGTAAGGGATGACGACTATACTAAACTGATAGAACAGGTTAGTGACCGCTGTGAAGTTTGTAGGAAATACAGAAGGACACCAGCATGACCGATAGTAACCCTACCTTTGGCCAGGGATTTTAACGACATTGTGGCCATGGACCTTAAGATCTGGGATAAAGCAAATAATATATTTATTTTGCATTTTGTAGATTTAGCAACCAGATTTAGTCAATCAACGATTGTACGAAGTAAAGAAAAGAGAGTAATTCTGGATCAAATCGTGGAAAAATGGATAGGGACAGGAATGGGTCCACCGGCAAAATTCCTTACGGATAATGGGGGAGAATTTGCTAATGATGAGTTTAGGGATATGTGTGAAAACATGAATATCAGAGTTATGAATACGGCTGCAGAAAGCCCATTTAGTAATGGTGTCTGTGAAAGAAATCATGCTGTCATCGATGACGTGCTTCTGACAATTTTGGCAGATCGACCAAATTGCAGGCTAAATTCAGCTTTAGCATGGGCAGTGCACGCAAAGAATTCATTGCAGATGGATGGGGGCTATAGTCCTTATCAATTAGTGTTTGGTAGAAATCCTAAAATTCCATCCATTTTGGATGACCAGCCTCCAGCTTGGGAGGGGACTACAATTAGCTCTGGTTTTGCTGAACATTTAAATGCATTACATAGCAGTAGAAAAGCTTTTTTGGAAGCAGAAGTCTCTGAAAGAATTCGCAGAGCTTTAAGACATAACGTACGGCCATCAGATGCCGTTTTTCAGCAAGGAGGCATGGCATACTATTAGAGAGACAATTCTAATGAATGGGAAGGCCCAGGGAAGATCATAGGCATTGATGGCAAAACAATTATTTTGCAAAATGGTAATCAAACTGTTAGGGTACATTCATCAAGGATAACGGGTACAGATTTCAAATTTAGACAGAGCAGATAGACATGACGAGGAACCAGAGTAATCTGGTACACATGTGTTACAGAACTATGAGGACCAATTAACTGATATAGACAGGCTTTCTGTGGAGGAACAGAACACTTCTGGTGAATTAGAACAGGCCATTTTTCCGAAAGGGCAACTGCCAAAGGTTGATACAAAAGTGACATACTTGCCTGAAGGGTCTAGTCAATGGAAGGATGCAACTGTTATTAGTAGAGCAGGGAAGGCCACTAGAAACTATAAACGTTGGTTGAATGTACAGCATTCAGGGGAAGGAGTCAAGACAATGGATTGGGAAAACAAAGTTAAAAAATGGAGGGCACAGAAACGCAGTGCCAGTTCAGATAGTACATTGGATAGTGAACAGGTCCGCAGGAAAAGGTTGAGAACTATTGAAAGGACATCCCACAGCAGAAGGGAAAGATCAAGCAGTAGCAGTACAGAACGAGATACCAGGCGGGAGAGGGGACGTAGTTTGTCAAGATCTCGGAACATGAGTAAGACTACGAATACTAATAGGAGTAGATGCCTACATGCACATGAGATTTTGGTGGCTTCAAATAAATTAGATGAAAAAGTTATTAAAGAAGCTAAACAGCAAGAATTGCAAAGTTGAAGTGAATTTGGGGTATACACGGAAGTAACGGATAGGGGCACAGAGCTATAGCCCACAGATGGATTTGCACGGAAAAGGTTCTTCCGGATGGGACTTATAAGGCAAAGGCCAGGCTTGTGGCAAGGAGATTTGAAGAAAACTTAGAAGATCAGGATTTAAGGGTAGATTCACCTACAGCAGGAAAGATTATTTTAAAGATCTTCTTGGCTCTATTAGCCACAAAGGCATGGGAATGCAAATCTATAGATATAAAAGCTGCCTTTTTGCAGGGGCATCAGCTCCAGAGAGACATTTTTCTCCATCCCCCTAAAGAAGCAGCTAACGCAGAAGGGGTACTCTGGAAGTTGAACAAATGTGTATATGGATTAAATGATGCATCTAGAGTCTGGTATTTTTCGGTAAGGTCAGTTTTGTTAAAGTTAGGCTGTTGCCAGTTGAAAGCAGATCCTGCAATGTTTTACTGGCACTATAAAGGAAATCTTTCTGGCATTTTTATGATGCACGTCGATGATTTTTTGTGGGGTGGGACTAGTGATTTTGAAGCTATTGTAATCTCTGGTTTGAGAAAAGAATTCAGGGTTGGAAGTCAGGCTTCCGGTGCATTTAAATATATTGGACTGGAAATTGGACAGACTAAGTTAGGGGCAACTTTACGTCAGCAATCTTATTTGGAAAGCATCACCCCAATAGCAATTAGTCGTGGCCGAGTTTCACAAAAAGATGCAATGGTTTCAAAGATAGAAAAAGAGCAACTGCGAAGTTTAATTGGGCAACTGAACTGGTTAGGTAGACAGACTAGACCGGACGTGAGTTTTGATGTCTTAGAATTGAGTACAAAAATGAATGATCCCAAAGTGGAAGACCTAATAAGAGCAAATAAAACGGTGGCCAAACTAAAAATGCAGGAGTATGTTTTGAAGTTCCCGGTTTTAGGTGACCTTAAGCACTTGAAACTCATAGTTTATAGTGATGCGTCCTATGCAAATTTATGTGATGGGGTTTCAAGCGCAGGAGGTTTTATAATTTTCCTTTTGGGGAACAATGGTAAATGTTGCCCGCTTGTGTGGGAAACAAAGAAAATAAGGAGAGTGGTAAAAAGCACTTTGGCTGCTGAGACGTTAAGCATTTTTGAGGCGGTGGATATGGCCTTTTATATAAGTATGATATTGACAGAAATTTTGGGATTAGGGGATTTGGGTAATATACCTATTGACTGTCACATTGACAATAAATCCCTGTGGGAAAATGTGCACTCGACAAAAAGTGTCAATGAAAGAGGTTACGGATAGACATCGCAAGTTTGAAGCAGATGTTGGACAGAGGGGAAATAACAAAAATTAAATGGGTCATCAGGAGCTATCAACTGTCAGACTGTTTTACGAAAAGAGGGGCGAGTTCACAGAAACTTTTGGATATTGTTAATGAAGGGCGCTTGTTTCTGTGACTGTTTTTTTTTTCTTTCTCGGCCAAACAAAAAAACAAACAAAAGGGGGGGGGGGGAAATCATGTGTATGTTTTTCAGTTTCTTGAAATTTTGTTTTCACCTAATTATTTTTTTTCTCCAAGGAAGGGGAGACTGTTAAGTAATGGGTTAAGAGACATTGCAATTAGTTGTCTCATTTATGTTAAGTATCCATTAATTGATACTGATATGTAAAGGGGCTTCAGGTGGTCTCTGGGAGGTGGTGTGTTGTTAAGAGTTTTGTGCAGAGGCTGTGGAAGTGAAATAAATGGTGTTTGGTGAAAAGGAACAAGAACTTTAGACTCTTCATAGCACAGCAACTAAAACGGCTAACATAGCACACAATATGGGGAGTTCCACTGTGGAACATGACTGAGGGTGACCAAAAACTGAAGCAGAATTAGCAAAGTTATCGGAGGAATTTTGAGAAGTGTGAGTCAAAGAGAAGGCAGAGTGCAGCTGAGAGAGATTAGAGAAGGACAAGTGTTTTATACTTCACACCAGTGCTAAAGTTTTAGTATTAATCTCGGGTCACATTGGACTTCTCCTGGATCCCATGTTGCGAATAGTCTTGCATCATAAGAACATAAGAACTAGGGGCAGGAGTAGTCCATCTGGCCCCTCGAGCCTGCTCCGCCATTCAATGAGATCATGGCTGATCTTTTGCGGACTCAGTTCCACTTTCTGGCCCGAACACCATAACCCTTTATTCTTCAATAAACTATCTATCTTTATCTTAAAAACATTTCATGAAGGAGCCTCAACTGCTTCACTGGGCAAGGAATTCCATAGATTCACAACCCTTTGGGTGAAGAAGTTCCTCCTAAGCTCAGTCCTAAATCTACTTCCCCTTATTGTGAGGCTATGCCCCCTAGTTGTGCTTTCACCCACCAGTGGAAACAACCTGCCCGCATCTATCCTATCTATTCCCTTCATAATCTTATATGTTTCTATAAGATCCCCCCTCACTTACACTTGACACTACACCAATACAAATAGTACATTTGTAATGCCTTGCTTCGAAATGGAAAGTTGTTTCAGCAATTGACATGGGGATTTTTGTTCTTGTAATCAGTAAAAATGATTGAGGGTTGTTTCTGATGGCATGGCACCTGGATGGCACGGTAGCACAGTTGCTTCACAACACCAGGGTCCTTGGTTCGAGTCCCGCTTGGGTCACTGTATGTGCAGAGTCTGCACGTTATCCCCTTATCTGCATGGGTTTCCTCCAGGTGCTCCAGTTTCCTCCCAGAAATCCAGAAAGACGTGCTTGTCAGGTGAATCCTGAATTCTCCCTCTGTGTACCCGAACAGGCAATTGGAGTGTGGCAACTCGGAGTTTTTCACAGTAAGTTCATTGCAGTGTTAATGTAAGCCTACTTGTGGCAATAATAACAATTATTATTATTGATATAATCGGGCTTTCTGTATACTCGAAAAGCAAAACCAAAAATGTTAGTCCAGGATAAGGAAACTCTTTCGTTTTAGGTACAAATATTCCTGCCATTGAATAATGGGACAAGATCAGGCTTATGCGACCTAAAGCAGAGATAACATATATTTTGATACAGATATTCTCGTGGTGATAGCACAACCAAATATCAGTAAAATATGACTGTGGGAAATTTAGAAGTAAAGATGATTTACGACTTAAACTTGTTTAAACTTAACTTGACTTATTTAAATGGGAAGGAATGTTTAGGGGAGTACATTTGCCCAACTTCTACATTATGTAGCATCAAATACTGTTTTTTTGGGGGGGTGGGTGGGGGGGGTTGGGGTCTAGATGGGGTTTCTTTAGGATTAGCCTGTTTCTCTAAGTATGTTACCGTAGACTGTTATCTGTAAAAACCATTCTTGTTTATTTACAGATCTATATACGTCTCGGTACTCCACGCAATGTTGTACTTCTGCTTCTTGCTATATTACAGTCACGTAGTCATGTCATCTTGCATCATAGCTACATCAATCGTTACATCAGTATCGAGTGATGTTGATGTTAACCCTACAAAATAACACTCTTAGCAGAAGTTGTTTTTTATGCAACTTCCTTAACCGCATGGAAACTCTCCTGTTAGGTCTCTCTCTCTCTCCATCCTTGGGTGGCACGAAGGTTATCCAGGGTTAGAACACTTCTTGGATGGTCTAAGATCTGAGCTATTCTGAGATGCTCTTCATCAGTGACATTGCTGGAGCAGCCTTGTGAGGAAGGAAACTCAATGTACAATTGCTGTTGCAGGAAAACATTAACCTTTTACAAAGTTGATAACAAAATACTGGTGGAAATATAATGAATCAATTAAGTTAAGCATTTTGAAAATAACAAGTAGCTATTCCTTTCTTTTTAATACCAAATTGCTTTCTTGAATACTGGATAAGCTGCTCAATTGAAGGATTATTAATGCAGGGCTTGTATTTAATTGGTCTGCTCCCTTCCATTCACCTGTGCAGTACAGGTGGGTGCAATTCATTGTTCCTTTTTGATCTTACTGTTTTGCTGTGAAATCACATTGATGGAATTAGGGTTTTTTTGTTCCTCGCTTAGATTTTTGTTATGACAATGCTCTGGTTATTGCTGTGGGCTGCGTCACTAGCTAAATGGAAACATATGCTCTGATGTCTATTGGGGTGGGTTTGGTGAGGGAGGGGCAGAGTGGAAGAATGTTTTTGGAAACTGAGCAGTTTTAACATTGCAGAGAGGTTCCCCCCCCCCCCCCCCCCACCCCCCCACCCCCAACAAGTTCCACACCAGAGAACTAACCTGATTCAAAAACAGAAAATGCTGGGAAAACTCTGTCATGATATGCAAACATGCAGCTAATGAACACATAGAATAGGACACGACCAATGAGCAGTCAGGACACTCAGGGGTGGTATCTCACTATAAAAGGGATGAGGCACTCACACCCCGCCTCTTTCTACAGACCAACATCTACAGAGTGAGACAGGGTGTATCCTCAGCATCACACCCCAGCACGTGGCTTAGAGCAAGGCTGGTTCAGTTAGACTGAGTTACTGCATTTAGATTAGCAGAGAGAACTCATTGAGAACTGTGCTAGTAGTTCAATAAAACACAATGAACTCACTTCAAAGTCTGGAGCATCTTTTACTCAAAACGACATCAAGTGGCAGCTTGCGTTATTCCAAATTACATAACACAACAAACTCAGCAGGTCTGACAGCATCTGTGGAGAGGTAAACAAAGGGCGCGATTCCCTGGAAAGATTTCTAAGTGTGGTAGCGAGCAGGAAGTGCCGCAAGCTTCTGGGCACTCGGCCTGGTGAGGCCAGTAACATTACTCAACGCTAATTGGTCCACTTAACAAGGCCTCCTGGGCTTCACGCTGCAAATGAAGGCTCGCCAGCACCGTGCTAGCCAGCCCCCCACTAATAGCAGTGCTTTCACAGCCATCCCACTCAGCTTGCAGCCATGGTGCCGAGGCGGCTGGCCCCAAGGTTTGGAGACTGGGGAGGCTCTCCCCTCTCCCCCCCCCCCCCCCCCCCCACCCACCCACCCAAGACGCTTCTGCCCCCACGCGGCAGCCCCCGGACTGTGAGCAAAGAGCAAAGATGGCTATTCACCTCTTCGACTCCCCGATGAAGCCGTTCCGTCAGGTTTACATTTTTAAAAAGGAGTACTAATCGCCGCTAGTGTGACCACTTGCTGGGGAGATCGTTGAATCATGGGAGGCTGTTGGATAAGGGGTGGCTCCCATGTATGGAAAAGGGGCTTAAGTGGTGATTATTGGCTTCTCGCCATGCTGTGGCGGGATCCCGATATCGCCTATGTGAGCGGGCCAGTTGCATTGCAAACTGTTTGGCACCCGGTGTGGTTCTCGATATTGACCTCTCCCTCTATTCACTGGCCTCGTCATGCTCTCGCTCGAGCTAAACGAGGCCGGAGACTCGCGCCCGCGCCCAATGTTCGTTTTGAGCCCAATATGACTCTTCTTTGGAACCAATGTGATTGGCAGACTTGGCTTTAGTGAGGCTGCAGCTCAAGACAATTCAGGAGCCTGCAGGCGCATTAATAGGAATGTGGTGAGGATGGTGAAGGTGAGAATCAATAACTGGAAAAATGGGGGTTTCTGATCTTTGATCCTGATGGCCTTTGATTCTGGGTGGAGAAACGGGTAAACCTGATAAACTGGGCGGAAGTATCCCTGCTCCTCTTTGGCCAGAAGAAGTGCTTTAAAGTCATTGACTTCATTATGTAGCAATCCTTTAGCTTTAGCTGTTGGGTTTCCTGAGGCCCTGGATACCTGGTTGCCCGGGGTTAAACTTAAAATGATGTTAAAATCTGAAGCACATAGTTTCTTATAGTATTTAAATGATCGATACAACATTAATGTTTCTCCATTGTAGACCATTTTTAAAAATTCATTTAGGGCAACTGGGTGTCACCAGCAGAGCCAGCATTTATCGCCCATCCCTAATAGCCCTTGAACTGAATGGCTTTGCTGGGCCACTTCAGAGGGCATTTAAGAGTCAACCACATTGCTTTGGTCTGGAGTCACATGTAGACCAGAGGACGGCAGATTTATTTCCCTAAAGGATATGAGTGAACCAGATAGGTTTTTACGACAATCGACAATGATTTCTTGGTCATCATTGGACTTTTAATTCCAAATTGTTACCGAATTAAAGCTTCACCATCTGCCATGGTGGGACTCGAACCCGGTTCCCAGAGCATTAACTTGGATCGCTGGATTACTAGTGCAGCGATAATACCACTATACCACCACCTCCCCCATGGAGTGCTTTTACTTTGATGGCTCTATAGTCATCATTGACTCCAATTTTGCTGGGGCTCTTTGATCACTCGGTCACATGCTGCCTTGATGTCAAGGGCAGTCACTCTCACCTCACCTCTGGCATTCAGCTCTTTTGGCCTCGTTTGAACCAAGGCAGTAATGAGGTCAGGAGCTGAGTGATCTTGCCAGAAGCAAAACTGAGTGTCCATGAGCAGGTTATTGCTGAGTAAGTGCCGCTTGATAGCACTGTTGATGACTCCTTCCATCACTTTACTGATGATTGAGAGTAGATTGATAGGGCGGTAATTGGCCACGTTGGATTTGTACTACTGTTTGTGTACAGGATATACCTGGGCAATTTTCCAAATGTGGGGTAGATGCCAGTGTTGTAGCTGTACTGGAACAGCTTAGCTATGGCCGTGGCACGTGAAGTCGAGACAGCCTGAATGAGTGAGACAGCCAGAGGGGGGATTAGAACTTGGTAATTTGGAACATGTGGTAATTCGGTGCAGAGTGGGACAAGGTGCTTTTTCCCTTTTTGTTTTGTTTTGTTTTCTTTCTTCTGGCTTTGTAACTGGTAATCTGCAGGGAGAATTCCTGGGAAGGTAAATGATACAAATACCTTTTCAAATTATTGGGGGGGGACGGGGGACGGAAGTGAAATCACAGTAAAGCTGTTACCTGATTGGTTGGTAGGGAATCTGTTAAATTTGAGAAAGAAGACATTGAAAAATACTAATTAAAACTTATTAAGTAACTAGGTAGAGGAGTAACAAAACCTGAGGACAGAGATTAGTATTTAGCATTTAATTTTACAATAAAAATCTAGCACCAGGGCAATATAGTTAATTGTAACTTGATCTAACAGTAATTTAAGTATTTATTTTAAATTAATTAACTAGTGCTTAAATGTCACTCAGCAAGGTGCAGTGCTCTAACTGTGAGATGTGGCAGATCTGTGACGCTTCCAGCGTTCCAGTCAACTATGACTGCAGCAAGTGAACCAATGGAAGCTCCTCACAGACCGCGTGGTTCAATTGGAGCAGCAGTTGGATGCACTTAGAAGCATGCAGGTGGCGGAAAGTGTCATAGATAGGAGTTATAGAGATGTGGTCACATTCAAAGTAAAGGCAGGCAGATGGGTGACTGCTAGAAAGGGCAGGCAGTCAATGCAGGAATCCCCTGTAGCTGTCCCACTCTCTAACAGGCGTACCGTTTTGGATACTGATGAGGGGGACAGCCTATCAGGGGAAAGCAACAGCAGCCAGAACAGAACAGTGGCACGACAATTGGCTCTGCTCAGCAGGGGAGGGCAAGGTGCAGCAGAGCGATAGTTCTAGGGGTGCTATAGTAAGGGGCAGAGATTGACGCTTCTGTGGAAATGAAAGAGACTCCAGGATTGTGTGTTGCCTCCCTGGTGCCAGGGTCAAGGATGTCTCTGAACGAACACAGGAGATCTTGAAGGGAGAGGGTGAACAGCCAGAGGTTGTAGTATACATAGGTACTAACAACATAGGCAGGAAGAGTGATGAGGTCCTGCGGAAGGAGTTCAGGGAGTTAGGCAGTAAGCTAAAAAGCAGGACCTCCAGGGTTGTAATCTCAGGATTACTCCCTGTGCCACGTGCCAGTGAGGCTAGAATTAGGAGGATAATGCAGCTAAACACATGGCTAAACCAGTGGTGTAGGAGGGAGGGTTTCAGATTTCTGGACCATTGGGATCTCTTCCGGGGCAGGTGGGGCCTGCACAAGAAGGACGGGTTGCATCTAAACTCGAGGGGCACCAATATCCTGGCTGGGAGGTTTGCTTGTGTCACTCGGGAGGATTTAAACTAGTATGGCAGGGGGGTGGGAACCAGAGCGTTAGCTTAGAAGGTGTCATAACTGAAGAGGAAATAGAAAACAAAAATAAGAGAACAACATCACTCTCCGGCAGAGCAAAAAAGGTGACAAGTGTGAGAAGGGAGGTGGGCAATGCAGGACTGAGGGCATTGCACCTTAATGCGTGCAATATATGGAACAAGGTAAATGAGCTTGTTGCGCACATTGAAATTGGCCGGTACAATGTTGTGGGCATCACAGAGACGTGGCTGCAAGGGGATCAGGGCTGGGATCTAAATATACACGCATATGTGTCCTATCGAAAGGACAGGCAAATGGGCAAAGGGGGCGGAGTTGCATTGTTCGTAAGGAATGAAGTTAAATCGATAGCAAGGAGCGATATTGGATCAGAAGGCATAGAATCTCTGTGGGTAGAGTTGAGGAATCGCAAAGGTAAAAAGACCCTGATGGGAGTTATGTACAGGTCCCCGAGCAGTAGTCAGGATGTGGGGCAGAAAATGAATCAGGAGATAGAGAAAGCATGTACAAAAGGCAATATCACAGTAATCATGGGGGACTTCAATATGCAGGTGGACTGGGATATCAGGTTAGTAGTGGATCCCAAGAAAAGGAATTTGTGGAATGTTTAAGAGAAGGTTTGTTGGAGCAGCTTTTGGTAGAGCACACTAGGAAACAAGCAATTCTGGATTTGGTGATGTGGAATGAGGCAGACTTGATTTGGGATCTTAAGGGGAAGAAGCCTTCAGGGGGCAGTGACCACAATATGATAGAATTTACTCTGCAGTAAATCCTAAGAGGGAGAAGCTAGAATCAAATGTAACAGTATTACAATTAAATAAGGGTAACTACAAAGACATGAGGGAGGAGCTGGCCAGAGTTGATTGAAAAAGAAGCTTGGCAGAGAAGACAGTGGAACAGCAGTGGCAGGGTTTTTTTGGGGTTATTCGGGAGGCACAGCAGAAATTCACCCCAAGGAGGAGGAAACATGCTAAGTGGAGGACATGGCATCCATGGTTGACGAGGGACGTCAAGGGCAGCATAAAAGCAAAAGAAAAAGCATACAAAGTGGCGAGAATTAGTGAGAAGCCAGAGGATTGGGATGCCTTTAAAAGCGAGCAGAGGACAACTAAAAAAGCAATAAGGGGAGAGAAGATGAAATATGAGTGCAAACTAGCCAGTAATATAAAAGAAGACAGGAAGAGTTTTTTTCAATATACAAAAAGTAAGAGAGAGGCAAAAATAGACATTGGACCACTGAAAAATGTGGCTGGAGAAGTAATAATAGGAATCAAAGAAATGACAGACTAACTGAATAGTTACTTTGCATCAGTCTTTACTGTGGAAGACACAGTGGGATGCTAGAGCTCCAGGAGAATCAGGGGGCAGAGGTGAGTGCAGTGGCCATCACTAAGGAGAAGGTTCTGGGAAAACTAAAAGGTCTGAAGGTGGATAAGTCACCTGGACCGGATGGACTACACACCAGTGTTCTAAAATAGATAGCTGAGGGGATTGTGGAGGCATTGGTGGTGATCTTTAAGGAATCACTGGAGGCAGGAAGGGTCCCAGAGGACTGGAAGGTGGCTAATGTAACACCGCTGTTTAAGAAGGGAAGGAGGTAGAAGATGGAAAATGATAGGCATGTTAGCCTGACCTCGGTCATTGGTAAGATTTTAGAGTCTGTTATTAAAGATGAAATCGTGGAGTACTTGGAAGTGCATGGTAAAATAGGACTGAGTCAGCACGGCTTTCTCAAAGGGAGGTCATGTCTGACAAATCTGTTAGAGTTCTTTGAGGAGGTAACAAGGAAGTTAGACAAAGGAGAACCAGTGGACGTGATTTATTTAGATTTCCAGAAGGCCTTTGACAAGGTGGCGCATGGGAACTTGTTGAATAAGTTGAGCCCATGGTGTTAAGGGTAAGAGCCTGGCATGGATAGAGGATTGGCTGACTGGCAGAAGGCAGAGAGTGGGGTTAAATGGGTCTTTTTCAGGATGGCAGCCGGTGACTAGTGGTGTGCCTCAGGGGTCTGTGCTGGGACCACGTTTCACAATATACATTAATGATCTGGAAGAAGGAACTGAAGGAAAAATTGCTAAGTTTGCAGATGATACAAAGATCTGTAGAGGGTCAGGTAATATTGAGGAAGCAAGGGGGCTGCAGAAGGATTTGGACAAGCTAGGTGAGGGGGCAATGAAGTGGCAGATGAAATACAATGTGGAAAAGTGTGAGGTTATGCACTTTGGAAGGAGCAATGGAGGCATAGACTATTTTCCAAATGGGGAAATGCTTAGGAAATAAGAAGCGCAAAGGGACTTGGGAGTCATTGTTCACCATTCTCTTAACGTTAACATGTAGGTTCAGTCAGCAGTTAGGACGGCTAATGCAATGTTAGCATTCATAGAATCATAGAATTTACAGTGCAGAAGGAGGCCATTTGGCCCATCGAGTCTGCATCAATTCTTGGAAAGAGCACCCTACTCAAGCCCACACCTCCACTCTATCCCCATAACCCAGTAACCCCCACCTAACCTTTTTGGACACAAGGCAATTTATCATGGCCAATCCACCTAACCTGCACATCTTTGGACTGTGGGGGGGAAACCGGGGCACCCGGAGGAAACCCACGCAGACACGAGGAGAATGTGCAGACTCCGCACAGACAGTGACCCAAGCCGTGAATCGAACCTGGGACCCTGGAGCTGTGTAGCAACTGTGCTAACCACTGTGCTACCGTGCTGCTGTGCTCATGTCAAGAGGGCCAGAATACAAGACCAGGGATGTACTTCTAAGGCTGTATAAGGGTCTAGTCAGACCCAATCTAGAGTCCAGAGGAGGTCCACAAGAATGATCCCGAAATGAAGAGCTTGTCGTATGAGGAACGGTTGAGGATTCTGGATCTGTACTCCTTGGAGTTTAGAAGGATGAAGGGGGTCTTATTGAAACTTACAGGATACTGTGAGGCCTGGATAGAGTGGACATGGAGAGGATGTTTCCACTTGTAGGAAAAACCACAAGCAGAGGGCACACCGCAGACTAAAGGGACGATCCCTTAAAACAGAGATGAGAAGGAATTTCTTCAGCCAGAGGGTGGTGAATCTGTGGAAATCTTTGCCGCAGAAGGCTGTGGAGATGAGAAAACTATCAGCCATGATTGTATGGCGGAGCAGACTCGATGGGCAGAGTGGCCTAATTCTCCTTGTATATCTTATGGTCTTATGGATCTTATTGTAGTAAGTTCTGGAGCACAAGTCTTCAGTACTATTGCCGGATTATTGGCAGGGCCAAAGGGTGGCTGTGGAGGGTTGTTTTTCAAGATGGAGGCCTGTGCCTCAGGGTTTGGTGCTGGGTCCACTGTTATTTGTTATATAAGTAAATGATTTGGATGAGAATGTGGGAGACATGGGGCGAGATTCTCCGACCCCCCGCCGGGTCGGAGAATCGCCGGGGGCTGGCGTGAATCCCGCCCCTGCCGGTTGCCGAAGTCTCCGGCACCGGATATTCGGCGGGGGGCGGGAATCGCGTCGGTTGCCGGGCCCCCCCACTCGATTCACCGGCCTGGATGGGCCGAAGTCCCGCCGCTAAAATGCCTGTCCCGCCGGCGTAAATTAAACCACCTACCTTACCGGCGGGACAAGGCGGCGCGGGCGGGCTCCGGGGTCCTGGGGGGGGCGCGGGACGATCTGGCCCCGGGGGGTGCCCCCACGGTGGCCTGGCCCGCAATCGGGGTCCACCGATCCGCGGGCGGGCCTGTGCCGTGGGGGCACTCTTTCCCTTCCACCTCCGCTACGGTCTCCACCATGGCGGAGGCAGAAGAGACTCCCTCCAATGCGCATGCGCGGGAATGCCGTCAGCGGCCGCTGACGCTCCCGCGCATGCACAGCCCGGAAATGTCATTTCCGCGCCAGCTGGCGGGGCACCAAAGGCCTTTTCCGCCAGCTGGCGGGGCGGAAATTCGTCCGGCGCCGACCTAGCCCCTTAAGGTTGGGGCTCGGCCCCCAAAGATGCGGAGGATTCTGCACCTTTGGGGCGGCGCGATGCCCGTCTGATTTGCGCTGTTTTGGGCGCCAGTTGACAGACATCGCGCCGTTTCTGGAGAATTTTGCCCATGGTCAGTAAGTTTGCAGATGACACCAAGATTGGTGGCATAGTGGATAGTGAACAAGGTTATGTAAGATTACAACAGGATCTTGACCAATTGGGCCAGTGGCCGATGAATGGCAGATGGAGTTTAATTTGGATAAATGTGAGGTGATGCATTTTGGTAGATCAAATCAGGGCAGAACCTACTCAGTTAATGGTAGGGAGTTGGGGAGAGTTACAGAACAAAGAGATCTAGGGGTACAGGTTCATAGCTCCTTGAAGGTGGAGTCACAGGTGAACAGGGTGGTGAAGAAGGCTTTCAGCACGCTAGGTTTTATTGGTCAGAATATTGAATACAGGAGTTGGGACGTCTTGTTGAAGTTGTACAAGTCATTGGTAAGACCACACCTGGATACTAAGACCACACCTGGAATACTGTGTTCAGTTCTGGTCACCTTTTATAGGAAGGATATTGTTAAACTAGAAAGAGTGCAGAAGAGATTTACGAGGACGCTACCAGGACTTGATGGTCTGTGGTATAAGCAGAGGCTGGATAGGCTGGGACTTTTTTCCCTGCTGCGTAGGAAGCTTAGGTGTGATCTTATAGAGGTCTATAAAATAAGGAGGAGCATAGATAAGTTAGATAGTCAACATCTTTTCCCAAAGGTCGAGGAGTCTAGAACTAGACGGCATAGGCTTAAGGTGAGAGGGGGGGAGGTACAAAAGAGACCTGAGGGGCAATGTTTTCACACAGAGGGTGGTGAGCATCTGGATGGGTTGCCAGAGGCAGTGGTAGAGGCGGGTACAATTTTTTCCTTTAAAAAACAGTTAGACAGTTACATGGGTAGGGTGGGTATAGAGAGATATGGGCCAAATGCGAGCAAGTAGGACTAACTTAGTGATAGAAAGTGGGCGGCACGGACAAGCTGAGCCGAAGGGCCTGCTTCCATACTGTAAACATCTGTGACTCATTGACTCTATGGCATGTATATTTGCAGTATCCAGTACCTTCAGCCATTTCTTGATATCATGAGGGGTGAATTGAATTGGCTGAAGACTGGCATCTGTGATGCTGCGGACCTGTGGAGGAAACCAATATGGATCATCCACTCAGCACTTCTGAAGATTGTTGCGAATGTCTCAGCCTTGTCTTTTGCACTGACGTGCTGGACCCCTCCATCATTGAGGATGGGGATATTTAAGGAGCCTCGCTCTCCAGTGAGTTGTTTAATTGTCCACCACCATTCGCGGCTGGCTGTGGCAGGACTTCTGCGCTTAGATATGATCCGGTGATTGTGGGATTGCTGTCTATCACTTGCTGCTTATGTTGTCTGGCACGCAATTAGTTCTGTGTAGAAGCTTCACCAGGTTGACACCTCATTTTTTGGTATGTCTGGTGCTGCTCCTGGCAAGCCCTCCTGCACTCTTCATTGAACCTTGGTTGTCCCATGGAGAGGATTCTTAGAGACAGAATTTATACCCATTTTGGAAGCAAAAGGATGTTTTAGTGAGAGGCAGCATGGTTTTGTGAAGGGGAGGTCATGCCTCACTAACTTGATCGAGTTTTTCGAGGAAGTGACGAAGATGATTGATGAAGGTAGGGCTGTGGATATTGTCTACATGGACTTCAGTAAAGCATTTGAAAAGGTCCCTTGGCAGACTAGTACAGAGGGTGAAGTCACACAGGATCAGAGGTGAGCTGGCAAGATGGATAAAGAACTGGCTCGGTCACAGACAGAGGGTAGCAGTGGAAGGGTACATTTCTGACTGGAGGACTGTGACTAGTGGTGTTCCGCAGGGATCAGTGCTGGGACCTTTGCTGTTTGTAGTATATATAAGTGATTTGGTGGAACATGTAACTGGTCTGATTAGTAGGTTTGCGAACAACACAAAGGCTGGTGGAATTGCGTATAGTGATGAGGATGTCAGAGGATACAGCAGGATATAGATCGGTTGGAGACTTGGGCGGAGAGATGGAAGGTGGAGTTTAATCCAGACAAATGTGAAGTAATGCATTTTGAAAGGTCTAATACAGGTGGGAAATATACAGTAAATGGTAGAACCCTTAACAGTATTGACAGGCAGAGGGATCTGGATATACAGGTCCACAGGTCACTGAAAGTGGCAATGCAGCGGGAGAAGCTGGTCAAGAAGGCACACGACATGCTTGCTTTCATCGGCTGGTGCATTGAGTATAAAAATTGGCAAGTCATGCTGCAGCTGTATAGACCCTTTGTTAGGCCACACTTGGGATATAGTGTTAAATTCTGGTTGCCACACTATCAGAAGGATGTGGAGGCATTGGAGAGGGTACAGAAGAGGTTTACCAGGATGTTACCTGGTATGGAGGGCATTAGCTATTAGGAGAGGTTGGATAAACATGGTTTGTTGTCACTGGATCGACTGAGGTTGAGGGGCGACCTGATAGAAGTCTACAAAATATGAGGGGCATAGACAGAGTGGATAGTCAGAAGCTTTTTCCCAGGGCGGAAGAGTCAATTACTAGGGGACGTAAATTTAAGGTACGAGGGATAAAGTTTAGAGGAGATGTGTGAGGGAAGTATTTTATATAGAGAGTAGTGGGTGCCTGGAACCCGCTGCTGGAGGAGGTGGTGGAAGCAGGTACGATAGTGACATTCAAGGGGCAACTTGACAAATACATGAACAGGATGGGAATAGAGGGCTATGGACCCCAGAAGTGTCGAAGGTTTTCGGTTAGATGGACAGCATGGTTGGCACAGGCCTGGAGGGCCAAAGGGCATGTTCCTGTAATGTACTTTTCTTCGTTCTTTGTTCTTGGTGGTAATGGTACACTGGGGATATGCCCGGCCATGATGTTACAGATTGTGGCTGAGTACAGTGCCTCATGGATGCCCAGTCTTGAGTTACTAGATCTGTTCTGAATCTATCCCATTTAGCATGATGGTAGTGTGACACAGCACAATGGAGGGTATCCTCAATGTGAAGACGGGAGTTCCAGATCTAGGATCAGTGTGGTGTTGGGTGGAGACATGTTAAGATCTAGAAATGGAGATAGCTGCTTTTATTTAGTTACAAGTAGCTAATAAAGACTTGCTGTTAATTTACATAAGGTTATGAAGACTTCTTTAACAGACATGTTCTGTAACCAACAACAGTAATTTTGAGTGAACGCCAATATACACTTTTCCTGCAGTTTGGTTAATCATCAAACCTAGGATGTATTTGTTTCTGCAAGAGCAGACCCAATTATTGAGTCTGCTCAAACAAATGCTAAATAGGGCGGGATTCTCAAATAATGGGGCTATGTCCCCACGCCGGCATGAAAAGCGGTGCCACCACTCCAGCGTCAACAGTCCCCGATAATGGGGAATGCTCCGCTTCCTAGGGGGCTAGGTCAGCGCCAGAGTGGTCCCTGCAGCTCCAGCCAGCGCGGAATGGCCTGCGTGAGTTCGCGCACGCATGCTACGGCCGGCGTATTTCCACGCATGCACGGGGGTTCCCTTCTCCCCGCCGGCCCCTGGGCAATATGGTGGAGCCCTACAGGGGCCTGGCGCGGAGGAATATAGGCCCCCACGGAACCAGCCCGCCCGCCGATCGGTAGGCCCCGATCGTGGGCCAGGCGACTGTGGGAGCCCCACCCTCCCCGGGGTCGGATCAAATATGTGCTTCTATTGGACTTACAGGCACCATTCAATCTTGTTGATTCTTTGACGGATTTTTTGTAAGTAAAGGCCTTGATTAAATACAATGACCAACCAAACTAAACTCATAATAATGGGTACATTTATAATAAAGAGGCACTGATTCCAACTACAATTTTCTTATGATCATGTTAACTATATTCAAGCAAATCATGGTGGGTTCATTAGTTTTCAACAGTAATGTATTAGAAACCTGTGGTATGTTATTTGGCAACATCGTTAACTTCTGACAAAATCAGAAAATTAAAAAATTGATTCATAAAGGAGAAGTTTAATTTTTAATAAACTTAGAGTACCCACTTCTTTTTTTTTTCAAATTAAAGGGCAATTTAGTGTGGTTAATCCACCTACCCTGCACATCTTTGGGTTGCGGAGGTGAGACCCATGCAGACAGGGGGTGAAGGTGCAAACTCCACACAGACAGTGACCCGGGGCTGTGAGGCAGCTAACCACTGTGCCGCCCAAGGAGGAGTTCAGATTGCTGTTGACCCAGTTCTTTGGCAGTTAATTATTGTAAACCTATTTCAATAGCTATTGAATGTTTGCTTCATTATGTTTAAACCGGGAAGAATGAATAAAAACTGACATATTTAGCTTGAAAAACAATAATGATTAAGGTGGACATCAGCAGGAGAATTTTTGAACAAATGCATCAAATCTCATCTTCTCCTTTCTGTCCATGTACGAGCTGGGTCAAATATCATTATCACTGTTGGTTTCAATTTTAGATTTAATACTGGGTAATTATTTAGTTAAATGAAGAGTTCGTCAGTGTTTATCATGTAGGCAGTTGCAGCTAATGTGAAAAATTGTACAAGCTGCAGTGTACTCAGCCTTCTAATTAGTATGGCACAGTAAAATACCAAGATATTGATAAAAGCTTAGCCTCCCACACTTGCCATTGAATGGCTGAGAATGTTATTGGGTTTATACATGATGTAATGTTGCTTTTTTTCCTTTTTGTTATTTCACAAGAACAATACTTATGAAACAATAAAAATCTCTTGTACATTAAACAATCTAACTATTATTATGCTCGGTATATTTATGGCTAATCTCAGTTTTATTTTGTTGCAATTGGAAAAATTATATATTTCTTGTTTGATTTGTGCAACATGAACAGTTGCCTATCGCTGAAAAGAGAGCCATGTTGCCCAAGCGTTTCATATTGCACTCAGCAGGGCAAATGCAAGAATGCCAAATTTCAAATGATTGCACCAATTTACCGGAGAAAGAGGGTGTCGATTGGTTGGTACTCTGAATGGTTGAAGCGTTGCCATGGAGAAAACAACTGAGAACTGTAGTCTCCTAAGCTCCTGGGTAATTTGTCTTTTTGTTTGAAGAGAACATACATGCATGAATATATGTCCCTTCTTGCAAGTGTAAATGAGTCACATTACTTCCTGCACTCATTATCTTGAATTGATTGTTCGTGTAGCTATTAGCTTACTCAGGATTGATTAGCAAGTGCTGCCCGATTGCAAAATTACATCTAATAGCTGGGTTTTGCAAGTGTGGGCTGGTTGAGTCCAATCTGTTCTCTGCCCATTACAAACACCCGAAGGAATGTGTTGTTCGATTCGATCCACCAGTCATAGGAATACATGGCCTATCTAACTGGCAATATACCAGCACTAAAATTATGCACAACATTAAAGAATTGTGCACTGACAGCAGTGTTTCTTGTTAGTGGAAAATGACATTTGTGTAGCCACTGCACTAGAAGCAGCTTGAAATGGCTTGCTGAACCTAGTGTTCAAGTATTTTAGACACTTGGCCTTTCCAGGGTAATTTGAGCTAGACTGGGCACTTTCCAGTCTGATATTGGCAGCCTTTGGCCCATTTGTGAGTTTATGAGATACACAGCGAACAATGGATAAAAGCAAATTACTGCAGATGCTGGAATCTGAAACCAAAAGAGAAAATGGTGTCAAATCTCAGCAGGTCTGGCAGCATCTGTAAGGAGAGAAAAGAGCTAATGTTTCGAGTCCAGATGACCCTTTGACAAAGCTGTGATTTTCCAGCATTTTCTCTCCCAGCGAATGGTCTGACCAGGAGAGCCATTGTCCTGCAGGATAATTTTGATGATTCTACACCAAGCTTGAAAGATGAGAATATGACAAGATTGCTGATGAGGTCAATATTATGGCATGTGGAGCTATATGAATCCCAAAATGTTAGTTGACCAATGAATATAGGCTTGTGATAGACAGTAGTGGAGAGCCCATTAGTGTATTTCTCAATTAGCATGTCCAGGAAAGGGATGAGTTAGGTTGTTCCATATCCATAGTGAATTTGAGCACATGATGGAATGTACAAGTGGGTGCACAGGATGGAATGTACAAGTGGGTGCAGACTCAAAGACCACGAGAATATTGGGTGCGATCTAATGGCCTCGTTGTGTCCAACTCTGGATACGATGAGGTTGGAAAATCTCGCGAGTAGCCTCTCGCAAGATTTACGACACTCATTACGTCTCGCGAGATCTAATGAGATCTCGTGAGGCGTCACGGTCTGGATATCACCCTCACAGGCTGGGATCCAGATTTGCATTTGAAGCAAGTAGTTAGTCTCCCTTGAATATGTCTGCGCCAAAGTTACCCATGGCCTTGCCTCGGAGGCCCCAACTGGGCGCCATTTATCACTGGCTTCCAGAAATGAGGACCAGGCATACCGGCACTTGGGAGAGTCTTCCAGGATCGGGGCGCCCGGGTGGTCGGATCAGGGCACGGTGGTACTCTGGCACTCCCTATGCCGCATGGGCACTGCAGCCTGCCAGCCAGGCACCCTGGAAGTGCCACCTGGGTGCCACCCTGGCAATGCCAGGCTGACGGTGCCAAGGTACTCAGGTGGCACCTTAACCGTGTCAGGGATCAGGCCCAGGGCTGCCCTGTGCTTATGAGGTGGGGTGTGGGGACTCATGGACGCTCTAACTGGTAAGTTGGGGTGTTGGGAGTTCCTGAGGACGTGGTGGGGGGTTTAGAGATCAGGGTGCCAGCCAATCTAGTCCTGCACTGACGAGCTGAACCCGTTTCTGCAGGAAATTAGTTTAAGTGCGGCCTTGGCAGGGCGTTCCTTGCCAAGGCCCAATATAGAAGCAGAGTCCCGTTTAATAGTGGGGCCATTCTCAGCACTGCAAAAGCAGGGAAACACCCTGCTAAACGTTCCCAAAAACGGGACTCTGTTCCTTTACCATTAAATTGCGCCCATTATCTATGTATCAGATATGTGCACGGGTTGGTGGTCAGGGCTCATTCCATAAAAACACATTTCTCGTGGAAACCGATGGAAATGCCATCAAGTGATGGATCTAGAGGGAATCCCGTGGTCACATCCTCTATTTGGGCATAGTTTCATTAAAACTGAACTCAACTGTTCGAGTTGCTCACTTTATAAGTTCAGATACAGATTCCAAAAATGGTGGTGTGTCTATATTTCTGTGATATAGGGACCTGGCATAAATATCAATGGCTTTCTTCAGTGGCATACTCATAAATAAGCTTGCAATGTCAAACGTGTCCAGATCAATGAAAGTGTTTGGATTTGACACAGAAAGTTCAGGTATAGTGTTTGAGTGGTTGCATTCCAGGTTTAAGCACACATGCCTGTCTTAGAACTCCTTGGCACATTTCTGATTTAATTTCACAGGATGGACTATAGGGAATCAGTGGTTATGGGGAGAAGGGTTCGACAGAAAGTGTTCGACAGATTCACCACCCTTTGGCTGAAGAAATTCCTCCTCATCTCTGTTTTAAAGGATCGTCCCTTTAGTCTGAGGCTGTGCCCTGTGGTTCTAGTTTTTCCGACAAGTGGAAACATCCTCTCCATGTCCACTCTATCCAGGCCACACAGTATCCTGTAAGTTTCAATAAGATATCCCCTCAACCTTCTAAACTCCAACGAGTACAGGTCCAGAGTCCTCAACTGTTCCTTACATGACAAGTTCTTCATTCCAGGGATCATTCTTGTGAACGTCCTCTGGACCCTTTCCAAGGCCAGCACATCCTTCCTTAGATACGGGGCCCAAAACTGCTCACAATACTCCAAATGTGGTCTGACCAGAGCCTTATGCAGCCTCAGAAATACATTCCTGGTCTTGTATTCTAGCCCTCTCGACATGAATGCTACCATTGCATTTGTCTTCCGAACTGCCGACTGAACCTGCATGTTAATCTTAAAAGAATCGTGAACAAGGACTCCCAAATCCCTTTGTGCTTCTGATTTCCTAACCATTTCCCCATTTAGAAAATAGTCTATGCCTCCATTCCTCCTTCCAAAGTGCACAACCTCACACTTTTCCACATTGTATTCCATCTCCCACTTCTTTGCCCATTCTCCTAGCCTGTCCTAGTCCTTCTGCAGCCTGCCTGCTTCCTCAATACTACCTGTCCCTCTACAGATCTTTGTATCATCTGCAAACTTAGCAACAGTACCTTCAGTTCCTTCTTCCAGATCATTAATGTATATTGTGAAAAGTTGTGGCCCAGCACAGACCCCCAAGGCACACCACTAGTCACCGGCTGCCATTCTGAAAAAGACCCCTTTATCCCCACTCTCTGCCTTCTGCCAGTCAGCCAATCTTCTATCCATCCCAGGATCTTACCCTTAACACCATGGTTATTAACTTATTTCACAGTCTCCTACGCGGCACCTTGTCAAAGGCTTTCTGGAAATCTAAATAAATCACGTCCACTGGTCTAACCTCCTTATTATCTTCTCAAACAACTCTAGCAGATTTGTCAGACATGACCTCCCTTGACGAAGCCATACTGACTCAGTCCTATTTTATAATGCACTTCCAAGTACTCAAAATCTCATCTTTAATAATGGACTCTAAAATCTTACCAATGACCGAAGTCAGGCGAACCGGCCTATAATTTTCCGTCTTCTGCCTCCCTCCTTTCTTAAACAGCGGTGTTACATTAGCCACTTTCCAGTCCTCTGGCACCCTTCCTGCCTTCAGTGATTCCTGAAAGATCACCACCAAGGCCTCTGCAATCTCCTCAGCTATCTCTTTTAGAATGCAATACTTCAGTTGAGGCTGAACCAGAGGTTGTTTTAGTACTCCATATCTCGATTTATAATGTCCAGACTGCCATATCTATTTCTCAATTTGCCCTGCCACCTTAAATGATTTGTTTTAGGACTCCCTTTAGAATTGTACCAGGTAGTTTATAGCACCTCTCCCTTGTTCTTCTCCAGCAAAATGTATCAATTCCGACTTCACTACATTCAATTGTCTCTGCATTGTGTCTGCCCATTCCACCAGCTTGTCTATGTCCTCTTGAAGTCTCTCACTATCACAAGAACACAAGAGCGCAAGAATTAGAAGCAGGAGTAGGCCACCAGGCCTTCAAGCCTGCCTCGCCGTTCAATGTGATCATGGCTGATCTATACTGGCCTCAACTCCTTTTCTGTGCCATTTCCCCATAGCCCTCTATTCCTCGATCTAGCCTTTGTGCAATGCATAATATTTCCAAATTTTGTGTCGTATGCACATTTTGAAGTTATTCCCTGTACATCCAAGTCGAAGTCATTAATAAAGATCAAGAAAAGCAGTGGTCTCGGCACTGACTCCTGGGAAACAAACTCCACATGGATAGTGGCCCAGAGCCAGGATCGAACCCGGGTCCTCGGCCCCCTGAGGCAGAAGTGCTAACAACTGCGCCACTGTATCACCCTGGGCTTCTACTTTTCTGACAAGCATGTGGTGCAGTACTTTACCAAATGTCTTTTGAAAGTCCATACACCCATCAACTGGATTATCTTCATCAATCCTCTCCGTTACTTAATCAAAGAACTAACAAAAATTAATTAAAGACGATTTACCTTTAACAAATCTGTGCTGGCTTTTCAAGGTAAGCAGGGTAGTTTACATGGATTACAGCAAAGCCTTTGACAAGGTCCCACATGGGAGACTTATAAAGAAGGCAAATACACATGGGATACAGGGTGATTTGATAAGGTGGATTCAAAATTGGCTTAGCTGTAGGAGACAGAGGGTGATGACAGGCGGCTGCTTTAGTGACTGGAAGCCAGCATCCAGAAGAGTACCAGGTATCTGTGCTGGGTCCCCTATTGTTTGTCATTTATATAAATGACATAGATGACTACATGGGGGGGAGGATCAGTAAGTTTGCAGATGACACAAAGGTTGGTCAGCTGGTTAACAGTAAGGTTGAGTGTCTTGAGTTATGGGAAGATATAGATGGAATGGTCAAATGGGCAGAAAAGTGGCTGATGGAATTTAACCCTGAAAAGTATGAGATGATACACTTTGGAAGGAGTAATGTGACAAGGAAGTATTCAATGAATAGCCTGACACTGGGATGTTCCAAGGAACAAAGGGACTTTGGCGTGTTTGTCCATAGATCTCTGAAGACAGAAGCGCAGGTTAATAATGGTGGTGAAAAATGGCATATGGGACTCTTGCCTTTATCAATCAAGGCATAAATTACAAAAGCAGGAAGGTCATATTGGAGTTGTACAGAACTTTGGTAAGGCCACAGCTGGATTACTGTGTGCAATTTTGGTCATCACATTATAGGAAGGATGTGATTGCACCGGAGGGGGTGCAGAGGCGATTAACCAGGATGTTGCCTGGAGGTCGATAGAGGCAAGTTGCCCCACGTCCTTTAAATGTACCTGGATGAGCACTTGGTACATCATAATATTCAAGGCTATGGACAAGGGCTGGCTAGTGGGATTGGGGGGTAGGTCAGGTGTTTTTCATGCGCCGGTACAGACTTGATGGGCCGAAGGGTCTCTTCTGCACTATTATTCTCTGACTCTTGAAGTTAACAGAACAGCTTGGAACAGGCTGCTCCAAAAGTTCAGTTCAAACTGTACAATGTTGGCTTTTGTGCTTATTTGTACAGTGGGAACAAGTTCTGGCTCTATCGCATCCACAAGGTTAAAATTTGAAACAACTCAAAATGTTGGAAAAACTGGTTTTGGTAGGAGTACAAATGTTTAAAAGTCTATGTTAATGAATTGTGCTGTCCAGTTTTGAATTAATTTAATCAGCTTCCTACGAATGATCAATGATCAATGATCCTTAATTCTTTGAGAAAGTGGCAAAGTTAATTGATGAGGGAAGGGCTGTAGATGTCATATACATGGGCGCTATTCTCCCCCCCCCCCCCACGCTGGGTGGAAGAATCGCCGGGGCACTGCGTGAATCGCGCCCGACCCCGCACGTGATTCTCCCACCCCCCGAAAACCAGCGGCGCACGATTCGCACCGGGCCGCTCGGAGAACTGGTGAGCGGCGATTCTCCGGCCAGATGGGCCGAGCGGCCGCTACAACACGACAGGTTCCCGCCGGCACCGTCCACCCCTGGTCGCTGCCGGCGGGAACTCTGCAGGAACGCTGGGGGGGGTGCGGCCTGTGGGGGGGGGAGGGGGGCTCCTTCACCGGGATGGCCTCCAATGAGGTCTGGCCCGCGATCGGGGCCCACCGATTGGCGGGCCGGCCTCTCCCCCTGGGCCTACCTCCTTCCGCGCGCGACCCCAGAACACCGGCTCCATGTTGGTGAGGGGCCGGCGTGCGTAAGATGTTCCCCACGCATGCGCAGGATGGCGCGGCCCAACTGCGCATGCGGAGGATTGGGCTGCCCCAACTGCGCACGTGTGGGTTGGCGCGGCGGTAAGGACACTGGAGCGTGAACCGCTCCAGCGCCGTGCTGGCCCCCATGAGAATCGCCCCCATGAACTTCAGTAAGGCGTTTGATAAAGTTTCCCATGGCAGGAAAAAGTGAAGTTGCATGGGGTTCAGGGTGTACTAGCTAGATGGATAAAGAACTGGCTGGGTAACAGGAGACAGAGAGTAGTGGTGGAAGGGAGTGTCTCAAAATGGAGAAAGGCGTTCCACAGTGATCTGTGCTCGGACCACTGTTGTTTGTGATATACATAAATGATCTAGATGAAGATATAGGTGGTCTGATTAGCAAGTTTGCAGATGATACTAAGATTGGTGGAGTTGCAGATAGCGAGGGGGACTGTCAGAGAATACAGCAAAATATAGATATATTGGAGAGTTGGGCAGAGAAATGGCAGATGGAGTTCAATCCAGGCAAATGCGAGGTGATGCATTTTGGAAGATCCAATTCAAGAGAGGACTATACGGTCAATGGAAGAGTCCTGGAGAAAATTGATGTACAGAGAGATCTGGGAGTTCAGGTCCATTGTACCCTGAGGGTGGCAATGCAGTTCGATAGAGTGGTCAAGAAGGCATATAGCATGCTTGCCTTCATTGGACAGGGTATTGAGTACAAGAGTCGGCAGGTCATGTTACAGTTGTATAGGATTTTGGTTAGGCCACATTTGGAATACTGCGTGCAGTTCTGGTCGACACATTACCAGAAGGATGTGGATGCTTTAGAGAGGGTGCAGAGGAGGTTCACCAGGGTGTTGCCTGGTATGGAGGGTGCTAGCTATGAAGAAAGGTTGAGTAGATTAGGATTGTTTTCGTTGGAAGGACGGAGGTTGAGGGGGGACCTGATTGAGGTCTACAAAATTATGGGCGGTATGGACAGGGTGGATAGCAACAAGCTTTTTCCAATAAACAAGCTTCTTAAAGTAAAGGAACCTCATGTTGATTACAAGGGGTCACGATTTCAAGGTGAGAGGGGGAAAGTGTAAGGGAGATGTGCGTGGAAAGTTTTTTACGCAGAGGGTGGTGGGTGCCTGGAACGCTTTGCCAGCGGAGGTGGTAGAGGTGGGCATGATAGCATCATTTAAGATGCATCTAGACAGATATATGAACGGGTGGGGAACAGAGGGAAGTAGATCCTCGGAAAATAGGCGACAGGTTTAGATAAAGGATCTGGATCGGCGCAGGCTGGGAGGGCCGAAGGGCCTGTTCCTGTGCTGTAGTTTTCTTTGTTCTTTGAAACGGTGGCCTTTGCAGTATATACAGCACTCAGTACCTCTTGTTTATTTAGTGATGTCATTCTTCCTGCTTTATGAAAACCTGTAACTGATCTGGAGAAACATGTTCTTAGGAACTTGTCTGTTGGACATGCTCGTGCTGAAACTAATGTGGTATGCCCTGTACTTTATGTGTGCCATTTTACTGAGATCATACTGTTGTATGATCAGTTCCACTGATCAGGGGCTGAATTCAATAATGAGTGTAAGAGGAAAACCACAGATGTTTCCAAATGGCTGTTAGTATGAACGTTTTTTTTTACAGGAACTGAGGGGTGGAGGTTCGCCCTCTCCACCGTCAAAGCAGCAGTCTGGAAATCCTTCGGGCAGCTCTTTAACCAACCTGGATTGGAAGGTTCGAGGGGAACTGGAGGAAACAATGTCCCGAGATGGAAAGGAAACAAACAGTAGTGAGGGTAAGTGCCATAACAACTAAAATGCCTCGTCAGAGTAAAGCTGTCTACAGAATAACAGGTCTGCTTTTGAACTGCATTTTTTTAACCCTTGCTAGTCATGAGTGAATGAAGTTTTTCTTATCTTTTCATTTATGTTGCTCATAGTTTCATCCAAGTGGCTATTTTGACTATTTCTTTCTTGAGAAGGGTGAGAGCTGCTTCACTGCTCTCATCCAGGGAATTATTTTCTACCATATCACTCACCGGGTTAGACACCTTAACCTTCTGATCAGTATCATTCAGAAAAGTATTCTGCTGTTTAATATTTAGCACAAAGAATTGATACGACTTTTGGACGTATTTCTGAAAGTCTCCAGTGCAAAATATGCACTAAACACCCTCTATTATTGCCCTTAATAGAGGTAATGACCTCTACTTACCACTTTATTCCAATGACAAGACTAAGATCAAGAAGTGATTGTGGGCACAGATGGATACGCAATAAAAAACTAGCCCACAACTTTCCTATCTAATGTTTCTCCATATCAAAAGTCAGCATGTTCAAATATCATGGCATGTTCAAATTAAAGAGTCATTACCGACTGTTCCCTGCCAATCATTATCTCAATCTGTGAAGAAATGAAAGTACAAAATCGTCCCTATTTATAATAATAATCGCTTATTGTCACAAGTAAGCTTCAATGAAGTTACCGTGAAAAGCCCCTAGTCGCCACTTTCCGGCACCTGCTATTCCCATCACCTGGAGATTGGGACAGTTACAAAGCCACAATGGAAATTCCAAACACTTCTCCTAACACCGAGCAGACCCTTGATTGTCCTGACCAAGCTTCTTATTTTGTTTTTAAAAATAAATTTAGTGTACCCAATTCTTTTTTTTCCAATTAAGGGGCACTTTAGCGTGGCCAATCCACCTAACCTGCATATCTTTGGGTTGTGGGGGTGAGACCCACGCAAACATGGGAAGAAGTGACATTTTTATAAATTTAGTGTACTTAATTCTTTCTTTTCCAATTAAGGGGCAATTTAGCATGCCTAATCCACCTAACCTGCATATCGTTGGGTTGTGGGAGTGAGACCCATGCAAACACGGGGAGAATGTGCAATTTTTATAAATTTAGTGTACCCAATTCTATTTTTTCCAATTAAGGGGCAATTTAGCGTGGCCAATCCACCTAACCTGCACATCTTTGGGTTTGTGGGAGTGAGACCCATGCAAACATGGGGAGAATGAGCAAACTCCACATGGACAGTGACCCGGGGCCGGGATTGAACCTGGGTCCAGACTGACCTGATTAATACTACACTCCTGTATGCTTCACCCAGTGCTGGTGTCTATGTATTTACATTGTGTACCTTGTGTTGCCCTATTACGTATTTTATTTTATTTTCAAGTAAAATGATCTGTTTGAGCTGCTCGCAGAAAAATACATTTCACTGTACCTCGGTACACGTGACAATAAACAAGCTTCTTAAAGTAAAGGAACCTCGGGCGTCATTCTCCGCCGGCGGGAGTCTCCGTTTTGCCGGCGCCCGGGGGATTCCCGATGGCGTGGGGCTGCCCAACAATGGGAAACCCCATTGACCGGCCGGTGTTACGGAGACTCCCGCCGGCCGGTCGGCGCAGAAATGTGGCGGGGCGGGTAGGAGAATTTCGCCCCTCATATCAGAACACAGTGATCTTGCCTCTTACCAATCCTAAGCCTGCTAGCCTAAACTAGAAAATGGTTTATTGTGCTTGTGTTTTTACAACATAAGAAAATAAGAACTAGGAGCAGGAGTAGGCCATCTGGCCCCTCGAGCCTGCTCCGCCATTCAATGAGATCATGGCTGACCTTTTGTGGACTCCGCTCCACTTTCCGGCCGGAACACCATAACCCTTAATCCCTTTATTCTTCAAAAAATTATCTATCATAGAATTTACAGTGCAGAAGGAGGCCATTCGGCCCATCGAGTCTGCACCAGCTCTTGGAAAGAGCACCCTACCCAAGGTCCACACCTCCACCCTATCCCCATAACCCAGTAACCCCACCTTACACTAAGGGCAATTTTGGACGCTATGGGCAATTTAGCATGGCCAATCCACCTAACCCGCACATCTTTGGACTGTGGGAGGAAACCGGAGCACCCGGAGGAAACCCACGCACACACGGGGAGGATGTGCAGACTCCGCACAGACAGTGACCCAAGCCGGAATCGAACCTGGGACCCTGGAGCTGTGAAGCATTTGTGCTATCCACAAGGCTACCGTGCTGCCCTTTATCTTAAAAACATTTAATGAAGGAGACTCTACTGCTTCACTGGGCAAGGAATTCCATAGATTCACAACCCTTTGGGTGAAGAAGTTCCTCCTAAACTCAGTCCTAAATCTACTTCCCCTTATTCCAAGGCTATGCCACCTAGTTCTGCTTTCACTCGCCAGTGGAAACAACCTGCCCGCATCCATCCTATCTATTCCCTTCAAAAATGTATATGTTGCTATAAGATCCCCCCCTCATCCTTCTAATTTCCAACGAGTACAGTCCCAGTCTACTCAACCTCTCCTCGTAATCCGACCCCTTCAGCTCTGGGATTAATCTAGTGAATCTCCTCTGCACACCCTCCAGCGCCAGTACGTCCTTTGTCAAGTAAGGAGACCAAAACTGAACACAATACTCCAGGTATGGCCTCACTAACACCTTATACAATTGCAGAATAACCTCCCTAGTCTTAAACTCCATCCCTCTAGCAATGAAGGACAAAATTCCATTCGCCTTCTTAATCACCTGTTGCACTTGTAAACCAACTTTATGCGACTCATGCACTAGCACACCCAGGTCTCTCTGCACAGCAGCATGTTTTAATATTTTATCATTTAAATAATAATCCCTTTTGCTGTTATTCCTACTAAAATGGATAACCTCACATTTGTCAACATTGTATTCCATCTGCCAGACCCTAGCCCATTCACTTAGCCTATCCAAATCCCTCTGCAGACTTCCAGTATCCTCTGCACTTTTTGCTTTACCACTCATCTTAGTGTCGTCTGCAAACTTGGACACATTGCCCTTGGTCCCCAACTCCAAATCCTCTATGTAAATTGTGAACAATTGTGGGCCCAACACTGTGTGGCACCTTGTCAAAGTCTTTCTGGAAATCCAGATATACCACGTCCATTGGCTCCCCGTTATCTACCGCACTGATAATGTCCTCAAATAATTCCACTAAATTAGTTAGGCACGACCTGCCCTTTATGAACCCATGCTGCGTCTGCCCAATGGGACAATTTCTATCCAGATGCCTCACTATTTCTTCCTTGATGATAGATTCCAGCATCTTCCCTACCACCAAAGTTAAGCTCACTGGCCTATAATTACCCGCTTTCTGCCTACCTCCTTTTTTAAACAGTGGTGTCACGTTTGCTAATTTCCAATCCGCCGGGACCACCCCAGAGTCGAGTGAATTTTGGTAAATTATCACCAGTGGATTTGCAATTTCCCTAGGCATCTCTTTTAGCACTCTGGGATGCATTCCATCAGGGCCAGGAGACTTGTTTACCTTTAGCCCCATTAGCTTGCCCATCACTACCTCCTTAGTGATAATAATCCTCTCAAGGTCCTCACCTGTCATAGCCTCATTTCCATCAGTCACTGGCATGTTATTTGTGCCTTCCACTGTGAAGACTGACCCAAAAACCTGTTCAGTTCTTCAGCCATTTCCTCATCTCCCATTATTAAATCTTCCTTCTCATCCTCTAAAGGACAAATATTTACCTGAGCCACTCTTTTTTGTTTTATATATTTGTATAAACTATTACTATCTGTTTTTATATTCTGAGCAAGTTTACTCTCATAATCTATCTTACTCTTCTTTTAGCTTTTTTGTAGCTTTCTGTTGCCCCCTAAAGATTTCCCAGTCCTCTAGTCTCCAACTAATCTTTGCCACTTTGTATGCTTTTTCCTTCAATTTGATACTCTCCCTTATTTCCTTAGATATCCATGGTCAAGTTTCCCTCTTTCTGATGTCCTTCTTTTGTTGGTATAAACCTTTGCTGAGCACTGTGAAAAGTTGCTTGGAAGGTTCTCCACTGTTCCTTAACTGTTTCACCATCGAGTCTTTGCTCCCAGTCTACCTTAGCTCGTTCTTCTCTCATCCCATTGTAATCTCCTTTGTTTAAGTACAAAACACTAGTGTTTGATTTTACCTTCTCACCCTCCATCTGTATTTAAATTCCACCATATTGTGATCGCTCCTTCCGAGAGGATCCCTAACTATGAGATCATGAATCAATCCTGTCTCATTACACAGGACCAGATCTAGGACCACTTGGTCCCTCGTAGGTTCCATTACATACATGTTCTAGGAAACTATCGCGGATACATTCTATAAACTCCTCCTCAAGGCTGCCTTGACCGACCTGGTTAAACCAATTGACATGTTGATTAAAATCCCCCATGATAACTGCTGTACCATTTCTACATGCATCCGTTATTTCTTTGTTTATTGCCTGCCCCACCATAATGTTACTATTTGGTGGCCTATAGACTACTCCTATCAGTGACTTTTTCGCCTTACTATTCTTGATTTCCACCCAAATGGATTCAACCTTATCCTCCATAGCACCGATGTCATCACTTACTATTGCCCGGATGTCACCCTTAAATAACACAGCTACACCACCTCCCTTACCACGTGGTGATTGAACGTTAAAGTCAGATTTGTTTTCTGAAATCATCTGCAGGGGGAAAGGACCCTGTTTGCAATTGGCCAGTCTTTTGAAAGGTAACATGTTAGGTAGTGTGGAATAGAGATTTGTTTCCCTCCATATTTTAATGATTCTAAATTAAAGTATTGTCTCCATTGTATGCTAAATACTGCAGCAGTGAATTTTCATGCTAAAGTAAAGTTGCCATCGTCCCAGATGACCATTGGCTGCTTTCCCCTTTGAGGGGGAGAGCTGACTGATGGTGGTTTAACCTGAGGATCACCCACACCTCAGGCAAGGGGCAAGGTTGAGAAGGCAGGTCATAGAGTTGTTGCATCGCCTGCCATAATTTGTGTGGGAGATCAGCGGAAGCCCTGGAGCTAAAGCAGAAATGTCTGCTCTCCTCGCTCTGCGTCTCTAGCTTCTTTCCTCACCCCAGTCACCAGTGTATGGGAATTTGGAAGCTTTCAAAGAGTCGGGATCATCTAAGTCGATTGACTAAAATGGCAGATGAATGTTAATGAAAATAATTGTTAAACAATGCACAGTTACGGTGAAATGTGTTTTCACATAATAGATAATAAAGCAGTAAAAGTATTTGGAGATTGTTATCAATCATTCCCAAAGTATTGATGTGAGACTGTCAACAAAAAGTTTAAACAACTAGTGCGATACATTTCAAGGACATTTGATTGGAAATAAGACAAGTTGACTACGACCTTGTCGGCACAATGGACAGAATTTTCACTACCAAGGTGGATAGATAGAATCAGCAAGTTATCCGGGTTGGCAGATTGTCGTGGTTTGAAGTGCCACCATGGGAGGAATGAGTGTGGGATAGCGAGGTGCCTATCTACCCCACAAGCACATTCTAGGTGATTATGGGATCACGTGAATGCCAATCTGAGCAGATTAGAAGGACAGTCTTGGTTGCAATAAAAGCAGTTAGGCTATCGAGTCCTCACCCCTCACACTACCTCACTCCACACCCACTCTCCATAAGTTCTCACCCCCATTTAGGTCAACTCAGGCTCCCCAGCCATTCTCCATAGCCTATAATGCTCTCCATGCCAACTCATGTCCCTACTATACCCATTCTCCCAGTATGTGCTATCTGCACAACCGGTGAACCATATAATAACAATGGCAAGTGTGAAATGGCGGAGAAAAAAAAAATCACCCGTTCAAAAGTGTTCTTTTACAAAAAAACTGCTGTTCCTACAACTCTATCAGACAATGTCAGCCCATCCCAGCTAAACCAGTCAAAATCAACCACCTAAGTATTCTAACCCCGTTTTCCAACACTTAGTCCTTGTATGTTTTGGCATTGAAAGTGCACATCTAAATACTTCCTCGACATTATGATGACCTCTGCCTCCACCAACTTTCAGGCAGTGAGTTCCAGACTTCCACCACCCTCTGGGTGAAAAAGTTTTTCCTCACATCCCTTTTAAATCTTCTGTCCCTTACCTTAAATCTATGTCCCCTGGCCATTGATCTCTCCACCAAGGGGAAATGTTTCTTCCTGTCTGCCCTATCTATGCCCCTCATAATTTTACATGTCTCAATCTTGTCCTCCCTCAGTCACCTCTGCTCCAAGGAAAACAACCCCAGTCCATCTAATCTCTCTTTATAACTAAAACTCTCCAGCCCAGGCAGCATCCTGGCAAACCTCTTCTGCACCCTTTCCAGTGCTATCACATCCATTCTATAATGTGGATTCTAGAACTGCACACAATACTCTAGCTGTTACCTAACCAACATTATATATAGTTCTAGCATAACCTCCCTGTTCTTAAACTCTATCCCTTGACTAATAAAGGCAAGTATACTACATGCCTTCTAGCCAAGTCATATCTGATCTGACAATCAGATAGACCATTAGAGCATCTTTAACAAAGGCTTCAAACATTCCACACCATTTAATCTGATCCAGATTAATATTTAATCATCACCTTAGAATCCCTACAGTGCAGAGGAGACAATTCAGCCCACCGAGTCCACGCAGATACGGGGAGAACCATAGAATCCCTACAGTGCAGAAGGAGGTCAGTCTGCCCATCGTGGCTACACTGACCCTCCAAAAGAGCACCCTACCTAGGCCTACGCTGCCACCCTATCTCCGTAACCCCACCTAACCCATACATCTTTGAACTCTAAGGGCCAGGCTACCTAACCTGCACATCTTTGGACTGTGGGAGGAAACTAGTTCTGTTTTGTATACAGACACTTGAATGAGGTGAATGGAGCTTTGAGAGTTATTTCTTTTATGGAAGAGTTATCTTGATCTTGTGCAAAGTACAGCTAAAATGTTCTTTAACTTTTCATTGTTTTGCTCGATTACCTGAAGTATTAAATCTTGTGAAATGTGTTGCGGTTGCTCTTGCTTCGCAAGTGCTATACTCAACAAACCTCATTCATAATTTACTCCGATATAGGAGCTGTCAGAATATAATTTGTCCATCCATCAGTCAGAGAGACCAGGAAGATGAAATGTAAAGTACTCATTTCCATTTTAGTTATAAGTAACATAATGAGTTTATTGTTCGCATTAGGCATGCTAATTCCCAGATACATTTGTGCTAACTTTGACTTTGTAAATATTTAACCTCCTGAGGGGAAAGGACAGGACAAGTAGTCTTTTGGAAAGACCAGCGTTTATTGTTCGTTCCTAATTTCCCTTGAGAAGGTAGTAATGAACCACCTTCCTTGGCTGATGTCGTCCATGTGATGGAGGTAAGTAAGCAGTTCCGTTAGGCAGGGACTTCCAGGATTTTAGAATCATGGAATAGTTACAGCACACAATGAGGCCAAGAGAACTCGCCTTGTTTGCTTCCCTGCCTTTGCCCATAGCCCTGCAATTGCTTTCTTTTCAATTGAATCTACCCCCACCAGTCCCTCGGGCAGTGTATTTCAGATTCTAACCATTCACTGTGTCAGTATGCTTTTCCTTATGTTACCATTGCTTCTTTCACCAATTACCTTAAATAGGGGTGCTCTGGTTCTGGAGTCTTCCGCCAATAAGAAATTTCTCCCAATCTCCCCTGTTCCGATCCCTCAAGATTTGACCCAGAGAAGGTACGGTGATATATTTCCAAGTGGAGTTGCTGTGTGACTTGAAAGAGAACTTGCAAGTGCTTGTGTCCCCGTAATAATCATGAAATGGCATAAAATGTTTGACAAAGTGCTATCTTGGTTTCGGCAATAACGTAGTTGTAATCTGAACAGCGATAGCTATCTGTTGTCATCACTCTTCTCCTCAAAGAACCAACTCTACACTCCTCTGTTCTTGCACATTACCACCCATCTCCAACCTCACTTTCCTCTCCAATGTCTGTGAATATGTCACCTCCCAAATCTGTTCTCACTTTTCCCAGAAGTGCATGTTTGAAGCCCTTCAATCAGGTTTCTGCACTTGCGATAGCACTGAAAGGCTCCCATATTGAACCCACAAATAACATCTTATGTTACTGTGACAAATGTTAACTACACCTCCTCCTCCTTCTTGACCTGCGTGCAGCTTTTTAAACTGTTGATCATATCACCCGAGTCCAATGCCTATCTGCTGCTGCCTAACTGTGTGAAATTGTACTTGCCTGGTTTCATTCTTACCTAGCTCATCATAGTCAGAGAGTCACCTTCAAAGGCTTCTCTTCCTGTTCCCACCTCTCCACATCTCTACCTTGTTTTCCTCCTTCAAGATGCTCTTAAAATCTACATCTGCCCCAACAGCTTCATGTGTGGCCCAGTGTCATATTTAATTTTAAAATGCCACTGCGTATAGTCCCTTGTGACTTTTAAAAGTATGAAAGTTGCTATATATACATGCAAGTTTTGTTGATGCCAGTGAGTCAGAAGATTCTATTGCCGGGGTCGAACACATAATTTAGGTTCCCGTGCCAATGCAGACTGAGGGAATTTCATGGGTATCATCCTTTAATCACAGAATCCCTACAGTGCAGAAGGAGGCCATTTCGCCCATTGTGTCTGCATCAACCCTAGGAAAGAGTACCCTACCTAGGCCCACACCTCCACCCTATCCTTGGAACCCAGTAACCCCACCTAAATTTTATGACATTAGGGCAGCATGGTAGCATTGTGGATAGCACAATTGCTTCACAGCTCCAGAGTCCCAGGTTCGATTCCCGGCTTGGGTCACTGTCTGTGTGGAGTCTGCACGTTCTCCCCGTGTGTGCGTGGGTTTCCTCCGGGTGCTCCGGTTTCCTCCCACAGTCCAATGATGTGCAGGTTAGGTGGATTGGCCATGATAAATTGCCCCTTAGTGTCCAAAATTGCCCTTTGTGTTGGGTGAGATTACTGGGTTATGGGGTTAGGGTGGAGGTGTGGGCTTGGGTAGGGTGCTCTTTCCAAGAGTTGGTGCAGGCTCGATGGGCCTAATGGCCTCCTTCTGCACCGTAAATTCTATGATTCTAAAGGGCAATTTAGCATAGCCAATCCATCTAACCTGCACATCTTTGGACTGCGGGAGGAAACCGGCGCACCCGGAGAGGCCGGGCAGGGGAGAAGCGAGACAGTAACTCCCGAGAGGGGGGCCACCGTACTAGCGGGAAAGCTAGAGCTGGGGGCATGCAACAAAGCAGGGCCGCAGCGCGCCCCCAACACGGGGGAAGGCACCAGGCTGGAGGTGGGGGGGGGGGGGGGGGGGGGGGGGGGGGAGGACCACTCAACAGAGACAGGAGAGCAAACAGGGGAAAGAACAAAGAACAAACAAAGAACAAAGAAATGTACAGCACAGGAACAGGCCCTTCGGCCCTCCAAGCCGGTGAGGACCAGGCTGCCCGACTAAACTACAATCTTCTACACTTCCTGGGTCTGTATCCCTCTATTCCCATCCTATTCATGTATTTGTCAAGATGCCCCTTAAATGTCACTATCGTCCCTGCTTCCACCACCTCCTCCGGTAGCGAGTTCCAGGCACCCACTACCCTCTGCGTAAAAAACTTGCCTCGTACATCTACTCTAAACCTTGCCCCTCTCACCTTAAACCTATGCCCCCTAGTAATTGACCCCTCTACCCTGGGGAAAAGCCTCTGACTATCCACTCTGTCTATGCCCTTCATAATTTTGTAGACCTCTATCAGGTCTCCCCTCAACCTCCTTCGTTCCAGTGAGAACAAACCGAGTTTATTCAACCGCTCCTCATAGCTAATGCCCTCCATACCAGGCAACATTCTGGTAAATCTCTTCTGCACCCTCTCTAAAGCCTCCACATCCTTCTGGTGGTGTGGCGACCACAATTGAACACTATACTCCAAGTGTGGCCGAACTAAGGTTCTATACAGCTGCAACATGACTTGCCAATTCTTATACTCGATGCCCCGGCCAATGAAGGCAAGCATGCCATATGCCTTCTTGACTACCTTCTCCACCTGTGTTGCCCCTTTCAATGACCTGTGGACCTGTACTCCTAGATCTCTTTGACTTTCAATACTCTTGAGGGTTCTACCATTCACTGTATATTCCCTACCTGCATTAGACCTTCCAAAATGCATTACCTCACATTTGTCCGGATTAAACTCCATCTGCCATCTCTCCGCCCAAGTCTCCAAACAATCTAAATCCTGCTGTATCCTCCGACAGTCCTCATCGCTATCCGCAATTCAACCAACCTTTGTGTCGTCTGCAAACTTACTAATCAGACCAGTTACATTTTCCTCCAAATCATTTATATATACTACAAAGAGCAAAGGTCCCAGCACTGATCCCTGTGGAACACCACTGGTCACAGCCCTCCAATTAGAAAAGCATCCTTCCATTGCTACTCTCTGCATTCTATGGCCTAGCCAGTTCTGTATCCACCTTGCCAGCTCACCACTGATCCCGTGTGACTTCACCTTTTGTACTAGTCTACCATGAGGGACCTTGTCAAAGGCCTTACTGAAGTCCATATAGACAACATCTACTGCCCTACCTGCATCAATCATCTTAGCGACCTCCTCGAAAAACTCTATCAAGTTAGTGAGACACGACCTCCCCTTCACAAAACCGTGCTGCCTCTCACTAATACGTCCATTTGTTTCCAAATGGGAGTAGATCCTGTCTCGAAGAATTCTCTCCAGTAATTTCCCTACCACTGAAGTAAGGCTCACCGGCCTGTAGTTCCCGGGATTATCCTTGCTACCCTTCTTAAACAGAGGAACAACATTGGCTATTCTCCAGTCCTCCGGGACATCCCCTGAAGACAGCGAGGATCCAAAGATTTCTGTCAAGGCCTCAGCAATTTCCTCTCCAGCCTCCTTCAGTATTCTGGGGTAGATCCCATCAGGCCCTGGGGATTTATCTACCTTAATATTTTTTAAGACACCCAACACCTCGTCTTTTTGGATCTCAATGTGACCCAGGCAATCTACACACCCTTCTCCAGACTCAACATCTACCAATTTCTTCTCTTTGGTGAATACTGATGCAAAGTATTCATTTAGTACCTCGCCCATTTCCTCTGGCTCCACACATAGATTCCCTTGCCTATCCTTCAGTGGGCCAACCCTTTCCCTGGCTACCCTCTTGCTTTTTATGTACGTGTAAAAAGCCTTGGGATTTTCCTTAACCCTATTTGCCAATGACTTTTCGTGACCCTTCTAGCCCTCCTGACTCCTTGCTTAAGTTCCTTCCTACTTTCCTTATATTCCACGCAGGCTTCGTCTGTTCCCAGCCTTTTAGCCCTGACAAATGCCTCTTTTTTCTTTTTGACGAGGCCTACAATATCTCTCGTCATCCAAGGTTCCCGAAAATTGCCGTATTTATCCTTCTTCCTCACAGGAACATGCCGGTCCTGAATTCCTTTCAACTGCCACTTGAAAGCCTCCCACATGTCAGACGTTGATTTGCCCTCAAACATCCGCCCCCAATCTATGTTCTTCAGTTCCCGCCTAATATTGTTATAATTTGCCTTCTCCCAATTTAGCACATTCATCCTAGGACCACTCTTATCCTTATCCACCAGTACTTTAAAACTTACTGAATTGTGGTCACTGTTACCGAAATGCTCCCCTACTGAAACATCTACCACCTGGCCGGGCTCATTCCCCAATACCAGGTCCAGTACCGCCCCTTCCCTAGTTGGACTGTCTACATATTGTTTTAAGAAGCCCTCCTGGATGCTCCTTACAAACTCCGCCCCGTCTAAGCCCCTGGCACTAAATGAGTCCCAGTCAATATTGGGGAAGTTGAAGTCTCCCATCACCACAACCCTGTTGTTTTTACTCTTTTCCAAAATCTGTCTACCTATCTGCTCCTCTATCTCCTGCTGGCTGTTGGGAGGCCTGTAGTAAACCCCCAACATTGTGACTGCACGAGGGACAAAGGAGGGGTACAAGGGAGAGGGGGGAAAGGGGAGAGACCGGGAGGGGGGGGGGGGACACAGGGAGGGAGAGACCGGGGAGGGGCGACACAGGGAAGGAGGGACAAACAAGGCTAGAAAATGAATTGGGCTACAAAGTGCCACAACCAAGGGCTCGAAACAAGGAATCGCTGCAAGCACCCACCCTGTACGGTCTCTGGGCGAAGGGAGACCACAGAGTGGAGGGGACTATCCGCATGGCGGACGCACAGTGGGCGGCCATGTCGGGTGCCCCCGGGACAAAGGGAAACCCTGGAGCGCAGGGACCCGACCGCATGGAGGGAGCAGTGACAGCAGCCATCCTGGACCACCCCCTAACAAAGGGAAACCCCGGCGGGGAGGGGCGCGTCCACCAGATAAGTATGGTTAATCCCACAAGAGCGAGGGGGCAGAAGCCCCCCACCAGGATAGTCACCTGGAACGTAAGGAGACTCAAAGGCCCAGTGAAGAGATCCAGAGTCCTCACCCACCTAAGAAATATGAGGGCCGACATAGTCTTCCTCCAAGAGACACACCTGAGAGAGCAGGGCCGACTGGATGGGGCACCGGCAGTACTAGTTAACGTGTACGCACCCAACTGGCACGACACGAGCTTCATCAAGAAGACCATGGCAGAAATCCCCGACAGAGCGACGCACCGACTAATCATGGGGGGGGGGGACTTCAACTGTGTACAGGACCCAAAGACAGACAGATCAAACCCCAAAACGGGGAAAACCTCAAGCATGGCAAGGGAACTCAGTCACTTTATGGAACAGATGGGAGCGGTGGACCGCTGGAGGTTCACCCACCCAGGGGAGAAAGAGTTTTCCTTCTTCTCCCCAGTACACAACGTATACACCAGAATTGACTTCTTTGTGGTAGTGAAAACGGTGCTTCCAGACAATGTGGAATACTCCGCAATTGTGATACCAGACCACGCTCCACACTACATGGACGTGAGGCTGGAGATGGGCAGGGCCCAACGCCCCGCATAGAAGTTGGACGTCGCCCTACTAGCGGACAAGGCCTTCAACGAAAGGTTATCACGGGCCATTGCAGAGTACACAGAGAACAACCAGAACGGGGAGGTCTCACCCGCCAAGTTCTGGGAAGCACTGAAGGCCGTACTAAGAGGGGAAATCATCGCTTTCAAAGCGCGACGAGATAGGGAGGAAAGGGTGGCTAGGCAGCAGCTGGTCGACTCCATACTGGAGGTAGATCGTAAATACTCTGAGGCCCCGACCATAGAGCTCCTGGCGGAGAGGAAAGAGATACACAGGAACTTTGATCTGCTCTCCACCAGGAAAGCAGTGCACCAACTCCGCCAGGCACGTGGGACCCTATACGAACACGGAGACAAAGCCAGCCGCCTGTTGGCACACCAGCTGAGAAAGCAGGCAGCCACCAGAGAAATTGCACAAATCGGGGATACCAGAGGCACGCTAGAAACAGTACCATAAAAGATCAACAAAACCTTCAAGGCCTTCTACCAGGGGCTGTACACCTCAGAGCCCCCAATGGGGGACTCTGGGATGAAACGGTTCCTTGATGGACTGGATATTCCAGTCGTGGGGGAGGGCAAAAAACGGGGCTTGGAAGCACCACTAGCACTGGGAGAGATCATGGACAGCATTAGCTCCATGCAGGCGGGGAAGGCGCCGGGACCCGACGGGTTCCCGGCGGACTTCTACAAAAAATTTGCGACAGCACTGGCCCCGCACCTGCGGGAGATGTTCACAGACTCGCTGGCTAAGGGCACACTGCCACTCACGCTAGCACAGGCCTCAATCTCGCTGATACCTAAGAAAGACAAAGACCCAACGGAATGTGGGTCATACAGACCCATCTCGCTGCTGAATGCAGATGCCAAAATACTGGCCAAGATTCTAGCCAAAAGGCTAGAAGACTGCGTGCCAGAGGTGGTCGCAGAGGACCAGACGGGCTTTGTCAAAGGTAGACAGCTTACCTCGAAAATCAGGCGGCTGCTGAACGTGATAATGACCCCATCCGGGGAGCGAACACCAGAGGTGATAGTCTCCCTAGATGCAGAAAAGGCCTTCAACAGAGTCGAATGGAAATACCTCATAGAGGTACTGGAGCGGTTCGGGCTTGGAACAGGGTTCACCTCCTGGGTAAAGCTCCTATACAACGCCCCCATGGCGAGCGTACGGACCAACAATACCAACTCCCGATACTTCCAGCTGCACAGGGGCAGCTGACAAGGATGCCCACTGTCCCTGTTGCTGTTCGCTCCAGCGATCGAACCACTAGCAATCGATCTCAGAGCGGCAAAAAGTTGGAGGGGGATCCGAAGGAGAGGCAGAGAGCACAGAGTCATACTCTGTGCAGATGACCTGCTCCTCTACATTTCGGACCCACAGAGCAGCATGGACGGAATCATCGCGCTCCTGAAAGAGCTTGGCGCCTTCTCGGGCTACAAACTTAACATGAGCAAAAGCGAGATCTTCATAGTACACCCACAAGTAGGTGGGGAAGCCCTAACGGGACTGCCGCTTCAACAAGCCCAACACAAATTCCGCTACCTGGGGCTCCAAATAGCCCATGACTGGAACGGGATCCACAAATGGAACCTCACCAGTCTGACGGAGGAAGTAAAAAAAGACCTGCAAAGATGGAACACACTCCCACTCTCCCTCCCGGGAAGAGTCCAGATGATCAAAATGAACGTGCTGCCCAGGTACCTCTTCCTATTCAGATCCATCCCGATCTACATCCCCAAGGCCTTTTTCAAAGCACTAGACTAACTAATCATGGCGTTCGTATGGGGGGGGGGCGGGGGAAGAATTCTAGGATCCCAAAGAAGGTCTGACAAAAAACAAAATCCAGGGGGGGGCTTGCCCTCCCAAACCTACAACTTTACCACTGGGCGGCGACGGCTGAGCGAATAAGGGGATGGATCAAGGAACCAGAAGCCGAATGGGTGCGCGCAGAAGAAGCCTCCTGCATGGGGACCTCCCTCCGGGCCCTCGCCACGGTGGCGCTCCCATCCCCACCCAAAAAACACTCCAGCAGCCCGGTGGTAATAGCCACCCTCCAGTGCTGGAACCAACTACGGCAACAATTTGGCCTGACCAGAATGTTGGGTAAAGCTCCATCTGCAACAACCATAGGTTCACACCAGCGCTGACTGATGCCACCTTCAAAAGGTGGGGACAGGACAGAAGGACACTGACAGTCAGGGACCTATACACCGACGGCAGGGTCGCAACACTGGGCGAACTGACAGAGAAGTTCCAGCTAGCCAGGGGGGAACGAGCTAAGGTACCTGCAACTAAAAAACTTCCTACAAAAGGAGACAGGGACATACCCACAACCACCATGACAGACACTTCTGGAAGAGTTACTCGACGCAAGCATACTAGATGAAGGAAACTGTAGTGACATGTATGACCGGCTGGTCGAAGGGGCCGACACCGTATTGGACGCAACAAGAATGAAGTGGGAGGAGGACCTGGGGATCGAAATAGGGTGGGGACTCTGGAGCGAAGCACTGCATAGGGTCAACTCCACCTCCACGTGCGCAAGGCTCAGCCTGACGCAACTAAAAGTGGTACATAGAGCCCACTTTCAAAGAACCAGTATGAGTAGGTTCTTCCCGAGGTGGAGGACAGATGTGAGCGGTGCCAAGGAAGCCCAGCCAACCACGCCCACATGTTCTGGTTTTGACCCAGACTTGTGGAGTACTGGACAGCCTTCTTCGAGGCAATGTCCAAGGTGGTGGAGGTGAGGGTGGAGCCCTGCCCGAAAGTGGCGGTCTTCGGGGTTTCAGACCAGCCAGATCTATTCCTGGGGAGGAGGGTGGACGCCCTTGCCTTTGCCTCCCTGATCGCCCGCCGTAGAATCCTGTTCGGCTGGCGGTCAGCAGCACCACCCAAAGCTGCAGACTGGCTGTCCGACCTCTCGGAATCTCTCCAAATGGAGAAAATCAAATTCGCCATCCGAGGGTCAGACGACGGCTTCCACAGAACGTGGGAGCCATTCACCCAATTGTTCCGGGACCTGTTTGTGGCCAACAAACAAGCAGAAGAATAGCCAGGTAGCCGGGAAACAGGGGAGAGTAGCCAAAGCATGAGAGGGAGAGATAGACCGGGAGGGGTGGGGGGGGGGACAGCTACATCTAAGAGGAAGGAAAGGCGAGCCACTGGGGGGGGGGGGGGGCAGGAGCGGGAGAGAGGGGTGGGTAGAGGGAAGAGACGGAACAATGGAGGAGAGCCAGGGAGGGGGAGGGGGGAGGCAGGGAAACGTTAACAAACTTAACGTCCACAGGAACAGAGAAGACGGGGGTGCCGCAGGAGCGGAAGTGCAGAGAAGCGGAACGAGACGACAACGGCAGCGAACTCCGTCTGGGAGAAGCAAGGGACAACCGCACCACGAACAGATGCCTACTTACGTGTGCAAATAATTTTGCCAAGTGTATGAGCTGCTGCTGTTGAGCGGGGGCATAATACCATCCGATGGCTTCTCAGGGAAAATTAAAACGTCAGCAGCAGCGACCCGTAGGGGAGTGGGGGGGAGTGCTCTGTTGGGAGGGTGTGGGAAGACTGAGGCGCGTGGGGTCACGTCTAGTCAATTGCTATTGTATATTCTCTTTTTGCACTATGTTAATGTTCACTCTATTTTGCTGTGTTAGGATTATTACTATTTATTATGAAAAACTTTGCAAAACTTTAATTTAAAAAAAATATTTTTTTAAAAAATGAAGTCCCATCCACCTAATCAGGTAGATGTAAAGGATCCAATATGGCACGAAAGGAAGATCAGGGAAACTGTCCCAGTGTCCGAATTTGTCAATCAACTAACACCACTGAAATAGTTTACCTTGTCAGAAAACTCTGTGCTGTTTGTGGAGTCCTCCTGAATACATTTTTTGCCTGCTGCATTTTTCTACATTACAAACATGACTACATTTCAACAAAAGATGTTCATAGACGGTGAAGCTTTGAAATACCCTGAGGTTGTGAAAGATATAAATAGAGATCTGATTGTTCGTTTCCACTTGTGGTCTAGCCCTGAGCCCTCTGCAGAGTTAAAATGTGAGTCAGTATCAACCTTTTTGTTTTAAAAACCTTCTGAAAGAGTATTTACAAAATCTCTTGTTTGAAAGGACAATCATGATTTTCAATTATAGGGAAAAAAAAGGTCCATAAATTTTATGTTGTGAAATATCAACATGTGAACAATTTGTCTTGAATCTTTCTCTCTCTCGATTTCTCTTTCTGTTCCTCTCTCTGTTCGTTGCTATTTTCACAAGATCATTGACTAGGGCATTAAACTCTGAGCACCTATTGTACTTTCATAGCCTTGAAAATGAAAATGAAATGAAATGAAAATCGCTTATTGTCACAAGTAGGCTTCAAATGAAGTTACTGTGAAAAGCCCCTAGTCGCCACATTCCGGCGCCTGTTCGGGGAGGCTGGTGCGGGAATTGAACTGTGCTGCTGGCCTGCCTTGGTCTGCTTTCAAAGCCAGCGATTTCGCCCAGTGCTAAACCAGCCCCAGCTTTGGATATAATTTCATTGCCATTGTCTCTCCCAACATAGGGAGCAATTACATCTATTTCGGTAAGGAATAATTAGTAAGTGATAATTCAATGTTGTAGATAATTATTTTGTAAATGCTGAGATTAACAACTATGTTCATAAATTAGCTTGCCCCAGGCTGAAATTTACCATGTTCTTCAGGACCCAATTTTGTGATGAAAAGCAGCTCCTGAACCCACACTTGCTGGTAGTGGGACCGGCTCAGTGATTTTATCACAAGGGGCCTCCCAATTGGGGGTCAGCAGGTGTGCTTCTGAAGCTACTGTCCCAGCAGAGGGCCAGCAGCCTTAGGTGGCACTGTGGTTAGCCTCACAGCGCGAAGACCCAGGTTCGATCCCGGCCCTGGGTCACTGTCTGTGTGGAGTTTGCACATTCTCACCCCCTCAACCCAAAGATAGAGTACACAATTAATTTTTTACCAGCTAAGGGGCAATTTAACGTGGCCAATCCACCTACCCTGCACATCTTTGGGTTGTGAGGGCGAAATCCATGCAAACACGGGGAGAATGTGCAAACTCCACATGGACTGTGACCCCAGAGCCGGGATCGAACCTGGGACCTCGGTGCCGTGAGACAGCAGTGCACCACTGCGCCACCGTGCTGCCCCCCACAACCCAGAGATGTGCAGGGTAGGTGGATTGGCCATGCTAAATTGCCCCTGTGGTAGTCTGTGTAGAGGTATTACGATATATGGTAATGCTAGAACACCATTGGTAGATATTGTATGTTTCCTATTGGTCAAGCTGTATGGTAGCTCCGCCCTGCAAGGCGAGGTATAAGAACCCCGTGCCACACCAGCAGCCTTCGTTCTGTACCTGAGCTGCTGGAGGAAACATCTAGCTTATTAAAGCCTTCAGTTGGACTACAACCTCGCTTTAGTGGTCTTTGATCGTGCATCAGCTCCTTAATTGGAAAAAAAATGAATTGGTTACTTTAATTGTTTTTAATAAGAGGGCCAGTTGCCTGAGTCTCGCAGTGCCACCTGGAGAGGTAGTTGCTGCTCAGTGAGGCAGGAGACCATATGACGTCTCAAAATGGAGATACCTTTGGAGGTATATGGAAAGTAAAATTTAGGGGACGGAGGGCAATAGTCCTGCAGGATGGTGGGAAACATTATTGGGGCTGTGGATATTTTAGCCCCCCCTTTTGTCATAAAGCCTCAAATTTCAGTGCCCCCCCCCCCCACTACCCCTCACCCCACTCCAGGTTGCCATAGGGAAGCTGCCTTTGTGAAGCTGGTGGCTAACTAGCCTAAAATGGAGATGGGCTGAAGGTGTTAGGAGGGAGTCTGATGTCTTCCTACCGCAGTGAGATATTACAGCAGCAAGAACCTTAACGGCGCAGTCGCCTAACAAACACCAAATTAAGGCAGGTAGGCATCCAATTAAGAGCCACCTTTCACCCCCACACGCATTTCAGGAGGAGCTGATGCCATGTGGGGAAATCGGCAGGTAAACCCTCGTGGCCCCCCAGAGGGTTTCCTGGGGGAGGGGTCTTTTTGTATGGATGTTTGATGACTCACCACAAGCCCCACGGTGATTGCCTGGCCCCAACAAAGTATGTAAAAGAATACACTTAGTGTTGGAGGGCACCTCATCGTGGTGTTTTACTCCCTGCAGCCTCACCACTGACCAGCTCTATCTGTTGCACTGCTAACGCTGCTGAGCGGACTGCCATCCTCCATTTGACAGCTGTTCTAGTGACAACCTCTCAATTGGCTGCCACCAGCAAAATAATACCTGGATCCTGCTGATCACCCCCACTTCCAGTTCTGGCAGTGGGATTGCATAACTGTTGAGAAATGTTCTTGAATTAATTATTGGGCAACTAAATATAATTAAATACAAATTTTTCTGTGCAAGCTCTTTATTTCTCATTTTCTCAATAGTCCAGTTTAGCAATGCCGACCATTTTGAATAAAACTCCACCATTGCAGCAACCTTCTCTGGTTATTTTCCTTTGGTGTAAGTTGTTTCACTCTCTCGCTCTCTTTGTTACTTCGATCCCCTGCAGGCCCATTTCTGCCTGGTGTGGATGATTGAAAAACCTAGGCCTGCATTAATCTCCTAGGTCTGCACAAGCTACAGGAGAAGTACTTCACCTCTGTGGAAAAATCAATTTTCCTTTCAAACATGGCGAGTATCGGGTGCATTATTAATTTTGAACCCATCAGTCATTCCAGCGCCAGCATAACTGATGTATTAAAGAGCAAAGGATTTCACAAGTGTTACAGTTTGGTATTGTGCTGTTACTAAAATGGCAGAAGTGTGTTGACATAACACACTGTGGAACAATAGGGTGTGGTGAGTTCATGTCAAGGATTTCCCGCATGGTAAAATGTTAGCAATATACTCACTTTACCATGTCCATTACTCCTCGGTCGTCATTGCAATCACTGAAATAATAAGAATATATGGGAAAGGAAAAATTCTTGCATAGGAAGAAATGATTATTGTTCTTGATTTGTGTTATGAGATATGTCAGGCAAGTGCTACAAATAACGTTGCCTGTCATGATCTGTGCATTTTCATAGTTGATCTGGTATATTTGTTTGGAAAAGCTCTTTCTTCATGGGGGATTTGGGGTGAGGGCAGGGACTGATGGCTAATATTGTTCTGTACTGTAACAAAGATCTTGGGTGGGATTCTCCGACCCCCCGCCGGGTCAGAGAATCACCGGGGGGCGGCATGAATCCCGACCCGCCAGCTGCCGAATTCTCCGGTGCCGGGGATTTGGCGGGGGCGGGAATCGCGCCACGCCGGTCGGCGGCCACTGGCAGCGGCCCCCCCCGGCGATTCTCCAGCCCGCGATGGGCCGAGTGGCCGCCCGTTTTAGGCCAGTCCTGCCGGCGTATGTTACGACAGGTATGTACCGGCAGGACCTGGCTCCGCGGGTGGCCTCCGGGGTCCTTGGTGGGGCGCGGGGGGATCTGGCCCCGGGGGATGTCCCCATGGTGGCCTGGCCCGCGATTGGAGCCCACCGATCCGCGGGCGGACCTGTGCCGTGGAGGCACTCTAATCCTCCACGCCGGCTGGTGTAACAGTCCGCGATGGCTGGCACGGAGATGAACCCCCCTGCGCATGCGGCAGCTCCGCCGGCTGGCGGAGGCCCTTCGGTGCCAGTTGGCATGGCGCCAAGCCCCTTCTGTGCCAGCCGGCGGCACGCCGCAAACCACTCCGGCGCTGGCCTAGCCCCTGAAGGTGCGGAGGATTCCGCACCTTCGGAACGGCCCGACGCTGGAGTGGTTCACGCCACTCCTTCGCACCAAAATTGCCCACCCTGCCGGTTTCCGAAGAATCCCACCCCTTGTTTGCAAATTTTATATCAAGTCTACAGTCATGCTGGATATTTTAATTTTCTATATTAATCAAGTAATGAATAAAGATTGGCTCTTTCTATGTTTAGATCACACAATCGCAAAATGTGCCCCATTATTCAAACCACAGATTTGCAAACCCCTCCTTGAAGGAATCTGTGAAGTCCTTAGATTCCAGCCCCTTGGCGGCATGATCTACTGTGTTGTACAAGCAAAGAGTTATTCTTTTCTTTTGCATTGCTGGTACTATTCTTTGGAAATGAGAATAGAGGATTTCCAATATTTTTATGAAACTACTGACTACTTGAACAAACATTGAACTTGATGACCAGCCATGATCATAATGAATGGCGGAGCAGGCTCGAAGGGGCGAATGACCTCCTCCTGCTTCTATTTTCTATGTTCCTATCATGTGACTCTGCCAAAAAGATTTGGAGCGAGATTCTCCGACCCCCCCGCCGGGTCGGAGAATCGCCGGGGGCTGACGTGAATCCCGCCCCCACCGGTTGCCGAATTCTCCGGCACCGGATATTCGGCGGGGGTGGGAATCGTGCCGCGCCGGTTGGCGCCCCCCCCCCCCGTGATTCTCCGGCCCGTATGGGCCGAAGTCCCGCCGCTAAAATGCCTGTCCCTCCCGCGTAGATTAAACCACCTACCTTACCGGCGGGACAAGGCGGCGCGGGCGGGCTCCGGAGTCCTGGGGGGGGCGCGGGCGATCTGGCCCTGGGGGGGTGCCCCCACGGTGGCCTGGCCCGCGATCGGGGCCCACCGATCCGCAGGCGGGCCTGTGCCGTGGGGGCACGCTTTCCCTTCCGCCTTCACCACGGTCTACACCATGACGGAGGCGGAAGAGACTCCCTCCACTGCGCATGCGTGGGAATGCCATCAGCGGACGCTAACGCTCCCGCGCATGCGCCGCCCGGAGATGTCATTTCCGTGCCAGCTGGCGGGGCACCAAAGGCCTTTTCCGCCAGCTGGCGGGGCGGAAATTCGTCCGGCGCGGGCCTAGCCCCTTAAGGTGGGGCTCGGCCCCCCAAGATGCGGAGCATTCCGCACCTTTGGGGCGGCGCGATGCACGACTGATTTGCGCCATTTTGGGCGCCAGTCAGCGGACATCGCGCCGATACCGGAGAATTTCGCCCTTGATTTTACTATCTCCGTTATGATCATGCATGGTACATTTCAAGTACTGCACATAGACTATCTCAATAATCTCATGCTAATTTCTTCTGCATGGAGCTGCAGTAAGTGTGTTAAATCCCAGGGTTGCTGTTTTTACTCGTGGTAACGGCTGGTGAAAATCTACTGAACAAAACCCTACGTGAAGCTGAAACTCTGCATCATTTTAAACAAATGGCAGAGACAGACTTCGAGGCTGTAATTTAATCTCAAGATTCAGATGACTGGTAAAAACCATGAAATTTCACCTCGCGTTACACACTTTGTTAATATTAGTGCCACTCTCATCATATGCTGTTCTATTTGTGAACTGCGGCTCTTTAGTTCCTCTCTGTTTATTACTTTTAAAGTAATAGTCGGACTTTGTTAGCATAATCTCTTTGTGAAACTGCACATACAATGGTGTTTAATATTCTGTTCAAATTCTTTTTCTCTCGATGGCAAGGCATCTTTTAATATATTTGATTTTGCCATATGATCCGCCTATGCTTATTTCTGCACTATGTTTGAAACTAAAACATATGTCCCATCTTAAAGGCTATTTCCATGGCAGTGTGTATGTAATGTATATGCTGGAAATGTGTGCAGGAAGGGAATTGGAAGGAAGAGAGCCTCTCAAGTCCGGTCTCTTATGCTGTCAAGTTAACCTCTCTCCACTTTCATTTGTTTTAAACTCTGAAGTAACTGCGCAGTTTCCTACTCACTGAAATACAAAGAAAGACATCTTGGAAGATCTTTAGCAGTGAGATGAACCCAAACCACGAATCGAGTACTGACTATTGTGAGAAAATGGTTGACTTTTCCAAGCTGGGATCTATAGATTACACAGTTGATAATATAAGCTCAGGTAAGAGTCCTGTTATTTAGTCATGGGCTGACTCAGAATTTCTTCATCTTTTCCGGGTGCAGTAAAAAGACAGCCTCAATGATTTTTCACCAAATGGGATTTAATAGTGATTCCACCGTCTGTAATGGGAGACAGTCCAAACTCGGAAATTATGTCATGAATTTTAGGGCCGCTGTTGTGTTGCGTGTAAGGCTGGTCACAGGATACATATAATTTTAGTTCTTTTGGTCAAGAGGAGTCCAGAGTAATGAGAGGCTGGAATGGATATTTGATGAAGTTTTCATACCAGTATGTTGTGCTTACTCATACCACAAAAAGTTATGACCTGTTTTGAACACTAAATTATTCTAATGTAAGATTTCTATGAAGTCTTTGCAGAACTCCAAGACTGTAAGCTAATGTAATGTGAAAAGCAAATGCAACTTGTTTGAAATAGTCTGACTGAGTGCTAGGTTAACAGTTATAAATAGAGAATATATTAACTATACATATAATGGTCTAGAAATGTGAACACGCCCAAAAACCAGGCACAAGGGGAGCTGTACTTATCAGTTCACGTGGTCCCAGGTCATGCGGTAAATTTCATTCAACAATTCAGCTATGCAGCCATCACCAATGCGACGAGAAGTCAGGCAACATACTGGCGGATGCCGTAAATCTGATATAACAAAGGGGAATGCTGGAAATACTCAGCAACCCTGTAGAGAGACAAATGGAGTGAATGGCAGGAACTTGATGGATCTTCCAGACCCGCTGATGGTGAAGCTCCATTGTGGGTTTCCAGGTGGCGGGGGGAGGGGGGGGGCATATAATGGGAAACCCCATTGACAGGGGGATCAGGAGATCCTGCTGCCACCCAATGGTGGGCCGCCTCCATCGCCACGAAACATGCCATGGAAATTCCCGCCCAATGTTATCATGTATCATCTAGTTGTAGGAAGACAGAAATTGGGCAGCTCAGATACCACTTATATGGAACTAGCACCTCTTAGGGAGGAGGTGGACTTTGGTACAGAGTGCATGCTTTGCAAGAAATCCAAACAAGACACCCAGGTTCTCTGATGTCACATCGGAGGCCCTGGAGCAGCCACGGATAGGAGAGAGAGTATTTCTGAACTTCCCAGCAAGGAAGGGACAGAATGCCATCCAGGCAACATCACTGTCAGCACGTGGGCAGCAGGGTAGCACAGTGGTTAGCACTGTTGCTTCACAGCACCAGGGTCCCAGGTTCGTTTCCCGGCTTGGGTCATTGTCTGCGGAGTCTGCATGCTCGCCCAGTGTCTGCGTGGGTTTCGTCGGGTGCTCCGGTTTCCTCCCACAAGTTCTGAAAGACGTGCTGTTAGGTAATTTGAATATTCTGAATTCTCCCTCTGTGTACCCGAACAGACATAGACATAGAAATAGAATTTACAGTGCAGAAGACGGCCATTCGGCCCATCGAGTCCACACCGCAAAGACCAACCCACCTAAGCCCACACCTCCACCCTATCCCCACAACCCAGCAACCCCACCTAACCTTTTTGAACACTATGGGCAATTTAGTATGGCCAATCCACCTAACCTTCACGTCTTTGGACTGTGAGAGGCACCTGAAGGAAACCCACGTAGACAGCAGACTCCGCACAGACAGTGACCCAAGTCAGAAATCGAACTTGGGACCCTGGAGCTGTGAAGCCATAGTGCTCACCACTTTGATACCCTGCTGCCCAGGCGCCGGAATGTGGCGATTAGGGGCTTTTCACAGTAACTTCATTGCAGTGTTAATGTAAGCTTGCTTGTGACAATAAAGATTATTATTATTATTATAAGAAGAGATCAGTGCCAAAACTGTCAGGCTAAGAATACTTGCTTTCTGCTCACACTTCCATTAGCCCCGGTCTCACTACTTTCAACACTGCCCTCACCCTGCTTCCCTTCACTCTCCTACAATTACCACATCACACCTCTTTCTCCACATACTCACACTTCCTATTCTCACTATTGTTGCAACCCTCACTTCTCCAAGCTTCATATTTTAGCACTGCGTATGAACGACACAACTATATTGGACACATTCTTTGAACACTTTAAGACTGTCATAACGCATTCACTCCTTTCTCACAGCAAGTCATACGTAGCTCTAGACTGCAGGAGGCTGCCGCTGAAGAAAGCTGAGCCTGCTTGCACCCCCCCTCCTGGATGAGACTCGCAGTGGTCTCCCTGAAGACCCACCATTGGTCTGGCCTCCAGCATATTGCGCCCCCCCTCCCTTCCTCTTCACCAACCGCTCCTATTCTCTTCTGTCTTCTTTTCTGTTCCCCTTCTCATCCAACCCAAAAGGCTGCTTTACCAGAGCACTGATGTCTGCAGTCAGCAGTTTAGTAGGCAGCCAGAAACAGTGCAGCATGAGCAAAACCTTCTCCACATCCAGAACTAAGTTACCACGGGCAAAAAACAACCCCCAGAAAAAAGTCCCCAAACTCACCAGTCGCCTCAGATGACAAGCTAGCGACCAAGCAATAAGTAAAATTTAAATAGCATTCTTCCTGCCTGTTAGTGGCACAGGATGCTGATTGAATTGATCACGTGTATGCCTGGCACTAGGGCAGAAAACGGTTCTACAGCAAGCATTGGAGCCGAATGTCTAATTCATTCTATAGTTCTGGAAAGTGCTTTGAATATCTATGGAACAACCCGATCCAATATTGCTGGTGCCGCAGTCCTGGTTCATAATCCCGTCCACCAGATTGGGTGGCAGTTTTGCATCATCAAATTTCTCGGCCTTTTTAAAAATACATTTTAACTTGTTTAATGCAGCCAGAAGCCCATTTGAATGGAAGTTATGTTTCAATTACAATGTGAAATACCTTTGGCTGTTCTGTATTATTTGAGATAAATTATCCTATGGAACATTCATTCTCTCTGTTATAGAATTGTACAACATTGCTCACTTTCCTGTAATAAGATGTATTGATAATTATAGCAGGTGCTTAACTGAATGGCTTCAACTTTATATCTTAGTGGATTTGATTGGTTTAACAGGTGTCAAAGGCATTTAGAGGGCAGGATGAGCCTGTCTGCCTTGCAAAATAGATTTCCAGCACAGGCAATTGACTAGATGTAGCATCTATAGGCCTCAACTCCTAAAAATAACTCGATTTATCCTCACAAGCAGCTAAAATAAAATCAGCTGTCACCATCTAGTCTGTGAGGAGGTAGAGGGAGGAGGTAGAGGCAGATTTGACTGGAGCTGGTCTCCAGTTAGGCTGCAATAAGAGGGATTTTTCACTTTTACTGGACATAAGGTAGAAACACTGCTGGTACAGGATTAAAAAGTATCTTCTACATAAATTGTTGATTTACTGAAGTCTTACCAAACAAGCTTTTGCTGAATTAAAAGTGTAAGTATGAAACATCCCCATGTGTACTAAATATGCATATCACATATGCAGTAGATTGATTTTTGTTAGTGATGCAAGTTTTTCTTTATCTGTTTAAAGAATGTATGATGATATGCACAAACCAGAGCTGGTTCTATTTTTTTGTTTACAGAATATTGTAGTGTTTATGCTCTTTTCCAAATTGCATTTTAGTATCTCTTGAAATGGTAGTGAAGTGAATAAGCTTGCTCAAAATGGCGTACTTTTATTTTGCTGGGCTTTCATTGTGTGGGAAGGTAAATTTGTGGTTTTAATCCAAAATATTTCCAAGAACCAAGCAGATTCTGACTATGAAAATGTGTTAATTCATTCAACTATTTAATGAAAGTTCTTATCGTGGGTTCGAATTGATACTATATTATACTAACTGATATATATAAAAAAATGCAAGTCTATGTTTTACAAAAACTAGAGTATATTCCATTTCGACATCCACCTTCACAATGAATTATTGTGTTAACAAGCAGAGAATGGCAATTATCTTTCATCCTCTGTGCATGCAGCAGTGCACACATAACAACATGACGTGCTCATTTGTCTTTTTTCTTCATCCCTCAGGATTGTAACAGCAACAATAAAATCCGTATTTGTACCTTTAACAAAATAAGATATCGGCATGTACTTGAGATGCATAGTCAGACCAAAAAATGCCCCATCACTAGGCAGCCAGTTGAACATATCACAGGGACTCAAATCATCACCTTTGCTGCTCTGCAGTGTGTCAGTACATGAACTCAATACAACTCTTACACTCTTTAAGATGGCATTCTCTTCCCTTCTCATTGATTCCTTATTCAGAAGGAAGAAAGCGTGGAACTTTCCGGCCCTTCCTGCTGGCAGGATCTTCTTTTCCCACAAAAGAAAAGTACAGCACAGGAACAGGCCCTTCGGCCCTCCAAGCTTGTGCCGACCATGCTGCCCGTCTAAATTAAAATCTTCTACACTTCCTGGGTCCGTATCCCTCTATTCCTATTCTATTCATGTATTTGTCAAGATGCCCCTTAAATGTCACTATCATCCCTGCTTCCACCACCTCCTCTGGCAGCGGGTTCCAGGCACCCACTACCCTCTGTGTAAAAACCTTGCCTTGTACATCTCCTCTAAACCTTGCCCCTTGCACATTAAACCTATGCCCCCTAGTAATTGACCCCTCTATCTTGGGAAAAAGCCTCTGACTATCCAAAGTCAATGGAGTTTTGAACAGTTTGCCGCATTTGACGGTTCCCCACTCCTCCCCCCACCCCCGTCACTGTGGCCATAAACTTCGCCCGGAGACTAAACATAACTTTAGATAAATGTGTAGTTAAAGGACTTTAGCCTACGGACCAAGAGCTGAAAATGGGATTAGGCTGGATGGTCACTTGACAACTTCAGGGAGGCAGAGGTGGAGTGGTATTGTCACTGGACTAGTAGCCAGAGACCCAGAGTCATGCACTGGGGACCCGGGTTCGAATCCTGCTATGGTAGATGGTAAAATTTAAATTCAATAAGAATCTGGCATTAAAAGTCTAAACGTGACCAAGAAACCATTGTCGATTGTTGTAAAAACGCATCTGATTCACTAATGTCCTTTCGGAAAGGAAATCTGTCATCCTTACCTGGTCTGGTCTACATGTGACTCCAGATCCACAGCAATGTGGTTGATTCATAAATGCCCTCGGGGATTGGCGATAAATGCTGGCCCAGCCAGCGACGCCCAAATCCCATGAACAAATAAAAAACAAACTGGCATTCACATGATGGAGTGAATGGCCTCCTTCTGTGCTGTATGTTTCTTTGATTTAAGGTGCATGCTCCTATGCAACATTTGGACAAAGATTGGTTGAAATAATTGCAAATTTGCAACTCAAATGTCAGTTGGTCTTTTGACAAAAAGTAGTAGTTCTGGAAATAACACCAAACGTTGCAAAACACTGTAGATAAAAGAAAAACCATGGGGAACAATTTTATTCAATCTTTTGCATGTCATAGGTTATTGCTCTCATCATTTTTAATACAAAAAATATAATGGGTACTCAGCTATTATGCTTGGCGTAATGCTCGTATGTTCTTATGTTTGGAATTGTCAAGGAACTTTGACAGCAAAATAACAATAACAATTTGCATCATTCAATGTGAGCTACGAAATAATGAAAACCTTTTAAGAGATTGATTATGCTAGATTTAATGACAATTTAGTGTAAAATTAATTTGTATGAAGTTCAAATTTGTTTAACTTGTTTGGTTGAAATACTAATTTTAACTGTGAACATTGAGATGCTTGCTTTCTAAAGTTAACTAACCATTGAAAGGTCTGTCATGAAATGAAGCTGCTGGTAAGCATTAATTACTAGATCTTGCAATGATGTGGATAATTGAAAAGCTGCTTGTAAATATGAAAAGAATGGCCAGACTCACACTTCTGTAATTTGGCTTTCATAGGGTCAGTTGATCACACTGTAAGACAGGCTGAAATATTTCAGGCCATACTGGGCACTGTAAACACTTCATCTTCCCATATTAAATGAACCCTTGACTCCACTTTCAATTTGTCATGAGATATCCTAGGTCTAACATTGAAAAATGTGCGTTCTTCATAATAAAAGGTACATTTATTGCAGAACCATATTTCTCCCAACCAGTTTAAAAGTCCATGAGTATTTTACTTGTAGTTTTAAAATTTGTCTGACAAATATCTTGCATATGTAACCTTTACTTTTTAAAACAGTGAATAAAAATGTCACCATTTATTTTCGGAGATTGCTATGCAAGTACCAGATCTAATAGCATTAACCTGATAGGTTTGTAATTGCATGCTAGTTATAACTCATAGGGCAGAATTTTATGATCCACTGCCAGTGGGTTTTCAGACAGGGAGGCCCGTAAAGTTCCTTGGATGGCCCTCCCACCGGGCTCCCACCTGCTGTGCCCTCTCCACAATTTTCTGGTGGGACGGACCAGGCCTTGGCTGGCCTGCAGACCCTTGTCTCAATTGAAACCCTTAAGTGGTCAATTAATGATTAATGGCCAAGTAAGGGCCATGTCCAGGCTTGTGGAAGGTGTTCAGGACAGCCTGGAAAGTGCTCAGATTTCGGCAGGAAAGGAAAGAGGAGGGGGTGCACTTACATCAACAGCCTCCATTTAATATTGGCTCCCCCTCCTCCCACAAGGTATTCCCTCCTCTCCTGGCTTCTCCATCAATATACCCACACCCACTCTTCCCAGCCCCCTGGGCCTCGTTCAACCCTCCTGCCCCTCCTGGCCTCGCCTCCTCACCCTGCCCAGAGACCCCCCACTGTTACCTGGTCCCGGGACCTCTGGCGATTGCTTACAGTCACAGTATTGTCCACTGCAGTCTCTGGCACTTCTGGGTTTAGAGAGCTGATGGCCAATCGGATGGGCTGGCAGCTCTCTGAGATGAAACTTTCTCCTGAGTGACGGGTGGAAGTCCCATCGTCAGTCAATTAATGCTCCTTCTGCAGGGCAGCCAGTATTCGTCGTGATGCATTTGCCATTGACTCCTGAGATGGCGGGAAAGGACACTCTGCCATCCTAAAATTCCTAACCTCAGCAACTCATAAGAATGACTAAAAGTTTTAAAATGGAACATACTATGGTCATATGGCAATCGTTAACTTGCAAGCCTCCAGTGCTTCAGTGTGTATTTGGAATAGCTGTAATTTGGTAATTATTTTAAACTGCATGGCAAAGGATCAGTCAGATAAGCTCTTCTGTTTTCATACTATGTTCTAAAGAATCATGAAAGTACCTCTGCTAAAATGTTTCTTGTAGTTTAGAAACTATGGGCGTGATTTAACTAAATGGGAATTAAGTCCCATAGTGAGCGCGTATAGCTGCGTGTTTCCCTGGAAACACAAGGCTATAAAACGCGACTTGCGTTTGATAAGGGGCCTGAATGGGGAACCCGTGTCCAAGCCCACACATAGCCCCTTTTTGTACACTGAGGAGCTCGGCTCGCTGGAACTCAGTGTAGTGAGGTTCCCAAAGCAACCCCTGACTCCTACCCCCAAGCCCCAACCCATTTTGGGAGGGTTCCCAACACCCCCCGCACCCTCCCCAACACCCACACAGGGCATTCTGGCCCAATCACACCCATGAGCCAGCTTGGCAGTGCCAACCTGGCAGCTGGCACTGCTAGGGTGCCAGTCTGGCAGTACCAGGATGCCCAGGTGGCACCCACAGTGCCAAGGTGCCACCCTGCTCAAAGGGTATGCATCTGGACGCCTCCAATTCCCTGGGAGACCCCCGTGAGTGTTGTTTCCCATTTGTGAAGACAAGTGCTGAACAGCACTCGCGCAAAGTCTCCAACGCAAGGAATATTGATCCCACGCCTCAGGTAACTCCGGAATCTGAACATTAAAGAGATGCTAGCTGTCTCACTTTAATATGTAGATTTGCTAAAAAGTGATCTCACCCAGAATAGGCAGGATTTACATCGCAACGTCTTGCGAGATCGAACATGATCTCGTAAGGCGTTGTGAGCCAGGTAGATCCCAGGAGCGGGGTCTCCGGCTTTTTTCAGCCACGCTGCGCTGTGGCGAGTTGCTTTTTGGGCGCAACATGCCCATTAAATTGCACCCTGTATTTGTTAATGGTTTCTCTGCACATGTTTTCACAGACAGTGGGCAGGATTCTCCGGTCCCCCAGCCACGTTTTCGCTGGCAGCAGGATTCTCTACTTCTGCCACTTGTCAATGAGATTTCCCATTGAAGCCACTCCACGCCGACAGGAAACCCTGTGGGCGCTGCCGACGGGAACAGAGAACCCCAACAGCCGGAGAATTCTGGCCCTTTATTTAAGTGTTTTGCATTTTAGAGTACTTGCACTTAATTTCTTAATTATTTAATAACTTGTGTTCCAACCGGATATAGCCAGTTGGCTTAAAATAAGGTAAATTATATGTTATTGATAGCTATTGCCAAATTCCTTCAAGTGAAACAAAATAGCAATAAAACTGATTGAAGTGACGATGGTTAAAAATAAAAGCTATTTTCCAAGGAGTGAACAACATCCACTGCTAAGACAATAGGGTTTTGTGTGAGGTTACATACATTTCTCCTCATGAATGACCTACCAGCTGGTTACTTTGTATGAGACTTGACCAATGTAGAAATTGTGATTCAGAAGGAGTTTCTGGACAGGCAGGTCCCTCTGTTCTCGCAGTGGTGTACTGGTATTTGAAAGCCAATAGTGTGTGGTCCTGTGGTTAATTTAGATCTAGGTTCTGTCAGAGTACTTGTTTCAAAGCTATTGAAGATAATAAAATGTCTTGGTATTGAGCTCCTTCAGAGGCCTCCTGAAAAGATAAACAAAACTAAACTGCTTTTGTCATTATTTTCAAAAGCAAAATTACTGTAACACAAAATAGTTAAATAAAATCGTAGAGGGGAATTCCGTTGTTCTGTTCAGTTATTTTCTTTACATCCTTTTGAAATAAAGTATTTGAAACAGAACCAACATTAGGAATTGATATTACTGTCATTGGCGCTGTTTAGTAACAGAGCAATGGGAACACGGCCATTTTGTCTTGTTTATCAGATGGCTTACTTTCTACCATGATGAAAAGTATTAATTATTAAAAGTATTAAAAGTAGATTTGAGGATTGAAAACCTGGCAGAGAATCATGGCACAGGAATGGTTCCTTGCAGGATATCCCTTGACTTTTCCTGGACAGCTGTTTCTGTTTGGAATTCGGAGATTACAATTTGCTCCTCTACTTATGGTAACCTTCAACATGCACAGCACGCTGCCGTGAAAGCACTTGCACATCTTCAGAAGATTCCAAATATCCCTTCAGCTATTTATAGGATTGCATTTTCCATTGACCAGCAAGCTGAGGGGATTGAAGGTGAATGATTGATTGCACTAGGTTCCACAAAATGATTTATGGATGCTGTCATTGAAGTAACGTAATGAATGACTCATATGTGGCCTGCCATGTTTGCTGCTAAAAGACAATCTTCTCATGAAGATGCCATCTCAAACAGATATTTCTACTCACATTCACTCACATACATCCATACAAGTACAGGATTATTACAAACAGCATACTGTAATGTAATTATTCTTTAGTTTCCCTAAAATGACTTTAAATTTTGAATTCTATGTATGTTGATGGTGCACAATCCTGAGGCAGACATATGAACAAGATTGTAGTGAGGGATTAGATAAATGGGCATTTTAGCAAACCACTGAACACTTTTTGTGGAGGTGGGTACTGTATTTTTGCAAAATTCCTTCTCATGCGTTCTTCTCCATGGTCGGAGGACTGGAAGCTTGTTTTGCACTGAACCAGCTGATAACCTGCTGCCATGGATGATGCCCGAGTGTCCTTCCCAGAGAATGTCCTGAAGTGCCAAATTGAGAATCCTCCTCATACCTATCTAATGCAGATCCATATAAACCACTACCAATAGAAATGCTTACAGAATCAAATACACGCCTTTGACTTCCTTTTATAAATCCTCTTCACCTCGGACTTGGTCAAGCTTAAATAACTGAAATTGAGTATGAAGTTGAATTCTTAAAAAAAAACTAAATCTGATGTATGGAACTACACTGCCAAGCTGCTTCAGCCTATCTTCTGACGTACCCATCATCAGGGACTGGATGCAATACACATGGCATTATCTGCAGCCTCTCCTCAAAATTAGGCAACTACACATTGATCCATTGTTGGGTTTAATGTAACTTGCTGAGTATGTGAGAAACCTTACCACCAGCAGAGACTTAAAATTTAGACTATGAAGCAATCACTGTTGGTTGTTTACAAGCATGGTTTCCTGGAATACAAGCCAGGTAAACATGATCCAACATCAGACACATTTCAACACTGACTCTTTGATCAAATGGATAAGTCTGGAGGGAGTATCTTTTTAAAGGTTTCACACCAGTCCTTGGGCTTGCTGGTCTCACTTGTACTTGAGAATTTTATGGTCAGCAACATATCCTGTAACACATAGTTTGCTAGTTGAAAATCTGTGAGCTGTAGCAAAACTAAAACAAATTCTAACATTGAAATGGCATTCATTGCAGCAGCTGCTAAGAAACAGGTTTCCGTGGTTTCTCTTCAGTAGGTTTTCGACGTCTATGTCATCGAACAACCAGGCGGATAGAGGATAATATCCAAGAATAATCACGGCAAACTAGGTACAAAGTTACTGACACCATCTCTGTTTAAATAAGTACTTTGGTCAGCTCTTGTACACTATCGTTTTGAAAATAATCTTTAAAAACATGGATTTTGCATGGAGGCTTTAGTCCCACCAATAGACACACAAACATTTGGGGATGTGTAAAATAATTTCAAAGCTTCAGGGAGGCTGATAGATTGCATTCAAACTACTTCCGTGTTGTTATTTGTCCAGTATGAGGGTCTCCTCTCAGCCCCGGCACATTATAATAATGGCAAGCCACTTTTCATTTTGGCTTGAATACGCAGATGATCGCAGAGTCTGCTCTTTCTTGACATCATAATCTTGCGTGCTTGGTTGCTTTGAGGTATTTTTGATGGATCTTGCAAAATAGTACCCTGTGTAAAGAATGGTAACCATTAGAAATTTCAGCACAAAGACAACCACCCTCAAGGAACTTGTGTAATTAAAACAAAATGAGTCACCTACCTCTTCCTTTTTAAAAAACTCATTCTATCTGTAATATCTCGCATGGAACGTATGGGGTGGGAATGCTTGTCTCCCCCGTGCTCCATGCGGAGTATGAGCTCTCCCTCTAGTGGGGGTTTTCACAATTAAACAATGCATAAAAGGTCGGCCAGTTAGGCAGAGGAACCCGGCAGGGATCTAACGGGTAGTGTACATATCGTCTGTGTAAATAAAACTTTGTTTCTTATTTTATTTGGTGTGGACTCCCCGTTTTCTTATTAAACTATCATTTCCCCAAAAGGAGAGGGGATGGAAGGTAAGTGTTTGCATTATGATTCATGACAATATAATATAGCGAGTGCCTTGCTCTGTAGTCTAATGAGCGACCATTATAAAGTTCTGAAATCCAGTTGTGTTCTCATTTCCAGCCGCTGTCATATCTGATGAGCCTAGCCAGGCTGAGACTGTGCCCCTTGATATCCAGGAGACTATCCCACTTAAAGACAGATTGGCCATGTATCAAGCAGCTGTTTCTAAGAAGGAGAGCAACAGCTCTTCAGTTGTGGTAAGTAGCAATCTTGCTAGTTCCCCTTTTAAAAAAAATATCTGGTAACTGTCAGAATTCACCGTTGACATCATTCACTCTTTGCTATCAGTCCAAAGAATGATTATATTCGCTCTTTGATCAATAAATAAGCTTGAGCCAAAGTATGAACAACTTGAATCCGGATAACTGTAGAAGTGGAACAAACACTGGGTTTATTGTTCTTGGTGGGAGGGCAGGGTACAAGAGGAAAAGCTCATTGCCTGCCAAGTTTGGGACTGAGCACTAAGACAATACACAGCACCTTCTTATTTTGCTTGCTTTGGCTAATAGCTCTTTGTGTCTGCATTGTTTTTGCCTTTGATTTATGGACACGTGATGCAAAAACTTTTAAGTTTATCAAATTTACCAACATTACCTAGATTTTAAATTTAATCAGTTACATACATTTAATTATCCTGATGGAAGTGTTTGAAAGATTAAAGTATACCACACCCTACAAAGCAAAATACTGCAGGTGCTGGAAACTTGATAGAAAAGTGGAAGATGATTGAAATGCTCAGCAAGTTTGGCAGCAACTGTGGAGAGAAAACAGAATGAATGTTTCAGTTCGCTGACCTTACTCCCTCTGTTCTCTCACCGCAGATGCTGCCAGACCTGCTGAGTATTTACAGTGGCCAGAATTCCCCAGCCATTCACACTGGTGGGATTCTCTGATGCCATCGGCAGCGCACCTCCTGTGGCTGGTTTCCCAGCAACGTGGGGTGGCTTCAATGGAAAATTCTATTGATGCTTTTGGGACCAGAGAATCCCGCCACCAGCGAAAACACGCCGCCTCCCGCCATCAAGAAACATGTGGCTGGGAGGCCAGACGATGATGTCCAGCATTTCCTGTTCTTTCTATGCCCCACCCTAAGCTTTAGTACTTTCCTTGGACTTGATCAGAGTACCTGCTCGGAGTTGGAAATAATCTAACAAGGAGATTTTGCAGGGCATGAGGAGTGGTTATTTTCTCTCTGGGTGGGAGGTTTTCTTTGGATTGTGAGCTGCATTAAATCTTTTCAGTCATGATAACATTTGTACATATAATCGTGTAATATTGTACTGTTCCCAGTTGTGGGGGAGACTACAACCAGGGGAGACAATTTAAGAATCAGGGACGGGATTCTCTGATATCGGCGCGATGTCCGCCGACCGGCGCCAAAAACGGCGCGAATCAGTCTGGCATCGCGCTGCCCCAAAGGTGCGGAAGTCTCCGCATCTTGAGTGGCCGAGCCCTCACCTTGAGGGGCTAGGCCCGGGCCGGACTGATTTCCGCCCCGCCAGCTGGCGGGAAAGGCCTTTGGTGCCCCGCCAGCTGGCACGGAAATGACTTTGCCGTGCGGCGCATGGGCGGGAGCGTCAGCGGCCGCTCACGGAATCCCCGCGCATGCGCAGTGGAGGGGGTCTCTTCCGCCTCTGCCATAGTGGAGACCATGGCGAAGGCAGAAGGAAAAGTGTGCCCCCACGGCACAGGCCCGCCTGCGGATCGGTGGGCCGCGATCGCGGGCCAGGCCACCGTGGGGGCACCCCCCGGGGCCAGATCGCCCCGCGCTCCCCCCCCAGGACCCCGGAGCCCGCCCGCGCCGCCTTGTCCCGCCGGTAAGATAGGTGGTTTGATTCTCGCTGGCGGGACAGGCATTCCAGCAGCGGGACTTCGGCCCATCGTGGGCCAGAGAATCGCCGGGGGGGGGGGGGCCCGCCAACCGGCGCGATTCCCGCCCCCGCCGAATATCCGGTGCCGGAGAATTTGGCAACCGGCAGGGGGTCGGAGAATCCCGCCCAAGAAGTCTATCGCTTAAGACCGAGATGAGAAAATTGTCTACTGTTTAAGACAGAGATCCGGAGAGATTTCTTCTCTCAAAGGTTCGTTAGCATTTGGATTCTTTTCCCCAGACAATAGTGGAGGCTGGGTCATTGAATTTATCCAAGGCAGAGTTTGACATATTTTTAATAGACAAGGACGTTGAGGGTTATGAGATACAGACGCAAAGTGGAGTTGAGACCACAAGCAAATCAGCCATAATCTTTTTGAATAGCGTAGCAGGCTCAAAGAGCTGAAAGGCCTATTCTTGCTTTCAAGTTCTATGTTCCTAATATAAAGGAATTAAATGGAATGCCAGTTGGTACTTTTGAGGAGTTTGAATGCTTGTAGTGGCTGTTTTCTGATCAAATATTTATAACTGAATAATTCTGTTTGATTTATGTGTTTGGAAGCTATGCTTCTACATATAACACTGTCATGAAAACAGCTATTGGGGTGAAACCAGTTGTGGGCAGTTATATAAATAAGGTAATAGTGAACTGGCAGCTCTTTTTACACCCCTGCGTAATTAGTTGGAAGGTAGGAGAGACAGTAGGGAATAAAGAAAATATATTCTGAGGATTTTTACTTTGTCACAGGCATTGGCAGGAATTTTATGGCTGTTCATGCTGGCAGGATAGAAACATAGAAAATAGAAGCAGGAAGAAGCCATTCGGCCCTTCGAACCTGCTCCGCCATTCATTATGATCATGGCTGATCATCAAGTTCAATACCCTGATCCCACCTTCTCCCTATATTCCTTGATCCCTTTGGCCCCAAGAGCTATATCTAATTCCTTCTTGAAATTGGCCTCAACTACATTTCTGTGGTAGCGAATTCCACAGATTTACCACTCTGGGCTCCCCCACCATCAGGATCATTCTTTCTGATTCTACCCTGTCTAATCCTGTTGGAATTTTGTACATTTCTGAGATCCCCTCTCACTTTTCTAAACTCCAGTGAATAAAATCCTAACCGACTTAATCTCTCCTCATATGATTGTTCCGCCATCCCAGGAATCAGCCTGGTAAATCTTTGCTGCACTCCCTTCTTAGCAAGAACATTCTTCCTCAGATAAGGACACCAAATACTCCACAATACTCCAGGTGTGGCCTCACCATTGCCCTATACATTTGCTGTAAAACATCTCTATTCCTATATTCAAATCCTCTCCCTTTGAAGGCCAACACCATTTGCCTTCCATTCTGCCTGCTGTACCTGCACATGACTGATGCACGAGGACACCAAGGTCTCGCTGAGTATCCACCTCTCTCAATTTACACCCATTCAAATAATAATCTGCCTTCCTATTTTTGCTACCAAAGTGGATAACCTCACATTTATCCACATTATACTGCACCTGCCATGCATATGTCAACTCACTCAGCCTGTCCAAATCCCGCTGAAGCATCTCCGCATCCTCCACACAGCTCACCCTCCCACCCAACTTTATATCATCTGCAAATTTGGAGGTAATACATTTAGTTCCCTCGTTCAAATCATTAATATATAATGTGAACAGTTGGGGTCCTAGCACAGATCCCTGCGGTACCCCACGAGTCACTGCCTGCGAATCAGGAAATGAACCACTTATTCCAACTTTTTGCTTCCTCTCCGTGATCCTGAGGCTAAGTGTTGACGCCGTCGGAAACGCTGTCGCGTTTCTCGATGGCATCAACACGGCGTCAGAATCAGCAATTCTGGCCCCTTACAGGGGGGCCAGCAGAGCACTGGAGCGATCCACGCCGCTCCAGCTGCTGATCCTGGCGTGAACTGGGCGCCACGGGGTCCGCGCATGCACAGTGGCACCGGCGCCAACGCGCGCATGCGCAGTGGCTCCCTTCTCCGCGGCGGCCCCGATGCAACATGGCGCAGGGCTACAGGAGCTGGCGCGGAAGAAAGGAGGCCCCCAGCCAGAGAGGCCGGCCCGCCGACGGTGGGCCCCGATCGCAGGCCAGGCCACAATGGAGGCCACCCAGAGGTCGGACCCCCCATCGTCCCCCACAGGCCGTCCCGGACCCTTCCATGCCGAGGTCCCGCAGGCTGAGAGCACCGGCGGGACTCTGCATTTTTGCGACGGCTGCCCGGTCCATCCCGGGCCAAGAATCGGCGGGGGCTGGGCAACCACGCCAGCGCCGATGGCGCCGATTCTCCGCTCTGCAGAGAATCGCGTCCCGGCGTTGGGGCGGCGCGATTCATGCCCGTCGCAGGGATTGCCCGTCCCCGGGCTGAGAGAATCCCGCCCTTAGTTCACAGCCATTTCTTTGTTTACTGTTATGAATTCTCCCGTTTCTGACTGTAAGGAGCGTACATTAGTTTTTATTAATCTTTTTCTCTTTACATACCTATAGAAACTTGTACACTCAGTTTTATTTTCCCTGCTGGTTTAGTTTCTAGTTGTATTTTCCCCTTCTTAATCAATCCCTTGGTATGCCTTTGCTGAATTTTAAACTGTTCCCAGTCCTCAGGTCTGTTGCTTTTTCTTGCTAATTTATATGCCTCTTCTTTGAATCTAGTACTCTCTCAAATATCTCTTATAAGCCATGGGTTGGCCACAGTTCCCTTTCTACTTTTGCATCAAGTAGGAATAAACACCTTTTGGAGTTCACCTATTTTTTTTAAATGCCTGCTGTCTGCTGTCCTTCCTTTCAATAATTTTTCCCAGTCTGTCATAGCCAGCTCATACCTTGTATCATCATATTTACCTTTATTGAGGTTCAGGACCCTGGTCTCAGAACCAACTACCTCTCTATTCACCTTGATAAAGAAGTCTACCATATTATGGTCACTCATCCCCAAGGCTTTCCTTACAACTAGATTGCCAGCTAATCCATTCTCATTGCACAGCAAACAGTGCAAGATGGCCTGTTCCCTCGTTGGTTCCGCAAATACTGGTCCATAAAACCATCCTGTATACACTTCATAAATTCCTCCTCTAGTGTACTGTGACTAATTTGAGTCACCCAATCTATAAGCAGATTAAAGTCCCCCATAATTACAGATGTTCTTTTCTCACATGCATCTCTGATTTCCTGTCTAGATAGATAGATAAATAGATAGAATTTACAGTGCAGAAGGAGGCTATTCGGCCCATCGAGTCTGCACCGGCTCTTGGAAAGAGCACCCCACCCACGGTCGACACCTCCACCCTATCCCCATAACCCAGTAACCCCACCCAACACTAAGGGCAATTTTGGACACTAAGGGCAATTTATCATGGCCAATCCACCTAACCTGCACATCTTTGGACTGTGGGAGGAAACCGGAGCACCCGAAGGAAACCCACGCACACACGGGGAGGATGTGCAGACTCCGCACAGACAGTGACCCAAGCCGGAATCGAACCTGGGACCCTGGAGCTGTGAAGCAATTGTGCTATCCACAATGCTACTGTGCTGCCCAATGTTGTGTGGGATTCTCCAACCCATGCCGGGCTGGAGAATCGCCAGGGGCTGGCATGAAGTCTCTGCCACCAGAGATTCGGCGGGGGTGGGATTCGCGCCGCGCCGGTCGGCAGGGGTGGGAATCATGCCGCGCCAGTCGAAGGGGCCCACCCTCGCCGATTCTCCAGCCCGCGATAGGCCGAAGTTCCGCTGCTGGAATGCCTGTCTCGCCGGTGTGAATCAAACCACCTTTTAAACGGCGGGACATGGCGGCGCGGGCAGGCTCCGGGGTCTTGGTGGGGGGGGGGCGCGGGTCGATCTGGCCCCAGCGGGTGCCCGCAGTGGCCAGGCTCACGATCGGGGCCCACCGATCCGCGGGCGGGCCTGTGCCGTGATGGCACTCTTTTTCTTCCGCCTTCGCCATGGTCTTCACTATGGAGGAGATGGCAGAGACCCCCCCTGCACATGCTCGGGGATGACGTCAGCAGCCGCTGACGCTCCCGCGCATGCGCGGACCCGCGTCGCTCGGCGAAGACCTTTCGGCCCCGGCTGGCGTGGCGCCAAAGGCCTTTCCGGCCAGCCGGCGGAGCGGAAACCGCTCTGGCACAGGCCTAGCCCCTCAAGGTGAGGGTTTAGCCCCTAAAGGTGCGGAGAGTTCCGCACCTTTTGGGCGGCCCGACGCCGGAGTGGTTCCCGCCACTCCATCACGCCGGGACCCCCCGCCCCGCCGGGTAGGGGAGAATCCCGCCCATTATTCCCAATATTACCACTGCAGTTTGATGGTCTGTATACCACCCATACAAATGTTTTTTGCCCCTTGGTGTTTCTTAACTCGACCCAGACAGATTTCACATCATCTGTACTAATATTTTTCCTCAATATTGAACCTATATCTTCAATAGTCAACAATGCAACTCCACCACCTTTCTATCTATCCTTCCAAAAAACTGAATATCCCTCAATGCTTAGTTCCAATCCTTGTTTCCGTAACCCCAACCATATTGTATCCCTTCACATCTATCTGTGCAACTAATTCATCCGTTTTATTTTGAATGCTCCGCACATTCAGATACAAAACTTTAAGGCTAGTCCTTTTAACATTCCTTGTCCCATCCCTACTATATTTTACAGTGTCATTATCTGATATAGGCACGTGATTTCTCTACTTATCACTTTTCTTATTCTCCTTTCTGTCTTTCTCTCTTGTTCTTGATTCCCCTGCTTTGAATCCTTACATAGGTTCCCATCCCCCTGCCATATATATTTAAACTCTCCCCAACCGCTCTAGCAAAGTGTCTTCCGGTCCTGCCGATGGCGAACCTCCACCGTGGGTTTCCCGGTGGCATGGGTGCAAAGAACAGAAAACCCCTTCAACAATGGCAGGATCAGACAATCCCACCACTGACCAATGACCGGCTGCCTCCGCCTTCAGGAAACTTCATGGGCGCGTGGAAAATCCTGCCCATTGACTTGGATAAAGGAATAAAGGAATAGAGAGCTGAATGTCCATGTTTATAAAGGAATCAAAGTTAGGAGGCACACATACTTATGTAGTATGAAGCAAGAAGTTCCAAAGGGACATTGACTGGTTACATGAGGGGACAAGATTATGGTGGAAGGAGTTCAAGGTGGGGAAGTGTAAGCTTGTACAATTCAATGGAACAAAAATTCATGCAAAATGTAAAACAGGTTGCGGATTCACTATTTGCGGTACTGCCCAAGCTGAATTTTATTCCCATTATGTCAGCATTTTACTCCCAACTGTATTTGTGTTAAACTCGACCTGCAAGCTTCCAATTATTTTCACAATCTCTTTATGCTCCTCGAAGTTCTGCTCACAGCAGATAAACTTACCCAAAAGGCTGAGCGTGGTGATCACTTGGCCGTGCTGACCTATGAATATACCAGTGGCTGCAAGTCAAAATGTAAAGCCAAACTGATAGCTGTTAAATCCTTTTATTAAAGAGGCTCAGTTACTAATCTGGCTAGTAAGTCACACCCTGAATGTCTTTAGCTAAGTCGCAAAGCTTTGGGATCCCAATACGTTGCAGTAGATTGGCCCACTGCTGCGACTGTGATTCTGCCCAACTTCTCCCACTCTGATAAACAAACATAAAAAAGCAATCACTGTTTTAAAATATAGCAAAATTAATTTGTTCTCCCATTTATATTAGTTTTCTCCCTGCTTAGGTTACAAAACAGCTGCCTGATGGGAAATGGTTAATACCTCTTCTGTGCACGAAACTAAGTCAGTTGACTTTTTCTGAGGTGTGGTTAAAGTGTTTTTTGACCATTACAGTCTGTTTCTGACCATATTAATGATTCAGTTTCCTTGTGTGGTCATCTGGCTGACAGTAGCTATGACAATTGTTTAATTTCCCAGAAACGTATTCACAGATAGAATACTAAACTCCCAGAAATGTATTCACAGAATACAAATGTATCTTATATTTGAAGCCTGATGGGTTGACGAGAAAATGTATGACATAAGAACATAAGAACTAGGCATGATGTGGAGATGCCGGCGTTGGACTGGGGTGAGCACAGTACGAAGTCTTACAACACCAGGTTAAAGTCCAACAGGTTTGTTTCGATGTCACTAGCTTTCGGAGCGCTGTTCCTTCCTCAGGTGAATGAAGACGTATGTTCCAGAAACATATATATAGACAAATTTAAAGATGCCAGACAATGCTTGGAATGCGAGCAATAGCAGGTGATTAAATCTTTACAGATCCAGAGATGGGGTAACCCCAGGTTAAAGAGGTGTGAGTTGTGTCAAGCCAGGACAGTCGGTAGGATTTCGCAGGCCAGATGGTGGGGGATGAATGTAATGCGACATGAATCCCAGGTCCCGGTTGAGGCCGCACTCATGTGTGCGGAACTTGGCTACAAGTTTCTGCTTGGCGATTCTGCGTTGTCGCGCGTCCTGAAGGCCGCCTTGGAGAACGCTTACCCGGAGATCAGAGGCTGAATGCCCTTGACTGCTGAAGTGTTCCCCAACTGGAAGGGAACATTCCTGCCTGGTGATTGTTGCGTGATGTCCGTTCATTCAGAACTAGGAGCAGGAGTAGGCCACCTGGCCCCTCGAGCCTGCTCCGCCATTCAATGAGATCATGGCTGATCTTTAGTGGACTCAGCTCCACTTTCTGGCCCGAACACCACAACCCTTAATCCCTTTTTTCTTCAAAAAACTATCTATCTTTATCTTAAAAACATTTAATGAAGGAGCCTCAACTGCTTCACTGGGCAAGGAATTCCATAGATCCACAACCCTTTGGGTGAAGAAGTTCCTCCTCAGCTCAGTCCTAAATCTACTTCCCCTTATTTTGAGGCTATGCCCCCTAGTTCTGTTTTCACTGGCGAGTGAAAACAACCTGCCCTATAAGATCCCACCACATCCTTCTAAATTCCAACGAGTACAGTCCCAGTCTACTCAACCTCTCCTCGTAATCCAACCCCCTCAACTCTGGGATTAACCTAGTGAATCTCCTCTGCACACCCTCCAGCGTCAGTACGTCCTTTCTCAGGTAAGGAGACCAAAACTGAACACAATACTCCAGGTGTGGCCTCACTAACACCTGATACAATTGCAGCATAACCTCCCTAGTCTTAAACTCCATACCTCTAGCAATGAAGGACAAAACCCCATTTGCCGCCTTAATCACCTGTTGCACATGTAAACCAACAATTTGCGACTCATGCACTAGCACACCCAGGTCTCTCTGCACAGCAACATGTTTTAATATTTTATCATTTAAATAATCCCTTTTGCTGTTATTCCTACCAAAATGGATAACCCCACATTTGTCAACATTGTATTCCATCTGCCAGACTCTAGCCCATTCACTTAACCTATCCAAATCCCTCTGCAGACTTCCGGTATCCTCTGTACTTTTTGCTTTCCCACTCATCTTAGTGTCGTCTGCAAACATAGACACATTGCACTTGGTCCCCAACTCCAAATCATCTATGTAAATTGTGAACAATTGTGGGCCCAACACTGAACCCTGAGGGACACCACTAGCTACTGATTGCCAACCAGAGAAACACCCATTAATCGCCACTCTTTGTTTTCTATTAAATAACTAATCTTCTATCCATGCTACTGCTTTTCCCTAATGGCATGCATTTTTATCTTATGCAGCAACCTTTTGTGTGGCACCTTGTCAAAAGCTTTCTGGAAATCCAGATATACCACATCCATTGGCTCCCCGTTATCTACCGCACTGGTAATGTCCTGAAAAAATCCACTGAATTAGTTATGCACGGCCTGCTCTTTATGAACCCATGCTGCGTCTGCCCAATGGGACAATTTCCATCCAGATGCCTCGCTATTTCTTCCTTGATGATAGATACCAGCATCTTCTCTACTACGGAAGTTAAGCTAACTGGGCTATAATTACTCGCTTTCTGCCTACCTCCTTTTTTAAACAGTGGTGTCATGTTTGCTAATTTCCAATCCGCCGGGACCACCCCAGAATCGAGTGAATTTTGGTAAATTATCACTAGTGCATTTGCAATTTCCCTAGCCATCTCTTTTAGCACTCTGGGATGCATTCGCCAGGAGACATGTCTACCTTTAGCCCCATTAGCTTGCCCATCACTACCTCCTGAGTGATAACAATCATCTCAAGGTCCTCACCTGTCATAACCTCATTTCCATCAGTCACTGGCATGTTATTTGTGCCTTCCACTGTGAAGACCGACCCTAAAAGTCTGTTCGGTTCCTCAGCCATTTCCTCATCTCCCATTATTAAATCTCCCTTCTCATCCTCTAAAGGACAAATATTTACCTTAGCCACTCTTTTTTGTTTTGTATATTTGTAGAAACATTTACTATCTGTTTTTATATTCTGAACAAGTTTACTCTCATAATCTATCTTAGTATTCGTTATAGCTTTTTTAGTAGCTTTCTGTTGCCCCCGAAAGATTTCCCAGTACTCTAGTCTCCCACTAATCTTTGCCACTTTGTATGCTTTTTCCTTCAATTTGATACTCTCCCTTATTTCCTTAGATATCCACGGTCGATTTTCCCTCTTTCTACCATCCTTCCTTTTTGTTGGTATAAACCTTTGCTGAGCACTGTGAAAAATCGCTTGGAAGGTTCTCCACTGTTCCTCAACTGTTTCACCATAAAGTCTTTGCTCCCAGTCTACCTTAGCAAGCTCTTCTCTCATCCCATTGTAACCTCCTTTGTTTAAGCACAAAACACTAGTGTTTGATTTTATCTTCTCGCCCTCCATCTATATTTTAAATTCCACCATATTGTGATCGCTCCTTCTGAGAGGATCCCTAACTGTGAGATCCTGTTTTAATTAATCAATCCTGTCTCATTACACAGGACCAGATCTAGGACCGCTTGTTCCCTCATAGGTTCCATTACATACTGTTCTAGGAAATTATCGCTGATACATTCTATAAACTCCTCCTCAAGGCTGCCTTGACCGACCTGGTTAAACCAATCAACATGTAGATGAAAATCCCCCATGATAACTGCTGTACCATTTCTACATTCATCCGTTATTTCTTTGTTTATTGCCTGCCCCACCATAATGTTACTATTTGGTGGCCGAAAGACTACTCCTATCAGTTACTTTTTCTCCTTACCATTCCTGATTTCCACCCAAATGGATTCAACCTTATCCTCCATAGCACCGATGTCATCCCTTACTATTGCCCGGATGTCATCCCTAAATAACAGAGCTACACCACCTCCCTTACCATCCACTCTGTCCTTCAGTATGGTTTGATACCCTCGGATATTTAACTCCCTGTCGTGACCATCCTTTAACTATGTTTCAGTAATGGCCACTAAATCATGCTCATTCATGATGATTTGCACCATCAACTCATTTACCTTATTCCGAATATTATGAGCATTCAGGTAAAGTACACTTCTGTTGGCTTTTATACCTCTGTTTTGAATCTTAACACCTTGATCAGTAACCTCTCTTAAGTTATTTTTCCTCTTAACTTTTCTCCTAATTTCCCTTGTCGTTGAACTCATATCTTCATGTAACAGCCTGCCGCGTCGCTTTCCATTTATATGTTTTTACTTCCCGTTTTATTCCTTTTAGTATTACTGGGACTATTCACTGAGCTCCCCTCAGTCACTGTACCTTGTACTGTCGCCCTGTTTGATTTTTGACTATGGCCTCTCTGCCTTACCCTTTCCCCCTTACTGCCTTTTGTTTCTGTCCCTGTTTTACTACCTTCCGACTTCCTGCATCGGTTCCCATCCCCCTGCCACATCAGTTTAAACACTCCCCAACTGCTCTAGCAATTAGCCCCCTAGGACATCGGTTCCAGTCCTGCCCAGGTGTAACCTATCCAGTTTGTACAGGTCCCACCTCCCACAGAACCGGTCCCAATGCCCCAGGAATCTGAAACCCTCCCCCTGACACCATCCCTTCAGCCACATAGAAAGAAACATATGTGAATGATATGGAAGGAATACATTTTTGTGTTCTGACTTGCTTTGCATGTGTATGACTATGGATAGATTACCTATGGATATTGAACCTTGCCATCGGTAGTTCCTCCTGGCAGAGGCGGAGCATTGCAGAAGGCCTGGAAAGTGCTGGGTAGGAGCAGCTAATGATATGCCAACAGCCTTTACTGTACAATTTGCATGCCCATGTTGGCATCTGGCATAGAACAAATTCAAGGACTGTTGAGGGTCAGGAGCATGGCATTCCATTTGGCGCCCGACGTCATCCTTGATTTTCGGCAGATGCCGAATTCTCCTTCCAATCATGTTCCCAATTTCGGCTTCAGCCGACAGAGAACCCCCCCCCCTTCCAAATCTTTGCAGTTTAGATTCCATGGGTAATTTCCTGACTCCTAACAACTTTACTTCACTAAGTATTTCTGTAGCTTTGCAGGAATTATAAAACTGATAACATTAAAAGTGCTGATGAATAATCTGAGGTCAACAAACCTGTGTTATATTTAGCATTTTTTGTGAATAAATGTTTGCAAATTGCATTCAAACTCGTTCATCATTATGCAAAATATTTCAGATGACCAAATTCAGAGTCCAATAAAAATCTGTTCCCTCCTTTGTCCATTTATTCTCTCTTCTCCTCCCTTCCCATATGGTCAGAGAATTGAACTTCTGCATTGGAATCTGTTGTTAAGAATTCCAGTTTGGATTAACTGTGATATGCGGCCTTGCTCGGCATTATCCACAGGTAAAACCACAGGTAAAAAAACTAATCACAGAGGGCCAATATATTGAGATTCTCGAGGTTTAGCAGCATTTTTGTTATCAAAAATGATTTTGAATAATGAATTATTTATTACCATTATTCTATCAGGCTGCAGAAGAAGAAGCTCGAGCCTTGCCTGGGGGCCTAGCAAGCGTGAAGAAACAGTTTGAATCCCATAACACTGTTGCTCACTACCAGCAGCAAACCGTACAGGTAAATCGGCGCACTTATGAAACTTGGGTTTGTCCGTGGTGGGCTGCATCCTTCAGCTGATATAACTGCTGTTAGGTTCTATTTTATAATTGTATGTGTGTGAACGTGCACGTTGCGTGTGTGTGAAATTAAAATACAGCAGATCCTGGAAAACTGAAATAAAGACAAAATTCTGGAAGTGGTCAGCAGGTCTGGCAGCATCTGCTGTGACACTTAGGGTGGGATTATCTGTCTGTTCATGGAAGCGGGATTCTCGGTCCCACTGCAGTGAATGGGAGATTTGACTGAGCGTCACGTTCTCCATCCTCGCCAGCAGCGGTAGTGTGGCGGACTTGCAATGGAGAATCCCAGCCTCAGAGAACGGCATTCATGCCTGATAGCCTTCCAGATCCAAGTTTTCAAAGGAGTGAAGCTACCGATCTTTATAGAAGATGGTGGAGGGCAATAATAATACAAAACTGACTCCCACTCTGAAAGGTATTTAAGGGACTTTGTTCTGCTGCACTTGTGTAGAATTTGCATAAAGTAATATACATTGCACTTGGGAAAAAATATACATTGCACTTGGAAAATTAAACCATTGAACATCTCATTAGAATTTTAGAGCAGCGTAATTTCTGTACAGTACTTTGAATTTTTTTCTAAAGTGCTTAACTAGACCTAGTTTCTGTTAATGTGTGTATGAGATAATTATCTGACTCCTTACAGTTTAAAGTGGTTTCACTTTACAAGCTGATAAGATCATGGTATACACACAGATAGAGAATTTGTAGTTTCTGCAGTGCCCAGTCACAATTTCCTGCCTATTGTTTCACTATGATTTTTAGCTTAAAGCAAAGGAGCACTATCATAGTTAAACCACGTAGCTTCCTTGACATTCCAGTCGCTGAAAGTTGCTGGGAAACCAATGATTCATGAATTTGTACCATTACCCTTTTGGGGAAAAATTGTTTTTTTTAAATCTGTGTGACAAATGCACAAAGACCATCTGTGGAGAGAAAACAAACGTTAATGAAATTATGCCCTTGAACATGTGGAACTATGAACCCCACTGAAACCAAATCCTGCCCTATCTGCAGAACTAATTATATTGTTGTAAATCCATGGTATGTAGACATCGCTGATGAGGCCACTCCTTTTGCTCTTGAGAAGGTAGTGGAGGGGCCTTCTTCAACTGGCAGGCCCTGTGATGTAGGTCCACCCACAGTGCTGTGTGGGAAGGAGTTCTTGGATTTTGATCCAATGATACATTTCCAAGTTAGGATAATGTGTGACTTGGAGGGGATCTTGCAGGTGATGGCTTCCCAATCATTTGCTACCCTTGCCCTTCTAGGGACAGTGGTCATGATGTTTGGAAGTTGCTGTTGAAGGCACTTTGGTGACTTGCTACAGTGCCTCTTGTAGATGGTATACCATTCGTGGTGGAGAGAGTGAGTGACTGAGGTCCCAATCAAGCGGGCTGCTTTGTCCCAGATGGTATTAAGTTTCTTGTGTATTTTTGGAGCTGCACTCATCGAGGCAAGAGGAGTATTCCATCATACCAATGACTTGTGCCTTGTAGATGGTATAAAGGCTTTGGGGAGAGGGTCACAAGGTGAGTTACTTGTCACAGGAATCCCACCCCCTGACCTGCTCTTCTACCCTTTGTGCTTATATGGCTGTTACTGACCAATGGTAATCTCCAGGATGTTGATGGTTATGTCATTGAACATTAAAGTGAGAGCATTAAATTCTTTGAAAGATTGCTATTACCTGGCATTTGTGCGGCATGAATGTTACTTGTCACTTATCAGCCCAAGCCTGCATGTCTGTGTCTTGCTGCATGGTGGCAGAGGTTGCTTCAGTATCTGAGGGAGTGTGAATAGAGCTGAACATTGTGCAAACATCAGTAAAATCTCCACTTCTGATCTTATGTTAATGACAACCATGGACATATTGGAGTCCTGGGAAGATATGGGAATTTCATTCAGACGAAGATAAAAGTCTCACTGCAGCTGACTCAGACAATTGCTGGAACCTGAAGCAAATATTTCTACAGATTTGAGAGTAGCAAAATAAAATTCAATGCACCACAGAACAAAAAGGAAGCCAAAGTGGGGAAAATGACATCAAGCTGCTGCTCCAAAGAAGAGCTCAGCTGCGAGCTTCCTGTATCAGCCATATTTCTGCATCAATCCACATCTTAATTTTATATGTTTTTGGATCATCCGTCACTGACTCCAAACACCACCTGTGTTCTTTGTTTACTCCTGTTTCTTCTATGCTGCCTATTAATCCAGTTGTGGTCCTCCCTGAGCTGGACCTTCATTGCCTTACAAGGGACTGGATTCTCCGGTGCCCCAGCCGCTTGGTCCTCAGCGGCGCACTGCTTGCTGGAGGTGGGATTCTCCACTCTCGCCGCTTGTCAATGCTATTTCCCATTGAAGCCATTAGGCTGGGAAACTCGCAGTCGGGAGTGCGCTGCCGGCGGGAAAAGAGAATCTTTTTTTTTAAATATAAATTTAGAGTATCCAATTCTTTCTTCCAATTAAGGGACAATTTAGCATGACCAATCCACCGTGCACATCATTCGGTGGTGGGGGTGAGACCCACGTGGTCACGGGGAGAATGTGTAAACGCCACATGGACAGTGACCCGGGGCCGGGATCGAACCTGGGTCCTCTGCGCCCCGAGGCAGCAGTGCTAACCACTGCACCATCGTGCTGCCCCTAAGAATCCCCGACCTCCCCCGGGAAAAGAGAATCTCAACGGCCGGAGAATTCTAACCAACATGTTTTCATTTCAGCCTTGTTTCCTTTCCCCCTTTATTTTGGCCCTTTTCTGACTAATTGTCTCTTCGCTTCATCCCTTCCAACTGTTTCTCACCATACCCAGATCTGGAGCCATGTTTGCTGGTTTGAAAATTGTTGGGGAGGGGCAAGGATCAATCGTTAGAGATGTGCAGACTGTGTTGAGAAATGTGAGAGTAAAATCACACAGGGGCGGACCCATGTAGCTGGGGGGAAACAAAAAGAGGAGGTGGAGTATAGTAGCCCAAATCGCAGCTGAGCAAAGGCTGCTTTCCCTTTGAGGGGGACAGCTGACTGGTGGTTATTTAACCTGAGGATCACCACACCTCAGGCAAAGTAGAGAAGGTGGGCCTTCATGAATAACCTCAGCCAGTACGGGAATTGAATCTGCACTGTTGGCCTCGCTCTGCTTCATAAAACCAGCTATCCAGCCAACTGATCTAAACTGTTGGACTGTGTGATCAAGTGCTATGGAAAGAGTGGAGGAGGATATGGCAAGATAACATACCAAAGGCAGCACGGTAGCACAGTGGTTAGCACTGTTGCTTCACAGCCCCGGGGACCAGGGTTTGATTCCGGCTTGGGTCACTGCCTGTGCGGAGTCTGTACATTCTCCCTGTGTCTGCAATGGTTTCCACCAGGTGCTCCAGTTTCCTCCCACAAGTCCCGAAAGACGTGCTTGTTAGGTGAATTGGACATTCTGATTTCTCCCTCAGTCTCCCTCAGTGTGTCCAAACAGGCGCCGTAGTGTGGCAACTGAGGGAAATAACTTAATTGCAGTATTAATGTAAGCCTACTTGTGACACGATTATTACCACACAAGATTTTCATTCATGTTTTTGTTTGGGTATTCTCACTGCTGTAATATGAATGGATGCTGGACTGCCATGGCAGGATTCGAACCCAGGTCGCCAGAGCATGACTCTAGGTCTCTGGATTACTAGCCCAGAGACAATACCAATACGCCACTGCCTCCCCTTTTAATAAGGTCTCTGTCATGTTTCGTTTCATCGTAGGATCTTTATTATGATTGAAACCACTGCCATTCTCTATGCAAGACTCAGACAGATTATCATAAAAATCAGCTCAAAGGCAAGATACTGGTTTGTGGACACTCGTCTCTAATATTACTAAAAAATATTATTTCACTATTGTCTAGACTGGACTAAAAAGAGGTGTAAGACTGGGGTGGGATTCTCCGTTCCCGCCGCACCCATTTTCTGGTGCGGCACTTCCCCGCTGGCAGCGCGATTCTCCGTCCCAGCAGCCGGCCAATGGGGTTTCCCATTGTGGGCATCCTCACGCCGTCGGGAAATCTGTGTGTGTGAGTGCGCTGCCGACAAAACGGAGGATGCCACCAAAGGCGAATCCAGCCTGGTACTTACAAGGGCAAAAAACTGAGAGCAGCACTTTGGACATGGAGTCAGAAGTGAGAGGCCCAGCATTAGCTCCATGCAGGCGGGGAAGGCACCGGGACCAGACGGTTCCCGGCAGACTTCTACAAAAAATTTGCGACAGCACTGGCCCCGGACCTGCGTGAGATGTTCACAGACTCGCTGGCTAAGGGCACACTGCCACTCACGCTAGCACAGGCCTCAATCTCGCTGATACCCAAGAAAGATAAAGACCCAACGGAATGTGGGTCATACAGACCCATCTCACTGCTGAACGCAGATGTCAAAATACTGGCCAAGATTCCAGCCAAAAGGCTAGAAGACTGCGTGCCAGAGGTGGTCGCAGAGGACCAGGCGGGCTTTGTCAAAGGTAGACAGCTTACTTCGAACATTAGGCGCCTGCTGAACGTGATAATGACCCCATCCGGGGAAAGAACACCAGAGGGCAGCACGGTAGCCTTGTGGATAGCACAATTGCTTCACAGCTCCAGGGTCCCAGGTTCGATTCCAGCTTGGGTCACTGTCTGTGCGGAGTCTGCACATCCTCCCCGTGTGTGCGTGGGTTTCCTCCGGGTGCTCCGGTTTCCTCCCACAGTCCAAAGATGTGCGGGTTAGGTGGATTGGCCATGATAAATTGCCCTTAGTGTCTAGAATTGCCCTTAGTGTTGGGTGGGGTTACTGGGTTATGGGGATAGGGTGGCGGTGTTGACCTTGGGTAGGGTGCTCTTTCCAAGAGCCGGTGCATACTCGATGGGCCGAATGGCCTCCTTCTGCACTGTAAATTCTATGATAATCTATGAGGTGATCGTCTCCCTAGACGCAGAAAAGACCTTCGACAGAGTCGAATGGAAATACCTCATAGAGGTACTGGAGCGGTTCGGGCTTGGAACAGGATTCACTTCCTGGGTAAAACTCCTATACAACGCTCCCAGGGCGAGCGTACGGACAAACACCAACTCCCGATACTTCTAGCTGCACAGGGGCACTAGGCAAGGATGCCCACTGTCCCCACTGCTGTTCGCTCTAGCGATTGAGCCACTAGCAATTGCGCTCAGACCAGCAAAAAGCTGGAGGGGGATCCAAAGGGGCGGCAGAGAGCACAGAGCACATACTCTGTGCAGATGACCTGCTCCTCTACATTTTGGACCCACAAAGCAGCATGGACGGAATCATCGCGCTCCTGAAAGAGGTTGGCGCCTTCTCGGGCTACAAACTCAACATGAGCAAAAGCGAGATCTTCATAGTACGCCCACAAGTAGGTGGGGAAGCCCTAACGGGACTGCCGTTTAAACAAGCCCAACACAAATTCCGCTACCTGGGGATCCAAATAGCCCATGACTGGAAAGGGATCCACAAATGGAACCTCACCAGTCTGACGGAGGAAGTAAAAAAGGATCTGCAAAGATGGAACTCACTCCCACTCTCCCTCCCGGGAAGAGTCCAGACGCTCAAAATGAACTTCCTGCCCAGGTACCTCTTCCTATTCAGATCCACCCCGATCTACATCCCCAAGGCCTTTTTCCAAGCACTGGACAAACTAATCATGGTGTTCGTATGGGGGTGGGGGAGGAGGAATGCTAAGGTCCCAAAGAAGGGTCTTACAAAAAACAAAATCCAGTGGGGGGGCTAGCCCTCCCAAACCTACAACTCTATCACTGGGCGGTGACGGCCGAGCGAATAAGGGGGTGGATCAAGGAGCCAGAAGCCGAATGGGTGCGCGCAGAGGAGGCCTTCTGCAGGGAATCCTCCCTTCGGGCCCTCGCCACGGCGGCACTCCCATCCCCACTCAAAAAACACTCCAGCAGCCTAGTGGTAATAGCCACCCTCCAGTCCTGGAACTAACTACGGCAGCAGTTTGGTCTCACCAAAACGTCGGACAAAGCTCCCAACTGCATCAACCGTAGGTTCACACCAGCGCTGACTGACGCCACCTTCAAAAGATGGGGACAGGACAGGGGGACACTGACAGTTAGGGACCTATACACCGACGGCAGGATCACAACACTGGACGAACTGACAGAAATTCCAGCTAGCCAGGGGGAACGAGCTAAGGTACCTGCAACTCAAAAACATCCTATGAACGGAGACAAGGACATACCCACAACCGCCATGACAGACATTACTGGAAGAGTTACTGGACGCAAGCATACTAGATAAAGGAAACTGTAGCGACATGTATGAGCGACTGGTAGAATGGGCCGACACCGTACTGGACACAACAAGAAAGAAATGGGAGGAGGACCTGGGGATATAAATAGGGTGGGGACTCTGGAGCGAAGCACTGCATAGGGTCAACTCCATCTCCACGTGCGCAAGGCTCAGCCTGACGTAACTAAAAGTGGTACATAGAGCCCACTTAACAAGAACCCGTATGAGTAGGTTCTTCCCAGAAGTGGAGGATAGATGTGAACGGTGCCAAGGAGGCCCGGCCAACCACGCCCACATGTTCTGGTCTTGCCCCAGACATGTGGAGTACTGGACAGCCTTCTTCGAGGCAATGTCCAAGGTGGTGGAGGTGAGGGTGGAGCCCTGCCCGAAAGTGGTGGTCTTCGGGGTTTCAGACCAGCCAGATCTATTCCTGGGGAGGAGGGCAGACATCCTTGCCTTTGCCTCCCTGATCGCCCGCCGTAGAATCCTGTTCGGCTGGCGGTCAGCAACACCACCCAAAGCTGCAGACTGGCTGTCCGACCTCTCAGAATCTCTCCAAATGGAGAAAATCAAATTCGCCATCCGGGGGTCAGACGACGGCTTCCACAGAACGTGGGAGCCATTCACCCAATTGTTCCGGGACCTGTTTGTGGCCAACAAACAAGCAGAAGAAAAGCCAGGTAGCCTAGAACCAGGGGACAGTAGCCAAAGCATGAGAGGGAGAGATAGACCGGGAAGGGGGAGGGGGGCGGGTGGGGGGGGTGGGGGGTGGGGAGGGGGGGGGGGACTGCTAAATCTAAGAGGAAGGAAAGGTGAATCACAGGGGGGGGGGGGAAGGGAAGAGACAGGGAACAATAGGGGAGAGCCAGGGAGGTGGGGGGAGGCAGAGAAACATTAACAAACTTGGCATCCACAGGAACAGAGAAAAAGGAGAATCCAGGCGGAAGACGGGAGGGCCGGCTGAAGAGGTAGTGAGCGCAAGACGACAACGGCAGCGAAATCTGTCCGGGAGAAGCAAGGGACAGCACCAGTGTCGTGTTGGGTGTTCCGATACACAAACGAACCAACACTGTTGTGGATGACGCAACTCTGTTTTATTATTCTGTACAATAATAACTATTAACTTCTGGCTGTGGTTCGTACTTCACTAGCTAACCTGTGGACCCAACCCTAGTACTATCTTTGTGAGGCACTTAGCACATGGTGTATGTCTGAGTGGCACGCTGTGAGCTCTGTGCTCTGAGCTATCTCCTGGTAGAATGAGCGGGAACTGTGGTGTTCCCTGTTTTATAGTGCGTGTGCTCTCACTGGTGATTGGCTGTGATGTTGTGTGTGTGTTGGTTGGTTCATCTACCTGTCCATCAGTGTGTGTGTGTGATTGCACCATGATATGTTAACATGGATATCATGACAACCAGCACCAGAGCCATTCGAGTATCGCCCTTTTTCTTTCCCTTTGTGATTTGTGTGTGTGTGCCCTTCTCTTTTAATATATATATATATCATATCCTGTGTACATAACGGCAAATATACTTTGTTCAAAAACCCAATAAAAAACATTTATTAAAAAAAAGGAGTGATAGGCCAACTCGGCAGAATGAAAGATGAATAAATGCTGATGAATAATGTGTCTGATTGACATCTTTGTGCAGTTCCTATCTGAATCAGGTGAACCACAGGCAATTATAAGTGACTGTCAGTATTGGTGCAGCATTGGTGTGAAGTTTTCTAACTCGAAACGTGGCAGTGATGGTTAAAATTGAATTCTCTGCTCAGTTTTATTTTGATGTCTGGAATTTTAAACATTTTTTAAAAATCCATGTTCAATTGCTTTTCTCCATTTGGATGCATGCCAGAAATCATACATCGACTCTACTTTTCCTGGAGCTATCAGGCCAGGATAGTTGTGTACTGGTGTTCCAATGTAATGCATACAAGATAAGTGGAAGATGATTCATGTTCACTGTTTTAATTCATGTTCATCTTGCACTCCTTTAAGGAAGAAAACAAAGTGAAGGTCTTACTGGGAAGGAATAATAACCTAAGTGCCAACGCAGACTGATCTTGAACTCCACCTAGTGGTTCAGCCAGAATAGCTAGGAACTGGTTGCACAACCAATGATACTTGAGTTAAAGGTGGAGAAGGGAATTCAGGACATGCAAATTTCCTTTGGAACCTGTGAGTTCCTTCTGTGCTGATCAGGGATCTCTGTGGAGCCCCAACTCTGTCTGGCCTTATCCCGTCACAGTGAAGACGTAAACCACTTCCTCCGAATTTCCTTTCTCTATGAGAGGCTCAAAATCTGGAGAGCTAGAGCTAGGCTTTCAGTCAGAGCCTGACACTTTGAAAAAAATGTGGGAAAATTATGGCCATCGATTCTAAACTGCAATGTGCTATTGTAAATCATGTAAACCTGAAAACCTGTAATTTTGTATAGCCTCCTTTTTTATGTGCAACTGGTTCTTGAATTGGAGAAAATCTCCTGTGTTTCAACCAACTCTACTCTTCTTCCCAAATTGATGGAGGCTTTTGTGCAAGAACTGTTTTAAAATGCAGACTAAATTAAGTTTGCATGTCTTGGTCCAAATATCACCGATCTTCTTATTATTTGAACACTGCTGATTTGCATTCTCATTATTCAACCCCAAAGGAGGGTGATTATTATTAAATATTGAGTCGAAGTGCTTCCTTGGGATCTGTTGAAGTAACTAGACAGTGGATCTGAGCTTAAGCAAAGTAGCCTTTGTTCCCCAAGATGATCGAATTAAAGATTCTTTGAAAACCCAAGGATAATTTGCATGCTGCTTATTATTCAACCACCCAGATGAAATTGCGATTTCTATTATTTTCAGAAACCTTCTATTTAAAATGATAATATGTGCAAATTAGCACACTGTGGGATAGAGTAGGCGAAAGTATTTTCTCTGATTGTTGAATTAACTGTTAAAAAATAAATATTTGGAGGAAGACGATAATACTTGCATCAGTGCTTCCCAAACTATCTTCCAACACAACCTCATTTTAATACTTGAAAATTAAGGTGACCCCAGAGACCAACAAAAACAAAACAGCAATAAAGCATCCTAGTAACATCTAGTATATAATCATTAAAGTTTGTGTGTTATAGATCAACGTATAAATACATCTTATGAATATGAAAATATGCATTTTTAAAGTACCTTGTAAAAATATGCATTTGTCTAGTCTTCAGCCAAGCTTTCCGTTTTTCCTGGTGATAGAGGACTTGGTGAAGCTCCCCCTCTCTGCCACAGTGTAACCAGTCCCTATCCCCTCCTGCCCCACATAGTGATCACCCCCTCCTTCCCACCCACACAGTAAATGATCCCCTTTTACACCAGCACCTCTGCCTGCTCGCAGTCCTTACCCGCTGTGGTGATATGCCTGTGCTCAGTTCTGCATGTAGTTAGCAAGTAGGCTTCAATGAAGTTACTGTGAAAAGCCCCTAGTCATCATATTCCGGCGCCTGTTCGGAGAGGCTGGTACGGGAATTGAACCCGCGCTGCTGTCCTTGTTCTACATTACAAGCCAGCTGTTTAGCCCACTGTGCTAAACCAGCCCCTGCTAAACCAGCCCAGCCTCTGCTAAACCAGATAACAAGGACATAGAATGTATTCTGAGGAGGGACCTCAAAGCCCATCACCAAGAGATTATGCTGATAGAGTCCTAAAGGTCATATCTTCCATGCTGGGCCTGCGATAGGTGGTGAGGGAACCAACAAGGGGGAAAACCTTGATCTTGCCCTCACCAATCTACATGTCGCAGATGCATCTGTCCATGACAGTATTGGTAGGAGTGACCACTACATGATCCTTGTGGAGACAATGGGCTCGATCTAACTAAACCACCTCGCTTTCTAATGGCACTCTGGTTATTTTTAATGCCTCAGCGGGGAACACCCGCTGCACTTACCATCATTTCCTGCACAGAGGAGCTCCGATGAGCAGAGCTCCTCAGTGCAGGAAGAGATTGGGATGCCATTTTTAAATCGCACCTCGATCTCTCTTGCCCCCCCCCCCCTTCCCCTTCGACGTGACCCTGGATCCTGCCAATGCCCCAACTCACCTATAAAGGGATCCTTGGGCACTCCTTGCATCCCCCTGCAGGGCACACCCTAATCTAATCCCCGGTGCGGGCAAAATACCAGCCTAGTACATGGTGCACAAATAAATAGGAATTTGGTATTTTAAAATAAAACTTTATTATTAATACACTATTAAACTCTTTAACATCACACCCGAAAATAGTTTACAATTACCCTTAAAGAATGCTACTCAATACAGTAAAACACCATACCCTTAATTTTAATCTCTATCCCCAACTAAATGACAAGAAAGGGAAAATAAAACCAGCTCTCAATACAATGGCACAGATTAATACTTGCATTCCAAAACAGATTTGGCTGCTGTTAGAACCCTTGCAGACTTTGGCTGGATGTCTTCAAAAAGCTGTTTCAACTGGTGTGTTTTAGCTTTTCCCTTATCCTCAGCCAAATCTGCTCTGCTTTAAATACTATTAGCCTTTTTTTAGCTATCCTATTGTGAGATCAAATACCTTACTTGTAATCTAAAAGGTAGTCAGATCAGACCTCAAACTCAAAAAGCTTTCTCAAAATGTCTGAATACCTTAGCTCCACCCAGCAATGATATCATCTCCCCAAGCTGAAAACAAATTAACTTCCCAGACTGAAAAGAGATTAACTCCCCAGGGACACCCTCGAGTCAATCAACGCTGCATTAGTCCAGGCCCTTCACTCTGGTCAATTTTACCTCTTGCTCCTCAAAGTTTTTTGGTCTTACAAAACAAGATTATTTTCAAAACATCAGCACTGAAGTCAAAAGCACTCAACCCCAAGGCTTTTAACCCTTAAATTGCCAATCATTTTAATCCAATATGTCTAAAATCCTGCATTCTTCACATTATTTCTTTATGTGGATACTCAGCTATTCTCATAGAGTTGGCCATCATTTTCACACTGGAAGGGATGGATTCCAAGCTCTGCAGAAAGACTTTTGCCAAACTGGTGCCAGTCTCCTCCAAACTGCATGACAGTAATGACAGGCTTTCTGGGCTCTTTGCAATCTCGGGCTGGATTCTCCAGCCTCCCAGCCACGTGTTTCTCAATGGCGGGAGGCAGCGTGCCATTCACTGGAAGTGGGATTCTCTGCTCCCGCCGCAGTCAATGGGAATTCCCATTGAAGCCAACCCACACCACTGGGAAAGCCACGGGCTGGAGTGTGCAGCCGGTGGGACCAGAGAATCTCACTGCCAGTGAACGGCCAGAAAATTCCAGCCTTAGTGTCATAATAAGGACAGCACGGTAGCATTGTGGATAGCACAATTGCTTCACAGCTCCAGGGTCCCAGGTTCGATTCCGGCTTGGGTCACTGTCTGTGTGGAGTCTGCACATCCTCCCCGTGTGTGCGTGGGTTTCCTCCGGGTGCTCCGGTTTCCTCCCACAGTCCAAAGATGTGCAGGTTAGGTGGATTGGCCATGATAAATTGCCCTTAGTGTCCAAAATTGCCCTTAGTGTTGGGTGGGGTTACTGGGTTATGGGGACAGAATGGAGGTGTTGACCTTGGGTAGTGTGCTCTTTCCAAGAGCCGGTGCAGACTCGATGGGCCGAATGGCCTCCTTCTGCACTGTAAATTCTATGATAAATTCTATGATAATAATGGAGAAAAACAGCTGATCTGGAAATATTGAACTTTAAATAAGTCCTGTGAGTTTTAAAAAATGGTCACTTCCCCAAAGATAGCTGTTTCCAGGCAAGGATACTCCGAAAGCATACAGAAACTAATTGCCAGTGGAGACAATGGGAGATTAAGCAAAGTTTAAAAGTTAGTGGTCTCCCATTTAAGATTGAGATGAGGAGAATTTTGTTTCCATGAGGGTCTTTGGAATTCTCTTCCTCAAAGAACATTGGAGGAAGTGTCATTAAATATATTCAAGGCTGAGTTAGATAGATTTTTGGTCAGCAAAGGAATCAACGGCTATGGACGATAGACAGGAAAGTAGTGTTGAGGCTACATTCCGAAGGTTTTACAGGCTCCAGGGGCCAAATGGCCTTCTTTTGCTCCTAATCCCTGTGGTCTTGTGGGAGGCCTGCTAATGCACCAAGCATTTATGTGCTTAAACATCTGGGGCGGGATTCTCCAATAATGGCGCTACGTCTCCACACCTGCGAAAAAATGCGCACGAGTCACTCTGGACTTACCTGGAGGAAGTCCAGGGCGATTCTGCGATTTGCAGGGGGCTAGCAGGGCCCCGGAGTGTTCCTCGCAGCTCCGGCTGCCAATTTGGGGCCCTGCACTTCCGGCCGGGGTTCCACGCATGCGTACGGCGGCAGCCTCAGTCAGCCGTGCCGCGCGACATGGCCGACCTACATTGCGGACCGGCACAGACAACATAGGCCCCCCCAGATAGCGCACGCCTGCTGATAGGTGGCCCCCGATCGGAACCCTGGCCGTCCTGGAGGCCACCTCCCGGTGAAGGATCCCCCCCCACCCCCCACCAGGGCGGTGCCCCACCATCCGACATTCCCGCTGGGTGGGACCATGAGAGGCCCATACCGGTGGGAACTCGGGCAGTTGTCGGCAGAGAATCGCCGCGGGGGCCTCTTTCACTGTCCCCCGATTGGTGCTGTGTCGAACATGCGCGCCTGATTGGCGGTGATTCTCTGGGGACTGAGTTGGCGCGGAGGCTTGGAGAATCCCGCCCCAGCTTTTCAATGTACAATGCCCCATCTGAGTCCTCCGCAACAAACTAGTGTTTCCCCATCTTCTGGTTAGCTGGCATTTGCTGTACTCTTTCCCCCTGCCTGGTTGAATAACACGTATGCCTAATGATTCATATGTTGAAACCCACGCAGACACAGGGAGAACGTGCAGACTCTGCACAGACAGACAGTGACCCAAACCGGGAATCGAATCTGGGACCCTGGCGCTGTGAAGTAACAGTGATAACCACTGTGCTATTGTGCCACCCATTCAGCCCCACAGGTGAATGTGGCTGCTCCAGTTATGGCCGGCACTATCCTTTTCCAATTGAAAGGATCATGCAGGATTTTAGGTTTAAGCCTTTTACTGCAACAAACAAACTAAAAGCAACTTAAATAAACCACTATTTAGTAGGCAACTAATACTCTAATCTAAAAAATGTCTCCTTTTAACTTTTAACTGCTTTTAACACAACCAACACCCACCCCCCATCGCAATTTTACTTAATTTCTCATTCTCCGCAGAATTGCAGTTTTAACAGCAACCAGTCCAATATCACTTCTAGCTTCCAATACGTTTGCTTGTCCCCAGTCGTAACTTCAAGTGGCCATCAAAAGGACTCCTCTCACTTTTCATAGATTTGCCAAACTGACTACCAGCCTACGTTTCTTCCCCTTTCCCCTTACCCACACCGCCAGGACAAATCTTCCAGATTCCATTGATTGCCACAGGATGCATCTCCATGATCAGAGACTGTCTTTCTGTCTGCAATACTGCTTGGTAGCTGCAGTGAACTAATATCCTTCCCCTCTCTGCTGATTACATCATCTGCAATCTCTCTCTCGCACACTCTCACTCTCTCTTTCTCTCTCTGTCTGTCTGTCTGAGACCTGTCTCTCTTATCCTCTCAAAAAACTTGAATACTGAAAGTCTATCTACAATCAGCACAGCTGCTCTAGCCGTTGTTTCACGTTTGCATATGTTTCATACTTTGCTTTCAGTAATTCTCACCCTGGGCCTCTCTGTCTCCATAGTAACAGATCACATGACTCTTCATTAGTCCATTTTTCTTGAAACTAATCAGACAGTTTAAAACATAGCCGTCTTAAGACAAAGACCTGTTGACTAAGCCCAGTAAGATCTGCAGTCATATAAATGCAAATGTTTACTTGTATGAAAGATGCCTCAAATACCATAATTATTTACTTACTTTTAATGAACTGTCTTTGGGCATGTATGCATATTTTATACATATTTGCCACATTTTTGCATTAAATAAGTTATTTGACTTTGTTTTATTTTATTTTAGTCATTATTAATGCTAGCGATTGTAATACTACGCAGGTCTTTTTGTACTAATATGTTGAATAGAAACCTCTTTGTAGATGTGGTGATTAACGTTACATGTTACATTACTTATTTCAGGATGTGACAAGCACCAGAAAAGTTCAAGTGAACAACTGTACCAGAAAAAATGATCAGGCAAATGGTCCACCATCAACATCTGAAGAGCATATATCCTACACAATGGAAACGGTAATAAATGCAATACAGCTTTTGGATAAAATTATTTAAGTTTAAGTCCTATTCTACATGGTTCTATCTTGAACACTTCATGTTATCGATTAGATTAAATGTTTTCCAAAGATTTCAGTTTGGGTGGGATTTTCCGCCCCCATGCGGTATGTTTTCCAGCAGCAGAGATGTCCTGCCCTTTGCTCGGGATCCCGCCACCGTCAATAGAGTTTCCCACTGTTCACACCCTCCACTGCCAGGGAACCCTCGAAGGCCCCACTGGCAGGACGGCTGGGAAATCTTTAAATTGAGTTAAAGGCGTAATTTTCACTTGATTGGATGAAACCAGTGGTGGGTCAGAAACATATTGGGATCTGCAAACAGCTTTGCCATGGAACCTCAGCTGAGCTTTGGCATTACTATCCTGCTTCCAGGTTTCCTGGCCAGTCAAAGAGAGCAGGTGGGATGGTGCACTAAATCTTTTAATGCAAGGATTTGCGTTTAAGGTACCTTGGCATAAGTCATGAAGGTTGAACTGGACGTGGATTCCTGAGATTGAAAAAGCCACAGGAATGGAAAACCGATCTGGGAAAGTTGTCCTCAGTCTCTGACTCTTGTCTGGAGCAGCTGCTGAGTGATCTGAGGGAGCAGCTGTAACCTGAGCCCTTGAACCTGAATATAGTGTTGCGAGAGTTCCAAGAATATCAGGAAGGTTGGAAAGTAAGTGGCAATAACACTTTCAGGTGCCAAGATCCACACGCTGATTTTCGCAAAATACACTTGCACCTTGCAGCTTCCTTCATCCCCCTCTCTCCAGGTACTTCTTCATATCCCCACCTGAGCAGCCAACGCTCACACTCATCCTTATTCAGTTGCCCACATGCATCCATGCCTCACAGTCACCTTTCACAAATGCCTTTCTCTCTCCTCCACACAAGCTATTCTTAACACTCATAGTTCTCTGTTTTCTCTCCTTGCCGTAGAAGGATGTGTAGAACTCCAGCGAGAGAAACAGAACTGGGGGAGCGGGGACACATACTGCTCTACAGGACTTTCAGGCTTTTATAGCAACTCATTATCTTTTGATACACAATCTCATTCCCAATGCAATAGATGAACACACATTGTCAGTGGTGATCAATGTGGATATCACTGGAGAATCTACCCTCTGCCCCCACCAGCCTTTGGCAAGTCAGAGGGTTAAGTCAGTACCTGAAAGTGCTATGGCACACACTTACCATCCCTTCCATCCTGTGGTCTTTGAACTTCCAACAGTACTGTCTCTAAATTTGAAGAACAGTACTCCTGCTGCCCACTTTTATTCTTTCACAGGATGCAGGCATCGCTGGCTAGGCAGCATTTGTTGCTCATCATTAATTGCCCTAGAGAAGGTGGTGGTGAACTGCCTTCTTGAATCACTGCAGTCTATGTGCTGTAGATACACATAATGCTGTTAGGGACGGAGTACCGGGACTTTGACCCAGCATCAATGAAGGAACAGTGATATAGTTCATAATCAGGATTGTGTATAGTTTGGAGGGGAACTTGCAGGTGGTGATGTTCCCATGTGTCTGCCGCCCTTGTCTTTATAGCTGGCTTGGTCACGGGTTTGGAAGGAGACTTGGTGAGTTGTTACAGTGCATCTTGTAGATGGTACACACTGAGGCCTCACTGGTAGAGGGAGTGAATATATATCGTGCTGGATAAAGTGCCAATCAAGTGGATAGCTTTATCTCGGATCACATCAAGCTTCTTGTGTTGTTGAAGTTTCTCTCTTGCAGGCAGGTGGAGAGTATTCCACCACATTTTTGATTTGTGCTTTAGAGATGGTGCACAGGCTTTAGGGAATCAGGAGAAGAGTTACTGTCTGCAGAATATCCAGCCTCTGACCTGCTCTTGTAGCCACAGTATTTATATGGCTGGTCCAGTTCAGTTTCTGATCAACGGTGACCCCAGAATGTTGCTAGTGGTGGTAATGACATTGAATGTCAAGGGAAGATGGTTAGATTCTCTCTTGTTGGAAGTGGCCATTGCCTGGCAATTGTGTGGCGTAAATGTTACATGCCACTTAACAGCCCAAGCCTGAATGCCATCCAGCTCCTGCAGTAAATGGATATGGATTGCTTTTTTAAAAAACCTTTCATGGGATGCGGGCATCGCTGGCTAGACCAACATTTTTATTGCCCGTCCCTAGTATCTGAGGAGCCATCAATGATATTGAATTCTTCAAAAACACCCCAACGCCTAACCTTATGATAAAGGGATAATCATTGATGAAACAGCTGAAGATGGTTGAGCCGAGGACACCACCCCAAGGAATGATGTCCCTTGACTGAGAAGATTGACTTCCAGCAATCATAAAATCATCTTTGTGCCATGTATGACTCCAATCAGTGGGGAACTTCTCCTTTGATTCCCATTGACTCCATTTTTACTCGTGCTCCATGACGCCACACTTGATCGCTTCCATTCATGTCTGCTTGATTTGAGATGCTGACCTTTTCCTCCCTTCCTTCAAAAATATCACCTAATTTTAGTCTTTCAGTTCTGGTAGTAAGATCTCCAGGAAGAATCAGAGGTGTGGAGCTGCAACTTTCTGTAGTTTCCTTTCCATTCCTGTGGTTGGTGACTCCGGTTGGGGGTCCCCTTAAATGGAAGTACTTCCTTTGACAGATTTAGTGTGCCATCCTGCCCACTCTCTCTTATTGGTCAGCTGATGCAGAAGTGGACTGTTAATACTGTGGCTGAATTAGTCCCTAAACAAAGCCCACGACTGAATCAAACAGGTTCCTGACACTCAACCGGCCTCCCCTCGATGTGTAGATCTGTCAAGATAAAGTTTCACGTATTAACTTTGTTCCTCTGTTCACAGAAGCAGCCAGATCTGTTGAATGTTTACAGAATTTTCTGTTTCAGGTTTTCAGCAGTGTTTTGCCTTTGTGCCAAATAGCTTGTGGAGATTTGTGAGCTAAAGCTCAAGAAATTCAATGAATTCACTTTGTAAAGTACAGCACTGCTTTAAAACTGAAACTTGTTTTTAGCTAATGACAGTTTAAAATGCCTGGGATATGACGACGACGTGATTGTTACATTTTTGATGTGTTTTACTGCACTCTAATCGATTCTGTATGAGTAAACTTGATGTGTCTCTACAGGCCTCTGTTATGGAACAGAATACTCATCTGTCAAGTATGGTGGGCAACCTTGAAAGTCAATTGAGTAAGTGCTATAATTGTATTCAATGCGTGGTGAGTACCACATCAATACTTTTGCCATATGCTTCAGCTTATGTTACTTTGAGCTTCAAGAGTCATAAACCACTCACAACTGAAATTAATTCTACATTAATTAGAAATTAACAACCAAAGCTTGGTAGTAATTAATACAAGCTCTCATCATCAAATCTCTGGTACATACACATCAAATTCCTGAGTTTATTCCACCGTTTCTTGAGGTGGTGCTGTGGCATAGCATAAGTGAAAGGACTGGATGTTGAGGCTGAGATCACAGAAGAAGGGACTATTCTCCTTAGAGAAGAGAAGGTTGAGAGAAGCTTTGATGGAGGTGTTCAGAATTGTGAGGGGTTTAGAGAGAGTCGAGATAGAGAAATTGTTCCTGTAGGCAGAAGGGTTGAGAACAAGAGGTTGGGCGGGATTCTCCCATACCCGGTGGGGCGGGGGGTCCACGCGGGATGGAGTGGCGTGAACCGCTCTGGCGTCGGGCCGCACCTTCAGGGGCTAGGCCCGCCCCGGAGTGGTTGGCGCCCCGCCGGCCGGCGGGGAAGGCCTTTGGTGTCGCGCGTAGGAATAGAGTGCCCCCACGGCACAGGCCCGCCCGCAGAACGTTGGGCGCCGATCGTGGGCCAGGCCACCGTGGGGGCACCCCCCGGGGCCAGATCGCCCCATGCCTGCCCCAGGACCCTGGAGCCCGCCCGTGCCGCCAGGTCCCGCCGGTAAGGGGCCAACTCCAATTTACGCCGGCGAGACCTGCATAGAACGAGCGGGACTTCGGCCCATCGTGGGGGGGGGGGGGGGGCACCGACCGGCGCGATTCCCGCCCCCCACCGAATCTCCGCGCCGGAGAATTCGGCAGCCGGCGTGGACGGGATTCACGCCGACCCCCGGCGATTCTCCGACCCTACCGAATTAAGGTGACCCTAGAGTTAAAATTGATGATGTGTTTACCAATGTGTGGTGATGGTTGGAGGGGGCTTATTAATTAAGAGAGCGGATTATAAATTGTACTTCTGATGTCTTTCTTAAATATATATTAATACACACTTGGGAGTGTGTATTAATTTCTGTGCAAAAATTCAAAAAAATACTGGGCTGAATTTCCAGTTTCTCCAATTCAAGCTTGCTTTCTCGCTGGTGAGTTTGTGAAGGGCATTGATAGTATCTGGGGAGGGCTTTTGTGAAAAGAAAGACAGAATAAACATGGTGCATCACATGGGAGATTGTATTTTGCTTTCTCCTTTTATTTCAAGGATATTATTCATATATTTCTTTTATGTTTGAACAGTAGATGGAGTGACTGAAGATGAAAAGCCAAAAGTCTCCACTCAGATGTTAAAACAGCAGTTTGAAAAAACAGCCCAGCCCACCCAAATAGCGACTAACACCACCAAAAAGATTAAGGTATATATTACACTGTTCTTGAATGTGTGCACGTTGTCAGGATTGACTATTAACATTGCTTGTTTACTGATAACACTTATAAATGCAAGAAATGCACATTTGATATGCAGAGTTTTTAAACTGGAAAAGTGTAATTTTTCTAACTTTATATCTTTTTGTTCTAATTCTTAACATTTCTTTTCTCTGCTGCACATCATTATCTGTTCCACTTCCTATCATCTTAGAAATATTATAACCCCTTTCATCACTTTCCCCAATGTAAAGTATTTTTGTTTCACTAAGTCATACAATTAGGGATGAAAAAGAACCATTATGGAGAAATTAAGAATATTTTGAAGAAAACGGAAAGGTAAGAAATCACTTTAACACCACATAGCTTCCTTAATTGTGAAAACCATCAAACAGAGAAGGATTTGAGGAAACAAAGTAATATTACTAAACAGTCTTCCATTTTTTTGTCAATATTGCATTGTGACATTGAATTGAATGTTTGGTGGAATATAATGAAGATGGTGTGTTGACATGGCATTGCATGAAGACTGATGTGAAACAGACTGAATGCTCAGAAACAGCAACAAAAGCTATGCATAGTTCAACATGATTATTGACTTTTCCATTAAGACAGAGCACAACTTCCAAGAGATGCAGTGGCCTCCTGATGTTTCTACTTCCAACATCTCCACTACAGCGGGCAAGATTTCTGAAGCCACATCATTAAGAGAAATAGGCAGCACAGCGGCTTCAGTGTCCAGTAACTGTGGAAGCATGGAAGAGTTCCCTCCTCCACCACCAGATTTACTCAATGAACCATCAGAAACAACTTATTTCTCGCAATCTCCCGAACTCCCTCTTTCTTCGGCAAAACAAATCATTCCTAAGGACTTGTATTCAAAGCAAAGGAATCTTTATGAGCTAAAGCGTTTGTATAAACATATTAATCCAGGGATGAGAAAGAACCTGGAAAAGGAATTTATACAAGAGATCAGTGAGATTGTGACAAACGAAACGAAAAATAATGATGTAATGGGAGATGTGCAACAGGCTAAATATGTCTTTGAACACACTGGCCTGAGCCCCCATAAATGTATGAGCCCAGAAAGAGAGTATTTAGAATGGGATGAGATCCTTAAAGGAGAGGTACAGTCCATGCGCTGGATGTTTGAGACTCAACCATTAGATTCTATAAAGGATGAATCCCCAGACCAAAATGAGACAAAATGCATTTCACAACAAGAGATGATAGGAGGAGGTGATGTGAAGTACACAGCATGGATGTTTGAGTCACAAGCTATTGATACACTTGGTGTAAGTTCTCCTGAATCTACAGAAACCACTGGTAAGATCCCTGAATTAGCAAGAGGGGATGTCCGCACTGCCACCTGGTTGTTTGAAACACAGCCACTTGACACAATGAATAAGATTCACCATGAAGATGAGCAGGCAACAGAAACTTTAACCACAAAAGACATTACTGCCGGTGATGTTAAAACGGCAAGATATTTATTTGAAACTCAGTCCCTTGATACACTTGGGCACTTAGATTCAGTGGATGAAATTAACTTCCTGCATCTGAAAACTGAAGTTGAAGAAATTAAAGGAAATGTGAAGAAAACAACAAAGTTATTTGAAACTCAACCTCTCTATGTCATTAGGGATCAGTCTGGTCAAGTGCTGGAAATCAAAACTGTCAAAAGAGAGGAGATTGAAAGAGGAGATGTAAGAACTGCACGCTGGCTGTTTGAGACAAAACATTTAGATATGATTCATAAGGACATTTCAAATGTAAAGGTTGTATGTGGTATCTCTAGGGAGGAAGTTAATAAAGGCGGTGTGAACAAGGCTAAATGGTTATTTGAAACACATTCTCTAGACAGCATCAAAGAACAGTTAGAAACAGATACTTCAGCCGAGTATCAGGAAGAAATACAAGGTGCTGATGTTAGTAGACAATGCTGGATGTTTGAAACCCAACCATTTGACTCACTAAAAGACAATGATAATGCAAGACCTATAGAAACTGAAGAAATAATAGGAGGTGATGTGCGTTCAACAAAACACTTATTTGAGACTGTTCCAATGGACACCTTAAAGGACAGCCCAGATGTTGGAAAGCTTAAACATGTGGTTGCTTCTGAAGAAGAAAAAGGGGATGTGAGACACCAGACATGGCTTTTTGAGACCCAACCACTTGAGATGATTGGGGAGGAGAAAGAAAAATATACAAAAACAATTCAGCTGGAAGAAATCAAAAAAGGTGATGTCAACAATCACAGAAAGATGTTTGAAACCATGGATTTGAGTCACACCGATGAATATAAGAAGATTCAAGTGGATGGTGTTACTAGTGGTGCTGTAATGTCAAATAGAACTTTATTTGAAACAACTCCTCTATATGCTGTTCAGGATAGTGCTGGACACTATCATGAGGTTAAAACTGTGAGGAGAGAAGAAATTGTGAGGGGTGATGTCCGAACATGTAGATGGATGTTTGAGACAACACCTATTGATCAGTTTGATGAAAGTATTCAAAAGTTTCAAATCATCAAGGGTATATCCAAAGAGGAAATACAATCTGGCGATGTGAAAACTGCAAAGTGGCTCTTTGAAACACAACCGCTTGATGCCATCAAGTATTTTAGCAATGTAGAAGATGAAGAAATTATAACCACGCAGCGTGATGATATTAAAGGAAATGTACAGACTTGCAGATGGTTGTTCGAGACACAGCCAATGGATGCTCTTTATGAAAAAGTAGATATTAAAAATGAAGTAGATGAGATTCAGAAAGGAGATGTAGAAACGTGTACTTGGTTATTTGAAACTCAGCCCTTAGATGCAATAAAAGATCATTCAGAAACAATTCTAACCACACGTACAGTACAGCGGGAGGACATCCAGGGAAGTGATGTGCGAATGGCCTGCTTCCTGTTTGAGACTGAACCTCTCGGAAATATACAAGGAGAGAAGGAAGAATTTAGGCAGGTAACTAAAATAGATATACAATCAGGGGATGTATCTCGTAAGAAGTGGATCTTTGAAAACAAATCTCTTGATCTGATCAACTCCAGTTCAGAAGAGATGTTGAAGAAAATTAAATCAATGACAGCAGAAGATATTCAGAAAGGCAATGTTATTAATTGCACTTGGCTTTTTGAAAATCATCCAATAGATGCTATAAAAGAAAATGCTGAAGAGCGAGCAATTCTCCGCACAATCAACGATGTTCAGGGTGGGGATGTTGATAAAGGGCGTTTCATTTTTGAGACTTACTCATTGGATCAGATTAAGGAAGACTCTTCGGAGACCACAGATCTCAATAGGTTTAGTATGGAACAAATAGAAAAAGGAGACGTTAAGAACTACACAATGTTGTTTGAAACTCAACCATTGTATGCCATCAAAGATAAGGAAGGATGTTATCATGAAGTCACAACTGTTCGGAAAGAGGAAGTGATTAGTGGAGATGTGCGGGGCACCAGGTGGCTGTTTGAAACTAAGCCACTAGATTTAATTAAAGAAACTGATGAAGTATATGTCATCAAAGCTGTGACACAGGAGGATATTCAAAAAGGGGACGTTACTTCTGCACGCTGGAGATTTGAAACACAACCACTGGACAAAATTACAGATCATGAGAAAGTAAAATTCAAAACAGTTTCTGACGTACAAGGTGGCAATGTGAGATCAAGTACCCAACTATTTGAGTCTGACCGTGATCAGAAATATGTTAGAACAGTCAGTGTCAGCGAAATACAGCATGGTAACGTAAGGACTGCCACTTGGCTTTTTGAATCACATACCATTGATGAAATAAAAGGGGAAGATGCAGAATATAAAGAGATTGAGACAGTTGGACGAGAGGATATACAAAAAGGAGATGTAAAACAGGCCATTTGGCTTTTTGAGAAGCAACCATTGAATAGCGTAAAGGAAGTGAATGATACACATCTAAAAATACTTCACGAAGAAATTCCACAGGTGGATGTTAAAACTACAACCTGGCTTTTTGAAACTACACCTTTGCACCAATTCAATGAAAGTGCAGTAGAAAGGTCAGAAATAATAGGAAAAAATATTGAGGGAACACTTAAGTCACTCTACGACTGCAAACTTCTCCAATCCCAAGGAATCATCATTGAAGCAGATGAGGTTGGGGATGTCAGAATGGCAAAATATCAACTTCTGAATCAAACATCCCCCGAGGTAGAAAAGGAACAGATTATCAGAGGAGATCTCCAAAAAATAATGATCGAATTACTATCCAAAAAGGACAGTACAGAAAAGGGAATTACTGTGGACCCTAATGAAAAAGGTAACATTCATTTGACAAGAGCACAACTTTTGAAGAAGACAACGGATATTAATGTTGAAAAAGAAGAAATACTTGGTTGTGATATTCAGCAAGTTATCAGCAATCTTTTAAGTCGCGACAGCTCTGCAAAAAAGGGGATTCTGATTCAGGAGAGTGAGAAAGGGGATGTTAAGATGACAGTTTATTCTCTTCTCAACAGATCAGATAACATGAAGGTTCAGCAAGGTGAAGTAACAAAAGGCGATATACAAGCTGCAATTGATAAGCTGATAGCTGCTACGTCTCAGAGCAGTGAACTTGCACAGAAGGTCAGAGTAAATGACACCGAAAAGGGCAACGTTCAGTTTTACACAACTTGTATCGAATCGGGAGCATTGGACTATCTTAAAGTACTTCAGCAAGGGACTGACGAAAGCACAATGGCGCAACAGAAGGCCGAGGAAATAATATATGGAGATGTTGAGGGTGCCAAACAAAAGCTGAAGAAGCAGCAAACGCAGATTGAACGGACAGTTGCGGAATCTGAAATTCTGTTTGGTGATGTCCAAAATGCAGTGCTGACTTTTATGGCAGAGAAACAAACTGTATCTGCCAGTGTAGAAAAAGAAGAAATTGTACGAGGCGATTTAAGAGCAGCTTTGTATTCACTCAATCAGGCCATAAATCAACCCACGGTAGTAGAAAAGGAACAAGTTGTACGTGGCAATCTATCTGCAACTCTCAAATCTCTTGAAGAAGCAAAATCTCAGAAAACATGTATTGAAAAGTTTGAAGTAATTCCAGGAGACATTAAAGGCACTCTAGATTCACTGGGAAAGTCAAAATATACCAATATTGAAGTGGTCGAAGGAGATGGGGAACATGGTGACCTCCAATGTATTTCAAAATGTTTAGACAACGTCCAAAACAAAAAGGAGCAGGCTGAAAGGGGAATCAGAATGAGAACTGACCTTCAATCCTCAATGAGGAATGTATTGGAAACCGCTTCTGAAAAGAAAGTGCTGCACTGGATAAGCAATAAAGGAGATGCAAAAGCTACTATCCAAAATTTACAGCATCCATCAGAACAGTGGATGCAACCTCAGGCTAGTGGAACAGGAGCTGTTCAAAATAAAATCCATCAGGAAAGCCATAAACAGAAAACTGTTGCAAAGGACACTGGCCATAAAAGAGGTGCATGTAATTCCATAAAACCTCTTTTAACAACTCAAGAACAAAGTTGGATGGATATTACAAAAAACGTTAACACAATACAGACAAAACATGAGAGTATTAAAATAGTTAACGTGAAAGCAGATGATTCGGTGAAAAGTGATATACAAGATGAAGTTCAATCTCTTTCGCCACCTGATAAGCAACATCAATCTAAAGTAAATGAAGTTGTTAAAGAAGACATAACGAAAACCTTAGATGTGCACAGTACCAGGAGGACATCTAAATGTAGTGGTGCACAAAGTGTACAAGCAACCAGAATTAAGTCCACAGATGATACATACGATGCACACAAAATAAGAGAACCTTTTGGTTCATTTGACAAGCAAATAGCTAAACAGCTGGTTTCAGTCTCAGCAGATGGTCAGAGTTCTTTCCAGCCACCAAGAACTTCTGAGATTATTGAAATACCAAAGGCTGACATTTTTACAGACATTGAAACAGTAGTTGCACAAGTCATGAACTCTCAACCCATTCAGGGCACCAGTATTGTGCAGCAAATGGCACAGGTATCCAATCAAACAGTCCAGACTTCTACGTCCCAGTCCATAATGGAATATGATATAAAAAGTAAACAGGAAATTAAAAGGAACAACGAGCTGCATAAAACCATCGACAACCATAGTCAGAGAGGAAATAAAGGACTTGCATCTAAGATCAAATCTGGAACTACTTCATTTGAAAAAGTACGAATATCTACAAACAAAATGGACATTCAAACTCAAAATACCAGAAAGAAAGGATTAAGCCATGAAAAGATGGACAAAAAGAGTATGTCAGGGGTTCAGTTTACAATTCCACCTGCTCCACTATCCTCTCATGGTAAATTTGTGCTTTCTCCTCCTCCTTCGCATATAGAAGAAGATGGTCAAATGTTTCCTCTCCCACCACCACCACCACCACCATTAGTCCAGATAAAATCAGAAATGTATGAAACTGAACTCCCTCCTTCTCCTTTTCCTACTCCACCTCCTCCCCCTCCCCCTATCAGTCCTACAATACCACTTCTCCAGGAAATGTTCACAGCAGGACATCTTCTTCCTCCATCTCCTTCACCGTCTGATTTAAACTTACTACCACTACCATCATCGCACCCCCGATCACCTTCCCAACAAAGGAAACTTGTTAATAAGGCATCAAAGTTGCAGCCTTCACCAAAAATGCCGAATCTTGAATACAATAAACAAAAAGAACAACTTAAGAACCTCCAACTTATCTCAAAACCAAATGTAACTATAGCTGAGGATCCCATGTCTTCAAAGCAAGATATTCAACAGCAGAAACATGAACCCGCACAAGGGAAACATCCTGAACCTGTTCAGCATTTAACACGTCCACAAGTTATACAATCACCACCCCATCAGCCAGAAATAAGGCCCGTTCAAAAGCCAACACAGGAAAATCCAGCACAGGCTGCTTCTGCTGTTAACCACGCTTTTATGCCACCAAATCCTTCATCCACGAGAGAAACTATAAAACCGCAGCCTTATGCCAGGAAATTTAAAACTCCTTTAATGGTAGCAGAAGAAAAATACAGGAAAGAGAGAGAAGAAATGGAAAGAAGTAGAGCAGCTAAAATGGCTTGGCCCACAAATTTGGGAAAGCCAGCCACAGCAGCATCAAAAAGCCCAACTAAAGGAGGATCTGAAAATAGTTTCACAGTGATGCCTTCAGTTTTGCCGAATGTTAAATCATCTGCTGATCACTTGACTTCCCCAGCTGGTCAGGTAGTGCAACGAGAAAACATGCCACCTGTTCAGAAGTATCAGATTTACCCAAAACCGGCAGAGACCCCCACTGCAGAGCAGCACATTCATCCAGAGCCGTCAGAGCCCACTGCATCAGAAGTTTTGATATCTACTTTGGATTCTTCCTCCCAGACAGCAGTGGTAGCTGCTTCAGAGCAACTGCACCATATCTTAAAATATTCCTCAGATGTAACGAGCAATAAGGAAGACATATTTAATGCATTTAAAGGTTCAGTGAAAGATATTGGCTTGGAAACCATTAAACAAGACAAAGAGACACATGCAAAGGCACAAGAACAGCCTGGTCATATAAAGCCTCAATCAGTTCCTTCGCCAAAATTTAAGGTCAAGACTACTCAGCTATCTAAAGGGGGTCACACAATGCAAGAAAAGAAAGAAAGTGCACTCTCATACAAAGAGGAGCAAAAACAAATTTTGAAACCAGAAGAAAATAAAAGTCAAGAGAAAACTGCCACTAAACAATTTCAACTAAAACAAAATAACTGTATGGATGTGGCTAAACAAGAGCAGCATAATGTTATTGTTCAGCAACATAATCATATGGGTAAATATTACCTATCAGCAACTGAAAGTAAGGATCATAACATTGAAACGACAACTATTCCACAAACGCTTGCAACAAATGTTGCACAAGATCAAGTGAAAAACAAGAAAGCAGCACAACATAATCAACAAACCTATAGAGCTCATTCAGAAGAAACTCAGAAAGTACAAGAAAAGAAGGGAAAAGGAGCCGTTTACAAAGAAATAAAGAATGAAAAAATGCAGATGCATCATGTTAAAGCCCAGAAGGAAGTGTTTCCAAAATTTCAAGGTGAACAAGATCAGCAGAAAGCTGACTTAATAGTAAATAATCAAAAGCCTTTAGGCGAACACCATGATTGGAAAGAAATGCTATTTTCAGAAAATCAGATTGAACATAAGATAGAACAGGGATCTTTTCAGGCAACAGAAGAGCAGTCTTTTTATGTAAAACATGCAGGCACTAAGCAAGGGCTGGCCCCTGCTCACATGGAACGTACAAACCAGGAGAAGGAGGAAAGTGGAAGTACTGCTATACATGAAAAGGAATTTGATAAAGGTATAGCAAGACATTATGTAGAAATTAGTGATAGTTACCGAAAGCGTGAGGAACTGCAAAATATTTTATTCCGATTGATTCAATTTGAAAAAGCAAATGACAACATGGATCTAAACGCACTGAAAGCCTTTTTGGAAGTGGTTCCTAAATGGCTGACAGATGTTCATAGATTTCCAATGAAGGATATCAAAGGGAATGATTTGCAAAAGATGAAAAAAGAACTAACACAGATTAAAGAGAGAGCATTACTAAAGCTTGCCTACTTTGATGAATCAATACAAAAAGCGTTGATTTCTATGTCTGGTTTAAAACCTGAAAAAGAAACATTTAGTGGCAGCACTCCATCACAGAAAATATCCAAGATAAGCATTGGCTCTTGCAAATTAGATAAACAAGGAAAAAGAAATGTGGAAGAGCAAGCATGTGAAAGTAGAAGACAACAATTGAGTGAACCTGCAGGGCAGAGAGCTCAATCTCCGGCAAAAAGAATGCCATCGCCATCCCCTTCATACATCACTATTGAGTCTACTGCAAGGCGCACAGAATCACCCCTTAGAACTGTTTCCTCTCCTCCACTTTCTCAGAAAGCATATAGTACACCATCTCCAGTCCATCAGGAAACTACACAGATGTCTCCCATACCAATGCACAGCTCTGACATGCCAACATCCAGGATTCGCACATCATCAACATCACCTTCTCTACCGAGAAGTAAACGTTATGACCAGCTTGCCAAACTTAAAGGTACCACAGCCAAACTGTCACAGGGTATTTCACAATCTACGCAGTCTACACATGTTCAGGTAGCAGAAAAGAGGTCAGAAATTATTCCATCCCCAGCAACTCTTCGACGACAGTTAAAGATTGACACGCCAGTTACAGACATATTACCTAAACATGAATCTCCTGTAAAGTCCGTTACGGTTAAGGATATGACCGAAATGTTTGAAGAGGCTCGGAGGTCAGAAAAAAACAAAGTGTATATGCGTAAAGATCCTATAGACATTCCAGAACGTTTGGGCTCTGACACAGAGGATTCTGAATCTGCTGCTGGCAAGCAGAATGTCCAGATGCCCAAAGTAGATCTTTCAGAATGTGTTCATAAATTTGAAGTGCCAGATCAAGCAATTTCTTTCCAAAAAGAACCAGTCATAATCACTGAAAGGTCAGGAACAGACGGTGAAGCTAACCTGTTTGGGAAAATACCTTTGTTTGAGGAAATCCCAACATTTGATGTGAAACCTGTGTTTGAAAGCTCTGGGCAAATGACTATTCCTATAAAACATGAACAACCCCAGGGAGATGGAAAACATCTGAAAAAATCTAAGTATTCACAGAGAGTCAAGGAAGGAATTAAGGCAGCAACACAATCTCGGCCATATCCAGATGTAATTAATAAGCAGCTTGCACATGTGGATGGTTTTGTTACTGAAGCAACCGGTTCCAGAACTAGAATCCAGCACTCTGAAATGTTTTCAGGCATTGATTCAAGGCATGCACCGCCAACCTACGAAGATGTAATTTCAGGACAGATATTGGATATGTCAGCTGATAACACACCAGAAGAATTGCTGAAGAATTTTCAAAAGACGTGGCAGGAAAGCGAACGCGTCTTCAGGAGCCTTGGTTACGAAATCTCAGACACCAGTGAAACTAGGTGGCAAGAAGATGCACTTCAGGAGGATGTTTTGACTGGTAATCTGCATGAACAGCGTGAAGATTAATCTTAAAAAATCAATTAAATTAATAAACCCAATATCATATCGATAAAAACTATAATGGAATTAATACTAATCTATTTCTTCTTCACTGATTTCCTGTACTATTTTACACTCATTACACTTTTCTAGTGATGAATTGTGAACATTATTTTTGTTGAGCAATGATTATAAGGGATATTGGTTAAAGGCAGGTATTGGGAGTTAGACCACAGATCAGCCATGATCTCATTAAATGGGGGGACAGGCTCGAGGGGCTGAATGGCCTACTCCTTTTCCATGTTCCTATGTTCATTGAAATTAATGCTGAACAAAAACAAATGTGATTTCTTAGGTACTGAAACTGGGGTAATAATGATGCAGGATAAATATTTCTACTTGTAGAGCTAACTGGAGTTGTTTTGAGTGACAACTTAAAAAACTTACATTTCGATAAGAAATTACTCAAAGTTGAGAATGCTACAGAGGGCTTTCAAAGCAGGTGGATAAGTAATAGGAACTGATCAGAATTGAAAAGGGATAAATTGGATGAAATGAAAGTCATTTTGGAAAAGAACATTTGGAAGGTTTTTGAAAGCAGGATGGAGGTGATAAGGCAGAGGTGCTGAGGATGGAAGTTGTTGAAAGAGTAACTGCTGATGGCTGAGCAGTGGGTGTGAGGAACAAGTACATCTGCACTTGAAGAGTGGGGAATATGCAAAAAGATATTCCTTAGGCGACCATGATAAGACAGAGAAGGGGGTCACGGTGAGGAATAAGAACTTAAAATCAATTCTCTGGAATACCAATGGAGTTTGGTACCAAATAAGTTTGAGCACGATAGGAACAGGAGAAGTGCTCCAAGTATGCTTCTTTTGTTAGCTGTCTTTTTAATACATATCCCTGTGTTTTCTCCCTTAATAAATCAAAAGTCCTTTTGGAATATCAATTTGCACTTTTGCCTTCTGTGGCATGTTCACACAGCACTATGTTTCCCTGGATTTGTTTTTAGCTGGTATAGTTGAAATTATGATAATGTCCCTTTAATTTGGATTTTTGGCTAGGAAAGTCATGACTATTTGAAAACATTCTTTAATGTTTCTTGTGCTCATCAAGATGTGAGATTTTGGGTGAGATCTTTTTTGGGCATGATTGGTGGGGTGTTTCTTGATGGCTGCGTTGGTGAGATCGCGGCCCATTTTAACGGCACTTGGTTCCAGAAATGAGTCCCCATGACCTCCTCGCCATTACTGGCTGTCTTGCTGTCTGATTCGACAGACCTGCCCCTCAGCAGCTCATCGCTAACAATGGGAAGTTGCTTTTAAATACTCCCTCACCACACATTCCAGTCAACGAACAAGCATGGCACCACACAAACCTGCTCCTCGCTTTGGAGATGCTGACCAGGCCAGGCTTCTGGATGCTGTGGAGGCGAAATCTCGTTCCCCTGAGGGGGTCGGAGGGGTGCCAGCAATGCCACTGGGAGGCAGTTGCAGCAGCTGCCAATGCAGGCAGCATGACCAGGAGGACTGCTGTCCCAAGGTCGAAGAAGACCTTGTCTTCTTCGACGAGATAGTAAAAGTTTCGAACAGATAGTAAAAGTTTCAACAAATATATAAAACAAAAAAGAGTGGCTAAGGTAAATATTGGTCCTTTAGAGGATGAGAAGGGAGATTTAATAATGGGGATGAGGAAATGGCTGAGGAACTGAACAGGTTTTTTGGGTTGGTCTTCACAGTGGAAGACACAAATAACATGCCAGTGACTGATGGAAATGAGGCTATGACAGGTGAGGACCTTGAGATGATTGTTATCACTCAGGAGGTAGTGATGGGCAAGCTAATGGGGCTAAAGGTAGACAAGTCTCCTGGCCCTGATGGAATCCATCCCAGAGTGCTAAAAGAGATGGCTATGGAAATTGCAAATGCACTGGTGATAATTTACCAAAATTCACTCGACTCTGGGGTGGTCCTGCTGGATTGGAAATTAGCAAACGTGACACCACTGTTTAAAAACGGAGGTAGGCAGAAAGCGAGTAATTATGGGCCAGTTAGCTTAACTTCGGTAGTAGGGAAGATGCTCGAATCAATCATCAAGGAAGAAATAGTGAGGCATCTGGATGGAAATTGTTCCATTGGGCAGACACAGCATGGGTTCATAAAGGGCAGGTCATGCCTAACTAATTTAGTGGAATTTTTTGAGAACATTACCAGTGCGGTAGATAACGGGGAGCCAATGGTTGTGGTATATTTGGATTTCCAGAAAGCTTTTGACAAGGTGCCACACAAAAGGTTGTTGCATAAGATAAAGATGCATGGCATTAAGGGTAAAGTAGTAGCATGGATAGAAGATTAGTTAATTAATAGAAAGCTAAAAGAGTGGAGATTAATGGGTGTTTCTCTGGTTGGCAATCAATAGCTAGTGGTGTCCCTCAGGGATCAGTGTTGGGCCCACAATTGTTCACAATTTACATAGATGATTTGGAGTTGGGGACTAAGTGCAATGTGTCTATGTTTGCAGATGACACTAAGATGAGTGGTAAAGCAAAAAGTGCAGAGGATACCGGAAGTCTGCAGAGGGATTTGGATAGGTTAAGTGAATGGGCTAGGGTCTGGCAGATGTTGACAAATGTGAGGTTATCCATTTTGGTAGGAATAACAGCAAAAGGGATTATTATTTAAATGATAAAATATTAAAGCATGCTGCTGTGCAGAGAGACCTGGGTGTACTAGTGCATGTGCCGCAAAAAGTTGGTTTACAGGTGCGACAGGTGATTAAAAAGGCAAATGGAGTTTTCTCCTTCATTGCTAGAGGTATGGAGTTTAAGGCTAGGGAGGTTATGCTGCAATTGTATAAGGAGTTAGTGAGGCCAAACCTGGAGTATTGTGTTCAGTTTTGGTCTCCTTACCTGAGAAAGGACGTACTGGCGCTGGAGGGTGTGCAGAGGAGATTTACTAGGTTAATCCCAGAGTTGAGGGGGTTGGATTACGAGGAGAGGTTGAGTCAACTGGGACTGTACTCGTTGGAATTTAGAAGGATGAGGGGGGATCTTATAGAAACATATAAAATTATGAAGGGTATAGATCGGATAGATGCGGGCAGGTTGTTTCCACTGACGGGTGAAAGCAGAACTAGGGGGCATAGCCTCAAAATAAGGGGAAGTAGATTTAGGACTGAGCTTAGGAGGAACTTCTTCACCCAAAGGGTTGTGAATCTATGGAATTCCTTGCCCAGTGAAGCAGTTGCGGCTCCTTCATTAAATGTTTTTAAGATAAAGATAGATAGTTTTTTGAAGAATAAAGGGATTAAGGGTTATGGTGTTCGGGCCGGAAAGTGGAGCTGAGTCCACAAAAGATCAACCATGATCTCATTGAATGGTGGAGCAGGCTCGAGGGGCCAGATGGCCTACTCCTGCTCCTAGTTCTTATATTCTTATGTTCTTATGTAAGACCAATGACCTCCACCAACCTGCAAGGGTAAGATACCATCTCTCTCCTGGCATCAGTTCCGCCTGCCATCCCTCATACCCCCCCCCCCAACAAGTCACTGGCTAACACCTCGCACCCTCCGCACATACAATCTATGTGCTTGTTCCTCATGGAAACCCCCAGGGCCCTACGGACACCATTAGAAAGGAGGAAGTGCTGTCAGCCAACCTGGGGCCTGCCACCAAGGAGACGACGGCAGCCTTCAGCTCTTCCAAATCACCCCTACGGACACTTGCGTATCTCAAGGTCAACGGGCAAAAAAGGATGCCTTGGCGATGCCAGTGACACCGATAAGTCAGTTGGGGCCCTCCAGCCCCAGGTCCTCCAGAGAATATCCACCAAGGGCATCAAAGGCCACAGGGCACAAAAAGAAATGGGCTGCCTCCACCTCCGATGTGCATCTTGGGGACACACCTCGATGTAACGGTAGAGCACATGAGATCAAGAAGATTGAGGATCATGAAGTGGGCATTTGTGGGGCAGGGAGGAATCACACTCTATAGCTAGGGGAAATGTCAGATATTCACCATTAAAACATGCCACACATGATACATGTGAAGCCTCTGTGACGTTAATTTTCACAGCAGCCCAGGCATGGTGGTCCAAGATCAAACAATGCAGACCCCATTCAGGTGGCGGATGTGAGCGCGCTGTCAGCAAAAAGACAGGAGTCAGACTTTGGCAGAAAGTGAGGAGCACCAGAGCTTGTATATTGACCAACTGACAGTTGCGACACAGACCATCAACCTCGGGTGATGTTACACAGACCCTTGGAGGGTGGAACATGGTAGATTGGGGGGGGGGGTGGGGGGTTTGGGTGAGTTGGGGAATGGTGAGAAGGAAGGGAATGGGAGGAAGAATGGGAATGGGGGAATGGGGAGCTGGAGGGAATGAGCTGACAGACAAAACCTCCTATGAGAAGTGGATGCGGGCCTCTTGGTCCTCCAGACATGCCGAAACGTTGCCGCCGCCTGTCCTCTATCGACCGGCCCCTCCTGCAGTTCCTCATTCCCTCCTGTTCCGCCTCCTCCTCCTTGGATTGGGCCGGTTGTCCCTACTCCTCCTCCTCAAGTATGTGGCCTCGCTGCTGTGCCAGGTTGTGGAGGGCACAGCAGACCACCACAAAGCACACAGTGCACCACGAGAGCGGTCCATGATTGGACACTCACCCTTTGGCCACAAGGATATCGCCAGTGCTGAGTGTTTGATTGCTTGCTGCTGCCTCTATGGTACTGAGGTTTCTAGAGGTCAAGCAAACTTTTCAGGCTTCAAAGTTTGATTGAAATGTGATGCAATAATCATCGTCTGAGACATGGCACTTGTACCATGTCTCATGGGATGGGAATAGAGGGATACGGACCCAGGAAGTGTAGAAGATTGTAGTTTCGTCGGGCAGCATGGTCGGCACGGGCTTGGAGGGCTGAAGGGCCTGTTCCTGTGCTGTACTTTTCTTTGTTCTTTGTACCCACGAGAAGCCACTTGAGAATGTTTTGTTTACGACACGGGAAACAGTAACAAAGATTTGTAAATCAACTATGTAACATTCCACATATCACACACAACAAGGAAACGTCATTGTTCCATTTGGTACCAATACAAAGCTATATCAGCTGATTTTCACAAAAAAGCCCACACGGTATCAGCCCTCATAGGTTCCTCAACAAACATGGAGGATAAGCCGGAGAATGTGTTGTCATGTCTTCATTGTAGAAATGATTTGTTCATTAATGTATTACTTGTTCCACATATCAGTGCCATTCTCCGTCCAGGAGCCGCAGCTGTCTGAACATTTGTGAATGCCCCCCCACATGGCCCTATCTCACCCGAACCAAATCCTGGCATCCACATATTCCACCGGCGCTCAAGCTGCAGCTGAACATCCTTGACTTCCAGTGTGTTTTGCCCATGGCACTCGCCACACCAGAAACAAAAGCATCAGCAATGTGCAAAAGCATTTCTTCAACGGTGTCACCAGGTGACCCATTTGGATCATGTTGTGCACCAGGTCCCACAGCGTCTTCTTACCTCAAGCTGGATTACCTTCTGGACCCACATGTCCCCCTGAACCCATGTTGCTAACTTTGCCTTAGTTTAATTGCTCTGTTTTATCACCTTTGCTCTTGAGTCGCCAGGTATATTTATGATACCGCCACGTGGTTCAAGTCCGAGGAATAATCAATAATCCAATACACCGCTTAGTAAGATTTAAATCAAAGCATATTTATTATACACAGTAATCACTACTCATGTACAAATTCTACGTCTAAGCTACTTCTTACAACTAACAGGCCAATACTTAACTTGGAACTGGCCCACCAGGTCAGGAAAACAAATGGCCTTTCGTTCGGGTTCTGAGTCTGCGGGATTCGAAGTTGGTACAGATTGATAGCTAGGAGCGCCTATCTCGTAGCGAGCGTTGAAGTAAGACTTACAGTTTTGAGCGGCTGTTGAAGAGTGAAGAAAGCTAGAAGAGCTGGAAGAGAGATGGAAGAGAGCGACTTGAACTTGGGGCTCAATTCTTATAGTACCCAGGGGCTTCCCGCCTTTCAGGGGGACCCTGTACCTGGTTCCAAGTGATTGGACTTTGTCCCAATCACTTAGTTCGATTCTCTCCAATGCTGGAGCGGTTCCCTGATCGATGGGCGGTCTTGAGGTGCTCGTTCACCTCCTTTTGTGTAGGCTTCTGCTGGCGCCGAAGAGTCTGGTTTTGCTTTGTGTCTAAATGTTGCTTATTGTTCCCGGGGATTGCTCATTAGTATGCAGATGGCTGGTGTTTTGTTATGCTGATCGTTGCTGGTATCGATCTTGTCTGGCCTTTCCAGAGGTAAATACACAGTCAACCTGCAGCTGCTCGTTTTTGCCCTGTTGGCTGACTTTCCCATCAGCCTTTGCCGTTCGCAATTTCAAATCGGGAGTTAGCCATTTTAAGTGGCTACATCCAGTGTTCCAGGACCTGGGTATCTTAGAAAAATTGTCCTTCTTTCCAACTACAGAAAAGGAAGGAAACCGCAAAAGCAGCCTCCAGGCATCTGCAGCCACCAGCAGGAGCAAACAGCAAACACAACCTGTGGCTGTGAAGTGCTCTCTCAACTAACAAGGCCAGTTCCTTATTAGCAATAGCCTTCAGCTGTGAAGCTAGAGGCTGCTCACAGTCAAAGGGAGTTAAAGTATCCTTCAGCATAGAACCAAGAACAGGGCTCTGTCCTGGAAGCTTTTGGTGGGACAGACAGGCAGCAGCTGTAGTTGCCCCTGTTATGAGTATCCACAATATTTAAAGAAGGCTTGTCGGCCTGACAGACTAAAAACTGCTCACGCCCACCCCCCCTCACCCAGGAATGACCCCCGACTTGGAACGCTTCACCTCCCCGACCAAGCCCAACCCCCCTGAGTGTTCCCTATTGCCGTGCACTGGGGCAGAAGCTCCAGTGCCCTGGAGCTGTATGCCGGAAAATGGAAATGGCTACTGATCTCACCCCCTCAGAAGTCATTGTGCCAGCTTCAAATTTTTTAAATTTCTCATTGGGGATCTGGTTAATTCCTGGGAGGCCATTACATTCGACTTCAATCTTGCTAATGAGATGGAAATGTATGCAAATTTGTGTCAATGATATGCTGTGTGATCTGGATCTCGCTACCGGGAGCAGGCCGGTTAGATAGCAAACTGGTTCGCGTTCGGCACGAATATCGATTCTGGCCTTTCCCGCTATTCAACTGCGCGCCTAGATCGGCACCGGAGGCAACTCGGTGGTTAAATGGCCCCCATTGTTGCTGAGAATGGGGAATTTTCCATTCTGGGAACCCAGACTCCGAATCAAGCATTTCCAAATGAGGTTCAGATACATGCAGAATAAAAGTCTCTCTACTACAACCATGTGACACTGCCTCAACCTTAACAACAACAGTTTATATTTATAGACATCTTTGATACAAAGGAAAGTACAGCACAGGAACAGGCCTTTCGGCCCTCCAAGCCTGTGCCGATCATGATGCCCAAACTGAAGGAAAAACCTCTGCCCTTCCTCAGTCCTTATCCCTCTATTTTCTCCCTATTCACGTACCCATCCAGATGCCTCTTAAATGTTGCTAATGTGCCAGCTTCCACCACATCCTCTGGCAGCACGTTCCAGGCACCCACCACTCTCTGCGTGAAAAACCTACCCCGCACATCTCCCCTGAACCTTTCCCCCTCTCACCTAGAACCTGTGTCCCCTTTTAATGACACTTCCACCCTTGGAAAAGGCCTCTGACTATCCATCCTATCTATGCCTCTCATAACCTTGTAGACCTCTATCAAGTCTCCCCTCAGCCTCCATCTTTCCATCAACCCGAAACATCCTGAAGCACTTCATAAGAGCATTATAAAACAAAATATGATACCAAGTCTTGGAGATATTAGTTTCGATGACCAATAGTGTTAAGTTCCAGGTGAGCGACCACACGGAGGTGATGACTGTAAAACAAATTCAATATTTATTTTACCTTCTATGATACAACTCCTACTCCCCAAAAGGTCTCCCTCGCCCGACCCACACTTGGGGTCTTTTGCTTAAGGATGTAGCTCCGCCTCCTCATCTGGGGAGATCATATTCAAGTGAGGCCACAGTGACTCTGGTGTTCCAGACCCCGTGGTCGGGTTATAACACCCCCCCCCCCCCCACCTCCCATCCACTAGATCCCACCCACTAGATCCAGCAGTTCGTCCACCTCAATGGCAGGAGGGGGGAGATTCTTCACCCATTTTGCTCAGGGCTGTCTCTCTAACATCCGCTGCTGTGGGCTCGGGGGGATGTAACGAACCGGGGAGCGACGTTTGTGGGCCGAACACCTGGGTGGTTCCACCATGCTTAGGCCGGCGGCCACCACCAGATCCGTTTCGACCGCTGTTGGCAAAATCTCCATGTCCGATTTGGGGTTGGATGAGTCGACCTCCCGCATTTCCAATTCGAAGGGCTCATCTGCCTCACTGGTATCAAAGGTGGCTGCATCGGAGGAAGGGGTTGTGGGTGTAAGTAGATTATTTAACTGGACTGTAAGTGCTAGATGGCATAAATGTAAAATTAACGATCCAAAACAAGTACAGAAGTAATTATTTTACCTCACGATAGTCGATGTGTCAGGGATGATTTAGTAAAATTACTGAACAGAAAATCATTGGGAATACATGTTTGTTTTCTTAGTCGGTCCTCCTCGTGGGCAAATCTCCGCAGGAGATATAAATTTTGAAAAATTACTACTTTAGCAACTCAGAAGCTAAAGTAGTTAGTACTGTATCAGTTGACACTTCTGAAAAAATCAGATCAGCATCCAGTTGTGAACAGGCTTGAGGGTAAAAATAGTTAGCGATGACCAGACCACATGTTTTATGGAACATGCTGGTTACTAACTGTTGCATCCACATGAATTTGCCTCTGAGAAAGGCCAAGAGTGAATGATCTACAATATAAATTTAGAAGTGCTTTGTTCAGTTTTTGAGGTTCGAAGGAACTTCCAGAATCTTTTATTGGGATTCGTTGATTAGTATCTGTTATCTCTCCGGCTTCCAGAAATTGAAATAATCACACTTTTAGATTCAAAACACTGGAGTGACATTAAGTGTGTTTCTTGATGCTCTCCATGTGGCTGGTGGAGTGATACATTGTTGCTCGGCACATGCCCACAGATAAACGTGGACATTCTCATAACAATTAGTTTTAGCCCTTTATGGATAATAAAACATTCTAACCCAAGGATGGACTTTGATTGAATGGCCAGTTCCAAAGTTCAAGATGGATGGAACCAGATTTTCCATCCTCTGTGTTTTCTCCTGTGTTCTCCATGCAGCTACACCCTCCACCTCCCCATCAACCCATTCAGGCTGCAGTTCAAGGGAGGTACATTCCACCTGATGTTACTATTCCTGGGATATGATAGGAGGTATTGCCCCAACCCTTTTTCGAAATGTTAACAGGGCTCTCCACCTATAACTGGGGTGACAGAGAAAGAGGTCGGCAGAAGTGCTGATGGTCAACAAATGCGGGATCTTCTGACTGCTGTCCAAAATCTGTGTTAAGGGCACCACACCCCTTTTCACTCTCCTTTGCACCTAGGAACTGAGCATTTACCAAATCTATAGAACAAACTTTTTTTCCGGGGACCCATTTTTACCAACCGGCCGACCTTTGGGACCCACGCCGGCCGACCTTTGGAACCCATGCCGGCCGACCTTCGCGATCCACGCCGGCCGACCTTCGCGACCCACACAGGCTGACCTTCAGAACCCGATCGCTTACCTTTAGTGTTATCTATGAGCCTGCTTGGTCCTCACGATCCCACTTGCTTTGTCATTCAATGTTGCCTTTCTGTATGGGTTGTTTATCAGAGGTCCTAGAGTTCACACCAGCATGGCTTTGTCCTGTCGTGGACTCTCCTGTGAAGCTCTCTCCAGCAGATTCAGTTGTGAGATCCTGGTCTGTTTGTGTCTCTGCTCCTCTCTTCCTTAGTCCAAAAAAATCCATCTTCAGTTCACTCATGCAGTCTTGTTGCTTGCTTGCTGGTAGCTACATAACGGAGGAAGATCTCCTCAGTAATTTCTCGCCCAGAGTACGTGACTTCAGTGTACTGTGCATGTGACCTGTTCTCTGCCGCCGCTAAAAAAAAACTGCCCCTGGAACAGCGCCCTGGCATATGGAGGAAGCGGTCTGTCCCGCTGGGCTCCAGGCCTGCACCCTGCTAGTTCCGGCTGAGGGGGCATGCATACAGGGGACAGCATTCTTGAAAGCGGTCGTGGCTGGTATTTTTAAAAGCTAGTCGTGGCCATTGGGCACTTCTTCCCACGATCGGAATGCCGCGACCGATCACTCCGTGACCCTCCCAACATCCACCCGCAAACCTACCGCAGGTCGTGATCCTGAGTTTGAAAATGACTGCCATAGAAATATAAAATAGGCTATATGATATTCGCATGACTTTTAAGATTGTTTGCAATTCAATGTTTCAATTTTCATGAACTGGAGTGTTGCGTATATTTAATTGACAGCATTATAAATAAGTGAATCCGTATTCAGATTTGAATAGTGCCAACTGTGTTAACATTGAAAAGATGAGGTGTGATCTGCTGGCTTCATTGCGCCCAACCTCTCGCGAGATTTACGACACTTGTTGCGCCTCGTGAGATCTAACGAGATCCTGCAATGCGTTGCAATCTGGATCTCTCCTTCAATGGGTGGGATTTAGATTTGCATATTCAAGTGAGTAGTTAGTCTCACTTGAATATGTCTGCGCCAGAGTTACCCAGGTGAGGGTCGAAAGGCCCTGCCTCGGGAGACCCGCTGTAACGCTGTTTTTCACTGTTTCCTCAAAGGCGGACCAGGCATAGTGGCACTTAGGCGCTTTCCAGGTGATCGGAGGCCCTCCAGTGGTCAGACTCGGAGGGAGCGGGGTATCCTGGAACTCCTGTGGACACCTTGGAACTGATGATGTGGAGATGCCGTCGTTGGACTGGGGTGAGCACAGTAAGAAGCTTTACAATACCAGGTTTAAGTCCATGGACTTTAACCTGCTGTTGTAAGACTTCTTACTGTGCTCACCTTGGAACTGTCAGCCTTGTACCCTGGCAGTGTATGCCTGGCACTGCTAGGGTGCCCAGGTGGCACTGCCAGGATGCCAGGCTGAGTGCCAAGATGTCCGGGTGCCAGGTTGCCAGGAATCCGGCCCAGGGGTGCCCTGTCCTTATGAGGTGGGCTTAGGGGAGGCTCGATGACCCCCTAATTGGTAAATTTGTGCCTTGGGGGGGGGGGGTACGGATCTCCTGGGGTGGGGGTGGGGGGGTGGTCTGAGGGGTCGAGAGATTGGTTGTACTCCGAGCTGAGCTCGTCACTGCAGGAAATTAGTCTAAATGTGGCCTTGGCGGGGCGTTCCTCGCCGAGCCCCCAAAAAGAAGCTGGGTTCCATTTAATGGCAGGATCAATCTCGGGACTGCAAGCTAAACGCGCCCAAAGCGGGGCTCTTTTTCCCCCCCCCCATTAAATTGTGCCCATATTTTCAGAGCAATAGCTAATAAATAATTCCACTTCCCACTAAAATATGAGAGAAAATCAGTGTTGAATTGTCACATTTTCATTGATAAAACTTTAACATTCTTATTACTAACTATGTTACATCATAATATAAATAAATTGAGCAAAGGAATAAAATCCACCAAAAAGTTTAATATATTTTTGTATGGATGCAGCGACATTTTATTATTGGACCTATAAACTAACCCATCTGAGAAAAAATATAAAACTAAAACAAAGAGAAGGAAGAGCAATTTTAACATTTATTTATTGTCTTAGAAAATACAGGTTCTTACCAAGGAGACTTGCACAGTTTGTCGAAAGATAGTGTATCCTATGGAAAGTCTGACTGCAGACATGCAAACCTTTCATAAGTCCTGTTTCCGTTGCCAGCACTGCAACAATAAATTAAGGTAGGAGATATTTCTTATCTACATAATTGTTGTGTTTATTTCATTTGTTTCATACAATTGTAATACCTATTCTGCTATGTGTTAAATACAACAGTTTCAGGATTAGTGCTTCAAGGAAGGCCTCATAATGTTTTTATGGTATTTGTCCATAAATTTAGTTAGGAATTATTATTTGATAGTTCTCTTGTTGAACAGAAAAGATATACCAAATTAGTCGGGTAGGTTTCAATCTCCTTAATACATGAAAGCTGCAAACATCACACTAAAAGGGCAGCACGGTAGCATGGTGATTAGCACAATTGCTTCACAGCTCCAGGGTCCCAGGTTCGATTCCCAGCTTGGGTCACTGTCTGTGTGAAGTCTGCACGTTCTCCCCGTGTGTGCGTGGGTTTCCTCCGGGTGCTCCGGTTTTGTCCCACAGTCCAAAGATGTGCAGGTTAGGTGGATTGGCCATGCTAAATTGCCCTTCGTGTCCTAAATTGCCCTTAGTGTTGGGTGGGTTTACTGGGTTATGGGGATAGGGTGGAGGTGTTGACCTTGGGTAGGGTGCTCTTTCAAAAGAACCGGTGCAGACTCGATGGGCTGAATGGCCTCCTTCTGCACTGTAAATTCTATGATTCTTTACTAACTACTTTTAGTCTAGTTTATATTTTTTTAAATGAAATCTGAGTTCATTAAAAGAAGCTGCTCTTTATGCTATGTGCATCAGGTTTGTACATGCAAAGGCTCAGAAAAGCAGAAGAAGCATTTGATTTAAGGGGCCGGACTTTCAGCGTGAAGGCAGGAATCGGTGTTGGGCCATCTCCCGACATTGTACCCCGCCTTCTGTCTGACATAGTTCAATCATGCTATCTTCATGTGAGTTGTCAGGGACAGGCTTGAGTCAATGCCACTGGCTCCGGAAGCCGGCCCGAAAGCGAGGGAGACAGATGCCAATCCAGGGAGTTTAAAAAGCCCACCTCCATTTGCTGGACATCAGCAACCCTAACCCATCCAGTCCCAGCCCTACATTCCATCTCACCCCAAACCACCTCTTTAATCCCATCAACGTCTCTTCTCCAATGCCTCTCTACCCACACCATAGTGCTACCCACCATCCCCTCCTAACCTAGCCCCATACTTACACACCCAGTATCCATTGTGTACAAAACTCACAAGTTCTATCATAATACTGGGAAGTCTTTGGGATTCTTACAAAAATGTCAAAATAAACAAACAATTATGCAAAATTCATTTGAGGTCATGAAACTGTAAAGATAAACCAACAGTTATTTATATCCACTTGAAAAGGAACAATCTTCTTAATAATTTTATTAATCCACCACATGGACTGCTGCGATTCAAGAAGGTGGCTCACCACCACCTTTTCAAGTGCAAATAGGGATGGGCAATAAATGCTGGCATTGCCAGCACTGCGCACATCCTTGATTTAAAAAAAAAAGACCTCATAAATCTATCAAAACAGCCAAGCTCAGAGTTCACTTAACAGAGGTGTCAAGAACACCTGCTGAGCTCTATCCAGGAGTGGGATTAGAAATCAGCCAAGTATTCACAATGACATTTCTTCAACAATTGTGTTGATAAAGCCTGCAGCATTGAATATATGAAAGCTTTTTAAGTCAGCTAGAGGTTTAGCTTATCTGTCAATGGTTTGAAACACTGAAACAGATGGCAGAACAGAACTTCAGAGAGCTCAGATGCCCAAACTTTGAAGCAGTCACACAGGTGTCTGAATTGAAATTCAATGAAAATATGGAAGCAAAGGGGATAGTTGACACAGCCAAATCTGGGTCTCACTATTGTCCAATTCATGAGAGCACTTTATCCAATGAACAATGTACTCCAATGCATTGATCCCAGCCCCAGGTCACTGTCCATGTGAAGTTTGCACATTTTCCCCGTGTCTGCGTGAGTCTAACCCCCACAACCCAAAAATGTGCAGGCTAGGTGGATTGGTCACGCTAAATTGCCCCTTAATTGGAAAAATAAAGAATTGGGTACTTCTACACTAATAAAAAAACGAAAACAAAATTGTTACAGACTCCAAACCAGGGTTCTCTATAGTTCAAGTTACTTCTGAGCTGATGTGAACCATGTCACTTTCAAAAGCCAACCTGGCTCCATCTATATTGCGCCAATTCTAAATGCCCATCTCCACAGTAGAGCTGGTAACATTGGGACAGATGCATGCGGGATTGCATGTTGTTCAAAATTGCTGGCAACAGGAGTCGTAGTGGGAAACCCAAAATCAGGTTCATCTGCTATTATTAAAACCTGCCCGACATGGAATGGACCCGCGTTTGGGTGGGAATATCAAGCCAAAGATTATTTAATGATGGCTTCTGTGCCAATGAAATGTCTTTAACTATGTTAAATTTTACTTTTTATTTTCACAAGTCTTGGAAATTATGCATCTCTCCATGGACAAATGTATTGCAAACCTCATTTTAAGCAGCTTTTCAAGTCCAAAGGCAACTATGATGAAGGTTTTGGACACACACCATACAAAGGAGGCCGGATAAGTAATAGCCATACCAACTTCTCTCTTAATAAAAATTCTCCAGGCAGTAAGGCAACCTCAGATTCTACGACAATGGAGTCTTTGGGAGAAAAGAAAACAATTAGCAATGATGTTTATCAGTTGGATGATGAAAATGATGTAGAGCAGCAGAGCAGGGATATAGAGGAACAATTGAAAAATTCACCTGATCAGATCGTGAAGGCTACAGAGAGAAATAAGTTAAATATTAACTGGCCACCATCTATTGATGCAAGTAAGAAAACTTTCAGTATAGAAGAAGATGTGAAAGTGACAAAACCAAAGTGGCCACCAGAAGGTTCCAGTGAACAAGCATTGAAATCTGAAGTAAATGAGTACGAAGAACCTACAGAATCATTAGTCAGTACTCTGCAACCACAAATCAAAGCAGTGGAAAAAGCAGAAAGCATCTTAGGCAATTATCATTCTGATTCGGAAAATATTGAGAAAGAAGACAGTGAGGTACAGTGTGAAGTGGATGGTAAAGAGAATGTGGAAATGAAACTGAATGATGGAAACAATACAAGTGAAGTATGTTTAAATGGAACAAGTGAACAGTTTAATGAAGTTGAGGTAAAGGATCCAAAAGACTTTGAAGGGAATCTGGTCAAGCCTGAAGAGATAATGAAATCCTTGGCTGTCAGTGATAAAGAGAGTGAAACTTCTCCTGAAGACTTAAATTCCAATAACAACAATAATAGGGGTGTGCGACAGATAGATTTTCTGCGATTTGATGACCCAATTGAAGAACCTTCAACGATCAATTCTCTCCCAGATCAGGCTACGATTAATCAATGCGCACAACCATGTAACAAAACCTTAACAGTAGAATTAGGTGATAATATCTCAACAGATCGAGTCAGCCAAATTGATGTAACGTTTTCACACTTCCCTGATGGTAAACAGTTGGCAACTGGTTCTAAACAACATGCTAGTAACGTATCCAATGAGTCATTTGGAGAGGGCGCTGTGAACCTATTACAACAATCTGAAGTGAAAGGTACAAAATCTCTGGATGACATTGTTTATGGAATAAATGATGCTGAATATAACTTCTCATCTGCTGATCAGAATCCAGAAGAAGATGACTTCCTTGGCCTCAGTCTAACGGAGTCTTCAGAGATGCAGTGTAATAGTAAACAAAAGGATTATGCTAAATTTTGTGACTTTTTGGATGCTGAATTTGAACCAAATGCATTGACGGGCAATAAACTACCGCATGACATTCTTGGCTCAAGACATATGGTGGAACCATTATCCAATGCTAGCCTTGTGGAGAAAGGGCCTCTTTTACTTACAGTTGAAGAACAAATCAAGAGAAACAGATGCTATGATGAAGATGAATAAGGAAAAATAAGGTTTAATGTAAACCAATTGGATTGATTTATGAAGATATATTCATGCCTGATGTATTAATTTTAATTTTGGTTATTTCTCAAGTAACATTTTTGAATATATACAAAATCTTTTTCGCAATATGCTTCTATGTGATTTCAGTATACAACTTCATGGAGTGATGCATCATGTTACATTTTTAGTACAATTGGAATAGACAGGCCTTATGCGACATTTTATATTCTATCGTATTATTGTTTTTAAAGTTGGTTGTTGAGCTTATTTCTCTTGCTGTACAGACCAGTTTAAATTTGAGTAAAGCACCTGGAGTGCATAGTAAAAATTATGATCATTTTATTGATAGAGCTGCTGCTCGTAATTGGTATAATTTTATGTTAATTTCTTTTGAAATGGAAACTTTTCTTAATAGTTACATGCACATCTAAAATAGTCAATGTAAAGAAGTCAAAAATCATTTAGCTGCTTCTAGATTATACACTTTCAACTTTAAATCTATTTGATAACAGTTCACTTGTATGTAGCTTGTTTCTGCTTCCATATACTACTTTTAATTCTTCATCAGTAAATTGTAACCTTGCTTTTGTGGCTGTTTTCTATGCATAATAAAAAGCTGTATTCATACATTGTCCTTAATTTTTCTAGTCATTTGAAATTACACAAAGTGCATTACTCTTTATTTAGTTGGTAAGAAAAATAGCTTGTATTTCCTGACCCCAGCTAAGTGAAGTGAGGATTGGCTACCAGCTACAGCAATGATAGTGAAAGGTGCACTATGCTGACTGACCACTGGTCATATCATAATTGTAACATGGCCCTTCCATCATTTTGTTCTGAGCTGTCCTCAGGAGGAGGCAACAGCTTAAATTTAAAGGGATGCTATCATTTAAAAGTAATTGGCCATGTAGAATGGGAGAATTTTCCTTTCACAACATTTGACAGGCTGAAAACGCACTGTACCAAAAGGCACCATTTGCTTGTGCTTAAATGAGAGAAAGAAATGGCAGACGGTAATAAAGCAAAAGGAAACTCACATTAGAAGCTGCAAAACAGAAGCTCTAGGCAATGATGGAGCATGGCAGCACCTGCGTTGTATATCCCATAGTTGCAAAGTGAGTGTTATCGCTATTATCAAAATTGGTCAGCACATTGTAGAACCATTGCAGATTCAACACAGTTATCTTTGATCTCAAAATAAACTGATGCCACAATTCCCCTTATGCCCCGTGAGAAACTTTCTATACTTTAGAAATGCCATTCTGAAAGCCATTGCCCATAACTTCCTCAGAGTGGCAATCAGCGGCAGATTGGCACTCGTAGCGGCTTACATGCACTTGAAATGTAAAGTGTCTGTCTCGACCAGCTTTCCTGACTCAGGCCAAGTCAGACACAAGAAGCAAAATGGGTCCCCGGCACCAGTGGCAAAGTACATAAGGAGCAGGACGAAGGAGGACATGCCCCCTTTTTACGGCACTGGCTGCCATAAAGCAGGTGAGTTGAAAGGTCCCATTGAAAAGGAGAAGGTAGATTTCCACGGTAAGTGAATCAGGGTGGGGGTTGGGGGTGGATCAGGACATGGGGATGAGAGGTTCCGGACTTTAGGGTTGGGGGTGGTCGAGACATTGGGGAAGGGGGAGTCTGAACATCGGGGAGTGGGGCTCCGATATCGGGTGGGGGGTCCGATCATCGGAGCGGGGAGGTCCGGACATCAGGAGGAGCAGGTCAGGGGGGATTGTTCGGGTTGGGGGGATGTAATCAGGACTGAGTTGTTAGGTCAAGGGGTGTTGGGTCAGGTCAGGAGGTTGGGGCGGGGGGATCCCGTGTAGATCAGGGGATGGGGAATACTGGGCGCGATTCTCCGATGCCATGCCGTTTGGGAGAATCGCCTGGGGTGCCATTTTTTCACTCGACGCCGGTCCGACGTCATCCCGCGATGCACCCAAGCAGCGAGATCGGCACAATCTAGTTCTGTGCGGCACAGTCCGGTGAATCGCCCGAGACACCCAAAATGGCGATTCTCCGCCAACCCCGCTATTCTCAGGCCCGGATGGGCCGAGCGGCCTGCCCAAAACGACGGCTTCCCGCTGGCGCAATCCACACCTGGTCGTTGCCGACGGGAACAGTGCGGGAACGCTGGGCGGGCAGCCTGTGGGAGGGCCAGGGGGGTTCTTTCACCGGGGTAGGACTCAAAAGGGGTCTGGCCCGCGATCGGTGCCCACCAATCGGCGGGCCGGCCTCTCTGAAGGAGGACCTCCTGTCCTCCGCGCCCCGCAAGACCCATCCAACATCTTCTTGCGGGGCGGCCTCGGGGAGGACGGCAACCGCGCATGGTGGGTTGGCGCCGGCAGGCGCCGGCTAACTCGCGTATGCGCAGGTGACACCAGTTAGGTGGCGGATGACGCGGCACCGCTTTTATGCGGCGCCAATGCCCGGCGCATGTTGACGACGCTGCTTTAGCGACACGGCCCCCGAGTTTCTCGCGACCCCGATCCTAGCCCATTGTCGGGGCCTGAATCGGTCGAGACCGGGGCCGTTTCGCGCCATCATGAACCTCGACGGCGTGGGCACTTAGTCGCGGGAGCGGAGAATCGCGCCCACCATGTGTGGTGCTCAGTTGGGGGGGGGTTGTGGGGGTCCCTGGGAGGTCTGAGCTGTGGGGGATGTCTTGTGCGGGGCTCATTCTGGGTGTTTAAGATAGTTACTCTGAAGCTAAAAGTGCTCTTTTCCCCTCTAATTCTATCAGAGTAACTATGAGTGTAAAACTGACAGAATCATTTGTTGTTAATGATTTAAATCACTTTGTTGGATGGTTCCTAGCCCAGCGCAATTGCTGTGAAGCATTGCTGGGTAAACCCTTACATGGGATCTTCCACGAGGGGTTCCCCAGCGCATCATTGGGGTACCCCTAAATGTGACAATGGGGAACCAAGATTTTATGGCCCAATAATCATGTTACAAATGGTATGTCTTATGGGCATGCCCTCAATATCTTGTTTGAGAGACGTATTTCACATATCACTGGCTAATAATTACCAAGAACGATTATGTGATGTGTACAGAGTAAATGAGTGGGATTCTGATCCATATTTCCTCTTCCAGTCACCCAGTTAATATTTCCTTCTGTGCTGAGGAATGGCAATGTCATGTAACTTCTCCTGGGTGAGTTTGCCCTCATCACCATCACCTTTCTTCCACTGTGCCACCCATTGCTGTTGAGGATCAGCAGGCAGGGTTGGTAACAAAAATGGGTGAACATTGAAAATATGCTGTGGTAGGGGGTTAATTCCCAGAGATCGCTGGATCACAATTCAGGTGCTTAGTCAGTAACCCGGTAATGGTACGATGCTGCCAGCCGCACCCTTTCTCACCTGAAGAGCAGAGTATTTCCTTACAGGCTTTATGGCTTTATTCTGAGTGGGATAAAAAGCTTAGAGATGAGAGAGCCTCCTCCAGTCGTTTGCCTTTATTTGGAATTTTTTGCCATTGATCCAGCCACCAGGTAAGCAAATGATAGTAAGGCTGGTAACTAAAAGCCCTTTGGTAGATGGCATGGAAGGAGTAGGTATTAGATATGGGAGTTTGAGGGGGATAAAGAAGGAAAGGGATTAAGATTGTGCAAAGCAGTTGAACATAATACAGGGTAGAGAGTTGGAACCAGCTTTGAACAAAGAGCATTGTGAAGAGTTAGTTGTGGAAGTGTTGCTTTAAGGTAATATGTTGTTATGCCATTTTGGAAAAGAGGTTCAGCAAATTGCTCTGTTGAGGATGCAGAAATGGGGAGAGGTGTTAATATTAACTGTTATTATATGATGGAGGAATAATACAGCAGCTTGTTTTTTTTATCTTCTACAAGATTATTCTGCATCCAACTCAGCAGAAATACAAACTCCACAGCAACTGTCCCCCACAGCAACTGTTCCGCTGTGTCCGTTTATACTCTTTTGGAGATTGAGCCAATAACCATTACCTGTCTTTAATATGACAATTAGCTTAACAATGTAATTGCCAAAGCATGCACTTGCTGATACATTGACACATTGACATGAGGAAGTAGACAGTCAATGTCATTCCACCCTCGATAGCATAAATGGTCATTCTGGTTGACTTGGTGACACCCATAACTGTGGGTCCATTTTTCCAGCCTTCAATGTCTACTTGTAGTCTCAATCAGTGAGGTTATGCATTCTTCACTTCTGGCCCTTGTATCATGCTCTCCTGCACCTGGGCACAGATGGCACTTGAATATTCAAAACTTTGTCCTTGTGTAATAGTGATATTGGTCGGACAAGCGATGTAGTAATCTGAAATAGAAACGAAAAGGCCAAGCCTTCCTTACCTTGTCTCTCGGTGTGCTCCTGACAGTGCATTTAAAAGGTTGCGCAGAGCTTTTTTGCTGGTTCAACTCTTGCATCATTTTTGAAATAATGCCTGTAATGAATCAGTTTGCAAATGAGTAGTAGAGGTCCGAAGCAGATATTACATGTTTTTGTTTAAAGAAGTTACAGGGGCATAAATCATTTCGATCCTAGGCTACTGAATTTTATATTTCACTCTTGTAAATATTGAGATAATAACTGATAGACTAAAAGTGCTACTTTCTCTGGTTAAGCTTAGAGAAAATGCTAACAATGACTTTGTTGCCAAAGGGATTATGCCAGTGATTTCCCAGGTTTGCCCATATTCATTGTATCTGTCTAACTTTCACCTCAATTGTCTTTCTACAATGACCAATAATAAAACATTGAGACAAATACTTGGGATGGGATGCTCCGATAATGGGGCGAAGTGTTGACGCCATCGTAAACGCCGGAGCTTTTTACGACGGCGTCACCTGGTCCCTAGGAGCAGCAATCCTGCTCTGCACAGGAGGCCAGCATGGTGCTGGAGTGCTTCATGCAACTCCAGCTGCCAATACGGGGGCCAGCATGGGCGGCGCGGGTCCACGCATGCGTGCCACGGCCAGCGCGAATTTGCGCATGTGCGCCACGGCCGGGGCGAGCTCGCACATGCGCGTGGGCTGCCTTCTCCGCGCCGGCCCCCGGGCAACATGGCGGAGTCCTACAGGGGCCTGGCACAGAGGAACATAGGCCTCCCCCGGGATAAGCACGCCCGCCGAGCGGTAGGCCTCGATCGCGGGCCTGGCCACCGTGGAGGTCCCCCCGGAGTCAGATCCCCCCTCCCTCACACCAGTACAGCCCCTGCAGCATGAACGCTGAAGTCCCGCCGGGTAGGACCACACGCGAACGACGCTGGCGGGACTCTGCCAAACTTGGTGGGCATTCGGCGTGTCGAGCGCGGAGATTTGCTGGGGGGCCGCATTGAGCGGCCCCCAATCGGCGAACGTGCCGGTGCCATTGCCGCCAATTCTCCCATTGCGGAGAGTTGTCAGACCGGCGTCGCATGATTCGCACCCCCCCCGGGCGATTCTCCGACCCGGCACGGGGTCGGAGAATCTCGCCCAAGATATCAGGTCAAGATTTGTTGTTCTCAGCATCCTGCAAAGATATTTAAGTTCTTCAACAGCAGAATTTTCCAGATCCATACAGAAAATGGATAACTTTCCATGATATGAGCTAAGTTTGCAGATCTGTTAAGACTTCATAGATTCAGGTACGGATTGGAATAGTCCAGAATTATCTTCCCTAATGTAATCTTGTTTAAAATTTCAATGCATTACTTTGGGAACTGTAGGAGTCCTTCCTGTTTATTTCCTTTGTTCCCATTTTGTTTATCTTATTTTATTATTTTGGTCCCTGGACCCATAATCGGGGTGTGCCTTTAAGCAGAAGACCAAAGTGAAACAGCCTGCTTGCCAGGACACTGTGTTTCCAGGTTTGTATCTTGCAAAGGGGAAGCCAGACTCTTCAACATTGAGTGGATCTTAGGAACCAGGTTTGGAAGGAGTTGGTTTCTTTGGTTAACTGGCAATCGGTGGGTTGGCCAGGGACAGTCTTCTGCCTGACAATGGTCAGTGATTGGTTCCTGCGTGCTGCTTTCTGAGAGAACTTGGCAGAAGTGCTGAGCCCTTGGAAGTGAAAGGAACTCTCTCCCTCTTCTGCTTGCTGAAGTGAAAAAACTGCTCTATTCTTTTGAAAGCAGAATGCCTGACATTCTTTGCTGTAAATCTGAAATGATGCTGAGTCTGCAGAGAAGGTAGACAACTTTGCAAGAGAAAACATTAAGCCTAGAAGGAAGAAGTACCAAACTGAAAGTCTGAATTTCAGAAAGACCTTGACTTAAAATCATACCAGTGCATCAAAGACCCTTATTGTTGAAGGAAAAATTGTACAGCTATTCGACGTAGTGTACTTCACTCTCACTCACAAAAACTAGTCTTTATTTACCGGCCAAAGAGAGGGCTATTGCCATTCTAATTAGGACATCAAAAAGCTCAGATTCAAGAATCGCACAGACAGTTATATTTTGAGATTCAATTACAAGAAATTAGCATACACCAATCATTTGTTACCAGTTATCTATGTCCAATCATGACTATCGATTAAGGTTACATCATGCATACTATATGAGAATAATTAACCAATCACATTAAAGGCCCGCATGCTCAATTACACTACCCAGTCATTACGAAGGCACATATGTTGTCTTGCAATTAGTGATATCAGTGGTCCGATATCTGGGGTGTAGCCATCAAATCATCTCCCTACTGCTATCACCAGACGTATTGGGGCCATCACAGTGGTACCTTGTGACACATTGTAGAATAGACCTTGAATTGTAACATCTGCAGTTTCTCTGCCTGAAAACTGGCTCCTCGGAGACACACTGTGTCCTTGTAATATCTGTTACACATAGCAATTTCATCGTCTGAATTGAAGAATTCAACTTCTCCAGTAAAATGATAGAATGGTAGGTTTCAAAATGATTGCAATATATTATCTAGTGTCTAAGGATGCCCAGATTGTTCTCTTATCCTTTTATTTTTATTAATATTTTCTTTCCCTTTCCACACCCTTTCCCCTCTGTGTAGTGTATCTGTGTGTGTGTGTAGAGTGTGGAGCGAGTTAGGAAAGGCCGGTTGGGAAAGGGGTAGTAGATAATTAGTTACATTTTATGTCTGTTTCATTATCGTACTGCACATAATAAAAAGTTACTTGTGTTGTAAAGTTACAAATCTGGTGATTGTAGTTTATTGGGCTCAACCATTCTGGGGTCTGTGGGACTTCTACAAATGGGATGGTCTACACCTGGACCAGAGGGGTACCAATATCCTGTGGGGGAAATTTGCTAATGCTCTTCGGGAGGGTTTAGACTAGTTCAGCAGGGGCTTGGGAACCTGAATTGTAGCTCCAGTATACAGGAGGTTGAGAGTCGTGAGGTCATGAGTAAGGTTTTAAAGTTGCAGGAGTGTACCGGCAGGCAGGAAGGTCGTTTAAAGTGTGACTTCTTCAATGCCAGGAGCATCCGGAATAAGGTGGGTGAACTTGCAGCATGGGTTGGTACCTGGGACTTCGATGTTGTGGCCATTTCGGAGACATGGATAGAGCAGGGACAGGAATGGTTGTTGCAGGTGCCGGGGTTTAGATATTTCAGTAAGCTCAGGGAAGGTGGTAAAAGAGGGGGAGGGGTGGTATTGTTAGTCAAGAACAGTATTACGGTGGCAGAAAGGATGTTTGATGAGGATTTGTCGATTGAGGTAGTATGGGCTGAGGTTAGAAACAGGAAAGGAGAGGTCACCCTGTTAGGGGTTTTCTATAGGCCTCTGAAAAGTTCCAGAGGTGTAGAGGAAAGGATTGCAAAGATGATTCTGGATAGGAGTGAAAGCAACAGGGTAGTTGTTATGGGGGACTTTAACTTTCCAAATATTGACTGGAAATGCTACAGTTCAAGTACTTCAGATGGGTCCGTTTTTGTCCAATGTGTGCAGGAGGGTTTCCTGACACAGTATGTAGATAGGCTAACGAGAGGCGAGGCCATATTGGATTTGGTACTGGGTAATGAACCAGGACAGGTGTTAGATTTGGAGGTAGGTGAGCACTTTGGTGATAGTGACCACAATTCGATTACGTTTACTTTAGTGATGGAAAGGGAGTGGTATATACCGCAGGGCAAGAGTTATATCTGGGGGAAAGGCAATTATGATGCGATGAGGCAAGACTTAGGATGCATCAGATGGAGAGCAAAACTGCAGGAGATGGGCACAATGGAAATGTGGAGCTTGTTCAAGGAACAGCTACTGCGTGTCTTTGATAAGTATGTACCTGTCAGGCAGGGAGGAAGTGGTCGAGCAAGGGAACTGTGGTTTACTAAGGCAGTCGAAACACTTGTCAAGAGGAAGAAGGAGGCTTATGTAAAGATGAGACATGAAGGTTCAGTAAGGGCGCTAGAGAGTTACAAGTTAGCTAGGAAGGACCTAAAGAGAGAGCTAAGAAGAGCCAGGAGGGGACATGAGAAGTCTTTGACAGGTAGGATCAAGGATAACCCTCAAGCTTTCTATAGATATGTCAGGAATAAAAGAATGACGAGGGTAAGAGTAGGGCCAGTCAAGGACAGCAGTGGGAAGTTGTGCTTGGAGACCGAGGAGATAGGAGAGGTGCTAAATGAATATTTTTCATCAGTATTCACACAGGAAAAAGACAATGTTGTCGAGGAGAATACTGAGATTCAGGCTACTAGACTAGAAGGGCTTGAGGTTCATAAGGAGGAGGTGTTAACAATTCTGGAAAGGGTGAAAATAGATAACTCCCCTGGGCCGGATGGGATTTATCCTAGGATTCTCTGGGAAGCTAGGGAGGAGATTGCTGAGCCTTTGGCTTTGATCTTTAAGTCATCTTTGTCAACAGGAATAGTGCCAGAAGACTGGAGGATAGCAAATGTTGTCCCCTTGTTCAAGAAGGGGAGTAGAGACAACCCTGGTAACTATAGACCAGTGAGCCTTACTTCTGTTGTGGGCAAAATCTTGGAAAGGTTTATAAGAGATAGCGTGTATAATCATCTGTAAAGGAATAATTTGATTAGACATAGTCAACACGGTTTCGTGAAGGGTAGGTCGTGCCTCACAAACCTTATTGAGTTCTTTGAGAAGGTGACCAAACAGGTGGATGAGGGTAAAGCAGTTGATGTGGTGTATATGGATTTCAGTAAAGCGTTTGATAAGCTTCCCCACGGTAGGCTACTGCAGAAAATACGGAAGCATGGGATTCAGGGAGATTTAGCAGTTTGGATCAGAAATTGGCTAGCTGGAAGAAGACAAAGGGTGGTAGTTGATGGGACGTGTTCAGACTGGAGTCCAGTTACGAGTGGTGTACCACAAGGGTCTGTTTTGGAGCCACTGCTATTTGTCATTTTTATAAATGACCTGGAGGAGGGCGTAGAAGGATGGGTGAGTAAATATGCAGATGACACTAAAGTCGGTGGAGTTGTGGACAGTGCGGAAGGATGTTACAAGTTACAGAGGGACATAAATAAGCTGCAGTGCTGGGCTGAGAGGTGGCAAATGGAGTTTAATGCAGAAAAGTGTGAGGTGATTCATTTTGGAAGGAATAACAGGAAGACAGAGTACTGGGCTGATGGTAAGATTCTTGGCAGTGTGGATGAGTAGAGAGATCTCGGTGTCCACGTACATAGATCCCTGAAAGTTGCCACTCAGGTTGAGAGGGTTGTTAAGAAGGCGTACGGTGGGTTAGCTTTTATTGGTAGAGGGATTGAGTTTCGGAGCCATGAGGTCATGTTGCAGCTGTACAAAACTCTGGTGCGGCCGCATTTGGAGTATTGCATGAAATTCTGGTCGCCGCATTATAGAAAGGATGTGGAAGCATTGGAAAGGGTGCAGAGGAGATTTACCAGAATGTTGACTGGTATGGAGGGAAGATCTTATGAGGAAAGGCTGAGGGTCTTGAGGCTGTTTTCATTAGAGAGAAGGTTAAGAGGTGACTTAATTGAGGCATACAAGATGATCAGAGGATTGGATAGGGTGGACAGTGAGGGCCTTTTTCCTCGGATGGTGATGTCTAGCATGAGGGGGATAGCTTTAAATTGAGGGGTGATAGATATAGGACAGATGTCAGAGGTAGGTTCTTTACTCAGAGAGTAGTAAGGGTTTGGAATGCCCTGCCTGCAACAGTAGTGGACTCGCCAACACTAAGGGTATTCAAATGGTCATTGGATAGACATATGGACGATAAGGGAATAGTGTAGATGGGCTTTAGAGTGGTTTCACAGATCGGCGCAACATCGAGGGCCGAAGGGCCTGTACTGCGCTGTAATGTTCTATGTTCTATGTTCAGGTATTTTAAATAAAATCTAATGTCACCTATTCTGTGACTCAGGGTCAAGTGGCTGGAATTGGCCACGCACTGTTGTGACAGAACATAAAGGACCATTTTGCAGTTAAGTATGGATAATAATATGCAGTGATTTGGCAGATTAAGCGTACTAAGGCTCTGCATGGTGAATGCCCTATTGTTTCAGCTGAGAACTGAGGTGAGTGTTTGATTAGCCTCCAGGCTTGTGGACAGCAGTAAAACTGCTAACACAGTAGTGAAAATGGGTTACTAATACAAGAGAGGTATGGTGCCTGTCATTAAACTCAGGTAAATGTGCATGTGCATTAACACGCCACTGGCTAAAAGGTTGTGTGAATTAGGCCAGTATGTACAACACAGGGTGAAGAGCTAGACAGCAATCTGAGCAATTACAGCTGCAGAAATGTATTAAACACAAATATATTCCTGTGTGCAATTTCTTTATATATCCACAAAAGGAGCTTATTTGTTTGTGATTGGTTTTACTTCTAGGCAAATTCTTTGCACAACGCTCAACTCCATGACAGCCACCAAAACAGCAAACATACAATTCTCAATAATGCTAATTTGCTTAACAATCAGTATTTTTTACAATGAGCTAGGAACATAGGAGTAGGAGTAGATCACTCATCGACTGAAGCCGGTTCCATTGTTCGATTAGATTATGGCTTATAGAATCACAGAATCTCTGCAGTGCAGAAGAGGGCATTCGGCCCATCGAGTCTCCATTGACCCTCCGAAACAGCACCCTAAGCTGAGCCCCCCCCCCCACCATATCCCTGTAACCCCATAACCCCACCTAACCTTTGGACCCTAAGGGGCAATTTAGCATGGCCAATCCACCTAACACGCACATCTTTGGACTGTGGGAGAAAGCCGGAGCATTCGGAGGAAACCCACGCAGGCACACTTATCTGTATCTTAACTCCACTTACATATCTTGGCTCTGTAACCTCCAGTACCCTTGCTTAACAAAAGTATATCAAATTTAAAGTTTCAACTGATCTAACCTGCTTTTTGGAGAATGGAGTTCCAGATTTCTATTACACTGTGTGAAGAGGTACTTCCATACATCATTCCTGAATGCTGCAGTTTCTCTTTCCGCACCTAATGGTGCACAAGGCAGATGGTGGGATTCTTCGGCCGCACCCGCCCAGCGATCGAAAATTTCTGCCCGAGGTCAACGGACCTTTACATGGTCCCCGTCCCGTCCATGGCAATCTTTCGGCAGACGTGGCCGAAGAGCCCAGACTTTCATCCGTTCCCATAGCAACGTTTTTCCTGGCACAGGTCGCTAGCCTGTTGCCAGACGCTTATAACTTGAGAGGCGCCATTCTGCATCAAGCATGGTTGGCCAGGTGTCTCTCCTGCTTTTACCACCTGCCATTGGCATGTTAGAAGGGTTTCACAGGTTGATACTCATGTACAACTCTAGGCCGTGTTATGAACACACCTTCCTTGGCCATAAAGTCCTTAGTGAGACTCAAACCCAGAGCCCCGGTGTCCAAGACAGGGACACTGCCCACTGCACAGCCAGACCTCCGCTCCTTAATGGCCGAACTCAAATTTTAAGGTTCTGCTCCCTTGTTCTGGACTCCACCTTTCCAACCTATCATCTCCTGTGATCATCGAAACAATTATACCTTCCCTTAATCCCTCAATTTTCTTTGATGTAAGGAATACAAGTCTAGACTGTGTAACCTGTCTTCATAATTTAATGCTTTTAGTCGGATATAATTCTGCTGAATCTGCAATATATTCGCCCAAGGCCAATGTATCATTTCTCATGTGCCCAGATCTGAATATTGGATTCTAAATGGGATCTACCAGAGCTGTATGCAACTAAAACAACATTTTCACCCTTTAAAAAAAAAATCAAGTTCCCATTAGATAAAGCCAACATTCTGTTAGCCTTTTAAAATTACTTGTGTCTGTCCCCCAGCTTTCAGTGAGTTCTGTAATTGGACCTGTTCTGAGTAAATAAAAAAATTCAAACTCATATGCACAGCAATATATCTGCATGCCATTATGTATGTTTTGACACCTAAACATATTTGCAATTTCTAGTCACATTAAACCCAGTTTTTCAATAAGTTATAAATTTAAAGTTAGCTTGTTTATTTAATATTATCTCTGTCCTTTAACTCCCCAAAAATGAACGTCAATAATTATTTAATTGCCAAGTTATTGATTAGATTTAGATTTATTGTCACGTATACTGAGGTACAGTGAAAAGTATTGTTCTGCGTACAGTCCAGGCAGATATTCCATGCATAGGACATACGATAAATACACAATGTAAATACGTCGACATAGGGTGAAGCATACGGAGTGTAGTGCTACACAGTAGAGAAGATGCGTGGCGAGATCAGTTCAGTCCATACGAGGGTCAATCAGGAGACTGGTAACAGCGGGAAGCTGTTTTTGAATCTGTTCGTGCATTTTATTAGGTTTTTGTATCTTCTGCCCGATGGCAGAGGTTGGAAGAGAGAATAAATCGGGTGGCAGAGGTCTTTGACTATGCTGCCCTTTCCCAAGGCAGCGGGAGGTGTAGACAGAGTCAATGGATGGGAGGAGTGTTCCCGTGATGGACTGGGCGGTGTTCACGACTCTCTGAGGTTTCTTATGGTCTTGAGCCGAGCAGTTGCCATACCAGGCTGTGGTGCAGCCAGATAGGATGCTTACTATGGTGCATCTGTAAAAATTGGTAAGAGTTAATGTGGACATGCCGAATTTCCTTAGTTTCCTGAGGAAGTGTAGGTGCTGTTGTGCTTTCTTGATCAAAGCATTGATGTGGGTGCACTGGAACAGATCATTGGTGGTGTGTGTGGTGTGCTTTGTGATGCTGTTTTCAGGATGGATGTCGTAGAGTTCACAATGATCACAGAAGCTAAGTTCATTAACAAAGCTAACATTTATTTACACTATATAAATTGAGCTCGACCATTTACTCCTATTGTAAACAATAATTATAGTAATCTGCACTCTACTAACACTAGTCTCTACACTCTAACTGTACTCTATCCTCTGTAGATCTGTCCTATGCACCCTCCTATGCACTCTCCATGCACTCTACTCCATTGATCCTCATTGTCTGTGAATTCAAAGAAATTAAATAAGACAAATGCCTGCGGACCTGCCAAATTGAGGAGGAGCGCGATATTTTGTTAATCAGGAGCTGATTCTAATGCGAAGGCAGATAAAAAAACTTCAAATTGCTGTTTGAAAATTTTCCTGTTTACGCTTAGTTTACCGGTCGTCCTGAAGTGTTCTGATTTTTTCAGACCTTCCATCTTTCGCTCAGTAACTCCTTGCTGGTTCTGAGATCTGTGCAGCAGTGTGATGATTTTTCTTTCTTCTTAGAATTTGAACTTTCTTTCTAAACTCACTGCTTTAGGAACGCACTACCTGGCACCATGTGGTGTTCTTTTTACTTTAAGATGTCCACCCCTGGTAGCATGTGGTGTGTTTTGTGATGTTGTTTTCAGGATGGATGTCGTAGTGCTCATAAAGACCACAGAAGCTAAGTTCATTAACAAAACTAACATTTATTTACACTACTTAAATTAAGCTTGACCATTTACTCCTATAGTAAACAATAATTATAGTAATCTACACTGTACTAACACTAGTCTCTACACTCTAACTGTACTCTATCCTCTCTAGACTCTCATATGCAGTCCAGCCTTCACTCTCTCTCTGAGGTCTGAAAGTCAGTGCTTTATATAGTACTGCATCTAGCTCCATCTAGTGGTTAATTGTAACATGACATTAACTCTTTGTATACTGAACATTTCTATAATGTCACAAAGTGTACACCTAGGAATTTGAAGCTGTCAACCACCTCCACCTCAGCACCATTGATGAAGACAGGGGTGTGTACGACACTTTGCTTCTTGAAGTCAATGACTAGCTCCTTAGTTTTGCTGACATTGAGGGAGAGATTTTTTGGCATTGCACCATGCCAATAGGTTCTCTATCTCCCCCCTGTACTCTGACTCATTGTTGTTTGAGATCCAGCCCACTACACTTGTCTCATCAACAAACTAGTAGATGGAGGTAGAGATGAATTTTCCCACACAATCGTGTGTGTATAGGGAGTATAGTATGCAGCCTTGTGGGGCCCATGTATGAGGACTATCGTGAAGGAGGTGTCGTTGTCTAGCCTTGTGGCGGTATGCGAATTGCAGTGGATCAAGGCATTCTGGGCGTATGGAGTTGATGTCTCTCATGACCAACCTCCCAAAGTACTTCATAATGATAGATATCAAGGCCACCGGATGGTAGTCGTTAAGGTACGTTGCCTGGTTCTTCTTTGGCACCGGTATGATGGTGGTCTTCTTGAAGCAGGTGGGGACCTCGGGGCGGAGATGGGAGAGATTGAAGATGTCCATGAACACACCCGCCAGTTGGTCCATGCAGGATCTGAATGGATGACCAGGGACGCTGTCTGAACCCGTTGATTTCTGTGGGCTCACCTTCAAGAGGGCCGATCTGACTTTGGAGGCTGTGATGATAGGTATGGGTGTGTCCGAGGCTGTTGGGACAGTTAACAACAATTCATTACTTTCCTGTTCGAAATGAGCACAGAATGCATTAAGTTCATTGGGAGGGGTGCTCTGTTGCCAGAGATTCTACTTGGCTTTGCTTTGTAGCCCGTTATGTTGATTAAGCCTTGCTACAACCAACAAGAGTCCGTGTCATTAATCTGTGACTAACTTAATCTGGTATTATGTCTTGGCATCCCTGATGGCTATGCGGAGGTTGTACTTAGATTTCTTGTATAGATCGCCTGTCTTGAACACCTCAGACCTACCTTCAGAAGGAAATTAATCTCCCGGTTAAACAATGTTTTCCTGTTGGGGAACACATGTACTACCTTCTTTGGCATGCAATCTTTTACGCACTTACTTATGAACAAGTCTGTGATGATGGTGGCATACTCGTTTAGGTTGGTCGGTGAGTTCTTGAATATGGACGAGTCCACTGACTCCAAGCAGTCACATAGGAGCTCTTCCGTTGCCTCGGACTAGCATTGCACGACCTTCTTAACTGGATTCTCCCGCGTATGTTTCTGCTTATATGCCGGGAGAAGGTGGTCTGATTTTCCAAAGTGCGATTAGGCACCCTTGATGTTTGTGTAGCAGTGGTCAAGGATGTTGGGGCCCCTGGTGGGATAGGAGTTCTGTTGGTGGAATTTTGGAGTTACACTCTTGAGGTTGGCCTGGTTGAAGTCTCCGGTCACGATGAACAAGGCCTCCGGGCATTCTGTTTCACTGTTATTTATAGAGGTGCACAATTCATCAAGCACCTTCTTCACTTCCGCCTGGGATGGGATGTAGACCGCCATGACAATGGCAGAAGTGAACGCCCCTGGATGATAGTCTTGGGGCACCTCAGCGTCAGGTATTCCAGGTCTGGAGAATACTTTCTAAAGTAGGCTTTGATACATCAAAACAGCAGTGAAACGGATTCAAATCTCAACCCTTGAAAAGGGATACTGTTGTTTAAAATAATTAAAGATTTAAGAAGTTACACTTCCATTCTCTAAATCACAGCTAGGCCAATGGATAGTGAATGCCTTGGTCTGAGGTGAGCATCTCATTACCCATTGATGAGAATGGACTGCCAACACAAGAGATACATGGTGCATGTCACTGAACTCGGGTTAATCTAGGTATCCATAACAAATGTAAAATTTTGTAAAAATTAGTAATCCACCACGATCGCCTCCTTCCACATTAGCAAGATCCTTCGCCGGGCTACTAGAGACGCAAAGGCCAGAATGCCGGCCTCTTTCGCCTCCTGCACTCCCGGCTCGTCCACTACTCCAAATATTGCTAGCCCCCAGCTTGGCTTGACCCGGACTTTCACCACCTGAGATATTGCTCCCGCCACTCCTCCAGAACCCCTCCAGTGCCGGGCATGACCAAAACATATGGACATGGTTCGCCGGATTCCCTGAACACCTTCCACATCTGTCCTCTACCCCAAAGAACCTACTCAACCTCGCCCCCATCAAGTGCGCTCTGTGAACCACCTTAAATTGTATCAGGCTGAGCCTGGTACATGAGGAGGAGGAATTGACCCTACCCAGGGCATCAGCCCACAAACCTTCCTCGATCTCCTCCCCCAACTCCTCCTCCCATTTCCCCTTCAACTCTTCTGCTAGCACTTCCCCCTCTTCTTTCATCTCTTGGTGTTATGCCGAAACCTTGCCCTCCCCGACCCAAACACCCGAGATCACCCTATCTTGAATTTCCTGTGTCGGGAGCAGCGGGAACTCCCTGACCTGTTGCCTCACAAAAGCCCTCACCTGCATATATCTGAATGCATTTCCCGGGGGTAGCTCAAACTTCTCCTCCAGTGCCCCTAAGCTCGCAAATGTCCCGTCGATGAACAGGTCCCCCATTCTTCTAATCCCCGCCCGGTGCCAGCCCTGGAACCCCCCGTCCATCTTCTCCGGGACAAACCGCTGGTTACCCCTGATCGGGGACCACACCGAGGCTCCCACTGCACCCCTATGCCGTCTCCACTGGCCCCAGATCCTTAACGTTGCCGCCATCACCGGGCTCGTGGTGTACTTTGATGGCGAGAGCGGCAACGGCGCCGTCACCAGCGCCCCCAAGCTCGTTCCTTTGCAGGACGCCATCTCCATCCTCTTCCATGCCGCCCCCTCCCCCTCCATAACCCACTTACGGATCATCGCCACGTTTGCTGCCCAGTAGTAGCTCCCTAGGTTTGGAAGCGCCAGCCCTCCTCGGTCCCTACTGCGCTCCAAGTACCCTCTCCTTACCCTCGGGGTTTTGTTCGCCCACACAAACCCCATAATACTCCTACCTACTCTCTTGAAAAAGCCTTTGGTGATCACGATGGGAGGCACTGGAACACAAACAAAAACCTCGGAAGGACCACCATTTTTACCGACTGCACTCTACCCGCCAACGAGAGCGGCAACATGTCCCATCTTTTGAAGTCCACCTCCATTTGGTCCACCAACCTCATCAGATTCAGTTTGTGTAGGGCTCCTGGCTATCTGGATCCCTAGATACCGAAAACTCCCCTCCACCCTCCTCAGCGGTAGGTCCCCTATCCCTCTTTCTTGGTCCCCTGCCTGTAGTACATAAAGCTCGCTCTTCCCTACATTAAGCTTATAGCCCGAGAACTCCCCAAACTCCCTCAAAGTCTGCATGACCTCCACCATCCCCTTCATTGGGTCCGCCACAAACAGCAGCAGGTCGTCCGCGTATAGCGGCACCCGATGCTCTTCCCCCCCCGCGGACCACCCCCTCCATTTATTAGACTCCCTCAGTGATATGGCCAAGGGTTCGAACGCCAATGCAAACAACAGGGGGGATAAAGGGCACCCCTGCCTCGTTCCTCGGTACAGCCGAAAGTACTCCGACCTCCGCCGGTTCGTCACCACACTCGCCACTGGGGCGCTGTAGAGGAGCTTTACCCAGCTAATAAACACTCCCCTGAACCCAAACCTATGCAACACCTCCCAGAGGTACTCCCACTCAACTCGGTCAAAGGCCTTTTCTGCGTCCATGGCTGCCACTATCTCTGCCTCTCCCTCCTCCGATGGCATCATTATCACGTTTAAGAGCCGCCGCACATTCGTATTTAATTGCCTGCCCTTTACAAATCCCGTCTGGTCCTCATGTATCACCCCCGGGACACAGTCCTCAATCCTCGTGGCCAGCACTTTTGCCAATAGCTTAGCGTCCACATTTAGGAGCAAAATCGGCCTGTACGATCCACATTGCAGTGGTTCCTTTTCTCGCTTCAGGATCAAGGAAATTGTCGCCTCCGACATTGTCGGGGGCAGAGACCCCTCCTCTCTTGCCTTGTTAAAGGTCCTCACTAGTAACGGGGCCAACAGGTCCGCATACTTTCTATAAAATTCCACCGGGAAGCCGTCCGGCCCCAGGGCCTTCCCCGCCTGCATGCTCCCCAAACCCTTACTCAGCTCCTCCAACCCGATTGGTGCCCCCAAAGCAGCCACCTCTTGGTCCTCCACCCTCGGGAACCGCAGTTGGTCCAGGAATCTTCCCATCCCCTCTTCTCCCCCTGGGGGCTGGGATCTGTACAGCTCTTCGTAGAAGGCCTTAAATACCTTATTTATTTCCGTTGCACTCTGGACAATAGCTCCCCCACCATCTTTGACTCCCCCTATTTCCCTCTCTGCCGCCCTCTTACGGAGCTGGTGTGCCAGCATCCGACTGGCCTTTTCCCCGTACTCGTAGGTCGCCCCCTGCGCCTTCCTCCACTGTGCCTCCGCCTTCCCCGTGGTCAACAGGTCAAACTCCGTCTGGAGCCGTCGCCTTTCCCCAAGTAATCTTTCCTCCGGGGCCTCTGCGTATCTCCTGTCCACTCGCAAGATCTCCCCCACTAACCTCTCCCTTTCCATGCCCTCTGTCTTCTCCCTATGAGCCCTGATGGAGATTAGCTCTCCCCTGATCACCGCCTTCAACGCCTCCATACTACCCCCACTCGCACCTCCCTGTTGTCGCTGGCCTCCAAGTACCTTTCAATACACCCCCTTACCTTACCACACACCACCGCATCTGCCAATAGTCCCACATCCATCCGCCACAGCGGGCGTTGGTCCCTCTCCTCTCCCGCACCCGGTGCGCCCCTTCCATCTCCCAGCCCCACTTCCACCCAGTGCAGGGCATGGTCTGAAATGGCTATGGCCGAATACTCCGTCCCCTCCACCCTCGGGATGAGCGCCCTGCCCAGCACAAAGAAGTCTATCCGGGAGTAAGCCTTGTGCATGTGGGAGAAGAAAGAAAATTCCCTGGACCGCGGTCTTGCAAACCTCCATGGGTCCACTCCCCCCATCTGGTCCATAAACCCCCTGAGCACCCTGGCCGCCGCCGGCCTCTTTCCCGTCCTTGATCTGGAGCGGTCTAGTGCTGGGTCCAGCACTGTGTTGAAGTCCCCTACCATTATCAGTCTTCCTACCTCCAGGTCCGGGATGCGCCCCAACATGCGCTTCATAAATCCAGCATCATCCCAGTTCGGGGCGTATACATTTACCAACACCACCCACGTCCCTTGCAACCTACCACTCACCATCACGTATCTCCATCCATTGTCCGCTACGATAGTCTTAGCCTCAAATGACACATGTTTTCACACCAGATTTGCCACCCCTCTGTTTTTCACGTCCAGTCCCGAGTGAAATACCTGTCCTACCCATCCCCTTCTTAACCTAACCTGGTCCGCCACCTTCAGGTGTGTCTCTTGGAGCATAGCCACGTCTACCTTCAGTCCCTTCAAGTGCGCGAACACGCGAGCCCTCTTCACCTCGTGTTCCACGTTATCAGCCGGATTGGAGGGGCTCTCACCCCCCCCCCGCCGACTAGCCATCTCCTTTTCTGGGCCAGTCCCGTGTCCGCGTCTCCCTCACCTCCGTCTCGGCCACCTCTTCTGTGTCCCATTCTAGCTTTTTTGCTCCCCCCATGTCACTCCCGTAAGTCAGCTGATGCCTGCTGACCCTGGCTTCCCCCGCCATCCCTTTGACCCCCCCGTGTGGGAATCTCCCCATCAGTAGATGTTCCTATGCTCCCCCTCCCACCTTTCTTCCCGCGCGCGGGAGAAAAACCCCGCGCTTTCCAGAGCCTGCCCCGCCCCCCCTGACGCAGCTTCTGTTGCGGCCTTGTCTCTCGTCCCTAGCCCATATAACCTTCCCTGCGCGTGCTTACCCCCCTATATACAACCGCCATCATACCTCAACCCTCAAATACCCCCCACCCTCGCAAAACCTCAATTAGAGTCCAACTTTTCAGTTAATATAAAGGTCCACGACTCGTCTTTCGAAGTAGTGGTGTTGGCCGTTATATGTGACCCACAGTCTCGCAGGCTGCAACATTCCAAATTTCACCCCTTTCCGATGCAGCACCGCTTTGGCCCTGTTGAAACCCGCTCTCCGCTTAGCGACCTCCGTGCTCCAGTCCGGGTATATTCTAATCTCAGCATTGTCCCACTTGCTGCTCCGCTCCTTCTTGGCCCATTTCAGGACCCTCTCTCTATCTGTGAACCGTTGAAATCTGACCACCATCGCCCTTGGCGGCTTGTTTGCTTTGGGCTTCCTCGCCAGCACCCGGTGCGCCCCTTCCATCTCCAGCAACCCCGGGGGGGCCTCCGCGCCCATCAGCGCCCCGATCATTGTGCCCGCATATGCCGCGGCGTCGGCCCCCTCCACTCCTTCTGGGAGACCCAGGATCCTCAAATTGTTTCTCCTCGACCTGTTCTCCAGGTCTTCGAGTCTTCCCGCCCACGTCTTGTGTAGCGCCTCATGCCGCTCCACTTTCACCGCCAGGCCCAAGAGCTCGTCCTCATTCTCACTCACTTTGTCCTGGATCTCCTGGATCTTCACCTCGTGGGCATTCTGGGTTGCACCAAGTCCTTCAATTAATGCCAGCATCGGCGCCACCATCTCCTTGCGCAGCTCCTCGAAGCAGCGCTTAATGAACTCTTGCAACCCTTCTTTGTCCCCGGCCACCGCCATTTTGTTTATTTTACCCTTCTTCTCCCGCTGCTCCAGTGCCGTTTATTTGGCCGTTTCGCTGCGGGTCCGGTACATACAGGTTAGTGGGGGACCTCTCTCCTCTCTTCCCCACGAGTTGGCTATGTAAAAATTCCCGTTGGGGCTCTTCTATCGAGCCCGAAAGTCCGTCTTCATGGGAGCTGCCGATTCGTGCGGCTTAGCTCCGCATAGCCACAACCGGAAGTCCCTCATTTTTTTTTTTTAAACCAACCATTTAGGAGACAAGACATCTGAGAAAGAAATTCTGTACAGTGTGAGCACTCTCGCAGCCTGTGTTCGATGCGCTGGGTGGGCGGACAATTTCTCTGTCCTGTGTTGAGGTAGGGTTTTCCGAGCAGCAAATTTGTTTCAACCAAGTGTTCAAACATGTAAATAGCAGTTGGGGGTTAGCGACCGAAGGGTCGCCGGAAAGCAAACAAAAACTGTGGCAAAGTGCATTCTTTAAACCACACTTTAAAAGAACAGTAAAAGAGTTTCGAAAAGAACTTTCCGAATGGGGTACGTATGAGCCGCGGCAGGACAAGAATGGGTGGAATCCCCGGGTAGTGCGGTGATCAGTGCCGTAGCTCCACTACCCGAGCTTGGCTGACCAAATACATAGGGGGTCCTCAGGCAAGGCGGGTGTCAGTGCCGTTGCTCCATTGCCTGGGTGACCTTACACAAATGGAAAGAATTTGAATATCTAGGGACTTCCGACAAATTTGTTCCTTTAACTACCATGTGGCGTCAAAAGAGTAGTTATGGCTGCATCAAGAAATTCGGCATGAGATCGACACACAAAGTCGTACAAGAGACAAACATTCAACATTAAAAAAAAACTAAAGAAAGAAAGCAGGCAGGCTCCATCAGAGAATAGGAGACAGTAAATCTCAATTGGTTCCGTTCTCTCATCATCTGGACACTTCAGGGTTCCATTCCGAAAAGGGTCATAAAGGGGTTAACATGGTGGGAATCAGACTCTGAGTCATCACCATCTCCCGGTTGCCAAACTCGTGACTGGAGTTTCTGTGCCATGGCGGCGTGGGCCGATGTGGGATCCATTTCGTTGTTTCTTATCAGCCGATAAGAGTTATCGCGCTGCCACTGTTTCTTATCCTGTAGGGCGGTAGCGGCAAGGGGGGGATCGCTATCGTTGGGCATTGGGTTAGGTTCTGGTAGTGGCAAATAAGTGGTCTCTGAGGGGCCGAACATATCGTGGTCGGTGTCACAGGGGCTGTAGTGACTGGGGCCTGGTCTGTTTTGCAATGGATCTGGGATTGCAAGGAAGTCCGTTGTGCTTTCGCTGTCGCTATTGCTATCGCTAGCGGCCGAATCAAGTGTGAGGCGGAAACTCGTCTCTGGGGGCGGAGTCAATGTCATGCCTGTGGACGTGCTGTCCTGGCTGGGGTTGCCCGTGGGTGGGTCGTCGTTGTCTGCTATTGCCAGTGAAATGTGGTGTGAGTGGCTGCACTGAGTTCCATAAACCTTAAGTTGGTTTATATGAAACCATCCTGACTTTCCATTTGGATATGTAATCTGAGGGGCTTACTTGATCAGAAATCGAGTAGGGTCCTGCAAATTTGTTTGTGAGACCTTGCTTAGTGCAGAATGGTTGAAGGATAAATATTGGCTTTGACATCCAAAGAACTGCCACGCTCTTCTTAAAAGGAGTGTCATTGGAGCTGAGAGCAGGCCTCCATTTAACTTTTAACCGAAGGAGAGATACTCGAGCATTCTGAGCAAAATTGAGTTTTTGCCATTTGCCACAAGGGGGAAACAAGGGTTGCTGATTTGAAACAACTTTCCAGTTGCGTCATTTTCTCTCTTTACATTTTCACAAATAAAGATGAATATTTAAATGGACGGATTGCTGAAAGACCAATGTGTAGCAATTAGAGAACTTAAGGCACTTGAATACTCTGGGCTAAAGCTCTATCCTTTCCTGTTTCTTGTCAACTGCATTACATCCTGCCCTGGCTTTCTCTCCATTTCTTGTCAAGTGCCAATTTTCTTGTTCCACACCATCAATTCTACACTCATATCACCCAAGCTTCAGGTGACTTGCCATTACTTCTCCGCTGATGGTAGCACTGTGGTTAACACAGTTGCTTCACAGCTCCAGGATCCCAGGTTCGATTCCCGGCTTGGGTCACTGTCTGTAGTGGAGTCTGTATGTTCTCCCCGTGGGTTTCCTCCGGGTGCTCCGGTTTCCTCCCACAGTCCAACGATGTGCAGTTTAGGTGGATTGGCCATGCTAAATTGCCCTGAGTGTCCAAAAAGGTTGGGTGGCGTTACTGGGTTACAAGGGCCGGTGCAGACTCGATGGGCCAAATGGTCTCCTTCTGCACTGTAAATTCTATAATTCTACGACTTCTCTCCCTGCCAATTGAGGAATAATTCTCTCCTCAATAGGCTCATGGCTTTCTTCTACTCTGCTGTGGCGATCCTCCTTCTGCAGCCATCTCTGTGAGTCTCTCAAGGTAGCAACATGATACAATCCATCAATAGTCTGAACCTTTCAGAAACTTGGTTCATGTCTGCTGATTCCTTTCTTTTTACTGAGGCTATTACATTTAGCTAAACGTCCCACCACATTCTCCCCTTTAACCCTGCCACAGGACTAATGGGATTTTCAGTTAGCTCTGATCTCAACATTTTTTGCTTCTCTGCAACTTGCCACTTATTAAAATTTTGAGTGATCCATTATAGGAAGCGCATTAGAAACATGAAGAACATAAAATATATATTCGCCAGGATGACGTTAGGATGGAAAACTGTAAATATGAGGATAGATTCAATATTGTTGGGCTATTTTCATCGGGCTTGCAAAATCCTACCAACTGTCCTGGCTTGAGACAATTCACACCTCTTTAACCTGTGATTATCCTTCTCTCCAGTCGCAACGTCCGGACCTGTAAAGACTTAATTACCTGCACAGACTCACATTCAAAGTATCATCTTGCATCATTGACTTTGTCTGTATGTGTATTTGTGGAACCCACCTCTTCACTCACCTGGTGAAGGAGCTGCTCTCCTAAAGTTAGTGATTCCAAACAAACCTGTTGGACTTTAACCTGGTGTTGTAAGATTTCTTACTATGCTCACCCCAGTCCAACACCGGCATCTCCACATATATTCATTGGAGTAGGAATCACTGAATGTTCTTTCAATTGATTAAAAAATATGAAGGGTTTAGCATTTATTAGCAAAATATTATTCCTGTTGATTCCAAAGTCCCACTTGCCTGCATTTGGCCCATATCCCTCTATACCCACCCTGCCCGTGTAACTGTCTAACTGCTTTTCAAAGGACAAAATTGTACCCGACTCTACCACTGCCTCTGGCAGCTCGTTTCAGATGCTAACCACCCTCTGTGTGAAAAGAATTCCCCTCTAGTCTCTTTTGTATCTTTCCCCTTAAACCTATGCCCTCTAGTTCTAGACTCGTCTACCTTTGGGAAAAGTTGTCGACTATCTACCTTATCTATACTCCTCATTATTTTATAGGCCTCTATAAGGTCACCCCTCAGCCTCCTACACTCCAGGGAAAAACGTCCAGCCTATCCCGCCTCTCCTTATAACTCAGACCATCAAGTCCTGGAAGCAACCTTGTAAAAAGCAGAGTAAGAAACAGGATCATGTGAAGAAAGCATACAAATGAGGTTACTTTGGGATTACTATGACAAAGACACAATATCTATATTGTGGAACATGACATATGACAATGTGTACGCAGCCATATCAACATAGCCATATCAACATTAAGAGAGTTGGTTCATAATGCAGAGCAGTGCCTACAGTGCGAGTTCAATTCCCATACCGGCTGTGATTATTCATGTTGACCAAGCCTTCTCAACCTTGTCCCTTGCCTGAGATGACCCTCAGGTTAAATCACCATCAGTCAGTTCTCAAATGGGAGAGCAGCCTGTGGTCCCCAGGGACTGTGGTGACATTTACATATGAACATTAAATCTATGTATTGTCCTTGATATCATCTATCATTCTTGTTTACTGTACCCAAATCCAACCAAACACACTGCTGTCTGCCTGTGATATTCCTCTGCCCTTTCCCCCATGGTGTGAGATGCCGGCATTGGACTGGGGCGGGCACAGTACGAAGTCAACACCAGGTTTAAGTCCAACAGTTTTTTTTCGAATCGCTAGCTTTCGGAGCGCAGCTCCTTCCTCGGGTGAATTCGCCATTCATTTGCCCTTATTAAAATCTACAGACCAGAATATAATAATCTTATAAACCTCATTGTTGTAACAAGAGATCTGCAAGGTGTGCATCCAGTAACCACGCCTAACCTATTGGGCACTAAGGGACAACTTAGAATGGCCAAACCAACTAACCTGCACATCTTTGGACTGTGGGAGGAAACCTACGCAGACACGGGGAGAAAGTGCAAACTCTACACAGACAGTCACCCAAGGCCGGAATTGAACATGGGTCCCTGGAGCTGTGAGGCAGCAGTGCTAACCACTGTGCCACCGTGCCGCAGAAGTTATGATACATGTTAGTAACAATGACATAGAGAGGCCAGGTAGTGATGTACTACCATCAGATTTTCAGGAGTTAGGGAGAAGGTTAAAAAGGTAGGACCTGACCATCCAGTGCCGCATACCATATGAAATAGGAAGATCGGAAAGATCGATTAATGTTTTGAGGCATAAGGAAGGGCTTCAGATTTTTGGGCATTGGGACCGGTTCTTGGACTGGTGGGGTGGGTTAAAACCCAGCAACAAATGGACCAATATCTTCATGGGGAGATTCACTATTGCAGCTGGAGAGGGTTGAAATCAAATTGGCAGGGGTGTGGGCCGCAGCATATAGAAGTAGAAAAAAAGAATAAGATACATAAAGGAATGAGATGGTTGGTTTGTACTTTTCAGCACAGTGGGCTAAATAGCTGGCTTGTAATGCAGAACAAGGCCAGCAGCGTGGGTTCAATTCCCGTACCAGCCTCCCCAAACTCCCCGAACAGGCGCCGGAATGTGGTGACTGGGGCTTTTCACAATAACTTCATTGAAGCCTACTTGTGACAATAAACGATTATTATTATTACTCGCAAAGGAAGTACAACAATTAACTTGCTTACCTTGCAGGTCAGCTGTTGAGTTCGGGAGTGAGAGCTGGGACCTTAGAATCAGCGCGGGAATTTTGAAAAAGCGCGGGGGCTGCGAGGCAGAGGGGACCATTTAAAAGGTCGCTGTCTGTGGTGAGGTGAGTACAGATTAATTTGCTTACCTTGCAGATCGGCTGTTGAGTTCGGGAGTGAGAGCTGGGACCTTAGAATCAGCGCGGGAATTTTGAAAAAGCGCGGGGGCTGCGAGGCAGAGGGGACCATTTAAAAGGTCGCTGTCTGTGGTGAGGTGAGTACAGATTAACTTGCTTACCTTGCAGGTCAGCTGTTGAGTTCGGGAGTGAGAGCTGGGACCTTAGATTCAGCGCGGGAATTTTGAAAAAGCGCGGGGGCTGCGAGGCAGAGGGGACCATTTAAAAGGTCGCTGTCTGTGGTGAGGTGAGTACAGATTAACTTGCTTACCTTGCAGGTCAGCTGTTGAGTTTGGGAGTGAGAGCTGGGACCTTAGAATCAGCGCGGGAATTTGAAAAAGCGCGGGGGCTGCGAGGCAGAGGGGACCATTTAAAAGGTCGCTGTCTGTGGTGAGGTGAGTACAGATTAACAACTTACTTACCTTGCAGGCCAAGTCGATTTCAGCAGGAGCGGAGCAGGCTAGTCCATTTCAGCGGGGGCAGTGCGGAAGTGATTTCTGGGAGGTAAGTTTCTCCTTTAAATTTTTTTTTAAAATTCTAGTGTTTAAGGTGGGAACAGGAAGTCGACCCGCGGACTTCTGGGAAGACCCTCACCAATAAATTCTGATGGAGAGGAAACCCGAGACACTACACGTGTAGTGTCTCCCACCCGCCCTCCTCCTCTAACCTAATAATAAAACCCTTTGGTGTGAGGTAAGTACCATATTTTATTATTGTTATTAATAATTTTTTTTTTTTATATATAAAAAAATTTAATTTAGTTGTTAGCCAGATCTTGGTAGAAAGTTAGAGGAATGGCAGGGAAGGGAGTGCAATGTTCCTCCTGCAGGATGTTTGAGGTGAGGGATGCTGTTAGTGTCCCTGCTGATTTTACCTGCAGGAAGTGCTGCCATCTCCAGCTCCTCCAAGACCGAGTTAGGGAACTGGAGCTGGAGTTGGAAGAACTTCGGATCATTCGGGAGGCAGAGGGGGTCATAGATAGCAGCTTCAGGGAATTAGTTACACCAAAGATTGGAGATAGATGGGTAACTGTAAGAGGGACGGGGAAAAAACAGTCAGTGCAGGGATCCCCTGCGGTCGTTCCCCTGAGAAACAAGTATACCGCTTTGGATACTTGTGGGGGGGACGGCTTACCAGGGGTAAGCCATGGGGTACGGGCCTCTGGCACAGAGTCTGTCCCTGTTGCTCAGAAGGGAAGGGGGGAGAGGAGCAGAGCATTAGTAATTGGGGACTCTATAGTCAGGGGCACAGATAGGAGATTTTGTGGGAGCGTGAGAGACTCACGTTTGGTATGTTGCCTCCCAGGTGCAAGGGGACGTGATGTCTCGGATCGTGTTTTCCGGGTCCTTAAGGGGGAGGGGGAGCAGCCCCAAGTCGTGGTCCACATTGGCACTAACGACATAGGTTGGAAAGGGGATAAGGATGTCAGGCAGGCTTTCAGGGAGCTAGGATGGAAGCTCAGAACTAGAACAAACAGAGTTGTTATCTCTGGGTTGTTGCCCGTGCCACGTGATAGTGAGATGAGGAATAGGGAGAGAGAACAATTAAACACGTGGCTACAGGGATGGTGCAGGCGGGAGGGATTCAGATTTCTGGATAACTGGGGCTCTTTCTGGGGAAGGTGGGACCTCTACAGACAGGATGGTCTACATCTGAACCTGCGGGGCACAAATATCCTGGGGGGGAGATTTGTTAGTGCTCTTTGGGGGGGTTTAAACTAATGCAGCAGGGGCATGGGAACCTGGATTGTAGTTTTAGGGTAAGGGAGAATGAGAGTATAGAGGTCAGGAGCTCAGATTTGACGTCGCAGGAGGGGACCAGTGTTCAGGCAGGTGGTTTGAAGTGTGTCTACTTCAATGCCAGGAGTATATGAAATAAGGTAGGGGAACTGGCAGCATGGGTTGGTACCTGGGACTTCGATGTTGTGGCCATTTCGGAGACATGGATAGAGCAGGGACAGGAATGGATGTTGCAGGTTCCGGGGTTTAGGTGTTTTAGTAAGCTCAGAGAAGGAGGCAAAAGAGGGGGAGGTGTGGCGCTGCTAGTCAAGAGCAGTATTACGGTGGCGGAGAGGATGCTAGATGGGGACTCATCTTCCGAGGTAGTATGGGCTGAGGTTAGAAACAGGAAAGGAGAGGTCACCCTGTTGGGAGTTTTCTATAGGCCTCCAAATAGTTCTAGGGATGTAGAGGAAAGGATGGCGAGGATGATCCTGGATAAGAGCGAAAGTAATAGGGTAGTTATTATGGGAGACTTTAACTTTCCAAATATTGACTGGAAAAGATATAGTTCGAGTACATTAGATGGGTCGTTTTTTGTACAGTGTGTGCAGGAGGGTTTCCTGACACAGTTTGTTGACAGGCCAACAAGAGGCGAGGCCACATTGGATTTGGTTTTGGGTAATGAACCAGGCCAGGTGTTGGATTTGGAGGTAGGTGAGCACTTTGGGGACAGTGACCACAATTCGGTGACGTTTACGTTAAGGATGGAAAGGGATAAGTATACACCGCAGGGCAAGAGTTATAGCTGGGGGAAGGGAAATTATGATGCCATTAGACGTGACTTGGGGGGGATAAGGTGGAGAAGTAGGCTGCAAGTGTTGGACACACTGGATAAGTGGAGCTTGTTCAAGGATCAGCTACTGCGTTTTCTTGATAAGTATGTACCGGTCAGGCGGGGAGGAAGGTGCCGAGCGAGGGAACCGTGGTTTACCAAAGAAGTGGAATCTCTTGTTAAGAGGAAGAAGGAGGCCTATGTGAAGATGAGGTGTGAAGTTTCAGTTGGGGCGATGGATAGTTACAAGGTAGCGAGGAAGGATCTAAAGAGAGAGCTAAGACGAGCAAGGAGGGGACATGAGAAGTATTTGGCAGGAAGGATCAAGGAAAACCCAAAAGCTTTCTATAGGTATGTCAGGAATAAGCGAATGACTAGGGACAGAGTAGGACCAGTCAAGGACAGGGATGGGAAGTTGTGTGTAGAGTCTGAAGAGATAGGCGAGATACTAAATGAATATTTTTCGTCAGTATTCACTCAGGAAAAAGATAATGTTGTGGAGGAGAATGCTGAGCTCCAGGTAAATAGATTAGATGGCATTGAGGTACGTAGGGAAGAGGTGTTGGCAATTCTGGACAGGCTGAAAATAGATAAGTCCCCGGGACCTGATGGGATTTATCCTAGGATTCTCTGGGAGGCCAGGGAAGAGATTGCTGGACCATTGGCTTTGATTTTTATGGCATCATTGGATACAGGAATAGTGCCAGAGGACTGGAGGATAGCAAATGTGGTCCCTTTGTTCAAAAAGGGGAGCAGAGACAACCCCGGCAACTATAGACCGGTGAGCCTCACGTCTGTAGTGGGTAAAGTCTTGGAGGGGATTATAAGAGACAAGATTTATAATCATCTAGATAGGAATAATATGATCAGGGATAGTCAGCATGGCTTTGTGAAGGGTAGGTCATGCCTCACAAACCTTATCGAGTTCTTTGAGAAGGTGACTGAACAGGTAGACGAGGGTAGAGCAGTTGATGTGGTGTATATGGATTTCAGCAAAGCGTTTGATAAGGTTCCCCACGGTAGGCTATTGCAGAAAATACGGAGGCTGGGGATTGAGGGTGATTTAGAGATGTGCATCAGAAATTGGCTAGCTGAAAGAAGACAGAGGGTGGTGGTTGATGGGAAATGTTCAGAATGGAGTTCTGTCACACGTGGAGTACCACAAGGATCTGTTCTGGGGCCGTTGCTGTTTGTCATTTTTATCAATGACCTAGAGGAAGGCGCAGAAGGGTGGGTGAGTAAATTTGCAGACGATACTAAATTCGGTGGTGTTGTCGATAGTGTGGAAGGAAGTAGCAGGTTACAGAGGGATATAGATAAGCTGCAGTGCTGGGCTGAGAGGTGGCAAATGGAGTTTAATGTAGAGAAGTGTGAGGTGATTCACTTTGGAAGGAAAAACAGGAATGTGGAATATTTGGCTAATGGAAAAGTTCTTGAAAGTGTGGATGAGCAGAGGGATCTAGGTGTCCATGTACATAGATCCCTGAAAGTTGCCACCCAGGTTGATAGGGTGGTGAAGAAAGCCTATGGAGTGTTGGCCTTTATTGGTAGAGGGATTGAGTTCCGGAAGAGGTCATGTTGCAGCTGTACAGAACTCTGGTACGGCCGCATTTGGAGTATTGCGTACAGTTCTGGTCACCGCATTATAGGAAGGACGTGGAGGCTTTGGAACGGGTGCAGAGGAGATTTACCAGGATGTTGCCTGGTATGGAGGGAAAATCTTATGAGGAAAGGCTGATGGACTTGAGGTTGTTTTCGTTAGAGAGAAGAAGGTTAAGAGGAGACTTAATAGAGGCATACAAAATGATCAGAGGGTTAGATAGGGTGGACAGTGAGAGCCTTCTCCCGCGGATGGAAATGGCTAGCACGAGGGGACATAGCCTTAAACTGAGGGGTAATAGATATAGGACAGAGGTCAGGGGTAGGTTCTTTACGCAAAGAGTAGTGAGGCCGTGGAATGCCCTACCTGCTACAGTAGTGAACTCGCCAACATTGAGGGCATTTAAAAGTTTATTGGATAAACATATGGATGATAATGGTATAGTGTAGGTTAGATGGCTTTTGTTTCGGTGCAACATCGTGGGCCGAAGGGCCTGTACTGCGCTGTATTGAAAAAGAAACAATGATTTATATTATGACATTGCCTCTAATGTAATTGAAATGTCTCAAGGAGCTTCACAGGAGCATTGTAAAATAAATGATGACACTGAGTCACATGAGGAGATATCAGGGGCTGAACTCTCCGCTCACACAGCCACGTGTATCCTGGTGGCGCGCCATTCGCTGGTGGCAGGATTATCTCTTCCCGCCACCTGTCAATGCGATATCCCATTGAAGCCAACCCACACCACTGAGAAACCCGTGGGCAGGGCTACGCTGCCAGCAGGAAAAGAGAATCCCAATGGCCAGATCTGTTGACCAAATACCTGGTCAAAGAGGTATATTTTTATTTAAATGCCTTAAGGGAAGAAAGCAAGGCAAAGAGGTGTAGGGAGTGAATTCAAGCACTTGGAGTCTAGTTAATAGGAGGCAAAATCCCAAATAGTGCAGCAATTGTAAATGAACTAATGTCAGAATTACCAAGTGCAGAGATATCTCAGAAGGTGTGGGAATGGAAGAGATTACGGAGAAAGAAGAATCATTGAGTCATAGTTTTTACAGCATGGAAAGAGGCCATTTGGTCCAACATGTCCGCACTGGCGATCAAACATCTATCTACTCCAATCCCAATTTACAGCATTTGGCCCCTAGCCTTGTATGCTCATCTAAATATGCCTTAAATGTTGTGGGGGTTCTACCACCCTTTTAGGCAGTGCGTTCCAGATTCCAACCACCCTCTGGGTGAAAAAGATTTTCCCCAGATCCCCTCGAACTGCTGTGAGCTTCCCAGCGCTTGGCCCAGTGAGGACAGCAATGCTATTCAACTTTAATTGGCCACGTCTCAAAGTCAACACATGGAACAGGGTGGCGGGCTGTGCAAGTGCCATTGACAAGTGAGCCGGGGCCCTTCAGCGCCGGAGCCCCCAGCGGACACCTGCCAGGTGCGTCGAAGGCTACGGGATGAGGTAAGCAGCTGGCTGCCTCCACCTCAGATGTGCATCCTGGGGATACACCTAGATGTAGTGGTAGAGCTAGGAGGACCAAGCACATTGAGGATCACTGAAGGTACCAGTGGAGGGGGGGGGGGGGGGGGGGGGGGCGGGGTAGGTAAGGGATGGGTGGAGGGTGCAGCACCATCAGGAGGCTGGGGAATTGTTACACACAATAAACACATTTGCGCACAGCTAGTATGATGCCTCTGTCACTTTCATCCACAATGTGGGGCAACCTCCAAATTCTTGGCCCAAATCTCCATGCATCTCCATGCATCTCCCCCTTCCCATGGCACTCGCCCACCATCCGGATCTGTGTGTCATCCCCTGGGTGTTCGGATGTTGGCTGCTGTGTGTGTGGTGTTGTCTCGTGCAGTGTTCAAGCACAGTGTCCAGGTATCAAGGTGTGATTGGGATGCTAGGCAATGCCTCCCACATGCTACATGGCCTGCCGACACAGGGGAATCCACTTGGGTCGTGTGAAGTTCTCATTTAACCATGACTGCCAATTCACTATTAGCAATAGCCTTCAGCTGCACGGCCAGAGGCCTCAGCAGTCGATGGGGGTTATGGGTGGTCAGTGGGGCAGATGGGTAGGGGCAAGGGTTGCCCCTGGAATGGGTACGCATGATCCATGGTTTGGCATGCTCGTGCCGGGCATGGTTGCTCCCGGTTGTCCCCCGAGCGCTCCGCCTCCCCCCCATGGCAGCCTTCTGCTGCGGAAGGACCCCCACCCCCAGCAAGGTTCCACCTCCCCCAGCCGAGGGTCCCCCCCTCCCACCCCAGCACCCTTGGGCTCTTTGCCTCTGAGCAAAGATGGCTATTCACCTCCTCGGCTCCCCGCAGAAGCCCTTCCGCCAGGTTCATGTTTTTCTAAAGGAGAACTAATCAGTGTCAGCGTGGCCACTTGCTGGTGAGGCCGCTGAATGATGGGAGGCCATCGGATATGGCGGGGTGGGGGGGGGGGCTCTGGTTAATTGTATGGAAATAGGGCTCAAATGGTGATAATTAGTTTCTTGCCACATTCTGGCGAGATCTCGATCCTGCCTACGGGAGCAGGCCAGCAAACTGTTTGATGTTTGCCGTGGTTTTTGTTTTCGGTCTCGCGCTCGAATGCAACAAGGCTGGCGAATCGCGCCCAGTACTCCAGCTGTGGCCTTACCAGTGTTTTATACAACTCTAACATAACCTCCCTGCTCTTATATTTTGTGCCTCACCTAATAAAGGTAAGTATCCCATATGCCTTCTTAACCGACTCATCTACCTGTCCTGCTATCTTCGAGTATCTACTGGCGAGCACACCAAGTCCCTCTGATCCTCAGTACTACCTCGGGTCCACCATTCATTGTAAATTCCCTTGTCTTGTTAGGGGTGGCACGGTAGCACAGTGGTTAGCACCGTTGCTTCACAGCTCCATGGTCCCAGGTTCGATTCCCGGTTTAGGTCACTGTCTGTGCGGAGCCTGCACCTTCTCCCAGTGTCTGGGTGGGTTTCCTCCGGGTGCTCCGGTTTCCTTCCACGAGTCCTGAAAGACGTGCTTGTTAGGTGAATTGGACATTCTGAATTCTCCCTCTGTGTACCCGAACAGGCATCGGAGTGTGGTGACTAGGGGATTTTCACAGTAATTTAATTGCAGTATTAATGTAAGCCTACTTGTGACAATAAAGATTATTGTTATTAGTGCCAGGGACTCGGGTTCAATTCTGACCTTGGGTCACTGTCTGTATGGAGTTTGTTCATTCTCCCCATCTCTGCATGGGTTTCCTCGGGTGCTCCAATTTTCTCCCATAGTTCAAAGATGTATGTGGCAGGTGAATTGGCCATGATAAATTGCCCCTTAGTGTCCAGGGATGTTCTGATTAGGTTATGGGGTTATAGGGAAGGTGGGATGGGGGGGGGTTGGACATGGATAGAGTGCTCATTTGTCAGGTCAGTGCAGGGTCGATGGGCCGAATGGCCTCCTTCTGCCCTGTAGGGATTCTATGATAGTATGATAGTGTCCCCAAAATGCATCACCTCACATCTTTCACGGTTAGATTCCATTTGCCACTCTTCTACCCATCTAACAAGCCCATCTATATTGTACAGTAATCGAAGACTTTGCTCCTCTATTTCCTAAACCACCAATTTTTGTGCCATCAGCGAACTTACTGATCATGGGCGTCATTCTCCGACCCCCCAGCGGGTCGGAGATTGGCCGTTGGCCGCCGTGAATCCTGCCACCGCCGGTTGCCGAAGTCTCCGAAGGGAGAAAAGTTGGCGGGGCGTTAATGGCGCCGCTGCCGTCGGAGAATGGCTCGGGTCTGCGCAAGGCAGCCGATTTTCGGCCTGCCGATATTCTCCCTTCCGGATGGGCCGAAGTCCCGTCGACGTGATGACTGTTCACGTCGACGTAAATCAAACCTCCTTTTCATCGGCGTGAACCTGTGCTCCAGGTTCACGCCGACCAGCGTGGAGGTGAGTGACGGCCTGGGGGGTTGGCCGCTGGGCAGGCGATGGTGTGGCTGCAGCCTGAATGTGTGGGGAGAGGTGTGTCTCGGGTTGTGTGTGTGTGTGTGCGGCGGGGGGGGGGTGGTTAGAGTGGGCTGGGCTCCGGGGGAGTGCCGGGAGGGGGGTCCGTGCCGGGGAGGAGGATGGGGGGTCCGTGCCGGGGAGGAGGTTGGGGTCCGTGCCGGGGAGGGGGATGGGTGGGTCCGTGCCGGGGAGTGGGATGGGGGGTCCGTGCCGGGGAGGGGGATGGGGGATCCGTGCCGGGGAGGGGGATGGGGGTCCGTGCCGGGGAGGAGGTTGGGGTCCATGCCGGGGAGGAGGATGGGGGTGTCCGTGCCGGGGAGGGGGATGGGGGGTCCGTGCCGGGGAGGGGGATGGGGGATCAGTGCCGGGGAGGGGGATGGGGGTCCGTGCCGGGGAGGAGGTTGGGGTCCATGCCGGGGAGGAGGATGGGGGTGTCCGTGCCGGGGAGGGGGATGGGGGGTCCGTGCCGGGGAGGGGGATGGGGGGGGTCCGTGCCGGGGAGGAGGTTGGGGTCCGTGCCGGAGAGGAGGTTGGGGTCCGTGCCGGGGAGGGGGTGGGTCCGTGCCGGGGAGGAGGTTGGGGTCCGTGCCGGGGAGGAGGATGGGGGGGATCTGTGCTGGGGAGGGGGATGGGGGGTCCGTGCCGGGGAGGAGGATGGGGGGGTCCGTGCCGGGGAGGAGGATGGGGGGTCCGTGCCGGGGAGGAGGATGGGGGGTCCGTGCCGGGGAGGAGGATGGGGGTCCGTGCCGGGGAGGAGGATGGGGGGGTCCGTGCCGGGGAGGAGGATGGGGGGGGGGGGAAACCGTGCCGGGGAGGAGGATGGGGGCCTCCGTGCCGGGGAGGAGGATGGGGGTGGCCCGTGCCGGGGAGGGGGATGGGGGGGGGCCGTGCCGGGGAGGGGGATGGGGGGGGGCCCGTGCCGGGGAGGGGGATGGGGGGTCCGTGCCAGGGAGGGGGAGGGGGGGTCCGTGCCGGGGAGGAGGTTGGGGGGGGTCCGTGCCGGGGAGGGGGATGGGGGGGGGGGGGGCCCGTGCCGGGGAGGGGGATGGGGGGTCCGTGCCGGGGAGGGGGATGTGGGGGGCAAGTGAGTTGGTCCACCTGGCCAGGTGCCAGCCTCCAACAGTTGGACCCATGCGGTCCATGCAACCTGGCTGGGGGGAAGGAGGGGATATGGGCAATGATGACATGTTGTTGTTTCCCCCCCCCCCCCCCCCCCCCCCCCCACCAGGCCGTCATGTTTTCCGATCGGCCAGCGATGTTGGCTGCCGTGGCGGCAGCCGCTAATGTCCATGTTGCCCTGGATGAGGAGGAGGAGGAGGAGGAGGAGCGTGCCAGAGAGGCGGCACAGGCTGCGCAGAGGGGCAGGCGGCAGCCGACCAGGCTGGAGGGACACCTGACCGACAGGACGAGGAGGGGGAGGTGGACGTCGCGGCCCCACGGCAACGGAGGCACCCGAGGGCGTCCCGTGTGTACCGGCCCCGGCAGTCATACCAGGACCTCATGGACCGGGAATGCAGGAGGAGACTCCGGATGAGGCGGGAAACCGTGGCACACATCTGCCACCTGCTGGCACACCTGTCACCGCGTGGCACTGGCGGGGGACACCCTCTCCCCGTGTCCGTCAAGGTTATGGTGGCCCTGAACGTTTATGCAACGGGGTCATTCCAGGCACCGAGTGGGGACCTGTCCGGCATATCGCAGACATCGGTGCATCGGTGCATCCGGGCAGTGACAGATGCCCTATATGCCATGGCGCACCGCTCCATCCGCTTCCCTGTAGACCGGGCCAGCCAAGATGCCCGGGCCGTGGGCTTCTCTGCCGTGGCCGGGTTCCCCATGGTCCAGGGCGCGATCGATGGGATGCACGTCGCCGTGCGGCGACCTGCAGATAACAGGGCCGTGTTCACCAATAGGAAGGGGACCTATTCGATGAACATACAGGTGGTCTGCGACCACCGCATGATGATCCTGCAAGTCTGCGCCCATTACCCAGGCAGTGTACACGACTCATACGTGTTGTCGCGGTCATCCATCCCCGGCATGTACGAGGGACGCCAGCCCCGGCTGAGGGGCTGGTTGCTGGGCGACATGGGCTACCCATTGCGATCGTGGCTGATGACGCCTGTACGGAGGCCACGCAATGAGGCGGAGAACCGCTACAATGATGCCCATGTAGCGACAAGGGGAGTGATAGAGAGGTGCTTTGGCGTGCTGAAGATGCGTTTCAGGTGCCTGGACCTCTCTGGGGGCGCCCTCCAGTAGCAGTCAGATAGGGTCGGCCGCATCATTGTGGTGTGCTGCGTCCTGCACAACATAGCCCAACAGAGGGGCGATGTGCCGCAGGCAGAGGAGGGCGGAGTGGAGGAGCAGCTGGAAGAGGCGCAGTCCTCCCCAGATGAGGGGGATGGGGGCAATGGTCAGGGCAGACGGGCTAGACACAGGCGGGTGGCTGTCCACCGTTACCGGTTGGCCCAGCGGGCACGGGACAGACTGATAGCCGCCGCTTCACTGACTAGGTGGGCGTGGGAATCGGGTAGTATGGCCACAGACCGCACACCATGGCAACAGCCGACCACCCACACCCCCCACCCATCCACCCACCCAGCACCCTCACCCCCCTCCCCAACCCCACCCACCCCACCCGCATGCACACCACCCCCCCCATTGCCGATCCACCTGCGGCACAACGGCCGGGTTCACACAGTTGCGGGTGGACACGTGTCGATTGCAGGCCATGGAGGATGATGACAACCCGCCCTGCGGTGAGCTCCTGGCTCCACATCGTTGGACTATGCCTGACCCATGGCCACAGTACCACCATCCACCCGGACCATCCCTGCATGCGGCTGTGACACTGCAGCGCACGGTCCCGTCCTCTGCCCGGGGGGATGTTGCTGGCGGCCCAGGGGGAAGGGGGCAGACTCACCTGGGGCTGAGGTAAGACCACCCCTCACACACACACTTGCGCTCAACGTACATGACACCCCCGCACGCTTTGGACAGAGCATAAAGGCAGCTTCTGTAGGTGTAACATTGACTTTAATAACCAAACGAGTTCATGCACGTGCCCGAGCCCCTAAAACTCATCTGTGCCCTGCACCCGTGCCAACTAACTCAGTGTCTAATTGTTTGGCCTTACGGGCCCTTTGACTACGTCTACGTGGTTCCCCAGACGGTACAGCAGAACTGGAGGTGGACTCCTGTGATTCCTGCCCTCTGACACTGGATCCCTTTGGCGGCCGTTTCCTGGGGCGTCCTGGCCTAGATGGGCCAGGCTGCGGCCCGGGCGACTGGGATGGCGAGCTGCCAGCCTGTCCTGCCCGTTGCCCACCCGATGCACCTGGGACGGAAGGGGGGGAGTCCGAGGTGTCCCGGTGTTCCGGGACCTCCCCTACAGGGGGAGCCGGGACGGACCACACCACCTCCTCCTCCCTCGGGGTGCCCGATGGCCCCCAGGCCTCTACATGGGTGGGGGATGCGGATGGACTGGCCATCCAACGCCCCCCCGACATCTGGCGCTGCCAGTCCTGGAGGCCTGTGCTGGTATCGACAGGGGTCTGCAGGTTTGCATCCATGGAGCCCAGGGGGTTGGCAAACCCTGTCTGTGACAGTGCGACGCCGGCTCGCACATGGCCACTGGCGCCGATGCCCTCAGCGTTGGCCTGCAGAGATTGGGCCATGGCCTGCAGAGACTGGGCCATGGCCTGCTGAGACTGGGCTATGGTGTTGAGCGCCTCTGCCATCTGGTGCTGGCACTGGCTCATGGCCTCCTGTGAGAGGGCAGCCATGTCCTGGGCCACAGACGCCGCCTGCACGGAAAGCCCCAGGCCTCGCAAACCGTTCCCCATGTCTGACACCGTCGCACCCATTGCCTCCACCGCGGACGCCACCCGTGCGGTGTCAGCCTGGGTGGCACGCATGACCGGCACCACTTCCAGCTCCTGGATGCGGGTGGACTCCTCCACCTGCAACTGCAGCCGCCGCAAGCCGGCCGTCACCCTCTTCGCTCGTCTCCGGGTCGGTGGTTGCATCGGATCTATGTGTGGGTGTGAAAACTCCAGGAACCCGGGATCCATCTGGGCGGCAGATGTTCGCTTAGGCTGGGCTGCCCTCCAACCGCCCGGCCCCTCTGCTGCTCCTACCTCCACCGGCTGTGTTGTGCGCACCAGTGAGTGTACCAGACGCCTCATCACTAAAGTGCCCAACCGAGGTGAGTGTTTCTGCGATGGTGGAGGGTGTTGGTGACAGCAGTGGCGTTGTGTCGTGCTCTTCGTCCCACTCTGAGTCCATGGCACTTTGGGGTGGGGGTTCGTCTCCACCCATCCACTCTGAGTCACTGTCCGGTATTTCGTCTTCCTGGGTAGTGCTGTCCCGGGTAGGGGTGTCAAAGAACAAAGAACAAAGAACAAAGAAATGTACAGCACAGGAACAGGCCCTTCGGCCCTCCAAGCCCGTGCCGACCATACTGCCCGACTAAACTACAATCTTCTACACTTCCTGGGTCCGTATCCTTCTATTCCTATCCTGTTCATATATTTGTCAAGATGCCCCTTAAATGTCCCTATCGTCCCTGCCTCCACTACCTCCTCCGGTAGTGAGTTCCAGGCACCCACTACCCTCTGCGTAAAAAACTTGCCTCGTACATCTACTCTAAACTTTGCCCCTCTCACCTTAAACCTATGCCCCCTAGTAATTGACCCCTCTACCCTGGGGAAAAGCCTCTGACTATCCACTCTGTCTATGCCCCTCATAATTTTGTATACCTCTATCAGGTCGCCCCTCAACCTCCTTCGTTCCAGTGAGAACAAACCGAGTTTATTCAATCGCTCCTCATAGCTTATGCCCTCCATACCAGGCAACATTCTGGTAAATCTCTTCTGCACCCTCTCTAAAGCCTCCACATCCTTCTGGTAGTGTGGCGACCAGAATTGAACACTATACTCCAAGTGTGGCCTAACTAAGGTTCTATACAGCTGCAACATGACTTGCCAATTCTTATACTCAATGCCCCGGCCAATGAAGGCAAGCATGCCGTATGCCTTCTTGACTACCTTCTCCACCTGTGTAGCCCCTTTCAGTGATCTGTGGACCTGTACTCCTAGATCTCTTTGACTTTCAATACTCTTGAGGGTTCTACCATTCACTGTATATTCCCTCCCTGCATTAGCCCTTCCAAAATGCATTACCTCACATTTGTCCAGGTTAAACTCCATCTGCCATCTCTCCGCCCAAGTCTCCAGACAATCTAAATCCTGCTGTATCCTCAGACAGTCCTCATCGCTATCCGCAATTCCACCAACCTTTGTGTCGTCTGCAAACTTACTAATCAGACCAGTTACATTTTCCTCCAAATCATTTATATATACTACAAAGAGCAAAGGTCCCAGCACTGATCCCTGTGGAACACCACTGGTCACAGCCCTCCAATTAGAAAAGCATCCCTCCATTGCTACCCTCTGCCTTCTATGGCCTAGCCAGTTCTGTATCCATCTTGCCAGTTCACCCCTGATCCCGTGTGACTTCACCTTTTGTACTAGTCTACCATGAGGGACCTTGTCAAAGGCCTTACTGAAGTCCATATAGACAACATCTACTGCCCTACCTGCATCAATCATCTTAGTGACCTCCTCGAAAAACTCTATCAAGTTAGTGAGACACGACCTCCCCTTCACAAAACCGTGCTGCCTCTCACTAATACGTCCATTTGCTTCCAAATGGGAGTAGATCCTGTCTCGAAGAATTCTCTCCAGTAATTTCCCTACCACTGAAGTAAGGCTCACCGGCCTGTAGTTCCCGGGATTATCCCTGCCACCCTTCTTAAACAGAGGAACAACATTGGCTATTCTCCAGTCCTCCGGGACATCCCCTGAAGACAGCGAGGATCCAAAGATTTCTGTCAAGGCCTCAGCAATTTCCTCTCCAGCCTCCTTCAGTATTCTGGGGTAGATCCCATCCGGCCCTGGGGACTTATCTACCTTAATATTTTTTAAGACACCCAACACCTCGTCTTTTTGGATCACAATGTGACCCAGGCTATCTACACCCCCTTCTCCAGACTCAACATCTACCAATTCCTTCTCTTTGGTGAATGCTGATGCAAAGTATTCATTTAGTACCTCGCCCATTTCCTCTGGCTCCACACATAGATTCCCTTGCCTATCCTTCAGTGGGCCAACCCTTTCCCTGGCTACCCTCTTGCTTTTTATGTAAGTGTAAAAAGCCTTGGGATTTTCCTTAACCCTATTTGCCAATGACTTTTCATGACCCCTTCTAGCCCTCCTGACTCCCTGCTTAAGTTCCTTCCTACTTTCCTTATATGCCACACAGGCTTCGTCTGTTCCCAGCCTTTTAGCCCTGACAAATGCCTCCTTTTTCTTTTTGACGAGGCCTACAATATCATTCGTCATCCAAGGTTCCCTAAAATTGCCGTATTTATCTTTCTTCCTCACAGGAACATGCCTGTCCTGTATTCCTATCAACTGACACTTGAAAGCCTCCCACATGTCAGATGTTGATTTGCCCTCAAACATCCGCCCCCAATCTATGTTCTTCAGTTCCCGCCTAATATTGTTATAATTAGCCTTCCCCCAATTTAGCACATTCATCCTCGGACCACTCTTATCCTTGTCCACCAGTACTTTAAAACTTACTGAATTGTGGTCACTGTTACCGAAATGCTCCCCTACTGAAACATCTACCACCTGGCCGGGCTCATTCCCCAATACCAGGTCCAGTACCGCCTCTTCCCTAGTTGGACTGTTTACATATTGTTTTAAGAAGCCCTCCTGGATGCTCCTTACAAACTCTGCCCCGTCTAAGCCCCTGGCACTAAGTGAGTCCCAGTCAATATTGGGGAAGTTGAAGTCTCCCATCACCACAACCCTGTTGTTTTTACTCTTTTCCAAAATCTGTCTACCTATCTGCTCCTCTATCTCCCGCTGGCTGTTGGGAGGCCTGTAGTATACCCCCAACATTGTGACTGCACCCTTCTTATTCCTGATCTCTACCCATATAGCCTCACTGCCCTCTGAGGTGTCCTCTCGCTGTATAGCTGTGATACTCTCCTGAACAAGTAGCGCAACTCCGCCTCCCCTTTTACATCCCCCTCTATCCCGCCTGAAACATCTAAATCCTGGAACGTTTAGCTGCCAATCCTGCCCTTCCCTCAACCAGGTCTCTGTAATGGCAACAACATCATAGTTCCAAGTAGTAATCCAAGCTCTAAGTTCATCTGCCTTACCCGTAATGCTCCTTGCATTAAAACATATGCACTTCAGGCCACCAGACCCGCTGTGTTCAGCAACTTCTCCCCGTCTGCTCTGCCTCAGAGCCACACTGTCCATATTCCCTAGTTCTCCCTCAACGCTCTCACCTTCTGACCTATTGCTCCCGTGCCCACCCCCCTGCCATACTAGTTTAAACCCTCCCGTGTGACACTAGCAAATCTCGCGGCCAGGATATTTATGCCTCTCCGGTTTAGATGCAACCCGTCCATCTTATACAGGTCACACCTGCCCCGGAAGAGCTCCCAGTGGTCCAGATAACCGAAACCCTCCCTCCTACACCAGCTGTTTAGCCACGTGTTTGTCTGCTCTATCTTCCTATTTCTAGCCTCACTGGCACGTGGCACAGGGAGTAATCCCGAGATTACAACCCTCGAGGTCCTGTCTTTTAACTTTCTGCCTAGCTCCCTGAACTCCTGCTGCAGGACCTCATGCCTCTTCCTGCCTATGTCGTTAGTACCAATATGTACAACGACCTCTACCTGTTTGCCCTCCCCCTTCAGGATTCCCTCTACCCGTTCGGAGACATCCTGGACCCTGGCACCAGGGAGGCAACATACCATCCTGGAGTCTCTTTCACGTCCACAGAAGCGCCTATCTGTTCCCCTGACTATAGAGTCCCCTATAACTATTACTCTTCTGCGCTTTGACCCTCCCTTCTGAACATCAGAGCCAGCCGTGGTGCCACTGCTCTGGCTGCTGCTGTTTTCCCCTGATAGGCTATCCCCCCCGACAGTATCCAAAGGGGTATATCTGTTCGAGAGGGGGACAACCACAGGGGATTCCTGCACTGACTGCCTGCCCTTTCTGGTGGTCACCCATTTCTCTGCCTGCACCTTGGGTGTGACCACACTTACATAACTGCGATCTATGACGCTTTCCGCCACCTGCATGCTCCTAAGTGCATCCAATTGCTGCTCCAACCGAACCATGCGGTCTGTGAGGAGCTGCAGTTGGGTGCACTTTCTGCAGATGAAGCCATCCAGGACGCTGGAAGCCTCCCGGACCTGCCACATCTCACAGTCAGAGCACAGCACCCCTCTAACTGACATTGCGTCAATTAATTAAAATTAAAATTTGTCTTTTTTTTTTATAAATACTTTTTTTTTTTAAATTACAAAGTTACTGTCAACTATCTGTTTCCTAGCACTAGATTTCTAATAGAAATGCGATAGCTAACTATAATATCCTCCGATCTCTGGCTTAGATATCCTCTAAATTATAATTAAGTTATTATGTTTAATTAGTTCCCAAATAGTCAAAAAAATTTAGGTTAGAATCCCAACCAGCCACTCAGGTCACAGCTTTTCTGTCCCCCCCGACACACACAATTTGAAAAAAGGTATAAAAGTAAAAATCACTTGCTTACCTTCTGAGATGTTCTCAGGTTCTCTCGCTGACAGAGACTACTCCTCCACCTCCAATCCTTGGCCTGCACAATGCTAATAATATATAATATAATATGGCACTTACCTTACACCAATGGGTCTTATTATTAGGTTAGAGGAGGAGGGTGGGTGGGAGACACTACACGTGTAGTGTCTCGGGTTTCCTCTCCACCAGAATTTATTGGGGGGGGGGGGGGGACTTGCCAGAGGTCGAACTTCCGGTTCCCGCCGAAATCCAAAGGGCTGCTCCTGTAAAGGTAAGAGCTTTTAAACTAACTACTCACCTCCCAGAAGGCCCCTGCGCACCGCTGCCGCCGAAATCCAAAGGGCTGCTCCTGTAAAGGTAAGGTTTTTAAACTCACTACTCACCTCCAAGAAGGCCCCTGCTCACCGCTGCCGCCGAAATCCAAAGGGCTGCTCCTGTAAAGGTAAGAGCTTTTAAACTAACTACTCACCTCCCAGAAGGCCCCTGCGCACCGCTGCCGCCGAAATCCAAAGGGCTGCTCCTGTAAAGGTAAGGTTTTTAAACTCACTACTCACCTCCAAGAAGGCCCCTGCTCACCGCTGCCGCCGAAATCCAAAGGGCTGCTCCTGTAAAGGTAAGAGCTTTTAAACTAACTACTCACCTCCCAGAAGGCCCCTGCGCACCGCTGCCGCCGAAATCCAAAGGGCTGCTCCTGTAAAGGTAAGAGCTTTTAAACTAACTACTCACCTCCCAGAAGGCCCCTGCGCACCGCTGCCGCCGAAATCCAAAGGGCTGCTCCTGTAAAGGTAAGGTTTTTAAACGTGTCCTGGGTAGTGCTGTCCCGGGTAGGGGTGTCCTGGGTAGTGGTGTCCTGGATCGGATGTGACGGGGGCCTATGGCTGCCCCCCTCGTCGCTGGGTGGCACACGCCTGCCTCGTCGCTCCCGCACGTGATGGGGGTGTCGTCTCCCTGTTGCTCCAGGTCTCTCCGTCTCCCGTGGTGTGCGAGGGGCATCCTGCGGGCATCGCATGCCGGAGGGTCCGTGTCTCTCCGTCTCCCATGGTGTGCGAGGGGCATTCTGCGGACATCGCATGCCGGATGGTCCGGGTCTCTCCGTCTCCCGTGGCCTCTGAGGGGCATCCTGCGGCGGTCTGCATCTGCGGGGATGGGTGCCTGGACGTTTGCTCCTGCGATACACAATGAAGCATGCATGGTTAGACACGCAGGCAGTGATCAGGTGATATGGGGGAGGGGGGATATGGGGGAGGGGGGGGATATGGGGACGGGCTGTCGGTGGCTCACTTGCTAGTACGCCCCCGACCTCTGCATCAGCAACCTCCCGGTCCTCAGGTCCGCCAGCCAGTTCCAGGGCCCTTTCCTCGTGTTCGGTCAGTGGCCTCTCATCAGCGGGGCCTCCTCCAGTCCTCACATGCTCCCTATTGTTGTGTGCGCGCTTCTCCTGTGGCGGGGGGGTGGGTGGGGGTGGTGGCAGGGGGAAAAGGCAACAGTGTTAGGCAGGTATATGAATGCACGCCATCGGTAGCGCGTGCATTGCAGAGGTTAAGGTTAGGGCTGGATTCACTTGGGGATATGGGGGAGGGGGGATATGGGGAGGGGGGAAATGGGGAGGGGGGATATGGGGAGGGGGATATGGGGAGGGAGGATATGGGGGATATGGGGAGGGGGGCATATGGGGAGGGGGCATATGGGGAGGGGGGATATGGGGGAGGGGGGATATGGGGAGGGGGGATATGGGGGAGGGGGGATATGGGGGAGGGGGATATGGGGAAGGGGGGATATGGGGGAGGGGGATATGGGGGAGGGGGGATATGGGGAGGGGGGATATGGGGAGGGGGGATATGGGGGAGGGGGGATATGGGGGAGGGGGGATATGGGGGACGGGTGATATTGGGGAGGGGTGTATATGGGGGAGGGGGGATATGGGGAGGGGGAATATGGGGAGGGGGAATATGGGGGAGGGGGGATATGGGGGAGGGGGGGATATGGGGGATATGGATATCGGGCAGGGGGGGGAGGCTCACCCTGGCTGCTCACGAGGTCGTTCACCTTCCTGTGGCACTGGGTGCCTGTCCGTGGTGTCAGGGCCACAGCGGTGACAGCCTCTGCCACCTCCCTCCACAGACGCCGGCTGTGGCGTGGGGCAACTCTGCGGCCGTGCCCGGGATACAGGGCGTCCCTCCTCTGCTCCACTGCGTCCAGGAGCGCCTCCACATCCCGTGACTGGAACCTCGGGGCTGGGCGGCGGCCAGCCATCCAGTCGGGTGTTCCGGTCGGGTGTTCCGGTCAGGTGGGGGGGAGCAACGCGGCCTTATGAGCCGTGCGGCGTGTATGACGCTGCACGGCGTGAACCACGTGCGCAAGCGCGGATCCCGTCACGTCGCTGCTAGCCCATTTCGGGCTGGAGACTTTTGACCCATTTTTCCGACGTGATGCAAGTCGGATTTGCGCCGTTTCTTGCGCCGATCGGCGGACTTTGCGCCGATAACGGAGAATTACGCCCCATATCCCCTACATTCATGTCCAGATCATTAATGTACACGACAAACAGCGAGGGATCTAGCACCGATCCCTGCGGTACACCACTGGACATAGGGGGCATGATTCTCGGGTCGGCAACGCCAAAATCGCGTTCGGCGATCAGCCGGAGAATCCCCCTTTCCCACAAAATCGGGGACGGCGCCGCTTTCGCGATGCTCCGCCCCCTCAAAAGCAGTGTACTCTAGGAGTATGCCGCATGCCGTATCAATGGCCTCAGGACATTGCCTGAGGTCCACCCCCCTATGCTCCGCCTCCGACTGGCCGAGTTCCCGACGGCGTGGTTCTCTCATTGTCTTACCGGTTTGTAACTCGTGTGGCGGCTGCGGATTCAGTCCAGTGCTGCCACTGTTGGGGGAGTGCCGATCCGTGGGCAGGGGGACTTTGGCAGGGGCTGGGGGCACAGTTGGTGTGCGGTCCGGGGCTCGCGAGCTGGCCAAAGCAGGCCGCCGCCATGCGCATGCCTGGCCATGGACCCGGCAATTCTCCGGGCCGTTTCGGCAGCTAGAGCCGGGGGCTCTACGCTGCCTTCCTGCTAACCCCCAGCCAAACAGAGGATCGATGGCTGTTTTGCACCAAATTTCCAGTCGTAAAAGGCCATCGTGTCCACGCCGGCATCAGGGCATAGCCTGAGAATCGGCGAATCCAGCCCAGGATTCCAGACACAAAAACAACCTTCAACCATCACCCTCTGCCTCCTGCCACTAAGCCAACTTTGGATCCAATTTGCCAAATTCCCCAGGATCCCATGGGCTCTTACCTTTTTGACCAGTCTCCCATGCGAGACCATGTCAAAAGCCTTACTGAAGTCAATGTAGACCACATCAACTGCACTACCCTCATCTACACACCAAATCACCTCCTCAAAATTTTTTATCAGATTTGTATGACATGATCACCCTTTGACAAAGCCACGCTGACTATCCTTGATTAACCCTCGCCTCCCCAAGTGGAGATTAATTCTGTCCCTCACAATTTCTTTTCCAACAGTTTCCCTACCACTGAAGTTAGACTCACTGGCCTGTAATTTCTTGGTTTATCCCTACCACCCTTCTTGAATAATGGTACCACATTAACTATCCTCCAGTCCTCTGGCACCTCACCTCTGGCCAGAGATGATTTGATCATTATTGTCAGAGCCTCTGCATTCTCCCCTATTGCCTCCCATAGCAGCCTGGATACATCTCACCTGGGCCTCGGGATTTATCTACTTTTAAGCCCACTAAAACCATTAATACTTACTCCCTTGCTTTGTTAATTTGTTCAAGTATATCACAATCTCCCCCCCCCAATCAATTTCTATACTTACATCTATCGTTGACACAGATACAAAGTACTCTTTTAAAAAATCACCGACGTCTTATAATAATTATCTTTATTGTCACAAGTAGGCTACATTAACACTGCAATGAAGTTACTGTGAAAATCCCCTAGTTGCCACACTCCGGCACCTGTTCGGATACACAGGCAGAATTCAGAATGTCCAAATTACCTAACAGCACGTCTTTCGGGATTTGTGGGAGGAAAGAGTCACGCCCATTGGGGGCCAATGTGGTAATTGGTGTGTGGATCCGGCAGATGGTGGCACGGTAACACAGATTGCAGCACGGTAGCATTGTGGATAGCACAATTGCTTCACAGCTCCAGGGTCCCACGTTCGATTCCGGCTTGGGTCACTGTCTGTGCGGAGTCAGCACATCCTCCCCGTGTGTGCGTGAGTTTCCTCCGGGTGCTCCGGTTTCCTCCCACAGTCCAAAGATGTGCAGGTTAGGTGGATTGGCCATGATAAATTGCCCTTAGTGTCCAAAATTTCCCTTAGTGTTGGGTGGGGTTACTGGGTTCTGGGGATCGATGGAGGTGTTGACCTTGGGTAGGGTGCTCTTTCCAAGAGCTGGTGCAGACTCGATGGGCCGAATGGCCTCCTTCTGCACTGTAAATTCAATGTAAACCGGAGCACCTGGAGGAAAACCACGCAGACACAGGGAGAACATGTAGACTACGCACAGACAGTGACCCAAGCCAGTAACTGAACCTGGGACCCTGGAGCTGTGAAGCAACAGTGCTACCCACTGTGTTGCCGCGCTGCAATCTGTGTTACCGTGCCGCCATCTGCCGGATCCACACACCGATTACCACATTGGCCCCGAATGGGCCTGACTCTTTCCCTGGTCATCCTATTACCCATTACAAAACACCGTTGTATTTTCCATCATTTTAACTGCCAGTGTTTTCTCATGGCTCCTCTTCACACTCCTAATTTATTTTTTAAGTAACCCCCTGCACTTTCTATACTCCTCTAGGGCTTCCACTGTTGCGAGCCCTCGGTATCTGCCATAAGCCTCCTTTTTCCCCCTTATCCAACCCTGGATATCCCTTGACATCCAGGGTTCTCTGGACTTGTTGCTTTTGGGAACATTCTGGCCCTCTTCTCTCTCTTTTTGAATGAATTCCACTGCAACGATGTAGGTTTTCCCTCAAGCATTTGCTCCCAGTTGACCTCGGCCAGATCCTGTCTTATTCTATCAAAATTGGCCTTCCCCAATTCAGAACCTTTATTTCTGGCCATCTTTGTCCCTTTCCATAATTACCGAAATCCTACCGAGTGATGGTCACTGTTACCAAAATGCTCCCCCACTGAAACTTCATCCACTTGCCAGATTTCATTCCCTAAAACCTGGTGCAGCACAGTCGCCTCTCTTGTAGGATTTTCTACATACTGACATAAAAAGCTCTCCTGGATACATTTTGAGAATTCCGCCCCCTCTAAACCTTTTACACTTTGACTATCCCAGTTAATATTAGGGAAGTTGAAATTCCCTCCTATTATTACATAGATTACATAGAACATACAGTGCAGAAGGAGGCCATTCGGCCCATCGAGTCTGCACCGACCCACATTAATCCCTCACTTCCACCTTATCCCCGCAACCCAATAACCCCTCCCAACCCTTATGGACACTACGGGTAATTTAGCATGGCCAATCCACCTAACCTTATTATTTTTACATTTCTCTGAGATTTACCTCCATATGGTAGGGAGGTTAGCACTGCTACATAAGTGAGGCAGGTTAATACTGCTGAGTCACAGCGCCAGGGACCCAGGTTCAATTCTGGCCTTGGGTGACTATCTGTGTGGAGTTTGTACTTTCTCTCCGTGTCTGTGTGGGTTTCTTCCAGGTGACCCAGTTTCCTTCCATAGTCCAACGCAGTGCAGGTTAGCTGGATTGGCCTGCTCAATTTTTCCTTAGTGTGCAGGTTAGGTGGGGTTGTGGGGATGGGGAGGGGAAGTGGGACAAGGTGGGTGCTCTTTCAGAGGGAAGGTGCACACTTGATGGGCTGAATAGCCTCCTTCTGCACTGTAAGAATTGTATGCTTCTATCTGCCTTCTATCTCTTGTTGCTGTCTATATAGAACATAGAACATAGAACATAGAACATTACAGCGCAGTCCAGGCCCTTCGGCCCTTGATGTTGCGCCGACCTGTGAAACCACTCTAAAGCCCATCTACACTATTCCCTTATCGTCCATATGTCTATCCAATGACCATTTGAATACCCTTAGTGTTGGCGAGTCCACTACTGTTGCAGGCAGGGCATTCCACTCCCTTACTACTCTCTGAGTAAAGAATCTACCTCTGACATCTGTCTTATATCTATCTCCCCTCAATTTAAAGCTATCCCCCTCATGCTAGACATCACCATCCGAGGAAAAAGGCTCTCACTGTCCACCCTATCTAATCCTCTGATCATCTTGCATGCCTTAATTAAGTCACCTTTTAACCTTCGTCTCTCTAACGAAAACAGCCCCAAGTCCCAGTCCGAGTACATTCCCAGGAGTGTAATTGCTCCCTTTTGTTTCTGAGCTCTACCCATTTTTTTATTCGTTCATGGGACATGGGCGTCGCTGGCTGTGCTGGCATTTACTTCCTATCCCTAATTGCCCTTGTGGGGGCAGTTAAGAGTCATGCACATTGCTATGTGTCCGGAGTCACATGTAGGCCAGACCAGATAAGGACCGCAGATTTCCTTCCCTAAAGGACATTAGTGAACCAGATTGGTTTTTATGACAATCGACAATGGTTTCATGGTCATCATCAGACTTTTAATTCTGGATTTTATCGAATTCAAATCTCACCATCTGCAGGGGCGGGATTTGAACCTGGGACCCCAGAGCATTACTCTGGGTCTGAGGAACCTTCTAAGATATTATCCTTCCTTTCTGCAGTAATTGACTCTTCGGTCAACATTGGGACTCTCTTTAACCCCCCTACCCCCCACCCCACGTGTTAATCAACAAACTCAACTCATCTGCCTTACTCGCAAGGCTCCTTGCATTGAAATAAATGCCATGCAACCTTGCTAGACTACCCCCTTGTGCCTTAACTTGACTATAATCTCTCTGCCTTCCAGACTGACTTGGTTTTTCTTCCATATTTGACCGTGCATCACCCTCTACGCTACCTCCAATCCATATCACATCCCCCTGCCAAATTTGTTTAAACACCTCCAACAGCACGAGCAAAACTCCGCGCAAGAGTGTTAGTCCCGTTCTGGTTTAGGTGCAACCTGTCCAACTTGTGCAGGTCTCACCTTCCCCAGAAACAGACCAAGTGATCCAAGAATCTAAAGTTTTTCCTACTACACCATCTCTTCAGCCATGCATCGTTCTGTTCTATCCTCCTGTTCCTATACTCACTAGCATGTGGCACTGGGAGTGATCCACAAATTGCAACCTTTGAGGTCCTGTTTTTCAATCTGCTACTTAGCTCCCTAAATTCTTGCTGCAGGTCCTAATCCCTCTTTCTACCTATGTCATTGGTACAAATGTGAACCATGACCTCTGTTGCTTCGCCCTCCCCCTTCAGAATGCCCTGCAGCCGTGATATTCCTGACCTTGTCATTTGGGAGACAATATATCATCCTGGAGACATGTCTGTGGCCACAGAAATATCTCTCTGTACCCCTCACTATTGAATCTCCTAACACTATTGCTCTTCCACTCTTACTCCTCTCCCCTGTGCGGCTGAGTCACCTACAGTGTTGTGAACTTGCCTCTGGCTGCACTCTCCAGAGGAACCATTGCTCTTCTCTCACTGTTTTCCAACACAGCAAAACGGTTCTTGAGTGAGATGAACTCTGGGCCTTTCCTAACTACCTGCCTGCTTCTCCTATTCTGACCACATCTAAAAACTGCTCAGCCTCGCGGATGCACCTCCATGCCTCCAGCCGATGCTGCAGCTCCGAAACACAGAGCTCAGGTTAGTCATGCCAGTGGCACTTCCCACGTACGTGGTCATCGAGGATGCAAGGTGCGTCTACGAATTTCCACATGCTGCAAGCGATGCAACACACAGGACTGAGCTCCCTGCCATAATTTTAGTTAAAAGACTCTTACCTTAAATTTATGCCCAACAGAATTTTAAGTAAGTTTTTAAAAAAAATATAGAACTCTTACCTTAATGTAGCTTTAAAGTGCAGAAAACAACTTACCCACTACCTACCAGCCAGCTCTCTCCCTTGTGCTGCTGCCACATTTCAGAAGTTGACGTCAACTTTTATGGTGCCAATGCTCAAAGAAGGAGAACGTGCCAGAGGGGTTACAGGTAAGGCATCTTTTGACAGGTGCTAACACTGCCATGATCTTGATGGGGCAAGAGGTGGAGGATGTAGCCAGGTGGGGAAGCTTCATTAAGGGAGAAAATGTCATCACACTTCAGCCAGGTTTCCATTCAAGCATCTACAATAAGCTAATGGATGGCAAGGGCTTGGTTATAAATGAACTGACACTCTGGAGGGAGATGTGTAGAGGCCAGATCAGAGCTGCTCCACACAGTGTCCACAGAGTGGGAGAGATAAGTTGCACACGAAGATTAGCAAGATTAGCCCCCAGTAGGCAGAATGAGTAGGAAGGTCGACAAGAGTTTGCTAGTGCAGTTGGGGAGGGTTTAAACTAATGTGGCAGGGGGATGGGAACCGATGTAGGAAGTCAGTGGGGACAGAAACAAAAGGCAGGAAGGGAGAGTGTGTAAAGCATGACCTGAGAAAGCAGGGCAGAGAGCAAGGAAGGTCTACATTAAACTGCATTTATTTCAATGCAAGGGGCCTGACGGGCAAAGCGGATGAACTCAGGGCATGGACGGGCACATGGGACTGGGATATTATAGCTATGACTGAAACATGGCTAAGGGAGGGGCAGGACTGGCAGCTCAATGTTCCGGGGTACAGATGCTATAGAAAGGATAGACCAGGAGGTTTGTGAGGAGGGGGAGTGGCATTTTTGATTAGGGAGAACATCACGGCAGTACTTAGAGGGGATATATCCGAGGGTTCGCCCACTGAGTCTATATGGGTGGAACTGAAAAATAAGAAGGGAGAGATCACCTTGGTAGGACTGTACTACAGGCCCCCAAATAGTCAGCGGGAAATTGAGGAGCAAATATGTAAGGAGATTACAGATAGCTGCAAGAATAATAGGGTGGTAGTAGTAGGGGACTTTAACTTTCCCAACATTGACTGGGACAGCCATAGCATTAGGGGCTTGGATGGAGGGAAATTTGTTGAGTGTATTCAGGAGGAATTTCTCATTCAGTATGTGGATGGACCGACTAGAGAGGGGGCAAAAGTTGACCTCGTCTTGGGAAATAAGGAAGGGCAAGTGACAGAAGTGCTAGTGAGAGATCACTTTGGGACAAGTGACCATAACTCCATTAGTTTTAAGATAGCTATGGAGAATGATAGGTCTGGCTCAAGAGTTAAAATTCTTAATTGGGGCAAGGCCAATTTTGATGGTATCAGACAGGAACTTGCAGAGGTAGATTGGGGGAGACTGTTGGCAGGCAAAGGGACGGCTGGTAAATGGGAGGCTTTTAAAAATGTGTTAACCAGGGTGCAGGGTAAGGACATTCCCTTTAGAGTGAAGGGCAAGGCTGGTAGAAGTAGGGAACCCTGGTTGACTCGAGATATTAAGACTCTGGTCAAAAAGAAGAAGGAGGCATATGACGTACATAAGCAACTGGGATCAAGTGGTACCTTGAAGAGTATAGAGATTGTCGAAATAGAGTTAAGAGGGAAATCAGGAGGGCAAAAAGGGGACATGAAATTGCTTTGGCAAATAATGCAAGGGAGAATCCAAAGAGATTCTACAAATACATAAGGGGGAAAAGAGTAACTAGGGACAGAGTAGGGCCTCTTAAAGATCAACAAGGGCATCTATGTGCAGAGCCACAAGAGTTGGGTGAGATTCTGAATGAATATTTCTCATCGGTATTCACGGTGGAGAAAGGCATGGATGTTAGGAAACTAAGGGAGATAAATAGTGATGTCTTGAGAAGTGTGCATATTACAGAGGAGGAGGTGCTGGAAGTCTTAAAACGCATCAAGGTAGATAAATCCCCAGGACCTGATGAAATGTATCCCAGGGTGTTGTGGGAGGCTAGGGAGGAAATTGCGGGTCCCCTAACAGAGATATTTGAATCATCGGCAGCCACAGGTGAGGTGCCTGAAGGTTGGAGAGTGGCGAATGTTGTGCCCTTGTTTAAGAAGGGCAGCAGGGAAAAGCCTGGGAACTACAGACCGGTGAGCCTAACGTCTGTAGTAGGTAAGTTGCTAGAAGGTATTCTGAGAGACAGGATCTACAAGCATTTAGAGAGGCAAGGACTGATTCGGGGCAGTCAGCATGGCTTTGTGCGCGGAAAATCATGTCTCACAAATTTGATTGAGTTTTTTGAGGGGGTGGCCAAGAAGGTAGATGAGGGCAGTGCAGTAGACGTTGTCTACATGGACTTTAGCAAAGCCTTTGACAAGGTACCGCATGGTAGGTTGTTGCAGAAGGTTAAAGCTCACGGGATCCAGGGTGAGGTTGCCAATTGGATTCAAAATTGGCTGGACGACAGAAGGCAGAGGGTGGTTGTAGAGGGTTGTTTTTCAAACTGGAGGCCTGTGACCAGTGGTGTGCCTCAGGGATCGGTGCTGGGTCCACTGTTATTTGTGATTTATATTAATGATTTGGATGAGAATTTAGGAGGCATGGTTAGTAAGTTTGCAGATGACACCAAGATTGGTGGCACAGTGGACAGTGAAGAAGGTTATCTAGGATTGCAACGGGATCTTGATCAATTAGGCCAGTGGGCCGACGAATGGCAGATGGAGTTTAATTTAGATAAATGTGAGGTGATGCATTTTGGCAGATCGAATCAGGCCAGGACCTACTCAGTTAATGGTATGGCGTTGGGGAGAGTTATAGAACAAAGAGATCTAGGAGTACAGGTTCATAGCTCCTTGAAGGTGGAGTCGCAGGTGGACAGGGTGGTGAAGAAGGCATTCGGCATGCTTGGTTTCATTGGTCAGAACATTGAATACAGGAGTTGGGACGTCTTGTTGAAGTTGTACAAGACATTGGTACGGCCACACTTGGAATACTGTATGCAGTTTAGGTCACCCTATTATAGAAAGGATATTATTAAACTGGAAAGAGTGCAGAAAAGATTTACTAGGATGTTGCCGAGACTTGATGGTTTGAGTTATAAGGAGAGGCTGGATAGACTGGGACTTTTTTCCTTGGAGCGTAGGAGGCTTAGGGGTGATCTTATAGAGGTCTATAAAATAATGAGGGGCATAGATAAGGTAGATAGTCAACATCTTTTCCCAAAGGTAGGGGAGTCTAAAACTAGAGGGCATAGGTTTAAGGTGAGAGGGGAGAGATTCAGAAGGGCCCAGAGGGGCAATTTCTTCACTCAGAGGGTAGTGAGTGTCTGGAATGGGCTGCCAGAGGTAGTAGTAGAGGCGGGTACAATTGTGTCTTTTAAAAAACATTTAGATAGTTACATGGGTAAGATGGGTATAGAGGGTTATGGGCCAAGTGCGGGCAACTGGGACTAGCTTAATGGTAAAAACTGGGCGGCATGGACTGGTTGGGCCGAAGGGCCTGTTTCCATGCTGTAAACCTCTATGATTCTATGAAGAGAGTGGGATGCGTTAGTTGGGGTTGCTGATCATAATGAACCAACACCAAGTGCCTCAATGAGCCTGTCAAAGGATGGCATCTGGAAATTGAGTGGTTATATCCTTCATTCTAAGGATATACTAGTGTCCTGCTTTTGTTTTTGTATGGTCCCACATATTAACATCCCACTCAACAGCCCCTCAAAACTGGTTTGGGAATTAAGGTACCAGTTGGATTGTAGGGTGTGGTTTCCCTACCATCCGGCATGTATAGCACATTTTACAAAACTGCACCATATCCTTGTGAAGACCTAGCCAGTAAAAATGTTGGTTTACCCACACTTGTGTTTTCCATATCCCTCCATATCCTGCCATAGGATATTCATGTTCTATCTGCTACTTCTCTTTACGATATTTGGGCAGTACCATTACCTGACGAACACCCAGCCACTCCTCATCTGCAGGTTTGCAAGGAGGTTTCCACTTCCTCATTAGTATCCCATTCAACACTCAGCAACTTCCTCAGCTTCATTTTGGGCTGATTCTGCTATCTTACTTAACCCTGGATATTTAGTTGAGCCTCAACTAGAGATGATTAACTAAACACCCCATGCACATTATCTAAATCTTTAAAGAGAGTTTTGGCTAACCAAATGCTCGTTTGTGGTATCACTTTAACCTCCGATGATGGACTTTGCTAAACCATCGCTTGGGTCATCACACACATAGGAACAATTCCTTGAACTGTTTCCTGTAATTGCTCCATCGCTTACTTGGGATTTCTGTAATTATATTCGCTCCAGCTAAATCATTTCCCGGCAGTAAGCCAACTCCATCCTCGAGTAACTTCTGAACAACTCCTACCATCACTATTCCTGACATTAGGTCACAATTCAAATGCACTAGACGCAAAGGTACAGGTATATACTCCCCACCAATAACATTTATTACAACTTTGGTTTTTAATATGCTTTCTGGGGAAAAGGTAATGCCTTTCCCCAGCAAAAGTCTTTGAGTGGCTTCCATATCTCGTAATATAGTTATAGGTTTAGCTGTCTCATTTGAGGGATGAGGAGTTAATTTTCCTTTCAATAATATTTATTTATAACACTCATATATCTTATTCACCTCTCCTGAACTCACAGCAATGTTCACACCCAATGTTCACACTCAACTTCACAGCTGTAATTAACACTACATCTTGATCTGTTGCATTTTCAGTCAGGGTTCCTTTTCCTGAATCACTCTTATATGCATCAATAAGTCCCATGTATTTCCTGCATAACTTCCAGAAAAGTGTACGGAAATGTCCCACCTTATTGAAATGCAAACACTGTGCCATTGAATATCACTTCCACCCTCATCACCTTCTTTTCTGGTTTGAGGAGGAGTTCATGGGACATTCCCCTTCTCTTTCCCTGCTATTTCCCTTCTTTTCACTCTGCCACCTTCTATCCTCCTCGGGTTTGTGGGGGTGGCAATAAAAGGGTTTGGATTTCTGGACCTAATGATCATCACCCATCTCCGCTGCCTGTCTCTGTTGCAATCCTCTGGCCTCCAACATGGGTTCTAACTACTGGAGTAAGTGAATTTTTAAGTTATTCTAGGAGAATTATTTCCCACAGGGTTTCCTTCATACGTTGTAGCTACCTTTTAATGTTCGTGTTATTACGATCCTGGACTAGACCCCAACAGTGGCTAGGATACTGGACAAAAACCCTAATACTTTATTTTAATTTTGTAAGACTGTGAGGAAAGGATTCCTCGCTCCAGGAGTGATTTCATGGAAAATAGGGATATTGTATATTTAAACAAACTTCATTACTAATACAGTCGTAAAATATCTTTAACATCACACAAGAAGGCAGCACGGTGGCGCAGCGATTATCACTGCTGCCTCATGGCGCCGAGGACCTGGGTTCGATCCCAGTCCTGGTTCACTGTCCGTGTGGAGTTTGCACATTCTCCCTCTGTCTGCGTGGGTTTCACCCACACAACCCAAAGATGTGCAAGGTGGGTGGATTGGGCATGCTAAATTGCCCCCCCAAAAAACACACACAAAAAATAGCTTAAACAATGATAATCAATACAGTGACACAATAACCCTTAACTGCTATCTTCATTCACACTCAAACAACAAAACCATCTCAGCTCTCAATCCACCTTTAAATACAGTTAGAGGACCCAACTTGCTTAAGAGATGTTATTGGAGACTGTTTTAAGAGACAGACCTGAATCTTGTCAGAACAATGCAGGATCTCTAGCTGAATCCTTCAGAAACTGTCTTCATGGTTTGAATTTCAGGAAAGCTGAGAAATCCTTGCTTCTCAGCTTCTCTAACTTCTACCATTAGTTTCAGCATCTTACCAAACTGAAACACAATGGCCGGGATTCTCCCGGAATCGCGGGGCGGCCCGTACCGGCGCCAAAGAGCGGCGTGAACCACTCCGGCGTTGGGCCGCCCAGAAGTTGCGGAATCCTCCGCACTTCCAGGGTCTAGGCCGGAGCTGGAAGGGTTGGCGCAGCGCCAACCACCACCGAAGGGCCTCCGCCAGCCGGTGTGTGTTGGCGCATGCGCAGGATCGCCAGCGTGTTCTGACGCATGTGCAGAACCGCTGCCATGTTTCCTGCGCATGCGCAGGGACCTTACACAGGTCGTTGCGGAGAGAAAGAATGCCCCCACGGAGCAGACCCGCCCGCAGATCAGTGGGCCCCAATACTGTGGGTCCCCCCCCCCAGGGCCGGATCCCCCCGCTCCTCCCCCGAGGGCTCCGCTAGCCGCACTTCAAGCCAGGTCCCGCCGGGATGGACCATGTCTAATCCACGCTGGCGGAACTGGCGAAAAACGGGCGGCCACGCGGCCCATCAGGGCTCGGAGAATTGCCGTGGGGGCCGCTGCCAACGGCCCCCGACCAGCACAGTGTGATCCCCACCCCCACCCGAAAACCTGCGCCGGAGAATTCGGCAGCCGGCGTCGGAGTGGTGGGGCGGGATTCACGCCACCCCCTGATGATTCTCCGACCTGGCGGGGGGTTGGAGTATCCCGCCCAATATATCTGATTACCTACTCCACAGGGAACCATCTTAATCCAAATAAAAATCCATTAGCCCAAACTTTTATGATGCTTTAATTGTACCACTGGCTCCCAAAACCTTTCAAAACAGGATTCTTTAAGAACACTACTGCAACAGTCATACACACTTTAACCCAGGCTTTTAATCCTTACTACACCAAATAGATATTATACAATATATCAGAAATTCATACATCCATCACAGTATCCAACAGTGAAAATTACTTTGCTTTACCCTCTCAAATTCAATATAGGTCTTCCCAAGCTCTTTCCTTAAGTTTCAAAATTTCCACCTGTACTCCTCCAGAAGCAACTTAATAGGTACTAAGAATAGCATTTTTGTTACTGCAGCATAATCAACAGAATCATCTTCCGAAAGCGGTGCATAAGCCTCTTGAGATCTACCCACCAACCTATTCTATAGGATCAATGTCCAGATTCTTTTGCTCACTTGCTTAACTGCCATCTCAAACAAAATAAAGAATGCCTCTGCATCCCTTTCCTTGGGAAGGCTTGTACAAATGTAAACATTTCCACACTGGAGTTTGGGTTAGAGGTAGCTTTTTCACCATCCAAATTTTCCTTAACATCTGAGGCCTCTTTTTTTAATGCTGGGTTTTAAAGCTGGTATTCCCTTTCTCATTCCTTCCCTCTTTCCTCCCTTGCTGACTTTGCTCCCTGGAGGTCAAATTCAAGCTTTTCCAGGTCCACTAATTTTGCTCGTTCTTTTTTTCTTTCTAATTCAAGTTTTTTTCAGTTCCTTTTTCCTGTTCAAGCTGCTTCATTTGTAACTGCATCCTAGCTAACTTAATTGACACACCCCCTGGAGAACATTGCCTCTCTTGTGTCACTTCCAATTTCAAATGCTGTGCTTATTACCTTAACTATGCCTGCTTTCCTCACCCCATGGTTAATTCTAACTGCAACTTATCCACCAATTCCATTAGCTTGGCCTTGATTACTTTTTGTAAACCAGTCAGAATTACATCTTCCATCTTTAGAAAAATCTTAGCAACCTCCGCCATATGATTTACCAACGTATTCTCCGCCGGCGGGAGTCTGTTTTGCCGGCGCCCGGGGGTTTCCCGACGGCGTGGGGCTGCCCCACAATGGGAAACCCCATTGACCGGCCGGTGTTACGGAGACTCCCGCCGGCCGGTCGGGGCAGAAATGTGGCGGGGCGGGTAGGAGAATTTCGCCCCATGTCTCTGTCATTTTATCCTTCACCAATTATTAATATTCCATGCCCAATGACCCAAGAGGTTTTTCACAGTAACTTCATTGCAGTGCTAATGTAAGCCTACTTATGACAATAAAGAGTCTCATTATTATTATTGTCCCCATTTCAAAATTCCGCAAGAGTCCCCAATTTATGTTACAACCAGGATGGAAGAAATACGCAGTTTATCTCGCCCCACTGCATCGCAGGTCTCACCATTAAATTAAAAGTTCAATTCACTCACCAAAATGGCCAATTATTTACCTACGCTGCTGTTGAACCCAGAATAAAAGAGACTTTAACCAGATTTCTTTCAATATTATAAAACAAAACATTTTTAAAAACAAGATGAAAGAAATTGTACACACGCACTTGTATTCTGGAATATAGCTATCTAGCGCTTTTTTAAAATACCCCAGTACATATACATATATATACACACACACACACACAAACAAAAGGACCAACAGATAGGGTCTCTGCAGGGATTGGGCTTTGGAGGATAGGCTTTGTAAAATAATGATTAATGTTTACAGGGTTTCAATGCTGTTAATCTGCAATTCCCTTGTGTGAAGATCCAATAGAAGGTTCTCATTGTTGTGTTTGGTGTTCTATGCCTTGCAAGGAATCTACTAAACAACTTGAGCCTTGTCCAAACCAGAATCACACGTGATAAGATAGCAATCTGTTACAGATCATGGAGTTTCTTTGTACTTCTCTGGAACTACACCTAGCACGACTGTCCACTTGTATGTCTTATAACCATCTGCCTGTGACCAGCTGTGTCCCCACTTATATTGGAGTGACTTGTTACATGACCATTGTCTTAAGAACGCATGGTGTGTCTGTACAGCCACCTGCTGGTTGGAGGTCACAGCACCAGCCATCTATGATATTGTTTGCAGGCATATCACCACACTCACCAATGGAGCTACAGTGTGGAGAATATAAAGTTGGATCAATTCTTCTTGTCTTAGCTTTTCAGGTGTTCAAATGCAGACAAGTGATACTCAGATGAAGATTTTCTAGCTGCAGGTTGGTAACCACACATGGAATTTCAGGCAAGGTAAGGAGAGTGAGTTTGAACAGCCTTCCTTCTCAGCATATTCCACAAAACCTCCTGAGTTCAAAACCACAGGTTCAAAACTTAAAAGCATGTCTCTGTCATGTGATTTCCAGAAAATCATTTGCCTTGGCCTTTACCAATTTTTCCTCATCAATTAAAGTAAGTGCAGTGCAAACAATTTCCCTGCTTATTCACCCTCAAGTATCATGCTGGTCAGATTATTTCTTGGAAAAAGGCAGACTTGCTCCCAGTCCGAAGGTGAACTTGTGACCCATTGTTTAAAAAAAACTCCAGGTCAGCTTCCAAGTGTTCAGATAATGCATTGTCTTTCTATATTTTAAAATAAAAATATAGGTTTGAAAGTACAATTCTAATAACATCAAGGAACAATCCAAAGCAGAGCTTTTAAACTAGATGAAGACTTTATTCAATGGGAAGTGAGGTGATATAGCCAGAATAAAATAGAACGAGAGACTGACAAGAAGAACTGTAATGGAACAATATTTAAGGAAAAGATTGTGATAATATGCATAAGCAGTCATGTATATAGTGATAGATAAGACCTCCAACCAGCAGGTGGCAGTAGAGAACAACCACATGACACTGTTACCTCAGGGAGTTGGTAAAGGGTCTTCGTAGTGGATAGTCACAATTTGTAGTAGCTCGTAGTTAATTTATTATAGTTAGTAGTTTTTGATAATATTCTCATGGTTATCTTACCCACGCAATTGTTCAACAATAAAACTTTAACTAGTCTAGAACTAGATGTTCTTTTGTGCATTCATTCCAACTGGGCAAGCACCAGAATGTAACATGGTACCAGGTTTGAAGATCTAACAAGATTATTTGAAGATTCAAACAGCTAAAGATAACTGCTGAGAAAAAAAAAGAAAACATTTTCTGCTAACCTCGTGAACAACTGCAGATCATGCTCTTTATTTTTGAAAATATTTTATTAAGGCATTTATAATTTTATCAATTTTAAACATCAAATTTCAACAAGAACAATTTTAAACATCAAATTTCAATATATTACCAACAAACCCCCTCCAGCCAACATGGCTTACACAGACAGTGCCACCTTCCCGAGCTCCCCTTCCGTTGGTTTTCCTGCCCTTACTCATCCTCCCCGTGCCTCTGCCAACTCATACTCAATGCACTTGTAGCTTCGAAGTCCAGGATGAAAGGTCTGAAGGCACCACACCAGCTTCGAGTCACTGTTAATGTAGATGAGAATTGGCACATTTTTAAACAGCAATTCAGATGCTATGTGTTAGCCCTTGGTCTGCAGGCACAGCCTGATGAGAGGCACATGGCATTGTTGCTCACGGCAGCAGATCCACAAACGATTGAACTATTTAATACAATCATTTTCGATAGCGAGGTGGATAGCAAAACCTTTGATGAAGTTGTAAAGCAATTCAATTGGCATTGCACACCAATGTTCGAGTGCTATATTTTTTGCACGCGCACCCAGAAGGCAGATGAATCGTTTTATAGTTTTTTGAACGATTTGCGATTGACTGCTCAGTCATGTAGATCTGCTACTTTGCAAGAATCGATGATCCATGATCAAATTGTGCTTGGATTTGTAATGACAAGGTACATTTGCCATGCCAGTGAGCTAGCTGTGCATCAGATACACTCTAAACCTGAAGAATGTTGTCGCAAAGCTCAGAGAGGCAGCCGACGTCATTAGTGTTGTGACGCATCTGAAGGAAAAACATGGTCCCGAAAGTGGCAGCCATTTTAAGCATAAGCAAGTAAATAAAACCTCCATTTTATGCAAGCAATGCGGTAACAAATATTTGCAAAGGCAATGTCCAGCATTTGGTAAAATCTGTTTCAGGTGCAAAGGCAAACAGCGTTTTTCTAATAACAAATAGGAAATACAAAAGTCAATCAACGTGATTGATTAAATAAATCTTGAAGACACTTTTTTCATAGATATGATGCCTTGTGAAGATACGCATTGTGACCGCATGCAAGTTAAACAGGCATCAAAGCAAATACGCAGTAACGGAATGCAGATATAAGTGTTCAAAGAGTTACCTGGACAGTTCCTCTGATGATTAGTAGAATATTAATCAATGTCAAACTTGACACGGGAGCGAAAGCCAATTTAATAACAACAACACTATTAAAAGATTATAATGGCAAAATAATTAATACACTGGGAGTCCGTGAACTAGAGGTCCGTTTAAAGAACAATGTGCACTCAGTTAAGTTCTGAATGTGAATTTCTATTGGGAGTGGAAGCATGTGAAGCACGCGAGCTAGTGAAAAGAATCTACATTGCAGACTGTAATATATCTACACAACAGACAACAATGGATTCAATCTTGAAAGAATTTCCTGAAATATTTCAATGATTTGGCGTGTTACCGTTCATCTATCGCATACAGTTAAAAGACAATGCATGACCAGTCATACAAGCACCAAGACGTGTACCAGCTCCACTGAAGGAATGACTTAAGAATGCACTGGAGAGAATGACAAAACTGGGGGTAATGAAATATATCGAAGAACCAATGGATTGGGTGAACTCTATGGTTTGCATGAAGAAATGTAATAATGTTTTTTTATTTTTAAAATTTTTCCTTTTCTGAGTTACCAAGCTAGGGCTCAGAGTGTGGGTCAGGGGCGAACCCCTAATCCAGCTCCTTGCCTGCTCCAAAAAACGAATTCAAATTGAATCGAATTTATGGTCCCCACAAGAGAGACATACCAGATCTGAACCCAAAGGCTCAATCTACAGACACTTGATCTTAGCCAAAAGGCCGAGAAGCGATGAAGTAATGTAATAATAACTTACGTATCTGTATGGATCCGGAGGATCTCAATTTAAACATTAAAAGAGAGCACTATCCTATTCCGAAGAGAGAAGAAATCACATGTGAGATGTCAGGAGCGATATGTTTTAGCAAACTAGACGCATCACAAAATTTTTGACAACTCAAGTTAGATGAGGAGAGCACAAAGCTGTGCACTTTCAATACTCCATTTGGGCGATACTGTTCTCTCAGAATGCCATTTGGTATTATTTCAGCATCTGAAATTTTCCATCGGGCAATGGAACACATCGTAGAAGACATTCCAGGTGGCAGGATATACTTTGATGACATTATTGTATTGAGCAAGAGAAGTGCACGACAAAAGGCTTGTCAAAGTTCTGAGAAGCATCAAAAAGTATGGATTGAAGCTGAATAAAGCCAAATGTCAGAGAGGTGTCGAAAAAGATCACATTCTTAGGCGACAGATTTTCTGCTAAAGGTATACTGAGGAATTGAACAAACGAATGTGATATAAAATAGTTAGTTCAAATATTAGTTACAATAATGTAGATATGAGCCAGTCTGATAGTAGTGAGTTCACAAACAAAGGACAAAGGGATTCAGAAAGCATGGCAAGGATGGGGAAAAGGATGCTGGGTAACAAGAGGCCCAGGGTTAAGGAATGCAAAGTGAGCCAATCAGGATATATGGCCAGGTCAGGAGGTGTATAGGATGACCTATGAGAATCTTGTATGTGAAACTTGATGCCATTTGAATGAGATTTGTAAAGATTTCTTTGTCTCCCATCTCACTCGGTTCTGGAGCTCCAGGAGACCGCTTGTGTGTTCTGAATCTCTGTGGAGCGAGTGAGCCTTGCAAGTTGGTTAAAAATAAATAATACTATACCTACAAATCCATCTCGAGTTTTATTGAGGCCAGACTGACGGGTAAAGAATTCAATAGTGTCATTTGGTGCCGAAACACGGGATTTCTCCAGACGGTCACCGGCCAGCTGCGAAATCAGAATTAGACTGATGTTGGACAAGGAATGTGGAAATGGGCCCACAATGTGTGTAGCTGGAAAATGACCACATTGATTTTCCCCTCTTCTCATGGTCGGAAAGATTGTCTCGACGAAATCAAAGGTCAGTTGGGGATTAGAAAATTAAAAATTCAGTCGATGTAGGTGCGACTGAGGGTTAGAAAAAAAACTGATGGGATATCATAAGATTGATAGTTCAGTTTTGAGTTGATTTTGGAATTGATGGGGCGTCGGAAAGACGGTTTAATTCCATGTGTGTGTGTTTTGGAATTGATGGGACGTCGGAAAGATGGTTTAATTCCACGTGTGTGTGTTTTGGAATTGATGGGACGTCGGAAAGATGGTTTAATTCCACGTGTGTGTGTTTTGGAATTGATGGGATGTCGGAAAGACGGTTTAATTCCACGTGTGTGTGTTTTGGAATTGATGGGACGTCAGAAAGATGGTTTAATTCCACGTGTGTGTGTTTTGGAATTGATGGGACGCGGAGAGACGGTTTAGTCCCATGAGTGTTTTGGAAACTATAGTTGATTAAGCTAAAATTGTATCCTTGGACTGTAGTGGCGAACAACGCAGTCTTGAAGACTAGTTCGAGATTATGGGGAATTGCTTGCATAACACGAGTGATCCAGGCAGTTCATTGCAAATATTATGTGATATTTATCCAGATAAAGCGAGGGATTTTAGGAAAATGTCAGCAACTTTAAAGAAGAAATTGGGTGACGAATGGCCACTAGGGGGCACTAAAGATCTGGACATCACTAAGAAAATTCAGGGTGAAATCTGGAAAAAGAGCCAAAGTATGAAAGCAAAAGAGTTAATTGGATTATGGAGACAATATTGTCAAGAGGAGAGGGATAAGATCATGTTATCAAGTTGGCAAGAAAATGCCCTTAAAATGGGGATTCCAATTAGTGAAGGGGGGAACCAGAAAACTCTGGAGATCTTGAAAAGGAGTGTGCATTCAAACAACGTGCAAGTGCAGAGAGGGAGACACCTAGCGGGGCAGACTCGAGTAAAAAAATGGGCTACGTGGTTCAATGGCTGGCCTTGCATTGACAGAGGCAGAGGATGACCTAGAGAATTGGACTATGTCGGGTAGAGTCCCGACTGCACCAGTAGCAGTCTGCACTAATTCCAGAACCACCAGGGTATCATCATTTATTTCCAGTCACTGCTCCCCAGATTCAAATCATGCCAGCCTCTCCAGTCCCTTTGGTTGATAGTTTGGGTCCTATTTCTGCACCTTCACCGTCTGTTAGAGAAGGGGAGCTCTGTTCCACAAGCCCAGTTAGCTCTAGGACACGATCTCGGACAATGAGAGAGGGGCTTGATCCTATCCAGAAACAATTACGCATACCACCTAGATCCCTTAAGACCGATATGGTAGGACAGAAAAGTATGAGAACAAAGAAAGAGGACGGGAATAGTTCTGAGGAGCCGGAGCCCCCTCTATCAGAAGGGAAGGACGTCGAAGTCTTTAAAGAGCGAGAGGAATCCGCTAAAGCGCCCCCTAGTAAGACTCTGAGACAGTTGCCGATATCGGAAAATACCCAACCCTGATGCTGCAACAGCAGCAGCCCAGCCCACGATAGACGTTTATTTCCCATGGAGACCCAGTGAGATGATGGCTATTCTGGCTGCAATCCCAGTCAGGAAGAAATCTCCTGCTGCTTTCGTGGACTATCTGAGAACTACCATCTCAGTTTACAAAGCTGATTCAAGGGACCTCTGGGCCCTAGTCCAGCAGGTCTTAACCCCAGCAGAGTACCGCAGTCATCTCAACCACTTGAATTATGCTAGCCACGTCGCACTTCAGCAAGCCCATGCTTTGGATGATGATAGACGGGCACAAATCCTGAATGCGTTGAATGCCACATTTCAAAAGCCCATAAACATCTCTGCTATCTTAGACCTCAAATCTAAAAAGACTGAGGAGCCAGAGGAATTTATGGAATGTTTTAATGAAATCTACAGTGGGCAGTCAGGCAACTTGCTGTACCAAAATGGTCAGAATTCCCCTCAATATTGTGCTATGTTAATGCATTGCCTACCACCTTCCGTGGCTACTGCCGTGAAATATAATAACATGAATTGGACAGAGAACGACCCTTCCCAGATGGCCCGGGCAGTCAGATTTTATTGGAAGGAGGGTGTAGGCCAGGGCGGAGGCTCAGTTACAAAGATTAAAACTAAGTATGTAATGAAAAAGGATGATCTGAGATCCCAACCTGCGGCAGATACAGTGGCGTACCAGCTGGAACCCCAATATCGTGACCTTGGGTGGGTGGATCAACAAGGGGGAGGATGTCAAACCCACCCAAATGGACCCTCAGCCCCTCTTTATGGCCCACCGTATGCACCAATAGCTGTACAACTGCCGCCTCCTCTGAGCGGCCATTGGTCTACTGGGAAAAGAGGACGGGGCAGATATAGAGGGAACAATGCATTTTTTAATTGTGGCCATACAGATCACTGGCATCAGGAATGCCCCTTTAAAAGACGGACAGCAGAAGGAGACTACCCGACCCAAAGGAGGGGGTACCCACCAAGGGGAGGACAGACGAGGTACACCAACTTCTCCCAGGCAAATGCTTTCCCAACACAAGATTGACTAGCTAATTTAGTCATAAGGACTCTCCAATCGGACAGGGAACCTATTATCTCTCTGCAGATAGGAGATCAACATTACCCATTTGTAATCGACACTGGAGCAGCCATGTCTTCGGTGCAATCAGAACTTCGCCTACCACTATCCGACCACACCCAGCATTTGTCGGGGTTCCAAGGACAGGTGTGTGAGTATCCTATTTCTGAACCTGTGACGGTCACTTATGAGAATAAGTCTACAGATCATCAGTTTGTCGTGACTACTGGATTGGACTGTAACTTGTTGGCTCGAGATTTACTGTGTATCTTCCAGCTACAGCTAGAGTGCGGAGACGAAGGGGTAACGGTTCAATCGTGAAGGATGAGACAACAGTGCTATATTTCTATCACACCCCAGTGGTGGACGTTAGACATTGAACATTTGCTGCACTACGTTACCCTGGCCTATGACAGAACTGGACAGAACAGGGAATTGGAGGACAAATACCGGCCGTTAATTGGGACCGAATGGCCAGTCAAGATTACAGCCACAGCCATGGGAAAAGAAGGTACAGCTGATTTTGTAACAATACCACCACATGTATGGCCACAGTCAGCTTCTGTAGGCCCTCATATTACACGTCAGGTCCATGACCAGTACCATGCCAAGGATATGGGGCCTATGGTAAGGAGGGCAGTGGATCAATCAGACCCAACAGAGTATGCACTTCAGATCGCCGGGTAAATATTTATACTGACTCACGATACGCCTTCGGGGTAGTTCAAGACTTCGGACAGCTCTGGAAGAATAGGGGATTCCATACCTCAGCCGTCATGGAAATATCCCAAGAGGGTTTAGTTAATGACCTACTACAGGCTCTCCTTATGCCCGCGCAGATTTCCGTCATTAAATACGCTGCCCATACAAACGGTAAGACCCCAGTTGACGTTGGTAATGAACGAGCAGATTGTGCAGCGCGGACAGCCGCGCAAATTCAGCAAGTGATGGTGCCTGAAATGTTAAGTCAGACTAAACGTTCTGCAATAAATAGGTCTGTCTCAGACAAGCCAATGCCAACCATCCAAGACGTCATAAGGTTATAGGAGGACGCTCCTGAGAGTGATAAACAAATGTGGAAATGGTTAGGTTGTACATATGATTCTGTTTCTTCTTTATGGACCACGCCAGCACATCAGACTTGTATGTCTGATGTACTGGCTTTATGGGTCATCGAATGTGTACACTTTGCAACTCATTGTGGGGCTCAGGGAACTAGTGATTTGTTGCTGGACACTTGGTGGCACCTAAAATGCAGGGGCTGGCCCAGAGTATCAGTAATCGGTGTTTGATTTGTCAGCAATATAACACCGGCAACGGTATCCCTTGTGGTATGGGGCAAACCCCGTTGCCCAGTGGTCCCTTTGAGACGCTCCAAATGGATTACATTGAGTTGGAAAGATGTCAATGTTATAAATATGTTTTGGTCATAGTGGATGTGTTCAGGAAATGGGTTAAGGCGTATCCGACTACCGATAATAAAGTTGCTACTGTGGTTAAAGTTCTGATGCGGGAAATCATTCCCCGGTACGGCCTACCAGCTCAGTTAAGTTCTGATAACGGGCCTCATTTTATTGGACAGATTAACAAGGCGTTCTGCTCCCAGTTGGGCATACGCCAGCAGTTACACTGTGCTTACAGACCGCAGACGGCCGGGTTGGTTGAGAGACACAATCAGACGCTCAAAACTAAATTGGCTAAATTAAGAGCAGACACGGGACTGACATGGTTTAAGTTGCTCTCCATTGCCCTCTTCCAGCTACGGGTTACACCTGCGGGACCGGCCCGGCTCTCTCCTGCCGAGATCCTTTATGGCAGGCCCCTTAGAACTCCCTGGAACCTGCATGTTCCCAGACTGGTTCAGTTTCACCATATGACTGAAAAAATGACTACCTATGTTCTAGCCCTCACAAAGGTCCTCAAGGAGCTCCATGGCCAGGTCCGCGCGGCTCACCCATCACTGTCCCCATTACCTAGCTCGCTTTCAGTGCAGCCTGGTAGTTATGTCATGGTCAAAAATTGGACTCGGAAAGGGTCAGAGCCATGATGGGAGGGGCCTTCCAAGTTCTCCTTACCACCCCCACTGCAGATAAAGTGGAGGGGCGGAGTGCTTGGGTCCACCTCCACCACTGTAAAAAGGTCGGTCACTAACCTGCCTCCCTTCCCCAGCGCTGTTTTACAGGTGTGGAGCATGATGGGGTGACTACGCACCGTCTGTGTAATCTTCGGCCTCGTCTCGCTTGGAGTGACATCGGTGACGGAAATGGAAAATTCCATTCTACATCTGTAACCCCAACCAAACTACAAGGACATTTCACTTATGGTGAATGATACCCGAGGAAGGAGCAGCACTCCGAAAGCTAGTGACATTGAAAAAAACCTGTTGGACTTTAACCTGGTATTGTAAGAGTTCTTACTGTGCCCATATACGAGGACATGGTATCGACTCATGGATGGTCATCAGGTTAACGGACAATGCAGGACTCATGAAGCAATTGCACCGGTCCCGGCGATGGGATGGGAACATTGCATGGACATTGCCTTGTTTTTGGAGTACATGTAAATTTGATTTTGGATGTGTTAAGATTGGTGCCATAAAGGTAAATTCAGACCGCGCGGAGAGGGTAGGAAGAGGTTGTGAGAGAGAGAGGGGGACTAGAGAGAGGACGGAGCGTGTGAGAAGGGGAGTACAACTAGAACGTAGGTTATCAGGAGATATACTTAATTCATTTAGGACCCAGAATGAGGGAAAACCTGAGCAGTATGAATCTCTTCTACCAGATCTACCACCACTTGTATGGCCAGGGATGGGTTGTCTGCTACCTGAACCCTGCATCGGTGTCTAGGTTATTTTCTGTTTCACCGCTTTGGGGCACTCCCCAAATGGTGGTTCATTGTCAGCATTCCAAGCCACCGCCCGAGCAAGTCATTCTTCCTTACAATCCGGGTTCAGCACCACCGGCTATTTGCCTTCCCCTTCCTCAGGATAATTCCCACTCACAGTATGATAAGCTGCTTGGGGTAACTGGGGATTCTAAGGTTGGAAGGACTGGTTGATAAATATGGCCATGTATTTAGCAGTGACACTCGGCTGCATCTTTGTGGGCCTGGCCATCCTTAAATGCATGATGGGTAAAATGCAGGGTGCATTGGAACAGATAGACGCCCCTAGAATCTTGGCTGTTAGGATCCACGAGGGTATAGCAGATGACGGGGTGCTACAACAGGAATTGGAAATGCAGTGACAAATCTTTTTAGATGAGGGGCCGTAGCTACGGATTGGACCGATAGGTTATCATGAAATGATAAAAGGAGGGAATGAGGAATTGAACAAACGAATGTGATATAAAATAGTTAGTTCGAATATTAATTACAGTAATGTAGATGTGAGCCAGTCTGATAGTAGTGAGTTCACAAACAAAGGACAAAGAGATTCAGAAAGCATGGCAAGGATGGGGAAAAGGATCCTGGGTAACAAGAGGCCCAGGGTTAAGGAATGCGAAGTGAGCCAATCAGGATATATGGCCAGGTCAGGAGGTGTATAGGATGACCTATGAGAATCTTGCATGTGAAACTTGATGCTATTTGAATGAGATTTGTAAAGATTTCTTTGTCTCCCATCTCACTCGGTTCTGGAGCTCCATGAGACTGTTTATGTGTTCTGAATCTCTGTTGAGCGAGTCAACCTTGCAAGTTGGTTAAAAATAAATAATACTATGCCTACAAATCCATCTCGAGTTTTATTGAGGCCAGACTGACGGGTAAAGAATTCAATATTGTCAATACAATCTGACCAAGAAAAACTCAACGCAATTTTAAATATGCCACATCCTACTGACAAAAAAAGGAGTCTTCAGGATGCTTGGCATGATAAATTTTGTAGGAAAATGTATTCCTAATCTGTCAGTGAAAACAACGTGCCTGAGAGAATCAATAAAGAAGGACACTGTTGTCCAGTGGTCAGACAGACATGAACCTGAGTGGCAAATGTTACAGGAAGCATTGACTGCAGCACCTGTGTTAACATTTTTTGATCCTACGAAGAAGACAAAGATATTTGGCAGGAAGGATCAAGGAAAACCCAAAAGCTTTCTATAGGTATGTCAGGAATAAGCGAATGACTAGGGAAAGAGTAGGACCAGTCAAGGACAGGGATGGGAAATTGTATGTGGAGTCTGAAGAGATAGGCGAGATACTAAATGAATATTTTTCGTCAGTATTCACTCAGGAAAAAGATAATGTTGTGGAGGAGAATGCTGAGCCCCAGGCTAATAGAATAGATGGCATTGAGGTACGTAGGGAAGAGGTGTTGGCAATTCTGGACAGGCTGAAAATAGATAAGTCCCCGGGACCTGATGGGATTTATCCTAGGATTCTATGGGAGGCCAGGGAAGAGATTGCTGGACCTTTGGCTTTGATTTTTATGTCATCATTGGCTACAGGAATAGTGCCAGAGGACTGGAGGACAGCAAATGTGGTCCCTTTGTTCAGAAAGGGGAGCAGAGACAACCCCGGCAACTATAGACCGGTGAGCCTCACGTCTGTAGTGGGTAAAGTCTTGGAGGGGATTATAAGGGACAAGATTTATAATCATCTAGATAGGAATAATATGATCAGGGATAGTCAGCATGGCTTTGTGAAGGGTAGGTCATGCCTCACAAACCTTATTGAGTTCTTTGAGAAGGTGACTGAACAGGTAGACGAGGGTAGAGCAGTTGATGTGGTGTATATGGATTTCAGCAAAGCGTTTGATAAGGTTCCCCACGGTAGGCTATTACAAAAAATACGGAGGCTGGGGATTGAGGGTGATTTAGAGATGTGGATCAGAAATTGGCTAGCTGAAAGAAGACAGAGGGTGGTGGTTGATGGGAAATGTTCAGAATGGAGTACAGTCACAAGTGGAGTACCACAAGGATCTGTTCTGGGGCCGTTGCTGTTTGTCATTTTTATCAATGACCTAGAGGAAGGCGCAGAAGGGTGGGTGAGTAAATTTGCAGACGATACTAAAGTCGGTGGTGTTGTCGATAGTGTGGAAGGATGTAGCAGGTTACAGAGGGATATAGATAAGCTGCAGAGCTGGGCTGAGAGGTGGCAAATGGAGTTTAATGTAGAGAAGTGTGAGGTGATTCACTTTGGAAGGAATAACAGGAATGCGGAATATTTGGCTAATGGTAAAGTTCTTGAAAGTGTGGATGAGCAGAGGGATCTAGGTGTCCATGTACATAGATCCCTGAAAGTTGCCACCCAGGTTGATAGGGTTGTGAAGAAGGCCTATGGAGTGTTGGCCTTTATTGGTAGAGGGATTGAGTTCCGGAGTCGGGAGGTCATGTTGCAGCTGTACAGAACTCTGGTACGGCCGCATTTGGAGTATTGCGTACAGTTCTGGTCACCGCATTATAGGAAGGACGTGGAGGCTTTGGAGCGGGTGCAGAGGAGATTTACCAGGATGTTGCCTGGTATGGAGGGAAAATCTTATGAGGAAAGGCTGACGGACTTGAGGTTGTTTTCGTTGGAGAGAAGAAGGTTAAGAGGAGACTTAATAGAGGCATACAAAATGATCAGGGGGTTGGATAGGGTGGACAGTGAGAGCCTTCTCCCGCGGATGGATATGGCTGGCACGAGGGGACATAACTTTAAACTGAGGGGTAATAGATATAGGACAGAGGTCAGAGGTAGGTTCTTTACGCAAAGAGTAGTGAGGCCGTGGAATGCCCTACCTGCTACAGTAGTGAACTCGCCAACATTGAGGGCATTTAAAAGTTTATTGGATAAACATATGGATGATAATGGCATAGTGTAGGTTAGATGGCTTTTGTTTTGGTGCAACATCGTGGGCCGAAGGGCCTGTACTGCGCTGTATTGTTCTATGTTCTATGTTCTATATCGACAGATGCGTCGAAAGATAGGTTGGGAGCAGTATTATTGCAGCAAGGCAATGACGAGAATTAGCTTTCAATTGCCTGTGCTTCAAGGTCAAAGACTGACACAGAGCGGTGATATGTTCAAATAGAAAAAGAATGCTTGGGCTTAATAAATGGATTTTTAAAATTCCATGACTAAGTGTGTGGCCTATCGATATTCTTAGTGGAAACCAACCATAGACTACTTGTGGCGAGAGTAAAAAAGAATCTAAATGAGATGTCACCCAGGATACAACGTATGATGATGAAGTTACAAGATATGATTTCAATCTCATCTACATGCCAGGTAAATGTCTTGTTGTAGCGGATGCACTATCTCATGCTGCGGACATGAAAGAAGACTAACATTTGGATGAGGACATACAAGCACAAGTGAATTTTGTGACGGAATCCCTTCCAGTCTCAGATTAGAAGTCAAAACTAATAAGAGATGAAACCACTAATGGTGAAATCTTACAGAAGATAATAAAATTAAGTGAGGTGGCACTGTGGCACAGTGGTTAGCACTGTTGCTTCACAGAGCCAGGGACCTGGGTTTGATTCCTGACTGGATCACTGTCTGTGCGGAGTCTGCACGTTCTCCCTGTGTCTATGTGGGTTTCCTCCGGGTGCGCCCGTTTCCTCCCACAAGTCCCGAAAGACGTGCTTGTTCGGTGAATTCGACATTCTGAATTCTCCCTCAGTGTATCCGAACAGGTGCCAGAGTGTGGCGACTAGGGGATTTTCACAGTAACTAAATTGCAGCATTACTGTAAGCCTACTTGTGACATTAAAGATTATTATTATTATTAAACTATCTCACAAGGGATGGCCGAAAGGATCCTGCTCTAACTGCTCTCATATCAGAGCAGAGCTATGTGCAGCTAATGGGTTTTTGCTGAGGCAAAATAGAATAGTAATTCCAAAATCGTCACGACCAATGATTCTGAAAATGATTCACGAGGGGCACTTAGGCATAGAAAAATGTAAAAGATGAGCGAGCCATGGAGACAGTTTCCTGGCTGGGTATCAATCAAGATATTCAAGTCATGATCGAAAATTGTGCAACCTGTCAGAAATTTCAGTACAGACAGTGAAAAGAACCAATGCAAATGGACAACATCATCATGAGTCCATGGCAGAAAGTAGGGGTGGATTTGTTTTATTTGGCAGGAAAGGAATACTTGTTGATAATTGACCAATTCTCCAACTTTCCAGAAGTAGTGCACCAGGCAAACTCAACAGCTAGATGTGTTATCAAGCAAACCAAAGACGGGACTTCCGGGTGCGGCGATGACCAGCTGAGTCGCACGTTTCGGCAGCTCCCGGTGAAACGGAATTTTGGGCTCTTGATAGGAGCCCCAACAGCAATTTTGACGGCTAAAAACACTGTGCGGTAAACCAGAAGGGAATCCCCCCTGGATACGGATGGAAAAAGGAGGAGAAAGTGGCCGGATTGCCGTGGATCCTTTAGAACAGCGGCAAGGAAGGCAAGCAAAAACCAAGATGGCGTCGGAAGGTGGCAGTTTAACATGGGGCCCTGAACAACAAGAGTTCTTGAAATGCTGTGTGGAAGAGCTCAAAAAGGAAATGAAGAAAGAGCTGTTGGCCCCGATACTACAGGCGATCGAAGGGCTAAAGGAGGAACAAAAGACCCAGGAGCGGGAGCTTCGGGTCGTGAAGGCAAAGGCAGCCGAGAATGAGGACGACATACAGGGCCTGGTGGTGAAGACGGAGACGCATGAGGCACATCAGAAACGATGTGTGGAAAGGTTGGAGGCACTGGAGAACAATGCAAGGAGGAACAACCTGAGGATTCTTGGTCTTCCTGAAGGTGCGGAGGGAGCGGACGTCGGGGCATATGTGAGCACGATGTTGCACTCGTTAATGGGAGCGGAGGCCCCGGCGGGTCCGTTGGAGGTGGAGGGAGCATACAGAGTGATGTCGCGAGGACCGAGAGCAGGAGAAATTCCCAGAGCCATAGTGGTGAGATTCCTCCGTTTTAAGGATAGAGAAATGGTCCTTAGATGGGCAAAGAAAACTCGGAGCAGTAAATGGGAGAACGCGGTGATCCGCGTTTAATAAGACTGGAGTGCGGAGGTGGCGAGAAGGAGGGCGAGCTTTAATCGGGCCAAGGCGGTGCTTCATAAAAAGAAGATAAAATTTGGAATGCTGCAACCGGCCAGACTGTGGGTCACATATCGAGGGAGGCACCACTACTTTGGGACAGCGGATGAAGCGTGGACTTTTATTGTGGAAGAAAAACTGGAATGAGCGGGTTATTAAAAAGAACGTTTGAACAAAGTGGTGGGGCGAATGTGGGGGGCGAAGAGGAGGGTTAAAAAGGGGGGAAAGAGGAGTTTTATGTACTAATCCTGCGATGTGGTAACTTTTCTCTCTTCCACAGGTGGTGATGGGGGGAGAAGGGGAGGTGGAGGAGATGGGGCGTTGGCCATTGGGGGCGGGGCCAAGGGAGAAGCGCGGGCTTGGTTCCCGTGCTATGATAATCATGGCGGGAATAGAGAAGCAGGAAGGAGGGGGCGTCGCACGGTGCGAGCCGAGGTCACGGGGGGAAGCCGAGGTCGGCCAGAGTTTGCTGACTTCTGGGAGCAACATGGGGGGAGTAATTACGCTAGCGGGGGATCTAGGGAGGGGGGGGTGGGAGGGGGGAATTACTGGGTTGCTGCTGCTGGGGAGAGGGGGGAGCTGGTATGGGAGGGGATGGGCGAGGGGGCTCCGCCTGGGGGAGATACAGTTGCGTGGGAACCGGGTGAGGAGCTGGAAAAAGGGGATGGCTAATCGACAAGAGGGGGGGGGTAGGAAGCCCCCCAACCCGGCTGATCACGTGGAACGTGAGAGGGCTAAACGGGCCGATAAAGAGGGCACGGGTACTCGCACACCTTAAGAAACTTAAGGCAGATGTGGTTATGTTACAGGAAACGCACCTGAGACTGATAGACCAGGTTAGGCTACGCAAAGAATGGGTGGGGCAGGTGTTCCATTCGGGGCTAGATGCGAAAAACAGGGAGGTGGCTATATTAGTGGGAAGCGGGTAATGTTCGAGGCAAAGACTATAGTGGCGGATAACGGGGGCAGATACGTGATGGTGAGTGGCAAACTACAGGGAGAGACGGTGGTTTTGGTAAACGTATATGCCCCGAACTGGGATGATGCCAATTTTATGAGGCGGATGCTAGGACGCATTCCGGACCTAGAGATGGGAAAGCTGATAATGGGGGGAGATTTTAATACGGTGTTGGAACCAGGGCTGGATAGGTCGAAGTCCAGGACTGGAAGGAGGCCGGCAGCAGCCAAGGTACTTAAAGATTTTATGGAGCAGATGGGAGGTGTAGACCCGTGGAGATTTAGCAGACCTAGGAGTAAGGAGTTCTCGTTTTTCTCCTATGTCCATAAAGTCTACTCGCGAATAGACTTTTTTGTGCTGGGAAGGGCGTTGATCCCGAAGGTGAGGGGAACGGAGTATACGGCTATAGCCATTTCGGATCACGCTCCACACTGGGTAGACTTGGAGATAGGGGAGGAAACAGGAGGGCGCCCACCCTGGAGAATGGACATGGGACTAATGGCAAATGAGGGTGTGTGTCTAAGGGTGAGGGGGTGCATTGAAAAGTACTTGGAACTCAATGATAATGGGGAGGTCCAGGTGGGAGTGGTCTGGGAGGCGTTGAAGGCGGTGGTTAGAGGGGAGCTGATGTCAATAAGCGCACATAAAGGGAAGCAGGAGAGTAAGGAACGGGAGCGGTTGCTGCAAGAACTTTTGAGGGTGGACAGACAATATGCGGAAGCACCGGAGGAGGGACTGTACAGGGAAAGGCAAAGGCTACATGTAGAATTTGACTTGCTGACTACGGGCACTGCAGAGGCACAATGGAGGAAGGCACAGGGTGCACAGTACGAATATGGGGAGAAGGCGAGCAGATTGCTGGCACACCAATTGAGGAAAAGGGGAGCAGCGAGGGAAATAGGGGGAGTGAGGGATGAGGAAGGAGAGATGGAGCGGGGAGCGGAGAGAGTGAATGGAGTGTTCAAGACATTTTATAAAAAATTATATGAAGCTCAACCCCCGGATGGGAGGGAGAGAATGATGGGCTTCTTGGATCGGCTGGAATTTCCCAAGGTGGAAGAGCAGGAAAGGGTGGGACTGGGAGCACAGATTGAGGTAGAAGAAGTGGTGAAAGGAATTAGGAGCATGCAGGCGGGTAAGGCCCCGGGACCGGATGGATTCCCAGTCGAATTCTATGGAAAATATGTGGACTTGCTCGCCCCGGTATTGACGAGGACCTTTAATGAGGCAACGGAAAGGGGACAACTGCCCCCGACTATGTCTGAAGCAACGATATCGCTTCTCTTAAAGAAGGAAAAGGACCCGCTACAATACGGGTCCTATAGACCTATTTCCCTCCTAAATGCAGATGCCAGGATCCTGGCCAAGGTAATGGCAATGAGAATAGAGGAATGTGTTCCGGGGGTGGTCCACGAGGACCAAACTGGGTTTGTGAAGGGGATACAGCTGAACACGAATATACGGAGGCTGTTAGGGGTAATGATTATGGCCCCACCAGAGGGGGAAACGGAGATAGTAGTGGCGATGGATGCCGAGAAAGCATTTGATAGAGTGGAGTGGGATTATTTGTGGGAGGTGTTGAGGAGATTTGGTTTTGGAGAGGGGTATGTTAGATGGGTGCAGCTGTTGTATAGGGCCCCGATGGCGAGCGTGGTCACGAATGGACGGGGATCTGCATATTTTCGGCTCCATAGAGGGACAAGGCAGGGATGCCCTCTGTCCCCATTATTGTTTGCACTGGCGATTGAGCCCCTGGCGATAGCGTTGAGGGGTTCCAAGAAGTGGAGGGGAGTACTTAGAGGAGGAGAAGAACACCAGGTATCTTTGTATGCGGACGATTTGCTACTATACGTGGCAGACCCGGCGGAGGGGATGCCAGAAATAATGCGGATACTTGGGGAGTTTGGGGATTTTTCAGGGTATAAATTGAACATGGGGAAAAGTGAGTTGTTTGTGGTGCATCCAGGGGAGCAGAGTAGAGAAATAGAGGACCTACCGTTGAGGAAGGTAACAAGGGACTTTCGTTACCTGGGGATCCAGATAGCCAAGAATTGGGGCACATTGCATAGGTTAAATTTAATGCGGTTGGTGGAACAAATGGAGGAGGATTTCAAGAGATGGGATATGGTATCCCTGTCACTGGCAGGGAGGGTGCAGGCGGTTAAGATGGTGGTCCTCCCGAGATTCCTCTTTATATTTCAGTGCCTCCCGGTGGTGATCACGAAGGCTTTTTTAAAAAGGATTGAAAAGAGCATCATGGGTTTTGTGTGGGCCGGGAAGACCCCGAGAGTGAGGAAGGGATTCTTACAGCGTAGCAGGGATAGGGGGGGGGGCTGGCACTACCGAGCCTAAGTGAGTATTATTGGGCCGCTAATATTTCAATGGTGAATAAGTGGATGGGAGAGGAGGAGGGAGCGGCGTGGAAGAGATTAGAGAGGGCGTCCTGTAGGGGGACTAGCCTACAGGCTATGGTGACAGCCCCATTGCCGTTCTCACCGAGGAACTACACCACAAGCCCGGTGGTGGTGGCTACACTGAAGATTTGGGGACAGTGGAGACGGCATAGGGGAAAGACTGGAGCCTTGGGGGGGTCCCCGATAAGAAACAACCATAGGTTTGCCCCGGGGGGAATGGATGGGGGATATGGAATGTGGCAAAGAGCAGGAATAACGCAACTGAAAGATCTGTTTGTGGATGGGAAGTTCGCGAGTCTGGGAGCGCTGACCGAGAAATATGGGTTGCCCCAAGGGAATGCATTCAGGTATATGCAACTGAGGGCTTTTGCGAGGCAACAGGTGAGGGAATTCCCGCAGCTCCTGACACAAGAGGTGCAGGACAGAGTGATCTCAACGACATGGGTGGGGGATGGTAAGGTGTCAGATATATATAGGGAAATGAGGGACGAAGGGGAGACTATGGTAGATGAACTAAAAGGGAAATGGGAAGAAGAGCTGGGGAGGAGGTCGAGGAGGGGCTGTGGGCAGATGCCCTAAGCAGGGTAAACTCGTCGTCCTCGTGTGCCAGGCTAAGCCTGATTCAGTTTAAGGTATTACACAGGGCGCATATGACTGGAGCACGGCTCAGTAAATTTTTTGGGGTGGAGGATAGGTGTGCGAGGTGCTCGAGAAGCCCAGCGAATCATACCCATATGTTTTGGTCATGCCCGGCACTACAGGGGTTTTGGATGGGGGTGACAAAGGTGCTTTCAAAAGTAGTGGGGGTCCGGGTCGAACCAAGCTGGGGGTTGGCTATATTTGGGGTTGCACAAGAGCCGGGAGTGCAGGAGGCGAGAGAGGCCGATGTTTTGGCCTTTGCATCCCTAGTAGCCCGGCGCAGGATATTGTTAATGTGGAAAGAAGCCAAGCCCCCGGGGGTGGAGACCTGGATAAATGACATGGCGGGGTTTATAAAGCTAGAGCGGATTAAGTTCGTTCTAAGGGGGTCGGCTCAAGGGTTCACCAGGTGGTGGCAACCGTTCGTCGAATACCTCGCAGAAAGATAGATGGAATGGAAAAAAGAAGGCAGCAGCAGCAGCCCAGGATCAGCGGGGGGGGGGGGGGGGGGGGGGGGGGGGGGGGATGGGGGGGGGGGGGAACCAGAAGGACTCTCAGGGTTGTTAATATATACTGTATAATATGTATAGGTCGTTGCGACAGATAATTATATATTGGACTGTTAAATTATATTTTTGGAGAGTGTTACTTGTGATAAGGCAGTTGCCAATTAGGGTTAGTTTTCATTTTTGTTATTTATTATTTATTCATTTTTTGTTTATAAAATAGGTCATTGTTATTTGTGTTGTTATAATATTGTGTAAAGGATGCACAATGACCAAAAATTTTCAATAAAATATTTATTAAAAAAAAGCAAACCAAAGACATTTTTATTCACCATGGCATACCTCAAATTGTCACGAGCGACAGTGGTCCATGTTTTAGCAATCATGAATGGACAGAGTTTGCACAGGCATATGATTTCCAGCATACAACTTTCAGTCCTCTGTATCCACAATCAAACAGGAAGGAAGAAAAAGGTGTTCACGTTGTGAAGCAGCTGCTGAAAAAAGCAATGGCAGCCGGGACTATCCATATCTCACGCTGTTGAGCTATAAAGCAGCACCATTGATAAATGGATTATCTCCTTCGCAGTTATTGATGAACAGACAGCTTAGCACCTTACCATACATTCCATTGGAGCAAACAAATCGAAAACTTGTGAGGAAGTTCACATTTCAAAAAGGAGGCAGAAGAGGTATTGTGACAAAATGACAAGACCACTCGAAAAAGATGACACAGTCATGGAATGTAGAAGATTCTGATGGAAACAGATGGTTGAAGTGTGCTAAAGTACGACAATCATCAGGTCCTCAATCATATATCATCATCACCAATGACGGGCAAGTTCTAAGATGAAACAGGAGAGCCTTGCTGATGGTTCAACAACCTTTTATTATGTAACCACAAGATGATATTGTAAGCAATCCAAGGACAACAGAACAAGGGATACCTCAGCATGCAGAACCAGATGAAAAAAGATGAAAAAAACAAAGCCAAGAAAAACAGCAAGAATCATCTTCGACAACAAATGAAAATCAAGCAAACTCACATGTTCAACCAATGCTCAAGGTCAACAAGATACTGAAGAAAGGCAGACATATTGAACCTGTGATGAACTGTAGATATGTATATAATGAACACATTATGCATATCATGTATACTGGATAGTAAATTGAAATAATGTATGTAAAACGTTACATTTCCAAAGGAAAGGGGTTGTGATGATATGCATAAGCAGTCATGTATAGTGTGATAGACAAGACCTCCAACCAGCAGGTGGCAGTAGAGAACAACCACATGACGCTATTACCTCAGGGAGTTGGTAGAGGGCCTTCGTACTGGATAGTCACAATTTGAAGTAGTTCGTAGTTAATTTATTATAGTTAGTAGTTTTTGATAATATTCTCATGGTGATCTTACCTATGCAATTTTTCAACAATAAAATGTTAACTAGTTTAGAACTAGATGTTCTTTAGTGCATTTATTCCAACTGGCCATGCACCAGAACGTAACAGAGATGTTTTGGGTACAGGCTCGGTAAATTCTAATCAATCAACTAAATAACAAAATATTAGTTGTTTAAGGTTTGGATGATTTCAAACACTTGAAATAAAACATTGCATTTGTAATAAGTTATTGCTCACCAAGCAGTCTTTAACAAACCTTGACTTTATTATAAGACTGCAAAACATAAAATCTAAATGTAAACGTTATACTGAACAAACTTTGCAAGATTGATTCTCAACAAGAGTTAAAATTAATTAGTGCTCAGCTACATTTGACCTTCTTGCAATGTATACTTTAATGCCTTCACTAATTTTCTGCCTCTTATTAAGTTCATGTTCCAGACAACATCCCCATTTAATGACGGAATGATTAATAAATACCTTGGATTTAAGCTCCCCTTAGACTTTATGAACAATATTATTATAATGCTGGAGGTAAACCATTTAAAATAACAGCTTATACCTAATGTTAGAATAATGTAAATCTAGAAGTCTTGTTGTAAATATTTAACTTTTGAGGCTGAAGCAAACATTACAAGTTCAAATAATTAGATGCAGAATCACAATTTCCTCAAGCTTGTGACTGACAGCAAATATATTAGAACAATTTAATAAATATGATGCCGTTTATGGTTATTAGACTGTTCTATATTCAGCTAGCGAAATCATGGAATAATAGAATTTAAAGTGCAGAAGGAGGCCACTCAGCCCATCGAGTCTGCACCAGCCCTTGGAAAGAGCACCCCACCCAAGCCCACAACTCCACCCCACCCCCGCAACCCAACCCTTTTGGACACTAAGGGCACTTTGGCATGGCCAATCCACCTAATCCACACATCTTTGAACTGTGGGAGGAAACCGGAGCACCCGGAGGAAACCCATGCAGACATGGGGACAATGAACAAACTCCACACAGATCGTGACCCAAGCCGGGAATTGAACTTGGGACCCTGGAGCTGTGAAGCGACGGTGCTAACCACTGTGCTACCGTGCCGCCCCCATGTTTAAAAAGTGATTTGTCAATCACGGAAATACAGTGCATTGTTTGTGAAAGCATTTAAAAGAAGAGTGGGCAAAGAGATAAGAGGCGCCATTAGGTAATCTGGAGCTGCTGAAGTAAAAATATTTTGGTTGTGGTTAAGGTGGAACGGCTTGAGATTTTGTGTGCTAGTGAAAGTAAATTTGAAAATAACAGCTCAAATCTTGCTAAAATGGTATTGTACCAATACCATTCTAGAAAGATGGGGCAGCACGGTAGCCTGGTGGTTAAGCACTGTTGCTTCACGGCACCAGGGACCCAGGTTCGATTCCCAGCTTGGGTCACTGTATATGCAGAGTCTGCACTTTCTCCCCGTGTCTGTGTGGGGTTCCTCCGGGTGCTCTGGTTTCCTCCCACAAGTCCTGAAAGACGTGCTTGTTAGGCGAATGGGACATTCTGAATTCTCCCTCAGTGTACCCGAACAAGCACCATGGGGACTTTTTAATAGTAACTTCATTGCAGTGTTAATGTAAGCCTACTTGTGACACTAATAAAGATTGTTATTATAATAACATTCACTCTTCAGAATTCAGTCTACTTCATTATTATTCAGAGATCCAGGTGCAAAAAAGCAAACTCCTTTCTTCAATTATTTGTTCTCGAGATGTAGCGTCACTGGCTAGGCCAGCATCTATTACCCATCTCTAATTGCCTTTGAGAAGGTGGTGGTGAGCTGCCTTCTTGAACTGTCACAGTCCATTTGTCGTAGGAACACCCACAATGTTGTTAGGAAGGGAAATAGAAAGTTGTAATTGAAATTTGGAAGAACACATGCACTTAAAGGAAAGTGTCGCATAAGAAGAAATATTCCTTACAGCTCTTGGAGATTAGGCAAATAAATGACAGGTAAAAATGTTGGGAAAGAACATCCATGTTCAGGGGAATGTTTACAGAAAACAGTTCGGATCAACACACTTTGAAAGGTACTGAAATGGAAATTATGCTGCTTGGGTGGCTGCAAGCAAGTTTGTTCTGCTTGCTAACCATTCCCTCCACAGAATTCAGCTTTGCAGCAGGAATGAAAGGAAGTGAAGGCGATTTGGGGACAGTGATTAACTATTACTGTTGTGCTAGTACTAAACTGCATTTTAGTTCTGGGTATTCTTGCAGCAGGTGCCACCTCTTTGAAACTGGCTCCTTGCTGACCCAGAACCCGTGAAGACAGTTCCCTGGTCAATGACAGATAGAGGCAGCAACAATTGCAAATAGAGTTGCTGGCACTTCACTAAATGTGGCCAATGCTTATTTTTTGCTGTACTTGATGTTGGGCCCAACATAGTTGCTTGCCATATTACTAAAAGCAGGCATAGTGGACTGCCATGCATGAGTTAACCAGGCCTTCACATATCATTTTTATGCCATCTGGTCTGTTATCACAACCTACCTTGTGATTGGGGTCTTTGCATCCTCATTTGTTTGACAGAGCCACATATCTGTGCACCTGTGTAAGTGTGAGCACACAAGCATCAAAAGGTGATCATTAAACCTCTGGTACAGACTAGCCTCCCTTGTATTGCTCTTTCTCTCCCTGTAAGTAAAAACTTAAATATATTCTACTGGGAAAGCTGTTGGCAACTCGATGTAATGTTTGCCAAAAAGAGAAAGCAGGAGCAGAGCAATTATTACAAAAATTAATCAAATTGAGTGTCAGCAAAAATAAAATGTCAAATTGCCCAGGCTGTAACCTGGTAACTAATTTTTATGATATATTTGGATTTAACTTCTGGTTACAACCTGGTTATCGAGCATTTTTTGCATGGGTATTACAGCACAGATACAGGTCATTTACCCAAGGGCACAATTTTACAATCCCCCACAAGGTGTTCGTGGGGAGGAAGCGTAAAATTGATGGATTGGATTCCCCCTTGGAACCCTACCAGACCAGAAAACATTTAGATAGTTACATGGGTAAGATGGGTACAGAGGGTTATGGGCCAAGTGCGGGCAACTGGGACTAGCTTAATGGTAAAAACTGGGCGGCATGGACTGGTTGGGCCGAAGGGCCTGTTTCCATGCTGTAAACTTCTATGATTCTATAACCCGCGTAACTCCAGATGCAATTTAACACTTGAGTGGGTAGCGCCTCAGGCGGGAAACCCATCCATTCACCTATTAAGGCCCTAAAGTGTCAAGGGCTGGTTTAGCACAGGGCTAAATCGCTGGCTTTTAAAGCAGACCAAGGCAGGCCAGCAGCACGGTTCAATTCCCGTACCAGCCTCCCCGAACAGGCACCGAAATGTGGAGACTAGGGGCTTTTCACAGTAACTTCATTTGAAGCCTACTTGTGACAATAAGCGATTTTCATTTCATTTTCATTTCATTTCATTTCATTAATCCCACCCAGCTTCAATTTTTAGGCTGGCAGGAACAGATGAGTAAAGGGTGGGAAAATGACAAAAAAAATACTTCTCCCATCTCAGGCGGGAAGGGCGCCTCACTCTGAAGTAACCTCGGAATTGGGGTACTCTTCCCCCCAGGACATTGGAGCTCCCGGACCCCCTCCCCCTTGCTAATCAAGTGAGCATTAAATGACAGTGGAAGTTTGAGAGTCGCCGGCTGCTTGTTAGACACGGTCTCTCAGGATGGCGAGTGCCAATTCGTGGCCAACTTTAAAATTCTACCCCAAATGGTCTATGTTCAGCATGAACCTCCCCCTGTCTTACTTTATATAACGCTAGTGATGTATCCTTCTATTTCTTTCTCATTCTGTACTTAATGTAACTTCCCCATTAAACTTATCAATGCTATTTGCCTCAACCATTAAATGTGGTACCATCTTTGGTATTCTCACCATTCTGGATAAACCTTGTGTTTATTTATTTTTATTTATTCTTTGGATGTGGGAGCCACTGGCAAGGCCATATTTATTGCCCATTCCTTGTTGACTTTGAAAAGATAATGATGAGCTGGCTTTATGAATCGCTGCAGTCCATATGTTGTTGGTACACATTATTATTCACAGTTCCAGGTGCAAAAAGCAAACTACTTCTGGGAATGTAAAATCGCACGTAAGCGAAATTTAAAAGAATACATGCATTTAAATTTAAGGGAAGCAGTAGCATAAAAAAAAATATTCCTTACAGCTTTCCAGGATAAGGCAAAGAAATGCTGTGCTTTTGGGGAGAGAGACAATTTGAGGATTTTGACCAGAGACAGTGAACGTCAGTATGGTGTGTGGATTGGAGGGAACTTGCAGGTGATGGTGTTGTCATGCATCTGCTGCCCTTGCCCTTCTAGGTGATAGAGGGTGTGGGTTTGGAAGGCCAAACGGTATTTTGTTGGCTGCCTTGCTTTGGATGGTGTTGAGCTTCTTGGGTGTTGTTGGAACTGCACTCACTGGGTTAAGTGGAGCATATTCCATCACACTCCTGACGTTTACTTGTAGATGGTAGACAGGCTTTCGGAAGTGTGGAGATGAGTTACTCAGTGCAGAATTCTGCAGAATACCTGTTCTTGTAGCTATAGTATTTATATGGCTGGTCCAGTTAAATTTCTGGTCAATCCCCCAGGATTCTGATGTTGAGAGTCAGTGATGGTAATAATACCATTTTATGTCAAAGGGTGGTTCCTTCTTGTTGATGATAGTCATTGGCTGCCATTTGAGTGAAACAAATGCTACTTGCCACCTATCAGTCCAAGCCTGAATGTTGTCCAGGTCTTGGTACATATTGCCATGGACAGTTCCAGTATCAGGGCAGTCATTAGGGCACATCGCCACTTCTGACATAATGATGAGGGAAGGTGATTGATGAAGCAGCTGAAAATTGTTGGGTCTAGGGAAATACCTTGAAGAACTCAATATGCTGGGGATTTACCAGATTGGATTTGTCCTGCTGCTTTATTGAGAGCAGGACAATTTCCCATATTTTTGGGTAAATATCAGTGTTGTAGCTCTACTGGAACTGCTTAGTCAGGGGTTTGGCTGGTTCTAGAGCACAAACCTTCAGGGTTACTCCTGGGATGTTGCCCCATAGCCTCTACTGTGTCCAGTGCCTTCCACCATTTCTTGATACTACATGGAGCTGAATTGAATTGTCTAAAGAATAGTATTTGTGATGGTAAAGCACCAGGAGGAGGCTTACATTGATTATCCACTTGGACATTTCTGGCTGAAGATGGTTGCAACTGATCCAACCTTGTTTTTTGCACTGGTGGGCTCCCCTCCATTGAAGATCATGGATTTTGTGGAGCCCCTTCTCTGGTTAGTCACTTAATCGTTCATCACCATTTATGATTGAATGTGGCAGGACTGCTGAGCTTTGACCTGATCTGTTGGCTGTGAGATCACTTAGCCCAATTTATAATAAGCTATTTCTGCTGTTTAGAATGTATGTAATGTTGTAGATTCACCAGGTTAGCATTACATTTTTAGTACACCAAGGGATGCTCTTACCAGGTAAAAGGTAAAGTCGCCATAGTCCCAGATTACCATAGGCTGCTTTCCCTTTTGAGGTGATTTAACCTGAGATCACCAACCTCAGGCAAAGGCAATGTTGAGATGGCGGGCCTTCATGAATAACTTCAGTTGTACGGGAATTGAATCTGCATCACAGCAGCTATCTAGCCAATTGAGCTAAACTGGCTCCCAACCGGCTGCTCCGAGCATGCTGCTCTGCACTCCTCATTGAACCAGGATTGCTCCCTGGCAGGATGGTAATAGTTGAGTGAGGGATATGCTGGGCCATGAGGCTACAGTTTGTGTTTGAATACAGTTTTGCTACTGCAAACCTTATCAATACCCAATTTTGAGCTAAATCAGTCCTATTTAGTATGATGGTAGTGCCACACACTATAGAGAGTAACCTCAGTGTTAAGATTGGATTTTGTCTCCATAAGGACTGTGGTGGTCAGTGTTCGCAGTACATGTCAAGGACAGATGTTTCTGCAACCAGTAGGTTGGTTTGGAAAGCGGCCAGATAGGTTTTTCCCTACTGTTGGTTCCCTCACTGAGTGGTACTTGTGTGGTGTGAATAGCTTCTGTTATGGAAGTGTAGACATCTCCTTGTAGCCATCTGGGATGGCCACGTCCCGATTACAAAATGGACACTTGCAAAGAATGCAGGAAAAATTGGACGATACTAAGAAACGAGCAGGTGCAAGGTCTGTCTGTTGATTAGAACCTTGAGCTCTCAGACAGGACAGAAACTGCTAAGCAATCTACATACTAATGAGCCATCTCCGGGGACAAAAGGGAAACATTTAGATACACAATGTTAAGGCAGACACCCCGGCGCCAGAAGAGACTAAAACAAAGCAGACCAACAGTCACCTAGGACACGCCCAGCAATCAGGGAACTACCCCTCTATTGGAAGATCAATACGAATGATTGGGAAAGACCCAATTAATTGAGGCCAAGTTCAAGGCCCGCCCAAAAACTCGTGAAGCCCTTTTTAGTATAAAAGGTATTCCCCAAGGGAGAATCTTTCTTCTTTGGCTTTGGCTCTCAGCGAAGAGAGAGACCAGCCTAGCAGCTACACCAGACCAAGTAAGTTCCAAGTCAACGCACGCTACGAGATAGACGCTCCTAGTTGCTATCCTGTAAACAGCTCAACCCAGCAGACTCAGAATCGAGCAACGGCCATTGTTCCTCTGACTGAGTGGGCACCCGAAGTTAAGTATAGGCTTTAGTAATAGTGGTAGTTTAGTTTGTAGAGTTTATGCATGAGTAGATTTGACTGTGAGTAAATAAATGAGCATTGCTTTTGAACTTACTAACTGGTGTATCGAGTCATAGATCAATATTTGGTTCTGAACCTTGTGGCGGTGTCGAAAGATACCTGCCAACTCTTGAGCAAACATAATTAAACAGAGCCAAATTAAGAAACACAGCCAAAGTTAGCAACATTTACTGGCGACATCTGACGGGACTCGATTTAGAAGTGGTCTAACCACTCCGAGAGAACCCAGAAATTTGAATTGAGAATCCAATTGGAAACAGAAAAATCACAAGCTTAAGAACAATACTGATGAAGCCTCTGAGATTCGGAAGTGTGTTAATGCTTGCGTACTAACAGGGATAGAAGGTAAACCTGAGTGATTTTGTTGCGTAAAACTGTCGGGAGTTTTGTAGGCCAGAAATTAGCGTAAGCCGTACCAGTGTTTACATCACCACTTTATCACCCCCTGTTCCAAATTCAGTAGAGAACCTAGATAGAGAAAATGGCAATGAAGGCAATGGAACGTTGCAGCGACCAGTAGAGTAGGACAGTGTCCCGTTTGGGAAGATGAGATCAGGAAATATCTCAAAGGGAAAGGATGGCCCCTTTGGAGTGAATTCTGCGATAATGAGGAAACAGGACCCGGGAGTATCGGACATACTTGGTGGGAGAACCTGTCAGAGATCCACAGGAAGAGCTTAGGGAAAGCTCGCAAGCCGATAGCAATCGTATCCTGTTTGGCACAAATGCGAGGCACAGAGGAGGTTGTTCAGACGCTCCGTAGAGAGATAGAGGAGAGAGACAGAAGTAGTGAGATAGACCTGAGTGAGGTAGAGAAGGAGAATCGAGATTTAAAAGAGCATATAGCAGCAAGGGACAGATAGGTGGATGATGCCAAGAGGGCACATCAGTCTTGTCTCGCGCATTTGAACAGTTTTCAGATGCAATTTAGCATCTGTTGAGCACAGGGGAGGCTGTTTAGCACAGGGCTAAGTCACTGGCTTTGAAAGCAGACCAAGGCAGGCCAGCAGCATGGTTCAATTCCCGTATCTGCCTCCCCGAACAGGCGCCGGAATGTGGCGACTAGGGGCTTTTCACAGTAACTTCATTTGAAGCCTACTTGTGACAATAAGTGATTTTCATTTCATTTCTTTTCATTTTCATATGATAAGGCCTACCAGGACATGCAACGTGCGGTCTTGGTAAGACAAGAAACAGAACAGCAAGTTGAGAAATTGCAGAAACAATGCAATGATTTAAAAGCAGCCCTACGAGCACTCCATACTTCCACGACGGAACAAAGGCAGAGCTCTGTAGACCACGCAAAGTGCCGGAAGCAAACTGCAGAATTGCAATCTCTGCTTTCCTTTCAAAATGGGTTTCAAAGCACATTTGGACCACAATTAGATCAAGAAAACGGCCCCGATTGGCAGGAATTGAATGAGATTGCCCATAGATATGTACATGGTACATGTACGCAGGAAAAACCCCAGAAAAGGAAAGCGCCCCAACCCCCAACCGAACAGGCAGAACACACCCCCATGAATCCTGTAACCACACACCGCAGGGCCGCAGGAGAAGCAGATTTCCTTTATACAACCCCGTTAACCGTGACCCAATTACGGGACGCGTGTGGAAAAATTACACCGTTCCTTCCCACTTCAGACCCCCACCAATTTTTCACGAAAGTCAAACAACAGGCAACCATGTACGGCCTGGACGAAAAGGAGCAAATGAAGCTCAGTTTTAAGCCTCGACCCTTCAGTCGTGGCAGCCCTTCCCGACCCACAGTATGTAGGAGGAGCCACACTCCAAGAGATGCACACAGCGATCCTTGATGCGATCGGCTTTAACAGAGGAGACCCCGTAGAAGGCCTAAATACATGTAGGCAAAAGAAGACAGAGCACCCCACAGCATTTGCTGGACATTTGTGGATTCATTTCACCGCAGTTAATGGAGAGTTAGCCCACGCCCATTTGTCCCCAGATAATATGGCCAAATGGACCCGAATTCTAGTCTCCCATGCCACCGAAGCAGGACGAAAAGCTTGCGCAAATTATGACCCCTCAGATGAGGCCCACAATGAAAAATGGGTTTTGAAGAGATTGTCCCGCGCTTGGGAACAATCAATTGCAGGCAAAACCGCATTTAGAACACCCGATGAAGAGCAGGCAGAGATTAACCCAGTTAAAGCATACCAGAAGCCCGCATAGGTAAATGAGGGCAGGAACAGCCAACCCCAGCCCAAAACTCAGGAATGTTACAACTGTGGACAGCTAGGACACTTTGCACGAGAGTGCAACGTGCGTCAGAAGCAGCAGAGAAGCCAACAGACAGGCACCCTAAACAGGAATAGGGCAAAGCCGATCCATAGCGTTAGCGCCCGTTCAGAGAATGCAGACATGAACGGCACCGACCAACGGTGTTCGGGCTCGCCAACTTGGGTCTGCGACACCCTTTGGGACAAGTCCGGTAGACCGGTATTAGCAGGCAAAGTCAGGGGACAACCCGTAGAATTTCTTTGGGACACAGGAGGGTCCCGCACCACACTCAATTCCTCCACGATGTTTCAGCGAGACACGTGGCCCACAACAGACACCATCACACGCAGCGGTTTTACAGGCCATTTACAACAGGGACACATCACAGCCCCTGTAGCAAATCAAATCGGGAACATCACAACTAAGCACCCCGTAGTTTTAGTTGATCTGCCCCAGACAGCAGAACATATCCTTGGGATCGATTTCATGAGCTCCCATAACCTCTCTTTTGACCCAGTTAACAAGTGTGTATGGAAAATGGCAAAGGCAGCACGAGCCCCCGCCACGCTCACAGTAGGAGAGTATGTAAACAGAATTAGCTCAGTAGGAGACTTCTGGTTCGACCCTCGAACCATTAGCACAGACAAACAGGTTAGGGCAGTCCTGCAGGAACATAAATCAGCATTTGCACAGCACAAGCACGACTGTGGCAATTTGGCTGGCTTTGTGAACATTACAGGTCCCGACCCTAAACCCCAGAAACAGTACGGATTTCCCCAGGTAGCAGAGGGAGAAATCTCCAAAGTAATAGAGAGTTTGTTGGATCAAGGCGTACTCAGATCACCAGCCTCCACAAACAACGCACCGATTTGGCCCGTCAGGAAACTGGATGGATCATGGCGACTGACCATTGATTACCGGGAACTGAACAAAGTAACCCCAGCAGCAGCCCCCACCGTAGCCACGAGTCCCGAGACCATGCTCAAACAGGGACTCCAGTCAAATTTTTTTCGGTTTTGGACATTAGTAATGGCTTCTGGTCCATTCCATTGGCTAAAGCGTGCCAGTACAAATTCGCCTTTACTTTCCAAGGGCAACAGTACACGTGGACGTGCCTTCCACAAGGCTTCCACAACTCCCCCTCCATTTTCCACCGACAGCTGGCAAATGGATTTGCAAAATTTTCCCGCCCCGAATGTCTGGTCCAGTATGTAGACGACTTGTTACCACAGACAGACACAAAGACACACAATTTTGCTTCTCGCCGAACTCCGAGCACTCCTAAAAGAAATTGGTTGTAAAGTCAACCCCAAGAAAGCCCAGATTTTGAAAGAGAAAGTAATTTACTTGGGAACAGTGATCACTCATGGTAAATGCGAGATTGAGCAAAAGAGAATTGACTCGGTCGTCAAATTGCCCCTTCCCCACAATGTCTCAGCCCTCCGGTCATTTTTAGGACTGGCTGGCTACTGCCGCAACCATATTGACGGTTTCGCCACTAAAGCAGCGCCCCTTTCCAAACTTCTCAAGAAGCAGGCACCTTGGGAATGGCTTCCACAGCATACAGATGCCGTGGATGCTTTAAAAAGAGCACTCAGCACAGCAGGTCCCAGATCCACTTTCCCCATACGCAATCGAAGTTGCAAGCACCGACCGAACCCTTTTGGCCGTGCTCCTCCAGGAACGCCACGACCAGTTACCATCCGTAGCATACGCCTCAAGCATGTTAGACCCCGTCAAGCAAGGATTTTCTGCCTGTGAAAGGCACCTGCTCGCATTTTTTTGGGCAGTACAATACTTAGTCTACATTACAGGACTCAACCCCATCACCATCCTCACAGAACACACCCCGACACAACTACTGTTAGACGGCCGACTTAAAGATGGCACAGTCAGCCAAATCCATGCAGCCCGTTGGACCCTTCTTTTACAGGGACGGGACAGCACAGTAAAACGAACCAAGACCCACACCTTCCTTGCTGATAATTTGCAGAATGCAGGCACCCCTCATGAATGTGAGATCATCACCACGAAACAGAACACAGGCCCATTTATTCCCAAAACACCCCCCAGGAAAACAGGTAGTACGCCCCATAGACCCCCGCCCACAGACATGTGCGCACCCCTGAAGATTTATGTGGATGGCTCCTCCACAGTGTTAAATGGAGAGAGAATTACCGGTTGCAGTATTTATGTAGAGGACGTGCAGGGACAGGCCCTAGATGAAATTTCATTAAAGTTGCCAGGACACTTAGGCTTGCAGGCAGCAGAACTGGCAGCGATTGCATACATTGTCGACGACCCTGACTCGTTCCTGACCCCAGCACACATCTATTCAGATAGCTTGTATGCATGTAATAGTTTGACGGAATTCCTACCCCTGTGGGAAAGAAGAGGATTTGTTTCCGACGACGGTGAACCCCTACCCTCAGCCCCATTACTCCGCCATATCTTAGAGACAGCGAAGGATAGGAAATACGGAATTATTAAGGTTCGCAGTCATCAGCGTTCTTCCCCCCGCCCCCCCCCCCCCAAACCGGTAACATTAAAGCAGACGCCCTAGCGAAGGCAGGCTCCAGGCATGGTTATTTTTGGAACCCCCCCCGAAAGCACCCCAGTACACGCAGTTCAGGTCTCACAGACCAACATTCAGGATCTAGCGAAGGCACAGAAAGAGGACGAGAAACTCAGGGAAGTCTTAAAGGGAACCTTCCCAGCCCCATATGATAAATACAGAAACACAATCAACACACACGACGGTGTGATTTTAAAGGATGGCATTTATATAGTTCCGAGCCAGGACAGGAACCAGATCATTTGTCAGTTCCAATACAATCATGGACACCAAGGAATTGAACCCACCCAAGCCCACCTCAGACCGGTTTGTTGGTGGCCTGATTTAAAAACCGATGTAACGCACTACATTGAGAATTGCTTAATCTGTGCCCAGAACAATCCGGACGGATATGCGATAATGGCTCAACTTAGTCATACCCACCCCGTTAATGGGCCCTGGACAAATCTCCAGATAGATTATATCCCCGTGCAGAAATGGTTACAGGTATGTGTTGGTGGTCATAGACACTTTCTCAAAATGGGTGGAAGCATTTCCATCGCGAACTAATACGGCCAAGACAACGGCTAAAATATTAACACACCACATCTTTACAAGATGGGGCCTCCCACGCAGTATGGAGTCTGATGAAGGCTCCCATTTCACAGGACGTGTAATGAAAAACGTCCTCATGATTTTCGGCATTCGACAAAAGTTTCACATTGCATACCACCCCCAGTCAAGTGGTATTGCAGAACGAATGAATAGGACATTAAAAGCCACCCTCAGGAAGATGGTACAGCAGAATAACAGCACCTGGGATTCAGTTCTCCCATTTGCTTTAATGTTTTTACGAAACACGGTATCCATGTCCACAGGATCCACCCCCCACACCATCATGACCGGACGCCCCATGAAAGGCACTGAGTATTTATTCGGACTGGATTTGGCCAGCCCAACAGTTACAGCCCTCACGCATGAAAATGCGGTTAAACAACTGATACAGAACATAAAGGCAGTCCAACTCGCAGCAGCAGTGAGACTTGGAACCAGGAAGAAACAGAGCAAGGCTTGTTTCGACAAAACAGTACATGCCACTGAGTTTACAGTAGGGCAACAAGTTATGCTTTCCCTATACAACCCCAGTTCATTCCTGTTGCTGATTTTCTCCTTGGTTCAATTGCCCTGTTTTATTACCTTTGCTCTCGAGTCGCCAGGTATCTTTATGATACCGCGACGAGGTTCAAGTCCAAGTAATGATCAATAGCCCAATACACCGATTAGTAAGATTTAAATCAAAGCACATTTATTATACACAGTAATCGCTACTCATGCACAAATTTTACGTCTAAGCTACTTCTACAACAGGCCGATACTTAACTTTGGACTGGCCCACCAGGTCAGGGGAACAAATGGCCTTTCGTTCGGGTTCTGAGCCTGCTGGATTCGAAGTTGGTACGGATTGGTAGCTAGGAGCGCCTATCTCGTAGCGAGCGTTGAATTAAGACTTACGATTGTCGGTCTTCACTGCACCGGTCACGGTCAATGTTGGTTCATGTTGCTGGGTGACACGGGCAGGTAGAAGAGAGCTGCTGAAGAGTGAAGAGAGCGATTTGAACTTGGGGCTTAACTCTTTTTGTCCCCAGGGGCTTCCCGCCTTTCGGGGCGGACCCTGTACCTGGTCCCAAGTGATTGGACTTTGTCCCAATCGCTTGGTTCGATTTTCTCCAATACTGGAGCGGTTCCCTGATCAATGGGCGGTCTTGAGGTGTTCATTCACCTCCTTTGTGTTGGCTCCTGCTGGCACCGAGGAGTCTGGCTTTTCTTTGTGTGTCCAAAATGTTACTTATTGTTCCCGGGGATTGCTCATCAGTATGCAGATGGCTGTTACTTTGTTATGCTGATGGTCGCTGGTATCGATGTTGTCTGGTTTTTGCAGAGGTAAATACACAGCAAACCTGCTGTGTATTTGGATGGTAAATTGCACAGTCTGGTTTCTGTCTTGTTGGCTGACTTTCCCATCAGCCTTTGCCGTTCGCCATATTAAATCGGGCGTTGGCACTTTAGGTGGCTATAATCCCGCCTTGTGATTCTAACGCGAAGCTTGAAGGATCACATAACTATGTTGCTTTCCATTCCGTAACCTGGGGGGCACTTCTTTCATGGCCTCTACACTGACCATAACTGTGCAAAATTTTTTTCACTGACAATTCTAAGGGGCGCTATGTCAAACAGGGGCATGCATTACAAAACAATAGAAATGGGAACCTCTAACTATTCTTAATAAACTACACTCACTTCAACATTTCATCACTCTAACTTCCTCAACCATACAAACAAAATCATAGCAGTTTATACACATTTTTCCTGGCTTGGCGATCAAGCTCAGGATCGTACAATTTGCTCATGAACAGTTCTTTACATTTCTTTATTTACAATAAAACCGCAAATGAATGCTCTTTATTATAGATCGCGGGTGTCGGGGATCTGGTTGTATCTGAAAATAGGGGATCTTATCCTATATACCGGGGTTCGAGCGCGGTAGGCTCTCCTTCTCCATTTCCTCAGACGCATAGTCTGCACGATGCAGCAGAGCATCGCCAATACCAGTAAGGTTTCTATTACATATGACAGAGAGTACCAGGTTATAAACCTGGCACACCAAGGTGGTGTGGTGTCGCTGGTGACTGGGCTCTGGGTACTGCGGGGAAGTGAAACATTAATGGCTGGGGGGGCTTGAAGTCATGGGGTTCGCGTTCACCCGCAACCAAATGTCCATTAGTATGATGCTGATCCATGTGGAGGAAGTCCTCATGGCTCTTCTCTTTTATTTTCTTCTCTTCTCCGGTCCTGGAGCTTCTGGCGTTCTGTGGAAACAAGCTTAGTGTCTGTAACTAGCTTGGTTTAACATCTCGTACGATAGTCTGTCTGTCCGTTAGTGCCAATTACTCCCTTTATAATTGGTCACTATGTGTGACTCCCTCATTTTTTTTTTCAAAAACCGAATTTTTGGACAAGACACACTGTCAAATAATGAACCAGTGCGAGCCGTCTCGCAGACTGTGCGGTTTACCATCCAAATGTTTCTGGATGCAAATAGCATGTGGTTGGCAACCTAAGGGTTACCTGCAACAAAACAAAACTTTTTGAACTAAAATTTCCAAAATGAGGTGCGTATGGGCTGCGACGGGTAAGAGATGGATGGAGTCCCCGGGTAGGACAGCTACCAATGCCGTATCTCCCCTACCCGAGCGTAGTTGACCAGAGGGGGGGTTCCCAGGCAGGGTGGGTCTCACGCCGTTTCTCCACTGCCTGAGCAACTGACAAGAACGGGCAAAAATGTAGTCATCGTGGTGGGGCTGCCGTAGTGGCTCTTTCTTTGAACCAGAAGGGCAGTTATGAACGGGCGTCTGGTACCTGAACAAGTCTCTGCAGACAAGCTAGTTCCGCTGAACTAGTGTCTGACAATAGTGAGTCTCTGTGGGCAAGTCCTCAGAGGTTTCGGCCGAAAGGGCGTGGGGCCGTGGAAATTTTTTTCCTGTCTGACAAACAACATTTAACAAACTTACAAACAACATAAAACATGCGGCAGGTTCCATCAGAAAGGACACCACTTCTCCCAAGTGGTTCCTTTTAAAACATCATCTGGACACCTCAGTTCACGGTTGCGAACAGGGTCGCAAAGGGGCTCTCGGTTTGGGAGTCAGACCCAAGGTCGTCATCTTCTCCCAGGTGCCAAACCCTTGAGTGTATCAGGGCTGAAAGGGCTGCATGGTGTGAGGTGGGGTCGCTCTCGTCGTTGCGGATGAGTCGGAACGAGTTATCTCGGTGCCAATAGTTGGTGTCTAGTTGTGTGGGGACAGAATCGGGGTCGTCATGATAGTTCGGTGGTCGGTGGTGGGGTTTGTTTACGAAAGTGATCATGAAGGGATCACTCGGATCGTAGTCGGATTTGCTGGGCGTGGGTCCTGTTGCATGGGGATAGTAGGGAGGCGTGCTGTGGCTATCGTCCGAGTCACAGTCGCTGTCTCTGCTGCTGCAGTCGGTGGGCGTTTTGGGGCGGAGTGTATATTTCTGGGGTGGAGTCGAGGTCGAGTCCGTGGCTGAGCTGGACGTGTTGGGGGATGGTAGGGTTACGTTGGCGGTGGGTGGGGTGTGGTGTGCTGCGTCGAGCATGACGTGGTGTGCGTGGTTAGACTGTGTTCCATATGCCTTCAGCTGGTTGATATGGAACCACGCAGTCTTACCGTTGGGATAGTTTATTTTATATATGGAAGGGCTTACTTTGTCCGCAATGGAATACGGACCCGAGTATTTTGGTGACAGGAATGTGCTGGGGTTATATACGGAGAGCATGACTTGCTGTCCTATACTGTACTCAGTCGCATGCACTGTCTTGTCGAAACAAGCCTTACTCTGTTTCTTTCTGGTGCCCAATTTTACTGCGGCTGCTAGCTGAGCCATTTTAACAGTTTCAACTAATTGCTCTACTGCTTTCTCGCGTGTGAGGGCCGTCACCTCGGGGCTGGTCAAGTCTAAACCTAATAAATATTCTGTGCCTTTCATGAGGGGTCCGGTCAAGAGTGTGTGTGGGGTGTAACCTGTGGAAGTAGGAATTATATTACACAGAAACATCAGCGTGAAAGGGAGGACTGAGTCCCAAGTGGTGTTGTTCTGCTGGACCATTTTTCTGAGAATGGATTTTAGGGTCCGATTCATGCGCTCCACGATACCACTTGACTCTGGGTGGTATGCTATGTGGAATTTTTGGGTGATGCCAAATATCGTGAGGACGTTCTACATGACACGTCCCGTAAAATGGGAGCCTTGGTCGGATTCAATGCTGCAGGGGAGTCCCCATCTTGTAAAGATGTGGTGGGTCAAAATCTTGGCGGTGGTTTTTGCAGTATTTGTGCGGGCTGGGAATGCTTCCACCCATTTCGTAAATGTGTCAATTACCACGAGTACATATTTATAGCCATTCCTGAAAGGGGGCAATGGTCCTATAAAATCAATCTGGAGGTTAGTCCAGGGGCCATTAACGGGTCGGGTGTGGCTGAGTTGAGCCTTTTTGGCATTTCTGTCCGGATTATTCTGGGCACAGATAAGACAATTCTCGATGTAGTGATTTACATCATCCTTTAAATTCGGCCACCAACAAAGCTGCTTGAGATGGGCTGTAGTGGGATCGATTCCCTGATGTCCATGACCGTCATGGAACAAACAAATCAGTTGATTCCTGTCCTGTTCAGGAACCACATAAAGGGTGTCTTTTAACACCACACCGTCATGTGTGGTCAGTGCATTTTTGAACGTCTCATAGGGTGCTGGATAGTTTCCTTTTACAATCTCCCTGAGATTGCTGTCCTGCTTCTGGGCCTCCACGAGATCCTCGATCTTTGTCTGTGAGACCTGAATTGCACTCACTGGTGCGCTTTCGGGGGGTGTCCAAAAATATCCATGTCTGGAACCTGCTTTAGCCAGTGCGTCAGCTTTTACATTTCCAGGGGGGGGAGGAACGGTGGTGACTACGAACCTTGACTATCCCAAAAGTCCTGTTCTGTGCTCTCTCTAAAATATGGCGGAGCAGTGGGGCTGAGGGGAGGGGTTTTCCGTCTGCGGAAACAAATCCTCTTGCTTTCCACAGGGGCAGAAATTCCGTGAGGCTGTTGCAGACATAGAGGCTGTCCGAGTATATGTCTGCTGGGCTGGGGAAGGAATCTGGGTGTTCCACTATATATGCGACGGCCGCGAGCTCTGCTGCCTGCGTGCCTAATCTTTATGTGCTCACACGTGTCCGTGTGCTGGGGGCTCTGGGTTGAACTACCTATCTTTCTGGGGGGTGTTTTAGCGATAAAGGGGCCTGTGTTGTGGTGTGGCGTGATAATTTCGCATTCATGGGGGGTTCCAGGGTACTGTAAGTTGTCGGCTAAAAAGGTGTGCGTCTTTGTCCTTTTGACAGTGATGTCCCGTCCCTGCAAGAGCAGGGTCCATCTCGCTGCTCTAATCTGGCTTACTGTAGTCGTCCTTGAGTCGTCCATCCAGTAAAGGTTAGGTGGGGGTGTGTTCGGTGAGAATTGTAATGGGGTTCAGTCCGGTAATGTATGAAAAATACTGCACTGCCAAAATACTGCGAGCAGGTGCCTCTCACAGGCTGAAAATCCCTGCTCCACAGCATCTAAAATTCTGGAGGCGTAAAGCGGGCCTTAACTGGTCGTGCCGTTCCTGGAGGAGCACGGCCGAAAGGGTGCGGTCTGTGGTCGCTACCTCTATAGCGTAAGGGGAAAATGGATCTAGAACTTGTAGTGCGGGGGCTGCTATGAGTGCCTGTTTTAAAGAGTCCACAGCATCCGTATGCTGCGGAAGCCATTCCCAGGGGGCTCCTTTCTTTAGGAGGTCTGAGAGGGGTACTGCCTTGCTGGCGAAACTGTCAATGTGGTTTCGGCAGTAGTCAACCAGTCCTAAAAATGACCGGAGGGCTGAAACATTCTGGGGAAGGGGCAATTTAGCAATCGATTCAATCCTTTTATGCTCGATCTCGCGTTCACCATGTGTGATAATTGTTCCCAAATATATCACTTTTTCTTCCAAAATCTGGGCCTTTTTGGGGTTGACTTTACAACCGATTGAGTGTAAGAGTTCCAGTAGTTCGGACAGAAGCTCAATGTGCTCTGCCTTGGTGTCTGTCTGCAGTAGAAGGTCGACTACGTACTGAATGAGACATTCGGGGCGAGAGGATTTGGCTAAGCCATTTGCCAGCTGTCGGTGGAAAATGGAGGGGGAGTTGTGGAAGCCTTGTGGCAGGCATGTCCACGTGTACTGCTGTGCTTTAAAGGTGAAGGCAAATTTGTACTGGCACGCCTTTGCCAATGGAATGGACCAGAATCCATGACTGACATCCAAAACCGTAAAGAATCGGGAATTGTGTCCCTGCTTGAGCATGGTCTCGGGACTTGTTGCTACTGTGGGGGCTGCTGCGGGGGTGATTTTGTTGAGTTCCCGGTAATCGATGGTCAGTCGCCATGATCCATCGGGCTTTCTCACTGGCCAAATCGGGGCATTATTAGTGGAGGCTACTGATCTAAGTACGCCCTGCTCTAAGAAGCTTTCTATTACCTTTGAGATTTCTCCCTCTGCCTCTTGGGGAAATCTATACTGTTTTGGGGGTTTAGGGTCAGGTCCTGTTATTTGTACGGAGCCAGTCATCCGTCCACAGTCGTGCTTGTGGGTCGCGAATGCTGTCCTGTTCTTTTGCAGAGCTGCCCTAACCTGCTTGTCCGTACTAAGCGTGGTCGGGTTGAACCAAAATTCGCCTACAGCGCTAATTTTGTTCGCGTACTCTCCTATGTTGAGCGTTGCGGGCGCTATTGCGGATTTTGCCATCTTTCAGACACACTGGTTGACTGGATCGAATGAAAGATTATGGGAATTCATGAAATCGATTCCCAGAATGTGTTCTGCTGTGTGGGGCAGGTCAACTAAAACTACGGGGTGCTTGGTGGTGATGTTACCGATTTGAATGGGTATAGGGGCTGTGATGTGTCCCTGCTGTGAGTGGCCTGTAAAGCTGCTGAGGGTGATAGTGGCTGTAGTGGGCAACGTGTCTTTTTGAAACATGGTGGAGGAATTTATTATTTTTTTAAAATATATTTTATTCAAGTTTTTTTGGCCAAACATAACATTACGTAGTGTTTCTTTTAAACAACAATAAAGCAATATAAATAACCGTGGCCAGTTTTAAACAAATAAATAAGTAATATATAAACAAAAACAAAAAACAAAACTAAACGGCAACTGCCTTGTCCAAAATAAATACTCTCCAAAAATACAATCCAACAATCCAATATACAATTACATATACCAAATACCTATACATATACAATAACATCCCTGAGAGTCCAAAGAACAAAGAACAAAGAAATGTACAGCAGAGGAACAGGCCCTTCGGCCCTCCAAGCCCGTGCCGACCATACTGCCCGACTAAACTACAATCTTCTACACTTCCTGGGTCCGTATCCTTCTATTCCCATCCTATTCATATATTTGTCAAGATGCCCCTTAAATGTCCCTATCGTCCCTGCTTCCACTACCTCCTCCGGTAGCGAGTTCCAGGCACCCACTACCCTCTGGGAAAAAACTTGCCTCGTACATCTACTCTAAACCTTGCCCCTCTCACCTTAAACCTATGCCCCCTAGTAATTGACCCCTCTACCCTGGGGAAAAGCCTCTGACTATCCACTCTGTCTATGCCCCTCATAATTTTGTATACCTCTATCAGGTCTCCCCTCAACCTCCTTCGTTCCAGTGAGAACAAACCGAGATTATTCAACCGCTCCTCATAGCTAATGCCCTCCATACCAGGCAACATTCTGGTAAATCTCTTCTGCACCCTCTCTAAAGCCTCCACATCCTTCTGGTAGTGTGGCGACCAGAATTGAACACTATACTCCAAGTGTGGCCTAACTAAGGTTCTATACAGCTGCAACATGACTTGCCAATTCTTATACTCAATGCCCCGGCCAATGAAGGCAAGCATGCCGTATGCCTTCTTGACTACCTTCTCCACCTGTGTTGCCCCTTTCAATGACCTGTGGACCTGTACTCCTAGATCTCTTTGACTTTCAATACTCTTGAGGGTTCTACCATTCACTGTATATTCCCTACCTGCATTAGACCTTCCAAAATGCATTACCTCACATTTGTCCGGATTAAACTCCATCTGCCATCTCTCTGCCCAAGTCTCCAGACAATCTAAATCCTGCTGTATCCTCAGACAGTCCTCATCGCTATCCGCAATTCCACCAACCTTTGTGTCGTCTGCAAACTTACTAATCAGACCAGTTACATTTTCCTCCAAATCACTTATATATACTACAAAGAGCAAAGGTCCCAGCACTGATCCCTGTGGAACACCACTGGTCACAGCCCTCCAATTAGAAAAGCATCCCTCCATTGCTACCCTCTGCCTTCTATGGCCTAGCCAGTTCTGTATCCACCTTGCCAGTTCACCCCTGATCCCGCGTGACTTCACCTTTTGTACTAGTCTACCATGAGGGACCTTGTCAAAGGCCTTACTGAAGTCCATATAGACAACATCTACTGCCCTACCTGCATCAATCATCTTAGTGACCTCCTCGAAAAACTCTATCAAGTTAGTGAGACACGACCTCCCCTTCACAAAACCGTGCTGCCTCTCACTAATACGTCCATTTGCTTCCAAATGGGAGTAGATCCTGTCTCGAAGAATTCTCTCCAGTAATTTCCCTACCACTGAAGTAAGGCTCACCGGCCTGTAGTTCCCGGGATTATCCTTGCTACCCTTCTTAAACAGAGGAACAACATTGGCTATTCTCCAGTCCTCCGGGACATCCCCTGAAGACAGCGAGGATCCAAAGATTTCTGTCAAGGCCTCAGCAATTTCCTCTCCAGCCTCCTTCAGTATTCTGGGGTAGATCCCATCAGGCCCTGGGGACATATCTACCTTAATATTTTTTAAGACACCCAACACCTCGTCTTTTTGGATCACAATGTGACCCAGGCTATCTACACCCCCTAATCAGACCAGTTACATTTTCCTCCAAATCATTTATATATTAGGGAGGAGGAATCGGACAGTCCGTCCGATTCCTCCCCCCCGCCCTCCCCTCCCCCTGGGTTGCTGCTGTTGTCTACTTCTTTTCCATTCCCTCTATCTTTCTGTGAGGTAGTCGACGAACGGTTGCCACCGCCTGGTGAACCCCTGAGCCGAACCCCTTAACACGAACTTAATCCGTTCTAACTTTATAAACCCTGCCATATCGTTTATCCAGGTCTCCACACCCGGGGGTTTGGCTTCCTTCCACATTAACAATATCCTGCGCCGGACTACAAGGGACGCAAAGGCCAACACGTCAGCCTCTCTCGCCTCCTGCACTCCCGGCTCTTCTGCAACCCCAAATATAGCCAACCCCCAGCTTGGTTCGACCCGGACCCCCACCACCTTCGAAAGCACCTTTGCCACCCCCACCCAGAACCCCTGTAGTGCCGGGCATGACCAGAACATGTGGGTGTGATTCGCTGGGTCTCTCGAGCATCTCGCACACCTATCCTCTACCCCCAAAAATTTATTAAGCCGTGTTCCAGTCATATGCGCCCTGTGTAGCACCTTAAATTGTATATGGCTTAGCCTGGCACACGAGGACGATGAGTTTACCCTATGTAGGGCATCAGCCCACAGCCCCTCCTCAATCTCCTCCCCCAGTTCTTCTTCCCATTTCCCTTTCAGCTCATCTACCATGATCTCCCCCTCGTCCCTCATCTCCCTGTATATGTCCGCCACCTTACCGTCCCCCACCCATGTCTCTGAGATCACTCTATCCTGCACTTCCTGCGTCGGGAGCTGCGGGAATTCCCTCACCTGTTGCCTCGCAAAAGCCCTCAATTGCATATACCGAAATGCATTCCCTTGGGGCAACCCATAGTTCTCCGTCAGCGCTCCCAGACTCGCAAACGTCCCATCTACAAATAGATCTCTTAGTTGTACTACCCCAGCTCTTTGCCATGCTCCAAATCCCCCATCCATTCTCCCCGGAACGAACCTATGATTGTTTCTTATCGGGGACCGCACCGAGGCTCCCGTCCCTCCCCTATGCCGTCTCCACTGCCGCCAAATTTTCAATGTAGCCACCACCACCGGGCTTGTGGTGTATTTCTTTGCTGAGAACGGCAACGGCGCCGTCACCATTGCTTGCAGGCTAGTCCCCCTGCAGGACGCCCTCTCCAATCTCTTCCACGCCGCTCCCTCCCCTTCTCCCATCCACTTACACACCATTGAAACATTGGCGGCCCAGTAGTACTCACTTAGGCTCGGTAGTGCCAGCCCCCCCCTGTCCCTACTATGCTGCAAGAATCCCCACCTCACTCTCGGGGTCTTCCCAGCCCACACAAAACTCTTAATGCTCTTCTCAATTCTTTTGAAAAAAACCTTCGTGATCACCACCGGGAGGCACTGGAACACAAAAAGGAATCTCGGGAGGACCACCATTTTAACCGCCTGCACCCTACCTGCCAATGACAGGGACACCATGTCCCATCTCTTGAAATCCTCCTCCATCTGTTCCACCAACCGTGTTAAATTAAGCCTATGTAATGTGCCCCAATTCTTGGCTATCTGGATCCACAGGTACCGGAAGTCCCTTGTTACCTTCCTCAACGGTAAATCCTCTATCTCTCTGCTCTGCTCCCCCGGATGCACCACAAATAACTCACTTTTCCCCATGTTCAGTTTATACCCTGAAAAATCCCCAAACTCCCCAAGTATCCGCATTATCTCTGGCATCCCCTCCGCTGGGTCTGCCACATATAGCAACAAATCATCCGCATACAGAGATACCCGGTGTTCTTCTCCCCCCTAAGTACACCCCTCCACTTCCAGGAACCCCTCAGTGCTATGGCCAGGGGTTCAATCGCCAATGCAAACAATAACGGGGACAGAGGACATCTCTGCCTCGTCCCTCTATGGAGCCGAAAATAGTCAGACCCCCATCCATTCGTGACCACGCTCGCCATCGGGGCCCTATACAGCAACTGTACCCACCTGATATACCCGTCCCCAAAGCCAAATCTCCTCAACACCTCCCACAAATAATCCCACTCCACTCTATCAAATGCTTTCTCGGCATCCATCGCCACCACTATCTCCGGTTCCCCCTCTGGTGGGGGCATCATCATTATCCCTAGCAGCCTCCGAATATATTTGTATTTAGCTGTCTCCCCTTCACAAACCCAGTTTGGTCCTCCTGGACAACCCCCGGGACACAATCCTCTATCCTCATTGCCATTACCTTGGCCAGAATCTTAGCATCCACATTCAGGAGGGAAATGGGCCTGTATGACCCGCATTGCAGCGGGTCTTTTTCCTTCTTTAGGAGGAGCGACATTGTTGCCTCTGACATAGTCGTGGGCAGCTGCCCCCTTTCCCTCGCCTCATTAAAGGTTCTCATCAGTAGCGGGGCCAGCAAGTCCAAATATTTCTTATAGAATTCAACTGGGAATCCGTCTGGTCCCGGGGCCTTCCCCGCCTGCATGCTCCTAATCCCTTTCACTACTTCCTCAGTCTCAATCTGTGCTCCCAGCCCCACTCTCTCCTGCTCCTCCACCTTAGGAAATTTCAGCTGATCCAGAAAGCACATCATTCTCTCCTTCCCGTCCGGGGGCTGCGCTTCATATAATCTTTCATAAAATGCCTTGAACACTCCATTCACTCTCTCCGCTTCCCGCTCCATCTCTCCCTCCTCATCTCTCACCCCCCCTATCTCCCTCGCTGCTTTTCCTCAATTGGTGGGCCAATAACCAACTCGCCTTCTCCCCATATTCGTACTGTACGCCCTGTGCCTTACTCCATTGTGCCTCTGCATTACCCGTAGTCAACAAGTCAAATTCTACATGTAGCCTTTGCCTTTCCCTGTACAGTCCCTCCTCCAGTGCCTCCGCGTATTGTCTGTCCACCCTCAGAAGTTCTTTCAACAACCGCTCCCTTTCCCTACCCTCCTGCTTTCCTTTATGTGCCCTAATAGATATCGGCTCCCCTCTAACCACTGCCTTCAGTGCCTCCCAGACCACTCCCACCTGTACCTCCCCATTATCATTAAGTTCCAAGTATCTTTCAATACACCCCCTCACCCTTAAACACACCCCCTCATCTGCCAATAATCCCATGTCCATTCTCCAGGGTGGAAGCTGTTGTTTTTCTTCCCCTATCTCCAGGTCCACCCAGTGTGGAGCATGATCCGAGATGGCTATAGCCGTGTACTCCGTCCCCGTCACCTTTGGGATCAGTGCCCTTCCCAAAACAAAAAAATCTATTCGTGAAAATACTTTGTGTACATAGGAGAAAAATGAAAACTCCTTACTCCTAGGTCTACTAAATCTCCAGGGATCTACTCCTCCCATCTGCTCCATAAAATCCTTAAGCACCCTAGCTGCAGCCGGCCTCCTTCCGGTCCTGGACCTCGATCTGTCCAGCACCGTATTAAAGTCTCCATCCATTACCAACTTCCCCACTTCTAGGTCCGGGATTCGTCCTAACATACGCCTCATAAAATTGGCATCATCCCAGTTCGGGGCATACACGTTCACTAATACCACCGCCTCCCCTTGCAGTTTGCCACTCACCATCACGTATCTGCCCCCACTATCCGCCACTATAGTCTTTGCCTCAAACATTACCCGCTTCCCCACTAGTATGGCCACCCCCCTGTTTTTTGCATCTAGCCCCGAATGAAACACCTGCCCCACCCATCCTTTGCGAAGTCTAACGTGGTCTATCAGCTTCAGATGCGTCTCCTGAAGCATAACCACATCTGCCTTAAGTTTCTTTAGGTGTGCGAGTACCCGTGCCCTCTTAATCGGCCCGTTCAGCCCTCTCACATTCCACGTGATCAACCGGGTTGGGGGGCTCTTTGCCCCCCCCCCCCTTGACGACTAGCCATTTTCTTTTTCAATCCAGCTCCTCACCCGGTTCCCACGTAGCTGTATCCCCCCCCAGGCGGCGCCCCCCCCCGCCCCGACCCCCCCTCCCATACCAGCTCCCCCTTCTCCCCAGCAGCAGCAACCCAGTTAAACCCCCCCCCCCCGCTAGATCCCAAGCTAGAGTAATTGCACCCCCCATGTTGCTCCCAGAAGTCAGCAAACTCTGGCCGACCTCGGCTTCCCCCCGTGACCTCGGCTCACACTGTGCGAGGCCCCCTCCTTCCTGCTTCCCTGTTCCCGCCATGATTACCATAGCGCGGGAACAAAGCCCGCGCTTCCCTTTTGGCCCAGCCCCCAATGGCCGGCGCCCTCAGCTCCTCATCCTCCCTCACCCCCTCCCCCACGACATGGGGAAGAGAGAGAAGTTACAGGGTCGCAGGTTTAACAATCTGGGAAGTCTTCTCTTCCACCTTTTCCCCCCTTCATCCCACTAATTCACCCCCCCACTTTTGTCCCAAACGTTCTTTTTCTGGCCCGCTCACTCCAGCTTCTCCTCGACAATAAATGTCCACGCCTCATCTGCCGTTTCGAAGTAGTGGTGTTTCCCTAGATGTGTGACCCACAGTCTTGCCGGTTGCAGCATTCCAAATTTGACCTTCCTTTTATGCAACACCGCCTTGGCCCGATTAAAGCTTGCCCTCCTCCGCACTCCAATCTTGATATACGCGGATCACCGCATTCTCCCACCTACTGCTCCGAGTTTTCTTTGCCCATCTGAGGACCATCTCTCTGTCCTTATATCGGAGAAATCTCACCACTATTGCTCGAGGAATTTCTCCAGCCCTCGGTCTTCGCGCCATAACCCGATAGGCTCCCTCCACCTCCAGCGGACCCGTCGGGGCCTCCGATCCCATTAACGAGTGCAGCATCGTGCTCACATATGCCCCGACGTCCGCCCCTTCTGCACCTTCGGGAAGACCAAGAATCCTTAGGTTCTTCCTCCTCGCATTATTCTCCAGCACCTCCAGCCTTTCCACACATCTTTTGTGTTGTGCCTCGTGGATCTCCGTTTTCACCACCAGGCCCTGTATGTCGTCCTCATTCTCAGCAGCCTTTGCCTTCATGACCCGAATCTCCTGTTCCTGGGTCTTTTGCTCCTCCTTTAGCCCCTCAATCGCTTGTAATATCGGGGCCAACAGCTCCTTCTTCATCTCCTTTTTGAGTTCATCTACGCAACGCTGCAGGAACTCTTGTTGGTCAGGGCCCCATATTAAACTGCCTCCTTCCGACGCCATCTTGCTTTGTGCCTGCCTTCCTGGCCGCTGCTCTAGAGGATCCACCGGAATCCGGCTACTTTCCTCTCTTTTTTCCATCCGTGTCCAGGGGGGATTCCCTTTTGGATTACCGCGCAGTGTTATTTGCCGTTAAAATTGCCGATGGGGTTCCTATTAAGAGCCCAAAAGTCCGTTCCACCGGGAGCTGCCGAAACGTGCGACTCAGCTGGTCATCGCCGCACCCGGAAGTCCGGTGGAGGAATTTATTGTGGTGCGGGACCCTCCTGTGTCCCAGAGAAAGTCAATGGTCTGTCCCCGAATTTTTGCTGCAACTACCGGTCATCCGGACCTATCCCAAAGGAAGTCGCAGACCCAACTGGGGGAGCGCGTACACCGGCAGTCCGTTCCGGTCAAGTCCGTCTGATCTGAACGGGCGGTAACGCTATGAATGGGCTCTGTCTTTTTCTTACTCACAGTGCCCGTCTGCTGGGCTCTCTGTGGCTTTCTAGGGGCATTGCACTCTCCTACAAAGTGTCCCAACTGTCCACAGTTGTAACACTCCTGTGACTTGGGTGGGGGGATGTTCACCCATGCGGGGTTCTGGTGTGTTTTTACTGCCTGTTTATCTGCGGCGGCCTGCTTTTCTTCGGGATTCTTGACTGCGGGTTTGTTTTGTATAGACTGCTCCCAAGCGCGGGACAATCTTTTCACTACCCACTTCTCGTTATGGTCCTCCTCTGAGGGATCATAACTCGCGCAAGCTTTCTGTCCTATTTCTGTGGCATGGGAGATAAGGGTGCGGGTCCATTTGGCCATGTTATCTGGGGACAAATGGGCACGGTCTAAGTCTCCAAAGACTGCTGCAAAGTGGATCCACAGGCGTTCAGCAAACGCTGTGGGGTGCTCGGATTTCTTTTGCCGACATTTGTTGAGGCCGTCTACGGGGTCACCCCGGTTATACCCGATCGCATCCAGGATCGCGGTATGCATTTCTGCAAGGGTGCCTCCTCCTACATTCTGTGGGTCGGGAAGGGCTGCTGCTACTGAAGGATCTAAACTTAAAACGGTGAGCTTGACATGCTCTCGCTCATCCAGGCCGTACATGGTCGCCTGATGCTTGACTGTGGCAAAGAAATGGTGGGGGTCTGAGGTGGGGAGGAACGGTGTGATCTTATCGCACGCGTCTCGAAATTGGGTCACTGTTAAGGGGGTGGAGTATAGAAATTCCGCATCGTCCGATGTGGCTGTGCGGTGGGTGGTTACTGGGTTCATTGGAGCTTGAACTATCTGCTGTGTGGGGGGTTGGGGCGCTTTCCTTTTTTGTGGCTTTCCCTGCGCACGTGTTCCCTGAACATATTTCTGCGCTGTTTCGTTCAATTCTTTCCAATCAGGGCCGTCTTCCTGATCTAATTTTGCTCCAAAGGTTTCCTGGAAACCTTTCTGAACTGAAAACAGCGATTGCAGCTCTGCAATCTGCTTCCGGCACTTTGCGTGATCTAACGTGCTTTGTCTTTGTTCTGTGGTGGCAGCATGGAGTGCTCTTAATGCTGCCTTGAGGTCGCTACACTGTCTCTGCAATGCTTCTACCTGCTTTTCTGTTTCTTCACGTACCAGGACTGCACGTTGCGTGTCCTGATAGGCCTTTTCATATTGAGACTGGAAGCTGCTTAAGTGCGGCAGACAAGACTGGTGTGCCCTTTTGGCATCCTCCACCTCTCCATCTTTTGCTGCCAACTTCCTTCTCAATTCCAAATTCTCCTTTTCTACCTCGCTTACATCGACCTTACTCATTCGATGTATGCCCTCAACTTCTTTCCGGAGCGTCCAAATGACCTCCTCTGTGCCTCGCAATTGTGCCAAGCAGGACACGATTGCCATCGGCTTGCGAGCTTTCCTTGAGCTCTTTTTGTGGATCTCGCTCAGGTTCTCCCACCAAGAATGTCCTATACTCCCGTGACCTGATTCCTCGTTGTCACAGAATTCATTCCAAAGGGGCCATCCTTTCCCTTTGAGATATTTCCTGATCTCTTCCTCCCAAATGGGACACTCTACTGCTGCTGGTCGCTGCGACCGCAAATTCCTCTGGGTTCGTTTGGCGCTGCATTGCCATCTTTCCTATCCGAATGCTGCTCTTCAAATTTGGTTCAGTGGTATTAATCCGAATGCTACTCTTCAAATTTGGGACAGGGGTATTAAGGCGGTGCTGTAAATACAGGTACAGCTTTCGCTACTTTCCGAAATACAAACTTCTGACAGTTTTGTCGCAACAAAAAATCTATCAGTTTTACCATATAGCCCTGTTAGTTACGCAATCATACACACACTTCCGAATTTTTGAGTATTGATCAGAACTGCTTGAACACTTGTGGTTTTCTGTTTCCAATTGGATCTCTAATTCAAATTTTGGGTTCTCCCGGAGTGGTTTTCCACTTCCAGATCGGGTCCCACCAGAGTCGCCAAATAATGTTGCTAATTTTCTCCTTGATTCGATTGCCCTGTTTCATTACCTTTGCTCTCGAGTCGCCAGGTATTTTTATACCACCACGAGGTTCAAGTCCGAGTACTGATCAATAACCCAATACACCGATTAGTAAGATTTAAATCAAAGCACATTTATTATACACAGTAATCGCTACTCATGCACAAATTCTATGTCTAATCTACTACTACAACTAACAGGCCGATACTTAACTTTGGACTGGCCCACCAGGTCAGGGGAACAAATGGCCTTTCGTTCGGGTTCTGAGTCTGCGGGATTCGACGTTGGTACGGATTGGTAGCTAGGAGCGCCTATCTCGTACCGAGCGTTGAATTAAGACTTATGATTGTTGGTCTTCACTGCACCGGTCACGGTCAATGTTGGTTCGTGCTGCTGGGTGACCCGGGCAGGAAGAAGAGAGCTGCTGAAGAGAGAAAAGAGCGATTTGAACTTGGGGCTTAACTCTTATAGTCCCCAGGGGCTTCCCGCCTTTCGGGGCAGACCCTGTACCTGGTCCTAAGTACTTTGTCCCAAACGCTTGGTTCGATTTTCTCCAAGACTGGAGCGGTTCCCTGATCGATGGGCGGTCTTGAGGTGCTCGTTCACTTCCTTTGTGTTGGCTCCTGCTGGCGCCGAGGAGTCTGGCTTTGCTTTGTGTGTCCAAAATATTACTTATTGTTCCCGGGAATTGCTCATCAGTATGCAGATGGCTGTTACTTTGTTATGCTGATGGTCCCTGGTATTGATGTTGTCTGGTTTTTGCAGAGGTAAATACACAGCAAACCTGCAGCCGCTGGTTTCTGTCTTGTTGGCTGACTTTCCCATCAGCGTTTGCCGTTCACCATTTTAAATCGGGAGTTGGCCACTTTAGGTGGCTACATTCCTTTCCCCCAAATTTTCCGGACCGTACTCCATTTCGGCCAATGTAAGCCCCTCAGTATACAAAATAACCTGTCCCAATGGTAAGTCTGCATGGTTTCATATAAACCAGCTCCAGGCTTATGGCTCGCAGAATAAGCACACACACCACATCCTGCTCGCAGCAGCAGACGATCACGCCCCGCCCACAGATGACGTATTCCTATCCTCCCCCAACCAGTCCAACCCACCCTCAGACACGACTTCAACTCCACCCCCAGAGGCACGACTCCGCCGCTCCCTTCCTTCAAGCAGCAGAGACAGCGACAGTGATAGCGATGACGATAGCCACAGCACACCATGTTACAGTGGAGAAAAGGCATTGGTCCCCGCCCTGCCTGAGGACCCCCCTCTGGTCAGCTACGCTTGGGTAGAGCACATACGGCATTGATCACCGTCCTACCCGCAGATTCCACTCATTTCTTACCCGCCGCGGCCCATACACACCCCATTTTGGCTTGTTACGTTCAAAATTCTTTTGCTTGGTTTTGGCAACCCTTAGGCTGCTTCCCTTTGCTATTTACATCCTCAAACACTGGGATGGTAAATCACACAGGCTGCGAGACGGCTCGCAGTACGGCAGTATTTTTCTTCGATGTCTCGTCCAAATATTCGTTTTTTTAAAAATGAGGGAGTCACAGATGGTGACCAATTATAAAGGGAAATTGGCAATAAAGGACAGACAGACAGACATACAAGATCTTAAGGAAGATAATAACAGAAATTATGCTTGTGTTCACAGACCTCCGAAATCTCAGGAACCCCAGAGGAAGACAAAGAAGACCGCCAAAGATGAAGACAGCCTTCGTGTTCACATGGATCTTAGAGTGATCCCTTCAGTTGCGCGCGGACGCTACCCCCCTGACCCCGACCACACAAACCGTAAATGATTCCCACCCCTGCAATACACGGAACCCCGAGATAACTAGCTCCGTGACAGCTAGCAATACCCTGACCTGGTGTGATAAGTTTATCATCTAGTACTCACTCTCATATGTCGTCAAAGCAGTCTTAGTGCTGGTGATACTTTGCAGTGTCGTGCAAACATTTAGAGTTAGGAAATGGCGAAAGAGAGCATATCGCTCTTGCACCCCGGTATACAGGTTTAGGTCCTCCATTTTCGGATTTCACCAGACCCCCGAACCCATTGGGATGGATTAAAGAGCATCCATTTTTCTTTATGTATTCTGTGGAATAAAGAGATGTAAACCTCTGTGTCTGACTGCCAGGCCAGAGAAATTTGTGTGCTGCTATTTTGCACAGGTTAAGATATACAGCTTTTTTGGATTGTTTGAATGAGGATAGTTTATTGAGAATAGTTAGAGGTTCCAGTTTTTTTATTTTTCTGGAATGCATGTATTAATGTCATAGCGCCCCGTGGAGTTTTTATGATAATGAATGTATTTAAAATGGTTTAGGTAAAATTGTGTTGCATAGGATAGGACAGTGTAGAGCCTAAGTATGGGTGCCCCAGCTGGTCAGAGGATGAAGACGACGTCGTAGTGTGATCCTTCAGGCTGAGGATCACAAGGAGGGAGTGTAGCAATCTGGGATTGCCAAGTCCCGATTACAAGATGGACACTTGCAAAGAATGCAGGGAAAATTGGACAATACTAAGAAACGAGCAGGTGCAAGGTCTGTCTGTTGATTAGAACCTTGAGCTCTCAGACTGGACAGAAACTGCTAAGCAATCTACATACTAATGAGCCAACTCCCAGGACAAAAGGGAAACATTTAGATGCACAATGTTAAGGCAGACACCCCGGCGCCAGAAGAGACTAAAACAAAGCAGACCAACAGTCACCTAGGACACGCCCAGCAATCAGGGAATCACCCCTCTATTGGAGGAAGATCTATAAGAATGATTGGGAAAGACCCAATTAATTGAGGCCAAGTTCAAGACCCGCCCAAAAGCGCGCAAAGTTCTTTTTTAGTATAAAAGGTATTCCCCAAGGGAGAATCTTTCTTCTTTGGCTTTGGCTCTCAGCGAAGAGAGAGACCAGCCTAGCAGCTACACCAGACCAAGTAAGTTCCAAGTCAACGCACGCTACGAGATAGACGCTCCTAGTTGCTATCCTGTAAACAGCTCAACCCAGCAGACTCAGAACCGAGCAACGGTCATTGTTCCTCTGACTGAGTGGGCACCCAAAGCTAAGTATAGGCTTTAGTAATAGTGGTAGTTTAGTTTGTAGAGTTTATGCATGAGTAGATTTGACTGTGTGTAAATAAATGAGCATTGCTTTTGAACTTACTAACTGGTGTATCGAGTCATTGATCAGTATTTGGTTCTGAACCTTGTGGCGGTGTCGAAAGATACCTGGCTACTTTTGAGCAAACGTAATTAAACAGAGCCAAATTAAGAAACACAGCCAAAGTTAGCAACATCCTCTTCATTATCTACAATCTATTGAACTCCTTCATCATTTTAAAGATTGCTCAGGTCACCGTTTGGCTAGAGAAAATTACTCCAACCTGTTCCGTCTTTTCTGAATGCTCATTATATCAATTGTGGTGATATGCCTATGGGCTATATCATAGTTGGATGGTGCAACCTCCAACTAGCAGGTGGCGGTACCGGCACACCATGCGGCCTCTAGACCAAGGTCATGTGACCTGGGACCCAGATATAAAGGGGGGCTCATCTGGTCATCTTCAGAAGAAGATTGATAATAACTTATTGTCACAAGTAGGCTTCAATGAAATTACCGTGAAAAGCCCCTAGTCACCACATTCCGGCACCTTTACAGGGAGGCTGGTACGGGAATTGAACCCACACTGCTGGCCTTGTTCTACATTGCAAGCCAGCTGTTTAGCCCACTGTGCAAAACCAGTCCCTATAAGACTAATAGGTAATTGGTCAGTGCTAGGTGTAAGTTCCAGAGGAGTAGCAAGACTTCATGATAACGTGCTCTGTATCAGATTGTCATCTTACCACAGGAGACACAATGAAAGGATCCTGGTTTGGACATATCGAAGTGTTTGGTGAATTGCTTCATAAAGTACAAGGTCACACAATAATCATGACCTGCTTTGTACCTTGAATGCTGCCTCTGCAAATGACGAAAAGTTACTTTGTACAAAATGATAACATCTTTTCCTTTGCAAAATATACATTATTTACAAAATATCTGAAAGAGACATTACAAAACATTTCAAATTGTCATAACAAGAAACTGCAATGATATTCACATTTTCTCCAGAAATCAAGGTGCAATCTTGAGATGGTTACTAGCCCCTCAGCCTTGTCACGTCGTTCCGTTATTTACATGTGTTCAGGATGGGAGTTTGATGCTTCTCGTTGAAATCATTATGGAAATGCATCCGATGGATAGTCACCCTTCTTGTGTGCCAGTTTACAGGGAAAACAAACCAGGAGCAATACATTTCATAAGTTTCGACCAAGGAATCTGGTGCGTGGAGGGAAATTATGTCAGTAGCAGAAAATAACATAACCTAGCCACAAGTAACCGTTCACCAGTAAGTTAATAATCTGAGGCAAAGCTAGGTGTTTAGGTACGAATAAGAAGTTAATGCAAAGGCAGCTGTCACGAAGCAACATTCATTTCATCGGGACCGAAAGTGCGGATGGCGGGGGGGAGCACGTTCTGCTTCTCCGCAGGTTGCCAAGGAGCGGAATGCAGCGGCTTTGACCATCCTGCCGGAGCGGGATTCCTCCGACGCTGAATCATTCAAAACAGGAGAGAGAGAGGAGAGATAATCACCTTTGCTGACCAGAATAAACCTTCCCCCCCCCGCCCCCCCCCCGGATGAGAGGGACTCCCGGTGGTAAGAGTGCGCGCGCGACGTGCTGACAGACCCGTGGCAATGAGGAATGGAGATGACTGCAGTCATTGCTCAGACTGCTCTCAGCCGGGATGCTGCCTGCCGCGGGTTGTTCACCTTCACCCGGGGCCTTGACTGAGCCGGCGGGGCGGGGAGGGGGTATTCACAACGGATATCCTGCAGGGTGACAGCGCGGGCTTGGCGCCGAAGCTGTGATTTGGCGGCTACCGGTGGAGCTCCTCTGTTTCAGGTTCCCATTCGCGCGTCGACTCAGTCCGCCTGCGGGGCGGGTTGGCACAGGAGGAGCTGCAGGCTGGAGCCTGACTGGATATAGTGAGTGAGAGGAGAGAGAGAGACAGACACTTCCCAGCGCCAGCACTGTCAACGACCAACAGACAGACAGCAGGTAAATCCAGTCTCCAACTACACTACATCGTGCAGACATTTTGTCTGCTAGGTGTGATGTAAAAGCGGCATTGTTAATCCCAGGCTAATTCCTCTTGTTTTAAATTGTGGATCCCCCCCCCCTCTTCCCATTCAATTAGAAGTCGATGAGTGCATTGCTCCCGTATCTCACAGGCAGAAACAATATGCGGACTGCATGCCGCATATGGGTTTGCACATTCTGCTATGTGGTAGCCCTCGTGCCAGGTTTATATTGAAATGATTGGAAATAGTAAATGCAAACATTTCCAGGCGGCCCGTGACATTCGGCATATGCGTTGCTAAAAACGTCCCTGGCAAGCCTCTGGGAGGGAGATTTGTGACACGGCAATGCCGAATGTTGATAAACTTGGATTCTCGATTCCCAGTTCATCTTCATTCTGGCGATAAGATAACGAGCGAATTCACGAATTGCATTTTCACCGCGTTGTCCTTGTTAAATATAAAGTCGCATTTACACCGGGGTTGCTGCTTTTTTCTCTCTTCAACTACCACTGAAAGATCCTGCGGTATGTGAAATTGATGTGTGAATGAAAATCCATTATTTCTGTGGGACAGTTGCCGTGTATCTATCTCAGCTTTGCTTTTTGCCTCATTGTGTGTTATCAAAACGATGCATGTATAGGTGCCAAGTGGAGTAAATTATGTGTTACCCATTGCTGCCCAAAAAACAACTGTCGTTTGTTAATCATTCAAATTCCTGGATTACACACATTTAAAAAGAAAATGTTATTCAATTCAATAAGATATTACTTGTGAAATTTTGTCTTCAACAATATTTGACAGAAGTTGGGGTCCTAATTTCATCGTTTATGGTTGACAGCCCGGCGCATGAGGCAAGAAACAGTCAAATGTCAAAATCCTAAATTCAAGTCATTGAAAATTTTCATTTCAGGAATTGAATTTTGTAAGAAATAGTGATGGGACCCCTCCCTACCCTGGCTATGCTTCTATTTGTCAGAGTACTAGTGAAGTTCTTGCTATATTCTGTAGAAAAATATTACTATCTATAGGAAAGTATTCAGTCTCTCCCAAATCTATGCATGTACAGTGCACAGGTTCTTAACTTATATTAAAGTAAATTACATTTTTTGTGCCACATAAAGTTTGCATGCATTAAGTTAAGAATTCAAGTTGAAATGCTGAATATTATGGTCATATTTTCTGTTACAGTTTTAGAATGTATAATTCGGGCAGCACGATAGCACAGTGGTTAGCACAGTTGCTTCACAGCTCCAGGGGTCCCAGGTTCGATTCCTGGCTTGGGCCGCTGTATGTTCTCCCCGTGTCTGCATGGGTTTCTTCCGGGTGCTCTGGTTTCCTCCCACAGTCCAAAGATGTGCAGGCTAGGTGGATTGGCCATGCTAAATTGCCCTTAGTGTCCAAAACGGTTAGGCGGGGTTACTGGGGGTTACGAGGATAGGGTGGAGGTGTGGGCTTAGGTAGGGTGCTCTTTCCAAGGGCCAGTGCAGATTCGATGGGCCGAATGGCCTCCTTCTGCACTGTAGATTCTATGATCTCCCAAATCTGTGCATGGACAGTACACAGTTTCCTCACTTGTATTAAAATAAATTTAAATTTTTGTGCCACATAAAGTTTGCATGCATAAAATTAAGAATTCAAGTTGAAATGCTGAATATTATGGTCATATTTTCTGCACAGTTTTAGAATGTATAATTTGTTTGAAAGAATATTCAAATAATAACTGTTTTCCTGCTTCCATCAGTGATGCTCAGGGCATTTGATTGTCACTTTGTCGCTTGTAAATTCTTTGTCACTTTGCTCAGGTATTATGAGAATGGCATCTTACTTTTATTCCTCTACGGGATGAGTTTTGCTGGCTGGGCCAGCATTTGTTGCCCATCACTAACTGCCCTCCATTTCAGAAGGCAATTGAGAGTCAACCACATTGGTGTGGAGTCACATGTAGGTCAGACCAGATAAGGATGGCAGATTTCCTTCCCTAAAGGACATCCAGAGAACCAGATGGGTTTTTACAACATTCAACAATGGTTTCATGGTCATCATTAGACTTTTAATTCCACAATTTTATTGAATTCAAATTTTACCACCTGCCATGGTGGGATTTGAACCCGGGTCCGCAGATATTGCCCTGCCCTCTGGATTATAGTCCAGTAATTACAACACCACTGCATAAATTTTAACATTTTGGTGGGTTGTATGATAGTTTGGCATTATGGCCATTGTTGTGTACAATCATTCATGTTTCTGGTGCTAGAATTTAAACAAGGGTGATAGGAACCACTTTCAAAAAGGTTATCTTCGTCAGTGATAAGGTACCAATGAATCTCCCATGGGCCGTGCATCACTGACACTTAAAAGCACTAGAGACATTCCACCAGCAGTGCCTCCAGATTTATTGAGAAGACCATTGAAAAAAATGGTAATGTTTCTCTTGAAGCCAGCTCCACAAGAATTCCGGCAAAACTCCTGCAAAATCAATTTCAATGGAGTGTGTACTATGTCCAGATGATCAAATTCCACCCACCCCCGGGCAACAGGTATTGTATTTTCCACTCTCAAAGGTCCAATGCTCACGAGAGGACAAGAAAATGCTTCTGAGGCAATCTGAAGCACTCCTTGAAGCATGGTACCATTGACATTAATGACTGGGAGGAGCTCACTACCAAACATTCAAAATGGTGACAACCTGGCCATCCAGCTGCAGCACACATCTGGGCCTTTGTGTCACAAGGTTTAACTGATGAGGCAGAGCAATGGCTGAGAAGAAGAGAAAAGAAAGCAAATCCTGCACGATCGATCACACTACTTTGAGGCTTTTCTCTCTCCGGTGTGCGCCCAAGGAGATGCAGGTTGAGGATCGGCTTGTTCGGTCACACAAAGATCCATGGCACAAACACTCAACTCTGAGTAAACGCCATCTTCGAATTGAGGGACAATTGATGATGACTAATGTAGACCAATTAAACAGGTTCAAATACAGTAAATTTTGAAAATTGATATTTATCTTGAAGGAGGATATTAGAGCTATTGATAATTATGAGAGCGTCATTGCACAATGTATGTAGTAGTAGGTTAAAAACTTGCAAACATAGTGGCGATATTCAAGAGGGATGACAATTTAGACCCTGCCAATTCCAACCAATCAATCTTTCCTCAGTGCTGTGTAAAAGAATGAAGTTATTATCAAATATAAGCTTGAACATTATGGGCAGGATTTTAAGTATTGCGGGTCTCCCTTCCCCTGGTTAGAAAGTTGATGGTGAAATGGTGAACATGGTCCAGCAGGCTGCTATGCAGCCATTTAAAGCTTGAGCATTAAATGGCTCATGGTGAGTCTTCTGCTACCTCTGAGAGTTGCTGGCCAATCCAATGACTGACAGCTCTCTGATTCTAACAGTGCCGTGGTTAATGGTGGCCATTGCTGGGACTATATCCAGAGCTGGGTGGATCAGTGATTTATCGGCATAACCAGGATAGGAGGCACCATCGAGGGTGGTTGAGATTCGTAGTCCGGTAGCTGAGGGAAAACTGGAGAGAGGATGTGCAAGTTCTTGGGAGGGGGCACCTTCCAATGGGCTCATAGGGCTTTGAAAGGGAGACACGCCCCCCCCCCCCCCGACTTTCCTGCCAGTAGCCTGAGGAGTGGGACCTGATGAGTTTCAACTCTGACTGCTTCAAGAAAAATTGCAGTGAAGTGGGCCTCGAGATAGCTAATAATCAGCTGCTTAAGGGCCTCAATTGACCTAAGAGCAGGTGGGCTGCCTGATGTTTTGCCTGCCATGTGCAAAATTGGATGGATAAGTGATGGATAAGCACCTTTTCCATAAGGGAGCATAAACTTCTACCCTGTCTGTTCAAAAGTAAATTAGTAAACAGGAGTAAGATTGAGAAGGGGAAGATCTGTCTGACCAATCTCTTGAATTTTCGAGGGAATGACATTCAAGTTGGCTTTGGCAGTGTGTTCTGCTCAGAAATCAAGAAGACATTTGACAAATTTCTACATGAACTCTTTTCAAGTTCAACTAATTAAACTAAACAAATTAAGGGACAAATCAAAAGGGGCCACTCCTTAAAAGGGCACTGCCTAAACTAAAACAAAGATCAACCGAAACACAAAAACTCAAACCAAAATGTGATTAAAAGGATCTATAAAGTATCCCATACCCTGCGGTGCCCACCGGGCATGGAAGGCCGTAATGGAGCCAGTGGACACTGCATGCTCCCTATGGCTGCACGGTGGCACAGTGGTTAGCACAGTTGCTTCACAGCTCCAGGGTCCCAGGTCCGATTCCCGGCTTGGGTCACTGTCTGTGCGTTCTCTCCGCGTTTGTGTGGGTTTCCTCCGGGTGCACCGGTTTCCTCCCACAGTCCAAAGATGTGCAGGTTAGGTGGATTGGCCATGCTAAATTACCTGTAGTGTCCAAAAAGGTTAAGTGGGGTTATTGGGTTACAGGGTTGAGGTGGAGATGTGGGCTTGAGTAGGGTTCCCTTTCCAAGGGCCGGTGCAGACTCGATGTGCCGAATGGCCTCCTTCTGCACTGTAAATTCTATGATTCTATCCAGGGACACCAGGCCCTGAATGAAGCTGTGGAAGAGGGGCAGACAGTCAGGTTGAACAACTCCCTTGATCACCAGCTGCCTGGAGCCGCAGATGGCACGTTTTGCCAGGCCCAGGAGCAGGTTCATGAGGAGGCCCTCCTTCTTCTCCGACCCTCTCCGCACCGGGTGCCTGTAGGTCAGGAGGGTGGGGTTGAAGTACAGACAAAGGTTTAATAAAAGGTTTGATAGGAAACTGAAAAAGATGTGCAACCTAAAACATTGAATGTAGACATGGTCCCCAGACTCCACAAGGCCGCAGAAATGGCAGGCATCTTGGGAGTCTGTGAATCAGAGCAAACGAAGGATTCATGGCATTGCTGCATGAAACACCCTCCATCCCATGTCCCCAAATTGAGGGGGGAGGACTCCTCCATAGAGGGACCTCCGTCGCCGAACAGCAACAAGGTGTGTCCAGGCGAGGGCAAGGCGGTGAAAGGTGTGCAGCAGCAGCCCATGCAGAAAACCCCTCCTTGCTGTGCGAAAGGACACGGAGGCATTTCCGAGAGGTGGCTAGGGTTGTAGGGCTCCTGCTCCTGAGGGAGGTTTCGCGGCTTGGGGCCAATGTGGAATTCTGTGCGAGTAGGGGTCTGCTCAGACGAGACTCCAACGCACATCTGCGAGACCGCAAGTGCCGTCGGATCCGAGCATGACTATTTTGACATCACGATGACTTCGGCCGTGAACTGGGCGCCCATTGCCGCTTTATGTGCCAACTCGCGGGGTGTCATTCAGTCCACTCCTCCGCTACCCAGCACATCCCGACACCAGACACCCCAGCAGCCACAGTCCTCCTCCGCTCCACCAGCCACTCGAAACGGTACTGGTGGAGGTTCAGATTCCTGAGTCATGGCTCCCTAACGACAGCCACTAATCCTGATGGGAAGAGCTGCAGCGTGAAGCGACCATCTTTGAGAAGGTCCTGTAAAAGGCAGGCAACACCTGCAAGGAGTAGTGGAAACCCCTCAGAACTATGAACAGGAGCTGCACATCGTAGTTCAGGCTGTGCATCTGACGGAAGAAATCCATCGCCAGGACACACCATCATGGAGGAGGCTCAGCATTGAAGCATCGCTGCAGGGACTGAAGGCGGAAGGATGCCACCTGACACCCCTCCCTACAAACGGTGCAGAAACAAGACGGCGAGGGGATGGGAAGTAAATATAACAGGCATCATGTTGGTTTCATGACAGGTTAGCACTATTGTCCAGTACGGGAATCGAATGGCGATGTTGGAGTTATTCGCACCATTCGCTAACCATCTGATCTAATTGGCCAATTTCTACATGAAAGGTGCCAAAATACTAAAATATGGCAGAGAAATATCCCTGACACAAATGCATGACCTCACCTTCCTCGTCTGGAAGGAGGAGAGCATGCCAGACGATCTCTGAGATGCCGCAAGTGTCACCACCTTCCCTCAAAAAAACAAGACCAACAAGGTAAAGAGGATTCTTTGCTGATGATGCTTGCGTGTGCATGCATTGAGAAGCCGAGCTCCAAACTATCGGCAGGGCAATCACGGGGGTGTATGAAAGAATGGGCCTTGGGCTAAATATCCAAAAGTTAAAAATCCTCTACCAGCCTGCTCCTGTGGCGCAACACTGACCCCCGACTATCAAGATCCACGCCAAACCATTGGACAATCATATCTTGGGAGCCTCCTCTCAAGGACGGCAGATATTGATAGTCAAACTCAACATCGCCTCCAATGTGCTAGTGCAGCCTTTGGCCTTCTGAGGAAACGACTGTGTGATGACAAAGATTTCAAACCTGGCACCAAGCTCATGGTCTACAGGGCTGCAGTGCTACCTGCCCGCCTGTATGTGTCAGAGGCATGGACAATGTACAGCAAACACCTTAAATCCCTGGAAGAATGTCACCAGCGATACGTCCGCAAAACTCTGCAAATTCAATAGCAGGATAGTTACTCCAACATCTGTGTTCTCTCTCAGGCCAACGATCCCAGTATCGGGACCCTGGTTATGGCTACTCAGGTACATTGGGCAGGCCATGTAAGCTGCAGCCTGGTACAAGACTCCCAAAACAAGGTCCTACCCCGAGGTCCGTCACAGAAAGAAGTTATTAGGAGGACAAGAGGAAACATTTCGGATGTCCTCAAAGCCTCCATGAAAAAATGCAACATCCCCACCAATATGTGGGAATCTCTTGCTTGAGACTGCCTGAACTGGAGAGGAAGCATCCGCGAAAGTGCCAACCATTTCAAACATCTCTGACAGGCCCAGGAGGAAGATAAGCGGAAGGAGCGTACTACAACCAGAGCATCCCCCCACCTCAAACACTACCCCCGTCACCTGTGGCAGAGTGTGCTGATCCAGTATTGAACTTTCTTGTCATCTCAGAACCTACACCCTGGTGTTGAAGAAAGTCATCGTCGGTCATGAGGGACTGCTTAGGAAGAGAAGAAGAAGGGAGGAGGGCATGTGAGGAAAGGGGTAAGATGGTAGGGTGGGTGAGGTTAGGAATAGGGGCGGGCTTGGTGGCGGGGGGGCGTAGTTGGAGTTTTTTGGGTTAATGGGTGGGTGGAAGGGGGAGAGTCGGGGTGGAAGGGTGCTCAGCGTGGTGGTCAGATAGTCAATGAGGGAAGTCGGGTGGTGAGTTTGGGTCAGGTTGGATCGGGAGAGTCAGGTTGTGAGGTGGAGTCAGGTGGTGAGGTCAGGTCAGATAGAGTTGGAGACGTCAGTTGCTGAGGTCGGCGTGGAGGTCATCGGAAATCGTAGTGGAACATGGGGGGTGTGAGTCAGTGGGGAGGGGTAGTCAGGTCTGATCGGTATAGAGCAGGTAGCTGGGGGAGTTAGTGGGGGGAATGGGGGCCATGGGGATCAGTTGTTTAATTGCCCAAAAGTTAGACTAGGATTCATTTCCGTTTAACTCCTGGGTAAGTTGGAACTGTCCGAAGTCTCTGACTCTAACACAAAAGTTGGAAACTTTCAGAGGGTCCCTGAGAGCAGGAAATTCCCCTTTGGAAGTTCAGACACCTGGGCAATTCCCATATAGTCATTGCATTGGCACTTCCAAGGGGTCCCATAGTGCCTCTCAGGAGGTACGTCTGGTCTCCGTATCACCCCATATCAGGATATGAATTAATTTGTACCTTTTACTGCAATTTTGGTCATTAGATTAATTTTAAGTACAGCTAGGGCACTGCTTCCTAGCTAAAACTATCTTCTAATTAACAATTTATTTTTACATTTTTGCCTCAGTAATACCACATACTGTTATTTATTAAATAAAAACAGGTTAGAAACAAATTGCAATGTGCAGAGCTCATTGTACCTTATCTGGCTCTGAGTGGCAGCCCATCAATAATGTTATAAATATAGTACTGTAAAAATAGCATATGGAATTTTTTGTTAATTATATCTCCCAGTTCTTATATTGCGCTAAAATTCCTGCATCAAGGTTCAAGTAATATTGAGGTCGGGGCATCAGCCACTCAGTATTTACTCAACAGCAATGTTCTGGCGCCTGTTCTGACACATTGAGGGAGAATTCAGAATGTCCAATTCATCTCACAGCACGTCTTTCGGGACTTGTGGAAGGAAATCGGAACACCCGGAGGAAACCCACGCAGACACGGGGAGAATGTTCAGACTGCACAGACAGTGACCCAAGCTGGGAATCTAACCTGGGACCCTGCCGCTGTGAAGAAACAGTGCTAGCCACTGTGCTACCGTGCCGCCGATTGTCACATTTCTCAAATAATCACCTAAAAGAATGAAAGGAAAGATGTACTTGCCAACGGAATTTTCTACCATATTCGCTGTTGAAACAATATTTAGCAGTGCTTTTAAAATGGGTCCGGCTAGATGCTTGAAAAAGAGAAATATTAGAGGATTTGGGACTCTCGGTGAAGCGAAGACTGAGGAGTATGACTTGAGGTTTTTAAAATATTAAGGCTAACAGATAGAGATCAGTCAAGGTTATTTATGTTTGCAAAAGACAGCAGAACAAGCAACATGAGCTAAAGCTGAAAAGTAGTTTTGGATAGGGTGTAAGGAAGCATTATTATGTGCCTTTCTCCCTCCTGCTCTCCCTTTCTATTTCTTACAAGAGTCGTAGAAGCAAGTAATTTTATATATCAAGGCAGCCTTGAAAAGAAACACATTATCAGCTTCTCTGACATGCTGTTTCCATCACACAATTTCTGTCATGCTTGAAAGTTATTTATATATTATACTTCCTGTTGAATCCTACCCACTTGATCTCCCAGACAGCTGGCAATGTAATGTTATTATCTACTCAGGCCCTTTAAAATCAGAGCTATTGGCAATAGCTTCCATGTGCTGTCTCTCTCGCTGCTCCAACCCTGAGACATTCGGCTGAAGCTCCTCTTTACAAGAGTGGTCTTCATCCCTTCCCTGCTTGATCGAGTTGCCGTCTGTGCCCTGATCCAACCTACCATTGCTTCCATCAGTACAAAAATAATAACAACAGAAAACACTGCAGCAGGAGGCACGTTCTCTGAGGCAGCAAGGTGGTGATGTCAGTAGCTGAGGGATGGTGTTGGCAGGCCCATTTCCTGCAGCAGGAATTATAGGGAACACATTCCCTTTGCCATAGTTCAAGGTTTGCGGTGGTGGGGAACTTCTACTTTATCTCCTGGGTTGGCAGTGCTCAAGAGATCCCTCTTCCTTTCCAGGAAACTCCTAGGACATATAAGACGGCTGGCAACCCCAGTACATACGTGTGTACCTTTTATATATGAATGTCAGGCATCGGACAGCTCTTTGCTACCGGCTGAGGTTATTCACGAAGACCCCTTCTCAACCTTGCCCCTCGCCTGAGGTGTGGTCACCACCAGTCAGCCTATGGTCCTCGGGGACTATGGCAACATATGCATATATGTGAGTGAACCCACTGTGGACATGCTCATGATGTTAGAATATGCTCTTTTTTAAGGATAGGATTATCAAACCCTGGAAAATAGAACATTGATGCCTGTTCTTTAGAGTTACTTGTAAATGTTCATCCCAGGATGAGTGGTAGGTAGCAGAAGAAATGGAGTTTGTAGAGAAGAAGCTACTACACAAGTCTTTTAAGATTGTTTTGCATGCAAGTGCGTACAAGAGTTATTGTTTGGAAAGTGAGCGCTTTACTCCATTTACATCTAGTTTGAAGCTGTTCAGGTTTTAAGTTAATTATCCATGGCTTGGTTCAGTTCTTAAAAATTTTATGAGCCCACGTGGAGACCAACAAACTAAGAGATTTGAATTTACTGAATGAGCCCATTCAAAAAAACAGTTTCTTTTTTATTAACTTTAATTTTTGTTGTTTTTGGTTTGATTATTAACAGGCATATTGTAGTCAATATAAACTATAAATTACACTTTAATTAGCGAAGATAGATCCACAGATTTATTCAGTAGTTCACTTAGCCACAGCAAAAGTCCTTCAAAACTCTGAACTTCCTCGGGGAGAATTCCAGCTCATTTGATTAAAGACTTTAGCCACAAATTCCTGTCTGACAGCAACTTCGTTCCGTGGGTACGATTTTCGGAAAAGGCACCGTTTCAGATCCCTCTCAGCTCTGCTCCCGGATCCAGCTACCTCGATCTTCCTTTCCAACCGTGCTGTGACCTAGTAGGAAGGCAATCAATGAGCTGGAAATTTACGAGCTGGGTGGTGGGGAAAAAACTGACAGATGAAGCTGTCAGAACTGGTGCCACCGCGAGGATCAGTGCCGAACAGGGCTTGTGGTGGCTTGCTCCCGTGTCCCCCCCCCCGCCACCGTCCATCTCTGTCCACAACCCCAGCCACCCCTCCTGCTCACGGCTACAAACTGAACAAAATGCAGAGCTTGTCACATGAGGTAGCAGTCACAATCGTTTGGGAATAGTTGTCCTTTTGGGCATGCTCGAATGTATTTACCCATTACATTTTCTTTAATTGGAATAGTTTGCCTATGAATTAAAGTGACCAAATATTAGCCAGTGGCAAACAGTGCTCCCTGTGTGACCTGATTTTACTGCTACAATACTAACATGACCCCAGAACCAAGAAAAACAAAACGGCAGCAATTCGCTAATTGTTAAAGAGGATGTTAAAGAGGAACATACAATACGTCAGAAAATCTGTGTTTTTTAAAGTACTTTGTAAATAGTTACTTTCTGTAGTCACTGGCCCCAGTGAGACACATGGGTATGCATATTGCAACACAATCCGTCAAAATCTGGTAGTGTGGTTGATACAGCGCATCTAATCTCTGGTGTGACATCCAGGGTTGATCGATATTGAGATCAACTTCAGCATATTACTGTTCCAAATGCAATTTACTTCATGAATGCTGTGATTCGGTCACTCAGTTGAAGGCTGTTTGTGATTGTTCCTTGCATATATGCATCCAGTTCGTTTAGTTTCCTGAATATGTTTGTGACATTAGCAAGGAGGCAAATATTGCTTTGGTCACAATGAAAATCAACAAATTCTGTGTTTTTTTGGCAAATGTAAGGATTTGGCCCCTCGGTTCAAAATAATCTCGACAGTATCTGTCTTCTTGACAGCAGGTGGACCTCAGTATGAAACAGCACATAGCTGAGGAGATTGTGGAGGCATTGGTGATGATCTTTTAGGAATCACTGGAGGCAGGAAGGGTCCCAGAGGACTGGAATGCGACTAATGTAACACTGCTGTTTAAGAAGGGAGGGAGGTAGAAGACGGGAAATTACAGGCCGGTTAGCCTGACTTTGGTCATTGGTAAGATTTTAGAGTATTATTAAAGATTAAATCGCGGAGTACTTGGAAGTACACGATAAAATAGGACTGAGTCAGCACGGGTTTGTCAAAGTGAGGACAAATCTGTTAGAGTTCTTTGAGGAAGTAACAAGGAAGTTGGACAAAGGAGAACCAGTGGACGTGATTTATTTAGATTTCCAGAAGGCCTTTGACAAGCTGCCGCATAGGAGACTGTTAAATCTCCTTAAGAGATTTTAAGAGCCCATGGTGTTAAAGGTAAGATCCTGGCATGTATAGAGGATTGGCTGACTGGCAGAAGGCAGAGTGGGAATAAAGGGGTCTTTTTCAGGATGGCAGCCGGTGACTAGTGGTGTGCCTCAGGAGTCGGTACTGGGACCACAACTTTTCACAATATACATTAATGATCTGGAAGAAGAAACTGAAGGCACTGTTGCTAAGTTTGCAGGTGATACAAAGATCTGTAGAGGGACAGATAGTATTGAGGAAGCAGGCGGCTGCAGAAGGACTTGGACAGGCTAGGAGAGTGGGCAAAGAAGTGGCAGATGGAATACAATGTGGAAAAGTGTGAGGTTATGCACTTTGGAAGAAGAAATGGAGGCATAGACTATTTTCTAAATGGGGAAATGCTTAGAAAATCAGAAGCACAAAGAGACTTGGGAATCCTTGTTCACGATTCTCTTAAGGTTAACATGCAGGTTCAGTCGGCAGTTAGGAAGGCAAATGCAATGTTAGCATTCATGTCGAGAGGGCTAGAATACAAGACAGGGATGTACTTCTGAGGCTAAATAAGGCTCTGGTCACATCCCATTTGGAGTATTGTGAGCAGTTTTGGGCCCCGTATCTAAGGAAGGATGTGCTGGCCTTGGAAAGGGTCCAGAGGAGGTTTACAAGAATGATCCCTGGAATGAAGAGCTTGTCATATGAGGAATGGTTGAGGACTCTGGGTCTGCACTCATTGGAGTTTAGAAGGATTGAGGGGATCTATTGAAACTTACAGGATCCTGCGAGGCCTGGATAGAGTGGATGTGGAGAGGATGTTTCAACTTGTAGGAAAAACTAGAAGAAGAGGACACAATCTCAGACTAAAGAGACGATCCTGAGATGAGGAGGAATTTATTCAGCCAGAGGGTGGTGAATCTGTGGAACTCTTTGCCGCAGAAGGCTGTGGAGGCCAAACCACTGAGTGTCTTTAAGACTGTGATAGATAGATTCTTGATTAATGAGGGGATCATGGGTTATGGGGAGAAGGCAGGAGAATGGGGATGAGAAAAACATCAGCCATGATTGAATGACGGAGCAGACACGATTGGTCGAGTGGTCTAATTATGTTCCTATGTCTTATGGTGTTATGGTAATGGCCCACTAATTCATCCGGCCTGTCTCACCAGAGGACCATAAGAAATAGGAACAGGAGTAGGCCGTTCTGCCCCTCCAGCCTGCCCCGCCATTCAATAGGATCATGGCTGATGCGGCATTCCTCATGTCCACTTTCCTTGTAACTCTTGATTCCCTGACTAGTTTAAATCCTCCCCAACCACACTAGCAAATACTCACCCCTCAACTAACTATGCTGCTGATAAAGCACAATATATACACTCCCTACCCCACCCAGAAATCCTGTAATCTAGGAGAGATGATAAAATCCAGGCCACTTAAGGGGGGAAAAAGTCCTAAACATTTCTCACTCACCTCTTTAGGCCCTCAAGATTAAGCTAGACTACCCCTTTGGCTCTGATTAATGTTACGCCTGTACAGGGTTAACTTGGGCGGCACTGCGACACAGTGGTTAGCACTGCTGCCTCACTGCTCCAGGGTCCTGTGTTCAATTGCTGCCTCGGGTGACTGTCTGTTGAGTTGCAATTTCTCCCCATGTCTGCATGAGTTTCCTCTCAGTGCTCCGGTTTCCTCCCACAGTCCAAAGGTGTGCAGTGCGGCACGATAGCACTGTTGTTAGCACTGTTGCTTCACAGTGCTAGGGTCCCAGGTTGATTCCCGGCTTGGGTCACTGTCTGTGTGGAGTCTGCACGTTCTCCCTGTGTCTGCGTAGGTTTCCTCCGGATGCTCCGATTTCCTCCCAAACGTCCAGCAAGACATGTTGTCAGGTGAATTAGCCATTCTGAATTCTCCCTCAATGTACCCGAACAGGCGCCAGAGTGTGGCGACTAGGGGATTTTCACAGTAACTTCATTGCAGTGTTAATGTAAGCCTACTTGTGCCAACAATAAAGATTTTAAAAATGATTAAAATTAGGTTAGGTGGATTGGCCTTGCGAAATTGCCCCTTAGTGTCCAGAAGGTTAGCTGGGGTTACTGGGTTGTGGGGATAGGGTGGAGGCGTGGGGTTAAGTAGGGTGCTCTTTCCGAGGGCCGGTGCAGACTCGATGGGCAGAGTGGCCTCCTTCTGCACTGTAAAATCTGCAAACAAAATTCTAAACTGTACCCCATTAAGAAAACAGTCCATCTCTTGCTTGAAGAAATTTACCGAATCATCACGCAGGTTAGAAACTTGTTCTTCAGGTCTAATGTTCATTGGGAAAAGAACCACTTGACATCTTGGCCATGCATAACTTGAGACTGATCCATGGTCGTCCCTAACCTAATCAGTTGAAACTGCTGTGAATATTTTAACTTATTTGCATTAATTTGTAGTTTCATCTGTTTCAAAACCATTCAGGGGTATTCTCCAGTCGCCAGCTGCTCGTTTCTCAGTGGCATGCTTTCGCTTGCGAGGGGACCTCTCCCTGCCTCTTGTCAATGGGATTTCCCATTGAAGCCAGCCATGCCTTGGGGTACGCTGCCATCAGGAAAAGAGAATCCCAACAGCCGTAGAATTCCGAGCAAAGGCTGCAAATTGTTCCAAGTGTACAAAGTATAGATTGCAAAAAAGCATTCTGGGGGAGGACAGTTTAAAAAAAGAGGGGAAACCTTATTCTAATGCTAGTAATACTCAGCTGTTCAGGTCAACCTGCGCAGAGAGAATCCAGGTTCAGACAGCTTCTGATAAAGTCCCACATAAGGGGCGGGATTCTCCGACCCCCCGGCTGCCGAATTCTCCGGCGACGGAGATTTGCCGGGGGGGCGGGGGGGGAATCGCACGGTCGGCGGCTGCTGGCAGCGCCTCCCCTGGCGATTCTCCGGCCCGCGATGGGCCGCATGGCCGCCCGTTTTCGGCCAGTCCCGCCGGCGTATGTTACACCAGGTATTTGCCGGCGGGACCTGGCTGCGTGGGCGGCCTCCGGGGTCCTTGGGAGGGCGCGGGAGGATCTGGCCCCGGGAGATGCCTCCATGGTGGCCTGGCCCGCGATCGGGGCCCACCGATCCTTGGGTGGGCCTGTGACGTGGGGGCACTCTATTCGTCCGCACCGGCGGCTGTAGCGGTCCGCCATGGCCGGTGCGGAGACGAAGCCCTCTGCGCATCTGCTGGGATGATGCCAGCACACGCTGGCGCTCCCGCGCATGCGCCAACTCACGCCGGCCGGCGGAGGCCCTTCGGCGCCAGTTGGCGTGGCGCCAAGCCCCTTCCCCACTGGCTGGCGCGGCGCAAACCACTCTGGGGCTGGCCTAGCCCCTGAAGGTGCGGAGGATTCCGCATCTTTGGGGTGGCCCAACGCCGGAGTGGTTCATGCCACTCCTTCCTGCCGGAGCTGCCCGCCCCGCCGATTACAGCAGAATCCCGCCCAAGATGTTAGTTGCAAAATTGAAGCACATGGGATCAGGGGGTAATATAATGGCATAGATTGCAAATTTGTTTGCAGACACAAAGCAGAGAGTAGGAATAAATGGGTCTTTTTCGAAGTGACAGTAATGACTAGTGCGGTCCCAGAGGGATCAGTGCTTGGGTCCCAGCAATTTGCAATATACATCAATGATTTGGATGAGGGAACCAAATGTAGGGCCGGATTCTCCGTTCCCCCAGCTGTGTGTTTCTTGGCTGCGTGCCATTCGCTGGCAGCAGGATTCGCTACTCCTGCTGTTTGTCAATGGGATTGCTCAATGAAGCAACCCCACCCCAATGCTGCACTAAATCTTGTCCTCATGTTTTGCATGGATTAGTGGTTGGATCAAACCATTGGCGGGAGGTTTTGGGCTTTATTGATTGTTGATGACTTTAAATAGAAGGTGAATGTGGCATTGTTCATAGGAAAAAATAAAAAATGCTCAAATGGACAAACTCAATTAGGTGTAAGTGCAAACTTGTATTAGTTGAAACAGACAAGACCTGTAAAAATTCTCAAAAGACTTTGAGATAGTTTATTCCTTAGGTGTTTAACTTTAATGCTGGTTATCTTCAAATACAAATATAAATACTTGGTGATTACGTTTTAAAGAATTGATATGAAAATTCACATGAATGTTTAAAACAAAAAGATGTTTTGGATGGTTGATTTCAAGGAGTTTTATGTTAATTTTAAACTCTCGAACACAACTAAAATTATGCATAGACCTTTCCTGGAGATATATTTACCAATTGTACATATGTTTTACTGTGAGCTTGCTTAGAGACATTTGCATTATTTACCCATCTCTGTTAAATCATCCTGCATTAGGGTTGAAAGTTATATTTTGGGGATAATAATACAGAAGACTCCTGTTTTTAAATGGGATGATTTTTATCTCGCTTAATAATACATAACTGAATTGCACTTCATGTTTCTGTACAATGATACAGAAAACTGTTTGAATTTATTTTGAGTGAGTTATTTGATCTATGCTTAACAATGTATAATTAACAGTTTTATTTTAGAATGTTTCCAAGGAGATTGTGAATTAAATTACACGCCTAATTCCATTTTGTCCTACTTGGGTCTCATCTAGACTACCTATTGTGCAATGAATCATTAGATGCTTCAGTTCAACAAGTACTATAAAAATAAACCTTGCAGTGCCTCTAAGCTATAACTGGTTTGATGTATGGTAACAACTCACTGAGATCAATACTGTTTCTTGTTTACCAAATCAAAATATTTCTGGATTTTGTTTGTATAATATTACTAAAAATCATGCTGAGCTTAATCAAGTATCTCAACACAATGGAAAGCTGTTGTTTTAATCATCAAATTTTGACCCATGTTAATTTAGTCATTTTATTTAAATTTTTGGGGTTCTGGGGGGTACGTTTTACTGCATACCTATATATGATATTGGCAGCGGACAAATATGGATGAAATACTGTTAGTTTAAATTAAACTTCCTTGCTGGATGCTTTAACATCATGGAGGGATATTTGAGTGAAGTAGGCTGGCAATAAGTATTGGTTCAGCAAACAATCTAACTGCTTATCCTGTCTCATTGCAATATAAAGATTTTAACAAAAAATAATTTTCTCATCATTGTCCTTAACCATTTTTGGAAAGTGCAATTTGATTCATTTAACATTTTTTCTGCCGGTTTTCATGAATACTCAAAAGATTACTGTATCAAATAAATTTTGCACATCTGCTATGTTAAACATTGGTATAAATATATTGTAACTTTGCTATTTCAACGAGAGAGATTTTTGACCTCCACTCTGCCGTTACACATTAGGAACAGGGTGAGTACGCATTTACAATAGTCTGGCAGTACCACCACATTCCAGTTTAATTCCCATGAATCATCTTCACAATCACCAGTTTGCCTTCCCAGTGACAGTGAGGAGTGAGCTTCTCTGGTAGTAGTTGTAATTTCCTCGATTGCCTTTGTTCATTTATAATGTGATGATATTTGCATCATGCATATCCGTGGGAATGAGTCTCCTCTCCAACAGGGAAGGATGGGGTCTTGGAGATATGGCAGCAGACAAGGCTTTCCATATTTGAGTAGCTCAGCTGGTATTCTTTCCTTCCTTGTGTTTCCCTTGCTGCAAGAGAGTCCACAGTCTTTGCGAGCAATGAGGGTTCTGCATCAAACTTGCACATGACGGGTAGCTGCAGAAGATCATCAAGTACAAGCAGTGAGATATCTCGGAGTAGTGCTCTACCCAACAGCCATTTGCTCATTCTTGTTAGGGAGCATTTCCCCACCCATGGAGATCAAAGGAGCAACGTTGATATGGTGAGGCCACGTGTTCTGTGAGTCATACATAGCATGAAGATTACCATTGTCACTAGCAGTTTGTATTTCTTCACCTAGATTGATCCAATACTTGTGGCACAGTACCTTTACGTCTTCTGCACAACTGTGTTGGCTAGCATTTGATGGTCACATGCTTTAGGGTTAGGAGACGAGTTGTAAGCCAGGTGAGCTATGCTCTTCACTTCAAACACGGGAGTCATTTTTGCCAGGGATTTTTGAACCAGTCTTTGTTTATCATAGAATTTACAGTGCAGAAGGAGGCCATTCGGCCCATCGAGTCTGCACCGGCTCCTGGAAAGAGCACCCTACCCAAGGTCAACACTTCCACCCTATCCCCATAACCCAGTAACCCCACCCAACACTAAGGGCAATTTTGGACACTATGGGCAATTTATCATGGCCAATCCACCTAACCTGCACATCTTTGGACTGTGGGAGGAAACCGGAGCACCCGGAGGAAACCCACGCACACACGGGGAGGATGTGCAGACTCCGCACAGACAGTGCCCCTTAGAAACAAACTTTCAGGGTCTTGTTAAAGCGCTTGACAAGTCTGTCCGTCTGAGAATGGTATGGGGTGATCTCGATGCCGGTAATGCCCAGTTGGCGGTCAAGCGGCTTCATCAACTTGGAATTGAAGTTGGTCCCCTGATCTGTAATGATTTCCTCGAATGTGCTAACCCGAGAGATCAGCTGGAGCTGAGCACTAATGATTCTGGGTGTGGTGGTGAAACGGCAGGGAAAATCTGTTTATCTGTTTGAGCTGCTCACAGAAAAATACTTTTCACTGTACCTCGGTATACGTGTCAATAAACCAATCCAATACAACCCAAAAGCCTCTGGGTATGGGTTGTGTAATCAGATATGACGAGGATGTATTGATATTCAGAATTGCTTTTCTCCAATGGATCAACCATGCCTATCGTGATGCGTTGGAAAGGACCAGAGATCACTGGCAAGGGAATAAGTGGTGCTCCGTCAGCCGTCTAGATAGCACTCGTCTATTGGCACTGTGGGCATGTTTGGAAGTTTCTGAGAGTGACTTTGTGTTGGTGTGGCCAAAAGAAATGTGAACTGACCCTCTGTTGCGTTTTCTCCTGATCCAGATGACCTGCCGATGGCACGGTATGTGCCAGGCGGCGGATGAGTGGTCTGCCAGCAACGAGACATTTGCCCTTTTCTCCCTCTATATACAGAATTCCCCCCCCCCCCCAATCAAAAACCTGTCCGCTCCTGGTTTATCAGTCTGACCCCCCTTCCCCTGCCCTCGTAAAGAATGGTTCCAAAGAGAAATCTGACTGTTGGAGCTGCCGTATGGTAGATGGTATGCACAGGAGTCAACATTTAACCCAGGCACAGTTTGTTCAAGGGGAGGTTCTTCTGGGCAGTGTTGTCATTGGGATTTCCTGGGCACTTTAGTTCCCCCTGAAACAAGCTGCCACACAAACCTGGTAAGGGCTGTAATCCCGCTTTGAGAGCGAGTAACAACAGGGCAGCACACTTTCACCTGTGATTACCCTCACAACAAGTCATGCAAGATAAGAAGGTCTCTACCCAGAACCAGCTCATTAGGTAAAATTTCCACCATACCAACATTTAACAGAAAATCCTGGTCATGAAAAGCAACAGTAATCTCTGTCATGGGGTATTGCTTGGCTTCACCATGTACACATTGTATGTGGGTGTGATGACTGTAACCAATGTTGGCATCTGTAACCTGACATTTCTTAATGAAAGAGAGTTAGCTACCTGTGTGAATTAGTGCAGTAGCAGTCTTTCCATTGACATTCACCAGTAATTCAACAGGATCAATGTTACTCTTTCCAACATCACCATCACAAGGCACATGGCATAAACTGGACATTTTTAGTATTCGTAGGGGGCACACATGGGCCTTGTGCCCTTCCTGCTGGCGGTAGAAACAGGTCAAGTTAGCTGTCCCTCTTAGCCCTGTTGTTACCTCTGTGTTCCCCCTAGTGTCATTAGGTGGATTGGTGTTACCTTTGTCTTTGGCTGGTCTGTGTACTTGATGGCAGGGTCCAGGTGTGTTCTGTGTGCATACAGATACTGTGCCTTGCTTCCTCGAGTCCATTGGTAGTGCTCTCTCTCTCTCTCTATGTCTCTCTCTCTCTCTCTCTTTCCCCCCCCCCCCCCCCCTCCCCCTGCCATGTCCTTATATCCAACAGCAGAACCTGAAAAAACTGTTCCAAGATATTTTCTCCCCAATCTGCTCTTTGGACAGCTCCTCTGGTTTAATCCAGCTGCGATACAGTCCTTCAGATAGGTGTAGGTCTCTTTGCGGTCTCTTTCTCGTCCTCATCAGGTGTCCATTTAACTTTGTTGCAGAACTTCCTTGTACCTGTTGAGGCATGTCATAGTCACAATCTTAGAACAGTTGCTCACCATCATTTCTTCTCTCCAAGCTTGCTTGCCCATCATTGACAAGGATGGTTTGTATCGCCTGACATTCCATCACTGCCTTCCCTTTCTCACTCACTGGTGGCTCCAGAATAGTCAGTGTGATTAGTTAATACATCGGTTGAGGATCGTTGTTCGCGGACTGAGTGCCAACAATGGAGTTGCCCGGATGTGTGTATCATAGAATCCCCACAGTGAAGAAGGAGGCCATTCGGCCCATCAAGTCTACACCGACCCTTGGAAAGAGCACCCTACTCTATCCCTACTCATAAGTCCACGCCCTGGCTCTATCCCATAACCCAGTAACCCCTGGACATTAAAGGGCAATTTAGCATGGTCAATCCACCTAACCTTCACACCTTTGGACTGTGGGAGGAAACTGGAGCACCGGAGGAAACACACACAGACACGGGGAGAAAGTGCAAACTGCACACAGTCACGCAAGGCCGGAATTGAACCCGGGTTCTTGATGCTGTGAGGCAGCAATGCTAACCACTGCGCCACCGTGCTGCGTATGTGCATGTGTCTGCTTTCCATCCCTCTCCAGCTCCGTTTCTTTATCCCACCACATCTTGTGCCCAGCCTCTTTCTCAAACATTCCCCATCAGCATTTTTGAATGTGCGCAAGCACCCTGACTATTCATAGGCCAAACATGTGTTGAGGGCAGGCATACATTTTTAAAAGTGTGCCAGAAGGCCAGTGATGGGGCTCTCCATCACACACTGTCACCAGCGGTATCATATTGGGAGCCTAATGCCCAATAGAAAATTGCATGGGGAATGCAGCAAATAACTGCACACACAACAATAATGGTAATGTTTGTATGATGCTACTGATGGACAAATGTGCATCTGAATGGCTGACTTGGTGGATTTGTAAAGTAACAAAATAGTTGAACAGAACACCTACTTTTTCCAGCTGTCCAAAGCTACCAAGCTGTATTTTCCCACTGCTTCAACAGTCTTTTTGCACAATAATTTGGAAGGCTTGTTAGTCTAAGGCTAGTGTGGTTCTCCTTTCAGATTTGTGTTAGACTGAACAGTATTTGTAATTTGAGGGATACTCCAATGACCTGTATAGGTTCCATTGCCGTGAAAAGGTGAGTACAGAACATATTATTGGTAAAGTAGCCATAGTGACTTGGTAATAAAACATTGCAGCAGTTCAGTGAGGCACACAAATAATAATTAATAATCTTTATTAGTGTCACAAGTAGGCTTACACTGCAACAATGTTACTTTTCCCTTTTACAGCCATTAGGTTGTGGTTGAATTTTCTTGAATAGGAGACTGTTTTTATACATCTGGCTACCTCTTGCCCTCCTTGCTGCACATTGTGTCAGTAGGAAGCTTCCCTCAGCTACTGAAAATTCCAACTTTCGCTGCTGTATGTGCTCCGACGGAATATCCAGGCTGTCTATTTTAAAGACTAGAGTTTGGCAGTACTGTTTTCCTTACCACTGTGGGTAAGTCCCATTCAAAATTAAACAGTGCAGCTGAACTGGTTTGGTGATGATTCCTGTCATAGTGCTCCATGCAATCCTGGGGACTATACACAGAAAATGTGGAATTCAAAAAATATTAAATTTACACTGCAGGATCTAGGAAAGTCCAGAAGCCCACTACACCTGCATGGGAATGCATTGGTCAAGAAAAATGCTAAGGCCTTACAGAGAGCGTAGAAGAGGTTTATGAGAATGATACCATGAATGAGGGAATTCAATTATGTGGAGAATCTGGGCAAGCAATGTTGTTGTTCTTGGAGCAACGAAGGTTAAGTTGAGATTTTATAGAGGTGTCCCAAACTATGAATGGTTTTGAGAGGGTTAATAATGAAACTCTTTTGTCACAGTCACGCAGTAACGGAGGCCACAGATTTAGGGTAATTGGCTAAAGGACCAGAGGCGACATGAAGATACACTTTTGCACAATGACTTATTGTCATCTGGAATGTGTTGCTTGTAAAGGTGATGGAAGCAGATCCTATAGTAACCTGCAAGAGAATTGGATACATTCTTGAAGAGGATAAAATGTAAGTGTCTGCAGCTTGAGGAACTGAAGTCTCAAGAGGTGATAAGCTGGAGTCTGAGCTTTGGACAAGTTGTACTGCATTGGAGAGAGGGGAATGTTACCTAGTCTCGGGTACGGTGCTTCAGATATCATTCATCGTCGGGGCAGAAGGGTGTGACTGCATGTAAGGCATCTATGGGGATCTGGATGGTTGACTGTCAACCTTTGCACTTGTCTAATAGGTTTGATGTTCTTTCAGTTAATGTGGGTGAGAGCAGCGAGGATGAGAACACTGACCACACCACCATGGTGCAGGGGCATTCAAAGGGGGGGGAGTAAAAAGGAATGTAGTGGTACTAGGGGACAGTATAGTTAGGATGATGAATACTTTTTTCTGCAGCTGAGAACATGAGTACTAAAGGTTGCATTGCCAAACCGGTGCCAGAGAGAGGAACATCCCAAGTAGAACTTGGAGTGGAAGGGAAATAATCCAGTTGTTGTGGTCCACATAGGTACCAACATAGGTATGACTAAGAAAGAGGTCCTTGCTTCCACCACCTCCTCCGGCAGCAAATTCCAGGCACCCACTACCCTCTGTGTAAAAAACTTGCCTTGTACATCTCTAAACCTTGCCCCTCGCACCTTAAACCTATGCCCCCTAGTAATTGACCCCTCTACCCTGGGAAAAAGTCTCTGACTATCCATTCTGTCTATGCCCCTCATAATTTTGTCGACCTCTTATCAGGTCGCCCCTCAACCTCCTTCGTTCCAGTGAGAACGAACCAAGTTTATTCAACCTCTCCTCATAGCTAATGCCCTCCATACCAGGCAACATTCTGGTGAATCTCTTCTGCACTCTCTCCAAAGCCTCCACATCCTTCTGGTAGTGTGGCGACCAGAATTGAACACTATACTCCAAGTGTGGCCTAACTAAGGTTCTATACAGCTGCAACATGACTTGCCAATTTTTATACTCAATGCCCGGCCATTGCCGTATGCCTTCTTGACTACCTTCTCCACCTGTGTTGCCTCTTTCCTGTGGACCTGTACACCTAGATCTCTCTGACTGTCAATATTCTGAAGGGTTCTACCATTCACTGTATATTCCCTACCTGTATTAGACCTTCCATAATGCATTATCTCACATTAGTCTGAATTAATCTCCATCAGCCATCTCTCCACCCAAGTCTCCAAATGATCTAAATCCTGCTGTATCCTCTGACAGTCCTCATCACTATCCGCAATTCCACCAACCTTTGCACCGTCCGCAAACTTACTAATCAGACCAGTTACATTTTCCTCCAAATCATTTATATATACTACGAACAGCAAAGGTCCCAGCACTGAACCCTGCGGAACACCACTAGTCCCAGCCCTCCAATCAGAAAAGCACCCTTCCATTGCTACTCTTTGCCTTCTATGATCTAACCAGTTCTGTATCCATCTTACCAGCTCACCTCTGATCCCGTGTGACTTCACCTTTTGTACCAGTCTGCCATGAGGGACCTTGTCAAAGGCCTTACTGAAGTCCATATAGACAACATCCACTGCCCTACCTGCATCAATCATCTTTGTGATCTCCTCGAAAAACTCTATCAAGTTAGTGAGACTCGACCTCCCCTTCACAAAACTGTGCTGCCTCTCACTAATATGTCCACTTGCTTCCAAATGGGTGTAGATCCTGCCTCGAAGAATTCTCTCCAGTAATTTCGCTACCACTGACGTAAAGCTCACCGGCCTGTAATTCCCTGGATTATCCTTGTTACCCTTCTTAAACAAAGGAACAACATTAGCTATTCTCAAGTCCTCCAGGACATCACCTGAAGACAGTGAGGATCCAAAGATTTCTGTCAAGGCCTCAGCAATTTCCTCTCTTGCCTCCTTAAGTATTCTGGGGTAGATCCCATCAGGCCCTGGGGACTTAGCCACCGTAATATTTTTCAAGACGCCCAACACCTCGTCTTTTTGGATCTCAATGTGACCCAGGCTATCTACACACCCATCACCCGATAATTCCTTCTCTTTGGTGAATACTGATGCAAAGTATTCATTTAGTACCTCGCCCATTTCCTCTGGCTCCACACATAGATTCCCTCCCTTGTCCTCCAGTGGGCCAACCCTTTCCCTGGCTACCCTCTTGCTTTTTATATACGTGTAAAATGCCTTGGGATTTTCCTTAACCATATTTCCCAATGACGTTTCGTGACCCCTTTTAGCCCTCCTGACTCCTTGCTTAAGTTCCTTCCTACTTTCCTTATATTCCACACAGGCTTTGTGTGTTCCCAGCCTTTTAGCCCTGACAAATGCCTCCTTTTTCTTTTGACGAGGCCTACAATATCTCTTGTTCTCCAAGGTTCCTGAAATTTGGCATATTTATCCTTCTTTCTCACAGGAACATGCCGGTCCTGAATTCCTTTCAACTGACATTTGAATGCCTCCCACATGTCAGATGTTGATTTACCTTCAAACATCCACCTCCAATCTAGGTTCTATAGTTCCCGCCTAATATTGTTATAATTAGCCTTCCCCCAATTTAGCACATTCCCCCTCGGACCACTCTTATCCTTGTCCACCAGCACTTTAAAACTTACTGAATTGTAGTCACTGTTCCTGAAATGCTCCCCTACTGAAACTTCTACCACCTGGCCGGGCTCATTCTCCAATACCAGGCCCAGTACAGCCCCTTCCCTAGTTGGACTATCTACATATTGTTTTAAGAAGCCCTCCTGGATGTTCTTTACAAACTCTACCCTGTCCAAGCCCCTAGCACTAAGTGAGTCCCAGTCAATATTCGGGAAGTTAAAGTCTCCCGTCACAACAACCCTGTTGCTTTTACTCCTTTCCAAAATCTGTCTACCTACCTGTTCCTCTATCTCCCGCTGGCTGTTGGGAGGCCTGTAGTAAACCCACAACATTGTGAATGCACCCTTCTTATTTCTGATCCCTACCCGTATAGTCTCGCTGCCTTCTGAAGTGTCCTCCTGCAGTACAGCTGTGATATTCTCCCGAACCAGTGGCGCAACTCCTCCACCCCTTTTATATCCCCCTCAATCCCACCAAACATCTAAATCTTGGAACATTTAGCTGCCAATCCTGTCCTTCCCTCAACCAGGTCTCTGTAATGGCAACAACCTCATAGTTCCAAGTACTAATCCAAGCTCTAAGTTCATCTGCCTTACCCGTTATACTTCTTGCATTAGAACATATGCACTTCAGGCCACCAGTCCCGCTGTTTTCAGCAACATGATATCAGCACAGTCGTGAAAAAAGAACTAGATTCAGAAGATCCAGAACAAATACAGAAAATGCTGGAAAAAAGCAGGTCTGGCATCATCTGTGGAAAGAGAAAACAGAGTTAATCGTTTGAGTCCGTTTGACTCTTCTTCAGAGCTAAAGAGGGAAAGCATTGTGATGGATTAAGTACTGTATAAGAGGGGTGGAGTTGAGTAGAGGCTCACGATTGGTGGGAGCTAAGAGAGATTGCAACAAAGATATGTAGCTCATGAGCAGGAAACATTTTGGATATAAAAATCGTCAAGATGGAGGAGAAAGATCCAGATGTAGAATCAATTTTGGTGGCATTAAGGAATAGTAAATGAAATAAGGCATTGGTGGGAGTAGTCTGTAGGGACCTTGTGATAGCTATACTATTATGTAGAATTAAGTATAAATTAAGAAAAAAATGGGGGCTTGTAAGAAATAATCATGAAAGATTCCTTTGAGTCGACAGATCAAATCGGCAAAGTCAACCAGTCTGGAGGATGAGTTCGCAGAATGTATTCAGGACAATTTCTTGGAACAGTACATGCTTCGTATTCAGTTTTGAGGGCGAGAAATGTGGGTCTAGTACAAGTCTGACAAACTTAAAAGGCAATTACTAAAATGGACTGGAAAAATAGGTTTAAAGGTAAGACCGTAGATATTTATGAGATAATTCAACACAGAAATATTCCATTGAGAATGAAAAAAGAATGCTTATTTTGTGGTTAGCTAAGGAAACTAAAGATGGTATCAATTTGCAAGAGAAGGGGTGGGATTCTCCAGTCCGCCTGCCGTGTTTTCCTGCTTGGCACGCCCTTGCCAGCAACGGAATTCTCCTCTCCAGTAGCCGGCCAATGGGATTTCCCATTGTGGCCACCCTAACTGTCGGGAAATCCATGAGGGTGGGTGTGCTGCCGGCGGAGCGGAGGATCCAGCCGATGGCGAATTCCTCAGAAGGAGTTCAATGCTGGAAAGATTAGTGCTAGCCTAGAAGACTGGGAGAATATTAGAAACCAGTAATAGATGAATAAAAAAAGGGAGAAATTAGAATGTGACAGAAAACTGCCAAAAAATATTTTAAAAGATAGTAAAAGCTTCTCTAAGTATATACAAAAGAAGGGTAGCTAAAGAAAGTAATAGCCCCTCAAAGAATTCAAATGTGGAATTAATATTGGAATGTCAGAGACTTTGGACAAGTATTTCATATCTATCTTCACAGTAGAAGGCACAAAATGCATCCAAGAATAATAGATAATCAAAAGGCAAATATTCTAGGAAGATTAATGGGACTAAGGCTGACAAGTCCCCTGGAGCTGGTGGTCTGAAAAGAATTGCCTGAAGATATAATAATGCATTGGTTGTAATCTTAGAAAACTCCCTAGATTCTTGGAAGAACCTAGCAGATCGGAAAACCCCAAATATAATGGGCTGGATTCTCCAAAAATGGGGCTATGTCCCCACGCCAGCGTGCAAACACTGGTGTTTCACTCTGGACTTTCCTTAAGAAAGTCCTGAGCGATTCTCCTACCTGCGGGGGGCTGGCAAGGCCCCGCAGTGCTTCTCGCAGCTCAAGCTGCGACTTCTGGTCGGGTGTCCGCGCATGCGCATGGCGGCGGCACCATTCGACATGGCGGACTCGCACCGCGGATTGTCAGCATAAATGTGTGCCCCCCCCACAGATTGCGCATGTCCGCGGGTCCATGCCACCTGATCATTCCCCTGGCCGTCCATGAGGCCCCCGCCGATGATCGAACCCACCACCCCCCACCAGGGCGGCCGCAGACTGAGTCCGCAGCTGCTACCCGAGGTTCCCGATAGCCGATACGTGGTTAGAACCACACTGTTGGGAACTCGGCCAGTTTTGCGCAGAGGCCCCCTATCCGCACCGCGTAGATCGCACATGAGCGACTCCCGAGCGATTCTCCAGAGACCGGAGAATCGCTTCAGTGGCGCCGGTCCCAATTTCCAGGTAAACGGCCATTCTCCGCCCCTCCGCCGAATGCAATTTCGGTGCGGAGGCTCGGAGAAACCAGCCTCATACCTCTATTCAAGAAAGGAGGGAGGCACAATGCAGGAAACTATAGGCCTAAATCTGTCATTGGGGAAAATGCAGGAATCCATTATTAAGTAAGTAGTAGCCAGGCATTCAGAAAATCATAATATAATTATACAGAATCAACATGGTTTAATGAAAGGGAAGTCACTTTTGACAAATTTATAGGAATCCTTTGAGGATGCAGCAAGCAGGGTGGATAAAGGGGAACCAGTAGATGTAGTTCATTGGTGTTCAATAAGATGCCACATAAAAGTTTACAACACAAGATACAAGCTCATGTTGGGGATGATAGATTGGCATGGAATAAGGATCGACTAACTAACAAGAAGCAGAGTCGGGATCGTGGGTCATTTTCAACATGGCAAACTGTAACTAGTGGAGTGTCACAGGGATTATTAGTGCTGGGGCCTCAAATGTTTACAATCTATATTAATGACTTGCATGAAGGCACTGACTGTATTGTAGCCAAATCTGTTGATAATACAAAGATAAGTAATGAAACAAGTAGTGAGGAGGATATGAAGAATCTACAAGGCGATTTTGATAGGTTAAGTGGGCACAAAATTGGCAGGTGGCATGTAATTTGGGAAACTGACATTGTCCACTTGGCAGGAAGAATAGAAAAGCAGAATGTTATTTAAATGGAGAGAGATTACAGAACGCTGTAGTACAGAGGACTCTCGGCATCCTAGTACCTGAATCTCAAAAGGTTAGTATGCAGGTACAACAAAGAATTAAGAGGGTATATTGGATGGCAGTGTTTATTTTAAAGTGATGAGAGTATAAAGGTAGGAAAGACTTGCTGCATCTGTACAGGACATTGGTGGGACCACACCTAGAGTATTGTGTCTCATTTTGGTCACTTTATTTATGGACGGATATACCCGCATAGAAAGCAGTTTAGAGAGGGTTAACTAGGCTAACTCCTGGGATGAGGTGTTGCTTTATGAGGAACGTTAAACTCATTGGAGTTTAAAAGAATGAGAGGCGATCTTACTGAAACATATGGCTTGACAGAGTAGATGCTGAGAGGGATGGACCACATGGCTTCCTCCTGCATTGCATCATTTGATCATTCAAATCTGCTCCCATAAATTGGCACTTCTCCCTTAAATTTCTCCACAATTCGTGTAGCCCCTTCTTCACTGGGGACACAAAACAAAATTCTGTGGAGTTCACTCAACCAGTGGAAAGTGGAAATAATTGTCTTCTCTAGATTTTTTTTCTCTTGTTGTTTTGATCTTTAACCGTACCATTTGAACTTGAGGAAGATGTTTCAATTTTGCATATTATTGCAGGTCACCGTAATCTTCTTATTGTCTTCGATTTCCTCCTCTTAAAGCATTGATTCCTTGCCATACTCTGTTTCTGTGGTTATTAGGGACACTTGGATATCTTACCCTTTTAGACGTTATTCCTTTGTGAACTTGATAATGCTAGTCGACCAGGGATCATATGTGCCCAATCCTACTGACCAAATTATACTTCCAGCATAGGTCAAGAATGGAAATGCTGCCTCACTTTCAAACATCTGGATGCTGGGCAGCACGGTGGCGCAGTGGGTCAGCTCTGATGCCTCATGGCGCCGAGGTCCCAGGTTCGATCCTGGCCCTGGGTCACTGTCCGGGTGGAGTTTGCACATTCTCCCTGTGTGCGTAGGTTTCACCCCCACAACCCAAAGATGTGCAGTGTAGGTGGATTGGCCACGCTAAATTGCCCCTTAATTGGAAAAAGGAATGAATTGGGTACTCTAAACTTTAGAAAAGAAAAACTCCTGGATGCTCAGGCCAATTATAACAATTGGCTTCAGGTTAGCTGACTCAACAGGGTCTAACAAATGTGTGCACATCCAAGCTTATATTAGTAAACTCGATTTAAATCTCTATGTGAAAGTTCTTTCTTTCAATTATTTAACATAACAAAATAATTGTAACTGGGCTAGCGAGAAGATGAAAAAGAATTAACATGATTGTAGAGACTAACCAGGTACCATTCATATTGGAGACATTTTGAATGGAAAAATGCAATCTCTACTGTATTTTTGATGTTTAAATGATATGACTCATCGAGAAGTTTTAGAATTGCCTGCCAAACTACACAAAGTTTATATCAAACATGACTTTTTCTGATTAAATATACAATTTCCGATTGTATGGCTTCACACTTAAATGCTTGTCGTCATTTTTATTCCCAAGAGAAGATCACTTTCAAAAGTGCAATATACCTTTCTTGAATTAAGCTAAAACAGTGGGAGTAGGGGATGTGAAATACTGAGAATGAATGCTGATATGTTGTGAATAATTGATTTTGGAAAATAAAAGACACGAACGTTGTTATCCATCTGCTGCACATCTGAATTATGTAAAACACATTTAGCACATTCTGTATGAGTAACTCCAAAAATGAAAACATTTTTAGGTGTAATTTTGGTGTATGCCTTCATTCCCAAAAAGTATATATATTTTGACAATCTTACTTCCCATTTTAATTTCCCATTTTTATTTTGTTTTGGATACTTCTGCAGAAGTAGACATGTCAATGTGCATTTTAAATGTAATTTTCAAATGTTTAATTATGAGTTTATTCAAATAAATTGGAGCTATATACATTCAATGCTTCTTCATGTTTTGAGCAATCTAAATTTTGTAATTTAGTGAATTTACTACTGTGAGGGGGCCAGTTTAGCTCAGTTGGCTGGACAGTTGGTTTGTGATGCAGAGTGAGGCCAACAGCATGGGTTCAATTCCTGTACCGACTTGCGGTTATTCATGAAGGCCCTGCCTTCTCAACCTTGTCCATTGCCTGAGGTGTGATGACCCTCAGGTTAAGTCACTGCCAGATAGCTCTCCATCTCAAAGCGGCTTTCACTGTATTGCAATGTGCATGCAATAGATGATGAGAAAGTTCATTCTTCATTCAACAATATCCAAAGATTCAGCATTCTATATTTTGACCAATTGCTTATACGCTCAACATTACGGGTGGTGATACCAAAAGCTTGCTTGTCAAAACATGATTGACTGTAACTGCTGTCTATAAAATAGGCAGTGTGCCTATCATTATTTCATCCTGTCACAACTCCAGAATTAAGTCCTCATGTTGTGACATTGCTTAATTTGACTTGCATTTACCTCATTACAGCCAAGATTTTTGACCTTGTATGATAACGGGGATCCACCTGTCTTGACCTGGATTAAATGGTAGAATTTGAGCTGTGGCTAATTGTGTATTTGTTGCCTTATAAAACATCCTGCTGTTTACCCAAACTGCCATGAGGTAGTTACCATGTGGCACCATCTTGAAGATGCCAAGTAAGAAACGTTATTGTCTTTGAGAAGAAAGCTTCAATAATGTATGATTTTTGATCATGAATGGAAATTGCAAGCCACAAACAATGATGAGCTGGGCTTTGCCAAGGGCACTGCTGCAACTGTGTAGGCCTAGGGAGGAAAAATCAAGATTGCTATTGATGAAGCAGAAACGCTGATTCATAGAAAACAAATCCGTACCCTGACTTATGAAGGTCCTAATTAAACAATCTGCCATATGTTTAAATCAGCTAGAAAAGATAACATTCCAGTGTAGGGTAATGTGTTACGTTGAAACAATTGCCAGACTTGCTTGGACCTGAGGATCTTACTTGACTTATTGACACCACAGAAACACATCACATTGAGAATGGTATGAAACACATGATGCTATCTGTGCTATGTGGTTTATTGACCAAATAACTTGATGTTAAGTTCTGATTGATAATTTCTTGAATTTTCTAATGTAGCAAGTCACCAACTTCTACTATACTGCACACCCGCATAACATTTTCTGCTGGTCCCAAGGGTGCTTGTTTGAAAAGTTCAATTATATTTCACAAACATAAAGAAATTTGCGTACTGCATTGTCTTTTGAGCCTTTTATTGTCTTCATTTAAGTTTTTACAAGAGGATTATGGTTCCCCAAAATATCTGGGCGTAATATTTTTGAACAGAAGTGTGATTTTGTTAGCAGATTGCTGACTGTCCAGTCTGATTCTAGACTAAAATAAATAGCATTTGGCTAAAGATCTGACTTGATATTACAGAGGCACAGGCTTTTACTGAGCTAGGGCGAAATTCTCCGGTATCGGCGCGATGACCGCCGACCGGCGCCAAAAACGGCGCAAATCAGTCGGGCATCACGCCGCCCCAAAGATGCGGAATCCTCCCCATCTTGGGGGGCCGAGCCCTAACCTTGAGGGGCTAGGCCCGCGCCGGACTGATTTCCAACCCGCCAGCTGGCGGAAGTGCTCCGCCAGCTGGCGCGGAAATGACATTGCCGGTCGGTGCATGCGCAGGAGCGTTAGTGGCCGCTCACGGCATCCCCGCGCATGCGCTGTGGAGGGAGTCTCTTCCGCCTCCGCCATGGTGGAGACCGTGGCAAAGGCGGAAGGAAAAGAGTGCCCCCACGGCACAGGCCCGCCCGCGGATCGGTGGGCCCCGATCGCGGGCCAGGCCACCGTGGGGGCACCCCCTGGGGCCAGATTGCCCCGCGCCCCCCCCAGGACCCCGGAGCCCGCCCGCGCCGCCTTGTCCCGCCGGTAAGAGAGGTGGCTTAAACCACGCCGGCGGGACAGGCATTCTAGCAGCGGGACTTCGGCCCATCCGGGCCGGAGAATCGCGCGGGGGGGGGGGCCCGCCAACCGGCGCAGCGCGATTCCCGCCCCCGCGAATCTCCGGTGCCGGAGAATTCGGCAACTGGCGGGGGCGGAATTCACGCCAGCCCCCGGCGATTCTCCGACCCGGCGGGGAGTCGGAGAATCTCGCCCCTAATCTCTCAGCACTAAGATGTCATACATCATTACTGGCTTACAAAAAAGCCCACATGTTGTTATAGGTTATTGAAGCTTCTGCATGGTGATGCTATTGTGATTAGAACAGGGTAGGTAGAAGGTTGCGGTGACTCATGCATTCATGAGTTGTGTATAGCCAGCTGTCTCCATGGGTTTAGGTAAGAAAAGGCCTAGCTGTAGATTGCAACAATTCAGCATCCACTTGGTTTTTTGACACCAAGACAAAAATTGGTTGAAGAGTCAAAAGTATCCAGATATTTGTTATCAGAGATACAGCGCGATAGGGCATGATTCAACCACTGTGTTGCATCCAGCATCTATCTGGGCATGCCGGGTAACAAGCGGGAAAGGCCAAAATCGAGATTTGCGCCGGGTGAGAACCAGTTTGCAATTCACCTGGCCTGCTCCCAGTGGCGAGTTCTGGATCTTGCCCAAAGATGGCGAGAATATCATTAGCACTCATTTGCATTCATTTCAATCTCATTCGCGAGATTGAAGCCGAATGCAGCAGCCTCTCTAGAATTAAATAAAGCCATCTTTAAACATTGTGGAGACCCATAACTGGGACAAGCTGCAGCCTGTCTGTCCCACCAAACACTTCCAGTCGCGAGCCTTGCTGTGGCTTCGATGCTGAAAATCAATTTCACTCCCTTTGAGAATGTTTTGTTTATTAAACGGCCGACAGAAAATCAACTACGTAACATTAGACTGATCACACTAACCATTAAACAACAAGGAAATGTCACCATTCCATATTGGTACCAATACAAAACTATATCAGCCCATTTTCACAAAAATGAACAAACACACAGTATCAGCCCTCGCAGGTTCCTTGACAGAAACGGAGGATAAGTCTGAGGATGTGTTATCAGGTCCAGAACTTTGTCATAGAAATAATCTGTCCATCGATGTGTGACTTGTTCCACAAATCTGTGCCATTCTCCGTCCAGGAGCCGCAACGGTACAGGCCCTCCCACATGGCCCAATCTCACTGGAACCAAATCCCGGCATCCACATATTCCACCAGCGCTCAAGGTGTAGTTGAACATCCTTAACTTCCAGCTTGTTTAACTCGCGGTGGCATGTCAGTTACATGCAGCACTTACCAGACCAGCAACAAAAGCAGCAGCAATCTGCAAAAGCATTTCTTCAATATAATGTCATCTATCAGGTCCCTCAGTGTTATCTTGCTTCAAATCAGATTGCCTTCTGGATTCATATGTCCCTCTGAGCCAATGTTCGAGGACCTATGTATGCTCATAACAAAATGTCCTTTCCAGCTACAGAAAAGGAAGGAAACAGCACCAGCAGCCTCCAGGCATCTGCAGCCACCAACAGGAGCGAGTAGCAAACACAAACTGCTGGGGCGAAGTGCTTTTACCAGCCTCTGGCTTCACAGTTGAAGGCTATTGCAAATGACGAGCTAATCTAGTTCGTTGTGGGAGCACATCCCACTTGGGGGATCAGGATGTCCGAAGACACATCCACAGCATTGAGAAGCCTCGTAAGGTCGGCATCCCCAAAGCGAGGAGCAGGTATGCGCACTGCATGCTCGAGTGTCGACCGGGAGTGGAAAGTGAGGGAGCATTTAAAAGTAGCCCTCTCTTGTTTGTGGCGAGACGCTGAGGCGCGAGTCTGACAAATCGGACAGCAAGACAGCCAGTAATGGCAAGAAGCTCATGGGGGTTCATTTTCAGCATTAAGTATCGTTGAATACAGGCCGTGATCTCGCCAAAGTGCCCATCGAGAAACACCCCGCCAAATGTGCCCAAAATGGTACTTTGAAATTTTCCCGTTGAATCGTGCCCATTGAAGCAAGTTCTAACACTCCAGGATCTGACTGCACAATTTCGGCTGACATTTCACTGCAGGATTGAGGGAATTTTGTACTATCAGAACCATTTTTCTGACATAGCAAGCAAAGCATTAGGTGCTGGTTTAATTTGATAAACTACTTGAAAAATAAAAGGGTCAGTATTCCTTCTTAATTGACATTACCACAGATTACTGGTCACTCGTCTCAAAGCTGTGTGTGGCAAGTGATTTATAAATGCTGATACTTTCCTTTCCTCTTTCCTTTCACACACTATTTTGTAGGCCACAATGAGTCTGGACCGAGTTGGTAAAAAGAAAACTAGATTTAGTGCAAAGTAATTATATTTATAATATACGTCAGATCCCAGCCAGGTCTGCTCTATCGGTTCCACACCTGGCCAACTTTATATTGAACTCAACCATGAATGCCCTCTGGCGGGGGAACCTGTTTTCGGTGAGACTTACAGGGAGATTGATTGTTCCAACCCCATAGGTCTCATGCGGGTTACAACATCCCTGGTCCCCAAAGTCCAAAGACTCTTGTCACAACTGTGGGTAGGATGATGCCGGACTCTCTTTGCCTGTGGCTAAGCGTCCTGCACTTGCGGGGCTGGATCAGGCAGATATTGGGACAGTGAACGCCACTTCCCTTCGAAACGCTGTGGTGGAGGTACTGTTTGAGGCTGCTGCACTGCTTACTCCCCGTCGGAGACTTCCGATGCTTGGGTCTCCATGTTGGAATTCATATCTACGGCCTCTCATTTCGACCCTCTTGGGCAAATATTCCAGCCTCTACTGCCAACGGATTTGGTTTGACTGTAATTTTCAATTCCCAAGGAATTTTGGTCTCTTGGACCTCATGTGATCAGCGTGTTTTTTCATGACATGACCCAGTGCCTGAAGGTGACATGATATCGGCCCTATCTGGGTGCCATCTGCAAAGTTGTGAATAACGTCTGTTACAAACAGCCTGTGCGGTATCGTCTTAACTGAGCAACGGCAGTGGTGTACTTTCCCGCCAATATCGGGGAACCCAAGACTAAGATGGGTTTGAAGCCTCCAGCCCATTTGCAATTCAGCTGGTGCTATACCTGTCGCAGCGTGCGAGTGGTACTCTGGAGAATATAGGCCTAAACTGTTCAATCTGTCCTCATTCGACCAACCCCTCACCTCTGGAATCAATCGAATGAACATCCTCTGAACTGCCTTCAATGCCACTACATCTTTCCTTGTGGGTGGCACGGTAGCACAGTGGGTGGGCAGCACGTTAGCACAGTGGTTAGCACTGTTGCTTCACAGCGCCAGGTTCGATTCCCCGCTTGGATCACTGTCTGTGCGGAGTCTGCACGTTCTCCCTGAGTCTGTGTGGGTTTCCTCCGGGTGCTCCGGTTTCCTCCCACAAGTCCTGAAAGACGTGCTTGTTAAACGAATTGGACATTCTGAATTCTCCCTCAGTGTACCTGAACAGGCACCGGAATGAGACGACGAGGGGATTTTCACAGTAACTTCATTGCAGTGTTGATGTAAGCCATGTACGAAAATGTCAATAAAGATTACAAAAAATAAGGGTGCTGTAACAGGCAATAAGCCCATAAAATTGAGCATAGCCTCTATTTCGTCATTCCTGGGAGGGGAAGGAGGGCGCATCGGCAAAGGCAGTCAGCCTAACACATTGATGTTTGCGATCTGTGTACCTGGACGATGCTCAAATGAGTACTCGTATGCAGCCAACAGGAGGATCCAACTCTGTATCCTGGAGGAGGCGATGGGCGGAATGGCTTTGTCTTCTTTGAAAAGACCCAGCAGTGGCTTGTGGTCCGCGATGTGATAGAATTTCTTCGCGGTGAAGACAACTGCCAGATGTTCCTACTCAGTTTGTGCATAATTGCGCTTGACTACGACCAGTTTCGAGGAGGTGAAAGCGTTTGGCCTCTCTCTTTGGCATCTTCCACGCGGTGTGATAAAACGGCCCTTCGGTGATGTGTCACTCCTGATTATTAGTTGTTTGGAGGGATCATAATGTGATAACAGGCCTGAGAAAGTCAATTGTTTTTTCACCTGTGTGAAAGCTTCTTCCTGTTGCCATTTCCATGTCCATTCCTGATTCTTTTTTAAGAGGAGATGTAGGGGGGGCTAACATGGTTGCGAAGCCGGGGTGAACTTTCCGTAATAGTTTACCAATCTCAAGAAAGACCGCAACTCCGTGGTGTTTTCAGGTGTAGGAACTTGCTGAATTATCCATATTTTCAGCTGGATACCCTCCTCCTCTGCGTGGTCCAGGTGGTAAAGTGGGAGCCCTTGTTAGCCGTTTTAGTTGCTGTGATATGAAGAGTCTAAAGTTCTTGTTCCTTTTCACCAAACACCATTTATTTCACTTCCACAGCCTCTGCACAAAACTCTTAACAACACACCACCTGACAGAGGCCACCTGAAGCCCCTTTACATATCAGTGTCAATTAATGGATACTTAACATAAATGAGACAACTAATTGCAATGTCTCTTAACCCATTACTTAACAGCCCTCGGATGGTGCCACCGGGGTAGCTGGCTGACATGTGCCTTGCACTCCCTGCACATGCCCCACAACATCTGAGCTCTCCTACAGACTCTGGGAAGATATCCCCCGGGATGTTTCAATTCTTGCCCAACAGACCTGGCCCGTACAGTACTCGGTCGAGGGTTGGGTTTCAGTCTCAGGTGGGGGTGGGGGAGAGGATATGTCCTAGGGTGTTTACCTCCATCCCGTGGATTTCTTGCACTCCTCCCGACACTTTTGCAGGAAAGCAAAATTTAAAATGGCATGCTGCAGGTCTAAGGATGGTTCGGCCAGCAATTTCCTTTGAGTAGCCATGTTATTTATGTGACAGACCAAGCGGCCGTGCAGCATTTCAGAAAGATTAGTTCCGTATTCATAATATTCGGCTAGTTTTCGTAGCCTCATCAGAAACTCGGTTACGGACTTCCAAGTTTTGTGCCACTACGGTTACCAATTCTTCAAAAGCCTTAGTGTTCGGAGCTGCGGGATATTTAAGGCTTTTTATCACCCCATAAGTCTGAGCTCCACAGGGAGTCAGCAATATCTCTGTCTCCCGATCATCACCTGTGATAGTGTTCGCCCAGAAAATATAACGCATGTTTTCTGCGTACTGTGTCCAATCCTCTGTGCTTGCATCGAACATGCCGTATCTTTCAAACAAAAGCATTTTTTGCGATGGGGATGAAAACATTACTCCAGCCTTACTTCCACAGTTCATCCAACGGTGTAGCAGCGTTGACAGTAATCCAGTTGTATCCTCTTCGCCAGTTTTAAAGGCCACAAACGAGCCCGAACAGAGTAAGTGAAAAGAAAACTAGGTTTATTGCAAAGCAATTCTATTTACAATATACATCAGACCCCAGCCGGATCTGCTGTGTTGGTTCCATGCCTGGCTAACTTTATATAGATCTCAATGATGAATGTCCTCGGGCTCCTTACCCCCTTCAGGGAGATCTCGTATTCGACGAGACCTACGGACAGACTGATTGCACCGATCCCTTAGGTCTTGTGCAGGCTATAACACTCTACCAGCGGGAAATGTTCAAGTTCATTTCCCTTCCTCTTTTCCCAACCATTTGCACTCCTATCCCTGTTCCATGTTTTGTTTCTGTTAAGATAATAATAATAATTTTTATTAGTGTCACAAGTAGGCTTACATCAACGCTGCAATGAAGGTACTGTGAAAATCGCCTAGTCACCACATTCCGGCGCCTGTTCGGGTACACACAGGGAGAATTCAGAATGTCCAAATGGCCTAACGGCACGTCTTTTGGGACTTATGGGAGGAAACCAAAGCACCCGGAGGAAATCCACGCAGACACGGGGAGAACGTGACAGTGACCCAATCCGGGAATCAAACCCGGGCCGACCCTGGCACCGTGAAGCAACAAAGAAAATTATAGCACAGGAACAGGCCCTTCGGGCCCTGTACTGACCATGCTCCCATCAGAACTAAAAACCCCTACCCTTCAGGGACCATATCCCTCTATTCCCATTCTATTCATGTATTTGTCAAGATGCCCCTTAAAAGTCACTATCGTCCCTGCTTCCACTACCTCCCCCGGCAGCGGGTTCCAGGCTCCCACTACCCTCTGTGTAAAACACCTGCCTCGTACACCTCCTTTAAACCTTGCCCCTCACACCTTGTCCCCTAATAATTGACTCTTCCACTCTTGGAAAAAGCTTCTGACTATCCACTCTGTCCATGTCCCTCATAATCTTGTAGACTTCTTTCAGGTCACCCCTCAACCTCTGTCGTTCCAGTGACAACAAACCAAGTTTCTCCAACTTCTCCACATAGCTAATTCCCTCCATACCAGGAAACAGCCTGGTAAATCTTTTTTGTACCCTCTCTAAAGCTTCCACATACTTCTGGAACTGTGGCGACCAGAATTGAACACTATATTCGAAGTGCGGCCTAACTAAGGTTCTATAAAGCTGCAACATGACTTGCCAATTTTTAAACTCAATGCCACGGCCAATGAAGGCAAACATGCCTTATGCCTTCTTCTCTACCTGCGTTGCCACTTTCAGTGACTTGTGTACCTATCAGATTGCCTATCAATACTCTGCCATTTACTGTATATTTCCCACCTGTATTAGACCTTCCAAATACAGTACCTCACATTTTTCTGGATTAAACTCCATCTGCCATCTCTTTGCCCAAATTTCTATATCCTGTTGTATCCTCTGACTGTCCTCATCGCTATCTGCAATTCCACCAACCTGTGGAATTGTGTCATCCACAAACTTACTGATCAAACCAGTTACATTTTCCTCGAAATCATTTTGCAAAAGACCCAGCACTGATCCATGAGGAACACAACTAGTCACAGCCCTCCATTCAGAAATGTACCCTTCCACTACTACCCTCTGTCTACAAAGTCTGTTCTGTATCCATCTTGCCAGATCTCGTCTGATCCCGTGCAACTTCACCTTCTGTTCCAAAATGCCATGAGGGATCTTTTCAAAAGCCTTACTGAAGCCCATGTGGAAACATCCATTGCCCTACCCTCAACAATCATTTTCATAATTTCCTCGAAAAACTTGATGAAGTTAGTGAGACACGACTGCCCTTTCACAAAACCATGTTGCCTCTCGCTAACATGTACACTTATTTCCAAGTGGGAGTAAATCCTGTCTCGAATCATCCGCTCCAATAATTTCCCTACCACTGACGTAAGGCTCTCCGGCCTGTAATTACCTGGATTATCCTTGTTACCCTTCTTAAATAAAGGAACAACATTGGATATTCTCCAATGCTCTGGGATCTCTCCAGTACCCAGTGAGGATACAAAGATTTTTCTCAAGGCCCCAGCAATTTCCTCCATTGCCTCTCTCAGTATTCTGGATGTATCCATCAGACCCTGGGGACTTGTGGGGAGAAACTTTCCTCCAAAAAAGGCAAAGTGTAATTTTCGGTGCCAAAATCGGCACAAATGCCACGTCCCTGGTAGTGCGATCCAGATCACACTTTGAAAAATGTTTCTCCCCGCCCCCCCAAACGTGAAAAACACTTGAGGCACAAAGTGTCTGATTCGCTCGTCCCTAGGGTCATCTGAGCACTACAAACAAGTGCTGCATTTAAACAGTTATGCAGCACTTGATCACATTCAAGCCTAGAGAATGGCAGCTTGAAGACCCGCTCCCAGATTCTCGGAGGGGGCCCTCATTCGATTGCCGGATGCCGTGGAGGAGAGACGGGCCACCATTTACCCGCGAATTGGCAGGAGGCCTCCCAGCAAGGTCATCAATCCCGACTGGGAGATAGTGGGCTGCACTCGTCAGTGGCTGCAGCATAAGCAAGAGGACGAGGGTTCAACGGAGGAATGAACATCCTGATCAGAAACTGAACTGGACTAGCCACATGGACGTGCAGACTCAATGAGATTTGAAGATTCAACTTTAAACTTGTGAATTATATTAAGATAGATTCAAATTCATTCAATTAGCTGCGGACGCAAATCCCATAATGATCTCTAAATATCGTGAGAAGCCAAAAACGGGATTCGCTCTGGCAAGATTTCAGAACACCGTGTTCCCAGGCCCTTCCTCTGTGTGAACCTGATTGTGTCATCGGGGAGGGCCTGGGAACACGGTGTTCTGAAATCTTGCTAGAGCGAATCCCGTTTTTGGCTTCTCGCGATATTTAGAGGCCATTATGGGATTTGCGTCCGCAGCTAATGGACCCACAAAATTTAATCCCTGAGGTTTGTCCATTGTATGCCAAAAATTTCATAATTTAAAACAAGAACTTGATCTGATATTTCAGCTCCCACTGTAAACCCGAGTGAATGCCCCACTCTTTATTGCTCTTTCTGTAAAATTATAAGTGAACGACAAAGCCTTCTCATAACTTTGTGACAATACTGGTTGCTTAGCCTGCATGCTAACGTCACTCTTGCTGGGTGTCAGAGACCCCATACAGCTGCTGCCAGAATGAAATTAATGTCGGAAGTGTGAAATCCATGCCATCAAGCTCACTATATCTTCCGTCCATCTCTTTGAGATCTGAGATGAGTGCTGTCACTTGACTACTGACTTCAAAATCCAGGCCAAAGGAAAAACAATCGCTAAAGCAGTGAGCTTTTCTTCTTGAGGGCAATTGGTGATGCACAACAGAACGTATCCTTCACAGTGACACCCATATCCCTCATAAGAATTTTTAAAAATTCAGCGATGGCAAGGCTATTGAATATCATGGGGAGATGATTAGATTCTCTTTCTTGGATATGGTCATTGCCTGCCACTTGTATGCTGCAATGTAACTTGCCACTTACCTGATAAAATCTGAATGCTGTCTTGGTCTTATTGCATGTTAGCCTGGACTGCTCTACTATTTGAGGAGTTGCGAATGGTACTTAACATTGTGCAATGATCAGTGAACATCCTCACTTCTGACCTTGTGCTGTGGAAGGTCATTGCTGAAGCAGCTGAAGATGGTTGGACCTAGGAAACCACTGCACTGATGTCCCAGGACTGAGATTATTCACATCCAACAATCACAATCATCTTCCTTTGTGCTGGATGTGACTCCAACCAGTGGAGAGTTTCCCCCCTGATTCGCATTGATTTGCCCTGAGTCGCAGTTTTGCTGGAGCTCCTTGATGCCACACTCTGTCAAATGCTGCCTTGATGTCAAAGGCAGTCACTCACACCTCACCTTTGGAGTTTAGTTATTTTGACAATGTTTAGACTAAGGCTCGAATGATATTAGGAGCTGAATGGCCCTGGCAGAACCCAAACTGAACATCAGTGAGCAGGTTATCGCTGTATTGATAATGCTGTTACCGTGTGGATGGCACGGTGGCCTAGTGGTTAGCACTGTTGCCTCACATCGCCAAGAGCCCGGGTTTGATCCCAGCCCTGGGTCACTGTCTGTGTGGTGCTTGCATATTCTCCCCGTGTCTCACCCCCACAACCCAAAGATGTGCAGGGCAGGTGGATTGGCCATGCTAAATTGCCCCTTAATTGGAATTTAAAAAAAAAGAAAGATAATGATGTTACCGATTCCTTCCGACACTTGTTGATCGAGAGTGGACTGATTTGGAGCTAGTTGCCTGGATTGGATTTGTCCTACTATTTCGGGACAGGACATGCATGGGCAATTTTTCACATTAGCTGGTGGACTCCAGTGTACTCGAACAGCTTAGCTAGTTCTGGAGCGTAGGTTTTCAGTACCATTGTGTGGATGTTGTCAGAACTTACTGCCTTTACAGCATTTGGCTGCTGTTAATTAAAAGTCTAAACGCGTTATTTGTATTTTTTTTGTGCCATTGTGGGCAGGTGTGAAGCTCCAAGTATATTTGCCTACGAGGAGGAAGTGTGGGGATGCAGTTGAGGAAGGCAAGAAAGACGTGGGAAGTGTTTGTTCTTATTAGTGAATTAAGCAGGCAGGAAGAATATTGCTGCAGTTGGGGATTGAGATCAATTCTTGAGCAAATCAGTGCTTGGAACTGTGAGTTTTGTGCAAAGGTTAACATGTATTCTGAGTGTATGTTTGCTGCTAACTGATTCACTGATAATTGAAGTGCAATTCATTTTTTTAGTATTATTTGAATGTTCCTTTGTTTCTCTTTTGCTTTCTAAATCAATGCATCACACGTAACGTAAGAATATGTTTTCTTCAAATATTAAAGTTGAATTGTTTGCTGGTTTTGTAGTGGGAATGATTCCGGAGGTCAGAGATTTTCAATGTGCTGGAACAACTGGATTGAAATTATTCACCCTTCAGCATTCCCAATATGTTCGCCCACTGTGCACGCCTCTGTTGTCTACCCCATTGTTGTTGGTGCACACTTCATTGATTTGACATTTTCTGCCATTTGTACATTCGCAGAATAAACATTTCCCTGGTAATATGAACATTCTTATTCTTAGTAAGTACATAGCTGTCTTGTATACACATCCGTTACACAATATCACTCAATAAATCAAGAATACAGCAATGCCGAAGAATTCCATTTGTTTCATTTTGCAGCTCACGAGGACTTTGCAAAATCATTCTGTATATTGTGCATTGGCTGACTGCACAGAGTGGTGTTGCGCTACAGGACATTGTTAAATTTGTAGTTTCGGTAGTCGAGTGCTGCTGTCATCTTCACTGATACTGGCAGCACAGAGGTTATGGGCAGCATTTTTAACCTAGGTTTAGGATTCCGACAACGAGAGTGTTTCTGGTTCACAAATGCTGATCTGGAGGTCCTCCTTTGGGCAGTGAGGGAGAGCTGAGAGGCCCTCTTCCCATAGGGTGCCAAGAAAAGGCGCCCTCACAAACCAAGCAGGCATTATTAGATTTGGCTGAGAACATGGGCAAATAAAGCGTGGTGAGGGGGATATTGATCCAGTGCTGGAAAAATGTCAATGACCTCATTCCCTCTGGAAAGTTGAGTGAAGCACCAGACCTTCAGAACTGGCCTGCGGCTATTCAACCTCCAGCAGACACACCAGCTGAGGAGCCTCAGGCTACATGTTGCTCCTGAGCACAGGAGGAAAGTGTCCAGAGCCCTCACTGAGCCCTCAGCAATGCTCAAAGCCACTATACTACTGATGACTTGCCAGCAATAATACATGCAGCTTCACATATCAGTGAGTAAATGACCTTGACCACAGCAGCTAGAATAGCCCTATCTATGTCTCTTTTCTCTTTGCTGCCCCAAATCATGAAAGGTTATGGGAAGGTAATGGCGTAGTGGTATTGTCACTGCACTAGTAATCCAGAGACCCATGGTAATGCTCTGGGGACCCAGGTTCGAATTCCTGGAATTTGAATTCAATAAAAATCTGGAATTAAAAGTCTAATGACGGGCGACATGTGGCGCAGTGGTTAGCACTGGGACTACGGCGCTGAGGACCCGGGTTCGATTCCCGGCCCTGGGTCACTGTCCGTGTGGAGTTTGCACATTCTCCCCATGTCTGCGTGGCTTTCACCCCCACAACCCAAAGATGTCCAGGTTCGGTGGATTGGCCATGATAAATTGCCCCTTAGTTGGAAAACAAAATAATTGGGACTCTAAATTTATAAAGAAAATGTCTAATGACGAACATTAAACCATTGTTGATTGTCGTAAAAACCCATCTGGTTCAGTAGTGTCCTTTAGGGAGGGAAATCTGCCATCCTTATCTGGTCTGGCCTCTACGTGTTGCCAGACCCACAGCAGTATGGTTGACTCTTAAAAATGCCCTCCGGGATGGGCAATAAATGCTGGCCCATTCTCTATGATGGCGAATGCTGTCTGAAAATCGCTCCCAAAATGGTGAATGGGAGCTCAGTCCTTGAACAGTGAAACATCTGAACAGATGTGCCGCCTATATTAGTGGTCAGAGTGGATCTATTCTAGGCTGTGTCTTCAATGGAAATGTTCTTTCAAATCGCACCATCTCCCTTAATTGGTCTATTGGTGCCAAAAAGAGGCAGAAAGAGAGATGGCTGCGACACTTGGATGGTAGGAGAAGGCAGACATATTTAATGCTGCATTCTGTAACTAAACCTAATGTCAAGAAAAGAGTTAGTGACTGCTTTCACACTTTACCATCTGACTTGGGACCCAGTGAACAATCATGACCGGAGCTCTGCCTTCCTGCTGAGGGTTGTGCTTCTCATCACCACTGGAACTGAAACCTGAGAATCATGCACCCTTTGCCAGTTGCCCTCAGCTGGATTTCCAATTGTGTCTGGAAACCTTGCCCTTTCCTTCCTCTGCCCCCACAGAGCCCGCAGAGTTACAGGTCCCTTCACTGCCCAAGCCAGTAGTCAACAATCTCGCTGCAAACTTTGCAACTGATTGCACCAGTTTGCCAATGGCTGAGTGTCTGTCTCAGGAGTTCTTCCTTTCATGGGTCCATTTTGTTACTTGTGCAGCCATGACTGACCCCCATTGCATTGCAGCTTCCATGTACCTGGTCAGCCCCAATCCAATGTGCAGCCCCTGCTCATCTAATAAAATCTCAAGCTGGCCCTCAACAAAGATTATTATTATTAGCAAGCTCTCAATGATCTCTGTGACGAGTTTCATGCAGGTTATTTGCGAATTGGGCGGGATCGCAGTGCAAGCCCTGATGAAAGTTGCCATGGCCAGGAACAGCGATGGAACACTGACACACTGACTGGTGCCACTGTTTTCAGCACCAGACCACCTCTCCCACCCTCATCAGGACCTAAAATGCAGCCTTTTCCTGTCCATTGATTTGTCATTATTGTTTCACAGTCCAAAAAATGTGTGCCCCTTCCTCTAATATTATCAATGTTACGTCTGCTTCCAATTCCTCTTAACAGTGTTATAGAGAACCCCAAAGTGCAGCATGGAGTTCAACTGACCCACAACTTTTAATAGATTGTCGTGTGGGGAGCACACGGCGCACTCTACAGGTGTGATACAGCATAAATGGACAAGTGTTTTTTAAAACAAAACAATGTATATTCTATCAACTCAAGTTAACCTTTTTAAAACAACCATTGAATATCTTAACACCCATTAATTCAAAGATAACCCCCAAAGACTAAGTAATCGTTTCAGCTGTCCTTTTAACATCCAAAAGACTTAACCAACCTTCAAACAGGAGCACATTAGGTTACATTCAATATATATAGTGAGAAAGGGTTCAACCGTGCTGCTGCTTTTGGTTACTTCAGTCTACAGCCCTTTGTTTTCTTCATGCAGCTCACTGGAAACACACAGACACACCCAAGCTGCTCTCTCAAACTGAAACTCAAAAAGCAGAAGTATAGCTCTGACATCACTTCAGTAACATGAGCAGTTCCATTTCTTAAAGGTACATTTCTTAAACACCCATTTCTTAAAGTTACTCTCACATGACAACAGTTTCCTTCATAAAGTTCAACTGCAAATCTACCACTGAAGGAACAGTATCATTACAATGTACAAAGTTTAAATAGGGGACTTACATTGTAAATTTGTCGGTTCATATTATAATAGAATTAAATAAAACTAAGGAAACATTAAGTTTAAATTGGGGATCGACTATCTCTGTGTACCCACGTCTAACTTGCCACCCTCTTTCTAGACTTTTTTCGCCTGAAGATTGTACTTGCTACTGCTTCCCTATATGCAGTTCCATGGGCCATCAAATAGATTCTTTTAATTAAAATAGTGTGGCATGTCATAAGACATTTGCATAAAATAAGATATGGAAATATTTTTATGGCAAAATAATGTAACGACACAGGGCATATAAACAGTCACCACAATAATGCTGAAGTACATTGTAGAATGCATTGACATGATTGAGCATGTTTGTGTTTCATTCATTCAGGGATATGGATGTTGCAGGCAATGCCAGCATTTATTGCCCATCCTTTATTGTCCTTGAAAAGGTGGTATGTACCATCTTCTTGAGTACAACTGAGTAGCTTGCTAGGCCATTTTTACAATAATCTTTCTTAGTGTCACAAGTAGGCTTACATTAGCACTGCAATGAAGTTACTGTGAAAATCCCCTGGTCACCACATTCCGGCGCCTGTTCGGGTTCACTGAGGGAGAATTCAGAATGTCCAATTCATCTAACAAGCACGTCTTTCGGGACTTGTGGGAGGAAACCGGAGCACCCGGAGGAAACCCACACAGACATGGGGAGAACTTGCAGATTCCACGCAGGCAGTGACCCAAGCTGGGAATCGAACTCGGGTCTCTGGCGATGTGAAGCAACAGTGCTAACCACTGTGCTATCGTGCCGGAGGGCATTTAAAAATCTGTCACATTACTGTGGGTATGAGGTCACATATAAGCCAGATCAGTTAAAGGGTGCACATGTTATTTCCCAAAGGACATTGGTAAACCAGATGCATTTTTCATGTTCATCATTACTGGCCTAACTTTTTATCCCAGGTTTATTTACTTAGTCAAATTTCAATTCCCCAGCTGTCATTGTGGGAATTGAATTCACGTCTTCCGATCATTATTGCTAGTCCAGTAATTGCCATTATCCTACTATACCCCATCAAGGGTTTTTTAGTCCATGATGCTTGCACTTAATTAAAATAATAGTGAAATCTTATCTTCTGTCATTATCAATGTAATCGACAAAAGTTTAGGTAGTGGCAACGCATGTGAGCAGTTTGCCTAGCAAAAATGTACTTGCTGTGCGTGCTAGTTTTATTTGAGTTGGGTTCATTAATTATGCACAGTGAACTCCCCGCCTGGATTGCCTGGCACTGGAGGCTTACTGACAAAGTAAGACAGGAAATAGCTGTAGGTGCAGCGTAGAAGGGCCTCTTTTATTTGATACTTTGCAGAAGAGACAACTTGCCGGTAGAAATTTACTCAATGCTTTCATTTTCGTTGCCATCTTGAATCAAGTGCAGAAAATCTGGGTTTCCGTGTTTGGCTTGATAAGAAATGTTCAGGTCACAAGTTGCATTGGAATTGGGCAATATTGTGTTCTATCAAATATATGGGGAAAGTATCCCAACTTTTAAACATTGAAAGAGACTGTACAGGCACGCACCCCCCCCCCCATAAAGCTCTTTCTAAGTTCCCTGCTCATGCCCATACTGCAGAGGTGTAGTCTTTGGACTGCATTTTCATAGAATTTACAGTGCAGAAGGAGGCCATTCGGCCCATCGAGTCTGCACCGGCTCTTGGAAAGAGCACCCTACCCAAGGTCAACACCTCCACCCTATCCCCATAACCCAGTAACCCCACCCAACACTAAGGGCAATTTTGGACACTATGGGCAATTTATCATGGCCAATCCACCTAACCTGCACATCTTTGGACTGTGGGAGGAAACCGGAGCACCCGGAGGAAACCCACGCACACACGGGGAGGATGTGCAGACTCCGCACAGACAGTGACCCAAGCCGGAATCGAACCTGGGATCCTGGAGCTGTGAAGCAATTGTGCTATCCACAATGCTACCGTGCTGCCCTGTCAGCAGGAGTCCTGTCAATACGCCAGCAAATAAGGGCAATGTCACTTCTGATGTTTGGGGGAAGCCCAGCCATAGCCATCTTTTAGGCCCATTGTGCAGTTAATAGGGCATAGGGCAGCACGGTAGCACAAGTAGATAGCACTGTGGCTTCACTGCGCCAGGGTCCCAGGTTTGATTCCTCACTGGGTCACTGTCTGTGCGGAGTCTGCACATTCTCCCTGTGTCTGCATGGATTTCCTCCGGGTGCTCCAGTTTCCTCCCACAGTCCAAAGATGTGCAGGTTAGGTGGATTGGCCATGATAAATTGCAAATAGTGACCAAAAAGGTTTGGAGGGGTTATGGGGATAAGGTGGAAGTGAGGGCTTAAGTGGGTCAGTGCAGATTTGATGGGCCGAATGGCCTCCTTCTGCGCTGTATGTTCAATGAAATGGACTGACGTCGGGGGCCCCGATCCCTTTAAGTGATGGCACCTCCAAGAGCTGCCAGCCAATTGGAGGGCCCGCAGCTCTTCAGACTCAGCAGCACTGTTGGGAGCAGTGATCACTGCTGCGACTGCACCCAGCTGCGAAACGCAGGGATGGATGCCGCTCCCTCAGCAAACTAAGTTGGGTTGGGGACCTGGTGCAGAGCGGGCAGGGTTGGTTGGTGAAGGCAAGGTCACATGCTGTCACAAGGGTGGGCATTGCCACTGGAGGGCTCCTTCATCAGCCAGTAGGCTGCACAATTACAAAGATCTCTTCTCCAGGCCTTCAGAGAGGCTGTCAGGGTTCACTAGGTGGTCTCCCTGCGAGGCAGAGGGCACACCCACCACTGGTAAAATGTCAGCAGCAGCAGAAAAATGTCCTTAATTGTCCACTTAAGTGACACAGTTGGTCACTGGGCTGAAGGGCCATCCTGCACCTTCTCCAGTACAGGAGTGACCCACCCCCATGCCCCGCACCCCCCCTCACAGAGACTGTCTAAATAAGGAGACCCCCACAGAGACCCACTAATAAGGAATCCCCCAGAAATCCCCTAATTGAAGGGAACCCTACAGAGACCCCCCAAGTGAGGAGACCCCCATACAGACCCAGTATTTAAAGAGACCACCCCCCCCCCAGAGTCCCCCTAAATAATGAGACCCCGACCCCCCCCCCCCAACATAATCCCTTTAAATAAAGGGACGCCCCAGAGAAGCCCCTAAATAAGGAGACCCCCACAGAGACCCGGTATATAGAGACCCCCCCCCCAGAGTCCCCCTAAATGAAGGACCCTGACTCACCCCCAACAAAAACCCTCCAAATAAAGGGACCCCCCCCACAGAGACCCCTAAATAAAGTGACCCTCCACAGAGACCGCCACAGAGACCCCTAAATACGGAGACTCCCACAGAGACCCACTATATAAAGAGACCCCCCCTACTGAGACCCTCTGAATAAAGGAACCTCCCCAGAAACCCCCTAAATAAAGGAAACCCCCCACAGAGACCCCCTAACTAAAGGGACCTCCCCCCGAGACCTGCTAAGTAAAGATCCCCTCCCGCCCCCCTCTCCACAACCCATCAGGTGTTGGACCACATCAAACAAAATTAAGTGCTTTCCAATCACCTCTCTTCACACTTGAGTGATTTTGAAGTGGTCAGCTGGAAATTGACAGCACTTAATTCTGTTCCAAGTGGTCCAACAGCTGTCAATCAAAGCTTGATGTTTATCATTGCCTTAGAGTACTTCAGAGTTACTCAACCGTGAAGGGAGATGAATGGAGAAATGCTGACAGCTGTGTGTGTGTGTGTGGAAGCTGTTAATCACAGCCTCTTAACTCAATATGAAAGAGGAATTAATGAATGGCTTGCAGCTCAAAGATATGATAATCCTCAACTTTACTTTCCTGCCTTATCTCCATAACTCTTGATTCCCTTACTGATTAAAAATCTATCTCTCTCAGCCTTGAACATACTTAATGGCCCAGCCTCAACAGTCCTCTGGGTAAAGAACTCCACAGATTCGCTGCCCTCTGAGAGAAGAAATTCCTCCCTATTTCTGTTTTAGTGCAGAGTTGAACCTGGAGAATGCTTATTCAGATTAGAGCCGTCACAATGGAGCTGATCTTAGATTTCAGTTTACTTAAATTACATCTAAAGTTCATTCTGCAGAAGATCTGCTCAAATATTAAGTGTAAAGAGCGCTCAATTTTCTGATCTAACTTAATTTACATAATTTACAATTACAAGTGGTTCAAGACATGACATGAGTGATGGGGAGGAAAATTATTAAGTCAAATTTTAAATGGGACACGAGCAATTAAAAAGCAAATAATCTGGGTTTGGATAAAATCTTAGAGATCATTCTAACCATTGTAACCCATTAATAACTTTTGTCAAAACTGAAGGGGCAGAGTTGAAAAGGATATGGCTAAGTTCAACTTAGCCAAAGGGTCCATGGACGCAGGCATGAATGTGCAAACAAGTAACAGTGCAATTCCACATGTGGCCCTCTCTTTGGATGCTGAAATTGAACTGGTGGTTCCATTAGGCAGCGTAGTTTGATTCCCGGCTGGGTCACTGTCTGTGTGAAGTTTGCACATTCTCCCCGTGTCTGCGTGGGTTTCCTCCGGGTGCACCTCCCATAAGTCCCGAAAGACGTGCTGTTAGGTAATTTGGACATTCTGAATTCTCCCTCTATGTTCCCAAACAGGCGCCGGAATGTGGCGACTAGGAGCTTTTCACAGTAACTTCATTGCAATGTAAGCCTACTTGTGACAATAAAGATTATTATTAGGTGCTTGTGAAAGGGTCGGCATGTGGCAAAGTGGTAGCGCTGCTGCCTCACGGCGCTAGAGGCCTGGGTTCAATTCTGGCCTTGGGTGACTGTGTGGAGTTTGTACTTTGTCTCCGTGTTTGTGTGGATTTCCTCCAGGTGCTCCGATTTTCTCCCACAGCCCAAAGAAGTGCAGGTTAAGTGGATTGGCCATGCTAAAATGCCCCTTAGTGTCCATAGAGGTGTAGGTTGGGTGGGGTTACAAGGACAGCCTCTTTCAGAGGGTTTGTGCTAACCCGATGGGCTGAATGACCTGCTGCACTGTGGAAATGGGGTTCCTCTTTGTGCCAACCCACACCATCCTATTAGTCAGCACATTCGGATGCATGCAAGAAGGTATAGTTATGTTTCAGGTCATAGTTGACCATGGCTCTCACTGCACATGTGCAACTTCAATGCTGGTTGTTAGCCATATTGTTGCAGGTAGCACAGCACTGCTCTTGTTCTTCTACCATCTGTTCATTCACCATCACTAAGACCATGTATTTTCACTCTGCCCAACTTGGTCCCTGCCTCAGCTCATCTGGTACAGAAACCTTGCCTTTGCTAGCTTTGAACTTGACTATTCCTGTGTTCCAAACTTATGAACATCCGAAACTTCCCTAACCATGTCCGAACACACACCAAATCCCAATCACCCATCGCTCCTGTCCTCCTTGACCTACATTGACTCCCTGGTGAAGCAATGTTTGTTGATCTTTGTTTTGAAATTCTTACATGGCCAGAGCCATCCCCATCTCTGTAATTTCTTCCACCCCAAAACCTCTGAGATACCTGGACTCTGCTAATTCTGGCTTCTTAACACTCCAGAACCTAATTATAACTCCACTAATTGTTAAGGTGGGTCGTCAGGGGCCCTAAACCATGGAGTGTCTGAGCATCTCTTTCCTCCTTTAAAACTTTCCCTTAGAACTGACCTCTTTTGACAAAGCTTTTGGTTATCTGGCCTAACATCTCCTTCTGTTGCTTGATGGCAAATTTTGCTCTATATTCCTCCTGTAATGCACATTGGGACATTTTGTAATGTTTAAAGGTACTATTTACAAACAATTAGTAGTCGTTGTTGACCATGATCCTGAGAAGGCAGCTTCCCATGATTATTCTCAGCCATGTTTGAGTGGACCTCCAGAAATGTTTGGTGTAGTCAGGCAGTGCTAGATTCTGATAAACTAGCATGTCTGCTTTCTTACCGCGCACTATTTGAAATTCTACGATTAAGGTGATTCTGCAGAACCCGCTGCCATAAAAGTTTGTCACTCACCTTCAATGTGGTGCATGGATGACTGCTAGCACAATGTTCTCTGAGAAGAAGAGCCTCCATCAGCAGAACATCTTCCAAAGAAACTTTATTCTGCATATGTGAGAACGTGTGCCACTTGAAGTGAATAGAAATTTCTCAGGGTAACTTGGCTGGCTGAGCATCCCTGTGCGACAGATCCAATGCTTCAGGCGTTTCACATCACACTATTAGCAAGCCCTCTGTTGCAAATAAGGAAACTTGGGGATTCAAAAGTACAATAAGTACAATAGGCACAAAGGTTGTAAAATCCTAAGTTCCACTGAAAAATAAAAACAAGAATAAGAACGGCAGGCAAGTGGGTCTGAAGCATCCTTCTTTTCAGCGAGGCTGCATGGGGCTTCTTCCAGCACACCTGCAGCTGAAAGATATTGGCCCCTTCCAGACTCACTTTCATGCACATTAATACAGTTACTGCCTGCTGGAGATAGGAGCTTCTGATTTATGCCTTGTCCAGCTTCTCCATGCTTGTGCAAAGCAAACAGTACACAATAGGGATCATGCTGTTGTTGCACGAATGGGAAAATGAGCCAAGCTTGGATGCACATGTATGGCTGTGCATATCGCACTGAACTCCAGATATGATGAGTTGCCATCAGGTGGTCGGCAGCCAGATTGTACAGTTTCAAATTTATATAAATTGACCAGGCAGCTGTGCCACCATCATAGGTTGCCAGTGGCTGTGTCTCCTCGGGTATTGGATTTAATATTGCAAGATTTTAAGGTGGTCGTTAGCATGTTGTCATAGCATTTAATCTGTGCATGTCAATTGCAAAACCCAGAATGCTTGTTATGGATATCGTCGGAACTCTACAGCCAAGGTGCGTACCTCTAATATAAATGCTGAGATGGATCCACCCATCATTTTGCCCTGACCCGTTTTAATCATAACTGTTGTGTTCAATTGTTTAGTGTTTAGTTGTGTGTGTCAGTTGACTTCTTTGTGCTGTGTGCTGTTAGTCAAGCTGGTGTATTTCGTTACAGCTAAGCAATCCAGAAACTCGTAGCCGCAGGCACTTTAAAAAAAAGCTTTTGTAATAAAGTTTTGTTCACCATATAACCTGGTTTGTGCTATCTCTGCGGATGTACAAAACATAAAACACAATAACTAGTGAAGAGGATGGACTCAGTTTAAATTTACTGGCACCCTTTCCATATTTCACTGGGAAATCAACCCATGCCAAGGGATTGATGGAATCCGGGGCTCTCGACCAATGTTTTCAAACTTTTTTCTCCAGACCCATTTTTACCAACAAGCCGAACTTCCCGACTCATGCCTGCCGACCTTCGCGACCCACGCCGGCCAACCTTCCCAACCCACGCCGGCCGGCCGTCCCGACTCGCGCCTCTCGACCGTCCAGACCCACACCTGCCGACCTTCGTGACCCGCACCGGCCAACCGTTGCGACCTGCGCCGGCTAACCATTTTCACTTACCTTTAATGCAACAGGTGAGCCTGCTTGATTTCACTTGCTTTGTCATTCACTGTTACATTTCTGCTGAGGACTTCAGCTGCTGGATGATAAGAAAGTAGAACTCAATAGCGAGCAGACTAGGATATTTCGCAGACAGTGATTGTGAGGATATATTTCCTATTTGGATGAGCGATCATGCTGTTGATCATCAGCCTCACTGAGGTGATCACATGGAACCACAACCTCAAATTCATAGATCTCAGCACTGTCACCAGCCACCTTCATATTTCAAAGACAAACTCTGTGTTTGGAGGAAATGGACACTGTGGGCTGTAAGAAACGTTTGTTTTATAGGGTGGTTTAATTTAAAATAAGTTCTTTTCATTTCACAAGGGGAAAAAGCTGTGTTCGATATTTGATTGTCTGTCTGACTGTTCTCTGTGCTGTGTGCTGTCAGTCGAGCCTGTGGGTTTGGTTACAGAGAAATTGAAATTAAGCTAGAACCTTGTCGTTGCATTTTTTTAAAAAGCTTTCATAATAAGGTCCTGTTCACACTCAAGACCTGAGGAGAATCATCTGCATGTTTCCAAGGCATTAAGCATCATAAAAGCGGCATGTGCCTGTGCTATTAAAGGTGTATCTAGAGCACGTCAGCTGAAAATGCGGATGCTTGTGCAGCCTAACATTGGCTTACCTTTTGTAAAAGGGAACAGTAGGTGTCACTTTTTGAAAATGCATTTTTGTTAAGGGGCCAAGCTTTTTCTGTCTAGTACTCGGGGAATGCTGCACAGTTGGAGGTACTGACATTTCGGTCAGATATTAAATCGAGGCCTCATCTGTCCCTCCAGGTGGGCATAAAAGATCTTGTCAGAATTGTTTGAACTCTGCCAGTGTTCTGGCAGACATTTACCTCTCAATGAACACAGTGTATGGGCATTTACTCATTGCAGTTGCTTTATCTAAATTGGCCACTGTGCTGTCCTGTGTTACACCAGCGATTATACCCAAAGAACACTTCTTAGCATTTGTTACTAATTGCTTTGACATTTCCTGAGATTATAATAGGTGCTCTATGAGAATATTTAAAAATAGGAACAGGTGTGGCCATGGCTGATGTTCTATAGCAACTCCACTTTTCCAAGTATCCTCATATCTCTTCAGTCCCTTAGTCCCAAAAAGTATCTTGACCTCGGTCTTGAGTATACTCATCCATGGAGTATATGACCAACCACTTATTCTAAGACTATGGCCGAGATAGCGCCACCACTCCCCAAGCCCGTGATGGGTTTTCCAGTGACAGAGGCAGGTGGCCATTGGCCGCTGGTCAGGTCTACTGGTCCCGCCAAAATCATTGGCCATTTGTATTGATTGCCAGCCGCTCACCAAGGAACCCAACACAGGGGCGGTCACACTCGGCAGGACCGGACGATTCCACCGGTGGGAAGGGCCGGAAAATCCCCATCTTGTGGTTCAGAGCTTTGGACTTTCCGACTAAGAGAAACTACCTCTCTGCCCTGTTGTTGCCCCTCAGAATTTCATGGGCTGGATGCTCCACCGGTGGGATTCTCCGTTGCACCAGCAATGCACCCACGCCCGTGAGTTTCCCGGTGGTGTGGGGTGGCCACAATGGGAAATCCTATTGGCAGGTGGCGGGAACGGAGAACTGCGCTGCCGGCGAGGGTGCACCGCCCAGGAAAACGCAGCTGGCAGACCTGAGAATCCCACCCCATGTGTTTCAATGATATCACCTCTCATCCTAGTAGACTTCAGAGAATGTGGAACCATTCTGCTAAATCATCCTTGTCTTGTTATGCTCTTGGCGTAGCATAAGCTGCTTCCTTGATGTTCACTCTGACAAAGGAAGGTTCAGACGTGGAGATAACTTCAACATGTTTATTAAACTATTTACAATTCTCCTACTCGGATTCGCCACTACTGTTAATCCTTCTATAGCTACTCAGACTGACAAACCAGTCTGCTACAATCCACGTGGTGGGTGTGATGTTGAATCAATCCTGTGTCTGAACTCACTGAGTGTCTCCACTGGAAAGAGGAAGATCATGTGTGCTGTGTCCTTTATATATGGGTTGGTGTAATGCCCCCCTGTGGTAATATCACCTCTGTGTGTATCGTGAATGCCCATTGGTCGTGTCCTACCTTACTGACCTATTGGTTGAGTGTCTGTGTGTCATGTCTCTGGTGCTCCCTCTAGTGTCTAGCTAGTCTACGTGTACTTACATTAACCCCTTATGTATCTACAGTGATGCATATACCACATCTCCCTGTTTTCTCGTGTTACATATTTTCTGTACACGTAAAGAAAATTGAACATAAAAAACAGGTAGATAAGCGATGCTCTGTACAAGTTATGATAACAGTGATCACTAAACAATAAGTCCAAATCATATGTGTGAGTCCAAAACCCATCAATTATCATGGTCGAATGTCTTTCTTGTTGGGTCGGTGAGGTGGTGATGTTGATGGTGGCATTGCATTGTAAACGCCACCAGTGTCCCTGTGCATCAGGAACCAAGAAGTGGTCAAATCACTTTGTTGTCTGATTTGGAGTCTTTTTTTCTTCCGATGATTGTGATAGCGATGTTGGATGGCATCTGTCCTGAAATCCAGGTTACCTGTTGGTAATGCAGCACACGTGAATTGGGAAGATGCATCGTCCTGCCATGTATGTCATTGTACTGAGCTGAGCAGTAACAGTGTCCCTCATGGGCACAGTTGTACCATATCGTACCAGTCGTAGTTCCATTGGTGTAGTCTTTATCCTGCTTGCTGTCGACGATGTTGCCTTTGGTACGCGTCATGTCGGTGTCTTTGATATGGTTCTCATCGGCTGTGATGTTGTGTCGGTTGGTTTTGCTGCCGTGTTCGCTGCGCTCAAGGACCACACTCTGTGGATTAAACAAGTCCTTCACACAGTTACTCGTGTCAGCGTGCTTTGTCGCATCTGCCGTTTTCTTGCGTGCCGTCACTGAGTTTGCGGTGCTCCCCGTCTGGACTCATGTCCGGCTTACTTGAATCAGCTTTGGCGTTTGGTTGCTCTCCATCTGGAGTCTGGTCTGTTTCACCTGAGTCAGTGTTGGTTTGTCGATGTTCTCCGTCCGGAGTCATTTCAGGTTCACTTGAGTCAGCTGAGGTTTCTTGATGCTCTATGTCTGGAGTCAAAACATTCAGGAATGCATTTGCTTGTGGAGAGGCTCGAGCGAATGAGGTTTGAAGTAACGTGGTGTCACCGGAGTCACCAGTGGTCCTACTGTGATTGTCGAGTGCCTCTGTACACACTATCATAGATATCATAGATATCATAGAATTTACAGTGCAGAAGGAGGCCATTCGGCCCATCGAGTCTGCACCGGCTCTTGGAAAGAGCACCCTACCCAAGGTCAACACCTCCACCCTATCCCCATAACCCATGAATCCCACCCAACACTAAGGGCAATTTTGGACACTAAGGGTGATTTATCATGGCCAATCCACCTAACCTGCACATCTTTGGACTGTGGGAGGAAACCGGAGCACCCGGTGGAAACCCACGCACACACGGGGAGGATGTGCAGACTCCGCACAGACAGTGACCCAAGCCGGAATTGAACCTGGGACCCTGGAGCTGTGAAGCAATTGTGCTATCCACAATGCTACTGTGCTGCCCGAGGTCTGTCACATTGCACATCTTGTCTGGGAAGTGGGATGCTGTCGTCACTCATCTCACATACCGTGGGTAGAGCCTCAGTAGCTGCTTGTTGTTCACTTGGGTTGGGTAAATTGTCAGAGTCTTCATCTGGTGGCGCAACCAATGTGGGTGGACTGTCATTGTCTTGCTGTTGTCCTTCATTTGGGCTTGGACTGTCATCATCGCTTTGTTCTTCACTGTAGCATGATACACATCATGGTCGTCCTGCTGTGCACTGGAGCATGGTAGACTGTCATGGTCTTCTTGTTGTACACTTGAGCTGGGTAGACTGTCAGAGTGTTCTTCTGGTGGCTCAAACAATGTGGGTGGACTGTTGTAGTCGCTTTGCTGTTCACTGGTTGCTGAGTTGTAGCTATATGGATTGAGACAGTTACTCACGGGTACCATGTCTTGTTATGCTCTTGGCATAGCATAAGCTGCTTCCTTGATGTTCACTCTGACAAAGGAAGGTTCAGACGTGGAGATAACTTCAACACGTTTATTAAACTATTTACAATTCTCCTACTCGGATTCACCACTACTGTTAATCCTTCTATAGCTACTCAGACTGACAAACCAGTCTGCTAAAATCCACGTGGTGGGTGTGATGTTGAATCAACCCTGTGTCTGAACTCACTGAGTGTCTCCACTGGAAAGAGGAAGGTCATGTGTGCTGTGTCCTTTATATATGGGTTGGTGTAATGCCCTCCTGTGGTAGTGTCACCTCTGTGTGTATCGTGAATGCCCATTGGTCGTGTCCTATCTTACTGACCTATTGGTTGAGTGTCTGTGTGTCATGTCTCTGGTGCTCCCTCTAGTGTCTAGCTAGTCTACGTGTACTTACATTAACCCCTTGTGTATCTACAGTGATGCATATCCCCACAATCCTTTCAGAATAGTCCTCTTATCCCAGGGATCAATCTATAAATGTTATCTCTCCCAGGATGGTGGAGTGGGTCTGCTCCAATTGTACTGCAAAATTGTGAGTAATTTTATTAAGTATAGTGTATTATGTAAGGCTGAGTGTCTGAGTGTTTGACCAGTTACTGTGACGTGCTGGAAAGAGTCTTCGCTGTAACTAAAACTATTATCTTGCAGCATTACAACCAGAATAACCTTGACCAGCAGCAATTTAAAAATGTTAGCAACTGCAAAGAATGTAAGTGAGCCTGCAGGCAATAGCGTATTCTTGGCCCAATTCATTTCATGTAGAACACGTACATCAGGCACAATGGGCCTGCATTTCCTTGATGTGGCAAACAGCGTTGCTACTCTGTGCCCAATGAATTGTGTCACTTTTTTCCTCAATGCAATCTCCCACAACCTTTCGACTAAGACTGGTCGAGATCCAAGCAGTGCAGCGTGTCTTTGGGGGCCAGCGTAGCAGGGCAGGAGAGTTGAAGTGAAAAGGCCATTCCCCCCTTGTTACAGCACTAGTTGCCATAATCCAGATAAGTTTAAAGGTTCATTTAAATTTAATGGTTCTTGGTAGGCCAGGGAGAAGATAAGTGTCTAAGGAAGAGGTGGGGGATCAAAGACTGGGCCATGGTAGGGAGGGGCCAGAGGATAGGAGGTAGGGTCTTGGGGTGGGGGGGGTGGGTTCAGGCAACAGTGGTGGAGGGGGAGTGGGTGTAATCAGGAATGGGCTTTGGGCCGATTGGGAAATGTCAGACCGTGGGGGGGGGGGGGGGGGGGGGGGGGAGAACGGATGTTCAGCCATGGGAGGGGAGGGTGGGGGTGTGGTGGAGATCAGAGGTCAGGCCATGGGAGGAGGAAGTTGGGTGGGGTTCGGAGATTGGGCCATGAGAAGATGGTGGGGATCGGAGGGGTAGTGTTGGCCTTGGGTCGGGCCTGGGGAAGGGATGGTGATGGTGTCATTTGCCCTGCAAACCTTTCCTGTGAACCTCTGAGTGGGTTCCCCAGCGCTACCTGGGGTTCATCCCAATCCGTTGCTGGAGGGCTCTGAAGTTATGGCTGAATATATTCCCTCTGTGCTCAATTTCAGCAATTCCGAGATGTGAAAGGACAGTGAGCACCAAATTGGACTTTTCAATAAATTATTTCATTAATACCAGTATCTCCAGTTCCTGTTTTCAAACATGTATTTCATTTTAGTTGGATCGATATTCCTATTTTCCTTAATTTAAAGTCAACCAGTATTAAAGCACATTTATTGACAAAGGTCAGGTGGGTTAACTTGATTGTTAAGCTATGTAATTTGCATGTTTCCATCACAATTTCCTTTGTGCTACTTCATTGTTGAAAGGCAGCTGGTGACGGTGTAATAGTCATGTCTTGGTGTTGCTGCTGAAAGATAATCTTCACCCATACACTGAGCCTATTCTGACACACCTAAACACGAGTCAAAGCAAGAAGCAGTCAAGCACTTCGGGCTGGATTCTCCGCTGTCGGGATTCTCTGTTCTGCCGGCAGCCCGGGGATTTGCCGATGGCGTGGGGCTGCCCACAATGGGAAGCCCATTGGTCGGCTGGCAAGATAGAGAATCCCAGTGGCACACCGTACCAGAAATTTGGTCTGGCAGGACGGACAATCCTGCCCTTAGTTTCTGTAACATTGAATTCTGCCCTAAGTGTAAATGTTGGGACTAAATCAGCGGACTTCCACGACAACTAAATTGGCGGCGGTGTCAAAGCAATTCATGACCCATTAATGGGCTAGCACCGACGCCGTGTGGAACTCGATCGATCCCAATGAAAAAAGGTGCCCAATTCGACGGGGTCGGGATTGAAACTCGAAAGACTGACAAATGTGCCGCATATTAGCACTCCAATCCCGACACACACTCATCCCAGCTAATAAGATGGCAGCATGGAGAGCGACACCCCAGTTCACGGATCAGAACTGGAGAACCTGCTGGTCTATGTGGATGAGAGGTGGGGCCACCTGTTCCCCAGGGTGGGAAGGAAGCTGCCACCTGCCGCCGTACACCGGGTCTGCCACAGGTGGCAGAGGCTTTGAGCTTTGTGGGCCCCACCACCAAGACCAGACAGTAGTACAGGAAGAAGCTGCAGAACCTCCTCAGGGTGAGTGGGCAGTACCGAGACCCTGGCCCCAACCCCCGTCACACACATTGGTAACCCCACCCCACCCCACCCCATCCATGTCCTTGAGGCATTGGAACCACATTTTCACCAGTCCAATGCACTGCTCAATGATAGCCCGGGTGGCCACATGGTCCTCGCTATGTTGGGTCTCCGCATTGGTCTCCTGCCTCCCTACTGGCGGTATTAGCCAGGGCCTCAGCAAGTACCCCTTATCCCCCAAGAGCCAACCAGTCATCCCGGGGTATCCCTCGAAGACCCTGGAGATCTCCGACTGTTCTAGGATGTAGCTCTCATGCACACTCCCTTGAAAGCGTACACACATGTGTACGATCTTGAGGTGGTGGTCGCACACAAGTTGAACGTTCAGGGAGTGGCATCCCTACCTATTGATGAAGGGCACTCTTGGACTGCCCTGTGCACCACAAGGCAACATGCATGCCCCCTACTACTCCCTGGATCTGGGGCATCCCAGAGATGGCGGAGAACCCTGCTGCCCTGGCATCTTGATGGGCTTTGTCCAGCTCAAAGTTTATATAGTCAGCTGCCCAGGCCAACAGGGTATCCGTGACTTCACAAATACGCTTGTGGCTATAGGTTGGGGAAAGTCGCACAAGTCCCGGTTTGAGTCCTGGAATGAATCCAAGACATAAAAGTTCAGGGCTGTGAGGACCTTGACGGCCACCAGGAGTGGGTAGCCTTCTCCTCCACATGGTGCCAAGTTTGCAACGACATTGCGCAGGTGCCGCACGTCCTCTTGTTGAGGCACATGCTGTCCGACATCTCCTCGAACGACCAGTGACGTCTGTACATCTTTGTTCGTCGCCGGCTTCCCCCTCTGGGTCCCTCCCTGGCGTGATGAGCAGCCGGCTCCACAGGGTGTACGGTGGGCCCCTGCACATGGGCTGCTGCCTTGAACTTCTGTCGATGCTGCTTCAGCTGTCTTCTCTGGCTTCTGGCCACCTGGACTGCCACCACCATCGTGAGGGCAGCTGCTCCAGAATCCACAATATCATCCAGAATGTGATATGTGTAAGGAATTAGAGAGGGTGAGAGACTGACAATCAGTTATAACTTCCACCCTGGGACCCTCGGGTCCGGTAAGCCTCCCCACCCTTACATTCTCCACCATTTCTCAGGGTGCCAACCAACAAACTGGTTGTGCCAAGGGACCCTCTCTCTCTGCCCCCCCCCCCCCCCCCAGGCTGCAGCAAGGGCTCAGGGCAACTGGATCCCAGACCCTTGCCGGGAACATCACTTGGACCGGGCGCAGGTTCGCTCCTTCAACCAACTGATCACGGGGATATCCCCAGTGCTGACGCCAAACTCTTGGGTATTTGATTGTTGGCTGCTGCCTCTGTGCTGTTGACGCCTCCAGTGTTCAGGCAGAGTATCCAGGCCTCGCAGTCTGTTTGGGATGCCAAGCAGTAACACTCGCCTGCAACCTGGCATATCTACCCACGGGAATCCAGTTGGGTTTATTTTTGTTTAATAATTGTACCATGATTCAAAAACGATAACAAATTACAGAGCTAACGGAGATAAACTGAAATTACTCACTGTACACAATGATCAACAAGAAACAAAACCACCAGCATCTAAGCCAGCGCATAACCACCCTCTTCTCCCTTTTGGGCACAGCGGAAGGGAGAGAGAGAAGACCCCTCCTCTTCCAAGTGGGGGCACAGTTAAATCCAAAACTGTTTCATTGTACAAAAGTCAAGGCAATATACATAGCAAACACGGAAACCACAAATGATACAATGAAAATACTAATTTTACAGCATTAAAAAAAGTGATAAACGATCAATAAGAAAACAAAGCCACCAGCGCACCCGCACCCCCGGCCCCAGCAGCGGCCCTACAGCAGTGGCAAGGCACCCAACGGTGGCCCGGAACAAGGCTGGAGAGAGAGAAAGCGAGAGAGAACCCCTCTTCACCAGGACGGTAAACTTGCAAACCCCGAGCCACAGAAGCAGGAAGGGCTACAACTGGCGAGCACACAGCCCCTAGGCAAAAAACAATAATCAACAATAACATGATATCAAACTGACAATTCCCCACCAGATAGTCATACACCAACAAGGAATATACAAAAGGAAAATAAAAACCAACAGCAACCTACACGGCTCTCAAAACCGGGAGCAGCAGATAGCCATTTAACACAAAACGTCACCAGGAGGCCATAAAGGCACCCCGACACAACCTCCCAGTTGCAGACGGCCTTTCACCTCTTCTTCTGCATCGGCATCTGTTTTCAGTAACAAGTAATACACAGTTCCAGACATAAGTCAATAAACAGTTAAACATCAATAAACAAAATATTCTAGCAAAGATATCAACAAACTGCAAGAGCAGACCCTCCTCCGTCTTCAGCCCGGTAGTAGGCCAGCCACAACCCATGCCATCCCTCATTCCTGGTTAAAGAAAGTAGAAGGGCAGCTACAAGCACAGACACAGTCGCAGGTTTTTTGCAGTGGCAGGCTGGCTTCCTCCTCTCCCCCTATGGCAGCTTCCAGCAGCAGAATTCCAAAACAGGAACAGTTGGTACCACAGTAACTCAAAACATAGCGTCGGATTAAGAAAGCACTTTTCCCCTTCTTCAGACTGATAGTAGGCTTGTTCACAGCTTTCCTTTGCCTCATTCCAGGCTTCAGGAGTAGAAAACACAGCCAGTAAACAAAACACGAAGGTCTTGAAGCAATTTTGCAGCCAAAGGCAAGGAGCACAGAGCACACACAACCTACAGCCACTTGGGAGCTGGGAAGTGCTCATGTAACTAGCAATGCCTATTCCCCAGTAGTGATAGCCTTTGTATGTGCAGCCATAGGCCACCACAGTCAGAGGGATCACATTCGCCACAGGTGCAGCCGCGCCAGAGTTGCTATCACTCCTGTCGTTTCGTAGTCTTCCCTCAGTCTTACAAATTGCAAATTATTGGGATTTGCATACGATTGTCCTAACACTTACCCTGATGTGTCGCAGAATCTGTACCTCAGCCTACAGCTCAATGACTGAGCCGAAGTTCTTCAAGCTAACAACGCTTACCTGCAGATTGTTTGCCCTGGATCATAATGTCCAAGAAGCCCCACATGCCTTGACACATTGCCTGTCCTGTCATCCTTAATGTGTTTTAATCACATAATTATTATATTTTTCTTATTTTTAAGTTGCATTTTCATATTTTTCTTGACTTTACCTCCAATTTGTACTATTTTAAACCTTAGGACTGGGACAGACCGTATCCCTACCAGATACTCAACAAACAGCTAGCTCCTTTCCCTGTAGCAGAGCAAGAACCTGCAGGGTGAGAACAGTAGAAACAGCAAAAGGAAAGGGGCAGCACGGTAGCATGGTGGTTAGCACAATTGCTTCACAGCTCCAGGGTCCCAGGTTCGACTCCGGCTTGGGTCACTGTCTGTGCGGAGTCTGCACATCCTCCCCGTGTGTGCGTGGGTTTCCTCCGGGTGCTCCGGTTTCCTCCCACAGTCCAAAGATGTGCAGGTTAGGTGGATTGGCCATGATAAATTGCCCTTAGTGTCCAAAATTGCCCTTAGTGTTGGGTGGGGTTACTGGGTTATAGGGATAGGGTGGAGGTGTTGACCTTGGGTAGGGTGCTCTTTCCAAGAGCTGGTGCAGACTCGATGGGCCGAATGGCCTCCTTCTGCACTGTAAATTCTATGAAAGAGGAATAGCTCTTCCTCCCCTTTATCAAACTTCCCCCTCTCACCTAGCTCCTAGCTTTGCAATCCATTTTATCAGCTGCACTCCATTTTACACTTTGCAATAAGGAAAGATTCATGATGGCATTTCAATTGTTGAGTTGACAATAATATATTTGCGAGTTTTATATTTTGTGCATTGTCCCTTTTTGCAAGTATGATGCATACCATGGAAATATTGATACCTTTAGAGTTTCTGTAGCATATGGGAGCTAAATGTCATTTGTATGGATGCCATATACCATAATATAGATGTAAAACAGAAGAGGACCAGCTTTCCCAACAAGGACCTGCAGGTCATCAAATATCCACTATATTTATTAGTGACTTAGATATGAGATTCTCATCCTGTTTTGCTTCCAAGGACCCCACCTGTGTTATTAAAAATTCTACAGACCACCTATAACACAGCACAAGTATTTTCTTTGCATGAAAATGAGTTATACCTAGTTAAACATGTATTTTTCTTTTGTTTACATAATGTGAAATTTGTTACTGAGCAACAATTCTGTCACGATCACAAGCTCACATCATTCTGGCTTTGCTTCCATTGATGCCATGACTGAAAATTTAGTTTTGCATCAGTAAGGTTGCTCTAAATGGGACCAACAATTTCAGTGCTTTCACTTTCTCAGCCTCCAGAACCCCCAGATGTGCTGTTCAAATTGAATGGCCAGCTCAGACGTAGCGGAGCAGAGGGCTGGAAAAGAAGTGTTGGAAGGGGATCAAAATAAATCAATCATCATTCAGTCATTTAAAATGAAATTGGCTCCAAACTGCACATGTATCAAAATATTTGTCATATTGTCAACAGTTTTGTTTTAGTGTTGGACATTGTAAATGAATTACTGGCTCAAGAGAGCATGGTGAAATGTGAAGCTTGTCACATGACTGTTACAGTGCTGACACTGATGGCTGCTGATTAACAATTGGCAAGAGAGGAGTTGATCCGGGGGCTAGATTGACAGCGTTGGGAGAAGATGCAAAATGGCATTTTATAAACTTTCTCATAGTTTCCTGATGCCATGTGGATTGGTGGTACATTAAGTAGTGTAGATGTAAGCTTATAATTGCAAAGAGACATTGATATATTAAATTGTTGGGAGGAACTGTGCCAGTGGAATTTCAACGCAGGTAAGTGAGAGGACAACCATTTTGGGGGTCGGGGCAAAGGGTTCAATCTAAGCATTGCGCAGGTCAAGGAGTCACAGCCTGAGTGAGAGAGATACAGGCCGAGTGAGAATTTGGTAATTTGGTGCAGTGAGGTAACCAGGAAAGGTAAGTGGTTAATCTAATTGTGCTGTTTTTCAGGTAGAAGTGCAGTGTAGATTAGTGTCTGATTGGCTGAAGCTGCCCCCACCCTAATTGCTGAGGGGCAGTTATCTGGCAGTCACCTGAGGCCTGTTAAGGGGCACATTTTGCATACAAAATGATCAGGGGGTTGGATAGGGTGAACAGTGAGAGCCTTCTCCTGCGGATGGAAATGGCTGGCACGAGGGGACATAACTTTAAACTGAGGGGTAATAGATATAGGACAGAGGTCAGAGGTAGGTTCTTTACGCAAAGAGTAGTGAGGCCGTGGAATGCCCTACCTGCTACAGTAGTGAACTCGCCAACATTGAGGGCATTTAAAAGTTTATTGGATAAACATATGGATGATAATGGTATAGTGTAGGTTAGATGGCTTTTGTTTCGGTGCAACATCGTGGGCCGAAGGGCCTGTACTGCGCTGTATTGTTCTATGTTCTATGTTCTAAAGGTACACATTGTTTTCTTCTCTTTGACGTTTTAGTGTGAGTCATCCTAAAGTCTGTATAAAAGACAGACAGAAAGCGCACATTAGTAAGCATTGGTGCAGTGAGGTGATTCGGTGAAGAGTGGGAAAAGGTGCTTTTTCCCTACTGTTTTGTTCTCTCTCTTTCTTCGGGCCTAATTTCGGGAGTCATTCGGAGGAGGAGGAGCAGTCTCTGTGAGTATAAAAACCTAACGGTAACTTCCTGTTTTCCACTTGTTTTTTTTCCAAAAGTGACGTCAGAGGGAAGCTGTGAACTGAGTGGTTGATAGCAAATCTGCCCCAAATTAAAAAAAAACACAGCTAAACTCATAAACTTAAATTAAACTAATTAATTAATTAGTGATGGCTGGTCAGGTGATGTGCTTGAGCTGCTTGATGTGGGAGCTGGCAGATCCCATTGCGAGCTGCAGCGACCACATCTGCAGTAAGTGTTGGCTGCTCGAAGAGCTCCGGCTCAGAGTTGATGAGCTGGAGTCTGAGCTTCAAACACTGAGGCACATCCGGGAGGGGGAGACTTACCTGGACACTGTTTCAGGAGGCAGTCACACCTGTCAGAGTAAGTAGTTTAAATCCTGCCAGTGGCCAGGGACAGCAGGGTGTGACTGCAAGTCAGGCAGGTAAAGGGAACCAGCAGTCAGGAACTCAGGAGCCTCAGCCCTTGACTATGTCCAACAGGTATGAGGCACTTGCTCCCTGTGTGGATGGCGAACAGGGCTGCAGGAAGGATGAGTCAGCTGACCAAGGCACCATGGTTCTGCAGGCCATTCAAGGGGAGGGAGTAAATAGGCAAGTTGTAGTTGTAGGGGATTCTATTATCAGGGGGATAGATAGTATCCTTTGTGAGCAGGATAAAGAGTCCCGCATGGTATGTTGCCTGCCCGGTGCTAGGGTGCGGGACATCTCTGACCGGCTTGAAAGTATACTGGAGAGGGAGGGGGAGGATCCAGTTGTTGTGGTCCATGTCGGTACCAACAACATAGGCAAGTCGAGGAAAGAGGACCTGTTTAGAGATTATAAAGAGCTAGGATTCAAATTAAAAAACAGGTCCTCAAGGGTCATAATCTCCGGATTACTGCCCGAGCCACGTGCAAATTGGCATAGGGAGGCAAGAATCAGGGAAGTTAACACGTGGCTGAAAGAGTGGTGTGGGAAAGAGGGGTTCCTTTTCATGGGACACTGGCATCAGTTTTGGGACAGGGGGGACCTATACCGTTGGGATGGACTCCACCTGAACCGAGCTGGGACCAGTGTTCTGGCGAAAAGAATAAATAGGGTGGTCAATAGGACTTTAAACTAAAGATTGGGGGGGGAAGGGAAAGTCAGGGAACCAAGAGGTGAAGTAATTAGTGGGAAGCGTAGCTGCTTAGGTATACAAAAAAGCACGAAAAGACAAAACTCAGGAGAGGTTACGATAGTCCCCATCCCACAAAATATGACAGTGTATGGAAAGGCTCAGTAAACCAAGGTCCACCACACTAAGAAAACAAAAAGGGACGGTCAATAGAGAATTAAAGGTGCCATATTTAAATGCGCGCAGTGTACGGAACAAGGTAGATGAGCTTGTGGCCCAGATTGTGACTGGTAGGTATGATGTGGTAGGCATCACAGAGACATGGTTGCAGGGGGTTCAGGACTGGCATTTAAACATCCAGGGATTCACAACCTATCGAAAAGACAGGGAGGTGGGCAGAGGGGGCGGGGTTGCCTTGTTAATTAGGAATGAAATTAAATCAATAGCACTAAATGACATAGGGTAAGATGATGTGGAGTCTGTGTGGGTAGAGTTGAGGAACCACAAAGGCAAAAAAACCATAATGGGAGTTATGTACAGGCCTCCTAACAGTGGCCAGGACCGGGGGCACAAAATGCACCACCAAATAGAAAGTGCATGTCAGAAAGGCAAGGTCACAGTGATCATGGGGGACTTCAATATGCAGGTGGACTGGGTAAATAATGCTGCCAGTGGACCCAAGGAAAGGGAATTCATTGAATGTTTACAGGAGGGCTTTTTGGAACAGCTTGTGATGGAGCCCACGAGGGAACAGGCCATTCTGGACTTAGTGTTATGTAATGAGCCAGACTTGATTAAAGATCTTAAAGTAAGGGAGCACTTAGGAGGCAGTGATCATAATATGGTAGAATTCAATCTCCAATTTGAAAGAAAGAAGGTAGAATCAGATGCAAAGGTGTTACAGTTAAATAAAGGTAACTACAGGGGCATGAGGGAGGAACTGACGAAAATCGACTGGGAGCAGAGCCTAGTGGGAAAGACAGTAGAACAGCAATGGCAGGAGTTTCTGGGAGTAATTGAGGACACAGTACAGAGGTTCATCCCAAAGAAAAGAAAGGTTATCAGAGGGGGGATTAGGCAGCCATGGCTGACAAAGGAAGTTAGGGAATGCATCAAAGCAAAAGAGAAAGCCTATAATGTGGCAAAGAGTACAAAGAACAAAGAACAAAGAAATGTACAGCACAGGAACAGGCCCTTCGGCCCTCCAAGCCCGCGCCGACCATACTGCCCGACTAAACTACAATCTTCTACACTTCCTGGGTCCGTATCCTTCTATTCCCATCCTATTCATATATTTGTCAAGATGCCCCTTAAATGTCCCTATCGTCCCTGCTTCCACTACCTCCTCCGGTAGCGAGTTCCAGGCACCCACTACCCTCTGCGTAAAAAACTTGCCTCGTACATCTACTCTAAACCTTGCCCCTCTCACCTTAAACCTATGCCCCCTAGTAATTGACCCCTCTACCCTGGGGAAGAGCCTCTGACTATCCACTCTGTCTATGCCCCTCATAATTTTGTAGACCTCAATCAGGTCGCCCCTCAACCTCCTTCGTTCCAGAGAGAACAAACCGAGTTTATTCAATCGCTCCTCATAGCTTATGCCCTCCATACCAGGCAACATTCTGGTAAATCTCTTCTGCACCCTCTCTAAAGCCTTCACATCCTTCTGGTAGTGTGGCGACCAGAATTGAACACTATACTCCAAGTGTGGCCTAACTAAGGTTCTATACAGCTGCAACATGACTTGCCAATTCTTATACTCAATACCCCGTCCAATGAAGGCAAGCATGCCGTATGCCTTCTTGACTACCTTCTCCACCTGTGTTGCCCCTTTCAATGACCTGTGGACCTGTACTCCTAGATCTCTTTGACAGTGGGAAGTCAGAAGATTGGGAAGGCTACAAAAACAAACAGAGGATAACAAAGAGAGAAATAAGGAAAGAGAGGATCAAATATGAAGGTAGGCTAGCCAGTAACATTAGGAATGATAGTAAAAGTTTCTTTAAATACATTAAAAACAAACGGGAGGCAAAAGTTGACATTGGGCCGCTCCAAAATGACGCTGGTAATTTTGTGATGGGAGACAAGGAAATAGCTGAGGAACTAAATAAGTACTTTGTGTCAGTCTTCACAGTAGAAGACATGAGTAATATCCCAACAATTCCGGAGAGTCAGGGGGCAGAGTTGAATATGGTAGCCATCACAAAGGAGAAAGTGCTAGAGAAACTAAGAGGTCTAAAAATTGATAAATCTCCGGGCCCAGAAGGGCTACATCCTAGAGTTCTAAAGGAGATAGCTGAAGAAATAGTGGAGGCGTTAGTTATGATCTTTCAAAAGTCACTGGAGTCAGGGAAAGTCCCAGAGGATTGGAAAATCGCTGTTGTAACCCCCCTGTTCAAGAAGGGAACAAGGAAAAAGATGGAAAATTATAGACCAATTAGCCTAACCTCGGTTGTTGGCAAGATTCTAGATTCCATTGTTAAGGATGAGATTTCTAAATTCTTGGAAGTGCAGGGTCAGATTAGGACAAGTCAGCATGGATTTAGTAAGGGGAGGTCGTGCCTGACAAACCTGTTAGAGTTCTTTGAAGAGATAACAAATAGGTTAGACCAAGGAGAGCCAATGGATGTTATCTATCTTGACTTCCAAAAGGCCTTTGATAAGGTGCCTCACGGGAGACTGCTGAGTAAAATAAGGGCCCATGGTATTCGAGGCAAGGTACTAACATCGATTGACGATTGGCTGTCAGGCAGAAGGCAGAGAGTTGGGATAAAAGGTTCTTTTTCGGAATGGCAACCGGTGACGAGTGGTGTCCCGCAGGGTTCAGTGTTGGGGCCACAGCTGTTCTCTTTATATATTAACGATCTAGATGACGGGACTGGGGGCATTCTGGCTAAGTTTGCCGATGATACAAAGATAGGTGGAGGGGCAGGTAGTATGGAGGAGGTGGGGAGGCTGCAGAAAGATTTAGACAGTTTAGGAGAGTGGTCCAAGAAATGGCTGATGAAATTCAACGTGGGCAAGTGCAAGGTCTTGCACTTTGGAAAAAAGAATAGAGGCATGGACTAGTTTCTAAACGGTGACAAAATTCATAATGCTGAAGTGCAAAGGGACTTGGGAGTCCTAGTCCAGGATTCTCTAAAGGTAAACTTGCAGGTTGAGTCCGTAATTAAGAAAGCAAATGCAATGTTGTCATTCATCTCAAGAGGCTTGGAATATAAAAGCAGGGATGTACTTCTGAAGCTTTATAAAGCATTAGTTAAGCCCCATTTAGAATACTGTGAGCAATTTTGGGCCCCACACCTCAGGAAGGACATACTGGCACTGGAGCGGGTCCAGCGGAGATTCACACGGATGATCCCAGGAATGGTAGGCCTAACATACGATGAACGTCTGAGGATCCTGGGATTATATTCATTGGAGTTTAGGAGGTTGAGGGGAGATCTAATAGAAACTTACAAGATAATGAATGGCTTAGATAGGGTGGATGTAGGGAAGTTGTTTCCATTAGCAGGGGAGACTAGGACCCGGGGGCACAGCCTTAGAATAAAAGGGAGTCACTTTAGAACAGAGATGAGGAGAAATTTCTTCAGCCAGAGAGTGGTGGGTCTGTGGAATTCATTGCCACAGAGGGCGGTGGAGGCCGGGACGTTGAGTGTCTTTAAGACAGAAGTTGATAAATTCTTGATTCCTCGAGGAATTAAGGGCTATTGCGAGAGAGCGGGTAAATGGAGTTGAAATCAGCCATGATTGAATGGTGGAGTGGACTCGATGGGCCGAATGGCCTTACTTCCGCTCCTATGTCTTATGGTCTTATGGTCTTATGTTTTGTGAGGGCCACGAAGAATCCAGCACGAGTTTTAAGGATACAAAGAAATAACATTTATTTACAACAGCAGCAGCAGCAACTTTGCTTGCTGCTCACTCCTTCCTTCTGGTTCCAAACTGGCCAGCTTTATTTATGCAGGGAGTCTGCTAATGATTTCTCCGCCCCCCACATTGGGGAAGCTCATACTCCCACAGGGTTGTGGGATTGTCTTTAGTTCCCAGCCAATGGTAAGCAGGCAGATTATAACATCCCTCCCCCCCAAAGTCCAAGGAATCCACCGAAGACCCAGGCGAAGGAGGGCGTCAGACTCGTTTTGCCGCAGGCCGGACACCATTTGCACGAGGCGCTGGATTGGGCGGCGTGTAAAGAGATGGAGACCGGCGCTTCCGTGATGAACGGCGTAATGATTGTACATCCACGGCCCGTGGTCCCGAGGATTCCCCCTCTGATGTGTCCTGTGTCTCCATCTCGGAGTCAGAGTCTGCTGCCTCCGTCATCTCGCCGACTCTATCTCCACGCGGTTCTGTAACGACCTGCGCAGGCTTCGAGTGAGGCACCAGAGGAAGATTGTGTGGACTACTTTCCATCGTCTCTGGTCTTTGCGGCTGTAGAAATGATCTCCGGGGATGGGGAATCTTTGGAAGGGATAGTCTTCTGGACCGAACGTGGTCTGCATGTTTGCGCTGGAGACAACCCTGGGCTTGCACCTGGTAAGATATAGGGCCCGTTTGACGAAAGATGACACCAGGGACCCACTGGGCACCAGCAGCAAAATTCCGAACGAAGACTGGGTCACCGGCGCAAACTGCCGAATCGGCCGATGCCGAGAAATACCATGTCCCTGCCGTTCTTGTGTGCGGCGTACTTTTGCGCCAATGTCCGGGAAAACCATGCTAAGGCGGGTGCGAAGTCTCCAGCCCATTAGGAGTTCTGCGGGAGCTATCCCAGTCACCGCATGGGGGCTGGTCCTATACGAAAACAAAAAGCGAGCCAGTCTCTTGTCCATTGACCCGGCTTCTTTAGGCCTCGTTTGAATGTCTGCACTGTGCACTCCGCCAACCCATTTGAAGCCGGGTGGTAAGGGACAGTGCGGATATGTTGTATGCCGTTCATCTTTATGAACCTCGCAAACTCCTCACTTGTGAATGGAATGCCGTTATCCGTGACCAGCACCTCGGGGAGGCCATGCGTACTAAAAGACAAACGCATCTTCTCAATTGTTGCGCAGGATGTTCTGCCTAGCATCTTATGCACCTCTAGCCATTTAGACTGGGCATCGATTAATAAAAGGAACATGGATCCTTGAAAAGGGCCTGCAAAATCTGCATGCAAGCGCGCCCAATGCCGAGTGATGTAGGGGCGCGGCCGGCGGAATCTTCTGATGCTCCTGGCAAATGGAGCAGTTTTGGGCCACCTTCTCAATGTCAGTGTCGAGGCCTGGCCACCAGACATAACTCCGGGCCAACATTTTCATTTTGGTCACACCTGGATGCCCATTGTGCAAGTCTCTTAGTATCAGCTCCTGTCCTTTCTCCGGGACAATCACACGCGTCCCCCACAAGAGGATGCCGTCTTCCATGCTGAATTCTGACAGCTTGGCGGAAAATGCCCGCAACTCGCCTGGGAGCGGTCTATGCTGCCCACCATACAGGACAATGTGCCCAACCTTTGATAGGACTGGCTCCGTCCACTCACGGATCTGTGATGCCGTGACAGGCAAGGTGTCCATAGAATTTAGGGTTGCAACCATCTCACCGGTCGTGGGGGCCGACATGGGGCCGGTCAATAAAGGCAACCGGCTCAGTGCATCGGCATTCGCTATCTGCGTTCCTGGTTTGTGCTCCAGAGAATACTCGTATGCAGCAAGCAACAAAGCCCGGCGCTGGATCCGTGCGGAAGCAATGGGTCAAAAGTCCCAACAGTGGTTTATGATCAGTCGCGATAGTGAAGTGGCGGCCATACATGTACTGGTGGAAACGTATCACCGCAAAGACCACTGCCAGGCCCTCCTTCTCGATCTGCGCGTACTTTTTTTCCGCTGCAGTCAATGTGCGGGAGGCGAAAGCTATCGGCCGCTCGGCCCCGTTCTCCATCTTATGGGACAGGACGGCCCCAATACCATACGGGGATGCATCACATGTGACGAGCAAAGGCTTTCCCGGATCATAGTGGGTTAGTAACCCAGACGATGACAATTGTTGTTTTACCCGCCGGAAAGCGGTTTCTTGCGGCTCACCCCAAACCCAGGTGTGATTTTTCTTTCGCAGAAGGTGCAACGGGGCCAGCGTAGTTGCCAGATTGGGGAGGAACTTCCCGTAATAGTTTACGAGACCAAGAAAAGAACGAAGATGCGAAGTGTCAGTCGGGGCGTGGGCCTGTTGAATCGCGTGCACCTTCTCTGCGACGGGGTGCAAACCTTCGCGGTCCACCCGATAACCCAGGCAGAACTTCCTTCCCCTGAAAGACGCACTTTGTGCGACGTAAATGGACTCCAGCCTCCGAAAAGCGTCTTAAGGACAGCCTCCAGATTTTCCAAATGTTCCTGCTCCGACATCCCTGTGATCAAGACGTCATCTAAGTAGACAGCGGCACGCGGTAATCCTCTCAAAATGCCCTCCTTGACACGTTGAAAAATTGCACTGGCAGAGGATACTCCAAAGGGCAAACGTGTATATTCATACAGGCCCCGGTGTGTATTAATCGTTACATATGGTCGAGAGGCAGGGTCCAGCTCCAACTGTTGGTAGGCGTTACTCCTTTCTAATTTTGTGAACGAGAGTCCGCCTGCAAGCTTCGCGTAGAGATCCTCTATGCAAGGCATTGGATATCGGTCGAGTCGGGAAGCCGTATTCACTGTAAGTTTATAGTCGCCGCACAAGCGAACTGTGGCATCTGGCTTCATTACAGGTACAATTGGTGCTGCCCAGTCAGCGAAACAGACGGGCCTGATAATACCCAAAGTCTCCAAACGAGTGAGCTCTCCTTCTACCTTCTCAAGCAAGGCGTAAGGCACTGGGCACGCCCGGAAATAGCACGGCGTGACTCCTGGTTCGACTTGGATACGGGCTTCGGGCCCTTTTATTTTCCCCAAACCGGGCTGGAATACATCTGGGTATCGTCCTAGCACCTCAGTCAACCCTCCAGAAACTGTTTGGATGTGCTGCCACTGCAACCGCAAATGGCGCAACCAGTCCCGACCCAACAGGCTGGGCCCATGGCCGCGCACCACGATAAGTGGGAAACGCCCCTCCTGGCGTCCATAAACAACAGTGGTCATCGTAGTTCCTGCAATGTCCAATGGTTCCCCCGTGTAGGTGGCCAACCTGGCCTGTGTGTCGGTTAATGTAAGGGTCTGTATACCCTGCTTGATGCAGTCGAATGTCCTCTGGGTGATCACGAAAATCGCTGCACCAGTGTCCAAATCCATCTCAAGCAGGTGACCATTGACCCGTACTGTCACCTTAATGGTGGCCACACAGGGAGTTGCCACACAATGCAGCTGCAGGCAGTCGTCCTCCGTCTCCACATCCTCAGGCGTAGTCGCCGCAGGTTCATCCACATGGAAGGTACAGCCCCTGGGCTGGTCCCAGTTTCGGTTGGAACAACGGCGCCTCTGGCGCTCCCAGGACCGTCGTCCGCGACGGGGTCAGCGCCTACAAGTCTGACACTGACATGGCTCCTCATCCATTGGTTCTGGAGACGGCTCCCTTCAGGGAGGAATATCCGACGGCCACTGCGTCGATCCGGACGTCGCCTCGCCCAAGGAACCGCAGGAGTGTGGGGGGGACGTTTTTGGACGGAAAGGGTTGCGCCCCAAGGCATGCACCTCCATTCCCTGTAGCTCCTGCACTCCTCGTTCTGCGCTCTCGCGGGACAATACTATTTGAATGGCCTGTTGAAAAGTTAATGTTGGCTCAGCTAACAACTTTCTCTGGGTGGCCGCATTGTTAATACCGCAAACAAACGGTCGCGTAACATTTCTGACTTAGTCACCATAGTCATAGTACTCCGCAACCCTGCATAGCCTGGATAGAAAGTCGGCAAGGGATTCTCCTGGGGTCCTCTCAGCAGTATTAAACCGGTAACATTGGACTATCGTGGACGGGGTTGGGTTAAAATGTTGCCCCACTAATTTCACAAGTTCATCAAATGTTTTGGTGTCCGGCGCAGCTGGGTACGTAAGGCTCCTAATCACCCCAAACGTATGCGGTGCCGCAGGCGGTGAGCAATATGACCACCTGGCCCTCGTTTTCGGTGATATTGTTTGCCCGGAAATAGTAATGCATCCGTTGTGCGTACTGGTTCCAGCTTTCCAACGCAGCATCAAAAATATCCAAACGTCCGTACAGAGGCATGGTGTCATAGAAAACAACTTCCAACCTGTATCCAACAAAAATCCAGGGAGGTGGTTCAGCAGTGTAGACAGCTATTCACTTTAACCCTCATCGCCAGTTTTGTGAGGGCCACGAAGAATCCAGCACGAGTTTTAAGGATACAAAGAAATAACATTTATTTACAATAACATCTCTATATACACAACAGCAGCAACTTCGATTGCTGCTCACTTCTTCCTGCTGATTCCAAACTGGCCAGCTTTATTTGTACAGGGAGTCTGCTAATGATTTCTCCGCCCCCCTCATTGGGGAAGCTCATACTCCCACAGGATTGTGGGATTGTCATTAGGCGCCAGCCATTGGTAAGCAGGCAGGATATAACAGTATGGATGTTGTTTAGGTGGCCTTCAGTAAAGCCTTTGACAAGGTGCCTCATGGCAGATTGGTCCAAAAGGTGAAGTCACACGGGATCAGAGATGAGGTGGTAAGATGGACACAGAATTGGCTCGGTCACAGAAGGCAAAGGGTAGCAGTAGAAGGGTGTTTTTCTGAATGGAAGGTTGTGACTTGTGGCGTTCCACATGGATCTGTGCTGGGGCCTCTTGTTTGTAGTGTTCATAAACAATTTGGAGGAAAATATAGCTGGTTTGGTTTGAAAGTTCGCAGATGACGCAAGGCAGCAGGACATAGATAGGTTGGAGACTTGGGCAGAGAAATGGCAAATGGAGTTTAATCCGGACAAATGTGAGGTCATGCATTTTGGTAGGTCAAACATAGAGAGGAAATATACAGTAAATGGCAAAACTCTTGGGAATGTAGAAAGTCAGAAAGATCTGGGCATTCAGGCAGGTCCACAGATCTTTGAAGGTGGCACCACAAATGGATAAGTTAGTCAAGAAAGCATACGGAATGCTTGTCTTCATTGGACGGGGCATCGAGTATAAAAACTAGCAAGTCATGCTACAGTTGTATAGAACCTTGGTAAGGCTGCACTTGGAATATTGCGCACAATCCTGGTCGCCACACTCCCAGAAGAATGTGGAGGCTTTGGAGAGGGTGCAGAGGAGGTTTACCAGGATGCTGCCTGGTCTGGAGGGTGTTATCTATGTGGAGAGGCTGAATAGTCTCGGACTGTTTTCATTAGAAAGACGGAGGTTGAGGGATGACCTGATAGAGGTCTATAAGATTATAAGGGGCATGGATAGAGTGGATGGGCAGGTACTCTTCCCAAGGGTGGAGGGGTCAGTCACCAGGGGGCATTGGTTTAAGGTTTGTGGGGCAAAGTTTAGAGGAGGTGTGTAAGGCAGACGGTGGTGAGTGCCTGGAACGTGTTGCCAGGGGAGGTTGTGGAAGCAGATACATTAACGGCGTTCAAAAGGCATCTTGACAAATACATGGACAGGATGGGTATAGAGGGATATGGCGCAAGGAAGTGCTGAGGGTTTTGGCAAATGTTGGTATTATGACCGGTACAGGCTTGGAGGGCCGAAGGGCTTGTTCTTGTGCTGTATTGTTCTTTGTTCTTGTTACATCAGTAATGAAAAGCTAGGAACAATGGGAATTTCAAAGTCCTTGGGCGGGATTCTCCGACCCTCCGCGCCGGAATCGCGCCCGGCACAGGGGCGGAGAATAGCTGTTCACACCGGAAATCCGGCACAACGGCGCTTCTGTGATTCTCCGCGGATCCGCCAGTCCCGCGCGCGCGGTCAACGCGGCGCCGGTCAGGGAGCGTTGGAACAGGCCCCCGCGGCGATTCTCTGCGGTCGACCGGCCGAACTCCCACCGGCGTGGTTTACATGTCGTACCACCCGGCGGGAGCTGGGACCCGTGGCCGCGGTCCTGGTGGGAGTTGGGGGGCATCTGACTCTGGGGGGGGGGGGGGGGCTCAGCGGTGGTCAGCCCGCGATCGGGGCCACCGATCAGCGAGCCATCACGATCTGGTAGGGACCTACCTTCCTCCGTGCGGGCACGCTGTGTGGCTCCGCTATGTTGGCGACGCCCTCTCCGACGTGGGCCATGGCGCGCATGCGTGGACCCAAGTGTGGCCGTGTGCACATGCGCGGCTGCACGGTCTGGCTAGCAGGGCCCCGTCGGCAGCCAGAGCTGCGGGACACACGCTGGGGCTTTGCTAGCCCCTGGAAAACGGAGAATCACCCTGGACCTTCTAGGAAAAAGTCCGGAGTGATTCCCGCCCGGTGGGCAAGGGGACTTAGTCCCCAGAAGGGAGAATCCCGCCCCATGTATACAGATCATTGACATTGTGACATACAGGTCCTTTAGAGCTAACCATGAAGGATCTGTTCACGTTTACCTGGTGTGTATTGTACTTTATATAGTTGGAAAAGATCTACCAATAGCATGGTAGGACTATTGCAGTGGCAATTTATACTGCAAGTTTATTATTGCATCTGAAAATGAAGGCGGTCGAAGATATTATGTTCTTAAAATGAATTTTCTACCTGGGACCTTTAATATAATCGAGGCAAAACTGAGTGAAATAATAAATGAACTTCAGGGGATTCAAATAAAGTTTCTCCTTTCACTCCATAAAACAGTTAACTGTAAATTTGTATTTTGAAACAACAGTGCAGTGAATGGTAAAAAGGTAACTAAAGAAGCTTGTGAACCTGCTTTAACATTTTTGTGCATGCCATTAACATGATACTGAAAATGTAATGTTTATTTCTTTAATCAGTACGTCAACGAATTTCATCTTCTGTGGCATTGCTTATATCAATGGAACAAATCAAACCAAATTAGAAACTAAATGAAAAACAATATATACTCCTATACAATACATCAAAGAACGTATTAGGGCCAAAGAGATTGTAAAGATAGAATTGAAATTACTGTAATTAATTTCTGCAACTCAAGAGGCACAATTAATACATTTTGACATTATGGTCACTATTAATATTTGATATCTTAGCCATTAGTCTAATTTTACATTACACAGATGAATAATGACTTGGATGTTTCCTTCAATGTGAAAGGAATATTTTAAAAATTCTTTGCTATTAATATTTATGTTTAATACCAAGGGCTCTTAGCAGCTGTACTTTTTCAAAGCTGGGAGGACATGCAATATAAAGAGTAAATAAAACCTATAACGACAACTGCCATTTCCACACGTTTGTGTGTCTATAAATGGGAGAGAGTAGATGAACGTGTGACTGGAGAGATGGTGCAGAAGGGAGGGTTTTAAATTCCTGGGGCATTGGGACCAATTCTGGTTAGGGTAGAACCTTTCAGGCTGGATGAGTTGTACCTAACAGAACCAGGACCAATGATCTTGTGGGGGCAGCTTTAGGTTTATAATAATATAACCTTTATTATTGTCACAAGTAGGCTTACATCGACACTGCAATGAAGTTACTGTGAAAATCTCCTAGTCACCAAACTCAGGCGCCTGTTGGGGTACACTGAGGGAGAATTCAGAATGTCCAATTCACCTAACAAGCACGTTGTTCGGGACTTGTGGGAGGAAACCAGAGCACCCGGAGGAAACCCACGCAGACATGGGGACAACATGCAGACTCCGCACAGACAGTGACCCGAGCCGGGATTCGAACCTGGGACCCTGGCGCTGTGAAGCAACAGTGCTAACCACTGTGCTACCATGTCCCCCTGTGTACCCATGCAAACATACAAAGCATAGTAAATAAATTTGGTAAACTTAAGGCACAGGTAACCACATGGAAATAAGATGTTGTGGCAATAATGGAGAACTGGCTCAACAAAGGACAGGCCTGGAAAATACATATTCTCAGATTAAATGAACTGGATTTTTGTCTCATAGTGGAGGTTTTCAATAATTAATTCTTGGGATGTGGCCAGCATTTATTGGTTGTGAGGTGCCTTCTTGAACTGCTTCAATCCATGTGGTGTAGGCACATCCACAGTGCTGTTCAGAAGAGAGATCCAGAATTTTAACCAAGGGACAGAAGGAACAGCGATATATTTTCCACTCAGGGTGGTAGGTTGCTTGGGGATGAATTTCCAGGTGGTGATGATCCCATTTGTCTGCCGTCCTTCTTTATGGTAGTGGTCGTGGGTTTGGAAGATGCTGCCTATGGAACCTTGGAGAGTTCCTACAGGGCACCTTGCTGATGATCTTGCTGCTATCGTGCATCAGTTGTGGAGGGTGTGAATATTTTTGGATGAGGTGCCAATCAAATGGGCTGCTTTGTCCAGCACGGTGTCGTGCATCTTGAGTTTTCTTGGATCTGTGTTCCATCAGACTCCTGACTTGTGCCTTGTCGATGGTGTTCAGGCTTCAGTGAGGCAGGAGATGAGTTACTCGTGTCAGGATTCTCAACCTCTGATCAACTTTTGTAGCCACAATATTTATATGGCTGGTCCAGTTCAGTTCCTGTCAATGGTAAGCCCCATGATGTTGATAGGGAAGTCAATAATGGTAGTGCCTTTGAATGTAAAGAGACAATGATTTGATTCTCTCCTGTTGGAGAATCTTGGTGGAAAGGTGGGAATCATATCACAAATCACTGAACTTCCTGGCCCCACACCATTTTGCTTTTCACTGTTTATGAAGGCCTGGGGTGCATAACACACATGCAGCACTTCTGAGGTCTGGCCTCCCCTTGTGTGGACCACAGGAAAATTGGATTTTCTTCTGCACACTATTTCATGTGCTAGTGAGGGGATTTGTGAGCCCTAAAAGAAACTCTCCGTGGGGAGTTTGTGATCTCTGGAGAAAGCATGCTGAGGATTTAGTAGTATTCTGAAAGCTAAATGTAAAATATTTTGATGCCGTCAAATGTCCTAATTAGGTGGAGTATTTTAATGCAGGTGTGTTTTTAATACAGTGATTTATAATAGATTTCTATCCTGCAACGCTAAGTTGACCCTTATATTGGCCAACATTGTTTAATTGTTATCATGCATTACAGCACTTTTCCAATGTAAAAAGCGTCATAATGCGTTTTGAAAAACTTTAAAAAGCAGCATATCCTGTCAGCCTTAGTGTTATGTTTTGTGCTGTGATTTAAATTGATTGTAGCTTTGGCTGTTCAAAAAAAGTTGCTTTTGAAAGTTGAACTTTGCGCCTTTTCCCCTTCATTCATTGGCAGGCACTCCGCTTTGAAATGGAACACCAGTCTCTCCTGCCGCTTTCGGGCAATGTAGCTGGACGCTTTTTTATGTAAGCTGTAGCCATTATGAATGTTTGGCTGGATTTTAAAGCATTTAATTCACCCTAATTAATTGTTTCCTAAATTATCTCTTCTTAAAGCTTTCCAACCTCCAGGGTCAATCTGAATGGCTTGTATTTCCGGGGTTGGTCCTCACACTCTTTTTAGATTCTAAAGAGTATAATTCTGAAGTTGTACAGGAACAGATGCACTGAGGAGTAAAAGGCACAGGTCACTGAAGGTGGAAGAGTAGGTTGAAAAGTTGATTATGGGCTTAGGGAATACGAGGGCCTTTATAAATGGAGGTATAAAATACAAATTGTTATGCAAGGGAGACTGAAAAGGTCATGAACGTTGCCACTGAGGCAGGTTTTGAAAAAAGGGTTCAGAACGAATGTCCCTACCAGAAGAAAAATTGCTGCATAAATGCAAGCAGTGCCTTTATCTGCCAGTGAAAGTGGCATGAGAGCTGCATGTTCTGTTAGAGTGTTGTTTAATGGGAACTAGTGTGTTGAGGTTAAGAAACTGCATATAATCTGTTATTGTTAGGGTTGAAGTTTAAAAGTTAAAATACTGTTTTCTTTACTTTTGTTTTATTAAAGTCTGTTTATAAAATAACCAAGCCCTATTATCAATCCTGGAACAAATCGATCTTTCCGCACATCCTTAAAACTTTAAAAAAGTTACGGTCTTGGGTCAGTCTCTTAGTCACTGTTGAGAGCTGACCAGATGTCCATAACAAATTCAAGAAAGTTATTGTGAATGGCACTAAGTCATAATGCTCATTTGGATAGCTGGTGCAAACACAATATGTTTTAATATTTTATCATTTAAATAATAATCCCTAGTGGTATTATTTATCTAGGAAGATTGCATCTGATGATTTAATGAGAAAGGATGGTTACATCTGTGTACTCAGGTTGTCTATTGACAAGCATGTGATCTGACAGCCTGTCGAGAATCCTCATATTTGTTAGTCTCACACAAGTGGGAGATAAGGGGAGGGCTAAAGTCTGATATTCTGCTTCCCAACCAGTTCAGCAGCGGTATGGAAAATACCTATGAATCCTATCTGTCTGGGAGTGAATGCATTTGAACCCTACTAGCTGCACAATGACGGAATCGAATGACAAGGCTGCATTTTCAGGCCTCCACCAAGCCTGGAAATCAGAGAATCATAGAATTCCTACTGTGCAGAAAGGGGCTATTTGGTCCATTGTGTCTGTCATCCCATAACCCTACCTAACCTTTCAACACTAATGGGCAATTTAGCATGGCTAATCCACCTAATCCATATCCTTGGACTGTGGCCAGAAACCAGAGCACATGGAAACCCACGCAGACACTGGCAGAATGTGCAAACTCCACACAGACAGACACCCAAGGTCGGAATCGAACCTGGTTCCCTGGCGCTGCGAGGCAGTTATGCTAGCCACTGTGTCACCGTGTCAGTGGCCAGTGGCCGACTGCCTAATGTCATTGTGGCTGCAACACGCTGCTGTTTGACTAGGCGGTTGAATAGATCACAATTTGGATGGCAATTTGGGTGAAATGCTAATTGGGATCCTTTAACCGACGAGAGACCTGATTGCCATTTTGGTGTGAACTGGACTGAGTGGGGGCCATGCATGCTCTGGTTGGATTGCCAAACAGGATCCCAGATGTAAATTCCTGTTCATTTTTCCATCTTGGCTCCCCATGACCTTCTGAAACCATCGTGGGCTATTACAGCTCCAGCTATATTTTTTCACCATCCCTGCCTTCTGTAATTGGAGCTTCCCTCTCTTACTTATCTCCTTGCGATGACGAGTCCAGTATCGGACAGGTTAAATTCCCGTACCAGCTGAAGTTATTCATGAAGGCCTGCCTTCTCAATCTTGCCCCTTGTCTGAGGAGTGGCAACCCTCATGTTAAATCACCACCAATCCACTCTCTCTCTCAAGAAGCGGGAGAGCAGCCTATAGTTCTCTCGGACTTTGGTGACTTTCATTGTGGAAGCCGTAAGCCAGCAACAGCTCAATGCTAATGAAGCATGGCCTAAAAAATGGAATAAGCCTCACTGCAGAGCTGGTCATACATTCAGGCCACCCCACAATTTTTCATTACCTTAAATTTTAGAGCAGTTTCCATTGGAGGCAGTCACACCTGTCAGAGTAAGTAGTTTAAATCCTGCCAGTGGCCAGGGACAGCAGGGTGTGACTGCAAGTCAGTCAGGTAAAGGGAACCAGCAGTCAGGAACTCAGGAGCCTCAGCCCTTGACTCTGTCCAACAGGCATGAGGCACTTGCTCCCTGTGTGGATGGCGAACAGGGCTGCAGGAAGGATGAGTCAGCTGACCAAGGCACCATGGTTCAGCAGGCCATTCAAGGGGAGGGAGTAAATAGGTAAGTTGTAGTTGTAGGGGATTCTATTATCAGGGGGATAGATAGTATCCTTTGTGAGCAGGATAAAGAGTCCCGCATGGTATGTTGCCTGCCCGGTGCTAGGGTGCGGGACATCTCTGACCGGCTTGAAAGGATACTGGAGAGGGAGGGGGAGGATCCAGTTGTTGTGGTCCATGTCGGTACCAACAACATAGGCAAGTCTAGGAAAGAGGACCTGTTTAGAGATTATAAAGAGCTAGGATTCAAATTAAAAAACAGGTCCTCAAGGGTCATAATCTCCGGATTACTGCCCGAGCCACGTGCAAATTGACATAGGGAGGCAAGAATAAGGAAAGTTAACACGTGGCTGAAAGAGTGGTGTGGGGAAGAGGGGTTCCTTTTCATGGGACACTGGCATCAGTTTTGGGACAGGGGGGACCTATACCGTTGGGGTGGTCTCCACCTGAACCGAGCTGGGACCAGTGTTCTGGCGAAAAGAGTAAATAGGGTGGTCAATAGGACTTTAAACTAGAGATTGGGGGGGGAAGGGAAAGTCAGGAAACCAAGAGGTGAAGTAATCAGTGGGAAGCGTAGCTGCTTACGAATACAAAAAAGCACGAAAAGACAAAACTCAGGAGAGGTTACGATAGTCCCCATCCCACAAAATATGACACAGTGTATGGAAAGGCTCAGTAAACCAAGGTCCACCACACTAAGAAAACAAAAAGGGACGGTCAATAGAGAATTAAAGGTGCTATATTTAAATGCGCACAGTGTACGGAACAAGGTAGATGAGCTTGTGGCCCAGATTGTGACTGGCAGGTATGATGTGGTAGGCATCACAGAGATGTGGTTGCAGGGGGTTCAGGACTGGCATTTAAACATCCAAGGATTCACAACCTATCGAAAAGACAGAGAGGTGGGCAGAGGGGGCGGGGTTGCCTTCTTAATTAGGAATGAAATTAAATCAATAGCACTAAACAACATAGGGTCAGATGATGTGGAGTCTGTGTGGGTAGAGTTGAGGAACCACAAAGGCAAAAAAACCATAATGGGAGTTATGTACAGGCCTCCTAACAGTGGTCAGGACCCGGGGCACAAAATGCACCACGAAATAGAAAGTGCATGTCAGAAAGGCAAGGTCACAGTGATCATGGGGGACTTCAATATGCAGGTGGACTGGGTAAATAATGCTGCCAGTGGACCCAAGGAAAGGGAATTCATTGAATGTTTACAGGAGGGCTTTTTGGAACAGCTTGTGATGGAGCCCACGAGGGAACTGGCCATTCTGGACTTAGTGTTATGTAATGAGCCAGACTTGATTAAAGATCTTAAAGTAAGGGAGCACTTAGGAGGCAGTGGTCATAATATGGTAGAATTCAATCTCCAATTTGAAAGAAAGAAGGTAGAATCAGATGTAAAGGTGTTACAGTTAAATAAAGGTAACTACAGGGGCATGAGGGAGGAACTGACGAAAATCGACTGGGAGCAGAGCCTAGTGGGAAAGACAGTAGAACAACAATGGCAGGAGTTTCTGGGAGTAATTGAGGACACAGTACAGAGGTTCATCCCAAAGAAAAGAAAGGCGATCAGAGGGGGGATGAGGCAGCCATGGCTGACAAAGGCAGTTAGGGAATGCATCAAAGCAAAAGAGAAAGCCTATAATGTGGCAAAGAGTAGTGGGAAGTCAGAAGATTGGGAAGGCTACAAAAACAAACAGAGGATAACAAAGAGAGAAATAAGGAAAGAGAGGATCAAATATGAAGGTAGGCTAGCCAGTAACATTAGGAATGATAGTAAAAGTTTCTTTAAATACATTAAAAACAAACGGGAGGCAAAAGTTGACATTGGGCCGCTCCAAAATGACGCTGGTAATTTTGTGATGGGAGACAAGGAAATAGCTGAGGAACTAAATAAATACTCTGCGTCAGTCTTCACAGTAGAAGACATGAGTAATATCCCAACAATTCCGGAGAGTCAGGGGGCAGAGTTGAATATGGTAGCCATCACAAAGGAGAAAGTGCTGGAGAAACTAAGAGGTCTAAAAATTGATAAATCTCCGGGCCCAGAAGGGCTACATCCTAGAGTTCTAAAGGAGATAGCTGAAGAAACAGTGGAGGCGTTAGTTATGATCTTTCAAAAGTCACTGGAGTCAGGGAAAGTCCCAGAGGATTGGAAAATCGCTGTTGTAACCCCCCTGTTCAAGAAGGGAACAAGGAAAAAGATGGAAAATTATAGGCCAATTAGCCTAACCTTGGTTGTTGGCAAGATTCTAGAATCCATTGTTAAGGATGAGATTTCTAAATTCTTGGAAGTGCAGGGTCGGATTAGGACAAGTCAGCATGGATTTAGTAAGGGGAGGTTGTGCCTGACAAACCTGTTAGAGTTCTTTGAAGAGATAACAAATAGGTTAGACCAAGGAGAGCCAATGGATGTTATCTATCTTGACTTCCAAAAGGCCTTTGATAAGGTGCCTCACGGGAGACTGCTGAGTAAAATAAGGGCCCATGGTATTCGAGGCAAGGTACTAACATGGATTGACGATTGGCTGTCAGGCAGAAGGCAGAGAGTTGGGATAAAAGGTTCTTTTTCGGAATGGCAACCGGTGACGAGTGGTGTCCCGCAGGGTTCAGTGTTGGGGCCACAGCTGTTCTCTTTATATATTAACGATCTAGATGACGGGACTGGGGGCATTCTGGCTAAGTTTGCCGATGATACAAAGATAGGTGATGGGGCAGGTAGTATGGAGGAGGTGGGGAGGCTGCAGAAAGATTTAGACTGTTTAGGAGAGTGGTCCAAGAAATGGCTGATGAAATTCAACGTGGGCAAGTGCGAGGTCTTGCACTTTGGAAAAAAGAATAGAGGCATGGACTATTTTCTAAATGGTGACACAATTCATAATGCTGAAGTGCAAAGAGACTTGGGAGTCCTAGTCCAGGATTCTCTAAAGGTAAACTTGCAGGTTGAGTCCGTAATTAAGAAAGCAAATGCAATGTTGTCATTCATGTCAAGAGGCTTGGAATATAAAAGCAGGGATGTACTTCTGAAGCTTTATAAAGCATTAGCTAGGCCCCATTTAGAATACTGTGAGCAATTTTGGGCCCCACACCTCAGGAAGGACATACTGGCACTGGAGCGGGTCCAGCGGAGATTCACACGGATGATCCCAGGAATGGTAGGCCCAACATACGATGAACGTCTGAGGATCCTGGGATTATATTCATTGGAGTTTAGGAGGTTGAGGGGAGATCTAATAGAAACTTACAAGATAATGAATGGCTTTGATAGGGTGGATGTAGGGAAGTTGTTTCCATTAGCATGGGAGACTAGGACCCGGGGGCACAGCCTTAGAATAAAAGGGAGTCACTTTAGAACAGAGATGAGGAGAAATTTCTTCAGCCAGAGAGTGGTGGGTCTGTGGAATTCATTGCCACAGAGGGCGGTGTAGGCCGGGACGTTGAGTGTCTTTAAGACAGAAGTTGATAAATTCTTGATTTCTCGAGGAATTAAGGGCTATGGAGAGAGAGCGGGTAAATGGAGTTGAAATCAACCATGATTGAATGGTGGAGTGGACACGATGGGCCGAATGGCCTTACTTCCGCTCATGTCTTATGGTCTTATGGAATAAATGATATTAGTTATAAGTTTGAGATGCATTTACTTCTACCACAATTCTTTGGCGAAACAGTACTCAAACTACTTTATTTTGGGAGGAAAATATGGTCAAGTTTGTAATTTCTTTGTTGTTTTGCGAGGTGGCTTTTATTGATAGGGCAGCTTGCTTCTTTTAATATTTGAGTCAGTTAAAAATCTCTCTTTGATGCACTTGGATCGTCGCAGAATTTCATAGAATTTACAGTGCAGAAGGAGGCCATTCGGCCCATCGAGTCTGCACCGGCTCTTGGAAAGAGCACCCTACCCAAGGTCCACACCTCCACCCTATCCCCATAACCCAGTAACCCCACCCAACACTAAGGGAAATTTTGGACACTAAGGGCAATTTATCATGACCAATCCACCTAACCTGCACATATTTGGACTGTGGGAGGAAACCAGAGCACCCGGAGAAAACCCACGCACACACTGGGAGGATGTGCAGACTCCGCACAGACAGTGACCCAAGCCGGAATCGAACCTGGGACCCTGGAGCTGTGAAGCAATTGTGCTATCCACAATGCTACCGTGCTGCCCAAATGAAGAAACAATTTGCTTTCAAATCTTCCTACTTCTCATAGCCAAATAAATGTTAACTCTTCAAAGACCCCCATTGACAAGCATTTAAAGGTTGTTATAGTTTTATTTGCTGCATCTGTTGAAAAACTTTTGTTCTTCAACAAGCAGAGATGTATTCTACAATACATTTTTACCGAAAGGGAGAATGACAGTTTTGTTATTTGTAATTCATAAGAATGTCAGCTAAACAGTTATGTAAAGCATGACAGAGCGATTGCACTTGTATTACTAAAAGGATTATCAGGAGTTTATAATATTTACCATGAAACATTTGCATAATAAAATCAGTGTTTTAAATTTGTCGTACTTTTAGAACAACTTTAAGAATTGCAAGATGAGCGTAATATTATTGTACAGGATGTCATAAACATGGAAGTTTTGGCTAAGCATACCACTTCTTACTTTAAACTTGGTCTTGAACTTGCGTTTTTTGTCAGCACTTCATAGGCTACAAAGCAGAAAAACGCTACAGCCTGGCATCTATTCCCTTCATCGTTAAAGCTGCTCAGAATACTGATGCCAACTGGATTCTCCTCACACCTTTGTCTGCCTTCTTCTCCCCCTGTAAATTAAACAAGTAGTGACATGCAGTTCCTTGGCTAAAAGTGTGAGAATATATCACGTCTAACCTCAACACATCGATCACTTTCTCAACTCCGATCACAGAGAGAGGGGGGGGGGGGGGCGGAAAGATACCCAAAGAATAATTTGCTATTTACTTAAAGAATAGTTTTGAACAAACAACAAATGTGACTGGACAGTTAACTCTGGAGGAAAAAAAGAAACCTTATTTGGCTCGTGGCAACACTGGACATTAGTTTATTTTCATCTATAATCTAAAATCTTCCTTTGCAGTTTTGTTTCCCTTGTATTGTTCATGCTCCATACCCTATAGTCCCAACAAGTGAAGGGGTCAGAGCTCTGCTCTGAATTCTGTTTTGACACTGAGTGGGATACTTAGTGTTCAGTCAGTGTCGGTGCGCACCCCTGCGCCCCACTACTGTAGAAATCTTGCTTTGTACTGGCATCAGCATAGCTCGTGGGAGCCATAAAACCCTCTCTTGGACCCCTGAAAGGTAACCCAACCTACTTATTATAAAAATGTTTTCCACGTTGCAGACTGGCATTACTTTAATCAGAATGTAATTCTTTCCACTACTTCACACTCTCTCCCTCAAACTGAAGACTAAGAACATCAACAACCATCTGCTGCAGGTACAGGTGTTTAATGCTGAATATGAACAATATATTTACCATTACATTTGTTATAAGAGAAAGTGGATTCAGGTGCGGAAAAATCAGTTCACCTGAAAAATGATGAAAAAAGGATTTACTTTGGTGTGCAACATCCTCACCCCAGACCTGCGCCTCCATAAAGTTGGCCATTGTAGTCCTGTGGGACTTGGAGAAGTACTCTTGCATGTGTGTTGAAATCCTACTTTCAGACTGAGAGAAGGGGCTGTTGTATTTTTATCTGTCGTCAATTATTCAAACAATACTGAACTTCTGGGTCTTTGTTTTATTTCAGTGAGTCCCAATCTGCTTCAAACTGGTGTCAGGTTGGACCCTGGTTCTGAATTCGTATTGCATTACACAACTACAGTGCCAGTACAAAGCAAGACACTACAGCTGTAGTGCAAGTATATCCTCACACAAAACCCAGTTATCACACTTGGACCAATTAGAATTGTTCCATTTAACAATTATTCCAGGTCTCTCTGTTGTCCTAACAATGAACTCAGGTTGAAAATCCTTGCTGTACCAATGCCATACCTCTCCAATCTCTCACACATGGGGTCGATTTTGAGCTTGCAGTTGCTGTCAGCGAGAATGGCGATGAGGGTGGAAATATCGGCGAGCTTCAGTAAATGTGATTCTTGCCAGTGAGATCATGGGGCGAAATTCTCCGACCCGGGAATCGCCGGGGCTGGCGTGAATCCCGCCCCCGCCGGTTGCCGAAGTCTCCGGCACCGGATATTCGGCGGGGACGGGAATCGCGTCGCACCGGTTGGCGGGCCGCCCCGCGCGATTCTCCGGCCCAGATGGGCCGAAGTCCGGCTGCTAAAATGCCTGTCCCGCCGGCGTAAATTAAACCGCCTACCTTACCAGTGGGACAAGGCGGCGCGGGCGGGCTCCGGGGTCCTGGGGGCGATCTGGCCCCGGGGGGTGCCCCCACGGTGGCCTGGCCCGCGATCGGGGCCCACCGATCCGCGGGCGGGCCTGTGCCGTGGGGGCACTCTTTCCCTTCCGCCTCCGCCACGGTCTCCACCATGGCGGAGGCAGAAGAGACTCCCTCCACTGCGCATGCGTGGGAAGCTGTCAGCGGCCGCTGACGCTCCCGCGCATGCGCCGCCCGGGGATGTCATTTCCGCGCCAGCTGGCGGGGCACCAAAGGCCTTTTCCGCCAGCTGGCGGGGCGGAAATTCGTCCGGCGCCGACCTAGCCCCTTAAGGTTGGGGCTCGGCCCCCAAAGATGCGGAGCATTCCGCACCTTTGGGGCGGCGCGATGCCCGTCTGATTTGTGCTGATTTTGGGTGCCAGTCGGCGGACATCGCGCCGTTTCCGGAGAATTTCGCCCATGTTTTCTAATTTCCAAGTCAGAGGCCTAACAAGAAAAGTTCCACAGAAGACCGGGAAATTCATTTTAAACCATGATAATATCATTAGCAAGTTCTCCCGCCAGGATGTTCCCCCGCCTCACTGAATATTTACCGCCGTCATTTACAACAGCTCGATAAAAATGAGAAGCTGGCGATCTCAGCTCTGAAGTGGGTATCGGAGGTGAGCTGTTAACATCCAGGGTATCAGTTGCAGAAGGGGCAGTGGAGAGGATGCCGTGTGCCCAAATAAGTTGAACTCTGAGTCAGTGGGGGCAGCGGGGCTGGTGGGTTCAGTATCAGCATCTCGGGGACTGGGGTCCCTCACAGGCCGTAGCGGCCCTTCATGTCTATGAGCCTCTAGGTTTAAAGGGGTCTGATGGCAGGTATGTAGACAGCGCTTCCTGCTGGGCTTGAGGCGATGTAACCGCTGAGGGATTGCCTTTCTAGAGTGGCAGCTGGAAAGTGGTTGGGAGCTGTTGGAATCCACAGGGTCAGCAGTAGGGGGTGACTGTGAGTTTATTGGATGGGGTCCCATGAGCGGGCAGGCTAAATGGGCAGAGAGGGGGACTTGGAGAAGGGTGTTTTCCGGCCTCATGAGGCCTGAAGACTCTTGCACAGGGGGAGAGGAGGACTGCAGTGAGGATTAACCCCCACAATCAGGCATCATAATGAAGCTGGAACGCAAGAGCTGTATGGAGGTTCAAGGCCACTGGTTATGGAGGTTCAAGGCCACTGGTTATGGAGGCCAGGCTGTCGGGAATAAGTATTTGGGTGGCTGGCTGTTCAAGTTGGAGGGCTAATTTAATCCGCAGCCCATGCGAGCTGGGGGAATGCTCTCTGAGGACGAGGTTGACGTACTAATTGCAGACTACATATGCACCAGGTGTTCCTCACCTGCCACAAGAGGAAGCCAATAGCCTAATCAGCTTAATCAGCTCCTGACCCTTTCTTGACGAGTGAATTGTGCCAATATAGTCAGCTTTGCAATGCATGAGTGTGGCACTGATTGGTGCCCAATTTCTAACCCGTGGGGAATCTAGTCACCAAGCACTGCACTCCAAAGTTCAAAAAATAATGTCTACATAACAGAGGTGCCACAGATGTGGCTCCCAATGCAACGCCTTATAGTAAACTCGCTCATCAATCACCCTGTTCAAGAGATGATGGGGAGCAGCATTTTGATCCCCCTTGAGTTTAGAACACCGGTCCATTGAATACACTAAACTGCGCTAACTCCTTACACATCGAAGGTCTCCAAGAGGGTGGGGGGGGGGGGGGTGACATTGATTGATGGACATTTGCGCGATCACAGGTAGAGGATGTCGCACCGCTGCTTCACATCATCTAGGAGTTTGGTGAGGGCTCCCTCTATGAAATATGGTGATGTCTTCCTGGCAGCCACAAAATCCCGACTGGACTTGGAACAAGTGCTATTAGTGTTTATTAACAGGGAGTTTGAGTTTAAGAGCTGTGGGATTATGCTGCAACTGTGCATGACCCTGGTGAGACCACATTTGGAATATTGTGTGAAGTTCTGGTCACCTCACTTTTGGAAGGATGTGGAAGCATTGGAAAGGGTGCAAATAGATTTACCAGAATGCTGCCTGATTTGGAGGGTAGGTCGTATGAGGAAAGGTTGAGGGAGCTAGGACTTTTCTCTTTGGAGCGGAGGAGGATGAGAGGTGACTTAATAAAGGTTTATAAGATGATGAGGGGGATAGATAGAGTGGACGTTCAGAGACTATTTCCTCAGGTGGATGTAGCTGTTACAAGGGGGCATAACTATAAGGTTCAGGGTGGGAGATATAGGAGGGATGTCCGAGGTAGGTTCTTTACTCAGAGAGTGGTTAGGGTGTGGAATGGACTGCCTGCTGTGATAGTGGAGTTGGACACTTTAGGAACTTTCAAGCGGTTATTGGATAGGCACATGGAGCACACCAGAATGACAGGGAGTGGAATAGCTTGATCTTAGTTTCGGACAAAGCTCGGCACAACATCGAGGGCCAAAGGGCCTGTTCTATGCTGTACTGTTCTATGTTCCATGTTCTTTGTAAGTGCTGGTGAGGCATTTAAAAGGAGCGCCCCACTTATGACGGAGATTACATTTTCCCGGGGCGGGTGTATCAGAGGCAAGCTGCTGCGAGCGTAGCATAAGAACATAAGAACTAGGAGCAGGAGTAGGCCATCTGGCCCCTCGAGCCTGCTCCGCCATTCAATGAGATCATGGCTGATCTTTTGTGGACTCAGCTCCACTTTCCGGTCCGAACACCATAACCCTTAATCCCTTTATTCTTCAAAAAACTATCTATCTTTATCTTAAAAACATTTAATGAAGGAGCCTCTACTGCTTCACTGGGCAAGGAATTCCTTAGATTCACAACCCTTTGGGTGAAGAAGTTCCTCCTAAACTCAGTCCTAAATCTACTTCCCCGTATTTTGAGGCTATGCCCCCTAGTTCTGCTTTCACCCACCAGTGGAAACAACCTGCCCGCATCTACCCTATCTATTCCCTTCATAATTTTATATGTTTCTATAAGATCCCCCCCTCATGAATCAACTGGAAAAACTTTTATTAAAAAGGCTGAATGTTTGGTGAGTTCTCCCGTTGTCAGAATTCTCCCTGGTTTTCTGACCTGAACCGATGCGTCCAATATGATAAGATTCCACCCATGTACTGTTGGTTTCTAGAATTTGAAAGATGCGTCAGACTGAGCGTTTATTGAAGCAAGTTGATACATATTCATCTTAAAATTACAGTAATTCATTTGAAGTCCCGGTTGCATTCTTTGAAATTGTGATTTTAACGAAATTGTGATTTTAATGAATCTATGTCGAGACTGGAGTTCGGTGGAAAAATGAACCACAATTTAGAACATAAGAAATAGAAGTAGGAGAAGAACATAGCCAGCTCCTTCATTCAATATGATCGTGGCTAATCTTGGGCTACAACTCAATTTTCCCACTGGTTCCCCATATCTCTTGATTCCCTGAGAGACCAAAAATCTGTCTATCTTTAATAATTAAATATATTCAATGTGGGGCATCAACAACCCTCTTGGGTAGAGAATACCAAAGATTGACAACCCTTTGAATGAAGAAATCTATCTTCATCTCAGTCCTAAAAGATTGATCCCTTGCCCTGAAAATGTGCCACGTTATTCCAACCAGGAGAAAGAACATCTCAGTATCTATCTACCCTGTCAAGCCCCTTTATAATCTTGAATGTTTCAGTGAAATCACCTCTGATTTGTCTAAGCTCCAGAGAATAGAGACCCCATTCACTTAGCCCCTCTTCATGGGACAACCCTAGTATCCTAAAGACCAATCGAGTGAATCTTCAATGTGTTGGCTCCAATACAAGTATATCCTTCCTTAAATATGGAGAGCAAAATTGTACTCAGTATTCCAGGTATGGTCTCATCAAAGCCTTATGCAATTATAGTAAGACTTGTACTCCGAGCCTTTGCAATAAAGGCCAATATGGCTTTTGCTTTCTTAATAGCTTGCTGTACCTGCATGCTAACTTGTATGAGTATACCAGAGACTCTTTGAATATCACCATTGACAAGTTTCACATCCAGCATTCCCACTTAGTTTTGGATCACCAGCAAACTTAGATACATTATTCTCTGTCTCTTTATATTAAGTAATTAATATAGATCGTGAATAGCTGAGACGCTAGCACTAATCCTTGTGACACTCCACCACAGCCTGCTAACATGAAAATGCCCCATTTATCCCTACTCTAAGCTTCCTGTCCGTTAGCTAATTCTCTATCCATGCAGATATATCATACTCAACTCCATGAGCTCTCACCTTGTGCATTACCCTTTTGTGCGGCACGTTATTGGATACCTTTTGGAAATCCAGGTCAACTACATCTCCTGCTTCCCCTTTATTTAGACTACTACTTTCAACCTCAAAAACTTCTGAAAATGTGTCAAACAGAATTTCTTTCAGTAAAACCATGTTGACTTGTTCTAATCATACCATACTCTTCTAAGTGCATTGTTAAGACTTCCTTAATAGTAGATTCCAGCACGTTCCTGATGATTAATGTCAGGGTAACCGGCGTTTAGTTTCCTCTCTCCTTCCTTTCTTGAATCGTGGTGTTCTAATTGCTAACTTCCAATCTGCTGGGACCATTCCAGAGAAGTTTGGAAAGTTATAGCCAGTGCATTCATTATCTCGGCAACTATCTCTATTAGCACCCCCGAGGGTATACCAGTGGCGTACCGCAGGGATCAGTTCTGGGTCCTCTGCTGTTTGTGATTTTCATTAATGACTTGGATGAGGGAGTTGAAGGGTGGGTCAGTAAATTTGCAGACGATACGAAGATTGGTGGAGTTGTGGATAGTAAGGAGGGCTGTTGTCGGCTGCAAAGAGACATAGATAGGATGCAGAGCTGGGCTGAGAAGTGGCAGATGGAGTTTAACCCTGAAAAGTGTGAGGTTGTCCATTTTGGAAGGACAAATATGAATGCGGAATACAGGGTTAACGGTAGAGTTCTTGGCAATGTGGAGGAGCAGAGAGATCTTGGGGTCTATGTTCATACATCTTTGAAAGTTGCCACTCAAGTGGATAGAGCTGTGAAGAAGGCCTATGGTGTGCTCGCGTTCATTAACAGAGGGATTGAATTTAAGAGCCGTGAGGTGATGATGCAGCTGTACAAAACTTTGGTAAGGCCACATTTGGAGTACTGTGTACAGTTCTGGTCGCCTCATTTTAGGAAGGATGTGGAAGCTTTGGAAAAGGTGAAAAGAAGATTTACCAGGATGTTGCCTGGAATGGAGAGTAGGTCTTACGAGGAAAGGTTGAGGGTGCTAGGCCTTTTCTCATTAGAACGGAGAAGGATGAGGGACGACTTGATAGAGGTTTATAAGATGATCAGGGGAATAGATAGAGTAGACAGTCAGAGACTTTTTCCCCGGATGGAACACACCATTACAAGGGGACATAAATTTAAGGTGAAAGGTGGAAGATATAGGAGGGATATCAGAGGTAGGTTCTTTACCCAGAGAGTAGTGGGGGCATGGAATGCACTGCCTGTGGAAGTAGTTGAGTAGGAAACATTAGGGACCTTCAAGCAGCTATTGGATAGGTACATGGATTACGGTTAAATGATATAGTGTAGATTTATTTGTTCTCAAGGGCAGCACGGTAGCATTGTGGATAGCACAATTGCTTCACAGCTCCAGGGTCCCAGGTTCGAATCCGGCTTGGGTCACTGACTGTGCGGAGTCTGCACGTCCTCCCCGTGTCTGCGTGGGTTTCCTCCGGGTGCTCCGGTTTCCTCCCACAATCCAAAGATGTGCGGGTTAGGTGAATTGGCCAATGATAAATTGCCCTTAATGTCCAAATTGCCCTTGGTGTTGGGTGAAGGTGTTGAGTTTGGGTAGGGTGCTCTTTCCAAGAGCCGGTGAAGACTCAAAGGGCCGAATGGCCTCCTTCTGCACTGTAAATTCAATGATAATCTATGATTAATCTAGGACAAAGGTTCGGCACAACATCGTGGGCCGAAGGGCCTGTTCTGTGCTGTATTTTCTATGTTCTATGTTCTATATATTGGCCATCAGATCCTGGGGATTTGTCAACTTTTAGTCCCTTGATTTCTCAAGTACTTTTTCTTGGCTGGGTTTAATTACCTTAACCGTCTCACTTTTATTAGCCTTATTAGAGGTTACCCTCTATTTTTGGTATGTAAATTTGTCTTCTTGAGCGAACACAAGCACAAAATATTAAATGAAAAATGAAATGAAAATCGCTTATTGTCACAAGTAGGCTTCAATGAAGTTACTGTGAAAAGCCCCTAGTCACCACATTCCGGCGCCTGTTCGGGGAGGCTGGTACGGGAATTGAACCGTGCTGCTGGCCTGCCTTGGTCTGCTTTAAAAGCCAGCGATTTAGCCCAGTGTGCTAAACCAGCCCCTGATTTTGGTTTGAGGGCTCCCCTACTCTTCCTTGCACAGAGACCTAAACATTCCCCGTCCACCACTTCTCTGCCTAGCTGAACCTGTTCTCTGACTCAACAATTTCTCCGTTATCTTGTCTCACTTCCAGGAAATAAAAGGTATGGTTATGAGTGCCAGCATGGGCCCCAGTTATGCCTGTCTTTTTGTGGGGTATGTGGAACATTCCTTGTTCCAGTCCTACTCAGACCCTTTCCCACAATGCTTTTCCTTTACATCAATTACTATATCGGTGCCACTTCATATTCTGGTCTGGAACTAGAAAGATTTATAAATTTTTGTTTCCAATTTCCACCTCCTCTCACCTTCACATTGTCCATCTCCAAAACTTCCCTTCCCTTCTCTTCCTTGACCTTTGCCTCCATTTTGGGCAATAGACTGACACCAATATTCATTATAAACCCATCGTCTCTCACAGCTACCTCGACTAAGCTCCTCACATCCCACTTCTTGTAAGGACCCCACCCCATTCTCCCAGTTTCTCCGTCTCCGCCATATCTGTTCTGATGATTCCACCTTCGAAAACAGTGCTCCTGACATGTCTGCCTTTTTCCTCAGCCGAGATTTCCCTCCCACTGTGGTTGAGAGGGCACGCGATCGTGTCTGACCTGTGTCCCGCACCTCTGCCCTCACGGCACCCTTTCCCCTCCCAGAACCATGACCGGGTCCCCCTTGTCCACACTTTTCACCCCACCAGCCCCTGCATTCAAAGGATCATCCTCTGCCTTTTTTGCCAATTCCAGCACAATGCCACCACTAAACACACCTTCCATTCACCCCACCTCCCCTCAGCATTCCGCAGAAACTATTCTCTCCGCGACACTCTGGTCTACTTCCCCATTGCCCTCAATCCTTCATTCCCATACCCTGGCACCTTCCCATGCAATTGTAGAAAATGCAACACCTGCCCCTTTATCTCATCCCTCCTCACTCTCCCTAAAAACTCCTTCCAGTCAAAGCAACATTTCTCTTGCGCCTCCTTAACCTTGGCCTGATCACTGCTCCCAATGCTGGATGACCGTTTGTGGAACACCTTCGCTCCATCTGCAAGCATGGCCCAATTTTCCAGTTGTTTGTCATTTTAACTCATTGTCTTGCTTTCAAGTCCATAGGTCCATCCTTGGCCTCCTGCAACCTTCCAGGGATGCCGAACGCAACCTGGTTGAACAACACCTTACCTTCTGATTAGGCGCATTTCAGCCTACTGGACTCAACATTGAGTTCAATACCTTTAGACTGTGAACCACCTTATCCTTCTTGACATCTTTTTATTTTCTTTGTTGTCCCAATAAAAATCACCCCCTCCACCTCAGGACCATCTGTCACTTGTTCTTTAGTTTTGCTTTCATTGAGCACTGACCTTTGTTGTCCTATTAACGCATTCTGCTATCTTATCTTTATCCCACTCTCGGCACCTTCTTTAGTCCTTAATGCCACGATTAACACCCCCTTGTTTTGTGTCCATGACATCTTTGTCAATCTTTCCTTACTTTCAACCTACCTCTTAACTTCTATTCTGCACCACTTTCTTTACACCCCCTCCTCCCCCAAATATATAATACATCACGGGCTGGATTCTCCGCTCCCCGACGCCGAAATTGCATTCGTCGAAGGGGCGGAGAATCCGTTTTCCTGGATGAGATTGGGACCGGCGTTGATTCCACTATTCTCCGCCCCCCCGAAAAACGGCGTACTCATGGAGTACACTGCATCGAGTATCCACCGCCTGAGGCCCGCCTCGCTATCCTCCGTTCCCGACCAGCCAAATTCCCAACCGCGTGGTTCTAATCTAGTCCTGTCATTCGGGAACCTAGTGTGATGGCTGCGGACTCAGTCCGGGGCCGCCACATCCGGGGAAGGACCGATCGGAGGGTGGGGGGGGCGGGGGGCCTGATTTGGGACTGGGGGCAATGTGTGCGGCGGTCTGGGTCGGGCGAGCGGCCGATGCGGGGCAGTATTTTGCGGTCCTGGTCCGCGGGCTGAGTCCGCCATGGAGTACGGCGCAGCCGCTGGAGGCCACCGTCATGTGCATGCGCAGCCTCTGACCTGGACATGTGGGGGCCATATCGGCAGCTGGAGCTGCGAGCTCCATGACAGCTGCCTGCTAGCCCCCTGCAAGACGGTGAATCTGTGGCCTTTTGACGCCGGTTTTCTTGGCATAAAAGACCACGGGTTTGATTCTGCTCACCCCGACGCCGAATTCGCGTTCGGTGACGGGGCGGCGAATCCTGTTTACCTCATGAAATCAGGCCCGGCGCCAGTTTCACGATTTTCCGCCCCAGAAAAGCATTGTACTCGGGGAATACGCCCTGCCGATTATCAAACACCTAAGGCTATTGCCTGAGGCCCGCCCCGCTATTTTCCGTCCCAAACCGGCCGAATCCTCAACGGCGTGGACCACTCATGGTCCCACCGTCCTTGTTACCCACGTTGTGGCTGCGGACTGAGTACGGGGCGTCCACAGTCGGGGAGGGCTGATTGGAGAGCGGGGGGCGGGGCGGGGGCTCACTCGGCACTGGTTTTTTTTTTGTGCGGGCGATCCGGGTCTGGCGAGTGGCCGGTCGGGGGCACCAGGTCCACAGTCTGAGTCCACCATGGAGCATGAAACAGCCGCTGGAGGCCGCCGGCGTGCACATGTGCGGCCTCTGACCCGGAAGTGTGGGGGGCCGTATCATCAGCTGGAGCAGCGAGCTCCACGACAGCTGCCTGCTAACCCCCTGCAAGGCTGTGAATCTGTGGCCTTTTGATGCCAGTTTTCCTGGCGTAAAAGACCACCGGCTAAATGCTCCATTCCGCCCCGGCACATTTCTGCCTCACCCTGCCAGCGGGATGCTCCGTTACATTGGCCGGTCAATGGGGTTTCCCACTTTGGGGCAACCTGTGCCGTCAGGAAACCCTGGGCTGCTGACAAAACAGAGCATCCCACCGGCGGAGAATCCCGCCCCACAGTTTCCATGACGGCGTGGGGACATAGTCCTAAAACTGAGAATCCCGCCCCACAGTTTCCATGACGGCGTGGGGACATAGTCCCAAAAAGTGGAGAATCCTGCTCCACATTTGTATCCCTCTTCAGCTCTGAAGAATAGTCATAAAGACTTTTCTCTCTCCGTAGATGATGCCAGACCTGCTGGGGTTTTCCTGCAGTTTTGATTATTTCAGATTTCCAGTATCCACAGTATTTTGCCGTCACAAAATATTTGATCAATGTTTCTGCCATTTCTTCATTCCCCGTGATATTTTCTCCTGCTTCTGCTTCTCAGAGGCAAATGTTTACATAGCTACTCTTTTTAATATACTTGCAAGGGACCCTCCAGTCTTTTTATATCCTTGGCCAGTTTACTCTCATATTCTATTTTGTTTAAATCCAGTTTTGGTATTGCTTTGTGGTTTCTAAAACACTCCCAATCCTCCAAATTGCTACTGTACATTGCAACATTATAAATCTCTTATTTTAACTGAGTACTATCATTAACACCCAGAGTAAGCCACATGCAATTTTCTTGCTGAGACTACGGCCGCCATTCCGCGGGGCTGTTAGCCATGAGCGCAAATCCCGTAATGGCCATAAACCCTCACAAGAGGGCAAACACAGGTGAAGAGACTCTATCTAACCTCCCACTGCCTGGGGAAAGTGGTCAGCATAATCAAAGACTCCTCCCACCCAGCTTACTCATTCTTCCAACTTCTTCCATCGGGCAGGAGATATAAAAGTCTGAGAACACGCACGTACAGACTCAAAAACAGCTTTTTAAATGTAGATAGGCCGACTAGGGGGGAGGCTGTATTGGACTTGGTGCTCAGCAACGAACCAGGCCAGGTGTCAGATGTCTCGGTGGGAGAGCATTTCGATGACAGTGACCACAACTCCTTGACCTTTACCATAGTCATGGAGAGGGATAGGAACACACAGTATGGGAAGGTATTTAATTGGGGGAGGGGAAATTATACTGCTATTAAGACAGGAGCTGAGGTGCATAAAGTGGGAACAATTGTTCTTGGGGAAATGCGCAAGAGTAATGTGGGGATTGTTCAAGGAGCACTTGCTGCGAGTGCTGAATAGTTTTGTCCCACTGAGACAAAGAAGGAATGGGAAGGTGAAGGAGCCTTGGATGACAAGACAAGTGGAGCTTCTAGTCAAGAGGAAGAAGGAAGCTTGTTGAGGAAGCAAGAATCTTGAGTCGGCTCTAGAGGGTTACAAGGTAGCCAGGAAGGAACTCAAAAATGGACTGAGGAGAGCTAGAAGGGGCATGAAAAAGCCCTGGCGGGAAGGATTAGGGGAAACCCCAAGGCGTTCTACACTTATGTGAGAAATAAGAGGATGATCAGAGTGAGAGTAGGGCCGATCAGGGATAGTGGAGCGAACTTGTGCCTAGAGTCTGAAGAGATGGGGGAGGCCCTAAATGAATATTTTGCTTCAGTATTCACTAGAGAAAGGGACCTTGTTGCCCATGAGAACCGTGTGAACCAGGTTAATAGACTCGAACAGGTTGATATTAAGAAGGAGGATGTGCTGGAAATTTTGAAAAGCATCAGGATAGATAAGTCCCCTGGGCCTGACAGGATATACCCAAGGTTACTACGGGAAGCGAGGGAGAAGATTGCTGCGCCATTGGCGATGATCTTTGTGTCCTCACTCTCCACTGGAGTAGTACCGAATGATTGGAGGAAGGCGAATATTGTTCCCCTATTCAAGAAAGGGAATAGGGAAATCCCTGGGAATTAAAGACCCATCAGTCTTACGTATGTGGTGAGCAAATTATTGGAAAGGATTCTGAGAGATAGGATTTATGATTATTTAGAAAAACATAGTTTGATTAAAGATAGTCAGCATGGCTTTGTGAGGGGCAGGTCATGCCTCACAAGCCTCATTGAATTCTTTGAGGATGTGACGAGACACATTGATGAAGGTCGGGCAGTGGATGTGGTGTCTATGGATTTCATTAAGGCACTTGATAAGGTTCCCCATGGTAGGCTCATTCAGAAAGTTAGGGGCATGGGATCCAGGAAAATTTGGCTGTCTGGATACAGAATTGGCTGGCCGAAAGAAGACAGCGAGTGGTAGTGGATGGAAAGTATTCCACCTGGAGGTCGGTGACCAGTGGTGTCCCGCAAGGATCTGTTCTGGAATCTCTGCTCTTTGTGGTTTTTATAAATGACTTGGATGTGGAAGTGGAAGGGTGGGTTAGTAAGTTTGCCGATGACACGAAGGTTGGTGGAGTTGTAGATAGTGTTGAGGGTTGTTGCAGGTTACAACAGGACATTGACAGGATGCAGAGCTGGGCTGAGAAGTGGCAGATGGAGTTCAACCTTGATAAATGTGAAGTGATTCATTTTGGAAGGCCGAATTTGAATGCTGAATAGAGGATTAAAGGCAGGATTCTTGGAAGTGTGGAGGAACAGAGGGATCTTGGGGTCCACGTACATAGATCCCTCAAAGTTGCCACCCAGGTTGACAGGGTTGTTAAGAAGGCGTATGGTGTGTTGGCTTTCATTAACAGGGGGATTGAGTTTAAGAGCCGCGAGGTTTTGCTGCAGCTTTATAAAACTCTAATTAGACCACACTTGGAATATTGTGTCCAGTTCTGGCCGCCTCATTATAGGAAGGATGTGGATGCTTTAGGGAGGGTACAGAGGAGATTTACCAGGATGCTGCCTGGACTGGAGGGCATGTCTTATGAAGAAAGGTTAAGGGAGCTTGGGCTTTTGTCACTGGAGCGATGAAAGCAGAGAGGTGACTTGATAGAAGTGTACAAGGTGATGAGAGGCGTGGATAGCCAGAGACCTTTCCCCAGGGTGGAAATGGCTGTCACGAGGGGGCATTATTCTAAGGTGATTGGAGGAAGGTAAAGGGGAGATGTCAGAGGTAGGTTCTTTACACAGAGCGTGGTGGGTGTGTGTAATGCACTGCCAGCAGAAGTGGTGGATTCAGAGTCATTAGGGACATTTAAGCGACTCTTAGACAGGCACATGGACAGCAGTAAATTGAAGGGGTGTAGGTTAGGTTGATCTCTGATTAGGATAAATGGTCGGCACAACATTGTGGGCTGAAGGGCCTGTACTGTGCTGTACTGTTCTATGTTCTATGTTCTAGCTTCTTCCCCACTGTTACTAACCTCCTAAACATCCCTCTTATGGACTGACCTCATTAACACGACACCCCTGTATGCTTCACCCGATGCCGGTGCTTATGTAGTTACATTGTGTACCTTGTGTTGCCCTATTATGTATTTTCTTTCATTTTCTTTTCTTTTCATGTACTTAATGATCTGTTGTGTTGCTTGCAGAAAAATACTTTTCACTGTAGCTCGGTACATGTGACAATAAATAAATCCAATCCAATCCTTGTTTTCTGGATGGATAGTGGAAGGCCCATTTTCTCACTTGCCCTGAGCGAGCCCGCACACATCATTTTCTGCATACAGAAGTCCAATGACTAATAGAACATAGAACAGTACAGCACAGAACAGGCCCTTTGTCCGAAACCAAGATCAAGCTATCAAGGTCCCTGTCATTCTGGTGTGCTCCATGTGCCTATGTTTGGAGTGATTTGGTTTTGAATTGACTACCGCATAGGTTGAACAGTCAACTTCTGTGGAGCTAAAGGTGAAAGGCCAGAATCATCACCGATCCTGAAATCTCTACCCAAGGAAAGTTGGATGGTTTTCTTTTTATTCTACCTGGAGATCTTCGTGTGAGAGTTGACTGCCATCGTTGGTCGCCCTGTTCACTTTGGCACTGTGCTCTTTGTTTGGCTCATCCTTCAAGAAGAAGGTTTCCATTGCCTCTTTGATGGGTTAGAAAGCTCTTGACAGTCGTTTTGTTGACAAAGCCTGAGGGCATGAAATTTCAGTGCAATGTGCCTCTCATACTAATGACTCACTAGCTGCATTAAATTCTTTGGACAGTTCCTCTTCTTGGGATTCAAGTAATTCCACCACATCAGCCTCATCTCCTTCATCAAAGCCAGCTTCCCTCACAAAGATGGCAATTTTGTTCTGAACCTCAGGGACAACATCATGAGACTTTCTGTGGCCGCTGACACACTCATGGCCATGATTTACACCATCAACATCCTGGGGGTTACCATTGATCAGAAACTGTACTGAACTAACCATATTAATACTGTGGCAACCAGGGCAGGTCAAAGGCTAGGAAGCCTACGGCAAGTAACTCACCTCTTGACCCCCCAAAGCCTGTCCACCATCTACAAGGCACAACTCAGGAGTGTAATAGAGTACTCGCCACTTGCCTAGATGAGTGCAGCTCCAACAGCACTCAAGAAGCTCGACACCATCTAGGACAAAGCAGCCCGCTTGATTGCTCCCCATTCCACAAACATTCAAACCCTCCACCACCGACGAATAGTGGCAGCCATGGGTACCATCTACAAGATGCACTGCAGTAACTCACCAAGATTCCTCAGACAGTACCTTCCAAACCCCACTGCCATCTGGAAGGACAAGAGAAACAGATACCTGGGAACCCCACCACCTGGAGGTTCCCCTCCAAGTCACTCACCGCCCTGACTTGGAAATATATCGCCATTTCTTCACTGTCACTGGAGCATCATCCTGGAACTCCCTCCCTAACAGCACAGTGGGTGTACCTACACCTCAAGGACGGCAGCAGTTCAAGAAGGCAACTCACCACCACTTTCTGAAGGGCAACTAGGAATGGGCACTAAATGCTGGACTAACCACATCCCATAAATGAATTTTTAAAAAGCACACACCATTCAGACACAACAATGTAACTTTTTCCCATGATTCAGTGATACTATTGATACCTTTTAGGATGTTGTAGGCATGCCAAACGTTCCTGGCTCCTGGTGCATTCTCACCATCAATTGCCTTGATGAGCTTGATGAAGATAGCAAGCCTTCAATGTTGCCATAGCTTTATGGGCTCTAACAATGAATTCATGTTAGGTGGCAGGAAACCCACCTTCACATTTTCATTCAAGTCATCAAGATCACAGGATGGCCTGTGGCATTATCTAAGAGGAGTAGTATCTAAAAGGCAATATTTTCTCTGGCGGAATATTCCCTTGGAGCAGGGATAGTGTACAGAGAGGGAAATATTGTTGGAAGAGTGATCCTGTCATCCAGGCTTTCTTATATGAACGGCAAATGATGCACGGATGTTCCTTGGAATAACCATTCAAAGCTCTTGGTGTCTTGGACTGGTACACCACTGAGGGCTTAAACTTGAAATCCCATCCACTGTACCCACCACACAAGGCAATCAGACAGTCCTTGGCAGGTTTAAATTTAAGCACTGCCTTCTCCTGTTCGGAGATGTGTTTTCTCTGTGGCATATGTTTCCAATGAAGCCCATTTCATCGATGTTAATAACAAGTTTCGGTAGGTTTCTTCAATGATTCTCCTCACGTAGGCAGGGAATTCATTAGCTGTTTCAGTATCAACACCAGCTGTTCGCCAGTTACTTAAATACTATACAAAAATCAATGTCTCTTTGTGGTGAATGTTTTGCAGTAACCATTCACCATGTATATAACTGTATCACGCTGTTGCCCATGTGGGCTCCACCTATGGACCATTGTAAGGTATTACCTGTAATGAATCATGTTGGTGCCTTGTGGGCTCCGCCCCTGGCTCCACCCCTTGAGGGGAGGTATAAAGAGCAGTAGCCCTGTAGGCGGCTCTCACTAGCAGACCAGTCGCAGGCAGGCACTGTTCTTGTTGATTAAAGCCACAGTTTACTTCTACTCCTGGTTTTGTGTGAATTGATGGTCGCATCACTCTTGAAACACTAAACCAACCACAATTAGCACTGAATCTTCCCATTCGTGAACTCTCACCCTGCCTATTCTATAAGGCTCCGTGCAAGCTTTTAGTTTTTGCTTGGATGATCATCAAACCAAGAGGCACTTTTCTCTGGTTTTAATAATAATAATAATAATAATCACTTATTGTCACAAGTAGGCTTCAATTAAATTACTGTGAAAAGCCCCTAGTCGCCACATCCCGGCGCCTGTTTGGGGAGGCCGGTACGTGTTTTGATCTTTGATCTAGACTGCCAAGAATTAAACCATATATTCCGTGATGCTGCTTCTACTCTGACTTATCTTGGCAGCACTTAAAAAAGATGTTTGTGTGGTGATGTGCATCAATATAAATGCATGTAGGCTAACTAGACACTAGAGGGAGCACCAGAAACATCACACACACACTCAGCCAATAGATCAGTTAGATAGGAGACGACCAATGGACATTCACGATACTCACGGAGGTGACACGACCACAGGGGGGCATTACACCAACCCATGTATAAAGGACACCACACACATGATCTGCCTCTTTCCAGTGGAGACAGTCAGTGAGTAGAGACACAGGGTTGATTCAATATTACACCCACCACGTGGATTGCAGCAACTGGTTAGTCAGTCTGGGGAGCTATAGTAGGATTTGCAGTAGTGTCGAACCCGAGTAATAGAAGTGTAAATAGTTTAATAAACGTGTTGAAGCTATCTCCACGTCTGAACCTTCCTTTGTCAAGTGCACCACAAGGAAGCCGCTTATGTTACACCTACAACATAACAAATCAGTTTGTATATTTTGTTTAATTTTTCCAGCATTGCAATGGATTGATCTCACTGTCATAGGGGTTTATCCAAGTACTGCACCAATATCAACTGCTCGATCTCTGGCGTCAAATCATTTAATAATCTCTAAAGACATTTCTATGTGATAGTTTTTCTTGTTTTCTTAGCAGCAGCAGATTCACCACCATCAGATGCTGGGCATTAAAAAAAAATAAATGTAAAGTGCCCAATAATTTTTTTCCGATAAAGGGGCTTGGCTAATCCACCTACCCTGTACATCTTTGGGTTGTGGGGGTGCGACCCACGCAGACACTGGGAGAATGTGCAAACTCCACACAGACAGTGATCCGGGCAGGAATTCAACCCGGGTCGTCGGTGCCGTGAAGCAGCAGTGCTAACCAACGCCACCATGCCGTTCTACATGCTGTGCATTTTTGACTATGACGAAGAGCGATTCCAAGTTATTGGTGCACTTTGTAAACAATCTTAAATGACTACTAAGAGGCCTCTCCGCTTCCACCTGATGCAAAGTTGAGCAAGTACCAAACTCGGAGCACCAAAATTAATCAGACGATCGCAGAGTCAGGACATGCTTCCTCTTTTCTCCTGAAAGGTTGTATAATTTTTGCCAAAAAATGCTGTGAACCAAGGACAGTACTGCAGCTTCCAGCAAAGGCCTCTCTTACAGACTTTAAAATGGCTTTTGTGCCTCGATCCTGCTGCAAGGTTTAACAAAGGCCACTCTTGGGGCTCCAAAATTATTCAGAGGATTGCAGAGTCAGGCTCCTGATGGGTTAGTACTGCTCCCTCTATCTCTCATCCAGACAAGCCCCTAAGTCAAGGAAATCAATTTCCCCTGCAGCAAATGCATCTCTCACCAACTTTAAAATGGTCTCTCTGTCTCAATGCTCCACAGCAGCCACATCTGGGGCTCCAAATTTTTTTTTTAAACATTGCAGAGTTGGGAACTGCACCTATACTGCACATAAATGAGCAGGAGGAAAAGGTTTTTCTTCGTACAGCACTATTGCAGTTCTCCGCAAAAGCCAGTGTTGCCTCGCATGCAATCGAACAACTTCCTTCACACTCACTCCTAGGTGGGGGCCGATCAGGTCACATGACACCACGTCAGGCCCAGTGCAAAACAATGTGAATGTGAAAGTTGCAATGTTCAGCATGCATGCTGGCTCCTTTACATCTATGATGATAAAGCGGATACATGTTCAATGAAACGACTTAAAGTGGAAACTTACTGCAATAGGAATCAATTAGAACTGACAAGATTATACGACCATAGAATTAGAAGCAGGACATTTGCCCTTTCAAGCCTGCTCCGCAGTTCAATAAGATGAAGGCTTACCTGATTATGGTCTTAATTCCACTTTCCCACCTACCCCTGATAGCCTTTAACTCCTTTGTCAGTCAAAAACTAGCCACCTCTGCCTTAAAAATATTCAGTGATCTTGCCTTCACTAGTCTTGGGGGGGGTGGGGGGGAAAGAGTTCCAAAGATTCATGACACTTTGGGGAAAAAACAGCTCTGATCTGCATTTTAAATGGAAGATTTAAATTCACCATTGCGCCGGCAGCGCACCCACGCCCACAGGATTCCCAGCGGTGTGAAGTGGCCACAATGGGAAGTCTCATTGAAAGGTGGCGGGACCGGAGAATCCCACTGCCGGCAAGGGCGCACAGCCCGAGAAAATGCGGCCGGCAGACCGGAGACTCCCGCCCTTCATTTTTAAACACAAGAGGAAAGCTCCTTTCAACATCCATCCTGTCAATATGAAGCTAATGAATTGTTCCGTCCTTTAAAATGGAGTGTAGATTTTTTTGCTCTGTAAGTCACAGTTCTTAAAGAAATATGGATTAATAATGCAGTGATTCCAGTTTTAATTTATTTGTCTTCATTTTCTTTAAAGCATGAACGTTTTACATTGAAGGACACGTGTTGCACGATTATTACCCCCAACTGCACAGAATTTAAGTCTTTAATTTGTTCTGAAGACAGAAAATGACTGGCCATCATAGAAATGACCTGCCAGACCAATTCTTAAATCATTCTTTATTAGTGTCACAAGTAGGCTTATATTAACACTGCGGTGAAGTTACTGTGAAAATACCCTAGTCGCCACACTCCGGCGCCTGTTCGGGTACACAGAGGGAGAATTCAGAATGTCCAATTCACCTAACAGCACGTCTTTCGGGACTTGTGGAGGAAACCGAAGCACCCGGAGGAAACCCACGCATATACGGGGAGAACGTGCAGACTCCGCACAGACAGTGACCCAAGTCGGAAATTGAACCCGGGACCCTGGCGCTATGAAGCAACAGTGCTAACTACTGTGCTACCATGCCTCCCTCGGGTTGTAACTTAATAAAAATAATGGAGGCTGCCACAAAATAATGAAACAAGTGAAAGTGAAACTGTATTCAGAGACTATCTGCAAGAAGCACCATTTGAGGAAAGCTGTTAATACTATAATACCAGGGGACCAGAAGATATTCAAAGCATTGCAGCATCAAAACCTTTCTGCCTTGGGTAATTTTGAGGGTTTCATTTCATGTTCCTTTGTGTAAGGGAATCTGATCTATTGGAGGAGATGTTAAACCAAGTCCCCATCTGCCTGCTTGGTGGATGTAAAAGACCCATGGCATTATATTCAAGGAGAGCAGGGGAGTTATCCCTGGTGTACTGGCTAATGTTTATCTCTCCATCTACATCAGAGTAACAGTTTATCTGGTCGTTATCACATTGCTGTTGTGGACGTTTGTTGTTCACACATTCGCTCCTGTGTTTCCTGCATTTCAGTGACCATACTTTGAAAGTACTTTATTGGCTGTTAAGTGCTTTGAGACATCCATTACTCAGGAAAAGAAAGATATAAATGCAAGCTGTCCTTTCTTTTTAAAGCTTAGATTTTAAGCAGTTTAAATTTCTAAATGTGAAAAAAAACTACATTATTACACTTGGAGCAAACCTCTTGTTTTTAAAGCAATGAATTACATCTTTGTGTGGTTTGATTAAGGGAAATTAAATGAGTCTTAAGATTCAAGAAATCTAGTGAGCACAACATTTATACATGAGGGTGCACATAGATGAAGATTTGCTGTTAATTTAGCCCATTTCTAAAGGGCATGCTTTATTTTTAATTATTTTAACACATATTTAATGTATTTTCAATTTACATTCACTGAAAATATTACCAGTTAATGTAAAAATATTGTTCCAGTAAGTTAGAAGAAGCTAAATCACAATACTCTGCTTCTGGAAATGTATATCAAACCATAGAACCTGACTTATGGAGATAATCTTTCTGTCTACAAGGGAAAGAACAAACCTTTTTATCATATTGTAAGAATTTTGATGGGAGATGGTCCCATAGTGGTGATATCATTGAACATGTAATCCAGAGACCCATGATGATGCTTGGAGATATGGGTTGAATGCACCTGGTGGGATTTAAATTCATAAATCTGGCATATAAAGCTAGCCTCAGTAATGATGACCATGAAACTATCATCGATTTTTGTAATAACCCATTTAGCTCATCATGCACTTTAGGGAAGGGAATCTGACTTTCTTACCTGGTCTGGCCTATATGTGACTCCAGGTCCACAGCAATGAGGCTGACTCTCAACTGTCATCTGAATTGGCTTCGCACGTCACTCAGTTCAAGGGCAAAACGGGATGGTCAACAAATGCTGGCCTTGCCAGTGAACCCACTTCCCATGAAAGAATAAATAAAATTCCATTGAATGATTTTATATGTGAACATTCTACAGTATGAGTAATTGCATCCTCACTAGAAATTAAGGCTGCCTATTTTTTAAAGCCATAATTGGGGAAGGAAATTAAATGCGAGGTTGTATAAATTCACCCTAACCCAATTGACTGTGAAAATGTAATTTCAGACTATAAACTAAATGGCACTTTTATTGATCACAACTAATTCTGTAACATCCAGCTTTTTAACATTTTTCATATATAAACTTGATGGCACAGTTATTGGCACTGCTGCCTCACAATGCCAGGACCCAGATTCGATTCCGGCCTTGAGTGACTGCCAGTGGAGTTTCTGCGTTCTCCCCATGTCTGCGTGGGTTTCCTCCGGGTGCTCCGGTTTCCCCCCACAGTCCAAAGATGTGCAGATTAGGTGTATTGGCCATTATAAATTGCCCCTTTGTGGCCAAAGATGTGTAGGTTAGGTGAGGTTACGGGGGAGGGGGGTGGGGGGGGGGGGGGGGTATAGGTTGGGCACTCTTTTGGAGGGTTGGTGCAGAATTGATGGGCAGAATGGCCTCTTTCTGCATTGTAGGCATTCTATGGATTCTATGAACTTACTCAGTAATATAAATTTTATTAAATGATCTGCCTCTATTGAAATAAGCAAAATTAATAATGAACAATAGCTAATTGCAAACATTCAGATCAAAAAGTCTCACTTAACCAAACTACGTCTGTTGCCCTGAAAATATAATGATGTGGTTGTCAGAACGTGGGTGTGAGACTTACAGCAGTGTTAGGATGGTGAGGTGAGGGAAATCAGTGTTAGGTCTCGGTCATGATTGATGGAGATTTTTGGTAGTTAGTTGAGTGATGGGAGTGGTGCACGGAAATAGTGGTGCTGTTAGTTGGGTGTGGCATTTGAAGATGCATTTATTAACCAACAGCGCTAGGGTCCCAGGTTTGATTTCCCGCTGGAACACTGTCTGCGGAGTCTGCACGTTCTCCTCGTGTCTGCATGGGTTTCCTCCGGGTGCTCCGGTTTCCTCCCACAGTCCAAAGATGTGCAGGTTAGGTGGATTGGCCATGCTAAATTGCCCTTAGTGTCCAAAAGGTTAGGAGGGGTTATTGGGTTATGGGGCTAGGGTGGAAGTGAGGGCTTAAGTGGGTCGGTGCAGACTTGATGGGCCGAATGGCCTCCTTCTGCACTGTATGTTCTTTGTTCTATATGTAAGACCACTTGTGTGAAATCATTGAGTTTCTTGCAGCACTGCATCTATGTCCCCAGGCTACACTTCTGGCACTGATCATTATAGATCTCAGCTTCATACCCTTCTGAGAGTTTGTCTGGAGGACCTCTTGGTTAAGGCCTCCAATGCTGTGTCAGAAAGTCTTTGAAATGCTTTGACTGCCATGTTGTGCAATTATTTAGTGTTCGTCTTGCTCCCATTCTCTTCTGAAACCATAGCTAGCGCCTGTTGGAGTCAAGCACCATCCCGTTTGACAAACAGTCTGGCATTAATGATAATAATCTTTATTATTGACACAAGTAGGCTTACATTAACACTGCAATTAAGTTACTGTGAAAATCTCTTAGTCACCACACTCCGAGGCCTGTTCGGGTACACTGAGGGAGAATTCAGAATGTTCGATTCACCTAACAAGCACGACTTTCAAGATTTATGGGAGGAAACCAGAGCACCCGGAGGAAACCCACACAGACACAGGGAGAACGTAAAAACTCCGCACAGACAGTGACCCAAGCCGGGAATCAAACCTGGGACCCTGGCGCTGTGGAGCAACAGTGCTAATCACTAGTAGTGCAGATAAGCTTCATGTGGTGCCTGCCTTACTAATTATCTGCTTCTTGCTTAGGAGTGGACTACTCACTGTGCATTTATTGCTGATTGTATGGAGTAATCATTTAAAATTAAGTTTGTGTGCTGCCTGCATCAGAAGCAACTGGTGCATGTTAATCACTCATTGCGATATTCAGCCATGTTTTAGGGCCTTATCAGATGTAGCTATCTAAGTCTTCTTATACTCCCTCAGTATACTTGCAAGTTAGTCTTGAATGAATTCTCTGACTAGCTTCTGAGCTACTCAGTTGCAATAGGATAATTAGCCAAAATGAACAAAGGCGCTTCGCCGTACCGAGTTTGAATATTGCTGAAACGTGAGCGACACGTTGTTGAAGCTTTTCATCTTGAACCCATCAGGGAAAATGCAAGAATGCCCAAATCCAATTATCACAATTGATACAACAAGAGAAAAGAGTGCTGATTGGTTAGCAAGTTGAATCTGGTCGTTTGAAATTTGGCATTCGTGCATTTGTCATGAAGAGTGCAAGACGAAAGACGTTGGCAACCAATTTTTCAGCAATACTCAAAATGTTAAGCTCTCTTGGTAAATAATTTAGACTGTGAAGGTTGTTCTTTAAATTCCACTTTAAATAAAGCATTTAATTTAGATGTGTAGAGTGTTTGCTCAAATTATTGTTTCTTCAAACAGTCAGGAGTGATCAGAACCTGCTCATAAACCTTGTCATAATTGGAGTCAGCTGAAAAACTGGATTTCCATGCTCCTTCCAGACTGAAGGATATGATATGAATCATGAATTCTTCATGAGGAAAGTCTGAAGCCAAAGTTAAGGTAAAAAATTTCATGCTTAAATATATTTATTTGTATGATCACAGATCTCCCATGGTGTTGCACACATTGTATAATAGTTGTCTAAGGTCTCGCATTTTATGGACATGGTTCATAGAATCCCAACAGTGCAGAAGGCAGCCATTCAGCCCATCGAACCTGCACCGACCTTCTGAAAGAGCACCTTCCTAGGCCAACTCCATCCCATTCCCACCTAACCTTTTGGATGCTAAGGGACAATTTAGCATGGCCAATTAACCTAACCTGCACATCTTTGGACTGTGGAAGGAACCGTAGCACCTATAGGAAATCCACGCAGACACGGGGAGAACTCCACACACACACAACTGTCGCCCAAGGTCAGAATTAAACCCGGGTCCCTGGTGCTGTGAGGCAGCAGTGCTAACCACTGTGCCACTGTACTACTCCAGTATTATCAGAGAAACTGGCTTCACAACACTGAGGCAGTCCAGGAATCCCGAAGCACTGGAAAGGCATAAGCAGTATTTTGAAGAATTTCCTAAGACCTGGAAACACCAAAATGAAAGGTTCTTTAGATCTGGTATCAATTGGAGGAGAATCTTGGGGTGCACCAATGCCCCCACATCCCTCCCTGCACATTCAACCCCCTCCATGATTCTTACCTGCCTTACTATGGGGTGCAGGTCCTGGGTTGGCAGTAACAGCGAGTCGGGTCCATGGGATGGAGGATGATGACAACCCGCTCAATGATGAGCTCTGGTGCTCAGCATAGTGCGACAACGTGTGAGCTCTGCACACGGTAGCACTTCCTACCATACACCTAGGTGATCGTTGCACGAGAGCTCACCATTCCATCACACGGTCCCACCAAACCTTTGGGGTGGGGACGGGGTGGGGGAGGGGGGCTGTGGTGGAGAGAGATTGGGGTGGGGCGTTGAGCGGTAGCTGAACTGGGGGCCAAGGTCCGTGCCCACCTCCAACAGCTCCATCCATTCCCCCGCCCCCGACACCTCGAGTCTCTGTTGACGTTGCTGCTGGTGCCGCCTGGCCTGCACCAAAGCAGGTTCCACGGGATCGAAAATATTGTCCATACTGTTCAATATCTGTAAGGAATTGGAGAGGGTGTGAGACTGACAAACAGCAGTGTTTTCCACCCGGGACCCTCCTGTCCCCCCATTGCTCTCCTCCCCACCCGACACACCCTCCCCATGCTCACCCGGCTGCAGCGGGGGCCCTTGCTCTGAGTGCATTCAAATCACTCGAGCGCGTGATTGAAATGCACTTACCTCTCTTTGATGTGGTCAATGTTTGTACACATTGGTGTTTTGCCACTTAGAATCACTCATGTATGAAAGTAGATGAATGAATCAAGGCTGTAGCTGGTTCGTGGAAGCTGTCAATCACCGCCCACTACTAGAAAGTTGAACTGCAGGGTTGAAAACACAGGTCACAGCTGTTCTCCGTCCAGGAATGGACACATGGAGCTTCCAGGTAAGTGTTACAGCTGTAATTTGTTTCACTGCCCCTGTCTGGACTGCTCTCTAACTTCTAGACTGCGTTCTCTTTTTTGCCGTGGGGGAGGGCCCCTCTAGCCAGGGGGTCCTTCCAGTCAAGAGTCCTTGTGTGGGGTCCCTTTAGTTAGGGGGTCTCTGTGGGGATCCCTCTAATTAGGGGGGTTCCTGTGGGGCGTCCCTTCTGTTAGAGGATCTCGGGGTCCCCCTGTACATGGAGTTCCTGGGGGGATCTCCTATTAAGCGGGTTTCTGTGGGATCTTTCTCTAGTTAGGAGGTCCCTGGGGGGGGGGGGGGGGTTCCTTCAGTTAGGGAGTGTCGCAGAGGCGGGGGTTCTCCTTATTCATGGGGTTCCTGTGGGGGGGTCCCTTCAGTTAGTGGCTCCCGGGGGGGCTCTCCCTATTCATGGGGTCCATGGGAGGGTCTCCCTATTCATGGGGTCCCGGGGGGATCTCCATATTCATGGAGACCCAGGGGTCTCATGGGCTCCCCGGGCATGGTCTCCCTATTAAGGGGGTCCCGGGGAGGGGGTCTAGTAGAGGAGGGGTTAGCAGGTAGTGCATTGTGGGAGGGGAAGGTGGCCTTTGGATGGACCTTGGGAGCAACTTCCCTAAGGGGTTAACCCCTTGGTCCACTGCGAGGTCTATCATATGAGGGTTACACTGGTAAACACCAAAAGTAGTCACCGGCCATGTGATTCCCGGCCAGGGGACCAGAGAATCATGGGAGGGTGGAGACTCTGGTGCCGGGGACGGTAAATGGATGTCATTAAGACCCGTTTGCATTCATTTACATCCTCCTGCTGGCACGCGATTGTGAACCTTAATCCCGGCGGCAGCGGGTGATCGGAGCATCGTGTTTGCCGATCCCGATTTTCCTCCGATGCCCGATTCTCTGTACCATTGCGAAATGTTCTTCGGGCGTAATGGGACGGAGAATCCAGCCCGACATCTTTAGAACATAGAATCCTTACAGTGCAGAAGGAGGCCATTCAAACCATCGAGTCTGCACCGACCCTTCAAATGAACACTCCACCTTTACACTCCCCCGCCCACCCCACCCTATACCCACAATTCATAGGAATCAGTCCTGGGACCCTTGTTTGTTGTATACATTAAAGACTTGGATGTGAATGTAGAAGGTATAATTAGTATGTTTGCAGATGATACAAAAATTGGTGGTGTTGTTGATAGTGAGGAGGATAGCTGATATTGATTAGCTAGTATTTTGGGCAGAGCGATGGCAGATGGTAACAGCTTAGGGTGATATGAGCAGAGTCCGATGACTTGTGCACTTTGAGCTATGTTTTTTCCAGGAGCAATTTATTTTCTAGTGTTTCAACTGTTTCAATTAGTTCATAACGTGGAGAATCTGTATTCTTCCATTGTTTCTTAAAGCGAAATAAGTTTGTTCCATAATTTACTTTTCACAATTAGAGTTAAAATCACCCAGTACTGATCCTTGCCATATTTTTCTGAATTGTCTGCAACTTTCCCTGTTCAGGATGCAGCACGGTGGCACAGTGGTTAGCACTGTGAGGACCTGGGTTCGATCCCGGCTTCAGGTCACTGTCTGTGTGGAGTTTACACATGCTCCCCGTGTCTGCATGGTCTCACAATCCAAAACGATGTTCGGGGTAGGTGGATTGGCCGTGGTAAATTGCCCCTTAATTGGAAATAAAGAATTGGGCACTCTAAATTTATTATTAAAAATAAAATGAAACCTTCCCTGTTTATCTTGTTGGTGGTCTGTAAAAGACACTGGGAGTTACACAATTTCCTGTTCTTTAACTCTCTCCATGTAACGTCTGTCCTCAGGAACTTGTTCAGTTTCCTAAGATGAGATGTTAATAAATTCTCGAGGATCTCACATTGAGGAACTGCATCACACTCGAAAGATGCATTATGCACTAAGGATGATGGTTAGCGCAGAAACAGCCAGACCTCAAATAAAACTCAACATGGAATGAAAGCTGTTATTGCATCATTCGAGCCCTTTAATTGGATTACTTCTTTGAAATGACTCCAGTCTTCTTTTCTATTTAGAGAGGACAAAAGTTAATGGCACATTTTGCCCAGATGTTTCATGTTGCGGTGCAATTTACCTAATTTTACTTAACACCATGATGTGGAGATGCCGGCGTTGGACTGGGGTGAGCACAGTACGAAGTCTTACAACACCAGGTTAAAGTCCAACAGGTTTGTTTCGATGTCACTAGCTTTCGGAGCGCTGCTCCTTCCTCAGGTGAAGGAGCACCTGAGGAAGGAGCAGCGCTCCGAAAGCTAGTGACATCGAAACAAACCTGTTGGACTTTAACCTGGTGTTGTAAGACTTCGTACTGTTACTTAACACCAATAGAACTACTTAGCTGTTAAGAGTACTGATTGCTCTTTGCAATCTTAATGTTTTCATTGCATAAAATTGCTTTTAGAGATAAATTTCTTGCACTTAATATGCTCAAAATTAGTGTAAAGCACAAGAAAGTGCTCTTTTTTTGTTTTCAATACGTTTACAATGGTGCATGCAGAAAAGAAAAGATATCGGGAGAGATTCTCTAATCCCGTGGCAGAGTGTCCACACCATCGTAAACGCTGTCACGTTTTACGCTAATGATTGAGAGTAGACTGATGGCACACTAATTGGCCCGGTTTTGACCTGCTTTTTGTGGACAGGATATACCTGGACAGTTTTCCACATTGCCGGTTAGATGCCAGTGCTGTAGCTGTACAGAAAGAGCTTGGCTAAGGGCACCATTAGTACAAGAATAGAAGTACTATTGCTGGAATGTTGTCAGGACCCATAGCCTTTCCAATATCCAGTGTGTTCAGCCATTTCTCAATATCACATGGAGTGAATTAAATTAGCTGAATACTGGCAGCTGTGATTCTGGAGACCTCAGGAGGAGGCCGAGATGGACCATCCATATCATATCCACATACTATATATTATGAATGATTTTCCAATCTTCTGGTACCTTTACAGAATCTATGGAATTTTTGAAGATTACAACCTATGAGCCAAGTGCTGGCAAGTGGGATTAGTGTAGATTCAATGTAGTTTTATCGGTGGGCCGAAGGGCATCTTCAATACTGTTCGGTTCTGTGACTCTAAACTATCTCTGCAAACATTCTATTAAGACCCATAAGATGCAAACCATCAGGTCCAGGGGCTTATCAGCCTTCAGTCCCATTTGTGTGCCTACTAAATTTCCTCCAATAAAAATTGTTTTAAGATCCTCACTCTTTCCCCCACTCCTGATTTCCTGCTATTATTGGGATGTTTTTAGTGTATTCCACAATGCAGACCAATATAAAATATTTGCTCAAAGTTTCTCCCATTTCCTTGTTTCCTATTATTAATTCCTCAGTTACAGTCCTCAAAGGGACTAACTAGCTACTTTCTTCCTTTTTATATACTTGTAGAAGCTCGTATTGTCTGTTTTTGCAATTCTTGCTAGTTCTGTCCCATAATCTATTTTCTCTCTCCTTTTTCGTTAGTTGTTCCTCTGCTGGTTAATAAGATCCCCTGGCTGACCATCAGTGTTAGAGACACCTGGTCAGCTCAACAGAGGTCAAGAGGTTGGATCAGATGCCATAACCTTCTTAAGTTTAAGAAAGATTGATTTGTTCCAGGAATAATAATATAAGAAACAGAGTGTGGTTACTTTATAAACAAACTTTATTAAAACAAAAGAGAACAATATTTTAAACTTTTTCTTCAGTTCTAACACTAACAGATTGCATGCTGTTTCTTAACCTTAACACGTTAGTTCTCATTAAATAACATGTCTTATAAACATACAGCTCTCATTCCCCTTACATAGGCAGGTAATGGTGATAATTTTAGTTACAAAGCAATTCTCTGCTATAAGAACCCTTTTCGAAAGTCTGTATCTGGTCTCTCTCTCTATCTATCTATCTCCTCTCTCTCCTCTCTCTCTCCACCCCTGAAACAATGGTTCACCCCTGAGGTGGGCATATATGGATGATGGCTGGTCAAACAAGGTTGCCCCGAGTGACAATGGATCTTGACTGGATCATTTCGGCTGAACCAGGGCATCCTGTGTATTCCCACTAATGAGTTTAAGTCTGAATGGGACAGGGTAACTCAAGCTGTCGGCGTATCCCTCTAACTCTGCTGCTAGCAGTCTTTTCCTTCAGTCTGTTTACCCCCTAAATTGCCTGCTTCGTCTTGGACCCCATTCTTGGACCCCATTCTTGGACCCAAGTTCCTAATATCGCTCTATCATGACACTAGTCTTTGCAACATTGTATATATTTTTCAAATTGTTACCATCCTTGACTTCCTTAGTTAGCCACGGATAGTTTATCCACCACATAGTCTTTCTTTCTCAATTAAATATATAATTGTTAAGAATTATGAAATATTTCCTTAAAGGCGTGCCACTGTTGGTTCACTGTCTTATCTTTATTTCCTCAGTCCACTTTAACAACTGTCTTCATGATTGCCTTTATTTAAGTTGAAGATATTAGTTTCAAATCAATGTTTCTCACCCTCAAGCTGAACGTGAAATTCATTGTCATGATTACCCTTCCCCAATGTATCCTTTACTATTAGGTTATTGTTACAGTAGGGAGAGGGGGGCGTTAATTTAAACAGCCCTAATTTCTCCTCTCACTATTTGTCTAGAAACAGAAAGGTGTTTTTCTTTTACTTTTAATTTCCTTCTTTATAAGTGGTGACATATTTTGCCCAACCCTTAAATTTGGAATGTTCCAATCCTTTATGAAACACTTGCACAGCAAACTCGAGGTAAGACAAAATAAAAGAGGTTAATTCATTTCACACTCACAAAAAGCAGAGGTATTTGCAATGTCTGCCCCTGTTTGCACTCATCCAATACAAGGAGGGATAGGGGTAAAGAAGGTGGTTTGGGGCCAGACCACAGTAAAATATAAGTTTGAGTTTTACGTGGCCCAGAGTCCAAAATCAAAAGTCTAATGGAATGGTCTTTCAGAGGGGTGGTTGACTGTTGCAGGGTGATTCATCTTTCCAGAAACAGAGTTTTCACCTGGGAGAAGGCATGCAGAGTTGTTAGACATCGCAAGCTGCTTAACTTGTCCTTTCTCTTCAGAGGTCAAACTGTAACTGCCTGAGTTCAGGTCCACAGGGCAATATTACAATTCTGGCAACTTGGGGGGAGTCATATGACATACCTCCTCCCATAGCTCGATGTTGGACAAAGGTTCTATTTTCCCAAGGCTAGAATCTTGAGGTGTTTAATAGCAGCCAGGATTCCGTTTGTTCTTGGAGATATCGGTTTCAGGTTGACTAAACAAGACCCCTGGTTGAAAGCAATTGTGTGTTGGAACAGGTAACGTTTAGGCCACCAGCACCAGATTAAAGACTAGGAGTTGCAAACAGCTGTGTTGTTCATAGCTGACTGTGGCAGACAGCTAATCTGGTTGTGCTGACTTGACTGGAATGTTTAACACATGCAATGTGTGTTACGTTCCAGGGCATTTGAGCTGTTAGCCTTTATTTCCTTTCAAACTGCTCAGAAACTTCCAGAAGCCAGCACAAGACCAGCTGGAACCATCTTGTCAGCCCAGCAGTTGTCCATGTTGAAAAACAGAGAAAAATAATAATTTTAGAATGTAATCCGGCTGACGGCGATATAACATATTTTTTCCTTCTTGTTTCAACTACCAATAAATCCTGTCTCATGACACACTTCCAGATCTAAAAATAGCTTGTTTGGGGGTTGGTTTCACAATGTATTTTTTGAACATACCATCCCAATACTTTCCATTATATCATTCTTAGGCTACCTTTACAATTTGATTTGTCCACTCTATATGAATTTTAAAATCTCCCAATCTTTCTTGCAAGCTTCTATTATTTCTTGATTTGTCCTCTGCCCTACAGTGTATAACTATTGTTCGCATTCCTGTAGCCTGCTCACATCAGTGATTTCTTTTTCATTTGCTATTTTTATCTCCACCCAAACTGATTCTATTGGCGAGATTGAACAGCCTTGTCGCGTCCGACTTGGTGTCAGGACAAAGCCGTTAAATCCAGTGAGAGGCATCTCGCGAAATTTGAAACGCTCTAAACACCTCGTGAGATTTAACAGTCTTGTAAGACTTCGCAATCTGGATCTTGTCCTCACTAGACGAGATGTAAATACGCGTTGACGGGATTCTCCTGGCGCCTGGGGCCGTGCCTAGGTGACCTCGCGAGGGTGCCATTTAGTACTGGTTTCCACAAATGTGGACCAGTCATAATGGCACTTGGGGGGAGGGGTGGTGGTATTCCAGGCCATTGGAGAAAGGGCAGGATGGTACGCTGGCACTCCCTCTTGCTCCCAGGCACCTTGGCACTGACAGTCTGGAATTCTGGGAGTGCCACCCAGGCACCATGGCAGTGTCATTCTGGCTGTGCCCAGATGGCACTGACAGGCTGGCAGGGCTGCTGCCAGAGTGGCAGTGCCAGGATGACTGGGTGCCAGGCTGGCACTGCCAAGGATTAGGCCGGAGGGGCATTACAGGGTAGAAGGGGGGGGGGGGTTCCCGGGGGCCTCCCTGAGGTTGTGGGGTCAAAATACAAGGGAGGAGAGCTGCAAGGGGGCAAAGATCTGGGCAGCCAGACAAAATGGCACCCCAATCTGCGAGGAGTCTTTCCTGCCTGGTTGGCCAGCAGGAAATTACTCTCGGTGCGGCCTCGGCAGAGAAAAACACACTGAGGCCAATGAAAATCGGCAAAATGCTGTTGAATAGCCGGATGTTTCCCGGCACTACAGCTGCCAAGAAATACCCTGCTAAATGCTTCCAAAACCAGACATAAATTTTTTCCAGATAAATCGTTCCCTATATCTTGATCTTGTGAGCTAAAATTCTTTCTTGCTACTGCACTGATCTCATCTTTTTAGACTTTCCAAAGGAATTAAAGTTATTTATTACAATGCCTGCAAACAAAGAGAGGCAGGATTTGTTTCATCTAATGAAATAATTTACTTCCTGAAGTCTAGGTAAAGACAAAACCTTACTAACATTGTTTTTGAATGAAGACTGAAACCCACTTCTTGGTCCTTACCTCTATGGGATGAAAGACGTCAACAATGTGAAGTGGCGCAAAAAATTGGACTATTTTCCCGAGAGCAGAAAAGGGTAAGGAGAGATTTGACAGGGGCATTCAGTATAGAATTATAGAATCTACAGTGCAGAAGCAGGCCTTTCGGCCCATCGAGTCTGCACCGGCCCTTGGAAAGAGCACTCTACCCAAGCCCACACCTCCACCCAGTAACCCCACCTCACCTTTTGGATACTAAGGGGCAACTTAGCATTGCCAATCCACCTACCTGCACATTTTTGGACTGTGGGAGGCATCCGGAGGAAACCCACGCGGACACGGGAAGAAAGTGCAAACTCCACACAGTCACCCGAGGCGGGAATTGAACCTGGGTCCCTGAAGCTGTGAGGCAGCAGTGCTAACCACAGTGCCTTGGGTTTTAAAAGAGTAATAAGGAACAACAGTCTCTAGCAGTGGTAGAAAGCCTCCTACTACTACTCCCATCACGGGTACTCTGCCTTCGTCATTGTCTACCCTAATCTTTCAGTACTTCTCTAACTTCCTGCTTTCTTGCCACTGTTCAAGGCTTGACTCCCTCTTAGATAAGCCTATTGCTTCCCTCCAAAACATTGAGGATAGGCACAGCATTCCCAAAAGCCCCATCCTACTCTTTCATGTAACTTCCTATCCATTGTCCTGACTAGGGATATTCTTGTTAATCTCTTACCTGTGCATACCACCAATTCCCTGCTGACACCGTAGACTTAGTCAGCAGATGAGCTCTCATCACTCCTCTACGCATCTTCCTCCAGACTGACCACTCGTGAACAATATCCTTGATATCCATGAGTTTATTGTCGATGATTTAACTGATGTCATGACTTCAATATAAACCTGTGTTAGGGGTGATGACACCTTTCCCCTTAAGTTTCACTGACTGCCTCCATCGTCCACCACTTGCCGCGTCAGTCACGTTAGTGGTGTGGCACTTATCTTAAGATCATGCCTTGGCCTGACCCTCCACTCCTCTGGCATATTCTTATTTATTGTTCCAACCCATCGCACCTCATCAAAAGAACATCGTTCTCTACTGCCCTCCCAAGTATGAGAGAAAACTTTCTGAGTGAGATGTCTTCATTACCTTCTACACCATCCTCTGCACTGATCGATTTTTCATCTTTGGTGATTTCAACTCCCATCTTAACTCATCGTATTCTCCCTCCTCGGGCTGTACGGTTGCACAATGGTTAGCACTGTTGCTTTACAGCGCCAGGATCCCAGTTCGATTCCTGCTTGGGCCACTGTCTGTGCGGAGTCTGCACATTCTCCCTGTGTCTGCATGGGTTTCTTCCGGGTGCTCCGGTTTCCTCCCACAAGTCCCTAAAGACGTGCTTGTTAGGTTATTTGGACATTCTGAATTCTCCCTCAGTGTACCCGAACAAGCGCTGGAGTATGGCGACTAGGGGCTTTTCACAGTAACTTCATTGCAGTGTTAATGTAAGCTTACTTGTGACAATAATAAAGAGCATTATTATTATCACTGCCCTCTTATCCTCCCTAAATCTCATGAGGAGCCCATGAATATCTTTGCCACTAAGGTGAGACCATCCGGATTCTTCCGGTGACGGCGGGCGGGAGGCAGCTGCACAATGGAGGGCTCCCGCTCCGGAATAGAAATTTTGGAGTTTTAACGCCCGGTCCCGGGGGCAACGGAGGCTGAAAAGGCTGTAAGAAGGCACAGGGAGGAGAAATGTCCAAGTTTGGGAGAAAAACGGCCGTGAAAAAGGGGGTTAACGGAAGTCCGCCGGTGAGTGAAAAAGTCAGCGCAGGAACTGTAAGGAAAGCGGAGGCTGGAGCACCAGGGAGGCCGCATCGCTCACAGCAGAACAAATTACCACGGTGATGGCCGTGGAACTTGAAAAACAGCTCACAAAGCACATGGAAGCGGTGATGAAGGAGATGGGGGTGGTATTGAAAGTGCTGGTGGAGGAGGCGATTGTCCCGGTGAGGGCGGCGGTATCAAGCGTAGCGGCGGAGGTGCAGGAGCAAGGTGAGACACTGAAGGAAGTGGAAGAGGCATTATCGCAGCACAGTGATCAACTCACCTCGATGGGGAAGGAGTTGCGGAAGGTGACAGAGACCAACAAGGGTCTGCGAGCCAAAATGGAAGACCTGGAAAACAGATCCAGGCGACAGAATCTGAGGATTGTGGGTCTGCCCGAAGGGGTGGAAGGCCCGAGGCCGACGGAGTATTTTGCCCCAATGTTGTGAAGCTATTGGGGGAGGGGGACGATCCCTCCCGATATGAACTGGATCGGGCTCATCGGTCGTGGAGGCCTATACCAAAGGCGGTGAGCCGCCAAGAGTAGTAACTGTGTGTTTCCGTAGGTATAGCGTGAAGGAGAAAGTCTTGTGCTGGGCAAAGCAGAAGCGGGAGGTGCAGTGGGCTGGAGCTGGTATACGCATATACCAAGACTTTATGGTGGAGCTGGCGAGGAGGCGGGCTGCCTTCAGCCGGTTGAAGAAGGCACTGTACATCAGCAAGGTGCAGAGCGGCATAGTATATCCAGCTAAGTTGACGATGACCTATAAATCCAAGGACTTTTATTTTGGGATGGTGGAAGCAGCGGTGGAGTTTGCGAAGGCAGAAAGACTGTGGCAAAATTGAGAAATGGTCGTGTACCGATGTAGCCTCATGTAACTTTATTTTTTCACTGAGTGTTGGTGTCTGTACTAAATGAGTCGACGCGGTATATATTTGGACAAGGGAAGAGATGGGACTTTCATTTGGAATAATGGTTCTTTGGGGATTGGGTGTGTATGCGGGGTTTGTGTGCTAAAGGCGATCTCTTGGTTTTCCTGGGACCGGGTGAGGGGGAAAGAGACCCGGGCGGGGGCCTCCACACTGGCCAGTTTAAGCCAGCCAGTGAACGCGAGTGAGGTGGGGGGAGGGGCTGTAGCCATGGGATGCCTGGTAGAACAGGTTTCGGTGAGCCTATCTGGGGTGAAAAGTTGGGGGAAGGAACCCAGGTTGGGGGGAGGAGTTTACAAGACGAAGTGGAGGGGAGGAATCTGGGAGGAGGGTGTCTACAATTCATGTGTGTCATTCACGGTATTCTTTCGGGGATTGGATGGCAGTGAATATTGGGGGTGGGGGGGTTGGGGCTGGACTATATTTGTCAATGGTGACCATAGGCGATTCCTGATTCCTTTTTCCTTTTTTTTCCACCTTGGGAGGGTTTGTTTATTTGATGCTTATATTGTCAGGTGGGCTGTTGTTTGGGGTGGTGGGAGGATGGGATCGTTGTTGTTGATAAGGGGATTGACATTGTATTTGTTACCGTTTACTGTTTGTTGGTGGGGTGTAAATTCTGAAGAAAATGTGAAAATGGAGAATAAACATTTTTTTTTAAAAAAGGTGAGACCATCCAATCAGTTGCCTCTGCCATATCCCTCACTTCCACTAGCCCACCAGGTTAAACTTCATCACCCTGACGTCACATCTTCTAGTTTCTCTTCTATCTCTCCTCATGTCCTCATCAAATTATTTTGTCCTTGAGATCCGTGTCCTGCTCCCCTTTAAACTGCTGACCACTTGAAATGGCTTCTCTTCCTGCTCCTATATCATTACCTTTCTTGTCACCCATGGATCTCTCCCCACTCCCATTTCACACCCAAACTCCATTCCACTGGCACCATTGGAAAACACAATACTAGTACACAGATGAGAGATAGCTGCACCTCTCTCGACCTCTTTCCTCTTGCTAAATTATCAGATCACTTATCTATCAAAGAAGCATTTGAAAAATCTGGTGCTAAGATTGGGGAATGGGAAGTAGTGGCAAATGATACCATCATTTGCAGATGACACAAAACACTTATTGCTTTGTGCATTCAGATTAAGAGTCTTTATGCTTTTTAGTGCTATTCTTTGTATGGACGTTATTTGCTTATGTAATATTACTGTTAGGTTTCTAAATCCCTCGCCACCGATCCCTTCCCTCCTGCTTTTTTAGTTAAAAGCCCTTAAACTGCCCTAGTTATGCAATTTTCCAGGACACTGACCCACTCCATCCCAAGTGGACAGCTGTCCCGTTCACCTGTCACCCCAGTGTTCACTGACCTACATTAGCTCCCGGTCTTGATTTTAAAATTCTTATCCTTGTTTATCCTTCTATGGCCTCATCCATCCTTATCACTGTCACCTACTTCCATCCTACAACCCTCAAATATGTCTATGCTCATCTCATTCTGGCTTTGAAGATCTCTGATTTTAATTGCTCCACCATTGGCAGCTGTGCCTTATTTTGCTTAAGTCTGAAGCTCTGGAACTGCCTCCCTATACCTCTCCGCCTCGCTTTCCTCCTTTGAGACACATTTAAAAACTTATCCCTTTGACCAGGCTTTTGGGCACCTGACTTAATATTTCCTTACGTGGCTCGTGTCATATTTTGTTTTATATTTTTCCTGTGAATCACTTTGGGATTATACAAGAATGAATTGTAACATGTTATTAGTTGCACAAGTAATTGGTAAATGAATCAGAAGGGACATCTGAAACATTTTCTATTCGGTGAATTGTTGTACCTGGAATGCGCGGCATGAAAAGGCAGCGAAAACAGATTCAGCAGTGACTTTTTAAAAGGGAATTGGGTAAAAACGAGAATGAGAAAAAATTGGTGGGCTGTGGGGAAAAAGCAAGGAAGTGAGACTCCTGTGCTGTATAATTCCATGAGACATAATTGGCTCTGATCATGTCAGCTTCACTGCACAAATGAGAAGAGAAGTGCCAGTTTCTATAGCAACCTGATGAGCATGTCAGTATTTCATAGAATACTGATGTTTTCGTATAGCAGGTAGTGTTATTCTGCAGCTTGCAAACATTCCATTCATTATTATGGAAGGTTGAATCTTGTCTTGTCTGTCTTGGTTATAGTAAATCCAGCTGTGCCTGTTACTAATGATTGCAGATTTCAAACATACAAATTCTAAAGTCGCAAGAGACAAAGGATGGAATTCTTACGTAGTCGACCCACTCGTGAGGGCGAGACAGCACCGTGTCGGGAACCGAGTTGTTAGTGAAGTGAGCTTTGTGCCTGTTTAACTAGACCAATTAGCACTGAGAACAAAGAAAAGTACAGCACAGGAACAGACCCTTTGGCCCTCCAAGCCTGTGCCGATCATGATTCGCTAAGTAAAAAAAACCTTCTGCCTTTACTCAGTCCATATGCCTCTATTTCTCTATTTTTTCCCTAATCATCGATCCATCCAGATGCCTCTGAAAAGTTGTTAATGTGCCTGCTTCCACCACATCCTTTGGCAGTGTGTTCTAGGCACCCACCACACTCTGCGTGAAAAACCTATCCCGCACATCTCCCTGAAACTTTCCCCCTCTCATCTTGAACCTGTGCTCCCGAGTAATTGACACTTCCACCCTTGGAAAAATGCCTCTGACTGTCCACCCTGTCTATGCCTCTCATAATTTTGTAGACCTCTATCGGGTCTTGCTCCAGCATCCGTCTTCCCAGTGAAAACAATCCTAATTTGTTCAATCTCTCCTCAAAGCCAACACCCTCGAGACCAGGCAACAACGTGGTGGAACATCTTTGCACTCTCTCCAAAGTTTCTACATCCTTCTGATAATGTGGTGACCAGAAGTGTACGCAATACTCCAAATGCAGCCTAGCCAAGGTTTTATATAGCTGCAACATGGGGCGGGATTCTCCCCTAACCGGTGGGACGGACCGTACCGGCGCCGAGGAGTGGCGTGAACCACTCTGGCGTCAGGCCGCCCCGAAGGTGCAGAATCCTCATTTGTGCAGTGAAGCTGACATGATCAGAGCCAATTATGTTTCATAGAATTATACAGCACAGAGGAGTCTCACTTCCTTGCTCTTCCCCCACAGCCCACCAATTTTTTCTCATTCTCGTTTTTACCCAATTCCCTTTTAAAAAGTCACTGCTGAATCTGTTTTCGCTGCCTTTTCATGCCGCACATTTCAGGTACAACAATTCACCGAATAGAAAATGTTTCAGATGTCCCTTCTGATTCATTTACCAATTACTTGTGCAACTAATAACATGTTAAAATTTATTCTTGTATAATCCCAAGGTGATTCACAGAAAAAATATAAAACAAAATATGACACGAGCCACATAAGGAAATATTAAGTCAGGTGCCCAAAAGCCTGGTCAAAGGGATAAGTTTTAAAATGTGTCTCAAAGGAGGAAAGTGAGGCGGGCACCTTCAGGGGCTAGGCCGGCACTGGCGGGGTTGGCGCCTCCGCTGGCCAACGCGAGTTGGCACATGCGCGGGAGCGCCAGCGTGTGCTGGCGTCATCCCAGCACATGCGCAGGCGGGTTCGTCTCCATGCCGGCCATGGCGGACCATTACACCTGCCAGTGCGGAGGGCAAGAGTGCCCCCACGGCACAGGCCCGCCCGCGGATTGGTGGGCCCTGATCGCGGGCCAGGCTACCGTGAGGGCTCCCCCCCCCCCCCCGGGGCCAGATCCCCCCACACCCCCTGAGCCCCTGAGGACTCCACAGGCCGCCTGCAGAGCCGGCGCGACTGGTCGAAAACGGGCGGCCACTCGGCCCATCGCGGAGCGGAGAATCACCGGGAGGGCCGCTGCCAACGGCGCGATGCGGTTCCTGCCCCCACCGAAAAACCGGCGCCAGAGAATCCGGCGGCAGGGCGAGATTCACGCCACCCCCCGACGATTCTCCGGCCCGGTGGGAGGGCGGAGAATCCCGTCCATGATTTCCCAACTCTTGTATTTAATGCCCCAGATGATGAATGCAAGCATGCCATATGCCTTCTTAATCACCTTGGCCACCTGTGTTGCCACTTTTAGGGAACTGTGGACCTGCACGTCCAGATCCCTCTGTATGTTAATGTTCCCAAGTGTACGTTAATGCTCCTAAGCAGCCCACATCCAGGTTTTCCATCCAATCAGAGAGGATGATGAGGACACAGCAACAAGAAGATACATCCACATGTCAGCAGTGAACAAATAACACCCATCGTTCATTACGCATGGATTTGACCACAGTACAGTGCTCTCTACAGGAGATCTGGTACATGCGTGAACAGGCCACACAACTTTGTATCTCTTCAATTAGATTGAAAAATCCAGACTGCATCATGTTCTCATTCATTAGTTCAAGCAGAATGGAAGCACCCATGACTGCCAAGATGGCAGGATACCTAATGGTGTAGTGCAGCATTGGCTGCAACCATGAGGATCTGTAGGCCTCCCCATGTCAATAGGAAGTGCCACAGGAACACAAAGGCTTCCATTCAATAAATCTACAGTTCATGTTCGACCATGTCAAGACCTTCATCTTGGTAAAAGCCCCTATCCTGGCAGCGGCCACGATTCTGTGTCATCGGTCCTACGCAGTGTCTTTGGTCATCCTGTGGGAGGAAAGTGGGTTTGTCCTCCACAATGCCACCACCGGCCCCCGGGTTAGCACCTCCCCAATTTAATGATAGATTGCTGGACTGCTCTGAGAACCTACAGACTCCTTTTGAGCCCTGGGAACTGCAGCAAAATTGACAACAGCCTGAGTTTGCATGGGAGCAAGCTGGGCTTTAATGGCACCAAACAGATCTCATAACCTCAGCCTGAGATTCTATGATAACACTGAAATGTTGGGTGGTCCTACCTGTGCAGAAGCAGAGAATCAGGCAGCAACCACCAGAACTCCATTGAGGTCAGGTCAGCAAGTATAATCATGGAATTGACCACCACTAATGGCACTATGATGCAAAGGATGGATAAAACCCTCTGTCACGTCACACCTCTGTGACCCTTGATGGTGCCTGGAGGCCTCCCCACATAACAAGCAGCTCAGTGTGAAGCTTCATCAACCTTCTGCTCCTTGTTGACCCACTGGAGTCCTCACCGGAGTTCCATGCAGCAAAACTAGCGTTTTGCCCATGTCCTCCAGGGAGCTGGCACAGACGTTAACCTTACGCCCGTCCTGGCTACAGCCCTTTGCTGCCTGATGACACTTAAATTAACTTCCATGCTACATGCAGAAACTGCATGCAGTACCAGTAACTGAGTTGGTGTCTTGAATTGTGAGGTCAAGTACAGTGCTTCTTCACTTGTGATCTGGGCTTGCTCTGTCTTTCACCTGGCTGTGTTGAGGCTTTCTAAGCAGCAGATCTGAAAACACCAAAGGAGAGGGGAGAGTTGGGGTAGGGGAAGGGACATTTCGGAGTGAAGCAGGCGGTTCTGATCACACAACTACAGCTGTCAGTTTATGGCAGCTCTCAGGATGAGGATGAATAGGGAGTTGAAGAAAGGCATAAGGCTGTAACTCTTTGTCATCGTCAGTGCTGTCAACTGCACCAGACACTACGGGCGGGATTCTTTGTCCCAAGATGCCCGGAATGAGTTCCCCAATGGGACAGAGAATTGGGGTAATTGGGATTGGCGGCGGGTACCAATCCGAATGCGATGCCCCAACACCCCTGCTGGCGGCGTGAACAAGGTCTATGATGCATGCCAGTGGGGGAAATGTAAATAAATCCAAATGGGTCATATTTAGCGGGCCCCTCGGCCTATGCTTTGGTCTCCCTGATTCTCCAACCCCTACGGCCAGGAATCACATGGGCGCAGGTCACTTGTGGTCTCTACCAGCTTGGCTCTGCCTTGGCGCACCACAAGGTGCACTGCACCAGGACTATGCTGGTAGATACCATCCAAGCCCACCCGAGATCCCCCCCCCACTCCCCGAACAATGCACATGCCTTCTGTACTAAACCCCCTCCACAAAGCCCTCCCACAGGGACACTAATAGGAAGACCCCCCTCAGGGACCCCTGTAACAGGGAGGCCTCCCACAGGGACGGTCTCCCAATTAAAAGTATTTGTATGGGGGTGTTCTTATTGCAAGGGTCCCTGTGGGGGAATCTTCGTATTACAGGAGTCCCTGTGTGGGTCCCCCTATTACAGGGGTTCCTGTGTGACGCCTCCCTATCACAGGGGTCCCTGAGAGTGGCTCCCTATGACAGGAGTCCCTGGGGGGTGGGGGTGGGGAAGGGGCGGAACGAGGGCAGCCGCAGATCCTCACTATCAGGCTGCCCACTCCAGATGGCGGCCCAATAGCGGGTTTCTCTGGGAATCTCTTGGATTCCACTCCATGCATATATTTGCATATCAAGGAATATGGAATTGCATCCCGCTTTATGACCCTGAGGGGATCGTAAAACACTTTCCATTCCGCTCCGACGGGAGGACATCGGGCGGATTCTCCGTCCCACAGGCGGCCAATGGGGTTTCCCATTGCTGGCCACCCCATTCCTCGGGAAACAACCGAGCGTTAGTGCGCTGCCGGCTGGGCGGCGGTTCCCGCTGACAGAGAATCCCACAGATAGTCTCTCAAGCGGAGAATCCAGCCCTACACATTTTATTGCTGCTTGTCCCTTGATGTGAAGCACCATCACCTCCGTTGGGATGAGTGGATGCAGTCATGGCATACCCCTGCTGGTCCTCTGTTGCTTCCCCTTGTAATGTGCCTCCTTCTCTGAAAAAGGTCTTTCCTGATATCCCCTTGATCAAATAAATTGCTAACACCCCAATCAAGGCCACAATTCCCGCTGGGTGGTGGGCGCAATCCAGATCTCAATCCACATGAATTACCCCGAGCCAGAGTCTCCAGGCGTCAGATTCGCTCCACTTGGAGCTCTGCTGTTTATTGCTAACAAGTGGGAGCTGCATTTAAACAGTGCCTCAGCATTCACTCCCAGTCAAACCAGGAGGATGGCACCTTGGATACCTGCTTTATGGATACAGACCTGGGCAGGTTTCTGGACGCTGTGGAGTAGAGGCAGGGTTAATCATACCCCCGAGTGGGGAGGTACTCCCATAGCAATGTGATTAATCCCACCTGGGATACAGTGGTAACTGCAGTTAGTGACAGCAGCATGACAAGGAGACCGACACCAATGTCGGAAGAAGATGTATGACAAGCTCGTCTCTTCCTGGCATTCGTCTCACCTGCCACTCCTGGATACTCCCCCTTAATCCACTCACAGCCACCTCGCACCCTGCCAACACTCGACCTCCCAGTATCTTCCCCAGAACCACCCCCTCCCCTGCCCCAGCAACTCTTCACAACCCCCTTCTGCCTAGGCACATTGCCCACACATGCCTCCTGCTGTAGACAGCTGCCCAGCCAGAAGATCGGCTCACAATGTCCTCTTTTTGTCCCTGCAGGAGAGGATAACGCACAACGATAGGGCAGGGCGGGGGTGGGGGATTCCCCCTTGTTGCAAGCCCTCACCCCCAATGATGAAAGGGCACTGGAGCTCACGGGGGTGGCCAAGGAGAGAGCAGTGACTGACAACGAGGGTGGCCTGCACCAGGGAAGGGAGGATCCACTCTCCCTTCATCCAGAAGACCTGTCTCAAGTGAGTTGTTGATGCCCCACAAAATTAATCTTTCCCTTTCGTTGGCGACATGTCCATTGCCTCGCAGAATCACCATCTGATGAGGCCGGGCTTTCTGGAGTCGTATCTCCCCCACCGCCCAAGACAACACCTCAGAGGAGAGCCCTGAGGAGGACACTGGCTATTCGACACGGCTTTCACCCACACCTTCCACCAGCGCAGAGACACATGTCTTGGTGGGCAAGATTAGCAGACAGGTTTCTGGGTCACTATCTGGTGAGCACCACACAACTGCTGATGCACATCAGGTGGAGGCAGGGACTTCCAAGGGAGAGGGCAGTCAGAGATCTGCTGGATCCCAGGAGTCAGCTGGCCCCCAGCCAGATGCCGAGCCTCTGGTGAAGTTTCTCCCTGAGCTGCTGGAGATGCAAAGGCAGAGCCGTGAAATCCAGGAGCGGGTTTTAGTGACATTCCTGCAATTACAAGACTGATTGGAGACATCCCAAAGGCTTCAAATGCAGGAAATGGTGCTGACATGGTGTGGCACCCAGGCCAACACTGCAAGGGTGGCAACCACAGTGGAAAGCTTGGGGCCTGATGTCCGAGCCAAGAGTGCTGAGGCATTGCTCAGTCTGTGACAACCATGGCTGAGGGCCATGACAGCATGTCCCAGTCACTGACAGACATGTCCCAGACACAGGTAGACATTGCGTTTTTAAAAAATTTTAGAGTACCCAATTCATCTTTTCCAATTAAGGGGCAATTTAGCGTGGCCAATCCACCTATCCTGCATATCTTTGGGTTGTGGGGGCGAAACCCACGCAAACACGGGGAGAATGTGCAAACTTCACACGGACAGTGACCGAGAGCCGGGATCGAACCTGTGACCTCAGCATCGTGAGGCCGCAGTACCAACCCATTGCGCCACTGTGCTGCCCACACAGGTAGACATTACTGAAGCACTCAAGAGCTTGGTTCAATCACAGAGGACCATCTCTGAGGGCTTCTTCACCATGCTGCAGACAATGATGGACCTCCAAATGACTCGGAAGGCCTCTGGAGCTCATTCCAGTCGCTCATCCATCCCATGGCGTATCCCAGGGGCACCCTGCAGGAGCTGGAAGTGCTGGATTCTATCCCAGGGCCTTCCACCAAGGAGGCTTAGGTAGTCTCCAGCTCTTCTGATTCCTCCCCTTCCTGACACCGGTGTTCTTCGGGGCATCAGGCAGAACAGGGTGGCACGGGGACACCAGTGACATCTCTAAGTCGGCCAGGGCCCTCTAGGTCCAGGTTCTCCAGAGGATGACCACTAAGAGCATCAAAGGCCACAGGGCATGGAAGGCAGCAGGCCACTTCCATCTCTGATGTGTATCCTGGGGAGACACCTTAATATAGCACAAGACTACGAAAGATTAAGAAATGAAAGGAGAACAGAGTGGCCAGGTGTGAGGTTAGTAATCATAGTTAGGGAATGGATAATTGTCACAATAAAATATGTCACATCTGAAACATGCAATGCCTCTGTCATTTAACACTTTCCAACAGGGTGGGCCATTCTCCACATCTGGACTCGGATCCTCCTACAGGTCCCCCCAAGAGACACCACCAGTGAGAGGCCATGAAACCCACAGTGATGGACATCCTGGAATGAAAGCCCATCATTCACCAGACACAGACTTGCCCCTACTCAGGTCCAAATGAAAGTGTCCCCGGCCCACATGCAGGCATGAGGCCAGGAGTCAGTGCGCTGTCAGCAGGAAGACAAGAGTCAGCCATAACCAGAACCTGAGGAGCACCACAGTTTTCCTCACAGCACGTGGTCATCACGCTTCTGCCTTTAATAGTGATCGGCTGACACAGCCATCGCAGGCCCATCACCCTGATGTGATGTCAAATAGACTCTTGGGCGAGGGAGAACTGGGTTCGGGGAAGGGGGATTGGGTTCGGAAAGGAGAACTGGGTTCCACCCAGAACCCCTTGTCCTTATAATCTGGGAGGCTGACCACCCGTCACCTTGCCCGACATCCTGAGCCACCTCAGATATCTGCTGCCCATTACATATCATCGCCTCAACAGCCACGATCACTGCCCCATGGCCCCTCATTGACGGCCATGGTTCCGTTCGGCGGTTCAGCCCATTCACTTCAGCTGCTATGGGGTTCCTGATGTGCTCCAGCACATGGACGCCCATGTGAACCTGATGGCTCCTGAATCCACCAGTGCCATCATTTGGTCGGTGCGGCAATGCACATTGCTTGGCCCGTGACCCTCATTCCTTGCCGATGAGGGATTCTTGGATTCTTCCCCTGACCCAAACTTGGAGTGTGAGGCAGCTGAGAGTGGTGAAACATTAATGATCATGGTCAGTTGGTTGGACGAGCATAACTTACTGAACTGTTGAGAGGGCACGAGGACTATCAGAGGCAAAGACGTGAGATACAACTATGCACGGTGGATACTCAGGCTTGGACAACCCGCAATCTTAATGCTGTCATGCCATCACACTCAATGCAGCTGGGCAGCCCCTGCATGACCTGTGACTTTAAACCAATGATGGCAACCCTCCCCGGCCCTTAATGTGACCATCCCACCTTCTTTCTCTGAGTGACATCCAGCGAGCCACTTGTGCTGGCAATCGTCGCTCTGCATACTCACTCCTGCCAAGATCGGGAGCCCTGAAACCCAGGCCGTTGACAGCAATACAAAGGAGATTGTGCTTAGCCCTCTGGCGCTAATCCAGAGATTTAAACATTGACCGCAGGACGGTCCTCAGTGAGGGATCCCTGCACTTTAATGTCTGAGTGTTGCCAGCTGCCTTATTGGTGATAATGCATATACAGTGCAGGCACATTGTTCAGGTATCAGAGGTTGCAAGACACCCAGTCTGGATTGTTCTCAGACTGGGCACCTGCTCTTTTGAGGAAGCACTTCAGAGTTTATGGATCGTCAAGTGCTACCACAAGTAACAAAGTTAATCCCTTCTTTGAGATAGCCTTCAGCTGTCAAACAAGAGCCTTGTCACAGTCAATGGCGAGTAAAATGGACTTTAAACAAGAATGTACAAACTGGTAGTGCTGCTTTGGCTGAGTGAAAGTGCATTTGAAGTTGGGTGGAAACAGGGAGTTAGGTGGAACTGGGAGAAACTGGCAGCTGAAGCTACAAGGGAGAGAACTGACTGGTAAGTCTCCAGGGAGCATAGTCAGAGAGAAGTGTTCCAGACACCGGTGCCTCTGGGGAGTAGAGTCGGCGAGAGGAGTTCCGGACACCTGTGAGTAAACAGAATAACTGATCTGAGATCAAATAAATTCGAAAAAATGTGACGTCGCCAGAAAGCGGTGACTTGATTGGCTAGTAGGGAATCTGCACTCAACTTGAAACTAAAACATTGTTAAAATAATTAAACCTAATTAATTACTTCCTAAATTACTAATTCCAGTAAATTACTTACTAGAAGGTTCTCTAAACCAAAGGCAGGCAAAAAAAGAGTTAAAAAAAAACTAATTAATTGATTACTTTAACTTATATAGCTTAATCTTTCATTAAAAAAAGGGAGTAAATAAGGGGCCTAGTCATTGGTTTGTTATGTTGTAGGTGTAACATAAGCGGCTTCCTTGTGGTGCACTTGACAAAGGAAGGTTCAGACGTGGAGATAACTTCAACACGTTTATTAAACTATTTACACTTCTATTACTCGGGTTCGACACTACTGCTAATCCTACTCTAGCTACCCAGACTGACTAACCAGTTGCTGCAATCCACGTGGTGGGAGTGATATTGAATCAACCCTGTGCCTCTACTCACTGACTGTCTCCACTGGAAAGAGGCAGATTATGTGTGTGGTGTCCTTTATATATGGGTTGGTGTAATGCCCTCCTGTGGTTGTGTCACCTCTGTGTGTATCGTGAATGACCATTGGTCGTGTCCTATCTAACTGATCTATTGGTTGAGTGTGTGTGTGATGTTTCTGGTGCTCCCTCCAGTGTCTAGCTAGCCTATATGCATTTACATTGATGCACATCACCACAGTCATGGCAGAAGAAGTCGTACCCGTGATATGCTCCTCTCTGTGTTATGTGGCAGATATTGGAAGTTCCAGTTGTCCCTGGTGGCCACGTGTGCAGCAAGTGTGTCCAACTGCAGCTACTGGCTAACCACATTTCAGAGCTGGAGCTGAGGATGGATTCACAATGGAGCATCCGCAATGCTGAGCAGGTCATGGATAGCACGTTCAGTAAGGTGGTCACGTTGAAAGTGAGGATTGAAAAGGCAAAGAGGGCATGAGTGACCACCAGGCAGAGTAGAGGTAGGCAGCTAGTGCAGGAGTCCTCTGTGGCGGGGGGGGGGGGGGGGGGGGGGGGGTGGAGTGGCCATACAGAAGAAAAGTGTGGCAGCCACTTCATGGCACTGCTGGTGGATCTGCGCAAGATAGGAGGGGGAAGAATGGCAGGGCTATCGTGGTTGGGGATTTCAATTGTTAGGGGAACAGATAGACGCTAATGTGGCTGTCAACGTGACTCTAGGATGGTGTGTTGCCTCCCTGGTGCCAGGGTCCAGTATGTCACTGAATGGCTGCAGGGTATCCGAAGGGGAAGGTGAAAGGACAGGGGTCGTGGTACATGTTGGTACCAATGACATAGGTAGAAAGAGGGATGAAGTCTTGCATCAGAAATTCCATAGGGCAGCACGGTGGCCCAGTGGTTAGCACTGCTGCCTACAGCGCTGAGGACCCAGGTTTGATCCTGACCCCGGGTCACTGTCTGTGTGGAATTTGCACATTCTCCCCGTGTCTGTGAGTTTCACCCCCACAACCCAAAGATGTGCAGAGTAGATGGATTGGCCACACTAAATTGCCCCTTAATTGGAAAAAAAATAATTGGGTACTCTAAATTTATTTTTAAAAAGGAATTTGGGTTGTAATCTCTGGATTGCTCCCAGTGCCACGTACTAGTGAGTATAGGAATAGGAGAATAGCACAGATGAATGCGTGGCTTAAGAGTTGGTGCAGGAGGGAGGGTTTTACACTCCTGGACCACTAGGACCATATCTGGGAAAGGTAGCACCTGTACACGCGGGACGGTCTACATCTGAACCAGAGTGGGACTAACATCCTCACTAGTGGGTTTGCTAGTGCTGTTGGGAAGAGTTTAAACTAATTCGACAGGGCGAGGGGACGCAGACTGTTAGCAGAATGGGGACAAGCATAACATAGAAAAGCAATCAAGTCAGAGGGAGCGGAGGTAAGTTTCAGGAGAGTAAGACAAGGCTAGATGGCCTCTCCTTTAATTCCTGGAGTATTACAGGTAGAACATGGAATTATGATATAGTACCCATCACGGAGACTTAGTTGAGGGAGGGGCAGGATTGGCAGCTCAACATCCTGGGATACAGAAACTTCAAGAGGGATAGGGGAGGGGGCAAAAGAGGGGGAGGCATTGCACTATTAGTTAAGGAGTCAATTACTGCAGTAAGGAGAGATGATATCTTGGGGGGTGGCGTTAAATGAAGCTTTTGAGTAGAATTTAGGAATAAAAAATGGACAGCCACATTGCTAGGTGTTTATTATAGACCCCCAGATAGTCAGCGGCAAATTGAGGGACAAATGTGTGCGCAATTTGCAGAAGTGTGTAAAAATAATAATAGGGTAATTATAGTGTGTGATTTCAACTTTCCCAACATTAACTGGGATAGTCATTGTGTTCAGGGCTTAGAGGGAGCAGAGTTTGTAAAATGTATACAAGAGAACATTTTGCCTCAATATGTGAAGGGTCCAACAAGGGATGGTGCAGTGCCAGATGTAATTCTGGCGAATGAAGCTGGACAGGCGGTTGATGTGATGGTGGGGGAGCGTTTGATAGCGACCACAACATGGTACAATTTAAGTTTGTTATGGACAAGGAAATAGACAAATTGCAGTAAAAGGTCTTGGATTGGGGAGAACAGACTTTAGTAAAATAAGGCAGAATTTGGCCAAGGTAGATTGGAACAAGTTACTGTTGAGGAGATCTACAGAAGTGGAGTGGGGGGTGTTGAAAGAGGAAATGGGGAGGGTACAGGCCCAACACATTCCCCCTAGGGTAATAGGGAGGACTAACAAGCCCAAAGAACTATGGATGACCAGAGATATTCAGGATACAATGAAAAGGAAGAGAGAGGCTTTTAATAAGTACAAGGGGAGCAAATCAACAGAGGCATTAGTGGAGTACAGAAAGTGCAGGATGGAGCTTAAGAAAGTAATTAGGAGAGCAAAGAGGGAATAAAAGAAATCTCTAGCTGGTAAAAGTGGGGAAAGTCAAATATATTCTGTAAGTATATCAATGGGGAGAGGATACCCAGGGAACCCATTCAGGACCAAGGGGGGAATCTGTGGTTGGAGCCAGAGGACATTGGTAGGGTGTTAAATGAATATTTTACATCTGTCTTCACGCAAGAGAATGAGGAGGCAGATATGGAAATCGGGGTGAGAGACTGTGAGGTTATTCAGCAAGTTGTCATAGGGAGGAACAAGGTATTGGAGGTGTTGACAGGCTTAAAAGTGGAGAAATCTCCAGGTCTGGACGAATTGTGTCCCAGGTTGCTGTCGGAGGTGAGGGAGGAGATTGCAGGGGCCGTGACCCAAATTTGTAATTCTTCTCTGGCCACGGGGAAGGTGTCAGAGGACTGGAGAATCGCAAATGTGGTCCCACTATTTAACATAGGCTGTAGGGATAAGCCAGGGAACGACAGGCCAGTGAGTCTCACGTCAGTGGTGGGGGAACAAATGGAGAACTCAACTTGGAGAGGCAAGGTTTTATCAGGAATAGTCAGCATGGCTTTGTCAGAGGGAGGTCATTGATTGAGCTTTTTGAGCATGTGACTAAGTGTGCAGATGAGGGTAGTGGAGTTGATATAGTTTAAAATTCAAAAAGCGTGTTATAGGCCAGTTAGCTAAACGTCGGTAGCAGGGAAGATGCTGGAATCTATCATCAGGGAAGAAATAGCGAGGCATTTGGATGGAAATTGTCCCATTGGGCAGACGCAGCATGGGTTCATAAAGGGCAGGTCATGCCTAACTAATTTAGTGGAATTTTTTGAGGACATTACCAGTGCGGTAGATAACGGGGAGCCAATGTGGTATATCTGGATTTCCAGAAAGCTTTTGACAAGGTGCCACACAAAAGGTTGCTGCATAAGATAAAGATGCATGGCATTAAGGGTAAAGTAGTAGCATGGATAGGGGATTGGTTAATTAATAGAAAGCAAAATGTGGGGATTAATGGGTGTTTCTCTGGTTGGCAATCAGTAGCTTGTGGTGTCCCTCAGGGATCAGTGTTGGGCCCACAATTGTTCACAATTTACATAGATGATTTGGAGTTGGGGACCAAGGGCAATATGTCCAAGTTTGCAGACGACACTAAGATGAGTGGTAAAGCAAAAAGTGCAGAGGATACCGGATGTCTGCAGAGGGATTTGGATGGTTAAGTGAATGGACTAGGGTCTGGCAGATGGAATACAATGTTGACTGAGGTTATCTATTTTGGTAGGAATAACAGCAAAAAGGATTATTATTTAAATGATAAAATATTAAAACATGCTGCTGTGCAGAGAGACCTGGGCGTGCTGGTGCATGAGTCGCAAAAAGTTGGTTTACAGGTGCAACAGGTGATTAAGAAGGCAAATGAAGTTTTGTCCTTCATTGCTAGAGGGATGGAGTTTAAGACTAGGGAGGTTATGCTACAACTGTATACGGTGTTAATGAGGCCACACCTGGAGTATTGTGTTCAGTTTTGGTCTCCTTACCTGAGAAAGGACGTACTGGCGCTGGAGGGTGTGCAGAGGAGATTCACTAGGTTAATCCCAGAGCTGAAGGGATGGATTACAAGGAGAGGTTGAGTAGACTGGGACTGTACTCGTTGGAATTTAGAAGGATGCGAGGGGATCTTATAGAAACATATAAAATTATGAAGGGAATAGATAGGGTAGATGTGGGCAGGTTGTTTCCACTGGTGGGTGAAAGCAGAACTAGGGTGCATAGCCTCAAAATAAGGGGAAGTAGATTTAGGACTGAGTTTAGGAGGAACTTCTTCGCCTAAAGGGTTGTGAATCTATGGAATTCCTTGCCTAGTGAAGCAATTGAGGCTCCTTCATTAAATGTTTTTAAGATAAAGATAGATAGTTTTTTGAAAGACAAAGGGATTAAGGGTTATGGTGTTCGGGCCGGAAAGTGGAGCTGAGTCCATAAAAGACCAGCCATGATCTCATTGAATGGTGGAGCAGGCTCGAGGGGCCAGATGGCCTACTCCTGCTCCTAGTTCTTATGTTCTTCTGTTTTTTTACATGGATTTCAGCAAAGTATTTGACAATTTCCCACGTGGGAGACTATAAAGAAGGCAAATGCACATGGGATACAGGGGAACTTGATGAGGTGGATTCAAAGCTGGCTGAACTGTAGCAGACAGAGGGTGATGATAGGTGGCTGCTTTAGTGACTGGAAGCCAGTGTCCAGTGGTGTACCAGAGGGATCTGTGCTCAGTCCCCTATTATTCATCATTTATTTAGATGACTATATGGGAGGTAGAATCATCAGTACATTTGTGGATGACAAAAAGATAGGTCGGGTGGTTGACAATGAGGCGGAGAGTCTTGGGTTACAGGAAGATATAGACAGGATGGTCAAATGGGCAGAAAAGTGGCAGTTGGAATTTAATCCTGACAAATGTGAAGTGTTGAACTTTGGAAGGAGCAATTTGACAAGGAAATATTCAATGAATGGCACCACACTGGGAAGTCCTGAGGAACAAAGAAACCTTGGCGTTTTTGTAAACAAATCTCTGAGGGTAGAAGGGCAGGTTAATAGGGTGGTGAAATGGCATATGGTACACATGTCTTTATCAATCGAGGCATAGATTACAAAAGCAAGGAAGTCATGTTGGAATTATGTAGAACATTGGTGAAGCAACAGCTGGAGTACTGTGTGCAGTTCTGGTCGCCACATTATAGGAAGGATGTGATTGCGCTGGAGCGGGTGCAGAGGCGTTTCACGAGGATGTTGCCTGGGATGAAACATTTAAGTTATGAAGAGAGGTTGGATAGGCTTGGGTTGTTTTCGCTGGAGCAGAGGAGACTGAGGGGTGACCTGTTCGAGGTATATAAGATTATGAGGGGCATGGACATGGTGGATAGGGAGCAGATGTTCCCCTTAGTTGAAGGGCTGGTTACAAGGTGACACAAGTTCAAGATGAGGGGCGGGAGGTGATGGGGGGATTTGAGGAAAAAACTTTTACCCAGTGGGTGGTGACTGTCTGGAATGCACCATGTGGGAGGGTGGTAGAGCGGGTTGCCTCACAGCCTTTAAAAAGTACCTGGATGAGCACTTGGCACACCTTAACATCCGAGGCTATGGGCCAAGTGCTACCAAATGGGATTAGGATTGGCAGATCAGGGGCTGGATTCCACGATTTGAAGACTAGGTGCTGACGCCGGCGGAGGAACAGTGGTGTTTTACGCCAGAAAAAATGGTGCAAAAGCTGCACCGATCCTCCGTCCGGTGGGGGGCTAGCAACCATTGTCATCCGGCTTTACCTGCGGATACGGCCGGATAATTGCCTGGTCCGTGGCCGCGCATGCGCACAGTGGTAGCCTGCAGCAGCCGCGCCATGCAACATTGCGCCGGTCGCATGCGGATCCGGCCTGCCACATACTGTCCCCCAGTAACCTCCCTCGCCACCCCTGGACCACCACCCAGACCACGCTAAAGCCTCCCCTGCATGTGGAACGGCTCCCGCCTGACTGTGTTGGCGCTGGGCTCAGTCCGCAGCAGCCACACCGGGTTCATGAAAATAAATAGCATGGGTGACCCATGCCGTCGGGAGCTCAGCCCATTGGGGGCGGAGCATCGGGGGAGGGCCTCAGGTGACATCCTGAGGCCATCCATACGACGTGCGGTGTACTCTTTGAGTATGCCGTTTCTGAGGAGGCAGAGCATTGAAAAAGTGGCGCCGCCCCTGATTTCGCCGCAAACGGTGACTCTCCGGTCGATCGCCGAACGCGATTTCGCCGTCGGTGACCGGGGAATCCCGCCCCAGGTGTCTTTCATGTGGCGGTGCCAAAGGGCCTTTTCTGCATTGTATTTTTCTGTGATTCAGTAAAAACGTCATGGAGAATGGAATGCTTCCCCAAGAGACAAGCTTTAGCATGTTTCTGTCCTGAGGGTAGAATTTAGGACAGACAGGATACAGCTATGGTTTGTCCTGTTATGGGTGTTCACATGAAATAAAATTGGCTTCAAGGCTTCACAGACGAAAGTTCCCCCACAGCCCAGAGGCCATCCCTGACCTAGCCCCCTCCAGGCCCCCAACCTCCAGCTCTCTTGAAGAACTCCCCCAAAGCACCTGGCCTGCAATTTCTGTGCCCTTGTGCTGTCTGAACATAAGTAGAGAGTGGGGTCCTAACCTCCTTGCTCCCACTCAGAATCCATGAAGCCTGATTGCCGCTTTCGTGGAGCAGTGCTGGATGATGCCTGCGTGACCTCTCGCTGGGGAGGTGGGTGATTCCCGGGAGCCCACTGCGTTCAACATTAGCCTCGCTAATGAGATTGAAATGAATGCAAATGAGGTGTGATCAGGTTCTCGCCCTTTCTAGGCGAGATCCTGGTCACGCCGGCAGGTGCAAGCGGAAGCATCGGAAACTGTTTGGCATCCGGCGCAAATCCCATTTTGGGGCACTTCCATTGTTCACCCGACAGAACGGGATTTGCACCAGTTGCAACATGGCCAGAGAATCACCTCCTAATTGTCAGCAGTTGGGCGAGATACCAGAAGATTAACCTTATGTCAGCAAGTAGTTAACACCTTTCGAATAGCAGGAAACCGAGAAAATTCCCAGGGAAAAAACCTAAAATAAAAAGTTGGGCTGGCCCGGCCTGGAACAATATAATAGTACCCATTTACTCATAGAGGTTACATATGCATTGTAAAATAGATTTATTGACAGAAATGAAAATGAATCATCACGTAAAGGACATCTTATTCTGGTAAAGGGCAGTTTATCTCATTCCCAGGTTTATAAATGGAAAAGACAATTAAAGAATTGGTGACACAATGATGTCAACATTTAACAGCTTATTAAAAAAATAAAATATCACTGTGCAAGTTATTGTAGCTCACACTGTCAAAGGTGTAACATCTGTTGCAGCAGGAACTTCCCGGCAGTCAATATATCACCTCGATACTGAAAATTGACTTAGTGATCAAAAATAGATGAAAAATGGAAAAAGTTTTGCCTGAATAACTGACTATCCTGTGTCGATTTCACAATTCACAAAATAAGGGGGAAAAGCCTTATAAAATTCAATCATATACCCAACTACTTGGCCAGTTTAAAAGGTATAAACAACATTTAGATGGTTTTGGGCAAATAACCTGTAAGTGTTCAGGGAAGCTGAATGGATCTTTAATGAATAAATATAAAATAATATACAATGAAATATGTACAGACATGGGATGAGAATTCATTGATTAAAATGGAAACAAAAAAAGAATCAACCTTAAGGACATTTGGATGATATATCTGTGCATTAATGAGGGGATACTGCACTTTCAGCAGTGCCACCATTTTGCAGATGGGACATTAAGCAAAGGATCCATCTGCCTGCTCATGTAAATGTGAAAGATCCCATACTATTCAAAGAAGAGTAGAGGTTATCTCTGATTCCTTCCTCGGTGGCACGGTAGAACAGTGATTAGCACTGTTGCTTCACAGCGCCAGGGACCCCGGTTCGATTCCCGGCTTGGGTCACTGTTTATGCGGAGTCTACACGTTCTCCCCGTGTCTGTGTGAGTTTCCTCCGGGTGCTCCGGATTCCTCCCACAAGTCCCGAAAGACGTGCTTGTTAGGTGAATTGGGCATTGTGAATTCTCCCTAGGACAATAGGCGCCGGAATGTGGCGACTAGGAGATTTTCACAGTAACTTCATTGCATTGTTAATGTATGCCTACTTGTGACAATAATAAAGATTATTATAATTACAGTTTCCACATTGGCTTCTGTGCTTGCTGGCACTAGCAAGTAGTGACTATAACTCCTAAGTTGGCTGTAAACCACTTTGGGTTGTCCTGCGGTCATTAAAAGTACTGTATCAATGCAAGTTGTTTATTTGCTTATTTGGAACAAGTTTCTTTGTCCTTGTATGATTAGTGAGGCGACTTTTTATAACATTTTTAGGTAGATTTTGACTTTGTGCACTCGTGTGAAATGAGTGATAATGAATTGTCGACCTGTTTTACATCCCACAGGCAAAGTATTTATCATGTAGTTCATTCTTCAACAAAAATCTAAGAACAACAGGAACTTTCATTTACACTGGAGCTGATTATTTTAACACGTATTGTAAATACGAAATGGAGACAATTTCTGAATAGCAAGGATACACTACTGAAAAGGTAGTGATATATAGTAATATATGAACATATGAAAATAATAAATAGGAAATATCAATCCAGCCTGTCTCACGTTCTGCATCACAATACATATAATTCGCCACCCAACCAGAACTACAGAATCTTGTGGGAGAGGCCAACAAAAAATAAAAGGAAAGGTCATACAGGGAAACTAACCTGGACATTTTCTGTCCAATTCCATTGGATGGTCAGACTAGTCTAAGAGAGCACATTAGCCCTGACTTAAGTTACAGGATATTAACTGGATTAATACTATCCTGTACTGCATCTAGGTAAGACTTTGGAACTCGCTTGTGGAGGGAACATTCTTCTCTTTGGTACTGGGAAGGAATTCAACAGTTTAGTTTGCTGTTCACAGTACAATCTTCAAAATGCTGTCTAACATTTCAAAAAAGTGTTTGAACTGAATTATGGAACTTACACAGCAGTGCCATTAGTTTCTAGCTGGCTGTGTTGTAAAGTTGCATATTAATTTTTTTTTACATTTTTTCCAGAAACAATGCCAACAAGCCATGAAAAGAGTGACTGTACAGAGAATCAACAAGGATTTCTGCTCTGACAGAATTGTGGAATTTTCATGAGAACAATGGCAAAAGCCTCAAAAATCAACTATTTGATTCTGCAGCAATGTTGTCTCATATGTGACATGATGTAACATAAAGGGAACATCAACATGGCATCAAAGGTCTCATGTTTATATATTTTGACAGTTGTTTGCTGGGCAAGTGCTCTTTGGTACTTCAGTGCAACTCGTCCCTCATCCTCTTACGTTGGGCACAGCTCGTTTGCACGTGTTGCAAGTGAGAGAAAAAATTTCAGCTTTACTAACATTCGAACTCGGTCACTGAATCCACATAATTTTAACTACCTTATTAATGAGCCTAACAAATGTGAGGAATTTAGCCCATTCTTAGTGATTCTTGTAAGCACAACACACAAAGAGTTTGATGCACGACAAGCCATCAGGGAAACATGGGGAGATGAAAACAACTTCAAAGGAATATTAGTGATCACTTTATTTCTGCTTGGAAGAAACACGGACAATGTTTTGAATGAGATGGTGGAACAGGAGAGTCAGATTTTTCATGACATAATTGTGGAGGACTTCCTGGATTCTTACCATAACCTTACCCTGAAAACTTTAATGGGTGTGAAGTGGATCGCCAACTTCTGTTCAAAAGCAAAGTATGTCATGAAGACTGATAGCGATATTTTTGTTAATATGGACAATTTGATCTATAAATTACTCAAGCCAAACACAAAGCCCCGGAGAAGGTATTTTACTGGCTATGTTATTCATGGAGGACCTATAAGGGACATTCGCAGCAAGTGGTATATGTCCAGAGATTTATACCCTGACAACAATTACCCGCCATTCTGTTCAGGCACAGGGTATGTATTTTCTACAGACGTAGCTGAAGCTATTTACAAGACATCGCTTCATACTAGAATGCTGCATCTTGAGGATGTCTATGTTGGACTATGCCTGCGGAAACTTGGTATTCATCCCTTTCAGAATAGTGGTTTCAATCATTGGAAGGTTTCATACAGCCTGTGCAGGTATCGTAGACTAATTACAGTGCACCAGATATCGCCTGAAGAAATGCAGAGGATTTGGAATGAGATGTCAAGCAAAAAACATCTTCGATGCTAAGCATACTAAAATAACATATAATTGATTTACAAAAACTTCTACTTACCACTCAATCTCCAATCAACAATCTGTGTTAATTCACTATGAAAGGTAGTGAACATTTTTTGTGTCAGAAATGTAGCTTAAACTGCTCATTATGGCACCCACTGTCACAGGTATAAATATTGAATAGTTTAAGCTAAGTTAATGACTACAATTACTATCATAAACAGTAATTAATTGAAATGCACTTGTTTGTACGACTGTATATTTTGAGTAAAATAGGTGTATGTTTTAGTTCATTCAAAATTGATTGTGTATTGACATATAAGGTATCAAGGAATTGACAGTACAATTGCTAAAAGTGATATTTATTATACATTTATTGCTTATATAATTGTGTTACTTGCTTAAGGGGAATGTGCAAGATTTTCAACTTAAATTTGCCTTTTGGTATTTAAGTATTTCGTATAAATTAGATCAAATAAGTAAAACACAGACCAGAAAAGATGGATAAAAGGTACAGTTTAGTTTAGGATTACAGAACACAAATAAAGTGGCACTGGTCAAATCATCCAGTGCAGTGTGATCTGCTAGCTTCATAATATTTCTTTCTTTCATTATGATAGGCATTACCATTTTTTTTAAGAAGGCTGCATCTGGTTACCTTGAATGCATTGCCATACCTGCCTTACAGCAGGTACTGGGTATAGTTCTGCTAAAATATATCAGATTATAATTTGATACGGTAAATAAAAAGTTTGTACTTCAATACATTTGGTTTTAGTGACATATTTAGTTATCGTAAATAGTGTGAAAACAAATGTCTTTTTAAGTGTGAATTGGGTATCAGACAATTGAGTAATTTTAATAGTTATATTGTCTATAAATATTGAGCGCATTAACTTTGACCAACATTAAAATTGTGCTGACAATTTATTTATGGTTTAGCTGAGAACTCGGACATGTGCGACCATGTGTTTGGTCTGTCATGTCAAATTGAGGACAGTTTGAATGATTCAAACTTGAAATTAAAATTATCAATTGACATTCAAATACATAAGAGACACTTATGTGTTTGCGCATACAAAAGCGAGAAGAATTGAATACGCTACCAATATTATACCATTATTGTCTCCTCTATCAAGCTGTCCAAAACTGAGAGCGCAGATTTAATGTTTCAATAAATAACCATCCAGTAACATTTCAGGAAATCAAAAGTGTTCAAAGTAAGGTGTGGTTGAATTGTGATTTTGAGTTTGAGTGAATCTTTTTGCCATGTGAGCTATATTAGATTCAAATGCAAAAACTGGAGTTGAACAAATGTAGAATTAACTGAACACCGATTGTTATAAAATGGTATATGTTCACGGAACACTGTAAGCCTCCAATCAGTATTCATTTTCTCAAATGTAAAATAGAGTTGTTATGGTTATGCACTGTTTTAAAAGAGAAACAAACTGAAAATGTCCACCGAACGTTTTCTTCTGTGTTAAATTTAAGAAATCACATAAAGTTGATTTGGCTGCAAGTGGTTTGTTTAATACCTATAATTTAGGTTGTATAAATTCAATTCTCTGGTGAAGTAATCCTTCACATACTTATTTTAATTCTATTTTTTTAATTGACAATACTAATTAATTTCTGGGGGATGAGCCTGCACAATTTAAAATTAAAGTTTTAGTGAAGAGTTTTGATGTGATTGGCATATATAAATCGGTTGCAAATTCACTTGCTCGTGAATGCGCCAGCCCTAGCTTTCTCTGGTGTATTGAATGGATGACTAATGGCAAAATGCTCCAATGTCATGGAATTTTGTATCTTTCAATGCCTACCGTGGGGCTCTGTTAAAGCACAGCCCGTAGAGAAGCAGAGTAATTCAGACGGCAAATCCCAGATTTCCACATTTAACCGCGCACATGCATACTCCAGAAATTGTTGTTTGATTTACTCCATGATAATGAGTGCAGACAGCCTCACTGTTTTTCAAAAACAAACTGAATATACAAAATAGAATGAATATTTAATCTTTAAGGGGGAATTATGATTAATTATGGTATAACGTGTTCAGAAATGGTGCCTTGCATTATGAGAAAAGGCTTGTAAAATGTAATGTGTTTTAATTGGCCAAAAGATAATTGAGGGAGGGATGATCCAGCTTTATTCTTAAAATGCTAAAAAGAAATGCAAGCATAAGTGGATAAACATATGTAAACTGCGGATGTAGAACGTAAAATGACAAATCTACAGCAAGATGAGAAACTAGATATGTTTTTCAGTACAAAGTAGCAGATTATACATTGCTGCAATGGTTTAAAGGAAATGTTGATGAGTATCTAGTTAACCCTTAGTGCCTTTGGTTATATAACTTGTCTTGGCAGTGATTGCCTCATTTGTTGAGTGGTAGGAGTTGATTTTTCAGTGCAAACAAAATCATGGCCTAGAAATCTAACGATGCAACCTTCATTTTTCAAGCTGAGTAACAGGAACTGCTGGGTCCAATAGAGTGTACTTATTTAATTCACAGCCTAATTCCTGTTTTAGGTTTGGTTTGCGACTGACCACAGCACACACCATGCATACTGTGGCTAACTCAGAGTAACCACGCCAGAGGTCCTTAAAGGGATAACTGGAGGCTACCACCCAAAAGACAAGTTTGAAGCTTTGTATCTAAGAGAGGTGGACGAGTGTTGTTCATGGCTTTATATGCACACCATAGGCTGGTGCAAGCTTGTGCAGCTCCCAGCCCTGTCACACATTTACCTCTCCTAACATTTATGCCCTTGGCCTGCATCCCAGCTAGCCAATTTCACTCCTCGCTCTTCTATCTCCATGCTCACATCTGTCTCCAAAACCAAGAGAAACAATATTACCAAGAGATCGAAGAGATCCGTTTGCCCTGATCCTGCCATCAATCTCTTGAGGCATGAGTGCTACACCCATATCACACTTTGATAGTTTATGGGCTCATATATTGCATAAACGTGCATAATTCATGATGAGGCAAAATCTTGGGAATTGAAGCTTACAAATGAGAGGGGGAGGGCACTCAAGAATAACATTTAAAAGTTCAATAATAATATAAAAATAAAGTAATTCTGGGTGGCAGAGTGGTTAGCACTGCTACCTACAGCACTGAGGACCCGGGTTCGATCCTGGCCCCAGGTCACTGTCTATGTGGTGTTTGCACATTCTCCCCGTGCCTGCATGGGTTTCACTCCCACAATCCAAAGATGTGCAGGTTAGGTGGATTGACCACGCTAACTTGCCCCTTAATCGGAAAAGAAAAATTCAGTACTCTAAATTTATTTTTAAAATAAAGTAATTAAAAACGACCTTGTCCTAAACAACAACCAAGTGATGGTGAAAGTAATAAATCAGAAGTAAAAATGTTAAAACTTCCCAATTTAAGAATCTTGAGTGCTTATTACAATAATGCTCAAGTTATGGATTTACCACTTTTAACTTCAGTTTGGAGAAAAGATTTTATTTTGCCTACTGTTCCCAATTTTGGCCATCTTTAATCACAGAATCATAGAATGTTTTGGTATAAATTGGGCCTGTTATACCCATTTTGGTGCTAGTATCACACCAGACCTTATCCTTTCTAATTTCATTTCCCTGCTTTTTCCCTGCACCTTAAAGCTGGGGTATGTCAGTGAAAAAATATGCAGCAGATGCTCATCTTTTTCTTAGCTGAAGAAGATATTTATTTTCCTCTGTATTTACTTGCAGCTATTAGCTTACATAGAATCTAAATACAGAAGCTATATTCCATGAGCCACCACCAAAGTATCCCATTCCATCTGACCCTTATCCCTTTATTTCCTTTTCCCTTATCTATCCACCGAGTCTTCCCTTAAATGAGTGAATGTTCTAACCAGATCCTGTGACAGTGAGTTCTGCAATCCTACCACTCTCTTGTGCAAAGAAATTTCTCCTAACTTCTTTCTGATCTGTTAGTGACTGCCCATAATGTTTTAGTCTTCCCTAGACTCTGGGAACGGGAGAATTGCAGACATTACACCTTTGTTCAAAAATGTTTGTCAGGATAAGCCCAGTAATTACAGACCAGCCAGTTCAAATTCAGTGGTTGTAAAGGTTCCAGAAATTATTATTCAGGACAGAATTAGTAGTCACATGGAAATATATGGCTTGATTGGGAAGAGTCAGCATGGATTGCCAAAAGAGAAATCCTGTGGCACTAACTAGCTGAAGTTTTTGAAGACGTAACAGAAAGGGCCAATGAGGGTAAAGCTGGTGATGTGGCCTACATGGACTTTCAAAAGGCATTTGATACAATGCAACCAACAGGACTTGTGAGAAAAATCATCGCTCATGGAATAAAAGTGACAGTAGCAATGTCAATAGAAAATTGGCTGAGTAATAGGAAACAGCCTCACGGTCAATGGATATTTTTCAAGCTGGAGGAAGGTTTGTAGTGGAGTTCCCCAGGGGTCAGTGTATATATATTAATGATCTAGATCTTGGTGTGAAGGCAACAATTTCAAAGTTTGTAGATGATATAAAACTTGGCCATAAACAAGTTGATGGAATGGGTAGAAAGTTGGCCGCTGAAGTTCAATGTGTAGAAGTATGAGGGGTGCATTGGAAATGGAGACAGAATTAAATAAGAGGTACAATTCTTAAGGGGGTGCAAGAGCAGAGGGACCTCTGAGCTTTATTAATAGCGGGATAGAGTACAAGGGCAAGAGGTCATGCTGAGCCTATGCAAGACACTAGTTAGACCTCAGCTGGTGCATTGCAAACAGCCCTGGGTGCCAGAGGAAGGTTGTCAACACATTGGAGAGATTGCAAAAGAGGTTTTTAAGACTGGTTCCAGGGATGAGAAAATTCTGTTCTGAGGATTTGTTGAGGTTGGGATTGTTCACATTGGAGAGACGAAGGCTGAAAGGAGATTTGATAGAGATGTTCAAAGTCATGATGAAACTGGTCAGAGTAGATGGGGAGAAACTGTCCCCGCTCGTAAAAGGATCGGCAACGAGAGGGCACATATTGAAAGTGAATTACAAATAGAAACAGAATCAACCTGAGCACATTATTAAACCCATTCGTCATTTTAAAGATGTCTATCAGGTCTCCTCTTATGTTCCTGATTATTGCATCATCTCGAATCCAATAGAACCCTTACAAATATTTCTTGCTCTGCCTACAGTGCTTAAGGTATGGAGCTGAGAACTGCGCACAATACGACAAATGTGGTGGAAGGCTCTATATAAATGTAATATACCTCTCTGCTCCTGCATTCTAATCCTCGAGAATTGAATCTTGGCACTTTATGGCCTTATCAATTTTATAATTTTAGCAATTCATGTATCTTTATTCACAGATCCCTTTTCTAATCTGCTGCATATAGCTTCTTACTTGATTCAACCAAATAAACCTCCCACATACCTCTATATTGAATTTAATTTGTCATTTATCCACCCACTCTTCAAGTTGATTTATATGCCTTCCTGTATTTTAACAGGGTGTTCAGAGTGTTGCTTTCATTCCCAGATGTGAAAGCATCCCAATTCAATTAACAGAAGAATCTGTAGATATCTACAGTTTAGGTAATCCGCTAAACATATCGATGAAGTTATAGCCTGGAAATGACTAAGTAGTGTTATTGTGCAAACGCTTAATATGGTTTTTTAAAAATTAAATTCCTCTCTGTGCTATTTTAGCAAAGCTATTGGCCCATTTGAAATAAAATAGATAAATATTGCAATTAAGATTGTGGCAAGAGAAATTTGATATCAGCCCATCAATAATAGCACATCAGCACAATAACATCCATGCTCATAGTTCCAGGTCTGACGCACAACTCTGAGGAAATGATTTGCTACATAATAATTGTCTGCCCTGCTCTCCATCCAACTCAAGTAACATAGCTACAATGCATAAATGTTTAGGAACTTTGTAATAGTGTTGCATATCAAATGAAATACTATGCTATGGGTAATGTCACTTCAAAAAGCCAAATCTTTATATGTTTATATACCAATTTGCAGCAGTTTTATAAAATGAGCCAGAAGACACTATGGAATGCCAGTTACAGTGAAGTTGACGGCTGCATTTATTTTCTGTACAACTAGTATTTTTTGATCTTTTGTTTTTGATTTTGCCTCCAATGTATATTAGTCAAGTCTACTGACTTTTTTAAAAAAAACAGTTCTATATGTGTTGCTTGTAATCAAAGAACACAATTAAATGAAGTATTTGTTTATTACTGGTTTCACTATGAATCAGGGTGTTTTTAGTTGCACAATATACAACATTACAGGGATGAAGAGAAGTTTTTAACAATCTCAACCTGGTGTAAAAAGAGCCATAACGGAGTTAAAATGGAGTTGTTGGGCATAATAATGGGAAAACTGCCCTAAGCGTGAAGACACCCATAGCCAAAATAAAATAGGTCATTCCAGATTCATAGTTCACAATTTAAAATAAAAAAAATTACGGTATGTGGGTGTCGCTGGCTAGACCAACATTTATTACCCATCTATAGTTGCCCTTCAGAAGGTGGTGGTGAGTAGCCTTCTTGAACGACTGCCGTCCCTGAGGTGTAGATACATCCATAGTGCTGTTGGGGAGGAAATTACAGGATTTTCGCCCAGTGGCAGTGGAAGAACAGCGATATATTTCCAAGTCTGGATGGTGAGTGACTTGGAGGGGAATCTCCAAGAGTAGTTATCCCAGGTATCTGTCATGATATTCAGATATGCAGATAATGATATACAGACAGTTCAGATATAATGAACACAGAGAACAGGACACTCTGGGGTGGTATCTCACTATAAAAGGCACAAGGCTCTCACACTCCGCCTCTTTCCACTGATGAACATCTACAGAGTGAGTCAGGATGTATTTACAGTATCATGCCTCCAGCACGTGGCTAAGAGCTACTCTGGTTCAGTCAGACAGAGTAACCACACTTAGGTTAGCAGAGAGTCGAACTCATAGAGAACTGTGCGACTGGTTCAATAAATCAGATTCAACTAACTTCAAGGTCTGGAGTATCCTTTGGTTAAAGCTGCTTCCAGTTGCAGCCTGTGTTATCCCAGAGTACATAACACGACATGCTACCAGGAGACTGCTTAATCTAGGTGGTTTACCTCAGTCCGTTCCGTGACGCCCAGCGAATGTATCCCGGCACCATGGAGAAGATTCAGGCTCCTCACCAGCTCAGGACCTCCGGCAATCTCCGGCAGGCATCCAAGCAAAAGTTTCTGCTGTACATCGAAGCTTCAGACCTCGAGGGTGCGTCTGATGCAAGGAAGATCGCGCTTCTCTCAACAGCGGGTGATCAAGCCATCAAACTCTTCAACTCTTTTCACTTCACCAAAGGCCAGGACACAATAAAGTTTCAGACCATCCTGGACAAGTTTGACAGTCACTGTGAAGTTGACACCAATGACATCTTCGAACGCTACATATTCAAACAGCGTCTACAAGGTGAAGATGAATCTTTCAACTCCTTTTTAACTAACCTCCGCCTGCTAGCGCTGTCCTGCAACTTTGGTGATATTGCTGACTCCATGATCAGAGACCAAATCATTTTTGGAGTTCACTCTGATCCTCTGCGAGAGCTGCTACTGAAAATGAAGCATATGACCCTGCCAGTCGCGATTGAAACATGCACAGTGCATGAGCACGCCAAAAATCGCTATGCCTAGTACAAATCGGCTGAAAATGAGAAACTTGCCTCCCACGAGGCAGAGAGTATCCAGGCCATCTCCCGGATGCAGCGCCTCAGCATTGATGAAAGTGGTCATTTTGCAAGCTTTTCCCGGGGCCCCATGCATGCGCGATGCGAACAGGATAACGAAGCGGCCGACACCCGGACTGCGCATGTGCGACGACGCGCGGTGTGTCAGGACGCCGATGTCATGACGTGCTCGAACTGCGGCAACGCCCACTTAAAGAAACACTGCCCTGCAAGAGGCAGGCGATGTTTAAACTGCAGGAAGCCTGGACACTATGCAGCCTTGTGCAGGTCTGCACCACCAGTCAGGGGCCAGCGCTCCCAATTCCGACGACGGCGTGTTCAGAGTGTGCAACAACGATTACAGGATTCTGATTCTGGCAGCACAATGGATCCAGAGGAAGAATGCCTGGACTCCGCCTACTGTGTGGTCATCATTACCAAATGTGAATATGCCACATCCAACTCATCACAAATTCAATCCATCCTCGCTGTGGATTCTGCGGACGAATGGCGTGCGTGATGCAGGTCAACCATTGCTCCATCCAGTTTAAGCTGGACACAGGAGCTTCTGCCAACCTCCTCTCACAGGCAGATTTCAAATGCATCAAGAAGCCCCCCAAGGACCTTCCTGCAGGCTTCTGGACTACAATGGAAATGCCATCACGGCACTGGGATCCTGCCATCTATTCATCTCCAACCAGAGCACCCATGCACGGTTACGTTTTGAAATTGTCATGCCAGACAGGGCATCCCTACTTGGCGCACATGCCTGAAAGCAGCTGAACCTCGTGCAGCGGGTTTACACAACAGCAATCTCCAATGTGGAACTTCAGGCCGGCATTGACGACATCCTCGCTCCGTATCCGGATGCATTCGACAGGATGGGCACGCTGCCATATCGATACAAGGTTATGTTACGACCTGATGTGAAGCCAGTGGTCCACGCACCACGCCAGGTCCCGGCTCCGCTGAGGGAGCGCCTGAAGGCACAGCTCAAGGATCTTCAGCAACAGGGCATCATTTCCAAGGTAACCGAACCGACTGACTGGGCAGCTCGATGGTATGTGTTAGAAAGCTTTCGGAAGAACCGTGCATCTGCATTGATCCCAAGGATCTCAATAAGAATATAATGCGTGAACACTACCTCATCCCGAAGTGGGAGGAACTCACCAGTGAGATGGCACACGCACGTTTTTTCACCAAGTTAGATGCGTCACATGGATTTTGGCAAATCCAGCTGGATGAATCCAGCAGAAGGCTCTGCCCCTTCAACACACCGTTTGGCAGATACTGCTATAATCGCATGCCGTTTGGCATTGTCTCGGCATCGGAGGTCTTCCATCGCATCATGGAGCAGATGATGGAGGGCATTGAAGGGGTTCGTGTGTACGTGGACGACATCATCATATGGTCCACGACCCCTGAAGAGCATGTTTCCCATCTCCAGCAGGTATTCCGCCGTGTCCATGGTCTGTCCATGCTAAGGCCTGAAGCTGAACATGTCCAAACGTTGCTTTGGCATGTCGACACTCAAGTTCTTAGGTGACCAGATCTCTCAGCAGGGCGTGCGCCCGGACACAGACAAGGTCAAGGCTATCGAAGCCATGAAGGTCCCTGAAGACAAGAAGGCGGTATTGCGCTTCCTGGGCATGGTCAATTTACTGGGTAAGTTCATCCCAAGCCTGGCCTCACACACCATGGCCCTACGAAACCTGGTGAAAAAGTCCACTGCCTTTGAGTGGAAGGCAGCACATCAGGCAGTGTGGTTGGAGCTGAAAGCCAAGCTCACCACTGCACCCGTCTTGGCATTTTTCAACCCAGACAGGGACACAAAGATCTCGACAGATGCGAGCCAGGATGGCATCGGTGCAGTGCTGCTTCAACGCGATGGCACTTCATCCTGAGCACCGGTAGCCTCCACATCGAGTGCCATGACACCCACCGAAACAAGGTATGTGCAAATAGAGAAGGAATGCCTGAGTCTTCTTACTGGCATTCTCATGTTTTACGACTATGACTACGGCCTGCTGACATTCACTGTCGAGATGGATCATAGGCCTCTGGTCCACATTATCCACAAGGACCTGAACGCCATGACGCCTCGGTTGCAGCGCATCCTCCTCAAACTCAGAAGGTCCCACTTTGACTTAGTGTACACGCCTGGCAAGGAGCTCATCATCGCTGATGCATTGTCCCGCTCCATCACATTGCCTAGTGAACCGCTGGAAATCATCCGGCAGATTGAATCACAGGTGCAGCTGTGTGCTAGCACCCTCCCGGCATCTGATGAGAAGGTGGTTCGAATCCACGAGGAGACAGCCAAAGACCCCCTCTTGCAGCGTGTCATGCACCACCTCGCCAATGGCTGGCAGAAAAGGCAGTGCCATCAATTTTACAATGTAATGGACGACCTGACGGTGATTGATGGTATCTCCTCAAGCTGGACCGGATTGTCATTCCACTCAGTCTCCAGAGCTTGGTGCTCCGCCAAATCCATGAGGGACACCTGGGTGTCGGGAAGTGAAGACGCAGAGCCCGGCAGGCTGTCTACTGGCCCGGTATTAGCCAGGACATCTCGAACATGGTCCTCAACTCTGCGACCTATCAAAGCTTCCAGCCAGCGCAGAGCAAGGAGACGCTCCAGCAGCATGAAATCGAGATCACCCCATGGTCCAAGGTTGGCATCGACCTCTTTTGTGCGAATGGTCGTGACTACGTGTTGATTATTGACTATTTCTCCAATTACCCTGAAGTCATGAAGCTCTCAGATCTCACATCTCGGACCGTCATCAAGGCCTATAAGGAGACGTTCTCCAGGCATGTTATCCCACTCACTGTCATGAGTGACAATGGCCTGTGCTTCAACAGCCGTGAGTGGTCTATGTTTGCCAAGTCATACCATTTCAAACATGTCACTTCCAGCCCACACTATCCGCAGTCCAATGGGAAGGTTGAAAAAGGGGAGCACATTGTGAAACAGCTCATCTGCAAGGCCGCGGATTCTGCTTCTGACATCTACCTCATGCTGCTTGCGTACAGGGCGACCCCACTGTCCACTGACATGTCACCGGCTCAAGTCCTGATGAACAGGGACTGCGGACGACACTTCCAGCCATACACTTGCCCAACCTGGATCACCTCCCGGTGCTGCAGAAGGTGCAGCAGTTCTGAACCCAGCAAAAGCAGGGCTATGATGCTCATGCCGCCCAGGGGAATCCACTTGGGTCGTGTGAAGTTCTCATTTAACCATGATTGCCAATTCCCTATTAGCAATAGCCTTCAGCGGCACAGCCAGCAGCCTCGGCTGTCGAAGGTTATGGGTGGTCAGTGGAGCAGATGAGTAGGGGCAAGGGTTGCCCCAGGAATGGGTACACATGATTCGGGGTTAGCATGGTTGTACCACGCGTGGGTGCCCCCTATCGCCACCCCACCCTCCTATGGAAGGTGCACCCTGAGGAGGGTCCGCCAACCCCTGCCGAGCACTGGAGTGGCAAGGCCAGCGCCCGCAGGCTCTTTGCCTGTGAGCAAAAATGGCTACTCACCTCCTTGGCACCTCACAGAAGCCCTTCCGCCAGGTTCACCTCTTTCAAAAAGAGTACTAATCGGCGACAGCGTCAGCACTTGCTGGGGAGCCTAATGAATGACGGGAGGCCGTTGGATATGGGGTGGCTCTCATTAATTGTATGGAAATGGGGCCCAAGTGGTGACAATTGGTTTAGCACCATGCTGCGGCAAGATCCCAATTTCGCCTATGGGAGCATCGTAAACTGTATGGCCCCTGGCGCAGTTCTCGTTTTTGGCCTCTCCCGCCATTCACCGGCCTCGTTCTGTTTGATCGAGAGCGTAATCAGGCCAGGGAATTGCGCCCTAAGTGTTGCCGTCGGGGCTGAATAGCCTGTAATTTGCGTTCCCATTGGGGGCGCTATTCGGAAAGCGGGTCAGGACATGCAAATGGGCCAGCACTCGGCCGGCGTGAATTCAGAGCAATTCCCAGCCCAGCGAGCATACTAACTTGGGCCAGATTCCGGGAAAAGCACGCGAGGTGGCCGCTGTCTTCAATGCTGAGGTGCTGCATCCGGGAGATGGCCTGCACACTCTCTGCCTCGTGGGCGGCTAGTCTCTCATTTTCAGCCGATTTGTATTGGGAATACCGAAGTTTTGCGTGCTCGTGCACTGTGCCTGTTTCAATCGCGACTGGCAGGGTCATATGCTTGATTTTCAGTAGCTGCTCTCTCAGAGGATCAGAGTGAACTACAAATACGATTTGGTCTCTGATCATGGAGTCAGCAATATCACCAAAGTTGCAGGACAGCGCTAGCAAGGGAGATTAGTTCAGAAGGCACTGAAAGATTCATCTTTACCTTGAAGACGTTGTTTGAATATATGGCGCTCGAAGATTTCATTGGTATCCACTTCACAGTGACTATCGAACTTGTCCAGGATGGTCTGAAACTTTGTCTTGTCCTGGCCTTCGGTGGAGTTAAATGAGTTGAAGAGTTCGATGGCTTGATCACCCGCTGTCGAGAGGAGAAGCGCGATCTTTCTTGCATCAGACGCACCCTCGAGGTCTGAAGCTTTGATGTACAGCAGAAACTTTTGCTTGGATATCCTCCAGTTGGAGCTGAGATTGCCGGAGGTCCTGAGCTGGTGAGGAGCCTGAATCCTCTCCATGGTGCCGGGATACATTTGCTGGTCGTCACGGAACGGACTGAGGTAAGCCACCTTAAATTAGTAGTCTCCTGGTATCATGTCGTGTTAGGTACACTGGTCTAACACTGGCTGCAACTGGATGCAGCTTAGATCAGAAAGATACTCCAGACCTTGAAGTTAGTTCAATCAGGTTTATTGAACTAATAGCACAGTTAGCACAGTTCTCTGTGAGTTCAACTCTCTGCTAACTTAAGTGTGGTTACTCTGTCTGACTGAACCAGACTAGCTCTTAGCCACGTGGTGGAGGTGTCTGACTCTAGATGTTCATCAGTGGAAAGAGTGTGAGTGCCTCGTGTCATTTATAGTCAGATCCCACCCCTGAGTGTCCTGCCTGCTTATTGGTCATGTCCTGTTCTCTGTGTCCATTAGCTGCTTGTCTGTATATCATTATGGGTGTGTCTGCATATCATGACACTCTGCCGGCGTGATTTCAGAGCAATTCCCAGCCCGCGAGCACACTAACTTGTGGGGCCAGAGTAATGGTAAAGAATCTGGCAGCTGGAGCTTACCACACACACTGCAGCCACGGAAATGGCTCACTGGAGACCTGCCTCCTAGGTTCGGGAGTCTGAACTGGACACACAGCTCTAAGCCAGTGAAGAGCAGAGGGACACCCTCTTCCCCAGGGTGGACCGCAGACTCAAGCCTGCTCTCCTGAACACTGCCAGGGAGGTTGTGGCAGAGGCTGTCAGCACTGTCCGTCTCAACAGGAGGAGACAGCTGGTGATCTAGAAGGGTGGGCATCACTGGTGAGGTGCCATAGAACCAGGGAGGGCTGCAAAGGCCACTATGCATGTCTTCTGCAGTAGGGCAGCGCTTCTGAGGAGTGCCAACACGTGGTGGGCCCCCGATTGAACTTGGCCATGCCCATCCCCGGGGTATAAGAGTGTCCAGAGGAGCGACCTGGGTGGGCTCCGAGATGACATGGCGCTCTCTGAGCATTTAAAGAACACAGACAGCACTCAGCAGTGGCCTGTAAGACACATTGCAGCAATGGTGGTCTGAGCCAGGCCACCCTGATCCCGAGGGGGGCACCTCGAGTCCACAAAAACGGCATCAAGTTGTTCTTCACTCCCTCCTCCACCCAGGCAGCCACACCCAGCACGTCCGACAGTTTTCAAGGGTTCAGTGTTTTTTAAGTTTCACACTCCCTCTCCATAGACCAGGGGTGGGATTCTCCGAGCCCGTGCCGGGTTGGAGAATCGGCGGGGGGGGGGGGGGGAGGGCGGTAAATTCCTGGGCTGGCACGCCGATGCCGGGCCGCGATTCTCCGGCGGCTGGAGAATCGGCGCCAATTGCGCCCGCCCGGTCGCCGCGGCGCCAGTCGGAGGCCGCTGAAATACGCGATTCTCCACGTGCGACCGCCCAAACTCCTGCCGAATCCCACCGGCATGGTTCCAACCTGGTATCACTCGGCGGGAGGTCGGACCCGCGGACACGGTGGACATCCTGGTGGGGGGGCGGGGGGATCTGACTCCGGGTCGGGGGTCTCCACGGGGTCCAGGCCCACGATCGGGGGCTTCCGATCGGCGGGCGGTCGTGATCTGGAGGGGGCCTACCTCCTCCCGCACAGCCCACTGTTGGGTCCCCGACATGTTGCTCCACACTGGCGCGGAGATGGTAACCACGAGCATGCTCCGGCGGGGAGACAGCCGTCGCGCGGATCCGCGCCGGCCATGCAGGGCCGCCGGAGCAGCGCGCAACATTTCGCGCCGTGCTAACCCCCTGAACACCGGTGAATTGCTGGGCCAGGAGGCCCGTTGACGCCGGCGTACACCACTCCGGTGTTTACGCCGGCGTCAACACTTGGCTGGGATTTCGGTGAATCCCGGCCATGATATCCAGGCCCCACTTGTCAATACTTGCACTAATTCGCACCCGCATGCCTTTCGCCCAAGAGGGGTGGAGCATCGCGGAAGGGTGAGCATTCTGTGTCCAAGCCACTAATAATATTGAAGTCCATGCAAATGACTGTTTTTCATGGATCCGTTGGCATGGGGCACAAACAACAAGGGACCGGATCATAGCGTTCGAATAGGCGCCGGGTGCAAACCTCAACTTTTGGATTATCCTCGATTCTCCGCCTGATCGCAATTCGCATTTCGAGCGTCGCAAAGTGGAGGGTTTAGCCCCTGCTGACTTTACCTGTCTGGTTTACATGTGATTCCAGGCTCACTGCAATGTGGTTGACCCTTAACTGTTCTCAAGGGCAATTAGGCATGGGCAACAAATGGTGCAAGTCTGCAGCTGGACCTGGACAACATCCAGGTTTCTGTTGATAAGTCCCAAGTAATATGTGCACCACATCAGTGCCAGGCAATGACCACCCCCGACAAGAGTGTATAACGACCAAATTAAATTGACAGAAAAAAATGTACAGTTCTGTGAAGGTTAGTGGTAGCACAGAAGTTTGGGAACATATTAGAAACCAGCAAAGGATAACTAAAACAAAATAAAAGGTAGAAACTGGGGTATGAAAGTAACCAACAAAAATGCAAAAACAGATATTAAAAGCTTCCACACTATTAATAAAGGAAGGGAGTGGCTAAAGTAAGCATCAGTCACTTGGAGGGTGAGACTGCAAAATGAATAATGTGAAACAAGGAAGTGGTGGAGACTTTGAACTGTGGAAGACGAAGAAAGCATCGCAAGAATACTAGAAAAAACAAGAGCAAAAGATAGGGAGGTATTTAAAATAATCATGAACACAAGGGAAAAAGTACCAGGAAAGTTAATGGAGCTGACAGGACCCCTGAACAAAGAACAAAGAACAAAGAAAAATTACAGGACAGGAACAGGCCCTTCGGCCCTCCAAGCCTGCGCCGATCCAGATCCTCTATCTAAAACTGTCGCCTATTTTCTAAGGATCTGTATCCCTCTGCTCCCTGCCCATTTATGTATCCGTCTAGATACCTCTTAAATGATGCTATTGTGCCCGCCTCTATCACCTCCGCCGACAATGCGTTCCAGGCACCCACCACCCTCTGCGTAAAGAACTTTCCACGCACATCTCCCTTAAACTTTTACCCTCTCACCTTGAACCCGTGACCCCTAGTAATTGAGTCCCCCACTCTGGGAAAAAGCTTCTTGCTATCCATCCTGTCTATACCTCTCATGATTTTGTAGACCTCAATGAGGTCCCCCCTCAACCTCTGTCGTTCTAATGAAAATAATCCTAATCTACTTAACCTCTCTTCATAGCTAGTGCCCTCCAAACCAGGAAACATCCTGGTGAACCTCCTCTGCACCTTCTCCAAAACATCCACATCCTTTTGGTAATGTGGCGACCAGAACTGTACGCAGTATTCCAAATGTGGCCGAACCAAAGTCTTATACAACTGTAACATGACCTGCCAACTTTTGCATTCAATACCCCTACAGATGAAGGAAAGCATGCTGTATGCCTTCTTGACCACTGTATCGACCTGTGCAGGCACTTTCAGGGTACAATGGACCTGACCATCCAGATCTCTCTGTACATCAATTTTCCCCAGGGCTTTTTCATTTACCATATAGTCTGCTCTTGAATTGGATCTTCCAAAATGCATCACCTCGCATTTGCCCGGATTGAACTCCATCTGCCATTTCTCCGCCCAACTCTCCAATCTATCTATATTCTGCTGTATTCTCTGACAGTCCTCCTCGCTATCTGCTCCTCCACCAATCTTAGTGTCATCTGCAAACTTGCTAATCAGACCACCAATACCTTCCTCCAGATCATTTATGTATATCACAAACAACAGTGGCCCGAGCATGGATCCCTGTGGAACACCACTAGTCACCTTACTCCATTTTGAGACACTCCCTTCCACTACTACTCTCTGTCTCCTGTTGCCCAGCCAGTTCTTTATCCATCTAGCTAGTACACCCTGGACCCCATGATACTTCACTTTCTCCATCAGCCTACCATGGGGAACCTTATCAAATGCCTTGATGTAGTCCATGTATATGACATCTACAGCCCTTCCCTCATCAATCAACTTTGGCATTTCCTCAGAGAATTCTATTAAGTTGGTAAGACATGACCTTCCCTGCACAAAACCATGTTGCCTACCACTGATAAGCACATTTTCTTCCAGACCTGAGGGCTTGCATCCTAGGTCTTAAAGGAAGTAGCTACAGAGATAATGGATGCATTGATCGTAATCTTTCAACATTCCCTAGATTCTGGAAAGGTCCCAGAGGATTGCAAAACCTAACACCGCAATTCAAGAAAGGAGGGAGGCAGAAAGCAGGAAACTAGGAAACTATAGGCCAGCTAAGTCATTATGAAAATGTCTTAATCTACTGTTAAGGGGGTAGTAGCAGGACATTTAGAGAATCATATTACAATCAGGAAAAATCAACATGGTTTTGTGAAAGGAAAACAGTTTGAGCAATCTATTCAAGTCCTCTGAGGATGTAACAAGCAGATTGGGTAAAGGGGAACATGTATATGTCACATATTTTGGGTTCCAAAAGGCATTCAATAAAATTTCACATAAAAGGTGACAACATAAGATTTCAGATTGTTGCGATGATATATCAGATGGTTAGATGATTACTAACAAACAGAAAATAGAGAGTTGGGATAATTGGGTAATTTTAAGGCTGTTAAACTGTAACTGGTGGAGTACTGCAGGGATCAGTACTTGGGTCTCAACTATCTAATCCTACATTACTGACTTGGATTAAGGTATTGGAGTCAGACATCCTGAAGATATAAAGATAGGTAGGAAAGCAAGCTGTGAGGAGGATACAAAGAGTCTGCAAAGGGATTTAGATAGGTTAAGTGAGTGGGCAAAACATTGGCAGGTGGAGTATAATGTGGGAAATTATGGGGTTGTCCACTTTGGCGGGAAGAATGGAAAAGCAGCATATTATTTATATGGAGAGCGATTGCAGAATATTCTGCAGAGGTCATTGAATGCATTCAAGACTGAGTTAAACAGATGTTTGATTGTCAAGGGAATTAAGGGTGATGAGGAAAGGGAGGAAAGTGGGTTAAGGCTCCAATCATATCATGATCTTATTGACTGGTGGAGCAGGCTTGAGGCCAACTGGCATACTCCTGCTCCTATTTCAATATGGCAATAGAAAGAGGAGCTGTCAACATGAATAGTATAGGAGAGAAGATTGAAAGCCATGGCAAGCAGAAGATCTGCGGTAAGGATGGCATCTCGCTTCACCTCTGCTGAGATAGACGTTTTATTGAAAACAAGCAAGGTAGGACACTGGGACACAGATGAAGAGACCATTTCTTCCACAGTCATTGCTAGACCTGCATGTGCCACGGTTATGGGATGTCCAGTTTGAAAGCAGCCACTTGATGCTGTCACAAAAATATACTGAAGTCAAACAATGATTTTTAATCCACTGACTGGAAACCTGAATTGTACTTTTTAAAGCAGAGACTAAAGGTGACTTGAGTTCACAGCAAAGATGCCTATGTGTCACTTTCACCCATACACCTTCATTCCAGTCAAGAAGATGCTACCGAGGAGTGTAGCTCCGAGGTTCGCGAATACAGAGCTGGAGACAATGCTGGGTGAGCTGGAGGAGAGCCTTTGTGAAGGTGGCACAGGGGATGAGCGCCGTGGGCCCCACCATGTGGACCAGCCTGCAATGCCGGAAGAAGCTGAAAGACCTCTTCAGTGCGGGCCAGGTGAGACACCTCCTCTGTGCCCCTGGCGTCATCCCCGGCCCACACCAGTCACAGCCTCTGACCCCCCATTCGGCCCCCACCGAGGCAGTGCTGCATGAGGATTAAAATAAATAAATAATCTTTATTGTCACAAGTAGGCTTACATTAACACTGCAATGAAGTTACTGTGAAAATCCCCTAGTCGCCACATTCCGGTGTCTGTTCGGGTACACAGGGGGAGAATTCAGAATTCTCAGCTGGTATGGGAACTGAACTCGCGCTGCTGGCCTTGTTCTGCATCACAAACCAGCTTTCTAGCCCACTAAGCTAAACCAGCCGCTATAGGCCAGTCAGGGTGTGCTCTGTTATCCTGGCATCACACCCACCTCACACCCTGCTTCCCCCCGCCGAGGGTGGTTGAAGCCCAGCCATCATCAGCTCTCTTGAACCCCACCCTGCAGAACATGCCAACACCTGTACCAGCGGCTTTGGCTGGGTACCCTGCACACACAGGCCACTAGCTACTGTTGCCTTTTCTATGGCTCTGCTCTAACTACGGCAATCAGAGGGTTTGCCCTCCTTTCTTTTGGTATCTATATTCTAATCCTCAGATCGTCAGGTATCAAATAATACCACCACAAGGTTCAACTGGCTATCGATCAAAAAGCCAAACACCAGTTAGTTAGTTCAAGGTCAAGGGTACTTTATTTACACACACAATTAGTCATGTTACAGACACTACTAATTAACTACACCTATCGACTAAGGCAACCTGTACTTAACTTCAGGCACCCGGCTTAGGTCAGAGGAACATTGGCCGTTATTCGATTCTGGATCTATCGAGTCTGGAGAAGTAACTGCTGCTCAGCTAGGCTCATCCGTTTGGTAGCGGGCGTTGAACTGGGACTTGCTTCTGGTGGTGTTGCGATTGGAGATGGTCGTAGCCGGGGCGCCAGGTCCAAAAGAGGACGAACGCATGGCGGACTCTCTCCTTATGCTTGGGGGATTTTGCGCTCTTTTGGGAGGTCCTTCAGTTTGGACCCCACTAATTGGGTGATCCTCGATCACTATGTTCGATTTCTAACCAATAAATGGGCGGGTGTCTGGATGGCTGGGCGTGTCCCAAGCGGTCACTGATCCTGTTGTTTACGTTTCCCTAGAACAGGGAGTGACGCCGAAATGTCTGGGACTGTACCCATCGCTCAAGTACTAGTCCTTTGTCTTGGTGGAGATGGGCCATCAAATGCTAATTGGCCCATCAAAATGCTAATTGGTCGGAGTTTCAATACCGTCTGGACTCCTTGCTTGCAAATATACATTTCAGGCTCTGAGCCTGCCTGAATCTTGCCTTGTCCATTTTACCCGCTAGGCTTTGCAAGTTTCTCTGTCCCTAGTTGTGAGTGGCCATCCCAGATGGTTACACTACAGAACCCCTGTGTATCCCATTCAAGTGCCTCACACTGTGCATTCTCTGTCCCCCTAGTAGAAGACAGCCCACAACCGCCAGAAGAGAGACAAGACCGGAGGTGTCCGCCGGATCAATGAGCCCTGATAGCTGCAGAGCAGAGGGCAATGGAGCTGGTCGGGAAGATGGGAGAGCGGGCAGTCATCCAGGCCGAGGTTGGCATGGCACAACCAAGTGAGCCCCCAATGAATTACCATGTTCCTATGGCAAGTGAGTCACCCCTTCCCCCACTATGTGTCTTGTCTTTTGTCTTGCAGGATCACCATTCGACGAGGTCGGACCGTCTGGTGTACCTCGCCTCCAGCCGCAACCCCGGAACACTACTCTGGGGTTCGACACCGACCTTTTGTCACTGCTGTCAGCTACACCCTCCACCATCCTAGAGACTGTCACCTCAGTGGGTCATTTTAATGAAGAGGCTTCTGGGACAATCTCTGATGCACACATCACACATACAGGGGTACATTGGGTAGAGGTAGAAACCCCCAAGGGGGCGGACAATCGGAAGGCCAACATTGAACATGGACAACTCCATGGTCCAGGCATCTGAACCACATCTTTAGGACGTCGATGCACTGATCAATGACACACATGGTTGCTGCATGGGCAACGTTATAGCTGTTCTCCATGTCATTCTGGGGCCAATGGACAGGCATCATTAACCATGATCACAGCGGATAACTCTTGCTGCCCAAGATCCAGCTGCCCGAGGGAGCGCCTCGAAGGTATCGAGCACCGTCGCATGTGCCAGGACGTATGCACGGTGCCTGGATATTGGGTGCAGATGTGTAGCTGGTGGTCACACACCAACTGAACATTCATGGAGTGGAACAGCTTCCTATTGATGAAGGCTGGCTCTCATCGCCAGTGCCCTAGGGGGACATGTGTCCCATCGATCCCCTCCTGGACCTGGGGCATGCCAGCGATGGCAGTGAATCCCGCTGCCCAGGCATCCTGATTGGCTCAGTCCACATTGAGTATGCAGTACTGTTATGGGCCAGGGTTTAAAGAACCCCAAAGTGTATCATGGAGTTCACCTGACCCACAGCTTTTAATAGATTGTGGTATGGGGAGCACACGGCCCACTCTACAGGTGTGGAACAGCAGAAATGAAATGAAATGAATGAAATGAAAATCGCTTATTGTCACGAGTAGGCTTCAATGAAGTTACTGTGAAAAGCCACTCGTCGCCACATTCCGCCGCCTGTTCGGGGAGGCTGGTACGGTAATCAAACCGTGCTGCTGGCCTGCCTTGGTCTGCTTTAAAAGCCAGCGATTTAGCCCAGTGTGCTAAACCAGCCCCTAAACCAGTGGAAAAGTATTTTTTAAAGCAAAACAATGTTTATTCTATAAACTCAGGTTCACCTTTTTAAAACATACAGTGAACATCTTAGCAACCATTAATTCAAATACAACCCCAAAGACTACAACACTAAGTAATCCTTTAAGCTTTCCTTTTAACATCCATAAGACTTAAAAACACCTTTTTACAGAAAGACATCAGGCTTAACGTCACTACTGAGAACAGTTACCACGTTGAAATCAGCAAATGGACACTCATAAGCTTGCAGAGATTCACACACATCATGCTGTGATTGCAGCTTCTCCAAAACTAAAATGAAACCAAACCCACCCTACACCAAAAAGCCTAAAGAGAAAGTAAAAAGCTGACAAACAGCCCAGCTCCACCCACTCTCTGACATCATTGCAGTAATAAACACCCATTTCTTAAAGGTACTCTCACTGCAGATATTTATATACACCCCCATTTATAAACACCCATTTCTTAAAGGTACTCTCACATGACACCACCCCCCAAGAAAAAAGAAATAAACCATTAACTTCAAGGTGGTTTCATTTTTCACCTTTTCATTATCCTTTAAGAAATGCACACAGTAAATATACATTTTTGTTTCAATAAACCAACACATGCACACAGGACTAATAATATAGTCCATTTTTGTTTTGTTCTTCTTCCTCCAACTGGACCTGCTTCTGTTCATCACATTCGTGACAAAGCATCGACTATCATGTTTTCTCGTCCGGCCACATGTACGATATTTAAATGAAATGGTTGTAACAATAAACTCCAGCGAAACAGCCTTGCATTGTTATTCCAGAATCGCTCCAAAAACGTCAACGGATTATGATGAGTATATAGAATGGTGTCAGATGGATTGCTGGTCACATAAATGTGAAAATGTTGCAAAGCCAGCGCCAAACTCAAAGTCTCCTTCTCAATCGTTGAATACTTTTTCTGGTGAGAATTCAATTTCTTTGAAAAATAACCAATAGGCCGCTCTAGCCCTTCGTCGTCGTCTTGTAGAAACACTGCACCTACACCTACATCACTCGCATCAACCGCCACTTTGAATGATTTGGTATAATTTGAGATGGCTAACACAGGAGCAGTGGTTAACACAGCCTTCAGGCCATCAAATGCCTGTTGACACTCCGCTGTCCATTGGAATTTGTTACGCTTCTTGAGCAAGTCCGTCAGTGGAGCGACCACACTGCTAAAATTGGGGACAAATTTCCGGTAAAATCCACTCAAACCAAGAAATCGCATTATTTCCCGTCGCATCGAGGGCATCAGAAACTCCCCAATAACATTTGGTTTGACATCCCGTGGGACCATTCGACCCTGTCCAATTGTATGGCCAAGGAAAGTGACTTGGGCTTTTCCAAATTCACCTTTGGCTAGGTTTACCACCAAACCCGCCTCCTAAAGTCGATCGAATAACTCCATCAGATGTTTTAAATGTTCTTTCCATGTCTGGTTGAAAATTATCAGATCGTCGATGTATACCGCACAATTGGGTAATCCTGAAACGACTTTGTTAGTTAACCGTTGAAATGTGTCTGGGGCGTTTTTCATGCCAAATGGCATAACTTTGAATTGGTATATACCATCTGGAGTCACAACAGCTGAAATCCCCTTCGCCCTTTCGGATAAAGGTACCTGCCAATAACTTTTAAGTAAATCCAGTTTAGAAATAAAAGCTGATTGTCCCACTTTCTCAATGCAATCCTCCAAACGTGAGATAGGATAAGAGTCCATTTCTGTAACTGCATTAACCTTTCTATAGTCCACACAACCGTTGGGTACTGTCTGGTTTTGGTACCATCACTATGGATGAGCTCCATTGGCTACAACCCACTTCAATTATGCCATTTGTAAGCATACTCTCAATCTCTTTGTTAACCTGTGCCAATTTTAACGGGTTAAGTCTATATGGATGTTGTTTGATAGGAACAGCATTATCTCCACTGGCAAAACTACAAACTTTGGATTTCTTGTCTGCTACCCGTTTCATCACATTTTGTGCAACTTTTAAATGTTGTCTAGCCAATTCACCTGCCCTATTTAATTGTTCTCTAAAATTTGACACGTTATCCAATAATGTAATTTCCGATTTCTCACTCACCAATTTTTCCTTAATCAATTTAAGTGGTCCTTTTAATTCATTACGAAAAATTAGCTCAAAAGGACTGAATTTGGTTGACTCATTAGGTGCATCCCTAATTGCAAACAGTACGAATGGAATTCCTTTATCCCAATCCTCTGGATAATCTTTACAATAAGCCCTTAACATTGTCTTTAGTGTCTGATGCCACCTTTCTCATGCTCCCTGCGATTCTGGATGGTACGCAGTTGATTTAAATTGTTTTATTCCTGAGCTATCCATAACTTCTTTGAATAACCTTGAGATAAAATTTTATCCTTGATCCGATTGTATTTCTGTGGGTAGTCCATATCAGGTAAAGAATTTAAGTAACCCCTCCACAAACGTTTTAGCTGCAATATAACGTACTGGAATGGCCTCTGGAAACCTATTGACACATCCATTATCGTCAAAAGATATTGATTCCCACTTTTCGTTTTAGGAAGCGGTCCTACGCAATCAATTAAGACCCTTGTAAAAGGTTCCTCAAATGCTGGAATGGGTTTTAAGGGCGCTGGTTTTATTACTGCTTGAGGTTTCCCTATCACTCGACATGTGTGACATGATTGACAAAATTTAACTACTTCTTTATGTAGTCCAGGCCAATAAAAATGTTTTTGTATTTTAGCTTGAGTTTTCCTTATACCCAAATGACCGTCCACTGGTACCTGATGTGCAACTCGCAACACCTCCTTTCTATAACCTACCGGCAATACTACTTGATGAACTTCTGCCCACTTTTCATCCGCCTGCATATGTAAAGGTCTCCATTTTCTCATCAAGGCATCACTTTTACGGTAATAACACTCTGGTATATACTCAGATTCCTCTTCCGTATATGCTTTCTGATACATCCGTTTTATTTCTATATCTTTCTGTTGTAACTCCGCCAATTTTGCTGAACTAAAATATCCGCCTCATCCTCCATCTGTTCTTGTTCTTTTTCAAAAAACTGATCAAAAATCATTTCTGATAATTGCACTTCAACTTCATCTTCACTCTTTGATTTCTCCTCTTGTCTTAACCTGTGACTTTGCGACCTTATTACTACACAATCCGGAAAAATCCCAGGATATTCGTCCTTCAACACTTCAGTTGTCTGATTTTCCACTGGCTTATCAATCACAGTAGGCATCCCACCTGCGATCCAGCTATATCATTACCCAAGATAAACTGTATTCCTGGACAAGATAGTTCCTCTATTACTCCTATTACCACTTCACCACTCTTCACTGGTCTTTCCAACCTTGCCTGATATAATGGAACACTACTCCTCTCAACCTGAATTCCACATATTACCACCTTTTCTGGTAATATTCTTCCCAAACTACATACACCTCATCTCTTACCATTAAAGATTGACTAGCTCCCGTATCTTTGAAATTGTGACTTCTTTACCTGCTCCTCCTGATACACATGAGTAAACGTTACCCACACAAGTAAATTCTTTAAAGAGATCTGGCAGCTTCTTATCAATCACCTCTTGATCAGGCTGTACAATCTTTTGTACCTCCTTCGCTTCACTTGGGCATTCCTTTACCACTTTAACAAACCCCACTGTCTTATCCTGTTTTACCACATCAGCCTTCCCAGTGCTTTTCTTCAACTTCAACCACCAACATTGTGACTTTACATGGCCTAGTTTATTACACTGAAAACATTTGAAACTTTTCATTTCTCTTCCACCCTCCTGGAATTCTTTTTTAATCTGAGGTACACTCTCTTTATTGTCTCCCATCAGATCACCTTTACTTTTACCACTTGAGTATTTCTCATGTCCCCAGTTTCCAACCCCCACAGGCTGAAACCAAGCTTTGATTTATGAACTAATTCATAATAATCTGCCATTTCTGCTGCTAATCTCGCAGTTTTAACCGTCTGCTCGTCCACATGAGTTCTCACTACATCAGGAATTGAATTTTCAAACTCTTCCAAAAGCATAATTTCTCTGAGAGCTTCATACGTTTGGTCTATTTTCAAAGTCCTTATCCACCTATCAAACTTACTCTGTTTGAGCCTTTCAAACTCCATGTATGTTTGACCAAATTCTTTCCTTAAGTTTCTAAACCTTTGTCTGTAGGCTTCAGGCACTAGTTCATACGCACCTAAGATGGATTTTTTCACCTCCTCATACGTCCCAGATACCTCCTCCGATAGTGATGCAAACACTTCACTAGCCCTATCTACCAGCTTTGTTTGAATCAGAAATATCCACATGTCTTGTGGCCATTTCATTTGTTTAGCAACCTTCTCATATGAAATGAAAATGGCTTCCACCTCCTTCTTGTCAAACCTTGGCAATGCTTGGACATATTTAAATAAATCCCCACCAAGCCTTCGACTATGAAGCTCTTTCCCACTATTCTCATCCCTATCCTCTCACTGTTCGTTTCCCTTTACGTCTGCCAATTTTAACAGACTTATGTTTCATAGCCATTTTCTGAAGTTCAAACTCTCTCTTTTCCCCTTCCCTCTATCTCTTTCCTTTTCCTCTCTATCTCTTTCTTTGTTTCTTTCTTCTCTCTCCTTTTCTTTTCCCTGATACATATCTCCCTTTCTCTTTCTTTTTCTCTCATTGCATATTCAAGCTGCTTTAATTCTTTTTCATGTTCAAGTTGCTTAATCTGCAATTGAATCTTTGCCGTTTCTAATGAGTCAGACTGTATCTCAGGCAACTTTAAATGCTTAGCCACGCTATAATTACCTCATCTTTTCGCATTTTGTCAGGTAATGTTAACTGCAATGTTTTTGCCAAATCTAACAGTCTGCTTTTAGTCTCTGTCTGTAAGGTACTGCATGTGACCCTCTCCACCACCAAACACTTCAGAGCCTCTGAAAGAGCCATTGTCCACACTCCCTACTTAAACTAAACTACCACACCTGAAAAGCAACAACAACATGCTCACCCCTCCCTGTCTTTAGGTTCACTAAGCCAATCCAATAGATAGACTTTTATCCCCCTCGAGCCCCCAATTTGTTATGGGCCAGGGTTTAGAAAACCCCAAAGTATATCATGGAGTTCACTTGACCCACAACTTTTAATAGATTGTGGTATGGGGAGCACACGGCCCACTCTACAGGTATGGTTCAGCAGTAATGGAAAAGTATTTTTTAAAGCAAAACAATGTTTATCCTGTGAACTCAAGTTAATGTTTTTAAAACATTCAGTGAACATCTTAGCAACCATTAGTTCAAATACAACCCCCAAAGACTACAACACTAAGTAATCCTTTAAGCTTTCCTTTTAAAATCCATAAGACTTATAAACACGTTTTAACAGAAAGACATCAGGCTTAACTTCACTACTGAGAACAGTTACCATGTTGAAATCAGCAAATGGACACTCATAAGCTTGCAGAGATTCACACACATCCTGCTGTGATTGCAGCTTCTCCAAAACTAAAATGAAACCAAGCCCACCCTGCACCAAAAATCCTAAAGCGAAAGTAAAAAGCTGACAAATAGTCCAGCTCCACCCACTCTCTGACATCACTGCAGTAAAGACACCCATTTCTTAAAGGTACTCTCACTGCAGATATTTATATACACACCCATTTATAAACACCCATTTCGTAAAGATACTCTCACATGACAGTACCCAACCCCATAATATAGGATACCCATGATAGCACAGGTGCACCTGTGTACAGATATCTGTGAGATTCCAGACAGGTCCTCGATTGTCAACTGGAGGCAAAAATGTCCAGGCCGACTGTTACCTTGATGGCCACTAATGGCAGGTGTCCTCCTCCATCTCCCCGTGATTCCAGTTGCGCCATCATCTGGCACAGATGTCGCACGGTGTCTCTGGTTAGCCGATGTCTTTGGCAACACACTTGGTCCAGCAGCTTCTTGAAGGAAAGGTGCCGAGGGTGTGCACATGCCCGGATCCAACACCCCCTTGACTCCTCCCCGCCAGGCCTCACCGGCTGGCCCCTACATGTCTGAAATTGTGGAATTTCCCCCCCCCCGAGTACCACCTGTGCCTGCAGCCTCAGTGCGTTCACAAGGGCTGCTGCGGCCAGGTAGATGACAACCATTCCTGGGAGGAGGGGGGGGGGGGGGGGTAACCGTGTGCGATCGACTGGCCCCATGCTTGGTGGCATGTGTGCGGGCAGGGCCCATGGATGGGGCTGGGCAATTAGGGATGGGCAACTGTTGGGATGGCAGCTGTAGTATGCTGTGGGTCCTGGATGTGGCACAGGGGCTGTGGTAACCAATCCAGGAGCTGGACGGATGGGCGCAGGAACACAGTGGACAGACAGGGCTTGGAGACAGCTGGTGACAGGGCTTGGAGACAGCGGAATGGGCTCGCTGATAGTGTCACTGATGGGGCCTCTGCCCAGAGAGGGGCAGTATGCCAGGGAGGGTGCCAAAGGCTAGGGTGCGTGCATCCTCTGTTCAGGGTACACCCTGCTATTCCCCTGCAGTGGGGCTGCACTACTGATGGGTTCACTAAGGAGTGGCTGCATCTGGTGGGCCAATGGTAGCGCTTGACCACACCACGCCCATCCCATTGATTGGTCGGCTGGGTTCTGAGGGTTCCCACGACGGTGGCCTGGGGGGGGGGCACCCAAATGACTGGTGGCGCTCTGAACATTTACAAGATGCAGTGGACAGTCAGCGGAGTGCGCAGCCGGGAGCCTATAACCTGTTCACAATGATTGCCTTGCAGACTGCGACATTGGCGGTCTGTGCCCGGCTACCCCGATCACGGCCTGTCTCCAAGTCGATCTTCACTACACGCCCTGGCCTTGGCAGACGCCCCACCAGCCAGCGGCACAAGTGTCCGCACACTATTGCAAATTTGAAAACTTTTCTTACCCCTTCTCTCACTCAGGGCCACTGCACCTGGTCCCCGTGTTTAGTTAGCTGTAGTGAACTGCACCCATGTCACTTCTGCCTGGTAGGGGCGGAGCATCGAGGCTGCCCAGAGAATACTGGGCCGAACCCGGTGATGATATGCTAACGCATGCAAATGCTGGTTTTGCAAGCCGTCACCGGCGCGGGGAGTGGAGCACGTTGCCGCCACCAGTGGCGCCCCAGAGCATGAAGGTGGGTTCAGTGCCAATCTCTATTTTCAGTGGATGCCCAATTCCCTGTCTGACGTCACGGGTGGAGAATTGACCCCAGTATTTCTGGAGAGAGAGAGAAAGATACGTACAGCTGCTCATCACTGCATCCAGAATAAGACTGTCACTTCATGTGTCCTCTGAAAACCATCCTACTCGGGTAGGATCCTATTACCGCCTGTCGTCGGGCAGAATATAGACTTTAGCCAATTCGTTGGCCACCAGCCAACCAATCGAACCAAATTCCTCCAACCTCTTGGATACCAAAACGTCTGAATTCTGGGGCGCGATTCTCCCCTACCCGGTGGGGCACGCGGTCCCGGCGCTGAGGAGTGGCGTGTACCACACCGGCGTCGGGCCGCCCGGAAGGTGAGGAATCCCTTGCCAGCGCGAGTTGGTGCATGCGCGGGAGCGCCAGCATGTGTTGGCGTCATCCCAGCGCATGCGCAGGGGGGTTCGTCTCCGCACCGGCCGTGGCGGGGGTCCACAGCAGCCGGTGCGGAGGGAAAGAGTGCCCCCATGGCACAGGCCCGCCCGCGGATTGGTGGGCCCCGATTGGGGGCCAGGCCACCGTGGGGGCACCCCCCGGGGCCAGATCTCCCCGCGCCCCCCCGGGGACCCGGGAGGCCGCCCGCAGAGCCAGGTCCCGCCGGTAAGTACCAGGTCTAATTTACGCCAGCCTGTCCAGCCTAAAATGGGCTGCCCATTGCAGGCCGGAGAATCGCCGGGGGGGGGGGGGGGGGGGGGAGGGGGCGCTGCGAGCAGCCGCCGACCAGTGTGCCGCGATTCCCTGCCCCTCCAAAACCCCGGCGCCAGAGAATTCGGCAGCCGGCAGGGGCGGGATTCACGCCGCCCCCCGGCGATTCTCCGGCCAGCGGGGGGTCGGAGAATCCCGCCCCTGATGTTCAAAATATCCAATGGCACAGTGTACTATTTTCAAAGTTTTGAGTTCCTTACTTCCTCTGCTCGACTTAAAGGTTAAACATCCATCAATCAAAAATGATAACCACAAAGTAAAAGAAATGGGAAATAAGGAAATCAACAGGAAGGGCCCTTACAGTCCTTCGCTGTGGGGTTGGTGGTGCGGGGTGGGAATGGGGGAAATAGGGTGGGTTTGGGGGGGGGGGGGGTGTTCCCGCACATAAAGTCATCAAGATACAATGGGAATGCCTTAAACCCAATAACTTGAACAATGGACCTTGCCTGAGAAAGGGGGACTGCGTTACAAGGAGAAATACACCAGAACGGCGATATTGAATCATTGGGTAATGGTCATGTGACAGACCTACCCTTTGTCTGTTTAAGCTTCTGCTTTCTCTTAAACAAGAGGACAAGCCTCTGATATTCTGACAAGAGCAGACCTGAGGCCCGTCTTCCTCTCTCCCTCTCCACCCTATCTTGCAAGATTTCGAACCTGATTTGCTGATCCTGACCACCCAGATATGCCCCTGCACAGACAGAGGGAACAATTTAACCAAATGGGAATAGAGTCCCGTAAAGAGTGTGCTTAGCCAGGTGTTTCCTGGCGCTCGGGTACACACCATGTACCTGAACTCTGGTTCTATTCAGAGACTCAGCAGGGAATGCACAGCCGAGGCTGCACTTAGTCCCGTTTCATGCACTGAGGACCTCGCTTATGGCATTCCAATTTCTTGACACCCTGACATGACTCTGAGGCACGATTAATTTGGCTGGAGACGAAGTTGAATTCAAACTGAGGCTTTATTAGTATCTGAAGTGTGGCCTCCTACAGCAGCTGACAAAATGGCTGCGAGCTGAAGGCCATGCATATTTATAATCTGGCTCCTGGGCGGAGCTAGCATGCAGGGGCCCAGGTGAACCTGTAGTGCAGGTTCTACCGTACAACCCTTAATATAGGAACACAGTGGTTTACCACATTCACCCCCTGTTAAAATTGAGACCGGCGGGGGTGGAGGATAACTGTAAACAATTCGCAATCTTTAATATTTACAGAACGGTAGAAAAAATGTCTCTGGTCATCCGGTGGGCCGGTCAGAGGTTCAGCCGGTCCGGCGCGTTGATCGTCCTCTGGGATCGACGAAGTGGAGCCGGCGATATTGGTGCTGTCGTGGTCGAAGTTGACTCCGGGAGCGTGCCGAAATCCTCTCCATCAACGGGGGTGGGCAGGGGGAGGACGGACAGTCCTGGGGGGGCGGGGGGGGGGGGTGGTGGTGATGGGGGCGGCAGGGGAGGGAGGGTGGCGCCGGGGGCGGTGCGGGGGTGGAACCTGCTGGTGCCAGGTCCCTGAGCGAGACGGTATCCTGGCGGCCGTCGGGGAACACCACGTAGGCGTACTGTGGGTTTGCATGGAGCAGGTGCACCCTTTCCACCAACGGATCCGCCTTCTGGAGCCGCACATGTTTACGGAGAAGCACGGTTCCAGGAGCCGTGAGCCAAGTTGGGAGTGATACCCCGGATGTGGACTTCCTAGGGAAGGCAAAAAGACGTTCATGCGGTGTACTGTTAGTAGCAGTGCAAAGTAATGAGCGAATGGAATGTAGTGCATCAGGGAGGACCTCTCGCCAGCGGGAGGCCGGGAGATTTCTGGACCGTAGGGCCAGCTGGACGGCCCTCCATACCGTCCCACCCATTCTCCCTTTCTACCTGTCCGTTTCCCCGGGGGTTGTAGCTCGTCGTTCTGCTGGAGGCGATACCCCTGCTGAGCAGGAACGGACGTAGCTCATTACTCATGAATGAGGATCCCCTGTCACTGTGGATGAACGCGGGGAAGCCGAACAGACTGAAGATAGAATTAAGGGCTTTAATGGCGGTGGCAGACGTCATGTCAGGGCATGGGGTGGCGAAGGGAAAACGGGAGTATTCATCGATCACACTGAGGAAATATGTGTGTCGGTCAGAGGAGAGGAGGGGGCCTTTGAAATCCACGCTGAGGCGTTCAAAGGGGCGGGAGGCCTTCACTAGGTGCGCGCGGTCCGGCATGTAGAAGTGCGGTTTGCACTCCACACAGACCTGGTAGTCCTTGGTGATCGTCCTTACTTCCTCGACGGAGTAGGGCAAATTTTGTGCCTTAATGAAGTGGTACAACCGAGTAACCCCTGGGTGACAAAGGCTGGCGTGCAGTGCCCAGAGTCAGTCTACCTGTGCGCTGGCACATGTACCTCGGGATAGGGCGCCTGGGGGCTCGTTGTTAATCTCGTAGTTATAGGTGGAGAGCTCGATTCTCCATCGCAAGATTTTGTCATTTTTGATCTTGCCCTGCTGTGTGTTGTTGAACATGAAGGCAACCGACCGTTGGTCAATGAGGAGAGTGAATCTCCTGCCGGCCAGGTAATGCCTCCAATGTCGCACTGCCTCAACGATAGCCTGGGCCCCCTTTTCGACGGATGAGTGCCGAATTTCGGAGGCATGAAGAGTGTGGGAAAAGAATGCCACGGGCCTGCTTGCCTGGTTGAGGGTGGCGGCAAGGGCAACGTCCGATGTGTCACTTTCTACTTGGAAAGGAAGTGTTTCGTCTACAGCGTGCATTCGGGCTTTGGCAATATCAGCTCTGATATTGACGGCCTCTGCCGTCAGGGGGAAATGAGTGGACTGTATGAGTGGGCGGGCCTTGTCCGCATAGTTTGGGACCCACTGAGCGTAATACGAGAAGAACCCCAGGCAGCGTTTGAGGGCCTTGGGGCAGAGGGGGAGGGGAAGCTCCATGAGGGGGTGCATGCGGTTGGTATCGGGCCTCAGAACTCCGTTCTGGACCACGTTGCCGAGGATGGCTAAGCGGTTTGTACGGAACACACACTTCTCCTTGTTATGCGTGAGGTTGAGGAGAGTGGCGGTGCGGAGAAATTTAGCGAGGTCGGCGTCGTGGTCCTGCTGATCATGGCCGCAGATGGTCACATTGTCTAGGTACGGAAACGTGGCCCGCAAGTCGTACCGGTCGACCATTCGGACCATCTCCCTTTGGAAAACCGAAACCCCATTGGTGACGCTGAAGGGGACCCTAAGGAAGTAATGTAGCCGGCTGTCTGCCTCGAAGGCGGTGTGTGGCCGGTCCGATTTACGGATGGGGAGCTGGTGGTAAGTGGATTTCAGGTCCACCGTTGAGAAGACCCGGTACTGGGCAATCTGGTTAACCATGTCAGATATGCGTGAGAGGGGATACGCGTCGAGCTGCGTGTACCTGTTGATGGTCTGGCTGTAGTCCAAGACCATTCGGTTTTTCTCCCCAGACTTAACCACTACCACTTAAGCTCTCCAGGAGCTGTTGCTGGCCTTGATGACTCCCTCCCAAAGCAACCGCTGGATCTCGGACCTGATGAAGGCCTTATCCTGGGTGCTGTACCGTCTGCTCCTGGTGGCGACGGGTTTGCAATCTGGAGTTAGATTGGCAAAGAGGGAAGGAGGATCGACCTTTAGGGTCGCGAGGCCGCACACAGTGATCGGTAGTAAGGGTCCGTCGAATTTAAGGGTCAGGCTCTGGAGGTTGCACTGAAAATCCAGGCCAAGGATAAGTGCAGCGCAGAGGTTAGGGAGGACGTAGAGGTGAAAACCGTGGAACTCTACGCCTTGGACTGTGAGCGTGACCGTGCAGTACCCCCGGATCGCTATGCAATGGGATCCGGAGTCCAGGGAGATACTTTGATTGGTAGGGTGTACCTTAAGGGAGCAGCGCCTTACCGTATTTGGATGTACAAAGCTGTCGGTGCTCCCGGAGTCCAGTAGGCAGGAGGTCACGTGGCCGTTGACTTTCACGCTGGTGGATGCGTTGGTCAGAGTGTGTGGTCGGGACTGGTCGATTGCCATGGATGCGAGTCGTGGTTGATCGTCGGGTAGTGAGGCGGCCGCTGAGTCGGGGTCCTGAAACGCCGTTGGTCTCCATGTGCTGCGGGGTGGACAAGGTGGCGGCGCCCGGAGGTCCTGGGGGTCACAAAATGGCGGCGCCCATGGAACGCACGTTGCAGGGGTGGAGCAATATGGCGGCACCCTTGAAACGCACGTGTTGTGCGGGGGAGAAGATGGCAGCGCCCATTGCACGCACATGGCCTGTGCCCATTGTCCGTGACCGGGTGGGTGGGGCGACCGCTGCCACTGAGCAGGCCTGGCACACCGCTGCGTAGTGGCCCTTCTTCCCGCAGGCCTTACAAAGGGCAGCGCGGGCCGGGCAGCATTGGCGGGGGTGTCTTTCTTGGCTGCAAAAATAGCATGGGGCCCCCCGGAGATCACTGGCTCGCGTGTAGCGCAGGCGTATTGGGTGGGTAGCGCCCCCGCTGGGGTGGCTGTCTGTGGCGCCCATAAAGCGTAGGAGGAGTGGGCCGCGAGGTTGGGGGCGTAGGACTGGACATTGCGCAGGGCAACCGTCATGGAAAGCGCTAGTGTTTTAGTCTCTGCGAGGTTGCGCGTGGCCCCTTCTAGGAGCCGCTGCCTGATAACGTCAGACCCAATCCCAGTTACAAAAGCGTCCCTCATAAGGAGATCTGAGCGCACCTTAGCTGTAACGTCCTGGCAGTCACAGTCCTGAACTAGTTGGATCAGGGCCCTCCAGAAGTCCTCGATTGACTCATAGTTGAGTACGCGTTGCGAGCGCATGTCTGGCGAAGAGCATGTTCGTATTGTGCTCATAATTTTCTTTGAGTCGAGTCATAGCATCAGCGTAATTGGGCGCATCCTGGATCAGCGGGAAGATTTTAGAGCTGAGTCTGGAGTACAAGATTTGAATCTTCTGAGCCTCTGGAAGCTAGCCAGTGCTGAAAGTCCTTTCTGGGGTCGCTTGGGTGTGGATCCAGCTGCAGTCGATCTGGTTTAATCCGGAGGTCCACCTTCTGAATCAGATACTAATAAATTGAGGCACGATCAATTTGGCTGGAAACGAAGTTGAATTCAAACTGAGGCTTTACTAGTATCTGAAGTGTGGCCTCCTACAGCAGCTGATGAAATGGCTGCGAGCTGAAGGCCACGCATATTTATAACCTGGCTCCTGGGCGGAGCGGGCATGCAGGGGTCCAGGTGAACCTGTAGTGCAGGTTCTACCGTACAACCCTTAATATAAGAACACAGTGGTTTACCGCAGACTCTCAAACTCCCAAAAGCCGCAACTCATCTATAAGGGTGTCTTTGACCCACCCTCACCTAAAAGGGAGTCCTTGCTCCACACCCCCCCCCCCCCCCACCCCCCCCACCCTCACAGGTCATCCCCGGGCCTGATCCCCGTCGTGGAACAAATGTCAGCTTGGCACCACCTGCCAGGCTGGCAGTGCCATGGTGTCCAGGTGCCACCTTGCCCAGAGGGCACGCTTTTGGTGGCCTCTGATCCCCTGTGAGACCCCCACCGGTGCCTAAAGCACCAGTGCACTCGCCCAAGTTCGCTGAGGTGAAGGGGTTGGATCTCAACGCCTCGGGTAGATCATGAGAGAGCGTATTAGAGTGAGACTAGCTGTCTAACTCGAATATGTAGATTAGCAAAATAGTGATTCGCAAAATTGGCAGGCTTCAGATTGCGATGTCTCGCGAGATCGTGTTAGATCCCGGGAGGCGTAGCGAGCTGGTGAGATCCCGGAAATGGATCTACATTTCGAGCACAACGTGACCGGTAGATCGTGCCTTTAGACTTCTTGAGGATTGCCAGAACAAGGGAAACAGTAGGACGACCAAATTCTTCCTGACGCCAAGGGGCTTTTCACAGTAACTTTATTGCAGTGTTAATGTAAGCCTACTGTGACCCTAATCAAGATTATAGATTATAAATCATTAAACTATGGACTGCTATAACCATTTTTTTTCTGGACTGTAAATTGATCATTCTATCCTTCCCCTGTAATTTATTTGTGAGTGTGTGCAAAAGTGGGAGCTCATTTTATTACTTTTTCCTTAGACAGGGTTAAGTACACTAAAGCTAGCCCCTTTGTTAAGAAAAACCTGGATGGTTGGTTCTTTTATGATCACAGGATGTAAACTGTTCAACATTCATTGAATTGCCGAGTATATCCTATTCATAAAATCCTTGTTCCAATCAAATGAGGAGTGGGAAAAGACCTCTCCCGATTAAGTCAGACATTGGATGAGGCAGAATTCCTGACCATCTTTGGCAGGATCTCAATTCGACTCACTAATGATGCTAATTAATAATTAATTGATAAGTTCACATTTAGTACTTGATAGGGCACTTAATTGGGCCTCCCGCACGGAACTGACGGGTGTTTCCTGCTGGTTCTCTGATCAGTGGGCACGACCCCCATTAGGCCAATTAAATCCAACCCTATATTGCTGAAAAAAAATGTTTCTAAATGCAAAGGAGCAGAAATACACTGGGGAAGAGGTGACAAATATATTCAAGTTAATCTCATTTGGGGAAGAAGCAATCAACATTCTGCGCTGTCTGGTTGTGGAAGGAGCTGGAGATAAAAAACTTCACACCCAGGTGGCATAAACCGATTTGTATATAAATTTATCATTACTGTTTAGACTTCACCAGACAACATGGACCCTCGCTTAGCCAACTATAATAACATCGTACTGTGAAACTTTCATGTAGCTCATTGATGGTTGACTTTAGGTGACCTTATTTTAATCTATTCTCCATCCAGATGAAGCATAGCAAAATGTGCCTGATGACATGCAGGAAGTAAAAGTCTTCCAAATCTGGCTACTGCACTGCCTACTTGCCATCTCCCCCACCATCTTTCCATTCAATTACTTCCAAGTACTAGCCCAAAGACACACATAACATAAGAACATAAGAACTAGGAGCAGGAGTAGGCCATCTGGCCCCTCGAGCCTGCTCCACCATTCAATGAGATCATGGCTGATCTTTTGTGGACTCAGCTCCACTTTCCGGCCCGAACACCATAACCCTTAATCCCTTTATTCTTCAAAAAACTATCTATCTTTATCTTAAAAACATTCAATGAAGGAGCCTCAACTCCTTCACTGGGCAAGGAATTCCATAGATTCACAACACTTTGGGTGAAGATGTTCCTCCTAAACTCAGTCCTAAATCTACTTCCCCTTATTTTGAGACTATGCCCCCTAGTTCTGCTTTCACCCGCCAGTTGGGCAGCACGGTAGCACAAGTGATTAGCACTGTGGCTTCACAGCGCCAGGGCCCCAGGTTCGATTCCCCGCTGGGTCACTGTCTGTGCGGAGTTTGCACGTTCTCCCCGTGTGTGCGTGGGTTTTCTCCGGGTGCTCCGGTTTCCTCCCACAGTCCAAAGACGTGCAGGTTAGGTGGATTGGCCATGCTAAATTACCCGTAGTGTCCATAAGGGTTGGGAGGGGTTATTGGGTTGCGGGGAAAAGGTGGAAGTGAGGGATTAATGTGGGTCGGTGCAGACTCGATGGGCCGAATGGCCTCCTTCTGCACTGTATGTTCTATGTAATCTATGTAACCTGCCTGCATCTATCCTATCTATTCCTTTCATAATCTTATATGTTTCTATAAGATCCCCCCTCATCCTTCTAAATTCCAACGAGTACAGTCCCAGTCTACTCAACCTCTCCTCGTAATCCAACCCCTTCAGCTCTGGGATTAACCTAGTGAATCTCCTCTGCACACCCTCCAGTGCCAGTACGTCCTTTCTCAAGTAAGGAGACCAAAACTGAACACAATACTCCAGGTATGGCCTCACTAACACCTTATACAATTGCAGCAGAACCTCCCTAGTCTTAAACTCCATCCCTCTAGCAATGAAGGACAACATTCCATTTGCCTTCTTAATCACCTGTTGCACCTGAAAACCAACTTTTTGCGACTCATGCACTAGCACACCCAGGTCTCTCTGCACAGCAGCATGTTTTAATATTTTATCATTTAAATAATAATCCCTTTTGCTGTTATTCCTACCAAAATGGATAACCTCACATTTGTCAACATTGTATTCCATCTGCCAGACCCTAGCCCATTCACTTAGCCTATCCAAATTCCTCTGCAGACTTCCAGTATCCTCTGCAAGGATGCACATGCAAGGACTTCAGGAAAGGGATCATAAAGAATCATATATCATGGAGAAGGTGGAATGGAAAAAACAATGATGTTATCTCTGATTAAACAGCACAGAGACATTGAACTTTGGTGTTGAATCTTTAATGTACAGATCTCTTTAATGGGCAGCACGGTAGTACAAGTGGATAGCACTGTGGCTTCACAGCTCCAGGGTCCCAGGTTCAATTTCCGGCTTGGGTCACTGTCTGTGCAGAGTCTGCACATTCTCTCCGTGTCTGCGTGGGTTTCCTCCGGGTGCTCCAGTTTCCTCCCACAGTCCAAAGACGTGCAAGTTAGGTGGATTGGCCATGATAAATTGCCCTTAATGACCAAAAAAAAGGGTTAGGAGGGGTTATTGGGTTACGGGGATAAGGTGGAAGTGAGGGCTTAAGTGGGTCGGTGCAGGTTTGATGGGCCGAATGGCCTCCTTCTGCACTGTATGTTCTATTTAATTTGTATGTAATCTCATGGGCCTTAAATTTAAACTAATAATCATAGAATCATAGAACCGTTGTAGTGTAGACTAGGACATTCAATCAGTCAAGTCCATGCTGGGTCTCTGCAAAAGCAATTCAGCAAGTCCCACTCCCTGTCCCTCTCCTTTTGATCCTTGTTAATCCTTCCCTTCAGTTGCATAGCCAATTCCCTTTCAGAAGCCACAATTAAATTAATAATACTCGGGCAAGGGAATCCATTTAGATATCTTCCAAAATATGCTGCATCTGTCAACAGGAGTTATCCATGCCGAATTGGAAAAAACTGGCATACATGATTGCCTGACATAAATGTCTGGTGACAGCTGCCAGGGTATCTTGCCTTGACCTGCAGAATCTATGCCTCTGGCTACGTAGCAGCTCTGCAAATTTAAAAATTGATATCCAGTTCTTCACGATAATGGTCGATGCAGCCTGTAACTTTAAAAAAAAACAATTCTGTTTTGTTTTGAGGAAGCGCACCCATGGGGATTAAAATGAATAAGCCAGCTCTGGTAAACAGTCAGGGACTTGTCTGGTGCAATGGTGGATCGCTGACTCTGAAATGCTGCAGAAATCCTCTGCAGTAGACTGTAGGATCACAATGCACAGATTACATAACATAAGTTTAAAGACTAAGACAACACAATTTGTGTTGAATGTAAAAGAGGGCTATTTATTGACTGTAAACAGATTACTAAGAGGCACAAAAACTCATAAAATTGAAATCTATGGGATGGGATTCTCCATCGGTCGATGCCGAAATCGGGAAAGGCGATTGGGCGGAGAATCGGGCTTGACGCCAACATTGTGGCTTGTGCCGGGTTCACGCCAAATCACAATTCTCCGTTGGATTGACAGCGGTGTCAATGTGTTCTACACCACATATGCAGTAAACACAGTTTGCACATAATAAGAGGGCCTGGCCTGGTGTTCTCCGGGGCCTCTGCGATGCCCTGCCTCCGCCGGGGGGGAAATTCCTAACCGCGAGGTTCACTTGTGCTTTTAGAAAGGCATCATGGCTAGTGAGGGAGAGAGAGGAGGTAGAACATGCAGAGGCACGATTGTGGGCTTCCAGTCCTGACACTAGCCTGGCTGGATGGGGGGAGGGTCTGCCAGGGCCAGGGGTTCGTAACGGGGGGTTGACGGGGGGTGAGGGTTGACCACGGGAAGGGCTTAGGAGCTGGGGTGACCCCCCACGGGACCGGAGCGCTATTGCCGCAACTTGCAAGGCAGCCATCTCTCTGCGAATCCTACTGATCACCCACCTTGGCCCGGGTTCTGCAGAGTGACACCTGCCGTATGGGTGGCCCCACCACCTCCGCATCCCATACTCCGCCATGCTGGGGGCATCATGCGGCCCAGCCAAAGACAATGCCCACAGTAGCCCCGAGAGGACGGCTCTGGATGGGGACTGCAGAACTGTTTTTGAAAACTCACCACTATTCTTAGAAGTCCCCCTATACCAAAAAGGGCCGACATTCTAAATGGTGATCAGGGATTCTCACTCCCCGACTCCGATACAGGCTTCAGTGGGTGATATTCAGGTCAAACTATGTTTTCAAGTTATCCCCCGGTATAACCCATACCTTCACCGAAAACGTCATCTACTTACCACTTAGTAGCATCGATCCTGGGTCCCGCATTGCTAAGTAAGTAAAGTAGACTTTGGAATAACCACTATTTCAGGTTAAATTAAGTTATTTTATTATTATATTTTTTCTTTTAAAAGCTGCAAATACTTTCTTTACAGAAAGGAAACAGATCTTGCTTCTGGATCCTTCTGGTTGGTTGAAGGGACCTTCAGGCCCAACTTGACAATCAATCTTCTTTTTAAAGTCTGGTCTTCTTTAGATGTATTCACTGATGAGCTCGGTTGCTGTGTCCTATCTTTCCCATGTACCGAGCAAATAGAGCTGACTCTGCTGGCACTCTCTGAGCTGACTCTGAGCTAAATCTGCCTACTCTTTAAATTCTAGTCTTCCTTAGATGTATTAGCTGTTTTAGCTTGGCTGCTTTGCACTGTCTCTTTCCCATGGCCGAGCTGACTGTAATCTGACTCTGAAGCTACTTCTCCGCCTCTCTCTGAGTTCTGGTTCTGGTTGCCCTGGTCTCTAGGTTTATATTCTCTTTCTAACATCCCTTTGTGGCTTTGGGACCAATAGTCATTATATACTAAATATGGCGTGTAAACAACATCAATATTACTCGTGTTGTTCTATGTATTTAAATCAAGAAAACACGCTAAACTACCACTATTCCCCCTCTATGAAAACATTCACACAGTTTAGAAATGCTGATCAAGTTCTTGAACGGCACACATACCCTCATCATCATAACGTAACAGTCCCTACCAATTTACATAACATTTCTTCCTTAATAACTATTACAGCTCTTCAATGCAATATTGTTTGCTGCATTGGTAATAATTTTCCCGCCGTGGCATCAAGCTACAAAAATTCTTAAACTATTGTCTTTTATCATATTGGGGTTCCTCGTCAGTCGCTGCTGTCTGCCGAGACCCTTAATAACTCTGCCACGTAGTACATACCCCGTGGAAACCGCAGATCATCCATCAGCTGATGTCCAATTAGAGATGTCTGACCGGAGGTTTCCTTGCTCAGAAATAATTTGATATTTTGATTTGTTTCTAACCCATAAAGTTTTCCTCTGGATTCTGTCATTTAATTCCCTCAAATATGTAGCCAATTGTATCATTAGTTTCCCCCCAATCCTGCCTAAAACATTCTTCTCTGGAGTGTAGTTCTCTTCCTTCTTGTGAACTGGTTTGTCTGTTATTTAGTTTTTCCATCTGAAAAATCAAATGAGCAGGTCAAGGGTGGAGAGGGCCCTATTCTTTAATTTGTACTTTCCATTTTTGTTTGGAAACCCCAGAAGTGCCCTCTCCAGGAGTTCTGGATTTCTTTTGCCACCATTTCTTTCCTTTTTCTTTTTTGAACTGGTTTATTTTCCTTGTCCTTTATGTCCTTCATACAATTAAAGCTGTTAAGCCTCCTCCTTCTGTCATTGCACCCCTGAGTGAGATTCAAAGAATCTCAAACTCCTCCTCTTTTGCTGACTCAGTGATCCAATCATTGAAACCTTACCCTGATACAGTCCTGATATTGCTGTTGCATTTACTTTAATTACTTTATTTTTATTACGGCCGGATTTTTGTGAAGTTAAGTTCCAAACATGACATTTTAACTTTATCATCTGTCCAATCAATGCTGCGAACTGTTTTTAATTTACTGTCTTCCCACCAGTTGGGTCATGTGTTTTAATTATGATACAATTTCTTTTGCTCCAGACACCATGCTTCTCTAATTCAACTGTATGTTTACCCAGATTCCGAACAATCTTGTCTTTACATTTTACAGCTTCTCTGATTATTTTTCCTGCAGTTTTAGTTGGTAGCTTCACCCAAACTTCCTCTGTGTTATCAATTGTTTTAATATCTTAATTTTACTACCTGCATCTATTTTTATCAAATCTTTTCCTGCCATCAGATTCTCATTTCCTGGTACTGCTTCTTCAATGTATTTAACATTCTAAACATCATTATTTTTGCTAGTGACATTCTTGTGATTGTCGGGCACAAGGACCCTGCGGAGCTATGCAGTGTCAATTTCAACACTCAGTTTCAAAGTGATTACCTGCAAGCAGCTGACTGCTGCCCAGTACAAACTCTTTATCTGTTTATTCTGAGACCAATTTAGTTCTGAACATACTGATTTACCACCTCATAACACTGATCAAAATTCTACCTGCCATTTATAACTTCTAATTGATGTGAAACTCGGTTTTGCAAAATACAACATTTTTAAAAATACAAACAGCAAAGGAAATTCACAAATCCTTATTAAACATACACACTCATTCATCCACTCAGATCTTGGATCTCTACTTTGTAGGGTTTCATAAACCCTTATTAAACACACACACATTTATCCACTGAGATCTTGGACCTCTATTCAGTGGGGTTTTAGTTACTTTTAACAAAAATCAAGACCCCTCCGTGCTGATAAGTTTCACTTATGCAGGAGTTTTTTGCCTCTGTTAATTTCTTCCACTCTTGTTTCATTGCTTCAACTCTCTTGACCGTGTTTCAGAGCAAAAGGATTATTCTAATTGCTATTTTTCAGAATTCTAAGTTCTGATCCTGGTTGTCCCTTTCAGTTGCAATTTGAAATTAAGGATAAGTACCCTTTCTGGGCACTATACAAGGCTAACTAAGGCACTATCTTCCTATTTTAGTTAAGGGTCAATTGGTTATTGGTCTCTAAAGATTCTAGGTGTCCCTATTCCTCTAGGATTTAACCTCACAATCTGCCTTACTCTAAGGATGATTTATTTTTTGGCCTCCTTTTACCAGTAATGGATGCAAGAATTTTAGTGCTGTCACCAAGATGTCTTGCAGACTTTTGCTCAGGGTCAGCATCTTCTAGTCTGCTGATTTCACACCCAACCTGAGTTTTATGTCCCCTCGATCCACTGAATATCCTTACAAAAGTCAATCACACATGACTTTCCAGACTAAACTCGGCAGGTAAAGTCTGACTCACACATAGACCAGAAACTTCTAATATTCTAGCCTTTGTGCCGGTTGGAAACTTCCCATATTCCAACCGTTTCCTGGGAACTAGAAACTTCTAATATTCTAGCCCCCATTCTGCTCAACTAGAAACTTCTAATTTTCTAGCCCCCACTCTAGCCCCCATTCTGCTCAACTAGAAACTTCTAATATTCTAGCCTCGCTTTACCTAGAAAGTTCTAATATTCTAGGCCTCCACGCTGGATGCCATGGAGAAAGCAAAACAACCGGCTGGGCGTAATAAACACGGTGTTAACACGTAGGGTGCCATGTAGAAAATAAAGCAACCCGCTGGGCGTAATTAACAGGGTTTTAATTAAAACATTGGGCGCCATGTTTTTGAAAACTCACCACTATTCTTAGAAGTCCCCCTATATCAAAAAGGGCCGACATTCTAAATGGTGATCAGGGATTCTCACTCCCCGACTCCGATACAGGCTTCAGTGGGTGCTATTCAGGTCAAACTATATTTTCAAGTTATCCCCCGGTATAACCCACACCTTCACCGAAAACTTCATCTACTTACCACTTAGTAGCATCGATCCTGGGTCCCGCATTGCTAAGTAAGTAAAGTAGACTTTGGAATAACCACTATTTCAGGTTAAATTAAGTTATTTTATTATTATATGTTTTCTTTTAAAAGATGCAAATACTTTCTTTACAGAAAGGAAACAGATCTTGCTTCTGGATCCTTCTGGTTGGTTGGAAGGGACCTTGAGGCCCAACTTGACAATCAATCTTCTTTTTAAAGTCTGGTCTTCTTTAGATGTATTCGCTGATGAGCTCGGTTGCTGTGTTCTATCTTTCCCATGTACTGAGCAAATAGAGGTGACTCTGCTGGCTATCGCTGAGCTGACTCTGAGCTGAATCTGCCTACTCTTTAAATTGTAGTCTTCCTTCGATGTATTAGCTGTTTTAACTCGGCTGCTTTGCACTGTCTCTTTCCCATGGCCGAGCTGACTGTAATCTGACTCTGAGCTACTTCTCCGCCTCTCTCTGAGTTCTGGTTCTGGTTGCCCTGGTCTCTAGGTATATATTCTCTTTCTAACATTTATTAAGTTTTTATGACGTTATTGTAAAGTAACATTTTTCACTTTGATTGTAAAAAGTATCTTTGATCTAAACTTTCTAATGCAACTAAGTATTCATTTTGACATGACTTCATCTCATAGATCTGATTACATTGTTTCCTTTGTGAAGGCTAATTATAACAATATTAGGCGGGAACTGAAGAACATAGATTGGGGGCGGATGTTTGAGGGCAAATCAACATCTGACATGTGGGAGGCTTTCAAGTGGCAGTTGAAAGGAATACAGGACCGGCATGTTCCTGTGAGGAAGAAAGATAAATACGGCAATTTTCGGGAACCTTGGATGACGAGTGATATTGTAGGCCTTGTCAAAAAGAAAAAGGAGGCATTTGTCAGGGCTAAAAGGCTGGGAACAGACGAAGCCTGCGTGGAATATAAGGAAAGTAGGAAGGAACTTAAGCAAGGAGTCAGGAGGGCTAGAAGGGGTCATGAAAAGTCATTGGCAAATAGGGTTAAGGAAAATCCCAAGGCTTTTTACACGTACATAAAAAGCAAGAGGGTAGCCAGGGAAAGGGTTGGCCCACTGAAGAATAGGCAAGGGAACCTATGTGTGGAGCCAGAGGAAATGGGCGAGGTACTAAATGAATACTTTGCATCAGTATTCACCAAAGAGAAGGAATTGGTAGATGTTGAGTCTGGAGAAGGGGGTGTAGATAGCCTGGGTCACATTGTGATCCAAAAAGACGAGGTGTTGGGTGTCTTAAAAAATATTAAGGTAGATAAGTCCCCAGGGCCTGATGGGATCTACCCCAGAATACTGAAGGAGGCTAGAGAGGAAATTGCTGAGGCCTTGACAGAAATCTTTGGATCCTCGCTGTCTTCAGGGGATGTCCCAGAGGACTGGAGAATAGCCAATGTTGTTCCTCTGTTTAAGAAGGGTAGCAAGGATAATCCCGGAAACTACAGGCCGGTGAGCCTTACTTCAGTGGTAGGGAAATTACTGGAGAGAATTCTTCGAGACAGGATCTACTCCCATTTGGAAGCAAATGGACGTATTAGTGAGAGGCAGCACGGTTTTGTGAAGGGGAGGTCGTGTCTCACTAACTTGATAGAGTTTTTCGAGGAGGTCACTAAGATGATTGATGCAGGTAGGGCAGTAGATGTTGTCTATATGGACTTCAGTAAGGCCTTTGACAAGGTCCCTCATGGTAGACTAGTACAAAAGGTGAAGTCACACGGGATCAGGGGTGAGCTGGCAAGGTGGATACAGAACTGGCTAGGCCATAGAAGGCAGAGAGTAGCAATGGAGGGATGCTTTTCTAATTGGAGGGCTGTGACCAGTGGTGTTCCACAGGGATCAGTGCTGGGACCTTTGCTCTTTGTAGTATATATAAATGATTTGGAGGAAAATGTAACTGGTCTGATTAGTAAGTTTGCAGACGACACAAAGGTTGGTGGAATTGCGGATAGCGATGAGGACTGTCGGAGGATACAGCAGGATTTAGATTGTCTGGAGACTTGGGCGGAGAGATGGCAGATGGAGTTTAATCCGGACAAATGTGAGGTAATGCATTTTGGAAGGTCTAATGCAGGTAGGGAATATACAGTGAATGGTAGAACCCTCAAGAGTATTGAAAGTCAAAGAGATCTAGGAGTACAGGTCCACAGGTCATTGAAAGGGGCAACACAGGTGGAGAAGGTAGTCAAGAAGGCATACGGCATGCTTGCCTTCATTGGCCGGGGCATTGAGTATAAGAATTGGCAAGTCATGTTGCAGCTGTATAGAACCTTAGTTAGGCCACACTTGGAGTATAGTGTTCAATTCTGGTCGCCACACTACCAGAAGGATGTGGAGGCTTTAGAGAGGGTGCAGAAGAGATTTACCAGAATGTTGCCTGGTATGGAGGGCATTAGCTATGAGGAGCGGTTGAATAAACTCGGTTTGTTCTCACTGGAACGAAGGAGGTTGAGGGGAGACCTGATAGAGGTAACAAAATTATGAGGGGCATAGACAGAGTGGATAGTCAGAGGCTTTTCCCCAGGGTAGAGGTGTCAATTACTAGGGGGCATAGGTTTAAGGTGAGAGGGGCAAGGTTTAGAGTAGATGTACGAGGCAAGTCTTTTACGCAGAGGGTAGTGGGTGCCTGGAACTCGCTACCGGAGGAGGTAGTGGAAGCAGGGACGATAGGGACATTTAAGGGGCATCTTGACAAATATATGAATAGGATGGGAATAGAAGGATACGGACCCAGGAAGTGTAGAAGATTGTAGTTTAGTCGGGCAGCATGGTCGGCACGGGCTTGGAGGGCCGAAGGGCCTGTTCCTGTGCTGTACATTTCTTTGTTCTTTGTTCTTTGTTGTGATGTTCAAAATGCTTTGGTTTCAATCGAGGTGTGAATTTTAATTCCTGTCATTTCTATAGTTTTATTTTCCAATTGTGTCCTCAGCTCATAATTTTGACTTTGATTTTGACTTTGAATTATGTTTCTCGCAGACTGATAGTCTCCAGTTTTCTTTAATTTACCTGGTATTAGCAAATTTTCACACTTAGAATTGTCACCAAATTCAATGAACCTCATCCATGCTTTTCCAGATCCTTAGGTAGTTACTTTCAATGAAGGTGTGAGCCATTGTTTTTGGCTTCATTCAAAATCCTGTTTGTCTTGTTTGCTAAGCCTGCTTGACCAAGACTATCTGCATTTTACAATCCTCTCCTGGCAGCTGCTGTTAACCCTTTGTGGGATCTTTCCCTGTATCCTCTCATGTTTCTCTCACACCAGATATTGCCAGACTTCCATGTTTCAAATGACACATCTTTCCATATTTTCAATAACAGAACGTACCGCTTGGTGTCATCATCATCACTGGTCAACACCTGAGGTTGTGGTTGGAATCATGGGCGGGGGACACCAGAAGGGCCAGCCTCATCACCAGCAGCTCCTGCAAAAAACAAGACAAGACGCAGGGTACAGGGTGGCCCGCCTCTCCTCCACAACATGATTTGGGGGGAAGGGTGACTGTGGGGTTGATGGTTGAGGGGGCGGGGGGGGGGGCACGTGCTATGGAGAACTGCAACTCAGTGGGGTCGCACTTCCTCTCCTGATGCCGACCTACGTCCCAGTGACTGCCCTTTCTTTGGGCCCTCCGACCACATCCAGTGTCATCTGTTCTGCTGCGGTCAGGGGTCCCCCTCCAGCCTTCTCCCTCTCTCGGCGGTTGTGAGCAGTCGTCTCCGGGGGAGGGTGGAAACAGAAAACGCACAGTTTTAGACAGTCTAGCGGCATGTAGTGCAGGGTGGGGGTTCGGCCACCCTCTGGGTTGGGGTGTGTGGTTACGGATGTGTGGGATGGGGGTTGGTGCAAGAGGGAGAGTGCTGCCTGCTCACCCTGGCTGCTCTGAGGAGGTCATGCAGTTGCTTTCGGTACTGCTGGCCAGTCCTCGCAGTGTTGCCCACATCGCTGACGACCTCTGTCACCTGTGTCTAGGCAAGGTGAATGACAGGGGCTTGCAGCCTGCTTCCCACCCCCGGTTACAGGGTTGCCTGCCTCTCCTCCATGGAATCCAGTAGGGTTTCCAGTTTGACATCCATAAACTTTGGTGTCACTCGTCTTGCTGCCATCGTCTTGGCTGGGATGGTGTGTGTGAGGAGTGCAGTGTGTATATGCAGCTGCAGCTTGTCAGCCTCTGAGTGTCAATCAGGAACCTGGCGAATCTGCACCATTTCTCATTGGAATCGATCGTGTTCCACATGGTGCCAGTGCTAGTGCCTTCACGGTCGGTGAATTGGTCCAGCTGCGGCGCCAGTTCTGCTGTCATAGAAGTCCACTAATCTTGCCCAGCATCTCCTCAGGAACAGAGAATCCGACCCAAGCTTCCTTCAAGAAACATTTTTAATAATGCTGAAATATCTGTTGATTATGATATACCTGTAATATGCTGTATTCTGAAGAAGCTAAAACAAAACTGCTTAACTGTAAATATCCCAATCATCATTATTCCAGCTATTGAGTGCAAAACATTACTGTTAGATGGCATGCAAAGTGATCATGGATGCAAACTTTAATGGTAGTTTGGTAGTCGCAAGACTGAGACATAATCCGACACAATGATCATTCATATGCCTTTACTGATATGGTTAAAGAGAATAGGGTTTGAAAGCTAAATGTTTATTTAGCCTAAAACAAACCTAAATGTTGGCTGACTTAGACTGAAGTAAATTTTGTGCTTGAAAACACTGTTATTCCCTTGTTTCCCTTAAATGCATCCTGGGGCTGTGAGATACTGCATATGTTGTTGTAATCTCCATGGGCATATGGCTACGTTAAAGACAAAAACATGTTTCCAGTAAACATTCTCTTTACAAGTCTGCTTACATACTTCTAGGCATCTGCAATAACATATTTTAGAAAATATTGAAGGAATTCTTATTGATCCATAATTCTCAGCACTGAAGGATGCTGACAGAATTTATTCCTCAAGTAAACATTTATTGAATACAAAGAACAAACAACAAACAACAGTACAGCATGGGAACAGGCCCTTCAGCCCTCCAAGCCTGCACCGATCACGTGTCCTATCTAGACCAACTTGCTATATCCTTCTCTACACCGTCTGTTCATGTGTCTCTCCAGAAAGCTCTTAAAGGTCGCTACCGCATCTGCCTCAACCACCTCACTTGGCAGTGCATCCCACGCCATCACCACCCTCTGTGTAAAAGAACTTGCTGTGTACATCTCCATTGAGCCTATCCCCCCCTCACCTTGAACTTGTGCCCTCTTGGGAAAAAGCCTCCAATTGTTCACCCTATCTATTCATAATTTTATAAACTTCCATCAGGTCGCCCCTCAGCCTCCGTCTCTCTCGGGAGAACAATCCCAGTTTATTCAATCTCTCCTCATAGCTAATACCCTCCATACCAGGCAACATCCTGGTAAGCCTTTTCTGCACTCTGAGTGTTATGGTTAATGAAAGGAAATGTAGTTATGAGAAGCAATCACACAGACATCAATTTCTCCGCTTCCTTTTGGTTTGTGATGGATGAACCAACTTCCAGTCTGTACCTGCAATAAATTTGGGTCAAGGGAGAAGGTGCAAATCCGATCAGTTTGACCTCATCAGGAATCTCATTCCCACCACAGCCAGAGGCTGAAAAGTAAAAATAAATAGACTCTAACTTTAAATACAATACATCTCTATGCATGTCGAAGCAATGCATTGAAAACTTCATTCGACCAAGATTAACACTCTTCCGTACACATTTTAACCTCTATGTTTACTTCAAAGATAATGACCTGATATTGTTATCTGTGATATACTAGTTTCTACACTTATCTGTTTGCTTTCAGTATCAATACAAAGTTAATAATTTGCTTCTTGTTCATATTGTCTATTAAGAACATTAATTGGTGGTCATTAATTAATTTACATTCACTCATCAAAGTTGTATTCATTTAATATCTTCTCTTGCTTTTCATAATTAGCATGTTGAATCTTGTCCAAGGTGGTGGGATGAGGGTAGATTGAAGCACATAGACCATTCACATCTGCTTCTTCACAGCCACCAATCTACAGTGCTTCATTTGGAGAAGGTCTTTTGGGACAGTTGGTTCCATCCCTGCCTCTGAACCAGAAGATCTGGGTTCAAGCCCCACTCCAGGACTTGATTCCCAAGAAAGAGGGGTTCAGAACATGGCAAGCAAGTTGAGTATCAACTTGTAAATCCTTCCAATGTATTCCAATGGCAACCATACGATGAAAAGGAATTGAAGCCTCTGCTATCACTATCCATAGCTCCAGACCATCTGCTTGTAAAAACATATGTTGCCACAGCAGCTCAGCCTCCTCGGAGACTTGGATGGCTGCTGTGGATCGGGCTGTTGCCAACAGCACGAGGTTCAATCCCCATTCTGGCTGTGTTGGATTTGGGACCTACTTCATTCCTCTACCTGTCGCGCAAATTATGGCATTGTGGGTCAGACCTATCTTTGGGCAGAGAACTGAAGAAGAAGAAAATGCTTCATTTAAAATAAAATATTCTCTCGCTGCTAACCAATAATAATTATCTTTTTCAAATCTATATTGACACACTAGGCGTACTGAATATTTGAGGTTGTAATTGAAATCAAAGCAAATGTTAAAGTTAAAGTGTCATATATTTACAATTTTTTTTATTTTTAAAGGTTAAAGTGGTTTTCAGGAAGCAGTGATCCTAACTCCGGCTCACTGAGGATTAATGTATTAAGCACCTTTGCTTGACCAAGAAGGTTGTGACTGAGTTATGTCATTCTCAAACTAGATCACGGATAGCACTGTCTGTGGCTATGAAGGTCACCCCTCAACGTTAATGTCACAGGATCCCCATGCATGCCGGATAAAGAAAGATTTTACTGAGCATAATTTTCAAAAAATCTTTTTGCAAATGGCCTTATGAAGTGCTAAATAAAGATGAGCAAGGCGCAGGAAAGGTCTTCCTCAAATGAGACAACACTTCTGTAAAGAATGGTTCCACATAATGATCGCTTTTTAAAAAGGCTGAAAACCACCCACCAGAATTTGAATTCAACTTAATCAAGGATTAAGCCAGCATTATCTCAATTTGCACATTGATCAAATTCCTTTCCATAGCCTAAACAGTTCTATCTGCAACTATCACCTGCATAACATGTTGCATTTTAAATCCAATAATACTATTGGTCATTCAGTGTTATTTACCATCTGCCCACTGTCAACTTAAAATTGCATAACTTTTAAAACAGTTCAATTTGATACTCATCTTTCCTTGGAGTAAGCTTAACCTGTATCTCTTAGCTCTTTTCTACAATTCTTACGATAAAGATAAACATGGTGCATATAATTAAAATCTAATTGAGCAACATATAATTAAAATAGTCAGTTTGACAATTCTAATGTAATCAGAATGTATTAATTAATTTGTAACATACACTTACAAATTTTGCTCAGCCATTTTAAGCACAACAGCACTATGACACATAATAGTTCAAAGATGCAGGAGCTCAAAATGACATGTCATTAATATTGTTGAACAATTTGAAATGTAATGTCAACCAAAAACAAAATCTTGAACGTTCCAACTGACGGTCCTGGGATGGCAAGACTGATGTAGAAGGAGAGATTGAATCGGTTAGGATTGTATTCGCTCGAGTTCAGAAGAATGAGAGGGGATCTCATAGAAACCTATAAAATTCTAACAGGACTGGAAAGGGTAGATTCAGGAAGGATGATCCTGATGGTGGGTGTGTCCAGAAACAAAGGTCATCGGCTGAGGATACAGGGTAGACCATTTAGGACAGAGATGAAGAGAAATTTCTTAACCCAAAGAGTGATCGGCCTGTGGAATTTGTTACCACAGGAAATTGTTGAGGCCAAAACATTTATGTTTTCAAGAAGCAGTTAGATATAGCACTTAGGGCGAAGAGGATGAAAGGATATGGGGCGGAAAGCGGGATTAGGCTATTGAGTTGGATGATTAGCCATGATCATAATGAATGGCAGAGCAGGTTCGAAGGGCCGAATGGTCTCCTCCTGTTCCTATTTTCTATGTTTCTAAGATTTGGAAATAACGCTAAACTGATGCATTGTAGACCTCTTTGTTTAAATTACATCCTATTACATTGCAGTCCACCACTACCGCTGAGAGAAATAATTTATAATTTCATGTTTAATTAACTCCAAAGAATTTCCTGGAAATAATAATCCCAGACGTGCAGAGGGCAATATGAACCATGCATCACACATCAGCACCACTAACCCCATCAAAGCAGTATACTTGTGAACTGCATCTCTGTAGCAAAAACACCCTGAAGGTAACACAACTTATTAATATAGATTGCATACCCACTGCCAGAACAAAGTCATTTCCAGTTTATGGCCTGAAATAAATGAAGACGTATTCTATCACATTAATAGCAGAATAAATCCAGTTATGTAAGAACCTCTATCACTTAATTTGAATATATTTACAGTGGCTGAAGCAGCAATCCGTTAACAGTGGCAGGAAAAAAATAAATATTCTAATATTTATCAAAATTATCGTGCCTACTTGCGTTGATAGTTGTTGGTAAATCACAGGAAGGAGTACAATTTGTGCCACAAGGCTGTCATTATTTTCAAAAATTGCTCAAGCATAATGATTTTCATGTGTCTTGTGGATGGCCTGCCTTCCTGGGGATACAGCTACAAACTATAATTGTAGCTGTGTCACAAAAGGAAACTTTTTCACTTGTGGCATTGGCTGGCAGCATCAGGCACAAGGGCAGAATTTTACTGATTCTGTCCAGATCCCGGCGTTAGGTTGGCAACACACATGGGCGGGCCGCGGGACTTCCCCCTGTACTTTCCGAGAGAGCCGCCAGTTCATGGGCTGCCAGCGGGGAAGCTGTCCAATTAACGTTGACGAGTGGGTCCTCATGCTGGAAGGCTGCACGCGGTTGCCATTTTACAAGAAACCTGTGGAGCATTCAGGCAACTGTGACCAGATCACAGATGGAGGGATGGGGTGGACAGATTTGAAGGGAGTGCTGAGATGGAATCAGAAGCCAGTTGCTGGAGCCATGCATGAGGTAATATCAACGTTGGCAATGAGATGACCAGCCATCATGTAACACACATTCATGCTCAGGCACGAGTGGAAGCTGCATTGAGATGGCTTAATAAACAACCTCACCCTCGTGTGCCAGGCTAAGCCTGATACAATTTAAGGTGTTACACAGGGCGCATATGACTGGAGCACGGCTCAGTAGATTTTTTGGAGTAGAGGATAGGTGTGTGAGATGCTCGAAAAGCCCAGCGAATCACACCCACATGTTCTGGTCATGTCCGGCGCTACAGGGGTTTTGGGTGGGGGTGACAAAGGTGCTTTCGAAGGTAGTGGGGGTCCAGGTCGAACCAAGCTGGGGGTTGGCTATATTTAGGGTTGCAGAAGAGCCGGGAGTGCAGGAGGTGAGAGAGGCTGATGTTTTGGCCTTTGCGTCCCTAGTAGCCCGGCGTAGGATACTGTTGATGTGGAAGGAAGCCAAGCCCCGGGTGTGGAGACCTGGATAAATGATATGGCAGTGTTTATAAAGCTGGAACGGATTAAGTGCGTCCTAAGGGGATTGGCTCAAGGGTTCACCAGGCGGTGGCAACCGTTCGTCGAATACCTCACAGAAAGATAGAGGGAATGGAAAAGAAGAAGACAGCAGCAGCAACCCAGGGGGGGTGGGGGGGGGGGGGGCGGAGGGGGGGGGGAGGGGGGGGAGGAACCAGAGGGATTCTCAGGGATGTTAATATATAAGTATAATATGTACAGGTTGTTGTTATAGATAATTGTATATTGGACTGTTAAAACATATTTTTGGAGAATATTTATCTGGGACAAGGCAGTTGCCATTTAGTTTTGTTTTTGTTTTTGTTTATATATTATTTATTTCTTGTTTATAAAACTGGCCACTGTTATTTATATTGTGATATTACTGTGTAAAGGATACACAACGTACTGTGATGGGTGGCCAAAAATTTTCAATAAAATATTTTTAAAAAAATAAAATAAACGACCTCACCATGCCATCATACCTGAGACATCGCACTGAATGTTTACATTGCCTGAGACTAAGCTGCACACAGGTACCATGTGACGGCATTGACATTGTCCATGTTCATGTGGAGAATCACGCTCAGAATGTTAAGTACCGCCAACAGACTGGAGGTGGACGAGCCATTAACATCAACTTGACACCGAGTGAGGAGGCAGATTTGAAAATCAGATTGGTTAGTGCAGGGCAGCCTTTTGTTGAGGGTGAGTTTGGTATAGAAGGTATGGAAAGTACCTAAATATTTGTTGCGTCCAACATTTCTTATATTTGGCACCAGGTTGATCTGAAGGCCTTCAATGCCGCCAGGAGCTTTGCATCATGAATAGGATGGAGGCGACTACCAGTAATGGGGATGTGCTGTGAAGTCGCACATCAGGTGGCTCTCCTCCCACAAACCTCAAAATAGGCTTTTTCACCCGAAATAGCCCACTTATACAAAGGATAAAACATCCCCTCATCTCAACCAGCAGCAACATCAAGGGAAATAGCCAACCAACAGCCACTCCAGAAGCTGCGTGGAAACTAGGAGTGGAAGAAGCCAGGAGAAAGAAACGGCTGAGCCGGCAAACGCATGAGATGGCAAAGCTCGGGCATTGCCAGAACGAGAAGGACCGACCCACCGCACAATGAGCCCTCTGACACCAGGGGATGGGTAGAAGATATTTCTCTCAAGAGAACTGATAAAACACTGGGAAGAGACGAAAACCGATATTCAAGCTGTGTCAGGGGGCAGTCGCGGAAGCTCTGGCGACCATGCAGGTGGCCCAAGACTGGAAGGTCAAGAAAGCACCATAACAGGCCGCAACAAGCCAGGACAACCGGATCATCGCCCTAGAAAAATAAGTAACAAGGCTGGTCTAGACACAGGGGAGCCTGAAGTGGAAAATCAGCGACCAGGAAAACCAATTGATGCGCCAGAACCTACAGATCGTGGGCCTGCCGGAGAGGATCGAAGGGAGGAACCAACGGACTATGTGGCCCAAATTCTAGGCAATCTGGTGGGAAGGAATAGCTTCTCAAACCGACCAGAAATAGACAGAGCCCACAAGACGCTTCGCCCAAAACCCAGCGCCGGGGAACAGCCGAGGGCGATAATCGTTAAAATGCACCGGTACCAAGATCGGGAACGAATCCTGTGCTGGGCAAGACAAGCAAAGAACTGTAACTGGGAAGGTCACCAGTGCGAAGGCCGTGCTGTACAAGAGCAGCGTAAAGTTTGGGATGCTGTACCCAGCCAAGCTCTGGGTCACATTCCAAGGTAGGGAGCACTTTTTCACGGCCCCTGCGGATGCGGACATGTTTCTCCTGGAAAACGGACTCGAGAAATGGCAGCAGGGACAGCGATGAAGAGATAATCAGAAGACACTTTTACTTTTTGATTTGCTAACTGTGAAACAACTTTATGAATTGTTAAGTAATGGGTTAAGAGACATTGCAATTAGTTGTCTCATTTATGTTAAGTATCCATTAATTGACACTGATATGTAAAGGGGCTTCAGGTGGCCTCTGTCAGGTGATGTATAGTTAGAGTTTTGTGCAAAGGCTGTTGGAATGAAATAAATGTGTGTTTACGAAGAAGGAACAGAACTTTAGACTCTTCATATCACAGCAACTTAAACATCTAACAATTGGTAGCGGAGGATGGTTGCTGTGTAAATGTGAAAGTTTGAAAGATACAATTTTTCCAGGTCAAACCAAGGAGTGAGTGAGAAAAGAAAAAAAAAAAGGATATATGGCTGAACCGAGGATAAAGGTGGCTGGATATGACTATCCTCCCTTATTTTCTGAAAGGGAATCGTACGACCAAGGGAGAAGTGCAGTAGTTATGTGGACTGAGGTAACTGTTTTGGGAAAGAGAAAACAAGGTATGGCATTGGCTCTTTCTCTACCATATGGCAGTAAAATCCGAAGCAAAGTGCTTTCTGAGCTGGAATTGGAAGAGTTAGACTCAGAAGAAGGTCTGGAGACTTTATTACATTATATGGATAAGATTTATAAGAAAGATGACTTGTTAAGTGAGTATGAAGCATGGTCGGATTTTGATAAGTTCTGGAAAATGGAGGATATCTCCATGGAAGACTATATAATGGAACTTGGCAGACTATATAAAAGGCTGCAGAAACACAACCTGGAATTTCCACAGTCTGTGTTGGCCTTTAAATTACTTGACTGTGCTAGAGTGAGCAACATGGATAGGCTCCTGGTTTTGACAGGAGTTCAGTTTCTTGATATGGATACCTTATTCAAACAGATGACAAAAGCTTTACAAATGTTTCTGGGGAAACATTTGATTCCGATGGCTCTGATGACCCAAATAGGTCAGCCTGCAATAAGGCAGAATAGGGAAGATACACTACTAACAGGATGGTGAAATTGTATGGCTACAAACAGGGCTCAAGACTATAGAAGGAGACCGAGACAAGGAAATTATGAAGACAGAAACCCAGTTAGAACATACAACAGGAAGATGAACCCCAGAAATGCATGGGGCATGATAAATCAATGTTTTCGGTGTGACTCTCAATATCATTATGCTTTCAACAGTCCAACTCGTTATGATAGAGTGTTTGAAGCGACACATGACACGGAAGAGTCAGAAGAGGAAAAAGATAGTGACCATGAAGAAGGCATTGTTCTATTGACAAGCAGGTTTACGCCGGTAATGAGGGTGTTGGTTGCAGAATCCTTCAACTGTGCTGTATTGGACAGTGGCTGCACATCTACTGTAGAACATAGAACATAGAACGATACAGCGCAGTACAGGCCCTTCGGCCCACGATGTTGCACCAAAACAAAAGCCATCTAACCTACACTATGCCATTATCATCCATATGCTTATCCAATAAACTTTTAAATGCCCTCAATGTTGGTAAATTCACGACTGTTGCAGGTAGGGCATTCCACGGCCTCACCACTCTTTGCGTAAAGAACCTACCTCTGACCACTGTCCTATATCTATTACCCCTCAGTTTAAAGCTATGTCCCCCTCGTGCCAGCCATTTCCATCCGCGGGAGAAGGCTCTCACTGTCCACCCTATCTAACCCCCTGATCATTTTGTATGCCTCTATTAAGTCTCCTCTTAACCTTCTTCTCTCCAACGAAAACAACCTCAAGTCCATCAGCCTTTCCTCATAAGATTTTCCCTCCATACCAGGCAACATCCTGGTAAATCTCCTCTGCACCCGCTCCAAAGCCTCCACGTCCTTCCTATAATGCGGTGACCAGAACCGTACGCAATACTCCAAATGCGGCCGTACCAGAGTTTTGTACAGCTGCAACATGACCTCATGACTCCGGAACTCAATCCCTCTACCAATAAAGGCCAACACTCCATCGGCCTTCTTCACAACCCTATCAACCTGGGTGGCAACTTTCAGGGATCTATGTACATGGACACCTAGATCCCTCTGCTCATCCACACTTCCAAGAACTTTACCATTAGCCAAATATTCTGCATTCCTTCCAAAGTGAATCACCTCACACTTCTCTACATTAAACTCCATTTGCCACCTCTCAGCCCAGCTCTGCAGCTTATCTATGTCCCTCTGTAACCTGCTACATCCTTCCACACTGTCGACAACACCACCGACTTTAGTGTCGTCTGCAAATTTACTCACCCACCCTTCCACGCCCTCCTCTAGGTCATTGATAAAAATGACAAACAGCAACGGCCCCAGAACAGATCCTTGTGGTACTCCACTTGTAACTGAACTCCATTCTGAACATTTCCCATCAACCACCACCCTCTGTCTTCTTTCAGCTAGCCAATTTCTGATCCACATCTCTAAATCACCCTCAATCCCCAGCCTCCGTATTTTCTGCTATAGCCTACCGTGGGGAACCTTATCAAATGCTTTACTGAAATCCATATGCACCACATCAACTGCTCTACCCTCGTCTACCTGTTCAGTCACCTTCTCAAAGAACTCGATAAGGTTTGTGAGGCATGACCTACCCTTCACAAAGCCATGCTGACTATCACTGATCATATTATTCCGATCTAGATGATTATAAATCTTGTCTCTTATAATCCCCTCCAAGACTTTACCCACTACAGATGTGAGGCTCACTGGTCTATAGTTGCCGGGGTTGTCTCTACTTCCCTTTTTGAACAAAGGGACCACATTTGCTATCCTCCAGTCCTCTGGCACTATTCCTGTAGCCAATGATGACATAAAAATCAAAGCCAAAGGCCCAGCAATCTCTTCCCTGACCTCTCTGAGAATCCTAGGATAAATCCCATCAGGCCCCAGGGACTTATCTATTTTCAGCCTGTCCAGAATTGCCAACACCTCTTCCCTACGTACCTCAATGCCATCTATTCTAATAGCCTGGGTCTCAGCATTCTCCTCCACAATATTATCATTTTCCTGAGTGAATACTGACGAAAAATATTCATTTAGTATCTCGCCTATCTCTTCAGACTCCACACACAACTTCCCATCCCTGTCCTTGACTGGCCCTACTCTTACCCTAGTCATTCGCTTATTCCTGACATACCTATAGAAAGCTTTTGGGTTTTCCTTGATCCTACCTGCCAAATACTTCTCATGTCCCCTCCTTGCTCGTCTTAGCTCTCTCTTTAGATCCTTCCTCGCTACCTTGTAACTATCCATCGCCCCAACTGAAACTTCACACCTCATCTTCACATCGGCCTCCTTCTTCCTCTTAACAAGAGATTCCACTTCTTTGGTAAACCACGGTTCCCTCGCTCTACACCTTCCTCCCTGCCTGACCGATACGTACTTATCAAGAACACGCACTAGCTGTTCCTTGAACAAGCTCCACTTATCCAGTGTGCCCAACACTTGCAGCCTACTTCTCCAACCTATCCCCCCCAAGTCACGTCTAATGGCATCATAATTGCCCTTCTCCCAGCTATAACTCTTGCCCTGCGGTGTATACTTATCCCTTTCCATCATTAACGTAAACGTCACCGAATTGTGGTCACTGTCCCCAAAGTGCTCTCCTACCTCCAAATCCAACACCTGGCCTGGTTCATTACTCAAAACCAAATCCAACGTGGCCTCGCCTTTTGTTGGCCTGTCAACATATTGTGTCAGGAAACCCTCCTGCACACATTGTACAAAAAAACGACCCATCTAATGTACTCGAACTATATCTTTTCCAGTCAATATTTGGAAAGTTAAAGTCTCCCATAATAACTACCCTGTTACTTTCGCTCTTATCCAGGATAATCCTCGCCATCCTTTCCTCTACATCCCTAGAACTATTTGGAGGCCTATAGAAAACTCCCAACAGGGTGACCTCTCCTTTCCTGTTTCTAACCTCAGCCCATACTACCTCGGAAGATGAGTCCCCATCTAGCATCCTCTCCGCCACCGTAATACTGCTCTTGACTAGCAGCGCCACACCTCCCCCTCTTTTGCCTCCTTCTCTAAGCTTACTAAAACACCTAAACCCCAGGACATGCAACATCCATTCCTGTCCCTGCTCTATCCATGGGCGTCATTCTCCGACCCCCCGCCGGGTCGGAGAATGGCCGTTGGCCGCCTTGAATCCCGCCCCCGCCGAAGTCTCCGGTACCGGAGATTGGGGCCCCCCGTTCAATTCTCCGGCCCGGATGGGCCGAAGTCCCACCCAGAAATTGCCTGTCCCGCCGGCGTAAATCAAACCTGGTATTTACCGGCGGGACCAGGCGGTGTGGGCTGGCTCCGGGGTCCTGGGGGGGGCGCGGGGCGATCTGACCCCGGGGGGTGTCCCCACGCTGGCCTGGCCCGCGATCGGGGCACACCGATCCGTGGGCGGGCTTGTGCCGTGGGGGCACTCTTTCCCATCCGCCTCCGCTACGGCCTCCACCATGGCGGACGCGGAAGAGACTCTCCCCACTGCGCATGCGCGGGAAACTTTCAGTGGCCGCTGACGCTCCCGCGCATGCGCCGGGAAACTGTCAGCGGCCGCTGACGCTCCCGCGCATGCGCCGCATTTCCGCGCCAGCTGGCGGGGCAACAAACGCCATTTCCACCAGCTGGCGGGGCGGAAATCCCTCCGGCGCGGCCTAGCCCCTCAATGTTGGAGCTAGGCCGCCAAAGATGCGGAGCATTCCGCAACTTTGGGCCGGCGCGATGCCCGTCTGATTGGCGCCGTCTTTGGCGCCAGTCGGCGGACATCGCGCCGTTGGGGGAGAACTTCGCCCCATGTCTCCGAAATGGCCACAACATCGAAGTCCCAGGTACCAACCCATGCTGCCAGTTCCAATACCTTATTTCGTATACTCCTGGCATTGAAGTAGACACACGTCAAACCACCTACCTGAACACTGGCCCCCTCCTGCGACGTCAAATCTGTGCTCCTGACCTCTATACTCTCATTCTCCCGTACCCTAAAACTACAATCCAGGTTCCCATGCCCCTGCTGCATTAGTTTAAACCCTCCCCAAAGAGCACTAACAAATCTCCCCCTCGGGATATTTGAGTCCCTCAGGTTCAGATGTAGACCATCCTGTCTGTAGAGGTCCCACCTTCCCCAGAAAGAGCCCCAGTTATCCAGAAATCTGAATCCCTCCCGCCTGCACCATTCCTGTAGCCACGTGTTTAATTGCTCTCTCCCCCTATTCCTCATCTCATTATCACGTGGCACGGGCAACAACCCAGAGATAACAACTCTGTTTGTTCTAGTTCTGAGCTTCCATCCTAGCTCCCTGAAAGCCTGGCTGACATCCTTGTCCCCTTTCCTACCTATGTCGTTAGTGCCAATGTGGACCACGACTTGGGGCTGCTCCCCCTCCCCCTTAAGGACCCGGAAAACACGATCCGAGACATCATGTACCCTTGCACCTGGGAGGCAACATACCAAACGTGAGTCTCTCTCGCTCCCACAAAATCTCCTATCTGTGCCCCTGACTATCGAGTCCCCAATGACTAATGCTCTGCTCCTCTCCCCCCTTCATTTTGAGCAACAGGAACAGACTCCGCGCCAGAGGCCCGTACCCCATGGTCGTTCCCCCCACAAGTATCCAAAGCGGTATACTTGTTTCTCAGGGGAACGACCGCAGGGGATCCCTGCACTGACTGCTTCTTCCCAGTCCCTCTTACAGTTACCCACCTATCTCCAATCTTTGGTGTAACTAATTCCCTGAAGCTGCTATCTATGATCCGAAGTTCTTCCAACTCCAGCTCCAGTTCCCTAACTCGGACTTGGAGGAGCTGGAGATGGCTGCACTTCCTGCAGGTAAAATCAGCAGGGACACTAACGGCATCCCTGACCTCAAGCATCCTGCAGGAGGAACATTGCACTCCCTTCCCTGCCATCCCTCTAACTTTCAACCAAGATCAGGCTAACAAATACATTAAAAAAAAAAATAATAATAATAATATAATATGGTACTTACCTCACACCAATGGGTTTTATTATTAGGTTAGAGGAGGAGGGCGGGTGGGAGACACTACACGTGTAGTGTCTCGGGTTTCCTCTCCACCAGAATTTATTGGTGAGGGGAGGGGAGGGGGGGGGCCTTCCCAGAAGTCCGTGGGTCGAACTTCCGGTTCCCGCCTTAAAAAAAAATGTTTTTTTAAAAATACAACAGCAAAGAGGAACAGAAACGGGACCAGGTAAGTGTTTCAAACCTAAATACCCACCCACCGGCAGCCCCTGCACTCTGCTCCCGCCGAAACTCCAAGTGCTGCTCCTGCAAGGTAAGTTATTTTAAACTTAAATACTCACCCACCGGCAGCCTCTGTGTGTGGAATTGACTGGTTAAAATGTTACCTGGACTCTTTGAATGCTGAAAATCGTAACAAGGTGAAGGGATTTGAAAGTTCCACAAGTTTCAGGTTTGGGGATGATAATACTCTGAAGTCGCTGAAAAGAGTGGTGATCCCTTGCAATATTGCCAGAGTGAATCATTTTATTAGCTTGGATGTTGTATCAAGTGAGATACCTTTGCTTCTGAGCAGACCGTCGATGAAGAAAGCACACATGAAACTGGATATGGAACAGGATAAGGCAACAGTTTTTGGGAAGTCGGTGGACTTACAATTTACACAGTTGGGACACTATTGTATTCCATTACTGACAAATAATATTTCAAGTAGAGTGGTTAAGTATGTGTTAATGGCAGTTGAAAATGGGACTTTAGCTGATAAAAAGCTTGTGGTATTAAAACTGCATAGGCAATTTGCACATCCGTCTCCTCGGAGGCTGAAAAATGTATTAAAGGATGCAGGGTAAGGGATGACGACTATACTAAACTGATAGAACAGGTTAGTGACCGCTGTGAAGTTTGTAGGAAGTACAGAAGGACACCAGCACGACCGATAGTAACCCTACCTTTGGCCAGGGATTTTAACGACATTGTGGCCATGGACCTTAAGATCTGGAATAAAGCAAATAATATATTTATTTTGCATTTTGTAGACTTCGCAACTAGATTTAGTCAATCAACGATTGTACGAAGTAAAGAAAAGAGAGTAATCCTGGATCAAATCGTGGAAAAATGGATAGGGACAGGAATGGGTCCACCGGCAAAATTCCTTACGGGCAAGGGGGGAGAATTTGCTCATGATGAGTTTCGGGATATGTGTGATAACATGAATCTCAGAGTTATGAATACGGCTGCACAAAGCCCATTTAGTAATGGGGTCTGTGAAAGAAATCATGCTGTCATCGATGACATGCTTCCGAAAAATTTGACAGATCCACCAAATTGCGGGCTAAATTCAGCTTTAGCATGGGCAGTACATGCAAAGAATTCATTGCAGATGGTTGGGGGCTGTAGTTCCTATCAATCAGTGTTTGGTAGAAATCTTAAAATTCCGTCCATTTTGGATGGCCAGCCTCCAGCTTGGGAGGGGACTACAATTAGTTCTGGTTTTGCTGAACATTTAAATGCTTTACATAGCAGTAGAAAAGCTTTTCTGGAAGCAGAAGTCTCTGAAAGAATTCGCAGAGCTTTAAGACATAACTTACGGCCATCAGATGTCGTTTTTCAGCAAGGAGGCATGGTATACTATAAGAGAGACAATTCTAATGAATAGAAAGGCCCAGGGAAGATCATAGGCATGGATGGCAAAACAATTATTTTGCAACTTGGTAATCAAACTGTTAGGGTACATGCATCAAGGATAATGGGTACAGATTACAAGTTTTCAAATTTAGCAGACAGACATGACGAGGAACCAGAGTCATCTGGTATGCATGTGTTACAAAACTATGAGGACCAATTAACTGATATAGACAGGGTTTCTGTGGAGGAACTCAACACTTCTGATGAATTAGAACAGGCCATTTTTCCAAAAGGGCAACTGTCAAAAGTTGGTACAAAAGTGGCATACTTGCCTGAAGGGTCTAGTCAATGGAAGGATGCAACTGTTATTAGTAGAGCAGGGAAGGCCACTGGAAAGTATAAACATTGGTTGAATGTACAGCATTCAGGGGAAGGAGTTAAGACAATGGATTGGGAAAACGAAGTTCAAAAATGGAGGACACAGAAACTGGCAGTGCCAGTTCAGATAGTACATCGGATAGTGAACAGGTCCGCAGGGAAAGCTGGAGAACTATTGAAAGGACATCCCACAGCAGAAGGGAAAGATCAAGCAGTAGCAGTACAGAACGAGATAACAGGCGGGAGAGGGGACGTAGTTTGTCAAGATCTCGGAAAATGAGTAAGACTACGAATACTAATAGGAGTAGAAGCCCACATGCACGTGAGGTTTTGATGGCTTCAATTAAATTAGATGAAAAAGTTATCAAAGAAGCTAAACAGCAAGAATTGCATAGTTGGAGTGAATTTGGGGTATACACGGAAGTACTGAATAGGGGACAAAGAGCTCTATCCCACAGATGGATTTGCACGGAAAAGGTTCTTCCGGATGGAACTTAGAAGGCAAAGGCCAGGCTTGTGGCAAGGGGATTTGAAGAAAACTTAGAAGATCAGGATTTAAGGGTAGATTCACCTACAGCAGGAAAGGTTATTTTAAAGACCTTCTTGGCTCTATTAGCCACAAAGGCATGGGAATGCAAATCTATAGATATAAAAGCTGCCTTTTTGCAGGGGCATCAGCTCCAGAGAGACATTTTTCTCTGTCCTCCTAAAGAAGCAGCTAACACAGAAGGGGTACTCTGGAAGCTGAACAAATGTGTATATGGATTAAATGATGCATCTAGAGTCTGGTATTTTTCGGTAAGGTCAGTTTTGTTAAAGTTAGGCTGTTGCCAGTTGAAAGCAGATCCTGCAATGTTTTACTGGCACTATAAAGGAAATCTTTCTGGCATTTTTATGATGCATGTCGATGATTTTTTGTGGGGTGGGACTAGTGATTTTGAAGCTATTATAATCTCTGGTTTGAGGAAAGAATTCAGGGTTGGAAGTCAGGCTTCCAGTGCATTTAAATATATTGGATTGGAAATTGGACAGACTAAGTTGGGGGCAACTTTACGTCAGCAATCTTATTTGGAAAGCATCAGCCCAATAGCAATTAGTCGTGGCCAAGTTTCACAAAAAGACGCAATGGTTTCAAAGATAGAAAAAGAGCAACTGCGAAGTTTAATTGGGCAACTGAACTGGTTAGGTAGACAGACTAGACCGGATGTGAGTTTTGATGTCTTAGAGTTGAGTACAAAAATGAATGATCCCAAAGTGGAAGACATAATAAGAGCAAATAAAGTGTTGGCCAAACTAAAAATGCAGGAGTGTGTTTTGAAGTTCTCGCTTTTTGGTGACCTTAGGCACTTGAAACTCATAGTTTATAGTGATGTGTCCTATGCAAATTTATGTGATGGGGTTTCAAGCGCAGGAGGTTTTATAATTTTCCTTTTGGGGAACAATGGTAAATGTTGCCCGCTTGTGTGGGAAACAAAGAAAATAAGGAGAGTGGTAAAATGCACTTTGGCTGCTGAGACTTTAAGCCTTGTAGAGGCAGTGGATATGGCCTTTTATATAAGTATGATATTGACAGAAATTTTGGGGATTAGGGGATTTGGGTAAGATACCTATTGACTGTCACATTGACAATAAATCCCTGTCGGAAAATGTGCATTCTACAAAAAGTGTCAATGAAAAGAGGCTACGGATAGACATCGCAAGTTTGAAGCAGATGTTGGACAGAGGGGAAATAACAAAAATTAAATGAGTCGACAGGAGCTATCAATTGTCAGAGTGTTTTACGAAAAGAGGGGCGAATTCACAGTAAACTTTTGGATATTGTTAATGAAGGGCGCTTGTTTCTGTGACTGTTTTTTTTTCTCATCCAAACAAAAAAAAAGGGGGGGGAAATCATGTGTGTGTTTTTGAGTTTCTTGAAATTTTGTTTTCGCCTACTTATTATTTTTTCTCCAAGGAAGGGGAGACAGTTAAGTAATGGGTTAAGAGACATTGCAATTAGTTGTCTCATTTATGTTAAGTATCCATTAATTGACACTGATATGTCAAGGGGCTTCAGGTGGCCTTTGTCAGGCGATGTATAGTTAGAGTTTTGTGCAAAGGCTGTTGGAATGAAATAAATGTGTGTTTGTGAAGGAGGAACAGAACTTTAGACTCTTCATATCACAACAACTTAAACGTCTAACATAGAACATAGAACATTACAGCGCAGTACAGGCCCTTCGGCCCTCGATGTTGCGCCGACCTGTGAAACCACTCTAAAGCCCATCTATACTATTCCCTTATCGTCCATATGTCTAATAGAACATAGAACATTACAGCGCCGGACAGGCCCTTCGGCCCTCGATGTTGCGCCGACCTGTGAAACCATGAATGACTTCACTGCCTCGTTCTGGGGCCAAGGGAGGAAAGTGAAAAAGAAAAGAGTAAAGGCAGCAGAGCGCAGGAAAGGGTGAGGGGAACGGCAAGTAGGGAACTCAGAGATCGGGTGATGGGAGGACACACAACTAAGTCCAGGAGGGGGGCCCACAACACTAGCGAAACTAGCACTGGGAAGCGTGCAGGAAGGAGAGGCTGCAGTGCATCTCCCGCAAGAGGGAAAGCGCTTGGCAAGATGAGGGGGAGGGGAGGGCAGACACCAGTAACAGGAGGACGACTGGGGGAACAAACAGAGGGAAGGGAATGAGGGGGGCAGCTACAGGTAGGGGGGAGAAAGACGGAGTGGACAAAGACCATAAGGGGAACACAGGAACAAAGAGAGCAAGGGCATTAGACTGGCTACAACAGGCCACATGACTGAACAAAGGGAAACTGCAGCATGCAGGAGCTCGGCCTCATGGGGAGAACGGTGACCACAGCCATCTTCTACGGCCCACTAACAAAGGGAAACCCTGGAGTGCAGGGGCGCGTCCACCAGGTAAGTATGGGTCATCCATCAGAAGGGGCGGGGACACACACACACAAAACCCTCCCACCTAGATAGTCACCTTGAATGTCAGAGACTTAACAGTCTAGTGAAAAGATCCAGAGTCTTCGCCCACCTGGAAAGTTTGAAAGCTGACATAGTCTTCCTCCAGGAGACGCACCTGAGACAGAAGGACCAACTGCGGGTAAGGAAGGGCTGGGTGGGACAGACCTACCATTCCTGCTAAGGGACAAGAGCCAGGGGGGTAGTCATGCTGTACTGCGACGAGGACGGTTATGGACCCAGGGGGACGATAAGTCATGGTAAGCGGTGTCCTGGATGGAGCACTGGTAGTCCTGGTAAGCAGGTACGCTCCCACTGGACGAAACGCGGTGATGGGTGAAGCAACAGGGAGCCCCCCCCCCCCCCCCTCAGTGCGAAAGAAAAAGATCGGCGGCGGCCAGATCACGGAGGCTCCTCGAGGGCAGCGGCAGAGGAAAGAAAGAAACAAGATGGCGTCGGAGGGAGCCCAGGTGACATGGGGACCGGACCAGGATGAATTTCTAAGACGGTGTGTGGAGGTGTTAAAAAAGGAGGTGCTGGCCCCGATGCTACAGGCAATCGAGGGGCTTAAAGAGACACAAAAGGCCCAGGAGATAGAGCTCCGTGTGGTGGAGCAGAAGGTAACTGACAACGAGGACGAGATCCTGGGCCTCGCGGTCAAAATGCAGATGCACAAGGCGCTCCATAAGAAGTGCATCGAAAGAATTGGAGTCCAGGAAAATAGATCAAGGAGAAAGAACCTCCGGATCCTGGGTCTCCCCGAGGGAGTGGAAGGAGCTGACGGCGGGGCTTATGTGAGCACGATGCTACGTTCGCTAATGGGAGCTGAGGCCCCCTCGGGCCCCTTGGAAGTGGAAGGGGCCCACCAGGTCCCTGCGAGGTGACCAAAGGCTGGAGAACCATCTAGGGCGATGGTCGTGCGATTTCACCGCTTCAAAGACAGAGAGGTTGTTTTGAGCTGGGCCAAGAAGGTACGAAGTAGCAGATGGGAGAATGCGGTGGTATGAGTGTATCAGGACTGGAGTGCGGAGGTGGCAAGAAGGAGGGCGAGTTTCAATCGAGCCAAGGAGGTGCTGCATAAGAAGAAAGTAAAGTTCGGGATGTTGCAGCCGGCGCGATCATGGGTCACGTACCAGAATAGACATTACTATTTTGAAACGTCGGAAGAAGCATGGACTCTCATTCAAAAAAGCGAAACTGGACCAGAACTGAGGGACTGATGTTGGGGGGGAAACGACAATGTTGATGTATAGAGGTGTAAATTGGGGAGGGGGGGGACACTGAGAAATGTGGGCGCCGGTGGGGGGGTAAAAGAGACACAGGCGGGGGATGGGGAATGGGAACGGGGCTGTAGGGGGAGCTGCGCCATAGGGGGTGGGATGGTTCTAGAAAGCGTGGGGTTTTTTCTTCCCGCGCTAGAGAGATGATGGCGGGAAGATAGGCGCAAGGAGGATGGGAGTTCCTCGCACGGGGGGGGGGTCAAGGAGAGAGCGGGAGGAGCTGGGGTCAGTTGAAGTCAGCTGACTTTCGGAAGCAATATGGGGGGAGTAACCATGCTAGATGGGGATCTAGTGGGGGGGGGAGGGGGGAGGGGGGGGGACAACTGGGTAGCTGCTGCTGCGATCAAAAGAGAGCTGGTAAGAGAAAAGGTGGTCCAGGCGGGAATGCACCGCCTGGGGGACGGGTGGGTGCGCGGGACCGGGACGTGGGACTGGCCCAGAGAGGGTGATGGCTAGTCGACAGGGGAGGGAGGCGGGCAGCCCCCCAGTCCGGCTGATCATGTGGATCGTGAGAGCCCTAAATGGGCCGATTAAGAGGGCCCGCGTGCTCGCGCACTTAAAAGGACTGAAGGCAGACGTGGCCATGCTTCAAGAGACGCATCTGAAGGTGGCGGACCAGGTTAGGTTAAGGAAAGGATGGGTGGGACAGGTGTTCCACTCAGGGCTGGACGCAAAGAATAGAGGGGTGGCCATATTGGTGGGGAAACGGGTGTCGTTCGAGGCTAGGAACATTGTAGCGGACAGCGGGGGCAGATATGTGATGGTGAGTGGCAGACTGCAGGGAATGGAGGTCGTGCTGGTCAATGTATATGCCCCGAACTGGGATGATGCGGGATTTATGAAGCGGATGCTGGGACATATCCCGGACCTGGAGGTAGGAAACCTGGTACTGGGGGGCAACTTCAACACCGTGCTAGACCCAGGGTTAGATAGATCTAGATCCAGGACCGGAAGAAGGCCGGCAGCAGCCAAGGTGCTTCGGGGGTTTATGGACCAAATGGGGGGAGTGGATCCGTGGAGATTTGCTAGGCAGCTGGCCAAAGAGTTCTCCTTTTTCTCCCATGTCCATAAGGTATACTCCTGGATAGATTTCTTCGTTTTGGGAAGGTCACTGATTTCGAGAGTGGAAGGAACGGAGCACTCGGCCATAGCTGTTTCAGACCATGCCCCACATTGGGTGGATCTGGAACTAGGAGAGGAGAGGGAACAGCGTCCACTCTGGTGACTGGATGTGGGATTATTGGCTGATGAGGGAGTCTGCGGAAGAGTGCGGGGATGTATCGAAAGGTACCTGGAGGCCAATGATGATGGGGAGGTCTGAGTGGGGTAGTATGGGAAGCGCTGAAGGCGGTGGTCAGGGGAGAGTTGATCTCCATCAGGGCTCACAAGGGGAAAACAGAGGCCAAAGAGAGGGAAAGATTACTGGGGGAGATTTTGAGTGTGGATAAAAGATATGCGGAGGCCCCGGACGAAGGGCTATATAGGGAGAGGCGAAGACTCCAGACGGAGTTCGACCTGCTGACCACAGGGAGGGCAGAGGCACAGTGGAGGAAGGCACAGGGAATGAGATATGAATATGGGGAAAAGGCGAGTCGCCTGTTGGCCCACCAGCTTCGTAAGAGGACATCGGCGAGGGAAATAGGGGGAGTTAGGGATGAAACGGGAACCACGGTGCGGAGAGCAGGGAAGGTAAATGAGGTGTTTAAGACCTTTTAGGAGAGGTTATATAGGTCCCAACCCCTGGAGGGAAAAGAGGGGATGCAGCAGTTTCTGGACCAACTAAGGTTCCCGAGGGTGGAGGAGCAGGAGGTGGAAGGCCTGGGGGCGCCAATTGGGGTGGACGAGGTGACCAAAGGGCTGGGGAACATGCAGGCAGGGAACGCCCCGGGACCTGACGGGTTCCCGGTGGAATTTTACAGGAAATACATGGACTTGTTGGCCCCGCTGCTGGTAAGAACCTTTACCGAGGCCAGAGAAGGGGGGACCCGACCCCCGACAATGTCGGAGGCGATGATATCACTAATCCTGAAGCGAGATAAAGACCCGCTGCAATGCGGGTCTTTTAGGCCTATCTCGCTCCTGAATGTGGACGCCAAGTTGTTGGCAAAAGTGCTGACAATGAGGATAGAGGATTGTGTCCCGGGGGTGGTGCACGAAGATCAGACAGGGTTCGTAAAGGGGAGACAATTGAATGTCAACGTGCGACGGCTATTGGGGGTGATAATGATGCCCCCAGCAGAGGGGGAGGCAGAGATAGTGGCGGCAATGGATGCAGAGAAGGCATTTGATAGGGTAGAGTGGGAGTATTTATGGGAGGTGCTGAGGAGGTTTGGGTTCGGGGAGGGGTTTGTCAGGTGGGTTAAACTCCTCTATGGGGCCTCAATGGCAAGTGTAGTCACAAATCGGCAAAGATCGGAGTATTTTCGACTACATAGGGGAACAAGACATGGGTGCCCTCTGTCCCCATTACTGTTCGCGCTGGCAATTGAACCACTGGCCATAGCGCTGAGAGACTCCAGGAAATGGAGAGGGGTGGTTAGAGGGGGAGAGGAACACCGAGTGTCACTCTACGCAGATGACCTACTGCTGTATGTGGCGGATCCAGTGGGGGGGATGACAGAGGTTATGCAGATATTGAGGGAGTTTGGAGATTTCTCGGGATATAGGCTTAACATGAGAAAGAGTGAGCTTTTCGTGATACACCCTGGGGACCAGAGTAGAGGGATTGATGGCCTGCTGCTAAGGAGAGTGGAAAGAAACTTCCGATACCTGGGGATTCAGATAGCCAGGAGCTAGGGAACCTTATACAGACTCAATCTGACTCAGCTGGTGGAGCAAATGGAAGAGGATTTCAAAAGGTGGGATATGCAGCCGCTGTCACTGGCGGGCAGAGTGCAGGCGATTAAGATGATGGTCCTCCCGAGGTTCCTATTTGTGTTTCAATGTCTCCCTATATTGATCACTAAGGCCTTTTTCAAGAAAATAGATAGGAGCATCATGAGCTTCGGTGGGCAGGGAAGGCCCCGAGGGTAAGGAGGGGGTTCCTGCAACGTAGCAGGGACAGAGGGGGACTGGCGTTGTCGAATTTGGGCGACTATTACTGGGCCGCCAACGTGGTGATGATCCGTAAGTGGATGATAGATGGAGAGGGGGCGGCGTGGAAAAGGCTGGAGATGGCGTCCTGTAAAGGAACGAGCTTAAAAGCGCTGGTGAAGGCGCCACTACCGCACTCCCCGAAAAGGTTTACCACGAACCCAGTGGTGGCGGCAACATTAAGTATCCGGGGGCAATGGAGGCGACAGAGGGGTGTGTTGGGAGCCTCGGTGTGGTCCCCGATCAGGAACAACCATAGGTTTGCCCCAGGGAGGTTGGACGGAGGGTTCCAGAGCTGGCACCGGGCGGGAATTAGGAGAGTGGGAGACTTATTTATAGATGGGATGTTTGCGAGCTTGGGAGCGCTAGAGGAAAAGTATGAGCTGCCTCCGGGGAATGTCTTTAGATTTTTGCAGGTGAGGGAATTTCCGCTGCTCCCGACACAGGGGATCCAGGATAGAGTGCTTTCGGGGGTGTGGGTCGGGGAGGGCAAAGTGTCCGAAATATACCGGGAGATGAGAGAAGAGGGGGAGGAGCTGGTAGAAGAACTGAAAGGAAAATGGGAAGAAGAGCGCGGGGAGGAGATTGAGAAGGGTTTGTGGGCTGATGCCCTAAGTAGGGTAAATTCCTCTTCCTCGTGTGCCAGGCTTAGCCTGATCCAATTTAAGGTGCTACGTAGAGCACATATAACGGGAGCGAGGTTGAACAGGTTCTTCGGAGTGGAGGACAGGTGCGGGAGGTGCGGGGGAAGCCCGGCGAACCACACACATATGTTTTGGTCATGTCCGGCACTGGAGGGGTATTGGAGGGGAGTGGCGGGAGTGATCTCGAAGGTGGTGAAGGTCCGGGTCAAGCCAAGCTGGGGGTTAGCTATATTTGGGGTAGCGGATGAGCCGGAGTGCAGGAGGCGAAAGAGGCTGATATTGTGGCCTTTGCGTCCCTAGTAGCCCGGCGAAGGATTTTACTCATGTGGAAGGAAGATAAACCCCCCGGCGTGGAGGCCTTGATAAACGATATGGCAGGGTTCATAAAACTGGAGCGGATGAAGTTTGCGCTGAGAGGATCGGCTCAGGGGTTCTCCAGGCGGTGGCAACCGTTCCTCGACTATCTAGCGGATCGTTAGGGGGAAAATAGATAGCCAGCAGCAGCAGCCCAGAGTGCAGGGCGTGGGGGGGGGGGGGGGGGGGGTGGGGGGGGGGAGGGAAGGGGGGGGGTAAATTGTTTTTGTTCTAGATGGGGTGAAGGGGCGGGGGGGAGCACTATTTCGTGTTATTTTGTTAGTTCACTATTTTATTTAAACAATGTTACCTATCAGTTATCATGTTACCGTTTTTGTTGATTTGTAAGGGGGAAAAATTGTGTTTGAAAACTTTGATAAAATATATTTTTTTAAAAAGAAATGAATTATTGCTTACAAAGTAGGGAGACATAGGGAAGAGAGGGTGGCTAGGCCACAGCTAGTCGACTCAATTCTGGAAGTAGACCTGCAATACTCTGAGGCCTCAACAGTAGAGCTCCTAGCGGAGAGGAAAAAGCTACAGATGGACTTTGACCTGCTGTCAACGAGGAAAGCAGTGCACCAACTCCGTCAAGTATGGGCACGGAGCACGGAGACAAAGTCAGCCGCCTACTGGCTCACCAGCTGAGAAAGCAGGCAGCCATTGATGCACGATCAATTGCACAAAGACTAAAGTTGGGTACAACTGTGGCTTTATTATAGTCAGATGCGTGGCCTCCTGCTGCAGCTGGCGAAATGGCAGGGCACTGGAGGTCATGCATATTATACAGTTCTCTGTGGGCGGAGCCAGCCGGCAGGAGCTACCTGCGAACCTGTAGTGCAGGTCCTACCTTACATCTCCTATTACAGTGAATCACCACATTCACCCCCTGTTAAAAATGAGTCCGGCGGGGGTGACATGAAACTATATACAATTAGTGCAATTATGTACAGTGGTAGGGAAGGAAAAGTCCATGTTGACTGTCCGGAGTCTGTCAAAGGCTCAGCCGGTCCGGGGCTTTGGTGCTTCGTTGGGAGCGGCGTAACGGTGGCGGCGTAGTCGATGCTGGTGGTGGTGGAGGTGGCATCGATGGCGGTGCTGATGCTGGCCAGTCATCGGGGAACTCCGGGAGCGGGCCGAAGTCCTCTTCGTCCTCTTGTGCGGAAAAGGGGTGGGGGGGGGTGGTCTGGTGGGGTCAATATTAGCGGCGTGGTGGGAGGTGGGGGGGGCGCATTGGTGGGGGGAGGGGTTTTGGGCTGGAACCTGATGGTGCCAGGTCCCTGAGTGAGACAGTATCTTGGCGGCCGTCGGGGAACTCAACGTAGGCATATTGAGGGTTGGCGTGGAGCAGGTGAACCCTGTCCACCAAGGGGTCCGCCTTGTGGAGTCGGACGTGCCTACGGAGAAGGACCGGTCCTGGAGCAGCGAGCCAAGTCGGGAGCGACACCCCAGATGTGGACTTCCTGGGGAAGGTAAAAACACGTTCATGGGGTGTGTTATTAGTAGCGGTGCACAATAGTGACCCGATGGAGTGTAGAGCGTCAGGGAGGACCTCCTGCCAGCGAGAGGCTCGGAGGTTCCTGGACCGTAGAGACAGCTGGACAGCCCTCCAAACCGTCCCATTCTCCAGTTCTACTTGCCCGTTTCCCCGGGGGATGTAGCTGGTCGTCCTGCTGGAGGCTATACCCCTGCTGAGCAGGAACTGACGCAGCTCATCGCTCATGAATGAGGATCCCCTGTCACTGTGGATGTAGGCGGGGAAACCGAACAGAGCGAAGATGGTGCTGAGGGCCTTGATGACGGTGGCAGACGTCATATCGGGGCATGGGATGGCGAAGGGGAATCTGGAGTACTCATCGACCACACTGAGAATGTACGTTTTACGGTCGGTGGAGGGCAGGGGCCCTTTGAAATCTACGCTGAGGCGTTCAAAGGGGCGGGAAGCCTTCACCAGGCGCACACGGTCTGGCCGGGAGAAGTGCGACTTGCACTCCGCACAGACCTGGCAGTCCCTGGTGACTGTCCTTACTTCCTCGACGGAGTAGGGCAGTTTGCGAGCTTTGACCAGATGGTGCAATTGAGTGACCCCCAGGTGACAAAGGCTGTCGTGGAGGGCCCGCAGTTAGTCCACTTGTGCTCTGGCACATGTACCTCGGGATAGGGCGCCTGGGGGCTCGTTGAGTTTATCAGGGCGATTCAAAATCTCGTAATTATAGGTGGAGAGCTCGATTCTCCACCGCAAGATTTTATCGTTTTTGATCTTGCCCCGCTGTGTGTTACTGAACATGAAGGCTACCGACCGTTGGTCCATAAGGAGAGTGAATCTCTTACCGGCCAGGTAATGCCTCCAATGCCGCACCGCTTCAATAATAGCTTGGGCCTCCTTTTTGATGGATGAGTGTCGAATTTCAGAGGCATGAAGGGTGCGGGAAAAGAATGCCACGGGTCTGCCTGCCTGGTTTAGAGTGGCGGCAAGGGCGACGTCTGAAGCGTCGCTTTCTACTTGGAAAGGCAGTGACTCGTCCACTGCGTGCATCCCGGCCTTGCCGATATCTGCTCTGATGTGGGCGAAAGTCTCTGCCGCGAGGGGGAATTGGGTGGACTGAATGAGTGGGCAGGCCTTGTCTGCATAGTTTGGGACCCACTGAGCGTAGTAGGAAAAGAACCCCAGGCAGCGTTTGAGGGCCTTGGGGTAGTGGGGGAGGGGAAGTTCAATGCGGTCGGACCCGAGGAGTCCGTTTTGAACTGTATAGCTGTTGTGGGAAAAATCAACCACTTCAAGAGTCTGACTTGCTGTGATCAGATAAGTTTTATTGTTACACAAAGCTTCGGGAGAAAGCGAATGTACCCCACGGTACAGTAGCCAGCCTTTCTCTCGGTTTGAATGGCAGTCATTCATTTTATACTTTGGGTTCACAATGAGCCCAGATACAAAACAATTATCACCTTGTTATCTTTAAACATTTTATAGATTGTCCATTGCTATTTGTAAGCATTTTGCCATTTACACATGGCCACAGTCAAAGAGGTTTAACAGGTTACAGGCAGTGGCAGGAAGGTAGTATCGATTGTCCCTTTGTTTTAGGAAATGGCCCAAGACATTCGTATTAGCATATCATTGTGTACACCTTGGCTGAAGTCAGCTTTATTCAAGTGGTGTCCCGCATTTATGTATTTCTTAATCTTCCTGTCTGGCTTCCTTTGACCTGGATCTGTTCCTATCTGTCCTACTGGCACCCTGCTGGACTCCAGGTATCAGTTATGTCTGCTTTATTCTCTGTGTCTCCATCTTGTGTGTCAGGCAGCCATCTTCTGTGCCAAGTGCCCTTTTGAACCATTTCCCACTTCAACCCCTCCTTTTGGTCTGGGCTGTTGTCGCCTCTAGCGCTTTTGAGGTAGTTTCCCAAGATTGTTAATCCACAAACAATTACATTTCTGTTCTTAGCACTAATCACGCCTGCTGCTCCCCCCAGAGATAGAGTCCCGAGGAACCCGTACCCCAGGGATGATCCTAATGTGCTCAGGGTTTCCCAATCAGCGCAGAATTCCTTGCTGATAGCCCGGGTCACTATTCTTCTCCGAATATGTCCCTTCTGAGGGCATGGTACGGTGAGTGGTCCTATGGTTCTCACTGCAAAAAGGCCTGGGCGATGTAGTGTTTCTGTCACGCACGTTTCATTGAAGAGGAAGACGTATCCCTCCTTTGCCTGGTAGCATTTAGTGTCCTGATTATGAGTCTGCCTGTATTCCCAATTTTTCAGTTCCCCTGACTCCCCGTTGGATTCCACCACCTGGTAAGTATCAAACGGGTATGTCCATGTGGCTGAGCTTATGTGACTCCAATTGCACTGCCCACACATGAGCAGTCTTCCTGCGGTTATGTTCAGGCATTTTAGTTCATTGCAGGTGCAAGTAAACTGCCTTTATTAACCCGACAATGCTGGCGGATGCACTGCATCTGTCTGCAGGAATTATTTGTGGGGACCAGGGCGTAGGCACATCCCCATCCCTGCCCTGTGAAACAAAGCGGATAGCTTGCTGTATCTTGACCAGCTTTCCCTCCCTCCTTTTGGAGCTCCCCGCCCCCAGAGTCGGTGGGATTTACAAGTTTCACACATCTCCCCTGTATCCCTTTTTTATACATTCTGATTTCTCCCTTACAAGGTGCACCTGATGTGTCAACTGTATATAAATTGCTCGGGATCCACCCAGAGGTGGCTACAAATAGGGCTTCTACCGACTGAGCTAATGGGTAGCATACGGTTCGATTCCCGTGTAAGTTTATGTGGGCTTTGTAAAATAGATTATCCTCTAGCCCAGTCAAATTTACAGTCGCGACAACGCAAAGTATCAATATCACACCCGTGGTGACACACATTTTTACAACGAGCAAGTATCAATTCTAACACTATCGTTTATAATCTGTCTGTATGCTTGGTTGCAGAACTGTTCTACACTTTCCGAGTACACTTGTCCTTCGCTCGCGGTCTCCTCCTGTGTTTGGGGGAAAGCAATCGGATTAGTTCATTCATGTGCAGGTTTATACAATTCTAGCTGGGTCCAGTGTTTCCATGTTCCCTTCCCTCTTATGTCAATACAGGCACAGGTGTCTCCACTAATTATGACTTCATATGGCCCATTCCATTTTGGGGCAAATCCTGGCTTAACAGGTAGTGTTTTTATTAGGACGCAACTTCCCGCTGCTGGGACATCAGGAAATATTTCAGGCTCCCTTTGTGTGTCTTTTTGCTCTTGATTGTCTTTTATGAATTTGCGCATCCCTTTTAGCTGGGTGCTCAGTTCCGAAACATATCTCCTAATTCTGTCTTTCAGCGGACCTACATCCGTCCCACCTGTTATGATGCTTTCTGGTAATTGCATCGCCCGTCCTGTCATTAGCTCATAAGGGGTTAATCCGGTTGTCCGGTTTGTAGTAGCTCTTAGCCTCATTAGTATAGTGGGCAACACCTCTGTCCACATTTTTCCCGATGTTTGCATGGCTTTAGCTAATGTATTCTTAAGTGTTCTATTCATATGTTCCACCATCCCAGAACTCTGTGGATGATAGGGGATATGGAATTTTTGTTTTATCCCCATCAGCTTACATACTGTTTTCATCACTTTCCCAGTGAAGTGGTCCGAATCAATTTGTAGGGGCACTCCCCATCTAGGGATTACTTCCTCTGCCAATATTCTGGCTACTGTGGTAGCAGTACAATTTCTGGTAGGGAATGCTTCTATCCACCGGGTGAATTGGTCTATGATGACCAGACAATAAGTTTTTCCATGGGATTGTGGTGTGGCCCTGTGAAATCCATTTGCAGGTGTTCCCAGGGTCCCTTGGGTCTGGGTTGGGTTGATGTCCCATTTTAATTTTGATGGGTTTACCAGGGTTGTGTTGTGCACATATCACGCATCGGTGGCAGTGTCGGGCTACGTCTCTTCCCATCCCTTTCCACCACCATTCTCTTCCTAAGCTGGTTATCATGGCCTCTCTACCGAGAGCCCATGGTGTAATTCCAATAGGGTGTTCTGTATGCATTCCGGTGCTATCACCTTATCCTCTCGTCTCCAAACATTATCAGCCCCTTTGGCTGCACCCTGCGCTTCCCATCTCTCTCTCTCCTCACTTGGGGTGTCCTCCTGTAATTCCCTAATATCTATATCTTCTTCTACTGGTTCTGTAGCTGCTATTCGTAGCTCGCTAATCGTTTTTTGTTCTAGAGCCAGTTGTGCTGCTGCATCAGCTGCTTGGTTTCCTTTGAAATTCAACCAATCCAGGTTGTCTCTTCCTGGCTTCTTCTGGTGCGCTTTAATTTTGATTACTGCGGCTTCTCGGGGTTTCTCACTGGCTTTTAATAGCGCCTTACTTCTTTGCTGATGTTTGATAGGGGTTCCGCCAGTGGTTATGAACCCTCTCCTTCCCCATGTTGTCATGTAATCATGTATAATTCCAAATGCATATCGGCTCTCCGTGTATATGTTCACGGTTTTTCCCTCAGATAACTCTAGTGCCTGTGTGAGCGCCACTAGTTCAGCTACTTGTGCGGATTGACCTCCATCAATCCTTCCTGACCTTATGCTTTCCAACTTATCATTCACTACTGCCACCCTGTCCGGGGTGATCCTTCCACATATTTTTGTGACCCATCTACAAAGAGGGTCTCCTCAGCTGTTGTTAATGATGTGTCTTTTATTCTATCTTCTCCTTCAACTCTGTCTACATCTCCACAGGTGTGTGGCTCTCCTGCATCTAAAATCCCTTCTGCTGGGTTCTCCCCTATATCTCTTGCTATTACTATGGACTTGCTTGGGGGTAGGAGGACAGCTTCCCACTTGGCCCTCCTTATGTTCGAGACTGACCTCAATTTCCCCGTATTTAACATTTCCATCAAGGTGTGCTTGGTGTGGAGGATTATGTTCCCTGCCATCACTACTGGTTCGCTAATTCTTATGGCCCAGGCGGCACAATCTAAAGCGGCTATGCATCTTGGCAACCCCCGGTGACTGTCGGTCCCTCTGCAGTCAAATAGTACCCTATGGGTCTCCTCTTGTCGCCATGGTCCTGTGTCACTACTGCGGAATAGAATCCTCCCTCATTGCTACAATGGATATGAAAGTCTTTATTCGAATCTGGTAACCCTAGTCCAGGGGCTGATATTAGTTCTGTTTTTAGTTTACTGTAAGCCTCTTCCTGCTCCGGTCCCGATTTTACGGGCTCTAACGCTGATTTTCCCCCTGTGACTAGTCCCTGTATTGGTTCGGCCAAATTTGCGAACCCCTGGATAAAACTTCGGCTATGGTTGAATAACCCTAACACCTTCCTCTTATGGTGACGGGTCGTGACATTTGTTGAATTGCCTGCTTCCGATCTGCTGGTATTTCTTTAAGTCCTTGGAACAGAAGGTGTCCTAGATATAGGACCTGGCCTTCCCGATTAGTGCCTTCTTGGGGCTTACCTTTAACCCTGCAGTTTCTAACTCGTGCAGGATTAGGTACAGTGCTTCCTGGTGTCCCGACTTGGACCCTGAAACTATTAGGATATCGTCTACATATTGTAGGGCCGTGCTGCCCTCTGGTAGTTCTACCCTACTCAGGATGTCACTCATTACCCGATGGAAGATAGCGGGGCTGTTGTGGAATCCCTGTGGTAGGCGGGTCCACGTGTATTGTCTGTCCCCTACTGTAAAGGCGAATTTGCCCTGGGATTCTGGATCCAATGGTAGGGACCAGAATCCATTGGCTATGTCCAATACTGTGAATATTTTATGTTCCTGCGACAGTCCGTTCAGGATTGTCGAGGGGTTTGCTACAATGGGGTGCAATTTGGGCGTGACTTTATTAAGTCCGGTATAGTCTAGCGTGAGCCTATAGAACATAGAACATTACAGCTCAGTACAGGCCCTTCAGCCCTCGATGTTGCGCCGACCTGTGAAACCACTCTAAAGTCCATTTACACTATTCCCTTATCGTCCATATGTCTATCCAATGACCATTTGAATACCCTTAGTGTTGGCGAGTCCACGACTGTTGCGGGCAGGGCATTCCACACCCTTACTACTCTCTGAGTAAAGAACCTACCTCTGACGTCTGTCTTATATCTGTCTCCCCTCAATTTAAAGCTATGTCCCCTCGTGCTAGACATCACCATCCGAGGAAAAAGGCTCTCACTGTCCACCCTATCCAATCCTCTGATCATCTTGTATGCCTCAATTAAGACACCTCTTAACCTTCTTCTCTCTAACAAAAACAGCCTCAAGTCCCTCAGACTTTCCTCATAAGATCTTCCCTCCATACCAGGCAACATCCTGGTAAATCTCCTCTGCACCCTTTCCAATGCTTCCACATCCTTCCTATAGTGCTGGGACCAGAATTGCACGCAATACTCCAAATGCGGCCACACCAGAGTTTTGTACAGCTGTAACATGACCTCATGGCTCCGAAACTCAATCCCTCTACCAATAAAAGCTAACACACCGTACACCTTCTTAACAACCCTCTCAACCTGGGTGGCAACTTTCAGGGATCTATGTACATGGACACCGAGATCTCTCTGCTCATCCACACTGCCAAGAATCTTACCATTAGTCCAGTACTCTGTCTTCCTGTTATTCCTTCCAAAATGAATCACCTCAAACTTTTCTGCATTAAACTCCATTTGCCACCTCTCAGCCGAGCACTGCAGCTTATCTATGTCCTTCTGTAACTTGTAACACCCTTCCGCACTGTCCACAACTCCACCGACTTTAGTGTCACCTGCAAATTTACTCACCCATCCTTCTACGCCCTCCTCCAGGACATTTATAAAAATGACAAACAGCAATGGCCCCAAAACAGATCCTTGTGATACACCACTAGTAACTGGACTCCAGTCTGAACACTTCCCATCAACCACCACCCATCAGGCTTGATTACTGGCCAGGTTGGGGAGTTAGTGGTGCTTGTGGTCTCCCTTAGGATTCCCCTCTCCACTAACCCTTTGACTATTTCTACTACGGCCTTTTCTGCCTCTGGCTTAATTGGATACTGTCGGTGGGGCTTATGCTCTGGTCCTGGTTCCCTCATCGGGTCCATTTTAGTCAGTCCAGTATCTAATTTTGTCTCCGCCCACACTCTGGGGATGGAAGCACAGATGGCTCCAAACCCCCCTGTCTCTAATTCCCAATTTCTGGCGGTGACTGTGGCCACCTTAATGATTTCCAAGTGATTTGTAAGTTTCCCTATTTTAGTTTTCCGACCGTCCTGTCTCGGCCAAATCAATTCTCCCTTTCCACAATCTATTAAAACTTTATATTCCTTCATTAAATCATTTCCCATTATTATACCCTCGTCATTTTGGCATACATAGAATCTCATGGGTATATACAAATTATTTATTTCTACTAACGTGGTTTCGCTCAGGTAGGCGGGTGTTTTGTTCCCTCCTATCCCGGTTAGGTGAACCATTTTGTTTGTATGGAGTAAGGGTAGGTTGGTAACAGATATGGACGCTCCTGTGTCCACTAGCATCTCACATTGTCTGCCCCCTACTAGTGCAGACACATACATTTTTCCCTCCTTTTTACCCTTGTGAGTGGGGGCTGCAGACAGTCAGCCCTGCTGACCTCGGAGGTTCCGTGATCCCTCCGGTTCTGTGGTGGTCCTGGATCGGGTCGGGGGTCTCCCATGCTTCTCCCAACACACTGCCTCTGAGTGTCCATACTTATTACAGTGGCTGCATTGCTTCCCACTGTCTCCTGGTCTGTCTCCTTTCTGTGGGGCCCCGCAATCCCTCGCCTAGTGCCCTTACCGGCCACAATTGTGGCAGGTCAGTTTCGACTTGGCCCAGTTCCCGTTACTGGGGGTTGCTACTCTTTCTGGTCGTGCTCTGACCTGGGACGTCTCCTCTACCTGTACACCGCTAGCCCACTCTACCAACTCGTCGTAATCCTGGGACATAATCACTCCCATTTTTAGGATAGCCTGGTGGGCACTAGAGAGTCCATCTTTAAAAGCTTGGGTGAACGCCCGATCCTCATGGCATGGGTTCCCTTGCCCTGAGCACTCTTGGTACACCTGGAACAATTGTTCCCCGTATTCAGAAGCTCCTTCCCCTTTCTGCTGTCTTGTTGTAGTGATCTTGCTCCAGTTAGTGGGAGCATTCCCTAACACTCTCTGGATTTCCATTTTAAATTGGGCAAAGGGGTCCTGCTGTGCATCTATCTCTGCTGTTAAAGCGACGGCATGTGACAACCGTCCCCCATTATAATCCTGGGCTGCAGGAGTGGCGGGTCCGCCAGCTACCTGCCTCCACTTATCTGCTGGACAGGCTGCCCTGACCAGCTGGTGAACGTCTCTTAGGTGTAACTGGTGTCCTACCCAGATTGTGTCTAATTCTTCCCAGAATTTGGTGTTTGCGCTTCTAGGTTGTAACTTGCCCAGGGAAGCCATTATCTGCTGTCTCTCACCTGGGGTAAAGGGTTTATAATTCGCTTTTAGCTGCGCCTCTGTTCCCCCTCGGGTTACTGCCGCTAAATTGTATTCTAACGCACCCCACCCTGCCGGAGGGGCGGTTGGCCCCTGCTGTGTGGGCTTGTAAGGGGGTAGGGGATCAGTTTCCCCACTCCCTTGTTGTTCTCTCAACACGTGGTTGTGTTTCTCCAGTTCCCTTACTCTAGATTCTAATTCCCTGATCTTCTCTTCGTCTTCCTTCCACTTTTCAGTAGAGGTGCCTATTTGTTCAATTAGTCCTACTAACTGATGTACTAACATTATCCCTATCTTTTTAGTCTTGTTTCTCTTCTCTTTGTCTATCCAACCCCTCTGGTGTTCTAAAGTCTGGGAAGTGTCCCAGCCGTCCTTCTTCATCTTTTTTATCAACACGTGTCTGTCTGTCATATATGTCTCGATAAGAGAACCTGCAGATCCCCTTTTTATATCATTGTCTGCCATCTCGCAGACTTCAATATCCCTGGTTACTTTGAGTAAAGTGTGCTCTCTGCTGGAGGGACTTCACTACCCCCCCCCCCCGCCCCCCCCAGCCACTATTACTACCCTAGCACCGTCTGAACGGCCGCAGCTGCCTCCTAGCAAAGTGTGCTCTCTACTGAAGGGACTTCACTACCCCCCAGCCACTATTGCTATTCCAGCGCCGCGCTATCGCTACCGTCTCTCAGGGTTTGACTTATACTCACAGTGTCCACTATTACCACCTTGGCAACGTGCTTCTCCACCGGAGTTCGGCTCTAGGTCAGAGTTGATCAGCTCCTTTTCCGCACCGCTAATAAGACATTGGACAGCCCAGTACCCAACTTATGCTCTACTTTCATACAAGAACTCTGCGTTTGTTCGCCACTACAGAGTTCGGGGTTAGCCGATTTCTGCCACTTGTGCTTCACAATCCTTAGTGTCTTTGGTGCCTCAATACCCACTTCAAATCCTGACCTTCGCGTGGGAGATTCCTCCTCTTGACAGCCAGTCTAAGGCTGGGCGTTTGAGGCAGCACTATCTTTTCCGTTTGTTGATCAGCACAAGCCACAAATCCTTAATACTATCAGCAGTTAGTACCAAATCTGATCTATTATCATGTCACTATACAGTCAAGACATATATCACTATGCTTATCACTATAGGTACCTTATTTTAACTGCACCTTTTGACCTGTCTGACTCCTGCAGATTCGAAATGATCTTTACCCTGAACTCACCAGAAGTAAGATCCTGCCGACTACGCCAATATGTTGTGGGAAAAATCAACCACTTCAGGAGTCAGACTTGCTGTGATCAGATAAATGCAGTTTTATTGTTACACAAAGCTTCGGGAGAAAGCATATGAACCCCGCGGTACAGTAGTCAGCCTTTCTCTCGGTTTGAATAGCAGTCATTCATTTTATACTTTGGGTTCACAATGAGCCCAGATACAAAACAATTATCACCTTGTTATCTTTAAACAGCCACTTCGGGTTCACAATGAGCCCAGATACAAAACAATTATCACCTTGTTACCTTTAAACATTTTATAGATTGTACATCACTATTTGTAAGCATTTTGCCATTTACACATGGCCACAGTCAAATAGGTTTAACAGGTTACAGGCAGTGGCAGGGAGGTAGTATCGATTGTCCCTATGTTTTAGGAAATGACCCAAGACATTCGTATCAGCATATCATTGTGTACACCTTGGCTGAAGTCAGCATTATTCAAGTGATGTCCTGCATTTATGTATTTCTTAATCTTCCTGTCTGGCTTCTTTTGTCCTGGATCTGTTCCTGTCTGTCCTACTGGCACCCCGCTGGACTCAAGGCATCAGTTATGTCTGCTTTATTCTCTGTGTCTACATCTTGTGTGTCAGGCAGCCATCCTCTGTGCCAAGTGCCCTTTTGAACCATTTCCCACTTCATAGCCAAGAATGGATAACCGGGTCGTGCAGAACACACACTTCTCTTTGTTGTAGGTCAGGTTGAGAAGAGTGGCAGTGCGGAGGAATTTATCGAGGTTGGCATCGTGGTCCTGCTGGTCATGGCTGCAGATGGTGACATTATCTAAGTACGGAAAGGTGGCCTGCAAACCGTACTGGTCGACCATTCGGTCCATTTCTCTTTGGAAGACCGAGACCCCATTTGTGACACCGAAAGGGATCCTAAGGAAGTGGTAGAGGCGACCGTCTGCCTCGAAGGCAGTGTATGGCCGGTCCGACTTCCGGATGGGGAGCTGGTGGTATGCGGATTTCAGGTCAATTGTTAAGAAGACCCGGTACTGCACAATCTGATTGACCATATCAGATATGCGTGGGAGGGGGTACGCGTCAAGCTGCGTGTACCGATTGATGGTCTGGCTGTAGTCCATGACCATCCTGTGTTTCTGCCCAGTTTTTACCACTGCCACTTGGCCTCTCCAGGGGCTGTTGCTGGCCTCGATAATACCCTCCTTAAGCAGCTGCTGGACTTCGGACCTGATGAAGGTCTTGTCCTGGGTGCTGTACCATCTGCTCCTAGTGGCAACGGGCTTGCAATCCACAGTTAGATTGGCAAAAAGGGAGGTGGGATCGACCTTGAGGGTCGCGAGGCCGCAAACGGTAAGGGGGGGTAAGGGCCCGCCGAATTTGAGAGTGAGGCTCTGGAGGTTGCACTGGAAGTCCAGGCCCAACAGGAGTGCAGCACAGAGATTAGGAAGGACAGAGAGGCGGAAGTTACTAAATTCTATGCCCTGGACTGTGAGAGTGACTGTACAAAAGCCTCGGATCGGGACGGAGTGGGATCCGGAGGCTAGGGCGATCCTTTGATTGGCAGGGTGGACTGCGAGGGAGCAGCACCTTACCGTATCTGGGCGAACAAAGCTTTCGGTGCTCCCGGAGTCCAGCAGGCACGAGGTCGCGTGGCCGTTGATTTTAACCGTCGTCGACGCGGTGGCCAGGTTGTGCGGGCGAGATTGGTCCAGCGTCATCGAAGCGAGCTGCGGGTAGCCATCGGATGCTTCGGGTGGCGAGCGTGTGCGGTTCCGATGTCGGGATGTCCGGAGACCGTGTGGGGGTCAAGATGGCGGCGCCCATGGTGAGCACATTGCGGGGTCAGGACAAGATGGCGGCATCCGTGGTGTGTACATTGCGGGGTTGGGACAAGATGGCGGCGCCCATGGGGCGCACATGGCCGAAGGTGGACAAGATGGTGGCGCCCATTGGTCGCACATGGTCCCGGGAAGAAGATGGCGGCTCCCATTGTGCGTCTGGTGTGGGGGAGTGGGCGATAGCGGGTGCGATCGCAGCGACTGCGCAGGCCTGGCACACAGCCGTGAAGTGGGCCTTTTTACTGCAGGCTTTACAAACTGCAGTGCAGGCCGGGCAGTGTTGGCGGGGGTGGTTCTGCTGACCGCAGAAGTAGCAGCGGGGACCCCCGGGGTGCGTGGATCGGCGTGCGGTGCAGGCGTATTGGGAAGGCAGGGCCCCGGCTGAGGAGGTCGTCGACAGAGTCCAGGAGGGGTAGAAAGGAGTAGAAGGGTGGGCAGCGCGGCGGGAGGGGTATGATTGTACGTTACGGGATGTGACCGTCATGGAGAGCACCAAGGTTTTTGTCTCCGCTAGTTCAAGCATGGCCTCTTCCAGCAATTGTTCTCGGATGCGGTCCGACACAATCCCCGTCACGAAGGCATCGCGCATGAGGAGATTTGCGTGTTCGGTGGCCCTAACGGCCTGACAGTCACAGTCCCGGACGAGTGGAATTAGGGCCCGCCGGAAGTCTTCGATGGACTCACCAGGTAGTTGTGAGCGGGTGGCAAGTACATGCCTGGCGAAGAGCGTGTTCGCCTTCTGCGCGTAGTGTCCCTTAAGGAGTTCCATTGCTTTTGTGTAAGTCGTGGCGTCTTGGATCAACGGGAACACGCTGGAGCTCAGTCTGGAGTACAGGACATTTATCTTCTGAGCCTCCGTTGGCGCAGGGTCCGCCGCGTTGATGTAGGCCTGAAAACGTGCTAGCCAGTCAGTAAAGTCTTTCCTGGTGTCGGGCAAGTGTGGATCCAGCTGCAGGCGATCGGGCTTAATTCGGATATCCATTCTGTGGAAAATCTGACTGTAATAAATTGATGCGCAATCAATTGCACAAAGACTAAAGTTGGGCACAACTGTGGCTTTATTACAGTCAGATGCGTGGCCTCCTGCTGCAGCTGGCGAAATGGCAGGACACTGGAGGTCATACATATTTATACAGTTCTCCCTGGGCGGAGCCAGCCGGCAGGAGCTACCGGCGAACCTGTAGTGCAGGTCCCACCTTACATCTCCTATTACAGTGGTTCACCACAGCCATGAAGGAAATAGCCCAGATCAGGAACAACAGAGACAAACCAGTAGTGGAGCCAGAAAAGGTCAACGAAGCATTTGAGATCTTCTACTGGGGGCTGTACACCTCCGAAACCCCCAGCATGGAACATGAGGGTGAAGCAGTTCCTCGATGGACTGCACATGCCAGTAGTGGGGGAGGATAGGAAACGGAGGCTGGAAGCACCGCTCTAATTGGGAAAAGTCATGAAGAGCATCAACTCCCTGCAGGCAGGGAAGGCCAGATAGGTTCCCCGCAGACTTCTCCACCAAATCTATGACAAACTGGCCCCTCCCCTGCAAGAGATGTTCACAGACTCACTGGCGAGGGACACCCTGCCGCCTACTCTAGCGCAGGCCTCAATCTCGCTGATACCCAAGAAAGACAAAGACCCAAAAGAACGTGTCTTACAGACCTTTCTCACTGCTAAACACAGACGTGAAAATACTGGCCACGATCCTAGCCAAAAGGCTGGAGGACTGTATATCAGAGGTGGTAGCAGAAGACCAAATCAACTTTGTCAAGGATAGACAGCTAACATCAAACAACAGGCGCCTGCTGAACGTGATCATGACCCCACCTGAGGTGATCGTCTCCTTGATGCAGAAAAGGCCTGCAACAGACTCGAATGGAAGTACCTCATAGAGGTACTGGAGGGTTCGGGTTTGGAGCAAGATTCACCGCCTGGGTCTAATTCCTGTACAACGCTCCCACACCGAGTGTACAGACAAACACCACCAGCTCCAAGTACTTCCAGCTGCACAGAGGCACAAGCCAGGGATGCCCCCTTGCCCCTCTGCTGTTTGCCCTAGCGATCGAACCACTGGCAATCGCGCTTAGGGTGGCAAAGACTTGGAAGGAGATCCGGAGAGGTATCAGAGCGCACAGAGTCGCACTCTATGTGACTGACCTGCTCCTCTACATTTCGGACCCGCAAAGCAGCATGGAAGGAATCATGGCGCTCTTAAAAGAGTTTTGAGCCTTCTCGGGTTACAAACGCAACCTGAGCAAAAGCGAGGTATTCCCGGTGAACTAGCAAGGGGGAGGGGCAGAGCTGGAGGAAATGCCCTTTCAACAGTCCCAACGCATATTCCGCTACCTGGGGATCCAAATCGCTCATGACTAGACAGGGATTCACAAATGGAACCTGACCAGCCTGTTGGAGGAAGTTAACGCGGTAAACCACTGTGTTCTGATATTAGGGGTTGCGCGGTAGAACCTGCACTCCAGGTTCACCTGGGGCCCTGCATGCTAGCTCCGCCCAGGAGCCAGGTTATAAATATGCATGGCCTTCAGCTCGCAGCCATTTCGTCAGCTGCTGTGGGAGGCCACACATCTGATACTAATCAAGCCTCAGTTTGAGTTCAACTTTGTCTCCAGTCAAATTCATCGTGCCTCAGTTAATAAGGACATACAGAGATGGAACACACTCCCACTCTCCCTGGCAGGGAGAGTGTGGATGATCAAGATGAACGTACAGCCTAGTTTCCTCTTCCTATTCAGATCCTTTCCAATCTACATCCCCAAGGCCTTCTTCAACATATTGGAAAAACTGATTGTGCCGTTTGCGTGTGTGTCTGTGGGGGTGGGGGGAGAGAACGCAAGGATCCCAAAAAGGGTACTGCAGAGGAGGAGACCCAAGCCCTCCCAAACCTACAATAGTACCACTGGGCGGCAATCGCAGAGAGGGTAAAAGGGTGGATATAAGAGCCAGAAGCTGAGTGTGTGCTTATGGAGGAGGGCTCCTGTAGAGGGACCTCCCTCCAGGCCCTAGCCACGGTGGCACTTCCATCCACACCGAATAAATACTCAATGAGCCCAGTGGTGATAGCAACACTCCGGTTGTGGAACCAGCTCCGACAGCACTTTGGGCTAATCAAAATGTCCATCTGCAACAATCACAGGTTCACTCCTGCGACAATGGACCCCGTCTTCAAAATGTGGAGACAGGATGAAGGGACGCTGACAGTTAGGAACTTCTACACTGACAACAGACTGACAATGCTCGAGGAACTAACAGAGAAGTTCCAGCTGACAGGGGGAAACGAACTAAGATACATGCAGGTCAAAAACGTCTTACGTGTGGAAACGAGGACATACCCACAACCACTGTAACAATCATTAGAGGACCTACTGGACATGGACATCGTAGAGAAGGGGAACTGCAGCGACATGTATGGGCGACTATTGGGGAGGGCTAACATCCAACTAGACGAGACGAAAGAGAAGTGGGAGGAGGACTTGGGGTTCGAAATAGAGTGGGCATTCTGGAACGAAGCATTGTACAGGATCAACTCTATCTCCACATGTGCAAAGCTAAGTCGAATGTAGCTGCAAGTGGTAAATAGAGCCCACTTAACCAGAACCCGAATGAGCAGGTTCTTCCCGGAGGTGGAGGACAAATTTGAATGGTGCCAAGGAGGCCCCGCCAACCACGCTCACATCTTCTGGTCTTGTCCAAGGTGGGTGGGGATGAAGGTGGAGCCTTGTCCAAGAGTGGCAATGTTTGGGGTATCAGAACAGCCAGATCTGTTCACGCGTAGGAGGTCCAAGGCCCTTGCCTTTGCCTCCCTAATCGCCCATCAGGGAATCCTGCTCAGCTGGTAATCAGCAGCACCACCCAAAGCTGCAGATTGGCTGTCCGACCTATTGGAATTTTTCCAGATGGAGAAAATTAAATTCGCCATCCGGGGGTCTGAAGAGGGCTTCCACAGAATGTGGGAGCCATTTACCCAGTTGTTCCAAGACCTGTTTGTAGCCAATAGCCAATAAGCCAAAGGAGTGTAGCCATGGTATAACAATGAGAGGGGGGGAGGGTGCGGAGAGGGGGGGGAAGGGGGGGAGGGGATAAAGACACATGGAGCCTAACTATACCCAGCAAATGACAAAATACACAGCATCAAACCAACCCAACAGGAACAGGATCTAAGATCTGATGAGGGGAGAAGGCATGCCAGATGGCCAGAAGGAGAGGGGGTAAGGAAGAAAGGGGGTAGAGGGAAGCTGGGAACCCAACCAGAACTAAACGTCTGTCAGAAAACTAAAAACAAGAATCTGTAACCACTGTAAATAATGAAAGGTAACCAATGTAAATAAGAGAAGATGATTTACTTATATATATTTCTCTTTATTTATTTATTTTCTTCAATGTATGTCCACACTTATCTTTGTTCTGTCAGTTATGAAAAATCCTCAACAAAAACATTTGAAAACAAAAAATAGGATGGAGGCATCGTGTAGAAATAACAGTTACACTTTTATATGTTACCTCCACCAAGTCTAGCATCAGATGAAGAACAGATGAGTGATGATGCACCCATCCTGGAAAGCTAACCAGATATTACCCCATCAAAAGACACTACACCACTTCACTCCTGCACATCCTCCATGAGCATACAGCTACATACATTGGTGGGCTCCACTGCACCTGGAGAGTTGGTGCACTATCTGGTGAGCACGTTACATCTGCACAAGAAGGTAGCAGAGGCAGTGACAGTTGTGCCACTTTTCCTCAGAGGAGTGAGAAGACGCCCAGTGGTGTTCAGCTCCATGCAGATGGTGAGCCTCAGGTGTCATCAGACAAGTGACAAAGGCTGGAGCTCATGCAACCAATGTATGAATAAATGCCAAATTTCCTGGAGAAAGTGAAAATTCCATGCTTAAACATTGGAGGAATCGACCCATAAGATGTGTGGCTCCAAATATCCAGGGCTGGATTCGTCCGCCGGCGGTAGCGGCGGAATTCCTGATGTGGTGGAGAATTCTGATGCTCCGGTCCCTCGCTGGCGGCGGTATCGAGGTTTGCACCCCGCACCAATGGGAGGATGCAAATGGGTCATGAGGACCCATTTGCATCGTATTAACGGGCTGGACACCACGGGCGGGATTCTCCGGTTGCCGACGCCAAAATCATGTTCGGCGATCGGCCGAAGAATCCCCATTTGCGTAGAAATCGGGGCGGAGCCACTTTGGCGATGCTCTGCCCCTAGAAAACGGCGTACACCGCACGCAGTCGAGACAGCTTCAAGACATCACCCGAGGCCCTCCCCCGATGCTCCGGCCCCGATGAGCCGAGATCCCGATGGTGTGGAACACTTATCCTTTTTTTTCATGAACCCGGTGTGGTGGCTGCGGACTGAGTCCAGCGACTCCACAGTCGGGGGGTGCAGGGGGCGGGGCCATTGCGTGGACAGGGTGGGGCTTTGGCGGGGGCTGAGTGCATTGGTGGGGGGTGGTCCAGAGGTTACTGGGGGACAGAATGTGGCAGGCCGGGTCCACGCATGGACGGCGCCATGTTGCGCGATGAGGCCATTGCAGGCCGCCGCCATGCGCATGAGCAGCCATGGACCCAGCAATTCTCAGGCCATATCTGTAGGTAAAGCCGGGCTTTACGCTGCGTGACTGATAGCCCCCTACAGATAGAGGATCGGTGCAGCTTTTGCACCATTCTTTCTGGCATAAAAAGCCACAGTTCCCACGCCAGCGTCAGCACTTTGTCTGCAAATCGGAGAATCCACCCCTTTGTGTCTGTTTTCACAAAATAAGGGACAATCTAGACATTATAGTTAAGGGGAGGGGGAATGTGAGATTAAGAGCAGAAGCATCTTTGTTGGTCACCAGCGGCAGATGAAATGCACTCCAAGCTAAGATTAAATTGTGGTGGCCTGACCATCACTTTACATTCCTCACTGGACACAGGTTTGGTGTCGGAGGATTGGAGGTATGCTAACTGTTAAGAAACTCAAATAATGTGGTGCAGTGGTTAGCACTAGGACTGCGGCGCTGAGGACTTGGGTTCAAATCCCGGCTCTGGGTCACTGTCCGTGTGGAGTTTGCACATTCTCCCCATGTCTGCATGGGTTTCACCCCCACAACCCAAAGATTTGCTGGTTAGGTGGATTGGCCATGCTAAATTCCCCTTAATTGGAAAAGCAAAAAAATAATTGGCGACTCTAAATATAAAAGGAAAAGAAACTCAAATACTTAGCTTCTTTAGTTTGTAGATTGAGAATTCCAGTTTCCAAAGAACCTTGGGCTTCCTGTGCTTGCACCGGTGGAAAATGGGCACAGATACGCAGGTTGCTTTTATTACCACTTTGGAGAACCGGCCCTACACACTTGGGCAGAAGGAAAGAAACAAAACAGCATATAAAACCAGGCCAGTTGACTTGATACAGAGTGCTATTAACTTGTAATTGTCCCAGGGAGCAGGATACATCAGGGTATAGGGAGAATGTCTCAAACTAGGAAGCAGGACAGGTGGAGGTCCCAAAAGCTTGGACCGGGTAAGGAATGAAGATAGGGGGCATGAAGAGGTCCTGTTAAGCGAAGGAGCCGAGTAATAGGCTCCAAATTAAAGAACGAGCGGCAGGGAGTGGACTTTATATGAAATAGGCACAAGAGGAGCCCCGAATATCAAAGAAGGCAGCTGAAGGTTGGTGACTCTGTGCTGCCAGGCACTGGGGAAACGGTGACTCTTTGAAACAGGGATGTTCTTCATAGATTTTCATAGAATTTACAGTGCAGAAGGAGGCCATTCGGCCTATCGAGTCTGCACCGGCTCTTGGAAAGAGCACCCTACCCAAGGTCCACACCTCCACCCTATCCCCACAACCCAACAACCCGACCCAACACTAAGGGCAATTTTGGACACTAAGGGCAATTTATCATGGCCAATCCACCTAACCTGCCCATCTTTGGACTGTGGGAGGAAACCGGAACACCCGGAGGAAACCCACGCACACACGGGGAGGATGTGCAGACTCCGCACAGACAGTGACCCAAGCCGGAATCGAACCTGGGACCCTGGAGCTGTGAAGCAATTGTGCTACCCACAATGCTACCGTGCTGCCCCCTACTGCTTGGCATAGCCAGAAATCTGAAATTGTGCTTGGTGTAGCTTGAGTGTGTTCGGGGACCCAAGAGAAAGGAATCTCAGAAGTGTCATGTGAGTGTCTATTTAAGAAAGTTTGGTCTCTTGTCATGTGACTTGTAGCACGGCTTCAGTGATGTCATTTTGTGGGTGGAGCTGGGCTGTGGCTTTCAGGTGAGAGGGTTTTTATTTGGTTTCAGTTTTTGTTTGGTTGCTTTGGACTGCAGAAGGAAAAAAACGTTTACCCTGTTTTTCTCTGTTTTCATTTTAAGAGCTGTTCCAGTGAAAAGCACATTGGGTGTGGCAAACTGCCTTGGTAATGTCATAATATCCACTCATGTATATAATGAGATGCAGACAGGCAGTGATTGACACACAGGATAACCAATGAACACACACGACACATAATAACCAATCACCAGACAGGACACCACCACTAGAAAGCACACAGGGCATTAAGACTCTCTCTCACTCTACAGGACACAGCTACTGAGATAGTAAGAGTGCACAAGCCAGTGAGCACTATCACCATGAGGTAGAGAATTAGTCTGGTCAAGCCAGTAGGAGGTTATCAGTTAGATTGATTAGAGTGTCAACCCACAGCAGATTATGTACAGCAATCAGGAAGTTCAATAAAACAGTGTTGGACCATCTCCTGTGTCAGAAACCTGTTTCTAGTTTCACTGCATCCAGTTGCAGTCAACGTTGAACCAACTCACTTAACACATCATGGTACCAGAGTGTTATTAATCCGAACGAACCTACCTCGAGTGCATCTGCAACGACCAGCAAGCAGCCATCCAGTGGCATGGAAAAGATCCAGCCTCCTTCGCAACTCCGGATCTCCGGCAACCTCGGCGCCAACTGGAAAGTCTTCAAACAAAAGTTCCTCCTGTACATCGAGGCCTCCGACCTCGAGGAGCATTGGATGCCAGAAGGATCGCACTGTTCCTGTCGACTGCAGGGGATCATGCCATCCACATCTATAACTCGCTTAGGTTTGCCGATGGCGAAGACAAGACAAAGTTCAAGACAGTTCTGCTGAAATTCGACAGCCACTGCGACATTGAGGTGAATGAGAGCTTTGAACGGTACATCTTCCAACAGAGGCTTCGGGGTAAGGATGAACCTTTGCAGTCCTTCTTGACCCATCTCCGCATCCTATCGCGGTCATGTAATTATGACTCGACGACTGATTCCATGATCCGGGATCAGATCGTTTTTGGGGTCCAGTCCGACTCCCTGCGGGAGCAGCTCCTCAAAATCAAACAGTTGACCCTCTCCGTCGCCATCGAAACGTGAGTTGTCCATAAGCATGCCAGAAATCGCTACTCCTGCATCAGGGTGGCAGAAACTGCAAAACTGGCCTCCCACGAGGCAGAAAGAGTGCAGGCCATAGCTAAAATGCAAGGCCTGAGCATCAAGGAGAGTGGCCGCTTCGCGCGCTTTTCTCCGGTCCCCACGCATGCGCGCCACGACCGGGTGGACGATGAGGCCGAAGACCCTGAGGCGCATGCGTGAACGTCGACCGACCGCACTGCGCATGCGTGATGGCGCACAGAACGCGCTGACGTCAGCGTCATGAAGTGTCCGAATTTTGGCTCCGCCCATTTAAAGCGGCAATGTCCAACCAAATGCAGGCGATGTCTACAGTGTGGAAAGCCTGCCCGCTACGCGGCCTTCAGCAGGGCCGCTCCACCGAGCAATAGCCAGCGATCCCAGCTGCAGCACAGACGTGTCCGCTGCGTATAACAAGGCATGCAGGATTCTGATCCACACAGCCCAACGGACCCCGATGCTGATTGCCTCGAGTCTTCATATAAGGTGGGCATCATCACCACATGCCAGTTGGTCTCTACCGTGCCTGCCAACCGCCTTTCGATCCTCAGTGTGGATCCTGATGACGAGTGGTGTGCCGTCATCAGAGTCAACCAGTCTCGCATCCGATTTAAATTGGACACTGGCACGTCTGCGAACCTCATATCACAATCGGACCTCGACAGCATCCGACACCAACCTAGCATTCTTCCGCCAGCCTGCCAGCTCCTTGACTACAATGGTAATGCCATAGCTGCCAGTGGGTCGTGTCAGCTAGGTGTCTCTCACAAGGCAATCAAGGCGACGTTGAGATTCGAGATCGTCCGGCCTGACAAGGCATCCCTGCTCGGTGCTCGCGCATGCAAACTCCTAAATCTGGTACAGCGAGTTCATGCCATGTCCTCGACACCGACGACGGCCTCGCCTAATGCGAATCTCCAGGCTGAGATAGACGACATTCTCACACAATACCACAGTGTGTTTGATGGGATGGGCACGCTCCCATATAGCTACAAGATATTGCACAAGCCGAATGTCACCCCAGTCATCCATGCACCACGCCGGGTGCCGGCTCCTCTCAAGGATTGTCTGAAAACGCAGCTATGCGAGCTCCAAGACCAGGGCATCATCTCTAAGGTCACGGAACCCACAGACTGGGTCAGCTCCATGGTCTGCGTCAAGAAACCCTCTGGCAAACTCTGTATTTGCATTGATCCCAAAGACCTGAATCGCAACATCATGCGAGAGCATTACTCGATCCCGAAGTGTGAAGAATTGACCTGTGAGATGGCTCACGCCAAATTCTTTACCAAGCTGGATGCCTCCCGTGGTTTCTGGCAAATTCAGCTGGACGAGTCCAGTCGGAAGCTGTGCACTTTTAACACTCTGTTCGGGAGGTACTGATACAACCGCATGCCTTTTGGTATCATATCAGCTTCCGAAGTATTTCATCGCATAATGGAGCAAATGATGGAGGGCATCGAGGGGGTGCGAGTCTATGTGAACGATGTGATCATCTGGTCCACGACGCCCGAGGGTCACATTGTTCGCCTCAAACAGGTTTTCCAGAGGATTCATGAAAATGGCCTCCAGCTCAACAGGGCCAAATGTTTGTTTGGGCGGTCCTCTATCAAGTTTTTAGGTGACCACATTTCACAGCAAGGTGTGCAACCTGACGCCGACAAGGTGCTGGCAATCAATGCCATGAAGACACCAGAGGACAAAAAGGCGGTCCTCTGTTTCCTCGGGATGGTAAATTTTCTCAGAAAATTCATTCCCAACATGGCATCCCACATCACGGCCCTCTGGCACCTCGTTAAAAAGTCAACAGTGTTCCAGTGGCTTCCCGCACATCAAGCGGAGTGGCTTGAGCTGAAGGCGAAGCTCACCACAGCCCCAGTACTGGCGTTCTTTGACCCAACCAAGGATACCAAGATATCCACAGACGCAAGCCAGGATGGCATTGGGGCGGTTCTCCTCCAACGAGGCGATTCCTCGTCCTGGGCTCCAGTGGCATATGCCTCCAGGGCCATGACTCCAACCAAACAATGGTATGCCCAGATCGAAAAGGAGTGTCCTGACAGGAATAGTCAAGTTTTGTGACTACGTATATGATCTGCCGAAGTTCAGGCCATTAGTCCTCATAATCCAGAAGGATTTAAATGACATGACATGACACCTCGGCTGCAGCAAATTCGTCTTCGTCTCCGCCGATATGACTTTGAACTCGTCTATACACCGGGCAAGGAGCTGATCGTCGCGGAAGCCCTATCCCGATCCTTCACCATGCCGTGTGAACCGGGCGACTTCATTCGCCACATCGAGGCACAGGTGCAGTTGTGTGCCAGCAACCTCCCAGCCACTGATGAATGAGTTGTCCAGATACGCGAAGAAACTGCCAAAGATCATCTACTGCAGCGCGTGATGCAACACCTTGCCCATGGCTGGCAAAAGGGGCAGTGCCCCCAGTTCTTCCACGTTAAGGACAAGTTAACGGTTGTCACAGATCATAGATCATAGATCATAGAATTTACAGTGCAGAAGGAGGCCATTCGGCCCGTCGAGTCTGCACCGGCTCTTGGAAAGAGCACCCCACCCAAGCTCAACACCTCCACCCTATCCCCACAACCCAGTAACCCCACCCAACACTAAGGGCAATGTTGGACACTATGGGCAATTTATCATGGCCAATCCACCTAACCTGCACATCTTTGGACTGTAGGAGGAAACCGGAGCACCCGGAGGAAACCCACGCACACACGGGGAGGATGTGCAGACTCCGCACAGACAGTGACCCAAGCCGGAATCGAACCTGGGACCCTGGAGCTGTGAAGCAATTGTGCTATCCACAATGCTACCGTGCTGCCCGAGGGAATCCTTCTTAAACTAGATAGAATCGTCATTCCCCAAAGCATGCAAGCCATGCTGCTCCATCAGATCCATGAGAGTCACCTTGGGGTCCAAAAATGTCGACGCAAAGCTCGGCAGGCAGTCTACTGGCCTGGCATCAGCCAGGACGTTGCCAACGTTCCCGTACCAGCCTCCCCGAAAAGGTACCGGAATGTGGCGACTAGGGGCTTTTCACAGTAACTTCTTTTGAAGCCTACTTGTGACAATAAGCGATTTTCATTTCATTTCAACACGGTCCTCAACTGCACAACATGCCAGAAGTTTCAACTAGCACAGCCCAAGGAAACACTGCAACAGCACGAGATTGTGACTTCTCCGTGGTCCAACGTGGGGATAGACTTCTTTCACGCAAATGGGCGTGATTACGTGCTCTTGGCCGACTACTTCTCCAGCTACCCAGAAGTGGTGAAACTTTCGGACCTCACGTCCAAGTCAGTGATTAAAGCCTGCAAAGAGACGTTTGCCAGGCACGGCATACCACTCACAGTAATGAGTGACAACGGCCCATGTTTCTACAGCCAAGAGTGGTCCGACTTTGCACGATTCCACCACTTCAGTCACATCACATCCAGTCCCCATTACCCGCAATCAAACGGGAAGGCCGAAAAAGGGGTCCATATTGTCAAGCGGTTGCTGTGCAAGGCTGCAGACTCAGCCTCGGACTTCAACCTGGCGCTGTTGGCATACAGGGCAACCCCTCTGTCGACTGCTTTGTCTCCGGTGCAGCTGCTCATGAACCGCAACCTGAGGACGACTGTTCCAGCCATCCATGTTCCAGACCTTGACCGCCTCACGGTGCTGCAGCAAGTGCAGCAATCCAGGGACCAGCAGAAGATCACATATGATGCTCATGCCAAGGATCTACCTCCGTTGGCTCCGGACGAGGTTGGTCAGCCCCAGCTATTGTCGTCAGGCAGGCTGCCCCCAGGTCCTTCATTGTCCAAATGGCTGATGGCTCCATTCTATGGCGCAACAGGAGGGTGCTACGAAATGTTCCCTGCCCACTGCCTGGCTGCACTTCTCCGCATGTCATCATACCTCCTCTGGACATCTCGCACCACGAGGCCACCGATCTGGCAGTGATCCCGCCTCTCCATGAGGCCACCGACATGGCAGCAATCCCGCCTGTCCAAGTGCCTTCCCCCCCTCCACCTCTGAGGCGATCAACAAGAATTTGTCGCCCGCCACAAAGACTGAATCTATAGACTTAAATCTTGTAAATTTTGTTCAGTTTGCTCTGTATCTGCATGATAGACACCTTCCCATGTACATGTGTTCATTCATTCACCACTTGTATATAATCATGCATGTATATTTATCGCCACGTTCCAAAATTTACTTCTAAAAGGGGAGATGTCATAATATCCACTCATGTATATAATGAGATGCAGACAGGCAGTGATTGACACACAGGAAAACCAATGAACACACACGACACATAACAACCAATCACCAGACAGGACACCACCACTATAAAGCACACAGGGCATTAAGACTCTCCCTCTCGCTACAGGACACAGCTACTGAGATAGTAAGAGTGCACAAGCCAGTGAGCATTATCACCATGAGGTAGAGAATTAGTCTGGTCAAGCCAGTAGGAGGTTATCAGTTAGATTGATAGAGTGTCAACTCACAGCAACCAACTTACTTAACACATCAGGTAACTTTACAGAGAGAGTTTTCCGGAAAGAGTTTGAAACTGCTGGTTGAAACTGGGTCAGAATCTCAGGGAAAGGACCAGTCCCAGTCAAGTGAGAATACAGTGTGTTGGGCCATACGCTTGAAAGTGGTTTTGGTTTATAGGATTTTGTTACTGAATTGGAACAGCAAAGGGGGAATTCATTAAGTGTTATATAGAAAGATTACTGTAGCTGTTGCGTTGTCTTTATGCTTGTAATTGATAAAAAAATTCTTGCTGTGCTTTATATATGTTAACTACATTCTTAGAATAAACCTTGTTTTGATTAAAGCGCCTGGGAAGTCTGATGAATCACATCTGCAGTGAAGGCTTTTGTGCTCATCCTAGCCAAATTCAACATAAAGATTGTGGCTGAGATTCTCTGAGCCCGTGCTGGCTCGGAGAATCGTAGATGACACCAAGATGGCCCGTGACGCCGGGACGCGATTCTCCGGCGACCGGAGAATCGCTGGCAGCCGCGCGCACGCGTTCAACCTGCCGCCGGTCAGGGGCTGATGAAAGAGGCCCCCGCGGCGATTCTCCATGGTCGACCAGCCGAGTTCCCGCCGGCGTGGCAATAACATGGCGGCCGTCCGCGGTGGCCGTCCTGGTGGGGGCGGGGTATATCAGACTCCGGGGGGGGGCCTCCGCGACTGCCAGGCCCGCGATCGGGGGCCACTGATTGGCGGGCGCGCACGATCGGGGGGGGGGGGGGCCTACCATCTTCTGCGCCGGCACGCTGTGTGACTCCACCATGTTGCGCGGGCCCAGCGTGGAAGCGGCAGCCACGCGCATGCACGGACCCGCGGTCAGCAGTGCAGGGCCGCATATCGGCGCCGGTGCTGCGTGCAGCACTCCGGCGCCGTGCTGGCCCCCTGTGGGCCACAGACTCGCTGGACCAGGAGGCCCGTTGAGGCCGGCGTGAACCTCTCCGGTGTTTACGCCAGCGTCAACACTTAGCCGTGGTTTTGGAGACTCCCGGCCGATAGGTCAGGTGAACTTTACAATACACTTTGGAGTTTCTAAGCCCTCGCCCATAACAAATGGCAAAATTGAAATTCTCAGAGGTGGGCTGCTGTTGAAGCTGTCCAAGTGGGACAGTCTTTTGGAGAGAATTCCATGGTGAAATCTTTAAATGTAGAGATTGGAAACCCTTGTGAGAAAGTCAATGTTGCAGTGAGATTGGTTGTGACAAACATCTGGGTTGGTTGCTGCAAAATCCATGGAAGTGGGTCACACCTATCATCTATTGTGGAGTGTATTGTGTAATGTGGAGTGGTAGTTAGGAGTCCTTGTTCACGATTCTCTTAAGGTTAATGTGCAGGTTCAGTCGGCGGTTAGGAAGGCTAATGCAATGTTAGCATTCATGTCAAGAGGGCTAGAATACAAGACCAGGGATGTACTTCTGAGGCTGTATAAGGCTCTGGTCAGACCCTATTTGGAGTATTGTGAGCAGTTCTGGGCACCGTATCTTAGGAAGGATGTGCTGACCTTGCAAAGAGTCCAGAGTAGGTTCACAAGAATGATCCCTAGAAAGAAGAGCTTGTTGTGTGAGGAGCGGCTGAGGACTCTGCGTCTGTACTCATTGGAGTTTAGAAGGATGAGGGGCGATCTTATTGAAACTTACAGGATACTGCGAGGCCTGGACAGAGTAGACGTGGAGAGGATGTTTCCACTTGTAGGAAAAACTAGAACCAGAGGACATCATCTCAGACTAAAGGGACGATCCTTTAAAACTGAGATGAGGAGGAATTTCTTCAGCCAGATGGTGGTGAATCTGTGGAGCTCATTGCCGCAGAAGGCTGTGGAGGCCAAATCACTGAGTATCTTTAAGACAGAGATAGATAGGTTCTTGATTAATAAGGGGATCAGGGGTTATGGGGAGAATGGGGGAGAATGGAGATGAGAAAATATCAGCCATGATTGAATGGCGGAGCAGACTCGATGGGCTGAGTGGCTTAATTCTGCTCCTATGTCTTATGGTCCTATGGTCTTATGGTCTTATGTGGTGTGTCCAACCACAACTCACCTGTTAATTCACATGCACCTCATACCTACCCTGAATGTTAGAGTACAAGCTAGATATTGTAAGTGGTTTTATCTTTCTGAACTTCATAATAAAGTTTATTTTTGGTTGTTCAAAACCTATGGAATCTTGTGGCTTTATTCACTTAGTAAGTGTTTGAATCTCAATCTTTATCTACTTTAAACAAAAACATATTGGTCCCCAACAGATCTCCCCTCCCCCCTACCCACCTAACCCACGTCCCAGGACCTGACTAAGGGCAGTAACATATAATTGCATCTTTATTTATTAGGAGTGAGGGATAGACTAAATAGTTATAGGCCAGTCAGTCTAACCTTAGTGGTGCCAAATTATTGGAATCAATTCTAAGGGATAGAATAAACTGTCACTTAGAAAGGCACGGATCAATCAAGGACAGTCAGCATTGATTTGTTAAAGGAAGGTCGAGTCTGGCTGATTGAATTTTTGTCTGGAAGTAGCAAGGAGGATTAATGGGGGTATTGCAGTTGTTCTGGCTAACGTAGATTTTAGCAAGGCTTTTGACAAGGTCCCTCATGGTAGACAGGTTAAAAATGTAAAAGCCCACGAGATCCAGGGGAATGTTGCAAGCTGGATACAAAATTGGCTCAGTGGCATGAAACAAAGGCTAATTGTTGATGGATGTTTTTGTAACTGGAAAGCTGTTTCCTGTGGGGTACCACAGAGCTCAGTATGAGGTACCTGGCTTTTTGTGGTACATTTTAATGATTTGAACAAAAATGTAGGGGGAATGATCAAGAAGTTGGCAGATGCACAAAAATTGGCCGGGTGGTTTCGTGAGGAGGATTGTAGTACACTGCAGGAAGATATCGATGGATTGGTCAGGGGGGCAAAAAAGTGTCAAATGGAACTAAACCCAGAAAAGTGCAAGGTGATTTGGGAAGGCAAAGGATTACCCAATAAATGGAAGGATAATGGAGGAAATGAGGGATCTTTGAGTGAATGTGCACAGATCCCTGAAGGTAGCAGGGTAGGTTGATAAGGTAGTTCAGAAGGCATATGGAATCCTTTCATTTATTAGCAAAGGCATAGAATATAGGGCAGGGAGGAGAAAGAGAAAATGCTGGAAAATCTCAGCAGGTCTGGCAGCATCTGTAGGGAGAGAAAAGAGCTAACGTTTTGAGTCCGATGACTCTTTGTCAAAGCTAACAGACAGAGAAAGTGGAAAATATTTATACTGTGGAGTATTTATACTGTGGAATATTTATACTCTGTAAGCATCTCTCCCTAAAGATGCTGCCAGACCTGCTGAGATTTTCCAGCATTTTCTCTTTCGTTTCAGATTCCAGCACCTGCAGTAATTTTCTTTTATAAGAGCAGGGAGGTTATACTGGAACTCAATAAAGTAATGGTAAGGCCACAGCTTGAGTATGGTGTCCTCATGACAGAAAGGATGTAAATATTCATTTGGTAGTGCAGAACTTGAGAATTGCTGAAAAAAGATAGATGCTGCCGAAACTTTTTGTCTTGCATTCATCAGGCCAATCACCAGAGTACCAAATGTAAAGGGAACAACAATTTATACTTCATGAGCAGCGAGTGCTGATTGGTTGACAGGTGGCCTGCTTGCTGTTTAACTCTCAGTCATCAGTAAACTGGTGCATTCTCCATGGCAAAGTCTCCATCAGTCAGAGTCGACGTCTGCAATGGGATTTCAATGCACAACCATTCCGCTCCTTAGTATAATTTTTAACACTGTCAAAGTGGCACAAAAATCTATGGGTATTGAAAATTGTTTTACTTTTCTGACAATGTCGCAGTAAAGTTTATTTTGTTTGTTGCATTAGGTTTGTGTATAGGGGTCAGAAGTCATGATTCTGCAGACTCTGCTCACAAAATCATCCATGAAATAACTTTGCATTGCAAGCAATTGAAAAGATGTCATGCCTGTAGAATTATTCCAAAAATACAATGGAGGCGAAAGGGCTGTGCACCTCTGCTGAGAAAAGCCCATTTCAAATAGCAGACATGTGTACATATCACAAATTGTGAAACTTTTGCTGTTGTACATTTTAGCAGTGGTAAAAGCATGCTTCTTCCAAACAAGGATCAAAGCAAATGACTGTGGTTTACCCTGCTTCAAACAGAATTGCGGCCTTTCAAAATCGTTCGGCTATTTCAAACTACTAGGTGCTAAATGTTAGGGTCTTGTGTGGACATTGATGAGAGGGGACTCTTTAATTTAGTCCCAGCCATTTAATTCTGAATCAGGAATCTTGCATTCTTTTTTAACATTAAACTCAAATGTAGTTTTGCTGTGGTCGCCTATTAAAACTGGAGACTCAAATATTTATGATAATGATGTCTAGCGGCTGAATGTAAAGAAATTGGATGCTACCTTTTGAGGATGACAGTCACAATGGAAGAGTTTTATGAGGCCTGCATTAAGCTGGAAACATGACGGGCAGAGTGGTTTGATTAGCTGGGAACTGAGATTTTGCTTTCCTAATGACAAATTAAAATTTAGAAGTTAACTGAGTGCTGTACTTGTGGCAGGTTGGGCTTCAAGCCAAATATGGTGGGTTTCCGCCATTAGTTTAAAAAAATTAATTTATGGGATGTGGGTGTCGTTGGCTAGGCCGGTATTTATTGCCCAACCCTAATTGCTCTGGAGAAGGTGGTGGTGAGCTCCTCTGGAACCGCAGCAGTCCATGTTGTGTCGGTAAACCCACACTGCTGTTAGGGAGGGAGCTCCAGGATTTTCTACCAGCAACAGTGAAGGAACGCCGATATGCTTCGTAATTCAAAGATATGTTTCCCAAATGTGGCCCTCGAAGCCTCTCGATGCAGCCCCCGGAGTTAGCTGTCACAATGCCGGTCAAACAGGTAAGTTTGAATGGAAGAATCTGCCCATTTGATCCCATCTTTGCTGCTGATAGGCTCACTAGTGAGTACCACCAGTGGTGAGCTATGGACCCGGAGAACCAAGCGCTGGGAAGACAAGGAGGCGAGGGAGCAGAGCTGCATGAGCATGGGCCCCAGGGGGTGGAGGTGCCAGGGCATGTGGACTGGGAGGTAGAATTGCCAGGGTGAGTAGCCCCAGGAGTGAAGGTGCCAGTGTGTGGGGTGCAGGGAGTGGAGGTTACAGGGTGCAAAGCCCAGGGAGTGGAGATACGTTAGGGTACAGGGCCCAGGGAACTGGGCTGCCAGGGAGCAGAGATACCAGGCATGCTGGGGTGGTGCCTGAGCATGTCTGAGAGAGGCCCACACATGCCAGAGCGGCGCATGAGGCAACAGGAGCGGTGCCCATTGGTGTCTGAGTGAGTGAGTGGCTGGAGAATGTGTAAGAGAGATAGTGCAAAATAGGGAGAAAGGAGAAAGAGTGGGTGTGATGGGGAGAAATGATGATGGGGAAGAAAGAGTGTGTGGGGGAAGAGATTGTGGTGGGAAGAAGCGTGTGGACGTGATAGAAAGTGTGGGGGTGAGAGAGTGTGGAGGGGGTGAGAGAGTGTGGAGGGGGTGAGAGAGTGTGGAGGGGGTGAGAGAGTGTGGAGGGGGTGAGTGAGTGTGGAGGGGGTGAGAGTGTGGAGGGGGTGAGAGTGTGTGGAGGGGGTGAGAGTGTGTGGAGGGGGTGAGAGTGTGTGGAGGGGGTGAGAGTGTGTGGAGGGGGTGAGAGTGTGTGGAGGGGGTGAGTGTGTGTGGAGGGGGTGAGAGAGTGTGGAGGGGGTGAGAGTGTGGAAGTGGTTAAAGAGTGTGGAGGGGGTGAGAGAGTGTGGAGGGGGTGAGAGTGTGGAGGGGTTCAGAGAGTGTGGAGGGGGTGAGAGTGTGTGGAGGGGGAGAGAGAGTGTGGAGGGGGTGAGTGAGTGTGGAGGGGGTGTGTGAGTGTGGAGGGGGTGAGAGAGTGTGGAGGGGGTGAGTGAGTGTGGAGGGGGTGAGAGTGTGTGGAGGGGGTGAGAGAGTGTGGAGGGGGTGAGAGTGTGTGGAGGGGGTGAGAGTGTGTGGAGGGGGTGAGTGTGTGTGGAGGGGGTGAGAGAGTGTGGAGGGGCTGAGAGTGTGTTGAGGGGGTGAGAGTGTGGAAGGGGTGAGAGAGTATGGAGGGGGTGAGAGAGTGTGGAGGGGGTGAGAGTGTGTGGAGGGGGTGAGAGTGTGTGGAGGGGGTGAGTGTGTGGAGGGGGTGAGGAGTGTGGAGGGGGTGAGAGAGTGTGGAGGGGCTGAGAGTGTGTTGAGGGGGTGAGAGTGTGGAAGGGGTGAGAGAGTATGGAGGGGGTGAGAGAGTGTGGAGGGGGTGAGAGTGTGTGGAGGGGGTGAGAGTGTGTGGAGGGGGTGAGTGTGTGGAGGGGGTGAGGAGTGTGGAGGGGGTGAGAGAGTGTGGAGGGGGTGAGTGTGTGGAGGGGGTGAGGAGTGTGGAGGGGGTGAGAGAGTGTGGAGGGGGTGAGAGAGTACGGAGGGGGTGAGTGAGTGTGGAGGGGGTGAGAGAGTGTGGAGGGGGTGAGAGAGTACGGAGGGGGTGAGTGTGTGTGGAGGGGGTGAGAGTGTGTGGAGGGGGTGAGTGAGTGTGGAGGGGGTGAGTGAGTGTGGAGGGGGTGAGAGTGTGTGGAGGGGGTGAGTGAGTGTGGTGGGGGTGAGAGAGTGTGGAGGGGGTGTGTGTGTGTGGAGGGGGTGAGTGTGTGTGGAGGCGGTGAGAGTGTGTGGAGGGGGTGAGTGAGTGTGGAGGGGGTGAGAGTGTGGAGGGGGTGAGAGAGTGAGAAGGGGTTAGAGTGTGTGGAGGGGGTGAGAGTGTGTGGAGGGGGTGAGTGTGTGTGGAGGGGGTGAGAGAGTGTGGAGGGGTGAGTGTGTGGAGGGGGTGAGAGTGTGTGGAGGGGGTGAGTGTGTGTGGAGGGGGTGAGAGTGTGTGGAGGGGGTGAGATTTTGTGGAGGGGGTGAGTGTGTGTGGAGGGGGTGAGAGTGTGTGGAGGGGGTGAGAGAGTGTGGAGGGGGTGAGAGTGTGTGGAGGGGGTGAGAGTGTGTGGAGGGGGTGAGAGTGTGTGGAGGGGGTGAGTGTGTGTGGAGGGGGTGAGAGAGTGTGGAGGGGGTGAGAGTGTGTGGAGGGGGTGAGAGTGTGGAAGGGGTGAGAGAGTATGGAGGGGGTGAGAGTGTGTGGAGGGGGTGAGAGAGTGTGGAGGGGGTGAGAGAGTGTGGAGGGGTGAGAGAGTGTGGAGGAGGTCAGTGAGTGTGGAGGGGGTGAGTGAGTGTGGAGGGGGTGAGTGATTTGGATGGGGTGAGAGAGTGTGGAGGGGGTGAGAGAGTGTGGAGGGGGTGAGAGAGTGTGGAGGGGGTGAGTGAGTGTGGAGGGGGTGAGAGAGTACGGAGGGGGTGAGTGTGTGTGGAGGGGTGAGAGTGTGTGGAGGGGGTGAGTGAGTGTGGAGGGGGTGAGTGAGTGTGGAGGGGGTGAGTGAGTGTGGAGGGGGTGAGAGTGTGTGGAGGGGGTGAGTGAGTATGGTGGGGGTGAGAGAGTGTGGAGGGGGTGAGAGTGTGTGGAGGGGGTGAGAGTGTGGAGGGGTGAGAGTGTGTGGAGGGGGTGAGAGTGTGGAGGGGGTGAGAGAGTGTGGAGGGGGTGAGAGAGTGTGGAGGGGGTGAGAGAGTGTGGAGGGGGTGAGAGTGTGTGGAGGGGGTGAGAGAGTGTGGAGGGGGTGAGAGAGTGTGGAGGGGGTGAGTGTGTGTGGAGGGGGTGAGTGCGTGTGGAGGGGGTGAGAGTGTGTGGAGGGGTGAGAGTGTGTGGAGGGGGTGAGAGTGTGGAGGGGGTGAGAGAGTGTGGAGGGGGTGAGAGAGTGTGGAGGGGGTGAGTGCGTGTGGAGGGGGTGAGAGTGTGTGGAGGGGTGAGAGTGTGTGGAGGGGGTGAGAGTGTGGAGGAGGTGAGAGTGTGTGGAGGGGGTGAGAGTGTGTGGGGGAGGTGAGTGTGTGTGGAGGGGGTGAGTGTGTGTGTGGAGGGGGAGAGAGTGTGTGGAGGGGGTGAGAGTGTGTGGGGGGGGTGAGAGAGTGTGGAGGGGGTGAGAGAGTATGGAGGGGGTGAGAGTGTGTGGAGGGGGTGAGAGTGTGTGGAGGGGGTGAGAGAGTGTGGAGGGGGTGAGAGTGTGTGGGGGAGGTGAGTGTGTGTGGAGGGGGTGAGTGTGTGTGTGGAGGGGGAGAGAGTGTGTGGAGGGGGTGAGAGTGTGTGGAGGGGGTGAGAGAGTGTGGAGGGGGTGAGAGAGTGTGGAGGGGGTGAGAGAGTGTGGAGGGGGTGAGAGTGTGTGGAGAGGGTGAGTGTGTGTGGAGGGGTTGAGTGTGTGTGGAGGGGGTGAGAGTGTGTGGAGGGGGTGTGGTAGTATGTATTAGGGGTCATGTGGGACTGGAAGCCCTAATGTCATTGGCTGACAGATCCCGGGTCCTGGTTGGCCGTTGACCTCTAGCTCCGCCCTGAAGGCGGAGTATAAGAAGCCGGAGTCCTCCCCCGCAGGCCATTCTACTATCGAGCTGCGGGGGAACAGACACGCTTAATAAAGCCTCATCGACTTCACTCTATTCGTCTCACGGAGTCTTTGTGCGCTACAATTTATTAAGCGTGCCTAAAAAGGACTATGGAGCTCAGGATCATCCCGGAATGCCTGAGGATCAGCCCCCACGCAGTGAACGCGGCAGCAGCCTTCAAGCACTGGCAGACTTGTTTTGAGGCCTACCTCAGAACGGCCACTGGCCGGGTCACAGAAGACCAAAAACTACAGGTCCTGCACTCGAGGTTAAGCACGGAGATTTTCTCCCTCATCGAAGACGCGGAGGATTTCCAGATGGCGTTCGCAGCACTGAAAAGTCTCTATGTCCGCCCAGTTAACCAAATCTACGCTCGCTACCAGCTCGCGACGAGACGGCAAAGTCCCGGAGAATCGATGGACGAATTCTACGCCGCGCTGCTGATTTTGGGACGAGCCTGCAGCTGCCCTTCGGTGAACGCAAATGAACACACAGACATGTTAATGCGCGATGCTTTTGTGGCAGGTATGAATTCCTCCCAAATCCGCCAAAGACTTCGAGAAAAAGAGTCGCTAGGACTCTCAGAGGCACGGGCCCTAGCAGCCTCCCTAGACGTGGCCGCGCGTAATACCCGCACCTATGGCCCCGACCGCGCGGCAGCCCATTGGGCTCCGTACGTACCCGTCGCGACAAACCCACCCCCCCCCCCCCCCGGACACACCACAGGCTTGCGCGGTCCAAACGCCAAGTCGCACCGGGGGCGCCCGCTGCTATTTCTGTGGCCAGGCGAAACACCCCCGGCAGCGCTGCCCGGCCCACGCAGCAATCTGCAAGAGCTGCGGGAAAAAGGGCCATTTCGCGGTTGTGTGCCGGTCCCGCGAAGTTGCCGCTGTCCCGGGAGAACAGGGAGCCCTGCACGCCGCTTACGCTCCCCAACCCCCCAGCGCCCCATGTACGACCCGCAGGCGCAGCCACTCTGGGTTCCGACCACCGCGGTCCCGGGAGAACAGGGAGCCCTGCACGCCACTTACGCTCCCCAATCCCCCCGTCCCCCCCGTCCCCACGTATGACCCGCCGGCGCTACCAATTTGGGTCCCGACCACCGCTGTCCCCAGAGATGAGGGAGCCCCGCGCGGTCCTAACGCTCCCCAACCCCCCCAGCGCCCCATGTGCGACCCGCAGGCGCCGCCATTTTGGGTCCCGGCCACCATGAGGGAAGGGCGCCGCCATCTTGGACCACCCCAGACCTGTACGATGCGTGGGGGTGGCCATTTTGTCCACCCCGCCGCCATCTTGTGACCCCCCAGCCATGTGCGATGTATGGGGGCAGCCATTTTGTTCATCCCCGACGCCATCTTGGACGGCAACAACGGACCCCAGTGTCGACGGCTCCACGGGGTTCGAGGAAGACGCTCCACTACTACAACCACGTCTCGCTTCAATTACGCTCGATCAAGCTCGGCCCCGGACACTCCAGACGACGACGACAACAGTGCTAACAAACGGGCACGAGACACCATGCCTAGTCGACTCCGGGAGCACGGAGAGCTTTATCCACCCCGACACGGTAAGACGCTGTTCCTTGACCACCTATCCCAGCGCACAAAAGATTTCCCTAGCTGCAGGATCCCACTCCGTACAGATCAAAGGTTTCTGCATAGTTACCCTAACGGTGCAGGGGAGGGAGTTCAAAGACTACAAACTACACGTTCTTCCCCAACTCTGCGCCCCCACATTACTGGGATTAGATTTCCAATGCAATCTACAGAACCTTACGTTCAAATTCGGCGGCCCAATACCCCCACTCACTATCTGCGGCCTCGCAACCCTCAAGGTGCAACCCCCGTTTTTGTTTGCGAACCTCACCCCGGATTGCAAACCCGTCGCCACTAGGAGCAGACGGTACAGCGCCCAGGACCGGACCTTCATTCGGTCCGAAGTCCAGCGGCTACTAAAGGAAGGCATAATCCAGGCCAGCAATAGTCCCTGGAGAGCACAGGTGGTAGTAGTGAAGACAGGGGAGAAACAAAGGATGGTCATAGACTATAGCCAGACCATCAACAGGTACACACAACTAGACGCGTACCCTCTCCCCCGCATATCCGACATGGTCAATCGGATTGCCCAATATAAAGTCTTCTCCACCGTGGACCTCAAGTCCGCCTACCATCAGCTCCCCTTCCGCCCAAGTGACCGCAAGTACACAGCCTTCGAGGCAGACGGGCGATTATACCATTTCCTAAGGGTCCCATTTGGCGTCACAAACGGGGTCTCGGTCTTCAAACGGGAGTTGGACCGAATGGTTGATCAACATGGATTGTGGGCCACGTTCCCGTATCTCGACAATGTAACCATCTGCGGCCATGACCAGCAGGACCACGACGCCAACCTCCAAAAATTCCTCCAGACAGCCAAAGCCTTGAACCTCACGTACAACGAGGACAAGTGCGTTTTTAGCACCAACCGGCTAGCCATTCTGGGCTACGTAGTGCGCAATGGGATAATAGGCCCCGACCCCGAACGTATGCGCGAATGCAATGGAATTTCCCCTCCCGCACTGCTCAAAAGCCCTGAAACGCTGCCTGGGTTTTTTTTCATACTACGCCCAGTGGGTCCCCCAGTACGCAGACAAGGCCCGCCCCCTAATACAGACCACTACCTTTCCTCTGTCGACAGAGGCTTGCCAGGCCTTCAGCCGCATCAAAGCGGATATCGCAAAGGCCACGATGCGCGCCATCGACGAGTCCCTCCCCTTCCAGGTCGAGAGTGACGCCTCCGACGTAGCTCTAGCGGCCACCCTTAACCAAGCGGGCAGACCCGTGGCCTTTTTCTCCCGAACCCTCCACGCTTCAGAAATCCGCCACTCCTCAGTGGAAAAGGAAGCCCAAGCCATAGTGGAAGCTGTGCGACATTGGAGGCATTACCTGGCCGGCAGGAGATTCACTCTCCTCACCGACCAACGGTCGGTATCCTTCATGTTCGATAATGCACTGCGGGGCAAAATCAAAAACGACAAGATCTTAAGGTGGAGGATCGAGCTCTCCACCTTCAACTGCGAGATCTTGTATCGTCCCGGAAAGCTGAACGAGCCGTCCGATGCCCTATCCCACGGCACATGTGCCAACGCACAAATTAACCGCCTCCAAACCCTCCACGAGGACCCCTGCCACCCGGGGGTCACTCGGTTTTTCCACTTTATCAAGTCCCGCAACCTCCCGTACTCTTTAGAGGAGGTCCGTACAGTCACAAGGGACTGCCACATCTGCGCGGAATGCAAACCGCATTTTTTCAGGCCGGATGGTGCGCACCTGATTAAGGCTTCCCGCCCCTTTGAACGCCTTAGTCTCGATTTCAAAGGGCCCCTCCCCTCCACCGACCGCAACACATACTTCCTTAATGTGGTGGACGAATACTCCCGCTTCCCATTCGCCATTCTCTGCTCTGACATGACCGCGGCCACAGTCATTAAAGCCCTGAACACCATCTTCACACTGTTCGGTTGCCCCGCATACGTCCACAGCGACAGGGGGTCCTCTTTCATGAGTGACGAGCTGTGCCAGTTCCTGCTCAGCAAGGGCATAGCCTCAAGCAGGACGACCAGCTACAACCCCCGGGGGAACGGGCATGTAGAGAGGGAGAACGGCACGGTCTGGAAGACCGTCCTACTGGCCCTACGGTCCAGGGACCTCCCAGTTTCACGGTGGCAGGAGGTCCTCACGGACGCTCTCCACTCCATCCGGTCGCTATTATGTACGAGCACTAATCAAACGCCTCATGAGCGTCTCCTTGTCTTCCCTAGGAGGTCCTCCTCTGGAACGTCGCTGCCGACCTGGCTGGCGGCCCCAGGACCCATCTTGCTCCGAAAGCATGTGCGGGCACACAAGGCGGACCCGTTGGTCGAAAGGGTTCACCCCCTCCACGCGAACCCGCAGTACGCTTACGTGGAGTACCCCGGCGGCCGACAGGACACGGTCTCCCTGCGGGATCTGGCGCCCGCCGGCAACACACACACCCCCCCGACACCTTTCACCCAACCCCCCCCCCCCTTCCTGCCACCGCCGCACCCCGCGACCGCCCCCTTCCCAGGAGGATCGGTTCCCCTCCCCTCAGGCCCGACCAAGAATAAAGACCAAGCTCAAACCGTAAGGCTCCCGGAGACGACAACACCGGTACAAGCACCACCACCACCACCGGGGCCGAGGCGATCGACACGGACGACCAGACCGCCCGACCGACTCGTGGCGTCGATCTAAATCAATATCTGGACTTTTCACAAGAACATTTTGCTTTTCTCCCGATACCTTCTGTAAATAGTTGAAACTATTTACAGAATAGGGGTGGGGGGGTGGGGGGGGTGAGGGGGGTGCGGGGGTGGGGGGGTGGGGGGGGTGGGGGGGGTGGGGGGGTGCGGGGGGGGTGGGGGGGTGGGGGGGTGGGGGGGTGGGGGGGGTGGGGGGTGGGGGGGGTTGGGGGGGTGTGTGGTGTGGGGGTGGGTGGGGGGGGTGGGGGGTGCGGGGGTGGGGTGGGGTGGGTGGGGGGGTTGGGGGGGTAGGGGGGGCGGGGGGGTGGTGGGGGGGTGGGGGGGTGGGGGGGTGGTGGGCTGGGGGGGTGAGGGGGTGGGGGGGTGGGGAGGTGGGGGGGTGGGGGGGTGGGGGTGTGAGGGGGTGTGAGGGGGTGTGGGGGGTGTGTGTGGAGGAGGGGGGGGTGTGGAGGGGGGGTGTGTGGAGGGGGTGTGTGTGGAGTGGGGGGTGTGTGTGGAGGGGGGTGAGTGTGTGGGGGGTGTGTGTGGAGGGGGGGGGTGATTCATGTTCATCCAAACAAGTTAGTAATTACTCCCGAGTGAGATGGACATAGAGTTCGATTGGTTTGTAGGATGCCAGATTTCCAATATGTATTTCCTGGGCAAGCTTCTCCACTCGAGCATGAAGTCATAAAATTACACTTCAGCACTTCATTAAAGATTTAGCGGATTTTTAAAAGTGTGTTTCAATTGGCAGATGTGGTGAATATTGAAAAATAATTTCCCCTCATTCACTTAACCATCAATTTCAAATAATTATTGTGGTAAACCACTGCATTGTATTGTACTGTTGTACTGTTACATGCCTGGGCTTGTCCCTGCTGGGTCTGAACCACTGTAGTATATATTCTGTGTATTGTGGTAAACTGCCACTGTATTATATGTAATGTGGTAAACAACTGGCTGCTGGCTCCGCCTCCCCCCGGGCTCGGTATAAAGGTGGCTAGTCTCTGCAGCTGCCTCAGTTGGGGATCCGAGGCCAGGAGGCTTTCTGTTTATTAAAGCCTCAGTTACGTTCACCACTCGTCGTGTGCTCATTGATGGCATATCAATTTAATACACTAAACATTAAGATGAATTCATCACTCAAGCATGATCGCGTGGAGCTGGATCCACAGGCAGCCGACGCCACTGCAACATTCGAGCACTGGCTAAGCTGCTTCGAAGCGTACCTCGGATCCTCCAGCGAAGACTTCACCGACCTCCAAAAGCAGCAGATCCTCCACGCATTGGTGAGCCTTCAAGTCTTTCTTCTCATCAGGGACGCCCCCTCGTTTACCGAGGCAATAATGCTGCTGAAGGGACACTATGTAAAGTCTGTAAACTAAGTGTATGCTAGGCACCTTCTTGCCACGAGACGACAACGCCCTGGGGAATCACTAGCAGAATTCCTACGTGCCTTGCGGGTACTCTGCCGGAACTGTGACTGCCAGGCGGTATCGGCTACCCAACACACGGAACTGTTGGTCAGGGACGCTTATGTCGCAGGCATGAAATCAAACTACATCCGCCAGCGATTGCTAGAAGAGGGTACACTCGGCCTCTCAGAGACAGTGCAACCCTCAAACTCACTGGAGGTGGCCTTCCAGAACATGGAGGCCTACACCTCCGACCGCAAGGCACCCTCGTGGACCTCGTGGGCGCCGTCATCACCCGACTCGAGTGCGGCGCAAGCCTGTGCCGCGCAGCAGCCCACCAACGCCGGAAGCCTGAAGTGCTACTTTTGCGGCCAGGGTAAGCATCCCAGACAATGCTGCCCTGCACGGAATGCAACTTGCAACGGGTGTGGGAAGAAGGGCCACTTTGTGAAAGCCTGCCAAGCCCAATCTCTCCCGAAAACCCCTAGGCCCAGCAGCGCTGCCTGCTTCTCGGGGCTGCCCCCAGCTGCCACGCCACCCATCATGTGCGACCCGTGGGCGCCGCCATCTTTGCCACCATCATCGATTTCGCCCACCACGTGCAACCCATGGTGGCTGCCATCTTTGACAGCATCTTACACTCCACCCGCCACGCGCGACCCATGGGGGGCGCCATCTTGGGACCGCTCCGCAGCCTCCCGGGAGCCCTGCTCACCTGGTCATACACTGGCCGCTGCTACCTCCGACCGACCTACCCATCACCTTCCGAAGCTTGCCTCCAACACGCTCGACCAGTCTCGGCCACATCACCTCACAAAATCTACGATGACCGTCCGGATCAACGTGCACAAGACAGCCTGCCTTTTCGACTCTGGGAGCACAGACAGCTTCATACACCCAGATACGATAAGGCGCTGCTTCCTCCCAATTTTACCCGTGACCCAGAAACTCTCCCTGGCTTCCGGATCACATTCAGTAGCAATCCGGGGGTACTGTGTCGCGACCCTTACCGTACAAGGCGTAGAGTATATTAACTTTAAACTCTATGTCCTTCCCCATCTCTGCGCTGCCCTATTACTGGGGCTCGACTTCCAGTGCCACCTCCAAAGCCTGACTTTAAAGTTCGGTGGACCCCTGCCCCCCTCTCACCGTCTGTAGCCTCGCGACCCTTAAGGTCGCCCCACCTTCGCTAACCTCACCCCGGACTGTAAGCCCGTCGCTACTAGGAGCCGACGATACAGTGCCCGGGACAGGGTTTTTATCAGGTCGGAGGTCCAGCGACTCCTGCGAGAGGGGATCATTGAGTTTAGTGCCAGCCCCTGGAGTGGTGGTCGTCAAGACGGGGACATCTACCACTTCCCCGGGCTCGGTATAATGGTGGCTAGTCTCCGCCGCTGCCTCAGTTCGGGATCCGAGGCCAGGAGGCTTTCTGTTTAGTTTATTAAAGCCTCAGTTACGTTCACCACTCGCCGTGTGTTCACTGATGGCATATCAATTATTCAAACTTAAAAGTAACTAAATGAACACTAAACCAGCCTGAGAATGCTCAACACATGATGAGCTCATCCTCAGGCTAGATTTCTCTACTGCCTTCTTTGTCATCTACCCGAGCTCCACCTGATCTCTCCCCAACAGCAGCTTATCCAGAACTCTGTCACCCACAACCTAACCACACAAAGCCCTGCACGTTCATTGCTCTGATCTGGGGCGTCATTCTCCGACCCCCCGCCGGGTTGGAGAATCGCCGGGGGCTGCCGTGAATCCCGCGCCCACCGATTGCCAAAGTCTCCGGTACCGGATATTCGGCGGGGGCGGGAATCGGGCCGCGCCGGTTGGCGGGCCCCCCCGCTCGATTCTCCGGCCCGCATGGGCCGAAGTCCCGCCGATGAATTGCCTGTCCCGCCGGCGTAAATTAGAGTACCTATTTACCGGCGGGACAAGGCGGCGTGGGCGGGCTCCGGGGTCCTGGGGGGGGCGCGGGGCGATCTGGCCCCGGGGGGTGCCCCCACGGTGGCCTGGCCCGCGATCGGGGCACACCGATCCGCGGGCGGGCCTGTGCCATGGGGGCACTCTTTCCCTTCCGCCTCCACCACGGTCTCCACCATGGCGGAGGCGGAAGAGACTCGCCACACTGTGCATGCGCGGGAAACTGTCAGCGGCCGCTGACGCTCCCGCGCATGCGCCGCCCCGAGATGTCATTTCCGCGCCAGCTGGCGGGGCAACAAAGGCCGTTTCCGCCAGCTGGCGGGGCGGAAATCCCTCCGGCGCCGGCCTAGCCCCTCAATGTTGGGGCTCGGCCCCCAAAGATGCGGAGCATTCCGCACCTTTGGGGCGGCGCGATGCCCATCTGATTGGCGCCGTTTTGGGCGCCAGTCGGCGGACATCGTGCCGTTTGGGGAGAATTTCGCCCCCGATCTCCATTGCTTCTCTTTTCCACACTTCATGAAGAAATCTTACACACCCCTCTTAGCATCAACAGGGCCGAGGTGGAGATGGTTGACTGCTTCAAATTCCTAGGTGTGCACATCACCAACAATCTGTCCTGGTCCACCCACATCGACGCTGCTACCAAGAAATACAACAGCGCCTATGCTTCTTCAGTAAACTAAGAAAATTCGGCATGTCCACATTGACTCTTACCAACTTTTACAGGTGCAACATGGAAAGCATCCTATCTGGCTGCATCACTGCATCACAGCCTGGTATGGCAATTGCTCGGCCCAAGACCACAAGAAACTTCAGAGAGTCGTGAACACAGCCCAGTCCATCACACATACCTGCCTACCAACCATAGACTCTATCTACACCTCCCGCTGCCTGGGGAAAGCGGGCAGCATAATCAAAGACCTCCACACCCAGCTCACTCATTCTTCCAACTTCTCCCATTGGGCAGAAGATACAAAAGTCTGAGAACACGCACTAACAGATTCAAAAACAGCTTCTTCCCCGCTGTTACCAGGCTCCTAAACGACCCTCTTATGCACTGACCTGATTAAGACTACACTCCTGAATGCTTCACCCAATGCTGGTTTTATGTAGTTACATCGTGTACCTTGTGTTGCCCTATTGTGTATTTTCTTTTCTTTTCATGTACTAAATGATCTGCTTGAGCTGCAGGCAGAAAAATACTTTTCACTGTACCGCGGTACATGTGACAACAAACAAATCCATCCAAAGCATTGACTTCAAAATTTTGGTTGAATTTTAATTTGTTGTCTGTAGCAGACTTCAAATTGGAGTCGTCCTCACATTCTGTGAACTCTTAACTACAAAAGGAATCCTGTCACTCAATGTTGAAAATGCTTGGCTGTTTCTTGTGCTATACTGCTTTCAATCTGAAAATTGGAACCCTTCAACTCAGTCCCATTTTAGGTTGAAAATTAGGGTAGTGCCTCAGTACACTGGACCCTTAGGTAGCAGAGCAGCTGGATACAGTGATTAAGAGGGTTTATGGTATACTTGCCTTTATTAGCTGAGGCATAGAGTTTACAAGCAGGGACGTTATGCTGGAACTGTATAAAACATTGGTTAGGCCACAGCGAGAGTATTGTGTGCAGTTCTGAAATCCATATTATAGCAAGGATGTGATGGATTTTGCCTGGGCTGGAGCATTTTAGTTATGAAGCGACTTTAATAAGGGCAAAGGGAGCCCACACAGAGTAGAATAAAGAACTTAGATTTATTTACAATAATGATAAGTACACAACCCGGTAGATCCCTACTGGGTCCCTTCTCTGGTTGGTGCCTTACTAGCTGACCTTTTATACAATGGTTAATAGAGATGCCTGCCCCTCAGCGGGAGAACTTGTACTCCACAAGAGCCACAGGGAAGATAATCATTCCCACCCCAAAGACCCCGTGCAGGATATTACATTCCCCCTCTAAAGTCCGAACACCCCACTGTTGTGTTCTGTGACCTTATCTTTATAATGATTCATACAGAACTGCTGCTGACTTAACTAGAATGTTGTTTTATGATTTACATATGGTAACAATCAAAATGCTGTACAGACTGTTACTGAGTGAGTTACATAGACTCTCCTGGAACTACGCTCTGTGTGGCTATCCTCATGTGCGCCTTACAACCTTCTCTCAATAGCCCGATGTCACATAACTGATGTCTGACACCCCCCTGCTGGTTGGAGGTCACATAGCTAAGTGTATACAATATTGTTCACAGGCATATCACCACCTTTCCTTTGGCGATGTTGATCTTTGCATACAAAGATGATAAATATCTTTACTTACACCTGTGGTTTATGTATAAACAGATTTAACTAAAACGTCCATAGACATGATATGCCTGTTAGGTGTGTGTCCCTTGCACACAGCTCATTATGCCTCCATAACGTGATCACCCCACTGATCGTCTGGGCTCTTGTCAGCTTTTTTGAAGACTGGTTTCTGTGCCGGTTCCTTGCTTCGTATCCTTTTGGCGCGATGCTTTTTGAAGGCATGTGTCCTTGTTAGCTGTACCTGCGTCACCAGCTTTTTCTTTTTCCGTCTCCTTACACGATGCTCTTTGCTGCAGCTGCGTTGCTGTGTATTCTCTGGCTTGTCCGCCACAACGTCGACGTCTTCTCTCTTGGTGTCATTAGTGGGGTTCACAGCATCTCCCACTCTCTGCTCTTCCTCGTTTTTGCTTTGATTACCATTTTGTGAGGGATTGTGTGAGTCCTCCTCTTTTTACAGGGTTTAGCAATCCCTGTCTTGCCGTAGGTCTGCGCCATGGGAGCAGCACTGTTCGGATCATCAGTTGGGACATTCCTTGCCGGTGTGCTTCCAAGGGACTGTGTGGTCACGACCAACCCTGTGCCTTCAATGGATAGTTGCAGAGCCTCGCACTCTGGTGCCTGGGTTGGAGCCACATCTACAACATCAAGTGCTGACCCTTCCTCACGTGTATGAGCCTCAAGTGATGACTCCTCATCACTCAAATTCACAATGCATATTTTCTCTGGTCCTGACGAACCAGGCGATGACTCACCCGGGTCTTTCACTATTATGTGTCATCTGTCGTCATAGATCTGCATACTATCTGCTTATTTAAATCATCTCTAGGTGGAGTGGCCTCAAGTCTCAGGGAGTCCACTACCGGAACCATTTCATAGGTCCTGAGACGATTCGGCGTGTTCCGCTATAGCTTCTCCAAAGTTGGTTTTGTATCTTTTGTGATCACCTCTTCATTCCCTTGAAACAATCTCACTAGCTCTTCATCATCGCCCTCATTTGACGCGCCCTCCAAGCCTTCACTTCCTTCATTGTATTCATTTTCTTCGTGCATATCCTCAAGTCCTCATCATCAATATCCTCATAGTCCTCATTGTCGGAGTCAACATCATCGTACTGATCAACATCACCTTCCGTGAAGTATTATACTGCTCGGGGGAGTACGTGTTCATGCAGGAATTGACCTATTCTTAAATCAGCAGCGAGTCTTGCGGCAGAGCTTCCATCTAACACTCCTTGCTTTGGAACCTCAGGACGAGTGAAGAAGTTGTCATTCGGTACAGTTTTCGTGATTGCTGGGGTCTACCCTCATGCAACTGCTGCACTCTCTAATGGTTTTTATTGTGACATTTTTTTATTCTTCCAGTTGGTGTGGCAACCTGTGCACCCCGTGTTTGTAAATACGAAGAAGCCTGCCCGAGTAGGCCATGACTCCATCTGGTACCTTTTGTGAGTACCTCATTCGTGAAGTACTTATTCGATTCAAACTTTAATTTCAAATTTAAAAAAAAAAAATCTTTAGTTTGGCTTATGTAGGCTTAGGTTAACACTGGAATGAAGTTAGTGTGGAAATCCCCTAGTCTCCACACTCCGGCGCCTGTTCAGGTATACTGAGGGATGTTGTGTTATGTAGTCTGGGATAGCACAGGCTGCAACTGCATGCAGCTTTAACCAAAAGATACTCCAGACCTTGAAGTTAGTTCAATCTGATTTAGTGAACCAGTAGCACAGTTAGCACAGTTCTCTATGAGTTCGACTCTCTGCTAATCTAAGTGTGATTACTCTGTCTGACTGAACCAGACTAGCTCTTAGCCACGTGCTGGAGGTGTGCTACTGTAAATACACCCTGACTCACTCTGCAGATGTTCATCAGTGGAAAGAGGCGGAGTGTGAGTGCCTCGTGCCTTTTGTAGTGAGATACCACCCCTGAGTGTCCTGCCTGCTCATTGGTCATGTCCTGTTCTCTGTGTTCATTAGCTGCCTGTCTGTGCCTGTCTGTATATCATTATCTGCATGTCTGCATATCATGACAAGGGAGAATTCAGAATGTCCAAATTATCTAACAAGCACGTCTTGTTGGACTTGTGGGAGGATACCGAGCACCCGGAGGAAACCCACGCAGACACGGGGAGAACGTGCAGACTCCGCACAGACATTGACCCAAGTGGGAATCGAACCTGAGACCCTGGCGCTGTGAAGCAACAGTGATAGCCACTGTGCTACCATGCCGCCCTTGAACTCCAGGTCGAACCTCATTGGCTGTCCGGGATCTGAGATGTTTATGGCAATACCTTGTAGATGCTTTAATATGGGCTCATCATGCTCCTGCATCATGTGATTGAGCCTAACCTCATTTTCAAAGACCGCGAACCACAACTCTGCAGTGTCCTTCAGATCCTCCCTCTCTGCCTTGGGTTGATCTTCCTCCATTTTCACTATTGCTCGTATCTCATCATATAATTGCGCCACTGTATCTTGTTGCGAATCACTGCAGTCTTTTGCGGTGCACTAACCACTCCACTAGGTTCAGGGCTTCACACGCACCTGCCCCTAAGATAGGCTCACATTTCGTGTCCACAATGGAGAATGGTACGATATGTCTTCTGTGTATACCCATGCTTGGAGGTCACATTCCCCCAACATCTCAAACTCACTCCCACTGCAGTCGATCAGCATTCTTGGTCGGGTTACAAATTTCGGCGGCACTTGCAGGCCGTGCAAGTCGCCCAAACTGAGGAGGTTTGCCTTTGCCCCTGTATCGAGCTTGCATTTTATCAGCGTGCTATTTAGCATCACTGGAATGGTCCACCTGTTCTCGACAGTATCAGCTAGATGAGTACTGTTGTTCCAATTGGTCATTAAAATGTCTTCCTCTTTTCGGAGGACTCATCGGATCCTTGGTTGAGATTAGATCAACGGAAAATAATTCATCGAGGGTCATCTCATCAACTGCATTGATTGACCCCATTTGGTCCACTGTAGGATGCGAAAAACATTGTTTCACAAAATGGTTTGTACGACCACACCAGGAGCATACTTTTCCATATGCTGGACATTGCCATGGGCCATGTTGGTTGTCACATTTCTGGCATAAGGTGGTGGTTCCTGTCGGCCGCTTAAAATGGCCGCCTGTACTGAGACCACATTTCTTATTGACCTATGTCACAGTGCTGATGGCGCTGGCATCCTCTTCCACGTTGGTGCCAAAATGCTTCCAAGTGAATGTGCTGATTTGCTCTGCAGCCAACTCACTCGCATGACAAATCTTAATCGCGTTTTCCAATTTCAGGTCTTCCTCCCATCACAACCTTTCAAGGAGCTTATCATTCGATATGCCAAACACTATTTGGTCACGTATCACTGATGATCTGAGGTCACTGAAATTGCTGGACTGGGCCTTCAGCCTGAAGCCGGTTACAAAACAGTTGAACGATTTGCCTGGTTTCTGGGTTCACGTACGAAAAATATTTCTTTCAAATGTTTCATTTTTTTTTGGAGAGCAACGCCGATTGAAGTACCTAATGACCTCATCATATCTCGTGCTCTCCTCTTCGCTATCAAAAGAAAATGTATTGTAGATTTCAAATTGCCTGTAGACCCGCCACCGTGAGCAGCAACGCAATTCACCTTTTGTCAGGCTGTGCCTGCAAGCCAAGGACTGAGACTGCTGGTTGAAATCACGACAGTTTTCATCTATGTTACCTGAGACTTGAAGCTGGTGGGGTGTCTTTCAACCTTCCATCTCAAATGTCAATGTCGTCTGTTGCGTTGAGGCACCAATGGCCTTAATTCACCAGGTCGGTAGAAGAATCTTCTCTTTATTTGTTTTTCAGCCGTTTTCACTTCATCTTTTCTGCTGTTACCTTCAAATCTTCAACAATTCTGGTACTATGTTGTGTCTTGTGACCTTTAACGGGATTCTCTGTCTCAACGGGTGTGCCCCTGGAATTCTGTGTCTCGCCAGCCGGCTAGTGGGGTTTTCCATTGTGGGCATCTGTTATAACCTGCCTAATTACTACTGGCAGGGGGCTAATGGCAATCCCACAATCCTCAATGAGTGTGATCTTCCCCAATGAGGGGGGCGGAGAAACCAAGTCCCTGCATAAATAGAGCTGGCCAGTGTGGAACCAGAGAGAGAGGAGTGAGCAGTGGTGGAGTACTGCTGCTGTTGTATATATGTAATTGGGAAATCCCCGGGCTTATGACGCAACGGATTATCCAGACAGCTGAGAATCCAGCCCCTTGTCTTTGCAATGATTCATAAAGGCCTGCTGATGACTTAACTAGAATGATGTTTATTGATTTACATGTGGTAAGGTAGCAATCCGAATGCTGTACAGACTAAATTACTGAGTGAGTTACATAGGCTCTCCTGGAACTGCCCCTAAGTGCGACTGTCCTCATGTACGCCTTACAACCTACTCTCGATAGCCCAATGTCACATGACTGATATCTGACACCCCCTGCTGGTTGGAGGTCACATAGCCAAGTGTATACAATATTGTTTACAGGCATATCACCACACCCTGGATGACCGATGAGGAAGAGAATGAGAAACAAGTGAGGACATCAGACTTTCTTCGGTTCCAACAATTCGCCGTGTATCCGAGACTTCAGATGTGTGCGTCTCTTTAACAAAGGTGAGGGGAGTCCGTCGAGTAAACAAAATAAGACATTTATTCATAGGAACAACTATTTATATGATGCCCACTTGTACCTCAGTGGGTCCTCTCTCTCTGTCAGTCGGTTCAACATGGTTATCAGTCCCGTAGTTACCGGGGGAGCTTATACTCCTTGAGCCACATGGGGAAAACAATCAAACCCGCCCCGTATATCCCGTGCAGGTTATTACAGTCTCCATTTCAGAATCTGAAGATACAACGTCAGGCATGTTGCCGTTGACACAGACTGGATGCATCACAGCAGGCTGGTTCCGTAATGGAATCGGTGGATCCAGGACAGGTTTCTTCTGAGGAGCCTCACGAGAGAGCAACCACCGTGAGCGAATGTGATCCAAGTGCCATCTCTTCAGCTGCCCCGGACCCGAACTTGGTAAGAAACTAGTCCTGTTTGTTTATTTATTTTATTTTTTTGCAGGATGTGGGCGTCACTGTTTAGTCCAGCATTTGTTGCCCATTCCTAGTGCCGTTCAGAAGATGGTACTGAGTTACCTTCTTGAACTGCTGCAATCCTTGAGATGTAGGTACACCCACTGTGCTCTTAGGGAGGAAGTTCCGGGATGTTGCCCCAGCGCCAGTGAAGGAATGCCGATATATTTCCAATTCAGGATGGTGAGTGACTTGGAGGGGAAACTCCAGGTGGTGGGGTTCCCAGGTATCTGTTGCTCTTGTCCTTCTAGATGGTAGTGGTCGTGTGTTTTGAAGGTGCTATCTAAGGAACCTTGGTGAGTTACTACAATGCATCTTGTAGATGGTACACATGGCTGCCACTGTTCATCAGTGGTGGAGTTTTAATGTTTGCTGAAGGGAGAGCAATCAAGTGGGCTGCTTTGTCAAGCATCTTGAGTGTTTTGGAGCTGTACTCATCCAGGCAAGTGGAGAGTGTTTCATTACACTCCTGACTTGTGCCTTGTAGATTGTGAACATGCTTTGGGGGGTCAGGAGGTGAGTTACTCATCATAGGATTCCTAGCCTTTGACCTGCCCTGGTAGCCATTAATGTGGCTAGTCCAGTTCAGTTTCTGATCAATGGTAACCCCCGGGATGTTGATTGTGGGGGATTCAGAGATGGTAATGCCATTGAATGTCAAGGGGCAATAGTTAGATCCTCTCTTGGAAGAGATGGTCATTGCCTGGCACATCTGTGACGTGAATGTAACTTGCCATTTGTCAGCCCAAGCCTGGATATTGTCCAGGTATTGCTGCATTTGGACAAAGATGGCTTCATTATGCTGAATATTGTATAGTCATCCAACAATATTCCCACTTTTGACCTTATGATGGAAGGAAGGTCATTGAATAAGCAGCTGGAGATGGTTGGGCCGAGGACACTACCTTGAGGAACTCCTGCAATGATGTCCTGGAGCTGAGATATTTGACCTCCAACCACCACAACCAACTTCCTTTGTGCCAGGTATGACTCCAATCAGCGGAGAGTTTCCCCCGATTCCCATTGCTTCCAGTTTGGCTTGGGCTACTTGATGCCATACTCGGTCAAATGTTGCCTTGATGCCAAGGGTAGTCACTCTCACCTCGCCTCTGGCACTCAGCACTTTTGTCCATGTTTGAACCATGAGGCGAAAAGCTGAGTGATCCTGACAGAACCCAAACTGAGCATCCGTGAGCAGGTATTTTCTTTTTAATAATCTTTAGTAGTGTCACAAGTAGGCTTACATTAATACTGCAATGAATTTACTGCTAAATCCACCTAGCCTGCATATTTTTGGGTTGTGGGGGTGAAACCCACGCGAACAAGGGGAGAATGTGCAAACTCCACACGGACAGTGACCCAGAGCCGGGATCGAACCTGAGACCTCGGCACCGTGAGGCAACAGAGCTAACCCACTGCGCCACCGTGCTGCCCTTGATAGCACTATTGATGACTCTCTTGTGTACAGGACACACCTGGGAAATTTTCCACATTGCTGGGAAGATGCCCTGTGTTGTAGCTGTACTGGAACAGCTTGTCTAGGGGTGCAGCAAGTTCTAGAGCACAGGTCTTCAGTACTATTGCTGGAATATTGTCAGGACCCACAACCTTTGCAGTATCCAGTACCTTCAGCAGTTTCTTGATAATCGTGAATCGTATTGGTTGAAGACTGACATCTGTGATGCTGGGAACCTCCGGAGGGACCGAGATCGATCAACTAATCAACACTTCTGGTAAAGATTATTGTAAATTCCTCAGCCTAGCCTTTTGCACAGATATGCTGGGCTCCTCCATCATTGAGGATAGGAATATTTGTGGAGCCTCTCCTCCAGTGAGTTGTTTCATTGTCCACCACCATTCGCAGCTGGATGTGGCAGGACTGCAGAGCTTAGATCTGATGCGTTTGTTGTGGAATCGCTTAGCTCTGTCTATTACTTGTTGCGTATGTTGTTTGACACACAAGTAGTCCTATGTTGTTGCTTCACCAGGTTGACACCTCATTTTTCGGTATGGCGTGCTCTCCTGCACTCTTCATTGAGCCAGGGTTGATCCCCTGGCTTGGTGGTAATATTAGTGTGGGGGATATGCCAGGCCATGAGGTTTCAGATTGTGGTTGAATACAATTCTGCTGCTGCTCATGGCCCATAGCACCTCATAGATGCCCAGATTTGAGTTGCTAGTGTTATTTTACCTTTTGTGGTAATATATCGTTATTCTTTGCGTTTTGGTCCAGAATGGTCCGATGAGTTGATGACAAAGAAACCACCAATCATTAGATTGAATCAAAACTAATTCATTGGATAATGATTAATTAAATGAAGTTCGCACAGACTACTGAGCTATAACTAATAATAAAGTAATATTGAATCTGTCTAGCAGTAATCAATAATCCAGTAGTCAGTAATTTTATCCTCGTTTTAACTCTCTATAATCTATTCCACTCCTCGTGCTGTTCTCAGTCTTTCTCCTCTGCTAACTATCCAGCATTCCCTGAGGTCTGATATTTATACTGAGAACTGGTGGTGCCCTCTAGTGTTTGAATTACACTAAGATGTAATAATTAAACTTTCACTGGCGTGCCTATATACATATTATTACAGCTAGATCTGTTCAAAGTCTATCCCATTTAGTAAAGTGGTAGTGCCACACAACACGATGGAGGGTTTCCTCAATGTGAAGTCGGGACTTTGCCTCCACAAGGACTGTGCAGTGGTCACTTCTACCGATACTGTCTTGGACAGATGCATCTGCAGCAGGCAGATTGGTGAGGATGAGGTCAAGTATGTTTTTCCTCTTGTTGGTTCCCTCACCACCTGCTGCAATCCCAATCCCAGTCCAGCAGCTATATTCTGTAGGACCCAGCCAGCTCGATCTGTGGTGGTACTAACAGGCCACTCTTGGTGATGGACATTGAATTTCCCCACCCAGAGCATATTCTGCACCCTTGCCAATCTCAGTGCTTCCTCAAAGTGGTGTTCAACATGGAGGAGTAGAGATTTGTCAGCTGATTGTGGCCAGTATGTGGTAATCAGCAGGAGGTTTCCTTGCCCATGTTTAACCTGAAGCCATGAGACTTCATGGATCCAGAGTTGATGCTGAGGATTCCCAGGGCGACCCCCTCCTGACTGTATACCACTGTGCCGCCACCTCTGCTGGGTCTGTCCTGCCGGTGGGACAGGACATACCCGGGAATGGTGATAGTGGTGTCAAGGACATTGTCTGTAAGGTATGATTCTGTGAGTATGACTATGCCAGGATGTCGCTTAACTAGTCTGTGAGATCGCTCTACCAACATTGGCACAAGCCTCCTGATGTTAGTACGGAGGACTTTGCAGGGTCCACAAGGCTGGGTTTGCCGTTGTCGTTTCCGGTGCCTGGGTCGATGCCGGGTGGTCAGTCTGGTTTTATTCCTTTTTTGTGTTTCCGTTGCGGTTCAATACAACTGAATGGCTGTTCAATTAAGAATCAACCACATTGCTGTGGAATTGGAATCACATGTGGGCCAGACCAGATAAGGATGGCAGATTTCCTTCCCTAAAGGACATTAGTGAACCAGGTCGGTTTTTAAGACAATCGACAATGGTTTCATGGTCATGATTAGACTTCTAATTCCAGATATTTTATTGAGTTTAAAATCAATTATCTGGTTGATGGACAACTATCCTAGACAGCCAGCGAGTACCGTTCTTGAAGTTCCGAACGAACACTGCATCGTCAGGTGCGAAGAGTCAAAGAGGTTGACGTCAAACTCGGCAGAGCCCTTGTAAATCTTGGTTATGACACACCTTTGCGCCGATATCCGAGTGAATCAAACTCAGTCGGATATGAAGCCAACAACCCATGAACATCTCAGCGGGGGCCACCCCAGTTACTGTGTGCGCCATGGTCCTTAATGAGAATAAAAAACTTGCCAGCCTGGTGTCCATCAAGGCCCAGTTTCTTTAGCCCCTGTTTAACTGTCTGCACGGCCCTCTCTGACAAGCCACACGCTGGTGGATGGCATAGTGCAGTGCGGGCATGGCAAATCTCTTTAATTTTCACGAAAGCGGCAAATTCCTCACTCGTAAAAGACCATAAGACCATAAGACATCGGAGCAGAATTAGGCCACTGGGCCCATCGAGTCTGCTCCACCATTCAATCATGGCTGATATTTTTCCCATCCCCATTTTCCTGCCTTCTCCCCATAATCTCTGAGACCCCGTTATCCGTTGCAAGCACCACAGGGATTCCATGGGTAGAAAAAGAAATGCGCAATTGCTCAACCACATTCTGGCGTCTGTTTGCGTACTGTAGCCATCTCAGATGGCCACCTGCAAAGGACCATGGGAATTATGGCCAACCCAGGACTCCGACACACTCAGAGCTTGTGTGTGTATTTGCAACTCAGATAGCTAGACGTGATCGAAACCCCCGCTCGTTTGCATTCTAATGGCCCATTTCCCCAGAACAAAAGGACTGTACTCAGGTAACTGATACAGGTGCAGACTAACCGGCGCCACTCCCTTTGCTAAGAACGTCCAAACAGCCAAGGTCAATGACCGCTCAGGACACGTCCAGCCATCAAGGCACCCGCCCCTTTATTGGCCAAAATCGAAGGCAGTGATCGAAGCCTGTCAAATTATTGGGTCCAAAGCTAAGGACCGCCCCAAAGAGCGCGAAATCCCAGAGGGATAAAAAAGAGACACAGCCATGTGTTCAGTCTCTTTTGGCCCCTACGCCTGAAACCAAGTGTAGCATTACGACCAGAAGACAAGTTCAAGACCAACAATCGCTACCAGACAGTTGAGCCCAGCAGAAACGAAGCCTCTTCTTCTACCCAGCAACTCAAGATCCTAACAAAGGCCTTGTTCATCTGCAAAGAGCCGGTTGCCCTGAAGTTAAGTATAGGTTATTTAGTTGTTAGGTGTAGTTTAACTTGTAGTGTTTTATGTTGCATGTCGAAGTAATCCTTGTGTGTGAATAAACTATCTTTGAACTTGAACTGACTAACTGGTTGTTTGGTCCTTTGATCGATATCCGGTAAAGCCTTGTGGTGGTATAATCTGATACCTGGTGACTCTGAAAAGCAATATTATCATTAATAACTGCCATACCTAGTTAATTTGGCAACATTATTGGTGACGCTGGTGGGATAGTATTCCACTCATTAAAAAGAGCAACATTATTGGCGTCTCCGGTGTCGATTGGCAACAGTACACGGGGAGAATTCAGAATGTCCAAATTACCTAACAGCGCGTCTTTTGGGGCTTGTGGTAGGAAACCGGAGCACCCGGAGGAAACCCACGCAGACACAGTGAGAATGTGCAGACTCCGTACAGATAGTGGCCCAAGCCGAGAATCGAATCTGGGACTCTGGAGCAGCAGGCAGCGGTGCTACCCACTGTGCTACCGCCCTCGAGAAGATGTGAGGGAAACCTTTTTCACCCAGAGGGTGGTGGGAGTCTGGAACTCACTGCCTGATAGAATGGTGGAGGCAGAGACCCTCATAACATTTAAGAAGTATTTAAATGTGCACTTGTGATGCCCAGTCTTACAAGGCTATGGGCCAAGTGCTGTAAAATGGGATTAGAATAGCTAAGTGGTTGTTTTAGACCGACGCAGATGAGATGGGTGAAGGGTCTTTTCTGTGCTATAGAACTCTATGACTCTATGCCTCAACAATGTAGTCTCTTCACCAAGGATGCAGGCAACAAGCCAAAAGGGTTGCCAACTGATTTCTCAAAGGTCCAAGTCAATTCCCTCGGGCGGAATCTTATCCCACCACTTCAACTTCCTACTAATGCTAAACATGTGATATAATTGCAGCTTAAAATTTGATGCTGTTTGAGACATTTGGTTTAAATATGTCTTTTCTGGTGCGTGGAAATATTCCAACGTAGTTGCAATATCAACAACACATTAAGAAACTGATATCAATTCCAATAAAGATGCACATGATTTCCCCTTCAGAGCAGTGTAAAAGCTTTCACATCTCAGCTCATTTTCTGAGATTGAGAGAGCCTGAGGGAAACAGTGCAGGACTCCAAGAGGTAAAAGCAGGCATGGAGTGTTAAAAGGAGTCAGAGATCAAACTGAGAGAAACAGTGCCAGATACTAACAGGTAAACATGGTAGCAGGAGGCAGCGGGAGCGCTGCGAGAATAAATCATCATAAAATCAAGGAGTGGCGTTCCAGGGCAGAGGTAAGTGGTTGGTTATTTGCAGAGTCCAGAGGTAAAGTGCACATACCTGAAGGGGTTTGGGGACAGGGAGCGGTCAAGCAGAGTGAGCATCAGGGATTAAGGTGGAAAACGACGAAAAATGTTGTCAACATGAGGGAAGCTGCTGATTGGTGAAGAGTTGGTGAATACTTTTCATGTTAGCCTTTAATAAGTTTTTAGTGTATTTCAATTAACTTTAGTGAGTCAAATAAAGAAAGGCATAGGAGGGTACCTCAGTTCCACAAAGTGCAAATCCTATTTCATGTGAGAACTCATAAGAAACTTTTCATGTTCTGGACAACCACACATGCAGCAAATGTCATTGACCAGAGAAACTTGGACATTGGGTTTTGCCATTTGAGCAGCCTGGGTGTCACTGTGGTACATTTGTGAAGTTGAAAGTTACACGGATAGCATGTTTCAGGATGTGAGCATCCCCACAGCTTAAGCGTTTGTAGGCAGAGAGGGAACGTCAAGAAGGACCAGGCAGGTAGTACAAGTATCCCCTAAGTGCATTTCATCTCAGTGTCATCAGAGACAACCATATGTTCTTGGGGTCTCAATTGATCTGAGAGGTGTCAAATCCAGCCACAGGTGATTTAGCAGTATAGGGGAGCAGGAGAAAGATTAGGAAGGCAATAGTGACAGGAGATTCTATAGTTAGGGGTAAGGACAGAGGTCTCTGAGGATACAGGCATAAATCCAGGATGGTATGTTGTCTCCCTGGTGTCAGAATCAAGGATGCAAGTGTAAACAATTTGAGGTCATGGTCCATATTGGTACCAACAACGTAGATATGATTTCCAGCAAGCAGATTTTAAGGAATCAGGAATATTATTAACAAGTAGGTCCTTAACGGTAATAATCTCCAGGCACCTTGTTCTATACTCACCCTAGTGAGTATAGAAATAGGAGAATACAGTGTGGCTGGAGATGGTCCAGGAAGGAATTCCTGGGGCATTTGAGTAGCCATGTAAAAGGGCAAGGAACATTCTAAAGTAAAAATGCTAAATTGGATGAGGGTCACTTTCAATGGGGTGAGAATGGATCCATCCTATATAAATTGGAATCAAAGTTTGGCAGAGAAGACTGTAATGGAATAATGGGTTGCTTTTAAAGAAGAGATTGTTTGGGTGCAGTTACAGTACATTTCCACAAGGGGTAAAGTAGGGCAACCAAAGACAGTGGGCAGGATTCTCTGACCCCCCACCGGGTCGGAGAATTGCCGGGGGTCATCGTGAATCCCTCCCTGCCGTCCTCCAAATTCTCCGGCCCCCCCAAAATTGCCCCGGCGTGAATCACACCGCCCGCCTCGGAGAATGGCGGGGACCACACGACTCAATGAGCCCCAGGGCTGCCCGAATTCTCCGGGCCGCGATGGGCCGAAGTCCTACCCGTTTAACGAGGGTCCCGCCAGCGTAAATCAAGGTTGGTCCCTACCGGTGGGACCCAGCTCTGTGGGCAGCCTACGGGGTCCTTGGGGGGGGGGGGGCGGGACGATCTGGCCCCGGGGGGTGCCCCCACGGTGGCCTGGCCCGCGATTGGGGCCCACTGATCCACGAGCGGGCCTGTGCTGTGGGGGCAGTCTATTCCTCCGCGTCAGCCTTGTACCGATACGCGATGGCCGACGCGGAGATGAACCCCCCCCACGCATGCGCGGGGATGACGCCAGCAGACGCTGGCGCTCCCGCGCATGCATGGCGCCAAGCCCCTTCCCTCCGGCCGGCGCGGCGCAAACCACTCCGGCGCCGTCCTTTTGGTGCACTTTTGGGGCGGCTCGACATCGGAGTGGTTCCCGCCAGGGTTTGCGCCATTTTTTCCCGCCCCGATGATTTGCACAGAATCTCGCCCAGTGACCCTGGATGGCCAGACAAATAGAGTAAGATAAAGCAGAAAAATGTATTCCAGATATGAGGTTCATAATGAAAGCGAGAACCAATGAAAAACATAGAAAGTTCAGTGGGTAAGTGAAAAAGGAAATAAGAAAAGCTAAGAGAGTGGATGAGAAAAGAGCAGCAGCTAATATAAAAGGGAATTCAAAAATATTCAGCAAGCATATAAATAGGAAAAAGGATAGTCGGAGGAGGTGTGGGGAAGATTAATGACCAAAAAATGGATCTATCATGGTGGCAGAGGGCATGGCCGTGACATATAATGACTACTTTGTGTTTCTCTTTGACAAGGAAGTTAAAGCTGCCAAAGATGAAATAGTTGAGATGCTGGATTAACTAAATATGATAAAGAGCTGGTATAGGAAAAGCATGTTCTACTTAAAGTTGGTTGGTCACCAGGATCAGATGGGAAGCATCTAGGATGCTGAGGGGATCAAGGGTGAAAAGTGCTGAGAATCTGGACATCATTTTCAAATCCGCCTTAGATACAGGGTTATTACCAGAGGACTGGAGAATTGCAAATTCGACACTCTGGTTCAAGGAAGTACAGGCCAGGATATTTAAACTCAGTGGTAGGAAAGCTTTTGGAGATGATAATAACTCAGTGGCAGGAAAGCTTTTCGAGATGATAATCCAGGACAAAGTTAACAGTCACTTGGACAAGTGCAAATTAATTTTTTAAACCTGCACAGATTTTTTTCAAGACAAATCGTGTTTAACCAATTTGATGGAGTTTGTTGTTAAGGTAACAGCAATGGATCATCTGGGTAATGTGATGATGTGCGGTACATGGATTTTCAAAAGGCATTTGATAAAGTGCCAATTAATAGACTTTCCAGCAAAATTGCAGACCAAGGAATTAAAGGGAAATTGGTAGCACTGGTGGAGGTATTAATGAGATTCCCCAAGGGTTGGTTCCAGGAACACTGTTTTATTTTTTATATATTAATGACATTGGGTGCAATTCAAACCTCGTCATTCAGGCACTGATGGGCATTGTGGTGGGCAGGTCGGACGATCCCATGGGAACGTGAAAATTAGTTTCTGGATGGCCGGATTGGACAACAGGAACTTGTGTTCTTTTTTAAAAAAAATATTTTTATTCTCCTTTTTCACATTTTCTCCCACGTTCACACCCATCAACAATATACAATAATCAGCAAGATATGTCAATCCCCATAATAACAACGATCCCATCCGCCCACCAACCCCCAAACATCAGCCCGCATGTTTACATAAACAAATGACAAAAAGGAATCAGGGATTACCCGTAGTCACCCTTAATCTACACAGCTCCCTCAATCCTGCAAACCGACCCCGAAGAAACAAATCTTTTAGCGTCTTAATCCCCTTCTCTTCCCATTTCCGAAAACCTCCATCCCACCTCCCTGGCTCAAATCTGTGGTTCCCCCGAATCGGCATTTCCCTTGACCCTAAACCCAACCCGAAGTGTTGACGAAACTGCCTCCAGATTTTCAATGAAGCTATTATTACCGGACTCCCTGAATATTTCCCCGGAGCTATCGGGAGCGACGCTGTTGCTAGTGCCTTCAGCCCCAACCCCCTGCACAAACTCTCCTCCATTCTGACCCACTGAGAATCAGCCCCTCTGACCCAGCTCCGCACTTTCTCCACATTCGCCGCCCAGCAGTAGTACAACAGGTTCGGGAGACCCAAACCCCCTGCCTGCCTTCCCCTCTGTAGCAGCACCTTTCTCACTCTGGCCACCTTCCCTCCCCATATGAATGAGGTAATCCTTCCCTCAATCTCCCTGAAAAAAGTCTTTGGCAGGAAAATCGGTAGGCATTGAAAAATAAACAGGAATCGCGGCAACACATTCATTTTAACCGCCTGTACCCGACCTGCCAGTGACAGAGGAAGGCCATCCCACCTTGCTAGATCGGCTTTCACTCTCCCCAACAAACTAGTGATGTTGTACCTGTGAAGCCTCCCCCACTCCCGGACAACCTGCACCCCCAGATACCTAAAATGAGTCCCTGCTCTACGGAATGGCAGCCCCCCCACCCCTGCCCCCACCCCCGGCCGAGACACCACAAAGTATTCACTCTTGTCCAGGTTCAATTTGAACCCCGAGAAAGACCCAAATACCCGCAGTAGCTCCAATATTCCTCCTATCGACGCACTCGGCTCCGACACATACAGCAGCAAGTCGTCGGCATATAAGGGCACCCAATGCTCTATTCCCCCCCCCCCCCCCGCCCCCCCCCCCGCACTATTCCTTTCCATGCTCCCGAACTTCTCAATGCGATGGCCAACGGCTCAATCACAAGTGCAAACAGCAGGGGGGACGTAGGACATCCCTGTCTCGTCCCACGGTGGAGAGAAAAGTATCTCGAACTGATATTATTTGTGCGGACACTCGCCTTCGCTTCCTTATATAATAGCTTTACCCAGTTCACAAACCTTGGTCCAATCCCAAACCGCTCCAGCACTGCCATCAGGTACCCCCATTCTACCCGATCAAACGCCTTCTCGGCGTCTAATGCCACAACTACCTCTGTTTCCTTTCTTTCCGCCGGTGCCATAACAACGTTCAAAACCCTCCTAATGTTCGAAAACAGCTGCCTCCCTTTCACAAACCCCGTCTGATCCTCCCCTATCACCTTCGGAAGGCACTCCTCCAGCCTACCCGCCAGTACCTTCGCCAACACTTTTACGTCCACATTCAGAAGTGATATGGGCCGATACGACCCACACTCCGTCGGATCATTATCTTTTTTTAGTAACAGGAAAATCGATGCCTGCCCCAAGGTTTGCGGCAACACCCCCTTCCCTTTCGCCTCCTCAAACATCCCCACCATCAGGGGTGCCAACCTATCCTTAAAGTTTTTATAATATTCCACCGGAAACCCATCCGGCCCTGCCACCTTCCCCGACTGCATCCTCCCAATCGCATCCTTTATCTCCTGCTCCACTATTGCTCCTTCTAATGTAGCCCTTCCCTAGCCTCGGGTACTCCAACCCATCTAGAAATTCCTGCATCTCACGGTCTCCGCCGAGTGGCTCTGACTTGTACAACCTCTCATAAAACTCCTCAGAAACCTTGTTAATCAGCACTGGGGCCACCACCAACTTCCCTGCCCTATCCTTCACCTGAAGAATTTCCCTTGCCGCTGCCTCCCTCCGGAGCTGACCTGCTAACATGTTCATAAACTGCACCCCTTGCTCGTCTCAGTTGGCACACCGCCTTCCTGGTGGACAGTCGGTTGAAGCTCGCCTGCAGTTCCTTCCTCTTTTCCAGCTTCGCCGGGTCCCCATCCTCTGCACACCTCCTATCTACCTCCAACATCTCATCTATTACCCTCTGCCGCTCCAACCTCTCCTCTTTATCCACCCTGGCCTTAAAAAAAATTACCTCGCCTCTCACCACCGCCTTTAGAGCCTCCCAGACGACTGCCTTCGACACCTCACCCGTACAATTGAAACCTACATATTCCTTAATTACCTTTTCAATTTTCTCACAGAACACTTGGTTCCCCAAAAGACCCACATCCAGTTTCCACCCCGGCCTCTGCGCTGCCCCCTTCTCCAGCACCATGTCCACCCAATGTGGAGCGTGATCTGACACTGCAATTGCAGAGTATTCCGATCCCTTGACTCCAGCCAGCAAAGCCTTCCCCACCACAAAAAAGTCGATCCGCGAGTATACCTTATGGACCGCTGAGAAAAACGAATACTCCCGTTCCCTTGGGTGCAGGAACCTCCAAGGGTCCACCCCTCCCATTTCCACCATTAGCCCAGCCAGCGCCTTCGCCCACCCCCTGATGGGACCAGCGAGCGCGGCCGTGATCTGTCCAACCTTGGCTTCTGCACCAAGTTCCAGTACCCCCCGCACAATCAGCTCATGCGTGTCCAAGTCGGGAATAGCCCCAAACACCTTCCTCGCGAATCCCACATCATCCCAATTGGAACCGTAAACACTTAATAGCGCCACTAATCTCCCCTCCAGTGCCCCTGTCACAATCACATATCTACCCCCCTGATCTGCCACCACCTTCTCCATCTGGAAGCGTACCCTTCTGCTGACCAGCACCACTACCCCTCGAGCCCTTCCATAAAATCCGGAGTGAAACACTTGGCTAACCCAGCCCTTTTTAAGTCTCACCTGGTCCTTCACCCTCAAGTGAGTCTCCTGCAGCATTGCTACATCGGCTTTCAAACTTTTAAGATGTGCAAGCACCCTTGACCTCTTGACCAGACCTCCTAGCCCTCTCACGTTCCACGTGATTATCCTTACTGGGGTTCTCTCATCCCCCCCCCACCTTTCTTATCCACCATCACCATACCACCAGGCCCTGCCCCATAAGCCTGACCCGCCCCTGTCCATTGTTAACATCGAACCCCTTCCCCCTCTCCCAAGAACCCCCCCTCCAAAAACATCCCCCAACATCCATCCCTCCACCCCCTCTTGCTCGCCTTGTAGGCCCATTGAAGCCTGCTATCCAGGCTCCAACGTCCGCAGTCCTCCTCTCACCTCACCCCCGTTCACTAACTGACTTTAGTTAACTAGCGCAGGTGGCTCCCCCCGCCAAGACCTCTCGCCCCCTTCCACCCAGTCCCAGAGAAAGAAACACCAAAACAAACCCAACAATCCAACCCCTACAATTCACTAACATAACATTTAACTGTCGCAACACAGAACGCCATTAACTTGAACTCTGTAATACTGCAAAGAGAAGTAAATTTCAATACAAATCAGTAAAAAGAAAGTTGTAACATTTGTACATTTTCCAGCCGCTCAAGCACAGTCCACAGTCTCTCTTCCAGTTCCGCTCTTCACGTCTGTCCCAAGCCTTCTGCCCTCACGAACGCCTCAGCCGCCTCCTCTGACTCAAAATAAAAGTCTTTGGCGTGATATGTTACTCTCAACTTCGCCGGGTACACCACACCAAATCGCACCCCCTTCTTGTACAAAGCCGGCTTCACTCGCCCAAATGCCGCTCGTCTTTTTTCCACCGTCAAGTCCTGGTAGATCCGAACCGCAGCACCATCCCACAGCACCTCACGCTCCTGCTTCGCCCAGCTTAATACCTTCTCCTTCATGCAAAACTTATGGAAGCAGATAATTACTGCCCTTGGCGGCTCGTTCACTTTGGGCTTCGGCCTTAATGGCCGATGAGCTCGGTCTAGCTCATACAGGGTGGGGCTCTCACCCTCCCCCATCAGCTCCGCCAACTTCTTAGCTAAGTATTGCGTTGGCCTTGGGCCCTCTGTCCCTTCGGGCAAGCCCACAATTCTCAAATTGTGCCACCTTGAGCGGTTTTCTAAGTCTTCCAGCTTTGCTCGGAGTCCTCTGTTAACCTCCACCACCCTCCGCAGCTCATCCCCCATCGAGGTGACCTGGTCGCTGTGTCGTGACACGGCCCCCTCCACCTCCTTCATCTTCTCGCCCTGCTCTCTCACCTCGGCCGATGCCTTTGCCACCTCCACCCTCATCGGGCCGATTGCCTCCTCCACCAATGACCTCAACACGACTGCCATCTCTTTCCTCAAGGCCTCCATGTGCCTCACCAAATGTTTTTCCAGCTCCACCGCCATCACCTCAGTCATCTTCTCCACCGTAAGTAGTGCGGCCCCGCCTTGCAGTTCGGCTTCCGCCATCCTGTCAACACTTTTGCTCGTCTTCTCCTTCGGCGGCGAACCCGCGTTTCCTCCTTTCTTCGACGCTGCTCTTCGCATCCTTTAGCGGCTTACTGTCTTTTATCTTCTTTCTCATCTCCTCTCTCCTGCCCTTCATCAATCTGACATTCTTCTTTTTTGGAAAAAAAAGGGGGGAGAGGAAAAAGAAACTTTCACCAAACTTCCTTAAATCTTCTTTCTTTCTCCTCTGCATTCACCTGGGACCAGGCTTTAACCTTCTTTCTTCTTCCTAGGTGGGAGCCATCCGACGTGGAGCACCCTCCCTACATAGTGCCCTGGCCTCGGGCCTGCCGCCTCGGCCTCCTCGTAGCTCTGGCCCCGCTGCTCTGACCTGCCGCGCCGGGCCTGGCGCCTCAACCCCCCCGCCGCCCGACACCCACGCGGGGTTCTTCGCTGGTTTTTAAACCGGCCCCACTGGCTTCTCGTGGCGGCCCCAAAGGCCGACGATAGTCGGGGGGGGTGCGTGAAGACTCGGGGATTTCCCCGAAATCGCCACGAATCACGGCCACCGGCGGGAGCTCTTGTTGTTGCGACCGCCCTGCTCACCCACGCCACTGGAAGTCCAGGAACTTGTGTTCTTGACCATCCTGAATATTGGTATGTTGCCAATCCGACCGCAGCCTTTGGAAAGATCATTGCATCCCATTGAAATGATTCAAATGAACCCCTGACGGGAATTCACCCCAGCCCAAGGCCCTGGAGAATCATCCTCATCCGTTGACCTCAATTTGTGCAGGTCAGGACCACATCCAGTCCAACGTGCTGTGTCCATTTATAGTTTTTTGGAGGTTGAGCCAATGATAGTTACCTGTCTTTAACAATGCGGGAGGAGAGAGCCGGGAGATTTAAAAAGCGCGGGAGGAGAGAGCCGGGACAATGCTGGGAGAGGTGAGTGAACAAAAGGTGTGGCAGGAGTGCCTTTAGTCACGGAGTGCTGATTGGAACAGAGTGCCTCTGAGTTCGGGTGAGTGGCTGTGTTTTTGTTGGTGTTCGGGTTTATCCTTGAGGTTCTATAAAAAATTATTTAAATTAATCAACTAGTTGAATATAGCTGGACAGGTGATGTGCTGTTGCTGTACGATGATGGAACTGGTGGATCCCATTGAGACCGTCAGTGACCATATCTGCAGCAAGTGTTGGCTGCTCGAGCAACTTCGGCTCAGAATTGATGAGCTGGAGACCGAGCTGCACACACTGCGGCACATCAGGGAGGGGGAAAATTACCTGGACACTTTGTTTCAGGAGGCAGTCACACCCGGTAGAATAAGTACTGTTAATTCGGACAGTGGTCAGGGACAGAGTGGTGTGACTGCAAGGGAGTTTAGGAGTTGAGGAGCCTCAGCCCTTGACCTTGTCCAACAGGTATGAGGTACTTGCTCCCTGTGTGGATGAGGAAGAGGGCTGTAGGGAGGATTCGTTGACTGACCACTGCACCGTGGTACAGGAAGCCATTCAAGAGGGGGGAGCAAAAAGACAAGTGGTAGTTGTAGGGGATTCTATAATTAGGGGGATTGATGGCATCCTTTGTAAGCCAGATCATGAGTCCCGCATAGTATGTTGCCTGCCCGGTGCCAGGGTGAGGGACATCTCTGATCAGCTTGAAAGGATTTTGGAGAGGGAGGGGGTGGATCCAGTAGTTGTGGTCCACGTTGGGACTAACAACATAGGTAAGACTAGGAAAGAGGACCTGTTTGGGGATTATCAAACACTAGGGACTAAATTAAAGAACAGGTCCTCCAGGGTTATAATCTCTGGATTACTACTCGAGCCACATGCCAATTGGCATAGGATTGAGAAAATTAGGGAAGTTAACACGTGGCTAAAGGAGTGGTGCGGGAAAGAGGGATTCCATTTCATGGGGCATTGGCATCAGTACTGGGGCAGGAGGGACCTGTACCGTTGGGACGGTCTTCACCTGAACCATTCTGGGACCAGTGTTCTAGCGGATAGGATAAATAGGTTGGTCACAACGACTTTAAACTAGCAAGTTGGGGGGAAGGGAAGTGTAAAGCTATGGACAGTATAATGGTTAATGGAGATCAAGGCAGCAGGTTACGTGACAGGTTATTATGTAGAGATATGGGTTCAAAGACAAGGAAAATTAGGAGAAAGGGTAAGAGGAAAAATAAATTGCGAAAAGTTACTGATCAAGGTGTTAGGATCCATAACAACGACATAAAAAACAGCATAAGTGTACTTTACCTGAATGCTCGTAGTATATGAAATAAGGTAAATGAGTTGATGGCGCAAATCATCGTGAATGACTATGATTTAGTGGCCATTACTGAAACATGGTTAAAAGATGGTCACGACTGGGAGTTAAATATCCAAGGGTATCAGACTATATGAAAGGATAGAATGGATGGTAAGGGCGGTGGTGTAGCTTTGTTGTTTAAGGATGGCATCCGGGCAATAGTAAGGGATGATATTGGTGCTATGGAGGACAAGGTTGAATCAATTTGGGTGGAAATCAGGAATAGTAAGGCGAAAAGGTCACTGATAGGAGTAGTCTATAGGCCACCAAATAGTAACAGGATGGTAGGGCAGGCAATAAGCAAAGAAATAACGGATGCATGTAGAAATGGTACAGCGGTTATCATGGGAGATTTTAATCTGCATATCGATTGGTTTAACCAGGTTGGTAAAGGCAGCCTTGAGGAGGAGTTTATAGAATGTGCCCGGGATAATTTCCTGGAACAGTATGTAATGGAACCTACAAGGGAACAAGCGGTCCTAGATCTGGTCCTGTGTAATGAGGCAGGATTGATTAATGATCTCATAGTTCGGGATCCTCTTGGAAGGAGCGACCACAATATGGTGGAATTTAAAATACAATTGGAGGATGACAAGGTAAAATCAAACACTAGTGTTTTGTGCTTAAACAAAGGCGATTACAATGAGATGGGAGAAGAACTAGCTAAGGTAGACTCGGAGCAAAGACTTCATGGTGAAGCAGTTGAGGAACAGTGGAGAACCTTCCGAGCGATCTTTCACTATGTTCAGAAAAGGTTCATACCGACAAAAAAGAAAGACGGTAGAAAGGGGAAAAATCGACCGTGGATATCGAAGGAGGTGAGGGAGAGTATCAAATTGAAGGAAAAAACATACAAAGTGGCAAAAATTAGTGGGAGACTAGAGGACTGGGAAGTCTTTAGGGGACAACAGAAAGCTACTAAAAAAGCCATAAAGAAGAGTAAGGTAGACTATGAAAGTAAACTGGCTCAGAACATAAAAGCAGATAGTAAAAGCTTCTACAAATATATACAACAAAAAAGAGTGGCTAAGGTAAATATTGGTCCTTTGGAAGATGAGAAGGGAGATTTAATAATAGGAGACGGGGAAATGGCTGAGGAGCTGAACAGGTTTTTTGGGTCAGTCTTCACAGTGGAGGACACAAATAACATGCCAGTGACTGATGGAAATAAAGATATGATAGGTGAGGACCTTGAGATGATTGTAATCACTAAGGAGGCAGTATTGGGCAAGCTAATGGGGCTAAAGGTAGCCAAGTCTGCTGGCCCTGATGGGATGCATCCCAGAGTGTTAAAAGAGATGGCTAGGGAAATTGTAAACGCACTAGTGATAATTTATCAAAATTCACTAGACTCTGGGGTGGTCCCAGAGGATTGGAAAGTAGCAAACGTGACACCACTGTTTAAAAAAGGAGGTCGGCAGAAAGCGGGTGATTATAGGCCGGTAAGCTTAACTTCGGCTGTAGGGAAAATGCTGGAATCTATCATTAAGGAGGAAATAGCGAGGCACCTGGAGGGAAATTGCCCCATTGGGCAGACGCAGCATGGGTTCACAAAGGGTAGGTCGTGTCTGACTAATTTGGTAGAATTTTTTGAGGACGTTACCAGTGCAGTAGATACCGGGGAGCCAATGGATGTGGTATATCTGGATTTCCAGAAAGCTTTTGACAAGGTGCCACACAAAAGGTTGCTGCATAAACTAAAGATGCATGGCATTGAGGGTAAAGTGGTAGCATGGGTAGAGGATTGGTTAACTAACAGAAAGCAGAGAGTGGGGATAAATGGGTGTTTCTCTGGTTGGCAGCCTGTAACTAGTGGGGTCCCTCAAGGATCAGTGTTGGGCCCGCAGTTGTTCACAATTTACACAGATGATTTGGAGTTGGGGACCAAGTGCAATGTGTCAAAGTTTGCAGACGACACTAAGATGAGTGGTAAAGCAAAAAGTGCAGAGGATGCCGGAAGTCTGCAGAAGGATTTGGATAGGTTAGGTGAATGGGCTAGGGTCTGGCAAATGGAATTCAATGTTGCCAAGTGTGAGGCTATCCATTTTGGGAGGAATAACAGCAGAATGGATTATTATTTAAACGGTAAGATGTTAAAACATGCTGCTGTGCAGAGGGACCTGGGTGTGCTGGTGCACGAGTCGCAAAAAGTTGGTGTGCAGGTGCAACAGGTGATTAAGAAGGCTAATCGAGTTTTGTCTTTCATTGCTAGAGGGATGGAGTTTAAGACTCGGGAGGTTATGCTGAAATTGTATAGGGTGTTGGTGAGGCCGCATCTGGAGTATTGTGTTCAGTTTTGGTCTCCTTACCTGAGAAAGGACATATTGGCACTGGAGGGAGTGCAGAGGAGATTCACTAGGTTGATCCCAAAGTTGAGGGGATTAGATTATGACGAGAGGTTGAGTAGACTGGGATTGGGATGTGGGGGGATCTTATTGCAACATATAAAATTATGAAGGGAATAGATAGGTTAGATGCGGGCAGGTTGATTCCACTGGTCGGAGAAAGCAGAACTAGGGGGCATAGCTTCAAAATAAGGGGAAGTAGATTTAGGACGGAGGGTAGGAGGAACTTCTTCACCCAAAGGGTTGTGAATCTCTGGAATTCCTTGCCCAGTGAAGCAGTTGAGGCTCCTTCTTTAAACGTTTTTAAGAAAAAGATAGATACCCTTTCTAAAGAATAAAGGGATTCGGGGATATGGTGTACGGGCCGGAGAGTGGAGCTGAGTCCACAAAGATCAGCCATGATCTCATTAAATGACGGAGCAGGCTCGAGGGGCCAGATGGCCTACTCCTGTTCCTAGTTCTTATGTTCTTATAATTGGCTTATCAATGTAATTGTCAAAGGATGAAATTGTTAACACATTGACATGGGTGCGGTAGCCTAGAGGGGACATTGAGGTTTGTAAGTGGGGGGGAAGAAATGAAAAGCTGTGGGGGTCTGGAGTGAGTGAGTGTTTTATGGAGTGTGAGCAGGGGAAGGGCTGTAGATGAGTACAGGCAGTTAGGAAGGCTGTGTGTGCAAATGTGAATGGGCAGTTGGGAGGGTAAGGGTTCAGAGGGATGGCATCCTGCAGAGTGGGAGAGCGAGGGTCTTTCAATGGCAGGCAAAGTTGTGCTGAGGGTTTGTGGAGGTAAGATGAAAATAAACATGGATCCTTGGGAACAGGACAAAGGGTAGAATCACAACAGTTATTGTTCCGGGATCCATGGGAAGGAAGGGGCGGTAATGTTAACCTCCACTGGACGAAGGGTGATGTGGAATGGGGGTGGGTGGTTTTCAGGTTTCTTATCTCCTTTGGAATTTAACAGCTGCAAAGCCAAACCTCTATCTATCTCCTATTGCACAACATATTTATTTATAAATCCACTTCGCGATGACCTTGTTACAAATATATGCATTTAGCACTTTTACCCTCTTCATCTCTCAACTCACTTTTTTATAAAGCAGCCGGATATAATAATAATAATAATCTTTATTGTCACAAGTAGGCTTACATTAACACTGCAATGAAACTACTGTGAAAATCCCCTAGTCGCCACATTTTGGCGCCTATTTGGGTACAGGGAGGGAGAATTCAGAATGTCCAAATTACCTAACAGCACGCCTTTCGAGACTTGTGGGAGGCAACCGGAGGAAACCCACGCAGACACATGGAGAACGTGCAGACTCCGCACAGACAGTGACCCAAGCCGGGAATTGAACCTGGGAGCCTGGCGCTTTGAAGCAACAGTGCTAACCACTGTGCTACCGTGGTGGGATGGACAACTTCCTGCCCACCCTGCCATTAACAAGGTCGGGAAACCCCAGCCGCATAATTAGTGAGCTCAGCATTATGTTATTCAGCAAGATTTACCTCTGGTCTCCATGGGGAGAAATTGTCCCACTTCCTGCCCCTGTCACAGGGTACAGGGCACTGAGTGGAAAATCTCGGCCATAGACTTTGGCATACAGGGCACAACTTCAAATTTTCAGATGATATGAAACTTGAAAGTATTGCAAACTGTGAGGAGGATAATGGTGGACTCAAGGCTCCCTGGACAGGCTAGTGGAATGGGGAAAACATGTGACTGAGGAAATTTAATGCAGAGAAGGATGAAGTAATCTATTTTGGTCAGAAGAATAAAAAGAGAAAGGATAAATTAATGGATACAAATTTAAAGGGTGTTCAGGAACATAGAAACCTGCAGGGGGATACCTGTAGAACAATTGTTGAAGGTTGCAAGGCAGTTGAGGAAGTGGTTCAAAAGAAACATGAAATCCTGGGCTTTATCATAGAATTTACAGTGCAGAAGGAGGCCATTTGGCCCATTGAGTCTGCATCGGCCCCTGGAAGGAGCACCCTACACAAGCCCACACCTCCATCCCATCCACGTAACCCAGTAACCCCACCTAACCTTTTTGGATACTAAGGGCAATTTAGCATGGTGGCATGGTGGCACAGTGGTTAGCACAGATGCTTCACAGTGCCAGGATCCCAGGTTCGATTCCTGGCTTGGGTCACTGTCTGTGAGGAGTCTGCACGTTCTCCCTGTGTCTGCGTGGGTTTTCTCTGAGTGCTCCGGTTTTCTCCCAGAAGTCCCGAAAGACGTGCTTGTAGGCGAATTGGGCATTCTGAATTCCCCCTCTGTGTACCCGAGCAGGCGCTGGAATGTGGGGGCCAGGGGCTTTTCACATTGTAGTGTTAACGTAAGCCTGCTTGTGACAATAAAGATTATTATTATTATAACCTGCATGTCAAAAGAACAAAGAACAAAGAAAAGTACAGCACAGGATCAGGCCCTTCAGCCTTCCAAGCCTGCGCCGACCATGTTGCCTTTCTAAACTAAAATCTTCTACACTTCCGGGGTCCGTATCCCTCTTTTCCCATCCTATTCATGTGTTTGTCAAGAGGCTCCTTAAACGTCACTATCGTCCCTGCTTCCCCACCTCCTCTGGCAGCGAGTTCCAGGCACCCACTACCCTCTGTGTAAAAACTTGCCTCGTACATCTTCTCTAAACCTTGCCCCTCGCACCTTAAACCTCAACGTCTTTGGATGTATAAATGGAGGCATGGTATACAAAAACAAGATTGTTGCGATGAACATATATGAAACATTGGTTTGGTCTCAACTGGGGTATTGAGACCCTCTGAGACCCTCTATCACTATGGTATGTTAGACCCTCTGAGGCTGCACTTTTAGAAGGGCTGGAGCTGGATTCTCGGCGTTTCTCAGCGGCACACTGTTCACAGGCGGTGGTATTCATTACGTCCGTCGCTTGTCAATGGGATTTCTATGTCGCCAGGAAACCAATGAACATCATTATATTTCCTCGTCGTCAAGTCTGTGCGCACCACTTATATTCAGGGGACAACCTTGGCTTGGCCTATGTCCTCTGGGAGCATACTTTCACCAGGGGACATCAAGCTTTGCCATGGCCCTCGCCCCAGTGTTCCTAGTTCTCGGAAAGGAGCTCCTCTACATGCCAACTTACTTATATTTTGGAATTTATGGATTGAATCCATTTGAAAGGAACAAAGGATGAATATATGATGCAAACGTGCATATATATCATTGTCTCTTGCATTATGCATGAGTATTTTAATATTCAGATACAGAATGAGAAAGAACAAATGGAGCTGACCTACACAATGTGAAAATGGCCGCAGTAATGTTATGGATACACAATCCTGGAATTATATACCTTTTATTATTTAATCTGATAAAAACTGAAGGAAGTTCAGGGAGCAACAAGACCGATGCAAAATAACCCCTTAATGACCAAATGGGAAATTGTCAGAATTTATGCTTATTGTTGAAAAATAAAATTCAAATGTCCTACCCAAAACTGATTTTCCTTCTCATTTGATAAATTTGATTAATTCTCTTCATTACAAGAATCATAGAATTTACAGTGCAGAAGGAGGCCATTCAGCCCATCGAGTCTGCACCAGCCAGTGGAAAGAGCACCCTACTTAAGCCCACGCTTCCACCCTATCCCCGTAACCCAGTAACACCACCTAACCTTTTGGACATTAAGGGCCAATCCACCTAACTTGTGCATCTTTGGACAGTGGGAGGAAACCAGAGCATCCGGAGGAAACCCACACAGACACAAGGCGAAAGTGCAAACTCCACTTAGACAGTCACCTGGGGCCGGAATTGAATCTGGGACCCTAGAGCTGTGAGGCAGCAGTGCTAACCATTGTGCCACCGTGCCATAACTGATCCTGAATACCTTCCTATCTCTTCGTCTATCTACATTTTCATTCAATCCTAATAAAATATAAAGCAGCTTGAATCAAACAGATCTCAAAATAAATTAAAATTAGATTCCAGAGCGAATATTGTCTTACATATTCAAGACAGTAATGAAAATTGTTACAGTTTTGCTAATGGAAAATAAGCTCCAAGTCTTAAAAATATTTTTCAATGGATGTCGGCAACACTGGCTAGGGCAGCATTTATTGCCCATCCCTAATTGCCCTTGAGGAGGTGCTGGTAGGCCACCTTCTTGAATCGCTGAAAGCCAGGTGGTGTAAGTTTATCCACAATGCTGTTAGGAAGGGAATTCAAGGATTTTAACCACCCAGCAACACTGAAGAAAGGGCAATGTGGCATGGAGGTGTGTGGCTTCGAGGGGAACTTGAAAGTGCCGATTTTCCCATGTATCTGCTGCCCTTGTCCTTTGAGGTGCTGGAGGTCGCGAGAATGGAAGTTACTGTTGAAGAATCCTTGGTGAGCTGCTGCAGTGTATCTTGTAAATGGTACATACTGCTACCACTGTGCATTGGTGGAGGGAATGAGTGTTGAAGGTGATGGATGGGGGAATAATCAAGCGGGCTGCTTTGTCCTGGATGGTGACGGGCTTCTTGAATGTTGTTGGAGCGCCACTCATCCAGGCAAGTGGAGAATATTCCATTACACTCCTGACTTGTTCCTTGGGGATAGTGGTCAGGCTTTGGGGAATCACTCACCACAGAAATCCCCATCTTTGAACTGATGTTATGGCCACAGTATCTATGCAGCTAGTTCAGTTCAGCTTCTGGTCAATGGTAACTCTCAGCATGTAGATAATGAGGAAGTCAGCAATGATAATGCAATTGAATGTCAAAGGACGATGGTAGCATACTCTTTTGTTGGAGATGGTCATTGCCTGACACTTGTGTGCCACAAAAGTTATTTGCCATTTGTCAGCCCAACCTGAATATTGTCCAGGTCTAGCTGCGTTTGGACATGAACTGATTCAGTACCTGAGGAGCCACGAACAGTGCTGAACGTTGTGCAATCATTACCTTATGATGAAGGGAAGGTTATTGATGAAGCAACTGAAAATGATTATGCCTAGGACACTTCCCTGAGGAACTCCTGTATTGATGTCCTGGGACTGACATGATTGAACCCCAACAAACATTCACTCTCTCCCTCACAGATGTACAGTAGCAGCTGTGTGTACCATTTACAAGATGCGCTGCAGGAACTCAGCAAGGATTCTTAGACAGAACCTTCCAAGCACATGACCACTACCATCTGGAAGGACAAGGGAACACCGCCACCTGGAGGTTTTCCTTAAAGCCACTTACCATCCTGACTTTGACATATATTGCTCTTCCTTCACTGTTGCAAGATCAAAATCCTGGAATTCCCTCCCTAACAGCACATTGAGTGCACTTACACTACATGAACTGCAACAGTTCAAGAATGCTGCTCACCACCACCTTCTCAATCACAATTGGGGATGGGCAGTAAATGTCGGCCTAACCAGCTAAGCCCACATCCCAGGAATTTAAAAAAATCTTCCTTTGTGCCATGCATGATTCCAACCAGTGGAGAGTTTTTCCCTGATTCCCATTGACTCCAGTTTTGCTCGGGCTCCTTTATGCCATACTCAGTCAAATGCTGCCTTGATGTCAAAGGCTCTTTTGTTCAGCTCTTTGTCCATGTTTGAATGAAGGCGGTAATGAGTCAGGAGCTGAATGACCTTGGCAGAACCCAAGTGATAAGCACTTGATAGCTCTTTTGATGACTCCGCTTCAGTTCGCTGATGATCAAGAGTAGACTGATGGGGTGGTAATTGGCTGGGTTGGATTTGTCCTGCTTTTTGTGGGCAGGACATAACAGTGCAGTTTTCCACATTGCTGGCAGGATGCCAGTGTTGTATCTGTACTGGAACAGCTTGGCTAGGGGTGCGGCAAGTTCTGGAGCACAAGTTTTCAGTACTATTGCTGGAATATTGTCAGGGCCCGTGGCTTTTGCAGTGTCCAGTGCCTTCAGCCATTTCTTGATATCACGTGGAGAGAATAGAATTGCGTGAATTACCTTAACTGTGCTGCTGGGGACTTTGAAATATCCTGAATCCATGGATATCGTCTTCAGATTTTAATGTGATTGTGAAAATAAGAAGATACTTTAAGTAGTGTTTTACTGAGATTTGAATCCATCAATGATATTTTACACATGAAGGGTAAAGGTGAGGAAGTGCAATACTAATAGGGAAGAGAGAAATAGACACAAAAGACAATTTTATTGTAAGGCAATTTGAATATATCATATCAATTTTAAATCAGATTAGTTTTAAAATCACAGATGTTCAAGAGCACTTTGCACTATTGATTGTCGGTTTTCCATGGAATTCCTTTCCATTTGTAAATTGCTACGGGTAGCTGCAGCTATTTCTATATAAGAATTTTAATCTAATTAGATTTTTTTATGAATACATACATGTTCAACCTTTCATACCACTTTTGGATACTCTTACTCTTTCGGATGAAAAGTTAAATGAGGCCAATATCGTGCTACAAAGGGGACGGCAGTCTGGAGGGTTAGGCCTCCCGACCTAATGTACTATTATTGGCCGGCGAATGCAAAGAAGATTCAGGAATAGGGAGGCGGGTACTTTGTGGGTAAGGATGGAGGTGGGTTCATGTAGGGGGGAAGAATTGTGGGCGCTGGCAGTTGCGCCGCTCCCGTTGGCTACAGGAAAATATCCAGTAAGTCCGGTACTGATGGTCATGCTGAAGATTTGGAGGCATTTTCGGTAGTATCTTAGGTTGGGAGCGGAATCAGGGGGAATCACAGATTTGAACCGGGGAAGATGGATGCAAATTTCTGGGATGAGAGGGGAGGAGGATGAGAGCGATGATGGATTATTTACTGGGAGGGCAGTTTGCGAACTAAGAGGAGCTGAATGAGAAGTTTGGGTTGGTGCGGGGGGAGAGTTTCCAGTACGCTTAGATGTGGGGCTTTGCGAGGAAGGTCTTCCTGACCTTCCTGATGGCGTCTGCCTCCTCATTGATGGAGAAGGTGCTGTCAGCCGGGAAGGGCTTGGAGAGGGGGGTCGTCTCGGCGATTTATGGGAGGATTTTGGAGGAGGTTAAGGTGTCCATGGAGGGGGTTAAGGCTAAGTGTGAGGAGGGTTTGGGGGCGGAGTTGGAGGAGGGATTGCGATGTGAGGTGCTGTGGAGGGTAAATACCTCGACTTCGTGTGTGAGGCTGGACTGAAGGTGGTGTACCGTGTGCAGCTGACAAAGTCAAGGATGAGCCGGATGTTTGAGGGGGAGGAGGACATCTGTGAGTGCTATGGGCCGAGTCCTGCGAATTATGTGCATATGTTCTGGTCCTGCCCAAGGCTGGAAAGGTTTTGGAGGGCAGTTTTCATCACCATTTGGGGTTTTGGCATGTAGATGTGGAACCTGGTCCCCTTGAAGCCATATTCGGGGTGTCGGACCCTTCAGGGTTGCAGATGGGTGCGGGGGCAGATGTTTCAGCCTTCACCTCGTTGATTGCTTGCAGGGGTGTCTTGTTGGGTGGAGGTCAGCTTCTCCACCCTGTGCCTCAGTGTAGCAGGGGAAGGACCTGCTGGAGTTCCTAGCCGCTGAAAAGGTGAAATTTGCTCTAAGTTGGTTACCATTGACTGCTGAAGGGGTGGTGGGAGGGGTGAGAGGGGGGAGGGAGGGGAGGTTTGGTTGGGTGGGGGGTTTAATGTGTTGAGGGATTTATTGTTCTTGTAAAATGTAAAAAGTTGAAAGTTTGGTATAAAAATACTTTTTTAAAAAAGAGGTCCATATCTGCCTTCGCTGGTTGATGTATTATTTCAAGGAAGAGCAGTCAAGTTATCCCTGGTGTGCCGGGCAATATTTATTCCTTAACCATAATCACAAAAATAGATTATCTGGTCATTATCACATTGGCGTTGGAGGGAGATTGCTGCATGTAAATTAATTGTCTTCCTTTCTACCAATGAAAAAGTACTTCATTGACTGTAAAGCACTTTGGGGTCTGTGGTCATGAACGGCATTTTTTTCTTTCTTTTTTGCAGTGAAAATTACCTCTGTACAGTTGAAAGTATATCTAAATATTTTCAGGATCTCTTCAAAACATTTTACATCTAATACAGTGTTATTAAGCACTTTAAAGATGAAAATGGAATCATTTTGAGACCACCAGCTTTTGTGATAAAAATGGTATCAGAAGATTGCTAAAATCTGTACTTTTTTGATTTATATATATTCTTGTACTCTTTGTGTCATAATAATCATTATCAGATTCTATTCAGGAAACATATTTGCAGCCTGAAGGCCAAATTGCAACGTGACTTACATCAAAGTATTCATATGTAGACTAAATAATCAAATTAATAAACATGCAAACATGTAACAAGCATGTTCTTTTATTCATTTAAGGATTGTGTGTGTTACTGGCGACACCAGCATTTATTGCCCATCCCTAATTGCCCTTGAGAAGGTGGTGGTGAGCTGCATTCTTGAACCGCTGTAGTCCATGTAGTATAGGTACACCCACAGTGTTGTTAGGGTGGGGGGTTCCAGGATTTTGACCCAGCGACAGTGAAGGAACGGCAATGTATTTCCAAGTCAGGGTGGCGAGTGACCTGGAGGAGAACCTGCAGGTGGTGGTGTTCCTATGAATCGGCTGCATTTGTCCATCTAGATGGTAGTGTTTGGAAGGTGCTGTCCAAAGAACCTTGGTGAGTTCATGCAGTGCACCTTGTAGATGGTGCACATGGCTGCTATTGTGCGTCAGTGGTGCAGGGAGTGAATGTTTGTGCAAGGGATGCCAATCAAGTAGGTTCCTTTGTCTTGGATGGTGTCAAGCTTCATGAGTGTTGTTGGAGCTGCACTCACACAGGCAAGTGGAGATTACTCCATCATACTCCTGACCTGTGCCTTGTACATAGTGGACATGCTTTGGTGAGACAAGAGGTGAGTTGCTCACCGAAGGACTCAGAGTCTCTGTCCTGTTCTTGTAGCCGTAGTATTTTTATGGCTGGAATATGTTAATAACATGAATAGACAAACAAATTCAGCAGGTAACAGGGAAGTGATGGATGTGATATTAAGGAAGGAGGATGTTCTATTAAAATGGTGTTAACATAAAAAGCAACACACCAGTCCCACATTACGGACACTAAAGTGCATATAAATGTCATCCTTTAATTATTGCATTATGTATTATTGTGCTTTCCTGCTAGGAACTAATCCAGGCTTTCAAAACATATTCTATCCTTTTAATTTGATGCTAAGCTCCACAGTTCATTAAAAACATTCATTATCTCAAGAGATCCCTTACTCCCTCTGCTGGAAAGGCAGAAAATTAAGATGCAAAAGACCCCCAGACCCCAATCCTTCAAACGGCACTCTGAATAAAATGATCACAGAACACATTTGCTTGAAAATTAGGATTCAAACTGAGGTACAGTACAAATAATTTTCAAGGATAAAGAAAATGGTTATACCCTGAAGCATGCTGTCTTAATGTTTCACAATTCTTTTGTATCTAAAATCAAACATGTCAAAAACTTCATGATTAAATATTTTGATCAAATTCTACTTTCTTAGATCATTTTTAAATACAGTCACTTGAGCCTTGTTGCAAAAAGCGATATGTTGTCAATGCTTCTCTCCTTGCACTACAGGACAGATGCAAGAATACCAGATTTCAAAGGGAATGACAATTTACACTGCAAGGGAAAAGGATCTTCTTCTTCGGCAGTCCCCCAAGTCGAGTATGACTTATTTCCTCACTAAAAGTGAGTTTTCAGGAGATTGAAGAGTCCAGTGTGTGCCCTACAATCTCTATCACAAGTGTAGGGCAGATATGGTTGGAGGAGCGACTGGGTGGGGTGCCCGGATTGCTATACGTTCCTTTCACTGTTGATGTTTAGCTTCAGCTTGCTCTTGGCAATGAAGCCCAAGGTGTTCAGCTTCTTCCCAGATACATTTCCTCCATTACAGATGGACTTGGGCCAGGGATTCCCAGCTGTCGGTGGGGATGTTGCGGTTTTACCTCTGTCCTCTTGGGGTCACTTGCCATGTTGATCTCCAAGTAGAGTGCTTGTTTCAGGAATCTTGTGTCAGGCATACAGATGATGTGGCCCATCCAGCGGAGCTGATGAAGCATGGTCAATGCTTCATTGTTGTGGATGTTACCCTGAGTGAGAACATTGACACTGGTGTGCCTACCCTACTAATGAACTTGCAAGAGGGAGAATTTGGAATGTCCAAATTACCTAACAACACATCTTTCGGGACTTGTGGGAGGAAACCGGAGTACCCAGAAGAAACCCACGCAGACATGGGGAGAACATGCAGACTCCACACAGACAGTGACCCAAGCCGGCAATCTAACCTGGGACTCTGACTCTGTGAAGCAACAGTGCTAACCATTATGCTACCTTGCTGCCCACCGTGCTTTTCCAGGGTATTGAGATGCCAACACTGCCTGGTCCACATCTCTGAGCCATACAGCAGGACAGGTATCGCTACTGTTCTGTAGACCATGAGTTTGGTGCCAGATTTGAGATCGTTGTCTTCAACCACCCTCTTCTTCAGGTGACCGGAGGCTACACTGGCACATTGAAGGCACTATTGGACCTCGTCTTGATGTCTGCCCTTGTTGACAGTAGGCTCCTAAGGTCAGGAAAGTGGTCCACATTGTCCAAGACCTTGTTTTGATAATTGTGGGCAGTGCTCTGTGGCAGGGGCAGGTTTGTAGAGGACCTTTATCTTGCAGGGGTTTAGTGTAAGACCCATGCTCTCCGATACCTCGGTGAAGGTGTTGACGATGGCATGGAGCTCCATCTCTGCGTGTGCGCAAATGCAGTACACTGTAGTTCAAAGACAGAGGATGGGACATCCTTGGATCTGGCCTTAAGGCAGCCGGACTTGAACAGATTCCCATTTGTCCTGTAGTTTAATATCCCAGTGGGGAGCTTGCTGAGGGTAAGATGGAGTCAATAACTGTGCCTGTGAGACCATGACCAGACACCGTTTAGCACCGGTGTCCATTCTCATCGCAAGGTCCATCTGGCTGAGTAAGTAAAATAGAATCCTTTATAATTTTCAACGGGCTGGGTTTTGTGATGAACAAATGGCACCAGTTATTTATTGCATTTAGCATGTCCACAGACTTTATGAGCTCAATATTAACTGTGCAAGTGAGTGGGTCTTGAATTGGTTAAAATCAGGCTCTAAAGATGGTTTTATACTGGAACTTGCTATGATTGGAAAGCCATTTTGGTGCAGCACCCTCTGCAGGGCATCTAGGACCCGCATGAACACAGCAACCAAATGTACTCCTTTGGAAAATAAAAATTAGGAGAAGGGGTAGGCCATTCTGCCCTCCTTTGTCTTGCTCTACCATTCAATAAGATCAAGGCTGATTTGATCTTGGCCTCAACTGCATTTTCTTGCCTGTGAAGCTAATCTTTGAACTTCTTGAAGATCAAAAATATTTCTAACTCAGCCAAACAGATTGAAGAGTTCATGCACGTCAGCATAATGGTTAGCAATGTTGCTTCACAGCGCCAGGGACCCGGATTCAATTCCCGCTTGGGTCATCGTCTGTGCGGAGTCTGCACGTTCTCCCTGTGTCTGCGTGAGTTTCCTCCGGGTGCTCCAGTTTCCCCCCACGAGACCCGAAAGACATGCTTGTTAAATGAATTGGACATTCTGAATTCTCCCTCCGTGTACCCAAACAGACGCCGGAATGTGACGACTAGGGGCTTTTCACAGTAACTTCATTGCAGTGTTTATGTCAGCCTACTTGTGACACTAATAAAGATTATTATTATTATTGAAGCAGGCAGAACCTGAACAGGAAATTGTGAGCTAAAATAGTTCATTCAGTGCCAAATCAGATATAGAAAGCAAAATAAAGAAATGAAAAAATATGATGGAATTAAGAGACTGAGATAAAAGAAATAGTTAAAAAATATATGGACCGCATTGCGATTGGTGCTGATCCTGCTATTCCCGGTGAATAGTGGGAGAGGCAAAAATTAGATTCCCGCCCGGCGGCGAGAGGATTGTGATGCACACGGCCTGCTGTGCGTTATGTGATAATATTTAGAATAATTCTAGACCGGGTAGAAACTCCTCAAGGTCCAAACAAATGACTAAGGGGCGATCTGACCAAAACTAATCAGAGTCCGTTCTGGGCGGTATTAGCGGGAATGCTGTGAACGACCCAACAATCTAACAGCACTCTGTTGCTCTATCGGCCACTTAGCGTAATTTCCTGCAGTGAGGAGCTCTGAAGGGCGGAGCTCGTCAGTCCCGGAAGAGAGCGGGACGCCATTTTTAACCCACGAAGCGGCCCGGACCTACCCAACACTCCAACTCACCTGTTGGGGTATCATCGAGCATCCCATTATGCCACCACATACCAGCAGGGTACCCCCGGGCCTGATTCCCGTGGGCAAAATGCCAGATTGGTGCTTGGCACTGCCAGGCTGGCTCCTGACAGTGCCCTTGCCAATCTGGCAGTGCCTCCTGGCCATTCTGGCAGTGCTAGTGTGGCACCCAAATGGCACTTCCAGAGTGCCAGGCTGGTAGTGCCAAGTTGCCCAGGTGGCACCAGCAGAGACCGACCACCCAAGGGCCTCCAATCACCTGGGAGACCCGCAGTGTGCCTGGTCCCCTTTCTGATTAGTAAGTTCGCGGATGATACCAAAGTTGCTGGAGAGGCAGATAGTGTTGAGGATTGTCAGATGATATAGCAGAGCATAGATAGGTTGGAGACTTGGGCAGAAAAATGACAAATGAAGTTTAATCCGGACAAATGTGAGGTAATTCATTTTGGTATGTCTAACATAGAGGGGAAATATACAGTAAATGACAAAACTCTTAGGAATATAAAAAGTCAGAGAGATTTGGGCGCACAGGTCCACAGATCTTTGAAAGTGGCAACACAAATGCACAAGATAGTCAAGAAAGCATATGGAATGCTTGCATTCATTGGATGGGGCATCGAGTATAAAACTGGCAAGTTATGCTACAGTTGTATAGAACGTTGGTGAGGCCACACTTGGAATATTGCGCACAATTCTGGTCGCCACACTACCTGAAGGATGTGGATGCTTTGGAGAGGGTGCAGAGGAGGTTTACCAGGATGCTGCCTGGTCTGGAGGGTGTTAGCTGTGTGGAGAAGCTGAATAGACTGAGACTGTTTTCATTAGAATGACGGAAGTTGAGGGATGACCTGAGGCATTCTTTCCCAAGGTGGAGGGTCAGTCACTCGGGGGCATTTGTTTAAGGTCCGTGGGGCAGAGTTTAGAGGAGATGTGTGAGGCAGGTTTTTTATAGAGGGGATGGTGAGTGCCTGGAACGCGTTGCCAGGGGAGGTTGTGGAAGCAGATACAATAACGGCACTCAAAAGGCATCTTGACAAATACATGGATGGGATGGGTATAGAGGGATTCGGCACTCGGAGTGCTGAGGGTCTGGCCAAGGGTGGTATTATGACTGGTACAGGCTTGGAGGGCCGAAGGGCCTGTTCTTGTGCTGGATTGTTCTTCGTTCTTTGAAACAGGCCGAAGAAAGAAAAAACGAAATTTTTCCACTTACCTGATAAACTATGGGCAACTGAAACTCAACGCACGGAAAGACTGTGAAGTTAGCGATGGAAGGGTTGAAGGCACTCCACCAGCTTCAAGTCCCCAGTAATGTAGGTGAGAATTGGCGTGTTGCAGAAATTAAGACTCTACTTTGCAGCCCATGGCATGCAGGCACAGCCTGACGAGAGTCGGATTGCATTGCTGCTCACAGTAGCAGGTCCTCCAGCGATAGAAATTTATAATGCCTTTGCGTGCAACAGCGAAGCAGAAAGCAAGAGCTTTGATGAAGTAATAAAGTACGTTGATCGGCATTGCTCTCCGAAGAAAAATTAAACATTTGAACGTTTTAAAAATATTTTGTACATGTACCCTGAAGGCAGGCAAATCTTTTGATAGCTTTTTAACCGACTTGTGGTTGAAGGCGCAGTCGTGCAATTTTAGTACATTAAAGTTGTCGATGATCCGCGATCATATAGTGTTCGGGATATCGAATGATAAGCTACGTGAGAAACTATTGAGGGATGAAGAACTTCAATTAGAAAACACTATCATGATTTGTCATGCAAGTGAGCTAGCTTCTCAGCAGATTAGTACGCACAACCTAAAAACTGTTGCTGCCAATCTGGAAACAGATGCCAGTGCCATAAGCACTGTGATGCAGTTGAATAAGAAACATGGTCTCCATGCAGGTGGCCATTTTAAGCGGCCGACTGGATCCGCCATTTTATGCCAGCGATGTGGCAATCGACATTGGCCACAACAATGTCCAGCATTTGGCAAGGTGTGTTCCAAGTGCAGCAGAACAAATCACTTTGCCAAGCAATGCTTTCCACGTCCAACAGTGGACCAAACAGGATCAGTCAACGCGGTTGATGAGATGTCCATTGAAGACCTCCTTTTTGTTGATCTGATTTCGACTATGGACACGATGAGTCCGAATATGCAGAGTGAAGATGTCTTACTGACCAGTAGCAGCAATAGTGATGTTGATGCTGATACCATCGAAGACAGATGGACAATTCCAGTGATGCTGAATGCCACATTCTCACAAGCTCGACACAGGAGCGAGTGCCAACCTTCTCAGTTTGTCCGATTTGAATCGGCTGCGGGTTGAACCTAAAGCCATCAATCAAACGAGACAACTGAAAGACTACAATGGAAATGAGATTGCAACACTGGAAGCATGTGAGCATGTGACAACAGAAGTCATATCATACCATTTCCCATTGTGGACACGGAACACAGGTCCATCATAGGAATGGACGCATGTGAGGCCCTAGTTGAGTGGCTGTACATTCCTGACAGTGCAGCGAGCAAGAACCATTGTGACTGGCATTGAGATATAATGGCACAGTTATCCAATGAGATAAAAGCAAAACTTAAAGTGGAGGAAGATAAACCAGATTTGCATTTGATAAAGTTTCCCATGGCAGGTTGATGGAAAAAGTGAAGTTGTATGGGGTTCAGGGTGTACTACCTAGATGGATAAAGAACTGGCTGAGCAACAGGAGACAGAGAGTAGTGGTGGAAGGGAGTGTCTCTGTGGTAATACCAGGTATTGCAGTACCTGAGAGGTGGATGACCATTGGCTAGGCCTAGGAGTCTACCATTGGCGAACATACATAGCTCCGCCCTGAGAGACGGGGTATAAGAACCAATGCCGTCCCAGCAGCCTTCATTTTCTGTATCGAAGCTGCTGGATACAGTTCTAGCTGATTAAAGCCTATTAGTTATGACTCACCTTGCCTCGAGAATAATTGATTGTGCATCAGTCTCAAAATGGAGTAAGGTGACTTCAATGGAGTAAGGTGTTCCACAGGGATCCGTGCTCGGACCACTGTTGTTTGTGATATACATAAATGATCTGGACGAAGGTATAGGTGGTCTGATTAGCAAGTTTGCAGATGATACTAAGATTGGTGGAGTTGCAGATAGCGAGGTGGACTGTCAGAGAATACAGCAAATATAGATAGATTGGAGAGTTGGGCAGAGAAATGGCAGATGGAGTTCAATCCAGGCATGTGTGAGGTGATGCATTTTGGAAGATCTAATTCAAGAGCGGCCTATACGGTCAATGGAAGAATCATGGGGCAAATTGATGTACAGAAAGATGTGGGAGTTCAGGTCCATTGTACCCTGAGGGTGGCAACGCAGGTCGATAGAGTGGTCAAGAAGGCATACAGCATGCTTGCCTTCATCGGACGGGATATTGAGTACAAGAGTCGGCAGGTCATGTGACAGTTGTATAGGATTTTGGTTAGGCCACATTTGGAATACTGCGTGCAATTCTGGCCGCCACATTACCAAAAGGATGTGGATGCTTTAGAGAGGGTGCAGAGGAGGTTCACCAGGATGTTGCCTGGTATGGAGGGTGCTAGCTATGAAGAAAGGTTGAGTAGATTAGGATTGTTTTCGTTGGAAAGACGGAGGTTCAGGGGGGACCTGATTGAGGTCTCCAAAATTATGAGAGGTATGGACAGGGTGGATAGCAACAAGCTTTTTCCCAGATTGGGGGTGTCACTTACAAGGGGTCACGATTTCAAGGTGAGAGGGGGAAAGTTTAAGGGAGATGTGCGTGGAAAGTTTTTTACACAGAGGGTGGTGGGTGCCTGGAACTCTTTGCCAACGGAGGTGGTATAGGCAGGCACGATAGCATCATTTCAGATGCATCTAGACAGATAAATGAACGGGCGGGGAACAGAGGGAAGTAGATCCTTGGAAAATAGGCGTCAGGTTTAGATAAAGGAGCTGGATTGGTGCAGGCTGGGAGGGCCGAAGGGCCTGTTCCTGTGCTGTAATTTTCTTTGTTCTTTGAAGAGATGGAGGAGCCAAATGGAATTCCAGAATTCTGGTTAACAGTCTTCAAAAATATGGATTTTCTCAGTGGCATGATACCAGAGCATGATCAGGATGTGAATGTAAAATTTTCAGATCCTGGACAGCCAATGAGCTTTACTCTGGAGTTTAAGTTTGAGCTAAATGATTATTTCACAGATGTGGTAGTGACAAAAACATAGCAGATGGAATCGCAGCCTGATGAGTCAGATTTTTTCTTCTCCAACGAACCAAAAATCATGGGATGCACAGGGTGACAGATTGACTGGAAGAAAGAAAAAAACATCACATTGAAAACCATTAAAACAAAGCAGAAGCATAAGGGTCGGGCCACTGGCAGCACAGTTACAAAAACTGTACCAAATGACTCCTTTTTCAATTCCTTTAGTCCTCCTGAAGTTCCAGAGCAGGGAGAGCTGGATGAAGGTTCTGCAGCAATACTCGCTGCTGACTTTGAAATTGGGCACTTCTTGCAAGAACACATCATTCCAGGTGCAATGTCATACCTTACCGGAGAAGCCATTGCAAATGATGATAACTACGATGACTTTGATCACGATGAGGAAAGTGAAGAATCAGATGATGAGCCAGAAGAGGAAGACTATGAAAGTCTATTTAGTTCAGTTGGCAGTCGTGCCGAGGTGATCACATGCAGCACCCAATCTGCACTGGACAACAATAATTGTGAAAGCTCTAAGGTGACGTGTGCAGAGGCTGAAAGTCAGATTGCAACAGCAGATCAAGCTGATGAGAGCAAATCAACTGTGAACAGATTGGTAACTTATCCGTTTTGGAGCAATTGGCACCAGAGTCGTACGGTGAATCATCCTATGCCCACGTTTGGTCCCTGCAGTGGAGTCCCCAATACTCAAGGCCAGTCCACCAAAATCTTTCATTCTCACTCCACAGTATAAATATTTCCCACTTTCTCTGTCTGTTAGCTTTGACAAAGAGTCATCGGACTCAAAACGTTAGATCTTTTCTCTCCCTACAGATGCTGCCAGACCTGCTGAGATTTTCCAGCATTTTCTCTTTCGTTCCAGTCCACCAAAAGACTTGCAGGATGAACAGGTGGATACATCTTCGTCCAGTTCTCCAACGAAAGACGAAGCATGTATCGTTATATCAGATGAGGATGAACAATCAATCAGTTCTCCAACAAAAGACGAAGAGGGAAGGAGGAGGTTGTATCAGAGCTGGGGAAGATAAATGAGGCGTTCAGGGAATATTATGAGGAATTGTACTGGGCGGATCCGGTGGTGGAAGATGGGGATATGGGGTGGTTCCTGGATGGGTTGAATGAGGAGGCATGCGCTAGAAGAGCCTTTATGGCTGAGGGAGGTAATGGAAAGCATAAGAGGGATGAAGTCTGGGAAGGCTCCGGGGCTGGATGGTTACCGGCAGAATTTTATAAGGAATTTGCGGCGCCACACCTACTGGGGGAATTTAGCGAGGCATTGGAGAAGGGGGAGTTGCTGGAGACAATGACACAGGCGACAATCATGCTAATACCAAAGAAAGGGAAAGGCCTGTTAGAATGTGTGTTGTACAGGCTTATATCGCTGTTAAATATGGACGTGAAAGTGCTGGCTAAGTTAGTGGCAGGGAGGATGGAAAGATGCGTTCTGGGGATGGTTGCAGAAGATGAAATGGGCTTTGTGAAGGGCAGGCAACTCTCGAGTAATACAAGGTGACAATTGAATGTGAACATGACCCCATCGAGAGGACGAGCACCAGAGGTAGTGGTGTCTATGGACATGGAGAAGGCATTTGATCAGGTGGAGTGGTTGTACCTGTTCAAGGTCCTGGGAAGGTTTTGGTTTGTGATAACGTGTGTGGCATGGGTGCATCTGCTGTACATGGCCCCGATGGCGAGTGTACGGACCAATGAGATGAGCTCACGGAGTTTCGGGTTGCATAGGGGAACAAAGCAGGATGTCCGCTGTCACCACTGCTGTTTGCACTGGCAATAGAGTCCTTGGCGATGGCCTTTAGGGGGTCAGTAGAGCGCAGGGGATTAGGAGGGAGAGTAGGAATCACCGGGAGTCGCTGTACGTGGACGATCTGCTTTTACATGTTTCAAACCCGCTGGAGAGTATGGGGAGGATTATGAGCCTATTCGAGAGGTTCGGGGCTTTCTTGGGTTATAAGTTGAACATGGGGGAAAGTCAAATGTTCCCAGTGAATGAGTTGGGTCGGGGAGCTAATTTAGGGCAGCCAGGGATAGGTTTCGGTATCTGGGGATCCAGGTGACGGGGGAATGAGCGATATTGCAGAAGTGGAACAGAACAAAGTTGGCGGAGGAGATAAAGGAGGACTTTAGGAGGTGGGATACACAGCACCTGATGCTGGCGGGGAGGGTTCATGTGGTGAAAATGAATGTCCTGCTAAGGTTCCTATTTATATTCCCGACATTCCCTATTTTTAGTCCAAAGACATTTTTTCGGAAGTTAGACACAGTCATTTCAGAGTTTGATTGGGCAGGGAGGTGCCAAGAGTGAAGAGGGCCCTGCTGCAGAGGCAGAAGGGTGGGGGGGGGGGGGGGGGGGGCTGGTGTTACTGAACCTGCTGCACTACTAATGGGCAGCAAATGTGGAGAAAGTGAGGTGGTGGTGGGAAGGAGAGGGGTTAGAATGGGTTAGGATGGATGATGAGTCCTGTAGGGGGTCCAGCCTGAGGGCCATGGTGACGATGGTGCTGCCGCTGGCACTGAGGAGATAGACTGAGAGCCCAGTTGTACAGTCCACAATAAAGGTGAGGAACCAGCTGAGGAGACAGTTTAGGATGGAGGGGATGTCGGTGTTAACGCCATCGTGTGAGAACCACGGGTTTAAGCCAGACGAGACGCATGGTAGAGGAGGTGGAGAGAGGTGGGGCTGGTGAGGGCGAGGGATTTGTATCTGGAAGAGAGATTTGCAAGCCTAGAGGAGTTGCGGGAGAGAGTAGAGCTCCCGAAGGGAAGTGAATTTAGGTGTTTACAAGTAAGGGACTTTGCAAGGAAGATATGGAAAGGGTTTCCCATCCCAGGCTGCTGAAAAATGTCCTTGTGGAAAGGTTTCTGCTTCCGGACGTGGTGTTGCTCTTTTTAGCCTTAGTCTATTAGCTCTGATTACGTCACCTTTGCTCACGAGTCGCCAGGTATCTTTCTGATACCACCACGTGGTTCAAGCTCAAGTTATGATTAATAAGTCAGCACACCGCTTAGTAAGATTGAAATCAACGGTCATTTATTATATACAACAAGTGATGTTTATACAATAATCCTACTATCTATATAATAAACCTATCACTACTGGACAATACTTAACTTTAGGAAGAGCCCACCAGGTCATGGAAACGAATGGCTTATCCAATCGGATCTGGCCCGCGGGATTCAAAAGGCTGATACAGGTCGATGGCTAGGAGTCTTTATCGGTCTCAAGCAGGCGAAGAAGGGAGAGAGAGAGCGATCTGAATTTGGCCCCTCACTTTATAGGGCCTAGGGGCTTCCCGCCTCTCGGGGCGGCCCTTGACCCTGAGTCCCAAGTGATTGGACTTGTTCCCAATCACTGGGTTCGATACGTCCAATTGCGAGGCGATTCCCCGATCGGGGGGTGGTCGTTCACCTGCCTTTGTTTCGGCCACTGCAGGCGCCGACAGGTCTGGCCCGGTATTCAATTGCTAATATGTTGCAATTGTTCCCGGGGATAGCCGATTAAACTGCAGATGTCTGGGTTGATGGGCTGCTAATAGTCCTGAGTATAACTGCAGATGTCTGGGTTGATGGGCTGTTAATAGTCCTGAGTATCGATCTGGGCCGACTTCCCCAGAGCCGAATGTGATATTCTGCCTGCAGCTGTCCGTTTGTGTCTTGTTACCTGCTTTTCCCATCAGCCTTTCCGGTTAGTCATTTTAAATCAGGCTTTGGCCAAATTAATCGGGAAGCAGCCATTTTACGTGGCTACAGTGGAAGGGGAGGGGAGGAATTTGGGACATATATGGGGATCAAGGAAAAATGGGAGGAGGAATTGGGGGAGGGGAGGGGAGATAGGTTGGGGAGTGTGGAGTGAGGCACTGCGAAGGACGAATTCGACTTCCTCGTGTGCAAGGAGTTTCATACAGTTTAAGTGGTACTCGGGCGAGAATGAGTGGGTTCTTCCGGGGGGTGGCAGACGAGTGTGAGACGTGTGGGCGAGGACCAGCCAATCACACGCATATCTTTTGGCGCTGTAAGAAGTTAGAGTGATACTGGGCGGCAGTGGTCAGGACACTCGCAAAGATTGTGGGGGTAGAGGTCGAGCCGGACACAATGGTGGTGATTTCTGGTGTATCAGAATTGCCGGAGCCGATTGAGGGGAGGAAGGCCGACGTCGTGACTTTTGCCTCTCTGGTTGCGCAACAAAGTATTTTGCTGGAATGGCGGTCGATTATGCCACTGGGGGTGGCGGCCTGTCTGCAGGACCGGTACAACTTCCTCCAGCTGGAGAAAATTAAGTTTGAATTGAGAGTTCAGCGGAGGGCTTTGAGGCATGGTGGGGATTGTTCGTGGCCATGTTCAAGGAGTTGTTCATCACAGGGAGGGGGTGAAAAAGGGGATAGTATTCCTTGGATTCTTTATGTTTTTGTATTATTTGAATAAGTTTGGAATAAAAAACATTTTTTGAAACAGGGAACCCCAGGAGAGTACTCACCTGGGATTTAACGGTTGTGTCTCGTCTCGATTCCAGCGAGACGCAGCCGATAAGTTGCGCCCAATGTGTGGGTGAATAGAGGTGTGGATCTCACCCAAAGAGCCAGCGGGAAACACACCAACAAATTCGCCCAGGATGGGCAGCAGACTCCAACTGGATATGTCCCTGCCAGCCTGTCAGAGCCACCCAGGCACATTCTCAGTGCCAGGGTGGCAGTGCCAAGGTACCAGGCTGGCAGTGTCAAGTTGTCCGGGTGCCACCCTGCTCTGTCCCCGACCACCCAGGGGTCTCCAATGGTCTGGGAAACCCCCCGGTCCCGTTACACTTGCATTAGTTCCCAGGAGCCTAAAGAATCCCGCGCATGAATATTTAAATATGCTGATCTGGATCTCGCGACTTCTCGCGTGTTTCGGTTGAATCTCGCGAGATGTGTTGAACATCGCGAATCTCACGAGATGCCCCTCGCACAATTTAACAGCCTCATCGCAACACCAAGTTGGGGGCAACTAGGCCGTTAAATCATGCCCGGTGTCTCTGTGGGGCCAATGATGTAGCATCTGACAGCCCATTCACCATTCCCGCTGCTTCGCCAATGGATTTCGCATTGAAGCCACCCCATGTTGCTGGGAAACCCATGGGAGGGCGGGTGCTGCCGGCAGGAAAAGTAAATCACAATAGTCAGAGAATTCCGGCCTATGTTCTCTTGCCGGAGATGAACCACCACTGATTTGCGCTCACCCTGGGAGCACAAATCCAGAATCAATTCCCTATCCCTTGCCATGCAATTTTCCACATTCATCATTCACCCAGCTCCATTGTCACATTGGGCTTGTCTTTGGAGATGACAGGCCAGACACAATCCCGCCCCATCTCCCCGTCGGGGATCTGTATAAAGGAGACCGTTATGTTGAATCATGAAGTTTCCCAGCTTGACCTTCCTGTCACCTCCATGAAAGTCTGGCCCTTTGCACTCGGACCTGCTCACCATTGGTCTGGCTATGGGTGCATTCCATCAGTGGCTAGACGAGAGGGGGACAGAATCAAGGGAGGGGCCCTCAGGCACACCAAGTGAGTATGGATCGCACAATTGTTTGTTTCAACTAACATTATAATTGTTCTCCAATGTGTACTTTGCAATGTCTTTTACATAATGAGAGTGAGGATTTGATAAAAGTAGTATTAAATGGCAAACACCATCAGCTTTTGTGCTTCTTCAGCTTGTTATTGTCTCCGTGTTTAAGGCTGAACATCATTCCAGGCTGAGTTCCCACTCTCCCTGTGCATGATGCTTAACTAGGGAAGTCTAGGATCAATCAGGAACATTGCAGATGTCTGCCAGTGGGGTATGAGTGTGTGATGTTTGAGTGTGTGCTCATTTTGATGAAGCCATCTCCTTATCTGTGAGAATCTTACATTGCTCCTGGACAACTGCTTAGCGATGCTTTACATGGTCTTTGTGTAAAGGCACAACACACAGCTCAATATTGAATTATTTGCATGACTGTGCACTCATTAACTTCAGGCATATGGAAAGAATTGGCCTTTGTGAATTGGACGGTGTCGAGGACAGTCATGCTTTGAAAGTGATGCTTTTGCACATCTCCTAAGTCCTCAGCAGGGTCTATTCAGGGAAGATGTTCTCATTGACGGTGTGCCAATACTGCCCGTGTCACATTACTCCGTAATACAAAGGTCATCCAGGACAGAAATCTGGGAGGCTTCCAATGAATGTAGGGTCCTGAATGTTTATGACTAATCAAAAGATTGTCCTGTGAGGCACTCTCTGTGAGGACAGTACAAACACATCTCAGTTTTACTTTATGATGTAGAGTTTAAAGGTTACGGAGTCTTGATGTGCAAAGGACTATTGGGATCAGTAGCAAGATGATGCCTCTGCATTATTCATTCACAATAGCTGGCAATGGGAAAAATAGAATTCTCTGCTCGCTGCTCCCTCTTGAGATGTCCAAATGCAAACCATTGAAGAATGTTTTTGTGTTTGGGCTGCTTTACTAAGCTGGTGTCACACTGACATGAGTGCATCTATGTTTGAATTAGCTTTCCAGCTGCTTGCAAGCTGCCATGCACACTGACTTGGGTGAGATCCAGTGACTGCATTGAGCCCAGTGCAGAGCCCGGCGCAACGGGGTGAATCGTGCAAGGGCCTGAATCAGGCTCATGCCGGGCTGATCCCGAGTCACCCGACTTGTTCCACCCGATGCCATCTGCATGGCTTTTTTGAATACCCAGACGCCATATGCACCCAGGAGTTAATGGCCCCATCTGCAATACCTCGTCAGGGCACCATGGAACAGGCGCAACGACATCCTGCGGGGTCGCACAGGCCATTAGGAATTCCCGGGTGGACAGGGCAGGGTGGTACCTTGGCGCTTCCCCAGCACCTTGGCACTGCCAACCTGGCAGTGATTAGATTTTGATTTATTGTCACGTGTACTGAGGTACAGTGAAAAGTATTGTTCTGCGTACAGTCCAGGCAGATCGTTCCATACATGAAAAGCATAGGACATATGATAAGTATACAATGTAAGTACATAGACAAAGACATTGTGATTAATAAGGGGATCAGTGGTTATGGGGAGAAGGCAGGAGAATGGAGATGAGAAAAATATCAGACATGATTGAATGGCAGAGCAGACTTGATGGTCTAATTTTGCTCCTATGTCTTATGGTCTTATGGGTGAAGCATATGGAGTATAGAGTTACAACAGTCGAGAAGATGTGCAGCGAGATCAGTTCAGTCCATAAGAGGGTCATTCACGAGCCTGGTACCAGCAGGGAAGAAGTTGTTTTTGAATCTGTTAGAGCATGTTCTCAGATATTTGTATCCTTTGCTCAATGGAAGAGGTTGGAAGAGACAATAATCTGGGTGAGAGGGGTCTGTGATTTGCTGCCTGGTTTCCCAAGGCAATGGGAGGTGTAGACAGAGTCAATGGATGCGAGGCGGGTTCATGTGATGGACTGAGCTGTCAATGTGCCACCTGTGGGCACCCTGGTATTGTTACGCAGGTACCCTGTCAGTGCCAGTTGGAGCAGGGGTGAGGGAAGTTCCAGAGGCCTTGACAATGTTGGGGGGAGGGGTAAAGGGGGGTTCAATAAAGCAGGGTGGGCCTGAAAGGGTGGGGTGCAGAGATCAGGGCAGCTGAACAAAATGGAACAAACCGATCTGCGAGGGATCATTCCTGCTGGTGAGGTGAGCTTGTCAGCAGGAAGTCAATTAAAGTATGGCCACAGCGGTGAGAAACTCCCTGAGGCCCAAAAAACCAGCAAAGTGCCAGTGAATAGCGTGGTGAATCTCGGCACTGCAGCCACCGTGAAACACTCCGTCAAATGCGCCCAAACGTGGACTTTAACTTTTGTTCACTGAATCACCCCCTTGGTGATGCAATGGTTGAATGGACTTTACCATAGGAAGTTGATTAAGGACATGCACTAAGGAATGCCAATCATATTCCACAGTAAACATATGTTGCAAAGCTACTAGGGTGATCCTATAGTTAGGCCAGAAGATGACCAATGTTGCTTCTGTGATCATTGCGAGATTTGTGACTTTTCCTGAAATGTTGAAACTGAGAATGAATGTGCTGTTGCGCCCCCTACACTATTACCTTCAAGTCACTCACCATCCTGGCTTGGAAATACATCACCGTTCCTTCACTGTCGCTCGGTCAAAATCTTGGTACTCCCCCCGCCCCCCCCCTCTATCAGGTAGGAGTACCTACATCGCATCAACTGCAGTGGTTCAAGAAGGCAGCTCACCAATACCTTCTCAAGAGCAAATAGGGATGGCAATAAATGCTGGCCTAGCCAGCGACATCCACATCCCGTAAGTGAATCTTTAAAAATTCTCATTTGAAATAAATATTTCGTAAGTTTTGTACAAAATTTGTCAGATTTAATCCAGGAACATTTGCAGCTATTCTTTGAACCATATGTAAGCAGTAGGGGAAAAAGGGAGTTTGATTAGGTGACTCAATGCCACTTTTTTCTTCCCATCAGTTGGTATGTTTTGAAGATGACAGCTCCAAAATATACAAGTATTAAATGATAACGTTGCTTTGGGGATTATGATGGAGTACTCCTTTTGTAAAATTTAATAAATCACAAACTTAATTTTAACTTCACTCCAAACAGATAAAAAGAAATAGCACTGCAAATGCCACATATGAGAAATATAAACAGAAAATGCTGAAGCTAAATAGCAGGACTAGTTAAGTGGATGTTTAGGATAAAGACCTTTGGTCAGATCAGTTATGACAATGGGTCTGTTTCTCTTCTTCAAATTTGAACAAGCCTGTTATTTCCAGCACTTTTATTTTTCATTCTCAGCAAACATGCGCTCTATCAACATTCAAAATAATTGACATAAATCTTACTGCTGCAAAACACAGGAGGACCTCGTGCACAACCCAATGTGCACGTCTTTGTCTCATATATAATCATAAAACTATTTTCTACTGTAAACTCATAATATATTTTGAAACATAGCCAAGTGGCGAGGAAAACGGAATACCTTTGCCATGCCAACAGGCTGTTTAGCACAGGGCTAAATCGCTGGCTTTGAAAGCAGACCACGGCAGGCCAGCAGCACGGTTCGATTCCCGTAACAGCCTCCCCGAACAGGTGCTGGAATGTGGCGACTAGGGGCTTTTCACAGTAACTTCATTTGAAGCCTACTTGTGACAATAAGTGATTTTCATTTCATTTCATTTCTGAAACAAAGTCCTTGACAATAACGATAATTTCGGAATTTTAGGCTGTTATGAAAGTGTTTTTGTTCAAAGCTTATCAAATTGCATTAAATACTAATGGTGTCCTTTCACTTTTTGATTTGAAGAAATGTTGCTGAGTATTCTGAATTAAGTTTACACCTCAATTCATAAGCTAGCTGAACTTGCCAGTAGGAAAACATTAACAAGATTTGGGCATTCATTCAGTACTTTGAAATTTAGGGAGCCACACAAAGAGACTGCATTCGCAGATTTCACAAAAAGGGGGCATTCATGGATGGTTCCCTGTGCCATTTTGTTACAGGTAAACAGCTGAGGCTACCCAAACGAAGGAGGTAACAACTAACACATTGCATCCCTAACCCACCAAATAATCTACAGTTCCTACATGTAGCAGTTTTAAAGAAGCAGTTCAAAGAGATTTATCAAAGTGAACCTTCAGTTTATAAACTAACTGCAGTACAATAAGGGTCAGTACAGTCCGGAGCTGAGGAGATGGAAGAAATGGTGGCATAGTGGTTATGTCACTGGACTGGTAATCCAGAAGCATGGCCTAATACTCATATTCCACTGTAGCACCTAATAGAATTTTAATTCAATTAATATAATCCTGGAATCCAAAATCGGTGTCAGTAATGGTGACCTTGAAACTATCATCAATTGTTGTAAATGTCCATTTGGTTGACAGATGCCCTTTAGGGAAGGACATCTGGCCTACATCTGACTCCAGCCATTGTTTGGCTTTCAGATATGGGCAACAAATGCTGGCCTTGAAGCGACACCCAAATTCCATGAAATAATTTTAAAAATAATAGATACTGTTCCATGCAGCTTGAGTTCTGAAGCCTGTACTGACTGCCCAGTGCCAGAGTTGGAGACATCTCCTCACAGCTGGTGAAGAATTTGGAGTGGGAGGGAGGGGGACGGATCCAGTTGTCATGGGCCATTGAGGACCAGTAGCATAGGTAGAATTAAGAATGAGGTTCAGCAGAGGAAGATGGAGGAACTGAGTTTTAAATCAATAAACAGAATCTCTGGATTAATACCTGGCCCACATGCAAATTGGCATAGGGTCAGGCAGAATGTGGAACTAAACATCTGTTTCCAAGAGTGGTGTGGGAAAAAAATCATTTGAACTCACAGAGTACTGACAACAACACCGGGGAAAGAGGGCGCTGTTCAGATAGGATAGGGGTCCTTAAACCTGGATGTTATCAACGTCCTGAGGAATTTGTATTACTAGGGCTGTGGATAGGATTTAAATTAAAAGTTAAAGAGAAAAGTCAAGAGAAAATATATGACTCTTCTTCAGAGTTCGATTGTTCTTCAGAGAACGCAGCTAGAGTAGAGTTACATGGACTGAACAGGTTAAGTCAATTTCTCTCTCCACAGAAGCTGTCAGACTTGCTGAGATGAGTTTTCGCATTTTCTGTTTTTATTTAAGCCAATGACACCAGTGGGGGTAAATGGGTTTGTCAGAATGTTACACCTGACCGGGCTGGCAGGTGGGATGCAGGTAAAATCGAGTAGTAGTCGGGCATTATGCCTGTCACTGACCCACCTTTGTGGACATTGAATCAGGGGTGTAGTAGATGTCCTTCCTTGGCCCAATTGAGGCCCTCAAGGGGCTAATTAATGACAGCCTAAGGGCACCCTCTCGCGGTTTCTAATGGGCCATAACCTCCTGGTTCCCGAACATCACATTTAGGGGTACCCCAATGATGCTCTGGGGAATCCCTCGTGGAAGTTCCCACGTATGCATTTACCCAGCAATTGCCCAGAAGTGCTAACTTCCTCTAGACAATTGCGTTTGGCTGGGATCCACCTGACGGAAGAGATTTAAATCACTAACTTTGGATGGTTCGACCAATTTTACCCTGGTTGTTACTCTGAAAGAGTTAGAGGGAAAAAAAACACTTCTAACTCCAGAGTAACTGTTTAATAAACCAGACCCAGCCTTGCATGGGATAACCCCCCCCCACCCCGGGGACCCACCGCACCACCCCCGCCCCCAAGACGACCCGATCACTCCCAACCCGATGCGACCTCCCTGTGATGACATGCGTAAGCAATAATGTAAATAGTTCAAAAGAGAACACGCACGTGGCACTGTTCAGGGAGTCCGGAGATAGTTCTCGCAGGGAATAATTACATTTGCAGTAGCTCTTAGATAATTTATAGTTGTTAGTAGTTTTTGATAATTTTCCTATGGTTACCTAACCCACGTTATTGTTTAACAATAAACATTCAACTAGTCACGTTCTCTAGTGCACTTAATCCAACCGGTCAAGCGCCAGAACGTAACACTCCCCAGCCCCATCCTGACTCCCCACCCCTGGCCCAACCCGACCTTCCTTCCCGGTGTGACCCGGTCAGACACCCCCTCATTCCAAACTATTCTCCCCCCCTCAACCCAACATCCGCCAGACCTGACCCACCCTCCCGCTGTTACCCGATCTGACACCTCCTCCCAATGCGGCGAGGTATAAACACCCCTTTCCCAGACTGGCCCCACCCCCAGGTCTGACCACCCCCCTTCCCACCTCCATGGACTTACGCCCCTCTCCCGGACTGATCTATCCCTCCCGGACTGATGTGCCCCTTCCCGGACTGGCACTCCAACCCTCCTGGACTTGCCCCTCAACCCTCACGAACTGACCCCCCCCGTCCAGTCCAACCACGCCGTCTTCCTGGACTGAACCCCCTCCCAGACTGAAATGCCCTCCTGGACTGACCCCCCCTCCAGTCTGACTACCCCATTCCCGACAGACCCCCCCCCTCTCTGGTCCGATCCTTCCCGCACTGAGCCCCCATCCCACAATATGCCCCCCTCTCCCGGAATAACCCCACTCCCAGACTGACCCCCCCACCGGACTGATAACACCCCCACGCAGACTGACACCCTCAAACAGACACACACCTCCCACCCGGTCGGGCCATCCCCTCCCAGACTGACAAGCCTCCTCCAGTCCGATCCTTCCCCTTCCCCCACCCAGACTGCCTTCCTACACCCGGATTGACACCTCCATCCGGATTGACCCACCCGCCCCCCCCAGTCCTACTCCCGACCCCCTCCCAGACTGCCCTATTCCTCCGTTCCTAACCATGTGCGACCCAGTCCGACACCCCCCTCCCTCCAGGATTGACCACCCCTCAAACTGACACCCCACCGCATCCAACCGCCTCCTCTCCTGAACTGAACACCCTACCTGAGTGAACCCCCATCTGGGAGGATGGGTCCCACTCTTCCAGGAATGACTCGCACCAATCCCACCCCATCCTCTCACAGACTAGCCCCCCTTCGCTGGTCCAAACCTCCCCCACCCCTCCCAATTGGCCCCCTCTTGTGGTGTGACCACCTCTCTCCCTGACTGACTCCTCACTCGGCCCATCTCCTCACCCTCTCCGGTTGGGTCCGACCCAACCCCCTCCCTTCCTACCATGCCCCCCCTTCTCACCTGTCCAACTTGACCTCCCCCTCTATGGTTCCAATGCTTTCCCCCGGTACGACCCAATCCTGCCACTTCTGGTCCGACCACCCAACTCTCTGTTCCAGCCAACCCCCCATTTCTTTGGTACAGCCCCACAACCCCGATCCGGTCTGACTCCCCCATCCTCTCCTGTCTGACTCCCCCTCCTTCGCCAATATTTGACCTGACCCTCCCCCTCTTCGGTCTGGCCTGGCACCCCCATCCCATTTGTCTGAATTCTGAACCACTATCTTTTAATTGTCCCTTTAAACACCTCCTTCACGACAGCTAGTGCCCTAAAAAGGAAGCATTTTAGATATCTTTGCACCCCAGTTATCCCTTGCCAATGTAGGTGGGGCAGAGCTTCGCCGCTCCTGTCCTACCCAGCCTGAGTGAGGAAGGTTGGGCAGATGGGGGCTTTGGAATCCCATCATGGGTAAGTCCGTCGAGAGTGGCGATCCGCCGGATATCGCCACTCCGAGGAAGTTAGGGGTCATTATATTTTATTTAATTATGTGGGCTGGGGGGAAGGGGCCCTCCTGTCAATGGAAGTACCTCCTGAAGGAAGTGGCCTCTCCCAACGCTCTCACAGCCACTGGAGAGCTGTCGGCTATCCTATTGGTCAGCAGCTCTTAGGGGTGGGACGGGGGGGAGGGACGGCAGGTTAGTAGGTGGGGGAGTGGTATGCAGGGAAGCCATGACCTAAGGAAATTAAATGCCTGACCGCCACAACATGGTTCTGTCTTACCAGGCTGTCATTCCGGTCCTCCACTGATATTAAGTCCATGATAACAAGGTGACTGAGGTTGGCAAACCAAAATTCCAGGACACTTAATATTTTGGAAAATAAAACATGCAGGTGGACGAAAAGCAGTCCTGATAGTAAAGGATGGCATAATTGATGTACCATCAATGACCATGAGACGAATGGTGAACTATTGTGGCTATGTTGTGCTAGATGTAAAGCTTCCTGTAGCTGGACCCAAGAATGGGGGTAGTGCAGGAGAGCGTACACTTTTATACAGAGCCTGCTGGGTGGAGGCAGCAGGCTGGGATTTACCATAATAACTGTAGTACAATGGCAGTGTGCCATAATACATGTAATGTATATTCAGTGGTTTACCACAATAATTTCAGTCATGAGAAAGGATCGTGTCTCAGAAAGTGAGGAAGTAAAATCAGTATGGGTGGATATTAGGAATAACAAGGATTGGAAATACTGGTGGGAGTAGTTTATAGGCCCCCTGATAGTAGTTCTACTATTGGACAGAACATTAAGCAAGAAATAATTGGAACTCATAACAAAGGCAATGAAATAATCATGGGAGGCATTAATCTTCATATAGACTGGACAAATTAAGTTGGCAAAAGTAGTCTGGAAGATAAGCTTGTTGAATGCTTTCACAGCAGTTTCCTGGACCAATACATTGTGAAACCAACTAAGGATAAATCTATTTTAGGTCTATTATTGTGTAATGAAGTAGGGTTAATTAGTAGCCTCATAGTAAAAGATCCTCTGGGATTTGATCTTAATATAATTGAAGTCGGTATTTATGTTTGACTCCAGTCCAAAATAAGAGGCAATTACAAAGGTATAAAAGGAGAGCGAGTTGGGATTGATTGGATGAATAGACAAAGAACTTTAAGAAAGATCCATTCATGGCTTATTGGTGAAATTAAGGATAGTATTAGGTTAAAAGAGAGCCTCATATAATGTTGCAAAGAACAGTAATAAGCAAGCATTGAGAAAGTTAGGGGCTGGTTTAACACACTGGGCTAAATAGCTGGCTTTTAAAGCAGACCAAGGCAGGCCAGCAGCACGGTTCAATTCCCGTACCAGCCTCCCGAACAGGCGCTGGAATGTGTCAAATAGGGGCTTTTCACAGTAACTTCATTTGAAGCCTACTTGTGACAATAACTTGAGTTATTCAAGTTATAGAAACCAGCAAAGTGCGACCACACAGTTGAAAAACGGGATAGAAAATACTGCAAGAATAAATTAGCCAGGAATTTAAAAACATGGAGGCAGCTCATTGGCACAGTGGTTAACACTGCTGCCTCATAGCACCAGGGACTCGGGTTCAATCCCGGCCTTGGGTGACTTCGTGTGTGGAGTTTGCACTTTCTCCCTGTGTCTGAGTGCGTTTCCTCCGGGTGCTCTGGTTTCCTCCCACAGTCCAAATATGTGCAGGTTAGGTGTTTTAATCATGATATGTTGCCCTTAGTGTCCAGGGGTGTACAGGTCAGGTGCGATTGTGGGGATAGGGTGGGGAGTGGGCCCAGGTAGGGTCCTCTTTCAGAGAGTCGGTGCAGACTCGATGGGCCGACTGGCCTCCTTCTGCATTGTAGGGATTCTATGGATCTATTCTATGTATGAAGAGCTTTTACTGGTATATAAAAAGAGTACTTTAAACATTGGTCTCCTAGCAGCAGTGACATGAGAAATTATCATAGCGAATGAGGCAATGGCAAAGATGTTGAACAAATATTTTGACAGGACTTTTGGGCCCTACCATGAGCAGGAACGAAGGTTGATGAGACTCAAAAATGCTGATGCCAGCTGGTGTGCCGGATTCCTGATTCTGTTCACAGTGAGGAGGAGGCTGGATTGGATCTGGTACGGTTACTCGACCCCACTGATTAGGTTTGTTACGAGCTTGTTAACTGCAATTAAAGGAGGCCGACTGGAATTTTTCACTCGCCCTCCAGTTTCCAGCATGAGAGGCGGCCAGTTTAGGTGCCTGGAGGCGAACATCTGGTGGCATTCCAGGCAAGGCTAGATGCCCACCTTGTCTGCCTGGTTGCGAGAGCAGCCATATGCTGACCTGTAGAGGAGAACTCCACAACCACCCCACCTCCGATTGCTGACCTGGCTGCAAGAACTATTTTTAAATTCAAGTTTTGTGGAAGTTGGTGAGAGTGTGCTTCCCTGTTGAAGCACCCTCTTTGTCACTTGTTCCACAGCCTTCTGCTGCTCATGAGATGGAAGGCCTGCGGTTAGGTTGGTTGCCTAGCTTCAAAAGCCTGTCTGCTGTCCTTAATAGGATAAGAAACCTGTCCGCATATCAACCTCTGTGAAAATCCCAATGAGTGACTTGCTGCTGAGGGCAGCTTGGAGACCAGGAAACAGCCCTGACTTCTGATTTCCATCCACTTAGACTTGATCAAGCTCTTTATGTCTGCCTTCATGATAGAAATTGCAACTTATAGATCAGAAACGCAGGGTGACCACGGGGCAAATAAGAGTGAGGACCTTAAAGCGATTAATGTCAGCAGAGAATAGGAATTGAGAAAACCTAAGAAACTCAAAGCTGACAAACCCCCAGGACCTGATGGCATATATGCAGGGATATTGGATGCACTGGTTTTGATTTCCCAATGTTCCGTTGGTTCTCGAGTGGATTTTAAATTAGCAAATTTAAAACTGCTGTTCAAGAAAAGGAGGGACAGAGAAAGCAGGGAACTGCAGTTAACTCACATCAGTTTTCAGGAAAATATTGGGAACTATTTTTAAGGAAGGCTTATTAATGCACTTAGAAATTCTTACAGCGATCAGACCCAGAGTGAAGAAGGTTTTACAAAAGGAAAAGTATATTTGGAATATTTCTTCAGAGTCTCTGGAAGATGTAACTATCGGGTAAACTTGGATTTCCAAAATATATTTGAGAAAGTACTACACTAAAGGTTAATATGCAAGATAAGAGCTCAAGAGCTGGGTGTAATACATGACCATGGATGGAGGCTTGGTTAACAGATAGGGAGCAGCAAGAAGTAATAAACAGGGCATTTTCAAGTTGTTGGCCATGGCAACTGGAGTGGCACAGGGTCCATGATCCAGGGCTGCAACTATCTACAATTTCTATTCATGTCAGATGAAACAACCAAGAATAATGTATCCAGGTTTGCTGACAGTACAACGCTAGGTTGGAATGTGAACTATGGAGCCACAAAGAGGCTGAAAAGAGAGGCTGCAAAGAGGGCATGATTCTCCGGCCTCGTTGCACTCTCGCTCGAGTGAAACGAGGATGGTTAATAGCGGGAGAGGCCGAAAACAAAACCACGCCAGGCGCCAAATAGTTTGCGTTGCAACCGGCCTGCTCCCTTAGGCGAAATCAGGATCTCGCAGTAGCGTGGCGAGAAACAATGATCACGACTTAAGCCCCATTTCCATACAATTAACGGGAGCCATCTCTTATCCAATCGTCTCCCATCATTCATCGGCCTCCCCAGCAAGTGGTCACGCAGGCGCCAATCAGTACTCCTTTTTAAAAATGTGAACCTGGCGTAAGGGCTTCTTTGGGGAGCCAAGGAGGTGAGTAGTCATCAGGCAAAGAGCCTGGGGGGCGCTGGGCTTGCCATCTCCCAGTGCTCGGCAGGGGGTGGGGGACCCTCAGGTGGGTGGGGGACCCTCCGCAGGGGTTGGCCACCATGGGAGGGTAGGGGGGAGGAGGCGCTGGGGGGTGGGCAACCACGCGTGAAACCACCATGCTAATCCCTGGATCATGTGTATCCATTCAGGGGCAACCCTTGTCCCTGTCCGTCTGCCCCAACGATCACCCATAACCCCCACCGACTGCTGAGGCCTCGGGCTGTGCGCCTGAGGCTATTGCATAGTTCTGTAGATAGTATGGTATGTGACTTGGAGGGGAACTTTCAGGTGGTCATGTTTCCATGTGGCTGCTGCCCTTGTTCAGCTTGGTCAAAGAGGTCATGGGTTTGGAAGGTGTTGTCGAAGAAGCCTTGATGAGGCTTTGGAAGGTGCTGTCGTGCAACATGTAGATGGCACACACTGCTACTATTGTGCACCAGTAATGGAGGGAGTGACTGAATGGGATTCTGTCTGGCAGGCTGCTTTGTCCTGAATGGTGTCAAGCTTCTTGCGTGTTGTTGGCACTACACTCATACAGATAAATGGAAGATATTCCATCATACTCCTGACTCAGACCATGTGATGGACAGGCTTTGGCAAGTCAGGAGGCTAGTTTCTTGCTGCAGAATTCCCAGCCTCTAACCTGCTCTTGTAGCCACAGTATTTATATGGCTAGTCCAGTTCTGTTTCTGGTCAATGGCAACCCCAAGGATGCTGATAGATGACGATGCCATTGAATGTAAAGGGGAGATAGTTGGATTCTCTCTTGTTTAAGATTGTCATTGTTCGGCACTTATGTGGCACGAATGTTATTTGTCATTTAACAGCCCAAGCCCATGATCTTGCTGCATATTGGTATGGATTGTGTACCTGATGAGCCACAAATGATACTGAACATTGTGAAATCATCAGCGAACATCCCAATTTCTGAGCTGATGATGGAGGGAAGGTCATTGATGAAGCAACTGAAGATGGTTATGCCTAAGACACAACTTTGAGGAAATCCTGCAGTTATGTCCTGTTATCTGTGTTGCCCCTAAGCTACGCGCTGCTTGGTCACACAACTATTCATCAAGTGCCATGAGATCCTTTATGTCCACCCAAGAGAGCAGGTGTGATTTCAGCTGAATGTCTCTTCCAAAAGACAGCAGTCCCTCTGTATCGCACTGGAGTGTCAGCTTTGATTCTTGGGCTCAACACCTGGAGTGAGGCTCAGAGATGAGAGTGCTACCAGTAGAGCCATGGCTGACAGAACAAAAAAACTAACAAGTTTAAAATTGATAAAGAAGATTTGATTGCATATCTTCTGATATACTACATTTTAGAAATTGGTGACACTTCGCCAAAAGCTTAAATCCATTGTGCTATCATTTTGGTCAGTGCACCACTAGAATATATTAATATATTGATAGAACCATCGAATTTACAGTGCAGAAGGAGGCCATTTGGCCCATCAAGTCCACATAGGCCCTTGGAAAGAACACCCGACTTAAGCCCACACTGCCACCCCATCCCGTAACTCAGTAATCGCACTTAACCTTTTTCGGCAATTTAGCGTAGCCAATCCACCTAACCTGCACATCTTTGGACTGTGGGAGGAAACCAGAGCACCCAGGGGAAACCCACGCAGACCCGGGGAGAAAGGGCAAACTCCACACAGTCAACCGAGGCCGGAATTGAACCCGGGTCCCTGGCGCTGGGAGGCAGCAATGCGAACCACTGCCACCGTGACGCCCATTCGAAAACTGCTGAGAAAAGTGACGTGCATGAGCATGTGGGTGCTGCTTGGTTGGCAAGTCCCTTTTCTCATGCAGTATAAATTGTTGTTCCCTTTGAAATTTGGCATTCTTGCATCTGCCCTGATGAGTGTAAGACAAAAACCTCAACAGCATATATCTTTTTTTTCAACAATACTCAAATTCTGTACTACCAAGTGACTCTTTTAATATTCCTGGCAATGTTCAAGAAAAGCTTTCAACGAAAACAAACAAAAAGGAGTGGGTTGACATTCTTACAGCTTGTCTTGGATACTAATAAGCAAAATGTTTTTATCGAAGACCCAACCCAGCTACCTAGTGAGAATGCCATCACCAGTGGGCCAGAATCCAATGTGATTGAATTTCCAACTGCACGGCAGTATATTAATTTAAAGAACAGAACTGTGATATGGAATTGAACACAGTAAGCGTCATCTTCAGTTTTATGTTGAAATTGAAAAACCAGGAGGGCTTAAATTCACAGTATTATTCCCAGTGTTAACGGGGGAGGGGGCGGTGGGGGGCTGTGGGGGGAGGGGAGGGCGGGGGGGGGGGGGGTGATGGGAGAAAGGTTAGAATTTTAATACTGACAGCAAAAATCATACCCAAATGATTCTTGAGTTTGACAGTTACAAATAGATTCTACAAACTGAATCTGTTGAATGATCAAGCAAATAACATACCATGTTTTCATTCCTGCAGTGTGAGCATTGTTGATAAGGCCAACTTTCTTGCTGATTCCTAATTGCCCTTGAGGGGCGGTGCTATCTTAAACTCAGCCACTGCAGTTCATGTGGTTTTAGTACACCCGCACTGCTTTCAGGGAGGAGATTCCAGGTTTTTGATCCAGTGATCATTAAAGAACGGGGATACATTTTCCAAGTAAATTTGGTGTGTGAGGTGGAGGGGAGCCTGCGGGTGGTGGTGTTCACCTGTACTGGCTGCCTTAGTCCTGCATAGTTCGTAGAGGTCACAGGTTTAAAAGGTGGTGTCAAAGGTGGGTTGGCAATTTGCTACAGTGATTCATAAAGATGATAAACACTGCTGCAACAGTATGCTGGTGGCGGGCGGCATGAATGTTTAAGATGGTGAATGTGGTGTCAATTGTCCTGGATGGTATCAAGCTTCTTGAGTGTTGTCGGATCTGCGTCCATCCAGGCAGGTGGAAATCATTCCACCACAACTCCTGACTTCAGCCTAATTGCTAAACAGGTTTGCTGGTGTCAAGAGTTACTTGCTGCAGAATTCCCAACCTCTGACCTTCTCTTGGTGCCACATTTTTTAACGGGCTTCTGGTCAATGGAGGCTCACTAGATGTTAATAGAGGGGAATTCATCAGTGGTAATGCTGTTGAACCTCAAGAGGTGATGTTTAAATTCATTCTTGTTGCAGATGGGCATTTGTGTGGCACAGCTGTTACTTGCCACCTTTCATCCCAAGCATGAATGTTGCCCAAGTCTTTCTGCATGCAGGCATAGATTGCATCATTATCTGAGGATTGATGAATGGGACTGATCATAATGCAATCATCAGTGAGCATCCCACCTTCTGATGGAGGGAAGGTCATTGATGAAGCGGGTGGAGATATTTGGACCTAGGAGACTACCTTGACGAACTCTTGAAACTGAAATAATTAGACTCCGCAACCATCTTCATAATAGCAAACTAGTTTTTGTCAAAAGATCTCACATTTCTAATATTTTGGGCAGTAACTGGAAATGTTATGGAAGATCCTACTATCCAGCAGGAATCTGAAGAGACGTTCTAACCAACAATACTCTGATTGCAAATCATAATTGCAAAGAGGTGATCACAAGAATGTCTTTTCTTCAAGCCACTCCGATACCTTTTTTGGTGAAGGGTGGACTACAGTGCAAGTTTCTGCTATACTAAAAATTTAAACTGTAAAACAACATTTAAATGCTGCCTTGTAGTATTTGTTGGAGTTAAGGATTATATATGATTTTCTTTAACTTATTGTAGCCACCTAAAGTGACCAACTCCCGATTTAAAATGGCGAACGGCAAAGGCTGATGGGAAAGTCAGGCAACAAGACAGAAACCAGCGGCTGCAGGTTTGCTGTGTATTTACCTCTGCAAAAGCCAGACAACATCGATACCAGTGGCCATCAGCATAACAAAGTAGCAGCCATCTGCATACTGATGAGCAATCTCCGGGAACAATAAGTAACATTTTGGACACACAAAGCAAAGCCAGACTCCTCGGCGCCAGCAGGAGCCAACACAAAGGAGGTGAACGAGCACCTCAAGACCGCCCATCGATCAGGGAACCGCTCCAGTATTGGAGAAAATCGAACCAAGCGATTGGGACAAAGTCCAATCACTTGGGACCAGGTTCATGGTCCGCCCCGAAAGGCGGGAAGCCCCTGGGGACTATAAGAGTTAAGCCCAAGTTCAAATCGCTCTCTTCAGCAGCTCCTCTTCGCTCTCTTCTTCCTGCCCGGGTCACCCAGCAACACGAACCAACATTGACCGTGACCGGTGCAGTGATCATCGACTGACATAAGTCTTAATTCAATGCTCGCTACGAGATAGGCGCTCCTAGCTACCAATCCGTACCAACTTCGAATCCCGCAGACTCAGAACCCGAACGAAAGGCCATTTGTTCCCCTGACCTGGTGGGCCAGTTTGAAGTTAAGTATAGGCCTGTTAGTTGTAGAAGTAGCTTAGAAGTAGAATTTGTGCATGAGTAGCGATTACTGTGTATAATAAATGTGCTTTGATTTAAATCTTACTAATCGGTGTATTGGGTTATTGACCATTACTTGGACTTGAACCTCGTGGCGGTATCATAAAGATACCTGGTGACTCGAGAGCAAAGGTAATAAAACAGAGCAATTGAACCAAGGAGAAAATCAGCAACATTATGCACAACATATTCTTCACATTTAGATGCGGAGATTAATATATAATTTAATAAAAGCAAATTACTGCGGATGCTGGAATCTGAAACGAAAGAGAAAATGCTTGGAAATCTCAGCAAGTCTGGCAGCATCTGTAGGGAGAGAAAAGAGCTACCGTTTCAAGTCCGATGACTCTTTGTCAAAGCTAATAGACAGAGAAAGTGGGAAATATTTATACTGTGGAGTGAGAATGAAAGAGGAGTCATAGCCACAGAAACCCAGGGAAACTGGGTGATAATGGCCACAGAAACCAAGGGAAAAGAGGTATTGTTCCTCCAGTTTGCGTTGCGCTTCACTGGAACATTGCAGCAGGCCAAGGACAGACATGTGGGCATGGGAGCAGGGTCTTTTGTTAAAATGGCAAGCAACAGGAAAGTAAGGGTCCTGAATGCGCACAGACCGAAGATGCTCAGCATCCGAGACAATCTAGTCCACTCCTCCACCATACCCAGTACCTCTCCCATCACCCATGGCACCTTCCCATGCTATCGCAGAAGGTGTAACACCTGCCCCTTTACCTCTTCCATGCTTAACATCCCAGGCCCAAAACACTCATTCCAGGTTAAGCAGCGTTTCACTTGCATCTCTTCCAATCTGGTCTATTACATTCGCTGCTCCCAATGTGGTCTCCTCTATATAGGAGACACCAAACGCAGACTGGGTGATCGCTTTGCTGAGCATCTTCGGTCTGTGCGCATTCAGGACCCTGACCTCCCTGTTGCTTGCCATAACAAAAGACCCTGCTCCCATGCCCACATGTCTGTCCTTGGCCTGCTGCATTGTTCCAGTGAAGCGCAACACAAACTGGAGGACCAACATCTCATCTTCCTGTTAGGCACGCTACAGCCTTCCGGTCTCAACATCGAATTCAACAACTTCAGATGATCAGCTCTGCCCCACTTTGACCCATTTGTTTTCATTTCATTTTAACTGTCTTTTACCATTTCTTTCTTTCTTAATATACATTTAATTCCCCCTCCCCCCCCCATCTTATCCACCTTTCCTTCACCATTCTCCTCTTTGCTTCCCCCTTCCCCTCCCCCCACATCTACAGTTCATCCTCTGATGTTAGTTTCCCTGCTGTTTGACCTTTCACATCTTTTGTCCTCTCTGGGCACTCTTTCCCCTTGGTTTCTGTGGCCATTAGCACCCGGTTTCCCTGAGTTTCTGTAGCTATGACTCATCTTTCATTCTCACTCCACAGTATAAATATTTCCCACTTTCTCTGTCTGTTAGCTTTGACAAAGAGTCATCGGACTCGAAACATTAGCTCTTTTCTCTCCCTACAGATGCTGCCAGACCTGCTGAGATTTTCCACATTTTCTCTTTCGTTAATACATAATTTGTTGGTCATGTGCCAAGAAAATAAGGTTCAGGATTTTATAAACAATTACTTTAAGGGGTAAGTGTGGTAGTATGCATTAGGGGTCATGTGGGACTGTGAAGCCATGATGTCATTGGCTGACAGATCCCGGGTCCTGGTTGGACGTTGACCTCTAGCACTGCCCTGAAGGCGGAGTATAAGTACCTGGAGTCCTCCCCCGCAGGCAGTCTACTACTGAACTGCGGGGGAAACAGTCACGCTTAATAAAGCCTCATCGACTTCACTCTATTCGTCTCTCGGAGTCTTTGTGCGCTACAATTTATTAAGCGTGACTAAAGGACTATGGAGCTCAGGATCATCCCGGAATGCCTGAGGATCAGCCCCCACGCAGTGAACGCGGCAGCAGCTTTCAAGCACTGGCAGACTTGTTTTGAGGCCTACCTCAGAACGGCCACCGGCCGGGTCACAGAAGACCAAAAACTACAGGTCCTGCACTCGAGGTTAAGCACGGAGGTTTTCTCTTTCATCGAAGACGCGGAGGATTTCCAGACGGCGTTCGCAGCACTAAAAAGTCTCTATGTCCGCCCAGTAAACCAGATCTACGCTCGCTATCAACTCGCAACGAGACGGCAAAGTCCTGGAGAATCGATAGATGAATTCTACGCCGCGCTACTAATTTTGGGCGAGCCTGCAGCTGCCCGTCGGTGAACGCAAATGAACACACGGACATGTTAATGCGCGATGCTTTTGTGGCAGGTATGAACTCCTCCCAAATCCGCCAAAGACTTCTAGAAAAAGAGTCGCTAGGACTCTCAGAGGCACGGGCCCTAGCAGCCTCCCTAGACGTGGCCGCGCGAAATACCCGCGCCTACGGCCCCGACCGCGCGGCAGCCCATTGGGCTCCGTACGTACCCGTCGCGACAAACCCACCCCCCCCCGGACACCCCACAGGCTTGCGCGGTCCAAACGCCAAGACGCACCGGGGGCGCCCGCTGCTATTTCTGCGGCCAGGCGAAACACCCCCGGCAGCGCTGCCCGGCCCGCGCAGTGATCTGCAAGAGCTGCGGGAAAAAGGGCCATTTCGCGGTTGTGTGCCGGTCCCGCGAGGCCGCCGCTGTCCCGGGAGCACGCCGCTTACGCTCCCCAAGCCCCCCTGCGCCCCATGTATGACCCGCCGGCGCTACCACTTTGGGTCCCGACCACCGCTCTCCCCGGAGAAGAGGGAGTTCTGCGCGGCTCTAACGCCCCCCAAACACCCCCCCGCGCCCCACGTATGACCCGCCGGCGCTACCAATTTGGGTCCCGACCACCGCTGTCCCTAGAGATGAGGGAGCCCCGCGCGTTCCTAATGCTCCCCAACCCCCCCAGCGCCCCATGTGCGACCCGCAGGCGCAGCCATTTTGGGTCCCGGCCACCACGAGGGGAGGAAGGGCGCCGCCATCTTGGACCACCCCAGACCTGTACGATGCATGGGGGCGGCCATTTTGTCCACCCCCGCCGCCATCTTGTGACCCCCCAGCCATGTGCGATGCATGGGGGCAGCCATTTTGTTCACCCCCGACGCCATCTTGGACGGCAACAACGGACCCCAGTGTCGACGGCTCCACGGGGTTCGAAGAAGACGCTCAACTACTACAACCACGTCTCGCTTCAATAACGCTGGACCAAGCTCGGCCCCGGACACTCCAGACGACGACGACAACGGTGCTGATAAACGGGCACGAGACACCATGCCTAGTCGACTCCGGGAGCATGGAGAGCTTTATCCACCCCGACACGGTAAGACGCTGTTCTTTGACCTCCCATCCCAGCGCACAAAAGATTTCCCTAGCTGCAGGATCCCACTCCGTACAGATCAAAGGCTTCTGCATAGTTACCCTAACGGTGCAGGGGAGGGAGTTAAAAAACTACAGGCTCTACGTCCTTCCCCAACTCTGCGCCCCCACATTAATGGGATTAGACTTTCAGTGCAATATACAGAGCCTTACCTTCAAATTCGGCGGCCCAATACCCCCACTCACTATCTGCGGACTCGCAACCCTCAAGGTGCAACCCCCGTCCTTGTTTGCAAACCTCACCCCGGATTGCAAACCCGTCGCCACTAGGAGCAGACGGTACAGTGCACAGGACCGGACCTTCATTCGGTCCGAAGTCCAGCGGCTACTAAAGGAAGGCATAATCCAGGCCAGCAATAGTCCCTGGAGAGCACAGGTGGTAGTAGTAAAGACAGGGGAGAAGCAAAGGATGGTCATAGACTATAGCCAGCCCATCAACAGGTACACACAACTAGACGCGTATCCTCTCCCCCGCATATCCGACATAGTCAATCGGATTGCCCAATATAAAGTCTTCTCCACCGTGGACCTCAAGTCCGCCTACCATCAGCTCCCCATCCGCCCAAGTGACCGCAAGTACACAGCCTTTGAGGCAGACGGGCGATTATACCATTTCCTAAGGGTCCCATTTGGCGTCACAAACGGGATCTCGGTCTTCCAACGAGAGATGGACCGAATGGTTGATCAACACGGGTTGCGGGCCACGTTCCCGTATCTCGACAATGTAACCATCTGCGGCCACGATCAGCAGGACCACGACGCCAACCTCCAAAAATTCCTCCAGACCGCTAAAGCCTTGAACCTCACGTACAACGAGGACAAGTGCGTTTTTAGCACCAATCGGCTAGCCATCCTGGGCTACATAGCGCGCAATGGGATAATAGGCCCCGACCCCGAACGTATGCGCGCCCTCATGGAATTTCCCCTCCCGCACTGCTCAAAAGCCCTGAAACGCTGCCTGGGTTTTTTTTCATACTACGCCCAGTAGGTCCCCCAGTACGCAGACAAGGCCCGCCCCCTAATACAGACCACGACCTTCCCTCTGTCGACAGAGGCTTGCCAGGCCTTCAGCCGCATCAAAGCGGATATCGCAAAGGCCACGATGCGCGCCATCGACGGGTCCCTCCCCTTCCAGGTCGAGAGCGACGCCTCCGACGTAGCTCTAGCGGCCACCCTTAACCAAGCGGGCAGACCCGTGGCCTTTTTCTCCCGAACCCTCCACACTTCAGAAATCCGCCACTCCTCAGTGGAAAAGGAAGCCCAAGCCATAGTGGAAGCTGTGCGACATTGGAGGCATTACCTGGCCGGCAGGAGATTCACTCTCCTCACGGACCAATGGTCGGTAGCCTTCATGTTCGATAATGCACAGCGGGGCAAAATCAAAAACGACAAGATCTTAAGGTGGAGGATTGAGCTCTCCACCTTCAACTACGAGATCTTGTATCGTCCCGGAAAGCTGAACGAGCCGTCCGATGCCCTATCCCGCGGCACATGTGCCAACGCACAAATTAACCGCCTCCAAACCCTCCACGAGGACCTCTGCCACCCGGGGGTCACTCGGTTTTTCCACTTTATCAAGTCCCGCAACCTCCCATACTCCTTAGAGGAGGTCCATACAGTCACAAGGAACTGCCACATCTGCGCAGAGTGCAAACCGCATTTTTTCAGGCCGGATGGTGCGCACCTGATTAAGGCTTCCCGCCCCTTTGAACGCCTTAGTCTGGATTTCAAAGGACCCCTCCCCTCCACCGACCGCAACATATACTTCCTTAATGTGGTGGACGAGTACTCCCGCTTCCCATTCGCCATCCCCTGTTCTGACATGACCGCGGCCACAGTCATTAAAGCCCTGAACACCATATTCACACTGTTCGGTTGCCCCGCATACGTCCACAGCGACAGGGGGTCCTCCTTCATGAGTGACGAGCTGTGCCAGTTCCTGCTCAGCAACGGGATAGCCTCGAGCTGGACGACCAGCTACAACCCCCGGGGGAACGGGCAAGTAGAGAGGGAGAACGGCACGGTCTGGAAGACCGTCCTACTGGCCCTACGGTCCAGGGACCTCCCAGTTTCACGGTGGCAGGAGGTCCTTCCGGACGCCCCCCACTCCATCCGGTCACTACTGTGTACTAGCACTAACCAAACGCCTCATGAGCGCCTCCTTGTCTTCCCCAGGAAGTCCTCCTCTGGAACGTCGCTGCCGACCTGTCTGGCGGCCCCAGGACCCATCTTGCTCCGAAAGCACGTGCGGGCGCACAAGTCGGACCCGTTGGTCGAAAGGGTTCACCTCCTTCACGCGAACCCGCAGTACGCTTACGTGGAGTACCCCGACGGCCGACAGGACACGGTCTCTCTGCGAGATCTGGCGCCCGCCGGCAACACACACACCCCCCCGACACCAATCACCCAACCCCCCCCCTTCCTGCCACCGCCGCACCCCGCGACCGCCCCCTTCCCAGGAGGATCAGTCCTCCTCCCCGGCCCGACCAGGAATGAAGCCCAAGCTGAAACCGTAAGGCTCACGGAGAAGACAACACCGGAACAAGCACCACCACCACCGGGGCCGAGGCGATCGACACGGACGACCAGACCGCCCGACCGACTCGTGGCGTCGATCTAACAGTACAATGTAGACTTTTAACGAGAACATTTTGTCTATTCCTGACGATTACTGTAAATAGTTTGAAACAAAAAAAAACCTTGTACATACTGTTATAACATGTGAAAGTTTTCCTCCCAGGACCAGCCTTATAAACCCTTATCACCATGCGAAGCATCACCCCGCCGGGTTCATTTTTAACAAGGGGTGAATGTGGTAGTATGCATTAGGGGTCATGTGGGACGGTGAAGCCATGATGTCATTGGCTGACAGATCCCGGGTCCTGGTTGGATGTTGACCTCTAGCTCCGCCCTGAAGGCGGAGTATAAGTACCTGGAGTCCTCCCCCGCAGGCAGTCTACTACTGAACTGCGGGGGAAACAGTCACGCTTAATAAAGCCTCATCGACTTCACTCTATTCGTCTCTCAGAGTCTTTGTGCGCTACAGTAAGCAGCCACTTTAGATAACTACTCTTTTTCAATAATATTACAGAAAACATTTAATGTCATTACTAGTTTTAGTGGAAAAGTAGATATCATTTAATTGGAGTCTAATGTCTGCCTATTTTTTCATCATTACCTTCAGGACTACATGTGATAGTGACTGGGATGCCCTGTGGATATGAAAGTCCAATTATTTTCTTTCTCTCCTTTCTATTTAAAGAAATGGATGAAAAAACATGTAAGATCCCTTCCATATATGTAACTGTCCCCACTTGATTTTCCTCTATGTCCTGTGCTCAGATAATCCCATCTCATAATCTTTTTTTTCATTGTCACAAGTAGGCTTACATTAACACATTGCAATGAAGTTAGCGTAAAAAGCCCCTAGTCGCCACGTTCCGGTGCCTGTTCGGGAACAGGGAGGGAGAATTCAGAATGTCCATTTTACCTAACAGCAAGTCTTTCAGGACTTGTGGGAGGAAATCGGAGCACCTGGAGGAAACCCATGCAGTCACAGGGAGAACGTGCACAGACAGTGACCCAAGCCAGGAATCGAACCTGGGACCCTGCTGCTGTGAAACAGCAGTGCTAACCACAGTGCTGCCATGCAGCCGATATCCTGTCTCACTGAGGTAATTGAAAAGGGAGGTTCCTGAAGAGTTGAAAGAACTGGAATAAAATGTTCTACAAAGAAAAGCATTCTACAGGTAATGGCAGGTTAATTGTAATGAATTGTAAGTATTAATCGAGATCATAGAAGATGTATGATGCACATGGCCCAACAGGTGCAATCCCAGACAGTAAATTGTAATTCAGTAGAGTCAATTATATGGCTAGACATGAAAACAAACTCATCAGAGACTGGACTGAGATGTGTTACCTGACTCATTTCAATCTGTGGTTACAGGTATGCCATCTGCTAACAGTGACAGAGAAATAATCAAGGTTCTAAACTTTAGTGTGTGAGCTTGGTGGCATATTCTATCAATACTGTTCTTCACAGCCATGATCTTTTCGGTGTTGCTTGAGCTTGAATACAGAATGCCGCCCTGGATGGATTGCTACATAGCTGATGAATAACCTGCATGGGACATATAAGATGGTCTATCGACGTCAGTAGATTCTAATTTCTTTCCTGAAATTATTAGAAGTAATGCCTGTAGGTCACCACTGTGGCACAGTGGTTAGCACTGCTGCCTCACGGCATCGACGTCCCAGGTTCGATCCTGGCTCTAGGTCACTGTCCGTGTGGAGTTTGTGCATTCTCCTCGTGTTTGAGTGGGTTTCGCCCCCACAACCTAAAGATGTGCAGAGTAGGTGGATTGGTCGCGCTAAATTACCCCTTAATTGGAAAAAATTAATTGCATACTCTAAATGTATTTAAAAAAGAAGTACTGCCTGTCACTTTTGCAAGGTATGTGATGAAATGAAACTGTCACCTGTAGAGACTAAGCAAATGCTATTGTGTTACTCCAGGCAGGCATCTCTTCAGAATGTGCTTTCGCCTGTATGACTATAGAACAATGTGTATCGAAGTCTCAAACTCCCTCCATCATGGATGCTTGTAATCATTGTCTAAAAGTGCTAAAATTGGCAATAATGTCCATAGCAGGAATAAGATCATTTATGAGATGCACTCCAGTTATGTTGATGGCTATCCCAAGTAAAGTCTCCACTGCAAGTGCCCAAGTTTTTGCCAAATGCTCAAAGGCAGACTGTAAAATAGTCAACAGTTGTCTCAATTTAACCATACTTGGAATAGCATAATAAAAGGTGATTAATTCTCCTATAGATGGCAGTATTATGTCATCACATCGCCTTGCACAAGTGACAGTAGGCCATACCCAAGGCAATTCTAGCAAAGGTCTTTGTGAAATTATGTGACTTCAATTTTTCTATCAGTTTCCAATGGATAGCAACAACAATTTGAATTTTTATAGCATCTTTAGCATAGTAAATCATCACAAGTTGCACAGGATAACACCTTTATATCTGCAACGCAGGAACATTATTAAACAAAACTTGATGCTGAGCCACATAAGGAGAAATTAAGACGGGTAACCAAAAACTTGACCAAAGGACTAGGTTTTAAGGACTATCTTCAAAGAGTTACTGAGGCAGGGATGTTTGAGAATAAAATTTGGTGCCTAGGCAGCTGAAGGCAGAGAGCAATGTAAATCAGGGATGCACAAGCTCACGAGGGTCTGTACCCTTTTTCCACTACTCAAAAAGCGAGCTTAACCTTCTGGATTTTTGCCATGTGTCACATGTTCAACACCCACCACTGCTACTGCTTCATTACCAATGCTCAATGCATCAGCTTGTTCTTTCCCTTCAATATTGCTACATTCATCTTCCTAGTCGGTGTTGGTCTTTTTTCTGTGAAGAGGCGGACAGACATTATGAGCACCGTAGGCACAAGTATTTTTTTGGTTATTGGATTTTTATTACTCAGAACATTATCCAAATGCATAAAGTGGGCGTGAACACACTGATTAAACAAATTGTAAAATGATGTATGCCAATAGAACTGTGCACCCTTTGAAAGCTTTTCCCTGCTGATATATTAATTGTTACTTGTTCATATGTAATGAGCTTTTGGTGCTTGCAAACTGTGCCTCATGCTGTGTGTCAGTTTTGCTTTTGAACACAACAGAATTGGAAATTCACACAGTATTCTTTCATCTTAGAATTACTTTCTTCATATTTCTTTCTCATTGGGACCAGTATATAATTTGCTTTTTTTTCCACTTCTCCCATTTGTCTTGCTCTCTCTTTTTCTGCATCATGAAAGCATGTTTTTTTTTTGCACATATCTATTACTACTATTACAACCACTACTTTCCTCTATGACCATTTATGTTCTGTGCTGCTTACTACACTGATATTCTGTAATATCATCAAAGGCTATTGCAGAAAATAAAAGTTCATGTTATTGGGGGTAACATGTTGGCATCGATAGAAGATTAGCTGGCTAACAGGAAGCAGAGGGTAGGCATTAATGGGTGTTTCTCTGGTTGGCAGGATTTGACGAGCGGTGTGCCATAGGGATTGTTGCCGGGACCTCAGCTGTTTCCAATTATATAAATGACTTGAATGAAGAAAGTGAAGGAATGGTTGCCAAATGTGCTGATGACATAAAGATAGGTAGGAAAGTAAGCAGTGAAGAGAACATAAGGAGACTGCACGAGGATAGAGACAGGTTAAGTGGGTGAGCAAAGATCTGACAAATGGAGTATAATGTGATAAAATGTAAAATTGCCTATTTTGGCAGGAATGAATAAAAAGAAGCATATTATCTAAATGGTGAGAGATTGCAGAGCTCTGAGATGCAGAGATATTTAGGTGTCCTCATGCATGAATTACAAAAGGCAATATGGAGGTGCAGCAATTAATTGGGAAAGCTAATAGAGCGTTATAATTTATTTGCGAGGGGAATTGAATAGTGAGGCTATACTTCAACTAGGGAGACCACATCTGGAGCTCTGTGCACAGTATTGGTCACTTTATTTAAGGAAGGATGTAAATGTATCAGAAACAGTCCACAGGAGGTTTATCAAACTAATACCTGGAGTGGGTAGGTTATCTTATGAGGAAAGGTTGGACAGGCTTGGCTTGCATCTGGTGAAGCTTAGAAGAGTAGGAGTCCACGCAATTGAAACATATTTAACATTCCGAGGAGTCTTGACAGGGTGGATGTGGAGAGGATATTTCCTCTTGTGGGAGAATCTACAACTCGGGGTCACTGTTTGAAAATAAGCGGTTGCCCATTTAAGACAGAGGTGAGACACAGTTATGTCACCCAGAGGGTCGTGAGTCTTTGGAACTCTCTTCCAGAAAAAGTGGTGGAAGAAGAATCTTTGAGTATTCTTAAGGCAGAGGTGGATAGATTCTTGGTAAACAAGGGGGGTGATTAGAGGTAGGTGGGATACAGATTTTAGGTTATTATCAGATCAGCCATAATCCTATCCAGGCTCAAGGGGCTGAATGGCCTACTTCTGCTCATTGTTTGTCTATGTTTCATATGTATGTAACTACCATTGTGCACTTCTTTAATTTATGAAGCTTCTTCTCAACCATTAGGCAGACCTTCTCCTTCACTCTTTCAATGACAAATATTTTTTCGTGTTGCCTCGTTTCTCTACCATCATAAATCTGTTTGCAATGGTACATTATTGATGTTATCAATGCATATAGGGTGCGGTTTAACGGAATCCTATTTTGGGCAAGAATAGAGGGGTGTTCCTCGGAGCCTGCAGCGCCGAGAACGACCCCACTATTAAACAGGATTTTGATTGTTTTGGGGGTCTCGGCGAAGAACGTCCCACCGAGGCCGCACTTAGCTTCATTTCCTGTACTGACTTGCTGATTAGGCGTCCTCGAGTCCCCCGCACCCCACTTCATAAGGACAGAGACCCCCAGGCCTGATCCCCAACACAGGCAATCCTACGGCAACTAACTCACCCCATGATCCCCTAAAGCCTGTCCACCATCTACAAGACACAAGTTAGGAGTGTAATGGAATACTCTTCATTTGCCTGGATGAGTGCAGCTCCAACAACACTCAAGAAGCTCGACACCATCCAAGACAAAACAGCCCGCTTGATTGCTCCCCCTTCAACAAATATTCAAACCCTCCACCACTAATGCAGTGGGAGCCGTGTATACCATCTACAAGATTCACTGCGGGTATTTGCCAAGGTTCCTTAAACAGCACCTTCCAAACCCACGACCACTACAAGCTAGAAGGACAAGAGCAGCAGATACGTGGTAACCCCACTACCTGGAGGTTCCTTTCCAAGTCACTCACCATCCTGACTTGGAAATATATCTCCATTCCTTCACTCGCTGGGGCAACATCCTGGAAATCCCTCCCCAACAGCACATCAGGGATTACAGCAGTTCAAGAAGGCAGCTCATCACCACCTTCTGAAGGGTAACTAGGGATGGGCAATAAATGCTGGCCTAACCAGCGAATCCCACATTCCATAAATAATTTATTTTTAAACACTGGCAAATTGGCATAATAGCTTATTGGAAGTGTCAAAAATCATTAATTGCTGCAGGTTTGTTGTTGCAGAAAGCTATTTTTTCATCCATTGATATACTCATACTCTCAGTAACTCCCCTTTGAAAATGATACACCAACAAACAGGAATTGATGTCCTTACGTTCATTAGCAAAATACCGAATGTCTCTTTCAGCAATTATTTTGTTCTTTAACAATAAGGTTGGCAGGTGTCACATTTGTAAAGAAAAATCATTTTCCAATATTACAGTGGTATATTGTGAAGCAGACTTGTGGGATTTGTGTATATGTTTGTGCGTGTGTGTAATTAAACTGAAGACAATCAGATGGCAAGATTTAAATCATCCAAGGGTTGGATGTAAAAGCAGGCATTTGAAGTGCAAATTAGCAAAGCTACATTGGATTCAAACAAACAACATGGATGGATTTTCATGAGGCGATAAAGAAGGATTGTTTGTGATTATCTGTTGAATTTCAAAGGGGAATAGAAGGAGGATTTAAAACTGGCAAAGATCATAAATGAAGAAAGCAACATGATTACATTTATTTTACCCAAAATTAGTGGCCATAAAGACAACGTGAAAGATTTTTATGTTGTGGGAAAGGTAACTTATAAAGAAAGTTAAGAACAATGGGTTTAAAATTGAAAGTAGGAAAACATATTTATGGAACGATTGAGAACTGTGAGGAGGAGTGGCCATGTGATATCCTGAAAAGTGTGCTTGGCGCGGACAAACCTATGAAATGAGCAGTCTCTAGCCACCCCAAAGAAGTGTTTGATTTTTCCAGAAGGCTTTTGTTACAAGCCTTGGATTTCCATTGTTGAGTGAAAGGGCGAGAGAAGCCCTCTGAAATACTTCAGTGAGTGCCTTGCCCTCTCGAATTACTGGTATTTTTTATAGATGAACAATCTAGAGCAGTGTTTTTCAAACTTTTTTTCCCCGTGACCACTTTAACCAACTGCCGACCTTTTGGAACCCATGCCCGGCAACCTTCGTGACCCCACACTGGCCGACCTTCGCAACACACCATTTTCACTTACCTTTAATGTGACAGTTGAGCCTGCTTGGTCCTCACACTCTCACTCCAATCAACTTCACAGGAGGAGAGGGCAATGTGCATATCAGGTGCAGGGTTCAGCCAGTTCCTTTGTGCTGTCCTCATCTTTGTGAGGACGGATAACCCAACCTCGCACATGTCAGTTGTTGTGAAGGGCAATAGCAACAAAATTCTTGTTTTACTCAACATTGGATACTCCTTGGAGATTCTATTCCAGAATGATGACAGCCTCATTGACTTGTGCTGTGCTTTTAATGTGCTGTCACTGGTAAGGCGCAGAAGTTCAGTCACTTCAATTGCAATCAGCTGCAAGTTAATAATTAACTCTGGGGTCTCAAACACAAAAGGACTTTTCACGCACCTCTTCTCATTCAAAATCTGAAACTTCTCCTCTACAAAGTAGCAACAAAAAACTGTTGATCAGCGCAGCCAGATGTGATTGAATAAGGCTTGCCAGTCTATTGACAGTTCTGCTATTAACACTGTTTTCTTCAATGTATCATAGCAGTGTGGGGAACATGTAGTAGTTTTGGCTTTGTACTCACACTTGCCAAACACTCAATGATTTTTGGAAAGCATCTATCTTTTCACAGTGCTAAAAGCAATCACCATTCTTTCCTTGCAATTTGAGGTTCGGTTCTTTTAGAATTGAAAAGATGTCTGCAAGATAAGACCTAGTTAGCTTCCAACGCTCATTTGCCAGTACTCCCCTGCATATGACACACATGGGCTTTGCATCCTGATTTGCATTGGCACAATTAATAAAGTCATACCTCAGGAAATCATCTTTACACTCTTTTGTTCCCGATATCAGTTTCTTCTTAGTAGGCTGTTCACCAAAGGCCCTGGAGCTCTGAATCATAGAATCATAGAATTTACAGTGCAGAAGGAGGCCATTCGGCCCATCGAGTCTGCACCGGCCCTTACAAAGAGACCCTACTCAAGTCCACGTATCTACCCTATCCCCGTAACCCTGGAACCCCCACTTAACCTTTTTTGGACACTAAGGGCAATTTTCTATCGCCAATCCACCTAACCCGCACATCTTTGGACTGTGGGAGGAAACCGGAGCACCCGGAGAAAACCCACACAGACACGGGGAGAACGTGCAGACTCCACACAGACAGTGACCCAGCCGGGAATTGAACCTGGGACCTTTAAGCTGTGAAGCAATTGTACTAACCACTATACTACCGTGCTGCCCTGCAGCCCTGTGAATACAGCTCACATGAGCACTGCTGTGTCCTGCTGCAGACTCACCTGAGAATCTCTCCCCAGCAGATTCAGTTGTGAGATCCTGGCCTGTTTGTGTCTCTGGTCCTCTCTTCTTTGTAAAAAAAACTATGCACCTTCAGCTTTTCACAGTCTTATTGCCTTATTTGTTCGCAGCTGGAAAATGAAGCAATCTTTCCTCCATGATGTTGTGCCATAAGCACAGGGCGTGTGACATCAGTGTAGGTGCCGGGTGCATGACCTGCTCTCTACTGCCGCTTCTGATGGGAAGACTGCATCATTTGCATTTAAAAGCCAGTCCCAGCTGGCATTCTCAACATAAAATCCAGTTACGGCCAGCCATTCTTAAAAGCTTCTTTTCCAGCGATCAGGAATGCCACGTTCAATCACTCCGCGACCCTCTTGACATCCGCCGTAACCCATGGGTGGGTCACGACCCTAAGTTTGAAAAGCCCTGATCTAGAGGGACTTTTGCAGGAAAATGATATTTATTTGTGAGTCTAACTAAGTAGAAATCTTGTGGGAAATGTTTGTAGGACTGATTTTAACGGTGTCATTGTAATCCTGTGTGTTTAAGTTTTCTTTTCTGTTGGCATAAATGTTTTAATTCAATATTTAAAATCTCCAAACATGGTATTGGAATCTTTGCTTCTGACTTCAGTACACATACCTTCTCATAACAAAACTGCAAATTGCACATTACTGTAATAGCTTGACCAAGTTTCCTTTGGGATTTGGTCAGCCCGGCAATTACTATCTGTTATTTCATAACATACTTCCAGCTTGTAATGAATGTGTGCGCCATGTCCACAATGATGAAGACTTAAGAGATCATTTGACACCTGAAAATAGGTGTGATATTGTGTCTTAGTCACATACTCAATAAGTAGACCCAACTGCCCCAGTACTAAATTTCTCACTTCCCCAAAACTCCAGGCTATCATGGAAGTCTATGCAATATTATTATTTTGCATTCAATTTAAGTTTATTAGATTTTATTAGATTATTAGATTTTATAAGATTATTAGATAGATTTTATTAGATATATGATAAACACATAAAGTCTCAGACTGGCAAATGAATTGTTCACAGCTTCTCCAGATGTGGCTAACAATCATCAACAAAATCTTCAGAGCAGTAGATTATCCATCAATTTAGACTGACTCAAAATAATAATTTTAACCAGTAAGTAATAGACCTAGTATGCATATTTAGCCCTTCACAAGAGGACAAAAATAATAAATATCTTGTCAAAATTACTGCCAGTTGATTTTCTGCATGAAAAAGCTGCACTTGTCATTTTAATTTTGTACAGTGGGCTTTAGGTCTACATATAACAGAACATGACAGATTTACAGTAGTGGTGGGAACAAGTGATAACACTGATTCTAATGTTATGATAGTATGCACCATTATTTCTTTTGCATTGGAGCACAAAAATAGACTCTATCGACTAGGCTTATGAAACATTAACTATACAAATTGGAAAATTCAGTGAAGTCTCAACAAGCTATTGAATTTAGGAAATTAAACAAAAATCTAATTATGGTAACAAGTGTGAAAAAGTATTTTATATAAAATCACTATTAATATTTCATATTGAATGTAAATCATTGTTTTTTCTAAGTATTAACGTTAACAGTATGATCCCCTGCATTAGATACTTGTGATGTGGAGATGCCGTTGGACTGGGGTGAGCACAATAAGAAGTCTTACATCAGGTTAAAGTCCAACAGGTTTATTTGGAATCACTAGCGGTGCAGCTCCTTCATCAGGTGAGTGAAGAGGTAGGATACACAAACACAGCATATAAAGACAAAGCAAATGATGCAAGATAATACTTTGAATGCTAGTCTTTGCAGATAATTAATGTTAAATTTAACTTCTGGTAGCATGTTATATTACCTTGTGCAATATAGTATATAACTCTTTTGAACCAGCTGAGTTGATGAAATGGACAATAGTCTTCTTGTAAAGATAAACTAATTTATTGAGTAATATAAATAATATTTGGGAGTCCTTTTTACTTAATACTCAACTAGTAAAGAAGTAAAACATAGTAAAGAAACGAACTAACTATACAATGTAATTATGAAATAACTTAGAACTTCTCTCTCTAGCTATTCTATGTCTTGGCTGTTCACTCTCCTGAAGCACACTCTCTCAGAAAGAGCGGGAAAGTCCTTTTTCTCTCACATGATAGTGAGACACCTAGTGTTGAATTGACTGTACTAGTTTTACATACATTGATCATGTATATTGATATACAGAGATCACTACACCCCCCCTTTTTTTAACATTTTCTTACAAATTTACAAGAAAATTGTACATATGAAATGCACTGTATACAATGTACAGCAATCACTAGAATTATGAAAAAGTTCACAAATTTAGACAATTGGGTTTTCTTCTCCTTGTCGATCTTTTTAATGTCAAAGGTGATGAAGAAGTTTTAATGTCTGTTGAGCATCAAATTTGAATGCAGTTGCTGTTCAATTTGTTTTGAAATTGTTTGATTCAAGTCAAGATTAGGAAACAGCTTCGCAGTATCTGTGACTTGAAGTTGATCTCTACAATTTCTTCTCAGAATATTTCATCTGATGTTTTTATAAGATGAGACCTCGACTTTTTTCTTGTGCTTGTGGTAATGATGCTGTATGTCATTTGCCTGGAAAACTGTGTTGCTTCTTTGTGTTGGAGCAAATATGAATTCTTGAAATTCATTGGCATGACATTTGGTTGGTCTGTACAAGATGTTTGTACTCTTGCCATTGTTTTGGACTATGCTGTAACATTGTCCTTTATGCCATGTTATGTTATCTTTATGTGCAAAATTGTACCATGTTGTACAGGTTGTTGTTTCGTTGTTGTACTTAATGACTGTTCCTTGTTGAAAATTTGAGTCATTCTCACAGTTATTGGTATCAGTATCCTTTGTGGTATCTGATGTTTCATTGATCTTGATGATAACAGTCATTTCTGGTTGATTTTCTTCATCTTTGATCTCTTGTAGATTGTCAAGAGTAGATGAGGTTTTATTTGATGCGGTCTCACTGGATTCATGAGTAGTTTTACTTTGATTGTTGGATGTTTCTGTATAGTCGAGCTGAGATCTATTAGTCTCGCTGTGATCTTGCACATCTTGTATGTTGATTGTGATATCTGTGTTACTGTTCTCACATACAGTTGGTAGACTTTCTTTGCTTTCTTGCTGTTGATCAAATGAGCTGGGCAGACTGTTATAGCCTTCTTCCAGTTGCTCAAATAAAGTGGAGAGACCTTCATAGTCTTCTTTATGCATGGTTGTCACTCTGGAGTCTTGAATTGCTTCCATTCTGGAGTGTGCCAACGATCTCTCTGTGGAGGCTTCCATCGTTCTCTCTGTGGAGTCTGTCATCATTCTCTTTGTGGAGTCGTGCGGTGTTCTCTCTGTGGAGACGATCAGCGCTCTCTCAATGGAGTTGGTCAGTACTCTCTGTGTGGAGTAGTTTTCAACCGTGCTGCTGATGCTATGATCATCATATCCAAATAACTTAGCTATGTCTGAGTAGTAATCATCTTCTTTGATTTCGGAGTTTTTATTGTGCTCTTCACTTTTTATGCTGCAAACTGCTTGTTCCATGGTGTTGCGAAAGTTATTTTCAACTGTTTGTTGAAGTTCAGGCATTGTTGTGCCTTTCGAGGTAAAAGAAATTTGAGTTTTGTAGTTTTAAAACAGTTTTTTAAAATTTAAGGGCAGTTTCCCTTTAAGTGGCCGTGGTCTGAGTCTTCTGACATCATGACGCTCGTGACGTAATGCGTAGTCATCGGTTGCGCATGCGCAAATCGATTTTCTCCCAGACTGTGCTCTTTTTTCAGCTGCACATGCGCAGAATGGAATCTTGTCTTTTCTGGATGTGCGTACTGGTCTCGCGCAAGATGGATACCATTCCAAATGTGCTTCTGCATCAAGTGCGATACTGTCTCTACCTTGTGGTAAGTTTTCACGCCATTTTCACAACATTTATTTTCTAGGTAGTCATTATACTGATTCTTTGATTGTTCTTGATATCAACACTTTCCCATTGTTATTTTAGTGTTAAATCATTTTGCCTTAAAAGTTCTTGCCATAAACGTTCATTTCTTATTCCAAAAATTATCTGATCACGAATCTTAGAATCATGTAGCATTAAAAATTGCAGGAGGTGGAGAGAATTTGCAGATCTGTTATTCATCGGTTCACCAATTTTTTGAACTCTTTTATGGAATTTGAGTTTTTCTAAATTTTCATTCGTTTGCATTTTGCAATGTTCATCGAACTTCACGATTACTTGATCAAACTTCGATTTATCTTCACCAGCATTAATATTAAAGGAACTAAAGATTTTGATTGTTTGCTGTCCTGCCAGGAACAGAAATAAAGCAATTCTTCCAGCATCTGGTGCAGCATTTAAATCACGAGCTTCGAAATAGAGCTGGAACTGTTGTTTGAACAATGTCCAATTCAAATTAAGACTACCAGTGGTCTTTAGATGTCTCGGTGCTTGAACTTGGTCCATCAAAAAGTTGCAGTATAAAAAGTCGAAGATTCCCATGTTGTGATGACTTCTACAGTCGAATAGTTGAGTCCAATTTTTTTTTTCTTCTTATTGTTGCAAATCTTTACTAGTCTTTCTTAAAAGCTTAATTCACTCTGGTACCATGTTATATTTTAAACTCCTGGTAGCATGTTATATTACCTTGTGCTATATAGTATATTACTCTTGAACCAGCTGAGTTGATGAAATGGACAATAGTCTTCTTGAAAAGATAAACTAATTTATTGAGTATTATAAATAATATTTGTGAGTCCTATTTACTTAATACTCAACTGGTAAAGAAATAAAATATAGCAAAGATAACTAACTAACTATACAATGTAATTATGAAATAACTTATAACTTCTCTCGCTCTAGCTATTCTATGCCTTGTCTGTTCACTCTCCTGAAGCACATTCTCTCAGAAAGAGCAGGAAATCCCTTTTTATATCACCTGATAGTGAGACATCTAGTGTTGAATTGACTGTACTAGTTTTACATACATTGATCATGTATATTGATATATAGGGATTAATTCTTTCCAGGTCCAGCCAGTGCGACTGGAGTGAGGGATAATCACAGGTTAAAGAGGTGTGAATTGTCTCAAGCCAGGACAGTTGGTAGGATTTTGCAAGCCCAGGCCAGATGGTGGGGGAGTTAAATGCAGTTAAATGTAGTGAGACAATCCAAGGTCCCTGGTGAGGCTGTACTCCTGTGTGCAGAACATGGCTATCAGTTTCTGCTCAGCGATTCTGCATTGCCATGCATCCTGAAGGCAGTCTTGGAGAACGCTTACCTGGAGATCAGAGGCTAAATGTCCCCGACTGGAAGGGAACATTCCTGCCTGGTGGTTGTCGCGTGATGTCCGTTTATTCGTTGCCGCAGCGTCTCCATGCTCTCACCAATGTATCACGCCTCGGGACATCCTTTCCTGCAGCGTATGAGGTAGAAATTGTTGGCCAAGTCGCATGAGTATGCACCGTGTACCTGGTGAGTGGTGTTCTCATGTGTAATGGTGGTGTCCATGGCAATGATCTGGAACATCTTGCAGAGGTTGCAATGGCAGGGTTGTGTGGTGTTGTGGTCACTGTTCTCCTGAAGGCTGGGTAGTTTTCTGAAAACAATGGTTTGTTTGAGGTTGCGCGGTTGTTTGAAGGTAAGTAGTGGGGCCTCGACAATGTGGTGTTGTAAGACTTCTTATTGTGCCCACCCCAGTCCAATGCCGACATCTCCACATAATGGCTACCTTCGACACCTCATACTGCTGGCTCAAAATGGAGAGGATCTCCAAGAAGATTGCGCATATAGATACTGACATCAAGCTTCTACAAATATGCAAGAAAGCAGACAAGATCCTGAAAGGACTACAGATCACAAACCCACTCAAGTTGACCTACAAGACAGACTATGCTGAGAGACTCTGCCATCGCACCTCTCTCATACGCATCAACCACCTCGTGCACCAGCTCTACAGCAGACGCCGCAATCTGGAAACCAAGATAGAATCTGGAAACCATTCTCAACTTGCTCTCAGGACACAGCAGACCAGCTGCGGGATGCCGCCAAACAGATAGGACAACGGTGCCAAGCCACCAATATGCACACCAAGAACAGGAAGCTTGAGAAACTCGGCATCACCACCAGCAGCAACCAAACCTCCCCAGTACCACAGTAGAAAACAATACAGGGAAATCTTGTCGGACTACATCCTTCAACCAGACAAAATCGAAATCCTCCGCAGAGAGCTCAATTTCTATACCACCAGACTTCCAGGTGCAGCTATGCAGAGCTAGGTCGCATGTTCGGTAGCTCGCGCTTGGAACGGACTTTTGGGCTCTTTACAGGGCCCCCACAGCATTTGTTTGACATTGACCGGTGTGGGAAGAAGACTGCAACATTCCCCCAACAGTGTCCCCCAGGAATGGTATGTCTCTTGGTTACCAGACCCGGCAGAAACAGTGAAAGATTTGGCTGTAACTGCAGGATAAACAGGGCATCTTCCAGCATGCAGGCGGGGGAAGGGCAAGCTTAAAGCTGCAAGCTGACTTGAGGGCCTTTATTAGAGGTGAATTCTAGCAGCAGAGGGAACAACTGTGAAAAGATCTACCAAGGCCACTGAAGAAGCGGGGACGAGGCTTCCGGTGGCAGCCATGGAGGAGTAGGTCGCGCATTCGGCAGCTCCCGTCTGGAACAGACTTTCAGACCTTTTTCAGGAGTTTCAACAGACTTTTTGGGGCAGATTGCTGAAGCGAACACTGCCAAAACGATTCCCTCTCGAGACTTCCAGTTGTGGCTATGCGGAGCTAAGTCGCACATTCGGCGGCTCCCGCAAAAACGGGCTTTTGGGCTCATTTCAGGGCCCCCAAGTGCACTTTTTCGACGTTTCCCGGTGTGGGAAGGAGTTAATAATAGCTCCCCGTCAGTATGTGGCTTCAACTAGGAGCGGGGCGACAAAAAAGGTGGTGGTGGACCGGAAGAAGGGAGGGAAGAAGGACAAAATGGCGGCGGGCGGAGACCAGGCAGCGTGGAGGCAGTGGGCGAAGGACCAACAGGAGGGTATCCAGCGCTGCCTCAGAGAGATTAAAATGGACCTGCTAGAGCTGATGAAGGTTTCTATTGATAAGCTGCTGGAGCCACAGACGGCCCAGAGGGTGGCGATCCGAGAGGCTCGACAAAAGATCTCTGACAATGAGGATGAGCTCTTAGGCCTGGCAGTAAAGGTGGAGGCGCACGAGGCGCTCCGCAAGAAATGGCAGGAGCGGTTCGAGGAGATGGAGAATCGGTCGAGGCGGAAGAATCTGCGGATTCTGGGCTCCGCGGAGGGGCTGGAGGGGCCGGACGTGGGGGCCTATGTGGTCACCATGTTGAACTCGCTGATGGGAGCGGGGTCCTTGCAGGGGCCCCTGGAGCTGGAAGGGGCCCATAGAGTGTTGGCGAGGAGGCCCAAGGCTAACGAGCCTCCGCGGGCGGTGCTGGTGCGGTTCCATCGGTTCGTCGATCGGGAGTGTGTGCTCAGGTGGGCCAAGACGAGAGGAGCAGCAGGTGGGAGAACGCGGAGGTTCGGATATACCAGGACTGGAGTGTGGAGGTGGCGAAGAGGAGGGCCGGGTACAATCGAGCGAAGGCGGTGCTGCACAGGAAGGGGGTGAAGTTTGGCATGTTGCAGCCGGCACGACTGTGGGTTACCTACAAGGACCGGCACCATTATTTTGAGTCTCTGGAAGAGGCGTAGACCTTTGTTCAGGCCGAGAAGCTGGACACAGACTGAGGGTCGGGATGGGCGATTGGGGACTGCGGTGGATATGTTATGCCTATTTTTGGTTTGAGGCGGGCTTTGCATTGTTTTGGGTTTCTTTTTCTCTGTGTTTTTCTCTTTCAGGTTGGGGAGGGTGGATGGGGCGGGTTGGGCACTGTTTTGGTTGGTGGCGGGGCCTGGTAGGTGGAGAGCGCGGGCTTTTTTCCCGCGCCAAAGACCGGGGGGTGGGGGGCCGGGGCGGGGAAGTGAGGATTGTTTCCCGCGCTTAGAACGGAGGGGGGAGAGGGAGAGCCTGTGGATGGAGAGCGGGAGAGGAGGGTGTGCCACACAATGGGAGGAGTCGAAGGGGAGGCGGGAGTGGCCGGGGTCAGCAGGAGTCAGCTGACTTGCGGATGTGCAATGGGGGGAGTAAACCAGCTAGGATGGGTCCTAGACGGGGGGGGGGTATCGAGTTGCTGCTGCTAAGGTCAAGGAGGAGCTGGAGCGAGTGGGTGGGGGTGGGGGGGGGTCGAGACGGGGGTATGCCGCTGTGGGGAACGGGCCGGGTGTTGGGTGCAGTGGCTGGCCGAGGAGGGGTCATGGCTAGTCGGCAGGGGAGAGGGGCGGGTAGCCCCCTGATCCGGCTGAGAACCTGGAATGTAAGGGGACTGAATGGGCCAGTTAAGCGGGCCCGCGTGTTCGCGCACCTAAAGGGGCTCAAGGCGGATGTGGTTATGCTCCAGGAGTCACACCTGAAGGTGGCAGACCAGGTAAGACTGAGGAAAGGGTGGGTAGGTCAGGTGTTTCATTCGGGGCTAGATGCCAAAAATCGAGGGGTGACGATCTTGGTGGGAAGGAAGGTGTTATTCGAGGCGTCGAGCATTGTGGCAGATAATGGCGGTAGGTACATAATGGTAAGTGGTAAGTTGCAGGGAGAGAGGGTGGTACTGGTCAATGTGTATGCTCTGAACTGGGACGATGCGGGTTTTATGCGGCGTATGTTGGGTCGGATCCCAGACTTGGAAGTGGGGGGCCTGATAATGGGGGGAGACTTTAACACGGTGTTGGATCCGGCACTGGATCGCTCCAGGTCTAGGATGGGTAGGAAGCCGGCGGCGGCTAGAGTGTTGAGGGGATTTATGGACCAAATGGGAGGGGGGGACCCTTGGAGATTTGCAAGGTCGGGGGCTAGGGAATTTTCATTCTTCTCACATGTCCATAAGGCTTATTCTCGAATCGACTTTTTCATTTTGAGTAGCGAGAGTAGAGGATACCGAGTATTCGGCAATAGCCATTTCGGACCACGCTCCGCATTGGGTGGACTTGGAGATGGGGGAGGAGAGGGACCAGCGCCCGCTGTGGCGCTTGGAGGTGGGGCTGTTGGCGGACGAGGAGGTGAGCGAGTGGGTCCGAGGAAGTATAGAGAGGTACTTGGAGACCAACGACAATGGGGAGGTCCGAGTGGGGATGGTATGGGAGGCACTGAAGGCGGTGGTGAGGGGAGAGCTGATCTCCATTAGGGCCCACAAGGAGCGGAGGGAGCGGGGGGAGAGGGAGAGGCTGGTGGGGGAGATGGTGAGGGTAGACAGGAGGCATGCGGAAGAGCCTGAGGAAGGATTGTTGAGGAAGAGGCGCAGCCTCCAGGCCGAATTCGACCTGGTGACCACCAGGAAGGCGGAGGTGCAGTGGAGGAAGGCCCAGGGGGCGGTCTATGAGTATGGGGAAAAGGCAAGCCGGATGCTGGCGCATCAGCTTCGGAAGCGGGACGCAGCTAGGGAGATCGGGGGAGTTAAGGACAGGGGAGGGAGCGTGGTGCGGAATGGGGTTGGCATCAATGGGGTCTTCAGGGACCTCTACGAGGAATTGTACCGATCCGAGCCCCCACGGGAGGAGGGAGGGTTGGGCCGTTTCCTGGACCAATTGAGGTTTCCAAAGGTGGAAGAGGGACTGGTGGCAGGACTGGGGGCCCTGATTGGGCTGGAGGAGCTGATCAAAGGGACAGGAAGCATGCAGGCGGGGAAGGCACCGGGGCCGGACGGTTTCCCGGTCGAGTTCTATAAAAAATATATGGACCTGTTGGGCCCGCTGTTAGTTAGGACCTTTAATGAGGCAAGGGAGGGGGGGGGGTTTACCCCCGCGATGTCCCGGGCACTGATCTCCTTGATCCTGAAGCGGGACAAGGATCCCCAGCAATGTGGGTCTTACAGACCGATTTTCTTGCTAAATGTAGATGCCAAGGTGCTGGCGAAGGTCTTAGCCACGAGGATTGAGGATTGTGTGCCGCAGATCATCCATGAAGACCATACGGGGTTTGTGAAGGGGAGACAGTTGAACGCGAATGTGCGGAGGCTTTTGAACGTTATCATGATGCCGGCGAGGGAGGGGGAGGCGGACATAGTGGTGGCGATGGACGCTGAGAAAGCCTTCGATAGGGTAGAGTGGGGGTACCTGTGGGAGGTGCTGAAGAGGTTTGGGTTTGGGGAGGGGTTTGTCAGGTGTGTTAGGCTGTTGTATGAGGTCCCGATGGCGAGTGTGGTCACAAATAGGAGGAGGTCCGAGTACCTTCGGTTGCACCGAGGGACGAGACAGGGGTGTCCCCTGTCCCCCCTGCTCTTCGCACTGGCGATTGAACCCCTGACTATGGCACTGAGAGAGTCGAGGAACTGGAGGGGGTTGGTGTGGGGTGGGGAGGAGCATAGGGTGTCGCTTTATGCGGACGACCTGCTGTTGTATGTGGCAGACCCGGTAGGAGGAATGCCCGAGGTAATGAGGATCCTTAGGGAATTCGGGGACTTTTCGTGGTACAAGCTCAATATGGGGAAGAGCGAGCTGTTCGTAGTTCAGCCATGGGACCTGGAGAGGGGGATTGGCGAGCTCCCATTAAAAGGGCGGAGAGGAGCTTCAGATATTTGGGGGTCCAGATGGCCAGGAGCTGGGGGGCCCTGCATAGGCTTAACTTTACAAGGCTAGTGGAGCAAATGGAGGAGGAGTTCAAGAGGTGGGACGCGTTGCCGCTGTCCTTGGCGGGTAGGGTGCAGTCAATCAAAATGACGGTGCTCCCAAGGTTTTTGTTCCTGTTCCAGTGCCTGCCCATGTTTATCCCGAAGTCTTTTTTCAGGCGGGTTAACAGGAGTATAATGGGGTTTGTGTGGGCGCGAGGGACTCCGAGGGTGAGAAGGGTGTTCCTGGAGCGGAGTAGAGATAGGGGGGAGCTGGCGCTGCCCAACCTCTGTGGGTACTACTGGGCCGCCAATGCGACAATGGTGCGCAAGTGGGTGATGGAGGGGGCTGCATGGAAGAGGCTGGAGACGGCATCCTGTGCGGGTACGAGTCTGGGGGCGCTGGCAACGGTGCCGCTGCCGCTCCCTCCAAGGAGGTATACCACGAGCCCGGTGGTGGTGGCGGCCCTCAAAATTTGGGGGCAATGGAGGCGGCAATAGGGGGAAGTTGAGGCCTCGGCGTGGACCCAATTACGGGGGAACCACCGGTTCGCCCCAGGAAGAACAGGTAGAGGGTTTTCGGGGTGGCACAGGGCAGGGATACGAAAGTTGGGGGACCTGTTTCTGGACGGGAAGTTCGCGAGATTGGGTGAGTTGGAGGAGAAGTACGGGCTACCCCCGGGGAACACCTTCAGGTACTTACAGGTAAGGGCGTTTGCCAGACGGCAGGTGGTGGAATTCCCGCGGCTACTGCCACACACAGTACAGGAAAGGGTGCTCTCGGGGGGGGGGGGGTGGGAATGAGGAAGATCTCGGAAACTTACCAGGTGATGCAGGAGGAGGAGGAGGCCTCGGTGGTGGAGTTGAAAGGTAAGTGGGAGGAGGAGTTGGGAGAGGAGATCGAAGAGGGGACGTGGGCAGATGCCCTAGGGAGGGTGAATTCTTCCTCTTCGTGCGCGAGGCTCAGCCTCATACAGTTTAAGGTGCTGCACAGGGCACACATGACCGGGACAAGGATGAGCCGGTTTTTTGGGGGTGAGGACAGGTGTGTTAGGTGCTCAGGGAGCCCAGCAAATCACACCCATATGTTCTGGGCATGCCCAGCGCTGGAGGAATTTTGGAAGGGGGTAGCGAGAACGGTGTCGAGGGTGGTAGGATCCAGGGTCAGACCGGGCTGGGGGCTCGCAATATTTGGGGTGGCAGAGGAGCCGGGAGTGCAGGAGGCGAAAGAGGCCGGAATTCTGGCCTTTGCGTCCCTGGTAGCCCAGCGAAGGATTCTCCTTCAGTGGAAAGATGCGAGGCCCCCAAGCGTGGAATCCTGGATCAGCGATATGGCGGGGTTCATTAAATTGGAGAGGGTGAAATTCGCCTTGAGAGGGTCGGTACAAGGGTTCTTTAGGCGGTGGCAACCGTTCTTAGACTTTCTGGCAGAACGATAGACATTGGTCAATGGCAGCAGCAGCTCGGGGGGGGGGGGGGGGTTTACTTTATTTTTGTTTATGTTATTTACACTGGAGGGTCTGAGGGGGTGTATACACCTGTTGTGTTAAGTCGGGGTGTTAATGTTAATTTATTATTTATGTACGGGGGGGAGGGGTTTGGGGGTTGCTTTTTTTAAATTGTATTTTGTACTTAACCCTGTTGGGTTCTTTTTTCTTTCTCATTTTGTTATTGATATTTTATGAAAACCTTTAATAAAAATTATTTTTTTAAAAAAAGAATTCTATACCACCACCAAAATGGACCCAATCAGTCTCGCAGCAGACACTGAGGGATTCATCAGGCAAATGAGGCTCCGGGAGTTCTTCCACAGACCCCAAGAGGCCGACAGTGAACCCAATGAGACAACCAATGAACCGGAACAGCAGATCGAGAGATCTACGGTGCGGCAACCAAAGAGGAAAGAACTGCATTGGACCCCTCCGGAAGGCCGCTGCCCTAGACTCGACATGTATGTTTAAGCCGTCAGGAGTCGAGTCAATGCCAGATTCATCAGTCACATTCATAAGACAGCCACGAACGCAAGCACAACGCAATGCCATCCATGCTCTCAGGACCAACCGCAACATTGTCATCCAACCAGCAGACAAAGGAGGGGCCATCGTCTTACTGAACAAAATGGACTACTGCAAATACGTGTACCAACAACTCGACAACTAGAAACACTACAGACAGTTGCCCGCAGATTTGACCAAAGAACACACCCGCCAACTCAACAGACTGATCAAGACCTTGGATCCAGATCTTTAGAGTAACTTATAAGCTCTCATCTCATGTACTCCCTGTGTTGGAGATCTCTACTGCCTCCCAAAAATATACAAGGCCAACACACCAGACTGCCCTATTGTATCAGGCAATGGGAACCTGTGTGAGAACCTCTCTGGCTACATCGTATAAGGAGCGCCCAGCTTCTGCCGCGATACGACGGACTTCCTACAGAAACTCAGCACCCATGGACCAGTTAAACCAGGGACATTCCTCGTCACAATGGATGCCTTGGCACTCTACACCAGCATCCCTCATGAAGGTGGCTTTGCTGCAACAGCCTCAGTACTCAACACCGACGACTGCCAATCTCCAGATGCAATTGTGCAACTCATCCGCTTCATCCTGGATGACAACGTCTTCAGTTTCGACAACAAGTTCTTCATCCAGACACACGGAACAGCCATGGGGACCAAATGTGCACCTCATTTCACCAACATCTTCATGCACAAGTTTGAACAAGACCTCTTCACCGCACAGGACCGTCAACTGATGCTATACCCCAGATACATCGATGACATTTTTTCCTTTGGACCCATGGCAAAGAATCACTAAAATGACAATGACATCAATAAATTCCATCCCACCATCAGACTCACCATGAACTACTCTCCTGAATCAGTTGCATTCTTCGACACACGCATCTCCCTCAAGAACAGTCACCTCAGTACTTCGCTTTACCGCAAGTCCACGGATAACCAATGGAGCAAATATGTAAGGAGATCACAGATAGCTGCAAGAATAATAGGGTGGTAGTAGTAGGGGACTTTAACTTTCCCAACATTGACTGGGACAGCCATAGCATTAGGGGCTTGGATGGAGGGAAATTTGTTGAGTGTATTCAGGAGGAATTTCTCATTCAGTATGTGGATGGACCGACTAGAGAGGGGGCAAAACTTGACCTCGTCTTGGGAAATAAGGAAGGGCAAGTGACAGAAGTGCTAGGGAGGGATCACTTTGGGACAAGTGACCATAATTCCATTAGTTTTAAGATAGCTATGGAGAATGATAGGTCTGGCCCAAGAGTTAAAATTCTTAATTGGGGCAAGGCCAATTTTGATGGTATCAGACAGGAACTTGCAGAGGTAGATTGGGGGAGACTGTTGGCAGGCAAAGGGACGGCTGGTAAATGGGAGGCTTTTAAAAATGTGTTAACCAGGGTGCAAGGTAAGCACATTCCCTTTAGAGTGAAGGGCAAGGCTGGTAGAAGTAGGGAACCCTGGATGACTCGAGATATTGAGACTCTGGTCAAAAAGAAGAAGGAGGCATATGATGTACATAAGCAACTGGGATCAAGTGGATCCCTTGAAGAGTATAGAGATTGTCGAAATAGAGTTAAGAGGGAAATCAGGAGGGCAAAAAGGGGACATGAAATTGCTTTGGCAAATAATGCAAGGGAGAATCCAAAGAGATTCTACAGATACATAAAGGGGAAAAGAGTAACTAGGGACAGAGTAGGGCCTCTTAAGGATCAACAAGGACATCTATGTGCAGAGCCACAAGAGTTGGGTGAGATCCTGAATGAATATTTCTCATCGGTATTCACGGTGGAGAAAGGCATGGATGTTAGGAAACTAAGGTAAATAAATAGTGATGTCTTGAGAAGTGTGCATATTACAGAGGAGGAGGTGCTGGAAGTCTTAAAGCGCATCAAGGTAGATAAATCCCCGGGACCTGATGAAATGTATCCCAGGATGTTGTGGGAGGCTAGGGAGGAAATTGCGGGTCCCCTAACCGAGATATTTGAATCATCGACAGCCACAAAGAACAAAACAAAGAAATGTACAGCACAGGAACAGGCCCTTCGGCCCTCCAAGCCCGTGCCGACCATACTGCCCGACTAAACTACAATCTTCTACACTTCCTGGGTCCGTATCCTTCTATTCCCATCCTATTCATATATTTGTCAAGATGCCCCTTAAATGTCCCTATCGTCCCTGCCTCCACTACCTCCTCCGGTAGTGAGTTCCAGGCACCCACTACCCTCTGCGTAAAAAACTTGCCTCGTACATCTACTCTAAACTTTGCCCCTCTCTCCTTAAACCTATGCCCCCTAGTAATTGACCCCTCTACCCTGGGGAAAAGCCTCTGACTATCCACTCTGTCTATGCCCCTCATAATTTTGTATACCTCTATCAGGTCGCCCCTCAACCTCCTTCGTTCCAGTGAGAACAAACCGAGTTTATTCAATCGCTCCTCATAGCTTATGCCCTCCATACCAGGCAACATTCTGGTAAATCTCTTCTGCACCCTCTCTAAAGCCTCCACATCCTTCTGGTAGTGTGGCGACCAGAATTGAACACTATACTCCAAGTGTGGCCTAACTAAGGTTCTATACAGCTGCAACATGACTTGCCAATTCTTATACTCAATGCCCCGGCCAATGAAGGCAAGCACGCCGTATGCCTTCTTGACTACCTTCTCCACCTGTGTAGCCCCTTTCAGTGATCTGTGGACCTGTACTCCTAGATCTCTCCGACCTTCAATACTCTTGAGGGTTCTACCATTCACTGTACATTCCCTACCTGCATTAGCCCTTCCAAAATGCATTACCTCACATTTGTCCAGGTTAAACTCCATCTGCCATCTCTCCGCCCAAGTCTCCAGACAATCTAAACCCTGCTGCATCCTCAGACAGTCCCCATCGCTATCCGCAATTCCACCAACCTTTGTGTCGTCTGCAAACTCACCAATCAGACCAGTCACATTTTCCTCCAAATCATCTACATACACTACAAAGAGCAAAGGTCCCAGCACTGATCCCTGTGGAACACCACTGGTCACAGCCCTCCAATTAGAAAAGCATCCCTCCATTGCTACCCTCTGCCTTCCACGGCCTAGCCAGCCCTGCATCCACCTTGCCAGTTCACCCCTGATCCCGTGTGACTTCACCTTTTGTACTAGTCTACCACGAGGGACCTCGTCAAAGGCCTTACTGAAGTCCATATAGACAACATCTACTGCCCTACCTGCATCAATCATCCTAGTGACCTCCTCGAAAAACTCCATCAAGTTAGTGAGACACGACCTCCCCCCCACAAAACCGTGCCGCCTCCCACCAACACGTCCACTTGCTTCCAAATGGGAGTAGATCCTGTCTCGAAGAATTCTCTCCAGTAATTTCCCTACCACTGAAGTAAGGCTCACCGGCCTGTAGTTCCCGGGATTATCCCTGCCACCCTTCTTAAACAGAGGAACAACATTGGCTATTCTCCAGTCCTCCGGGACATCCCCTGAAGACAGCGAGGATCCAAAGATTTCTGTCAAGGCCTCAGCAATTTCCTCTCCAGCCTCCTTCAGTATTCTGGGGTAGATCCCATCCGGCCCTGGGGACTTATCTACCTTAATATTTTTTAAGACACCCAACACCTCGTCTTTTTGGATCACAATGTGACCCAGGCTATCTACACCCCCTTCTCCAGACTCAACATCTACCAATTCCTTCTCTTTGGTGAATACTGATGCAAAGTATTCATTTAGTACCTCGCCCATTTCCTCTGGCTCCACACATAGATTCCCTTGCCTATCCTTCAGTGGGCCAACCCTTTCCCTGGCTACCCTCTTGCTTTTTATGTAAGTGTAAAAAGCCTTGGGATTTTCCTTAACCCTATTTGCCAATGACTTTTCATGACCCCTTCTAGCCCTCCTGACTCCTTGCTTAAGTTCCTTCCTACTTTCCTTATATGCCACACAGGCTTCGTCTGTTCCCAGCCTTTTAGCCCTGACAAATGCCTCCTTTTTCTTTTTGACGAGGCCTACAATATCACTCGTCATCCAAGGTTCCCGAAAATTGCCGTATTTATCTTTCTTCCTCACAGGAACATGCCTGTCCTGTATTCCTTTCAACTGACACTTGAAAGCCTCCCACATGTCAGATGTTGATTTGCCCTCAAACATCCGCCCCCAATCTATGTTCTTCAGTTCCCGCCTAATATTGTTATAATTAGCCTTCCCCCAATTTAGCACATTCATCCTCGGACCACTCTTATCCTTGTCCACCAGTACTTTAAAACTTACTGAATTGTGGTCACTGTTACCGAAATGCTCCCCTACTGAAACATCTACCACCTGGCCGGGCTCATTCCCCAATACCAGGTCCAGTACCGCCCCTTCCCTAGTTGGACTGTTTACATATTGTTTTAAGAAGCCCTCCTGGATGCTCCTTACAAACTCTGCCCCGTCTAAGCCCCTGGCACTAAGTGAGTCCCAGTCAATATTGGGGAAGTTGAAGTCTCCCATCACCACAACCCTGTTGTTTTTACTCTTTTCCAAAATCTGTCTACCTATCTGCTCCTCTATCTCCCGCTGGCTGTTGGGAGGCCTGTAGTATACCCCCAACATTGTGACTGCACCCTTCTTATTCCTGATCTCTACCCATATAGCCTCACTGCCCTCTGAGGTGTCCTCTCGCTGTATAGCTGTGATACTCTCCTGAACAAGTAGCGCAACTCCGCCTCCCCTTTTACATCCCCCTCTATCCCGCCTGAAACATCTAAATCCTGGAACGTTTAGCTGCCAATCCTGCCCTTCCCTCAACCAGGTCTCTGTAATGGCAACAACATCATAGTTCCAAGTAGTAATCCAAGCTCTAAGTTCATCTGCCTTACCCGTAATGCTCCTTGCATTAAAACATATGCACTTCAGGCCACCAGACCCGCTGTGTTCAGCAACTTCTCCCCGTCTGCGCTGCCTCAGAGCCACACTGTCCCTATTCCCTAGTTCTCCCTCAATGCTCTCACCTTCTGACCTATTGCTCCCGTGCCCACCCCCCTGCCATACTAGTTTAAACCCTCCCGTGTGACACTAGCAAACCTCGCGGCCAGGATATTTATGCCTCTCCGGTTTAGATGCAACCCGTCCATCTTATACAGGTCACACCTGCCCCGGAAGAGCTCCCAGTGGTCCAGATAACAGAAACCCTCCCTCCTACACCAGCTGTTTAGCCACGTGTTTGTCTGCTCTATCTTCCTATTTCTAGCCTCACTGGCACGTGGCACAGGGAGTAATCCCGAGATTACAACCCTCGAGGTCCTGTCTTTTAACTTTCTGCCTAGCTCCCTGAACTCCTGCTGCAGGACCTCATGCCCCTTCCTGCCTATGTCGTTAGTACCAATATGTACAACGACCTCTGCCTGTTTGCCCTCCCCCTTCAGGATTCCCTCTACCCGTTCGGAGACATCCTGGACCCTGGCACCAGGGAGGCAACATACCATCCTGGAGTCTCTTTCACGTCCACAGAAGCGCCTATCTGTGCCCCTGACTATAGAGTCCCCTATAACTATTACTCTTCTGCGCTTTGACCCTCCCTTCTGAACATCAGAGCCAGCCGTGGTGCCACTGCTCTGGCTGCTGCTGTTTTCCCCTGATAGGCTATCCCCCCCGACAGTATCCAAAGGGGTATATCTGTTCGAGAGGGGGACAACCACAGGGGATTTCTGCACTGACTGCCTGCCCTTTCTGGTGGTCACCCATTTCTCTGCCTGCACCTTGGGTGTGACCACACTTACATAACTGCGATCTATGACGCTTTCCGCCACCTGCATGCTCCTAAGTGCATCCAATTGCTGCTCCAACCGAACCATGCGGTCTGTGAGGAGCTGCAGTTGGGTGCACTTTCTGCAGATGAAGCCATCCGGGACGCTGGAAGCCTCCCGGACCTGCCACATCTCACAGTCAGAGCACAGCACCCCTCTAACTGACATTGCGTCAATTAATTAAAATTAAAATTTGTCTTTTTTTTTTTTTAATAAATACTTTTTTTAAATTTCAAAGTTACTGTCAACTATCTGTTTCCTAGCACTAGATTTCTAATAGAAATGCGATAGCTAACTATAATATTCTCTGATCTCTGGCTTAGATATCCTCTAAATTATAATTAAGTTATTATGTTTAATTAGTTCCCAAATACTCAAAAAAATTTAGGTTAGAATCCCAACCAGCCACTCAGGTCACAGCTTTTCTGTGATGTCACTTCAGTTTCCCCCCGACACACACAATTTGAAAAACAGGTATAAAAGTAAAAATCACTTGCTTACCTTCTGAGATGTTCTCAGGTTCTCTCGCTGACAGAGACTGCTCCTCCACCTCCAATCCTTGACCTGCACAATGCTAATAATATAATATGGCACAGGTGAGGTGCCTGAAGATTGGAGAGTGGCGAATGTTGTGCCCTTGTTTAAGAAGGGCAGCAGGGAAAAGCCTGGGAACTACAGACCGGTGAGCCTAACGTCTGTAGTAGGTAAGTTGCTAGAAGGTATTCTGAGAGACAGGATCTACAAGCATTTAGAGAGGCAAGGACTGATTCGGGGCAGTCAGCATGGCTTTGTGCGTGGAAAATCATGTCTCACAAATTTGATTGAGTTTTTTGAGGGTGTGACCAAGAAGGTAGATGAGGGCAGTGCAGTAGACGTTGTCTACATGGACTTTAGCAAAGCCTTTGACAAGGTACCGCATGGTAGGTTGTTGCAGAAGGTTAAAGCTCACGGGATCCAGGGTGAGGTTGCCAATTGGATTCAAAATTGGCTGGATGACAGAAGGCAGAGGGTGGTTGTAGAGGGTTGTTTTTCAAACTGGAGGCCTGTGACCAGTGGTGTGCCTCAGGGATCGGTGCTGGGTCCACTGTTATTTGTGATTTATATTAATGATTTGGATGAGAATTTAGGAGGCATGGTTAGTAAGTTTGCAGATGACACCAAGATTGGTGGCACAGTGGATAGTGAAGAAGGTTATCTAGGATTGCAACGGGATCTTGATCAATTAGGCCAGTGGGCCGACGAATGGCAGATGGAGTTTAATTTAGATAAATGTGAGGTGATGCATTTTGGCAGATCGAATCAGGCCAGGACCTACTCAGTTAATGGTATGGCGTTGGGGAGAGTTATAGAACAAAGAGATCTAGGAGTACAGGTTCAGAGCTCCTTGAAGGTGGAGTCGCAGGTGGACAGGGTGGTGAAGAAGGCATTTGGCATGCTTGGTTTCATTGGTCAGAACATTGAATACAGGAGTTGGGACGTCTTGTTGAAGTTGTACAAGACATTGGTACGGCCACACTTGGAATACTGTGTGCAGTTCTGGTCACCCTATTATAGAAAGGATATTATTAAACTAGAAAGAGTGCAGAAAAGATTTACTAGGATGTTGCCGGGACTTGATGGTTTGAGTTATAAGGAGAGGCTGGATAGACTGGGACTTTTTTCCCTGGAGCGTAGGAGGCTTAGGGGTGAACTTATAGAGGTCTATAAAATAATGAGGGGCATAGATAAGGTAGATAGTCAACATCTTTTCCCAAAGGTAGGGGAGTCTAAAACTAGAGGGCATAGGTTTAAGGTGAGAGGGGAGAGATTCAGAAGGGCCCAGAGGGGCAGTTTCTTCACTCAGAGGGTAGTGAGTGTCTGGAATGGGCCGCCAGAGGTAGTAGTAGAGGCGGGTACAATTGTGTCTTTTAAAAAGCATTTAGATAGTTACATGGGTAAGATGGGTATAGAGGGTTATGGGCCAAGTGCGGGCAACTGGGACTAGCTTAATGGTAAAAACTGGGCGGCATGGACTGGTTGGGCCGAAGGGCCTGTTTCCATGCTGTAAACTTCTATGATTCTAACCTCACGATGCTCTCCTTCTTCAGCTTCCACCCTAAACACATTAAAGAAGCCATCCCTTATGGACAAGCCTTCAGTATACACAGGATCTGCTCAGGCGAGGAGGGACGTAACGGACATCTACAGATGCAGAAAGACGCCCTCATAAGAACGGGATATGGCGCTCACCTCATCGATCGACAGTTCCAACGTGCCACAGCAAAAGAAAGCACCAACCTCCTCAGAAGACAAACATGGGACACAACCGACAGAGTACCCTTCGTCGTTCATTACATCCCTGGAGCGGAAAAACTATGACATCTTTTTCAGAGCCTTAAACACATCATCGATGAAGATGAACATCCTACGAACTGTCCTGGCTTGAGACAATTCATACCTTCCTAACCTGTGATCATCCCTCCCTCCATTCGCACCGTCTGGACCTGTAAAGAATTAATTACCTGCAAAGGCTCGCATCAAAGGATCATCTTACATCATTGGCTTTTTGTTTATATGCTGCGTTTGTGTAACCTACCTCTTCACTCACCTGATGAAGGAGCTGCGCTCCGGAAGCTAGTGATTCCAAATAAACCTGTTGGACTTTAACCTGGAGTTGTCAGATATTTGTGCAGGTGAAAGAAAAGCTTAATCCACCTGGGACATCCCAATGGAAACTAATAATAATTTACCTTAAAAAAGATACAATTAAAAGGTATATAATGCTTCAGGAAATGGACATCAAGAAGAACAGGAAGCTGTGTAAAGGTGGGGAGGGGGAGGTAGCACTATTATTCAAGGATAGCATTGGCGCAATAGCTAGAGATGATCTTGGTTCAGGAAATCAGGATGAGGAATTGTTCTGTCTGGGGACTGGAAATAGTCAGGGAAAGAAGTCACTAGTGGAGTGGCCTATAAGCATGCTAACATTAACCAAAGTGTAGGGCAAAGTATGCAAAAGGGGCTTGTGATAAGTGGACAGCAATAATCACGGGTGATTTTAATCTACATAAACTGCAAAAATCAGATTGGCAGCAGCAGCTTGGCGGAGGGGCTTCTAGAACGCTTTTGAGATAGTTTCTTAGAGCAGCACATTCTGGAATCAACCAGGGAACAGGTTATATAAGAATTAGTATTGTGTAATGTGACAGGATTACTTAATGACCTCATAGTAAACCCCCTAGGTAGCAGCCACCACAATATGGTTGAAACTTCCATGCAGTTCGAAGGGGAGAAGAGTAGGTCTAAGATTACTATTTTAAACATAAATAAAGGCAACTATGTGGACATGAAAGCTGAGCGAGCTGAAGTGTAATGGGATTTGAGGCCAAATGACAGATCAAAAGTGAAGCAGTGGCAGGTTTTTAAGAGGATATTTCAGAACAAGTATATTCCTACTACAAAGAAAAATTCTACTGTGCGGCCCCCGACATTCGTGGTTAACTGAAGGAATTAAGGAAAGAATCAAACTTAAGGATGAAGCGTATCACTGTGCAAAGATGAGCAGCAGGTCAGATGATTGGTCAGGTTATAAATTATGGCAGAAAATGACTAAAAGGTCAGAAGAAAGAAATTAGAATATGGGAGGAAGCCAGCTAGGAATGTAAAAACAATTAGTAAAAATTTCTGCGATATTTAATGAAGAAGAGAGTAAGTAAAGTGAGTATTGGTCCTTGGGAGAGTGCCAATGGGGAGTTAATAGTAGATAATAAGGAAATGGCAGATGAAATGAACAAATATTTTGCTTTTTCCTTCACTAAAGAAGATACAAAACATTCCAGTTACGACTGTAAATCAGGAGGTGGAAGGGAGAGAGGAACTTGATGAAGTTACAATCACTAGATAAGCATACTGAGCAGGCTGACAAGTATCTGGGTCCTGCTGGACTTCATCCTAGGGTCCTAAAAGAGGTGGCGAATGAGTTAGTAGATGCATTGGTGCTAACCATCCAAACTTTGGTAGATTCTGGAAAGGTTCCATCAGATTGCAAAGTAGCAAATGTTCCCCCTCTATTCAAGAAGGGAGGGAGGCAGAAAACAGGAAGCTAGAGGCCAGTTAGCTTGACATTTGTTGTGAGGAAGGTGCTAGAATTAACATTAAAGAGGTTATAGCTGAGCACTTAGAAAAGCTCAAGATAATCGGGAAGAATCAGCATGGTGCTGTGAAAGGAAATCAGGTTAAACCACCGAGTGGAGTTCTTTGATGGAATAATATGCACTGTGGATAAAGGGGATCCTATAGGTGTACTGTACTTGGATTTCCAGAAGAAATTTGATAAGGTGCCACATTAAGCGTGATTGCAAAAAATAAAAGTCCATGGTTGAGGGGATAACATGTTAGCGTGGATAGAAGAATGGCTGGCAGAAACAGAGTGTATGCTTAAATAGGTCTTTTTCTGATTGGCAGCATGTGATGAGTGGAGTCCAACTGGCACTCTGTGCTGCAGCTCAACTTTTCAGAATTTATATCAATGACTTAGATGAGGGGAATGATGGCATGGTCGCTAAATTTGCAGATGACACAAAGATAGGTAGGAAAGTATGTTGCGAAGAAGACATAGGAGGAGTGCAGATAGATATAGATAGGTTGAGTGAGTGGGAAAACATCTGACAGATCAAGTGTAATGTAGGAAAGTATGAAGTTGTTAACTTTGGCAGAAAGAATAAAAAGGCAGAGTATTATTTAAACCGAGAATGACTGCAGAATTCCAAGGTGCAGAGGGACCTTGGTGCTCCAGTGCATGAGTCACAAGAAGCTAGTCTGCAGGTTCATGTAATGAAGAAGACTACTGAAATTCTATCTTTTATTATGAGAGGAATTTAACATAAAAGTAAGGATGTTCTACTTCAGTTACACGGGCAATAGTGAAACCACATCTTGAATACCATGTGCAGTCTTGGTGTCCTTATTTAAGGAAGGATGTAAGTGCATTGGAGGCAGTTCAGAGGTTTACTAGAATGATGCGTGGGATGAGTGGGTTGTTGTATGGGGAAAGGTTGGGCTTCTTTTCACTGGAGTTTTGAAGAGCGAAAGGTGGCTTGGCTGAAGTGTATGAGATCCTGAATGGTCTTGAGAAGGTCAGCATGGAAAGAATGTTTTTGCTTCTGGATGAGTTCAGAAATAGGGGGCATTGTTTTAAAGTAGGTGTTGCCCCTTTAGTGCAGAGATGTGGAGAAATATTTTCTCTCAGAAAGTTGTGCAACTTTGGAACTTTCTGCCTCACAAGGCGGTGGAGGCAGGGTCATTGAATATTTTTAAGGAGGAAATGGATAGATTCTTTTTGGGGTAGATAGAAATGTAGAACTTGAAACACAAACAGAATAGCCATTATCTTCTTGAATGGCAGAGCAGGCTCGAGGGGTCGTATGTTCATATCTTTGTATCATAAATTGTCTATTGTATGTAAGTTAAAATCAATGAATGAAATATAAGCTACTGTACTTTAGTTAAGTTGGCCCTCCTATTAAATATTCCATTGCCGAATGTCTGAAAGTATGTTGTATAATTTTTTAAAATCACTTTATAAACATCAATAAAAATAGCAAAATTGAACCATTTTACTGTAATGCTATATTGAGTCAGCATTATACAGAGCAGACAAGGCCTCAGATAACGATGAAAGGTGACACCTTCAACAGAGGAATGCTCCCTCAGCACTGGAGTGTCAATCTAGATTTTCATGCTAAGGTCCTGAATCCATGACGTCCTGACTCAGAAGCAAGAATGCTACTAATTGAACCATGGTTGATATAGTAGGTAAGATTTCACTATGTGCATGTTAATTTTTACAAGTATGTTTTTATAGCAGCATGTACTTGAAGGACATATAAACAGGTGAACAAATACTTAAGTGTTAAAACATTACTATCAGCATTATGATTGCAATTTAAAATTCTCACCTGACCTTTTGCATGAGGTTCAATACACAGAACAGTACAAGCACTATCTTTCAGAAACGATCACGGTTTATGGGGATAAGGCTGAAAAGTGGAGTTGAGGATTATCATATCATGATCATGATCTTGTTAAATGGCAGATCAGACTTGATGGGTTGAATGGCCTACTTTTGCTCCTCTGTCTTATTGCCTTATGTTCTTATTGACAGGAAAACTGGCAAAGTTATCCATGCTCCAAGTTCATGGATGAAAAAGATGTGAACAAAATGCCCACAAAAGTAAGGAAGCATTAATTGCACAGTGAACTTAATATGGCGACCGTCATTTAGTGAGAATTTCTCTTAACTTCTCACAAATTTCCATCAAAATTAAAATGCAACACAGAGAAAGCTCAGAAGAAATTCACAATTGCACACAACTGAAAAGAGAAACCCAACTTGGCATAAATATCATAAAATGTTCACTTGCGTTTTGTTGAACTTATAATAATGATACAGGAATTTTCAATAATGAATATCAGTAAGAAAATAAAATGGTACACGATGGGTCAGATTTTACAACAAAAATAATAGTTAAGCTCTCAGCATATTACTACCACCACCTTCTCAAGGGCAATTAGGATGGGCAACAAATGCTGGCCTAACAAACAATGCCCACATCCTGTGGAAGAATATTTAAAAACTGATGTGCAAAATGAATAACTACCTCCATCCACTGCACTTGCGCCATTAAACACATAAATTGGGAAGCTACTAAATGAATGGTTCCCCCAGATGTTGTGCAATAACAATATCTCACCATCTGACCACCCATGAACTACTTGTATCATGTTACTGTACCTATCTAATACATGTACATTAAAATCACTTGAATATGTTAAGGTTTGTCCATTCAAAAGTACCAAATAACCTAGCTGGGACTCTTGCTCATGTATTTGCTTTGTTTGGTCCCTTGTTCCGCACTGTAACCAATCACTGTTTGTCGATGTACTATTTGTCAATGTACTCTGTCGATTTTTTTTTTTGTCTACTATATACGTACTGTGTACGCTCCCTTGGCCGCAGAAGAATACTTTTAACTGTACTTCGGTACATGTGACAATAAATCAAATCAAAATAAATCAAATCAAAAAAATTTAACTTGAGCGAGTGTGGAATCCCATTTCTTTGCATTTGAATTATTGTTGGAAACTTAAATTAAAAAGTATGTATTTATTTGAACTTTTCTTTCCCTTTTATCTCTCTCTCTATTAATCCCATCTTTCTTTTCCTCTCTTTATTTTGCTTTCTGGATTTGATTTGGCATTCACTGTTCTAACTGGCAGTGTGCTCATGTTTATTTTTCAACCTCATTGGTTAGAGAGATACACTGATACACTGTTGTCTGTCTGGTTTACACATGACCCAGATGCTCTGTAGAGGGCACTGCAATTATTCGGTAGTTTGCTGAAAAGAACTTCCAATGCAAAAGCTTATAGAAAGCCAAGAGATTTTGTATACAAATTTTCTGTCTCCGTTCTTCTGTCCAGTCCTGAAGGCGTGTCTTGCACCATCTAAGCTAGCAGTAGCCGATGCAAATGACAATACTTCATAAGTAAACTTAGATAATGCATGAGTAAGTTATTTGATTGAGAGGTCTATAACAGCAGTGCCTCGACAGCTACCCGATCCCTATATGATAGCCACCTTCCAGCAGGGGGTAATGGTTAATGATTAGGAGCAGCACTCTCATTTTCCTCTCCCAATCTCGAGGGTTTTTGGCACAGTGGTATACATAGAAACAGAGAAAATAGAATCAGGAGGCATCATGCTGATCATCAAGTTCAATACCCTGATCCCGCCTTTCCCCAATATCCCTTGATCCTTTCAGCCCCAAGAACGATATCTAATTCCTTCTTGAAATAACTCAACTACTTTCTGTAACAAAGAATTACACATTTCACCACTCTCTGGATGAAGAATTTGCTCCTCACCTGAGTCCTTGTGCTTAAACGATGACCCCTAGTTCTGGACACCACCATCATCAGCAATATTCCTTCTGAATCTACCTTGTCAAATCCTGTTGGAATTTTGTAAGTTTCTGTGAGATACCCTCTCACTTTTCTAAATGGCAACAGTTGGGAGGGCGTTGCCCTGAGAGTCCTCAACATCGACTCTGGACCACATGAAGTCTCATGGCTTTAGGTTAAACATGGGCAAAGAAACCTCCTGCTGATTACTTCATACTGACCACCATGAGCTGATGAATCAGTATTCCATGTTTTTTTGAATGTATTGTCGTGTTGGGTGTTCCGATATACAAACGAACCAACTCGGTTGTAGATGGTACAACTCTGTTTTATTACTCTGTACAATAACAACTGTTAACTTCTGGCTGTGGTTCGTACTTCACCAGTTAACCTGTGGACCCAGCCCTAGCCCTATCTTAGAGAGGCACTCAGCACATGGTGTATGTCTGAGTGGCACGCTGTGAGCTCTGTGCTCTGAGCTATCTCCTGATGGAATGAACGGGAACTGTGGTGTTCCCTGTTTTATAGTGCGTGTGCTCTCACTGGTGATTGGCTGTGATGTTGCGTGTGTGTTGATTGGTCCGTCTACCTGTCCATCAGTGTGTGTGTATGATTGCACCATGATATGTTAATATGGATATCATGACATGTATTTCATTGCAAACATGTATCAAAACAGGTTACAACACATAAACACCCCGGGAAACATAGATCATAGAATTTACAGTGCAGAAGGAGGCCATTCGGCCCATCGAGTCTGCACTGGCACTTGGAAAGAGCACCCTACCCAAGGTCCACACCTCCATCCTATCCCCATAACCCAGTAACCCCACCCAACACTAAGGGCAATTTTGGACACTAAGGGCAATTTAGCATGGCTAATCCACCTAACCTGCATATCTTTGGACTGTGGGAGGAAACCGGAGCACCCGGAGGAAACCCACGCACACACGGGGAGAATGTGCAGACTCCGCACAGACAGTGACCCAAGCCGGGAATCGAATCTGGGACCCTGGAGCTGTGAAGCAATTGTGCTATCCACAATGCTACCGTGCTGCCCTCAGCAATATATACTTCCCAGCAATCAACTATACAATCTGTACAAAGTTTTCCCCTTTTTCACCCTCTTCCCCCCCCCACTCCCCCGCAACCTCCCCCACCAATGACGAACAGCTCCTCAAACATGGTCACAAACATCCTCCACCTTTTCTCAAATCCCTCTGCATAGCCCCTTAACTCAGATTTTATCTTCCCAACGCAAGAAGTCGTACAGTTCACCCAACTAAGCCAGTACCACCGGTGGCGATGCCGACTGCCTCGCCAGTAAAGTTCGCCGCCATGCAATCAGAGATGAAGGCTCACTTGAAATTCGTACCCTTCCCATCCACCTGGGGTTCGACCTATCCACCTTCGGCTCTGGGACACAATTAAAATCTCCTCCCATGATCAACTGGTGCGTGACCAAATCTGGGATCGCTGCCATCAACCCTCTCATAAAACCCACATCATCCCAATTTGGGGAATACACATTTACCAACACCACCGGCTCCCCTTCCCACAATCACATATCTCCCACCCGGACCCCTCACCTCTTTCGCACTCACAAATCCCATTTTTTTGCTCATTAAAATCGCCACTCCCCTTGATTTCGAGTGAAAAACCTGCCCGGCCCACCCCTTCCTTAACCTAACCTGATCCTTCACACGGAGGTGCGTCTCCTGCAGAAAGACCACCCCCGCTTTCAAGCTCCTGAGGTGTGCAAACACCCGCGACCTTTTAACCGGCCCATTCAGTCCCCGGACGTTCCACGTTACCAGCCTTAGCGGAGGCTTACGCCTCCAAACCTCTCTACCGTCCGTCATCTTCTCCACTTAACTCCCGCCCCCTTAATTCCACCCTATACCTAGCCCATCACAGATGGCTCCATCCTCCGCGCCTGACCATGTCATCTCTCACCCCCTCCCACGTCTCAACAACCTCCCGCTTTCCCCACTTTTCCCTCCCCGGCCACCCCTTTCGGCCTTCTCCCCGACCACCTCTCTTCCGTTCACAAGCATCACCTGCTAGCATGGCAGCCCCTGCCCAAAGGTACCCTCACCTCACTGCTCACCACCCAAACACTCCTCCTGAATCCCAGGCCACCTCCCCAAAAGAAAACAAACAAATGCTAAACACAAACAGCCCCATTTCACCCCTTACAATCCCAACAGTAAACAACAAAGTCAAACCAGGACCTCCTCCAAACCGGAGGAGACGAAAATCCCCCAATCCCTACCCGCACTTCGAACATATTCCCAACCATTACGAAGTGCGAGTACCCCAGTTCCCAAGCATTGTCCACTCAGTTCTCCCCCAGTTTCTGCTCCTTAATGAAGTCTTTGGCTGCTTCTGGGGTCTCGAAATAATACTCCCGACCACCGAATATCACTCATAATTTCACTGGGTAGAGTACCACAAACCTTATCTGCCGTCGGTACAGCACCGCCGTGACCTTGTTGAACCCTGCCGACCACTTTGCCAATTCGGCTCCAATGTCCTGATAAATTCGGACCTTGTTCCCTTCCCACTCACAGGAACGCTTTTCCCTGACCCAACACAAAATTTTCTCTTTCTCCACAAATTTGTGGAGCCTCATGATTACCGCCCGAGGCGGCTCCCCAGCTCTAGGCTTCTGCCTCAGGGATCTATGCGCACGGTCCATTTCAGGGGCCTTGTCTAGCGCCCTTTCTGCCACCAGCCCCGCCAGCATCTCCCACCTTCCACTCCTTCAGGCAGGCCCATTATTCGCAGGTTCTGCCTTCTCGAGGTATTCTCTTGCTCTTCCACCTTTGCCCTCAATGTTTTGCACAGGTCCCCTAGGTGCCCCACCTCTGCCTCCAGAGCCACCACATGATTGCTGTGGTCCGAGATCACTCCTTCGATCTCCCGAATCTGTGACACCCTGCACCTCCAAACACCTTTCCACCTGTTCCAGAGAACTCTTCAGGGGTGCCACAGCTCCTTCAATGGCCTCTGAGCGATCCTCCCGCATTTCCTTCCTCTGCTGGTAAAATTCCTCCTGAATAAAATCTATCAACTGCTCCATCTGGGGCCTTCCACCTTGCATTGGCCCTTCCCCCTCTGCCGTCCTTACACTGGCTGCTGCAGCACAAGTTTCCTCTAACTCTTTGGCCAGGTCTCTCACCATCTTCTGCCGGGTTTGGTAACCAGCAGACACACCACTCCTGGGGGAAACTTCTCGTCCAAACTTCACCTATGCCTTTTCATCAAAGTTCCACCCAGTATCAGGTCAAAAGAGCTCTTTCCTGTGCCTTCAAGCAGGAGCTGCCCTGTGTGCAACCACTCACACCATGGCTTCCACCGGAAGTCCAGTACTCCTCCATGTTGAACACCACTTGAAGGAAGGACTGAGGGTGGCAAGGGCACAGGATATGCTTTGATGGTGGATGTCAATGTGCATAAGCAAGAGTGGCTCAGTGGTACCACCACAGACCGGCTGACCAGGTCCTAAAGGACATAGCTGCTAGACTGGGACTGCAGCAGGTGGTGAGGGAACCAACAAGAGGGAAAAACATACTCATCCTCACCAATCTGCCTTCTGCAGATGCATCTGCCCATGACAGTATCAGTAGAAGTGACCACCGCACAGTCCTTGTGGAGACAAAGTCCCTTCTTCACAATGAGGGTACCCTCCATCGTGTTGTGTGGCACTATCACCGTGCTAAATGGGATAGACTTTCAGGACAAGGTGACCAACTCAAAGATGCTGAAGTCTGCTAATTCCCTTAACATACACTCATTGCTAAGCCTGTGTCATTGCTTTGCCCATGCTGGCTCAGCCAAGTTCATGGGATAGATGACGATCAAATACCTTCCCAGGTGAACTGACCACTGACTCATGACCTCCTGGATGTCCCTACAAGAGCACATGTCAGCGAGATATGGAGATGATGGACAATAGCACTGACAACTGTGAGGAAGTCCCTGAAGGACATGATCACTGTAGGCTAACTGCTTGGATGTACATTGGAGGAGGTGAACCGAAATTGAAACCTGAGCCAGCTGAGAAGAGAGTGCATAGAAAACAGAGGCCAGCAAATGGGGCAACATAGTAGCATAGTGGTTAGCACAGTTGCTTCACAGCTCCAAGGTCCCAGGTTCGATTCCCAGCTTGGGTCACTGTCTATGCGTAGTCTGCATGTTCTCCCTGTGACTGTGTGTGTTTCCTTTGGGTGCTCCGGTTTCCTCTTACAGTCCAAAGATGTGCAGGCTAGATGGATTGGCCATGCTAAATTGCCCTTAGTGTCCAAAAACGTTAGTTGGAGTTACTAGGCTACAAGCATAGGGTGGAGGTGTGGGCTTAGGTAGGGTGCTCTTTCCAAGGGCCGGTGCACACTCGATGGGCCAAATGGCCTCCTTCTGCACTGTAAATGCTTTGAAATCCTGCACCCTCTCAGTCCCCTGACATCCTCTGTAGCAGAGACTGCTATGCCAGAGTGTTGTTCCGGAGCCACACAAGCTGAGGATTAACACAGAGTTCATCACCATGATGCAAAACCATTATCTCATGAAATGGAAGGTTGCTAAGAAGAAACAGCAGTGCTGCCTGTGCTGCATTAGATTTGCAAGCCACCTCTCGATCTTTTCAATTCTACACACAAGAAACTTGGCCTGTCCTTGAAGGTGAAGGAGCTGCACTCCAAAAGCTAGTGATTCGAAACATACCTGTTGGACTTTAACCTGGTGTTGTAAGACTTCTTACTGTGCACACTGCAATGAAGTTACTGTGAAAATCCCCTCGTCGTCACACTCGGGCGCCTGTTCGGGTACACTGGGGCAGAATTCAGAATGTCCAATTAGAACATGAATAAAGCTGAGTTGTCAATCCAAGAATTTTAAAACATTGAAAAAGATGAAAAAGCAAAAAAGAGACGAGGGTGGAATTTCCCAATTTTGAGAATTAGTGCCGTGGTGGAGGTGGGAACGTGGAGTGTTTTCTGCTATGGAGGCCAGTGAGAAAACAGGCCAAATCCTCTGACCCCGACCTCAATAATGATGCGCTCAGGTGTTTTACAGCGTATTCCAAGGCAATGCAGGCCTGGATGGTACATAATCCGCTGTTGTGCCCGGATGCCATATCAAAAAGGAATCCAACGTTACTGACCCACCAGTAAATAAGGAAAGTGGACCGCCTGATAATGAAGCTCGATCTTTGAGCCGTCGGTCCCCCTGAGAAAGAAGATGGATCTTCTGGAACATTCTGAGGCTGGAACACGGACCCCATCCAGGACATCTAATCTGCAATGTCCACCTGCTTCTCCTCACCCACTGCTGTAGTGTTCCAGGGCCGAGGGTTGTGGGCAACCTCCATCTTGACATCTTGAACTTTGGAGGCAGTCCCAGGCATTATTCAGGTGAGGCTTAACACCTGCACACCACGTTGTTACAAACGTGTTTCAAACTGGCATGTTTACCTGCTGGCATCGTGGAGAATTTGACCTGGGTGGGGGGAGATCAGGCTTTCATTTACATAATATTTAATTTACAAACTAATTTGCAAATGAGTTTCACACTAGCCTCTGGTAGGTTTTCTGACCTGACATGGCAGTCACCAGCTGAAACTCCCGCTGTAAATACACGCTGCCGCAAAACTGATTTCTGGGTCACTGACTATTATGGACCAGTGTTTAGAGAACACCAAAGTGTATCATGGAGTTCACCTGACCCATAACTTTGAATAGTTTCTGGTTATCGGGAGCACAAGGGCCCACTTTACAGGTGTGATGCAACAAAGATCTAAAACTATTTTTAAACAAAAACAATGGCCCTGATTATCCGCTATGCAGTGGGGCGGGCCGTACCGGCGGCGAGGAGTGGCGTGAACCACTCCAGCGTCGGGCCGCCCGGTAGATGCGGAATCCTCCGCACCTTCAGTGGCTGGGCGGGCGAGGTTGGAGCCGCGCCAACCGTCGCTGAAAGGCCTCCACCGGCCGGCGCGAGTTGGCGCATGCGCGGGAGCGCTAGCATGTTCTGGCGTGTTCCCAGCACATGTGCAGGGGGGTTCTTCTCCACGCCGGCCACGGCGGACCGTTACAGTGGCCAGCGCGGAGGGAATGAGTGCCCCCACGGCACAGGCCTGCACGCAGATCGGTGGACCCCGATCGCGGGCCAGGCCACCGGGGGGGGGGGGGGGGCCCAGGGCCAGATCCCCCCGCGCCCCTCCGAGGACTCCGCAGGCCGCCCGCAGAGCCAGGTCCCGCCGGTAAGGACCTTATTTGATTTATGCCGGCAGGACTGGCCGAAAACGGGCGGCCACTCCGCCCATCATGGAGCAGAGGATCGCCGGGGGGGGGGGGGGGCGATTCCGGCAGCCAGCGTTGGGGCGGGATTCACGCCGCCCCCTGGCGATTCTCCGGCCAGGCAGGGGGGTCAGAGAATCCTGCCCAATGTTTATTCTGTGAACCCAGTTAACATTTTATAAACCCACAATAAACATCTTAACAACTACCAACACTGATAACCCCCCAAAAAGATACAGTACTCTATAGATAACCCTTAATAACTTTCCAAACAACATCCATAAGTCAAAAAACCCTTTTAAACAAAGACAGTAGGTTTGCATTCCTTCCAGAAATAGGTATTACTTTGAAATCATCAAGTGATCTGGAGACATTCTTTAGATTGCAGAGAGAACGATCAATACACATATGATTGGTTTTAATGCAGCTCTCCAACTGAAAGCAAAACTAAACACAGAGCCAAAAAGAGCATTCAGCTCCACCCACACAATGACATCACTGCAGCCATTTGATAAATCACATTTTTCTTAAAGGGATATCCACATGACACCCACCATATTCTCCCTCCACCCCCACCATCGATCTGGAGGCAGGGCTTTGAAGAATTCTGCCCTGGGTATTTACAGATAGAAAACTTAATGAAATTCCATAAGAAGGGTTTCCAAAACGTTTCGAGTTGCGGAATCCTTCGTGACTGCCCAAGAATGTCTGGGAACCCCAAGCACTTTCATAATGACGACGCCTTTTTTTTGTCGCAAAATTGGTTGCAAACACAGAAATCAATGTGAACAAATCTTTTCGAGCTCTAATCTTTGTATGTATTAGGAATGAGGAAGAGGCACAGTCACAAATTGTGATGACTGTAGAAATTGTTAGCTATTACATTTATATCTATTGCTGTATTTTTTTCAAAAGTATGAGTTAAGGTTTCTTTCTCCCACATATATCCATCCCTCTCTCCCACACACACGGTCACCTGTTTCTCTCACTCACAAGCACATGTACACACACACACTCACCCCCTCTCTCTCAGACATACACACTCACCCCCTTCACATATGAATACTCATTCCCTCTCTCTCACAACATACACATTCACCCCCTCACACAACCACACACACACTCACCCCTCTCTCTCACACATACACTTTCATCCCCCTCTAACACACATACACACACTCACCCCACTCTCACATGCACACTCACCCCATTGCTTCTCTCTCACACATACATGCTCACCCCCCTCTCTCACACACACTCAACCCTCCCTCACACACACACTCACCCCCTTTCCTCTCTCTGACTCACGCACACACAAACTCACCCGCTCTCTTAAGAAACACATTTGTTGCCCAAAGACTGAATTACATTGTAACTTACGTTGAACAAATTCATAAAATTCATAAACCCATGAAGTAATCAGGGACACAATTTTACATTCTCCTGTTGGTGGGTTTGCAGGAGGTGGAGGAACCCTAAAATTCCTCAGATAATCTTCCCACCAGGCTCCCGCCTGCCCTGACCTCTCTGAAATTTTACAATGGGATAGATGACGCCTAGGCCAATCTGCCGGCCCTTGCCACAATTGAGGCCCTTGAGTGGCCAATTAATGACAAGCTTGCAGTCCCAGTCTTGTCCACTGCAGCTCTGAGCATTGCTGAGACGATGATGTTTCTGGCCAAGCAGATAGGCCAACAGTTTCCTGAGGTGGAACTTATTCCTGACTGAGGGGTGGAAGTCTCGTCTCCAGCCAATTAGCATTTGGTGGAACGTTAAATGGCTGCAGGGCAGCCAGGGTCGCTGAGGATGCATTATCCGCTGACTTTCTGATGCGGGAAGGGAAACCTCACCATTCTAAAAATCCTGGTATCATGTGACAGTCATGTAAAAACAAAAAGTGACAAATAATTCGGCAGGAAACAGGTGGTGGACAGGGTATTAAAAGAAGGAATGTTGAATTAAAATGGAATATAAGTACACCGTTCCTACATTACATGTAATAAAGAATAAAGAACATACAGATGCTTCATTACTTAAGCACTTCACTGAGGACACAAACCACATACGGAATAGGGCTATATTGGTACCTTTCAGTGCTACATCTTACAGGGATGACTTTAGCCAAACCTCTGAGTTGCCTTCATTGCTCTCGTGTGGTGGTGGTAACCAGGTCTGAAATTTGGTAGATTGCAAAAGAGAGTTTCCAAACTTGTCACAAATACTAACTCCTCATGTTTGTGACATGAAGGGAGTTTTGATATGACTGGTATTGTAGACCTGATATCAATCTCAGTGCATCCTTCTGTATTCCTTCTGAGTGGTTTACACGAGGCCAGGGTGTCAGGTAGAGACAGCATATTTAAACAAGGAATGGATGTGATATAGTCAGGTTAGATCAACAATAGGTCATGGACAGGAGTCTGAAAGGGATGAGGGATCTGGGAAGAAAAATAGGGTTTTTTTTAGTACCCTGCCTATTTAGTCGGGTGGAATGAGATAAGTTGGCACAAAGATGAGCAACTTTGTGGGATTCCTACAACAATAGAAAATTCAAGACACAGGCAAGCTTCTTTTTAAACATATTGCCATATGTAACTCAGTGCCTGTGCAACTGGCTCTACAGTTTTATGTGTGGTTAATGGGAAAAACAGGTGATCAGCTAATTAAAATCACTTTTACAATGCCCGGATTTACCTGAATCTGTTTCAAGTTGCTTCTTGCATGGATCAACAAAATTGGACAGGGAAAAATGAGCAGAGATCAAGTAAATCAGATTTTCCCCAAATGGTCCAATTGGTTCCAGCAACTTTTCAGCAGGATCATTAGATCAGTGAAGGCATAATTGTCAAATTTAAATGTGAGTGAATTGTCTTTATCCTATATGCTGAATATAAAAAAAAGGTTGTCAGTGTTTTCACCTGGCCTTATTCTATATGATTTTACATTCAAAGAGTACTTTCATGATCAGATAACACAAAGTGATTCATTTGTCAAATTCATGATTCAGTGGTAACAGGTTCAGTTGTTAACATTCTCGATTCTGAGTCAAAAGATTGTGGCTTGAAGGCTCATTCTACAGGCATGAACGCAACATTTAGGCTCGAAATGCAGTTCAATAATGAGGGAGTGCTGCATTATTGGAGATACTCTCCTTTGAATAAGATGTTAAATTTATTGGGGTGTGAGCAGACGCCAAGCATCTGCACTCACTGCAGTTCAGTTAAAGATATGTTTGTAGATTAGCAGTTTCTTTCCAAGCAATTCAGAATTGTATGGCTGCAAGGTACGCTGAAACAAGTTAAGAAGCAGCTTCTGAAGAAATACAGCCAGAATTTTTGCATAGTTCTGTCAGGATTCAGGTCTTTTCTTTAAAACAGTCTCAAAGATTGTCACTGTAAAGCAAGTATGCCTGAGTCTGCTAATTGTATTTAAAAGTGGATTGAGTTCTAAAATGGTTCTGTTGCTTGCGTACAGGTAAAGATAGCAATTAAGGGTTATTGTGTCACTATATTGATTAACATTGTAAGAAGTCTTACAACACCAGGTTAAAGTCCAACAGGTTTGTTTCGATGTCACTAGCTTTCGGAGCGCTGCTCCTTCCTCAGGTGAAGGAGCAGTGCTCCGAAAGCTAGTGACATCGAAACAAACCTGTTGGACTTTAACCTGGTGTTGTAAGACTTCTTACTGTGCTCACCCCAGTCCAACGCCGGCATCTCCACATCTTGATTACCATTGTTTAAGGGGGAATTGTAAGCTATTTTTCTTGTGTGATATTAAGGATAGTTCATAAAAGTAATAAAGTTTGTTTGAATATACTATATCACTATTTCGTGTGACAGCACTCTTGGAGTGAGGAATCTTTTCTTCACAGTCATACAAAATTAAAATAAAATATTGGGGTTGCTGTTTGGTAACCTAGCCAGCGTTGGGGTCTGGTCCAGGACTGTAATATCCAATCCTGGTCAAAATAGAGTCAGACATTGGATGAGCCAAAATGATCAAAATACACTCCTAAAATTATTCTCTTAGGAATAACAAACAGGAAACAAAATACCTGAAAAAGGCTTTCATTAATGCAAATAAAAGAACACTTCACAAATTTTCAAAGCTTGTAATATGTTAAGTGTTCTCATTGGATTATTGAGGTTTATCCTTAAACATACTTCGTCTTATTCATCCTATTATAATGATCAAGATTAGGTTAGAATTGTTATCATGGTGAAATTAATAATGTTTGTAAATGCACACATTAAGGGGCGGTTATTGGTATATTTTTCTATCTATATCGCTGCCAATCCTGCATAGTGAACTGGAAGATCACATTTTGTTATTATTTATAATCAAAACAATCAGCTTTAAAAATCTGTAACATATGATGCATTGACTTTGACCCGTGGGTACACTTTCCTTTTTGCTGTGGTGAATAGTGTGCGACAGTTGTGGGAGCCAATCACTTGGTGTAGAGTGGATGGTGTGTGTGACACTTCCCATTGGAGGTAGGCGACACTGTGTGTGTGTGTGTGAGAGAGAGAGAGCAGAGAAAGGAGGGAAGGGAGAGGGGGAATCTCTGGCTCGTCTGCAAGACCGACTCAATCAGGCCGAGTGCATCAAGCAGACGAGAGAGGATCAGACAGACGGAACGAGGAGGGATCCAGGCAGCACTCAGCAGCTGCAGGCACAAGCCATCCAGTCGCCCCCCAGTCGAACCCTCCAAGCAGTGAACATGGCAGGTATCCTCGCCTGGTTCTGGAATGAGAGGTTTTGGCTGCCCCACAACGTGACCTGGGCAGATCTGAAAAACACGGACGAAGCCACTTTCCCGCAGGCGGAGGACCTCTACCTGGCCTTTCCTCTGGCTTTCTGCATTTTTATGGTTCGGCTGATTTTCGAAAGGTAGGGAACACAGACACGTCTCAGCTGCTTCAGATCTGCCGAGTATAGGCCTGGCTCTCTAATGTAATATTTAAACTGGCGTTGTTTAAATACATATCCCGTACAATAGTGCTTATCATTGTGCTGTGCCTCCTTCTGTCCTCTGCCGGCAAGATCTTAATAAATATATTGCATTGTAACGTGGCCATTTCAATAGAGCCGAGTGGTGGGTAACGGGGCGAAGCGAGCTCAGTAAACTTGCTACTTGCCCACTGGGTGATATTCCATTGATCGGTAAACACTTCCTCCAGTCTGCAAGCCGCAGCCAGCTGCCCAGGATTCACTTGCAGTGCGAAGGAGATAACCAACACCTAGCCCTACTTAGCCAGGCGAGCGCAATGTGTGCAAAGTATATCCTTTGCAAATAGCGAAATGATAGTCACACGCCGCCTGTGGACCTCACTCCGACAGAAATAGCCCTAAGAAGCCAAATCCAGCTATGTCCTGTGAGTTTAGGCAAGCGCCGTTCGTTCTCATGTGGGAAAGTCGGTGATGCCTCGGTTGTGCAGGGAGCTGTGAGCAGAATTGTCTCATTGGAAATCTTTTTTTTATTCCTATACCTGGGGAAAGCAGTAATAGTTCAGATGTCGAGGTTGACAATTCTCTCAAGGGATTCAGCTGATGCAGTGAGAATGGTTGTGATGCCACCAGGAATGGATCTAACCGGGCAGAGGTTCTAGATACGGACAGTGGTAAAGATAGACTTGGATGGCCATAGTCACAATTTGAGCCTTTCCTTATGTTTCACTTGTGGACCAAGTGGGCCCCATCTTCCCTGGCATGTCCTCAAGTGGCTGAGGGGTGTCCAGATTTTTTGTGCAAAGTGGCAGCTTGAGACTTCACCACTCGGTCAGCTGCCAGGTTCTTTTCTTTTTTAAAAATAATCTTTATTGTCACAAATAGGCTAACATTACAAGTAGGCAATGAAGTCACTGCCATGAAGTTCTGGTTGATGAGGTTATTTGCAATTCAGGAGATCACCCACCTGCTATGGCATTATGGCTCTCACAAAAAGGTGGCTTTAATATTGGCAGGCAAGCCGAGTAAAGCAATATGCAGCTGTCATTGCCACACAACGAGCTTTTCAAGACAAGACCCACCATAGTGAGCACCTTTTAAAGAAAGCACTTCTATTATATTCAAATCAACTTTTTTGGCCCATCGTTCAGTCCTTAATGATGGGCATTGTTCATCCTTCATTGTGGCCAATTGGAAAGATTTGTAAAGTAGCAACACCGAGGATGAGCTTGAAACAGTTGAGTTTTGACAGCCAAAACCATTAAGCCTGCATATATACACATTTGTGCAAATGCAGAATAAGAGAATTTTAATATGTTGGATACCATACAATAAAAAAACTAATGATTGAACGTTTAAGGAACTGTATGCAGTTTTTTATTTTAGATAGAAGATATCATTAATTGAATACAAGCCCTGTATTCACTTGATGCTTTAATTCTGTGGCAACTTTTATATTTAACCAACTCATACTTTCTGATCCGTCCGCTCTATTTCTCATAGCATTTGCAGTGTTCATCTCCACCATGACGTTTTACTTCAGTCTGAGTAAAATAAGCTATCAACCTGCTCGGTAAAATAATTTTGCTTGACATGAGAACTGTTTCTTTTGATTTCCAAGTGTTAGCAATGATATAAATCCAGTAGGACTATTTTCTTCATTCTCTGTCTTTGTTCTATTTGTAAAATTGTGTTAAAAATATGTTTGAGATTTTGTTCGAAATACCAATCAAAGGATATCTTCATGCTTTATTTATGCGAAAGCCACACCCCCTGTCACCTGAACCCCCTACACCACTACCCCCCTCTACAAACCACTGACCGGCTATTTTAGACTTGCAGATCTTGGAATCATAACATTGGACAGCACAAAAGGAGACTATTCAGTCAGCCATACCTGTGCCAGCTCCTTGCAAAGAGTTGTATAATTTAATCTGACGCACCAGTTTTCCTCAGCATCCTGCATTATAATTCTTTTCAAGTGTATGCCAAATTGCCTTTTGAAGGTTCCTGAGGAGTTTGCTTCCATTACCCATTCAGGTAACACATTTTAGATCTTAACAAACCTGTGCAAAGAACTTACTTCTCATTGCCCCTCTAGTTCTTTTGCCAATTATTTTGAATTAATGACAACTAGTTGCAAACCCACTTGCCAGAGGAAACACTTTCTATCTATTTGCTTTATCAAAATCTCTTCTGCTTTGTAGCACAATCAATCACTCACAAGACAAGATGAGAATGAGTCAATCGATGGCTTTATTGCGCAGACTTGTTCCCCAGCAGCACAGTTACAGAATGCGGCTGCTGGGAGAACCCGGGCTCTTATACTCCGCCTTACTGGGTGGAGCCAGTAGGCGGCTGATCCAATCGGGACCCGGCGTCTATCCACCTCTCGGCATCACAGGGTACTGTAATACCCCTAATGCATACCACCACATTCACCCCTTGTTAAAAAAGAACCCGGCGGGGGTAGTGGGCCGTATGGTGGTAGGGGTTTACAGAATCGGTACCTGGGATGCCACTAACACAGCGGCTATGCTCCGATATCAAACTACTAGCACTATTTACAATGCCGCTTTTACTGGGCAACTGAATTATTTACAGAGGCATTTCTTACTTTGTTATAAAGATTCGATGAGTCGAATGGGTGCCCTGGTCGTCCTCCCCGATTGTCTCAGCCCCGGTGGTGATGCAGGCGCCGGCTCGGGCACCGTCGTCTCTGGGAGCGTAGCGATGTCTCTTCCTGCTTCTCTACCCATGGCGGGGCCGGGGGAAGGACCGATCCACCCGGGAAGGGGGCGGCTGTGGGGCGCGCCGGTGGGAGGGAGGGGGTGATTGGTGTTGGGGGTGTGTGTGTAGATCCGGCGGGCGCCAGGTCCCACAGAGAGACCGTGTCCTGTCGGCCGTTGGGGTACGCCCGTAGGCGTACTGAGGGTTCGCATGGAGGAGGTGAACCTTCTCGACCAACGGGTCCGATTTGTGTACCCGCACATGTTTTTGGAGCAGGATGGGTCTCGGGGCTGCCAGCCAGGTCGTGAGTAACGTTCCGGAGGAGGACTTCCTAGGGAAGACAAGGAGGCGTTCGTGAGGTGTTTGATTTGTTGTGGTGCACAGCAGCGACTGGATGGAGTGAAGGGCGTCTGGGAGGACTTCCTGCCAGTGGGGGAATGGGAGATTTCTGGACCGTAGGGCCAGCAGGACGGTCTTCGAGACCGTTCCGTTCTCGCTCTCTACTTGTCCGTTACCCCGGGGGTTGTAACTCGAGGCAATGCCCTTGCTGAGCAGGAATTGACGCAGTTCGTCGCTCAAGAAGGAGGACCCCCTATCGCTATGTATGTAGGCGGGGAAACCGAACAATGTAAAGATAGTGCAGAGGGCTTTAATGACCATGGCCGCGGTCATGTCGGGGCAGGGGATGGCGAATGGGAAATGGGAGTACTCGTCAACCACGTTCAGGAAGTACATGTTGCGGTCGGTGGAGGGGAGGGGGCCTTTGAAGTCCAGACTGAGGCGTTCAAAGGGACGGGAAGCCTTTATTAGGTGCGCTTTATCTGGCCTGTAGAAGTGCGGCTTGCACTCTGCGCAGATTTGGCAGTTCCTGGTGGCTGCCCAGACCTCCTCGATGGAGTAGGGCAGGTTGCAGGTTTTCACGAAGTGATAGAACCGAGTGACCCCCGGCTGGCAGAGGTCCTCATGGAGGGTTCGGAGGCGGTCCACTTGTGCGTTGGCACATGTGCCGCGGGATAGGGCATCGGGAGGCTCATTTAGCTTCCCGGGACGATACAAGATCTCATAGTTATAGGTGGAGCAGGGCAAGATCTTGTCGTTCTTGATCTTGCCCCGCTGTGCATTATCGAACATGAAGGCAACCGACCGTTGGTCAGTGAGGAGAGTGAATCTCCTGCCGGCCAGGTAATGCCTCCAATGCCTCACAGCTTCCACTATGGCTTGGGCCTCCTTTTCCACTGAGGAGTGTTGGATTTCTGAGGCTTGGAGGGTGCGTGAGAAAAAGGACACAGGTCTGCCCACTTGGTTTAGAGTGGCCGCCAGAGTTACGTTGGACGCGTCGCTCTCGACTTGGAAGGGGAGGGACTCGTTGATGGTGTGCATCGTGGCCTTTGCGATATCCACTTTGATGTGGCTGAAGGCCTGGCAGGCCTCTGTCGACAGGGGAAAGAAAGTGGACTGAATTAGCGGACGGGCCTTGTCCGCGTAGTTGGGGACCCACTGGGCGTAATAAGAGAAAAAGCCCAGGCAGCGTTTCAGGGCCTTGGAGCAGTGAGGGAGGGGGAACTCCTTAAGGGGGTGCATGCGTTCCAGGTCTGGGCCTATAACTCCGTTTCGCACTACGTAGCCGAGGATGGCTAGCCGGTCGGTGCTAAACACACATTTCTCCCTGTTGTATGTGAGATTCAGGGCGTTTGCGGTCTGGAGGAATTTTCGGAGGTTGGCGTTGTGGTCCTGCTGGTCATGGCCGCAGATGGTGACGTTATCGAGATACGGAAACGTGGCCCGCAAACCGTACCGGTCAACCATTCGGTCCATCTCCCGTTGGAAGACCGAGACCCCATTAGTGACGCCGAATGGAACCCTTAAAAAGTGATAGAGTCGCCCATCTGCTTCAAAAGCAGTGTATTGCGGTCAGTCGGGCGGATGGGGAGCTGGTGATAGGCAGACTTAAGGTCCTCCGTGGAAAAGACCTTGCACTGGGCACTCCGATTGACCATGTCGGATATGCGGGGGAGAAGGAACGCATCCAGCTGCGTGTACCTATTGATGGTTTGACTGTAGTCTATGCTTCTCCCCGGTCTTTACAACTACCACCTGAGCTCTCCAGGGACTATTTCTGGCCTGGATTATGCCTTCCCTCAGCAGCTGTTGGATTTCTGACCGGATAAAGGTTCGGTCCTGGGCGCTGTACCGTCTGCTCGTAGTGGCGACGGGTTTGCAATCCGGGGTGAGGTTCGCAAACAGGGAAGGCCGGTCGACCTTGAGGGTCGCGAGGCTGCAGATAGTGAGTGGGGCTATAGGACCGCCGAATTGAAACGTTAAACTCTGGAGGTTGCACTGGAAATCTAACCCCAGGATTGTGGCAGCGCAGAGGTGGGGAAGGACGTAAAGCCGATAGTTCTTGAACTCCCTCCCCTGCACCGTGAGGTTCGCGATGCAGAACCCTTTGATCTCTACAGAATGGGATCCTGCTGCCAGGAAAATCTTTTGATTACTCGGGTGGATCGGAAGGGAACAGCGTCTTACCATATCGGGATGTATAAAACTCTCCGTGCTCCCAGAGTCGATCAGGCAGGGCGTCTCGTACCCGTTTATAAATACCGTTGTTGTTGCCGTTTGGAGCGTTCGGGGCCGCGACTGGTCCAAGGTCACCGAAGCCAGTCGCTGTTGCTGCATCGTGGCGTTTTCCTGAGGCCTCATGGGGCCGTCCATCCCGGGGTCCTTAGCCGTCGGCCAAGATGGCGGTGTCCACAGGTCGCACACGGTTGGAATTGGATAAGATGGCGCCGCCCATTGATCGCACATGACCGGAGGAGCACAAAATGGCGGCGCCCATCCCTCCCGCATGGAGTCCGGGACCCAAGATGGTGGTGCACGGTGGCCGCACATGGATCATTGGGGGGGGTTGAGGTTGGGGTCCTGGTTCTCCTCCGGAGATTGCGGCGACCCCCCGGGCCTGGCACACTGCTACAAAGTGCCCCTTTTTGCCGCACCCTTTACAGAGGGCTGAGCGGGCCGGGCAGCACAGTCGGGGGGTGTTTCGCTTGCCCACAAAAGTAGCAGCGGGGCCCACCCGGGTGATCTGGCGCTCTGGCAGCACAGGCCTGCGGGGGAGCGGGGGGTGCCGGGGGTTTGGTCGCGGCGGGGGTCCACGGTGCCCAAGGGGCTGCCGCGCAGTCCGGGGCATAGGCACGGGCGTTCTGCGATGCCACATCGAATGAGGCAGCGAAGTCCCGTGCCTCCTTGAGGCCTACTGAGTCTCTTTCCAGCAATCGCTGGCAAATTTGGGACGAAAGCATACCTGCCACGAAAGCATCCCGAATCAGTAGCTCCGTATGTTCATTAGCCGGAACCGATGGGCAGTTGCAATTTCTCCCCAGTATTAGCAGCGCACTGTAGAATCTGTCCAGCGATTCCCCGGGGATTTGCCATCTCGTCGCGAACTGGTGGCGTGCGTGAACCTGGTTGATGGGCCGAATATAGAGTCCTCTCAGCATGGCGAGTGCCGCCTGGTAATCGTCCGCGTCTTCTATGAGAGTGTAGATTTTCGGGCTCACCCTGGAATGCAGGACCAGCATTTTCTGGTCTTCTGTAGGTACGCAGGCGGCCGTTCGGAGGTATCCTTCAAAACACGCTAACCAGTTTAAAAGTGGCCGCTGAATTTGCCACGGGGGTGCTGATTCACAGACACTCCGGAGTGATTCGGAGTTCCATGTCCTTTAAAGTCTGCGTAATAAATTTTAGCACAATCAATCACTCACGAGATGAGATAAGAAGGAGTCAATCGATGGCTTTATTACGCGGACTTGTTCCCCAGCAGCACAGTTACAGAATGCAGCTGCTGGGAGAACCCGGGCTCTTATACTCCGCCTTACTGGGTGGAGCCAGTAGGCGGCTGATCCAATCGGGACCTGGCGTCTATCCACAAATAGCCTCTCGGCATCACAGGGTACCGTAATACCCCTGAATGCATACCACCCACCACATGCTTTTGAGCAGTTCTAATATCATTAGTGCTCTAAGGACAACAGTCCCAACTTCTCCAATCTGCTGAATTCCCCTCTTAGAGGCAGAGGTTTACAGCATGAAATCATTCTAGTAAACCTCCTTTGTACTTTCATTGATATGGTGCCGAGAACTGTCCAGAATACTCCAGCTGAGATGTTATCATTGATTTGTAAAGGTTTATAATGACTTGCTTGTTTTTGTATTCATTGTTTACAAAGTCAAGTATCCCATCGACTTTCTTAACTGCTTTATCAACGTGTCTTGCTACCTTTAAAGATTGAATGTGTACCCCCAGGCCCTTCTTCTTTCATCTCCCTGCTCCTGAAAATGATTCAATTCAATGATACATATTATACTGTCTCTTCATGTTATTCCTTCCAAAGTGCGCCCTTAAACTTATCTGCATTAAATTGCATCTGCCACCTGTCTGCCCAATTCACCAATTTGATTTCGTCCAGCTGAAGTCGACAATTACAAAATGTAGTAATTGTTCTCAAATTGTATTCTGTATGTCCAAGCCCGGGTTATTTCCTTTCACCCCATGTACTTCTGTTTCCCAAATAAGCCTGTTTTAAATAAAATAGGAAGAATATAGGGGGAAACAGGAGAATGTGAATAACTGGATTGTTCTTCGAAAGAGGAAATGCAGGCTTAATGGGCCAAATGGCCATGCTGTACTGCTCTATAATTCCACGTGGTAATTAACTAATGTCTTTTGAAAGTCCATATACACAACATTGATGGCATTATCAAAAATCCAACTGAGATTTAATGCTTTGAATCCAATAATTAAATTCTTTGCTACTGGTTTAATCTATTAAATGGTATGTTCATAGTCACCTCCAAGTTCCTGACCATTCGATAGTGCTGTTTTCCTGAATCAAAGGAACCTGAACCTATTGATAATTGTCTGGAATGCATTCTTGATCATATGCTTTCCTCCGAACTCTCGCAGGGACTGTTCAGAGTTGCTTCATTCATTTTGTACAATATAAGCAAAGTTTGTTTTTACTTAATTTAGACAATTATATTTGGTAAATAAAAGTATTGAGGATTTGGAATTAATTTCAAATATTTATTTGTACTTTAGTGTTTCAGAACACAGTGTTACTCATATGAACTTCCATGTTTTATCATGAAACTGCCAGTACATGGGAAAATGTTCATGTTCAGTTTTTTGAGAAGGAACTGAAATAGAATGCTTACCTCTGCATTCTAACCTCCAGCACTTGAGGCCAATGTGATTATGGTATCGGTATGTGTAACACTAAAATATTTGGTCGCTATATTCTTGATATATTTAGTCAGTTGCACTCAAGGTCACTTATTTTTCTTTAGTACTTCCCAGTTAATACAACTAAAAATTGGGAATTTCTGTTGAATATAATGTGTATTTAATCTATGGAAAATGAAATCAATCCCATGTCAGAGAAATTACAGTAATTCCATGTTAGGATAGCTAGTTGAATGCTTAACTTACTTGTTCAAAAGATTTTGGAAGTAGTTGTTCTCAATATTGCTGTTAACTTGGTCTGTGGGAACCTGCTTATTTTAGATGATAGTGTACACAGAAAAAAGTTGATTGAAGACTCGAGTTGTGTAAATTTTTGAAATGCTTAATTTCATTATTGAAATGTAAATGGTCTGATGGAAATGCTAGGCAAGGGACTTCCGGGTGCGGCGATGACCAGCTGAGTCGCACGTTTTGGCAGCTCCCGGTGAAACGGACTTTTGGGCTGTTGATAGGAGCCCCAACGGCAATTTTGACGGCTAAAAACACTGTGCGGTAAACCAGAAGGGAATCCCCCCTGGATACGGATGGAAAAAGGAGGAGAAAGTGGCCGGATTGCAGTGGATCCTTTAGAACAGCGGCAAGGAAGGCAAGCAAAAACCAAGATGGCGTCGGAAGGTGGCAGTTTAACATGGGGCCCTGAACAACAAGAGTTCTTGAAATGCTGTGTGGAAGAGATCAAAAAGGAAATGAAGAAAGAGCTGTTGGCCCCGATACTACAGGCGATCGAAGGGCTAAAGGAGGAACAAAAGACCCAGGAGCGGGAGCTTCGGGTCGTGAAGGCAAAGGCAGCCGAGAATGAGGACGACACACAGGGCCTGGTGGTGAAGACGGAGACGCAGGAGGCACATCAGAAACGATGTGTGGAAAGGTTGGAGGCACTGGAAAACAACGCAAGGAGGAACAACCTGAGGATTCTTGGTCTTCCTGAAGGTGTGGAGGGAGCGGACGTCGGGGCATATGTGAGCACGATGCTGCACTCGTTAATGGGAGCGGAGGCCCCGGCGGGTCCGTTGGAGGTGGAGGGAGCATACCGAGTGATGGCGCGAGGACCGAGAGCAGGAGAAATTCCCAGAGCCATAGTGGTGAGATTCCTCCGTTTTAAGGATAGAGAAATGGTCCTTAGATGGGCGAAGAAAACTCGGAGCAGTAAATGGGAGAACGCGGTGATCCGCGTTTATCAAGACTGGAGTGCGGAGGTGGCGAGAAGGAGGGCGAGCTTTAATCAGGCCAAGGCGGTGCTTCATAAAAAGAAGATAAAATTTGGAATGCTGCAACCGGCAAGACTGTGGGTCACATATCGAGGGAGGCACCACTACTTTGAGACGGCGGATGAAGCGTGGACTTTTATTGTGGAAGAAAAACTGGAATGAGCGGGTTATTAAAAAGAACGTTTGAACAAAGTGGTGGGGCGAATGTGGGGGGCAAAGAGTGGGGTTAAAAAGGGGGGAAAGAGGAGTTTTATGTACTAATCCTGCGAGGGTCCAGTAGGTCTTACGAGGAAAGGTTGAGGGTGCTAGGCCTTTTCTCATTAGAACGGAGAAGGATGAGGGGCGACTTGATAGAGGTTTATAAGATGATCAGGGGAATAGATAGAGTAGACAGTCAGAGACTTTTTCCCCGGGTGGAACAAACCATTACAAGGGGACATAAATTTAAGGTGAAAGGTGGAAGATATAGGAGGGATATCAGAGGTAGGTTCTTTACCCAGAGAGTAGTGGGGGCATGGAATGCACTGCCTGTGGAAGTAGTTGAGTCGGAAACATTAGGGACCTTCAAGCAGCTATTGGATAGGTATATGGATTACAGTAAAATGATAGTGTAGATTTATTTGTTCTCAAGGGCAGCACGGTAGCATTGTGGATAGCACAATTGCTTCACAGCTCCAGGGTCCCAGGTTAGATTCCGGCTTGGGTCACTGTCTGTGCGGAGTCTGCACGTCCTCCCCGTGTCTGCGTGGGTTTCCTCCGGGTGCTCCGGTTTCCTCCCACAGTCCAAAGATGTGCGGGTTAGGTGAATTGGCCAATGATAAATTGCCCTTAATGTCCAAATTGCCCTTGGTGTTGGGTGGAAGTGTTGAGTTTGGGTAGGGTGCTCTTTCCAAGAGCCGGTGCAGACTCAAAGGGCCGAATGGCCTCCTTCTGCACTGTAAATTCAATGTTAATCTATGATTAATCTCGGACAAAGGTTCGGCACAACATCGTGGGCCGAAGGGCCTGTTCTGTGCTGTATTTTTCTATGTTCTATGTTCTATGATGTGGTAACTTTTCTCTCTCCCACAGGTGGTGATGGGGGGAGGAGGGGAGGTGGAGGAGATGGGGCGTTGGCCATTGGGGGCGGGGCCAAGTGAGAAGCGCGGGCTTGGTTCCCGCGCTATGATAATCATGGCGGGAATAGAGAAGCAGGAAGGAGGGGGCGTCGCACGGTGCGAGCCGAGGTCACGGGTGGAAGCCGAGGTCGGCCAGAGTTTGCTGACTTCTGGGAGCAACATGGGGGGAGTAATTACGCTAGCGGGGGATCTAGCGGGGGGTGGGGGGGTGGGAGGGGGGAATTACTGGGTTGCTGCTGCTGGGGAGAGGGGGGAGCTGGTATGGGAGAGGATGGGCGGGGGGGCACCGCCTGGGGGAGATACAGCTGCGTGGGAACTGGGTGAGGAGCTGGAAAAAGGTGATGGCTAATCGACAAGGGGGGCGGGGGTAGGAAGCCCCCCAACTCAGCTGATCACGTGGAACGTGAGAGGGCTGAACGGGCCGATAAAGAGGGCACGAGTACTCGCACACCTGAAGAAACTTAAGGCAGATGTGGTTATGTTACAGGAAACGCACCTGAGACTGATAGACCAGGTTAGGCTACACAAAGGATGGGTGGGGCAGGTGTTCCATTCGGGGCTAGATGCGAAAAACAGGGGGGTGGCTATATTAGTGGGGAAGCGGGTAATGTTCGAGGCAAAGACTATAGTGGCGGATAACGGGGGCAGATACGTGATGGTGAGTGGCAAACTACAGGGGGAGACGGTGGTTTTGGTAAACGTATATGCCCCGAACTGGGATGATGCCAATTTTATGAGGCGGATGCTAGGACGCATTCCGGACCTAGAGATGGGAAAGCTGATAATGGGGGGAGATTTTAATACGGTGTTGGAACCAGGGCTGGATAGGTCGAAGTCCAGGACTGGAAGGAGGCCGGCAGCAGCCAAGGTACTTAAAGATTTTATGGAGCAGATGGGAGGTGTAGACCCGTGGAGATTTAGCAGACCTAGGAGTAAGGAGTTCTCGTTTTTCTCCTATGTCCATAAAGTCTACTCGCGAATAGACTTTTTTGTGCTGGGTAGGGCATTGATCCCGAAGGTGAGGGGAACGGAGTATACGGCTATAGCCATTTCGGATCATGCTCCACACTGGGTGGACTTGGAGATAGGGGAGGAAACAGGAGGGCGCCCACCCTGGAGAATGGACATGGGACTAATGGCAGATGAGGGGGTGTGTCTAAGAGTGAGGGGGTGCATTGAAAAGTACTTGGAACTCAATGATAATGGGGAGGTCCAGGTGGGAGTGGTCTGGGAGGCGTTGAAGGCGGTGGTTAGAGGGGAGCTGATATCAATAAGGGCACATAAAGGGAAGCAGGAGAGTAAGGAACGGGAGCGGTTCCTGCAAGAACTTTTGAGGGTGGACAGACAATATGCGGAAGCACCGGAGGAGGGACTGTACAGGGAAAGGCAAAGGCTACATGTAGAATTTGACTTGCTGACTACGGGCACTGCAGAGGCACAATGGAGGAAGGCACAGGGTGTACAGTACGAATATGGGGAGAAGGCGAGCAGGTTGCTGGCACACCAATTGAGGAAAAGGGGAGCAGCGAGGGAAATAGGGGGAGTGAGGGATGAGGAAGGAGAGATGGAGCGGGGAGCGGAGAGAGTGAATGGAGTGTTCAAGACATTTTATAAAAAATTATATGAAGCTCAACCCCCGGATGGGAGGGAGAGAATGATGGACTTCTTGGATCGGCTGGAATTTCCCAAGGTGGAAGAGCAGGAAAGGGTGGGACTGGGAGCACAGATCGAGGTAGAAGAAGTGGTGAAAGGAATTAGGAGCATGCAGGCGGGAAAGGCCCCGGGACCGGATGGATTCCCAGTCAAATTCTATAGAAAATATGTGGACTTGCTCGCCCCGGTACTGACGAGGACCTTTAATGAGGCAAAGGAAAGGGGACAACTGCCCCCGACTATGTCTGAAGCAACGATATCGCTTCTCTTAAAGAAGGAAAAGGACCCGCTACAATGCGGGTCCTATAGACCTATTTCCCTCCTAAATGTAGATGCCAAGATCCTGGCCAAGGTAATGGCAATGAGAATAAAGGAATGTGTCCCGGGGGTGGTCCACGAGGACCAAACTGGGTTTGTGAAGGGGAGACAGCTGAACACGAATATACGGAGGTTGTTAGGGGTAATGATGATGGCCCCACCAGAGGGAGAAACGGAGATAGTAGTGGCGATGGATGCCGAGAAAGCATTTGATAGAGTGGAGTGGGATTATTTGTGGGAGGTGTTGAGGAGATTTGGTTTTGGAGAGGGGTATGTTAGATGGGTGCAGCTGTTGTATAGGGCCCCAGTGGCGAGCGTGGTCACGAATGGACGGGGATCTGCATATTTTCGGCTCCATCGAGGGACAAGGCAGGGATGCCCTCTGTCCCCATTATTGTTTGCACTGGCGATTGAGCCCCTGGCGATAGCGTTGAGGGGTTCCAAGAAGTGGAGGGGAGTACTTAGGGGAGGAGAAGAACACCGGGTATCTTTGTATGCGGACGATTTGCTACTATACGTGGCGGACCCGGCGGAGGGGATGCCAGAAATAATGCGGATACTTGGGGAGTTTGGGGATTTTTCAGGGTATAAATTGAACATGGGGAAAAGTGAGTTGTTTGTGGTGCATCCAGGGGAGCAGAGTAGAGAAATAGAGGAGCTACTGTTGAGGAAGGTAACAAGGGACTTTCGTTACCTGGGGATCCAGATAGCTAAGAATTGGGGCACATTGCATAGGTTAAATTTAACGCGGTTGGTGGAACAGATGGAGGAGGATTTTAAGAGATGGGATATGGTATCCCTGTCACTGGCAGGGAGGGTGCAGGCGGTTAAGATGGTGGTCCTCCCGAGATTCCTCTTTGTGTTTCAGTGCCTCCCGGTAGTGATCACGAAGGCTTTTTTTAAAAGGATTGAAAAGAGCATCATGGGTTTTGTGTGGGCCGGGAAGACCCCGAGAGTGAGGAAGGGATTCTTACAGCGTAGCAGGGATAGGGGGGGGCTGGCACTACCGAGCCTAAGTGAGTATTATTGGGCCGCTAATATTTCAATGGTGAGTAAGTGGATGGGAGAGGAGGAGGGAGCGGCGTGGAAGAGATTAGAGAGGGCGTCCTGTAGGGGGACTAGCCTACAGGCTATGGTGACAGCCCCATTGCCGTTCTCACCGAGGAACTACACCACAAGCCCGGTGGTGGTGGCTACACTGAAGATCTGGGGACAGTGGAGACGGCATAGGGGAAAGACTGGAGCCTTGGGGGTGTCCCCGATAAGAAACAATCATAGGTTTGCCCCGGGGGGAATGGATGGGGGATATGGAATGTGGCAAAGAGCAGGAATAACGCAACTGAAAGATCTGTTTGTGGATGGGAAGTTTGCGAGTCTGGGAGCGCTGACCGAGAAATATGGGTTGCCCCAAGGGAATGCATTCAGGTATATGCAACTGAGGGCTTTTGCGAGGCAACAGGTGAGGGAATTCCCGCAGCTCCCGACACAAGAGGTGCAGGACAGAGTGATCTCAAAGACATGGGTGGGGGATGGTAAGGTGTCAGATATATATAGGGAAATGAGGGACGAAGGGGAGACTATGGTAGATGAACTAAAAGGGAAATGGGAAGAAGAGCTGGGGGAGGAGATCGAGGAGGGGCTGTGGGCAGATGCCCTAAGCAGGGTAAACTCGTTGTCCTCGTGTGCCAGGCTAAGCCTGATTCAGTTTAAGGTATTACACAGGGCACATAAGACTGGAGCACGGCTCAGTAAATTTTTTGGGGTGGAGGATAGGTGTGCGAGGTGCTCGAGAAGCCCAGCGAATCATACCCATATGTTTTGGTCATGCCCGGCACTACAGGGGTTTTGGATGGGGGTGACAAAAGTGCTTTCAAAAGTAGTAGGAGTCCGGGTCGAACCAAGCTGGGGGTTGGCTATATTTGGGGTTGCACAAGAGCCGGGAGTGCAGGAGGCGAGAGAGGCCGATGTTTTGGCCTTTGCGTCCCTCGTAGCCCGGCGCATGATATTGCTAATGTGGAAAGAAGCCAAGCCCCCGGGGGTGGAGACCTGGATAAATGACATGGCGGGGTTTATGAAGCTAGAGCGGATTAAGTTCGTCCTAAGGGGGTCGGCTCAAGGGTTCACCAGGCGGTGGCAACCGTTCGTCGAATACCTCGCAGAAAGATAGACGGAATGGAAAAAAGAAGGCAGCAGCAGCAGCCCAGGATCGGGGTGGGGGGGGGGGGGAGGCGGGGGGGGAGGAGGAACCAGAAGGACTCTCAGGGTTGTTAATATATACTGTATAGTATGTATAGGTCGTTGCTACAGATAATTGTATATTGGACTGTTAAATTATATTTTTGGAGAGTGTTACTTGTGACAAGGCAGTTGCCAATTAGGTCTAGTTTTCATTTTTGTTATTTATTATTTATTCATTTTTTGTTTATAAAATAGGTCATTGTTATTTGTGTTGTTATAATATTGTGTAAAGGATGCACAATGTACTGTGTTGGTTGACCAAAAATTTTCAATAAAATATTTAATAAAAAAAAAAGGAAATGCTAGGCAACATAACATATATACTTAACTGTAGATAATGGCGAATAGGCTCTCTTTTAAGGTAGAAAAGTAGAGAAAGGATTGAAAATCCAAGAGAATATGCTGGAAACTCTCAGCAGGTCTGGCAGCAAAGGCTTTGACAAAGGGTCATCTGGACTCGAAACATTAGCTCTTTTCTCTCCCTACAGATGCTGCCAGAGCTGCTGAGATTTTCCATCATTTTCTCTTTGGTTTCAGATTCCAGCATCTGCAGTAATTTGCTTTCATCCAGAGAAAGAATTTACTTTTATACTCCTTTGAACTTTATTTACTGAAGTCTTTATTCTCTGTCTGTAGAGGTCTGGAATTTAGTGTGTCAGAAGTACTTCCTTACATTGTCCCCATACAGTTAAAATATAGTTTAATTTACTCAATAATCAAAAGCAAGTGGCCTAATTATTAGTGAGCAGGATCCTGAATTGCTACTCCCAAAATGCCGGTAAAATTTCAAAAATTGCATTTCATAAAAATGGAAATTGACTTGCTCAGTGACTGTCAATCAGTGGCCCTGCCGGTTATTAATTGAGATGTATATTCAAGAGCATGAATTGATTGAACATTTTCCAAAAGTTCCTTCATGTAGTTGTAGATTTGTACCAGCATGTACAGTTCAATTGCTGCTTCTGTTAATCATTTACATTTTGAAATCCAATGTATTCAAAACTATTGGAATTAATGGGTTAAACATGATAAAGATTTTCTTGCCCATTTTGTCATTTATGATTTGATGTCCTCAGATATTAGATTTGTAATCCCCACTCTTGAGATATTGCTTTCCTAAGCTTAAAATTATCAAAGTTGATGAGTTGCAGTTGACATAGATCAAAGGACATAATTCAAGATTAAAAACCAGTAAAAATCTCAGAAATTCTCCTAATCTCATTTAATAAAAACAGAAGTCGATTTATTCAGTGATTGCAAAACAATGACCTTGCTGATTATTAACGGGGATAAATATTTAATATACCAAGGCTGAATTGCAGATGTTCTAATAATTGAATCATATAGCTGCATCTTTTTTATATTAGCGTTTATTATTATTTGTCCTGAACCACTTGTTATTCCAGGAAACGATCCTTCCTTATTCCTTTGGCACCTTTACACTTAATATTTGTACTTATAGCTGTCGTAAGATAATGAGAGAGGAATGCTTATAATCAAAAATGAACTAAGGATTATCACAATAATTTTAATGCAAAGTGAATAAACAGATTTTGGTGTTGATCCATCATTTGCTATTTTGAAATAGTTTGAGAATTCTGTAAATATAAGATTTTGGTTTAACGTAACCTCCAAATTGTGACTCAATGAAGGGGCAGTAAACAGAGTAAAATAGGTTCATAGAGGTTCCTGTCTCAAATACGCGATAAAATATTTGCCACTGGTGCTGGTGGATTGGTATGATAGTGAGCATTAACTGTCGGGTAATTGGTGCACAGTTAGAGATGGTTATGGGCCCCATCACAGGAGAAGGTACATATGCAGCAGGACAAAGTAGTCAATCCTGGAGTGCATTTTGTGTGGATTTGAGTAAAAGCTGCATTCCTTTGTGGGTTACAGGGCTCACCGTACATTAACTAGGTATTTGCATGAATGTTGGTTTGTTCTGGATGCCTCTTCTGATTAACCTTCTAATTTCATCAGGTAAGGTCATAAATGACCTTGTTCCCAATTTTGAATCCTGGTTGAGGCTCAAATTACAGTGTGAGCTTACCCATTAAACAGTGGGCAACACGTTCAGCATTTTTCTTGTAGGGAAGAATGTTTGATAGGCAGTAAATACAGATTTCATAGGATAGGAGCTTCCCTGGGATGCAGAAAGTTGGGACTGGTACCCCATGTATCTGTCAGGGTTCTTCATGTCAAGCCACCGCCTTGATGAAGGGGGAAGTATCGCATTCAGTTCATGTTTGGTGGAGCACAGAAACACTGTCATCTTCTTTGGTGTCCATTTGCCAAGGAAAGGAGTCATTAAAAGAGAAAGGAGTCAATTGGACATCTTTGATGTTGTCAGTGATATGGGGATCTTTACCCCTTGAAGTGCTCCACCTGGACCCAGATTTCAAAGCCTTGCCAACTATGTGGTGGATCAAGCTCCCAGGCAAGTTAGTTAAATAGCTTCTGTCAGAATTTTGGTGCAACTAGCCTCTGCCACATGGGAATGTGTATGCCTAGGATTTGGGCCAGTACAAGCCTATTTTTGTTCAAATTGAAAAATTATATTGCACTTATTATTTTCCATGGCATGAATACCTGTAACATGCACAAAAGTAACAACTGTGTCACACAATTACCAAGTGATGACCATCTCCAGTAAGGGAGAATCTCACCATCCGCTCTTGACATTCAACAGCATTGCTGGCATCAGTGGCTCCACAACATCAACATCCTGGGATTACAATTGGCAGCTACACTCAAGAAGCTCAATACCATCCAGGACAAAGCGGCCTGCATGATTGGCACCCCAAGCATCGCCTTGAAAATTAATTCCCTCCACCATGAAAGCACATAGGCAGCAGTATGTACCATCTACAAGATGCACTGCACCAACTCATCAAGGCAGCATCTTCCAAACCTGTGCACTCCACCATCTATAAGGCCAAAGGCAGTAGCTGCATGGAAAAACTGTCACCTGCAGGTTTCCCACTAAGTTACACACCATCCTGATTTGGAACTTTATAGTCACCCCTTCACTGTTGCTGGATCAAAATCCTTGAAATCCCTCCCTAACAACATTGTGGGTGACCTGCAGCATGCGAGAAGGTGGCTCATCACCACCGTCTCAAGGGCAAATAGGGAAGGGCAATTAATGGTAGCTTCATCAGAGACATATGCATCTAATGAATGAAGAAAAAATGAGGTTTAACAGTTGTAAAATTCGTATTTAATGAAGTGACAGAAGAACAAACTATAACTAAAAACCAAGCCATCCAATTTTGGTTGTAGGAATACTCCTAGAATACACATTCAAGAAAGTTTATAAGCATTTCAAAATAAATGGGTTAAGCAAGGATAGTCAGTGTGAGTTGTTAAAGCAAACGGTATTTGATTAATTCAAAGGATTTTTTGAAGAAATGACTGATTAAATAGGTAAAGTGAATGTGGTAGATTTATAAGGAATTTTAGACGATGTTCAATAACGTGTCTCATAGGGCTGATTAGAATATTAGTTGACAGACAGGAAATTAGCTCCCGTTTTCACCAGGCAGGTTTGGCATCAGGAGCGGAAAATCTCATGCAATGTCTAAATCATGTTTCAAGCCAATATAAAAGTGTAACATTATTGTCCCCTCCCCCTGCCATTAACAGAGCATCATATTATCATAACATCATTTCCATACATAAACATCTAATTATCAGGCCCCTGTGACTGAATCAAGTCCTTCCCCCCCCCCGGTAAGAAAGTCCATTCACATCAGCTTGAGGGCAGGCCGGCATGAATCATGACTGGTCTCCCAAGGTGTACCCCTGGCAAGGAGAGCTGCCAGAAGAACTTAGGTGAATGCATCACTTTGGGGGAGAGGATCGTGTCTGGGTATTACGTACCGGCATTGCCTCCACTGCCGGGGGCATGTTGAGGGGGGAGGGGGTTTGAGGGGGGCGGGGGTTCCAAGTGAACTATTGTGCACTGGGGCGGCCTTTAAAAATGGTGCCCTGGGTTTCAAAAAGCAAAGATGCTGGTCGGTGGGCTCTGCCAGAATAATGTTGTCAGACCCGACTCTTGTCATTATTTCTATTATGTCCCGAATGATACAGTTGAGAATGGAAAAAGCCGCTTTTGGTGCCAGTGACTTCAATGCTGCTTTTCCCTCCGCTGTTGGCCTTTGCTGATATTTGGGAACATTTCGCTCAAAGTGTCAAGGCAATGCTGTCTAATAGATCGATCACTAATTACATGTGGCTATCTGGGTATTCTAAATTCCAATGAGTACAGTCCCTGTCCACTCAACCTCTCCTTGTAATCCAACCCCTTCAGCTCTGGGATTAATTTAGTGAATTTCCTCTGCACACCCTCCAGTGCCAGTACGTCCTTTCTCAAGTAAGGAGACCAAAACTGAACACAATACTCCAGGTGTGGCCTCACTAATACCTTGTACAATTGCAGCATAACCTCCCTAGTCTTAAACTCCATCCCTCTAGCAATGAAGGACAAAATTACATTTGCCTTCTTAATCACCTGAAAACCAACTTTTTGCGACTCATGCACTAGCACACCCGGGTCTCTCTGCACAGCAGCATGTTTTAATATTTTATCATTTAAATAATAATCCCTTTTGCTGTTATTCCGACCAAAATGGATAACCTCACATTTGTCAACATTGTATTCCATCTGCCAGACCCTAGCCCATTCACTTAGCCTATCCAAATCCCTCTGCAGACTTCCAGTATCCTCTGCACTTTTTGCTTTACCACTCTTGTTAGTGTCGTCTGCAAACTTGGACACATTGCCCTTGGTCCCCAACTCCAAATCATCTATGTAAATTGTGAACAATTGTGGGCCCAACACTGATCCCTGAGGGACACCACTAGCTACTGATTGCCAACCAGAGAAACAGCCATTAATCCCCACTCTTTGCTTTCTATTAATTAACCAATCCTCTATCCATGCTACTACTTTACCCTTAATGCCATGCATCTTTATCTTATGCAGCAACCCTTTGTGTGGCACCTTGTCAAAGGCTTTCTGGAAATCCAGATATACCACATCCATTGGCTCCCCGTTATCTACCGCACTGTTAATGTCCTCAAAAAATTCCACTAAATTAGTTAGGCACGACCTGCCCTTTATGAACCCATGCTGCGTCTGCCCAATGGGACAATTTCCATCCAGATGCCTCGCTATTTCTTCCTTGATGATAGATTCCAGCATCTTCCCTACTACCGAAGTTAAGCTCACTGGCCTAAAATTACCCGCTTCCTGCCTACCTCCTTTTTTAAACAGTGGTGTCACGTTTGCTAATTTCCAATCCGCCGGGACCACCCCAGAGTCTAGTGAACTTTGGTAAATTATCACTAGTGCATTTGCAATTTCCCGAGCCATCTCTTTTAGCACTCTGGGATGCATTCCATCAGGGCCAGGAGAGTTGCCTACCTTTAGCCCCATTAGCTTGCCCATTACTACCTCCTTAGTGATAACAATCCTGTCAAGGTCCTCATCTGTCATAGCCTACCCAAAAAACCTGTTCAGTTCCTCAGCCATTTCCTCATCCCCCATTATTAAATCTCCCTTCTCATCCCCTAAAGGACCAATATTTACCTTAGCCACTCTTTTTTTGTTTTATATATTTGTAGAAACTTTTACTGTCTGTTTTTATATTCTGAGCAAGTTTACTCTCATAATCTATCTTACTCTTCTTTATAGCTTTTTTTAGTAGCTTTCTGTTGCCCCCTAAAGATTTCCGAGTCCTCTCGTCTCCCACTAATCTTTGCTACTTTGTATGCTTTTTCCTTCAATTTGATACTCTCCCTTATTTCCTTTGATATCCACGGTCGATTTTCCCTCCTTCTACCGTCCTTCCTTTTTGTTGGTATAAACCTTTGCTGAGCACTGTGAAAAATTGCTTGGAAGGTTCTCCACTGTTCCTCAACTGTTTCACCATAAAGTCTTTGCTCCCAGTCTACCTTAGCTAGTTCTTCTCTCATCCCATTGTAATCTCCTTTGTTTCAGCACAAAACACTAGTGTTTGATTTTACCTTCTCACCCTCCATCTGTATTTTAAATTCCACCATATTGTGATCGCTCCTTCTGAGAGGATCCCTAACTATGAGATCCTGAATCAATCCTGTCTCATTACACAGGACCAGACCTAGGACCGCTTGTTCCCTCGTAGGTTCCATTACATACTGTTCTAGGAAACTATCGCGGATACATTCTATAAACTCCTCCTCAAGGCTGCCTTGACCTACCTGGTTAAACCAATCGACATGTAGATTAAAATCCCCCATGATAACTGCAGTACCATTTCTACACACATCAGTTATTTCTTTGTTTATTGCCTGCCCCACCATAATGTTACTATTTGGTGGCCTATAGACTACTCCTATCAGTGACTTTTTTGCCTTACTATTCCTGATTTCACCCAAATGGATTCGACCTTATCCCCCATTGCACTGATGTCATACCTTACTATTGCCCGGATGTCATCCTTAATTAACAGAGCTACACCACCTCCCTTACCATCCACTCTGTCCTTCCGAATAGTTTGATACCCTCGGATATTTAACTCCCAGTCGTGACCATCCTTTAACCATGTTTCAGTAATGGCCACTAAATCATAGTCATTCACGATGATTTGCGCCATCAACTCATTTACCTTATTCCGAATACTACGGGCATTCAGGTAACGTACACTTATGTTGGCTTTTTTACCCCTGTTCTGAATATTAACACCTCGATCAGTAACCTCTCCTAAGTTATATTTCCTCTTAACTTTTCTCCTCACTTTCCTTGTCGTTGAACCCATATCTTCATGTAACAACCTGCCGCGTCGCTTACCATTAATGTTTTTACTTCCAGTTTTATTCCTTTTAGTATTACTGGGCCTATTCACTGAGCTCCCCTCAGTCACTGTACCTTGTACTGTCGCCCTTTTTGATTTTTGACTATGGCTTCTCTGCCATACACTTTCCCCCTTACTGCCTTTTGTTTCTGTCCCTGTTTTACTCCCTTCCAACTTCCTGCACATCTTTGGACACTAAGGGGCAATTTAGCATGGCAAATCCACCTAACCTGCACATCTTTGGACTGTAGGAGGAAACCGGAGCACCCGGTTCTCCAGCGGTCATGATTCACTTTTCCTGCTGGCAGCGCTCCCCCGCCAGTAGGTTCCGCGGCGGCGTGGGGTGGTTTCAATGGGAAATCCCATTGATAAGCGATGGGAGGATTGAATCCGCTACCAGCGAACAGCAAATGGCCAAGAAACACACGGCTAGAGGAACGGAGAATCCCGCCGGCATTCTCACTATTCTCAATATTCATATTTGTACCAAGTATGCATGAACAGTTTAATTGTTTTGCATGTTTGTGGTAAAATATTAAGAATATAAACAAGTTAGCAAGTGATTTAGATCAGAAATAGGGGCAGGATGTGGCCATACAGCCTGTTGAACCTGCTCTGCCATTCAATAAGATCTTGGCTAATATTTCACCTCAAAATCATTATCTCACCCTATTCTTTGATTCATTTAATGTCCAGCAATCCATTGTTCTCTGTCTTCAATACAATCATCAACTGAGCACCACATCCTTTGGCGATTGAAAATTCCAAATATTCACAACACTCTGAGTGAAGAAATCTTTCCTCATTTCAGTCCTCTATGGTTGACTCCATGGACGGGTCGGGGAATCGCCGTGGGCCGTCGTGAATTCCGCCCCCGCCGCCCGCCGAATTCTCCGAAGGGAGAAAAGTCGGCGGGGCGGCAATCGCGCCGCACGCCTCGGAGAATAGCACGGGTGGGCGCGAGGCAATGGATTTCGGGGCTGCCGATATTCTCCCGTCCGGATGGGCCGAAGTCCCGCCGACATGATCACGGGTCACGTCGGCATAAATCAAAACACCTTTCAATCGGCGTCAACCAGTGCTCAAGCGTGGAGGTGGGTGACGGCCTGGGGGGTTGGCCGCTGGAGAGGTGATGGCGTGGCCGCAGTCTGTATGTGTGGGGGAGAGGTGTGTGTAGGGTTGTGTGTGTGTGCGGCGGGGGGGGGGGGGGGGGGGGTGGTGGTTAGAGTGGGCTGGGCTCTGGGGGAGTGCCGGGAGCGGGGGGTGAGTGCCGGGGACGGGAGGATGACTGCCAGGGAGGGGGACGGGGGGACGGGGGGGTCCGTGCCGGGGAGGGGGAGGGGGACGGGGTCCGTGCCGGGGAGGGGGACGGGGGAGTCCGTGCCGGGGAGGGGGACGGGGGACGGGGGTCCGTGCCAGGGAGGGGGGGGTGCGAGGGCAAGTGAGTTGGTCCACCTGGCCAGGTGCCAGCCTCCAACAGTCGGACCCATGCGGTCCATGCCACCTGGCTGGGGGGTTGGAGGGGGTATGGGCAATGATGATGTGTCCCCCCCCCCCGCACAGGCCGTCATGTTTTCCGGTCAGCCAGCGATGTTGGCCGCCATGGCGGAAGCCGTTAATGTCCATGTTGCCCTGGATGAGGAGGAGGATGCGGAGCATGCCATAGAGGCGGCGCAGGCTGCCGTAGAGGGGCAGGCGGCAGCCGACCAGGCTGGAGGGACACCTGACCGACAGGACGAGGAGGGGGAGGAGGACGTCGCGGCCCCAAGACAACAGAGGCACCCGAGGATGCCCCATCTGTACCTGTCCCGGCTGTCATACTAGGACCGGGAATGCAGGAGGAGACTCCGGATGAGCCGGGACACTGTGGCACACATCTGCCACCTGCTGGCGCACCTGTCACCGCGTGGCACTGGCGGTGGACACCCTCTCCCCGTGTCTGTCAAGGTTACAGTGGCCCTGAACTTTTATGCAACGGGGTCATTCCAGGCACCGAGTGGGGATCTGTCCGGCATATCGCAGACATCGGTGCACCGGTGCCCTATATGCCATTGCGCACCGCTACATCTGCTTCCCTGTCATCCGGGCCAGCCAAGATGCCCGGGCCATGGGCTTCTCTGCCGTGGCCGGGTTCCCCATGGTCCAGGGCGCGATTGATGGGATGTACGTCGCCGTGCGGGCACCTGCAGATAACAGGGCCGTGTTCACCAATAGGAAGGGGACCTATTCGATGAACATACAGGTGGTCTGCGACCACCGCATAATGATCCTGCACGTCTGCGCCCGTTACCCGGGCAGTGTACACGACTCATACGTGTTGTCACGGTCATACATCCCCAGCATGTACGAGGGACGCCATCCCTGGCTGAGGGGCTGGTTGCTGGGCGACAGGGGCTACCCATTGCGATCGTGGCTGATGACGCCTATACGGAGGCCACGCAATGAGGCGGAGAACCGCTACAATGATGCCCATGTAGCGACAAGGGGAGTGATAGAGAGGTGCTTTGGCGTGCTGAAGATGCGTTTCAGGTGCCTGGACCTCTCTGGGGGCACCCTCCAGTATCGGTCAGATAGGGTCGGCCGCATCATTGTGGTGTGCTGCGTCCTGCACAATATAGCCCAACAGAGGGGCGATGTGCCGCAGGCAGAGGAGGGCGGAGTGGAGGAGCAGCAGGAAGAGGCACAGTCCTCCCCAGATGAGGGGGATGGGGGCAATGGTCAGGGCAGACGGGCTAGACACGGGCGGGTGGCTGTCCACCGTTACCGGCTGGGCCAGCGGGCACGGGACAGGCTGATAGAAGCCCGCTTCACTGACTAGATGGGCGTGGGAATCGGGTAGTATGGCCACAGACCGCACACCATGGCAACACCCGACCACCCACACCCCCCACCCATCCACCCACCCAGCACCCTCACCCCCCTCCCCAACCCCACCCACCCCACCCGCATGCACACCACCCCCCCATTGCCAATCCACCTACGGCACAACGGCCGGGCTCACACATTTGCCGGTGGACGCGTGTCTATTGCAGGCCATGGAGAATGATGACAACCCACTCTGCGATGAGCTCCTGGCTCCACATCGTTGGACTATGTCTGACCCATGGCCACAGTACCACCATCCACCCGGACCATCCCTGCATGCGGCTGTGACACTGCAGCGCACGGTCCCGTCCTCTACCCGGGGGGATGTTGATGGCGGCCCAGTGGAAGGGGGCACACACCTGGGGCTGAGGTAAGACCACCCCTCACACACACACTTGCGCTCAACGTACATGACACCCACGCACGCTTTGGACAGAGCACAAAGGCAGCTTCTGTCGGTGTAACATTGACTTTAATAATGAAAGGAGTTCATGCACGTGCCCTAACCCCTAAAACTCAATTGTGCCCTGCACCCGTGCCAACTTACTCAGTGTCGAATTGTTTGGCCTTACGGGCCCTTTGACTACGCCTAGGTGGTTCTCCAGACGGTACAGCAGAACTGGAGGTGGACTCCAGTGATTCCTGCCCTCTGACACGGGATCCCTTTGGCGGCCGTTTCCTGGGGCGTCCTGGCCTAGATGGGCCAGGCTGCGGCCCGGGCGACTGGGATGGCGAGCTGCCAGCCTGTCCTGCCTGTTGCCTACCCGATGCACCTGGGACGGAAGGGGGGGAGCCCGAGGTGTTGAGGTGTTCTGTGACCTCCCCTACAATGGGACCCGGAACAGGCCCCAGCACCTCCTCCTCCCTCGGAGTGCCCGATGGCCCCCAGGCCTCTACATTGGTGGGGGATACGAACGGACTGGCCATCCGATGCCCCCCGACATCTGGCGCTGCCAGTCCTGGAGGCCCGTGCTGGTATCGACAAGGGTCTGCAGGTTTGCAGCCATGGAGCTCAGGGAGTTGGCAATCCCTGTCTGTGACTGTGCGACGCCGGCTAGCACATGGGCAATGGCGCCGATGCCCTCAGCGATGGCCTGCTGAGTCTGGGCCATGGCCTGCTGAGACTGGGCCATGGCTTTGAGCGCCTCTGCCATGTGCCGCTGGCGCTGGCTCATGGCCTCCTGTGAGAGGGCAGCCATTTCCTGGGCCACAAACGCCGCCTGCACGGAAAGCCCCAGGCCTCGCAGACCGCTCCCCATGTCTGACACCGTCGCACCCATTGCCTCCACCGCGGACGCCACCCGTGCGGTGTCGGCCTGGGTGGCACGCATGACCGGCACCACTGCCAGCTCCTGGACGCGTGTGGACTCCTCCACCTGCGACTGCAGCCGCCGCAAGCTGGCCATCACCCTCTTCGCTCGTCTCAGGTTCGGTGGTTGCATCGGATCTATGGGTGGGTGTGGTAACTCCAGGAACCCGGGATCCATCTGGGCGGCAGATGTTCGCTTGCGCCGGGCTGCCCTCCGACCGCCCGGCCCCTCTGCTGCTCCTACCTCCACCTGCTGAACCGGGACGGCTGTGTTGTGCGCACCAGTGAGTGTACCAGACGCCTCATCACTAAAGTGCCCAACCGAGGTGAGCGTCTCTGCGATGGTGGAGGGTGTTGGTGACAGCAGTGGTGTTGTGTCGTGCGCATCGTCCGACTCTGAGTCCATGGCACTTTGGGGTGGCGGTTCGTCTCCGCCCATCCAATCTGTGTCACTGTCCTGTATTTCAGTTACCTGGGTAGGGGTGTCCTGGGTAGGGGTGTCCTGGGTTGTGGTTTCATGGCTTGGCTGTGATGGGGGCCTGTGGCTGCCCCTCTCGTCGCTGGGTGGCACACGCCTGCGTCGCCGCACCCGCATGAGACGGGTGCGCCGTCTCCCTGTTGCTCCAGGTCTCTCCGTCTCCCGTGGTCTCCGAGGGGCATCGTGCGGGCGTCGCATGCCAGAGGGTCCGGGTCTCTCCGTCTCCAGTGGTCTCCGAGGGGCATCGTGTGGGCAGTCTGCATCTGCGAGGATGGGTGCCTCGGCGTTTGCTCCTGCGATACACAATGAAGCATGCATAGTTAGACACGCAGGCAGTGATCAGGTGATATGGGGGAGGGGGGATATGGGGGAGGGGGGATATGGGGGAGGGGGATATGGGGGAGAGGGGATATGGGGACGGGCTGTCGGTGGCTCACTTGCTGGTGGGCCCCCGACCTCTGCATCAGCAACCTCCCGGTCCTCAGGTCCGCCAGCCAGTTCCAGGGCCCTTCCCTCATGTTCGGTCAGTGGCCTCTCATCAGCTGGGCCTCCTCCAGTCCTCACATGCTCCCTGGTGTTGTGTGCGCGCTTCTCCAGTGGGGGGATGGTGGCAGGGGTAAAAGGCAACAGTGTTAGACAGGTATATGAATGCACGCCATCGGTTGCGCGTGTATTGCAGAGGTTAAGGTTAGGGCTGGATTCACTTGGGGAAATGGGGGAAGGCGGATATGGGGGATATGGGGGAGGGGGGATATGGGGGATATGGGGAGGGGGATATGGGGGAGGGGGGATATGGGGAGGGGGATATGGGGAATATGGGGGAGGGGGATATGGGGAGGGGGAAATGGGGGATATGGGGATGGGGATATGGGGGAGGGGGATATGGGGGAGGGAGGATATGGGGTGGGGGATATGGGGAGGGGAATATGGGGAGGGGGATATGGGGGAGGGGGAAATGGGGAGGGGATATGGGGGAGGGGGGATATGGGGTATATGGGGGAGGGGGGATATGGGGAATATGGGGGAGGGAGGATATGGGGGAGGGGGGATATTGGGAGTGGGATATGGGGAGGGGGATATGGGGGAGAGGGGATATGGGGAGGGAGGATATGGGGGAGGGGGGATATGGGGAGGGGGATATGGGGAGGGGGATATGGGGAGGGGGATATGGGGAATATGGGGAGGGGGGATATGGGGGATATGGATATCGGGCGGGGGGGGGGGGCGGCTCACCCTGGCTGCTCTGACGAGGTTGTTCACCTTCTTGTGGCACCGGGTGCCTGTCCGTGGTGTCAGGGCCACAGCGCTGACGGCCTCTGCCTCCTCCCTTCACAGATGCCGGCTGTGGCGTGAGGCGACTCTGCGGCCGTGTCCGGAATACAGGGCCTCCCTCCTCTGCTCCACTGCATCCAGGAGCGCCTCAATATCACGGGACTGGAACCTCGGGGCTGAGCGGCGGGCGGCCATCCGGTCGGGTCTTCTGGTCGGGTGGGGGGAGCAGCGCGTCTTATGAGCCGTCACGCGTGAACCACGGGAGCCAGTGCGGATAGCGTCATGTCGCTGCTAGCCCATTCCAGGCCGGAGACTTAGCGACGTTTGGGGCGGCGTGATGCAGGTGGGATTTGCGCCGTTCATGGCGCCGGTCGGCGGACATCGCGCCGATACCGGAGAATTTTGCCCCATATCTTGAGGCTGTGACTCCTGGTTCTAGGTTCTAGACTCTCCAGCCAGGGGAAACAACCTCTTAGAATTTGCTCTGTCACACTCTCAAAGATATATGTTTCACTTAGATCACCTCTCATTTTTCTAAACTGTAGAGAATATATGCCCATTCCATCTGGTATACTAAATTGTTGTGAGTGCTTGGTATCTGAATGATTATGATGCTTATTATGTAAATATGTAAAGGGCGACACGATTAGCTCAAAGGACCCAGGTTTGATTCCGGGCTTGGGTGAACTGTGTGGAGTTTGCGCGTTCTCCCCATGTCTGCGTGGGTTTCCTTCGGGTGCTCCGGTTTCCTCCTACAGTCCAAAGATGTGCAGGTTAGGTAGATTTGCCATGATAAATTGCCCTTAGTGTCCAAAGATGTGCAGGTTAAGTGGGGTTATGGTGGTAGAGCAGGGGTGTGGGCCTAGGTTGGGCTCTCAGATGGCCGGCGTAGACTTGATGGCCTGAATGGCTTCCTTCTGCACCGTTGGGATTCTATGGAACTGTGAAGCACACTTATTTGCAATGTGTAAGTATGTGTAAAGGGGTTTCTTCTAACATTAGTGCATAGGGTAAAGCGATGTTGCTGTACCTATAATTGTGGCTAGTCAGCAATGTTATTCGTCAACTCTAGTGTTTGTCAGATGTGGTTTATCTCAGGTCAGTTCAAGGCCTTTTTGCTCCAAAGAGTTGTTTTGAACTGGGTTTTAGGGAAAATAATCACAAAGTATGCTGATACCACTTAGGGGGCTCAGCAAACAGTGAGGAGGAAAGTGAAAAACTTACATTGACAATTTTGTGAAATGCACAGAAATAGACAAAAAACACAGTTTAATTTGAGAATTCTGAGTTAATGCACTCTTGGAGAAAAAACATGGAATGGCTTGATATACATCATAGAAAGATGCCAAGGGATATGACTGCACTTAGAGATCTAGGGGTTCAAATATGTAATGTAAAGGACACGAGTAAGTAGATACAGTTGGGGCCTTGGAATTTTTCTCATGGAATAGTTGAAACAAAGATTATTGCATCTTATAAGGAAAAATTGGACCAATATTTGAAATACACAAAGTTATGAGACTATTTGGAAAGTATGGGGAAAAGGAGCGAGTCTTGAAATGCTGCGCTAAATTGCCTCCCATAGTACCTACATAATATTTTATTGTCACAAGTATGAAGTTACTGTGAAAAGCCCCTAGTCGCCACATTCCGGCGCCTGTTCAGGTAAACTGGTACGGGGATTGAACCCGCACTGTTGGCCTTGCTCAGCATTACAAACCAGCTGTCTAGCCCATTGAGCTAAACCAGTTGTGTTATAATTACTATTCACTTACACCATTTAATGACTTTGCTCAGCACTTAAAGTCTAAATAAACATCTCTTGTGGCATTATTTTATTGCCTCTCAAAGACAGAGAGATTCAATTGAAAGCATGGGGTAAAACTAATAATGTTTTTTATTCATTGCTGAAATTGTCTAGAAGTGGCAAATCAAGGCACTCTGTGACAAAGCGAACAAGAGCTGACCTACGAAAACAATTTTACACATAAAAATCAGAAATACCTAGAATAAAAAGAGTAAAGATATCCAGCAAATTAACCATTCATATGATTCTAAATTTGAAAGTTACATGATAATGCTAATGTTGTCTGTTATTATGAAAATTTTGAGGAGCTCCAACAATTGTGAAATATATTATTTGAAGAAGATTAGTTGCATGGGCATTGTAAAACAAAATGTCTTTGAAGAAACTAGTCATGAACAAACGGTACATTTTTCAAAGACAAATAAGTTGTCATGATGGGAATAGATAATTTAAAAATTAATGAATTTTCCTTCCAAAGTTTTTCGAACTTACATTGTCCCATAAGCTCTCAATTACAGAAAGATGCATAAAAGATCTTCAAGTTGACTTACCCGCTGATCTTCTCTCCTTCACTGTTTCACACAGTAGGGGAGATGTATGCCATGCAAGAAGCCTGACAACTTTGCCACAGTTGGTTGACTGCTCTCTAAGACAGGGCGTCATAATGAGAGAGAGGTGAAAGTCATACAAAGAACAATAGAGCACAGGAACAGGCCCTTTGGCCTGTACTGGTCATGATACCACCCTTGGCCAAAACCCTCAGCACTTCCTCGTACTCTATACCCATCCTATTCATGTTGTCGAGATGCCTTTTGAACGCCGTTAATGTATTTGCTTCCACAACCTCCTCTTGCAGCGCATTCCAGGCACTCACCACTCTCAGTGTAAAAAACCTCATACATCTCCTCTAAACTTTGCCCCATGGACCTTAAACCTATGCCCCCCAGTGACTGACCCCTCTACCCTGGGAAAGAGTACCTGCCCACCCACTGTATCCATGCCTCTTATAATCTTGTAGATCTCTATCAGGTATCCCCTCAACCAGTGAAATTTGGAATCTGTATTCCAATGAAAACAGTCCGAGTCTATTCAGCCTCTCCGCATAGCTAACACCCTCCAGACCAGGCAACATTCTGGTAAACCTCCTTTGCACCCTCTCCAAAGTCCCCACATCCTTATGGTAGTGTGGTGACCAGAATTGTGCACAATATTCCAAGTGTGGCCTCAGCAATGTTCTATACAACTGCAGTATGACTTGCCAGTTTTTATACTCAATGCCCCGTCCAATGAAGGCAAGCATTCCATATGCTTTCTTGACTACCTTGTCTTCTTGTGTTGCCACTTACAAAGCTCTGTGGACCTGTGCGCCCAAATCTCTCTGACGTTCTATATTCCTAAATGTTTTGTCATTTACTGTATATTTCCCCTCGCTGTCAGACTGACCTAAATGCATTACCTCACATTTGTCCAGATTAAACTCCATTTGCCATTTCTCTGCCAAGTCTCCAATCTATCTATGTCCTGCTGAATCCTCTGACAATTATCAACACTATCTGCTGATCACACCAACTGCATTTTCCTCCAAATCGTTTATGTATACTATAAACAACAGAGGCCCCAGCACAGATCCCTGTGGAACACCACTAGTCACAACCTTCCATTCAGAAAAACACCCTCTGCCTTCTGTGACCGAGCCAGTTCTGTATCCATCTTGCCACCGCACCTCTGATCCTGTGTGACTTCATCTTTTGTAGCAGTCTGCCATGAGGCACCTTGTCAATGGCTTTACTGACGTCCATGTAAACAACATCCACCTCCCTCTCCTCATCAATCATCTTTGTCACCTCCTCAAAAAACTCGATCAAGTTAGTGAGGTACAATCTCCCCTTTACAAAACCATGCTGTCTATCGCTTATGAGCCCATTTGTCTTCAAATGAGTATAAATCCTGTCCCTGAGAATTCTCTCCAATAATTTACCTCCTACCGATGTGAGGCTCACCGGCCTATAGTTTCCTGGATTATCCTTGCTTCTTTTATAATCAGCGGTACCATATTAGCTATTCTCCAGTCCTCTGGGATCTCACCTGTAGCCAATGAGGATACAAAGATGTCAGTTAAGGCCCCAGCAATTTCCTCCCTTGCTTCACTCAGTAATTTGGGGAAAAGGGGCTGGTTTAGCACAGGGCTAAAGAGCTGGCTTTGAAAGCAGACCAAGGCAGGCCAGCAGCACGGTTCAATTCCCGTAACAGCCTCCCCGAACAGGCGCCGGAATGTGGCGACTAGGGGCTTTTCACAGTAACTTCATTTGAAGCCTACTTGTGACAATAAGCGATTATCATTTCATTTCTTTTTTCAAATCCCATCCGGCCCAGGAGACTTATCTACCTTAATGTCTTTTAAAACACCCAATACCTCCTTTTTGATGTAAACATGATGCAGATTATCCACACATCCCACCTAAGAATCATCTTCTACAAAGTCCTTTTCTTTGGTGAACAGTGATGCAAAGTACTCAATTCATACCTCGCCCATTTCCTCTGGCTCAACACAAAGATTCCCTCCACTGTCGTCAAGTGGTCCAATCCTTTCTCTGGCCATCCTCTTGCTTTTTACATATGAATAAAAAGCTTTGGAATTCACCGTAATCCTACTTGCCTAGAACTTTTCATGGCCCCATATAGCCCTCCTAATTTCCCACTTAACTACCTTCCTACTTTCTTTATACTCCTCAACGGTTTTGACCGTCCCCATGCTTCCAGACCGCACAAAAGTCTCCTTTTTCTTTTTGACAAGGTTCACAATATCCCTCGTTATCCAAACTTCCCATACTTATCCTTCGTTCTCTCAGGAACCTGACTTTCCTTAATCCTAATCAACAGTCGCTTGAAAATGAAAAATGAAAATCGCTTATTGTCACAAGTAGGCTTCAATGAAGTTCTGTTCGGGGAGGCTGGTACGGGAATTGAACCGTGCTGCTGGCCTGCCTTGGTCTGCTTTCAAAGCCAGCGATTTAGCCCTGTGCTAAACCAGCCCCAGATGGCACTTGCCCCTCTACCCTGCGGGGGAGGGGGGTGGGCGGTCAGAAGGAGGCAACAAGTTACGGGTGGCATATAGAGGCGGGAGTGGCCGGGGTCAGCAAGGCTGAGCTGACTCACGGAAGCATAATGGGGGGGAAACCAGAGCTAAGCGGATGCTTGGCAGGGGGCTGGCAGGTGGTGCGGGGGTTTGGGGGGGGGAAGGGGTGCTGCTTTGCTGACTGAAGGGGAGCCAGATGAGGGGTATGGATGGAGAGTTGGGTGAGGGGGCCGCAGGGGGGAGAGCTGGAGGAGGGAGGCGGGGGCACGCGGTTGGCCGAAAAAGGGAGATGGCTAGTCGCCGGGACGGGGGGTGGTTACCCCCCCCGACCAGGCTGATCACATGGCCTGAATGGGCCGGTCAAGCAATCCCGCATGTTCTCGCATTTAAAGGGATTGAAGGCGGACGTGGCCATGTTGCAAGAGACGCACTGAAAGCTCGCGGACCAGACGAGGCTAAGGAAAGGATGGGTGGGACGGGTGTTTCACTCGGGGTTAGACTCAAAGACCAGAGGAGTGGCTAAATTGGTCAGTAAACGAGTGGCATTTGAGGTGGGGAGCATCGTGGCGGATAAGGGGAGCAGGTGTCTAATGGTGAGTGGCAAGCTGCAGGGGGCCTGGGTGGTGTTAGTGAATGTATATGCCCCGAACTGGGACGATGCGGACTTTATGAGGCGCATGTTGGGTAGGATCCCGGACTTGGAGTCAAGTAACCTGATTATGGGAGGGGACTTTAATACGGTCTTGGATCCGAGCTTGGATCGTTCCAAGTCCAGAACGGGAAAGAGACCGGCGGCGGCCAGGGCCTTGTGGGAGTTCAGGGGCCAGATGGGGGGAGTGGACCCCTGGAGGTTTACGCGGCCAAGGACGAAGGAGTTTTCCTTTTTCTCCCATGTCCATAAATAATAGACTTCTTTGTGTTCAGTAGGGCGTTAATCCCGAGGGTGGAGGGGGTAGAATACTCAGCCATTGCGGTCTCGGACCATGCCCCGCACTGGGTGGACCTGCGACTGGGGGCGGAACGGGGTCAGCGCCCTCTCTGGCGACTGGATGTGGGGCTGCTGGCGGACGAAGAGGTGTGCGGGCGGATAAGGAGGAGTATTGAGAATTATGTGGGAGCGAATGACACGGGAGGTGACGGTGGCAGTGGTTTGGGAGGCTCTGAAGGCGGTCATTAGGGGAGAGTTAATCTCCATTAGGTCCCATAGAGAGAAGAAGGAGAGGGTGGAGAGGGAGAGACTGGTGGGAGAGATACTCAGGGTAGATAGGAGGTACACGGAGGCCCCAGAGGGGGGGCTGTTGAACGAGCGCCGGATATTACAGGCGGAGTTTGACCTGCTGTCCACGGGGAAGGCTAAGGCACGGCTGAGGAAAGCGAAGGGGGCAGTTTATGAGTATGGGGAGAAGGCGAGTGGGATGCTGGCGCACCAGCTGCGCAGGAGGGACGCGGCCAGAGAGATTGGGGAAGTGCGGGAGAGGGAAGGCAACATGGGACTGAGCCCAGAGAGTGTCAATGAAGTCTTCAGGGGGGATCTTATAGAAACATATAAGATTATGAAGGGAATAGATAGGATAGATGCGGGCCGGTTGTTTCCACTGGCGGGTGAAAGCAGAACTAGGGGGCATAGCCTCAAAATAAGGGGAAGTAGATTAAGGACTGAGTTTAGGAGGAACTTCTTCACCCAAAGGGTTGTGAATCTCAGGAATTCCTTGCCCAGTGAAGCAGTAGAGGCTCCTTCATTAAATGTTTTTAAGATAAAGATAGATAGTTTTTTTAAGAATAAAGGGATTAAGGGTTATGGTGTTCGGGCTGGAAAGTGGAGCTGAGTCCACAAAAGATCAGCCATGATCTCATTGAATGGTGGAGCAGGCTTGAGGGGCCAGATGGCCTACTCCTGCTCCTAGTTCTTATGTTCTTATGTTCAGGGAGTTCTACGGAAGGTTATACGAGTCGGAACCCCCCGGGGAGGGGGAAGGGATGAGGCGGTTCATGGACCGGTTGAGGTTCCCAATGGTGGAAGCAGGTGCAGGGACTGGGGACCCCGATTGGGTTGGAGGAGGTAGTCAGGGGGCTGGCAGGCATGCAGACGGGCAAGGCCCCGGGCCCGGACGGCTTCCCCGTAGAATTTCATAAGAACTTCCCGGAACTGCTGAGCCTGCTCCTGATGAGAACCTTCAATGAGGCAAAGGAGAAAGGGATCCTCCCTCCGACAATGTCGCAGGCATTGATCTCGCTTATCCTGAAGAAGGAGAAGGATACGCTTCAGTGTGGGTCCTACGGGCCGATATCGCTCCTGAACATGGCTGCCAGAATAGAGGACTGTGTCCCGGGAGTAATTGTGGAGGACCAGACGGGTTTTGTTAAGGGCAGGCAGCTGAACGCGAACATGAGGAGGCTCCTGAATATTATCATGATGCCCTCGGAGGGGTGGGGGGAGGTGGAGGTGGTGGCTGCGATGGACGCGGAGAAGGCCTTTGACAGGGTGGCGTGCGAGTATCTGTGGGAGGCACTAGGCAGTTTTGGATTTGGGGAGGAATTTATAGGGTGGGTCAAGCTGATGTACCAGGCCCCTGTAGCGAGTGTGTCCACAAACCGGCTAAGGTCGGAATATTTCAGGCTGCATCAGGGGACGAGACAGGGGTGTCCCCTGTCCCCGTTGCTGTTTGCCCTGGCAATTGAGCCGTTGGCCATTGCGCTCAGGACTTAGGGGGATTGGAGTGGACTGGTGCGCGGAGGGGAGGAGCACCGGGTCTCCCTCTACGCGGGTGACCTGCTGTTGTATATTGTGGACCCGTTAGAGGGGATGGGGGAGGTCATGTGGATCCTGGGGGACTTCGAGAGGTTCTCGGGGTATAAGTTGAACGTGGGGATGAGTGAGCTGTTTGTGGTCCACGGTAGGGGCCAGGAGGAGAGACTGAGGGAGCTCCCGCTCAGGATAGTGGAGAGGAGCTTTCGGTACTTGGGGATACAAGTGGCCAGGAACTGGGATGCCCTGCACAGGCTCAACTTAACCCGGCTCGTGGAGCAGATGGAGGGAGAGTTTAAAAGGTGGGATATGCTTCCGCTTTCCCTGGCGGGACGGGTGCAAACTGTGAAGATGACGGTTCTCCCCAGGTTCCTCTTCGTATTTCAGTGCCTCCCCATTTTCATCCCCAAGTCCTTCTTTAAGCGGGTGAATAGGATTGTGACGGGATTTGTGTGGGGCGAATAAAACCCCACGAGTCAGAAGGGTATTCTTGGAGGCTAGCCGGGGTGGGGGGGGGGAGGACTGGCTCTGCCGAACTTCTGCAGTTAGTACTGGGTGGCCAATGTGGCCATGATCAGGAAATGGATGATGGAGGAGTGGGCGACGTGGGGGCGGTTGGATGCGGCGTCGTGTAGAGGCACCAGTCTAGGGGCACTTGTTATGGCTCCGCTGCCGTTCTCGCCGGCGTGATACACCACTAGTCCGGTGGTGACGGCGGCACTGAGGATCTGGGGGCAGTGGAGGAGACACAGGGGAGAGGAGGGGGCCTCGGTGTGGACCCCGATACGGAATAACCTCAGATTTGCTCCGGGTAGGTTGGATGGGGGATACCAAGGCTGGTATAGGGCAGGTATTAGGAGGATGGGGAACCTCTTTATAGACGGGACTTTCCGTAGCATGCAGGCGCTGGAGGAGAAGTTCGGCCTACCCCCGGGGAATGCGTTCAGGTACCTCCAGGTTCGGGACTTTCTTAGAAAACAGGTGGGGACATTTCTCTGCTGCCCCCGCGTAGGATCCAGGACAGGGTGGTGTCTGGCGTCTGGGTAGGGGAAGGGAAGGTGTTGGCCATATATCAGGAGCTGCAGGAGGTGGAGGATGCCTCAGTGGAGGAGTTGAAGGGCAAGTGGGAGGAGGAGTTGGCTGAGGAGCTGGTGAAGGCCTGTGGGCCGGCGCCCTGGGCAGGGTGAACTCCTCCTCATCATGTGCCAGGCTCAGTTTAATTCAGTTTAAGGTGGTGCATCGGCGCATATAACGGCGGCAAGAAGGAGTAGGTTTTTTAGGGTGGAGGACAGGTGCCCGAGATGTGCAGGGAGTCCGGCGAACCATGCCCATATATTTTGGGCATGCCCGGCGCTTAAAGAATTCTGGCAGGGGTTTGCGAGGGTGATGTCTAGGATTTTGGACACTCAGGTGAAGGCGAGTCCAACAGTAGCGATATTTGGGGTGTCGGAGGATCCGGGAGTGCAGGAAGCGAAAGAGGCCGGGATACTGGCCTTTGCTTCCCTGGTAGCCCGGAGACGGATCTTGCTAATGTGGAGGGACTCAAAACCCCCGAGTGTGGAGACCTGAGTTAGCGACATGGCGGGGTTCCTCAGCCTGGAGCGAATAAAGTTCACCTTGAGATGGTCCTTGATGGGGTTCTCCCGGCGGTGGCAACATTTCCTTGACTTTCTAGGGGAGCAGTAAGTGTCAGCAGCAGCGGCATCCTGGGGGGGAGGGGGTTCAGGTGAGGGGGGGGGGTACTGTTGATATAATGTGAGTTGGGCATGGAGACAAAACCCACCTTGTTCTGTTTAAAAAAAAAATTCTGTTGTATCAGTAGTTTCACTGTAAGCTTTGGGATATGTTTATTGTTATTGTTTGTTACTATCTGTATTTGTTATGTAAAAACGCTCACTGGAACTTTAATAAAACATCTATTTAAAAAAAAAGACGTGTCATGATAGCGAGATATTAGGAACCTGGGGCGTCATTCTCCGACCCCCCGCCGGGTTGGAGAATCGCCGGGGGCTGCCGTGGATCCCGCCCCCGCCGGTTGCCGAAGTCTCCGGCACCGGCACCGGGGGCGGGAATCGGGCCGCGCCGGTTGGCGGGCCCCCCCGCTCGATTCTCCGGCCCGGATGGGCCGAAGTCCTGCCGATAAATTGCCTGTCCCGCCGGCGTGGATTCAACCACCTTTTGAACGGCGGGACAAGGCGGCGTGGGCGGGCCCCGGGGTCCTGGGGGGGGCGCGGGGCGATCTGGCTCCGGGGGGAGGGCCCCCACGGTGGCCTTGCCCGCGATCGGGGCCCACCGATCCGCGGGCGGGCCTGTGCCGTGGGGGCACTCTTTCCCTTCCGCCTGCGCCACGGTCTCCACCATGGCGGAGGCGGAAGAGACTCCGTCCACTGCGCACGCGTGGGAAACTGTCAGCGGCCGCTGACGCTCCCGCGCATGCGCCGCCCGGGGATGTCATTTCCGCACCAGCTGGCGGGGCAACAAATGCCGTTTCCGCCAGCTGGCGGGGCGGAAATTCCTCCGGCGTCGGCCTAGCCCCTTAATGTTGGGGCTCGGCCCCCAAAGATGCGGGGCATTCCGCACCTTTGGGGCAGCGTGATGCCCGTCTGATTGGCGCCCTTTTGGGCACCAGTCGGCGGACATCGCGCCGTTTCGGGAGAATTTCGCCCCTGGGTACAGAAATGGGGTCCAAGATGTAGCAAGCAATTTAGGGGTTAATCAGACTGAAGGAAAAGACTGCCAGCAGCAGAGTCAAAGGGATATGTCCACAACCTGAGTTACTTTGTCCCATTCAGGCTTAGCCTCGTTAATAGGAATACACATGGGGCGCAATTCTCCCATCGGGAGACTAAGTCCTGATGCCGGGGTGAAAACCGGAGTGTTTCACTCCGGCGTCAGAGGCCGTTCCCAGCCCTCTATTCTCCCGCCCCCGGGGGGCTCGGAGCGGCGCCACATCATTTTCGTGCCCGCGTAAAAGCGGCGGCGCGTAAATGACGCGACTGGCGCCGCGTAAATGATGTCACCCGCGCATGCGCGGTTGCCGTCTTCCCCGCGGCTGCCCCGCAAGAAGATGGCGGATTGATCTTGCGGGGCAGCAGAGGAAAGGAGGTCCTCCTTCAGAGAGGCTGGCCCGCCGATTGGTGGGCACCGATCGCGGGCCAGACCCCTTTTGAGCCCCCCCCGGTGCAGGAACCCCCCTCGCCCCCCCACAGGCCACCCCCCCCAGCGTTCCCGCGCTGTTCCCGCTGGCAGCGACCAGGTGTGGACAGCTCCAGCGGGAACCCGTCGTATTGGGCAGGCCGCTTGGCCCATCCGGGCCGGAGAATCACCGCTCGCCCATTACCAACGCCGGTTTTGGGGTGGGGGGGTGGGAGAATCGCATGCGGGTGTTGGGACGGCATGGCGGGACTCGTGCGGCGCCCGGGCAATTCTCCCACCCGGTGTGGGGGGGGGGGGGAATTCCGCCCATGATGTCCCAGTTCAGCCAGGATGATCCACTCAAGCTCCAATACCATTCGGGACAACTTTATTTGACCAGACATAATCCCATCACAGAGTTTGATGATCTATTTGGAAGGTTATTTTCATATAAATGGCATAACTCTGATCTTTTGTATAAACAGGAGTGGGCAATCAGCCAAGATAACAATAGATTTAAGTCTGGCCACCTCAGAGGAGAATCTTTGTTTGAGGGGCTGGGCAGAGCATAGCGAGAGAGAGAGAGACAGGAAATACTGTTTTCAACTGTTGCAGAGAAGGCTGTGGAGGTCACCCAGAGAGGTCATGAAGGAAGCTGCTTCAGATTACAGACTTTCAAAAGGGTTCTAAAACTTGACTTGCAGCAGAGAATTGTTTAGTAAACACAAATGTCATCTTTGCTTGTCTATATAAGTGGAATGAGAGCTGTATGTTTGTTGCATGTGTTGTCTAATGGGAACCAATATGTTAAGGTTGCGAAACTGCATGTAATCTGTTTGTGTTGAACTGAAGTAAAAGTTTAAATATTGTTTTATTTTCTTGTAATGAAGTTTGTTTATAAAATAACCAAGCCCTATTTCATATATTATCACTCCTGGAATGAATCGATCATTCTGCACCGCATTGAAACTTAAAAAGTTACTGCACCTGGTTCAGCCTCTTAACATCGTTAAGAGCTGAACAGGCATCCGTAACAGGAACAAGAACCTTATGGTAATGGAATCACTGCCCATGCCCATCAATAATCTTTTAGGGGTAGGGCAGGATTTCTGCCATTCTGCTGATCTCCCACCAGAGTTAGAGGAGTAAACAAGGTATGGCAGATGATGCATAGAATCCCCATGGAAATTGAGGGCCAATGAATCTCTAATCCAACCATGCTCAAATTTTAAGAGACCACGGCAACATCTATGCCATTATTCCGCTGCTGAGCATTTTCTTAGATTATGCAATAACCTAACTGGGAGCAGATCTCAGGCTCACTACTTAACTCCTCTGGTTGGATGTGTCTATGTTAATACTTCAATGATGCTGCTGCAATGAAGTGCTGATTTCCTCTTGGAACTACAACTTCTAACTGGATCGCAATCAGAAGAGAAGCATAAATTAGAATGCTGACTTCAGGATACCTTGTGATGCTTACATAGAAAAATCTTGTAAGTCACAATGTTGCTTTAGGTGTGTCCATGGGTGTAATGGATTGGCATGTTTCCCATAGATTGTGTAGGAAAGATTTTTGGAGATTCGTTGTAAGATATAGATGATGAGAATTCCAGTTGTAAATTGTAGCTGAATGTGTGTGTGGTTGAAGTAATACCTTATAAACAACTAATGAACAATAAAGTTGTCTATATGTTTTGTAGAGCTGTAGTCAATTTAGAACTAGCTGATTGGAAAACTTTGTGCTGAGAATATTTTGATCATCTACTTCAAGTAGACAACTGTTGAGTTGCTTTACGGTGGTAATTTTTTCATGTCTGCTGACTTCATCTGTATTTAACCTCCGGTCCCGTAAACAACCTGGGAATTGCAGGTTAACGGAATGGATTCTTCAGTTCCCCAGCCGTGTGTTTCTCGACTGCGCACCATTCGCTGGCGGCATGATTCTCTATTCCTGTATCTTGTCAATGGGATTTCCCATTGAAGCCATCCTATGTCGACGGGAAATCCGTGGACAGGGGTGCGCTGCCAGCGGGAAAAGTTCATCATAATGGTCGGAGAATTCCTGCCAACATGTGCTGTCGCTTCCATCTCTTCAATGGCCTACTATGCTGTGCTGTCCTGAAGGGGGTACACCGGGATATTAAACAATGATAACCCCATTCAATATTGCATCTGTAAAATGGGTGTTGCGATTTGTGATTTAGTTCATGCCCCATTAATTGTGGATAGATTGATTGTTGACTGAACTCACAATGGTCAATTAACTTTGAAAGTTCATTTCCCTTTACTGCTGTATACTTTAACCAACTGCAACAGTATAGAAAATCCAGCAACCCTGCTTGTGGTGTCTTAGCAATAGCTTATTGTGTGGATGGTAGCTGACTGTGAATATGTTGTGAGGGTTGAATCAGAGTGGAATGGACTTCACAGAAGCAGCGAGGTGGTTGGCCCACTCTGTACCATACTCATCCTAGAATTTCTACATCAGGAAAGTCAGACCAGAGAAAATTAAAGGAGAGTGAAGGCAGTATTGTTACAGAACAGGTTTACTTTAGGGCCACGAAAAGGATATTATATTATGTCTGAGATTCTTTGGCCTCCCCGCCGAGTATTTTTCGGTAGCGGGCAGTGGCCCGCTGTTGGCCAGTGGTGGTACCTTCTGGTCCCGCCGCTGTCAGTGGGATTTCCAATTGAATCCAACATTGCTGGAAAGAGGACTAAAGTGGGTGACCCACGGATATGCCAGAAGTGTCAGAAAAGTGTCCATCATGACGCCAACCAGCAGTACATGTTTTAGAAACTTGGTCTGCTTATTTATACTGAATGCCTGTGCAATCACATACAGCCCTTCCCCAACTAGTGTTAATTAAAGGTCCAAATATCCAACTTGCAGGTGAGGTGCTTTTGACTTCTGCTATTGCAAAGTTAGTGGAAGTGTTGTTAATTTTTTTTGGGACGTTCTGTGGTATGTTGCTGTGTACATGTAGTGAGGCCAGAGCATCTGGTGACCTAACTTAACACGTGGTATTGACGTGGTTGTAGTGCCTTTGGGGCTGGAACATGACCAACAAATGGAACAGAGGCTGTGGAGAGGGGAAGCTTTGTAAAGAGGAAGCAAGAGAAAGTCTCTTCACAGAACCACCACCAATTTTTCAAAAACACTTCAATAAATTAAGAAATTGGGAATCTCATTCTCTGGGGGTGATTCAGCAGGAAAATGTTTAAGTCCGCTTTTAGGTGCGTGTAGCGGGGTGTTCCTCAGCGTTGCAGCCGCCAAGATTCACCCCATTATTCAACGGCACTTTGCTGTTTTATTTGGCCTTGGGGAGTTTCTCCCTGCCAAGGCCGCACTTAGAGGGATTTCTTGCTGGCAAGCTGATCTAAACAGCAGGGACAGCTGTTCACAGATCGGGCGCAATTTTAATCGGCTGCCCCGATCTAACACTTCCTTCCCTTTCAGGCCACTTAATCAACCCCCCCCCCCCCCCACGCCCTTCCCAACCTTGTAGAGGTCCCTTGGAACCCTTTCACTGCCTCGCCAATTAACTAGGACCCCCCCCAGACCTGACCTCCAATAGCGCCAACCTGGTGACACCTTGCCTTATCCCCGACCACCCGGGGTTCTCCAATGGCTTGCGAGACTCTCCGAGTTGCTCTGCTGCTTCACAGCGCCAGGGTCCCGGGTTCAATTCTCAACTCAAGTCACTGTCTGTGCAGAGTCTGCATGTTCTCCCCGTGGCTGCATGGGTTTCCTCCGGGTGCTCCGGTTTCCCTCCACAAGTTCCAAAAGATGTGCTTGTTAGGTGAATTGGACATTCTGAATTCTCCCTCAGTGTACCCGAACAGGTGCTGGCGTGTTGCGACTAGGGACTTTTCACAGTAACATAATTGCAGTGTTTATGTAAGTCTACTTGTGACACTAATAAAGATTATTATTATTATAACTGGAGTATTGTGTGCAGTTTTGGCCACCACATTACAGAAGAATGTAATTGCTCTGGAGAGAGTGCAGAGGAGGTTTACTAGAATGGTGCCAGGGCTCAAAATGTGTGGCTGTGAAGGAAGATTAGATAGTTTTGGGTTATCTTCTTTGAAACAAAGAAATCTCAGTGGTGACTTGATTGAGATATGCAAAATTATGAGGGGAAGAGATAGAGTGGACAGGATAAAATTGTTTCCCTTGGTAGAGAATTCTAGAACCTGGGACATAGATTCAAGATAAGTGGCAGACGGTATAGAGGGGACATGTGGAAGAACCTTTTTAGGGTAGTGGGAGTCTAGACTTCGCTGCCCAAGTTGGTGGTGGAGGCAGAGACCCTAAATTATTTTAAAAGGCTCCTGGATCTGCACTTTAAGTGCTGTAAGCTACATGTCTATGGACTGGGTGCAGGGAGGGGGATTAGAAAGGGCACCTGGGTGTCCTCGGGCTGGCATGGACAAGATGAGCCGGATTACCTTCTGTGCTGTAACCTTTCTATAGTTCTATGACAGGCATTTACCCAATAATGTGGAAAACTTCCCAAATGTGTCCAATTCACAAATCCAATGAGGCCAATCAGGGGACTTTTTGGTGCAGGCCCCAAGCAGCTGCAGCAAGCAGAGGTTTGATCGAAGGTTTCCAGAGCAGTAAGTGCACTTTAAACTCTCGTAATTCAGACAGTTCATCACTTTACTCTGCTGGGTGGAAGTTGTGACCCCTTTTCTTCATAATCCTGCTCCATCTGCTGCAGTGCACAGAGGATGCTGACAGAGAAATGGAAGCTGGGTTGATATGGGGGCTGCTTGCAGCCATGCCACTAGCAGTAAAATAAGGTGCGTAGACAAATTTGTGTCTTACCGTCTTTATTTCCATTGGCTGTCGGTACATCATGAATTGTGGCCCTTTGCTGAAAAATCACGGCAGGTGAATTCAGTGCGTTTCTATTGTTGTTAATGTTTGCATACATTTTAGTTGAATTAGTGAAATTAATTCTAGCACAGTTGGAAAAGGCACTTTTGACAGGTTGTGACTTGAAAGTATATTTAAAGGTCTAACTTACATTGAAAATCCAAACCGCATAAGTCGGGCAATGTTGGCAAAATTGCGAATGTCTGAATCTTACCCACTCCATTCAGGCTGCCTGGCTCTTTCAATGAAAACACAGTGCAGATGCACAAAATAATTCTCTGTGCAATTGGGTGGGTTTTGAATGAGTTAAAATCTCATCATGTATCCAAAGGTGTGACATATGTCTTTTCATATATGAGCACTGATTTTGCATATCTGACTGTAATTATCCTGTCAGAATAGTGCTGGTTGATTTAACTATTACCATTTGTGCTGGAAGCATTGTAATAAAGATAATTTAATTTGCAGTTAATGTTCAGAAAATTAAATTTACCTGTGTGCAGAGAGCTTTTGGGAATCCAATTCTTGGCAACCTTTGATGAAGGTAAGGGTGTTAATTCTCATCCTGGCAATATTCCAAACCCCTTTTTTGTTGGAAGTGTCACATAACCTTGCTTGCGTGTGTTTACCCATTTCCTGAAATTCTTCCTGAAGGTTTTGAAGTTGTAGTGAACAGGTAGATGTGCAATCTGCAGAGCACAATGCAAGATGATGATGAATCTTGGACTTGGGTTAGAGTTTGCCAATTATGGACATTTAATACCTTAGTAAGAAGAAAGTAGAGGTCATAACCATGAATGAGTAAAATTGAGCTTTTAATTAATGTTTTGTGTTCTGTCTCCTTTAATGTTTTCCTCAGGAGTGTTCAACGACAAAGACCTCAAAGGTATCAGTGCTTAGAGTTACATAGTGGGGAATGGATGGACGTAATCTCTAAATACAGTCATGGGAAGTCACAGTCACTGTGATGTGCTTATCAGTGCAAAACAAATCCAAACAATTTCACACTTATCACAATTAACAAGAGGACACTTGTCAAGGACCAGGCAACGTTTGACTTTGGATAAGCCTGAATCTCAGCCACAATTTTAGGAAACTGGCAAAGAAAATGTGAAGTATAATGTTATTTTAGGAAGTTAGAACATAAAGCACCAAAAGCAGGAAGCAGTAACATGTTGATTAGCCAAGTAAAACAAGAAATATTTACCCTGCAATGTTTCTGAAATGCTGCAGAGCCACTTATACTGGTTTTGCATTTCTGAAAGGGGACTTGAACCAACTATTGCTGGCCAACATTAGCCGCCACCATGAATTGTATTCTTTTCATTTTTCTTTGTCAGGGGAAGTGAGCATCATCTGTAAAGTCAACATTTATTGTCCATCTCTTTGAGAAGGTGGTAAAGAGCTGTTTTTTCTAAACTGCTGCAGTCCATGTGGTATAGCTACACCCATAGTGCTGTAAGAAATGGAGTTGCAGGAATTTGACCCAGAGACAGTGAAGGAACAATTATATATTTTCAAGTCAGGGTGGTGTGTGACTTGGAGGGCAACTTCCAGGTGGTGGTGTTGCCATGTGTCTGCTGCCCTTGTCCTTCCAGGTGGTGGAAGCCAAAGTTATGGAAGATGCTGTTGAAGGAGCCTTGTGAGTTTCTATATTGCATCTTGTAGATGGTACACACATGCTGCCATGGTGTACCGCTGACGGAGGGAGGGAATGTGTTTAATGTGGTGGAAGGACTGTCAGTCAAACTAGCTGCTATGTCCTGGAGCTTCTTGGGTGCTTATTGGAGCTGCACTCACCCAGGCAAATGGAGAGTATTCTATCAGACTTTTGACTTGTGCCCTGTTGATGTTGGACAGGCTTTGAGGAGTCGTGAGATGAGTTATACACCATAGAATTCCCAGACCGTAACTTTCCCTTGTAGTCACAGGATTTATGCGACTGGTCCAGCTGAAGCTGTGGTCAATGTGAATGCCCGAGTAATTGATACAGGATTCCGCAATGGTACCATTTGTGGCACAAATGGTAATTGCCACTAATTAGCACAAGCCTGAATGTTTCCAGGATAATATCTGACTTGGAGGTGAGGTTGGAGATGGTTGTATTCGTAAGTGCCTTCTGCTCTTGTTCTTCTGGGTTGTAGAGGTTGCGGGTTTAGAAGGAACTGCCCAAGGAGCCCTGAACAGATGTTATAAAGCATGTCTTCAAATCAATGATCTGGCATAAGCACGCAAAAAAGGGAGCAGGTTGTGTTGCAAAGAAGTGTCAAAAAAGAGCACAGAAATTTATTGAGACTAACCAGAGCAGGACAGGTGGAAGGAGCAGTCAATAAAATGTGTAGTATTCTGGGCTTTATCAACAGGGGCATAGAGAACACAAGCAAGGCGAATATGCGGAACGTTTACAAGATACTGATGAGAGCTCAGCTGGATTATTGTGTGCAGTTCTGGGCACTACACTAGGGAGGTTGTGAACGCATTAGAAAGATTGTGGAAGAGGTTTACAAGAATGGTTCCAAGGATGAGAAACTTCAGCTTTCGGATTCGGATTTGTTTATTGTCACGTGTACCGAGGTACAGTGAAAAGTATATTTTTGCGAGCAGCTCAAAAGATCATTAAGTACATGGGAAGAAAAGGCAATAAAAGAAAATACATAATAGGGCAACACAAGGTATACAATGTAACTACATAAGCACTGGCATCTGATGAAGCTTACAGGGTGTAGTGTTAATGAGGTCAGTCCATAAGAAGGTCATTTAGGAGTCTGGTGACAGTGGGGAAGAAGCTGTTTTTGAGTCTGTTCGTGCGTGTTCTCAGATTTCTGTATCTCCTGCCTGATGGAAGAAGTTGAAAGAGTGAGTAAGCCGGGTGGGAGGGGTCTTTGATTATGCTGCCCACTTTCCCCAGGCAGCGGGAGGTGTAACTGGAGTCAATGGATGGGAGGCAGGTTTGTGTGATGGACTGGGCGGTGTTCACGACTCTCTGAAGTTTCTTGCGGTCCTGGGCTGAGCAGTTGCCATACCAGGCTGTGATGCAGCCCGATAGGATGCTTTCTATGGTGCATCTGTAAAGGTTTTGAGGATAGGTTGGAGAGGTTGGGAATGTTCTCCTTGGAGAGAGGTAGGCTGAGAGGAGATTTGATAAAGATGTTGAAAATCATGAAGGGGCTGGACAGAGAGAGAGGGAGAAACTGTTCCCGCTCACAAAAGGACAAGAACGGGAGGGCACAGATATATGGTGATTTGCAAGAGAAGCAAATGCGAAGTGCTAACAAACGTTTTCACACAGTGAGTGGTTCAGGTCTGGAATGCACTTTGACGAATACTTGCCAAAATTAAAGCAACCTTTTTAAAGTTTGGAGCCAGGAAGAAACATTTTTACTCAGTAACTTATCTGCTTGAATCATTCTAGCAAATCGCAATATAAAGTTTACCAAAATAAATACTCCATTCTCCTGGAGAGCTTAAACACTTCTGGGTCTAACTGTCTGCTAAACCTGGTCACTATTTGAGGACTCGCCTGGAATGAAAAGATAATGCCTGGCTAAATTATTTTCTTGGCTGCAGATCATTTTCTCAAACCCTACTCCCCTCCATCCTCACCTCCACCCACTATTGCGAGAAGCTTCTGGACGTCTTTGTCACAAAGGGTGAGATATTCCGATTAGCTGCCTCTGCCACATCGCTTGCTCCAACAAGCCCACCTCGCCAAATTTTCTTTAATGCTCCTCCTTGCCCTAGCTCTGATCTGGCATCTTTCACTAGTTTATTTCCTATCTCGCTGCAAGCCGTTTCTGAGCTCATCTTATAAGAACTAGGAGCAGGAGTAGGCCATCTGGCCCCTCGAGCCTGCTCCGCCATTCAATGAGATCATGGCTGATCTTTTGTGGACTCAGCTCCACTTTCCAGCCTGAACACCATAACCCTTTATTCCTTTATTCTTCAAACAACTATCTATCTTTACCTTGAAAACATTTAATGAAGGAGCCTCAACTGCTTCACTGGGCAGGGAATTCCATAGATTCACAAGCCTTTGGGTGAAGAAGTTCCTCCTAAGCTCAGTCCTAAATCTACTTCCCCTTATTTTGAGGCTATGCCCCATAGTTCTGCTTTCACTTGCCAGTGGTAACAACCTCCCCGCATCGATCCTATCTATTCCCTTCATAATTTTATATGTTTCTATAAGATCCCGCCACATCCTTCTAAATTCCAATGAGTACAGTCCCAGTCTACTCAACCTCTCCTCGTAATCCAACCCCCTCAACTCTGTGATTAACCTAGTGAACCTCCTCTGTACACCCTCCAGCGCCAGTACGTCCTTTCTCAGGTAAGGAGACCAAAACTGAACATTGTATCCAGATGTGGCCTCACTAACACCTTATCTATGATACCCACATCCTGTTCCCTCGATCCTAAACCCACTAAACTGCTGATCACCAAACTTCCCCGCCTGGCCCCCATGTTAGCCGATATTGCAAATGGTTCTCTCTCTTCAGGTGTTGTCCTTCTCTCCTTTAAATCTGCCATCATCACCCCTCTCCTCAAAATAACCAACCTGTACCCCTCAGTCCTTGCAAACCACTGTTCCATCCCCAACTTCCCTTTCCTCTTCAATGACTTGAATGAGCTAAAATAAAAGCAAAATGCTGTGAATGCTGGAAATCTGAAATAAAAACAGAAAATTCTGGGAAAGCCCATTAGGTTTGGCACATCTGTGGAAGGAGAAATAGAGTTTATTTTTCAAGTCCGTATAATTCTCCTTCAGAGCTTCAGAGCCTACACCTGGGAGTTTCACTAGACTTTGTTCATTATTCAAGGTCTTAATAACCACAATCTTCCAATACCAAACTTCGCTCCTGGAGTGCTAGTGAGAACTTTGATCGATGATCATCATACTTAATGGGTGACAGCATTAGGCATGTGCAGTATTATCTCCTGAAAACATTACATTAAAATGAGGCTGAATACCAATATGTGCTTAGTTGATTGAGAATACAGTTATATTTTGCCGCTTACTCTCACTTTATCCTTTGAGGGCAGGAATCAAATACCTGCTGAAGTCAAGACCAATGCTTCTTTGAGATCCCTCAAGAGGAATTAAGAATTTTCCAATAAAATTGAAAACAATTGTGGAAATACCACAAATGCATTGACCATTTAATCCATACTCAACAAGAAGAAAAGAAAAATCCCAAAGTTAGCTGCTGTTGTGGAAAATCTCTGTTTATAAATGAACCTTTCCCTGCATTAATTTACATGCATTTCCAGCAGGGGCTGTTTAGCACAGAGCTAAATTGCTGGCTTTAAAAGCAGACCAAGGCAGGCCAGCAGCACGGTTCAATTCCCGTAACAGCCTCCCCGAACAGGTGCTGGAATGTGGCGACTCGGGGCTTTTCACAGTAACTTCATTTGAAGACTGCTTGTGCCAATAAGCCATTTTCATAATATTTATGTATTTCACACAGACAAAATTCTATTAATACAATATTATACTATATAATTTACATGCTTTCAGTATAATATAGCATGAAGCAATTGAGTTTCTGGATATGCCTCTATTATCCTAATCTACAGATCCCTCCAGCTTCAAACTTCCCAGAATTTTGACTTTCCTCAAACTCAGGAATTTTGGGCATCCCTCAATCCCTTTGCTTTACCATTAGCAGCCATACCTTCAGCCACCTTGTCTCCAAATGCTGACATTCCATTCCTAAATCTCTTTGTTTCTCCATCCCTGTCCTTTACGATCGCACAAAGTGACTATATTAAGGATACCCTCCATCGTGTTGTGTAGCACTACCACTGTGCCAAATAGGATGGACTTGGAACAGATCTAGCATCCTTGAGGCACTAGGCCATCAGCAGATTTGTATTCAGTCACAATCTGTAACATCATAAGCTGGCATATCCCCACTCTACCATGACGACCAAGCCAGGGGACCAACCCTGGTTCAATGAGGAGTGGGTATGCCAGCAGCAACTTGAGGCATAGCTAAAAATGCCTATTCAACCTGTTGAAGCTACAACACAGGACTGCGTATGTGCTGAACAGTATAAGCAGCAAGTAATAGACAGAGATAAGCAATTGCACAACCAATTGATCGGATCTAGGCTCTGCAGTCCTGCTGTATCCAGTCATGAATGATGGTGAACAATTAAACAACTCATTGGAGGAGGAGGCTCCAAAAATATCCCCATCTTCAATGATGGAGGAGCACAGCACATCTATGCAAAAGATAAAGCATTTGCAACAATCTTCAGCCTGAATTGCCAAGTGGATGATCCATCTCGGCCTCCTCTGCAGGTCCCCAACATCACAGATGACAGTCTTCATCAAATTAAATTCGCTCCACGTGATATCAAGAAATGGCTGAAGACACCCAATACTGCAAAAGACTATGGACCCTGACAATATTCCGGCAATAGTACTGAAGACATGACCTTTGTACTGTTCCAGTACAGCTACAATATTGACATTCACCCGGCAATGTGGAAAATTGCCCAGGTATGTCCTGTACACAAAAAGTAGCCCAAATCCAACCCAACCAATTATGACCCCATTCATCTACTCTCAATCATTAGTAAAGTGATGGGAGGAGTCATCAATAGTGCTATCAAGTGGCACTTACTCAACAATAACCTGCTCACCAATATTCAGTTTGTGTTCCGTCGGGGTCACTCAATTCCTGACTTCATTACAGCCTTGGTTCAAACATGGACAAAAGAGCTGAATGCCAGAGGTGAGGTGAGAGTGACTGTCCTTGACATCAAGGTAACTTTTGACCGAGTGTGGCATCAAGAAACCCTAGCAAATCTGGAGTCAATGCAAATCAGGGGAAAACTCATGTTAGTGCCATACCTGGTACAAAGGATGATGGTTTTGATGGTTGGAAGTCAATCACTGCAGGAGTTCCTCAGGGTAGTGACCTAGGCCCAACCATCTTCAGTTGCTTCATCAAGGATCTTCCACTGATACTAAGATCAGAAGTGGGGATGCTCACTGATGACTGCACAATGATCAGCACAATTTGTGACTCAGTAGATACTGAAGCTGTCCATGTACAAATGCAGCAAGACCTGGACAATATCTAGACTTGGGTTGACAAATAACATTCATGACTCTAGTGCCAGGCAATGTCAATCTCCAAAAATAGAGGATCTAACCATCGCCCCATGACACTCAATGGCATTACCATCACTGAGTCCCCCACTATCAACATCCTGGGGGTTACCAATGACCAGAAACTGATTAGAGACTTGGAATCTTGTGGCAAGTAACTCACATACTGACTCCCCAAAACCTGTCCACTATCTACAAGGCACAAGTCAGGAGTGTGATGGAACACTCCAAGGGGTCTTGCCTTGATGGGTGCAGCACCAACAACATTCTAGGAGCTTCACATCATCCAGGACAAAGCAGCCCGCTTGATTCCACACTTCCTCCACCACAGCAGCAGCAGTGTGTACCATCTACAAGACGCACTGCAGGAACTCACCAAAGCTCTTTCGGCAGCACTTACCAAACCCACAACTGCTACCATTTTGAAGGACAAGGGCAGCAGACACAGGGAAACACCACAACCTGGAAGTTCCCCCCCCCCCAAGTCACTCACCATCCTTACTTAGAAATATATCACCCTTCCTTCAATGTCGTTAGGTCAAAAGCATGGAACACATTCTCTAATAGCACTGTGGGTGTACCTACACCACATGAACTGCAGTGGTTCAGGAAGGCGGCCCACCACCATCTTCTCAAGGGAAATTAGATATGGGCAATAAGTGCTGGCCTAGGCCGCGACGCCCACATCCCATAAATACATTTTTTTAAACCCCCTTAAAGTTACCCCTTTAACCAAATGTTTAGTCACCTGCCCTAATATTTCCATCGTTGATTGTCAATGTATATTATTTTGCATCTTTGAGATACCTTGGAACATTTTCCTGCCTTAAAGATGCTATGTAAATTCAAGTAATTGTTGTTGAACTTAAGGATATGCTACATTTTTTCTAAGCAGACTGGTTACATTTAATGCTTAGAAAGTCCATTAACTGATCAAACTGTACCTGTAATTATTACAGATTAGCAACTGAATAAGTAGTAAATGAACCCCTTGACCCTTGGTTGACTGATGGAAACTCTAGCACCATGGTTCAGGAATGTTTGTTTAATGATACTGTGAATTCCATCATCATTATAAAGGAACTAATGGTAAAGAGTCAACGATATTCCACCACGGCAAACAACCCCTCAATCAACATAGAAATCTCGATGCCTGTGAGAACATCATCAGCTGACTAAACATTGTGACTCCAGCTGTAAAAAGTCAGCAAAAGGTTCCTAATCAAAAGAGGACAGTACAGAAATTGGTCGTCAGCAATTGAGTATTCAAAAATACGAATGGTAGACAGAAAGAACAAGGTTATGGAGGATGCAACAAGCCTAGTTGATTGTTTGGCTCAATTAGAACTAGAACTAGAAAATTGCCCTTCCCATTAGCAGTTAAAATACCAAAATATTAATGTGTTGACATGTGCTGCAAACTTCTCAACAATCAATCTCTCAATTGGTTATCGCATTTAAATAGTAGCTCATGTCATTTGTATACCTAAATGTCTTTCAGGATGTTTGAGTGATTAATAGGACTCTTGCTTTTCGTTGCAGAGAACATTCTCGAATAAATCACTTTGTATAGGTACCTTTTGAAAATGATATTGTACAGTCATATATTTAAAGGTGAATTTTAATACCTAAAAATGGATGGGTAAGGATTGCGGCAGATGTTTAAAATTTTAAAAAGCTGAAACCTGGCCTGAGCCTGTCTCCACCTTATACGTATCTATGTTCAATAGAGATGGGATGAGGAGTTGGCAGCCAACATGCTCCCAGGAGATGAGTTGGCAATTTAAATACAATTTAAATAGAGGTGAGGAGGAATGTCTTCAGCCAGAGGGTGGCGAATCCATGGAACTCTTTGCCGCAGAAGGCTGAGGAGGCCAAATCACTGAGTGTCTTTAAGACAGAGATAGATAGGTTCATGATTAATAAGGGGACCAGGGGTTATGGGGAGAAGGCAGGAGAATGGGGATGAGAAAAATATCAGCCACCCCGGGTGGAACAAACCATTACGAGGGGACATAAATTTAAGGTGAAAGGTGGAAGATATAGGAGGGATATCAGAGGTAGGTTCTTTACCCAGAGAGTAGTGGGGGCATGGAATGCACTGCCTGTGGAAGTAGTTGAGTCAGAAACATTAGGGACCTTCAAGCAGTTATTGGATAGGTACATGGATTATGGTAAAATGATATAGTGTAGATTTATTTGTTCTTAAGGGCAGTACGGTAGCATTGTGGATAGCACAATTGCTTCACAGCTCCAGGGTCCAAGGTTCGATTCCGGCTTGGATCACTGTCTGTGCGGAGTCTGCACATCCTCCCCGTGTCTGCGTGGGTTTCCTCCGGGTGCTCCGGTTTCCTCCCACAGTCCAATGATGTGTAGGTTAGGTGGATTGGCCATGATAAATTGCCCTTAGTGTCCAAAATTGCCCTTGGTGTTGGGTGGAGGTGTTGAGTTTGGGTAGGGGGCTCTTTCCAAGAGCCGGTGCAGACTCAAAGGGCCGAATGGCCTCCTTCTGCACTGTAAATTCAACGATAATCTATGATTAGTCTAGGACAAAGGTTCGGCACAAAATCGTGGGCCGAAGGACCTGTTCTGTGCTGTATTTTCTATGTTCTATGTTCTATGATTGGATGGTGGAGCAGACTCGAAGGGCCGAGTGGCCTAATTCTGCTTCTATATCTTATGGTCTTACTGAGTTTGGCAATCTCTACTTTTTGCTGCTTTGCAGGTTTGGCAGTGGTTGGTTGGGATTTCCAGGCCTTGGGAAACCTGGCAGCTGGAGGGGGGCAAGGAGAAGATAAGTGCCTTTATAGCATTGCTTGTGGGCCAGGAAGAACAGAATGTTTCCCCCCAATCTCCCAATCTCCAGCCTCCTCATCTGAACTTCTCGGGTGAGGGATCGGTCTCACCAACCCCTAAGCTCAGGAATCAGACTCACCTCCATCCCATCTGAGATCAGACCAACCATCTCCCTGCCCCTGTGATTGTGGATTTAACATACCCGTTCCTGCGACACGCTCCAGAGTCCTCCCTGCCTGACTGGAAGCCAAGTCTGTCAATCAGGCTGACACTTGGGCAGAGAGCCTGCCGGGTATAAAGTACACATAATGTAAGGGTAAAGCAGGGAAATTGAGACTTGTACTGAAAATCCTGCCCCCCTTCCCATCCTTCCGCCCCTCACCTACATAATCTGCTTCGATGAATATCTAGGTTATAATGTACAGTCACCATTATTAATTTTGCTTCTTTTTATCTGAGGTTATACCTTGAGCAGTTTGATCTCAGCTTCAATAACGATCCTCTTTACTTCAGTAGTCAGTAGCAGCAGAATGAATTACCAACTAACATGTTGGGCTAGTTATCCGTAAGCAATCTGAAACCTGTGAGGGATGAGGTAAGAGTTTTGCAAAAAGCAAAAGGGAACTAGTGTTACAAAATTATTAGTTTGTGGCTTGCAATGCATTCAGCAACATTACAAAAAAACTGTTGGTGTGTAATATATTTTTGTCTGTGACTTGAAGAGTTTGAAGAGATTATATATAAATTGGGAAAATTCAAGGCCAAAAATTGAACCTCACCTTGACTGTTTCTCAGCTATAAAATAAATGTTCAGAGAAAATATTTTACAGAGTGATTTGTCTTGCTTGATCAACAAAATTTGATGAGCAGCCCTCAGCTGTACCAATCTCCCATTAACCTATCAGGTACCATAAGCTACCATGAGAATCAGAAAGAAAACAAAAATGTAGAACACAATGCATTTCTTTGCCATTGTTCAATGTTTTTGATTAGATTATTTGCAATATCCAGTGGGAGTTAATAGTCCAAAATTTGTGGACGTACAGTAACTTTATAAGCAGCTCAATATGAATGAAGGGAAGCACAAACATATTTGTTTGATAGCCAATGTTGACTTTGCAAATATGAGTCCGAAAAGCACATTTTGATATAATAAAGCATCCCAACATATTTTACAGTATGAGACTGAGTGATGATGGAATAAGTGTTAGGAAGCGGCACAGTGGCATAATGGCTAGCACTGCTGCCTCACAGCGCCAGGGACCTGGGTTTGATTCCGACCTCGGGTAATTGTGTGAAGTTTGCACATTCTCCCCGTGTCTGCGTGGGTTTCCTCCAGGTGTTCCGGTTTCCTCCCACAGTCCAAAGATGTGCAGGTTAGGTGGATTGACCATGCTGAATTGAAGTTGCAGGAATAGGGTGGGGGCCTAGGTAATGTGATCATTCAAAAGGGTCGATGCAGACTCGATGGGCCAAATGGCCTTCTGCACAGGAGGGATTCTATGTTTCTAAACTAACAAAAGATATATCCAAAGAGGTAGATTTTTAATTAAGGAAGAATGCTGGCAAGACTGAGGGATTGAGGGAGAAACCTGAAGTATGGATATAGGGTGGCTGGAGCCTCTGTTGCTGACCATGGAGTAAGGTTTACATGGAAGACCAGAGTCAAAACAGTAAAGGGCATGTATTAGTATGGAGGGCAGATTGGGTTGTAGGAGGCTATAGAAGGTGTGGTATGCAAGGACATCATATCAGTTCAGTGTGGTGAGGGAGAATGAGTAGAGAGCAAGGATGAGAGGGGTGAGATATTGTGCATAATGAGATACAAGTAGTGGATGTTTGAATGTGTTGTATTTTGTGTCGGCACAACTTGGGGAGCTAGCAAAATGACTATTGAATTAGTTGGGCGATGAAAGCTGAAATGTGGGTTTCAGTTGTTGTGGAGTGATATTATGTGAATGGACATGTGCATCTTGGTGTTAGCTGGAATGTTAGCTTGAAGCTCCACTATGGATCAAGCAAGTACCAAATTCAGCACCATGCCTGTGCTAAGTGAGTAGCTGGGACGAAGACAGACTCAGGCTAATGTTGAGAAATTTTGGAACTGGATAAAAGAACTTTGGTCTTGGTTATTGCTAAATGAGAAAATGTTCATCTACGACTTCAGAGACCCACATAATGGGCGTCATTCTCCGCCGGCGGGAGTCTCCGTTCTGCCGGCGCTCGGGGGTTTCCCGACGGCGTGGGGCTGCCCCACAATGGGAAACCCCATTGACCGGCCGGCGTTACGGAGACTCCCGCCGGCCGGTCAGCGCAGAAATGTGGCGGGGCGGGTAGGAGAATTTCGCCCCATATGTTAATAACTTCTTCCTCAAATTGTTTCACCAGAGAATTTTCAAACATATTTGTTTGATCATGTTGATTAACTCTCGAAAAAATATGAAGTAATAATGGTGCAATTCCATCGTATTCTGGCAAGAATGTGGTGAAGTATTAGACTGGTCCCAAGTTTCCCACAGAGCTTCCGAACTAACAAAATGTAGCAGAGGGTGAGACCAGTGATTCAGACTTTCATTCTGAAGGCCACAGTATAAGATGCACTAAGGACTGCTTTGGTGGTAGAAGTGGTGCTGTACAGTGGGTTTAGGGAACCGACAAATGGAAGATTTCTGATTCAATGTTTGCATGTCTTGATTCCTGAATGAAGAAGGCCAAGGAGGAACATTTTCCTCTTTCTGCAGAGACAGCAACGGAACCCTCCCTTGAACCACCTGACTGCATTAAGATTTCCAGTCTACTTTGCCAGGTGTGTTGTGTGGTTGAGATGTGCTCCTTTAGGTGTGTCGTCCTACTTGGGCTATTTAAATTTTGGAGGCCTCCTTTGGACTCCAACATTGGAGGCCTTGGAATGTTGGATTTGGACCTGCATTTAGTAAGTTCCTCAAATGATCAATTGAAAAGCAGAATCAGAATTTTGACATACAACAACAATGATTTACATTTATATTGCACTTTTAAGTTAAAAGGTACTTCACGGTGGCACAGTAGTTAGCACTGCTGCCTATGGTGCTGAGGACCCGGGTTCGATTCCGTCCCGGGTCACTGTCCGTGTGGAGTTTGCACATTCTCCCCGTGCCTGAGCGGGTTTCATCCCCACAACCCAAAGGTGTGCTGGGTAGGTAGATTGGCCATGCTAAATTGCCCCTTAATTGGAAAAAAAAAATTGGGTACTCCAAATTTATTTTAAAAAAAGGCACTTCACAGGAATGTTACAAAGAACAATACAGAACAGGAACAGGCCCTTCGGCCCTCCAAGCCTGTACCGGTCATGATACCAAACTTGGCCAAAACCTTCAACAGTTCCTTGTGCCGTATCCCTCTATCCCCATCCTATCCATATATTTGCCAAAAGAACAAAGAACAATACAGCACAAACATAAATTGACAACAAGCTACATAAGCAAATATTAGAACAGATGACCAAAAATGTGATCAATAAGGTGGATTCCAAGGAGTGTCCCAAAGGAGAAGAGAGAGGGTGAGAATTTTGGATCTTTGGGCCTGGGCTGCAGAGACACAGGGATAGTGCAAGATGCCAGGATTAGTGGAATGTAGAGATCTCAGAGGATTATACAGCTGGAGGACTTCAAATTCTTCTTAAGAAATCCCTCTGGATCAAGGATGAGATACTTCCTCTCTGATTCAATGGGTTTTGAGGTGGCAGGTAAGTCATGCCACATATAGGGAACTGGTGCTTGGAGGGTCGAGCAATTGAGTCGTTGGGATATTGTTCTCTTGGATACATCAACTTCACCTCTGCATGTTGTAGATTAAGCCTCTCAACGTTCTTTGTGCTTTCCTGAATAAACCTTTTTAAGTGTGGTGTGTTACAAACCAGGGACTTGCACGAGTTGATGGGGGCATTTGACCTCTTCAAGGATGCTTTGCGGATGTTCCTAAATCATGTCTGGTGTCCTCTTGGGAGTCTCCTGTTACAGTTATGACTGTCGTCATCAGCTTCCCTCGATTCAATGATGACGTCTAATCTGGTTTGCGAGCTTCTGCCTTGGGTCTTCATTCCCGACTCCAGTTCGTTGGGCGGATGGGGCAGCATATCACACATGTAGTGGCTTATGGTGTGCTGGATTGCTTCTTTTGGTAGTAAATCTCTCCCAGTCATTATTCTCCTTTAAGGACAGTTTCTTCAATGGTTGTTTGTTTTGCGGTCGTCCCATTGAATCTGAAGGGTGCAGTGGAGGCATTACTAATGTAATTTGTTTAGTGCTCTTATGTGCCGCTGAGTTACAGTCCAGGGGCGAAATTCTCCACAATCGGCGGGATGGCCGCCGACCGGCGCCAAAAACGGCGTGAATCAGTCCGGCATCGCGCCGCCCCAAAGGTGCAGAATCCTCCACATCTTGAGTGGCCGAGCCCTAACCTTGAGGGGCTAGGCCCGCGCCGGACTGATTTCCGCCCCGCCAGCTGGCGGAAAAGGCCTATGGTGCCCCGCCAGCTGGCGCAAAACTGACTTTGCTGTGCGGCGCATGCACGGGAGCGTCAGCGGCCGCTCACGGCATCCACACGCATGCGCAGTGGAGGGGGTCTCTTCCGCCTCCGCCATAGCGGAGACCATGGCGAAGGCGGAAGGAAAAGAGTGCCCCCATGGCACAGGCCCACCCACGGATCGGTGGGCCCCGATCGCGGGCCAGGCCACTGTGGGGGCACCCCCCGGGGCCAGAGCGCCGCGCATCCCCCACAGGACCCCGGAGCCCACCCGTGCCGCCTTGTCCCGCCAGTAAGAGAGGTGGTTTAATCCACGCTGGCGGGACAGGCATTCCAGCAGCGGGACGTCGGCCCATCCGGGCCGGAGAATCGCCGGGGGGGGTGGGGGCGCCAACTGGCGCGGCGTGATTCCCGCCCCATCCGAATATCCGGTGCCGAGAATTCGGCAACCGGCAGGGGCGGGATTCACGCCTGCCCCCGGCAATTCTCCGACCCGACGGGGGGTTGGAGAATCCCTCCCCAGGTCTCACTGCAGTACAGGTGTGTGGTGATGACAATGGCTTTTGTTGACTTGCTGCTGTAGTTTGTAGAAGGATGGGTTGGCAGAGCTGATCTAATGTTGGGTCTCCTCAGCAATGGTGGCCTTTTGAGAGAGGTGGCTGCCAACACATGGAAAGTACTCATCGCATTACAGAGTTTCTATCTACCCCAACAAGGAGTGGTGGGATATTTGGCTGACCAGGCGTGGGTTGATATACAACTTTCGTTTTGGCAACATTCAAGTTTAGGCCGAGTCTCGTGTATGCAGAGTTAAAGAGATAGAGATGGTTTAAGGGTCTGATTGCACAACGACACTATATTCATCCACAAACTATAGATCATTGATATATGTTTTGGTCAGCTTAGTTTTGACACAGAGGATATTGAGGAAAAGGTAGTGGAAGCAGAGTCTTTGACAATTTTCAAGGCAGAGGTGGATACATTCTTGGGAAGTAAGGGGGCGTTAGATTATCGGGGATTGACGGGATGCAGATTTAAGGTTACTATCAGATCTTAATAAGTGGTGGAGCAGACTCGAGGGGCTGAATAGCCTACTCTTGCTTCTTGTTCATATGTTTGTCTCATGAAGCAGTTTCAGGATTGTGATGAAGTTTCTTGGAGCACAAACCTCAATGGATTGAGTCACATTTTATGGTCATGCCGATGAATGCAATGAAAAATTGTATTGTTCTCAACAATTTTCCTGGATTGGTGTGACAAAAAAGATCTGTCAGAGGTTCCTCTGGAAGGTTTAATGTCACGCTGTGTTTCTGGGAAGATTTTCAAAGCCACAGGGAGTAGGCAATTCAGGAAAGTCTATGTCAGGGTTTTCTCTTGTTGTGGACAAGACGGAAATACCTCGATAGTTTCCACAACACGTTTTATCTCCCTTCTTAATAAAAGCTACAATTTTTGCATTCCTGAAGTCGGTGGAGAAGTTATTTTCCTCCCAAATGAGCAGGTTGAGTGCATGGATGTGAGAAAAAGCCCAACAGCTTTGAAAAGAGCTCAGCTAGAATATCACTGGGCCTCAGGCTTTGTTGTTCCCGTTCCATTGAACTGTTCGTTGCAGCTCTCCCAACAATGGTGGGTCACCCATGGATTATACCAGAGGATAATGTGGGACAGCCTGCAGAGTAGTAGCTGCCACTGTGGATTCGCAGTTGAAGAGTTGTTCAAAGTGTTTATTTCCAAAATTGACAGATGACATAGTCATCCTCAAGAAGAGAGACAGCATCTTGTGAGCCAATGTGTTTTTGTCCATTTGATCTTGGTCTGTAGATGGTTCTGGTGGATCTCTTGGGCTTTCCCTTCCAAACACTTGTCCATCATCTTCTGGATGTGTCTTTGGGTGTCAGCTTTGGACTCTTGTAATGCTTTTTAAACTTTTGGAAATTCAAGGTACCCAATTATTTTTTTTTCCAATTAAGGAGCAATTTAGCGTGGCCATCCACCTACCCTGCACATCTTTGGGTTGTGGGGGTGAGACCCACGCAGGCATGGGGTGAATGTGTAAATTCCACACGGACAGTGACCCAGGGCTGGGATCGAAACCCAGGCCTGAGGTGCTGTGAGTAACCTTTTAATTGCCTTAAGACTACCTGCTGCTTGCGGCTGGTAGCCGTTCCGCAACTGATCCGGCCTTCAGGAATTTGGTCGGACTGTAGTTAGGAACCAGCATATTGACTAGCATCGGGAACTTCCGCATCTGTCCACCTCTGTTCCTATACCTATATCGGGGGCAAGAAACCATTGATTCAGGTTCAGAGTTCTGAAGAAAAGTCATCAGCCTGAGACGTTAGCTGCAATTTAATGGTGGCGCTGGAAATGCCTTGCGATATTTAACGAGATCTCGCGAGCCAATAAGCTAATTTAAATATGTCTGCATCATGTATGCCTGGGACCTGGGAACTAACGATCTTGATTGGAGACCTCACCAGAGATCCGTTTAGCACAAACGTGGACCAGGCATAATGGCACCTGGGGGAGTCTCCCAGGTCTTTAGAGACCTCTGTATTGTTGGGCTCTGGGCAGGGTGGTACCCTGGCTTTCACCCAAGCACCTTGGACCTACCATCCTGGCACCTTGGCACTGACACCCAGGCTGATAGGTGCTTGGCTGCCCATGCCAGGGTTTGGGCCGGGGTAGGCCTTATCCTTAAGAGGTAGGGTGAGGGGGGTCTCGAGGATCCCCTAAGAAGTGGGATTGGTCTATTGAGGGGCCGGCCTGATCCGCAAGTCATCAAGGAGGCAAGTGCGGCCTCAGCGGGGTGTTCCTATCCGAGGCCAAAATAAATGGCAAAGTGACGTTAAATAGCACAATGTTTCTCAGTGCTGGCACCCAAAGTGTTTTACATTTGTGCTGATTTTAGCGTCTTATCTCTGCTGACTGGTAGAAATTCAGCCACAAATTAATTATTCAAAATCCTTTGACAATATGCTTGGAGAAAGGACATGAGACAAATTTGTTTCTAATAAACAAACCACACAGTGCATTTCATCAATTTTAACATCTCTCAGGCTGTCTTTCTAGACTGGACCAAAATAGAATAATTTACCACCATTTTAAAACCAAGGCTTCTTGATTGGGCTGGGCCTGTTGCAAACAGTTTTTGTTCCAAGGGATATCTGAGCATTCACTAGATGCTTTTCCCCACAACTGGTGTCCCTCCATGAGGCACTCAAAACCGGCTGCTAAATTCACCGGGAGCGCAACGTGGCTGGTAATGCCGGGTGAAGCCTCCCGTGGGTTTCCCCGTAGCCACGACGACCCACTGGATCTACTCAAGTCCTGTGAGGCAGCACAACCAGAATCCTGCCCACAATGCGCAGGACCGGGTCACGAGTGCTTAAGTAGGTTTTAAACCTACTTAAAAACACTTACCCACGATCTACCAGCCTCCTCCCCAGCAAGGCCTCAGTTGTGCGCCGTTCAGTACTGGTCCACACAAATTTGGATCAGGTGGAACAGCACCCGGGGGGTCACTCTGGCCATTGGGGTCCCTGGGTAGTCAGGGATAGTGCAGGGTGGCCCCCCCTGGCCCTCCCTCTGGAACCCAAGCAGCTTGGCAATGTCTGGCTGGCAGCGTGGCACTGCCACCTGGCACTGCCAAGTTGCCCAGGTGGCACCGCAAAGCCAGTAGGAGCACTGGCAGGGTGGCAGTGCAAGGGTGCCCAGGTGCCAGGTTGCATTGCTATGGGTCAGGGCCTGTTAGGAGCATGCCGTGAAAGGAGGGTGGGGGGCTATGTAGGGGGTGGGTGCAGGGCAGATAAAAAGGGACCTTTGGGAGGTTAGGGGTTTGGTGATGGGTGGGTGTCCTGTAGGGGTGTGTGGATAGGCCTGAAGAGGTGAGGCACTGAGGGACCCCATAGTGGGGTGTCCTCATTAGGACGATGTGGGGTAATGCCCACATATGTGGGAAGTGACATTACCCATGATGGGGGGTGTAGGAGACCCACAAACTCACTTAGAGATCGGTGCACCCTTTCAAAATAGCGGCACGCTCTCTGGGCTCAGCTCCCCAGTGATGAAAAAAATTCAAAGGGTGCAATTTAATGGTGAAGCTGCACCCGAAAAGCAGCTTAGCACAGCAGGCTCTCCCCGGCTCACAACGCCTTGCGAGATCTCACGCAATCTCGCGAGATGTAACGATGTAATCCCTGCCCATAATAGGCGGGATCACTTTTTAGCAAATCTGCATATTAAAGCGAGGCAGATAGTTTCACTTTAATGTGCAGATTCATAGAATCATAGGCCCATTAGGTCTGCACTGACCCTCCGAAAGAGCATCCTATCGAGACCCAATCCCCAGCCACTCCCTGTGACCCCACCTAACCTAATCTTTGGACACGAAGGGACAATTTAACATGGCCAATCCACCTAACTTGCACATTTTTGGACTGTGGGTGAAAACTGGGTCACTTGGAGGAAACCCACACGGAATTGAACCCAGGTCCCGGCACTATGAGGCAGCAGTGCGAATCATTGTGCCACCATGCTGACCATTCTCGAGGTACCCAAGGCGTGAAATCAATCTCCTTCACTTCGGTAACATCGCGCGAGTGCCGTTCAGTACTGGTCTCCACAAATGGGGATCAGTTGGAACGGCACTCGGCGGGATCTCTCAGGGGATCGGAGGACTCCAGTGCCAGGCTGGCACTGTCAAGGTGCCAAGCTGCATTGTTCATGCAGTGGCGATCGGGCCGGGGTGCCTTGTGCGGGTGTTGGGGTAGTGTGGAGGGGGGGGGGGGGGGCTGGAGAGCTCCTCAGTGCACAAGCTCCCCGCTGAGGTCCCCTATCTAACTGGTGGTGTGTTTAATAGCTAAATGCGCTCGCTATGGGGCTTTCTACCCATTTAGTTAAATCGCGCTGTAGGTGTGGGCTAAACTGGTGAGAAATGCCACAGAGCTCAAAAAAGTGACCAAGTGTTGTTTGAATGCAGTGGGGAACTTGCCGGCAAAGCTGTGGAAAACTCCCAGCAAAACCTGCCATTAATGACACTTAGAAACCTCTCCGTTAGATTGTGCCCTTGGTCTTTGAAAATGTGACTGGACTGCACCATCTTGGTATGGACAGCAAAAGGGTGGACAGGCTAGCTGACTGCAAGGACACTGGCAAAATCTGGCAGGGGTGGAAGGTTGAATGTTACCATGCTCAGAGAGGACAGCTGGTCCATAATGCCACTGAGATGAATGCCTGACAATCTGTTTCAGCAGTGGGGTTTGTGGGATAAATGCAGACAAGGCACCAGGAAAACCCCTCTACCGTTCCCCAAATAATATCATGGGACCTTTTGAAATAACCTGACAGGAAAGACTCCACTTGTGCAACAATCCTTCAGCATGGCACCGGAGCTGCTGTCGCAGGAGTGGGGCTTGAACCCACAATCGTCTGTTTCTGTGACAAGAATGCCACCACTGAGCCAAAACTGAAACAAAAGAAGGTTGAACAGATTTCAGAAGCAGCTTACAGATCAATGACAGCAGGCAGTGTTACATTTTTAATGGAATTAATTTATTATGTATCCTTTTTAGTGCATGAAGGCAGGTCTTTACTGTTTAAGCCAGCTCTGCTCCCATTGCTGAAGTTTCTGATCCTGTGTTGATGAAATTAGTCATTGGCAGTTGCGTGAACTTTAATATTGGTTTCATTTTAATTTCAACACTGATATGTTTTTCCTTCTCTGCGTTGGTTCCTTTTTTAAAAAAACCCGCATGTCTTGCATGGTGCCATTTCAGAAGGCATGTTGAGAATGTAGCTAAATATAAAAGATTATTTTTGAAAAGATGCACCATATATTGGCCCAGGATTTAGCATGAATTGGGAGCACATTTCCAGTTGTATTTGGAAAGGCCACAGGATGCACAAGTAACAAAAATCCACAGTAATTAGTTCTGAGCTAGGTTCAGAGCAGATGGTATTTTCTTCTGTTTCCATCCCTTTGTGCAGTTAACCTGGCAGTGCCTCACATTATCATTCATCAACCTTACTTTTGGTCAAACCCCCTTTCAAATTATGATTTGAACAATAGAGATGGGCCAGCGAGGGAAGTGACATTTATTTATGCTTGCCCTAAAACTCATGATTTAATTTCCAAAATATAGCGGAGCTCATTTATATGCAATGCATCTTTCTAAAACTTAAGGAGTTACATAAACTTACCATGTACACAGGAACCAGGAGATCTTGTGGTGGAATGGGTAGTGCTCCTGCCTTTGAGCCCGAAACTTTGGGCTCGGGTTCTACCCCCGGATGATGGCCAAGGAGGGGCGTTCATAAAGTGGCCAAACAGGTTCAGTGTCAACCTGCAAACCCGTCCAACACAAGCCAGTGATAGGTGCTAAGAGTGGGAGAGAGTCTTGGTCAGTCATGTGATGGGAAAATTGTTGGGGCCTCTGCCATCACCATCCATAGCTCCAGACTGTAACATGTATGTAAAAGGGCATATTACCACAGCAACTCAGAATCCCTCAGTGAACGGTATCGTGCCACCACACTGCAATGCAGCATGCATCAGAAGAGATAGATGTCAGCTGCATAGTTCACAGCAAGTGCACCTAAAATGGAAATTAAAATTAGGATTGTGCAATTACACTTTGCGCTGTGACAGGAATATTTCAACAGTACAACTGAATGTGATTTATGAATTATAGGGTAGTGAGTTGCATTCTCGCCTCTCAACCAGAAGCTGTGGTTTCAGGTCACATTTTGGGATTCGATAGCATGCAACATGCGATCATAATGTGGCCTAGCAGGTTGATTCTCCTTCCAGTATACCTATGGCAGATGGTAAGAATGAAAGTGTATCCGCAGTAATGCTCTGCCATGCTCGATATGGAGTGGCACCCCTCAAGCTATAACCTCTGTTCGAGGGAAAACTAGCTATGGAAACAGACAGAAGCCTGTGTGCTTTGTCTGCCTCATGTGCCTTTAGACATGAGAGGATTTGACTTTCATGTAGTTTGATGTAATTGAGCAGACACCGGACTCTGGGCAGTGGGGATTTACGAATATGTTAACTGAATGTGAATTTGAGTGGTTTAGTCAGTCAGCTTAGATTCCACTATCATGGTGAGGTACAGCGTCAAAAGTTTTTATACACTTTTTTATGTTGGTGCAACTTGGAACTGAAGTAAGGCACTCAACACTGTTGAGTTGGGGAAATTTACTAGTATTGCATGTGGCCATTACTCTTCATTGTTAAGTTAATTAGACAACACGGCCATAGTGTACGCATGTCAGCTGTCTGAGCATGCTAATAAATAAATATTTGTTTCAATAATTATACTGGATATTATAATGGAAGGTGAATAAAAGCCAACTCGACAGTCAACTGCAGTCAATGTAATTACATCGGTGACAGAGCTCCCAACTAATGTCAGATTCTCTCTTTGCTCCTTTATTAAAAAATTAATCAGCAATTTCAAAATGGATCTCAAATTAAACAAGCATCACTCGATTTTAAGAATAAACACTTATTTTAATGCAACGTATTAGAATTGAATACTTATCAACTCCTAAAGAATGTTCTGCTTAGACTGTGATTTCTATATGACAAATACATTTGAAAAAACTGTATATCAATTTTTAATGTATTTTTTCCTTTCCATTCATTACTTCTTTTTAATTTTGAAAGTGAGTTTGCATTAATATAACTTAAAGAGATGGGCGGTAATAATGAATGGTTGCTACAATGATTCTTCACATAGAAACATAAGAATCTAGAGCAGGAATAGGCAGTGCTGCCCCTTGAGCCTGCTCTGCCATTCAATACGATTATTGTTGATCTTATCTCGGCCTCATCTCCATCTCTTAGCCCACTCCCCATAACCCTTCATCCCGCTGCTAATTAAAAACCTATCTATCTCCTCCTTAAGTTTGTATAGTGGTCTGGCATCCACTGCACTCTGGGCTGGAGAATTCCACAGATTCAATACCCTTTGAGTGAAGCCTAATAGCTATAGCCTCTCATTCTAGAATGTCCAACAAGGGGAAACACCTGCTCTACATCTACCCTGTCAATCCCCTTTAGCATTTTAAAGGCCTCAATTGGATTCCTCTCATTCCTCTCATTGGGGCAGCACGCTAGCACACAGGCAGCACGGTAGCACAAGTGGCTAGCACTGTGGCTTCACAGTGCCAGGGTCACAGATTCGCTTCCCCGCTGGGTCACTGTCTGTGCGGACTCTGCACGTTCTCCACGTGTCTCCGTGGGTTTCCTCCGGGTGCTCCGGTTTCCTCCCACAGTCCAAAGACGTGCAGGTTAGGTGGATTGAACACGCTAAAATTGTCCTTAGTGTCTCGATGGGTCGAATGGCCTCCTTCTGCAGTGTATGTTCTATATTCTAAACTCCAGCAAGTAATAGGCCTAAACTGCTCAATCCCTCTTTATGAGCCAAGTGCTCCATCCCTGGAAGCAATCTAGTGAACCTTCTCTGAACTGCCTCTAATGCAATTATGCCCCTCCTCAAACAAGGGGAACAAAACTATGTGCAGTACTTCAGATGCCCTCTCACCGACATACAAGCAGAAACGTAAGTGGGAGAATCTGGTTAAGACGGGCGCGCAATACTGGTCCGAGGCAACAGAAGAGCTTCGAAGTGACTGCTTGGAGTCAGTGGACTGGTCCATATTCAAGAACCCAGCGGCCAACCTAAACGAGTATGCCACCACCGTCACAGACTTCATCACCAAGTGTGTAGAAGATAGCATGCCAAAGAAGATAGTACGTACATTCCCCAAACGGAAACTATAATTTAATCGAGAGATTGACTCCTGCCTGAAGGCCAGGTCTGGGGTGTTCAAGACTAGCGACCCTGACCTATACAAGAAATCCAGGTACAACCTGCGCAAAGCCATCAGGGATGCCAAGAGACGATACCAGACTGTGCTAGAGTAACAGATAAATGACCCGGACTCTCATCGGTTGTGGCAAAACTCAAACAACATAACGGGCTACAAAGCAAAGCCGAGTAGAATCTCTGGCAGCAGCGCGCTCCTCCCCAAGCAGAAAACCAGCAAACCATTGTCAACTGCCCCAGCAACCTTGGACACACCCATAGCTACCGTCACAGCCTCCGAAGTCAGATCGGTCTTCATGAAAGTGAACCCTCAGAAAGCAATGAGTCTTGATGGAGTCCCTGATCGTGCACTCTGATCCTGTGCGGACCAACTGGCGGAAGTGTTCGCGGACATCTTCAACTTCTCCTTACTCTGTTTCGAGGTTCCCACCTGCTTCAAGAAAGCCACCATCATATCAGTGCCAAAGAAGAACCAGGCACTGTGCCTTAATGACTACCGTCAGGTGGTTTTGATATCTATCATTATGAAGTGCTTTGAGAGGTTAATCATGAAACACATCAACTCCATTCTTCCAGAATGCCATGATCCACTGCAATTCACATACCATCACAACCGGTCCACAGCAGACACCATCTCCCTGGCACTACACTCATCCCTGGAGCATCTCGACAACAAGGACTCCCCTGTCAGATTCCTATTCATTGACTACAGCTCTGCCTTCATCACCATAATCCCAGCCAAGCTCATATTAAAACTCCAAAGCATCGGACTTGGCTCCTCACTCTGCAACTGGATCCTCGACTTCCTGACCCATAGACCACAATCAGTAAGAATAAAAATGAACACCTCCTCCACGATTGTCCTCAATGCCGGTTGCTTACTTAACCCCCCACTATACTCACTATACACACGCGACTGTGTGGCAGAATTTGGCTCCAACTCCATCTACAAATTTGCTGATGTTGCGACTGTAGTGGGTCAGATCTCGAACAGATGCACAATAGAAAGCATCCTATCTGGCTGCATCACAGCCTGATATGGCAACTGCTCGGCCCAAGACCGTAAGAAACTACAGAGTCGTGAACTCAACCCAGTCCATCACACGAACCTGCCTCCCATCCATTGACTCTGTCTACACCGCCCCCTGCCTTGGGAAAGCAGGCAGCATAATCAATGACCCTTCCCACCCGGATTATTCTCTCTTCTAACCTCTTCCAACAATCAGGAGTTTAAAAAAAATCTGAGAACACGCACTAACAGGCTCAAAAACATCTTCTTCCCCGCTGTTACCAGACTCCTGAATGACCCTCTTATGGACTAAACTGATCTCTCCACGCATCTTCTCTACTGAGTAGTACTAGACTCCGTATTCTTTACCCAATGTCTATGTATTTACATTTTGTATTTATCATATGTTCTATGTTTTTCATGTATAGAATGATCTATTTGAGCTGTATGAAAAACAATACACGTGGCAATAAATCAAATCCAAATACAGTTGCAACAGTACTTCCCTACTTTAATACTCTATTCCATTAGCAATGAATGCCAAAATTCCATTTGCTTTCCTTAATATGTGCTGCACATGAATACTAACTTTCTGCGCTTCATGCAAGAGGACATACAGATCCCTCTACACTGAAGCATTTTGAAGTTTCTCTCCATGGATAACTTCACATCCACATTAAATTCCATCTGCCAAATTTCTGTCTACTCACCTAACTTATCTATAATCTTTTGTAAATTTCTTATTTCCTCATCTCAACTTGCTTTCCCACCTATTTTAGTGTCACTTGAAAATTTGGCAATAGTACATGCTATCCCTGCATTCAAGTAATTAATATAGATTATAAACATACCCAAAAGCAAAATCGCACGGATGATTGAAATCTGAAAATCCCCAGCAAATCCTGGAAATACTCAGTAGGTCTGGAAGCATCTATGGAGAGAAAGAGTTTGGGCGCGATTCTCCGGCCTTGCGCTCTCGCTCGAGCGAAACCAGGCTGGTGAATAGCGGGAGAGGCAGAAAACGGGAACTGGGTCAGGCACCAAACAGTTTGTGATGCAACCGGCCGGCTCCCTTCAGCGAAACCGGGAACAATTATCACCACTGAAGCCCTATTTCCATACAATTAACGAGAGCCACCCCATGTCCAATGGCCTTCTGTCATTCAGCGGACTGCTGTCTCGCCTGGGGGTTCCTGCCTCCACGTCATGTACATCAGCAACTGTTGAGGTACTCACCAAAATGTGCTTCAGAAGCCTGACCACTAACATTTCCCACCGAGGTATGTGTATCTGTGCTGGTGGAGGGTGGGAATGACAGCTGTGCCGCGACTATTATGGTGGCATCCTCGGAACTCTCATCGAAGTGTCATCGAATTTACACTGCAGAAGGAGGCCATTCGGCCCAGCGAGTCTACACCGACCCTTGAAAGAGCACCCTACTTAAGCCCACACCTCCACTCGATCCGCGTAATCCAGTAACCCTACCTAACCTTTGGAAACTCGGGCACTTTAGCATCACTCCACCTAACCTGCACATCTTTGGACTGTGAGAGGAAACCGGAGCACCCGGACGAAACCCACGCAGAAATACTGTGAACATAGAGACACCACACAGACAGTGATCCAAGCCGGGAATCGAACCCTGGCCCCTCGCGCTGTGAAGCAGCAGTGCTAACCTGTGTGCTACCGTGCCGCTCTCTTCCGAGGTGTTCTACTGGGAGGCAGGAGACGGCACAACCCGTGATGAGTCGTCTCTGTCGGCTGGAGGACGGGAGAATGGACATGTCAGTGAGAGGGATGGGTCAGTCAGTAAGGCAACAACAACTCAGTCCACTGCCAGTCTGGGCTTTCCCCTGGCGATTGCGGGAGAACTTTTCCTGAGGAAACACAGGGAGGGCATTATTAGCCACATGTGTGGTTCACAAAGGTGGGAGGGGGTGTGTGAAGGAAGGGTTGGGGGGTTGAAGGAACATTGGTGGGGAAGGCAGGGTTAGGGGGTCACATGGAGAATTGGGGGTGGATGCTCGCGTGGGGGCGGCAAGGTGTTGGGAGGTGGGGATGTTGGTGCCTACTCACTCGTGCTGCCCGGTGTCGGTCGTTGACCGTTTTCTTGCACTGGAGGCCAGTCCTCCTGGTCACACTCCAGGAGCTTGTAGCCGCTGCCACCTCATCCTAGGCAGCTCTGGCTGACCTGTGGCTGACCCTCTGGGACCCTCGGAGGGATAGGACATTCTTCCTGGCCTCCGTCTCGCAGGTCTGCATCCCCGAATCTTGGGAACGGCCTCCTGGTTGCCATTGTTGCGAGCTCACCGGGGTTGGCTGAGCACGTGCTGCTGACATGTTGCTCAACCTTGTTAGCCTGGGGCTAGCGAGCGCAGTGCCGGTAAATCATTTCTGGTGAATGGCGAGCATTCATTTGCAGTGAGAAGCCCATGGGGCCTCGTTAAGTGGACCAATTGATGTTGAATGGTGTTGTCGACCTCGCCAGGCTGAGAGCTGGGAAGCTTGCGGCAGTTCCCACTCGCTACCTCACTTAGAAGTTTTTCCACAGAATTGTGCCCTTAATGTTACAGATCAAAATGGAAAAAGGTACAGATATGTTAGACATCAATGAAGCACAATCAGATTAAGGGTGCGATTCAGTGAATCGCGCGTGTGCCCCGAATCGGGTTCCCCGCCGGGTGCAAAACCTTGTGAGTGACTCGACCCGCTCCACCTGGTGTGATCTGGATCTTTCTCTTGCTGGGCGAGATCCAGATCTGCATATTTAAATATCCTAATGTCGGATTCACCTGGTGCCTGGGACTCTCTGGTTGTGCCTGGGAGTCCTCGCCAGGACACCGTTTAGTACTGGCCAACACAACCATGAACCAGGCGTAATGGCACCTTGGGGGAGCTCCCAGCCCATTGGAGAATCCCAGGTGATTGGAGACAGGCCAGGATGGCACCCTGTCACTCTCCCTGGCACCTGGGTATTCTGGCACTGACAGTCTGGCACAGCCATGGTGCCACGCTGGCAGTGGCAGGGTGCCTGGGTGTCAGGTTGGCCCTACTAGGGTTTGGACCCCGGGGGCATTGCCAGGTAGAAGGGGAATGGGGTGTGAGTGTTCCCAGGGGCCTCCCCATGGTTGGGGTTGAAGGTGAGGTGGCAAGATCGGGGCTGCCGGACAAAATGGCACCCCGATCTACGAGGAGCCTTTCCAGTTGGCGATCTGATTCAGGATCCTGGGGTGGAAATCCCAGCAGCCAAGAGCTGCTGGTCACTCAGAAGCTGACAGATCTCCATTCCAGACCGTGCCACTGGGACTACTGCTGGTAATGCACCCATGGAGAGGCTTATGGTTTCCGAGGGACCCAGTCCACAGATGACTGAGGGTAGGTGGGGATTCTGAGAAGTTCATGCAATGGGAGGGGTATCATGCAAGTGGGAGGAGGATCAAGTGAGGGGAACGGGTTCATGTGATGGGGTGGGGGGGCCATGTGAGGGGGAGGATTGGAAGGGTGGGTCATGCAAGTGGAAGGGTGTCATGCGAGGGGGCGAGGGTCATGTGAGCAGGAGGGGGTCATGGTAGGGGTGTCATGTGAGAGGGAGCTGGGGTCAAAGAACAAAGAACAATAGAGCACAGGAACAGGCCCTTCGGCCCTCCAAGCCTGCGCCGACCATGTGTCCTATCTAGACCAACCGCATGTACCCTTCTATACCCTGTCTGTTCATGTGCCTATCTAGATAAGTCTTAAAGGCTAACGTATCTGCCTCAACCACCTCACTTGACAGTGCATTCCAGACCACCACCACCCTCTGTGTAAAAAACTTCCCCCGTAAATCTCCACTGAACCTTTCCCCCCTTCACCTTGAACTCGTGGCCCTTTGTAATTTTCAATTCCGCCCTGGGAAAAAGCCTTCAACTGTTCACCCTATCTGTACCCCTAATAATTTTATAAACTTCTATCAGGTCGCCCCTCAGCCTCCGTCATGGGAAGGGGAGGGGGTTCATGGAATGGGGAGTGGGAGGGAAGGGGGCTCATGAGAGGGAGTGGAGATTGGAGATAAGGGGGTGGCTTTCTGCAGTCTCCTTGCTTGATGCTGGATCCCTTGATTGGGCTAAGTGCCTTTGAAAGAGTGCCTCTCCCTTCCTCCCCCCTCTCCCCCAAACCTCACCCCATCCCCAGAAGGCCACAGGAAAATGCAACAAGGTTTGCTGGGCAGCCGCCTGGAGGCATAGGAAAGCTGTGCCACTCACATGTAACCCCTGAGCCGCCACAACATTCCAGAGGTCTCAGGGATAATTGTTATCTATTGGCTCAATAATGAGTCCAACTGACAATCTGACGTGAGTGGGTGAGTTCCCCACATTGGTCTATTCCCGCCTACAGCTCAACCACGGTAGATTTTCCCGCCTTCGGGTAACTGATGTGTGACCTCTCCTGCGATTAGGTGCTGCCAAGTTTCCTGCGTTGGGCTGAATTAAATACACTCCATTAACTCAGTTTAATTGTTATTTTAATTTGATTCATTTTATGGGATGTGGGCGTCTCTGATTAGGCCAGCATTTGTTGCCCATCCATAGTTTCGCTTCAGATGATGGTGGTGAGTTGCCTCCTTGAATTGCTGCAGTCCTTGAGGTGTAGGTACAACCACTGTGCTGCTAGGGAGGGTATTCCAGGATGTTGCCCCGTGACAGGAACGTCGATATATTTCCAAAGTAAGGGTGGTGAGTGACTTGGAGGGGAACCTGCAGGTGGTGGGATTCCCAGGTATCTACCCTTCTAGAATGGTAGTGGGTTTGGAAGGTGTTGTCTTAGGAACCTCGGTGAGTTACTGCAGTTCATCTTGTAGATGGTACACATGGATGCCACTGTTTGGCGGTGGTGGAGGGATTGAATATTTATCGAAGGAGGAGCAATCAAGCGGGCTGCTTTGTCCTGGATGGTTTTTGTAAGGGCCACGAAGAATCCAGCACGAGTTTTAAGGATACAAAATAATAACGTTTATTTACTATAACAATATATACATAACAGTAGCAGTAACTTCCCTTGCTACCTTCTCGTTCCTGAACTGGCCAGCTTATTTATACTAGGAGTTTCTCCGCCCCCCTCATTGGGGAAGTTCATACTCCCATAGGATTGTGGGATAGTCATTAGTCCCCAGCCAATCGTAAGTAGGCAGGTTATAACATCCCTCCCCCCCAAAGTCCAAGGAATCCACCGAAGACCCTGGCGAAGGAAGGCGTCGAACTCGTTTGGCCGCAGGCCGGACGCCATTTGCACGCGGTGCTGGATCAGGCGGCGTGTAACGAGACGGAGACCGGCGCTTCCATGATGAACGGCGCGGCTGTACATCCACGGCCTGTGGACCCGAGGATTCCCCCTCTGATGTATCCTGTGTCTCCATCTCGGAGTCAGAGTCTGCTGCCTCCGTCATGTCAGCGTCTCTATCTCCATTCGGTCCCGTAACGACCTGCGCAGGCTTCGAGTGAGGCACCAGTGGAAGATTTTGAGGACTACCTTCCCTTGACTCTGGTCTTTGCGGCTGTTGAAATGAGCTCCGGGGGCGGGGAATCTTTTGAGGGGATGATCTTCTGGACTGGACGTGGTCTACATGTTTTCGCTGGAGACGACCCTGGGCTTGCACTTGGTAAGATATAGGGCCCGTTTGGCGAAAGATTACACCAGGAACCCATTGGGCACCACCAGCAAAATTCCGCATGAATACTGGGTCACCGGGCGCAAACTGCCGAATCGGACGATGCCGAGACAATCCCTGTCCCTGCCGTTCTTGTGTGCGGCGTACTTTTGCGCCAATGTCCGGGAAGACCATACTAAGTCGGATGCGAAGTCTTCGGCCCATTAGGAGTTCTGCGGGAGCTACCCCAGTCACTGCATGGGGGGTGGTCCTGTACGAAAACAAAAAGCGAGCCAGTCTCATGTCCATTGATCCGGAAGACTGCTTCTTTAGGCCTCTTTTGAATGTTTGCACTGCACGCTCTGCCAACCCATTTGAAGCCGGGTGGTAAGGGGCAGTGCAGATATGGCGGATGCCGTTCACCTTTGTAAACCTAGCAAACTCCTCACCCGTGAATGGAGTACCATTATCCGTGACCAGCACCTCGGGGAGGCCATGCGTACTAAATGATAAACGCATCTTTTCAATTGTTGCGCAGGACTTTGTCCCCTGCATCTTATGCACCTCCAGCCATTTGGACTGGGCGTCAATTAGTAGAAGGATCATGGATCCCTGAAAAGGGCCTGCGAAATCTGCATGTAAGCGTGCCCAAGGCCGCCCTGGCCATTCCCAGTGATGTAGGGGCACGGCCGGCGGATGCTTCTGATGCTCCTGGCAAATGGAGCAGTTTTGGGCCACCTTCTCAATGTCGGTGTCGAGGCCTGGCCACCAGACATAACTCCGGGCCAACATTTTCATCTTGGTCACGCCCGGATGCCCATTGTGCAAGTCTGATAATATCAGCTCCTGGCCTTTTTCCGGGACAATCACACGCGTCCCCCACAAGAGGATGCCGTCTTCCACGCTGAACTCTGACAGCTTGGAGGAAAATGCCCGCAACTCGCCTGGGAGCTGTCTATGCTGCCCACCATACAGGACTATGTGCCGAACCTTTGGATCTGTGATGCCGTGACAGGCAAGGTGTCCATAAAATTTAGGGTTGCAACCACCTCACTGGTCGTGGGGGTCGACATGGGGCTGGTTGATAAAGGCAATCGGCTCAGTGCGTCGGCATTTGCTATCTGTGTGCCTGGTTTGTGCTCCAGAGAATACTCGTATGCAGCAAGCAACAAAGCCCAGCGCTGGATCCGTGCAGAAGCAATGGGCGGTATTGGCTTATCCTCTCTGAAGAGTCCCAGCAGGGGCTTATGATCAGTCACGATAGTGAAATGGCAGCCGTACACATACTGGTGGAAGCGTTTCACCGCGAAAACCACTGCCAGGCCCTCCTTCTCGATCTGCGCGTACTTTTTCTCCGCTGCAGTCAATGTGCGGGAGGCAAAAGCTATCGGTCGCTCGGCCCCGTTCTCCATCTTGTGGGACAGGACAACCCCAATACCATACGGGGATGCATCACATGTGACGAGCAAAGGCTTTCCCGGATCATAGTGGGTTAGTAACCCAGACGACGACAATTGTTGCTTTACCCGCCGGAAAGCGGTTTCTTGCGGCTGACCCCAAACCCAGGTGTGATTTTTCTTTAGCAGCAGGTGCAAGGGGGCCAGCGTAGTTGCCAGATTGGGGAGGAACTTCCCGTAATAGTTTACGAGACCGAGAAAAGAACGAAGATGCAAAGTTTCAGTTGGGGTGGGGGCATGTTGAATTGCACGCACCTTCTCTGCGACGGGGTGCAGACCCTCGCGGTCCACCCGATAAGCTAGGTAGACTTCTTCTTGTGCCTGAAATACGCACTTTGTGTGACGTAAACGGACTCCAGCCTCCGAAAGGCGTCTAAGGACAGCCTCCATATTTTCCAAATGCTCTTGCTCCGACGTCCCTGTAATCAACACGTCATCTAGGTAGACAGCCACACTTGGTAAACCTCTCAAAATGCCCGCCATAACACGTTGAAAAATTGCGCAGGCAGAGGATACTCCAAAGGGCAACCGTGTATATTCATACAGGCCCCGGTGTGTGTTAATTGTTACATATGGTCAGGAGGCAGGGTCCAACTCCAACTGCAGGTAGGCGTGACTCATATCTAATTTTGTGAATGAGAGCCCACCTGCAAGTTTCGCGTCGAGATCCTCTATGCGAGGCATTGGGTATCGGTCGAGTCGGGAAACTGTATTCACTGTAAGTTTATGGTCGCCACACAAGCGAACTGTGGCATCTGGCTTCAATACTGGTACAATTGGTGCTGCCCAGTCAGCAAAATGGACAGGCCTGAGAATACCCAAACTCTCCAAACGAGTGAGCTCCCCTTCTACCTTCTCAAGCAAAGCGTAAGGCACTGGGCCCGCCCGGAAATAGCGCGGCGTGGCTCCTGGTTCAACTTGGATACGGGCTACGGCCCCTTTTATTTTCCCCAAACCAGGCTGGAATACCTCTGGGTATCGTCCTAGCACCTCAGTCAACCCTCCAGAAACTGTTTGGAGGATGTGCTGCCATTGCAACCGCAAATGGCGCAACCAGTCCCGACCCAACAGGCTGGGCCCATGGCCACGCACTACGATAAGTGGGAAACGCCCCTCCTGGCGTCCATAGACAACAGGGGTCATTTTGTTCCTGCAATGTCCAGTGGTTCCCCCGTGTAGGTGGCCAACCTGGCCTGTGAGTCTGTTAATGTAAGGGTCTGTATACCCTGCTTGATGCGGTCGAATGTCCTCTGGGCGATCACGGAGACCGCTGCGCCAGTATCGAACTCCATCTCCAGCGGGTGGCCATTGACCCGTACTGTCACCTTAATGGGGGCCACACGGGGAGCTGCCACACAATGCAGCTGCAGGCAGTCGTCCTCCGTCTCCACGTCCTCAGGAGTGGTCGCCGCAGGTTCATCCACATGGAAGGTACGGCCTCTGGGCTGGTCCCAGTTACGGCCCCTGGGCTGGTCCCAGTTTCGGTCGGAACGACGGCGCCTCTGGCGTACCCAGGACGGCCGTCCGCGACGGGGTCGGCGCCTACAAGTCTGACACGGACATGGCTCCTCATCCATTGGCTCTGGAGAAGGCTCCCTTCGGGGAGGAATGTCCGATGGCCACTGGCGTCGGTCCGGTCGTTGCCTCGCCCAAGGTACCGCAGGAGTGCGGGGGGACGATTTTGGGCGGAAAGGGTTGCGCCCCAAGGCATGCACTTCCATTCCATGTAGCTCCTGTACTCCTCGCTCTGCGCTCTCTCGGGACAAGACTATTTGTATTGCCTGTTGAAAAGTCAATGTTGGCTCCGCTAACAACTTTCTCTGGGTTGCTGCATTGTTAATACCGCAAACCAAACGGTCGCGTAACATTTCTGACAAGGTCTCACCATAGTCACAGTATTCCGCAATCCCGCGTAGCCTGGATAAAAAAAAAATCAGCAAGGGATTCTCCAGGGGTCCTCTCAGCGGTATTAAACCGGTAACGCTGGACTATCGTGGACAGGGTTGGGTTAAAGTGTTGCCCCACTATATTCACAAGTTCGTCAAACGTTTTGGTGTCCGGGGCAGCTGGGTACGTAAGGCTCCTAATCACCCCAAACGTATGCGGCCCGCAGGCGGTGAGCAATATGACCACCTGGCGCTCGTTTTCAGTGATATTGTTTGCCCGGAAATAGTAACGCATCCGTTGTGTGTACTGGTTCCAGCTTTCCAGCGCAGCATCAAAAACATCCAAACGTCCGTACAGAGGCATGGTATAATAGAAAACAACTTCCAACCTGTATCCAACAAAAATCCAGGGAGGTGGCTTCAGCAGTGTAGACAGCTATTCACTTTTACCTTCGTCGCCAGTTTTGTAAGGGCCACGAAGAATCCAGCACGAGTTTTAAGGATACAAAATAATAACGTTTATTTACTCTAACAATATATACATAACAGTAGCAGTAACTTCCCTTGCTACCTTCTCCTTCCTGCTGGTTCCTGAACTGGCCAGCTTATTTATACTAGGAGTTTCTCCGCCCCCCTCATTGGGGAAGTTCATACTCCCATAGGATTGTGGGATAGTCATTAGTCCCCAGCCAATCGTAAGTAGGCAGGTTATAACAATGGTGTTGAGGGCTTCTTAGGTTTTGTTGGAGTTGCACTCATCCAGGCAAGTGGAGAGTATTCCGTTACACTCCTGACTTGTGCCTTGCAGATGGTGGACACGCTTTTGTCTTCATGGAGCCATTACTGTAATAGATCCGTGGTTCCCAACCGTTTTTTTTTTGTTAAATATTTTTATTGCATGTTACATTTGCTTCCCAACCTTTTCAGTAACGCGGTACACTTCAGTGAGACAAACATTTCCATGGCACACCCATTTTCTTTCAGCTGAATCGATTGCTCATAAATGCCTCACAATGTCGTAGTGAACCAACACTGGCCAATCACAAACAAGAGGCAGGGCCACCCAGTGTCTCGTCTCCATGGAGATGGAAAGTTGGCACCTACTATATTTTTGGTGGGTTTCAGGAGGTGGAGGGAGAGATTGCAGATAGAGGATGTTGAGGGAGAGAGTGTGTGCAGAGAACGTGGAGAGTGAGAAATAATGGAGGAAGAGTGCGAAGGTAGAGAGTGGAGGGAGAGTGTGGAGGGAGAGTGTGGAGGACGAATGAGTGAAAGTGAGTGGAAGGAGAGAGTGAGCGGTGCGAGAGAGTGAGCGGAAGGAGAGAGTGAGTGGAGGGAGCGAGTGAGTGAGTGAGCAGAGGGAGAGAGTGAGCGGAGGGAGAGAATGAGCGGAGGGAGAGAGTGAGCGGAGGGATAGAGTGAGCGGAGGGAGAGAGTGAGCGGAAGGAGGGAGTGAGTGAGAGGGAGAGAGTGAGCGGAGGGAGAGAGTGAGTGGAGGGAGAGAGTGAGCGGAGGGAGAGAGTGAGTGGAGGGAGAGAGTGAGCGGAGGGAGAGAGAGAGTGAGAGGGAGAGAGTGAGCGGAGGGAGAGAGTGAGCGGAGGGAAAGGGTGAGCGGAGGGAGAGTGAGCGGAGGGAGAGAGAGAGTGAGAGGGAGCGGAGGGAGAGGGTGAGCAGAAGGAGGGGATGAGCGGAGGGAGAGAGTGAGCGGAGGGAGAGGGTGAGCGGAGGGAGAGGGTGAGCGGAGGGAGAGAGTGAGCGGAGGGAGAGGGTGAGCGGAAGGAGAGGGTGAGCGGAGGGAGTGGGTGAGCGGAGGGAGAGGGTGAGCGGACGGAGAGGGTGAGCGGAGGGAGAGAGTGAGCGGAGCGAGATGGTGAGTGAGAGGGAGATGGTGTGTGAGAGGGAGATGGTGAGTGAGAGGGAGATGGTGAGTGAGAGGGAGATGCTGAGTGAGAGGGAGAGAGTGAGTGAGCGGAGGGAGACAGTGAATGAGAGGAATTCAGTCGTGGAGGGTATGGGTGCTGTTGAAAGGAGTTTGGGGGTAAGCTATTCACAGATCTAACTGATGCAACGTGCTTAAATAATATATTTATTGTAAGTAGGCCCCACGTAGATTCACAGGAGTGTTACCAGTCAAAACATGACATAGAGCAGCAGTAGTAAATGTGGAGTTTAGTGCCACACAATTCCTAATGAATATGTTAAATGAACATTTCTCAGCAAACAGGAGGCCTCTTTTAAACTTTACCTTGCGGGGTACCTGCTGTTCATCAGGCCAAGTTCACCTCGGGGGGGACTGTGGGGATTGTTCCTGGCCACTCACTTCATCCATATGGTCAGTCTTGCCCGTGGCTTCCCACCATTGCAGCGATTGGCAATATCAACACAGCCACGTAATTCCCACAAACTTATTTAGAGCATGTTTACAATTTTACACCCCTCCACCCCCATTCGCCTAGAATAGCCTCACCAACACAGAAAATCCCAATAACTCTGTTCACCTTAATTTTGTTACAGGTCAAGTTCTGCCCGGGGGCGAAATTCTCCGGAAACGGCGCGATGTCCGCCGACTGGCGCCCAAAACGGCGCCAAACAGACGGGCATCGCGCCGCCCCAAAGGTGCGGAATGCTCCGCATCTTTGGGGGCCGAGCCCCAACATTGAGGGGCTAGGCTGACGCCGGAGGAATTTCCGCCCCGCCAGCTGGCGGAAACGGCCTTTGTTGCCCCGCCAGCTGGCGCGGAAATGACATCTCCGGGCGGTGCATGCGCGGGAGCGTCAGCGGCCGCCGACAGTTTCCCGCGCATGCGCAGTGGAGGGAGTCTCTTCCACCTCCGTAATGGTGGAGACCGTGGTCGTTGGGCCCCGATCGCGGGCCAGGCCACCGTGGGGGCACCCCCCGGGGTCAGATCGCCCCGCGCCCCCCCCAGGACCCCGGAGCCCACCCACGCCGCCTTGTCCCGCCGGTAAGGTAGGTGATTTAATTTACGCCGGCAGGACAGGCAATTTATCGGCGGGACTTCGGCGCATCCGGGCCGGAGAATCGAGCGGGGGGCCCGCCAACCGGCGCGGCGCGATTCCCGCTCCCGCCGAATATCCGGTGCCGGAGACTTCGGCAACCGGCGGGGGCGGGATTCACGCCAGCCCCCGGCGATTCTCCGACCCGGCGGGGGGTCGGAGAATGTCGCCCCTGGTGTCCCACAGATCTTGCTCTTGCCGCGACTGGTTTGTCAGGATACAGCTTACATACAATCTTCCACCTGGCACATGTCCTTCTTAAAAAATACCGGAGGCAGCCCTGACACAGGCTGGAATCCCCTCCGACTGCTCACAGGCTCTTCCTAAAGCCCCTGCTCAGGCAGCAATGCCAATAGCCTTTCACCGCCATATTTGTTTTAATGAGTTGCAACGTGTTTTACTGGTCTGTTGGGGTGGAGGTGGATTAATTTATGATTGCCTCCGGGTCTGACACTCTCCCCTCGCTCCCCTCAGTGTCATGCTCCTGGGTCCCAATGCTGGGTTTATGATCTTTCTTGGGCTTCTGTGGCGGGCGCTATTTAAAACCTGTTCCGGGCAGTGGCGCACTTGTAAGCTTCCCACGACACGCCAGTGTGCTACAGCACAACAGTTGGGAACTTCTGCAATAGATGGATGTATTCACGTATAAGAGAATAGGGGAAATCAGATACACACATTCTAGCAATCAGAATGCCACTGGCACAAACCTGGGGTAAATTCAGCTGCCCTCCCTCGTGACCTGAGCAAATGGCTAACCAATGTGTCCAGAAATATTGCTTTAATGAACAAAGCAATCTGTATATCTATAGAAAAATCTCAAACAATATTTCATTTGTTGGGACATAGGAACAGATGTAGGCCATTAAGCTCCGAGCTCAAGCCTGTACCTTCAGTGAGATCATGGGTGAACTGTGAACTAATTCCATATGGAGTATACTGTTAGTGACTGAACAATTAATCTGTAATGTAATCTTTAGCTGTAATTAGATACATAGAGCATCTTGGACATGAATGAAATAGATTGTTGATCAGATTAGGTTTGTAATTGGATTAAAAGTTTAAAAGAAATGGTTGCCTGAATTCAGGGGCGTCATTCTCCGACCCCCCAGCAGGTCGGAGAATGGCCGTTGGCCGCCGCCGGTTGCCTAAGTCTCCGAAGGGAGAAAAGTCGGCGGGGCGTTAATGGCGCCGCTGACGTCGGAGAATGTCACGGGTCTGCGCAAGGCAGCCGATTTTGGGCCTGTCGATATTCTCCCTTCCGGATGGGCCGAAGTCCCGTCGACGTGATGACCGTTCACGTCGACGTAAATCAAACCTCCTTTTCATCGGCGTGAACCTGTGCTCCAGGCTCACGCCGACCAGCGTGGAGGTGAGTGACGGCCTGGGGGGTTGGCCGCTGGGCAGGCGATGGTGTGACCGCAGTCTAAATGTGTGGGGAGAGGTGTGTCTCGGGTTGTGTGTGTGTGTGTGCGGCGGGGGGGGGGGGGTGGTTAGAGTGGGCTGGGCTCCGGGGGAGTGCTGGGAGGGGGGTCCGTGCCGGGGAGGAGGATGGGGGGTCCGTGCCGGGGAGGAGGTTGGGGTCCGTGCCGGGGAGGAGGATGGGGGGGTCCGTGCCGGAGAGGGGGATGGGCGGGGGGGGGGGGTCCGTGCCGGGGAGTGGGACGGAGGGGGGGTCCGAGCCGGGGAGGGGGATGGGGGGGGTCCATGCCGGGGAGGGCGATGGGGTGGGGGGCCCGTGCCGGGGAGGGTGATGGGGGGTCCGTGCCGGGGAGGAGGATGGGGGGGTCCGTGCCGGGGAGGAGGATGGGAGGAGGATGGGGGGGGGGGGGGGGGGTCCCGTGCCGGGGAGGAGGATGGTGGAGTCCGTGACGGGGAGGAGGATGGGGGAGGGGGCCCTTGCTGGGGAGGTGGATGGGAGGGGGGGGCCCGTGCCGGGGAGGAGGTTGGGGTCCGTGCCGGGGAGGAGGATGGGGGGGGTCCGTGCCGGGGAGGAGGATGGGGGGGGGGGCCGTGCCGGGGAGGGGGATGGGGGGGGGGGTCCGTGCCGGGGGGGGGGGGGGGGGGATGGGGGGGGTCCGTGCCGGGGAGAGGGATGGGGGGGCAAGTGAGTTGGTACACCTGGCCAGGTGCCAGCCTCCAACAGTTGGACCCATGCGGTCCATGCCACCTGGCTGGGGGGAAGGAGGGGATATGGGCAATGATGACATGTCGTCGTTCCCCCCCCCCCCCCCCCTCCCAACCAGGCCGTCATGTTTTCCGATCATCCAGCGATGTTGGCCGCCGTGGCGGCAGCCGCTAATGTCCATGTTGCCCTCGATGAGGAGGAGGAGGAGGAGCGTGCCAGAGAGGCGGCCCAGCCTGCCGCAGAGGGGCAGGCGGCAGCCGCCCAGGCATGAGGGACACCTGACCGACAGGACGAGGAGGGGGAGGAGGACGTCGCGGCCCCACGGCAACTGAGGCACCTGAGGGCGCCCCGTGTGTACCGGCCCCGCCAGTCATACCAGGACCTCACGGACCGGGAATGCAGGAGGAGACTCCGGATGAGGCGGGAAACCGTGGCACACATCTGCCACCTGCTGGCACACCTGTCACCGCGTGGCACTGGCGGGGGACACCCTCTCCCCGTGTCCGTCAAGGTTACGGTTGCCCTGAACTTTTATGCAACGGGGTCATTCCACGCACCGAGTGGGGACCTGTCCGGCATATCGCAGCCATCGGTGCATCGGTGCATCCGGGCAGTGACAGATGCCCTGTATGCCATGGCGCACTGCTACATCCGCTTCCCTGTGGACCGGGACAGCCAAGATGCCCGGGCCGTGGGCTTCTCTGCCGTGGCCGGGTTCCCCATGGTCCAGGGCGCGATCGATGGGATGCACGTCGCCGTGCGGCCACCTGCAGAGAACAGGGCCGTGTTCACCAATAGGAAGGGGACCTATTCGATGAACATACAGGTGGTCTGCGACCACCGCATGATGATCCTGCAAGTCTGCGCCCGTTACCCAGGCAGTGTACACGACTCATACGTGTTGTCGCGGTCATCCATCCCCGGCATGTACGAGGGACGCCATCCCCGGCTGAGGGGCTGGTTCCTGGGCGACAGGGGCTACCCATTGCGATCGTGGCTGATGACGCCTGTACGGAGGCCACGCAATGAGGCGGAGAACCGCTACAATGATGCCCATGTAGCGACAAGGGGAGTGATAGAGAGGTGCTTTGGCGTGCTGAAGATGCATTTCAGGTGCCTGGACCTCTCTGAGGGCGCCCTCCAGTGTGGGTCAGATAGGGTCGGCCGCATCATTGTGGTGTGCTGCGTCCTGCACAACTTAGCCCAACAGAGGGGCGATGTGCCGCAGGCAGAGGAGGGCGGAGTGGAGGAGCAGCAGGAAGAGGCGCAGTCCTCCCCAGATGAAGGGGATGGGGGCAATGGTCAGGGCAGACGGGCTAGACACAGGCGGGTGGCTGTCCACCGTTACCGGCTGGCTCAGCGGGCACGGGACAGACTGACTAGATGGGCGTGGGAATCGGGTAGTATGGCCACAGACCGCACACCATGGCAACGGCCGACCACCCACACCCCCCAACCATCCACCCACCCAGCACCCTCACCCCCCTCCCCAACCCCACCCACTCCACCTGCATGCACACCACCATTGCCGATCCACCTGCAGCACAACGGCCGGGCTCACACAGTTGCGGGTGGACGCGTGTCTATTGCAGGCCATGGAGGATGATGACAACCCGCCCTGCGGTGAGCTCCTGGCTCCACATCGTTGGACTATGTCTGACCCATGGCCACAGTACCACCATCCACCCGGACCATCCCTGCATGCGGCTGTGACACTGCAGCGCACGGTCCCGTCCTCTGCCCGGGGGGGATGTTGATGGCGGCCCAGGGGGAAGGGGGCAGACTCACCTGGGGCTTAGGAAAGACCACCCCTCACACACACACTTGCGCTCAACGTACATGAAACCCCCGCACGCTTTGGACAGAGCACAAAGGCAGTTTCTGTAGGTGTAACATTGACTTTAATAACCAAAGGAGTTCATGCACGTGCCCTAGCATCTAAAACTCATCTGTGCCCTGCACCCGTGCCAACTTACTCAGTGTCTAATTGTTTGGCCTTACGGGCCCTTTGACTACGTCTACGTGGTTCCCCAGATGGTACAGCGGAACTGGAGGTGGACTCCTGTGATTCCTGCCCTCTGACACTGGATCCCTTCGGCGGCCGTTTCCTGGGGCGTCCTGGCCTAGATGGGCCAGGCTGCGGCCCGGGCGACTGGGATGGCGAGCTGCCAGCCTGTCCTGCCCGTTGCCCACCCGATGCACCTGGGACGGAAGGCGGGGGAGCCTGATGTGTCGCGGTGTTCCCGGACCTCCCCTACAGGGGGAGCCGGGACGGACCACACCACCTCCTCCTCCCTCGGAGTGCCCGATGGCCCCCAGGCCTCTACATGGGTGCGGGATGCGAACGGACTGGCCATCCGACGCCCCCCCCGGCATCTGGCGCTGCCAGTCCTGGAGGCCCGTGCTGGCATTGACAGGGGTCTGCAGGTTTGCAGCCATGGAGCCCAGGGGGTTGGCAAACCCTGTCTGTGACAGTGCGACACCGGCTCGCACATGGCCACTGGCGCCGATGCCCTCAGCGATGGCCTGCAGAGACTGGGCCATGGCCTGCTGAGACTGGGCTATGGCATTGAGCGCCTCTGCCATCTGGCGCTGGCACTGGCCCATGGCCTCCTGTGAGAGGGCAGCCATGTCCTGGGCCACAGACGCCGCCTGCACGGAAAGCCCCAGGCCTCGCAAACCGTTCCCCATGTCTGACACCGTCGCACCCATTGCCTCCACCGCGGACGCCACCCGTGCGGTGTCGGCCTGGGTGGCACGCATGACCGGCACCACTTCCAGCTCCTGGACGCGGGTGGACTCCTCCACCTGCGACTGCAGCCGCCGCAAGCCGGCCGTCACCCTCTTCGCTCGTCTCCGGGTCGGTGGTTGCATCGGATCTATGTGTGGGTGTGGAAACTCCAGGAACCCGGGATCCATCTGGGCGGCAGATGTTCGCTTGGCTGGGCTGCCCTCCGATCGCCCGGCCCCTCTGCTGCTCCTACCTCCACCTGCTGTACCGGGATGGCTGTGTTGTGCGCACCAGTGAGTGTACCAGATGCCACATCACTAAAGTGCCCAACTGAGGTGAGTGTTTCTGCGATGGTGGAGGGTGTTGGTGACAGCAGTGGCATTGTGTCGTGCTCTTCGTCCCACTCTGAGTCCATACCACTTTGGGGTGGGGGTTCGTCTCCACCCATCCACTCTGAGTCACTGTCCGGTATTTCGTCTTCCTGGGTAGTGCTGTCCCGGGTAGGGGTGTCCTGGGTAGTGCTGTCCCGGGTAGGGGTGTCCTGGGTAGTGGTGTCCTGGGTAGTGGTGTCCTGGGTAGTGGTGTCCTGGGTAGTGGTGTCCTGGGCAGTGGTGTCCTGGCTTGGATGTGATGGGGGCCTTTGGCTGCCCCCCTTGTCGCTGGGTTCCACATGCCTGTGTCGTCGCTCCCGCACGTGACGGGGGTGTCGTCTCCCTGTTGCCCCCAGGTCTCTCCGTCTCCCGTGGTGTGCGAGGGGCATCCTGCGGGCGTCGCATGCCGGAGGGTCCGGGTCTCTCCGTCTCCCGTGGTGTGCGAGGGGCATCCTGCGGGCGTCGCATGCCGGAGGGTCCGGGTCTCTCCGTCTCCCGTGCTGTGCGAGGGGCATCCTGCGGGCGTCGCATGCCGGAGGGTCCAGGTCTCTCCGTCCCCGTGGTGTGCGAGGGGCATCAGGCGGGCGTCGCATGCCGGAGGGTCCGGGTCTCTCCGTCTCCCGTGGTGTGCGAGGGGCATCCTGCGGGCGTCGCATGCCGGAGGGTCCGGGTCTCTCCGTCTCCCGTGGTGTGCGAGGGGCATCCTGCGGGCGTCGCATGCCGGAGGGTCCGGGTCTCTCCGTCTCCCGTGGTGTGCGAGGGGCATCCTGCGGGTGTCGCATGCCGGAGGATCCGGGTCTCTCCGTCTCCCGTGGTGTGCGAGGGGCATACTGCAGGCGGTCTGCATCTGCGGGGATGGGTGCCTCGACGTTTGCTCCTGCGATACACAATGAAGCATGCATGGTTAGACACGCAGGCAGTGATCAGATGATATGGGGGAGGGGGGATTATGGGGGAGGGGGGATATGGGGACGGGCTGTCGGTGGCTCACTTGCTAGTACGCCCCCGACCTCTGCATCAGCAACCTCCCCGTGGTCAGGTCCGCCAGCCAGTTCCAGGGCCCTTTCCTCGTGTTCGGTCAGTGGCCTCTCATCAGCGGGGCCTCCTCCAGTCCTCACATGCTCCCTATTGTTGTGTGCGCGCTTCTCCTGTGGCGGGTGGGTGGGTGGGGGTGGTGGCAGGGGTAAAAGGCAACAGTGTTAGGCAGGTATATGAATGCACGCCATCTGTTGCGCGTGCATTGCAGAGGTTAAGGTTAGGGCTGGATTCATTTGGGGAGATGGGGGAGATGGGGGAGGGGGGGATATGGGGGAGGGGGGATATGGGGGAGGGGGGGATATGGGGGAGGGGGGATATGGGGAGGATATGGGGGAGGGGGATATGGGGGAGGCTCACCCTGCTTGCTCTGACGAGGTCGTTCACCTTCTTGTGGTGCCTGTCCATGGCGTCAGGGCCGCAGCGGTGACGGCCTCTGCCACCCCTCTCCACAGACGCCGGCTGTGGCGTGTGGCAACTCTGCGGCCGTTCCCGGGATACAGGGCCTCCCTCCTCTGCTCCACTGCGTCCAGGAGCGCCTCCACATCCCGTGACTGGAACCTCGGGGCTGAGCGACGGCCAGCCATCCAGTCGGGTGTTCCGGTCGGGTGTTCCGGTCGGGTGGGGAGGAGCAGCGCGTCCTTATGAGCCGTCACGCCGTGCGGTGTGTATGACGCTGCATGGCGTGAACCACGTGCGCAAGCGCAGATCCCGTCACGTCGCTGCTAGCCCATTTTGGGCCGGAGACTTCGTGACGATTTTTGCGGCGTGACGTAAGTCGGATTTGCGCCGTTTTTTGCGCCGATCGGCGGACTTTGCGCCGATAACGGAGAATTTCGCCCCATGAAACTATCATTGATTGTCACAAAAACCCATCTGGTTCACTAACAGAACTGGACTAGCCATATATATGCTGTGACTCAAAGAACAGTTCAGAGGCTGGGAATTCCAAAGAGAGTAACTCACCTTCTGACTCCCCAGAACCTGTCCACCATCTACAGGGCACAAGTGAGGAGTGTAATGGAATACTCCCCACTTGCCCAGATGAGTGCAGCTCCAACAACACTCAAGAAGCTCAACACCATCCAGGATACGATCACAGAGCTCCTTAACTCATACTTTATCTTCTCTAACTGCAGGAAGTCATACAGGTCATCTGACCACGCTGCTACCCTCGGTGACTCCTGTAAAATTCGCCGTCGTGCAATCAGAGAGGCGAAGGCCACAGCATTGGCATCCTCCTCTCCATGAGCTCCTGATTCTCTGAAGCCCCAAATATCGCCACCAAAGGTTCGGGTCCACTATCCTGGCTAAGACCGCGAACACTCTTGCCCAGAACCTTCCGGGTTTTTTGCAACACCAAAACATGTGGACATGATTCGCTGGCCCCCGTCCACACCTCTCACACTCAACCGCGACCCCCTCAAAGAACCCACTCATTCTCGGCCGAGTCATATGCACGCTGTGCACCCCCTTAAACTGTATCAGGCTCATCCTTGCACAAGGGGAAGTCCCGTTTACCCTACACAGTGCCTCACTCCATACTCCTCAACTGATCTCCCAATTCCGCTTCCTATTTCTCCTTGATCTTCATCACCCGCTCGCCTCCCTGTTCCCCCAGCCACTTGTATATATCCCCAATTCTTTCCTCCCCTTCCACATCTGGAAGCAATTGTCACTCGCTCAGGGTGTATCACGGCAACCTAAGGAACCCCCTCCAGACCTTTCACGCAAAATCCCGAACCTACAGATACTTGAACTCACTGCCCCACGACAGCTCAACCATCTCCCTTAGGTCCTCCAGACTGGCGAGCCCTTCTTCCAAATACAAATCCCTCACCTTGACCAGCCCCACTTCCCTCCACCTCCTGTATACACTATCCATCCCCCCGTTTCAAACCCATGATTCTCGCACAGCAGCGTTAACACCGACATCCCTTCCACCCTAAAATGCCTCCTCAATTGATTCCATATCTTCACCGTGGACTGCACCACCGGGCTCCCTGAATACCTACTCGGAGCCATTGGCAAAGCTGACGTCACCATAGCCCTCCACCTGGACCCCTTACATGATTCCTCCTCCATCCTAACACACTCTATGCCTTCCCCTTCCCACCACCGCCGCACCTAGTCTACATTCGCTGCACAATAATAATAAAGCACGTTTGGCAATGCCAACCCCCCCTGCTGCCTCTGCCTTTGTAGCAGGGTCCTCCCCACCCTCGGCACCTTCACCGCCCTTACAATGTCCGAAATGATCGTGTCCACTTCCCGAAAAAAGGCCTTTGGTATAAAGATGGGGAGAGCCTGAAAAATAAACAAGAACCTCGGCAGAATATTCATTGTCACCACTTGGAAACTCCCCGCCAACGATAAGTGCAGTGTATCCCACCTCGTAAGATACTCCCTGGCCTCCTCCACCAGCTTCGTTAAGTTCCACTTTGAAGCCCCGTTGCTTCCCTTGCTACCTGAATCCCCAAATACCAAAATCTATCCCTCGCTAAAGTTAATGGCATCCCCCCTAAATTAGCCCACGATCCCAGCTCATTCACCGGGAAATCCTCGTTTTTCCCTACATTCAGTTTGTACCCCTTCAAATTTGAGAATACTTCAAACCTCCCCAGCAGGCCCATAATCCTTCCCTTACTCTCCAATGGATCCGAAACATAAAACAAGAGGTTATCGGCATAGATCGACATCTGATACTCCTTCTGTCCCCTCATAAACCCCACCATTCCCCCGATCCCCTAAGAGCCATAGCCAAAGGCTCTACGGCCAGCGCAAACAGCAACGGTGACAGCGGGCATCCCTGCCTCATACCCCTGTGTAGGTCAAAGCTTCGTGAGCTCATATCATAGAATCATAGAATCATAGAAGTTTACAGCATGGAAACAGGCCCTTCGGCCCAACCAGTCCATGCCGCCTAGTTTTTACCATTAAGCTAGTCCCAGTTGCCCGCACTTGGCCCATAACCCTCTATACCCATCTTACCCATGTAACTATCTAAATGTTTTTTAAAAGACACAATTGTACCCGCCTCTACTACTACCTCTGGCAGCCCATTCCAGACACTCACTACCCTCTGAGTGAAGAAATTGCCCCTCTGGGCCCTTCTGAATCTCTCCCCTCTCACCTTAAACCTATGCCCTCTAGTTTTAGACTCCCCTACCTTTGGGAAAAGATGTTGACTATCTACCTTATCTATGCCCCTCATTATTTTATAGACCTCTATAAGATCACCCCTAAGCCTCCTACGCTCCAAGGAAAAAAGTCCCAGTCTATCCAGTCTCTCCTTATAACTCAAACCATCAAGTCCCGGCAACATCCTAGTAAATCTTTTCTGCACTCTTTCCAGTTTAATAATATCCTTCCTATAATAGGGTGACCAGAACTGCACACAGTATTCCAAGTGTGGCCGTACCAATGTCTTGTACAACTTCAACAAGACGTCCCAACTCCTGTATTCAATGTTCTGACCAATGAAACCAAGCATGCCGAATGCCTTCTTCACCACCCTGTCACCTGCGACTCCACCTTCAAGGAGCTATGAACCTGTACTCCTAGATCTCTTTGTTCTATAACTCTCCCCAACGCCATACCATTAACTGAGTAGGTCCTGGCCTGATTCGATCTGCCAAAATGCATCACCTCACATTTATCTAAATTAAACTCCATCTGCCATTCGTCGGCCCACTGGCCTAATTGATCAAGATCCCTTTGCAATCCTAGATAACCTTCTTCACTATCCACTGTGCCACCAATCTTGGTGTCATCTGCAAACTTACTAACCATGCCTCCTAAATTCTCATCCAAATCATTAATATAAATCACATATAACATTGGACCCAGCACCGATCCCTGAGGCACAGCACTGGTCACAGGCCTCCAGTTTGAAAAACAACCCTCTACAACCACCCTCTGCCTTCTGTCGTCCAGCCAATTTTGAATCCAATTGGCAACCTCACCCTGGATCCCGTGAGCCTTAACCTTCTGCAACAACCTACCATGCGGTACCTTGTCAAAGGCTTTGCTAAAGTCCATGTAGACAACGTCTACTGCACTGCCCTCATCTACCTTCTTGGTCACCCCCTCAAAAAACTCAATCAAATTTGTGAGACATGATTTTCCACGCACAAAGCCATGCTGACTGCCCCGAATCAGTCCTTGCCTCTCTAAATGCTTGTAGATCCTGTCTCTCAGAATACCTTCTAGCAACTTACCTACTACAGACGTTAGGCTCACTGGTCTGTAGTTCCCAGGCTTTTCCCTGCTGCCCTTCTTAAACAAGGGCACAACATTCGCCACTCTCCAATCTTCAGGCACCTCACCTGTGGCTGCCGATGATTCAAATATCTCTGTTAGGGGACCCGCAATTTCCTCCCTAGCCTCCCACAACACCCTGGGATACATTTCATCAGGTCCCGGGGATTTATCTACCTTGATGCGCTTTAAGACTTCCAGCACCTCCTCCTCTGTAATATGCACACTTCTCAAGACATCACTATTTATTTCCCTTAGTTTCCTAACATCCATGCCTTTCTCCACCGTGAATACCGATGAGAAATATTCATTCAGGATCTTACCCAACTCTTGTGGCTCTGCACATGGATGCCCTTGTTGATCCTTAAGAGGCCCTACTCTGTCCCTAGTTACTCTTTTCCCCTTTATGTATTTGTAGAATCTCTTTGGATTCTCCCTTGCATTATTTGCCAAAGCAATTTCATGTCCCCTTTTTGCTCTCCTGATTTCCCTCTTAACTCTATTTCGACAATCTCTATATTCTTCAAGGGATCCACTTGATCCCAGTTGCTTATGTACGTCATATGCCTCCTTCTTCTTTTTGACCAGAGTCTCAATATCTCGAGTCATCCAGGGTTCCCTATTTCTACCAGCCTTACCCTTCACTCTAAAGGGAATGTGCTTACCCTGCACCCTGGTTAACACATTTTTAAAAGCCTCCCATTTACCAGCCGTCCCTTTGCCTGCCAACAGTCTCCCCCAATCTACCTCTGCAAGTTCCTGTCTGATACCATCATAATTGGCCTTGCCCCAATTAAGAATTTTAACTCTTGGGCCAGACCTATCATTCTCCATAGCTATCTTAAAACTAATGGAGTTATGGTCACTTGTCCCAAAGTGATCTCTCACTAGCACTTCTGTCACTTGCCCTTCCTTATTTCCCAAGACGAGGTCAAGTTTTGCCCCCTCTCTAGTCGGCCCATCCACATACTGAATGAGAAATTCCTCCTGAATACACTCAACAAATTTCCCTCCATCCAAGCCCCTAATGCTCTGGCTGTCCCAGTCAATGTTGGGAAAGTTAAAGTCCCCTACTACTACCACCCTATTATTCTTGCAGCTATCTGTAATCTCGTTATATATTTGCTCCTCAATTTCCCGCTGACTATTTGGGGGCCTGTAGTACAGTCCTACCAAGGTGATCTCTCCCTTCTTATTTTTCAGTTCCACCCATATAGACTCAGTGGGCGAACCCTCGGATATATCCCCTCTAAGTACTGCCGTGATGTTCTCCCTAATAAAAAACGCCACTCCCCCTCCTCTCTTACCTCCTGTTCTATCCTTTCTATAGCATCTGTACCCCGGAACATTGAGCTGCCAGTCCTGCCCCTCCCTTCGCCATGTTTCAGTCATAGCTATAATATCCCAGTCCCATGTGCCCGTCCATGCCCTGAGTTCATCCGCTTTGCCCGTCAGGCCCCTTGCATTGAAATAAATGCAGTTTAATGTAGACCTTCCTTGCTCTCTGCCCTGCTTTCTCAGGTCATGCTTTACACACTCTCCCTTCCTGCCTTTTGTTTCTGTCCCCACTGACTTCCTACATCGGTTCCCATCCCCCTGCCACAGTAGTTTAAACCCTCCCCAACTGCACTAGCAAACACACCCCCGAGAACATTCGTCCTCACTCTTGCCCTTGGTGCCACATACAGCATCCTTCGGCCACATGCCACAAATCTCGGCCCAAACCCAAACCTTCCCAAAACCCCGAACAAATACCGCCACTCTACCCGATCAAATGCTTTCTCCGCATCCATGGACACTGTCTTGTTGGGTGCTCTGCTGCATAGACGAACCAACACGGTTGCGGATGGTACAACTCAGTTTTATTACTAACAATAACAACATCTGTAAACTGGTTACTGTGGTTCGTTCAGTACCCTCTAACCTGTGGACCTAGCCCTAACACTATCTTGGAGAAGCACTCAGCACATGGTGAATGTCTGAGTGGCTTGCTGTGAGCTCTGTGCCCTGAGCTGTCTCCTGCTGGAAATCAGCGGGAAGTGTCATGTTCCCCGTTTTATAGTGTGTATGCTCTTGCCTGTGATTGGCTGTGATGTTGTGTGTGTATTGATTGGTCCGTTGATCTGTCCATCAGTGTGTATGTATGTTTGCACCATGATGTTTATCTGAATATCATGACAGACACCACCACCTCTGGTACCAGAGCCCCCGACGGATTTAACACCACTTTCAACAGCCATCTTATATTACTTGCGAGCTGCCTGCCCTTCATGAAGCCTGTTTGATCTTCTGCCATCACCCCGGGGACACACTCCTCCATCCTCCCTACCAACAACTTAGCCAATACTTTCACATCTATGTTCAATATTAATATGGGCCTATAAAACCCACATTCCATTGGGTCCTTCACCTTTTTCGATATTAGTGTGATTACTGCCTGTGTCATCGTTTTCGGCAACTCCCCCTTCTCCAGTGATTCATTAAACGCCCCCAACAGATGTGGTGCCAGGTCCGTCGCAAATTCCTTATAAAATTCTGACGGGTACCCACCCTTCCCCGACTTCATACCCCTGATACTATCCAGCACCTCCCTCAGTCCCAGGGGCTCCTCCAGTGCCTGCCTCTTTGCTTCCTCCACTGGAACTCCTTTTCTAACAGCACATCACATGGACTGCAGCCGCTGAAGAATGTTGCCCTCATCACCTTCTCAAGCACAATTAGAAATGAGCAATAAATGCTGGCTGCCTATGATGAATAAAAAAAATTCTCCCATTGAGAGAAATCTTCCATTCCTTAACCGGCCTGGCCGACATGTAACTCTAGGTCCACAGTAATGGGGCTGACTTTTAATTGCCCTCAATGCCATGGTCTAGTTGGCTAATATGTTTAAAGGCAATTAGAAATGGACAACAGAAGCTGACCTACCGTGACGCCCACATTCCATCAAAGAATTGTTTAAAATCTTTCTAAACTGGTAGACAATTTGGAGGTGGAAGGCAGTCAATGCTGAAGAGGCCTGCAACTAATTACAAGAAAGCATTAGTGAACTTGCAGAATGGGTATATAATTGGTAAATAACTTTCAGCACAGATATAACTGTGAGATATTGAAGTTGATAAGAAAAACGAGGAAGCTGAATATTCCTTGGAAAATAAATACAAATCTAAATGGGGTTGAGGAGCAGTGGGATACAGGAGTACAAATACATAAGTTATTAAAAGTAATGGTGCAGGTTAATAAGATAATAAAGTAAATGCAAAACCAAGCACTAGGATTTATTTCTAGCGGGATATAATTGAAATATAGAAGAGTTTTGCTGAACTTATATTGAACCTTGGTTAGACTTTGTTTGGAGTAATGTGTGAAGTATCACCATATAATGAAAAGGATGTAGAACAACAAGGATGATACCAGAACTGCAAAATTACACCTATCAGCAATGGATGAACAGGCTGTGTTTCTTTTCTCTTGAAAGGAGAAAGCTGAGGGCTGACCTTGTAGGCCTCTTGAAAACTATGACAGATTTTGATCGAATAAACACAACGATAATGGAGGAATTTTCCCAGGCATGAGGAATGAAGTTTGAACATGTGCAGAGAGTTGACATCGACATGGATCAGAATCATGGCATCGGCTTGCCCTTTGGGTCTGTAAGATAAAGTGCATCAACTCCATACTCCCAGAACACCTAGATCCACTGCCATAAAAGCGAATTACTGTGGATGCTGGAATCTGAAACCAAAGAGAAAATGCTGGAAAATCTCAACAGGTCTGGCAGCATCTGTCAGGAGCTAAAAGAGCTAACGTTTCGAGTCCAGATGACCAGGCATGTGAAAATAACTTACAGAAGGATTGGATGATGAGAGGGGTCAGCACACTGCCTTCAACTAGTAACTTCAGTTCATTCCAGCCTGATTAATGGGATGAATGTTTTCTTAGTCTGGCAATGGTAAGGGTCCTACATGGGTGTCATGGTAGCATAGTGGTTCGCATTGTTGCTTCATCGCACCAGGGTCCCAGGTTCAATTCGCAGCTTGGGTCACTGACTGTGCGGAGTCACCACATTATCCCTGTGTCCGCGTGGGTTTCCTCCGGCTGCTCCGGTTTCCTCCCACAAGTCCCGAAAGACGTGCTTGTTAGGTGAATTGGACATTCTGAATTCTCCCTCAGTGTACCCGAACAGGTGCTAGAATGTGGCGACTAGGGGGTTCTCACAGTAACTTCATTGCAGTGTTAATGTAAGCCTACTTGTGACACTAATAAAGATTCTTATTATATAATTGAGTGGTCTCCAATGGGTACAGACACAGTACAAAACTGCCTTTAATTTAATACTGATAGGAAATGTTTCAAGGCTTACAGGCTGACAGAATCAAATGTATTATTGGTACACCAAGAGTGTGTTTTTTCTAAGGTTGTGATTAATGCATGTCATTGTAGGAAAGTGCTGTGAAGGATTGATGTCGACAATGAGGACTTGATTTGAAAATGAAATGAAATGAAATTCGCTTATTGTCACAAGTAGGCTTCAAATGAAGTTACTGAGAAAAGCCCCTAGTCGCCACATTCCGGCGCCTGTTCGGGGAGGCTGTTACGGGAATCGAATCGTGCTGCTGGCCTGCCTCGGTCTGCTTTCAAAGCCAGCGATTTAGCCCTGTGCTAAACAGGGGATTTTTGGTCCCCACTGGGATTGCGATCAGAGGCAGGGTGGACCCTTTTTTCAGCGATGGGATAGGGGGATCTGAGGGTCATGTCCAAGTAACTAAGGGATATTCCAGTTGGCCTCCATGTTCCCACAGACAGCCAGCGTCAGCTTAACTGCTCGGAGGTTGTCTCCCAGTGACAGACAGCGGTGTTAGCACGGCAGGCAGCCCTAGACTCCCCGCCCTGCCTGGTGGGCGGGTGCAGCAGGTGCAGGCTGCCTGGAGATGGTCCCATCCCACCCTCTATGGTGGCTGCTGTGTCTGCTTTACACAGATTCTCCAATCTCACAGCAGAATTAGTAAAGTATTATTTGTAGATTCATTACAGAATGGCCCAACGGACAGATCTACTTTATGGATTCAGAAATCATTACTCATAAAAACAGCACAGCTAGCTATAATTCCTCCACATGTAAGAGCTGGTCACATGCTGCTTTACATCCTGGTTACTTGCTCATTTTCATTTTCCCTTAAAGTGATACCACGAAAGTGACCTGGTTGCAAAAGCTATTTCTTAGTTTCAAAAGATTTGACGAGAGGGCACCTCCATTTTGAAGCACCCTCTCCCTCACTTTTTCCTTCTTTTGCGTCCTGCTGCCCCTTTGAAGCAAATAGGCCTCTGATTGTCCTTCCAGTTTAGAGAGCGCGCCCACCATCCCGAGTTGGACAGTGAGTTCACCCTCTGGTCATCCATTGACCCCCCCGGGGAAAATCATAATGAATGACTTTTTCCCACGCAGTGCAGTCTTCTGATCCTTATTTTAGTCTGATAACGGGGTTCAGAGGCCCACAGGGACAACCCTGTGGTGCGTGCCTGAAATGTTCAATGACCTGGTGTTCAGCACAAAATGCCACCGAAATGAGGAAGAAAAGTAAAAGTATTCTCTCAATTGCGATGCATAGCTCATTCAGAAGTTATTGCACACCTAACCCATTTAGAAATGTTCTAATTTTCTAGTTCCATCAATTCGTTATAACACCTACCACTGATTCTGTACTTTCACATAACTTTTTAGGGCTCCTTCAGCAATCTTAATGTACACACAGACACACACATACACATACATAAATAATACGAGGATACTGTTGCCTCCTTATAACTTCAGAACTACAGAAGATACATTCTTATCGCAATGCACTCTTATTTTATGCACTGGTCTTTAATCTCAATGTTTAGGGGTTTTCTCTTATATTTATTTATTTCCTCTGGTGATTAAATATGTAGAGATCATGCAAAGTTTATTAAGCTTATGTAGATTAGACATTACACTATGATGTGAGTATTTACAAATGCAGAGACAATTTTAAAGTGAAAATCAGTTTAATATGGTTTTTACCTGTAATGAATCACAACTCATTTAAGTTGGGCTCCCCATCATAGTATTTAAGCTTCTCCTATCATGCAACGGCATATTTTCTGTATTTGGTTTGTTGAGAAGTACAAAAGGGATTTGACTTTCACATCCTTTATTACTTATTCCACCCACAGAATTTCTTGCTGCTTTTAGTCACAATTTATTCTCTACTCATTCTCCGTGTGCAGTTCCCGATGCTTATGAATTCGGTGCAAATATCCTCTAACTTCTGTCTCTCTGTTTTAAAAAAAAAATTCTAATCTTAGCTCAAAATCTCTAGGGGCAGAATGGTGGCGCAGTGATTAGCAATGCTGTCTCACGGCGCCGAGGACCCGTGTTCAATCCCGGCCCCAGATCGCTGTCCATGTGGAGTTTGCACATTCTCCCTGTGTCTGCATGAGTCTCACCCCCACAACCCAAAGATGTGCAGGGTAGGTGGATTGGCCACGTTAAGTTGCCCCGTAATTGGAAAAAACAATTGGGCACTTGAAATTTTTAAAAAAGAAAACAAAATGTCTAAATTAAGCAAGTACTTGGTGCTATAGATTTGTTGATCAAGTATCTTTTTTTAAGTATTGTTCCAGTAGAAAGGAAATAAATGCTTAAACATTTTACGCTAATTACAAAGTTGTGCCTTGTGGTTGCACGATTCTATGTCTTTCAATATTTCATGCATTTTGTTGGCCCTGGCTTTTTAACCTGTTTTCAATAATCAAACTTGTAGCTTCAGCTTTGTCAGAGTCATTTAATACATTGTAGAGTTTCTTATTTGTCCTATGTGAAAATGTTCAGTCTAGTGTGTTATGGGCCAGGGTTTAGAGAACCCCAAAGTGTATCAAGGAGTTCACCTGACCCACATCTTTTACTAGATTGTGGTATGGGGTGCACATGGCCCGCTCTACAGATGTGGTACAGCAGAAATGGAAAAGTATTTTTTAAAGAAAAACAATGTTTATTATTCTATGAACTCAAGTTAGCCTTTTTAAAACATACAGCGAACATCTTAGCAACCATCAATTCAAATACAACCCCCAAAGAATAAAACACTAAGTAATCCTTAATATCTTCCCACACAACATCCGGAGACAAAAGACACACCTTTTAACAGAAGCACATTAGGTTTTCATTCACTACTGAGAACATTTATAATTCTGAATTCACCAAATGATCAAGAGATAGTCTTTTGATGGCAGAGAGAACCGCAGTACATCTGCTTGGTCAGGCTTCAGGTCCAACACTGAAAACGAAACTAAAACACACCCTGCAGCAAACAGCCTAAAACAAAAGTAAAAAGCTGACAGACAGCCCAGCTCCACCCACACTCTGACATCACTGATAAACACCCATTTCCTAAAGGTACATTTCTTAAACACCTATTTCTTAAAGGTACTCTCACATGACAAGTGCCACTCCTAGCTGTCATTGGATTGACAATTTTTGGTATTTTAACAAAAAGCTGTTTTCCCGAATCGTATTGAGAAAGCAAATGCAAATCAATTGTTCAGCATGATAAAAAATTATCCGCTATTGAATTGAACAAAACAAAGGTGAGGCAAGACCAACAATTTGAAGTCAGTCTATACATAGAGGTTGTAATAAAAGGTATTTTTAAACAAGGACCGGGCCTGAACTTCTGTGCTCCTTCTGTGACTTGGTCGGGGGAGGGGGGAGTGTTGGGCCTCAGGTGATGCGCCTCAGAAGGGTAAGTTGAGTCTCTGGGGATGGAGGGTTTACACCTTAGGGTGGGGGGCGGGTCAGGCCTTGTGGGGGGGGGGGGGTGGTTCGAGCCTTGCGGTGGACGGGAAGGGGGTGGAGTGTGTTGGGGTGGGTTGGGTCTTTGGGGGTAGGGTGCTGGTTCAGGTAGTGTCAGGTCCCTGGGCAGTGGGGGGGTTGGGTCAGATTGTGTCCAAACGAGGGGTCAGGTTGGGTAACATCTTAGGCACACGAGGATCGGCTTATGGGTGGATGAGGATGGTGAAAGCCAGCGGTTGGGCCTTTTGAAGAGGGGGTGGTTCCAGTTGTGGTGAAGGCGGGGGCAAAATTCCATGGGGAGATAGTTCCATGGGAGGGGGTATCCTGTGGGGATGAGAGTTCTTGAGGGGGAGTTCCGGGAGAAAGGAATACTGTGAGGATAGAGAGTCCCTGTGGGGGGATAGTCAGAGAGAGTCTGTGGAGGAGTGGGTGTGGTTGTGTACAATAGTTATGCAGAAGTTGGAACTGGTTGACACAAAGTATGGCTGAGTAGTGGACAGTGTAGAGATTAGCTGTAACCTTCAAAACAATATAGAAGGATTGGTGGATTGCGCAATAAAGTGGCAGATGGAATTTAACACAGTGAAGTGTGAGGTGATGTATTTAGGGTGGTCAAACAGTTGTATTGCGTACACAATAAATGGGAATATCTAAGCAGGGTAGACGAAGTGAGAGATCTTGGCGTACAGGTACACAGATCTCTGAAGGCAGCAGTTCAAGTAGACAACGTTGTTAAGAAAGCATGTGAAATGCTCTCTTTCATTGGCAGAGGTATAGAGTATAAAAGTGACAAATCCCAAATTTCTTTACCTGTCAGTCTGGCCTCAATAAAAGTCGAGATGGATTTGCAGGTACAGCATTAGTTATTTTCTTTGGCTTGCAAGCCTGACTCAGTTCACAGCGGTACAAAGCACATCTTGCTTCGTACACCTCTGGAATCAAGTGAGTCTGTAGAACAAAGAAGTCTCTACTGATACATTCAAATGGCATCAAGTTTCACATACACGATTCCCATAGGTCATCCTATACCCCTCCTGACCTGGTGATACATTCTGATTGGCTCACTTCCAATCCCTTCCTCTGGCCCCTATTACCCAGCATCCTTTTCTCCTCCTTTGGTGGACACACCTCTTCCTTTGCTTTGCCATGCGGTCTGAAATCCTTTGTCTGTGAACTCACCAGGATTAGACTGGCCTATCTCTACATTACATTAACTAATATCTCTAAAGTAACTATTTTATATCACATTCGTCAAAAGTAAGGATATAATGTTGGAATTGTATAAAACACTCGTGAGGCCACAACTGGAATATTGTGTGCAGTTCTGGTCACCACATTACAGGAAGGATGTTATTGCTCTGGAGAGAGTGCTGAGGAGGTTGACAAGAATATTGCCACAGCGAGAAAAGTGTGACTATGAGGAGAGATTGGATAGGTTGGGGTTATTTTCCTTGGAACAAAGAAGGCTGAGGGTGACTTAATTGAGGTGTACATAGTTATGAGGGGAAGAGATAGGGTGGACAAGATAAAATTGTTTCCCTTGGTGGAGAATTCTAGAATCAGGGGACATAGATTCAAGATAAGTGGCAGAAGGTGTCGAGGGGACATGAGGGAAAATACTTTTACGCAGAGGGTAGTGAAAGTCTGGAATTCACTGCCCAAGTTGGTTATGGAGGCAGACCTAAACTCTTTTAAAGGAACCTGGATTTGCAACATAAGTGCTCTTAGTTACAGGGCTATGGACCGGGTACAGGAAGGAGTGATGAGAAAGGGCACCTGCGGGTCCTCGGGCTGGCATGGACAAGAAAGGCCGAATAGCCTCCTTTTGTGCTGTAGCTTTTCTAGGATTTTATGATTCTATGGTTTTAATGCTTCTAAATTTTTTGGCGGAACTATTGGTATAACACTGTTGGGACCATGCAAAGTTTGTACAGTGGTTAGCATTGCTGCCTCACAGCGCCAGGGTCAAGGGTTCAATTCTGGCCTTGGGTGTCTGTCAGTGTGGAGTTTGCACATTCTCCTCATGTCTGTCCTGATTTCCTCCCAGTATTTCTTTTCCTCTCACAGTCCAAAGGTATGCAGGTTAGATGGGGTTAAGGGATCGGGCAGGGGTGTGGGCCTAGATAGAGTGCATCTTTCAGAGGATCGGTGCAGGTTTGATGGGCCTAATAGCCTCCTTCTACACTGTAGGGATTCTATGGATTAAATTGCATTTTCGGATGGTTCCCAGTGCAAGATAATTTCCCAAGGGAAGTAAGGCAATTCCTGTGCAAATGTTTGTTTGAAAGTAAAACCAGCGATAGCCGAAATGAAAAGAGGGAACTGCAGGTTTTACTATAAGCAGACATACCTATAATTTAAGACTGAATTTTTTGCCTGTCCAACTGTTTTCATTGGTTAGTTTAAGGGGTGCATCTGTTAATGGATTTATTTGGAGGCAGTGCCTGGCACACTTGGGGCATGTGGGGCAGGTGGAGAATTGGAGCATGTGATGCAGGAGTGCCTGCTGACGGTTGGTGGTGGTCGCAGGGTGTTCGGTGGATGGTGACGAAACAAAAAGTTGATGATAAGGGAGCCCAACAACAAAGTTATCCTGACTGGAGGGATTGTTTCCATGAAGGATGGAATGAGATTGAAGAGAGGAATGGACTTGGCAAGATCTGGGGCGAAATTCTCCCCCAACGGCGCGATGTCCGCCGACTGGCGCCCAAATCGGTGCCAATCAGACGGGCATCGTGCCGCCCCAAAGGTGCGGAATGCTCCGCATCTTTGGCGGCCTAGCCCCGACATTGAGGGGCTAGGCTGGCGCCGGAGGGATTTCCGCCCCGCCAGCTGGCGGAAATGGCGTTTGTTGCCCCGCCAGCTGGCGCGGAAATGCGGTGCATGCGCGGGAGCGTCAGCGGCCGCTGACAGTTTCCCGCGCATGCGCAGTGGGGAGACTCACTTCCGCCTCCGCCATGGTGGAGACCGTGGCGGAGGCGGAAGGGAAAGACTGCCCCCACGGCACAGGCCCGCCCACGGATCAGTGGGCCCCGATCGCGGGCCAGGCCACCGTGGGGGCACCCCCCGGGGTCAGATTGCCCCGCGCCCCCCCCAGGACCCTGGAGCCCGCCCACGCCGCCTGGTCCCGCCGGTAAATAACAGGTTTAATTTACGCCGGCGGGACAGGCAATTTCTGGGCGGGACTTCGGCCCATTCGGGCCGGAGAATTGAGCGGGGGGTCCCGCCAACCGGCGCGGCCCGATTCCCACCCCTGCCCAATCTCCGGTACCGGAGACTTCAGTGGGGGCGGGGACGGGATTCACGGCGGCCAACGGCCATTCTCTGACCCGGCGGGGGGTCGGAGAATGACGCCCCAGGTTTGGGATGTCATGGAAGGGAATGGAATAGAATCAGAATGGCATGAGAGAGATAGGATGGATGGAATTGTGTGGCATAGGATGAGATGAGAAAACAGGTTTAGCGAGAGATGTCCCATTCGCTGGAGCCCCGAAGTGACACCCGACCCCTGAGCCCCAATACCTATGGGAGGGTCCCCTGAACCCCTGCACTGGGCAAGCCTGGCCAGATCACCACCGTGCAAAAATGCCACATTAAAGTAAGACTAGCTGTCTCGCTCTAATATGCAGATTTACTCAAAAGTGATCACGCCCACAACGTGGCCGTAAAAGCGCGCCCGACGAAGATAACAGTCTATGCCCTCCAGTGTTTTTACACAGTCGAACACCAATTTGCATGCCACCCCACAAACCTAGACTCAAGGTAGGCACACTCATACTGTTGCAACAAAACTTGAATCCTGAACAAGTATTTTGTCATGAAACAAGTTTGGTAGTTAGGAATCTGTTTTCTTTGATAGATGCTGAAATGATAGCAGGAAAATTTCAAGGAAGTAGTGTTCATTCCTCGAGTAATAGTGAGTCCCAACAGATTTAAACCAACCTTTTCAACATAAGAGGAAGCAATTCTTATTTAGGCTTTCATATATGACGACTATTAACAAACCACAAGGCAAGACTCTTTGCAAAATATGTATTTATATTGCTAGGCATATAACTACACAGGAACACCTTTATGTGGTTTCCTCCAGAGTGAGAGGTTTCGATTCGTTTAGTCTTTGGTGAAAGATTAATGCACAGAATCATTGCATTTACATTGTTCATTGTAAGCTATATAGAGATATATCTGAACTCTGTTTACAGTTGAATACATTTAAGGCTGGTTTAAAGCAGATCTTTGGGGTATCAGGGAATTAAGACATATGGGAATGGGCAGGAAAATGGAGTTGGAGTCCAAGATAGCCATGATCATATTGAATAGCTCGATGGGCCATTTGGGGTGAGATCTTCCAGCTAGTCACACTGGTGAGATCTTCCAGTCCTGCTGACCCAATGCCACTGCTGCTGATTTCCCGGCGGCGTGAGGTGGATTCAATGGGAAATGCCATCGCTAGCCGGCCAACAGCAGGCCGCCTCCCCCCGCTGAGAAACACACTGCAGGGAGGCCAGATAATCTCACCCGTGGCCTACCCCTGCTTCTATTTCTAGTGTGCTTGTGTACACAGCATCTATAATTCAGAAACAGGCCATTTGACCCAACCAGTCTATGCCGGTATTTGTGTTTCAAAGGGCTTCCTTTTTAAAATTCTTTCAAGAAGTGTTGGCATCACTGGCATGACCAACATTTAATGCCCATCCTTAATTGCCCTTGAGAAGGTGGTGATGCGCTGCCATCTTCTATAGGTAGACCTACATTTATTGCATCTCACCCAATCGGTATCCTCTATTCCTTTCTCCCTCAACTCAGCTTCAGTTGAAATATTGAACAATAATAGTGATCCTTCATTTGTATTGTTCTTTCTCACAGTAATTATGCTGCTATCACTGTAGTAAGTACAATGAAGAAATTGCACCAAAATTATGTAAGTGATTGATGAGCAAACTTATAAATGCAAACTAAGCCAACTGATTAGAACTTAACAATTGCTGGAATTATTTCATATTTTTTTAACAGACACCCATAACTATGGGAACACCGCTAATTTTAGTTATTTTCTAAATTTATCACTGTTGCAGCTATTTTATAGGTCAGTAACGGGAACAGCCAATGTGGTAGTGCAGAGTGTGTATGGGGGTTTGAGCCATATCTAAATTGATAGGTGACTTTATTTTCGCTGGGCATGGTGACTGGTTTGGAATGAAGCTCCTCCACACATTTCAAACCCAGAGTCCTGACGTTTTTGGCCCTAGTCTGAGCTTGCAATGGTGCTTTTTTGGTGGAAAGGAAATTACACAGGGTATAGCAGTTGTCCAATCTTCTACCGCCTACCAACCAGATTTGAATTTTACCTATATAAGAACAAAGAACAAAGTAAATTACAGCACAGGAACAGGCCCTTCGGCACCCCCAGCCTGTGCCGATCCAGATCCTTTATCTAAACCTGTCTTCTATTTTCCAAGGATCTACTTCCTTCTGTTCCCCACCCGTTCATATATCTGTCTCGATGCATCTTAAATGATGCTATCATACCCGCCCCTACCACCTCCGCTGGCAAAGCATTCCAGGCACCCACCACCCTCTGCGTAAAAAACTTTCCATGCACATCTCCCTTAAACTTTCCCCCTCTCACATTGAAATCGTGACCCCTTGTAATTGACACCCCCAGTCTTGGAAAAAGCTTGTTGCTATCCACCCTGTCCATACCTCTCATAATTTTGTAGACCTCAATCAGGCCCCCCTCAACCTTCGTCTTTCCAACAAAAACAATCCTAATCTACTCAACCTTTCTTCATAGCTCGCACCCTCCATACCAGGCAACGTCCTGGTGAACCGCCTCTGCACCCTCTCTAAAGCATCCACATCCTTCTGGTAATGTGGAGACCAGAACTGCATGCAGTATTCCAAATGTGGTCTAACCAAAATCCTATACAACTGTCACATATCCTGCCGACTCTTGTACTCAATACCCCGTCCGATGAAGTCAAGCATGCTGTATGCCTTCTTGACCACTCTATCGACCTGCGTTGCCACCTTCAGGGTACAATGGACCTGAACTCCCAGATCTCTTTGTACATCAGTTTTCCCCAGGACTCTTCCATTGACCGTATAGTCCGCTCTTGAATCAGATCGTCCAAAATGCATCACCTCGCATTTGCCTGGATTGAACTTCATCTGCCATTTCTCTGCCCAACTCTCCAATCTATCTATATTTTGTTGTATCCTCTGACAGTCCTCCTCACTATCTGCAACTCCACCAATCTTAGTATCATCTGAAAACTTGCTAATCAGACCTCCTATACCTTCGTCCAGATCATTTATGTATATCACAAACAACAGTGGTCCGAGCACGGAACACTGTGGAACACCACTAGTCACCTTTCTCCATTTTGAGACACTCCCTTCCACCACTACTCTCTGTCTCCTGTTGGCCAGCCAGTTCTTTATCCATCTAGGTAGTACACCCTGAACCCCATACGACTTCACGTTTTCCATCAACCTACCATGGGAAACTTTATCAAACGCCTTACTGAAGTCCATGTATATGACAGCTACAGCCCTTCCCTCATCAATTAACTTTGTCACTTCCTCAAAGAATTCTATTAGGTTTGCAAGACATGACCTTCCTTCCTTGCACAAAACCATGCTGCCTATCACTGATAAGTCTATTTTCTTCCACATGTGAATAGATCCTATCCTTCAGTATCTTCTCCAACAGTTTACCTACCACTGACATCAAGCTCACAGGTCTATAATTCCCTGGATTATCCCTGCTACCCTTCTTAAACAAAGGGACAACATTAGCAATTCTCCAGTCCTCCGGGACCTCACCCGTACTCAAGGATGCTGCAAAGATATCTGTTAAGGCCCCAGCTATTTTGTCCCTCGCTTCCCTCAGTAACCTGAGATAGATCCCATCCGGACCTGGGATCTTGTCCACCTTTTAGAATACCCAAAACTTCCCCCTTCCTTATGCTGACTTGACCTAGAGTATTTAAACATCCATCCCTAGCCTCCACATCCGTCATGTCCCTCTCCTTGATGAATAACGTTACACAGTACTCATTAAGAATCTCACCCATTTCCTCTGACACCACACATAAATTCTCTCTTTTGTCTTTGAGTGGGCCAATCCTTTCTCTAGTTACCCTTTTGCTCCGTATATACGAATAAAAGGCTTTGGGATTTTCCTTAACTCTGTTAGCCAAAGATATTTCATGACCCCTTTTAGCCCTCTTTATTGCGCGTTTGAGATTTGTCCTACTTTCCCGATATTCCTCCAAAGCTTCATCAGTTTTAAGTCGCCTAGATCTTATGTATGCTTCCTTTTTCATCTTAGCTAGTCTCACAATTCCACCCGTCATCCATGGTTCCCTAATCTTGCCATTTCTAGCCCTCATTTTCACAGGGACATGTCTGTCCTGCACTCTAATCAACCTTTCCTTAAAAGACTCCCACATTTCAAATGTGGATTTACCCTTAAACAGCTGCTCCCAATCCACATTCCCTAGCTCCTGCTGAATTTTGTTATACTTGGCCTTTTCCCAATTTAGCACTCTTCCTTTAGGACCACTCTCGTCTTTGTCCATGAGTATTCTAAAACTTACGGAATTGTGATCGCTATTCCCAAAGTAATCACCAACTGAAACTTCAACCACCTGGCCGGGATCATTCCCCAATATCTTTGATAATGTCATCCAAACATACTTGAAGCTAGTTATTTGACTGTGTCATTCTTTAAGTAGCTTTCATGATTAGTTTCTTCTTTGAATATGTTTTGATATGAACTGATATTGAATTTGATATGAAAACTGATATTTTTCAAGAATTTTCCAGATGGTGAAAAATAAGATTTCATTGAGAAGTCCATCATACTTAAATTATAATAAATTTATTTCATTGCCAGTTATTTGAAAAATAGCAATGCCATGTTTGGTACCAGAAAGAGAATAGTTACTTGGTAGTATAGACTTGAATATTGGTGAAAAGAGAAAGCTTTTCGCCTTGCATCCACCAGGATGCCAAATCAAGAATGCCAAATTTCAAACAATTACAGCACTTTATACCACAGGAGGAAAGGATGCTGATATGTCGGCAAATCAACTCTAATTCGCTGTTGGTAGACATAGTCCCTAAACAAAATTAGTACTTTTAAATGTGATTCAGCAATTGGGCAGCAGTTGGTGAACAACCCTGAGCGGACTAATATGTACACTAACAGCTAACCTAAGATGTGGAGATGCCGGCGGTAGACTGGGGTGAGCACAGTAAGAAGTCTTACAACACCAGGTTGTGATTCGAAACAAACCTGTTGGACTTTAACCTGGTGTTGTAAGAATTCTTACTGAGCTAATTTAAGATATGATGTGGAGATGCTGGCGTTGCACTGGGGTGAGCACTATTTAATTCAATTTAATTTAAGATGGCTTTTGTTTCGGTGCAACATCGTGGGCCGAAGGGCCTGTACTGCGCTGTATTGTTCTATGTTCTATGTTCTATAATCAGTTGAACTCATAACATGACTCATTTACTCTTGATAGAAGTGACATTCATATGCAGGGATTAGTTTTCTCAAACCAAAAGGAATATGTTCAAGCCTCGCGCCTTTATTTAATTATCTGGGTGCTTGGAAGCATGTAGTTCCCTGTTGTTTTCTCCATGGCAACCACTCAGCCAATCAGAGTCAACATGCCAACCAGTTAACTCTCTTTCCTCCTGTAGTATAAATTGGTGCAATTGTTTGAAATTTGGCATTCCTGATGAGTGCATCATGAAAAGCTTTAGCACCATGTATTTTTTCAGCAATATATAAAGAAAGCATTCCAGAATCGCAGCAAAATTCACTGAAGGACAAATGTAAGGTTGTATTGATTTTTTCCTCGTAACCCATTATCATAAGGCAGGTTTAATTTGTAAATCAGCTTGTATTCTAACTTAATGTGTCCTTTTTTCTTCTTTCATGGATGTGTCCATCTCTGACTAGGCCAGCTTTTATTGCCTGCCCCTAATTTCATTTGAGAAGGTCATGATGAGCCAATCTTTTGAACTATTGCAATTTTCCTAAAGGGCATTAGTGAATCAGATGGGTTTTTACAACAAACAATGATACTTCCATAATCACCATTACTGAAACACAAGTCAACAATCTGGTGGCACAGTGCTTAACACTGCTGCCTTACAGCGCCAGGGATCCAGGTTTAATTCTGATCTTGGGTGACTGTGTGGAGTTTTAATTTTCTCCCCATGTCTGCGTGCATTTCTTCCGGGTGCTCCGGTTTCCTCCCACAGTCTAAAGATGTGCAGGTTAGGTGGGGGGTTATGGAGTTATGGGGATAGGGTGGGGGAGTGCTAGGTAGGGTGCTCTTTCAGAGGTTCAGCACAGACTCAATGGGCTGATGGCCTCTTTCTGCACTGTAAGGGTTCTATGGTTCTATGGACATTTTTTTTAATGAGTTGAATTTATATTCCACCAGTTGATCTCATGAGACTTGAATCCCTTTCCTCACAATATTACCCTGGGCCTCTGGATTATTAATCCAGTGATATTACGTCAACCCCACCATCTTCCTTGATTTAGTGAGTCATTTTTAAATATCTGTATTTCCACAGGTTCATTGCCAAACCATGTGCTTTAGGCCTAAAAATTCAAGCAAATGGACCGCAAAAAGCTCAGCCAAATGCTATCCTGGAAAAAGTCTTCACTGCAATCACTAAGGCAAGTATATATTATTCAATGAAGTGAAAGTGTGCAAAAAGGATAAATTAGTCAATTTTCAAACTTCGTTTTTGTAAATATTGCCCTTATCTTTCTTTGGATGACACTGCTGGTTTCCTCCTCCAACTGGTGATGGCTTGGACTGTGTGGTCTTCTCCACAGCTGCAGCCAAGGTTGATTTGTGTGAGCCAAAAAAAGGTAAAAGACAAGATAAACATGATACTCTCCGTTTCTCTCTAAACATAAAGCAAATATTACTATGTGGAGCATCCTTTGTTGTGTTTTATCTCAGAAATTTGAACATTTTATGTTAGAATGACCTCAGTTCAGACTGTTTTTCTTCTGAAATACAAGAAATCACAGAGCATTGATTATAGTACCAATGGTAATTTCAGCCAGTCTTGAACAATCAATTATTTAAGTAATTGGGCTGGATTCTCCGAGCCTCCGCGCCGAAATCGCGTTCGGCACAGGGGCGGTGAATGGGCGTTCGTGCGGGAATCGTGGCCGGCGCCGCTGAAGCGATTCTCCGGTCCCCGTGCGGTCTACTCGGCGTATGGGGCCACTGACAGAGGCCATGAAGGTGGTGTCTGCTGTGGACCTGTTGCGGTGGTAGGCGAACTGTAGTGGATCAAGGCAATCCGGGAGGCTGGAGTTGATTTGTGCCATGACTAACCTTTCAAAGCACTTCATAATGATGGATGTCAGAGCCACTGGACGATAGTCATTAAGGCATTGGTACAGGGATGATGGTTGTCTTCGTGAAGCAGATGGGACCTCAGATTGTTGTAAAGAGAGGTTGAAGATGTCTGTGAATACCCCCGCCAGCTGATCCGCGCAAGACCTGAGTGCCCATCCGGATACCCCATCTGGGCCAGTAGCTTTCCGTGGGTTGACCTTCGAGAAGGCTGATCTGACGTCTGCAATGGTGATCTCAGATACAAGTTCATCCGAGGCTTCTGGGGTGGAGGGCTTGCTCTCACTGACATCTTGCTCAAAGCGGGCATAGAATGCGTTTAGCTCATCAGGGATTGGAGCCGGTGATTTTACATGCCTTCATCTTGTAGCCCGTTACGTCTTGCAGACCTTGCCATAGTCGGCGGGGGTCCGTGTGGCTAGCCTGGGACTTGAGCTTGTACTGTCTTTTGGCATCTTTGATGGATCTCCTTAGATCATATCTGGCTTTCTTGTATAGGTCAGGGTCTCCTGACGTGATTGCCTCAGACCTAGACTTCAGCAAGCAGTGGATATCCCTGTTCATCCAGGGAAACACACGGATTTGTTTCTTTGACACACAGTCTTCTACACTCTTACTAATGAAGTCAGTTACTGTAGTGGTGTACTCGTTCTGGCTGGTCGCAGAGTTTTTAAATACTGACCAGTCTACTGACTCTAAGCAGTCCCGTAGGAGATCATCCGATTCCTCAGACCAACAATGCACAACTTTCTTTGACGGATTCTCCTGCTTCAGTTTTTGCTTATAGACCGGGAGCAGGAGTACAGCGTAGTGGTCAGATTTGCCAAAGTGTGGGCGGGCGATAGAGCGGCACGCGTGTTTGGTATTTGTGTAGCAGTGGTCCAGAATGGTTGGGCCTCTGGTGGAACAGGTGACGTGTCGGATGGCGGCTGTGGACTCAGTCCACGGCTGTCCTGGTGGAGAGGCGGGGGGATCTTTCACCGGGGGGGGGGGGGGGGTGTGCGGGGGGCCAGGCAAAGGAGGGGGGGCTCATGGATGGCCAGGCAAGGGGGGGCCTCATGGATGGCCAGGCAAGCGATCGGGTGGCACCGATCCGCGGGCACACGGATCACGGGGTGGAGGGGGGGGGGGCCTACATTTTTGGTGCCGCTCCAGGGGGGAGGGGAGGAGCCTACATTTTTGGTGCCGCTCCAGGGGGGAGCCTACATTTTTGGTGCCGCTCCGTGGTGCGAGTCTGCCATGTCGCATGGGGCCGCCGCCTCAGGCCGCCGCCATGCGCATGCGCAGACCCCCGACTGAAAGTGAAAGGCCCCGTACCCGCAGCCAGAGCTGCGAGAAGCATTCCGGGGCCCTGCTTGTCCCCTGCAGGTAGGACAATTCTCCAAAGATGGAGAATTCTCCAAAGATGGGGCTGTGTCCCCACGCCAGCGGTTTCACTCTGGACTTTTCCAGTCCAGAGTGAAAAGGTAGTGTTTTGACGCTTGCGTGGGGACATAGCCCCATCTTTGGAGAATCCAGACCATTATATCTGAAACTAGCCAGTAGAATTCTTCATTTTTACATGTTGGCATAACGGATTTCACAGACATGCAGCAACTTACGTAGACAATGCAATTTTCTTTTACCATTAAAAGATGTTCTCATTTGTTTTAATGCAGTTATGTGAATTACTGGGTAATGTTTGGAAGCTGAGATGCATTAGGGAGTGATAAAAGTAATGCACAATTGAATAGCCAGTCAGAAAGCACCAGCAAAAATATTACTTAACTAAGTAAACAGTCATATCCAGCTGTGAAGTGGTTATTTTGTTTTGCAAGCAATGGTGAGAGAGTGCAGAAGGCATAAACTAACATTTATTTGGCCAAGATTTATGGACCATATTAGAGCATTGTGAAATGCATGGAGTTGAGGAAAAAAAAGTATCCAAATGGTCAGACAAGTGTGGAAGACCATCGCACAGAACGCCAGTAGGAAGTCATCTAGCAGGTGAGACTGAAAGGATATTTGAAAAATAACCTATTTCTTACAAAGTATTTGTTTAGCGGTCACATGTTCCTGCACAGTTTCTGTCAGCAAGGTATCTATTCAGCTGGTGATTTAACTGTTGCTGCTTAAAGTGCGTAGTGTTAAGTCGTCACTTATTGATTTCTATACTTATATTCTCCTAACAGAAAAAGATGGGTGGAGGGATTTAGCAGGCCAAATCTTTTGCTTTCTTGAAAGACATTAACAAATAAGTCACCAGCTGGGAAAATATGCATAAGAAGAGTGAAGCATGAGCTGGAGGACAGGAATATTCTTTTTCTTTTAGTTGAATGTTTAAAATAATTGAATGATAGAAATTTACAGCACAGAGGAGGCCACGCTTCATGGTGTCTGTGTCAGCCATGAAGCAGCTATCTAACTTAAACCCACTTTCTAGATTTTGGCCCAAAGCTTTGTAGATTGTGAGATTTCATATTCAACCTTTTGATTCTGTTTGAGTGTGAGCTAAACTTCCAAGCCCATTTACTCTCCAGAACAAGCACCAGCTACTTCTACTTCTCCTACCTTGGCCAATCAACCACTGAAACTTTCATACATGTCATTGTTGCCTCCATACTCAAAAATTCCATGTTCTCCTGACTGCTTTCCTATCTCCCACTTTCCATAAACATCGGTTCATCCAAAACTTTGCTACTCATATTTTATTCCGTACAAAATACTGCTCATCTGTCATCTCTGTCCTTACTCACCTACTCTTGATCTCAGCACCCCGATGCCTAAAATTTAACATTCCCATCCTTGTGTTTAAAATTCTCCAGGACCTCACTACCTTCTGTCTCTGCACCTTCGTGCTTTGCAACCTCCCACCCCAGAGCTCTCCATTCCTCACTCTTCGACCTCTTTGAATCCCTTCCCTTTATCCTTTTGCAGATGGGCCTTCAGCTGTTTACTGCTGATGTCCTGGGATTCCATCTGCAAACCCCACTAACTTTCCATCTCCTTAAAGCCCTCATTGACCAATGTTTTGGTCATCAGTAAGAATGGTACTTTCCCTGGCTTGGTGCCCATTAATTTTCCTCATTTATCATTAAAGTGCCTTTGGATAAAAGCAAATTACTGTGGATGTTGGACTCTGAAACAAAAAGAGAAAACGCTGGATTATTTCAGCAGGTCTGACAGCATCTGTGGCGAGAGAACGGAGCTAACGTTTCGAGTCTGAAAAACACTAGTGCCTTGGAATGTTTTTTCTGCACTAAAGCTGCGACATGAATGCTAGCTGTTGTTGTGCAAGGTGAGAGGTTGGAGATTTGGAAGGCTGATTCCTGTTGCTCTTCTTGTTGATATCTTGCATTTGAAAACAGATTGCAAGAACTGAGCATTGCTTTTTAACTTGCAGTAACTCTAGGTGTGAGCATGTACCAAACCATTAAATTCTATGTTAAAATAAAAGCAAAATACTGCAGATACTGCAGGTGTGGAATTTAAACAAAAAGTGCTGGAAAAAAGTAGCAGGTCTTGCAGCATCTTTCGAGAGAGAAACTCAGTTCTGCAGAAGTTATATCGAAACGTTAACTCTGTTCGTTACTCCACAGATGCTGCAAGACGGGCTGAGTTTTTCCAGTACTTGCTGTTTCAATTAAGTACCATGTGTGGCTTATAGTGGGATCAATTATGAGTGAAGGAACAGTTCCAAATGATGGTTGTGATATAAAGGGCACTGACCTGCTGATGGAAAGCAACTCAAGAACTTTATCAACATTTGGGGACCCATTGTAAATTGGAATACATTTTTTGAAAGTGGTTGGCTCCTCTTAACTTGTGTGATAGCCATCTCAGCACCTTACTTTGGCAGCCTTTGTTGCAAATGAGATCTCACTCCTCTGCCGAACTTCATCCAGAAGTTCACCTGCATTGGTGAAGCTGAGGCTTTTTGATTTCCTGCAAGGATGACCAACCTTTTGCATGCCCTGTGTAATCCTATTTCCATGGCTACCTGACATTTGAATCTTCTGAAGGCTTTTTAAATCATACAGATGTACATTAGCTCTTTTTTCCCACCCCATACACAACAACAAATGGGCAAGCTCCCAATCTTTGGTGTTGTCAACTCCTGGAGATTGTCCTGATTTGTATAAATTAGGTTGACCCTAGAAATTATAGTGGTGTCAAGAAATTTCACACTGGTTGGGTGAAATCATGTCCAGGCTTTCTGTCTCTGTGTCTCAGAGAAAAAAACCCTAAGGGGGCAATTTTCCAGCCCTGTTCTCCACAGACACAATTCCCATTATGGCCGCTAACTCTCGCGAGAGAGCCATAGCGGGATTTGCGCCAGGGAGGTCCACTGCCGGCAACCTAATCAGGTTCACACCGAGCGAGGGTGTGAACATGATTACCACTAATTCACACATCCAATGAAGGAATTAAAGGAAATCCACTTAGCTAAGTGGTCAATACAGGTACATACTGAGATCCTTTTGTGGCAAATTGCTGAAGACAGTTTTTGTTAGTGAATAAAAGCAGAAAATGCTGGAAATACTATGCACATTTGGCAATCTGCAGCATTAAGAATTCTCGGCGGAATTTCCCGTTCCTGAGACTAAGGGCAGGATTCTCCGTTCCTGAGGCTAAGGGCAGGATTCTCCGTTCCTGAGGCTAAGTGCCAATTTCACTACCGGCGAGGGGCTAGCACCGGCGTCACGTGAAACACCTGCTGAATGTGCGGAAAAAGGTTGGAGAATCGCCGGGTCCCGTGCTGCACATTCGCAGGACTGACATGCTGCAGCTGCTTGTACGCCTACACCCACCACACACGCACTGGTCGCGCCAGAAAAGACGTTGCTGGCCATGCTGGACCGCGTACTCACCCATCCCAACCCCACAGCTCACCTCCTGACCGCTCCCCACCACTCCCCTAGGCCTGGCAGAAGCCCCCTGGCCAGCGACACAGATCTCAGCCGTGCTCTCCCTCTCCGCAATGGCAAACTAGGCTTACGACTGCTGGGACCACAGGTGGCCTGCGCCATCGGGAACTTAGCCCATCAGAGGCAGAGCATCACGGGTGGGCCGGCTAATGACGTACCAACGGGTTGTGACTGCGCACGATGTGCGTCCCGATGATGCTGATTTGGAGGGGCGGAGCATCATGACCGGCATCAAGCGGGCGCCTGCCCCGATTCCGGCGTCGGGAGCCATTCTCCGCACGATCAACGTTCCCGATTTCGGTGTTGGGCTACGGAGAATCTCGCCCTAAGTATGGGCGCCGGGGCAAGATTGGTCAACTTCCACAACAGCAAAACTGGTGCCGCACCTGGACAGATTCAGCGACCGTGGAGAGGCTAGCACCGGTGCTGGGTGGAACACAAATCGATTCCAATAAAAAACGGTGCGGGATTCGCCGGGTCCGAGATTGATACTTGGGAGGCTGACAAGCTGCAGCAGCATATCCGCATTGCAATCCCCACACACACTCATCCCAGCTAACAAGATGGCACTGGTTGTCTGGTGCGCGCCCACCCCCCCCGACGGGTCAGCTCAGGCCTGAGAGCACCTAGCAGGGTGGTGTGGGGGGAGTACCCTTATGACCTGTAGCCCTAACTTCACAGTGGGCAGTCAGGACTGTATGCAGCTGCATGGCTGCCTTGCAGGTCACGGAAATGGTGTCTCGCCATCCCGACCCCACAGCCCACCTCAAGGCCAGCGCCCGCTTCTCCCCCCTAGCAGAAGCACCCAAACAGCGGCACAACTGTCAGAAAATTATGGCGAGCTTGGATACTTTCCGTACTCCCTCGCTGTTCTTCAGCAGCCATAGCTCCTTGTCACGATTTTGAAAAACACAAGTGAACCGCGACGCCAGGAATTTGCCCCATTGGATACAGAGCCACCGCGGAGGCCCTGGAGAATACCGGGTCAGGCCCGCTAATGATATGCCAACGGTGTTTTCTGTACATGCATTCTGGAACACATTGACGCCGCTGTCAAGGTGACGGGGAATTGTGATTTGGCGTGAAACCGGTGCCGCCACGATTTTGGCATCAAAACCGATTCTTTGCCTAATTGCGTTACCTGATTCCGGCGTCGCCCGATGGAGAGTCCTGGCCATTAACTTTTGAGTATTTTATAAAGTGATTTTTTTTTGTTTAATAAAAACAATGCAGTAAACTCACTGATAGCAGATGCACTGTTTTAAACAGACGGAAAGACAGATATTTACAACTTACAGGGAAAGTGATGAGCAGGTACTTGATGATGGAAAGGTGATTACTTCCATCCAGGCAAAAAGATTGACAGACAGAGCTGAGGGCATAATGGTCTGAACAAGGCTATGGCAGTTTATGCTCCACTCTCCTGTCCCCTCCCATCATAAGCCTGCAAACACTGACATTGCAATATTTCCAGATCCTGGCCCTCAAATTATCCAGACTGTTCGCAACCCTCCCACGGTCCCTCCCAAACACATTGCAGCATACTCACTGACATTCTTCTGAAATACAGAATTTGATCTTTTTGTTTTAGTTATGATCTTCATTGGTGATTCAAAATTGTTACTGAGAGGAAACACTTTGAATAATTGGTTCATTAATATACCATGACAGATAATTGGACATTATCATTTTATGTTTGCACAGGCAGTTTCAATGTTAAATGCTGACAAACAAGCATTTTCTAAAATAATTAAAAGGAATATGATTTTGGACAGCAATGTGTCCATGCACAAGAATTTTAAAATTGTTTATTGATTGCCCATTTAGAGTCAAGATCAGGGGCGGGATTCTCTGACTCCCGCCGGGTCGGAGAATCGGCAGGGGCCTGCGTGAATCCCGCCCCCGCCGTGTCTCGAAGTCTCCGCCACCAGAGATTCGGCGGGGGCGGGAATCGCGCCGGTCGGCGGGGCAGGAATCACGCCGCGCCATTTGGCGGGCCCATCCCCGCCGATTCTCCGGCCCGCGATGGGCTGAAGTCCCACTGCTGGAATGCCTGTCCCGCCAGCGTAGATTAAACCACCTTTTGAACGGCGGGACAAGGCGGCGCGGGCGGGCTCCGGGGTCCTCGGGGGGGGGGGGGGGGGGTACGGGGCGACCTGGCCCTGGGGGGTGCCCCCACGGTGGCCTGGCTCGCGATCAGGGCCCACTGATCCACGGGCGGGCCTGTGCCGTGGGGGCACTCTTTTTCTTCCGCCTTTGTCATGGTCTTCACTATGGCGGAGGCGGAAGAGACCCCCCTGCGCATGCGCGAGGATGACGTCAGCAGCCGCTGGCGCTCCCGTGCATGCGTGGACACGCATTGCCCGGCGAAGACCTTTCAGCCCCGGCTGGCGTGGCGCCAAAGGCCTTTCCCGCCAGCCGGTGGAGCGGAAACCGCTCCGGCGTGGGCCTAGCCCCTCAAGGTGAAGGTTTCGCCCCTAAAGCTGCGGAGACGTCCGCACCTTTGGGCGGCCTGACGCCGGACTGGTTCCCGCCACTCCATCACGCCAGGATCCCCCACCCCGCTGGGTAGGGGAGAATCCCGTCCCAGATTCAGTATTCAAGTTAAACAGGCTATACAAATTGTAGGATAACTTGAAAGGTTGTTGGAGGGGCGGGGGTACAGGGGAAGGACGGACCTAGGGTGTGTGTAGGGGGTAGGGGTGGCGCGGTAGGTGGAGAGGAGAGTGAGAGAAGAAGATTGGGGAAGACAGAAGGAAGGGTGAAGGACTGTGAGATATGGGATGTGTGGCACAGTGCCATGGCCCATTTCTTCATTGTAACAAAGGCCAAGTTGGTGGATGGTGAGGGGAAGAGTAAGCTGGATGGAGCAGAGAGGAATGAAAGAGAGGGGGTGGATGAGACGGGAAACTGGTGGATGGGTTTCTTTTCTTTTTTTCTATTGTCCAATCAATCCTATTTCAGTCTTGTGTGATACCATAAATAATCAATTTACCATTCATTTAATTTGTTGATCGCATTTTCCTTCATCCAGCTTTTCTATGGAGAGCTGTTCATTTGTTTGTGACTTTTTGATTTGGTCTTATGATGGTCTTTCACTGGTTAATAGCAACTTTCCCGTTCAGTATTTCCATTCTCTTCAGTGGCAATCACTTTACGGTCAGGTTGATCTTATATAATATTGTTCTGCTCACTTGCACCTACCTTGGATGCATGGGATCACAGATTCTCTTCTAAAATAAATACGTTATCATTTCTGAAGGTTTTGTAGGGGGCTGTCATGCAGCCCTTTGTGATCAGTTAGTCATATTGGTTTCCAGTGCCACCAATAGATAAAGTAAGAGCATTGTGAGTGACACAATGGTTAGCATTGCTGCCTCACAATGTCAGGGTCCCGGGTATGATTCCGGCCTTGGGTAACTGTCTGTGTGGGGTTGCATGTTCTCCCCATGTTTGTGTGGGTTTCCTCCAGTTTCCTCCCACTGTCCAATGATGTGCAGGTAAGATGGATTAGCCATGCTATATTGCCCTTTAGTGTCTAAAGATGTGCAGGTTAGGTGGGTTGGCATGATCAATGTGCAGGGTTATGGGGGTAAGGACAGGGCAGTGGGCCTAGGTAGGGTGTTCATTTGGAGGGTTGGTGCAGATTTGATGGGTCGAATGGCCTTCATCTGCACTGTAGGGATTATATGGATGTATAGATTTTTTAATCACAGACCATTTTTTTCTATGTAGATAAAGGAGTGAACTGATAGCTTAATGAACATGTCATAATTTCAGTTAATTCCTTTGGTGAAATGCAAATCAGATTATGCAGAGATGAATGCTAATTTGTTATACCAAATTCACACTTTTAATGCATATAAAGGTCAAGAATTAAACATTTAGTAGTGTAGATTGTGCAAACCACTGATCACTCACATGTAAAGCCAAGGTTCAGAATCAGTCCGAGGAAATGTTTTATGCTTTGACAACTATTAAGATTCTAAATTTGTCTGTGATAGTCTTATTCCTTATGGACATAAATCCATCGTACAAAGCTGTCTTCACATTCATCATTGACACCAGTCATTCACAAGATTTGTTAAATTTTGCCACAGAGACAAATGGTGCATTTTAGTATGTGCTACAGTGAAAAGTGTACTATTAATAACCATTGTGACTGCAATTAAACTATCTTCCCAGATTTTTATCTGGAAAAACTTGTAGTTAATAATCTTCTTTTGGAAAGACTTTCAGTATGCATCTAAATATTCAAAGTAACTGTTTATTTGCTGTTGAAAACAAATAATTTATGCTGAGTTGACTTGCTTAACAGGAGTGGTTTCTAGAGATAGAAGAGCTGTGTTTTATTTTATCCAAATGGTTTAAATTTGCACCTTTTAAAATGGCGAATAAGAACCAAATTGTGTCTTTTTTGTTGCTTTATTTAAAAAAAAATCTTTTTATTGGCATTTCTCATATTTATAAACAGTTGTACATATACATCACGTATTTCTTACCCGGCCGACAAACTGCCCCCAAGTATAGTGGGCAGCACGGTAGCATAGTGGTTAGCACATTTGCTTCACAGCTCCAGGGTCCCAGGTTCGATTCCGGCTTGGGTCACTGTCTGTGTGGAGTCTGCACATCCTCCCCGTGTGTGCGTGGGTTTCCTCCGGGTGCTCCCGTTTCCTCCCACAGTCCAAAGATGTGCAGGTTAGGTGGATTGACCATGCTAAATTGCCCTTAGTGTCCAAAATTGCCCTTCGTCTTGGGTGGGGTTACTGGGTTATGGGGATAGGGTGGAGGTGTGGACTTGGGTAGGATGCTCTTTCCAAGAGCCGGTGCAGACTCGATGGGCCGAATGGCCTCCTTTTGCACTGTAAATTCTATGACTATCCAGGAAGCCTTCCTCCGACCCTCGGATGGCATATTTAGTCTTCTCCAGGTGGAGAAATTCTGAAATGTCAGCAAGCCTGTCTGCAGCTGCAGATGGTGCTGCCGATCGCCAGCCGAGCAGCATTAGGGAAGCGAAAGCAAGGGTGTTAGCCCCCTTTCCCATGTTAGTTCTGGCTGCCCCAGTACCTCGAAGATTGCCACTATTGGGCATGGCTTCACCCTCACGCCCACACCCTTGGCCATTGCCTCGGAGAAGGCTGACCAGAACCCAGCAAGCTTGGGGCAAGCCCAAAACATGTGGGTGGGGTTGGCCGGGCCCCTCTGTCACCGTTCACATTTGTCCTCCACCTCCGGGAAGAACCTGCTAATTGGGGTTCTGATCAGGACTGCTCAGTGCACCACTCTGAGCTACATTAGGCTGAGGCTTGCGCAGGAGAAGGTGGAGTTAGCCCTGCTCAGTGCTTCGCCCCAGAGTCACCACCCAACCTCCGTCCCCAATTCGTCCTCCCATTTCTGTCTGGTCTTGTCTAGTGATGTTCGGGCTCTGTCCAGTAACTGTCTGTATATTTTCCCACATAGCTCTTCCTCCTTGCTGCTTGTGCCTATCAGGTCCTCTAGTAGTGTGGTTTCTGGAACCTCGCGGTGCCCTACTGTCTCTTTGTATAGGAAGTGTTTTATTAAGAGGTGGCTCATTTCCTGTCCTTTTATTAGTTTCCACTTCCTCGTCAGTTCGGCCAGTGTCGCGAGTCTGTGCTCCACATGAAAGTTCCCAACAGTCAGTGTGCCCCCGTCCCGCCTCCATATTTTGAAGGTGGTGTCTAGCATGGCTGGGAGGAATAATATGATATATCATATCATTTAGAGTGCAGAAGGAGACCATCTGGCCCAACAAGTCTGCACCGGCCCTTGGAAAGAGCACCCCACTTAAGCCCATGCATCTCTATCCCCATAACCCAGTAACTTCACCTAACCTTTTTGGACACTAAGGGCAATTGATCAGGCCAACCCACCTACCCTGCACATCTTTGGACTGTGGGAGGAAACCGGAGCACCCGGAGGAAACCCATGCAGACACGGAGAGAACGTGCAGACTCCGTACAGACAGTGACCCAAGTGGGAATAGAACTTGGGACCCTGGAGCTGTGAAGCAACAGTGCTAACCACTATGCTACCATGCTGCAGATCTGTGATTGCTGCAGATGGGGGCCATGGGGGACATTTTAGTTAGCCTGAAGTGTTGTCTCAGCTGGGTCCACGTTCTCAGCGTGGCCGCTACCACTGGGCTCGTTGTGTATCTTGTTGAGGAGGATGGGAGTGCTGCTGTTGCCAGGGCTCGGAGGGTCGTGCCTTTACAGGATGCCTCTTCCATTTGTACCCACTCTGTGCTGGGTTATTTTACCCATCCCCTCACTCTTTCTGCCATTGCTGCCCAGTGATAATATTGTAGGTTTGGCAAAGCCAAGCCCCCTTTGATTTTTCTTCTTTACAGTGTCGGTTTGGGAATTCTCGGGTTCTTACCCCCACTGCACACGAACACCATGTCGACATTTTGGAGAAAGGCCTTGGGGATGAAGATCGGAATGGATCTAAACAGGAAGAGGAACCTTGGCAGTACGTTCATCTTGATCGTCTGCACTCTCGCCGCCAGGGAGAGTGGGAGTGAGACCCACCTCTGTAGGCCCTTTTTTACTTCCTCCACCAAGCTGGTCAGGTTCCACTTGTGGATCTGTGTCCAGTCTCTGGCTATCTGAGTGCCCAGGTAACGGAATTTGTTCTGGGCCATTTTAAAAGGGAGCCCCTCCAGCTCTGCCCCTCCCCCCTTTGGGTTCACTGGGAATGCCTCACTTTTGCCCAGGTTAAGTTTGTAGCCCAAGAAAGTTCCAAACTCTTTCAGGATCTGCAGTATTGCCTTCAGTGCCTTCTGTGGCTTCGAGACATAGAGGAGCAGGCCATCTGCATAGAGTGAGACTCTGTGCTCTCTGTCTCCTCTCCGGATTCCCTTCCAGCTTTTCGCACCCTGCAGGACTATCTCCAGCGGTTTGATCGCTAGCGCGAAAAAGAGTGGAGACAGGGGGCAGCCCTGTCTTGTTCCTCTCTGTAGCTGGAAGTATTCAGAGCTGATGGTGTTAGTTTGGATGCTCGATTTGAGAGCGTTGTACAGGAGTTTCATCCAGGCAGTGAACCTCGCTCCTAGCCCAAACGGTTCCAGCCTTCCCGAACAGGTGCCGGAATGTGGCTACTAGGGGCTTTTCACAGTAACTTCATTGAAGCCTACTTGTGACAATAAGCGATTTTCATTTCATTCAGGAAGTAACTCCATTCGACTCTGCCGAAGGCCTTTTCTGCGTCTAGGGAGACGATCACCTCTGGTATTGTGGGGGTGGGTGGTGTCATTATTACGTTCAGCAGCCACCTGATGTTCGCTGTGAGCTGCCTACCCTTGGCAAAGCCCATTTAGTCCTCTGCGACCACCTCCGGTATACAGTCCTCCAGCCTTTTGACCAGGACCTTTGCAAGTATTTTCACATCCACGTTCAGCAGTGAAATGGGTCTGTATGATTCACATTCCGTCAGGTCTTTATCTTTTTGGGGTATTCATGCTCGATCAATAACTCCAGAAGCGAGATTGGAAGACAATTGAAGGCTTGATTGGACTAGATGTTTCCCCCCCGCAGCGCAGGTACAGAATGCAGCTGCTAGGGAGACACAGGCTCTTATACTCCGCCTTACTGGGCGGAACCAGCAGGCAGGCTTCCCCAATGATATTGCTGTCTCAGGTACCTCCCACACCAATGGTCTTACAGCATCAACCTGGGTACCGTAATACCCCTAATACCGACTACCACATTCACCCCCTGTTAAAATAAAGAGTCCGGCGGGGGTGGTGGTCTCGCTTTATACAGTGGTAGAGGTTGAGGTTATGGTGGTACCCGGTATACATTAGTACAGTGTTTTGCCTCGTTACATGTCGCAACTATTTACAGTATTTATTTACATTCAAAATTAAGCAATTAGTCGGTCGGGGGCCCTGGTCATCCTCTACGATCGTCGCAGTTTCGGCGGAGGAGGACTTCCTAGGGAAGACAAGGAGACGTTTGTGAGGTGTCTGGTTGGTCGTGGTACATAGCAGTGAACGGATGGAGTGGAGGGCATCCGGAGGACCTCCTGCCAACGGGAGACTGGGAGATTCATGTACCGTAGGGCCAGTAGGACGGTCTTCCAGACCGTTCCGTTCTCCCTCTCGACCTGTCCATTTCCAGGGGGGTTGCAACTGGCCGCTCTGCTCGAGGCAATGTCCTTGCTGAGCAGGAATTGACGCAGTTCGTCGCTCATAAAAGAGGACCTCCTATCGCTGTGTATGCAGGCGGGGAAACCGAACAGTGTAAAGATACTGTGGAGGGCTTTTATGACGGTGGCTGCGGCCATGTCGGGGCAGGGGATGGCGAATGGGAACCGGGAGTACTCGGCAATCACGTCCAGGAAGTATGTGTTGTGGTTGGTGGAGGGGAGGGGCCCTTTGAAGTCCATACTGAGACGTTCAAAAGGACGGGAAGCCTTTATCAGGTGCGCTTTCTCTGGCCTGTAGAAGTGCGGCTTGCACTCCGCGCAGATTTGGCAGTTCCTAGTGGCGGTCCTGACCTCCTCGATGGAGTAGGGCAGGTTGCGGGTCTTAATGAAATTGAAGAATCGAGTGACCCCCGGGTGGCAGAGGTCCTCGTGGAGGGCCCGGAATCGGTCCACTTGTGCGTTGGCACATGTGCCGCGGGATAGGGCATCAGGAGGCTTGTTTAGCTTCCCGGGACGATACAAGATCTCATTGTTGTAGGTGGAGAGCTCGATCCTCCACCGTAAGATCTTATCGTTCTTTATCTTGCCCCGCTGTGCATTATCGAACATGAAAGCAACCGACCGTTGGTCAGTGAGGGGAGTGAATTTCCTGCCGGCCAGGTAATGCCTCCAGTGCCGCACAGCTTCTACTATGACCTGGGCCTCCTTTTCAACTGAGGAATGGTGGATTTCTGAAGCGTGGGGGTGCGTGAGAAGAAGGCCACGGGTCTGCCCGCTTGGTTGAGGGTGGCCACCAGAGCTACGTCGGATGCGTCGCTCTCGACTTGGAAGGGAAGGGATTCATCGATTGCGTGCATCGTGGCCTTTGCAATGTCCGCTTTGATGTGGCTGAAGGCCTAGCGGGCCTCTGCCGACAGGGGAAAAACCGTGGATTTAATTAGTGGGCAGGCCTTGTCCGCATAGTTGGGGACCCACTGGGCATAATATGAAAAAAAGGCCCAGGCAACTTTTCAAGGCCTTGGAGCAGTGGGGAGGGGATACTCCATGAGGGGGTGCATGCGTTCGGGATCTGGGCCTATAACTCCCATCATGCACTATGTAGCCGAGGATGGCTAGACGGTCGGTGCTGAACACGCATTTTCCTTGTTGTAGGTTAGATTAAGGATTTTTGCGGTATGGAGGAATTTTCGGAGGTTGGTGTCATGGTCCTGCTGGTCGTGGCAGCAGATGGTGACGTTATCGAGGTACGGAAACGTGGCCCGCAAATTGTACCAGTCAACCATTCGGTCCATCTCCCGTTGGAAGACCGAGACTCCATTTGTGACACTGAAGGGAACCCTTAGGAAGTGGTGGAGCTGCCCGTCTGCTTCGAATGCAGTGTATTTGCGGTCGCTAGGGTGGATGGGGAGCTGGTGGTAGGCGGATTTTAGATCCACCGTGGAAAAGACCTTGTACTGTGCAATCTGATTGACCAGATCAGATATGCGGGGGAGAGGGTACGCGTCGAGCTGCGTACACCTGTTGATGGTCTGACTATAATCGATGACCATCCTCTGCTTCTCCCCGGTCCTTACAACCACTACTTGAGCTCTCCAGGGACTGTTGCTAGCTTCAATAATACCTTCCTTCACTAACCGCTGGACGTCTGACCTAATGAAGGTCCGGTCCTGGGCACTGTACCGTCTGCTCCGGGTGGCGACGGGTTTGCAATCCGGGGTGAGGTTCGCAAAAAGGGTAGGCGGATCGACCTTGAGGGTCGCAAGGTTGCAGGCAGTGAGGGGGGTATCGGGCCGCGGAATTTAGAAGTTAAACTCTGGAGGTTACATTGGAAATCTAACCCGAGGAGCGTGGCAGCGCAGAGGTGAGGGAGGACGTAGAGACAGAATTTTTTAAATTCCCTTCCCTGGGCCGTGAGGTTCGCTACACAGAACCCATGATCTCTACAGAGTGCGACCCGGAGGCCAGGGAGATTTTTTGATTAACTGAGTGGATGGGAAGAGAACAGCGCCTTACTGTGTTGGGGTGTATGAAGCTCTCTGTGCTCCCGGAGTCGATCAGGCAGGATGTTTCGTGCCCATTGATGAGCACGGTCGTCGTCGCAGTCGAGAGCGTTCGGTGTCGAGACTGGTCAAGGGTCACCGAGGCAAGTCGTGGCAGAAGTTGGAGGGTTTCCTCAGGCGGTGTGTGGTTATCCGAACTGGGGTCCGGAGACTCCAGCCAAGATGGCGGCGCCCACTGGTCGCACTGGCTGGGGGTGTGCAAGTGGTCCCCGGGGAACAAGATGGCGGCGCCCGGGGCCCGCAGGTGGCTCTGGAACAGGAAGATGGCAGCGCCCGCTGGCTGCATGTGGCTCGTGGAGATGGTTGGGGTGGCGGACCCGGTTCGCCCCCGGAGACCGCGGCGACCGCCCGGGCCTGGCATACCACCACGAAATGGCCCTTTTTGCCGCACCCTTTGCAGGTGGAGGAGCAGGCCGGGCAGCGCTGCCAAGGGTGCTTGGCTTGCCCGCAAAAATAGCAGCGGGGCCCCCCAGGGTTGCCTGGCAGCGCAAGCTTATGGGGGGATGGGGAATGCATCGGAGTCGGCCGCGGGGGGGTTCCACGCTGCCCAAGGGGCCGCCTCGCGGTCGGGTACATCAGCGCGGGCGTTTCGGGAGGCCACATCCAGGGAGCTAGCAAGGGCCCTTGCTTCCTTGAGGCCTAGTGTCTTTGATTCTAGCAGCCGCTGGCGGATTTAGGAGGACAGCATACCTGCAACAAAAGCGTCCCAGATTAAAAGTTGTGTGTGGTCGCTGGCTGAAACTTGTGGGCAGTCACAGTTCCTACCTAACACCAGGAGCGCACGGTAGAATTCCTCCAGCGATTCCCCGGGGATTTGTCGCCTCGTCGCTTGCAGATGTCGGGCATAGACCTAGTTTACTGGGCGAATATAGTGTCCTTTCAGCAGGGTCATTGCGGCCTCGAAATCGTATGCATCCTCGATGAGGGTGTAGATCTCTGGGCTCACCCTCGAGTGGAAAACTTGCGGTTTCTGGTCCTTCGGAGGTTCAGTCGTGGCCGTCCTGAGGTACCCTTTGAAGCACGCCAGCCAGTGTTTGAAGGTTGCCGCTGAGTTTGCCGCGTGGGGGCTTAGTTGCAGACACTCCGGCTTGATTCGGAGCTCCATTCTTTAAAATCTAGTCCAATAAATTGATGCTCGATCAATAACTCTAGAAGGGAGATTGGAAGATAATTGAAGGCTTTATTGGACTAGATGTTTCCCCCAGCAACGCAGGTACAGAATGCAGCTGCTAGGGAGACACAGGCTCTTATACTCCGCCTTACTGGGCGGAACCAGCAGGCAGGCTTCCCCAATGATATTGCTGTCTCAGGTACCTCCCACACCAATGGTCTTACAGCATCAACCTGGGTACTGTAATACCCCTAATACCGACTACCACAGGTATCAGTGAAATTGTGGCCTGCATTAGCCTCGGGGCAGAGTGCCCCATGCCAGTGACTCTGCGAACATGTCCCTTAGGTGTGGGGCCAGGACTGGTGCAAATTTTTTGTAGACATCTGCCGGGTACCCGTCAGGTCCCAGTGCCTTTCCCGCCTGCATGGAGCTGATGCTGTCCATGATTTCTCCCAGATTTATTGGTGCTTCCAGCTCCCCCCATCTGTCTCCCCCCAGAACTGGTCTGTCTAGGAACTGTTTCATTCCCGTTGGGGGACTCAGAGGCGTACAGTCCCTGGTAGAAGGTCTCAAATGCCTGATTGACCTCCTTTGGTTCTGTTATCAATCTGCCTCTGCCACCCTTTATCTGTGCTATTTCCCTTGCGGCTGCCTGCTTTCTCAGCTGGTGAGCCAATAGGCAGCCAGCCTTGTTTCCATGATTGTAGAAGGTCCCCCGTGTCTGGCGGAGTTGGTACACTGCTCTCCTAGTGGATAGCAGGTTAAAGTCCATTTGCAGCTTTTGCCTCTCCGCCAGCAGCTCTATGATCGGGGCCTCGGAGTATTTTCTGTCCACTTTCAAAATGGAGTCCACCAGTTGTTGCCTGGCCACCCTCTCTTCCCTCTCTCTACTTGCCTTGCAGGCTATGATCTCTCCTCTAATCACGGCCTTCACAATGTGGAGGGTGAGACCTCCCCGTTTTGGTTGTTACTCACGTAGTCGCCTATGGCCCGCGATGTTTTCTGACAGAAGGACATGTCGGCCAGGAGGTCTGTGTCCAGCCTCCACGTGGGGCGCTGGGCACGGCCTGTCTCCAACCTCACATTCATGTAGGGTGGAGCGTGGTCGGAGATAACGATCGCGGAGTATTCCGCTCCCATGGTCCCTGGAAGCACCGATTTCCCCACTGCAAAGAAGTCGATGCATGTGTATACCTTGTGTACTTGTGAAAAGTATGAGAATTCCTTTTCTCCCGGGTGCAGGAACCTCCATGGGTCCACCGCCATGCCAGACCTTTTTCGCGTTCTAGGGTTTGATCGGTCGGTCAGTGGGTCCTGCACGCAGTTAAAGTCGCCCCCCATGATCAGTCGGTATGTGTCATTGTCGGGGATTTCCACTATGGTCTTCTTTATGAATTCTGTGTCGTCCCAGTTGGAAGCGTACACATTTCCAGTACGACCGGTGCCCCTTCCAGGACACCGCTGACCATGACGTACCGTCCCCTGGGTCTGTAACTGTCTTTGTTTCTGTAAACCTCATCCTCTTGTTAATTAGTATTGATGCCCCCCCAGCCCTCGTCCCGTAACATGAATGGTACGTCTGTCCCAACCAGCCCTTCCTGGCAGTCGGTCCTTCTCCCGCAGGTGCGCCTCTTGTAAGTAGATTATATCTGCTTTTAGGATTCTTCGTTGGGGAAAGTCTCTGGATCTTTTCACTGGACCATTGAGTCCCCTTACATTCCAAGTAACAATACTGGTGGAGGGTCCCTGCCCCCCACCCCCCTCCAAGTAACAATACTGGTGGGGGGGTCCCTGACCGCCCCCCCCCCTCCAAGTAACAATACTGGTGGAGGGTCCCTGCCCCCCCCCCCTCCAAGTAACAATACTGGTGGGGGGGGTCCCTGATCCCCCCCCCCCCCCCCGATCCTGCGGGGTCACCCATACTTACTTGGTGGATGCGCCCCTGCACTCCGGGGTTTCCCCTTGTTAGGGGGCCGTCCAAAATGGCCACGGTCGCTGCCGAGGTCTGTGTCCTTTCTGCTTCTCTGCCTCAATCTTCACTTTGCTTGTCTTTTGTTCTGCGCTCCTCCCCCGACCCCCCCCCCCTCCAGTCCCTGTCCCTCTGTCCCCCCCCCGTGTTCTTCCCCCGCCCCCCCCTTCTGCCCCGTCCCTCCCCCCCTCTTTGTGCCAGGCGCTCCCTCTCCCCTGAGAGGTGCGCCGCGGCCTTCCTTTCTTTCTGCCCTCCCGTGTTGGCCCTCCTCACTACCACGGTGGCTCCCCTCCCAGCTCTGGCCCTGCTTTACCTGCCTCCTTCCACCCCTTGTCTCGCCCTCCTGTCTGCTTATCTCACACTCGCTCCCCTTGCTCTGCTCCCCCTCCTCACATTGAGGGAAGAGATGAGCCCAAAAACGAGGCAGCACTGTCCTCCGTTAAACAGAAAACAACATGTACATTTCATGATCTTATTGTCTCTGTTTGCGATCTGTCCTCCGCTCTTTGTTCCGATTCTCTTTTTTCCCCCGCCCCTGCGGCTTTCATTGTGCTTGCGGCTGTTCCTCCTCCAATTTGTTCGATTTAACGAATTCTTCAACCTCCGCTGGTGTTAAAGTACAGTTCCTTTCCCTCTAATGTTACC